>NC_084759.1:14042850-18842850 GCF_028858725.1 Colius striatus
CTGCTCTCAGTACAAACCAACATCTTCTTATTAACATTCATGGGTGTACCACTTGCTTCTTTGTTACTGTAGGTCTTACATCAAAAGAAACATAAAGTAGAATAGAATAGAATAGATTCAAAAAGATAATTTTTTAATTGTAAAATAAGTCAGTATAATTTTTTTTTCCTAATTGAAACATGATAGTTTTTGTGTGCTGGGGCTTTTTCAGCATGTAACTAAAGAGATAAGACTTTAAAATGAACATGGAGAGAAGTGCTGAATTAAATAAAGAGATATATCTTGGTATTTGAAGTCATCTGATGGTTTCACAGCTTGGATGTGAAGTTGATACATTCCAGAGGCTTTATTAAAGCAGCTGAATGGGAAATTTCATTCAACTTCCTCACAGAAATAAATCAAGACAAATGCTATTTTTGGAATCAGACTTTGTGCTTCCATTCTTCCACAGAGGAGAGACTGGCAGGATCAGGTCTGTTTGCTGTGTAGGTAATATGCACCATGTACTTCCAATGTTGCATCTACTTTGATACTGATTTCTCTGAATGCTTTATGAATACCTTTTGGATGGCCTTTTCCATCTTATTTTTAGATTTCATTGTAGCTTCGGAAGTTGAAAAAAATATGATAAATGCACCATTGTTATTTTTTTCTACTTTTGAAAATGTATTTGGAATGTCAAGACTTCTTCACTGCAATCAACAAATGAGATCTAAATAATGCCTTTCATAGAGAATTTTGATTATATGGCATCAGAAAGTCAGCAGAAGCAGCTCTTCTCAGTCTATTGGTGATGTGTAAGATAATAAACAACCCTTTCCTGCCTCTTCCTGCTCTCTCTTCCTCAGGAAAGCGTGCAGCCCTTACGCTTGCTCACTCCCAGTAGCCCTACTATGTCTAACTAACTTTTACTCCTCATCTATGCTATTGATTTCAGACAATTTTATTTGGATTATGCAGTTTACATAATATAGTTTGCATGGATGCAATAAGGCATTCTCATACCTTAAAAAAATGGACTGCATAGAAAAAGAAATATTTGAAGATTTTGGTTAAACATGCCAAGTAGAAAATCTATAGGAAGCCACGGGAAACTGGTTGATCTAAAAAGAAACTGCAAGTAAGAGACATCATTAGATTTAGGATAAGAGAAGTTTTCCAGAAATGGTAGAAAACCAACTCATAGGTGTTTTTCTCTAGGATTACTATGTAGTTGTCAAGTCAATAAAGTGGAGAATCAGGTTAAAAGCGTTGATGTTAATGTCTGTCTTCAGGGAAAGTCGGATGGTCTCCACAGCAACTTTGCTAAGTACTAACTACAGTAGCACAGATATTTGGTTTATTCCGTCTGTTTTTGTTTTGTTACTCATGTCTATGCCAGAAAATACACATGCTCTGTATTCACCAGGTCAAATTAATTTAATATCTCCTATGAAGATTTTACAGCTTTTCTGAATGTGGTTTATTTAGAATGAATCAATGTGTTTGTTCAGTGGTTTGAACATCTGCAATAATATTGCATTCATTTGACATCCTCATTTCATTTGCCTGGTAAGTGTGAGTCGATTTTAAGATAAGTGGGTCCGAATTTTCCAGAAAACTTTTCTTGGAAAAGTCATGGGGTTTTTTAAATTACTTTTTTAAAGTAACTGTCTCTTTTTTCAATTATTGGTAACCATTTGTTTTTCCCATTTCATCAGGAAAAGCAAAGAAAGCAAATTAAAATTATTTAGATGGGTCAGAAAAAACCAATATGTTAGGTAAGAGAGATAAATTATGAAAATCGTTTAGTAATACACAGATGTGACAATATTTCATGGTTTTATTCACCAATTCTCTTATTTTATAGATTTAAAAATATTTTTATTGTCTCTTTTCTCAACTATTGAAAATACCTGAAAGTACATTTCCTAGATAGAATGAGAAAATTTTAAGGATGACATTTGAAAAAATAAACCAAATCCCTCTCAGGAAGTTCAAAAGAAACAACAACAACATTTAAGATGAGCTGAGAAGAGAAGAGAATGGCCAGTGAGCCTTGCACTGTTGTAGATGGCTCAGCTTTGAGGAATGGCAATAACAGTGACCTCCTTGCCAGCTTCAGCTTTGTGTTGCCCTGAAATGAAGAGATTAAAATAACCTGTCAGAGTTGTACAATGGGCTAGCAATAAGGATAATGTAAATTCAGATCATACATGAGTCTTTGTCATACTGTCAGAATTAGGTTTGATATCAAGTACAGATTAATCTCTCCTGAGTTTAGCTGTCTGCCTTAGAATAAAACAGCTCATTCCCCAAAAGTGCTTATTTCTCTGCATTGACACTAAGGATTAACATTCATGTAATCACCTGTAGGTTTAAATGAACGAGATGTCACTTGATGATCCCCTGACTATTCTTCACCATTTTTTGTTAGGGTGCTCTAATCCAAGAGTCTTCATGATGTACAGCCTAGGGGAGCACAATGTTCTGGTTGAGAAACCATCCTCCTCAATACTGAATCTGAACAAGTGATGCAAGTGAATCATATATAAAATATTGATTTTACAGGATTTTCATCTGACAGGCATAAAATGGATTTACTCTGGAGAATCTATCAAAAAGACATCATAGAAAAACTGCACTGAATTTACTGCAAGAAGGACTGCAGCCTTGGACATAGTAAAGCCATTGCTACCTTGATGAAATCTGTGTGGACTGGGAGGAGGAGTAGAAGAGATTCCAAGGACTACAGTGCACAGAGTGCAGCTTGCTCATGTGCAGCTACCACACACACAGCACTTGTGCAGTAAATTGTCTAGATTCTTCTCAAAGTTATATAAATATACGTAGATGTGTATATCTGTACACATGTATATATCTATATATCTATATTGTGTCTGTGTCTGTCCAAAAAGATTCTCTGCAATTTTGGGCCAGGACTCCAAGATAATCTTGTTTCTGTTCATCCTACCAATAGACTAATGTCTTTCACATCTGTTTTGCATGAGCAGCAGCAGTCTCCAAAGGATATCCTGGTTTATAATTTCTTCACTTTTTTATTGTGGTGTTGTTCTTGCCTATAAGCCAAGGCCATGTTATCTTTTGTGAAATGGTTGCAGCAGCTGAAACTCTGATTCATATTCTTGTCAAAGTCATCTAAATTCTCTTGCCAGACTGCCAGGCAGGAGATGAAATGGGAACTTAATAAATGGGCATAAAATTTAGGGGAAGAAAACTTGGTGGGAAGAACAGAAAGCATTTTGCCTTGTGGGCCTCACTGGAAGCTACTGCACTGGTATCTGTGAAACTGGTGTTCAATGGAGTTTGAGACACTTGAGAGTCCTGGTTGACAATAAACTAACCATGAGCCAGCAATGTACCCTTGTGGCCAAGAAGGCCAATGGCAACCTGGGATGCATCAAGAAGAGTGTGGCCAGCAGGTTGAGGGAGGTTCTGCTCCCCCTCTACTCTGCCCTGGTGAGACCTTGTCTGGAGTTCTGTATCCAGTTTTGGACTCCCCAGCTCAAGAGGTACAGGGAGATGCTGGAGAGAGTCCAATGCAGGGCCACCAAGATGATCAGGAGACTGGAACATCTTCCTTATGAGGAAAGGCTGCGAGAACTGCGGTTATTCAGCCTGGAGAAGACTGAGGGGGGACTCATTAATATTTACAAATATCTAAATGGTTGAAGTCAGGAGGTTGAGACATCACTTTTTTTCTGTGGTATCTAGTGACAGGATAGAAGGAAGAAGCTGGAACACAATTTCCATTTTAAAAATTCCATTTTAGAAGTTCCATTTAAACACAAGGGAAAACTATTTCACTGTTCAGGTGAGGGAGCCCTGGCACAGGCTGCCCAGCGGCGTTGTAGAGTCTCCTTCTCTGGAGGTCTTCAAAACCCGCTTGAATGTGTTCCTGTGTGACCTGATCTAGGTTGACCTGCTTCTGCAAGGGCGTTGGAGTAGATGATCTCTAAAAGTCTGTTCCACTCCCTACCATTCTGTGATTCTGTGATGGATGCTCAGACTATGGCTGGTATTAGAAAATTTTGTGATATCAAAAGCTATTCCCAGGCACTAGATCTCAATCCTCTGCTAGATCGCTGGAGAAGATTTTGGGTAGCTTCATTTCAGATCAACCCACTGAATGGTTCACAGGGACTATTCAGGACATGTCATGGGTCAGAGGTGGTTTCTAATAGCCAGTTTAGATGTAGCCAACTTATCTTAGAGATTGACAGCATTTAATAGCCTGGGTGTGAGCTGTTTCACGCCTGTTGGCCTCTATGTCAGAGAATGGTCCCAACTGTATTTTATTTCCTGCTACATATGCAGCCTTAGGGTTTAGGCTCCATCTGAAATGCCATCTTATATGGTTCAGTCTTGTAGCCTTACCATATCAGACCAAGAATTTCTTTTTTATCTGGTCAGATTGTATATACCCAGAGCTGGAGATCAGTTCCCACCACTGATTAATACGTTAGTCAAGCTGCAATCATGTTACCTCTTGTCTGTCAGCTGTTTTTGCAGGCAGTATGTTCTCTAGAAGCCTCAGAACGAGAGACTGGGTGGTAATAAAAATCTTGAAAAAAAAATTTCCTGCCACACATCTAGGACATGATTCAGAGGCCACAAAGGATATGGCAACCAATTTATGAAATCTGGGATATTTTTCAGTTCCTGATGAAGAATAAAAATCACATAAATTTCTTTTCTTGGTTTTCCAAAATATTTCACTGAAAATCATTATTTTTGGCAAAGTGCTATTAACGTTTGAGTCAAGTGAAGTCCTGCATGACTCCCTACCAGCTTATGCTAGGCTGTGGTGAAGGGTGGCTGTGGTGAAATACCAGTGCACTGGTATTTCAGTGCACTGTTTCTTCAAAGTGGTACACACATGCTGACTGCTTTTAGTCTGGAAAGCCCAAGGGAAACAGTGATTGTCACAGATTTAAGCAGAATACTGACTGATAGTTATCTGAAAGATCTTTACTTTTTGTGAGGAAGAGGTTCTTGGTCCCTTTGGTTACTGATTTCACAGTAGCAGAAGTGGCAGCCCAGCAAAGAGAGGGAAGTCCCAGCTCAGCAGAAGAATTAGGGTTAGGGATTTGTACTGTAAACTTGGGCTAAAATGGATCACACAGTCATTTGCCACCCTCTTCTAAGTGATAATTTGATTGATGCTCTCACTGAAAGGGTTTGCATCTATGCCCAGCAACTGAAGCATCTGCTCAACTCCAAGTCAAATTGTGTCCTTGCTTTCAAACAACTTGTAATGGAGAATGATAATCCTGTCTCTCTCAGAGTGCATTTTAAGTCCAGATAGTGTAATCCTTTGAAAGCAGAGACTTCTCCTAGATATACAGGAATTCACGAATGACTTCAGTGCCATCATAATTTAACATCTTTGGAGAAAAAAAGAGTTAGTCTCCTTTGTCAGGAATAGACAAAAAGGTCTCAAGAAAATATAAAAAAGTTTATTGCCAACAAAGAAACTTATATTTCAGCTATTCCAAAATGAAAACAGACAAAACATTGAGAAACTGTACAAAACAACAAAAAAACCCCTGTGCAAAACAACAATAAACTTTTCTTTAGTCAGGACTAATGCACTGGATGATAGAGGGACTCTAAATCTTACCTGTTTCTGAACAAGGGAATTGCTTTTCCCAGTACTGTAAGAGTATCAAAAGAAGCAGAAATTTCCTGTAGTCGTTTTCATGTCATGTTAAGTAGATTATTCTTTAAGAGATTTACAGAATGTAGCATACAATGTTTGTATCCCTTTAACATCATCTTTTGGTAAACAAAATCCAAATGAAGAACAGTGTTTCTGAGAAGGCTATATGAATGCAGGTGGAACAGTGTGATGGCTGAAGCCCAGAGCGTGTCAAAGTTTGTAGGCAACAACAGTGAATAAATTAAGACCTAAAAAATGTAATAAAACCCACAAGTATCTTCATTATGGACAGATGATTGTATTTCTTACCAACTGAGGGTCAGAGATCAGCATTCCAAGTTTACACTGGGTTTTTTGAAAGGGTAAAATTTTCCCATATTTGTTCACAAATTTTGTGAACAATCACAGAAACTCATAAAAGATAGTGATAATCTGTTCATGTGGTGATGTGTTATGGCTGGAATTGGACCTATCTGGTAGACTACTGCAGAAATAATGTGGGATTGCACTCCTAAATTATGTAAATGAGACAATATATATAGATGCTTAAATTAGGCAGGTGAAAGCTGAGCTATGGAGCAGATTAGAAAAACAATAGTCTAGAGCTTTGAAGAGCCTGAGGCTTGTCAGGTCTGCAAACAGCGGCCTGTTAGGTGCCTTGGATGCGTTTAAAGTTGGTTCTTGTTTTGACTAGAGACTAAACAACACAGTAATAGAAGACATTGTTCTTAAATCTGCCTTGTAAGGAGAGATCTTATAGAGCATGACTGAACAAACCACAGGCATTGAACAGGACCTCCCATGGCAGTAGGTTTCAATGGCACTATCAAGTGAACCCAGCCAAACAAGGCTGAGATGATTGATAAAATCATACAATCATTTCAGATGGAAAAGACCTTTAAGATCATCAAGTCCAACTGCTAACCTGACATTGCCAAGCCCACCACTAAACCATGTCCTGTGTGCGATGTGCTCTCACAAAACCCCACTATGAAGAAGTGGGGTTTTCCTGGAAAAAAAAACTTTTGCATTTTTGCAGGATTTTAAGGTTGTACTTCTGACCTCTGGCTAAGACTGAGCTCCATTTTTCTTATCAGCTCCCAAAAGAAAGGTTACTAAATCCTGGATATGCTATCAGAGGAACCTAACGGGGAAAGGAATGGGAAAGATCCAAGTGGATAACAGGTAACCCAGCAGATAAGAACAAAACTTGACGACGTAAACAAGAAAGCAGAGTCAGGCTTGTCATGCTTATCCACATGGGTGTGGGATACCATCGAAGTGCAAAGACCAAATACGGATTATTGTGATGCTGTCTTCAGGCATATAAAAGACAATAGGGTCATTGGGAGCAGTCAACACAGTTTTACCAAAGGAAAGTCACGTTAGGCCAGCCTTTTACGAAGATGTAACCAGGTGGTAGTGCAGTGGATTTGGTTTATCTTGATTTCAGTCAAGCATTTGACACCATCTCCCACAGCATCCTGGCATCAAAACTGAGAAAGTGTTGGCTGGATGATCAGGTAGTGAGGTGGAATGTTAACTGCTTGAAGAGAAGAAGGCAGAGAGTTGGGATCAATGGTGCAAAGTCTAGTTGGAGGCCTGTATCTAGTGGAGTCCCTCAGGGGTTGGTGCTGGGACCAGTACTGTTCAATATATTCATTAATGACCTTGATGAGGGAAGAGAGGGTACTGTCAGCAAGTTTGCTGATGATGCTAAACTGAGGGGAGTGGCTGACACACCAGAAGACTGTGCTGCTATTCAACGAGACCTGGACAGGTTGGAGGGTTGGGCAGAGAAAAATCTAATGAATTCAAACAAGGGCAAGTGTAGAGTCTTGCATCTGGGAGAGAATGATCCCATGTACTTGTACAAGTTGGGGAATGAACTGTTAGAGAGTAGTATACGGGAAAGGGACCTGAGGGTCCTGGTGGGCAGCAGGTTGAGCATGAGCCAGCAATGTGCCCTCATGGCCAGGAAGGCCAATGGCATCCTGGAGTGGATTAGAAGGGCTATGGTTGAGAGGAGTTCTCCTCCCCCTCTACTCTGCCTTTGTAGGACCTCAACTAGAATATTGTGTCCAGTTTTATGCCCCTCATTTTAAGAAGTACAGGGAGCTGCTGGAGAGAGTTCAGTGCAGGATCACAAAGATGATGAAGAGAGTGGAGCATCTCCCTTATGATGAAAGACTGAGGGAGATGGGGCTCTTCAGCTTGGAGGAGACTGAGGGGTGACCTCATTGATGTTTACACATATGTAAAGGATGGGTATCAGGAGGTTGGAGCCAGGCTGTTCTCAGTGGTGTCCAATGATAGGACAAGGGGCAACGGTTATAAGCTGGAACATAAGATGTTCCAAAGAAGTATGGGGAAGAATTTCTTTGCTGTGAGGGTGAGGGAACACTGGAACAGGCTGCCGAGATGGATTGTGGAGTCTCCTTCTCTGGAGTAATTCAAAACTCACCTGGATGAGTTCCTGTGTGACCTACTCTAGGTGGTCCTGCTCTGACAGGGGGGTTGGACTAGATGATCTTTCGAGGTCCCTTCCAGTCCTTGAGATTCTGTGATTCTGTAATAAAATTGGCCTAGAACCTCCGTCCCCTTATCTAAAATTGTCTTCCAAAACAGGGCAGGTACATACAGACAGCTTCCCAAGGAGAGTCTCTGAACTGTAATAACTCCTGAATCACGTCCAAATGCTAGTTTGTCCAGGACAAAGCTGTACCAGGGACTAAGTTTACAATTTACCAGTACAGATTATTAATTCTCTGGTGCTGCTTAATTTACTCTACTGAAGACAAGGAACCAATATGTCCCATAGACATGCCAAGACCTTTCTCCTGAACACTGATAGGTGTTCCAACGCTGATCTTACAAAGCTCTTCAGGATGACCTTAGCATTAAATGAATGATCACTCGTGGTAGGGTCATAGAGGCTCCTGTCACCTAACACGGAAACTGTTATCCAGTAGCTCTTAAGCAAAGCACAACAATAAGCAACATAATGATTCTCTCTCTGTGTCTGTGTTGATCCTCAGTGACCAGTAGTAAAAGCTGTTGACTTTCCTCTTCTTTTGAATTATAATCACAGAGAATGACAGATCAAATTTTGCTCTCTCACCTCCTGCTACACAATGATAGGTCAGAAAGAACTCTTTCAGAATTTATTGTATTATTCAAGTTATGAAAAAATAAGATTCAATCCTTTTCTTTGTATTTGTTTCAGGAAGTTTACTTAGGTTTAAGGCTTATCAGTCCATTCATGTAACATTCATTTTCCAAGTGGTCTCAAATTTATCCCCTTGAATTTATTCCTGTTGTACACTTGTACATTCTAAACCATTCTGATATCCCACATAGTTATGCTGTTCCTCCCCAGGTAGCTCAGGAACAGATTGATTTATGGATACAAATTTCAAGGACTGTTTCATATGGAGTCCTTGAAGTTGCAAAATTTATAAGCTATTTCCATGTATCTTTTTTTACCATGGTCCACTTCTCTGAACTGTTAAAATGATTGTCCCTTCCCAACCCTTCACTGGAGTAAAAGCATGTGCCAGAGTCCCATATCAAAAGGATAACAGTCATGATGATGTATCAAAAAAACAGCAGGAGGAAGAGAAAGAAACCACCACATAGGGTTTTGAGAACTCTATGATTAATGAATATCGAGATGCTTCTTTCTTGGAAGCAAAGTTTGTCATCAACCCAGGAAGCAGATAATGAGAGAAGATGTCTTTTCACAACTGTGACCATGAACAGTAACTGGAAGTCTCCTATGAAAAGGAGTCATTTAGACACTTTTGGGAAGGAAATTGTGGATCAGCTTTAGAAAAGAAGGCATATCTCCAGCAGTGCAAACACAAAGATTCATACCCACTTAGAGGATTCAACTGAAAGGATAAAGTTGTGCAGTGCTGTAAAATAGTGCTACAGAATGGTTCTGATGCAATTTAGAGTCCCTTTCTCATCCCAGTAATTAACTCATGATTTCAGTGTTCTACATATTCTATCCTGAGGCTTTCCTTGATAGTTAGGAAGAGGTAAGTGACATCAGCTTTGGTTTTAGTATCATTCACTATGATCAAAATTAATTTGCACCATTCCACTTTACACAAGTACTAGAAGAGAATTAAGTTCTCTGAATCACTTATTTTTCCTATAAACATGGATAAACCAACCAGAATAAACTGGTGTAATTACAGAATAGTCTCCTGTATGCTGATGCAATTGGGAAGTTTTTTTATCCTGTATTTCTACACAGAATATTGGCCTCTCCCCGTCCTTCTCCTTTCTAGCTCTTGTCCTGGGAAGTTGTGACCATGATGACAGTGGAATGGGATTCATGATCCAAGCTGGTCCTTCTGTTGAGTACCAGGATGTGGTCCAGGGCTACCTTCCTAGTTCTGATCTTTGCAAAAGGTCTCTTAACCTACTATGGAAACTATTCATCAGCTCTGTGACATGACCTACAGGATGCACCAAGTCTCTTCTTTATAGGATCTAGTTTTCTGATTTCCTTGAATGGAAACAACATGGTATTTCACCACCAAACCCCATCATTAGCATAATCTAGCTGTGAACGTGGGACTGAAAGACCAGGCCATTGAGCTGGCTGAGTTGCAAATATAGGTAAACTTACACGGACTGAAGGAACTAGATCTGGTCTTTTTCCATTTTTTTTTTCTCTATATGATTTTAATTTATATTGGGTAAGCTCCATGTCTCAGTTTTCTATTGTTATTTGGCACTAGCATTATGGCAACGTAATTCCTGTAAGGAATCAAGGTCCATTTTGAAAGATATTTAGAAACAATGTAAAAGCCCAGAGGAAGAAGGTGGCTTCAGGAGCTTTCCTATATTCCTGTTTATCACAAGAAGTGTGGTTTTTCCTAGAGGATCAGTAATTTAATACTTCCAAAAGCTAAAGATCAATAAAGTTACTTCTTTTTAAATTTTTTTTGTTTTCTGGTCATTCATCTTACCTTGTGCAATACTTCTAATTCGTTTGTTAAGCAGATTGATGTATTGGTGGAGACTAGTGAGGCCCTTTCAAAATCTGACATCTAGCGTCAGCATTGTGTAATAGTAACTGAACAAAACATAAAGCCAGAAAAGATCTGAAATGTCATATGAAGGGAAAAAATTTAGCCATTAACATATCATGAGACCATTTTATTTTGTGATAACAAACTTGTGTTTTAAATTATTAATATTCTTAATGAAATACAATACATTTAGTGGTGTAGTAACAAGTGTGTGCTTCTCACCAAGGCAGATGAAGAATCATGCACTGGAACTTGCCCTGTGTCCTTTTATAACACAACTCTCTTTCCATTTTCATAATACAATCTTCCCTTAATTAAAGTCCTTGAATTTATAACAAATATCATAGAATTATAGAATAAAAGAATCAAAGATATAAAAGATTTGAAATACAAATAGAAGAAAACATTGATTAAAAGAAAAGTTAATGGCCCTTTTAAATCATTGAATCGATGAGTACTCATTTCTGAAGCCAGAAAATCCAGAACTCATCACCTCTGCATTCCTGTATTGTTTTCCCACTTGGACATTCTTAGAATGAGTTGTTGGTTTCCTCTGTCAGGAACACCAACCATGGTTTTTGGGTGCTGTAGTCTGCATTCCTGGTCACCTGAACACCTGAGAGTGCCTGCATGTCTCTAAGGTGCTTCACCATGCAGCAGCTGCCATCTCCACAGTCTGATTCCTTCCCTTTTATGTATAATGCTTTCCAGAGTATTTCTAAATATCCGGAAAAATGTAAGCAAATAATCCTTGTCAATGGGTCAATGTTTTGATTGATGTATTTGGAATTTTTTCCACTTTTTTTGGGTATCAAATGTTGATTAAAAAAAATAATATAGTTGAATGTATGGTTAGTGGAAAAGTCTGGCAATGAAAACTATACAGTTATTAGCATAAAAAGAGTATAGTTTATTTATATTGAGATAAGGTCTTATGCTGAATTGAGATTCAATTCAGAATGAAAGAAAATCATAATATTTGAGTTTTCTAAAAAATATCAATACATATGTCAAACATCCTGATTTTGACAAGCTTAGTTTAGTTGCAGGAACTTTCTCTAAGGTAAACAGAAATATATCAAGGAAGTCTGAACAACAACTTTATTCTAGTCTGTAGAGTGATTCCTATTTTGTAGATGATTGCTGCTTAGCTGTTCTATTTCAAATACACAGATCTGAAAAGACAGGAGGAAATTGATGTGTATCTGTATAATTGTGTAAGAAAAAGGCAAGGAGACATCAAAGAGGTTACATAGAAAAAGTGTATGATGTATTTGAGAATAGCTGGACCACAACACTAGCACATCCTTCATGATAATTCCTGATGATGTTTGTCCTCAGATGTATAAGTCTGATCTAAAGACTGAGGCAAGACAATCTAAGAATGTGTCACTTTAAGACAAGCATCCTGTAAAAAGTGTCTTCATCTAGGATGATCAGGTGAATCATCATCTGATCATTTGATCATTCAGTCATCTGCAAAGGAAGCCTGTGCTTGTGTAATCCTAGAAGTATAACTTTTCTTAAGTCTTATTACCCATTAATTTGCCGGCATTTAGGTATCTAGTGTTATTTGAGGTTTAAGGTATCCTGCTTGACTGCTGGCTGCGGTTCAGGAAAGTTGTGGGTCTTGAGACTTTAGGCCCTGCACCAAGTCTGCCAGGTATGTGCAGATAGATATCTTGGATACCTCATAGCCAGTAGCACTAAATACTTGCACTTAGGTAGCAATTAATGGACCTAGAATTAAGTTAGGTGAATCTGCTGTGCATCTCTCTGTAGCTGAAGTTTCTTCTACTCAAAGAGCTTTTGCAATTATGATCTATGAAAAATATATTTGTGTCATGAGGCTAAGACCCTGCTGCTCGTGTTGAAAATCTAAATCAGACAAAGCTGAATACATCCAATACATGAAACCCGGTGATATTGCTTGGAGCTTAGACAGTCTGAGCTTTTCCTGGCATGCTGAGTTTGGTAATAAGAAATTAATTGTGCCCTGTGACTTGTACTGGTTTTTGTCTAGCTGTAGCACAGGAAAAATACTGGTATTCTTATACATATTTCTTCAAAAGGGTGAGATGAACTTACTACTGTGTGTGGAGATAAACTTACCGCTGCATATGATAGGGAACCAGTACCTTAGTTTCTTTATCAAATGCATCATGCTGGCAATTCCAGCAGCCAGTCAAGCAGTTGTACAGAAAAATGATTTGGTTTTACTGCTGGAGGATGACAAATAAACTTAGTCTGAGAGGCAGGATAGGAACCTCTCTGTCTTACACACCAATGGCACATAGCTGCTCTATGTTAGAAAGTATTCACACTACGACCATTTTCTTCATTATGCAAAAAGGAGCAATCCAGTGTTTCCCTTACAATATCAGCACTGCTTTGGTGACTAGCAGTAGGTGCAGAGAACAAGTTTTAAGCAGTCTGTGTCTCCCTGGCTACTCATGCTGAAGGATGAAAAGGCTCTCAGAAGAGATGGTTGTTGGAGATAACTATGTACTGGTTTTTGCTTAGTATTGCAGAAGCAGATCAAAATGTGTGCCCTTGATCAGCAAATAGAACTCGCTTAGACTTAGTTGTTACTTGTCCATGAGTGTGTTCACAAAGCACTGAGTTCTATGCAAATACAGACAAGCAAATGACTTGCCTGGAAAAGCTCTGTGTAAAGAATTATATAGAGGACATGACTCCACTGTGGAACTAGAGTGAATGCTCTAATATGGAGCTCTTGGGCTGTGCTTTAGTGAATTTTCATGTATGCCAGACTTCACCAAATACTGCAACATGGCTCGTTACCGGACCTCACGGTTAGTAGCCTATTTCGAGTAGATAGCCACAGAGCATTCCCTTTCTCAAGTCTGTTTTAAGAGAATTTGCAGAGATTCTTTTCTCTTTTCTTTTCTTTTCTTTTCTTTTCTTTTCTTTTCTTTTCTTTTCTTTTCTTTTCTTTTCTTTTCTTTTCTTTTCTTTTCTTTTCTTTTCTTTTCTTTTCTTTTCTTTTCTTTTCTTTTCTTTCCTTTCCTTTCCTTTCCTTTCCTTTCCTTTCCTTTCCTTTCCTTTCCTTTCCTTTCCTTTCCTTTCCTTTCCTTTCCTTTCCTTTCCTTTCCTTTCCTTTCCTTTCCTTTCCTTTCCTTTCCTTTCCTTTCCTTTCCTTTCCTTTCCTTTCCTTTCCTTTCCTTTCCTTTCCTTTCCTTTCCTTTCCTTTCCTTTCCTTTCCTTTCCTTTCCTTTCCTTTCCTTTCCTTTCCTTTCCTTTCCTTTCCTTTCCTTTCTGACAGGGATGACAGCCATACAGGGATAATATGCTGATAGCCATATCTCTTATACCATATATACATATTTATTTCCTTAATTACAAGCATGGAAATAAGAATATAAAAATGTTATTTAAATTACAGTAAAAATGAATATATCCATACTTTAGCAACAATTCTCTATACATTAACAAGTTAATATTTCATGTGACAGCTGGGTATGTTTTATTTTCTTGTACTGTATCTTTTAAGACTAAAGTCTTACTACACTGAAAGTGAGATGGAGAGCCCTTTCATAAATGCCTATATTCAGGTAAATGTGCTTGTCTCTTGCCACACACCTTCAAATCTGCATCTGCAGTAATCCTGTCTCTGCAGTAATCTGCCCTCTTTTGTTGTCTTTCTACTTTCCCAGCAACATGGGTTAGGTTTGCAGTGGAAAAAAAACAACAGCAACAAAATAATCTAAACCAATTACAATGAGACTTCTAAACAAGTCATACTTTGTATGCTTGCCTGGACAAAAATGCTGAGGTTTAATTTTTCAGCCTTATGTGCCAGTTTTGGGGAGGGGAAAAACTCTACTTTGCAGTCTTTGAGTTACATGGATAGCAAACACTAGCTACAGACATCTAGATTACATTCTAAATTAACTGTTACAGTATCTCAACCCTGAGAACAGAAGTCTTTATGGAAACACTGTGATTTTCCAGTGGTGTGCTTTACTCTGCTGATTTTCTTGTGGATAAACATTCACAATAGTGGAAGGAGGGCTGTACAGGTGATTTTGAAAAGGAACTTCAAAATCAGCACATACCTCAGTCAAAATCAAGGCAAATCTGGGGTTTAGCCAGATTTCCTCAATAAGAGTGCAAGCTCAATGGCAAGGGGGAATAGGTGCCACATGACATGAGCCTGAGTCTTGCTGTGCCAAGCTGCAGGGATGGAGAGGCTTCTGTGTGGTGGTGGCAGGAAAGTTCCATCTGCCCCAAGGCAGAGGCAGGGACCTGATGTCGTGTTTCAAGCAGCGCTTGTGGTGCTTCACACATTATGAGAGCCTTTTTGTTTCCACGTGAAACTCCAAGATTTAGATTTAAAAATAAAACAATTTTAAAAAAAGCATTGAGTGAGGAGTAGGGCAGGAGGTAGTGACTGGGTGAAATTCATGAAAGAGCAGGTCGTGGCTTGGACCTAGTAAGGACTTCTAGAGAAAGATATGATAATCTGGGATGAGCTACACATGGATAAAGCAGTTTGTGGGAGACTTGAGATTGACTTCTTGTGCTAAAACACTTGCCTTTGTTCACATGGTTTGAAGATGTTCAAGGGACCATTCTTTGCTCTCAGCTTAGAATTCTCCATTAGGTGTGTAGGCAGCTGTGGCAGAGCCTCCCAGATAGCTTTCTCCACCAGGAATCTGAAGAGCTCCACAAACTGAAACCATGCAAGAAAAGTGAGAGCAATGAGGAGATTATCTTCAAAACTACATTTCTCTGAATCCAAATGTTAGTATACATTCAGCCTTTCTAGGCACACTTATGCTCACATAAAAGTCTATAGATCCCTTGTCCACTGCCCCAAATAAATGCTCCAAGAGATAAAATCTTTTATTCTTGCCCATTATCAGTAAGTTCATTAAGTTCAGGATCCATTTTCCGTGAGTATTTTGTTTTAAGCTTAAAAGACAGGGTCATGATGGTCAAATTCACCCAAATTGCAGAGACTAATATTTTCCCAGGTTGCCCTTCCTGCCCTTTTTGAAGACTGGAGTGACATTGGCCTTGGCCACAAAAACCCAGAGTGAGTCTCATCTTGTATCTCTTCACTGGACAGAGTGCCCTGCTAAAGTCCACCCCGTGACTGCAGACAACCATCTTTACCTTGTGAAGTGGCAATGCAGGTACTGCTTGTCTCCATGCTATAAAAGTGTCCCATATTTTTTTATGTCATCATTAAATATGTTAAGAAACATTATTCTCTATATTTTGGTGTATTTATTTTTATATGAAAGGCCTAGTTGGGATTAATCATGTTAGGTCTCAAATCATGTACCACACTTTACCTTTGCAAGTATTTACACTCAAATGCAGCTCTAGTACCTGCTGAAAATTTAACTTTCTCATTCCCCAACCTTATTTTAACCAAGGGCTCCAGTGCAAGAATTCCCCCTTCCCTTTCAAGTCTCTGATTCCAGCTCTGCCTTTTCATTCACTTTTCCTGTGTCTTTGCTGAAAAAAAATCCTTGTCTTTCTCCATTCCATCCACTTTTAACAACTCTTTCTTTTCCCATAAACACTCCTTGCATTCCATCAACAAACATACAAAACCCCATCAGCAACATACACAATCCCACCCTTCTACAAAAACAGTTCCCACTAGCCTCATAGAATCATAGAATCACAGAATGGTAGGGGTTGGAAGGGACCTTTAGAGATCATCTAGTCCAACCCCCCTGCAGAAGCAGGGTCACCTAGATCAGGTGGCATAGGAACATGTCCAGGCGGGTCTTGAAGACCTCCAAGGAAGGTGACTCCACAACCCCTCTGGGCAGCCTGTGCCAGGGCTCCCTCACCTGAACAGTGAAATAGTTTTTTCTTATGTTTAAGTGGAACTTTTTGTGTTCCAGCATCATGCCATTACCCCTTGTCCTGTTGCTAGCTACTATAGAATAAAGGGATGCCCCAATCTCCTGACACCCACCCTTTAGATATTTGTAACTGTTAATAAGATCTCCCCTCAGTCTCCTCTTCTCCAGACTAAACAGCCCCAGTTCCTGCAGCCTTTCCTCATATGAAAGATGTTCCAGTCCCCTGATCATCTTGGTGGCCCTGCACTGGACTCTCTCCAACAGTTTCCTATCCCTCTTGGGCTGAGGAGCCCAAAACTGGACACGGGACTCCAGATGAGGCCTCACCAGGACACAGTAGAGAGGGAAAAGAACTTCCCTTGACCTGATTGCCACATTTTTCTTGATGCATCCCAGGATGCCAATCAGGGCTCCCAGGTCTCTCTCTGCAGAGCTGCTCTCCAGCAGGTCAGTCGTCAGCCTGTACTGGTGCAGGGGGTTGTTCCTTCCCAGATACAGGACTCTGCACTTTTCCTTGTTGAACCTCATGAGGCTTCTCTTTCTCCAGTTCTCAGTCACCTCGCCTGTCCTTACGATTGTTCAAAAATGATGGAGAGAGGCTTAGCAATCACATCAGCCAGCTCTCTCAGCACTCTAGGATGCATCCCATCAGGACCCATTGACTTATGAGCCTTAAGCTTGCCCAATAAGTCTTTAACCTCTTCCTCTTCCACCCGGCACAAGTCCTCTGCTGTCCTGGCCATCCTGTTATCCTTGCCAGACTGGGCTTCCCGAGGGTCAACCTTGACCTTAAAGACTGAAGCAAAGAAGGCATTCAGTACTTTGGCCTTCTCTGCATCCTCAGACACCAGGGCACCCTCAGCATTTAGCAGCAGGCCCACATTACCCCTCACCATCCTTCTACTGCTGATGTACTTGAAAAATGCCTTATCGCTGTCCTTAACATCCCTGGCTAAATTTAATTCTAGAAGGGCTCTAGCCTTCCTAATTGCACCCCTGCATGCCCTGGCAATGTTCCTATACTCTACCTAAGAAGTCAGTCCCTGTTTCCACCTCTCATAGACAGCTCCTTTCTGCCTGAGTTGTCCCAGCAGATCCTTGCTCATCCATGGAGGCCTCCTTACCTCCTTTTCCTCCTTTCTTGTGCATTGGGACACACTGAGCCTGGCCTTGGAGGAAGTGGTGCTTGAAGATTGACCAGCTCTCTTTGGCACTTCTACCATCTAGAATCATATCCCATGAGATCCATCCAAGTAGATCTTTGAAGAGGCCAAAGTCAGCTCATCTGAAATCCAGGGTCACGGTCCTGCTTTGTGTTCTGCCCCTTCCACTCAGGGTCTTGAACTCTACCATCTCATGGTCACTGCAGCCAAGGTTGCCTCCAACCTTCACATTCCCAACTAGATCCTCCTTAATCATCATTACCAGGTCCAGCAGCACACCCCTCCTTGTTCATCTGCGACTGAAAGTTGTCGTCATCCTTTGGATTTAAATCAGTTAAAGCTGAGAAGATTTATAGTGACATTTTTATGCTAAAGTGGTACATAAAGACTTTGGATCATGATCAGAATGCATTTCAAAATAACAAACACTGTTCAGTGTCTAAGCAAATGTCTTGGGCTCTCAAAGTTTTGCTTTCACATAGAAGTCTTTGTGGTCCCTTTGTGGTACAGGTGTCAAAATCAATACTTTGCCATGTACAGATGTGGCTGTTTCTGAAAGCACATACCAACAGCACCATACTTCACAGCATCAGACTAGCTCAGGAATTTTTTTACCTCTCCAGTTGTTCTTGGAGATAGTTGAGTCAGACTGGTCTGTAATGACCTTGGCCACTAAAAAACAGTATGACCTTCATCTTGCATCTTTTCACTAGGCAGAGTGCCCTGCTACAACAGACTGCAGTGTGATCCTGGAAATGAGGAAAGAGTTTACCACTGTTAGGAATGAAAAAGATGTCTTTCATAATAGCCATTCTCCTTTCAGATTCTCTGCTTGTTAAAGCACCTGCCCAGCTCATGTTTCTGTACGTCTCTGTAAACAAGCACTTGTTAACTTGCAGGATTTTTGACCAGAACATACCTGTAGCAGTTTGTTCCCCTCATGAGACCAGTGTAACCTTTCCTTGCTTTCTTAAAGTATAGTTCTTTTGAACTAAGAGGTTTGTTTTTTCCCAATATTCTTGTTTGCAGTAGTACAAAGTCATAAATAAGCTGTTCAGTTGCTTGGAAAAACATAATAATAATAATAATAACCTAGGCTAAATAACACCATGATTTAAAGAAAAGACTTAATATATTCATTGTATAAAACTCCTTTATAATCTTGGCTGAAAATCAAAAGCTTTGCTTATAAAAATAATGATTATAGTCTGAAACAGAAACAGAGCTAAACAAGCAGACATATTTATACCGTGTAAATGCACACATTTGAATAAAATGTTTTCCAGTGTTTTTGTGAGCTACATATATTTCATCTTTATTACCAAGTTCTTATGTTTAATAATGGCATTTACAATATGTCTGTATGATATTGTTTTGAAAGCTCTTTAATTTTAAACTAATGATTTTTCATGTTAATTATTCTTACCTTCTCAGTCTAACGTTTTAACAGTTCCCACAGTAGTTGCTGACAATTTAGGGAACTCAGTGCTTCGGGACATAGCTTCTTGTTCTCTATCAATGATTTCCTGTGTTTTTGCTCTTGGGTGATTTTGAATCATCAACAATATGGTAAGCACACTGCTCAGTTTATTTAATTTCAATTACACGGTTAATTGATTTTTAAAAGCATGTTTCATTTGCAAATTTCAGTGCTTCCCTTGGCATATGTTTCTCTCTGTAAAACACCTTTATGCTTAGAAATAGTAAGCTAACCCGGAGCAGATGCCAGGGCAACTGTGACCACTGGGTGGCAGCGGTGACCCGCGGGTGACCACCATGACCGTGGGTGGCTGCTGTGACCCCCGGTGGCCCCTGCAACCTTCTGCTCACACACCGGAGTCCAGGATGCGGTGCGTAGGGTGGTGGGGAGCAGTGCCTGGCCTCTGCAGGCTGTGTCACGGATGTGGGTGCTGCATTCTGAAACGCAAGGTTCGTAACTCCATCCTCTTGCAAGAATCTACTGTTTAGTTGTTCACTTGTGCTATGTCCTCAGCAGCTACCCAAAAAGTATCCAGTACCCCCATCAGCCCAAGGTTAAACAGATGTCCTACAGTCATTGGATGTAGCAAAAGCCTTAAAGAGCTCAGGTTTGCTTTCCATCTGATGACCTAAAAACTCACGCTGCTCAGTTGTGTGGAGGTTGTATTGCCCATAGTTCTACAAGCAGCATTTGTTCATAAAACACATGAAAGGCATTACCAGGCAGCTGGTGATATTCCCTGCTGCTTTAGTCCCTGTGAGCCTGCAGAGCCCCACTGAGGCTGCACAGACCCATGTGTACCTGTGGGCAATGCACTTCTGTGGGAGCACAGAAACACCCTGTCCACTATATCTGTTGGTTTATTGAAAGGTAACTAGACATGGTGTTTAGAGAGTATAAAAATGCATGAAGCTCATGATGCATGAGGAAAACTCCCAATAGACAACCACCATCACCCCAGGCTGATTTAGTTAATGCAGACAGAGCATGAAAATCTGATTCACAGACAGGACCACAGAAACCATGTCTCAAAAGGCCAATGGTATCCCGGAATTCATTAAGGAGAGTGTGGCCAGTAGGTTGAGCCAGGTTCTTCTCCCTCTTTACTCTGCCATGGTAAGACTAATTTTGGAGTACTATGTCCAGTAGTCAGCTCCTCAGTTCAAGAGAACTGGAGAGAGTCCAGCAGAGGGCCCCCAAGATGATCAAAGGACTGGAACATCTTTCTTATGAGGAAGGGCTGAGAGATATGGGGCTGTTCAGCCTGGAGAAGACTGAGGGAGCATCTCATCAACACTTACAAATACCTAAAGGGCCGGTGTTGAGAGGATAAGGATAGTGTTTTTTCTTTAGTGCTCAGCAACAGGACAAGGGGTAATGGGCACAAGCTGAAACACAAAGTTCCACTTGAACATTAGGAGAAACTTCTTTCCTGTGACAGTGAGGGGTCCTAGAAATTGCCTCCAATCCCCACCATTCTGTGACCCTTAGAAAGATTTAGTAGCAGTTTTCTCAAGGCTTTTGGGCTGTCATCCAAGAGCACAGTGAATAGATTACCCACCTGTAAAGGTAAGGGGAAGATGTGGGTTTCAAGCACTGCTCTAGCTAGTATTTGATGATACACAACTCCTGCCCCAATCTGGTAGCAAAAGCACTCCTGTGCCAGTGCTGGGATATGAGGTCCTTGAAGGTAGAGAAGTGAGCAGGACGTTTCAGGACAATGTACCAGAGATGCTGTACTTTATGTGTTTCAGCAATACATTAGGATGCATAATTTCATCATTTCCTAATCCAGTCTCATCATCATGATTTTACAATCCATTTGAAAAACAAATGTTAAAAAAACATGCTTGGTTGAGAAGCAACTGGAAACAACCGATCTTTTTTCCTTTGTGATATGGAACAAGTGTAAAGACAAGTGTGGATTAGCTTTCTCCTTGTTTTTAAATACCATTTCTGCCTTGCCTTGCCTGGCCTCCCAAACTCCTCTGGTGAACAGTAAAGGGAATAGGACCCTACAAAATCAAATGAAAATGTGCAATGCAAGAAGGTATTTAGTAAAAACTCTGTGAAAATTATTTTAGCTTGGCCACATGAGATCCTGCTCTTTGTGTATCTCTTTGTCCATTCATCTGGTTCCACAGTAACTGAAGGTAACAAACAACTTCAGCCAAACTGAACTGGGACTCTGTAGATGCTACAGATTTTATGCAAATAGTAGCTGGCTAGAGGAGAAAAAATACTACTAATGGGAAGGTGGATAATTCATCCCTTGACTGGGCTGTGGGACCAGTGTCTGCTCAGCCCAGAGGTAACTGCACAGCATTACTCATCTGGTAACCTAAATGTAGAATGGGGACATTCATTATAAGGAACTATAGATGGCATAAGAGCATGCTGGAGAGGTGATATTGGGTGTTCTCTAGGGCTATGTGAGGATACGGTGAGGTACAAGCAATGTTAGCCAGGCTCCCAGCAAAGCTGGAGGAAAAGGACCATCATCACTTACTGGGTTTCTGCTCTAACACTCCTATTCTGGTTCTTATTCCTCTAAGGAAATGACAAGTGAAGAGGGAAAACTGAGTGACCAAGTGTCACTATATCACTAATCAAGTGTCAAGTCTTTTGTGACGGAATTGACTTTCAGGAATTACTTGTATGTAAAGGAAAAGCAGTACTCACTTCTTTGTTTAATTTGGCAGTTAACCTGTGAACCATCCAATGCTGGTTTAATAGAATGCCAAAGCTGTCAGTCAGAAAACATTACTAACAGCATTTCACGTTAACGATTAACTTTCATTAAGGCAAGGGATTTGTATAAGTTGTGAAAGTTTTTCATGTGAAAAAAAGAAGTACAGAGTAGCTATGATGTTAGCACAAAGTAGCAATGTACCTGAAGGCAGAGGAACTTGCCCATGTATTACAAAGAACTGAATAATCTCCTTGATGACTCAATGATTAAACTTCTATTGCAGCTAAAATTACAACTGGATTGCACACTGAGCAGTGGATGTGAAAGAGCTCCTAAGCAAGTTACACAGAGGTTTAACGTGACAGCTTCTGTGATGGTGCTGTTAAACTGTGCTTTTACATGGCCATCAATTGAATTGAATGCTGGAGAGGAGTTTGAGACTGGAAATACAGAAATAGGTAAGGAACTGTCTCCATCTTGTCTCCTTCCAACATGTTCTGCCCTTGTCTTACAGGATATCATGGTCACTCCACACAGAGTGGGCAGTGTGCAGAAGCAGGTGCCTTCAGACAACTTTATCACTGTTTTGTGGTGATATAAAAAACTGCTGGTGTATCTTGCCAAAATCAAACACCAGACAGATTAACAGTAAGATATCCTTTCACTATCACAAAAAACCCAGAAAAGACACTATAAATTTTAGCTGTAAAAATTAGCTTGTTGGGTAGACTTTCCTCTGCAAAAAGAAGTTTTCTCCAGGGACTGAAGATACTAGCTTGCCACAACTTATCTTTGAATGTGAAGAGGTAAGTATAGCATGAAGAACTTCTCCCTCTTCTTTCAGTACAGGCATCTTCCCTAACTCATGTAAAACGGATATGGAGATAGACAGAAAGGTAGATTTCAGTCAGATGAATCTCACCCAAATGTCTACCATTCCACATCACTTTAAGTTGAAATTTTGTTAGGCATCTGCAGTGTGGTGTTGTTCAGTGCAATCACTTTTGTGTAAAAAGTGTTATCTGAGCCTTTATTTTGATTTCTTAGTGGAAGCCAAGCCAGATGGGTTCTTATAGCAACAGTAGCAACGTTAATGACAGTCTCACTGGTTACACCAAACCAGGTAGGTAAAAACCTTACCTTGAGGTTAGGATCATTGCATTGTTGTATCTGATACCCTAAAAGCACATAGCAAAAAGAAACTTTCTACTCAAACATCCAACAAGTGTGTAAAAGAGACAAATAGGTCAGAACTAGGGAGCAGGAGGACAAGTCAATACTGACAAGATCATGTTTGTAGATATACCAAGCTATGTAGGCAGCATGGCATTTGTCAGTGTGTTCTGGGCCTGTTTGCAGAATGAAAAGCAAAGGAAATACTCACAGAGGATATGTCTGTCACTTGGTAGATTTTCTCTGATTTTGTGAAGAGTTTCCTTCATGTGTAATGGCAGCATGTAACAAATCTCAGACGTATGTATGCTTGAAGCACGTGCTTTGCAAGTTAGAGAAGTAAAGGCTGTGCTCCCTGATGTGGTAGTTAAATCTATTTCTTAAGCAGGACTGGACTGATTTGTGAAGGAGTAATTCAAAGGTTCACAAAAAATGATCACTCAAGAAATGCTAATTTTTACAGTATGAAGAAAGATCAGAGTGAGATATTTAGATACCAAGGCTGGAGGGTGATTTTGGTGGCAAAATACTGATATGATATGAGAGGGATGAGGCTGCAATAGTCAAAGAGAGAGAGAAGATGCAGGAGAGAGGACAGAAAAACAAGTGATTGATGAAAAGCCTGGCTCTTGAAGATGTTTGGACAGAAGAGGGGTTGAACTAAATGATCTCTAAAAGTTCCTTCCAATCCCTACCATTCCATGATTCTATGAAAAGAAACAATATGCAAACATTGCATATTAGAAGGATTATTAGCATATTGACCTGAAATCTTTCACACCTCAGAAATATAGAACACCTTCAACAGATAAAGCAGAAAATAGTTGACATCAACCTAAAACTGTTTATTGCCAAAATATATGAAAACCCATCTGCAGTATTATATTGGATATTTTGCACTTAATTCGGGAGGGGGGAAAGCATTTTTGTTCTAGCCTTTGGAGAGACAAGTAGAGCTGTCATACTGATTTATTACAATAGTAGACACATCTGAAATCTGTCTTGTTGCCTCTTTTGTATAGTAGTGTAGATATGAACAAACTCTGAGAAATCTAGGTTGATTTTTATTTCATTTGCTGTTTGTAGGAAAGTTCATGATATTAACAGTTAAACCAGCTGTTACTGTTTATTTCACGGACAACCTTTTTAGCAGTGGGGTCAAACTCCCACTGCTTTGATCCATGGAAGAAGTAGAATAAACCTGGAAATGAAAAAGTAAAGCATTAGTTTATGGATACAAGAAATACCTTCATTCTGATAAAGCAGGGGACATCATCTTTGCATACACAGAGGCTTCTGCACATTTTTGCATGTTCTTCCATTCTATCATTTTTAGAGTACAGCAAGAATGACATTCATCTTCAGATTTTATATTCCTTACCAGTTTTACTAAAAAACTCATGGCATTTACCTTTCTGTTGGAATACAGCATCAACTTTCTTGCTAATTCCTGGAAAGTCATGGACTATCTGTCTAGGATAACCCTTCTCCATGGACTGGCTGTTTTCATCAAACCTAAATCATACGAAGAAAGATATGTTATTTTAACAGAATTTAGACATAAATTATGCAAAGAATTAAGCAACTACTGAAAGATGTCCATCATCTGTAGTTTAGCTGATTTCACTTGGCTTATAGAAAGTTATCTACTCTCACAAATGTCTGCTGGATGATGGCCATGGCGTTTTCCATGAGGCAGATATCTGTTTTCTGATAGAGGCAGACAGGCAGAGCTCCAAAGAAGCATCTAGAGTGAGACAAACTGAAGGAAATCCCATAGTTTTGACAGCTAGGATGGGATTTATCTGCTCTAAGGATAGTTGTGGGTTGGTTCCCATTATAGTGACTACACATATTTATTGCATGAATTTTTAAACTCCTCTTGGACTGTGATATAATATTGCACATAGTCCTCTACTAGCTTACAGATTTAAATGGAGGAAATTTCTAATACAGTCTGACTTATTTCTAGTACAATCAAGTTATTCCTGACTGAGCCAGGACAGTTTTTCCGAGAGGAGGCTGAATTTGGGGGATGACAGGAGGACCTAAAAAGTTTCTCAAGGTTTAAGGAACTCTCTCAGGAAAAAGACCCAAACCAAGCAAACAAACAAGCCTTAGTTTTACTTCTTCTTGGATACAAGAAATACTTTTCACAGGATCACGAGACCAAGAGAATGAGTTATTAGGTAAGAAATTCATTCTGTGGTTTTCTTGCATGTCTTTTGTCTTGTGACCAAGGCAGTAAAATAACATTGCAGGATATTGTAAATATTTTTTCCAAAACTATCAAAAACAAAGGACAGGAAACAACATGCAGCTCAAAATCCAGCTGACATTGGATGTCTGGCTAAGGAATTCCATAATTAGTCACAATAAAGTCTGTTTGACCCACACACTCCTGGGTTGCCTGCAGGAAGCCTCTGCAGCCATTGTCCTTGCACACAGGAGGAATCTATCAGCTTCCCAAGGCTGATTATTTTCTTCTATTTGCCTGTTATTTGAGTATCAGGAATCATCTGTGCCTGCTTGGGAATAGGATTTAGAAGGAGCACTTTGCTGATCTGCTTCTAACCAGCCAAAGAAAGGAAGATGAACTACTCTCTCTCTAAAAGACATAAAATAATCCATGACTTTTCAGAAATCAGAGAAATCCTGGACAAGCCATTCTGGAAAGACCTCTGCTGAAGTTCATTAGCTTTCAAATCTTTGTTTTGTAGAATCATCATAAGAAAATACTTGTCAGTTTTTCTTACCTCCAGTATTTGTCACCTGTGAAAAAGTCTGTCTTCCCTGTATTTTTATTACAAACAGCTGCATCAATTTTCTTGACACCTTTAGGGAAGCCCAGTGTGTTGATATTCTTTGGATAACCAAGCAGCACCTGATAGCCACTGATAACCCAGAATTTATTGCCTGTTAAAATAAAAAAAAATATTTCGTTTCACCAGTGATAGTCAGACATTAAAAGAAGAAAATGCACTCCCTTAGTGTAGGTTCCAGCAAAACTAGATTAAATGTCCTAAGTTTGGGGGGTTTTATTTATTTGACAAGTTAATTTTATGTGTCCTCCCATCTTCCTGCAAAATTAAAGGTAAGGAAAATTTAAAGACAATGTCATACTTCACCTTTGAAAAACAGGATCTGATCTTTCATGTTCTCATACGCAGCTTCAATACCAGGTGGCAGAGTTGGCCAGAAGGTAGAAATTAATTCACGTTCAACTTCTGAGTTATCAGGATAGACTCGCCATAAGTGCCTGATATAAACATGAAACAGCTTTTAGGGTCAATAATAAACCACAGATATTTTTATGCATGCACAAGAATGTGAACAATGTTGTGACTTACAATGTTGTGTCAGTGGGGCTACCTGGGTGTATGTGTCAGAAAGGAAAACACTTCTGTCAATGGGAAGTGAGGGGTTTTTTAATCCTAAATTTTTCTTTGAATTACTCTTCTATTGGTACGGATTGATAAGATTAGGATCAACTAGAAGCAGATGAAAATACCAAGTTGTTTGTGTACATTACAGGAAGAGAATTACAGGGTCTGAGATGAGCCTGACTGAATGACTTACCCAAATTGACTTTGGGCTTGCATAGCATAGGTGTCTGAAGCAGAGACAGGCCCAACAATATCGTAGAAGATACTAATTTCTTAGGAAATATCTGCACCATTTAGTCATGTCACTACTTGATGTAACCATCTATACCTTTGGGAATAAAGCTTTATTGGGACTGAGATGTTTTCTGGGAAAAAAAAATGAAGTAGGTCTTTTTCAGGTGATCCTTTGAAAAAATTAATATAACTCAATGTTTTATTTCCATGAGTTGAAATCTTATAAATCCCATAATCATATGAACCACCAAAGTTTTCAGTCTCTGTAGAAATCAAGAAAAAACAAGTCTCACAGAGACAAATGTAATATCAGTATTTACCTGCCCTTTAGAAAAATAACTTCCCGTCGGAGTGTAGTTACAGCGTTGAAAGACACCTGGGAGCCACAGGTTTTAGGTGAGGTAGGGGTGGCTGGCCTTTTATCTGGGGCATTTGGTGAGGATCCTAAGGAAGACATTTTAGAAGGAATACACCAAATTTGTAGGAACATTAAGGTTTTTACATATAAATACATTTTTGACATTCTGAGAATACAATTATTTTTATGATGAAACTTTGTGGAAGAGATTATTTCTCTCTTGCTTACCTCTTTTTTTAAGCCATGGGTTTTACTCACCGTAAATGGACTGAATGCCACTTATGTCATCTGGAGAGAGGGGAAATTCGCTGGGGCTGACGTAGGCATAATTGGGGAACATCAAAGCCCTCTGATCATTAGAATGGGAGAGGCCCAGTGCATGGCCAATCTCATGAGCAGCAACGAGGAACAAGTTGAACCCTTAAAAAAGGATAATGAGAAGAGATCAGTCTAATTTCAGTCTGCAGATGACTGACATGAACACAGCAGGGCTGCTGCTCAGTGGCAGTTTTCATAAAATGTATTGACATAACATGTGTTGACATAAAAGGTACATTTGCTATGTAAACGTATTTTTTGTATAGGATAAGGTTGTGCTCTTCCCTCGCTAGAAGGGAGTGACTTTTGGCCTTCTTCATTGCTGCTCCTTCTGTTAGCTACTGGAAGTATGTGTGCAGCATGAGTAGATGTCTGGGGGTGAGTGTGGGTGCAGCCCTGAGGAATGTCCTGGCAGAGTTTGCTGGCCGAGCTACAACAGATTAGCTGGTGAGTCAGATCAAACTAACAGCTCTCCAGGGCAAGGATAGGACGGTGCATTCTGTGCTCACTTAAGGTACCACTCTGTGTGTCATCCTCCCTCCTACAAACCTGAGAAACAAAGGTGAGATCATGAATGGACAAGAAAAAAGATAACGTTAACAAAACAAATTACCTGTCTATCATTAGGACTTTAAAGAGTTTGGTTATATAGTAACCTTGTCAAATAAAATATCTTTTAAAAATATTAACATGCTTATGCATGCTTATCCCAGTGAAATATGTTAGCATAATAAATAGATAAAAATTGAATTTTCTTCAACATGCATCCCTCCAAATATCATGCCTTTTTGAGTGGGAAGCAAGATCATCTGCCCTGCAGTTCAAGTACCATCAATATCAGCACACTTAGTGAAGATTACTAGTCTGGCAGAGCAGAAGACTGATCATCGATTGCCCAAGAAAGACAGACTGAGGCCAAGATATCCATTTCTCAAAAAAACAAAGCAAGCCTCAATATTTCCACATGTATTTCCAGTCCTTCCCTCTCACGAGTTCTCTGAGCTCTCCAATGAGTTCTGCAATGCCTGGCCACGGGAGCTGTGCAGTTGAGGAAGAGCAGCAAAACTGGAGTCAACCTATTTTCCCAGTGTGGGCAAAACATTCTATTTTATCAGAATGACATATCCACCCTTCATCCTCCTTGTTTTTCCCACCACAATAAACCCACATCTCTTTCTGAAGTGCTCTTATAGCACCTCAGTGTTCACTTCTTGCTTTTCCTGCAGCCTGACCTCAATTTTTCTGCTGCATTTATCCTCTAAAGTTTTCCATCACAAAAACTTGATAAGAAAAAAGTCTAAAATGTAACAGGGTAATGTGCTCATGTACTGATAGATGTCACAGACACTGTATGCTGAATGGCCGGTCTGGAGGTTGAGGGAAGCAGATGGGTTGCAGCCAGGCTCTTGAGCACTTGGTGTTCCTACCTCTTCTGGCCCATTGTCACACATCTGTAGTCAACTCTACACACTGCATCTCAGCCTATGAATGGTCTGAACAACACATTCACACTCCCACCTGAAATTGCTTGGAGAACACTTTCCTGTATAAGCCCATCCAAGTGCACAGTAAAGCTGTATGGTTGGATCTATCTTGTTATTATTAATGAAAACTCTTCATTACCGGTGGTGACTGTAGTGTTTAGGTGGTGAAGATGTTCTTTGAGAGCTGCTACAAGACCTGGTGTGTTTGTTCTGCAGTGTCTGATAGTGCCAGCTTTGTTGTCACCATGGACCAGGAGGAGAAAAAGTCAGAAAGCTTTTACCAGGGGTTGTGGAACTCTGCCAAGCATGGGCTCTACCAATCCCCAGGTAACAGTGGCCTTTGTCTGTAGAATTCATATCTGAAAAGGGCTGTCCCACTGGTATCTTTACCAGTGCTAAATAAAAACTAAAGCAGATCAAGCTGATTTTATATCAATGTCATTGTAAGTATCCCAGTTGGACGATGGCCTGTAATATCCTCAAACCACACTTATGATTATTGCTGTGTTTAATCTCAGTCTATTCCTTCACTTTAATAAGATCAGGAAGGAATTTACACATCTGCATAACACTTTTTACCTACCAGCTGAGCCTGTGGTCCAATCTTCATCCTCATCAAAGTGCACATCACCACCAAAACCATTGCCAGGTGGAAAGGCATGAGCGAGGACTCCAAGGGGACCATCAAAATAACGAGGGCAACGTCCATGAGCTGAATAACATGATGTTGAAACAACATTGAGTTTATGTAATGACTATTGGAGAATCTTTACTCTTATCATACTATGTAGTCAGCATATTACCTTTGGTCCCAAAAGCAATCATTATATCTGCTATTCCCTCATGAATACGAGTGAAGATCAGTGGAGTGACAGTGCTCCACACTTTAAATGCTTTCTGGATTGCTTTGTCCACGTCCTCTTTGCTCATATCTGGTGTATGGTTCACAATTCTACAGTTATGAGAGTTCAAGTAATAATATTTAGTGTCTGCATAAAAAAATCCTCTAATATTAAGATAGTGAATAGAAACGTATAAGGAGCAATTTAACCTGTAGTCCAATAGGTCCCAAGATTCAGTTTGGGCTGAAAGGACTGTGATAACTATCCAACATGTCTTTTTCATAACAGTAATTGTGTATATGGTATCAATTTTTCTCAAAATGGCCCTTAGCCAGGAGGTCATCTCTTGAGTATGAGGAAAATTGTCTCCTCAGGTTTCTGTGACTACTAAACTGTTGGCCTTAGCAAATTTTGAAGATAAAGGAGTTTATACAGGATGCAATTGATATTTCTGTTTGTCTGATAGAATATTTGTCAGGAGTGATACATGACTGGTGAAATACTGTGGTTCACTCAGAAAGTGCAAAATACCCAATTTGGCGCTCAGAAATTCCTCCCAGGAATACTCACATCTAACAGCTGGGGAAAAAGAAACATTTTTATGTTCTCAACTGGAAACAATTGCTGTAGAAGTTATATTTAAATATAACAATTGTGGATACCTACAAAACAAGAATTTAAACTAAAAAGTAATTATTGAAAAATTACCTGTATGTCAGCTTGCTTTTTTTCCATCCTGGCAGAGTAACACCATAGAGACCCACATCAGGAACTCCACATCTGGGTTTCTTCATCATTTTCAATGTCTCACTATCTGGTTTTCCAGTCACTTTCAGACCAAAAAATTGCTGCATTTTCTGAAGTTTTTCAGATGTGGATTCAGGATTTAGTTTCCATCCAAGCTGATTTGGATCTGGCTCAACAGCATAGAATTTATTTAAATAGTCCTATTGAAAAAAATAAAGCAAATATTCACACTACTTCTCAAACAAATACTGTAGGGCTGATACTGTGTGCATAATTTGCTGGCAAAAGTATCTGCCTGTGATTTTGGTGCACAACAGATGTTTTCCTGAGGATCATAGTTAAAGAGAAACAGAAAACATTTTCCCTGACTCTTATTTACTAGATATTTCCAGTTTGTACAGATTTATCCTACTTTAGTAAAGTTTGGGTAACAGAGTTCTGTGTAATAACATAGTCTCAGAAAGCAAACTGCAGTGCAGCTGAAACACACAGATATATCTAAAAAGAGAGGGCTCCATAGATCTCAGATATGGACAATGTAGTTACCTGTACAAGCTTTTCATCGTTGTCTTTGTTGTCTTTCTCTGGGTGGGTGGGTAAAGCATTAGAAACAGCTGCACACGTTAAAAGCAAAAGTGGAAGATACTTCATTCTTATTCTCATCCCTGCCCTGATACGAGACCAGTCTGCTTTCTGCTCTGTGTGAATCCTGTCTTCATACGGTTATGAGATGCTTTGTAGAGGCAGCTGCAGACTGACTCAGAGTTTATCATGCTCTGATTACTTCTACATATCCCACAACACTGTGCTGTCTGACACAATAAAGCTTAATTAAACCCATCCGATTTCATAGACATCTGAAGTCAGTTAGTATTAGAATATTCCTAAACTGCTTGGCTATCATTTCAAAACTCAATTTTAGCTATTTTACACTGAATTTTAGTGAACCTGAGCAATTTAACACTAGATGAAGTGACAGTCAAACACAAAACCTTTTAAATTGTCCGAACTCAGCTGTGTGAAATGGAGCCACCAAAAGTACAGGGACTCCTAGCCTTGAAAAAGGGAGTCACGCACCAAATACAAATCCCATCTAAAAGAATGAAAACTTTGGGAAAAAATACTGTAAGCAGACTGTTTTGATTTTAAATTTATCCATAAATTGAGACTAGGTGTTTTGGAAAATGTATAAAACGCCCAAATCACTCCTCACCTTTTCCCTACAACTCTTTGAAAAGATCTGTTTCCTTTAAAATACACTGGTGGAATCCAAGATATAAATGAAAAACCTTTTACTCTATAAATCCAGCCTAAAGCATGTGAATAATTTTATCTTTCTGCCTGTATTTGTCTAATCTACCAATCTGTCATTTCATCACAAAAGTTTCTTCAGTTTAACCACATTAGCCACAGAGGATATGATTATTTCCTGTCTTAAGTAATTCAGAATTAAGGAAGTTTCAAGAGTCACAAAAGCTGTGAAAAATTGAGATTTCACCCAGTGCTGGCCAAGATCCCTGCCCCTGGCAGCAATGGGAAGTGAAGGTGTTTGGCACCTCAGAGGAGCTCGGACAGCATGTACTCAACTTTTGCAAAACAGTTGGAAGAAATGCTCTCATATTGGCCTGTGGCTTCTTCAGGAAATCCTTGCTTCTATGTTTTTGGCTTTTTTTGCTGTCATTTGCAGCTAATTTGTCTCCAACTGGAGGCACTAATGACAAATTTTCTAGCCCAAATTTCACAATATAGCCTCACTAGTTAAACTTGTTAACGGCTTGGCTACTGTTAAAAACCCCCAAAACCAATAAAAACTTCCCTTGATTTGTTTTTATTATCTTGATATTGTAAGGTAAAGTCTCTTGAGGCTTGGATCTCATCGAGTTCTGTAACTGAGGCACAAACTGTGGCAATTATTTGTTTGAGATGGAGATACTGGAAATCACATGTTTCTCCTGAAGCAGAGACTGTTCTTTCTTTCTTTTCTTTTTTTTTTTTTTTTTTTTTTTTAGATCTGTCTTATGTTTTTAAAAAGATGTATTTATCACAAAGGTTCTCAAGCTAGAAACAATGACCATGGTGTTATCATCTGACTACATACCTGGTGTAGGTCACAAAAAGAAATTCCTGTTCAGTGGCTTTTCCACCAAGATTTATCCCAATGACATTAGGATACAATTTTGTAAAATATGTTTTGGCTGATAATCATCTAATTTTGTAAAAAAAAGAATCAAGGCAGCACTATGAGCAGGTTTGATATGAATTGAGAGAAGTGGTTATCTTTTTCCCAGTGTGGTTGGCCATCAGATCTCCACAGCTCTCTTCCATGTATCAGTAGAAGGATAGAGACAATGACACCACTTAGGTTACGGTTTGCACCCAGCTTTATACATTTATTTGTTAAGTATTCTTCTGTAAGAAATGGAGAGACATATCTCTGGAGAGACATCCAACCAACTGTCTTAGAACTGGCCTCTTTAGGCACTTAAAATCTACATTTCTAGTTTCAGCTAATAGCTCAAGCTACATCAGTGTTTTCTCAGAAGACATTTGAGTGACAGATGAGGGAGGCCTATGTCACTCAAGGTACTTTTTGGGTTTTGGAACTTGACCACCCACACAACACAGTGACCAGTTCCCACTGCCCGTGGGAGAGTGCCCTGAGCAAGTGTTTTTCGCAAGCAGCATTTCACAAATGTGCCTAGAACTGGCCGTGAGGTCTGGGAAAAGAAGAAGCTGCATTAGCAGCTGCTGGTTATGGTTTCCTAATGCTTATTTTTGACATTGGTTAGAGTTGTTTGATGTTGATCTACGTTGTGACTTCTTTTTTCATCCTAGAGTTGTTTTTATGCAGTAATGTGACCTATGTTTTAACCCAGAAAGGTCACTGCCTATCCTCATGACATAGAATCATAGAATCATAGCATGGTAGGGTTGGAAGGGACCTTTAGAGATCGTCTAGTGAAACCTCCCTGCAGAAGCAGGGTCACCTAGATCACGTCTCATAGGAACATGTCCAGGTGGGTCTTGAAGACCTCCAAGGAAGGAGACTCCACAACCCCTCTGGGCAGCCTGTGCCAGGGCTGAAAGATGTTCTAGTCCCCTGATCATCTTGGTGGCCTGGATTGTCTCCAGAAGTTCTCTATCCCTCTTGAGCTGAAGAGCCCAAAACTGGACACGGGACTCCAGATGAGGCCTCACCAGGGCAGAGTAGAGGGGGAGAAGAACCTCCCTTGACCCTTTGGCCACACTTTTCTTCATGCATCCCAGGATACCATTGGCCTTCTTGGCCATGAGGGCACATTGCTGGTTCATATTTAGCTTATTATCAATCAGGACTCCCAGGTTTCTCTCTGCAGAGCTGCTCTTCAGCAGTTCAACCCCCAGCCTGTACTGGTGCAGGGGATTGTTCCTTCCCAGATGCAGGACTCGGCACTTTTCCTTGTTGAACCTCATGAGGTTCCTCTCTGCCCAACTCTCAAGCTGAATGGCAGCACAGCCTTCTGGGGAATCAGCCAGTCCTCCCAGTTTGGTGCCATCAGCCAACTTGCTGAGGGTGCACTCTGTCTCCTCATCCAGGTCATTGATGAAGATGTTGAACAAGACTGGCCTCCGAACTGATCCCTGAGGAACTCCACTGGCCACAGTTCTCCAACCCGATTCTGTGCCATTGATCACCACCCTCTGGGCTCTGTCATTCAGCCAGCTCTCGATCCACATCACTGTCCTCTCATCCAAGCCACACTGCCTGAGCTTTCTGATGAGGATGTTATGGGAGACAGTGTCAAAAGCCTTGCTGAAGTCAAGATAGATGACATCCGCTGCTCTCCCCTCATGTAGCCAGCTGGTTATGCACTCATAGAAGGATATCAGGTTGGTCAAACAGGATTTCCTCTTGGTGAATTCATGTGGACTCCCCCTGAGAACCATCTTATCCTTATTATGTTCAGTGATAACATAGAGGATGAGTTGTTCCATCACCTTTCTGGGGATGGAGGTGAGACTGACCGGCCTGTTTTCCTGGGTTGTCCTTCCTGCCCTTTTTGAAGACTGGAGTGACATTGACCCTTTTATCAGGACCCTTTGACTTGTGAGCCTTAAACTTGCCCAACAAGTCTTTAACCTCTTCCTCTTCCACCCAAGGCAAGTCCTCTGCTGTCCTCGCCATCCTGTTATCCTTGCTGGACTGGGCTTCCTGAGGGTCAGCATTGATCGTAAAGATGAAGCAAAGAAGGCATTCAGCACCTTGGCCTTCTCTGCATCCCCAGACACCAGGGCACCCTTAGCGTTTAGCAGCGGGCCCACATTATCCCTCACCATCCTTCTGCTGCTGATGTACTTGAAAAATGCCTTATTACTGTCCTTAACATCCCTGGTTAATTCTAGAAGGCCTCTAGCAGTCCTAATTGCACCCCTGCATGCCTTGACAATGTTCCTATACTCTTCCCAAGAAGCCAGCCCCTGTTTCCACCTCTCATAGATGGCTGCTTTCTGCCTGAGTTGTCCCAGCAGATCCTTGCTCATCCATGCAGGCCTCCTACCTCCTTTTCCTCCTTTCTTGTATGTTGGGGCATATTGATCCTGGGCTTGGAGGAAGTGGTGCTTGAAGACTAACCAGCTCTCTTGGGCACTTCAGTAGTACCAAGTGGTACTACACACAGCATCACAGGAATCACCAATACTGGAGCATCATAGTGATCTTAACACAATTCTAGCAGGGATTCATCTTTCTTAATTGTTTACAATATCAGTGCCTGTACATGAGTTAACTGTCTAAGCTTGCAGAAATCTAATCAATATGGTCAAATGATATCTAGAGAGTGTTTCATCTGACCACATGTAGGCGATATAGTTAGGATGATTTGTGCAGCAATCAGGAGTCCACCAAATATTTTGACCAACACCATAGACCATGATGAAAGCCTAAGCCTCAGAAAACATGAAAACATTTAAGCTGTAATTAAGCTCCCTAAACAGTGATTTGTTGTGTTTTTGAGACAGACTAATGACTCTGAGACATTGACACAGGCTTGATGACTGAGACTCAGGACACAGAGGGGACTCATGTCACTTCTAGACTGGTAACTGGGGGACAACTGGAAACCTGCAAGTACCTTAATGGCACTAGATACGCATTCAGTCAGCTAAGTTGAGCCATTACTTTGCAAGGTGAACCCTACTATAGGGTCAACAAAGCTGAATCGTTACTCAACTTGAGTAAAAAACATGGGACAATGGCAAATGGTTCAAATAACCTTTTGACCCTTGGCAAACCTTTAGCAAAGACTGCAAACTGGGAGGGTAGCATTCAACCACTTGAACATAGGTGCCTCTTGGTCTTCCAGAAGTTCTTTTTCATACCTGCAAGAGTAACTTGGGGTATCCTACAGCACCTCAAATGCACTAAAGATGTGTTTAAAGAATTGGATTCCTCCCTGGGCAAATCTCAGTTAATAATGATATGGGCTATGACTACACACAAAAAGAGTAACTAGACACTAAAGGAGTGATATGGTACTCTACCATAGTATGGGACTTAGAAACAGGACCATAAACTCATTAAAGGGGAATAAGAAAGTGGCAGGTGGTTCTGTGGGTTGAGTTGGTGGAAACAACAGCCAGATTCCAAATTGCTGAAAGGAGTGCTTGTCCTGCAGGAAGGCAAGAGCTGCCAGCACCAGACATGCCCTCCACCTAATGTGTGGCTGGAATGGAGAAATCACCATACTCGTGCCATCAAAGGAAGTAAGCAGAGGGAATCTTTCTCACAAAGAAGTTACTTCCTTTTGAGCTCTCAGTTTTTCTGTTCTGCCTAGTAACTAAAATTAGAACTTCACAGGATACCAAGTCATGGACTAAAAATTTGCCATTAAAAACTTTATCCTCTCTTTAACTTCTTCATCTTCCATGTAAATTACTCTTTATCTCTCTTTTTCCTCTAAAACATAACCATCTTCTTACCTCTTATCTTCCAACTACTGAATGCCTTCTTTGCCTCAGTCTTCACTGCCAAGGCTGGCCCTGAGGAAGCCCAGTCCCTGGAGGATAGTCTGGAGAATGGAAGACTTTACCTTGGTGGACATGAATGGCATTTGAGACCTGTTGGGCAAGCTTAACACCTGTAAATCTATGGGACCTGACAGGATGCACCCATGAGTGCTGAGGGAGCTGGCTGATGTTATTGCTAGTTTCAGTGGTCTCAAAGATCCTTTCTAATTTACATTTCCAGGCTTCCTACTTCCTGAATCCCAAAACACGATGAAAGAAACTCACCTACACTTGCAAAGATGTGCACCCTGGAGGGAGCATAGAAGTTCGGAAAGAGGAACAGAAAGGGGAAGTGTGATTTGTAGACTGATGATAATGAGCCTCACCAGCCTAATTAACCAAGGAATTTTCACTAGGGCTTGTGTGGGATGATAAGTTCAGAGTCAACTGACTGCTGGTTTTTTTTCTGTCTTTGGGAAAAAGATCTGATGTTTCATGCACGGGTGGTTTTTTTTTTAGTGTTTGGAAGTTAAACTTGTCTCTAGAGTGCAAATAAGACATCAAAGATACAGTGATATAAAACCATAATTTATTAGGAAACTTCAATGTACACAGGTGAAATTGTCATAAATTTCTGAAAATGTTTGTTTTACAATAAATAATTATTTAAACTATACTCTCATAGATTTTGGGCAGAAATCCATTCTGACCTTATAGTCATGAAATGCTGAGAAATTCACCACATAAAAACATACAGTGTGCATATGAAAAATCAATATAATTAACAATTAAACCAGCTGATGCTCCTTTTTTGTTTGACAATCCGTTTGGCACGAGGATCAAATTGAAACTGAGTTGTTCCATGGAAGAAGTAGACATAGCCTAGAAATGAAATGTAATCCGATTATATTTCATATGTGACTTTTTTCGGTATTTTCGAAAAAAAAAAAACCCCAACATAAACAGTCCATGTATACTTGTTATTTTTAATTTCCTTCTCATTATTATTAAGAATAGATTTTTGAAAACGAATTATTCTATCTGCAGAAGCACAAATATTTAAGTAAATCCAGATTAAAGGCATGATTTACTTACCATCTTTTTGGAAAACTGCATCAACTCTGCCAATTTTCCCAAAGTCGGAGGCTATTTTCTTGGGATATCCATGATCCATGGATTTTTTGTTTTCATCATATCTTAATACAAGAAAATCCCATTATTACAATTTGTGAGGAAGCAGACGGTATTTTGAAAGTCCAAAGCAAATTCCTACACATATTCAACTTTGCTGCTACTAAGAAGTCTTATAAAGACTAGCTAAAGTAGCTTTGGTTCTTCCTGTCAGGTATTAAGGTTCTCACCTTTGGAATATCTCAAGATTCAAAAATCCTGCCTTTGGTAAAGCATGTAACAGGCTCTCAAGGACCTTGGGAATGCAGTCCAGGAATTGATTAATGTATTTCTGGACTCTCTGTATTTCAGAGAATTGGCCATCACTTGCACATAAAATGAGTTTTTATTTAAAGGCAATGGATATCCAGTTCAGTAAAAATCAAAAAATAAAACTTGAGGGTAGAAGATGGTACACGGTTCCGAAACATAATAGTGTTGGTATTAACCATGTACTCAAACAAAATTACTCCCTGAAATATGTCATGAGCTAGACTTGAATTATAAATAGGACTAACTGTGCCTGAGAATATTTATAATTTTTTCCTAGAGAAATTTAATTACAATAGTTTTTAATTGCAGTTTATTTGAAAAGTGAAAATTGGACACTATCACATTGCACAGAAAAGCAGCACTGCTATGAAGAAAAATGGAATGATTTACTAGAAAATTACTTTTTTTTGGGCAGATGCTTCATTCAGTTACAAGCAATTACACTCCTGACACGGGAACCTAATGAGTGAAAGAAATCCTATAGAAAAGTTGACATTTTTTAGTAAATAGTTAAACTTCCAGAGAATGCTTTGTAAATTTCTGGAATATATCTGGTTGAAACACACTTGCACTTAAATTTGATAGTAGTACATCAGTCCTCAGGTACAGGTGAAAATATGCTGTCTAGTACACAAACATTAATTAAATCTTACCTCCAGTATCTGTCAGCTATAAAGAAGTATGTTTTTCCTGTGGTTTCATCACTGTAAGCTGCATTAACTCTTTTAACTGTCTTTGGGAACCCCAAGTGATAGATTGGTTTAGGATAGCCAGGTGCAATGTCGTAGCCCCTGAGAACCCAATATTTACTCTCTGAAAAATACAAGCACATTTCATTTGTTTTTCCTCTTTATAAAAACCAGTTTATAAATAGTGTTTTAGATGGGTAGCAAACAATTTGTCTTAGATATCAGTATTATTCCTTTCAGTTTATTATTTTAGAAAATGGTTCTAATTCTCACTCTGGAACTACCTCATAAAGGCAATGGAAATGTCTTTTGTTTTTATGACTAAAACATTATAATCATAAGGTGTACTTTTCACAGACTTTTTTCAAAATCATTGTAAGGACTGATTGTTTTTTCAGTGAACAATTTTCTCCTCAGAGGACATTATATTTCTTTTTCCAAAATATCACAAAATACTAATAAGTATATCACTAACAGCAGTGTTCAAATGTCTGCGCTTGCCAACTGAATTCAACAAAAATTCTTCTGCATAAAGTGAAATGCTGTTACTTGACGACAACTAGACCTGAAGGGACACTATTTTCATGTCTTATTTTTCAGACCATTAACTAAAAAATGGGGACAAGTTTTCAAGATTATGACCTCTAGAGATTTCTTACAGCAGTATAACTTTATGATTCTCTGGCTTAATTATTTGCAGATTTGTAAGATTCTCTGTTTCACTAATCTTCCTTAAAGAAGAATTGACTTCTGCAATTGCACAGTTTGCAAAGGAGGAGAGTGTAACTGGTCAGAGAATGTAGAGAATTTTGGATTCCATTACCTTTGAAAAATAAAACTTCATCTCTCTCAATGTTTTCATAGGCAGCTTGAATTCCTGATGGTAACTTTGGCCACAACAGTGAGATGAAATTGAGCTCTGTCTCCGTCCTCTCAGGATGTTTGCGCAGCATATATCTGATTTAAACAAAATTTATGTAAGAAAATAGTTCCAATCCTATTGTAAGTGTAAAACAATGATTATTGCTTCTAGAGTATAATGGAGAGAGATGTGTACTTGGATGCGAATATCCCCCTTCACTGAATGTGAAGGAAATCTACAGCAGCTCTTAACTTTATTGCTGCAGTTACATGCTGAAAAACAATCAAGATGAATACAAGCCCTTTTTATTTCTGTGTAGGCTAAGCAGGCTAAGTTGGCTTCAGTAAGCACCTTACAGACACCTTTCTACATAACAGTGTTTTCAGTTCTGTCCCTGCTCTTGAATTGAGGAGTAGCAGAAAGTTTACACTGCAAGTCCTGTGAAAAACATTGCTAAGGGATATATGAAAGGTCTTGCTTTGCTATTGAATCAAGTTCAGAAACAAGTCAATTGCAGCAGCAGTAACGACCTACAAGCCCTCATTTCCTTCAGTGCTATTGTCAACTAGAGGTCTTAGAACTAATGATTTGAGAACTCTTACTTGTGTAAATACATGGTAGCTTTTCTAGTGCTTATTTTTGTACTACATTCCAGAAAGACACTTTTCCCCTCATAATTACAGATTTTTTTTAACTACTGAATATTTTAGAGAAATAATATATTTGCTTATCATTGTTACCTGTCTTTGAAGAATATTATTTCTCCACGTAGGGTAGTAATAGCATCAAATGTCAAATTTGGGTCACAGGCTTGTGGAGTTGTGGGTCCTGTTGGCTGCACAGCAGCATTTGATTTTCCTATAGGAAGAGCATTTTACCTGTTAGTATAAAGGAATAAAGGAAGTATAAAGTATAAAGGAAAGACCTTGTTCAGAAGGTCTCTGACAACACCAAGAACGCTTTTGACTGAGAATGAGAAGGTGTATGATTTTAAACGAAGAGCCTGTTACTAAAACCAGGATTTTAGTGTTGATAAAACTGGTTGTGTTTATCATTTGTAAAATGAGATATTTGCAGAACTGGATTTAGCTGAATTTACCCTCCATGAATTTTCTGTCTTTTGTTATCGATTGTTCAGCAACAGCTAAACATCTCATTTTGGTGGAATAGCATATCTAATACATATTCTTTGTATTGTTCACTGGTACCCCAAGCAGAAATGCTAAATATTTTTTTTTTCTTACCATAAATGGCTTGAATGCCGTTAATGTCATCCTGAGGAAGAAGGAATTCATTTGGGTCTGTGTAGGAGTAAGTTGGATACATCAGTGCTCCAGGATCATTTGAATGAGACAGACCGAGCGAATGGCCAAGTTCATGGGCAGCAACAATGAACAAATTGTAGCCTATAGGATAAAAAAAATATGAAATGGTAAACTGTGTTTCAGTATTCAGCACAGTTGACTAAATGGGAAACACTTATGCATCTTCCCAAAATACACTACAGATACAAGAGAGGCTGTAAGTAATACTACCAGCCTCACAACCCCAAAATAGTATAACAGAAGAGCTATATGAGTACTTAAAGAAAGTCTGGCTTTAACTATCATCTCATTGTCTTTTCTTTAGTTTCCTTGTGCTGTTTCTCCTACTATTACATAAACTGCTGAGATCAAAGATAAAGCCAATGACAGGTCATGGTTCAGTGATCCAATGGAAACAAACCTCAAAGCAAGCACTGAAATGACAGTTTTGGTGATGCTTGAATACTCTAGTTAGCACCAAACTTTGAAGTGCTAGGTTAAGAAAGAGAGAGGATTTTACTTGAGAAGTTTGCTACCAGATCTTCTTGTATCCAAATTTCAAGTTTCATCTCAACAAAAGAAAGTAATTTTAAATGCTGACCTAGTTGCATAGGTTGACCTATATCACTAGGACCTAAAAAATCTCTTTTTTGTGAATTGATTCCTACAATGGCAAAAAAAGAGAAAAGAACAAAGCAATTTAAAAGGACAAATTCTGCCACTTTTGCTCACTTTCTGCTTGTAATCAGGATTATGAACTAAGCATCAGATAAGACTGTATGAAGCAAAAACTATATAAATGGTTCCAGTTATGAAGTCCTTACCTCTTCCATCTTTTGTCCAGAATTCCTCATCATCAAGATGCACATCTCCACCAATACCTTCACCAGGCTGGAAAGCGTGAGCCAGCTGCCCATTGGGGCCATCAAAAGGAGAGTTGTCACGATGATCTAAAATGAAGAGGGAAAAAATCCATTAGAATTCTAAATTATTTAAACAATTGTAGATGGCTATTTAATATGTAAAGATATCAGTGTCACCTCTATAAGCAAATGAGATCATGATATCTGCTTCTTTATTCTCAACCTTTTGGAATGTCAAGGGTGTCACATTGCTCCAGACCCTGAGAGCTTTTCGGATTGCTTCCTCTACATCAGCTTGTCTCATCTTTGGGGTGTAATTCAAAATCCTGAAAAGTAAATGAAACACATTATATAATGTTAAGACTAGAGTATTTTAGATGAAAAATAACTTTTGCAAAAGTCAGAAATCTTAAACATGTCTTTCATAAATGAAAAGTAATAATGTCTCCATCTTAGATACTGCCTTCTAGAGTCTCTGTCTTCTTCTAGAAATCAGTTAATCACTCTGGATATTTGTAAATGTCATGAGGTACTTACTTCAGATCCCCCAAAGTTGGGATGCTAGATTGATATATTTTGAATCAGATTAGGAAAGGTTACCTGTATGTCAGATTGTTTCTTTTCCATTTGGGGTTTCCTGCTGTGAACACATATCGCCCTACATCAGGTACACCACATCTGGGTTTTTTCATAATCTCCAGAGTGTCAAGATCAGGTTTCCCGGTCACTTGTAGTCCAAAGAATGCCTGCATTTCCTTGAGCTTTGCAGCAAGGGGATTTTCACCATGGTGTCTTAAATGAGGCTGGCGATCCCTTTGTAGATTGTAAAAATTCTGTAGATAACTCTGCACCAGAGTTTAGAAAAAGAGCATTATGACAATATCAGTACTGTCTTCAGCCACATATCTTCAAATTGATCTAGAACTATTCCCATATCAACATGCACGGTATTTACCAGGGGCAAGAAAAGAATGTTAGTATGAAGAGTCAGATAAAACTTATGTTTTTCATATTGTTTTCTGAATTTCATGTTTCATTGATGGAATATATAAAGAAATGTCTTTAAAATCTAATGTTTACTATTAATAATTAATTCCACAATATTCATAGTGCCTGATTAATGGCTAAACTTCTGAGGAAGATTATAACTAGTCTCATTTAAGAAACTAGAGGTTGGCAGTGAGACTCCAAACAGCCAGGACTCTCAATGAGGGAGGTGACTACCAATAGAGAGTCAGGACTTGATAAATCATGCCATTTATCTTTAGCTATGAAATATTATATTAGGAACTCAGGTCTTCCTACTAAATTTAGACAACTTTGTCTCCAATAAATAGTGTTTTGTTTGTGTAAGCACTGTATTTCTCATAGATGTTCTTTTTTCCCAAGTATTCCATGAAAGATCCATTCAGCAAAACATTGAAATACCTGCTTGTTTCAAGCAAGTTTCCTCCCTTTTGTTACTGAGACCAGCCATACCACAAGTTTCAAAGAACATTCTGAAACAAATTGTTGCTGAGCTTGACTATTTCTGCACAACCACAGAGCCTTGCTGCTAGAACTCATGCTTCCATAGTTTTGTTATTACTTTACTGACAACATCAAAAGTGGGTAAATAAGATACATATAATTTTCACATAATTTTCTAGATTGATAGGAAAAGCTTTCTCACAAAGCTTGCAAAATGGGACATCTTTCAGTTCAAGCCATATTCTGTGAGAAGAATTGCAATGGTAGTTATATTTCAGACTACCTTAAGTTTTATATACAAATACTCTGAAAAATATTTACCTCCACAAGCTGTAGTGTTTTTCCTTCATCTTCTGCTTCTGGAACCATGGGAAAAGCAGAGGAGATTGCCACACAGAGCAACAGGAGAAGCGAAAGGGTCTTCATCCTCATCTAAGGCTGTCTGCCTCAGTTTCACTCTTCTTGAGCTATTGAACACACTTCTCAGCTCTGTTTATATAGCTAATTCATAAATCAGTGACAGTCTGACTCATGCTGTATAATTTCCTCTGATTAGTAAAAATGATGCATAACAGTTTCATCATCAGGGAGTGACACAACATCTTTAACTAATGTTACTGTCCTTACTTTGCCTAAGCCTTTTGTTTTGGGCAATTTTGTAGTGTGTTTGATAAATAAGGAAATGTTTTTCAGATAAACCACGGAGCTACATTTCATCGTTTTTGAATGATGAATTCAGACTGTTTATGGCACAAGGTCTTGAGAAACTGGAAAAATAATAGGAAATAGAAAATAACATACGTAACACAATGTATTATACTGAATAACATTATGCCCTACATGTGATACATACATTTTAATATTTAAGAATATATAGCATATTATGTTATAATATGTAACAATCAAATATAAAAGACAGTACAAAGATGAATCTTATCTAGGAATAAGCAACATCATAATTCCACAAGGGCTGTCATCAGCTAACTAAAAGTTCTATCTAAAACAGTTTTATGGTGTTACAAAACTGAGTGCTAAAATGATTCAACATTTTTGACTGATATTAATAAATATCACTCATGTTACTGGAATGCATAAACTGGGTTACCATATGTATGGTAAGCAAAATAATGTTTATACTCTTGCCAGTACAGATAACATCTCAGCTACAATAGCGTGCTTGGATCCAGGCAAAGAGATGAGCTCTGGTCAGAAAGACACCATGAAACCCAACAGAAGTTTTTTTTTTATCTAGAAAAGGAAGATTAAAGTAACAGAATCATGGTATCAGACAATCACAGAACAGTAGGGATTGGAAGGAACCTTTAGAGATCACCCAGTCCAACCCACCTGCCAAAGCAGGTCCATCTAGATCAAGTCATGCAGGAATGTGTCCAGGAGGGTTTTGAAAACCTCCAGAGGAGACTCCACACTTCCTTGGGCAGCCTGTGCCAGGGGTCCCTCATCCTCACAGTAAAATAGTTTTTCCTTTTGTTTAAATCATAGAATCATAGAATGGTAGGGGTTGGAAGGGACCTTTAGAGATCATCCAGTCCAACTTCCCTGCAGAAGCAGGTCCATCTAGATCAAGTAACATAGGAACATAGCCAGGTGGGTCTTGAAGACCTCCCAGGAAGGAGACTCGACACCCTCCCTGTGCAGCCTGTTCCAGGGCTCCCTCACTCACAATAAAATAGTTTTTTCTTATGTTTAAATGGAACTTTTTGTGTTCCAGCTTCATCCCATTACCCCTTGTCCTGTTGCTAGATACCATAGAAAAAAGGGATGTCCCAACCTCCTGACACCCATCCTTTAGACATTTGTAAATATTAATTAGATTCCCCCTGCAGTCTCCTCTTCTCCAGAATAAACAGCCCTGGTTTCCACAGCTTTTCCTCATAAGAAAGATGTTCCAGTCCCCTGATCATCTTGGTGGACCTGCACTGGACTCTCTCCAGAAGTTTTAACCATTAATCATTCACTGTTTCATGGAAGGAAGAGCAAGAGGAGCCATGATAAATGCCATTAAATATAGGATTTTTTTTTTCCTAAAAGGAGTGCAGTGACTGTTCTCAAAGATTCTAGAATAGTCTTAAGCAACAGGGATTAAGTTTAGATATGAGCATTAGTGCTATCCAAGATTCTCTAGGGAATCTCACCTGACCTCCAGCTGTGCCGGAAGGATGCAAGTCTTCATAATCCCTGTGTCATGGCAGCCAGGTCTCGCTGGTTGTCTCAAGTACAGGCAGATGAGTAACGAGGTTGAATGAACTTTAAGTGTTTCATTGTTTATGTATCCTTAAGTGCCTAAGTTCCCACTTTGGAGAATGGATTCTAGAGGGTGATTCAACTGACCTTATGACATGGGCTTGAAGATGAGATGAATTGCTCTCTGTATTTCATTGACCAAATTGGATAGGTATCTATCAATGACAAGAGGAGTTTAAATACCTAGGACAGGTATTATGTGCAGGAAACTACAATGTAGACCTCTAAACTGAGAAAAACATTTCTAACCATGAGGGTAGATAAACATCAGAGGGATGCCTGAGGTGGCTGCATGTTTGCTAACTCTGGAAGCTGTCAAGTGCAGGCTGGACATCCTTCAGATGGTTTTGGTGGCTTTATCGTTGTTCAAGGTAAGGATCCTCCTTGGAAACCTGAAAAAGGAAACATTGTCAGAGTGAGAGGGAAAAATTCAAATATGTACAGTTATAATTTTTTTCTGATTCATCAGCAAGCTTTGCTCTGAAGATGCTCAATACAGCATAAATATTCCAATTATGCTGGGAGATGCTTCAGCTGGTTTCTCAAACATCATGGGAAAATAATGTACTTAGCATATGATTCTACACTTGCTAGTGTAGCATCTGCTAATTAAATCTATGTTCAGCACAGCAGACATCATTCCTGTTTAAAGCAAATTATTTTGTATCTTCCAGCATAAATCACATTGCTTGTCTAGAGTGATTGACTAGTGCTAATACAGGACATTTCAAAAGCAGAAGCAACAGTCTAGCAGTGATATTTGAAATTACTAGGACAATAAATCTTGAATCTTTGTAGATGTAAAGAGACTAATTATTGTGTGTTGGATATTACTCCATAGTCTTTACTACAATTTACATGAATCTGGAATTTGTGAAATGCTCCTTAGTTTCTCTGTTTCTAAGCTGATGTTATTTCCCTGCCTGTATTTCTCGTTCATACGTTTCTGTCGGCTGGTACATTTCTCGCTCCTGATTCAATGTCTCAGTTTCTTTTTTTTTTCTTTTTTTTTCCAAAGGAGTAATTAACTCCTTCTTTCTTCCATCCTTTATCTTTAAAAATCTTATTTTCCTAAGGCATCATAGGTTTGTTCAAACACATAAAGGCAAAGAAGAGCCATAGATTAATCAGAGGGGTCCAATGGCTGAGACAAGAACATTAGGAAATCATGTGTTGCATCTTGCAGAGATGTTCTACTGCCTTTCACATTTCTTCAGAGTGTCTATGGACAAATCTTAATGTGACCAAGAGGATATTGAGTCAGGCAGAGGGTAAGAAGGGACATCTGATTGTTTTCCAGGAAATAAAAAATAAAAATGCTTTCCAAGGCAACCAGTGGGAGGACTAGAAGGTCCTGGACTCCAGCATTATCTGTGGGACCTCTTTATGTATTTGAAGAGTCATCAAGTGAAGAATGTTAAACAGCACCAAGATGAGGAAGCAGAAGCAGTGGCTTTGCTCCTACTTGGGAATTTCCACAGTTTTGGGTTATAAAGTCATGTCCCATTTCACTGTCTGCATTGGCTTCGTACTGCATGTCCTTTGGCACATCTCCTTCAAATGAGGGAAAGAGAGATTTCAGTCATGTGCTTTTCCTGTGATGTGGCAGCTAGCATGTTGCCACACTCTTCAAGCACTTGTCTTCAGACATACAACTCAAAACCCAACAGGAGATGTGAATATGTCAAAATAAAACTGAGACCTCTTCAAAATACACAAGAAATTTTACTATATTCCAACTGGTGTCTACACAGTCCCTCAGTTTGCTTGTACGACCTTTATGTTGAACCTGTACCCGATCAACACAGTCTGTCTTGGCCTCTTATTAAATCCTATTTCTAGCGATTTTCCCAGGACAGGGGCTCTGTCTTATATGAAGGGATGTCTGTGGTGCCACAGCTGGAGAGATCAGAGCATATGCACATCAGTTTGGTACATATGTATGTATGCAAGCATTAATAAAGATCCATGTGGGTAAGCCAGTGAGTAGCGTAACAGGTTGGGAGCTGGGTATCAAACTCACCATAAACTGTTGCTGGATATTGGTGTGGCCAAGGTTCTTTGAGTTGGTGACTGGAGGGACTGGGGGCCCAAGTCAGCAACTGGTGAGGCTGTATGATCTGGGGTTGGTGGAAAGATGTGTTTGTGTCTGTGTGAGAGGCAGTAAATGACATCAGCACATCCCAGGGCAGCTGCTGGATGGACAGGACGTCTAAGCCCAGTTGCTGGCAGATCCATAGTCTGTGTGTGTGTACATATATGTGTGTACATGTGTGTATGTGTGTGTGTGCATGTGTTTACCAGGAATACACAGCCTCACTGCTGGCTGGACTTGGGGATATGGAACTGTAGCAGATCCACCTCCGTCAGGGTACCAGATTTGAATAAACCCTAACACATTGGCCCTGTCTGAAGTTTACCTAAAATTGCTGTGTAACCAATGTAGAGAGGCAAACTTTGCTCTTACCTACCCCCAATAGTTCTTCAGAGGCACAATGAACTTCAGTACCTCACTCAGGTTGCCCTGAATAATTTCACCATGTCTGGGACCCATTTGTGAAGTCATTGCTTAAAGCAAACTGGAGGTGACATTTGTTAAGAAAGGGTCAGCATTTTCAATGGTTGTTTTTTCATTGTACACCCAGGCAGTACAGACTTGTGTCTCTCCATATGAACCATCCTTCTTTTATTTGTATATTTCTTCCTCAGCAAAACCACACCCCTCTTTGTGTTGAGGCAGAAGTGCTAGAAGTATTCCTTCTCTAGGTACTCTGTTCACCTCTTCTTATTCATAAATTCTGCATAGAAATATAAGCACTGTCAGAGATCTGTCCAGCACTTTTCCTCTTTCTGACATTGACTGAAAAGGACACTAAGGCAGAAGTATAAGAGGAAAAATGTTTTTCCAGAAGTTTCCTAGCCTTAACCACTTTTCTGTCTCAGTGATTTCCATTTGCTTTGTACTTCACTTACTTAGGGATTGCATTTACCTCTTTAGGCTGTTTCCCTTTTCATATGTTATATCTCATAGAATTTTAAAATGTTCTAATGACTTTCATCCTTCTCTCCCTAAGGAGAAACTTCCACCCACATCCCTGACTAAATTATGAAAAAATAAATTCACAGTGTGAATCATAGAGGGGTTTCCCTAAATCAAAGTCTCTCACTACAAAAATGCTGTAGAAAAGGGAACTTTTATTGGTAGTTCTGTAATTTTAATATTACAGAAATTTGAAGTGGTACTTCGTAATTCTAAGAATTGTTTACTGCTATAATTTGTCACAATGATGTTTGCAACTGCTTTCTCAGTAACAGGTGGCACTACAAAGTACAGTCATCATTCTTGAAGGAAGTACTTTTATGCCCATTCTGTGCTCCTGTGTATATCTTAATCTCTTTTTATGCCCGTTCTGTGCTCCTGTGTATATCTTCATCTCTTCATCTGTTTCTAATCTATTGTAAAACAACAAAAAATTCTCCAAATTCAGAACATTGTCCTGGAACAAGTTGCTTTCCTTGGAAATGTCACTTTTCATGCAAGGACAGAAATGTCAAAGAAATAAATCTAGTGACTGTGCAGCAATACTCATCTGGTTGCCAGATATTCACGTGAAGTTTGAGAGTTCATTAAGAATTTTCTCTTGATGAACCAAGTACATTGCAATACTAAAATGAAAAAGGCAAAGGCAAACCTCCAAGTCAGATGTCTTAAAGTTTGCACAAGCTCATGGCTTAATGCCACCTGGTATTAAGCATTTCCTGTATAGAAATATTGTTGATTCTACTCCAAGAGAATGATCAGTCACTGTTTATGATTGTGTGCTGTGCTGGGCAGTGTTAGGAGTACAATGGCATAGTTCAAACTACGCTGAAGTCCAAAGGTCACCACAAAAGGGCTCAGGATGTCAGGTGCTGAATCAGTCATAATTATTCTATTGTGGAAGAGTAATTCAAGATGAAAAGTCATAGACTGGGGTAGTGCCCAAGTTACACCTCTGTGACATGCACAGTCTCAGACACAGCATCATCAATGATTTCAGTAAAAGGAGAAGGGAAGGAGTGCTACTTTCCATGCCACGCACCTGTTTCCTGAACACACAGGGAAATCTGAACCTCATTCTTCGTCCCTGCACTTGAGTTGTTGCCTGGTGTGGGAACCTTCTCTGTTTTGTCCCCGGCACGACTTCCCTGATGGCAGACAGGCCTCGGGATGCCTTGCAAAATCATCCTTACCAGCTTAAAGTCCTTTGCTTCTAAATTTGTTAGTCGTCACACAAGATGTGCAGATATGAAACCTGCCCTGAAAGAGGCAGTAAGAAGAGATCAATGTCTCCACATCAATCTACAAAATAAATCTGTATATGTCCTGGGGCTCTGGATGATTTTTGATATACTGGAATTGCTAAAAGCTCACAGATCCCCAGTTGGATGTGTGCCACAAACGCCAAAATATCCTGTGAGACATTTACCACTTGTGAACCTGAAAGGACAATTGTCTTACTGGCAAGAACAGACATGAATAAACTTGAGATGAGCCACATGGCAGTTCAGAGGCTTCCAGAGAATCATCTGGAAATAAAGGCTTCATCTTATTCACTTTGAATTATTTTCTCTGGACTATCAATGGTAGCTGAGAGATGCACCTTTGAAATTCTGAGTTTCCTTCAGCACTTCTGAACCCACACGTCTGCTGCTTATGTCACCAAGAAAGGGCTTTTTTTTCTCCCCATTTCCTTGAACCCAAGCCAATATTTCACTAGGAACAACTTCCTGCAAACAGCAGTCAAATGAATTCATTCAAACTTTGTTCTTTTCTGCCAGGACATGTCTGTCTTCTTTGCCTATTTTACTTAGATGGTAAATTCTCTGGCATCTTTTGTTATCCATTGTTCAGCAACAGTTAAACTTCTCATTTTAGTGGAATAAGCATATTTAAAATATATTTTTATTCCTATTTACTAGCCTCCCAAGTAAACTCTTCCAATTCTTGGTGTCCAAATTGTTACACAATAGACTTTTAGTTCACTACCACAGCCCTATCTATTGTGATAATTTGTATGTAATCACACAAGAACAACATCAAAGGCCATTTGTCCCTTCCAGGCAGGATGAGTGTGTAAAATCTAGATAATCAATAAATGGTTAAAAAAATAAGAACATCAAAACCAAACTTTTTTTCCTGGAAGAGGTTGTGTTAGACTTTCCATATTGGACCTCCTGGATTGTGTCCATGGATGCACTACAGAATAAACAAATAGCAAATGGGTGCATTCAGATGTAGGCAAAATGTCCTCCAAGACAAGATGGTGAAAACCATAACAAATGAGATCGTTAGAAATAACACATTGAAGAATACAATGTAATTTTTGTGATGTGAATGCTAGAGGAGAAGGAGTCACATGAGGGGTTGGACTAGATGATCTCTAAAGGTCCCTTCCAACCCCTACCGTTCTATGATTCTATGATAAGTCTGTTCCTTGTGAAGACACTTTTGTCTTCACTCAATTTTCCATACAGAAATTTGCTATAGTATGGAAAAATCTAGTGTGTTTAGAAGACTGACACTGCTTGGACTAGGAGTACCACAGACAATGAATAAATATATCAACTCAGAGTCCTGGCCACAAAATGTATCTGAGAAAAGCACACGATATCAAATATAGGTCAATAAACTCAAACTCAAAAGTCTGTTCTCACTCAAACGATGAGATTGACTTGTCAATAGTACCAGAGATTGTGAAATAAGAATTGTGAAGCAAAAAAAGACACTTACATCCAATGTTAAACCAACTAAATTTTGTTCAGAGAGATAGTACTAGAGTCAGTTCAGATCTATAGTAGGAGTAGATCCAAGACTTCATATTCAACAATTAGCATGATCATTTGTGTGTGTAGTAAGAGAAATAAGGAAGGAAGCATCCTGAATGATCAGAAATCATCAAAACCAAAGAAGGACTAGTCAGATAAGTATTTGGGAGCCATAAAACTGCAAAACAATAATGAAAGGTCTAGAATAAGCCATCTTTGCTCTGAGAACTATAGTCTCACCTGAAAGAGAATATTTTTTAAAAAAAAGGAAAAATCAGAGCTGGAAGAGCTTGTCCTATTTAAAAGAACATGGTCTAATGCAGTTAATGATAGTGGCCGTGCTATGGAGGGCACAGATATAATAGAGGGGAATCAGCTGTTGGAACAACTGAAGACAGTCACTTAAATCCAGGATGGTTAGAAACTTCCTTAGGGAACTAGAAATGGAGAAAGTGTGAGCCAAACCATTATAGAATCACAGAATCACAGAATCTTAGGGGTTGGAAGGGACTTTGAAAGATCATCCAGTCCAGCCCCCCTGCCAGAGCAGGACCACCTAGATCAGATCACACAGGAACTCATCCAGGTGGGTTTTGAATGTCTCCAGAGAAGATAGAGAGGACTCCACAACCCATCTGGGCAGCCCATTCCAGTGCTCCATCACCCTCACAGTGAAGAAGCTTTTCCTTATGTTTCTTTGGAACCTCTTATGTTCCACCTTGTACTTGTTGCCCCTTGACCTGTCATTGGACATTGTTGAGAAGAGCCTGGCTCCATCCTCCTGACACTTGCATTCCTCTTTTTGATTTTTACTTTTATAGCTGAGAACATGGACTGATTGTCCTGCAGTAGTGAGATCACTCTAAAAAACATACCAGAAATGTGAAGGGGAAACAGAAATAGAAAACAAGAGCAGCATGAGGAAAATAATAAGGAATGAATGAACAGTACTGAAATATTTCCTACTAAATTCAATAGAAAAAAAATCAAGATAGAAAAGTTGGATCTGATTCTCTGACCTTGGCAATATCAGACACCAACCAGAGCTACTCATTTCCTTTCCTGGAGGTGCTGTAATTAACACTAATCATTTTGACTCTAGCTCTGCTTGATCAGCGAAGTCTTGTTTGCCATTTGCACAGCAGGGTGTGGCAGCAGTATTTATCTTGCAAGGCAGAGTGCCATATTATGCTTTGGACCTTGATAGAATTAAAATAAAATTTGCTCAGTGTCTAGATCCACATTGGAGTGCCCCATTTCGGCAGTCCTGCTACTAGGGGCTTTAAAAATGCATCAGAAAAAAGAAAGGTTCAATAAAGTATATTGAAATATCTCATTGTATTCATACAATACAATTGTATGTATATAAGTATAATACAGTTGCCTTGTCCTGACAGGACCAAAGGCAATGGGCACATATTGAAACACAGAAGGTTCCCTCTGAACATCAGGAAACACTTTTTTACTATGAAAGTGATCAAGCACTGTCACAGGTTGCCCAGGGAAGTGGCAAAGTCTTCTTTGGATATGTGCAAAAATAGTATCTCCAAAAGCCACCTGGAGCCTCAGCCCCTTGTCCTATCATTGGACATCACTGAGAAGAGCCTAGCTCCATCCTCCTGACATCCACCCTTTATATATTTGAAAACATTAATGAGATCATCTCTGTTTCCTCTTCTCCAAGCTGAAGAGCCCCAGCTCCCTCAGCCTTTCATCACAAAGGAGATGCTCCACTCCCTTCATCATCTTTGTGGCCCTGCACTGAACTCTTGTTTATTCCCAATTTACTATGATACTTGTACTTCCCTTCCTATGGTCTTTCCCCTAATTGATCCATAATAAATTTTACACATTCCTACACTCCTCTTCAAAGATGATATAATAAGTTGGATAAAATCCCCAAATGTTCTTCCCCGAATATTTTTTCCTATATCCTTGGAAGTGATCCCTTAGCTTGTAAGATGATAGGGACCCTGTCCCATTGATACAGGGTGATGTGTGTCCCCTAGCCCATGTGGGGATCCCAGAACATTTGGAGAGGAATAGAGACAGATTAGAGATGCCTGGGGCTCCCCTACAAGCCAATGTGCCCCTCTGATCCTCTGTTTGTGAAGATGAGCCTTTAATCACATATACCAATAAATATCTTGGGGTAGAATTCACCACAGTTAAGCTTAGCCTTCTATAATCATGTGTCAGGCTGCTCAAACAGGCTGCCTCTCCAGTCAGTAATAAAAAGGAGCGCTTCCATCCCTAGGCATCCACATCAGACTGTGAGATATTGGTCTCTGGATCTCCTGTCTGTATCTCTGTAATTATGGGCAGCAGATTTGATTACCGTGTGTGTTGGTTTAGCCCTGGTTGGGTGCCAGATGCCCACCAAGTCGTTCTATCACTCCTTCTCCTAAAGTGGACAGAGGAGAGACAAGTATAAGGAGACGTTTGTGATTTAAGGACAGAGCAATTAGCATCACAGGCAAAACAGACTCAGCTTGGGGAAAATGGTTTGATATATTAATGGACAACTAAAACAGAGCAGGGACATGAGAAATAAAACCAAATCTTAAAACACCTCCCCCACCCTTTCTGCTTCCCAGGACTCTCCTTCCTTCCTCCCCAGAGTGTAGGGGATGGGGGATGGGGGTTGCGGTCAGTTAATCACAGATGGACTTTGCTGCTGTTTCTTCTCAGGGGGGGCCTCCTCACACTTCCCACTGCTAGACTGTGGGATCCCTCCCACAGGAGACAGTCCCTCATGAACTTCTCCAGCATGAGTCCTTCCCATGGGCTGCAGCTCCTCATGAACTGCTCCAGCATGGGGCCTCCCACGGAGGCACCTCCTCACACACTGCCCCAGTGTGAGTCACGCACAAGAACAGTACTTCAGGTACTGACTGCTCCAGCCTGAGTCCCTCACAGGATCACAAGTCCTGACAGCAAACCTGCTCTGGCATGGGCTCCTCTCTCCCCACAGGCTCCCAAGTCCTGCCAAAAACTTGCTCCAGGGTGAGCTTCCCATGGAGTCACAGCCTCTTTCAGGCATCCACCCGCTCCAGCGTGGGGTCCTCCATGGGCTAAGAGTGGATCTCTGCTCCCTGGTGGCCTCCATGAACTGCAGGGGCACAGATGCCTCATCATGGGCTGCACCACAGGTCACAGAGGAATCGTCCTTCCAGTGCCTGAACACCTCCTCCCCCTCCTTCTCCCCTGACTTTGCTGTCTGCAGAGATGTTCTCACATTCTCACTCTGTTGCTGCTGCTGTTTAGCAACGGTGCAGCAACTTCTTCCCCTTCTCAAATACGTTATTCACAGAGGTGTTACTTCAGCCACTAATTGGCCAGGCCTGGGTCAGCTGCAGGGTCCATCTTAGAATTGACTGGCATTAGCCCTGTCAGCTACAGGGGAAGCTTCTGGCAGCTTTTTGTTTAAAGAAGCAACCCCTGTAGCCCCTCCTGGCTACCAAAACCTAGCCACACAAAACCATCACAGTCTGTTGCTTAACTTTGAAATATCTTAAAAGATTTGAAAGCAATCCCAGCTCTAGAAACAGAAATGCTCTTCCTCATGGACTTCTGGCTAGTAGGGCTCTGTGTCAGGTGATGTATGGCATGAAGAGTGAGAAAAAAATGGTGGAGAAAGTAACGGAAGACACAATTTTGTACCAAAAGTAAAAACTATGTTGTTCTTGGGTAAGCTGATGTAAATTATATACAAATATACTCCTAGGTACTTTTCTGTTATTTACAGAAATATAGATAGTACAGGGGGTGAGGTTTGCTGACAAACCCTGATGTACTTATACATTCCATAAATCTACAAAAGTGTTTCTAGTGCAATAACACTACAATCTTTCCAATACCATTACAGATTATATTTTCTTAACATGGAAACCAATAGTTTGTCTTTAGGAGGCGTGTAACTCTCTTCTTATCAGGGTCAAACTCAAATTGCTTGCTTCCACAGAAGAAGTAAAGGAAATCTAAGGGAAAAAAAATCAGATGATTTATGATATTGCAGATGTAAAGATTATTATGCTTTTAACAACAGCTGTAAAGAGCTCAGAAAATACACTTATGTTGCCAACATTTGTTTCCAGGTGTAACCTCAGCACAGCAACACAGGGACACCTTCCATAGCAAACCACATTACTTAATGTGCTTACCGAATCCCATGAGGTGATCCTACAAAAAAATGTATCCTGTATGCTTCTGCAGTTTATAGTACCTGCTGTTATGCAATGGCTATGTTTAAACCCATGAGAAGGGTATTTCTAGAGGCCTGTGGGCAGGTGTGTGAGCTCCAGCCTGGAGCGTGGCACAGGGCATGGGAAGGTGCAAGCTGATACGAGTTTGCTGGGTTGCTGCCAGATATCGTATGCGGAAGAGAGATCCAGTCTGGAGCATCTGCATCCACATTACCCTTCAGGAGCAATGGCTGCAGTTAAGGATCCACAGCATCATGTATAAGATTTTGGAGGAAGATGATAGATTTGATGGGAAGCAATTAGCATATGTGTGTTTTGATGACCAGGAGATGAGGAGCCAGGAGGCAACTGGGAATCTAGAGACATGGTTTAGTGATGTGCTTGGCAGTGTTAGGTTAGTGGTTGGACTGCATGATCTTAAAAGTCTTTTTCAACAAAAACAGTTGAAACAGTTTGTCAGTGTGGATATAACAAGTCTTTTTCAGCATCTCCTTAAGTAACATTTATCCCTCATGCAGCAGAATGTAGTGCCAATTATTATTCTCAAAGCGGTGACATTTTTTGTCAGAGGGCCAATCTGTTAGCCTTGTTCAAAGCAGATAGACCTTATGTTGTTAAGACTCGCTGTCTTGAGTGGTAGTTTTCATGGTATGACGTGCACATCAACATGGACACAGATCTATGAATCTGTCCCTTAGAGCTTGCCTTTCCAGCTGTGAAGCTGACACCAAAGCTATATCATCACTGTGTTTCAAGGGGGTAAAGTGAAGCATGGGACTGTTATGTAACTATTTCAGAGCCCTGTTGGTCCTCTTGAGGACTATGAAAAGTGTTTAGAAGTGCCTCTCTCTGACCAGGCATTCTCAGGTCTATGACTCTAAGCATTTCAAACAGACTATTAAGAGCAGTTACTCACTTTCATGTTGAAAAACGGCATCAATCTTCCCATTAATTCCTGGAAATGCATCTCTTCTCAGCATAGGCTTCCTGTCCATAGACTGACTTCTGGTATCATAACTGAGAAAAATGATAATCAATGTCAATGAAAACTGCCAACAACTAGTGATCAATTCAGTTTGCCTCGTTACCTTTTGCCTGCCAACAGGCAACTGAGTTCCTTGAATATTTTCAGTATCATTTAAATAGCACTGAGACAGATAAGCTGTGCCATAAATAATTATTACTCTATTAGTTGCACTGAAAGAATTGCTTCTGTTTGTGTCATCTCAAGATAGATCTAAGAATATCTATTATTGGAATCATCATCATCAAATTTTCTTTAAAGAAGCTCCTTTTTTTTTAAACTCCTAAACATTTTGTTAAAAGAAGCTCTGCCTAAAAGAGACATGGGTAATCTTATCTCAAACATAAGTGAGATTCATAAGATTATAAAAGAGATTACTTTCATACTCCCTCTCTGTAAGAAATGTTTATCAGGAAAAATCTGGGTTTTTTTCTTAAGTTGTAAATTATTTTAAGTCATTTTACTTAATTTATTTATTGTAGGCCATTACATTTTTAGTGAAGTACAGGAATTTTATCTATCAGTGCTGGAATAAGAAAGCTTCTGAAAGAATTTTTGTTCTGTTACCTTGGCTCAGTAAGAGATTTGATCTAGGTGAACCTGCTTCTGCAGGGGGGTTGGACTAGAAGATCTCTAAAGGTCCCTTCCAACCTCATCATTCTATGATTCTATGACAAACTGCTTAGCTGAAGTCCTTCAGATTATGAATTTGAACTAAAATGTGGAAGTCTAATCTTCTGCTTAAACTACAGGTACTCCAGGATGATCTCTGTATGTACAAAGACCTGAGCATTGTGGTGTCAAGAAAGAGAGAAGTTGTGTCATTCGTGCTCCTTCTGTTATAAAAGCACCTCCTTGAATTCTCAGAAATATATGTCCTGTAAGACAAACCTGAGCAGTAGGGATCAGATTAAAAAGAGAAAATAATAGCTGTGCACATTAGAGAATGCTTTTCAGTACATGGCTTTTATCAACAATTTAACAAAGCTGTTGGTAACTGGGAAAAGAGTGAGATACTCCTTACCCCAAAGAAACATTTTAGTGAGATTCTGACTGACTTCTTGAGCTGATTTGTGGAGTTGTATGATTTGGTTTTTTCCCAAGGCAGTTAAATGAAAATAATCAAATAAACTGTTAAATAATTAAAACCAATTATAATATTAAAATAAATAAATTAAATAAATTATTATATAAATACAATAATTTATATAATCCCCTATAATATTAAAGTAAAGAAATTATTCCCCCTATAAAATTAAAATAAATAAATTAAAACTGTTAAATAATTAAATCAATTAAAAGGAAGTTAAAAACACTGTTTCACCTCCCTTTCAAATATTTTTCCATGACACTTGAAAAGATTACCAAATCTCTGATGACTGATGCATCCTAAATCATGACAGGATATTGATCATGTGATTATTTTTACTCCTATTTCAGAAAGTAGCAAAGAAAATATTAACTCCAAAATTTGTCTGCTATGAAATAATATGTTTTCCCCTCATTTCCATTATGAAAAGCAGCATCAATTTGGGTAACATCTTTTGAAAAGCCCAGGGTGTAGAGTTTTTGGGGGTAGCCAGGAAGTATAGTGTCTCCTTTCAGAACCCAGAATTCATTGCCTATCAAGAAAAGTGAATGAAAACCTGTCGTCAGAATCTTCTGAGAATGCATAATCCTTATCATGAAAGCTAATCTTTTAATGGAAAAATGCAGTGAAAAAAAATAATGATTACTGGAAAAAAATCTACATACTGATTCTAGAGTGCAAAAAAAGGGAAGAGCAGTTCTTTGCTCCACATTTTATGGTAACTTAAATTTCCTTCAGTCTTCCTTCATACTTATTTCAGTTTTCATGAGCAATGAAGAGGCATGTATTATAATTTTTAAGTTCAATAGATAATCTTTCAGGAAAAAAGAAAAAGAAAATCATGACATTTACTTTGGCAAGGCAACTTTTCTCTATTGACATTAAAAAAGAAAATATATGGTCCATATTTTGTATAACATTTTTATTATCTCTGTGATTAAAATACATCCCTTTATTGGACTGGAATCCTACAGGAAGAGATTAAATGTTTTCTTATTCAGACACAAACCGACAAAGCAACTTTGAAAGACAACATGGGAAAATAAAATATTTTACCTTTAAAAATGACAGTTTCGTCTTTTTCAGGAATTTCGTATGCAGCATCAACACCAGGTGGCAGCCGTGGCCAGAATGAAGATAATAAATGAAAATCAGCTGTTCTGACTGCAGGATGTTTGCGCCAAAAATGCCTTGCGTAAACAGAGAATAGGTTTTAAACAAAATCAGACACGCACACACACTAATGAACGAGACCACATCATGGCAACCAGGGCAGGATTTATCTGAATAAACCCAGTTGAGTACCCTCAGTTAGTCATCCTAAGTTCCCTTTAATGACAACAGAAAGAAAATTATTTCCATAGTGAGATTCCTCTCATCTTAATGCAGACATCTAAGATCAGTCAGATGAACTGCCTTGTCAAAACAGCTATTATTTTCCCTTACTCATAAAGGGAAAGACCTGGCTCATGTGGCTGCCATGGAGTCAGATTTTGGGAAAGAAACCCTGCCCTAGGGGTACCAATACCATCTTAGACAAACAGTCCCTGTGCATGAGGATCTTCTGCAAAATAGCACTTTGTGGACTCCAAACTCTGAGGTCAAAACTCTTAATAATGTTGATTTTAGGAAGGTCTGAAGTGAGAAAAACTCAGCACTACCACATGAAAAGTAGAGGAAACGGCTCTTTTACTCTTCCTTGAGACATTGGTCAGTCATGCCCTGGAGACGGACAGTTTGTCTGAGTTTCATACTGATTCAATTATCCATTTATTTTATTATTCTACAAAATCACCACTGCAGAGGCTCTTCAAGCAGGTATTGTGTCAGGACTGGTAAATCCTCAGCTCTCTCAAAGCAAGGACAGAGATGAAAGCACTGAATGTCTCAGGACTGGTGGTGCCTTTTGCAAAGCTGAACTTGAGACTTGCGACTTGCTTGCAGCCTAAAGTGAAAACAGCCCATGTTTTCATAGGAGCCATCTTTCTGTTTCCTATTAAGAGTATGCTCTGTTTCAAAGGTGATCTTCTTCCTTACACTTATCTCTCTTAATTTCTCCACCAGTTTCTTTGGTTTTGCCTTCCACCTGTTATCCTGAATCTCTGTTTTACCTTCCTGCCTAGAATGGCTGATATTCTGAGTGATTTTTTCCATGCTGTGGGCATAATTTAAAAACAATACTCAGCTATTTTTTCAGAAAGTTGACTTACTTACTTGTCTTTAAAGAACATGATTTCACCACGGAAAGTGGTGACAGCATCAAAAATTAAATTGGAGTCACAGATGTTTGGCAGTGCAGGATCTTTTGATTCAGTTGGGTCTTTTGTTTCAGTAGATTCCCATTGTTCATTGTGAGTGTTAGATGATGGTCCTAAAAGAAGGAGTTTATGGAAAAAAATAAAGAGAGAACTCATTCAGGTATATCCTGTGCATGAAAAATGTCACTGAAAGGTATTGCAAAGTCTTTGAAATGATAAGCACTGGTTGATTATGTATTGTGAATTACCATAGAGGTACCGAATGCCATTAATATCATCCTGGTGAAGAGGGAATACTGAAGGGTCAAATTTCCTATAAACTGGGTACATCAGGGCATTGGGATCCTTGGAATGGAAAAGTCCCAGTGAATGGCCAAACTCATGGGCAGCAACATAAAACAGGTTCATACCTGAAAACAACAAGCAAAACACATAATAGGAGAGCAGTATCTTTTAATTTGTCCTGAAAAAATAAGGGACATAAGTCAGAAACTTTCACAATTGCTTGCCTAAGTAAGTGAATCTGTTATGAGAAGTTCAATTGGAGATGAAATCCTAATCAGAAAGAAAAATAATGACATAATTACAGCAAGTACAAGGAAATGGTTTGTAAATGTTAAAGTCAGTGTAGGAAAAGGACCCTGGACCTGTGCCAGTGATGTAACTGTGCAAGGAAAGACAAGCATGTTGGAGGAGTGAGGAGAAGGTGGGCTTCTCCTCAGTTCCCAGTTCCCTTAGCTCACCTCAAATGAATTACTACCCTGACCGTGGCAAACATTCAGCTGGGACCTTAACTTTCTAAACCATAGGGCTCAGAGCATTTTTTATAGCTGTTGAAATCATGTGCCCTAATGTTTCTTCAAATCATCCCAATTTTCAAGCACTACTTAAGCGAGAAAACAGACACTGCACCCTTCATTTCACCTGCAGCTTGCTTCAGGAAGGGCTTTAAGAACTTATTTTCCTACCCTCTGTGCTTTTGGTCCAGGTTTCATCCTCATCAAAGTGAGCATCTCCACCAAAGTCCTTTCCAGGTGCGTAGGCATGAGCAACAGACCCTCCTGGGCCATCAAAGGGCATGAAGTCATTGTGACCTGAGGAGAAAGTCCCATACACAGCTGACTGGGGGTTATGGAGGTAACAGGCTTCAGCATAGAGTTTTCTGTTCTGCTGGTTTTGTAAACTTTCAAGATCTCCTTTCATACAGATTTACCAAAATCTCTATTTTCCACAGGTAAAACTTTGGAAAATTTGAACTGATGCATCATTAATAAAATCTTTGTTTCCTCAAGAAATGGATGGATGTTTACATACTGCTGCCACAAGGGAAGAGGAGAATGTGGTTTAGATTGAAATACTTTTCCTTTGTTGCTCATGAGGTAAAATTTTCATAAACTCAGTGTCAGCAGTCATCAGGTGGTTACCTGAACCTGACTGGTAATTTGTGTTGATGGCAGAAACAAGATCCTGAGAAGACTGTAAGCCCTTGAATATAGTCTCCAGAAAAGAATTTAAGAACGTAGAGGTTACGTTCAGTGCCTACACACTCTGCATAGCCCAGATGAGTGGATATGTTTGGGTGGGAACAGAGGACCTGACTAGATGAGTGCATGTGTGCATGATCAGTAATAAAAGGAGGACTGGTAAGCTTACCCAAAGGCAATGCCAAAAATATAAGCCTTGAGTCTGTCTAGAACTTATTTAGCTCACATAAAGCATGTGTAATCCCAGGAATATAACTAGAGCTACTCACCCCATAATGCTCTGAGCCTGGGTATGTTCTACAAGCCCTAAGCCTCCTGTGGTTAGTGCATACCTTGGACATCTTACACTAGGTATAGATCCAGTGAACTACAGGCAGCTCATTACATTTTTCTCCCTCCTTCTCTTTGTCTGACTCTATATCCTTCCCCAAAAGACTGTCAAGGATTATAACCATAACACTTTCACCAGGAACTGTGTTTTTCTGTCTGGATGTTTGGCCTGACACTGAACTTTGCACATGTTATCTGTGAGAAGAAAACATTAGCAGTTTAGGTTAACTGCTCCATATAGGCAGTAACTTGGCAATAACTCATAATGGTTTTATAGAGTTTTACCTTTGGCTGCAAAGGAAATCATTATGTCTGCATCACCTCTGTCCCTTTTGATGAATTTCAGTGGGGTCACAGTGCTCCAAACACTGAATGCTTTCTTGATCGCTGCATTAACATCTGCTGGATGCAGGTCTGGTGTGTAGTTTAATATCCTTTAAAAGATAAAATAGAAAAATGACTGTATTCTTACAATCTACACTGTGTAACGCACTGTCTTTACATCAAGAACTCTACTGTAGTTACCTGTAGGTCAGAACTTGCTTTGTCCATTTTGGCTCCCCTGCAAAAGTGGAGAACCCTGCTACGTCAGGGAATCCACAGCGACGTTTCTGAACCAGGTCCAAAGTGCCAGGGTCCAGTTTCCCGGTCACCTCCAGCCCAAAGAATTCCTGCATTTCCTTTAATTTTTGAGTCATTGGACCATTATTTTTCCAAATTAAAGAATCTCTGTCTTTCTTAAAGCCATAGTAATTTTCCAGGTACTTCTAACAAACAAAAAACCAAAAAAACATTTTGGGATGATCAACGTTGGTTGCTTTTAAAGCTCATAAAAATTATACTAGCATCACTTTAGACATGTGCCTTTGTTACTTTTCTTTCTGTTCCACAGGAGTATGAGTAATAGAGGTTGTTAAAGCCTATCTGAATATTTTTCTCTTAATGATAGTTTTTGTATTCTCTCTATAGATGTTTTGCAGTTTACTCAGAATATATTAGAAATGATAATTTGTCTAATAAATTGATTACACTCCACTTAACCTGTGCTCTAGGATTACCCTCAGTCCTTTAGAGTAGGCAGTGCAGAAGCTGTTTGAAATATATGACTGAATACAAAATTTCATCAGCAGTATCCCATTTTACCACATTTTTTTTAACAGTAATACTTCAGACAAAATAAAATCCTTAGTTTATGAAGAGTTGTGTGTTGTAATACTAGAAATCACATTTCCACCTTAACTACAAATCAAATGTAGACTGACTGAGGAATATAATTATTTGTGGAATCAATATGTAAATGATGCATCATCAGTTTTAATTGTTCTCTGAAAACAAATAACATAAGAATGAATCAGGGTTAAAGAAGCCTTTGTCATCATAGTACAGAATGCAGCCCACTCTGTTTTGAGAAATTTGCAGTACTAGCTCCTGGACTAGTCACAGAAACTGCAACTCATGCTCAATAGTTGCTAAAGATCTCTGTCCCAGCAGTCTGCCTTCCTCACCTGGATAATTTGAACGGCTTCTTCCTTCTTCTGCCTTGTGTCTGTAGGAAAAGCACAAGAAAGTGCTGCACCTAGTAACAGGAGAAATGGGAGGCTCTCCATTCTCATTCTCACCAGTCTTTAGAAAAATCTTCTTTGTAGTCTGCCACATACCTGCTTCACCTTTTTATAGTACTCATCAGCTTTATAAAACTTTCCAGTCCCTGACTCATTAATTCTCACAATTTGTAACTAGCAACAGATCACATGCAAAAAAACAGTTGCACCTTGAAAAAGGCTGGTGTTCTCTTTCATTCGGTTCCACCCTTGTGCAGGTTTTGTAACATGAAAACATGATTAATGAGGAGATAACAGACCTGTTGGGTTTTTTTTTTAATAAGCTCATTAATATTTTAGTTCTTAAAATGTAGACCTACTTTCGAAAAACTTAAAGCATATCTCTTTAATGTTTTCAATTCAAAGCTTGTACTGACTTCTAATGGGTTGTTGAAATACCTAAAGGGAAAAATACTCAGAAGGTGACAAGACTGTAGTTTAGAAGTAGAAAATTTGTTTTCTAGGGTTTTTTGTAGTTGTTTGTACAGGAATATGTACTTCTGGAGGCTATTATAGTGCTATCATCTTTCCCTTTGGTAGATTCCTTCAAAACAAAAAGGTCAGTGCTGTAACATAAACTTTGTTTATGAAGTTTGATATAGTTCCCACCTGGATGAAACTTCATTTTGTCTGTAGGAAAAGGGATAAGTCCCACAACGATATGAAAAATACTTTTCTCAGCATTACTAAACTAATTATAAAAATTGAGCCAAGGTGACACTTTTATTCAACAGTTTCCACTGTTCTCAGATAATTATCCAATTTGTATTTCACAGTCTTCTTCTTCTATGCAAATATAAGGTTTTTAAAAGCACTGAGGTTTTCTGAATCACATCCTTTGATGGCTTTCTCAGTCAGAGGAGAGGGTCCTCTGTTCTCCAGATCTGTCATTGGTGGTAAGAACTGCTGAGAGTTCAATCTAGTTCAATCAATCTAGTGTTGAGTCCACTTTTCTTCCACCTAATCACACCTTTCATGAGCTGCCACAAACCAGGATAAAGCAGAGATGATGGTGAAAGCCCTGGAAATGCTCAAAAGAGATGTTTACTCACACTGAAGACAGCCTTCTGTTTTGAGACTTCTGTGTGTGGCTGATACAGGATTTAGGGTACACCTGCAGCACTGCAGGGCAGGTGGGATGTTGCATGTGGAGACAAGTAAACCTCCTTTCACAGAGCTGGTAGGATAACAGGGCTGTGAAAGAAGAAGTTACAAATATATTTAAGGATAGAGAAATGTTTTGTTTCCTGCTGAGGAGCACTGTATGTATACCAGAAGGACTCCCAAGAGCACAGCATATCCTGTGGCCATTCACAGCTGGAAACGGGGGACTGCTAGGTTTGGGCACCTGAAATGGGACCAGGCCTTGGCAAGGCTGGTGGCACTCTGTAGGGATTGTCTTGACAATACAAGCTTACACAAACACAACACCTTTCTGCAAGAATAGCTTTTCGTACTTATGACTACACTGTAGCTTTCCAAACTTTTTCTCTTCCTACACAGTGTCTCTATACATACAGCATCTCTATGGTTTCAGAGGAAAGAATTAACTTTCCGGCATGTAGGACTTGATAAATTTTCCTTACTCATCTTTCTCTCTAATGAAAAGGCCATTGGAAACCATCAAAACCACATATGAAGGTACTGAAAAAATTTAAAGTTTTCTGATTAGCAGCCTTCTCAAAAGCTACCTACTTTGGTACTAAACATCTTTCTCATTTTTCTAGATATTGTCCACTGTTGTTCTCATGAGGTCAATCATCTCCTCAAGCATTCACCTGGGATATGTTTTATGAAGAAAATTCCATAACTACAGAGATCATCTTTAATGTTATCTTTTGAAGTGACTTCACAGATTACTTAATCCAGAAGTAGTATCACATGTAATGACAGCCTCCTGTTTTGGCTTAATGAACTGTGAAAATCATAGAATTATGGAATGGTAAGAGTTGGAAAGGACTTTTAGAGATCATCTAGTCCAACTCCCCTGCAGGTTCACCTAGATCAGATTGCATAGGAACATGTCCAGGCGAGTCTTGAAGACCTCCAAGGAAGGAGACTCCACAACTCCTCTGGGCAGCCTGTGCCACTGCTCGGTCCAAAACTCCGTGAAAGAGTTTTTTCTTATATTTAAGTGGAACTTTTTGTGTTCCAGCTTCATCCCATTACCCCTTGTCCTGTTGCTAGCTACTGTAGAAAAAAGGGATGTCCCAACCTCCTGACACCCACCGTTTGGATATTTGTAAATATTGATAAGATCACCCCTCAGTCTCCTCTTTTCCAGACTAAACAGCCCCAGTTCCTGCAGCCTTTCCTCGTATGAAAGAAGTTCCATTCCCCTGATCATCTTGGTGGCCCTGCGCTGGACTCTCTCCAGAAGTTCTCTGTCCGTCTTGAGCTGAGGAGCCCAGAACTGGACACAAGACTCCAGATGGGGCCTCACCAGGGCAGATTAGAGAGGGAGAAGAACCTCCCTTGACCTGCTGGCCACACTCTTCTTGATGCATCCGAGGATGCCATTGGCCTTCTTGGCCACAAGGGCACATTGCTGGCTCATGGTTAGTTTATTATCAATCAGGACTCCCAGGTCTCTCTCTGCAGAGCTGCTCTCCAGCAGTTCAACCCCCAGCCTGTACTGGTGCAGGGGATTGTTCCTTCCCAGATGCAGGACTGTGCACTTGTCCTTGTTGAACCTCATGAGGTTCCTCTCTGCCCCACTCTCAAGCCGGTCGAGATCCCTCTGAATGGCAGCACAGCCTTCTGGGGAATCAGCCAGTCCTCCCAGTTTGGTGTCATCAGGGAACTTGCTGAGGGTACACTCTGTCCCCTCATCCAGTTCGTTGATGAAGATGTTGAACAAGACTGGCTCCAGAACCGATCCCTGTGGAACTCCACTGGCCACAGGCCTCCAACCCGATTCTGTGCCATTGATCACCACTGTCTGGGTTCTGTCATTCAGCCAGTTCTCGATCCACATCACTGTCCACTCATCCAAGCCCCACTGCCTGAGCTTTCTGATGAGGATGTTATGGGAGACAGTGTCAAAAGCCTTGCTGAAGTCAAGGTAGATGACATCCACTGCTCTCCCTCATCTAGCCAGCTGATTATACACCCATATAAGGCTATCAAGTTGGTCAAACAGGATTTCCCCTTGGTGAAGCCATGTTGACTCCCTCCGATAACCATCTTATCCCTCATATGTTCAGTGATGACATTCAAGATGAGTTGTTCTATCACTTTTCCGGGGATGGAGGTGAGGCTGACTGGCCTGTAGTTTCCTGGGTTATCCTTCCTGTCCTTTTTGAAGACCAGAGTGACATTGGTCTTTCTCCAGTTCTCAGGTACCTTACCTGTCCTCCATGATTGTTCAAAAATGATGGAAAAAGGCTTAGCAATCACATCAGCCAGAATTGCTATGTTTACCTTCTTTCAACATTTGAAAGTACCTGGATAATCAAGATACATGGTTTTCCTTGTGCTTTCCTCTTCCAGAACCAATCTTTTGCCTTGAGTGCGTTCCTTTAGGCCCATCCCCTGCTAGCTGTACCAGATAAAGACATGTAACACTCACAAGAAGTGTTAACATTTGCTCCTTTCTTTGGTAAGATTATTACTAATGTACAGTTTGTATATTTAAAAACTAATGCATACTGTAGCATTACAGTAGAGAAAAGTCAAAAGACACTTTGTAGAGCCTCAGTAGGATGTAATTAAGTTGATTTGTTCTGAAAAGGACAAGGGTTTAATTACACTGAATTTGAAACTGCCTCACTTCATTGCCTTATGCACTCTCTGTGTCCTGGCTGGGCTCTGGTAACAGTGTAGGATCCCTGGCCAAAACCTAGGGGAGCGGGTCCATGCAGGGAAATCTTCTGAGCTGCAAACCTGCAGCTTCAGCCTGTGCTGCTGATGAGCGGTGCTTAACACGGAACTTTGGCACATCTCTCCTGGCTGTGCTGCAAACCATCAGACCTGGCTGCACAAACCTAACCTCAGAAATATCATATTGCTGATGAAGACAAGTGTGTGACCTACTTCTGGCTTTTATATAACAGTCATCGTCTCCTGCACAGTAATGCTGATTCACTAACAGGACCCCTCTTGTCCCAGTCAGCTTGCACACAGGTCACCCGTGCTCTCCAGGACTGAGTAGTCAGGGCCTCTGGGAAGCTTAATGCTTCATTTTCTCCTTGCTTGTGGCAGTGCTGTCTGTTCCTGTGAGAGGAATCTTGCTTTGTACACAAAACCTGCCCAGGAAGATCTTAAATCCCAAGCACAGAGAACAGCATTGGGCACGTATTTTCAAATTTCCTTCACAACTACAACAACCATCTTGAAAATCAAGCCAGGAAGAGGAAATGCAGAAGATCATTGTCACAACATTTTCAAAGACACGGTGTGTAACACACTCATTCTCCTTCTCAAAAAGCAACATGTAACAGCTGCTGCCAGTGGAACTTAACCAGTATTCCAGATACAGAGTAAATGCTTGTGACTGTTGGATGTCCAGGTCTGGAGCCTGTAATTTTGTCATAGCATTTACAAGTGGCCAGTAGATGAGACTGAAGTGCAAGCAGAGCAGACGTTCCCTAGACTCTGGGCTTCTTGTACTCCTGAAATTTTTGTGTTAGTATGTACTATTACAAGCCCACACAGCTAACACTCTGTAAAGTCCCAACTGAACTGTCACAAAGACATTCTTGTTTGAAGTTTCATGTGTGAGAGTTGGATCTGGGGCAACAGCTGAGCGGTCAAGAATTTCAGATGTAACTGGGGTTTTTTGTCTCTATTTTTGCATACCTTGCTTCAGACTCCAGAGAAAGTACATATTAATAGAGGATGAGTAGTTGAAAGTATGTTCAGGGACAAATTTCCCCTGCTGGTAGGCAAGAAGCCTTTAATTCCAGCAATCGTTTATGAGTTATAACAAAATCATGGTTACAGGAAATCTTCGCTTGCCCACTAAGTTTAGACAGGCAGCTCTAGCACTTCTGGTTCCAAACCCATCTGAATTTGCCAGGAATTTCATTGCTTTTCCCAAACCAAAAGTCATATTCTTTCATTGCTAAAGTTTAGGACATTAACAAAACAGAAATACAGATGGAAAATCCATGGTTAACACATCTTACGAGTCCCCTGTCGAGGTGAAATCTATGCCATGTTGTTTTCCGTTTATGCTCCAGGTTAGACAAAAAACATAGGACATTTTCTAGATTCTCCTTTGCAGCCACATTAATATTGTTAGTTTTTTTTCAGACATTGGTATTTTAAACTAACTAGAAGCCAGCACCAGCCTTATGTAAGAGAAATAATTTAATATAATAACCAAGGTGAGTCATCGTAAACATCGTCAGTGTTCTGCTTCACTGTTGATGAATTGCTCTTTTTTTGTTCCTCCTTAATCACTTTCATGTTTCAGCCAACAACCAGAGCCTAAAGGCCTGCTTTCTGAAGGTAGCCTTCACATACAAGAAGGTGTCTAGCTGGGATATCAAAGTGTGTAGGCACTTTTAGAATCAAAGAGAATTAACTCCATTGTTTGTGTACAAGCAGTATTCACAAGCACCCTGCCTCACCCTAGAGACATCTAAAGTCCTTGGACTGGGGTTTCTTCTGGATAAGCTGTGTACATAGCACAAGCTATTGAGAAAGATGCTAGGAGATGTTGGGGCAACAGCAGTTTTCATGTCTCTGTCCTGCCTGGACAGAGGTCAGCTCACTCCCCTGCCAGCCCATGATGTCAGTAGGATGCGACACTGCCCTCATGGCAATGCTGAGACATTCAGCGCCCACTTGACTTTTAAGCCTTGATGAGACTTTGAACTTCTCACCTAGGTCACTTTTAGAACTTGCTTTAGGAGTGCACAGTGTGTACCTAGCATGGCATAAAGCGTCCATGAGGAGCAGAGAGTGGCAGGGTAGAGGTTTTACAAGATTACACATGGCAATATCTTGGCTGCACATACTCGGATGTCTACTAGTGCAGTGGGATGTTTGTTCTGGGAGACACAGTGCTGCTTCTGGCCCTGATGGATGGTGCAACAGATGTTAGTAGACAGATATCTGAGGGATCTGTCCTGAGCAGAAGACCAGGAGCTAGTCTCGCCTCTGCCTAACAGAGTTTGAGCTGTGGTAATTGTAAAGCTATCCTCATCAGCTATTCCATTGCTTCCTACTGCCTTTGCCACTTCTAAGGAAAGAGAAGTAGCAAGGAGTTCTCTTCTTTGTACAGTCGCATATCCAGAGCAACGTTGTGAGATGGGATCAAATCCTTCAGGGAGAGGAGCAGATTCAGCCTAGCTTTCTTACAGATCAAAGGATGTTTTAAGTCACTGAGCTCTTGCTCAGCGAGGAGGACTCAAACAAGATAGAGGAAGCTCATGTGCTCTTGTCTGTATCTCACCGCTCTTCCTTTGGAGGATTATGTGGTAGTTGCATGAAAATTCTCGGTTTCTTTTCTTACCAATTTGTCTTTGTTGCTGTGGGAAGTGGTCCTTGTCAGTGGTTTTTTGTCCAGAAGCGCAAGCTAGACTGTCAGACCAGATTCTATTCCCACAGCACATGGTCACAGCTCAGGAAGGGTAATCCTCTTGTTTCCTAGGACCCCATGATCACACCTTCATCGTTTCCTACTCTGCCCTCCAAAAATTTGACACCTACCCTTCTTTCTGGTCAAACTGTAGGGAACTGTTGGGCAAACTCAAGTGGAAGAAGAGAGTCTATAGACCATGGAAGGAAGGGATGGCCACTTGGAATGAATATAAGACTGTCATCAGAAGATGTAGGGAGGCAACTAGGAAAGCTAAAGCCTTGTTGGAGTTGCACCTTGCAAGGGAGGTCAAGGACAACAAGAACGGCTTCTTCAAATACACTTCAGATAAAACACTAAAGGCAATATAGGCCCATTGTTGAATGAGGTGGATGCCCTGGTGACAGAGGATACAGAGAAGGCAGAGTTACTGAATGTCTTCTTTGCTTCTGTCTATGATGCTGGAGACCGTCCTCGGGAGCCCCAGACTCCAGGTTAAAGGAGGAGTTTTGTTTGGTTGATGAGGACTGGGTTAAGGATCAGTTGAGCAGTCTGGATGTACATAAATCCATGGGCCCCAGTGCACCTTTGGGTGCTGAGGGAGCTGGCAGAAGTCATTGCTAAACCACTCTCCAGCATCTTCAGTAAGTCATGGAGAACAGGAGAGGTGTGTGAGGACTGGAGGAGAGCAAATGTCACTCCAGTCTTCAAAAAGGGTAAGAAGGAGGATCCAGGTAACTACAGACCGGTCAGCCTCACCTCCATCCCTGGAAAGGTGATGGAACTACTTATCCTGGGTACTGTCTCCAGGCATTTAAAGGACGAGAGGCTCATTAGGAGCAGTCAACATGGTTTTAACAAAGGGAAGTCATGTTTGGCCAACCTGATAACCTTTTATGAAGATGTAACCAGGTGGATAGATGGAGGTAGTGCAGTGGATATGGATATTGATTTCAGTAAAGCATTTGACACCATCTCCCACAGAAAAACTAAGAAAGTATGGGCTGGATGATCAGGTAGTGAGGTGGATTGTTTACTGATTGAAGGGAAGAAGGAAGAGATCTGTGATCAATGGGGCAAGGGTAGGGTCTAGTTGGAGGCCTGTATCTGGAGTCCCTCAGGGGTCAGTGCTGGGACTGGTAGTGTTCAGTCTATTCATGAATGACCTTGATGAGGGAACAGAGGGTACTGTCAGCAAGTTTACTGATGATAATAAACTGAGGGGAGTAGCTAACACACCAGAAGGCTGTGCTGTCATTCAACCAGACCTGGACAGGCTGGAGGGTTGGATGGGGAGAAATCTAATGAAATTCAACAAGGACAAGTGCAGAGTCTTGCGTCTGGGAAAGAAGAATCCCATGTACCAGTATAGGTTGAGGAACGAACTCTTAGAGAGTAGTGTAGGGGAAAGGGACCTGGGGGTCTTGGTGAACAGCAGGATGAGCATTAGCCAGCAATGTGCCCTCATGGCCAAGAAGATCATTGGCATCCTGGAGTGTATTAGAAGGACTGTGGGCTGTAGGTTGAGAGTCTCCTCTCCCTCTACTCTGCCCTTGTGAGACTACATCTGGAATATTGTGTCAAGTTCTGGGCCCCTCAATTCAAGAAGGACAGGGAGTTGCTTGAGAGAGTTCAGTGCAGGGCCATAAAAATGGAGTGAAGCATCTCCCTTCTGATGAAAGGCTGAGGGAGCTGGGGCTCTTCAGCTTGGAGAAGAGGAAACTGAGGAATGACCTCATTCATGTTTACAAATAGCTAAAGGGTGGGTGTCAGGAGAGTGGGGCCAGGCTCTTCTCAATGATGCCCAATGATAGGACAAGGGGCAATGGATATAAGCTGGGACATAATAGGTTCCAAAGAAACATAAGGAAAAACCTTTTCACTGTGAGGATGAGGGAGTACTGTAACAGGCTGCCCAGGGGGATTCCTGTGTGACCTACTCTAGGTGGTCCTGCTCTGGCAGGGGGGTTGGACTAGGTGATCTTTTGAGGTCCCTTCCAATCCTTAAGATTCTTTGATTCAAACACGTCCTGCTGTATCAACAACTCTTCCCACCAAAACCACCCACTGTGGCACTGGAGTATGTCGTCTCAGCCCATTGCCATGTTCTCCGTCTAGTATCAGGCATGTATCCCATCCCTATCCCGACTCCTATGTCCCTATTTCATGGAGTCATGGCAGATGAGGCCAGAGTTTTCAATCTCTCCATAGCCCTTCCCCCACTGTCCTCTTACCATTTCAACCTCCACCACACTGTTCCTTACTGTCTTCATTTCCCTCTTCCATCCCCTAGGTAATTTCTTATTTTCTGTTGAAACTAGCCCCCTACTTCTGCTTCTCTTTAACTTCTCCCCTAAGCACACTGAACCATGCTAAAAACAGTGTTTGAGGTTCAGTCTTGTGTGTGGTTATATCTGACAGTCTGTCTCCAGTGGACCGAACCAGAACACAAGAATGCTGCTGTGCTCAGGCAAAATACTTTATTACACAAAAACAACTTGATGAATAAATAGTTGGAAAATGAAATAAATTAAAACTGTACATTAAGTTTTACATTTTAAAGATTTTAAATTAGAGTTATTGAAGGCCATCATTGCAGACTCAGATGCACAGTAACATCTGAATGATATTGTTTATAACCAAGGGACATGAAAAAACATTTCTAGTACAAATACAGACTTGCATCATCACTTAATATTTCTAGCAATTAAACCAGCTATAGCTCTTCGTTATATGAATAAGTTTCTTGTTCTTGATGTCAAATTCATACTGTTTTGATCCATGGAAGAAGTAGAAATGTCCTAGAATTAGAATAACAAAATATTGGCAAATTAATATTTCCTTTAGTACAGCTGTTGATGTATACTTGCTATTTTCTTGGGATGTTAAAAAAAATCACAATAAACATTTCATATATCTTTGTATTTGAAACATATACTTTTTTGGCTTTTGCTGGTGGTCTTTTTTTTTTTGGTTTTTATTACATTTTATTTTATTTACCGTTTCTCTGAAGGGCAGCATCAACTCTGTGGCCAATCCCTTTGAAGTCAGCTGCTATTTTTCTTGGATATCCTCTTTCCATTGATTGGGTATTTTCATTGAAACTAAAGGAAGAAGTTGCATGAAAACAAGAAACAAGCATGTGATGTTTAGTGTTAAACCTTGTGGAATTTTTACTGAAAAAGCCTACTCTGAGATGAAAATCCGGTAGCTGCAAGGAGATGTCATCTCATAGAATTGTATAAATCCTATCTATGTGACTGTTTACTTCTTTAGTGGCCTACTCAAGGCTATGTTCAGAATATTAGACTAAAAAGTTCATTTCCATTCCCTGAGAGTGACAATAACTGAATATTTTCATTTCAAAAATATTTTAATCTCCTTCCATAGCTATTTGTCATTTATAAATTCAGCGAGCATTTCAGAGACTCCTTTAATAGCTACTGAATGAATACATGACATGAGGACAAAATCTACCCACATTATCTTTTTATATTAAGTTCATGTAATGCTGCTTCCCAAAAAATAAACAAAGGTCATTTGTCTGTTAATCACACAGTGGTAAGAGTAAATGGATGTTGTTTTATCTCAGGTGTTACAGACTTAATTCTATGAAAAAAACCCATGAGTAATTGCATCTGAGTTTCAGCTTTATGCTGTATGAGAAGGTTGACAAGAGGTCATGAACTTATTGTACAAGTACTAGTATATAACCTGACATTTCAAAAGCTAAATTGATTATCTACTGTAACAAAGAGGAATAAGCCTTACCTCCAATACTTCTGGCCTACAAAGAAATAGGTTTTCTTGGTATTTGGATCATGAACAGCTGCATCAATTTTCCTGACGCTGGTGGAGAAGCCCAGGTTCTGGATAGGTCTGGGGAAGCCTGGCTCTATTCTGTAGCCACTGACAGCCCAGTACTGATTGTCTGCAGGAAAAGCAGGAGAAGCTATTAGAGATTTCTAAGGAGGATGAGCTCCTTTTCATCCAAATCCCAGAGCTTTCTGAGTGGTAAATGTCTCTGAAACACACAGATGTGCAATTAATGTTTCAGAGCTGATAGATTTTCCTCTATTTGTAGTTGTTAGCAGTACTACATAGTCAATAGTTAAAATTCTTCACATTTTCTGGATGTGTTTTGTACCTTTAAAAATATATTTAAGCAACTTAATGGAAACAATCAATTATGTCTCAGCTATGATCTCCTTCATTAACAACAGAAGAGTAATTACAGAGTCACAGAATCACAAGATTGTTTAGGATGGAAAAGACCTCTAAGATCACCTAGAGTCCAACCATTAAGCTAATACTGCTATGTTCACCACTAAACCATGTCCCCAGGCACCTCATTTGTACATCTTCTGAATCCCTCCAAGAATGGTGACCCAATAACTTCACTTGGTAGACTGTTACAATGTTTGAAAATCCTTTTGGTGAAGAATGTTTCCTAATATTTAATATAAACCTTTGCTGGCACAACTTCAGGCCATTTCCTCTTATCTTGTTGCTTGTAACTTGGGAGAAAAGATCAACAGCCACCTAGCCACAACCTCCTTTCAGGTACTGGTAAAGAATTATAAGGTCTCCCCCGAGCCTCCTTTTCTTCAGACTAAACATCCCCAGTTCCCTTAACTGCTCCTTATCAGTCTTTTCTTCCAGACCCCTCACCAGCTTCTTTTTCTTCTTTGGATACACTCCAGCACCTCAGTGTCCCTCTTGCAGTGAGAGGCCCAAAACTGAACACAGTATTCAGCCTCACCAGCACTGAGTACAGGAGGACAATCACTTCTCTGGCCACTTCCTACTCCCCACGCTATTTCTGATAGAAACGAGGATGCAGTTGACCTTCTTGGACACCTGTTCACATGTATTTTACAGGACTCTTGTGAAACAACATTACTTATGACAGTAATAGCATTTAAATATTAATATCGTGTATTAGAATTAGCAGAATATTACTTCTATTATTCTTACAAAACATTAGTAATACTACTTTAACTTCATTCATAAAAAGAATTGGTGGAGATGTAAGAGAAGTACCTTTAAAGAATATCACTCGATCCTTCTTGTCAACCTCATAAGCAGCATCAAAGCCTCCTGCCAGTGATGGCCAGAATGAGGAGATGGTGTCATGCTCAATGCCTGAGAAGTATGGACTTTTGCGCCAGACATAGCTGATAGAAATGAAAACAGCCGTGTATAATTCTGTGTTTTGTTAGGAATTGAATAGCCCACAAATATACTTTAAATTCTACTTGGCCGAGTGCTGGAACCAGTCCTCTCTATGAGGCAGAGATATCATCCCTTTTGGGATGCAGTGAGTCACTTTGCTCTGTCCTCTCATATACATTTGCCCTTTATTGCAAGTTGCTCTGAGGTCACAGGGACCTCTAGAGCTCATCTCATCGAACCCCTCAGCTCAAGCAGGGGCACCTAGAGCTGATGGCTCTCTAGATCTCTCCACTAGCACTCTGAGTGCTTGCCCAAGACAACATGTGATGTCTGTGGTAGTGCTGATATTTGAAGATTTCTCTTCATGTCTCATGCAGGTTGGCACGGCTGCAGTCTTAATTTCAGTTTGATTACAAATGCTCATTAAATATTCTTGAAAAACAATGTTAAAACCCAGTTTAAGGAGGAACTGCTCCTTCCTCCCTTTTCCTGAGAATTATTAAGTTTTTAAGCTACAATTCCTCATCATGTGTTTTAAAAGGGAAATCAGACCCACATTGTGAAAGGGAGCTTGCTCAATTAAAACAGTTACTAACTCTAGAAGCAGGTGAAACTCTGGGTCTTACATGATGTTCTCCCTTGACAGAGTGAATGTGCTCAGCCAAAAACCTGCTGTGGTGCTGTGTCAGAATGTGCCCAAGAAGTAGACATTTGCAGCAGCAAGGACTCCCTACACATGGTCCTGGGCAGCAGTCCTAGGTCAGAGTGCCAACAAAAGTCATCAGTGAGATTTTCCACAGCTCCCTGCCCTACAGATGGTGTGATGTGATGAGGATGGTGCTGCCTGTGAAGCAACTGCAGGCTGAGAAGTGACATTGGGATTATCCAACCCTGTGCCATTTTAACAGATCTGGGCAATGATGTACAATGGCTTAAAATGTTTTATTCACCTGTCAGTAAACCACGTTACTCATCCAGCCAAGTTGGGCTAGTAAAATGTTACTAAGTTGCCTTAATACTTTCAGAAATCTTTTATAACCAAGGAAAGGTAAACTCCTTGAACCGAACTTTATGCTCTGCCTTTGTGAGCCTCAGAAAAAGGTGTTTCTAGAAATGAAAGCACTTACATGTCTTTGAAGAACAGTATTTCCCCACGGAGAGTGGTGATAGCATCAAAACTCAAATGAGGGTCACAGTCCTTTGGTCTCGTTGGGCTTTTGGAAGGTGTAATTTGTGTTGGTTCTTCATGAGGTGAGATTTCAGTTGGTGCTTCTGCAGATGTCATTTCAGTTGGTTCTTGTGGGGGAAAAGCTTTTGTTGGAAGTGCAGAAGATTCCCTGGGTGGTCCTTTGAGAAACAGATAAGCGCAGATGTAGAAGATGAATTATTGTGTTCTGTGTTGCAGAGCTTCAGGATGCACCATATGGAGTCAAATTAATAGATTTCTTAATGTTAAAACTCAACTTGTAAATTAACGTCAGGGAAAGTTCCTGGGCAATTTAACTTGGCTATCTATGCTGCTGACTGTTAAAATGATCTCTGGCATCATTTTGCCTTGACGAGCTGTTGGTCTCTGAAACTGTATGTGCTCAGGAGTTAATGTGGAGCAAACATGATTTCCAAAAGGCAGTTGTGTGTGTGACCACCCCTTTGTAGAACATAAGAGACTTTAATACTACAGATGTGGGCTATTGCTCTGGTATCATAGGAGAAAGGTTCTTGGACCTTTGGACTTACTGGCATGGATACAGCACATAGATTCCCTTTTTCAGATGTAGACTTTTAGCCACAAAACAACTAAGGGATTTGACTAAAAATAATATTAGAAAATTAAACTCCAGTATCCTTGCAACAGAAAAAGTCCATTACATTTTAGCTTTTGGGTAAAACTCATTGTAAATGTTTATCTATTGTCCACCAAAAAATGATGCTTCTTGCTTACCATAGAGGGCCTGAATGCCATCAATATCATCCTGAGGAAGCCTGTAGTTCCTCGTATCTCTGGCCATATATATAGGATACATCAAAGCACCAAAGACATTGGAATGACCGAGACCTAGTGAGTGTCCCAACTCATGAGCAGCAACTAGAAATAAGTTGTATCCTAAAAAAAATCCAGCACAAAGAGCAAACACTAAATAAATTTTCTTGTATGACAGTGAGATACAAATGCTATCCATCTCCTGTGTGATATGCCCTTTGTAATCCTAATGAAACAGCAAAATCTAACTATGTCTCAAGTAAGAGGTTCTCTGCTATCCTTGAAAAGAAATTAATTTTGAATGATAAATATTTTTTCTCTCAGGAAAACCAATCTGGAGACAGTTTTTGCTCATGTTGCAGAAATTTTTCTGGCAACAAAAATTCCATTTTTTTTTAAAATTCTAATGATGACTGAAAACTGGATGAGAACATTTTAGTCATCTGGACAGACTATGAGAATCATAAATGACATGGAATTCACCTGGTAACTACTTCACGAAGACCAATAATATGTAACATCATTCCTGGACATTGCTGGAAACCAGAATGTTTCACTGTTGTATTTAATTATATTTACCAGTAAACTCAAGATTTTTTTTTCCTTTGCAGAAATTAAAGATTTGCATCACTTTAAATCAGAGAAAAAAAACCCTTAAACCACAACAACAAAACCCTAAGACCTCAATATTACAGGTTTTAAGGTCATTACCTGAGGGTGAAAATGCCCTGCATTACCATGTCATGATTACTCAAAGTTTCTGTTTCATGCTAATCAGATTTCCTTCACTGGAGCTCCAATTGCAGCCTGCATTAAATTCAGGGCAAAGTCATAGCTGCCGCCCAGGTCAAAATATGCAGAGTAGTTTTACTAAATTACAGACATTTTTTATCTCAGTAAATACTAGAACTACTGCCAAGAGTTCTGTGACTTTACAGTGTCTTCAAGAAAATAATGTCTAAGTAAAAAAGGCAGCACAATATTGAAAGTTACCTACCATTGTAGGTAGTAAATTTGGTCCAGTTCTCATCTTCGTCAAAGTGGGCATCTCCTCCTATCCCACTGCTAGGTGGGTAGGCATGAGCCAGAGTTCCTCCTGGGCCATCAAAAGAATAAAAGTCACCATGAACTGAAAAAAAGAGGGGGAAAAGTAATGCTTTTCAACATCTCTGTAAGAAATAGTGACAAACATTTATCATTCCCGGCAAGGGCTTCCCCTTACATCCAGATGCAAAGGAGATCATAATGTCTGCTTGACCGCTGTAGAGCTTGGTGAACCTCAGAGGAGTAACACTGCTCCAAAGCTGAAAGGCTTTTGCAATTGCTTCCTCTACATCAGCTTGTAGCATGTCTGGAGTGTAGTTCAAAATCCTGTGAAATAAGGAGAAAGGAATTAAAAGCAATGTGGCTAGAGCACATAGTATCAAGGTCAAATATTTTAATCAGTGGTTAGTATTATTTGTCTCTTGAGTTGTTTGTTTTCAAATTATTTGCTTAAGTAACAGAGGAAGTTTTCACAGTTGTCTTTCATGACTTTCAGAAATCCTAATATATATACTCTCAACTGTATTCCCTCTATTAACTGACTATATTATTTAGTAGGCTATGAAGTAAATAATGTAAACTCCTATTTTGGTCTTTCCATCATTATTTGGAAGCCTAAAGCAAAGGATATGAATAGTCCCCACATCCATGGCCCTTTTACCATGAATAGGGCTTTTGTATGGAGAAATACAGGAATAAATAGTAAAGGACCTGTTGACATTACTTTTGCCTAGCATGTACAAAGCTTCTCAGTGGTGTACAGAGAAATGTGCTTTAATGCATGTTACCGATATGTCACGTTGTCTTTCTTCCACCTAGGGCTGTGTGGGAAGGTGCTGTATGAGCGCACGTCTGGTATTCCACATCTAGGCTGCTTCATCATGTCCAGCGTCCTACGATTCAGCTCTCCAGTCACCTCTAGCCCAAAGAATGATTGCATTTCTCGGATTTTCTTAGACATGCGATCAAGGTTCTTTGATTTAAAGAGAGAATCTTTCTCTTCTTTAAAGTCATAAAAATTTTCCAGATATTGCTGATGGGGAAGAAAATACCATCCTTTTAGTACATTAACATTTCTTTTAAAACACAAAGAGCTGTTAGTAAAATATTCTGTGTCACTAATACATCACTATGCTAATATTCCCAGTAAGTTATTTCTTCATTTGTACCTGTAGTCCTTACCTTAGCAAGTTGTATATCTTCTTTTTCCTTTTCTGGAACCACTGGGAAAGCACAAGAACATGCAACATATAGTAACCCAAGGAAACAAAGGATCTGTGTCTTCATCTTTGCCTCCCTGTCCTATGAGCCCTCACTAGAAGACCTCTTAATCTCTTCTTCTACCCAAGTCTTTCCAGTGTTTCTCTATTTATATCAGTTGTGTGCTTGCTAAAGTCAATAACTGCATGACTCAGTTTATAACATCCTCTGATTTCCCAGAGAAACACAGAGACCAAATTTGGTTTTAGAAGCAAGCTAACACATGACAGTTTACCTTGCCCAAAACCCCCTGATTTCGCAATCATATTATTGGACAGTATTTTTTTTCTTCATTCCTGAACTGGACCAGTATTTCAAACATATAAGTATCAAAATCTAAAATTAGTCACCTGGATAAAGTTTTTCATTTTTCAGAGATGCTTCAGGGACCTGCCTCTTTGTGAGGGATAACAATCTGTAATTCCTTGTAGCATATGATAAGAGACATCCAAAAACTGCCCTTCATTTTTCTCAGCGTGGCATCCATGCAGGACTTCAGCATGTCAGGGATGAACGTCTTCCTTTAGTCCATGTTGTTCTGATAATCTTAGTTAGATAGCTGATTATACAAATAACTCATCTCTTCTCTTGAACCTGATATCCCAGCTTGGTTACAGAACCATCACCTGTAGTGCTACCTGACCCATGTGAGAACAGATTTGTGGCTGCATCCCCTTGTTCTCCTGTACTTACCTCAGGCAATCATCACACCACAATGCAAAGATCTTAATAGAGCATCCCAAATCATATATCCTTGTCTGCATAGCCTATAAGACCAGGGAATTTTCACAACTAAAGGAGAAATTTCCCTAGAGAATTACAGGCACCTTGGGGGTTTAGGAGTCTCCAGAGGAATATTTTAATACATATCTCCAAGATCAGATGGAAGACGATGAGGATTTGAGTTACAGATTCAAAGTTCCCCAATTTGACAGAAGTCTTAATTTCATTTCTTATGTCCTTTTTTTGAATGTGATGCATTGCACTTTATGTAGGAGTTGCAGAACCACTGGCACTAAGTTCTCTCTTACCTGTCATTTCTGAGACATCTACCTTTCTTTCCAAGCAGACTTCTCCTATGTTGACTTAGTGCCCAAATGCAAGTTCAAAAGGAGAAATATGAGCTAAAAATAATCTATTTATTTTTGAACATGAGAAAAAGGCAGAAAAGAAACCGCTTTTCCGGTGAGAGCAAACATATTGGAACCTTCAAGAAACCAACCCTAGCACCACAGCAGCTGAGCTCTGCAGTCTGTGAGGTGGCCTGGGGAAAAGGTATGGCCTCCTTCCAGAGGAAACTGGAGTTGACCTGCCTGTCTGGAGTAAAGTCACACCACATGCATGACCCTGATCCTGAACTGCTGAGTTAAGTGGCACAGATGTTTACATGTTAGGCTGCAGTGGGATGAGGGCAGCTTTGAAGATAACTCACTGCTGTTAGTGGGGTGCTCCCACATCTTGGCCAGTGCTCTGGCTGCTTCCCTGTGCCTTTCTGATACCAAGTGTGCTCACAGTGACCTGATTCAGAGGGTTGAAGCTACAGGAAAGCAGCCCAGTAAAAACAACCCCAGCCTCACCAATGAGAGTAGCAACTGCACTGGCTCCCTAAGGGATGAGAAGAACATCTGAGACAGCATGAAGAGAGATGGGATATTGCAGATGGGAACAGGGATGCAGGGAGGCAGCCAGACACGTGTCTGGGACACCAGGACAACAGCAAGCTGGCAGCAATAAGGTGAAAGATTATCTCTGCTGATCATGGAGCAGCACCCCCAAACTATGTTCATAGACTATGGTGCCTGCATTTTTGCAAAGAAACTCAGACAGAAAGCAGGGCCATTTCAAATACTGTGCTTGTATTTCTGCAGCTAGCTGCAGCAGTTAGCATATGGTACTTATCCTCTTTGTTTTCAGCTAAATGTTTTGTAAACACCCTGCTCACTGTGCCCAGGGGAAGCAGTCAGAGTGGCGAGATGCAGAACAACCAGTGGGCTAATATTTTAGCAAGCTCTTTTTAATATTTAAGCAGCTACTATTTCTCACTAACTTTTGCATGGCTATTGGCTTCCCTCTTCAGAGTCTGTTGCCTGTGTGCTTGAGCTGACATTTTATGGAGTGGTCAGTGAGTGCTGGGAGGAGAGATGTGTTTTGCCTTGTAAATGTGTTTGGCAGCACAAGTGGGGAAAACTCGCAGCTAAGGCAGCCTGCGTGGCTAAGACGTGTGCACAAGAACGCTTTTTCCTTGTTTGTGAATCCAAGAGAGGATTTGTCTCCTTGTGCTGACCCCAAATACATCAGCAGCTTTTAAAGTCCAAACTATTATGGGTACTCAGTCCTGGGTTTAGGAATTACAGGATGCAAACAGGAAGTGTATTATGGCTTTAATGAAAGGTTTAAAGTGCTTGAAAACTACCTTGTCAGTGAACACAGTGAAGGTTTATTGGCAAAGACAGAGCCTTGATTTAAATGGAATGAGGTGAGCTGAAAAGATGACCTCACATGGCACTTTTGCCTTATAGGTCTAGTGGTTCATGATGTCTGCTTCAAGGGTGCTCAGAAACACTTAATCCTTGACAAGACTAATCATGTGCCTGTTCATGTCTTGGTCCTACAGGTAACCTGAACAAGATGCTTATCTCCCCCTCTGCCCTGGGAAGCTGCTCCTCTATGTGCTCCAAAGTCACTGTTGCCCTGGAAGGGTTGGAGACTGCACTGACTGCAGTGGTGACTCTTGCCAGCTTTTACAGCAGCAAAGTAGCCAGGACAGATTCAGGAGTACTGCTCATTTCTTCCCTCAGCTCATCCGCACTCAAGAGTCATATATCCCATATCACGGGACAGTGTCTTAATCATTGCACTCAGGGACAAGAGTGGGTGATTTCCCAGGAAGACTCCTGCAGTAGAACAGAGCATTTCACTGAATGCCTGGCAATATCTAGGCTAATACTCCTCCACCACAGAACTGTTTGTCCTCTGACAGTGTAATGCTTATTAGCCCATGGGGTTTAGTCCAAATGCCAGGGTTTTTAACAGATTTGCTAAAATTCTGGCTGGGAGTTTTGCCATTTCTTATTTTTATGTGGTTGAAGTTCCATGCAGAAATGTCATGCCAGTTCTGTTTGGCAATTTTAACTTATGGAAATGAGAACTGGAGTGATACTTAAGATATGAACGTCATATAAACAATTGTCAGTAACTGTATAAACAACTACAAATTAAGTTAAAGGAACCTTGAACTAACTAACGCAAACACACACTATGATTTCACTCCCTTGATTTATAGAAGAATCTGTAGAAGTTTTCTTTTCCACTTCTCTTTTGCTCATGCTGTTTCTTAACTCACTCTCTCTGACCTGCCTGTGCCAAAGAGGCAGGGTGGGATATGGAGGCCTTGGACCTACGTAGACAAGGAAGAAGCAGCTGCTTCCTTCCACTTTAATGGGATTGGGAGATAAATTCCTACAAGGAGGTTCTTGGACTTGAGGAACAATAACCAAACAGAAAAAGACACAAGCCCTTTACATCGTTGTATTATCCAGTATGCTATGTTAAGGCTAGGTAATAGCAAGAAAGCCATTGAAGTATGTAGACAAACAGAAAATTTGCCACATGTTAAAAAAAACCAAAGTAGGTCTGCTATTAAAGTACTCAAGGAAACCAGATAATATTTACTGAAAATGAAGCATTTTCAATCTTTACAGACAGTATTTTGAAAGCATTGAAACAAAGTCTGAAACAGATATTAACTTGAATTCCACAATTTTGCCTCTATATCCATGTACTTTCATTTATCAGTAGGATTTCTTCATCCTAGTTTTATAATACAGAGCTGCTGCTAATAATTAAGTTAGTCATTTTTTTACTTCATCTGAGCATTTTATCCAGGTTCCATTGCAAACTGAGAGATGGCATGTAGAGATAACCTCAATGACTGATTTTAATTAAACAGGAATTCAGATACTTTTTTGATGTCTGCATCCTCTCCTTGAGCATTATCAACAATAACAATGCTGAAATCACTTCCACACTTGTATTTAGTGTATAAACAAGTTTCATAAGTTGCATGTCATTTCCTCTCAGCAATGTCTGACTTAGCTTCTTACGAAGACATGGTCACAAAGTGATTGCAGTCCATTGGTATTATATCATCCATCAGCGAACAAGAGGTAGGACAGAATCCAATGCCCAAGAGTTCTGAGATTTGCAGGATTTAAACTGGAATTTAAAAATTTTGAAAATTTGTCACGCTACAGATGGACCTTTATTTCACAAGTGGCCACATATTGGGGACATACTCTGAATAAAGACACGGCCGTGAGCAACGGGTGAGGCAGGAGACAACTGTGGTTGTGAGAAAGAATTAATTCACTGTTTTCTCTGTACCATCCTGACCCCTGCTAGATTCGGATTATGTCACTGTCCAAACATGCCAAACCATCAAAGAAACTGCAATATGGGCCTGATCTCACCTTTTCTTCTGAAGGGGAATGATCAGGAAAATGTTGCCTTCCTCTCGTCTCATATGCACAGACCTTAATGTTCAAGGACCTAAGCTTGTGCGATTCTTATTCTGTTATAAAGGGTATCAACAAGCTTTCAGATCTCTAATGCTGGTAGTTAAGGTGATGGTCATTCGACCTCTAGAAGATCCACTATAGTTTCTTGGTTTTGTAGGACAAAAAAACAAGTACACAGAAAATACATTCCCATCTGCAGCTGGTCATCCCATGTTTTAGCTGCTTAAGCATTTAACTTAGATGTTTTCATAAACAATTTTGTCAATATATGTCAGTGTTGTAGGAACTTGATAGTAGTGAGTAGGAACTTGATAGACTGAGTATTAGGAAGAGATAGGGAGCATTGCCATTTAATGAGCCTCCAGACTTCCCTGGAATTCCTTTTGGTGTGGACTGGAAAAAGCTTACCATTTTAATAATTTGACATGGAAGCCCTGACTAAGCCTTGGCTTCAGCCAAGACGCTATAACTACATGAAAGTCAAGATGCCTCCTTAAGAAGCCTCAGTTCTCTGATCTTTTTGGTCATGAGCAGGGAGAGCAGAGAACCACTCTATGAAACTGTCATCCTGCTGTTATATGTAATGTCTGTAATTGGAAAAATTAGGCAATCAGAAGTTTATATTATATGTCTTAATATTGGATTTCCATATGATATCTGCTGTCTCTCATGTGTGCTTCTTAAGCACAAAGCCTTCTGGATAGCTTGTGATAGGTGCAACCTATTTATTTATTCAGGTAAAGAGACTAGAACAACCATTTAAAATGCTGAGTAATTAACTTGACCAGTGATTGGCACAATCTCAAGCCATGCATAGCAGGGGTGCCCTTTTTAAAGGAGACTTATATGAATAAAGTTGGAATTCTTTGGAATCTCATATTTCCTTGACTCTTTTTTTGATATGCAGTGGGCTACAACTTTCTACAGTGGGCTACAATGATTCCTAAATAGCTGTCAATAGACTATGAGTACCAAAAGTGAATTTTACCTTCATTACTTCTCTTCTTAGCTGGAGATCAACATAATTTGTGCAATCAATCAATCAATCATTCATTCATTCCTTCACTTTGAAGAACTATGTTAGAAAGAATGTTTGTTGACTAAAAAAAATATGATTTTTAATGAATACTGAAAAGATCAAATTCTGAATCTATTTAATTTATATAAAAATTGCATTTAGCATACATTTGTCTTTAACAGAGAAATGCCTCTGATCTTAAGAATGCAGAATCAGGCCAAAGCAGAGATGTAAAGAGTTTATTAAATATGTGGCTTTCTGGCAGTGGCTTCCTCGTGCCCACTGCCAGTTGCCTGCATGGAGATCACCATCCTCTCAGAGCATCAAGCTGAGATAATCATAGAATCATAGAATGGTAAGGGTCGGAAGAGACCCCCAGCCTGTACTGGTGCGTGGGGTTGTTCCTTCCCAGATGCAGGACTCTGCACTTGTCCTCGTTGAACCTCGTGAGGTTCCTCTCTACCCAACTCTCCAGCCATTTGAGATTCCGCTGAATGGCAGCACAAATGAATTCAATGAATCAAATGAATTCACATTATCTAATGCAAAATTAAATGGACTATTAAACCTTTGTAACTGTAATGGTTTAATCCAATTCAGTTGATTTGAATGAAGCCTGTGAGGGAGGCACCAGCTCTAATGTGGAGCAGAGGGAAGGACTGGTGAGCCACAGTTTCTCCAGCTGGCTCTGCTGAGGATGGTGCAATAGCAAAGCTGGATGTGCAGCCATGAGCAAGGACAGGGATCCAGTTTAAAGTGTTAAATTATTTTTTCATGCTCACAATGTTCTCAAGGAATTGAACTCACATGACTTTGTTGGAAATTATTATCCAGTGCCTTTCAGCGAATTAAAAAAGCAGAAGGAAGGCTCATCAGGATGTTGCTTCACGGTAGTTTTGTAAGACTTGATCACAGTCTTTTTTCTCCATCACCCCTTAACATAATATTTGACATGTTAAAGACTCATTAAACTGCTCACAGAGCTATGAGAAGTAGCTTAGGTGAATGTAAACAGAAGTGCTGTGGATTGTCATGGATTTTGACTGATCTTTTTCTCTAGATTATGCATTTACAAGAGGCACAAATCTTGTCAGTGCATCTCCTCTGTCCTTACTGTAAACATCTCATCATAAACTCACTCTAATCTCCAGATTTTACATGAACTTCTTGTACTGGAAGCCAGTGAACCATGTGCTCTCTCAGTAACTATATAGGACAAACTAAAGTAGAATAACACAATGCCTTTTGAATATGAGCTGGAAACTAAATCATGTCTGTACTGAAAACCAAAAAGCATCACACACACAGTCATGATATATCATGATTTCCCTCCCAGTGACTAATCTATCTGCTGTTCACAAGTTAAAATTTGTCTTTTTCTTTCAGAGACAACTAGGCAATTTTTTTTCCTCAGGGAATTTTTGACTAGCCTTACTTGTCTCTTAGTAATAACTTCTCAGACCCACGTAGGCCGACTGTCTTTTCCTATAGAAAGGACTACTTGATACACCTTCAATTAAAGTCTAAGTAAATAATCTCAAATTATATTTGATCTTGATGCCATTTGCTTCTCTTTCAAACCCAAAGAAAAGTTTCTTAGTGTGAAAATTTATCTGTCTAGTAATGGAACTTCTTGTATCTACTATTTAGCAAATATGTATCTACAGTGAAAAAGCAGTGATCAGATTCAGTTTAACCAGTGTTAAAAATATTTAAAAGTCCACAAGGAATAGACTGTGATTTTTTAATATATTTTGCATATTTTTTTCTTATTTCAGTGTTTCTTGAAGCAGTCATTGATCCTTGGACTTGCACTGCAAAATACATTTAGAATTGCCTCAAGTGACACAGGAATGCCTTTTTAGATACTAGTATTCTCAAAGGAGCCATACTATGAGGAATTTGTCTTTGCAGCATCCAAATTTTGTTTTGTTGAAGTCGAGATGTTGTGTAAAACAGATGATTAGTTCACACTTCTCACATCTATGCCATATATCCTCTCCTCATTCTATCTGAGAAGAGAAATAATATTTGTAAAATGTTTAAAAATGCATCGAAATAGAGAGTGTTACTATCACACTATTTACACTGTATGGAAAAACAATATAGTGAATATTATTTTTGTTTTCCAATTATTATTGTTAGTTGGAGTTCTGCAGTGAAAGGAGAATAGGATCATTTAAAATAATGATTTCTTTCTACTTTTTTCATCTGAAAAACCTCATTCTTTTGAAATGCCAAAATCCTGCAAGAAAAGATATATCGTCTTTCCTATTCCAGAAAAATGTAAAGATGAGAGAAAAACTGATTCGTTCCAAGAACTATTCATCCCAATGCATCTGAAATCAACTTCTAGTAGACATGTAGCAATGATTTTCATGGTTTATTTCTTCTGAAAACAGATATGTTGCATAGTTTGCTCCCAAGTTCTGCAAAGAAAGGACTTATTTTTTCTTTTGAATATTTGAGAACATATGTTATTGTACAGTAAAACTAAGAAAATTTAATTTACATGAAAGTGAGCAAGAATCTGGTCTGGATTCCCTTTGGTGTTAATAGGAGTTCCACAGGTGAAAGAGTACAAAAATTCCCCTAAGTTTTATAGTTGCAATAATGGCTCAGCATGATTCAAATTTAATAAAACTGTAGTTGGGAAGATAATTAAATAAATTGCTACTCACTTAAGAAATTACATGTAATATAAATTAGTCACTGAATACGTGTTAAAAGTAATCATACAAGACTGTTAAATTGTTAATAGAGAAGTTTTCTTTATTTCTCAAACAAAAAATGCTTGGCAACTGCTTGTTTTTCTTTCCTCCCCCAAGAAAGTTTCTCTTTCCTTTGGAAAAATAACTAGTCAAATATGCTGAAATGTTACCAGATTGTATTTTAGCTCTTCCAAATTTCTACACCACCTATTACTTCACACATTTAGAAAAGATTTTCCTGCCCAAATCCAACAAATAAAGGGAAAGTGCTTATTTGCAAAAATTTTTAAAGCTATATTAAATTCAGAGAGTGCTGAGTGCCAAGAGCAAAGAAAACATCTGATGCCCTGTATTTGGCAAGTTATGATTTCTGGTTTTGTATATATTTTTTCCTTATATTGTTTAATACTGTCAGAATTAAAGCAGTAAGTCCTATCAAGTACATATTGCTTGTAATGCACAATTTGCGTTTAACAGTATGGGGTTTTTTTTTCTTAAAACATCATAGATAAAATAGTACCTGTTAGTTCAGATAAGTGCACAGTGGAACAGGCTGCTCAGAGAGGTGGTAGATGCTCCATGCCTGGAAACATTCAATGCCAAATTGGATGGGACTCTTTGCAACCTGATCTAATTGAAGATGTCCCTACCCGTGTAGGAAACTGAACTGGATGATCTTTAAAGGTCCCTTCCAATCCAAACTCTTCCATGATTATGTGATTAGTCAGAGCTTGTCAGATGGTGGGAGAGGACAGTCACAGAAGATGCACATTACATGTACACAGATTTTTGTACCATTGTCCATTTGAGTCTACAGGACACAATCTGGAGATGAAGCATAAGGGGAAATAGGTCTTGCTCTTATTAAGCATAGCACCGTTTATTTTTCCTAACAAGTAGCTTCCTTCTTTCCTCTTTATTCATTAACTCTTGAAGTTATTGCCTTTTCACACTACCTTTCTTATCTCTAGGTCTCTATTGTGTGAGGATGTTAAATATAATTTCCTTTGAACTACTCATTTGAACTTCAGACTTGATTCTTAGAGAAGGACTCTGGAGAATGATGTGGTATGTTCCTTTACTGATACCTCATGTTAATAGCCGAAAATCATAACACAGATGAATAACCACTCACACACACAAAAAGACTAAAACACAGTTGAAAATGAAAGTAGCCAGCTTTGACAAAAACTACTTTGTAACTTCCAAACTGAAATAACCACGTCCATCAAATAAGGGGGAGACCGATGCTCAAAGCAATTCTTGTGATTTCATCTCTCACAGATAACCAGGAAAATTTAAACATGATTTATATGCCCCAAGGCAAATGGAGAGCAAGGAGAGTTGGACAAATACAGTACCTGCTTATGTACCTTGGCTATTCCTATCTGCTCAAAATTTTTCCTAAAAAATATTAATAAGATTGCTGGATACAGAGTTGACTTTCAAGACGAGATAATTTACAGATAAAGGGATTGGAAGGAGATTCCTTTACTGCACCAGCAGAGCCTAAAGGAAGGATAGGAAGGGAAGTCTTTGTGTACTCATACAAATTGCTTTAGAGGGTTTTCTCTTTTCAGAGAAAAATCATTGCAGCTGTGCCCTTCATGATTATTAAAACCCCAGCATATTAAGGATGAAGTTCATTTATGTTACTTTTGACTGCTTAAAGTCAGGGATCCAGTTTGTTAGTAGTGCAGCTCCCATTACTCTTGAGATTGTGTAAGAGATATGTAGGGAACATAATTCACTCAAACTGCCTGAAATAACAGCAGTAGAATGAGCCAACCACCATTTAGACAGTTTCCTCTGTTTCTCCATTGACCATAGAAGGAATTCTATAATAGTGAGATAAATCCTTCTACAGAGACATTTCACATTTTGGTGCAGCTGTACAAATAATTCTGAATTTTTCCTTTTAATAAAAAAGAAAGTGCCAGAATCAGCTGGCTGGCATGGTAAGTACTGAATCATTAGCACATGGAACGGCAAACATAAGCAAGAATGTATTCTGATCCAAGCAATTTATAGGAGATTTGATCTGGTAAATTAAAGATATCAGTGTTTGTTATTGGTGCAAGAAGAATAATGAAAAGGTAAAACCATCATGTTTACTATTAAACAAACAATAATGCAGAGAGTGCAACAGGTTTTTCATCAAGCTCTAGCATCATGTCCTCCTAGCAATAAAAGAAACATACTTAGTTAATTTCTCTTGAGATTTTTTTTAAGAAAAAAATCTCCAGTGCAATCATTGTTATCACACTTGAGTTGTGGAATGAAGCAGAACATGTCAATATATCTCCATTTCTCCCAGCAGCCATTTCAGGAAAGAAGCATTCAACCTAAGTTGTCTTGCCAGCCATTTTGACTTAGTAATCCATATCAATTTTCTTGAAGCTAAATCTTTCTTAAGAGCATTAAAATGATGCATGACTCAGGTGCTTACAATTTATTTATCGTAATGATTCAGTTGTTGTCTGCTCGAGGCTCTGTTCTTGAGTAAAGACTACTGGAAAGTATTTGCATTTCGCTGCAACAGTCACGTACCCGCTTCCATGCCTGGCAGAACAATTCTGAAGAGGCCTGAAGAAATGCCCAGAAGACACAGGTTTATGGGAATGAGAAAACAAAACTAGGACAGGGGAATATTCTGAAAATCATGTGTGCTTTAATGAAGACCTAGACACTGGTCCTTCACAAGCAGTAGCTAAGGTCAAGAGTTGTTCCAATGATTTCCTTCAGAGAATACTTTCAACGACAGAGCTGAATGTGTTGCCTCAAGTCTGAGGCATGTATCCATCTTTGAATACTAACAATGGTACCAATGCAGGTGAGGTAGCACAGGTGTCATCACAGAAATCTACTCTGTAATGCAGGTAAAACCTATGCACCAACAGGGGGAGGGTGGTGACAACCTCCTGGTGATATCTACCCAGGTAAATAAAGAGGGTTATGTACTAGTACTGGAAAACATGGTGTGCTTCATGCCCTTCTGTGGACAAGCTTTCTTGCCCTCTCTTTTCACAAACAGGCATCTTTTGTTGATGCTGTCATCTGGGGAGCCTGGATGTGCTCAGAGGCATTGCCTGCAGGTTGCTAAGTGGCACTGGGAATGGGCTGGAGACTGAGCAGCACAGCCAGCCACACACCTTATTTACCAGACACCTCTGCAGAAGAAATATTAATCCTAAAGCCAACTCACATAACAAATGCAGGTACAGCTACCATTAACCTATCTGTAAATCTGAATTCATTACTTGTACAATATTGTTTGCTCTGGACCATTTCATTGCTTTGTAATAGCAAAAACTAAGTGACAAAAGACAGAAAACTGGAAGAGTTAGAAACTAGTAATCTCCCTCCAGAGATTTACCTTTCTTCGTTCCCTTCCCTATTATCAATAACAACAAGGATTAAGTTTCTTTGTGTCTTTTCCCACACTTCTGCAGTATTTGTCCAAGATCAATATAGACCGCTGAAACTTCCTGAATCTTTCTGTATCATCAGTTTTTTATATCCTCAAGTGCAGTTTGAAAACGTGTGCAATAGATTCACTTATTCAAAATAATTGCTTACAAATATATCACTTTTCTTCCTTTTTATTATTTTATGCTATTTATTTGATAATTCTCTCTAATCCTTATTCATTGTTTTTATTTTGCAGAATATTCCTGAATTTTAACTCCAATCTTTTTAAACTCAGCTCATCTTTAAGTTTTGACTGTAAACAGAGACACCAAACACTTAAATGTTGAAGGTTTCCAAATATATTAGATAGTATCTCAGAACAAGAAAAACCAATTAGCCTTAAGCATTAGGCTTAAGTGACAAGGAAGTCACTTAAAGGAAAAAAAAAAATATCAGTTTCAAAATTAGATGCAGTTGAGTATGCAATTAAGATCTCTGGGTAGATTAAGAACATATAATTTGGAATGTTTTAAAGAAACAAAAGCGATGAAAGTCATCTGCAGGAGTGAAATTAATTTCCCTTAATGTTTTTCCTCTCTTTTTGAAAGATATGCATACTAAGAATGTGATTCATCTCACTCTGAAGTGCACACTTAAAATACATAAACAAAGCTTAATAAAAAAGTCTATTTCTTTGCTTTAACTATAATATGAGACTAAATATGATTACATGGGGTTAAACATTTGTGTTTCACCAGAAGAATCACACCCTAACTTCCTAGCAAATAATGTTAACAGCTGCAGGATCCCAATGAACCTTCATATAACAGTCAACTAGTGTTTACAATCAATCATTGACCCTCTTATGTAGTATTTCTATTTTGGCTTGGACATTGCTGAGTACTGAAGATAGTAAGGAAGAGCTGACTACAAAGTATGTGATCTGATCTAGATTAACCTGCTTCTGCAGGTCTCTAGAGATCCCTTACAACCCTACCATTCTATGATTCTATGATTGCATCAACTGACTAATAATAGTATTTTGATTTTCATTGGGCAAAATCAAGATCAGGAGCCAACCACAGTACAAAGTTCAGGTGCTTGAATGAGAGGAGATCTGAATTTTCTATAAGTCAAAGGTGATAAGAAACTAAATTACCCAAAAATATAATAGAAAAGTACTTGAGTATATCAGAATGCTAATTATTTTTCACAGAAAATAAGAGGTGATATATGTAAGGGACAGAAAACTGGCTAAATCTAAGGTAAATGTAGATGCTTCATAGATTTGTCTGTTAGAAACACAGTCATCTAGTTTCCTTATTATTATTCCTTATTATTCTTTATTTCCTTATTAGTCAGTAAAGAAAAAAAGATGCCTCAGACAGAAGCTGAGATATTAGTGAATTGAATCACTTTCTGCCTGTCTCCGTTCACTAAGTAGGAAGCAAAGAACAATTCTACATGTGGCTTAGCATCTCATTTAGAGGCCTCAAGTTAAGTGAAAGAATTCAGGTATTCAAAGAACGTTTTAAGTTGTAGGTTGAGAACTGTAGGGACAAAACAAATTTGACCTTGAAACAAAAATTAAGCATCAAGAAAGATATCAATCATGTAGAGACTTAAAAAAAAAAAAGAGAACAAGAAGAAATAAAGATGATACGTATAAAGTGGGGTATATATTCTATATATGGCTTGAAAGAAAAATTCATCATTTCACTTTTCAGCAGGACGACTGTTACTGAACATAAGACCAAAACCCAGATGAGTAAGAGGATGTGGGTATGGAGTAGAAGCAATATTTTAAAGATGAAGTATAATTCAGAGAAAAATAGATTAACTGGAAACTCTGAGAGAAAAGTCAGTAAGTTGGAAGAATTTTGTTGAAAATGAGTGACTAGAATGACTAGAATTTAACAAATAAAACACGCATATTGGATATGATAGAACAGCAATCCAGACTGAAGAAAGCCTGTTAATGCAACTGCAGTAGTATGTGCAACATTAAATAAATGTCATAGAATCATAGAATCATTTTGCCTGGAAGAGATCTTTAAGATCATTGAGTCCAGCCTTTGTCCCAGCCCTATCAACCACTAGACCATTTCCCTAGGTGCAACATCCACTCATCTCTTAAACACCTCCAGGCACAGTGACTCCACCACCTCCCTGGGCAGCCCATTCCAATGCCTGACAATCTTTTCAGGAAAGAAATTCCTCCTCATATCCAGTCTGAACCTCCCCTGGTGCAACTTGAGGCTGTTTCCTCTTGTTCTGTTGCTTGTCACTAGGGAGGATAGACCGACCCCTGCCTCACTACAACTTCCTTTCAGGTAGTTGTAGAGAGCGATAAGGTCTCCTCTGAGCCTTCTTTTCTCCAGGCTAAACAGCCCCAGATCCCTCAGCCATTCTTCATATGAGACAGCATGTGAGGGAATATGATAGCAAGGGAATATGAGAAGGCAAGGATAACTAAACATGGAAGCTAAGAGAATATGAAATAAATATGATATGAATTTAACAAAAGATTGTGATAAACGAACTTCCTATCTTCCTTTGACTAATCCTTTGACTAATGCAAAAGTTTTAATACACAATATAAACATGTTACATCACATTTACTTGGGTTTCAAAGGAGCATTTGAAGCAATATCAATGAAAAAATAATTTAAACACAGAGAATATGATGACTAGAAGCAGAATCACAGGGAGAACAAGGAACCAACTATAAAGACGAACAATACAGGGTATGCTAAGAGAAAAATCTAAGAGTTTCAAGGACTGGCTGGGTCATGAGATCTTTCTTCTTTAGTAATTTAACTAAAAACTTGAACACAAAAACTAATTTGGAGGCTAATTTTTTATTTTGGGGGCTATTTCAAACATCTGTCTGTGGTCTAATTTTAGTTTCTTTTTCCAGTCAAAGATTCTCACTTATTTGTGTATATGCCTTTAAAAAATGTAACCAAATTCAACTTGGCCTTCCCTCCCTTTTGATCCCTTTTCTTTGTTACTTCACCTTTTTTGACAAAAAATAAATAGAAAGGAAAAAATCCAAGAATTAAATGTAGGATCAAGGTCATAAGTAAACCAAAAAAATCTAAGAGGTTTGACATACATTTAATGCAAACACATGCACTAGCATTTTATATTTTTACTATACTTTGTTATCAAAAAGCTGGTATAACTATTAAATTGGTAGATAATGACTCACAGCAATCTGGGCTGAAATCCTATATGAGAGCTCTGCAAGCCCTTTATCAGGCACAAATATGAAAATGTGAGGGGCCACCTTGTCACTGGCAGAACTGGACTTTACAGTTACTAAACAGACATCTCCTTATAGTGTATTACTAAGAGAGTAAGAGGAAGTCCTGACTAAATCCAGCTACAGACCACAGCTCCACAAGCATCACTAAAATTAAAATAATTTCCTGTTACTTTGTGCAGTATGTCTTACACTTCAGTGCATTAGTATTTTGTGACTCTCAGGTAGCTATTCTGAACAGGTTTTCTGAAGAAGTACTTTAATAGCCAGTTATGATTATACAGAGTGAATATATATCATTAGAGTCAACATTTCAAAGTAGTACTTCGTACTACTGACCTGCCAGGATTTCTCTGGACTTGTTTTGGCCTGAGCAGATTCTAGCTTATTTCAATTGTGATAGCACTTGTATAGAAAACTGGTATTGCCTAAATTGGTTTGTGTTTAGTCTTCATTTATAGCAACAGTGAGTAATCATTCTGCGTGGACTGAATTGTGGTGTTGGGAAGTGCAGACACGGGTTTCAAGACTATAACACAAAAGAAAAGACACGGGTGCTCAGAAAGCTGTTTCTCAGTGTAACAATTTCAAAGGCACAATTCAAACTTTTTTGCATTAAACTGGACTACAAGTGAGCATCACTGCTGGTAGTCTAGCAATTTTGTCTGGTACCCTGGCAAAATATTAAGTATGTTAAGGGATAAGAAGCTGTTCCCTATGCACAGAGAAGCCCTAAGATCCATGGATGAGACCTCATTAATACCCAACCCTGCTGCTCCCACGGCATCACAATGGTGAAACCAGGCTTCCAAAGACTGGGAATACATACTCAGCCTTGCTGAGGGCATGGATCTGTGGCACACTGGCTTCGATTGTGCTTCTGGGTTTGGTCCCTCTCCTAACAAAGGAGGCTAACCAAAAATCATTAGGTCTGTATAGATGATGTGTTTCAATTTTGCCTATAATAAGATTTTGATTGCAACCATCAAAATTTATCGAGATTAAGGTTTACTATTGTAGAGTCTGTTACCATGGCTAATAGAAAATACAGGAAATACATTCACCATTACACTTGCCTGCTACTGCTGCTCTCCAGCCACCACTGCTTGCACTACACTGCCCACTCAGTTGTGTGTCAGCTCTGCACTCAGCTTCACCCAGCAATGTATTTTAATCACAAATGACATAATGCATTCACTTATAAAGGAAGATGGTTTATTAGTCTGCTGTGATGGTACTGACACTGAAGTCAGTGGGACTAGATTGAACAACACTTTCTCAAATATGAATGGGAAAATCATTTGGTTCTGAAAGAAGCAGTTGTGAGCCACTGATACTGAACTAAGTTATTAAAAAGAAAATATGAGGAAAATCTCTCTTCTTAATACCAAATCAATAGTTTACGATGACCTCAGCATTTTACCCTTGCTATGGCTTAATCCTCAATATGCTTAAAAGGAGATAGATGGAAAAGTCAGGCAAGATGAAGAAATCTGTTGATCAATGGAGATGATTAAGCAAATTGTACAACTGCAGGCATGCCCTGGGATGAGGTAGAAAGAGTACAAGACTGAAAAATAACCAGAGTCCATTAGTTAATATGTCAGGTTTAGCTTATGAAATAGAGCAGTTTGCATAACACACATGACACAATGTGTTGTTAATTAGAATATTAATCTAACTTGATTAATAACCAAAGCTTTCTACATTCTTTGTGTATTTGGCCATAAAATGAATCCTTTTTTGCTTTATTTATTTATTTGTTTCTGGGCTAAAGGTGAAAATTGTTTCATTTAAATAACTGGTGCTAGAACATATGGAAATGGAGTGAAGCTACACCAGGGAAAGTTCATATTGGACATAGAAAATTGTTCTTCACTGGGAGGGTATTTGTGTGTTTGGGGAACAGGCTCCTCAGGGAACTGATCACAAGACCAAGGCTTTCAGAGTTCAGAGAGAATCTGAATGATACACTTAATCTTATGAATCATAGAATGATAGGGATTGGAAAGAACCTTCAGAGATTATCTAGTCCAATTCCCCTACTAAAGCAGGTTCACCTAGACCAAGTCAGACAGGAATGTGTCCAGGCAGGTTTTGAAAACTTCCAGAGCAGGAGACCCCTCTACCTCCCTGGGCAGCCTGTGCCAGCGTTCCATTTTTTAGCTTTAGGTAGTCCTGGTGAGAATCAGGGAGCGTTACTCAATGATCCTTATGGGTCCCTTCAAACTTCAGATATTCTGTGATTCCACGACTCTAAAATGATAGAAGCTGTCCTTGCTGGTTCCCACTAATTCAAAAGTTCTGATGGGTTAACAGTGAATGAGCAGAATTCCTACTGCATTGGTATTGTCTATCCTCTTGATAACCATGTAAAACAGATAATACTTACAGTAGATTATTTTTAGCCCTATCTTATTTGCTAGAAATGTAATTGTGTATCCATTTCTAATCTGGACATCCTTGTAGCTTTGATATCTGGCCTTTAACAGATTTAGTATAAACCATCACAGAATCATGATCTGTGAATCAAATATATTTTATTGCTATTGTTCCATTTAATCCATTGAACAGAAATAACAGTTAATTCAGTAGTTCTAGTAAAGCTGTTCTCATAAAGAAACCAAAACTCAAAAATTTATGCCTGGGATGAGTGGAAGGAGAAATTCTCTAACCACTCAGCAAGGCTCTATGTCTGGAAACTATTTGTGAAGCCATTGGATCTTTCTGTTATTTCTTATTTCTGTTATTTCTTATTTCTGTTCTATACATAGCTTCTTATCTTCATTTTTGTGTAATACTGTGGAAACGTTTCATTTTGTAGGCTGAAACAAATCTTATGCAAATGCATGTGGGTTTATTTCTGGGTTTATACTTTCTCTGACAGCCCTGAAGGTTCTCTTGTACTCTCTTTCACTGAGTAACTCTGTTTTGCAATTGTTTGTTGTAAGAGATTAGCTTTTCATGTTTCATCACCTGCCATCATATGTTATAACCTGCTCACTGCCAGGTGTTCTGGGGACAAGACTATAAGTGTGAAGAGTTTGATAAAGTCTCGGGACATTTGTATTACTTCATCTTACCTGCAAGGTGTTTTCACCTGGATGATACTTGAATTTTCTATCCTTTGAAACTGAATGACAGGAAAGATTTTAAGGCATCAGGGATGTGAGGAACGAGATGCTTAATAAGATGCCTGATTCATGTCATTTATGTGATAGCAGAGCCCAGGGAATCCAATCAAGATGAGAGTCCTCTTGCTTCAACAACATCCAAGTACAGACTTAGATAGATATAGATGGATATAGAAATCACATATGAGCACATCAGCAGGCTACAGACTAAAGTTGCTCCTTCAACACTAATCCAAAATGTATTATTCTTCATGCAAGTCCTAGCAAGCATTGTTTCCTGTTACATGATGCACCGTAGCCTTGTGTGTTTGCTCTTTTGCTGGGTGCAAAAAGGCCCTCCAGGTTTTTGCTATTTCCTCCATGCCATGTGAAGCAAGAATGGCTGACACAGCAAGGGAGAAAAGATTTGTGCCACCAGACCGTTGAAAGAAAATTAAATCTGTGTAAGCTGCTTAATGGAAATATCTAATGATTCAAAGTGAGGAAGCAGACTAGTCAGCTGGATCATGCTATACAAGTACTACACCCACACATTAAATCTGGGATGTTCACAAGACTAAAAACCCAACAGATACTTAAGATGATACCCAGTACCAGAAATAAGTGAAAATATTGCTGAGCAGTGTGGAGCAGAGTCCTTTTTTCAGACCTTCACAGAGAAGTTGTTTGAAATTTAAATTAGTTTTGTGCAACTAAGAATGGAGCCAGAGTGTCCTGCTGCCAGATGATCTCCCTGGCAGCAGCATCCCTCTCACCTACTCTCACTATCACTGCCTTCTTGCTAGCTTCATCTGGTTGTTTATACAAGAGCTTCAGTGGAAGGGCCCATGAAAACACCTTTGAGAAGCTAAGTAACCTGGTAATTACAGATCTCTCTAGGAAGTAGGTGGCAGGTATTTGGATCTCTTAGGAAAAGAAGAATTTTGAACCTGGATGTCTCATATTTTGCATAAGTGATCTAAAAAAAGTGAGTGAGACAATTGAGCCTGCCTTCTTATCAGCCTTCAGGGGTTTTCTGGGGAGACTGGCTTGCTTAAACCACAACTACCATGTAAGGTGACTGAGACAATTAGGTTGCAGAATGTATAGTTCAGCTGGTGTGTTCCACAACATGCTGCAAGCTGGTTGTATGTCTAACCTTTGACGTAGTTTTGGGCATGCTTTGCATTAGAAATATCAAGTGCCTTAGAGAGTTAGTTGAGGGAATTGCAAATGTGTAACTAAACCACTGAAAGACACACTTAACTGTGTAAGTGACACTTAAATATAGTCCCAAATGCTTAAGAAATGTAGCAAGTTCTGACATTTCTATGTAAAAAACTGTAGCAGTGACCACAGTGTCTCTGCCTATGAAGGCACATGTCTGGCATTAACACTTTATCACCAGTTTGTGCATTTGCTCTTTGTCCTCTCATCATAACAGGAAGGAATGAAGACAACATGAAAATCCAAAGTTGTTTCTTAATTATCTCACACGTGGGGCTACAAGGCTTTTCTTAACATTAATTTTGCTGAGTAGCAATAGAATTTTTTTTTGCAGAAAGATACATCATTTCAAACTTAACACCAAGTGCCAGTATTTTTCTTTTTTTTTTTTTATCTCAATCTTTCCTTTTGTTGAGACAGGAAATGCAAGATCTAGTAAACTAGTTCATGGAAAATATTTACTGTTTACATAAAAACTGCTCATCCTTCTTCCTCTGAAACTTCACGTAGGAAGAGTTCAGCCTGACTCCAAAAGTAGCCCTGAGAGAATAAAAAGGTGGGCTTGGAAAACTTTTCTTTGTCCTACTCCATGTATAAGTCTGCTATTTTCTTAGCAAAAGATCCAGAATAGACCATACTCTTAAAAAAAAGAAAAAGGCTCAATTATCAACCATTGTTAATTTCAAAGTTTGAAGATACCATGTTGAATCATGCCATTTAATGTCACCTATAAGAAAGCCTTAAGCATCTTCCCTATGTCTAAGCAAAGAGATCTGGGAGCAATTCCCAGCTCACAGGTGCCTAGCTATGTTTCAGTTCCCTCTGAGAATCAAATCAACTGCAAACTATCTCCCTCACAGAAAGGAAAGTGAGCCAAAAAGACCCCCTTGCAACTGGTATTACAACTGGGGCTGCATCATAGTGTTGACCTGCCCTGCAGTCCAGGGGCTGTCTGATGTAATCACCTACCCTTCTCACCTCCCCTGCCCATCTCTCACTTTCTCCCCTTTCCTTTTCCCTGGCAGGTTCTCTCCATGGTGATCCTTCTCTCTCTCTGCTTCTCTGCCCAGCGATTTCTCCATCCAACAGCAGATGGGCTCCAGCTTCTGAAGACTGGAGCTCCGTGCGCAGGCTCCTGTGGTTATACCTGCCAACTCATGGTGTGTTACATCTACCTAGAGCATAAACCCTTTGGAGGCGGAATTGACTCATCCTAAACTAGAGTTATGAAGACTGTTTTTACCTGGTCCACAAGAAATGGCATGTCTGTGTCAAAACAGAAAGCATGATCCCTAAAGCCTGCCTCTATGTCTGTCCCAATATTACAGAAGCAGCAAGAGTCCCTTTTGGTCATTTCCAATTTGAGTCACTAGTGATACAGTAACTGTCATATCATATAGGCCTGCAGCTTCTACCTTGACTACACAGACACACAGTATGTTGTTGTTTAGTCAGAGGAAGTGAGGCTAGTTATGTCATTGTGATACTTTTAAAAATAGATATTTTACATGTGCACTGTTTTGAGTAATAAAATGCATTGCTGTAAATAATACTGAGAATTGTTTTGATTATATCATCTCACCAAAATTTATTCTACTCATTCCTAGCCTAAACACATATGTGACACCTACACAGCTGCAGTTGTAAAATGTGTGTATGTGGAGGGTGGGGGATGGAGTGACAGCTCTGTAACCTTGAAGTCTGTTCTGCAATGATGAGTGATTTAATCTGCCAATGTATTTCCACATAGGATCAAATCTGTGGATCTCACGTATCTGTCAAAGTTGGCTTGATATGTCTTGCTCCTGTGAGTTTTGCTGTTATGTATCCTCCCTTTTAAGGATAACAGCACTGGTGGAATTTACTGGTAATGACAACCTTCCCCTTTTCCTGTTGCCACAGTCTGTTCCCATCCTACACCTCAAAGTTTACATTCCATACATTCATTAAACTTCTGTCCTGTCAAGAAATATCTTGTTTTACCAAATCTTTTACTTCTGAGAAGAGTATATTTAGATTAAGTTATTTCCTTCTGGCTGTTTTTAAACTCAGTCTCTCAAACCTGGCATCATAAAATTCGCACACTAACCTGAGTGATAAGAACCCTGTAGTAAGATACACCAGAGGAAGTAAACCAAGTTATAGTTTCACATAGCCCTCTCTCTGTCTTTGTCTAATGCTAATATCTATTACTTTAGTCCCAAGTGATTCCAATATAACATGATGTATGGGCTGTTTTAAGATACAGTAGTGGCAGTTAGTGTTGACACATATTGGGCTTGTACATCTCTGACCTTCAGTAACACAGAGAAATTGGTAAATTGCAGATAACTAATCACTGAAGGAATACTGATCATGTTCTCAGCTCCTCACTTTGTAATTTTGGATAAATTCTTAAATTTGAGTTATGTTGTCTTGGCTTCCCTTATTAGATGGTATTTCTGATAACAGAGGTCCAAGCAAACCTCTTACAATGCATCTGTTTACAAACAATAGGTTTATAAAATGCAGAGAAAGAGATTGATGATAATTCTAGAAACATGACTTGATTCAATATGACTTGAATATTGTGTCTCCTTCTGGTTACACAGTCTTACAAAGTAGATAGCAAGAATAAAAAGCTGCCAAAACTGTCAGGAGAATTACAAAATATTGCTAACATCAAAGGGCATAAAAATTGTAACATCTGTTTTAAAGTTACAAAGAAGACATCTGCTAAAGATACATAAGCAACTTATGGAAAGTGGGTGCTCTTATTTACTCTGTTTCTTTATGCAAGAATAATGACTAGGACAATAATTTAAAATAGGTAACAGGGAATTACTCTTTCATAAAGAGCCCCCAAAAACCTGTAGTTTATTGTTTTAAACCTGAGATTCAAGTAAGAATGTGGATATTAAGAATGCTTGGATCTATGCAAGAAGCAAACAAAGAAAAACATTGCAAAATTCAGCAGCTCTTGAAATATTCCATGATAGGACATTGTTTACTTGTCATTTCCATTAAGGATAGAGAGGAACAGGACAATCTGGGATGGCCTCTGATTTGGACAGCTGGGCAATTCTGCAACTGATATTCTACAACTGTAATCATTATATCCAAGGAGAAACTTCATACTCGAAGCATGTAACAATATAATGAATGTCATTTCTCTGAGCTCCATAAAAAAATCACAGCACACAGCTGTGAATGGAGCAAGAGGAACCAAAAACATTTAAATTTCCAAAGTTTATTTGCGGCTACATACAAAGTACCATTTTGTTTGGGTCTGGATGAAAGTTCAACAAGCATTTTCCCTCTGGAGTTGATACTTGTGCAGCCTCACACAAGGATAGTGATCTCACATCCGATATTTACTTTTTGCATCAAGTGATTCAGTTTCAGAGAGTGTAACTCATACTCTAAGCCTCATGAACATAATGCAGAAAATTCCCAAATGTGAAGCTGTCAGTTGTTTCCTCCTTGGCACCCAGCAGAAAGCTGATAAAGGGCTTCTATTGTCCTTTGGTGGAAACACTTGAGTGGTACCAGATACAGATGTGCTTCTAAAATAATGCACATATGCTGTTATCATCTTCTCTCAAGTTGCTATTAAACTCAAAACTATTTGTACAAGAGGAATAAGTTTCTCAGGCACTCTGCAGAGCAGCTGTTACCTGGGCAATTACTTCCTGAACCAAAGCCAAGTGAAGTTAATGTTGAGATTTCTATTTTGAGTGAATTTTGATTCAGACACTTTCAGGACTTATTGTTATCTTTTTCTTAGTTTTCAAATTTTAACTTCTCTTAACAGTTATGCAAATCAAATAATTGGAAATAAATCAATATTATCACCTGCTTTATATTCCCCACTACATGCTGATCCCCCTATTACACCTCTAAATCTCCCTGTGATATTGCTACATTGGTTTTTTACTGTTTTATGTCACTGTAGATAGAGCTGGATACAGTTCATTTGTCATGGTTTAGGCTCATACAAGGACAAAAGACCACTATTAGACTTCAGTACCACAGACTTCAGAACTCCTGACGGACGGGGAGGACTTAATTGCTGCTTATGGTTCTGGACAAAACAGACCAGGCCACTCGGCTTGGGGAAGAAAATAGAAAATAATTTAATCCACCAACAACCAAAATATAACCATAAAACTCCAAAACAAACAGAATACAACAAACAGAAAACAACACAGAGTGGTACAATGATGAAAAGCACAACCAGCTCTTTAGGACCACCTGCCCCCACCCCTCTCCTCTTCCCAGGCTCAGAGCCCTGATCCCAATGTCTTTATCTCCTCCCTCCATGGACAGCTCAGGGGGGCAAGGAATGGGGGTTTCAGTCAGTCTATTCCTGATGAATCCTGGCATTTGTCTCTCATCAGGTCAGGTGGGCTCCTCGCTGCTCCTCCCTGCTCCAGCATGGGGTCCTTCACAGGTCGGGCAGCCCTGCAAGGGCTGCTCTAATGTATGTTCATCCTCTGTATTCATCTCGAGGGCTGCAGCTCCTCTCCACCTCCTGTGTGTGTCTCTGCAGCCCTCAGGCTCTCCAGCACGGCCTGCACCATGGCTGTCTCCTCACACAGTCTCTTGCCTGTCCGGGCGCACTCACCCGGAGCTGCTGGTGGCTCTCAGGCCTGCCATTGCCCTCCATGGAGCGCAGACACACAGCCTGTGTTCTCATCATGGGCTGCAGGGGATCTTCAGCCTGGTGCTCCTTCTTCCTTCCTTCTTGTCTGACTGTGGGGTCCATGTGGTCGCCTCCATCTTGTATCACTCTTACACCTCCTGCCAGCACTTCAAATTCCTGACCCTGAATAGTGATGGCAGAGGCGCCAGATTGGCCCAATTGGGATGGAGATGGGTTTAAACCCAAGAACTGGGGGAAAGTCCAAGAACTCTTTATCGGGTCTTCTCTGCAACTCGCTCCCCCTGTTACCAAATAAAAGCAGCTTCTTGCAAAAGCATTACACATTTCCAAGGAAGTTTATTTGCACCATGATTTTCCCTGAAGGTTGTTCATACTATGATTTCTAACAGAGTTGTAGACAAAACACTTCTGTGCTACTTATAAGAGTCTCATTTAATTTTTGCTTCTCTTAATATGGAACTGTCTGAACTGGAAATTTATTCTCATATGCAAGCAATTTTTTGGACTAGTGATCATATTGGAGCTTCTTTCCCTTTTTTTTAGAGCAGAATCTTCACATTGGAACTACAAACATGCTCCCAAAGCATTTTGTTGATAAAACACTCAGCTAAATTATTAGTGTGACGCATACAAATTTTTCATGAGAAAAGGTTCCTGGATGATTCCTGGAAACTACAGCCAGATAGTCCAGATATCATCTAAGTCTCTAATATGGGCTACTTTGGGGCATAAACCAACCTTGTGTCTAGGCTCTGTCAGAAACATAAAACATTGTTTTCATTTATCACTTTTGCCTCCAGGATCTAATCACAGAATCACAGAATCACAGGTAGACTGTCAGGCTGTCCCTTGTTGAGGCTGCACTCCATCGCACTGCAGGTATCTTCTAATTGTTCTGGGATATCCACATAGCAGTTTGCCTTGGGAGACCTCAGAAAAGACATCTTATCCCATGGGTCCTTGCAGCTTCTCACAACTAAATTTTTCTGGCATTTCATTGACTTTTCTGCACCACTGATGTCTTTTGACCCCTCTCATACTGCTCTGCATGATTTACCTGCCATTACTGACCCATGTGTTATAGCAAAAGAACACATCATTTGGACCAGGGGAAAGATTTATTTTAAAATTTCTTTGACCCAGACTCATCTGTCCTGGAATGTGGAGGTCTGTGGAAAGCTAGAATCCGGTTTCAGACCTCTCAGGTTTGTCTCTCGTGATTGGTAATGTCTTCTACTCCCCAGTACTCTGTGCCCAAGGCACCACAGTATGTCCCAATGCTTCTGTGATACCTGCTCATAGATGTGCATATCTCCTTTCACTGAGGTACCCTACACGCCCAAGCTGGAAGAGCCATAGCCAGTGGTGAATGTGGAGGGAGAGATAATTCTAATTCTCTGGATGGAGTGAATGGAAAGGAAGTCTTTTAGAGGTAAGTCTTTCTCTGAATCAGTAGTCACAGTGGAAAAAGCACACATCAAATGATATTCATTTCAGCCCCAATAATCACAAAGCTATACCAGTGTAATTGTTTTTAACATTAACAACTTCAAATATCATTTTAACATTAACAACTCTCAGCCAGCCCTAAGAAGGGACACCTTCTGCACCTTCATGTCCTTGGCAGTATCGAGGACTATTGTCAGGAACGACTTGATCTTCTGATTCACCTGGGAATAGTCTGGAACCATTGATTTAAAGTATACATATGCATGGTGTATCTCAACTGCTGGGACTCTGAAGTCATGGTTATCTACTAAATTCACCTAAATTATCTTAATCCCTCTATCAAAAGCACTGACTTCATAAGTCAAAGCTACAGTTGCCTATGTCTTTCCTGCCTGCCTGAGACTGTGGACGGCCTATATGGACCACTCAGGGGACACTAGCAAACAGCACAAGAGAAGTACCCCCTAAAATGGATCTCTTCTCTCAACTATGCTTATTTGCATATGCTCCCTCCCTAATGCTTGCTGGGTTGTTGCAGGTCTGTTCTTTCATAACAGGCACTTACAATGCTTTAACTACTCATGGTTCAGTATGAGGACGTGATTTAGGAGACAGCCCAAGCTAAGTCTGGAAAGGATATTTGTTAGATAAACAGAATAGTAGAAAGGATTTTGAACTCCAGACCCTTCAGACACTGTAGAACAGTGCATGGGAAGGTAACGGTATATGAAGCTGAGTTGATAGACAGAGTGTGTGCCAGAGATAATCCTGATCAGCACCATCTGGAAATTGAAACTGCAGTATGTAACCAAATGGTTGTGACTAAAAAGGATGTGATAACCACGCAAAAACTGTGTTAGGTGGGAAAGAGGAAGTTCACAGGCCAGACACAGTGTCCATGGGCTTTGTACACTCTGCATCATGTTAGAGAGAACTAGTGAGGTCTTCTCTCGAAACACTGTTCCTTATCAGGAACAGCAGAACCATCAAACAGAAATTTTTTTGTGGACTCATAGGCATGCCACTTCATACAAAAACACTCCAAATATAATGGACAGAAGAGTTTGATCCTGCATCTCAAATGAGCTTTCTGATCCATGGGTAGTCAGTCTTTCCAAAGAGTATTACTCAATTGTATTTGTGTAAAGACAAAACATCTGCAGTGAGACAGATGGAGAGAAACTCACTGCAACATAAATGAATGGTTGATTCTTTCACCCAGAAACCTGAAGAGTGAGGTCTAGACTCTTGTTTAAATTAATGTTAGGAAAAAAAGGAAACGCTATATTCTTCCCCTTCAGACCCATTAAGTATTCACACTATGGCTACGGGTTATCCCAGAGGAAAAACATTTTTCCACTAAAAATTTCCCAAAATTTTTGTTTCTATTGCAAGCAGTAAAGAAGCTTGAAAGCCTCAAAAGCGTCTTCGGGATAGGAAAGGCAATTTCTGCCTAGCTCAAAATGCTCTCTAGTCTTACTGATCTGGGCAGTATTATGGATTAAAAGATCATCTGTAAAACATTCACAAGCCTGGAAATACCAGCTCAGAATGAACTGTGAAAGGCTTAGAAATTGTCCTTAACTCTGCCAAGCAGATGTGACCACACTTGATATTTCAGGCACTTTTGATTATATGTGTACCGCTTTACTTGGGTTATTTGCAACTGATATTTTTCTTGGCTTTTTCCTTACTTCCATATTCTGCAGTGTATTTTTTTCAGAAGTCAAATTATATTCTGAAAGGTTCTCATGTTCCTGAGGAGCTGAAATGTGTGTGTGTGTGTGTGTGTGTGTGTGTGTGTGTGTGTGTAGTTTTCCAGTGAATGAAGTTAAACTGAGGGACTGCATTATTCCTAGGACTATTCAGAGTGTACTGTTTTAAGTGTACTGCACTTAGGGGCCTTGACAGTGAATGTATACAGAAGTTGGCTAAACATTTTAATATCCTAACTAGTTACTCAGACATCTTCATTTCAACAGAATTTAATCATTAAATTCTACTTATTAGTGTTGAGGGATTTTATAGCTTCACCAAATGTAAGGATTTGCTATAGTTAGCTGCAGCAGCCTCACCAATGATATAATTTCAGTTCTTTGCAGATCCTTGTCCCGATTTCAGCTAAGGAGCAAAGCTGTCACTGCCATCTAGTGTCCTCAGAGAAGGTTTCTGGAGATTATGCTAAAAAAAAAAGTGTTTATATGATAAGATTGAATTCCTTCTTCAGTTTCTCAGCTAATAGTAAATCTCAGGTAGCTCAAAGTATCTCTTACACTGTTTGTTGCTTTTCCAGTATATTAATTTAGAGGACAGCTGTCTAGCTTCTCACTTTGGAGAGTGTTGTTTGCTCACTTCTTTCTCTCCTGGAATAGATATTTGCATTCTCTAAGTCTCACTTGTTCAGAAGCATGTAACCAGCATGGAAACTAGTCCTTAGGAGCATCTGACAGATTCCTTTTCCTGCCTTATACTTTCTCCTCTTCCAGATGATCATTCTTAGAAGAGAAGAAAATGAATATAAAAGACATTAATCACAGAATCACAGAATCTTAAGGGTTGGAAGGGACCTCTAAAGATCATCAAGTTATGTACTATTAGTGGATTTGTGTAGTTTCACAGAAAAACCTGTAGCCTGGTGGGATGTTATTAGTTCTGCTTGTATTTCATCCTGGGACAGAGCTGTTTCAGTCTCTTGTGGTCCTTTCCTGGCAACATCTTAAGGAATGCTGCCAATTCAGTCTCTATCTCAAGAAAAAGACTCATTCCTTTTCAATGCTTGATGGTCTTGGGTGATATCCCCTATGAGTCCCCACCAGGCACTTGTGCAATGTTATTCTCATAAGCAAGTTCGTGTGGAGAATTTTCCTTCCTGGCTAACGACATCATCAAAGCCTCTCCGGTTCTGATCTCAGCCTTTCACTTGCACAGCACAAGCACTTTTGGTTTCCATTTTTTCTTAACAAAATGCCAGGAACTAAGAGCCTGGTACTTTCTCAGCCGAGGCAGAGCTAACCGCAGCGCAGCACACGTCTCTCGCTGGGGGTGCAGACACATGAGCTGGAGCTGTGCTTGGATTTATGCCGAAGGCTGGTTCCAGTCAGCCAAGTGGCAAACAGGAATCTAACTGTTTGGGCTGGGGAGCAGCTGGATATGATCATGCTTCCTATGCAGTACCTCTTTCCCCTGCCAAATGTTCAACGTTAACAGAAATTATATGTGAAAGAAATTCATTAACATCTACTTCCTTCCCTGTCCACCTTTTTCCTTCTCTGCTCTGAGCACTGAGACTTGGGTCAGACCAGAGAACTCATACTCCACAACCGGTCTCTGTGGAAGACTCTTTAGTATTTTGACACAGTTTTCCACCAGGTCTTTATACTGAGAATAAGGAGGATTAGCATTACATGTCCAGAATACAGAGTGATTAAGCTAAACTGGAGCCCAATGTCAATAATTACTTTTTCAGGCACATCATGTATGTAAAAAATGATTTTTAAATAGAAATAGATCAACTTCTGTTTATTATGCACAGAGAATTGTACTCACATTTTCCCTAACAGGTTTATCAATATTACAACAGAAATTTGATTTGAGTCCACTTTGAAGTCTTTCTATTTTTATAGGTTTGGTTTGGGGTTTTCTTTCCCAGCGCTATTTCTTTGCATTTATTTTAAGCATATTAATGTGTGGAATTCATTAACTCACAGTTTTACAGTCAGAAGAGGCCACTAAATCTGTCTGGTTATCTTCACTGCCCATTTATGCTGTGTAAGTTGCAGAATCAAACTCACTTACCCCATTGGTGAGTAAGCCTGGCTATTTATGCCTGTTTAAAGGTGCTCATTGCCAATGGGCTTTGGTTGGCAGGCCTGGCTGGTTGATTGACTTAGGGATTGGTTTTGAGGAGTCAGAACTAGACAATGTAGTTTCAATTGCTTAATACTGTTTAGCATTCAAATTAATGTGGATCTGATTTTCACAGTATTTCTTACTAATTTCTCATACTTTCTGTAATGATAAGAACTGATTAAAATCTAGTTTTTATTCTTCAGATTTGAGAGGACTTTCCTTTTTCTTCTTGTTCTGTCTCTCCTCTCTTTTCTATAAAATTAATTTACTCAAGGGAAAGAAGAAGCAAACCAGATTTTTAAACAAAGTTAAAACTTTTAATGAATAAAATGGACAGGTTAAGATTCCTGTTTTCTTTTGACTTTTCTGTCTTGCTTTTATGACTTGCAGCATAGGAAGTTGGAATTTCAGTAATTTCACAATATCATTTTATCCCTCCAGATTATTATATTTTTTTTAACTGAAAGGTAATTACAGTCCCATATAATTTGTGTTGCTTAAAAGAAAAACCCAAAAATGACATGGTACTGAAAAAAATGATACAGGTATTAAAAGAGTGACCAACATGAAAAAAATGATATTATTTTGAATACTTTGTTGTGGATGTACAGATTCTCTGCTGGCACAGCTAGGCATTATCTCTATAAATGTCAGTTGATCTACTTCATTTTACACAAGCTGAAAATAGACTGTTCATGGAAGGTTCAAGTAGCTTCATGCAAGATTTCAACCTGTGTTACTCTCCTGTTGTTGCTACTTCTGTCTGGTTTCCCCAATACCATACAGGCTGATCATTTCTGCATGGAATACTTTTCCCTTTTCCTGCTTTTCTGTCTGCTTTGAAATTACATCATACTGTTTCTATATCTCCTGATTGTGACAAAGATGACATAGGCATCCATTTCCAGAGGGATATTCCCATTCAAATGGGGATACCTTCAAATATCTCTGAATTCTCTAATTTCAGTGTTGCAGTCTTGGTGTTACCCTGCTCAGGGAGCCACCGTGCAGTCCTGACTCATTCATTACACATCTGAATTCCCAGTGCCTTAGAGGAATTTCACAAAGAGCTGAAGGGTTCATTTAAAAACCCTCCTGGGTATATCAGACCTGTTTCCTGGGACACGCTAGGACACCCTTGAAAGATGCTAGACATGCTCAAGTTACTGGGAATTAATAGTGCTCATGATCATATAGGATGTATCCAGCATCGTACTTTAATACTAGACAAACATTAAATGGTGTAATGCCCCTTGAAATGCTAATAATTTATTTCCTTCTTTCCTATTAACTTAATTTAGTTCCAGACTGACATGCAGCCATATAGTTCCATATATACATATACATTTGGTGGTAGGTAGTCAGTGTTCACAACCTTATGGTCCTCTAGTAACTCTATATGCCCCTATTATTATTTCCATGGACTACAGGCTGCTCTGCAGCCTATGACATGGCACTGAGCTGTAATTAGCACCAAAATATGGAGTTGGTATGCAGGACACGGACAATTCTTTTGCTCCAGATGCTGTATTCAAACTGCAGTGGTCCATTGAAGAAGTAGAGATAACCTAAAAAACCAGAGAATTTTCAAATGAACTAACTGTGGGAAAACTGCTGTCAAATTAAAATGATCCTTCAAGTACAATATATACTGCTTGCTTTCATTTTCAATAAATGCAGTACTTCAGTATTTAGAATGCTGAGCAAAATTTTCAAAGGTCCTCATTCCATTTGCCAGACATGAATAGGTGTTTTAAAATGACCAATATTTTAATCTAGTGTCAACTTCTGCATTTTGTTACTGTACAGCATTTGCTTAGGAAAACACAGTGTTTGTCTTTTAATGTTTAGTACTTCAGCTTGGAAATTCCTTAAAGAGCTGGATTGGAATGAGCTTTGTTTGCAGGAACTTATGTGTTAAGCATAACACTTTAGGTTCCCTAAGCAAGGACCCAGGTCTTTTTCAGCTCCTCAAGTATGTATGTGCACAGTCTATAAAAGCATCTTGGCCAAAGGGCAGTTTGGAGCAGAAACGCAATTCATCGGAAAATAAAAGTGTTGATGTAAAAAAATTAAAATTGCAAATGGCAGAATTTCCCAAAGGACATTGTTCCCAATTTGCAATGAAAACTAATTGTAGTAAAGTTTCATTATCAAATTACATACCATTCCTGTAATAGACTGCATCCACCCTATCACCAATTCCTGCAAATTCTTCCTCTATCAGCCTGGGGTAACCTTCTTCCATAACCTCCTCCTCTTCATCATAACTGCATTAAATACAAAAGAAAATAAAAATTCAGAGGATTCCAACAGATAGGGAGCTTGGTCTGTTACCCACATCAGAAGTAGCCCACAGTCTCTGGGTACTTTATGTCTAATGCAATAACAAAATTCAAGGCGATAACCAGGGTTTCCACCAAACTAATAAAACTACATTTTCAGAATTGATTTATAAAGTCCATGTTAAATGTTTTAATTGTGCAGCACACCTAGTTGTAAGCCCCACTCCTAGGACAGAAACAGCTGTCCTAGATGGGATTGATTTCATACTCTCATAGCACTGGTATAATTTTTTGTCACACAAAAGCAACCCAAGGAAGCAAGCACATCCAGGAGACATGACCATATTACTGACTCTCCTGGATTAGGGCTCTTTACTCTCCTTTCTTTTCTTTCCCTTTTCCAGCTTTCAAAGACTGTGCCTATATATTTACTGAAGTCTTGCATACACCTTTTTTTTCTACACAGCTACAGCACCAATGAAAACCACAAACTGGAAACAGGTAAGTCACAATCAAGTGCCCTGTTTGAAACAACCTGATACTTCTGGACAGATTATGACTAGTGACACATAAATCTGTGTTCAGCTTACCTCCAGTACTTATTTCCAGTAAAAAAGAGAGTCTTGCCAGTGTCTTTAATATGGACAGCTGCATCTATTCTTTTCATTTCTTTTGGGAATCCCATTTCATATATCTTTTTTGGAAAGTCTTCAACTATGTCATAGCCATTCAAAGCCCAGACCTTCTTTCCTGAAAATAGGAACATGATTGTTAATGACTCATTGGTAAAGGCTCAGCTTTGAGAGAAGAATAAAATGAGAATGCCATGATCCCTATTTTCATACAACTAATAGACTCTCAGGTCACAGACTCAGCAGGTATTAAACTCTTTATGCTAACTGAGATCCTAGATGTCTGAGTTTATTTGTACATCTCCTAACACACTGAAAATTGTATAGATTTGCACAGGATGAAACCAACAGGGTTTGGGTTTTGAGCTAAGAGGACAGGATGTTTTATTCTTCTATTGATTACCTTTACATTACTTACTGAACTTGACTAAATATGTGTATTTTTCTGCCAACAACAACACTGAAAACTTACCCTTAAACATGAATACAAGATCTTTGATGGGGTTTTCATAAGCTGCATCAATTTTATTTGGGAGCTCTGGCCAAAAGGACTTAAGTAACACCAGTTCTGCCTCAACCATCTGAGGATGCAGTCGCCAGAAAAATCTAGTTCAGAAAAAGAAAAGATATTTCTTGTTTCCTGTCATATTACAGAATAGTAGTATCTTTGGTGTACTACACTAAAAATTAATTGTGGAGAATTAATTTTTTCCATAACATAGACTTTTCAAAGGATGATATTTTAGACCTTTGCATTCCTCACAGTCATCTGGTGGCAGACCATTTCTGCCACTCACACGGTGAACATCTCAAACAACAAAACCTGAATCTTTTTTTCATTTAGGGTAAATAACTGTTGTCTCACGTTAAGCTTCTGCAAATTACATTACTTTATTGAAATAAATGTTAGTAGATTTGTACATGTTGATGAAAGTCCTGTGAAACTAAAAATGTGTACAAACACTGTCAGTCTCCAACCATATCGTCTTCATGTTACTCAGAAGTTAAGTCTGTAATTGTATTATAAATCCTGCCTAAAAAGAGACATGCCACAGTTTCTTATCTTGATCTATGATTTTTTTATGTATACTCAAATCTTTAGTAAAAAACTGAAATGCTGTTTTCACTTGATCAAATTTTATTCAGTACCCACTACCCATGATATGGTAGATTCTTTACCTGTCCTTGAAGACCAACATTTCTCCACGAAGTTCTGTTATTGCATCAAGTGATAAATTTATATCACATTTCTCTGGTGTTTTGGGATGTTTTGGGTTGGGATCTTTGTCTCCAGCACCTGGAATCATGTAGTATGATTTAAGTTTGACAATATTCATTTCCTCTTTGTAGTCATGATATTTGAATGGAAGAGATCTCAAACAGCATGATGAATAGAAGGATAACAGGCAAACCATTTGTACTGGGGCAAGTCTGCTCTCTCTTTCTCTGCTTTAGCCAAATATGTTCATGGACTTTGCAGTTCAGCTGTGCAGTGAAGATATTAAATGGACCAGCTTTCTCTATCCCAGGTTTTGAATATCCCACAAAAGTTTTATTAGTTACATGATGAAACAGATACTTCTATTTCTCACTATACTTTTTTTACCTACTCTTTTGAGGCAGGTCAAAAAAGTAGAAAGACGTTTCCCCCCGCTGCCCACCACTTAAGGAGATAGCACAATGACCAACTGTCCTTATCACTGTTACTTCCTTTTTCTGTATTTTTTCCCTTTGAACTATTACATCTAAGCATCTTCAGCTCTTGAAGTCTGGTTGCCAAGAATCTAATGAATCGGTCTTAATAGTTATGATAGCTGCTATGGAACATGTACGGGTCTTTAGTAAATGTGTGGAGCATCTGTAACAGGTTATAATGACATGGGAAATATATATTGCATGTTACAGACTTACCATAGAGCTCTTGGATTCCTTGCACATCATCATCAGGAAGTACAAAACCAGTTTTTCCAGTGTATGTGTAAATTGGAAACATCAGAGCTCCAGGGTCTCTAGAGTGTTCAAGTCCCAATGAATGACCAAATTCATGGGCAGCAACAAGAAACAAGTTGTACCCTATAATAAACCACAGTGAAAGTAAATGTATAACTCCTCATATCACCAATGTGGACTCAGACTAGTAAGTAACCGTAATACTGTATTTTAACATATTGGACAATGAAGGAGATAATTGAGTAAATGGAAAAATGATCTATAACTGCTCGTCTTCTTCAAACTACCATGTGTTTTCTTTAGGCCTAATCAATTGAGCATCTCATAGTTGGTGTTCAACATAGATTTTGTTTGACAATGTTGTTCTGTAGACAGATCTAGCTTTCTTGACATTTCTTAGCAACAATGAAAGCTCTAGGGTGGGTTAAGTCTTTGCCCTGCTCAAATCAAGAACATTTTTTATCAGGAATTCACCTCCAGTAGAGAGTCCATATTGTTTTCAGTATTACAGAAATTAGCTTTAATGCCAGGAAGGTGAAATAACACAGTTCTGTTAAAGCTTTGCCTTGAAAATGGCAAGGTGAAGACTTTTCAAATGTAATGCAAGTACACAATCTGCAGCTAAGTGTATGCAAATGCATACACTTATACTAAACATCCCATCAGACTGTGATCAGAACCAGCTGCCCTTGAGCTCAGAGAAATGCCAAAGTGACAAAATGCCTTGTTTGTTGCATTTTTTAAGTACTTGCTTAGGAGGTGTATATTTTAAAATTTATGCTAGGCATATGTTACACTTCCATTTAGAATTGGAGGTTAAACCCAGATTCCTATGAGCTGACAGTGAACATCATGATTAATGAACAAGTAAACAGGTAAACCAAACTGTTTACAGTTATCAATCAGGACAAAATTATCCATCTATCACCATTTCAAATAATTTCAGAAAATTCTGTTACCTCTAGAATCATCAGACCAAGTTTCATCATCATCAAAATGGGCATCTCCTCCATAGTCTGGACCCGGAGGAAAAGCATGAGCCAGTAATCCAGAGGGCCCATCAAAGGGGTAAAAGTCACCATGTTCTATAAGACAACATTCAAACCAATTACATATTTTTTTCATTTTATTTGCACCAATATAACTATGAAGTAAAAATATTTGGTTCTGTGTTACCTTTAGTGCCAAAGGAGATCATTATATCAGCTATGCCACTTCGTATTCTGGTGAAGTTGAGTGGTGTCACATCAGACCAAACTTTGAATGCCTTTTTGAAAGCTCTGTCTACTTCAGCACGTCTCAGATCTGAAGTGTAATTCATAATTCTATCAAACAGATTAATAGCTCCAGTTAGATTGTGTGAATTTAAGAAACTGTGTAATACATTTTTATCTGACTGTACACCTCATTAAAATTTTTTGCTTTTTTCCTCCCTACGTTATCATCTAAAAACAAAGAGCTCAGCAGCTGCATACGGTATTCAACCATTTGTAGTTTAATCAAATTCATTCAGAGACATCTGAAATGATCCAACAGCTTTCTGTAATTGGTTTTACATGCACCAGAAGTTACAGAAAATGATAGATGTATTCTGTATTAAGCCAAATCATATCAAGAACTTCAAACTTTTTTTCTACGCCATATAAAGTGTCTCATGATCTTCACTTCCTGCAGGAGCAAAGCATGATCCAAACAGATTTTATAGGCTAGATTCATCCATATCCAAGTAATATTTATCACCAGATACTGAACTAAGAGAGTTCAGAAATTTTGTATTTGGAATCTGCTAAAGAAACTTTGTTTGCAGCTGGTCAAAACTCCCATTCACAACCAAGGAGCTACCATGTGAGCTTTCAATATCACAGCTTCCCAAAGCCACCTTTCTGAGGTTGTGGTGCAGAGGTTTGTCTGAACAACCATAGATGAGTTCATCTGGGCTGTGACATGGGAGAGGGACAGGGCTCAGTCCCTGCTCTGACAGTCACATTGCACAGGTCAGTTTGCACCTACACTGCTTTGTCCAGGACAATACCTATGTGAAGCAGTGCCTAACCAGGTCCTAAACAGAGTTAAGGAGTGATCTTGAGATTAAGTACTGTGAGAATCAGTGGTGAGGTGCATGGTTTTAGTCATTACCCCTCTTTCATTCAGCACCACTAATGTGCCCAGAGTGTCTACATGGAGGCCAGATGAGGAGTTACCAGCTTACACCACAACAGCTTTCCTCCATGACAAAGCACGACTGGAGGAGTTGTACTCATTTCCTTGAGCTGTAAGCTGGGTTGGAGGACCTTTCCAAAAGGAAGGCTGTAAGGATTTTAAACTGCAACATCAGTTTTGTCAAACTCAAATGCATCCCTCTACCATCGACCTCATATACTGAGAACCCTATCAAACAATGTACCTGGAAAGAAGCAAGTAACTGCAATAACACTCAAAATGTCATGCATTTACCTGTATGTCAGATTAGTTTTTGACCATTTGAGTTTTCTAGGGAAAAAGTTATATTCCCCCACATCCGGGACACCACATCTCGGTTTCTGCATCAGCTCATATGTTTCTTCATCTAATTTGCCTGTCACCTCCAAGCCAAAAAAAGCTTGCATTTCCCGAAGTTTAGATGCCACTGTGTTGGCACTCTTCCTCATTATGCCAGCTGGATTCGGACGGAGATCATAGTGAGTCCTGAGGTAGCGCTAAGAAGGGGAAAAAATGTACTAAGTCTCATTTTCACACAGTTGTAACTACATAAATTACTATTTATAAAACACAGTTGTACCTACACAAATTACTATGTATAAAACAAGCAAATGAATTATTGTATACTTTACCTCTGCAAACTGAAGGTCTTTCTCTGTGAATTCATGGCTATCTTCAAGGGGAATAGGGATTGTCAGGCAAAAGGACAAACCCAACAAGAAAAAGAAGACAGCTGAAAGGCTTGATTGTATCATGTTGGATTTGTGAAGTCTGAAATCCTGATGTTTTAGAGAGGAGTTACCTTTACTTTTATAGTCTCAACCCAGTGAGTCACCACTTACGGACAAATTAGAACTTCCTTGTTGCTGAAAGTAAACATGCTTAGATGGCTACTTTTCCTCTCCTCCCCAACACTGTGGTTTAGGCATCTGTTGTCCCACTGAGGACTCTGAAACTGTATCCTCATATAAACATGGTCTCTGAATATTGACATAGGTTGTGGGAAGAAAAGGGCAGACTCAAACCGTACTTTTTGATTATTTTGCAATAACTTACACTAGCAATAACTTTGTAACAACTTTGCTAGAACAATTGCCTTTCTACTATTTGTTAGTAAAAATATATAACAAGCTTCAAGATTTTTAAATTTGTGACACTTACCAGTAGTTACACTAGTTTAGCAGCAATTTTTGACAGTTGGAATAGATCATGTAGATCATACACACTTCAATTGTTAATAAATGTCTTGACTGATAAGAAACAACACTAGAGAGTATACAATAGGATTTTACTTTTCCTTCTGTATGTAAAGAAATATAGATAAAGCATTAACACAAAATTTACTTCAGAGATCCTTAAAGCAACTTCCTACAGAACAATTTACTCCTTGAGAAGTACTGAAAAACAGGATTGTTGAATATCTGGAAACATCTTTCAATATTTAAAAATGGTTTTTGTTAGTAGTAAGCTAAGTGACTAGAGACTAGTTCAAAAGATTTATCTTCCTCAAAAAACCATGAATTTAATTTGCTTTATAGGTGTAGCACAGCCATAGATCAATGAGATAGTTACTACTCTAAGACAAGCAATCTGCCAGCTACAGGTAGGAAATGAATCTGTGTGTCTATAATGACAGAAATATGTAATTTTGACTTATGAGGTGGATAATAGGATAAATTTGGCATTATAACAGGTGTGGGCATTATCATACTTTAAATCTTAAAGAGGATTTCTGTCTCTCCAGGGTCACTCCAACCTCGGCTGCTGTTAAGACTTATATCACATGCCCACAATTGTGGGTCAAAGGGGAGATGCTGTTTCTACTGAGTCCACCTTCTTCTTTCATGAAGACTATTCCTGTGTGAAAAAGCTTAGCTGTTTGTTAGACACTGATACACACTTTCTGGAATATAGTACTCTGCCATGGATGTTGCCTTGTTGACAAAACATTAAAAGGACAAATATAAGTGAAAGTGAATCAGTCAAAGCTCAATTTATTACTCAATATTAGCCCACATGATGGTAAACAGTAAAAGTAAAGAAAGCTGAGGGGTTTTTCTTACATAAGCTATTTCTACCTTGCTGCCCATCTCAGCCAATGCTAAATATGGCTACACCAGTTAGGGAAAGAGATCATCTCTTCAATTTGTGTATTCTCCTTTACACTGTCCATGACCAGCACTGAGAATTCTTTGTTCAGCAATGGTGGCATAAAGACTGTTAAATATCCCAAATTCTTAAGAAAGGCTTTCGCCTGAAGTGCTTTAGTTCAAGCACTGGATCTACGTTGCTGATGTTCCATCTGTGCTGCACTCCTTGCTAATGCAGACTGCCAGATTACGTTTATGTCTGATTTCTTCCAACGTTTCTGTATTGATATTTGCAGCACTGCTTGCATTAGTTGTGGGGTACTTGGTTAGGTGATAAGCAGAGTTTAGAGTCAGTTTTACTTGCTTTGTGTGGACATTTGTGTGGTACTGCCTTGCCACAGTTTTTGTGGCTGTCAGGAATACCATGAAGCTGTGAGCATCACTAAACTGCAGAGCAGTAACAGACATAGCTCAGAAATCTATGAGTAAAATGAGTAGCTTAAAATTTCACATTCCTGTGAATTCCAAATTCTCTGAAATAAGCTTCCTTGTACAGGGAGAATAACTGTATACCACCATTTGTTAAATTGCTGCCCTTTGCTGGACAGAAAGTTTCTTATTCTTTGTCAAGCCCTTGTACCATTACATTTTTTAAGCTCTGATGTTGGAATCTTTGCTTCTTAAATAGGAGAATTAATTTCCTAACCAACTTTTGCTGCAAAAAGATGATCGGTCCATCACACTTTATGAGGGAATGATCCTAACTTATTCCTAAGTGGTTTCAGGGTTGCCTGAATAAATACAGAATCATAGAATCATAGAATAGTAGGGGTTGGAAGGAACCTTTAGGGATCACCTGGTCCAACCCCCCTGCAGAAGCAGGTCCACCTAGATCAGGTCGCATAGGAACATGTCCAGGCAGGTCTTGAAGACCTCCAAGGAAGGAGCCTCCACAACCCCTCTGGACAGCCTGTTAGTTTATCTAACTGGTAATTAAAGGTGAAACCAAGCATTCAGAGACAATATTTGAATCATATAAGTGCAGAACATTAAAAAAAACCCATTTATCTAGGCACAAGAGTAAAATTAAAGAACACTGTTAGTCTATCAAATGATACTCCAAAGAGGTGTGGAGCCCTGTTCTTCAAAACCTTTAAGCAGTGGTAGTCAAAGAAGTAGTAAAAAGAGTTGTCTTGCATGAAGAGAATGATAGATTAGGTAGGGAAGAATAACTTTTTGCTTTCTACTCTGTGGGTTTTTTTAGGCAGATGCTCTGAAATCATTCGAAGTTCATGACGAAAACTCTGTCCAAAACTTTGCCTTCAGTACTCTTGATAGAGCCATCACAAGGCATTTCCAAGGAATATCTGAAAAAAATGGAGAAAGTAATCATAGCACAATTAAACCAGGCAGCTTTTCTGAAAACATCTTCTCTTATTACATTAGTGGAAGAAAAGATGCATAAAGCTGGATCTTTTGCCTTTATAAGACAATGAAATGAACAGGTGAAGAGACAGTCCATTTGGGACAGGTTCTGCAAGTGAGTAGAAAAACAAAAGACAAAAAAGGCATGGAATCTGTGACTATTTTGTCTCAGGGAGTAAATAAAAATGCTAAACCAGAAACTGATTTCTGAAAGACTGTGTGTAATGAGCCATCTGAGAGTGGGCTATGGCTGAATTGTGTTTTCTGTACATTATGTTGATTCCTTTGGAAGCCCATGCCACGTAAATATGCACAATCCAATATGTTTTCTGACATATTTTAGTACTATTTATATCACACCAGTGGCTAGATGCCTTTATTGAGGTATGAATTTTTATGTCCTCCATACATAGACCAAGCACTGGTGATGGCAAATGTACAAACAAGCACATAAAAAGGCCAATGAAAATGAGCAGTATTCCATTTTTTTCTGAAGCAACATCACAGACGTAGGGGGTGATTTTTTTTAAGGGCAGACAAAAAGCCTTGGCAGAACTAGGAACCAAGTGTAGACCTCTGAAGTTGCTCTTACCTTAACTCATTGACTCTTTAAAGCCTCAAGCAAATTAAGTTTTAAAAGTTGGTAATAATAAATGACAATGGCAAAGCCTGCCTGTGTTAGGTAAGCATAAGATATAAAATCTATGGCTCAGGCTCAAGTGATGCCACTGTTTAAGTTTCTAAGTTTGTTTTTTAAAAGGGAGTTAAAAACTGTGACAAGAGATGTAAATGAAGGGAAAAGCAGTCAGGCAGTCAGCAGCGGTTCGTAGACCTTGTGCTGACCCCAGTGAAAACAAGGAAGCACATTTTAAAAGCATTTAAACCCACAAAACTGCTGAATAGTAAGATTTCAAGAGGCACTGCAGATTTTCTGCAGTTCTGGCATCTTGTGGATGTGGGTAAAGTTAGCTGGACTGATGGTAACTTTCACAGGCACAGCAGAGACTGTAAGAATCACGTTGGTTTCTCCCCTCAAAGAAAAATGGATAAAGATGGAAGGGAGATGTGGCAAGAAGAAATTCAGTGTCTTAAAGCAGGATTTAGGTACTAATTATTTGAAAACAAGAATTGTGTCAATGATATGGTTTCAACATACTTCTCGATTCCACAAATAATTGAAAGGTGTCATGTTTTGATTTATACTCTGTGTTTGGTACTCAAAATAGCATTAGTGAAGATGGTGAATGCTGTGTGACCCTGAAATAGCAGACACTTCACTTAAGACAAATAAACAAAAGTCAGTGGGTCTATTAGTTAATGTTTCTTACCAAAAGTTGTATTTCAAGTGGAAAATCTCCAGTATCTAGTGCTATGTCATCACATCTAGGTCAGCTTCCTCTGGGAGGCACAGTATTCTGAGGCTCATTGCACAGATGGGTAAATGGAGACCCTGAATAGTTAAAAACACACAGTCTGTCTCTGCCTCTCCAGATGAGACCCCATCTGCGGGAGCTGTTACAAGAAGGGAGTCAAAGACAACTGAGAATGGTTTGCACAAGGAGCTCTTCAGCTGGGGTGGCAAGGGATGTTACAACAACCTGTTCCTTTTTACATTGAACAGCAGCATTCTTGCATCATTTGCTGGCAAGAAGATGCAACTGCAGTGCCCAGAAGTGTTCAGCAGGGTTCAGTGACAAAAGCAAGAAACATAAACATGTTTCCAAGAAGCTGTGGCTCTTGTTTGAATGAGTCTCCACAGAACTTGTAGACCACTGGCTCATTCATAAATAAATGGCCCCATGGATCAGTCACCTTTCTGCCTGTCTCCAGCACAGGATAGCTTGCAGCATAACACCTGCACCAGCTTGGCGGGGACTGGGGACTGCTGCCACGCTGGGAGCTGCTAATCAGCAGTAAATATCTTCTGTATCTGTTTGCAAACATTCACAAAAACATATTTAAAGGCTACCCCAATAGTGCTGTGGAACTCTGACATCCATAATAACATCTTGGTATGTTTTGATGTATTTTATTTCTCACGTCAACTCAGAAATACATATAATATGTTATTCAAACATTTTAATTTTAGCTCTTCCATCACGGCAAAACATGTCAATTTACTGTTTTAGTAATATGCTATAGCAACTTTATTCTCAGAAGACCCCCACCTTGAATGGATATATATTGTTCATAGAAAGACAAAGTACATTGTACATGTAATAAAAAAAAAGCATTAGGAAGAAAATATATTTTATTATTTATTTATAAAGCAATTCAACATTTTTTCCTAAAGGCTTGGACACACAAGGATTTAAATAACTTATTTAAGTCAAACAGAAATTTTGCATGTTAAATGCCTGGTGGAGTTTGAAATTTAAATTTGTGGATTCTACACCGTCAGGAAGAACAAATAGTTCCTTTAGGAACATGAAATGAAAAGTTATGTAATGCCCTCTGAGATGTTTTGGTTCAGACTAGTTATTATTGATAAAAATTGGAGCTAAGAGTCTACCAGATATACACATACCATAGAATGACAGAATCATTTCAGCTGGAAGAGACCTTTAAAATGATCAAGTCCAGCCTTTGTCCCAGCCCTATCAACCACTAGACCTTCTTCCTAAGTGCAACATCCACCTGTCTCTTAAACACCTCCAATGACAGTGACTCCACCACCTCCCTTGGCAGCCAATGCCTGACAACCCTTTCTGGAATGAAATTCCTCCTCATATCCAGCCTGAACCTCCTCTGGTGCAACTTGAGGCCATTGTCCTCTTGTTTGTTACTAGGGAGAATAGACTGACCCCTGCCTCACTACAAGAAGCTTTTTTCTCTGATGTATGTTCACACATTCACCAGTAGTAATGAAGTAATGAAGACTCCTCATAATTTCTGAGTCACTTTTTTACTGATCACTACTGAAGATCATTATATCTTTTATACTCCTTAAATAACAACAAACTAGAACAAGCACTATTGTTGTAGAATCCAGACATTTCAAACCAATGCTCCAATACCTAACCCCATGAAAGCCTTTGTCATCCTGGGTATTGCAAGAAGAAATGTCACAGAGGAAGAAGAAGACAGCTTAATGATGAGGATTTTTGAGAAGGGAGAGAAATCCTCTCTTCAGCATCAGAGTTTTGGCCACTGCTCACAAGATAATGATCTGTACTGAATAGTGTATTACCTGACACTTCCTAGATGCGTCAATCATTAAAGCTACAGCCTAATTCAACAGTATGCCTGATGTCTTTTTTTTTTTTCCAAGTCAAAACTTAATGGAATGTTCAACTGGTCTACCCCAGGTTTCTTATCAAAGTCTCTCATATATGTACACAAACAGTTCAGAAAAATGTCAAATGAATTGTAAGAGGTGTACTGAAACTACTCAAAAGAGAGCAGCATGAACCCTAAGGACAGGTGTTTGTCCTTCACAAAAATGCATGGAAGAAGCACACTTTAAGTGAAGCTTACTGTAATTTTTTTTTTAATTTGTAAGGAGTTTTAGGAGTAAAACCATAAACATTTAGGAAAGGAAATATCATTTTTAAGCCCCTGGCTTTTGCTTGCCAACCACATTCATGTTATTTATACAGCTGGGCTTTTCGAAAAGCAGTTTCTCAACTCTACTGCAAAAGCTCTTGAGAATAAGGGGGAAATGAGCAGGTATGAATTCAGGGTGACCTGAAGGGCATATGGGAAAGTCTTTGAGGATCTGAAGCTAGGCATGTCACTGTGGTGGAATGCAAATTGGTGGAAGACAGTGGCTATTAACTGAAATGAGAGAGGTTCAGTCTGGATATAAAGAAATACCTTTTCCCCATGAGGACATTTATGAGGTTGCATAGGGTGTTCAGACAAGATGGGCAGTCTCTCTCCTTGCAGTTTTTCAACCTCAACCAGGTGAAGCCCTGAGTAGTCTGATCTGACCTCAGAGCTGACTCTGCTGTGAGCAGAGACTTCCTGAGTTCTGTTCAAAGCTGAGTTATTATATGAACCTATACCTTAATATTGGTAACCAAACATCAAAATTAGATCTTTTGAAAATATTTTATTGAATGTGCTTATGTGTGACACTTAAGCCATACTGAAGTTCCATACATTACAGAGTTTTGAATATGATCTAGTCTCATTAAAAAAAACAAACCAACCAGGGTTCCAAATATTGTGTCACTTGAAGTCTATCTTTAGTGAATTCTCACATTAAAAATTTATCAATATCTTCCTGATATTATTGGATCCTCAGTTACTGTGAAATACTGGTCAGAAACTGATACAGAAAAATTTGGAAATGTAAATTAACTTTAATGTGATTCAGACCAAGTTCTCTACATATGTAATTTCAATATTTTGAAAGCCTTATTAGTCTATCTAAGGCTAAGACACAAGGAGTCTCCTTCCTTGGAGGTCTTCAAGATCCACTTGGACATGTTCCTATGCAATCTGATCTTGGTTGGCCTGCTTCTGCAAGGAGGTTGGACTAAATAATCTCTAAAGGTTCCTTCCAACCCCTACCATTCTATGATTCTATGATTCTATCTAATGCCATAACATGCTTTGCACACTAACTATCCTCTCTACGGATAATGTTAAAAGAGCATTTTCAGCCATTACTACATATTTCCTCATTGCTATTTCTGCCGTTCTATGACATTTTGCCCTTTTCACTCTGGCCTCTGTTGGAGAGATGTCCTTCAGTATTCACTGTCAGAAAAAACTAAGTTTCCATTCCTCTTTTTTCACAGGACCTATAACACAATGACCAGCATTCAATTGCAAATACATAGGGTGGGGAAAAGATGATGAAGCTTTCTTTCACAGAGTCCCTGGTAAAATGTACTCAGTCTCCTCATCATGTGATTTTAAACACTGGGAGTTTTGAACTCGGTAGCTGTGGAATGAAAGTAAGGAATTTCTACAGTGTTTTTTACAAGTCCTTAGAAATTATTTTCTCATCACAATATCTCTGTTCTTACATCCATTGAAAGTTCCAGTCATGTTTCCTAACCTTGGCACTCAACATTTTCTTTTCTGTACCAGCAAATGCCAAGAAGTAGCATCTTTCACTTCTTCCTCTTTCTTCAGCAAGCAGTGTGCTTTGATTCACTGCAAGGATGAAGCTGTCTGCTAGTATTTTTTTAAAAACAAAAAGAAGGTAGATTTAAACAAAATATAAGGAAGGAAATTTTACAGTGATGGTGGTGAAACACTCAACAGGTTCCCCAGAGAAGTGGTACATGCCCCATCTCTGGAAATGTTTACTGTCAGGTGGGACAGGGGTCTGAGCAAACTGATCTAGTTGAAGATGTTCCTGGTTCTTCTCTGGTTATTAGTCAATGCCTTAGTAAGGAATCATACAGGAATTTACATCTGTAAAACACGTAAGGAAAATACAGCAGACAAGTCATTGCTTTAGCTAGTTTAGCTGAATTTAAAACATCACAATAAAAAATTTGCTTGTTACAGATATTAGATGCTCAGTCCTTCGTGTCCCATTGCTGTTGATTTCCATGTAGACTTTAGCTGTCTGAAGACTGCATACAGGGGCTTACTGGGTTCATTTCATTGTTCTTATGAATATTATCTGAAGGCAGCCATACTTGTTACTGAAAGATTGTGTTAAATCACTTGGAATTTGTGTCTAAAATCCCACACAGATGCCTGCTTTTTGTTTGTCTCTACAGTCAGTTATGTTCAGTTGTTTTACAAACACAAGGCATTTTGAATAGTTGTTTCAAATTGCTCCTATTTAAAAGGTAGTTATCATTCCATGACATATCAGTGGTTAACTTCCAAGTAAAGGCTCAGAGTTGCTTAATGACCCTAAATTTTCTACTATCTTCCCCAGCAATTGAGGGTGAACTAGTGGGAAACCAGAGACTAATGGCAGTCACAGGAATTTCTTTCCTTCAGGTAGGTAAGTATGATTCTATGTATTGGAAGAGCTAGAAAAAGAAAGGTTATCTGTACCTGTAAAACAATACACACAAAATTCAAGCAATATGAGATAAATGAGAATTACTGTGTGATGGTTCATACTTGCATACTCATAGCCACTTAAAAATTCCCTAAAATGTCTTAAGGCTTAAGTCAGGATAAGTTCTATCCTTGACTATTTTTAAATGGTTAGAACATCTTCTCTTTGGCAGCTTTTGTGTTGAAAGTTATCATATCAGCACAATCAGGAGACAGGCCAAAATCTTGGGAAGATTTCAAGACACATACTTCTAAAGTTTTGGTGTCCTCCAGATTGTTTTGTCGACTTTTCACTAGACAGATGTGTAGTTCAATTTATTATATAAACAGGTTAGAAAATATCTGTCTATAGTTCTGTCAGAATCTTTCAAGTTAATAAAAAATCTGATGTCATATGTCCTCTGATTATGTAGCCTATAAAATGGAAATTCCTGAATGAAAGCAAACCATGACAAATGTTCACTGGAAGTTTCCCAGATCTTAAGCATTAAGCTTTGATATTACTTTATTTGTTGCCAGTGCAAAGTAATTTATAAAACTTGTTCAAAACTGACATGAAAAACTCTGAGTATGAAAAATCTTTCTAATATTATTAAATAACAAGACTATTTAAAATTCTTTCTTAGATAAATGTTTAGAAATAACATTTGTGTTTTCCTGGATGAGGAAAGAAGAACATGGAAGCAATATCTTTTACCTTTGTCTAAAAACTTAGCAAAATATTATGAAACATCAAGATTTTATCTAAGATTGTTTTTCTATCAAGAATTATTTGAAACTATTCACATCACTCTGAAACAAACATTTTTTTTTACCACTCCTGTTTAGGAAACATCATACGCATCAACTTCTGAGACAAAATTTCACATTCATGCAGGTAGCAAAGTAGGTACTTGAAGTTCACCCACATCCCAGATGAATGCCCTTGTTGCTGTACTAAAGGGCTGATTCAGTTCCTCCTTCCTCTATGTGGGAAGGGATCAATTGAGTCTTTAATCCTGTCTCACGGCAGTACCTAATTCCCAGAATACAAAACTCTGATGAAGTATGTTAAGTACAAATACTTTCATTCCGTTTTGCTGAATTGCTTCAGTTTTTGCATTTAACATACAAATGACCAAATGATCCATCTACATCAGTATTCTGTCGCTTAGCAATGGTAACAAGAGTCAATATCTAGAAAGAACATGAGTTTGATGAGTTTTTGACTGATGCTGGTTGCTTTTACAATCTTCTGTAATAGCAAGTTCCAGATATCCAATTACCACTCTGTAAGAGATGTTTTTATTTCTGTCTTAGACTCCTGGAAGCCTGATTCAATGTCTCCTAGTTCTAATACTGTGGGATTTGGTGCATAACAGCTTTACATTCAGCTTGTAATTCACCTTCATGATTTTGAAAATCTTAGTTATATCAAGCTTTGATCTGCCGTCCAAACTCCTAATTTGGTAGCTGGTCCATTAACTTAATAATTTAAATTGTCTTTCTAGTTACTTTCTTCACTATCATTATATCCTTTCCGAGATTTGGAGAACAAAATTGAGCAAAGTACTCAAGAACTGGATACATGAAGGTTTTATATAGTGGCAAAATTATGCTCTCCATCATTCATGTTCTCAGCACTTATCCTGATGATGCACTGCACCCAGCACCTCGTTGACTTCTTTAAGTTCCCATAGATTCCCCAATGCAGATTTATTCTTTTAGAGTTCACTCTTGCTGTTGTACAATAGGATGTTTAGCACAAATTATAAAGGCAGAAAGAATGTGAACTAACTTAACAGAATCAAAGTCCATGTGGCTGTAGATTTTTGCTACTACTGCCTTAGTGGTAGCAAAAAAAGTAACAACCCTAGAAGTGCTCACTGCCTTCTAACATTATCAAAATATAAGGATTGTTTTACCTCATTGTGCAATTTTAACATTATCATTTACAGGAAAAGAATAAATAACAGGGAGAAAAGATAATTTTCTCAGTCAAAGCTGACATGACAAAAAAACCCATTTGGCTAAACAAACTGTAAGTTAAATTATAGGATATATAATGTGCTGTGCACCAGATAAATGTGTGGGTTTTTCTAAAGCTGTGTGAATACTGATATTTTTGTTCAGTCAGAACAAGAAAAATTACAAAAGAAAAATGAATTATTTTATATGAAGGTTTTTCTCCTTCTTGTCAGAAGGAAAAACAAAACCAGGCACACATTTTATGTATCTTTAATGAGAGCTGAATCTTAAGCAAAATCAGTTTAAAACCCAAGGGTAGTATTAGTAAGTACAGCCATAAGATTCAGGGAACTGATCACACCCTGTTTGGCAATTGTGAGACCACAAATCCAGACTTGGTCTCCCGAGAATGTGGAAGAGGTTACCACAATGGTCAGGGGCTAGAGCAGAGGACATAGGAGGAAAGGCTGAGAAAGCTGTGTTTGTTCAAACTGGAGAAGACAGAGGGGAAGCCTTACTGCTGTCTACAACTACTCAACAAGAAAATGCAGAGAGAACATAGAGATGAACTTGTCTTGGATGTGTACAGAGAAAGGACAAGAGGCAGAGAACACAAACTGGAATGTCAGAAATTCTACTTAGATGTCTGGAAAATTTTCTGTGTCATAAGGGGCCTAAATATTTGAATGTACTGTCCCAGAGAGGTTTCGGATCTTCATTCTTGGAGATGTTTAAAATTCAAATAGTCAAGATCCTAAGCAACGTGGTCTTATTAAACATGAGCAAGTGATTGTCCATATGATCTCTGAAGATCCCATACAATTTAAATTAAGCTACAGTTTGGCAATTCTTTGAATGATGGCTTCTACTGATTCAATATGTCATTGAAGGTCTTTCAGAAGGAACTTAAGTATCTTAAGATCTGAGCTGATGAGAAACAACACTCAGCCCACTGCTCTAAGTTGGCTGATTTTTGTGGGTCTAGTCTGAATCACGTCACTTGTGACCGGTTCAGATTTGTGAAGATTTTCAGGTGCACTGAAACTGTATTTTTGGTGAATAAAATATCTGTCTGAAATGTGGCTTTTTTTAGCTCTGTGTTTTCTCAGATTTCATCATAGTGAGTCAACAATAAAACTCTAAAAATTAGTCTTCTAGCTTCAAAGTGTTTCACAAGCTTTAGATGAATAATCTTCATATATGTCTGTTAGCAAACCAAGATGTTTCTTGAAGAGTATACAGCAAACTTGTATAGAAAGATTGGTCCCAAACTTAGAAGTTATCTGTCAACTTGAGTGCATTCTTTTCTCACAGTTTGTTAAGCATCTCAGTTCAGTCTTCAAGTCTGGGTGTATGGAGTAGGATCCCAAAGATCAGTGAAATCATCAATAAATATCAATTTTCAGATCAATAATATCAGCAAGCTCCTTAGCCACAGACTCTAAAGTCCAAATTCTAGTGCATGATGCTCAAATGAACTTTGCAAATTAATTCTTCAACCAATGAATCTGACAAAAGGGTATCCGCTAACCATGGCTTCCCAATACAATCTCTGTGTAATCACAGTGTGTTGGTATTCCAGCTACAAATAAATATCAAGTTTTCAACCCAAAATACATACATCTTTGGTAGGTTTCTCCCTTTAAATTCCATGCCAGGCATTCTATTGGTTCATACGCTTTGCACATTCAGTTGAGAAGAAATCACAGAAAACCTGTCAAAGTGATTGGCTAAAAATGTATTGAAAATGCTGTGTATAAACGTGTCATAAAAAGACAAAGTGTACAAAATGGCTCATTCTTAATTCATTCATTATGGAATTTAGGTGTGTGAGAGCTACAAAATGCCTTGGAACAGAAAATTAGTGGTTAGCTTGCCACAGCTAATATGCAGGTGTCCAGGACTAAGTAGGATTGTATCAAAGAGAATTGAAACTCTTTTCCTGTGGTTTGATAAGACTTGGTTGATGGTTATTATTGAGTCACATAAAACTATGACTCAAGTCTCAGTCTGAATCTCAGATGGTATTTTTAGATTATTAAAAAATGGAGGACAAATTGAGAAAGGGAACTCCTCTGTTTTGTTTACCTAAGGAATGAAGAGTAAGGTGTTCCACAGAAATTTGAAAGCACAGGTTTTTTCAGTGAGTCACTAGTGGATTTTCCACAACTGCTGTTAAATAATAACTAGAAGCATAACAAATGGCTGAATTCTTAAATGAGTTGCATGGTAAAGGAGAGTCAAACTAATCTCTTCTAAATACTAATTCTTTCTTTTTGAAGAACTACAGAACTAAACTTTGCCCAGACACAACAGTGAGTTGTCATTTTCTCAAACACTTTAGTCAAATATTCCATTTGAAATAATATTGATTTATAGAGTCCTCTTTTTTAACTCTCTGGCTGTAGATAGGCACTACTCCAAATAACTTCTAAATCTTGTCTTTTTTATAAAAAACCCTGCATTTAAAATGTCTGAAGGATGTAGTGAATTTATTCACACTAGTGTTTTCAAACAATCTATATTGGATATATATGGTAAAATTTCTCACTATTTATCAGAATTGCTCCAGAATGCCAGGATTCAGACAAGTCAAAGATTTTTCTGATTAAATTAAAGATGTGTTTTCAAAAACAGTTCTATGTGGACAGTAATATTAATATGATATTTGTTGAGAGATTTAGATATTCATATATTTATTCAGAACTATCTTGTTAAGATCACCTGCTTTAGCAGGGGAAATGAGCTAGAGGATCTCTAGAGGTCCCTTGCAACCCCTACTGTTCTGTGATTCTGTGATCTTGTATATCCCACTGTGTCATTGGACCAGACTCTGCACATATTGAAAATGTGTCAAAGGGAAGATCCTGATCAGCTTGCTCCAAACATCTTTTTCCTTCGGACATTCTGTTTAGAGTCAGTATTTTCTGTTTCTACAACAAAATCTGATGATTCAGTCCTGACATTGTTGGTCACAGAAGCTGAAGAATACTTCACTCCAGACATTCTTTGCTGATAGTAATAAAGCCACAGAAACGTTGATTTCTCTGAGTAGCTGCTAAGTATCAGGGTTTTTTTGTTAAAAAGTCTGAGTATCTTCTGACTCAGACTGAAACCAAACCAAACCAAACCAAACCAAAGTCATCCTAAGAGGTAACCTTACTTGTCAGTCACCTTTTACAGAGTAGGTGTTGAATTCCAATGCAATGACCCTTATCCTCATAGATAGGTAGAAGGTGGAAGGGACCTTCCCCTTGCTGAAGGAGGTCCATCTAGATCTTGATTAACAAGAAGCAAACTTCCAGCTCTAGGCTAACTCACAAACCTGAGATACTAGAACATATCCATCTACTATTAGAACAGGTATGCCACAGAGAATACATAATATACACTGAAATTATTTACTCCTACTCATCCTGACTTAAAATTGTCAGCAGTATTGGAGAGAGAGGTCAGTCACACATTCTTCTCAATAAGAGCCAATAATCCAATTGTTATAAATGAAACAGTGATTACAGTCCTTAGACTGTAATATCCACTGAAATGTTTTGTTGGGGACAACTAACTTTCCTAATATATATTCATCTGCCTTCCACAACAGATTTATAAATATATGAAGTCCTCTGATGCAGAACAAAAGTTTTCAAGATTGTCCTAGTTTACATAAACTTGGAATCTACACAGGCCTGGGGTCTGAAAAAAGTGCAGAGATGCAATAAGAGTAATCATGTTTACAAACTAGACAATATCCTATAAATTAGGAATTAAGACCACAGGGCATTCAGATGAAGCAATGAAAATAAAGACAGCATAACAATGTACACCATTTTTAAAGAGAATTAGGCTATTTCATATGTGAGGATGATTACCATGAGACCAAAGGGGAAAGATTTAATGGAATTACCTCTTTATCCTCCTCATGTTAAAGATGCTACAAGTTGTCTCAAGTACAGTGCCAGACTCAAGTAGAGTTAATAAAGAGGCAGTCTTGCTAGGGGATATATTTTTCTTCCCCGTGAAATGGAGATCAAGAAGAAAAGCTGATTTATAGGTAGAAACTTTTTCCTCACATATTCACGTTTTCCCCACTCCACTTCTCTTGAAAGACTAGCTCTAGTTATACGAAAGTATGCACATTCTAGTTGTAATTCCCTGCAGAGGAGCATGTTGAAAATTGAGATATGGCTCCAGAAATATTGCTTAGTTAGATATCTGGAAGTAACTTCATAATTAACCAATTCTTAGTTAAAAAAACCCTCTCTTAAATAGACATCAATACATCAATCATAACAAAAAATGGTAATTGTATTCTTTAACTGAGGTGTCTGTCAAGAACAACTAATAATCTTGTTAGTGGGAAACAATTAAAGAGGAAAGCAAGTGATGGGAGGAGGAAACTACAGCCTAAGGTTTGGAAAAGTGAAATATCTGTAATCACAGATGTCCTGGAGCTGACCATCTATATCATGTCACAAAATTAAACAAAAAGTTTAGTAAATACAGTACTTAGTTCACATCCAGCTACTAAACTCAAAACACTTAGAAATAAATAGAATAAGCAAAAATATTTAATGAAACAACAGACTCTGATCTCTGAGATACCTTGAACTTACTTTGTTTTGTCCTCAATTGGAACAAGTTTTTGAATTCCAAGAAGAAAATATTTATTTCCTATTACAAAACAAAGATATTTTAAAAGATTGGATATGAAACACTCATATTTCAAATACAGCACTAGTCATCACAAATTAATGATAAGGAAAGGAAGTATAACAGCCAAATTTATAGTAGCACAGCAGCTGTTAAACACTGCATAGCAATTCCTACATTGTTAAACTAGAGATGTACTTACTGGAGCATATGTTATGAAAGTCTGTAAGTACATGAAGTGCTGTCTTCAGGTCTATCACTCTTGAAGAAGCTTGAAAAACATCAGAAATGTGGATCTGAGTTTAGTGTATTGAGCCCATAGTTAAAATCCAAGAGTGCAAAATTAAATTCCTGTTGAAAAAAATGTAGCTATAAATACAGGGATTTGAGCAGCGTAATACTGACATCAAGGATGAGCATTTGTGGCAAAAGGGAATATAAAACTACTCAGTCAGAGCGGTATGTTGTCCCCAGATTATGGTAGCTGGGCCACAAATACAGATTAATCATACCACAGCCTCTTTGGCTAATAGAAAGGAACCTTTTAGCTAAATTAGAAGTTGTTGCCCAAGGTTACAAATGTTTCAAGACAGATAGTAATGGCCATTCACCAAATCAAGAGAATACTGTCTCAAACATCTGCTCAATAGTCTAAATAGAATGAAATATAATACAAATAACTTTGATAGTGCTTTTGGATTAATAATACTAGCAATAAAAGAGATTTACAAAGATTTTTCTGAAAAATTTGATTACCAGATTATTTCAAAAATACAGGTTACAATTTGAGTCCCCAGGCTTAATTAATGATGACTATGGAGGACATTTAATTGTTCTAGAGATCAGAGGTGATATTTCTTTTTAGAAAAAGGTAATACCTCCACATATTATTACTGATATTTGTGTTATTCTAAATCAGTCGTGAACACGAGCACATAAAGAATTTAAGGCAGCTGGTGTTAATACTAGTGCCCCTATATATGTGAGTTATGAGGCAAGATCCTGGGCAGTTTCAACGATATCATGTGAACACTTAGAAGTGGAAAAAGGTAAGTCTGAAAAAGGTGAGAGATTTTTCAGAATAATCAAATTCTACAAAGAATTAAGGCAACAGCTGCACAAGAGAGTCTTTTTAGAGTATTAAATAGTGTCTCTTTAGATCAGTACTTTGTCTGTTGAACTTCAACAAAAATATATTTAGTACACATATGATCCCATAGTTCTGTAATATCACAGCTCACCACTGTAAGGAATCAACCAAGAGTTACTAGATATATATGCTTTTTTCTTGACTAGTGTCATATTAGTGTTTTTATCTTTCATCTCCCATTTGCAATTATAGTATTTGAAGAGTGATTAAGAACCACATTTTCAGATCTGTGTCTTGGAAAAAGATATTAGAAAAACAACAGATTATTTACAAAGTTGTTTTTGCAGTCTCCTGGAAAAAACCCAAAATCATTCCTTTGTAATCATTCATCTCTTTGTAATGTCATGAATTAATTAGTAGTAACTACTTTGGGGTCCTATAAGGATAATATCTTCCCCATCACATACTGAGGGCTTATTTTTCTAGAACAAAAAGGAAGACAAGTGATTGTACACCTGAACAAGGTGACAAGAATTTTAGGGCAGATTAACTCCCATTGTAATTCCAACATTTGCTGCAGAATGCAACACTGTGAGTTTCCTCCTGTCAGAAGATGATTTTGCTACCTGCAGTTGTGAATTATGATGGGAATGAGAAGCCAGTTTGTGTTTTCCCATTAATTCAGTCTTCATTTTAGGAAATAAGGAATTAGTGAACTTTATCTTGTTTCTTGACAGGACCTAACGAGAAAGGGGCATTTTGTTAAATCCTTTATTCCAGCTCATTTTTTTCCTACTGAATTGCTACACTGGTATTGGCAAAACTATCCAGGATGAACTGATTGAGAAAGCCATTGTCACTAAACATCCTGGCTCAGACCTTGTTGGGCCCAGCATGGGCTGGTGGAAGCCTCTAGAAGGTGCTGCAGTCACCAGGTCATGTTGTGAGGCATTTGTAACCCCGAGCCAAACCACAGCTATTTGAATGGCTTCCTGGCCAGTTTGTGTGGAAGTCTCTGACCTTCTTCTTGTAACACTCCAGTGCATAAACATAACTCCCTACCTGAGGTCTAGACTCATTTCCAAGAATCATTTCTTAATACTGTTTACTTCCTCTTTTCTTTCCTCTCTCGCACTAGCCAGGCTTAGGATCAGTCTATAGTAGCCCCCCCACCCCCCCCAGCCCCATTCAGCAGTCTGAACTCTGTCTCAAACACAATGTAGTCAGAAAAGTCTGCTTTCCCACAATTAGTGAGATGAATATACTCCTATAACTCATCCAAATGCACTGTGATATTTTATATTCATACATTTCTCTCTGTGGCACTTTCCCCCAGGCATTAAATGCCTTTCTAAATTACCCAGCTCCCCACAGCGAGGTCTGCCAGGATTTCTTATTGGAGGCCTTGTTTTTTTTCTTCTCATTCCCAAAGAAATGAGAGAAAGTCCTGCTCCTGAAGAGCCTGTGATGGAAAGAGAGGAACCCGGAGATCGGGTGACAGTGCCAGGGGCTGCAGGAAAGTCTCATGTCCTGACCCGCACCTCCATCACTTAGTAGGATGATCCCTAGGTGCTCCCAAGGGAAAACACAGCAAGAAGAAAAACTCATCCTTGTTTTACCATTAAGATATCTTAGCAGAAAATCAGCATTTGCCAATTTCATTATAGATTTCTGTAATGATAGTCAAGAGTTCTATTTTTCATGATAGAATCATTGCAGTAGCTACAGGTAAACCTTGAAATAAAGCGCTATGAGCTCTATTGTCTGAAGGTTTGGTCATGTAAAACAAAACATGAACTCTACTACCCAAGTGCAGTGAAAGCCATGGAAAATAAAAGCATAAACCCATGAGCAGAATTTTTCCTTGTAAAGAGCCATAGAAAGTGTTCCAAATAAGGGAAGCACATTTCCCGATGAGTCTTTGTATGTTCTCTTTTATTTTGTCTCCAGGGTTTTTTATCTTAATTATTTATCTTCTACTGTTGCACATAGGCTGCTTTCTCCAGTCTCCTCTGAAGGTATCTCCAATCTCCTCTGAGGGTGTAATATTTCTGCTGAGACTTCCATGCCATTTTGTGGCTTCCAAGCATAATTTTTTTTTAAACAGCAGTATCTGGACTTCCAACTTGACGCCTTATTATGCATTTTATCAGATAATTTAATAGATCAGCAATAAAAACTACCTTGAAGAGCTCTCACAGGCCTAAAATCATAGCTACAGTTAGGCTCTGCATGATGTGGAATAATCCCTAGTAAAGACGTAAACATAATCACGTGGTGGTGAAGTGGAGATACTGGAACAGATGAGGGATAGTCCTGGTAAAGCTACATTGCCCTGTGGATGCACTTGTGCAGCAGCAGATACATCACTCTAGGCTGTGTTAATGGAAGAGTATGACTCTCCTGCATTTTCTGTGCCCTTTGGACCTTGTCTTGTATATAAGGCTGCACATCAGACATGTAACAGAGTTCTGATCTGGAATCGTGTTTTCTGAACAGACCTATGGAGGTACATCAGAAAAGACTGTGAGAGGCAGAGGGAACAGTCATGATTGCAGGTTCAAGGCAGCTGGCTTGGAGACAAGAGCATAGGGTGGAAGTGTCAGCACAGTGTCAGCATACTCTGGTCTAACACCAATAAATTGAAATCTTTCAGGGTCCAGTCTCTCTGGAGCTGAGCATCTTGTTGTAACTCATCTGGAAGCCCTGAGATAGGGTCATACTTCTCTGGGAAATAAACTGTGAGAATTCCTTCATGTGCCTTTCCTTGTCACATTGGCATCTCAAAACCTTGTCCCACTAGCTTGATGTAAGATCAATTCCTGATCTGTATAGGGTAGCTAAAAACTCTGGCAGAGGGACATGGAACAAAGATCTGATATTAAGCTCTGTAAATCTTTTTCTCATTCTCCGTGTAATTCATCAGCGGACTTTTGAGTAACAGTAGTTCTTCATTGGTTTCAAGTTCATACAGTATGGGTGCTGTAGTACAGACAGAATTCTGAGTGGCTGTCACTGCTTTTTCCTGTTTTCCAAGCAAAGAGGTTTTTGTTCCTAGAAGCACCACTTTTGCCAAGAATAGTAACCACAAAAAATGCTGTTTACATCACAGTTTCAGAGAGCTCAGACAGCAAGACTCTCTCTTGTCAGAGTAGAGAAGAAAAGAAGATTGAGGCCCTGGGGTACCTTAGTGGTGAGGTGACTGTCTATCTGAGTTGTGTAGGAAGAGTCTACCACAAGGAACATGACACTAGCAGTGGTTTTGCTGCTGCCAGTAAGGACTGCAGAGTGGCACAGAACAGATCATTTCTTGGCCTTCTTTTGTTGTTACACACTAAGGTTTAACTGAAAAATACACCTCTATCCCCCAAATAAACTTTGAGCACCATAGCGATTATGAACAGCAGAGCTGACAGTAGCTACTGGCAGTAATCTGAGCCAGTAACAAATAAATCATCTTTGTGGGAAAGAGGAAAAACATGTCAACACTCAAAGCATTGAAAGGCAGGAGTAAGCAGCGCATGCTTCTAAATATTTCTTCGAATCTGTGTCAAACAATTATGACCTAAGAAAAACTGTAAAAAATATTGAAATGCATATTTACCAATGTCTTTAGAGCTGCCCTGTGGTTCTGCTATTAATTAAGTTTGTTTTGCTTCACAAAACCACCATGGGAGCCCAGAAGGATCTATAGTGTTGTTTTATTTGCAGGATGTATTTCCTTGGCTTTAGTATTTCTAGATGGAAACAAAGAACACAATTTTGTTCTCAGTTGTTCCTAGAATTTGCTTATTTTGGGTAAGGTTGGTAGTGCTTGACACAATGCCAACATCTGAAAAATGATAAATATTATGAATGTGTTTCTAGGAGCATTTTGAGTGTTATCACAGCTATGTAGTCATGCAAGAGTGTGGGAATCCTCTCTTAGCTTTACAAATTCAAAGTCCAATTGTGGCCTTCACAGTACTTGGTGTACCCACATTGGTATAATTTGCAGTTCCAGGTCCTAAAACCACAAACAGGCAATGGATAAGGAGACAGGGTATAATAGAAAGTATTAAGTGATAATAGAAAGAGAATGAGGAGCAAAACGGGCATTGAATTCTGACTGTTTATCCCTAAAAGTGACTTTGCTGCTCCTTGGATTTCAGAAGAAAAGGATTTTTCCAATCAGAGATGGAAAGCCAAACCAGCCATTAACCACTGCAATAAATGTTCTGGAATGGGCTTCTAAGCACCAACTGACACTGAATCTGGAGGTGTTATCACATGGCTTTGTGCTGAATTGAAGGATAGAAACCAGGAATTATCTTAACCTGGAGCATTGATTAGGGCCCATTACTTAAATACAGGAATGTTACAATAATATAACTATAGTCCTTTTACAATATACAGCTAATTTTGTGTATTCACTGTTCTGATTTGTGCTTCACACTACCACTGGCTCTAAAAGCAGCATTCTATGATTCTATGAACTGCAGCGGTTGCAATTTAGGAGAGCTCACGGCTGAGCGACTGTGAATAGTAAACACAGGGCTAGACAGAAACTCCCTGGCTGCAATTCAGAGCCCAGCCCAGCGCCACTGCCTGCCAAGAGGAGGTGAGTGATTTTACTTCACTTTGCTTTTACCAACCCCTTCTGTTCATAATGAGTACCTGGAGATACAGAAACTTCTATCTAATATGCTGCACTTGAGTCAACACTCTTCCAACAAAGTGGTCTCTCCCTGCTAGAATCGTATCTGAAATCATAACAATATGAGATGGGGAGGACTATTGTCATGAATCATCTGATCATCCTCTCTGACAACAGAGGGTTATTACCTACTGTGTTCAGATTTGAGTTTTGTGCCAAGTAGTCTTTAGGAAGTCTGAGTTTTGTAGAATTTTCTCTGGAAAAAATACCGTATTTATTTTCTTTTTGAGCTTAAATTTTCAATGGTGTACCGTCACTGTCAAGTACATCTGCACCAACAAGCTGTAAAGTGTCCAATATCCTAATTCTTCTCAATAGCATGAAATTAAGCTGATTATCCAGCTCTGACTAAAACTTGATATTGTCTGGATGCTCCAAGGCACAAGATGGAGTGATAACATGATGATTTCATCATTTGAAGATGAGCAGTGATGATTAGATGAGCAGTGCCATATGTGCTAAGAAGTGTGGTTCATTGGGAGTTACAGGATTTCATGGACAGAGATCATCTTCCTACTTTTTTTTTTAAAACAGGATAATGAGCCATTTGTCAAAAGTATCCAACAATTCAGACATGAACCTAACTGACTTTTTAAAAATGTGGTGGCAACAATGGGAGCTGGGTACTCAGATTCTCTACATATTTGACACCAGGGTGCAAGGTAAGCACTGACATATTTTTAGGACCATTCATGTTCAACAATTCAATAACCAAGTTAAGTCAAATACTGAATGGAAACTTCCAGGAAAGACTGATGTTTGTGGCTAGAATATTTATTTGGAACTACAACAGCTTTTAAAGTTTGTACTAATACTTCTTATCTCTGAAAGATGATCTAGTAACTTCAGTAGGAATCAGCTTCACATTCTGCCTTTCTCTTGGGAGACTTTCTCAGTCAAACAAATAAGACAAATTCTATTTCATGGTTCTTAATAATCAAAGGTGCTTCATAACAGCTGTTTTTGCACTTCAAGCTTATTACTGGAATATTTATTCTCTATACTAAGAATTTCAATCATCTAAACTCTTCCAAATGTGTTCTGTCTTTTCTTAAGCCTCAAATCTGCAAGCACTTTATATATGTATAGTGAGGCTATATGTATAGAAAGCTATGCCCATGCTAAAATCTTTAGTAGAATGACTCAAGAATTGTCAGGAAAAAAAATTATTATTACTGTTCTATTATACTATATCCAAACACTTTAAAAACATATACATATGTATAAAGTATCTCTATACCTTACCTAGAGGAAGAGAATATTAGAGAGCCAAAAACAGGATTAATAAACTCTAAGGTTTAGTCCCAGATCTAATCAGCTACATTGGTCTGTTCTTTCTGATGAGAGTCTTCCTTGAAGAAGGCATCTCTGTGTCTTACCATGGTTTGATCATGAACAATTATAGCATTATGTTCTTTGAGACCTTATACTAGTCTCACAAGTCACCAAAGTGGGGGTTAGGCTTTTAGATGACAGCAGACATAGATGATTGCCGAGGAAAAAGAAAAAAGCGCCTGATTACAAAATCCACTTGAGCAAATTTTATGCATATGAGCTATTCCGTGCCTGTACATAGTGTTTAGTTCCTAATGGATAAATAACAAGTGCCATTTGGGAGATATCCATAGTGCCCAAGATCCACAGCCTGAGTAGACCAGCACAGTACACTGTTTACACCAGCCATCCCCTGTCTCAGCGTAGCAGGTATAGCCTGGTGAGCATGGTACCAGCAGTGACACTGTGGAGCTGATTCCCAAACACTCGAACCTGCTCTGTGCAGCCACTTGTGAGCCACCATGTGTGTGCCAGGTGTGCACAGAGCCAGAGAACTTGTACACATTACAACTAGCATTAAAATAAGCATTTAGTACAATGTGAAGTGCCCTTGCACTCTATTCTCTCACAACCAGGAACAATATGTGTCTGTCCCTCCTGGGTGATCTAAAAAGACACATAGTGTTCCCAGGTCCCATGCACTATCTGCCAATTTCATGTATATCCATACAATATTAGGCTGTAAGGCAGCAGAAGTTGCCCTCAGGTAAGAATGATAAACACTTGAATTGTTCCCAAGCGTTTAGACACTACGTTTATTTGCACCCTCATGTTGACCGCCATCTGCCTCCACCTTGTCCCTGACAGCAAGAAGAGGTGACTGAAGCCCTGGGCCAAGAGGCTGTTCCCACAGACAGGAATGACAGCAGAATCTGAGTGTTGGCCATCTTCCCCATAGGACTGAGTTGTGAGGTTTGTCCATCCCACTGCATTGAACGAGGTTGAAGAGCAACAGCTTTTTACCCCTGGGAGCCAAGGGCTGGGCCTTCCCTCAGCCCTGGAGCCGCCATGATGTATCAGAGGCAGAATGTTGGTGACTCGCCCACCCAGGACAGGTACAAAATGGGCTGCGTGATGACGCTGGCCCAGGCTGGAGATGAGAAAGTGAGTGAGAAAGGGCTGAGTTAAAAGGGCAGGGAGGAGGGCAGCAGGGGATAGCAGGGATGCTGGGCCCCAGGCAGGGAGGCAGGGGTGGCCTGAGGCACAAGTGATGGCAGCTGCTCCTCCTGTGTCTTCCAGAGCCAGAGGCTCATACAGGAAAAGGACCAGGTCATGGCACACTCCTGACCTCGGACTCAGCCATAGAGAGTTGCAACCTTCTATGAGGCCACTGACACAAAGAGAAGGCATCAAGAGTCCAGCAGAGGCCTGGGCAGGGGTTGCCCATGGTGAGCCAAGGTGGCTGCTCCCTTTGTTCGTTACCTAATAAGGTTTATCAGAATCAGATGGTTACGAATGTGTGTCTAGACCGCATTTCAAACTTATTTATTCCAGTAACTCCTTTAATTCTCCTGGCAATCCTTGTCTTACACATAAATATTACTTTAAAAGACTATTTTCATACAGTTTGTCCTTGTACTGAAATAAATATCACAACAAATACAGACAGAAGTAGACGGAGCTGTAGTCTTGCTGTGCCTAGCTTTGCCATGCCTATTTCCTGTTTAGACTAGAGCCAAAAGAGTAGAACAGAATCGTTTGCAGAGCAAGAGAGTGAGGTTAGGCAGCCTCATCACTGCCCTCCTCAGGCACTAGGGGAGCTCAGCTTTCTTGGGCAACCAGCAACCATATTTGGGCTGCAGTGCCCAGTACTCACTCTGAGGCCAAGGCGGCCCTGGTGGTGGCCTTTGGCTGGCCTTTAGCTGCTCACTACCATCATTAAAATGTTAATTAACAAAACTAGTTGGTATGTCCTGGCTCCTTGCACACTGCTACTCCTGAGTTTGGAAAGGAAGGAGGCTGCTTCAGCTTCTTACCACTGTTGTTATAATTTTACTGTTTTTACAATGGAAAAATGAATTAATTGAAAATGGTCACAGCACTTCAATGCTGCTCTAACATAAATCTATTTAGCATCAGATACTACTCATGGAGGACTAGACAAAAGAATATCAACCTCCACAGCTAGAATCACTAGGTAAAATGCTATTGTCAGTGCTATCCAGAGGTTGCTACTGTCCTTAAAATGCATATGACCCACTCACAGAAGCAAATTACACACAGAAATGAAGAAATTATGAAAAAAAAAAGAAGAGTAAAGAAAAAAAGTATGTGAAGTTCATGGTTTTCAGGCAGGTAATACTTAGCAAATGATAGTGCAAATAGCATCAGTGTTTCCCAGTGTCATAGACAAGGGATGGCTAAACAAAGTTCTGCAGGTGTGCAAGCTTACTAGCTCCCTACAGCAATCTGGGATCAATGGAAGAACTTCATACAAAGTTTAACCAAAGAAAATGGGCAGTACTGGTAGCTGAACTTACCTGGGTCTGAGCTGCAGGACTCAAAGTAGGTCTTCATTAACAGAGAGATGGAATAGCAGACAAAAGCCAGACAGGAAGGAGGCACAGACTCTTGGTCAGTAGAAAAAAAGAAGTCTGAGTGGAATAGGTAGGGGCAAAGTTTGGTGCCATAGAGTGTCATACATCAACTTTTGACTTTGACACAAACACACCAAATGAATATAAAATATTTTAGTATTTGTTTAGGCTCATAATTATATTAATTTTGAAACACCTAAAAAAAATTGCTTATAATTCAGGAAAGGATAATTCTAAATAACAAATCATAGCCTTGTTACTGACAGTAATTAGGCATGTGTAACTGAGCTTTCTTAAAGCCCAGTTTCTCTTGTAACCAAATTGCATGTAGACATTATTCAGTCCTGAAGTGAAAAGGTTAGCAGCTACTACAAGAATACTTAATAAAATTGTGCAGCATCCAAGTAGGTCCAAACCACAGTACTACTACATTCAGACACGGGTGTTTCTAAGATAGAGTGTGACTAATGTGGTTCCAGTTTTTTTGTAAGTTACATGGGCCACATGATGTTAGGTGGTGACTTCCAAATCAAAGCCTCAGTTACAGAATAAGTAATAGAAAAGAGTGTTTTTCTTACAGGAGGTGTGCATAAGAAATAATAAAGAATACACATTAGAAGATCAACAGAGTGCATTGTTAAGTGATACACCTTTTGCAGCATTTGCTGTAGAAGTCTCCCTTCAAAATTTCCCAAAGAACCACAGCCTTAGTTTTCTGGACTTGCCTGTCACAGGGCTGATGCACCATAAACAACAGCATTACATAATGCTTAGTCAAAACAAAGACTGATGTGGTACAGTAGTGACACATCCAGGCTGGGAAAAATATTAAACTTTTAAGTTGTCAGCAACTATCTCCAAGTAAGTTACGAATCTCAAAAGGGACTGCACTTCTTAAAAATCTAATAAACAACTGGTAACTTCTATGACTTTTCTGGCATCAAGTCCACTTCAGATAAGGTTATAAAGTTGGTTCCTACAAGAAAAAAGGATATGGAAACAGAGGGGTAAAAATTTTCTCCAGAATATACCATAGACCTCAAAACCAAAACTTTCATGGTCTCTCTTTTCCTTATAGCTGGAATAGGTACTCTGGCCCAGTTTGTGCAAAGATACTGACCAAGCTGGTCCATGTGCAGTAGTCGCTTTAAGAATGGAAAATCTCACCTTCTGAACAGAAAAGTAAGGACATTTCTGAAAATGAGGCTATTTTAGAAAGAGAAATTTGCATGAGATAAAAGAACTACTATTTTTTTAGAGAATAAGTTATTTGCATTTTTTTTAATTAGGAAGCTTCACAAGTGAAACACTTTAGAATTTTCTAAGTATATACAGAGAAGCAATCAAAGTTCAGATTTTCTTTGAAATTGGCTTTTTTTTTAAAAATAGGTATCAGATGAAGACGTAGGTGCATTTGAAGCTTTATCCTACATACATAGCAAGTAAAATTCACACTTGAGCACCAATTGACTCTGCAGAAACCCAACCCAAAATAGGCTAGTCTGAGTAGCAGAAGTGAGCTATGCAGATGCACCTTCTCATGAGAAATAATTTATTATGCTTTTGTTTTACTCTATTTTCCACAGACCATTAAAACAAAAAGTTCTTAAAAGATTTCTATGTCTGTAAAGTCCTTATAATGAAAGAAAATTACAAGAGACAGTACAAAAATTATGAATGGAAAAACCCCACGTTTGAATACACTCTTTTTACTGTTGCTAAAAGCAACTGCTTCTCTATTGTTGTTTGTCCCTGATGGCCTAGCTTCTCAGTTCATTCTCCTACCTGTGACAGTTCCTTTAATCTATTAATTCTGTTTTTGTTACACCTTCTGCTTTTCTGCAGACCATGGGCATTTTTTTCACAAATAACATTAAACTGAGTTAGACTGGGCCAGATCTCCAAGGAATCCAAGTGTTGAACAAAGTAGTTTTAGCAACTCTTTCTACTAGAGGTGATCCTGTATACCCTGCTTAGATTTCATTACCGAATCTCCCACAGGAAATAGCCACTGAACCATCTGCTCTGGCTTCCAGTAGTCTGATGAACTCATTCAGTGTCTCTGATTCACATCAAACCTGTTTACCCAGCTGACAGGCTACTGAATACATTCAGTTAAAAACCTTATTTCTTCTGTTGCACAGTCAGTGAAAAGTGATTTTAAGATAATTTGGAAACAGTAGACTTTGCTTACACTTCCATTGTTAGAGAGGGCACACCTCAGCCCTCTAAAATTAATATGTAAGTTTATAATGTTTATCTGAGTTTTCCCAAAAGCCACATAAGCTTACTAGGTTAATGGACAAAAGGGAGACTGGTATCTCTGTTGATGACTGTTTTATTTGTGGCTAAATTTGATATAATCTCAGATGCAAATTAGGTGCTGGCTCTCTGACCTACCATAGAGCTAGCTATGATCTAGGCATTTACTTGCTCAGGAACGCCAAATGCAGTTCTGGAGACACCCATCAGCAGATATTTGTACACCTTGGGAAGCAGTAGAAGCTTGGGCCCATTAGAGCTATAGTAAGATCTAATGAATCATAGAATGAATCATAGAATGGTAGGGGTTGGATTAGAGATCATCTAGTCCAACTCCCCTGCAGAAGCAGGTTCACCTAGATCAGGTCACACAGGAACATGTCCAGGTAGGTCTTGAAGACCTCCAAGGAAGGAGACTCCACAACCCCTCTGGGCAGCCTGTTCCACTGCTCTGTCACCCTCACACTGAAATAGTTTTTTCTTATGTTTAAGTGGAACTTTTTGTGTTCCAGCTTCATCCCATTACCCCTTGTCCCGTTGTTAGCTACTATAGAAAAAAGGGATGTCCCAGCCTCCTGACTCCCATCATTTAGGTATTTATAAATGTTAATAAGATCTCCCCTGAGTCTCCTCTTCTCCAGACTAAACAGCCCCGGTTCCTGCAGCCTTTCCTCATATGAAAGATGTTCTATACCCTTGATCATCTTGGTGGCCCTGAGCTGGACTCTCTCCAGTACTTCCCTGTCCCTCTTGAGCTGAGGAGCCCAGAACTGGACATAGGACTCCAGATGAGGCCTCACCAGGCAGAGTAGAGAAGGAGAAGAACCTCCCTTGACCTGCTGGCCACACTCTTCTTGATGCATTCTTGATGCATCTAAGGTTAGATATAGCATGTAGGTGTCCAAAGCATGCCTAAAGGCTTGGGTGGATCTAGTTGCCGGGATGCTGGCTCCTAATCTTGCTCCAGAAGGCAAAGTCAGCTGAGAACTGTATTGTCTGGACATCCCTCACACATCAATGACTATAGCAAGAATCAAGGAGCTTCATTTCTTACACAGAGATTCAAGGTCCATTTCAGGGGGTAAACAAACTGCATTGCTTTGCAATCTGCAGATCTTCCTTCATCCATTACATGGAGCTCAACAGGACTCTACAATGACATAAATTTACCTAAAGAGCTAGAAAGAGGTATTAAAATCTCATGGTTGTAGTTCTTTTTTTTCTTTTAAAGGATTTCTATGTAGGTACAGCCATGTTTATGCAAAACTGCTCTTTCTCAATAATAACTACATTCTATAGAACCTCTCAGCTTCTGTATTTTTCCATATTACTTGCAGATATCTGTGCTTTGTGCATGCCTTGCATTAGCACATTTAGAAATAGACTTCAAAAATACTGCCACAAATGTGATGATTTTAGGTATACCTGCACGCCAATCACAGCATTCCCAGATTTCTTCTGAAAACAGGGTTTTAAAGTCTTAGTCCTGCTGTTATGTCTCAGACAGTGGCTTCTTGGAGTGTGTAGCAGGACTCTTGTTAGTCATCATTCATTTTCTAGGATGTATTTTGCAAGAAGATAGCCCTAAAGACAGACAGGCTCTTGTCTCATTGAGAGATTCTGTGTATCAGAATCTAGGTGTAAATCTAATTGCTAGTGAAATCAATCTTAGTTTAAAAAACACAAAGAGGCAAATTGTGCTACTGCTGCACTACAGCATGTTTGTTAAATGCATATACTTTATTTAGCAGGTAAGTGTTCACTGCAACTTTTTTTGTTGCAGAAGACAACTTGCTAAGCTGCACTGTTCAACCCTCTGGGTTAAAACAGAAATGAATCTATTATATTTAAATATTCTGAAAAATGTCACATTCTCCTTGAAGTCAAAAATAGGAGAGTAGGGAGATGACTTTCTCTAATTTGGTCACAACAGTAGGTTGCACTGATGGCAGACATAAGAAAGGCACATTGCACAATGCAACATAGCTGTATTAAACCTAATTAATGTCATTTATAATATACTCAGATTTTAAAAATACATTCTTTGCATAAATTCTGAATTCATATTTTTTAAAAGTATCATTATTTCAAAACAAAAACTTCCATTTTGGTTCAGCTTAACATGTCTGATTTAATTTTTAAAAAACCAGTTTTGAACTGATTGTTCAAAGTCAAAGCAACTGGTGGAAGTCTGAAATACTTTAAACACATTTATAAAGTAGTCTTAGTTAACATTTTTTGTTTGTTTCATAATATTCACTCTCTTGTATCAGATAATTTTGCTTGAACTATATCTAGCAGACTTTCAGTTGGATTTAATCATGTTACCTAAGTGAGAAATCATTACTTTGCATAAAGAATCCAGTGCAAAACAGGTTATACAGAATACGATCAGAGAAAGATTAGATCCAAGTTGTAATTCTGATGAAACAGAAACATTTGACTGGAAATGGAATTGAAATATTGCCTTGGAAGAGATCTGACCCTCTAAAGTTTGGGGGTTTTTTTCCAAACTAGGAAGAAAAACATAATTTTATCTATACAAGCATAACTTCTCCAAGACAGTTACAACACTCATCAATACTATGTGTTGCAATACTGCAGCTTTAGTTCATTGCACTTTATTGCTGAAACTTAGCTTCCAACTACATACATTTTGCCAAACATGTTATTCAGTAAAATGATAATGAAAATAAAATTCTCTTGCATCTAGTCACAATTTCTATTCATTTCACTCTTCTGAAGTTTTTCCTCAGGATTTTTTCATATGTATACTGGAAAGATACAAAATTACAAAGGAGGAAAGCAGAGTAGGAACTGACAGAGTGGCCACAGATTTCTTGTTTGTGGGTGGCATTTCTGCCCTATGTCTACAAATTTCTGTAAAGTTGTGTTTGTATAAAATTGTAAATTTACTTTTTTAACTTACTGCTACTTCACTACAGTTTGGCCATGAGCAGCAAACACTGGCAACATTTGTACCAATAAGAAGCATTTAGGAACAATGGTAGGAACATACAGTTTTGGGGCAAAATGAAGTGGTAACTATGTAAGGTGTACAGCTCTCCTCTGCTTGTTGAAAAGATAAGCCAATAAATATAAATTCCTAGCCAGGATCAAAGTCCATTCCTGCAGGCATAAAACCCACAGAAGCTTTGGTATAAGTAAAGGTTAGTAAAGCAGGAGAGCAATACAGACTCCTGACATGCCAGTGACTTACTGTGTAACCTCTGGCACATCTGTCTATTAAATTGAAAATAATTTTGTTGCTGCAATACTGCTCACAGTGAAGCTTCATTCATTAATAAAGCACTTTTAGATCAGCATGACAGGTATTCTGTAAGTGCTCATTTAAGTTCAAAGTATAGCAACCTTTAGTACAAACCTGTTTATTTTCTTCTGTGCATAAAAAGTTCTATCTTACACAAACAGAAAATATGCATTTAGGTGGTGAGATACCGTGTGTTTTAGATCTATCACAATTCTCTTTTGGCTGTATTTAATAAGCTAGTTTATTTAGTGTGAGATCCTCAAACCTAGCACTGGCTAGGTGCTCTTTTAGCACTGGCTAGGTGCTCTTTTAGCACTGATGTGCTGCTTAGCATTCGTATTAACATTCAAAATATCTACTAAATATCTTTGAAAGATGAAGAAAACACTGAGATCAAGTTACTGAATCATGTTTTAACAGGAACTAATTCATAAATCCTTTGAAATGGAAACTACATGCACTGGGGAGCTGCTTTCAGAATCAGCACAGCATCTCTGGGCTGCAGCCACTGTGTCTGAGGTATAACACAGACAAATTATCTTCTGTGACATGGCCTGGAGACCTCCATTTGTTTTTCTGGGGCAGTCTGCACCTCTGTGCATACTACAGAGCCTGTGCAAGTGGTGAGAGGAACAACGCTCCTCTTAGCTGCTTAGTTGGCTTTAAGCTTTCCACTGCTGCACTTTCAGTGCTGCCATTGGTGTTGGTAATACTGCCCACTTTAGCATTAGCAATGAAAGAGCTGAAATAAATAGTTAGGTGGGAGTTTCTGTGTCAGTTTATATACTGTTCTAAAATTCAAGTTGATATCTGTTGCTCACCCTCTGTGTGCTGTTGGTACATTGATTTCAAAGGACACACATGTGAGATTCTTGTTCATGCTAATGAGTGCTTGTAAAATCCAGTTCAACAGAGTGATGCAAAAAGTCTTTCTAAATCCAGATTGGCAATGTTAAACAAAGCAACTGTGTACGTTGTCCTCTGATAACAAAAGGTATGTTTTTATGTCCAGAAACTCAGTCTATTCCCAACTATATTTTACTGGCACTACATTGTTATGTAAAACCACAGTCACTTCCTTGCTTACAAAATGTGCTGTATATTGCATGGAAACATTTCCAGTTGAAATCCCACAGAGCTAACTCAGCAAAACCAAAGTAACTTGGGGCTTTCTGAACTGCAAAAAGGCAGTTTTATCCCACAAATTAGATATATTAAAGCTGGTTAAATCCAGTTCTGCTTTGTTTAGATTTGGAATGGCTGTTGCAATGTTTTCTTCCAATTACCTACCAAACACCAGCGTGTCACGTTTCTGTAACACATACATGTTGAGGAAACTTTTGTTGGGAACATCACTTACCAATTCCTCCCTCCAGATCAAACCTTTCAGAAGCTGATTGTCTCTCAAGCGACATCACGTGTGGCTGGGGATAGCCAAAGTGCATCTGCTCCCGATGCTCAGTATGACACCTCTAACAAATGTGCCAGACAAGAATAGTTTACCAGTCCTGTGTTTCCTGTAGACTTTCTTAAAGATGGGAAACATGCAGCAACTGATTTAAATTGGTTCCTCTTGCTAGCAGCCACCAGAATACTATCAAGGGGTTACATTGTGGCAAAGCAAAAAAACACCAACATTTTCAAGAGCCCCTCTGTGTAGCAGCATGCTAGGCAGCTGGGTAAGGAAACATACAAAACATGACAATTCATACCCAATAGCATTGTTTGCATAATGTACTATACCAACCAAAGCTAAGTATCAAACACTGCCCAACATTTTCTTCCACATCTCTTGTGCCTTACAATGCCCCACCATTTCCAAATCCATGAAGACAATGCACAGTGTAATGTGCCAATCTTTATTTCTCACTGCAATATACAAGAACTTAAAAGAAATAGTCAACTTCAATCCTGTTTCAAACTGTAAGCCTAAATGATGAACACATAAACCTGGCCTGCAATCCAACCTAAAATATGAGCACACCCTTCCTCCACATTCCACCTGGTATTTCAAAGCTGCACAATCTTAACAATTAGTACTTCCAGCTTCGGTTGCAGTTAGGGCAGCCACTATTTCAGGGATGGTAGAAAATTCCATTATATATATATAAAAAAAAAATCTAACCTTTAAGCAACCAAAAATAAATGTCTCATTGTTTAATTAGGAACCTAATTTCTGTAAGGATGAAATTTCAAGCACATTTGGAGAACTAGGCCCCTGTTATTTACATCCAAAGGGCGAAATTTAACCAAAATAATTGTACAATTAGATTGGGATCATCATTGGTGAACTCAAACAATGCTAACAGAAATCAAATGTTTGAAGTAAAGCAGGCCAAAACATTCAAGAAATATATAAAGAAAGTAACAAATAGGAATGAGTCAATTTTCTGTCTTGCATTTTTAACCTTAATACTAGAAAACAAGTTATTTAAGTAATTTTTTAAGGAATATTGAGCAACTACTGATGATGTACTTAAATGGAAAAACATTTAATATTATGATTGCAGGAATGTTCCAGTTAAAAGATGAGCACTGTGCAAAGCATAAGCACAGTATTTATTTGTAGGACAGTAATGCCATTAGGTTGAGACAAAAGTTTTAAGAGCACAGTACCTGGTACAATGAAACTGAAGCCTTAGGTGCTAGTGGTATGCCGACCCCTGATTCTCCAATTAATAATTACTATTGTTTTTTTTCTGTTATTAAACCAGGACTATGAACACATTCCCTGATGAATGGTGATCCTTTAGGAAATTAAAGTGACTATAAAAATAAAATAGCAAATGAAACTGTGTTTTCAAGTTTATTCACTGCTTACAAAGAGCTACTAACACCTAAGATGGTCCCCCATGACTTCAGAAACCATTGATTTGCCATTAAGCATCATACTCACTATCTTGCAAAAACGTATGAAGCTCCACAAACCCCATGTTGTTGAAGTCACAAGCATTTCATTTTGGAATGATACATTTTAATGAACTTCAGTACAGCATATACTCAGTTGTATGGCATAAGCACAGCAATGTTCTTGTGTGATTTAATTCATGACCTAAAATCACAGTTTCATAAACAATCAAAAGAAAAATGTCAGAAATATTGGCAAAGGGTAGGCCTTAGCACATAAATACCCTGGTGGTTCACTGAAGTGTCAGTAATAATTATTGCCTTCCCATGAACATTGTTAGGTTTGGCATCTCCAATTGTACAAGGACATTTCCCACAGTAATGACTCTGTCAGCCAGTAATCACAATATCAGAAAAAAAATCATCCCAAAACAAACCCCAAAACATATAATTATAAGGCAATGGGTCTTGAATAAGTCTACTGAACATTTGGGAAGCAAGCAGCATTTCACTATCAAAAATTTAAACTGGCTTCTAGGACACAACCATTTGAATGCAAGAAAACCACCATTAGAGGGAGATTTGCACAGGACAAGTGTGACCTCCCACCTCCCTTCACGTCCCCAAACTTGTACTGGTGCTATAGGAAAGCTGAGGACAATCTTTTAACTTTCACACTCCTGGGCAATTTCCACCAAGTTGAACACCAGATGGAAAATATTTCTATATACAAAAATGTATGTGCTATGTACAGACTACAAATCTGACATAGGGACAGAACATTCCTCTGCTTAAACAATTAAGCATGGAAATAAAGGAAAAAATAGTAGAATACAATTGTACTTTATTTTCCTATTATTTCTCCTGTGTGCCATGAATATTTCTGTTTCACATCAATGCAAAACCGCAGTGGCATCACCCATGTGCTGCCCTTGGAACTCCAGCAAAAAACACACACATGAAGGAATAAATTGTTTTCTTTGTTTTGTAGATCAACCTAAGTAGAACCAATACCTCAAACTACTACACAGAAGCACAACTCAAAAAACAGTGCCAAATACACAGGGGACCTACTTTTTATATAACTAGTTTTCCTCTTCATATTGTTGCTGTAATCTGCAAAGAGTTAAAGTCATTATAGTTCTCATGGATTAACAATGATTTATTTCTGACATGTTCCCAATCACTCGCTCAGGTGTCCTGACTAACATTTTTCACGTGTTCAAATTGAAGTATGTTGAGTAGACACATGAGGCCATAATATTAGCTGATGAAGTTTATCATATTGTTTTCTAAGTTTTAATTATTGAGAGGCATTACATCATGGGATAATATTTCCCCTTTCATCAGAAAAACTGATTTAGAGTTAACTGATTTTAAAGACAGAAAACACATTAAGCCTACAATAGTTAGCAGGCTACAAGCCACATAGAATCACAGAGTCACAGAATGGTAGGGGTTGGAAGGAGCCTATAAAGATTATCTAGTCCAATCCTCCTGCAGAAGCAGGTCCATCTAAATCAGGTCACACAGCAACATGTCCAGGTGGGTTTTGAAACCCTCTACAGAAGGAGACTCTACAATTTCAATGGGCAGCCTGTGCCAGGGTTCCCTCACCTGAACAGTAAAGAAGTTTTTCCTTAAGTGGAACGTTTTGTGTTTTAGCTTTTGTCCATTACCCCTTGTCCTGTCAATGGACACTACAGAAAAAAAATCTATCATTTCACTTTATTGCAGTTTAAATTGCTACAATAGGCATAGTAAACCTTCCTGAAATATTTAATATTTAAAAATATAAAAAAGAAATAACTTCAGTGCTATTATCAGAAAAAAAAATTCTGACCCTTCACTATCACCAAACGAACAGTGAAGATAAATTAAGTCATTCTGAAAACAAGAAGGAAAAAAAATAGCTAGAATTTACATAAAAAAAATACATACATGAAGAAACCTCCTGAAACATGGAGTGATTTTTTTTTCCTCAGTTATCAACATTAGGGAAGAAGTTTAATTTAAGAAGATGCTATTTAAGGCATCTTATCAATAGGCAGTTTCTAGAGGAACAGGACACAACCATAATACTTTGATGCCTTACAAAGAAGTAAGCAACTAAATAGAAATATGTTGGAACCAGCTTCAATTAAGAAAAAATACTTGGCTCATTAAGACAAAAATATATCCATTGAAAAGAAAAAAAAAACCAAAACAGGTGAGGGCATCCCAATATATAGGGAATGCCACGATCTGCTTACCTAAGATAAAAACAAGAACAAGATTAGAGTCTGGATGGACAAATCTGAGAAACTAATTTGATTTTGGTGACAAGCCTGGCAGTGGCTTAAAAAGAAAAAATAACATAAAAATTAAGGTAACACTAGGCAACATCATCTTGCAGTACACTTATGCCTGCCTAACACTACATTTTTTTTTTTCCCATTGAGACAAAAATATAGAACACAGAAGACAAAGGCAAAAAGAAATAACAGAACTGTTGCTATCACTTGTATATACAGATATGAGATGCCTGGTTGGATACCTCTAGAGATCATACAGGCATTGGTAATTTCATAATCAAAAGCAGATAAAGTGGAGCTGTAGCATTGCCTTAGGTCTGATAGAGTGATGATCTTACGGAGAGAGGCTGTCTTGAGGCAGGTATGGTATCTGATGTCAACAACTAGACAAGAGTCATGAGTAGAACAAGCTGTGTCTGCAAGGAAAACAGTGCCACCAACTCAGACATAGGATAGATGCTCACTTTGATCCTTTCTCTGATGGGCTGAAAGACCTTATGTAAGAGTACAACACTAGAAAAACACCAAGCCCCTTCCAAAAACAGATGAGTGACCCAAGGGGAGGTGGGGGAACAGACAAGATGGGACACAGGGTGCTGGGGAGAGAAAGGCTCATTCTCTTCTCTTACACAGCATTGCAAAAAGTTGTTGGAACAGTGTGCATTGATGAATAATTCACAACAGCTAATTAGCAGGACTATTATGTTCCATCAGCACCTAATAACATGGGATATAATCAAGGGAGGAGGAGGGTGTGTGCCGTTGCTATTTTCTATATGCACACGCAGGAGCAGAGGTTTTTCAGCAGGGTTAGAACAGAAACCAGACTGATGCACCTTGCTGGACTTCAGTGTCTCAGTGATCATAGGAACAGTTACACATACACAGAAGAAAAAATTAAGAGGAGCAACATGACAAAAACAAAAAAAAGTGTTCTGCTGTATTCCATATCATTTCATCCGTCATAGGTCACAAAGTGAACCCTGCAGGGCTTTGTCCACGTCGCACTGAGCCAACCCTAGAGAACGGGACGGGACGATAGCCTCCCGCGTCCTGCCGCGGCCGCCCCGCTCGCAGCGCCCCCTGCCGGTCGCCACTCGGGCACTGCCGCCAGCGTGGCGGGGCAGGGACGGCGCCTCCGCACGGCGAGCGCCACCGGCACCAGCGCGGCACGTACCGGTAAGGACAGAGGCAAATGCACACGGCTGTTCCACTCGTGCTTGCATAGAAGAAATACTACATTCCCATCTACCGGTATGGCTTTCTTCACTACTGGTGAGCGATGTCAGTGTTAAAAACCAAAACTGTTAGTTGTGCAGGAAAAGTTACCCATGGTAGGAAGAATTATTATCAAGAAACAAAAGTGAGATTAAAGTTTATAACATCAAGATAGACATCACTATGACTTAGGTTTGGAAGACATTTCACCTTTGATTTTATTGTCATAACTGTGGCAGTGTCCTTCACCTATCAACTTCCATCTCAGAATACTGAAAAATAACGTGTCAGGTTTTTTTAATTTTAATAGACTGAAAAGCACCTGAGCAAAGCAAAACTGAAGTTCAAAGACTAAAGAAAGCATTTAGCTAAACTCAGTTTTGGCTCATGGACACGCACAAAGTTAAAAAAATAAACAAACAGCTTTTGGTACTTATCCACAGTAAGCTGTAAGATGATTTAATATACGACAGCTAATAAAAGTGATCAGCTTACAATGAAACTGTACAAGCCATTAGTTCACATTTAAACAATAAATCTGATTGCAGTTTTGACCACAAAAACATAACTTAAAATCCTATTTTATTCAAATTTGAAAAACTATATTGATTTGAAGTAGTTTAAATACATTCATTCCCAGTCAAAGTTTTACAGTAACTGATGATTTTCAAATCACACACAACCAAGTTATAAATCCCTGAAACATGGATTTATTATAGGAATACTGATAAAACCTTAACAGAGATACAAATGATACATCACATAGTGTCTTATACTTTGTAAGTACTTGACCATCTTGGATTGGCAGATGCATCACTCCTACTGTTAGACTCTAACACCATCCTCTAGGACCAACTGGTTTAAGTTGAATTCACGACAGTTTGCAGTTATCTAAAAAGATGGTTGATTTTTTTTTTTAAATCACACTATAAAACATTCATCTCCTAAACTGGTATCTCAATACTTCTGGGAAGAGAATTTCCCAGTTACAACAGGGACTAAGCATACTAAGCAAGGAGAACTATTATAATCCACTTCAGAAAGTCATTTCAGAATCAGTGCTCCTGCAGAAATTTAGCATACAGCAGTATTTCCCTTGACAAAAGTTTACCTGTGCATCCTAGAACCACAACTCTATCAGTAATCTTGTGACTCGAAGTTAATCTCATTCTGGCATTAACTTTCTGTGGGGTAATTTCCAAATGAAAGGCACTCTACTACAAGTGAAATCAGAATTATCAGCAATGCAAATGGATAACTTGTGTCATATTGAACAGAACTGCTGTAGCTACATGAGCTCTAAGATTAAGCACTTTCTTTAAAAAAGGTGGAAAATATTTAGAACAGCTATAGTGCACATCTTTGCATGCACACTGACACTAGGCACTGTACAAGCAGAGGTCTTCCAAGTATCTCAACTGTTGTTTGGTTTTTGTTTGTTTCCCCCCACCCAATACCTTTTTTCCCCCACTTGGGTAGAATCAAGTTTCTAAGGTTCAGCTGCACTATGAAGTGACTTGCAGAACAGCCCATGGACCACCACTGCATTGCTTACTGCAGCCCATAGCAAGTAGGTCTGGAGAGTAAACTGCAAGAGTGGTCTTCTCTAGTAGAAGAGGAGCACAAACATACACTATCACTTTGTCCCACTTATTATTTCTCCTCACATGTTTTTCCCCATTCCTTAAAAACAAAAATACATCTTGGGAGTAGAGCTTTCCTTAAGGATAGGAAAACTCATGCTCATTAGTCTGAATAAGGGATGTGCAAAACAGAAGTCATTTCCCTGAGGCAAAGATCTTCAAGTCATGCCTAGCTTACATTGTCTATTCTTATTTCAAGCCGTTGAAATTTTTGGCACAATGAGGCCATGATCACTGTCTGAGTCTTGTGGCATTATCACAGTCTACATAATGTATTTATAGAATGAAGTAGAAGTTACAAATGCTTCATTCTCTCATTCTGTTTTGGTTTTCCCACATTTATTCATTAAAATCACTTTCTATCTCAAGGTTGGCATTGGGCCTCGTAATTAGGAAGGTAAAGTAACAAAATGACACTGTATTTTAAGGATGCTACGAATACCGAGTGCCTAAAAGAGCAATCACAGTAGTTACTGGACTCAATACATGGAGTAACAGGGTAAAAACTGACAGCCTGTTATATAAAGGTCAAAGGTAGGTGATTTAATCATCTCTTCTTGACTTACATTATGAAAAGCATTCAGAGACACAGAAGTCATGTTGTCACTACTTCCAGTCTAAAACATGTAAGAAGCAAAGCTTGAAACAAAGTCTTTCCAGCTTTCCCCTTTAAAATATAAATTGCACTTTTTATACAAAGCAATCCAAAGACTAAATTGTAGTAAAAACTTGAAGCTGCCTTACTGTACCAAAGAGTATCTGGGTTCACCATCTGAAGTACAGGCGACTCTTTTTCAGGCATTCTGCATACAGAGCCATATGTTCTACACCTTTCTGCTTTAAAAGGGTCTGCCATTAAATGCAGTGCCACTGGGTGGGTACTGAACAAAAAACAAAAAAGAAAGAAGAAAAAAAAGTTTAAGGCCTTTATCTCCACAAGGAGCTGAAAACTGTGGCACAACCCATGACCAATACTTAATACACAAGTTAGCACACTCCCACACTCAGGGCTCCAAAAATCAGTCGCTCTTTCTAACGTTTGTCACACAAGACAATCATACCATCAGCAAGCAACAGTGCCAGTTAAGCATCTTTAAGGTCTTCAAAAATTCACAGCAAAGGGCACTTCTGAGAAAGATAATCTTAAAGATTTGGTTTTAAAAATAGACAACACACTCACATTCAAGGGACATTCTTCACTTTTAGGCCTTTGACACAAGTCTGAATCTTTATTGTTCTGAAATAAATGCTATAAACATAAGACTCAAAACAAGAACTCTGACTTTCAGTCTCAGAAGTGTGGTTCAATGCCCGTATCACATGTAACAAGAAAATGTCCTTAAAAAGGAAAAAAAAATACTGTACAGTCTTTCTCAAGAACAAAAATGCAATCCTTTGTTTTTCTCATTAGCTTGTGTACAGGCGGGCTCCAAAAAAAATTCTGCATTTTCTTTTGAATTCTCGCTATGACGCTTGACGAACTTTTTGCCATTCAACAAATTCATCCAGAAGTACAGGCCCTGGAAATGGATGAAACTTGGAGTTACATTTGCCACTGTCTTTCAAACATCATCTCTTAAAGTATGAAGGTTAAAACTATTGGTCTAGGTAACATCCACATCAATCCTATGGTCAAATACTTGTTAAGACTCAATCGAAGGGTGGCAAAAAGTGCACAAAAAACATTACACAGAACTATGGAAAAAAGTGTTCTTGACATCTGACAGGTGCACTGAACTGAACAGTAAGCATAAAACCGAGGTTTTATTGTAAACTGGCGTAACTAATTCCTTCTGTCTAGAGCTTTCATGGCTGCACATAATTAGAACAGACAAAAAAGGGACACCTAACGCAACTCAGTCATAGTATGACTATCAGTCAGATGTAGAGCTCAGCCTAAAGTACCAGCAGCTAGGCTACTTCAAACTAGAGTTTATTACACATTAGTATGTGTAAAATGGGAGTTTGCTGTTGATAATTCTATTTGCAAGTCTATAGTTTAATCTAGCAAGCAGCTTTACTAGATCCTTAACTGAATATAAGTTGGCTCAAGTACACAGTCATATCCCCCTGACACACTACCACAATTACCATCTGCAGTTTGAAGACAGATGGTTATCAGGACGGTATTTCTATGCATTGTTATAGAAGAAATATTTTATAGCTTATTGTTTCTGTTACAGAAATTTGTTTTATGTAAATTGAAAATATTGAAACAATAGTTGAATAAGGAAAATGTTATGAATACTTACATGCACCATCTTCATCGTAATTGCTAAGATCTGCATGGACAGTTCTGCTGAACTCCAGCACATTGTACCACTGATCCTTGTTCATAACTCTATACTTTGATTGCTAGGGAAAATAATTTCAGGACATTAAAATGTCAAATGACATTTGGTAACACTGGGTCTCATTTCTTATTTATCTCATTTTATCTTTGATGAAGATAAACTGTTGCTCTTAAGCAGCAATGTAATGGATAACAATAAATACTTTTTCCTCGCTTTCTCATTTAAAAAAAAAAATACTACGTATGTACATATTTCATAGTTCTGAAGCTACATGAAATAGTTTCTTAAAAGATGAGGGCAAGATCAAAATACCAGGGAATCAGGGAGTCACCACTCTTAAGTTTCAAGAAATAGTACTTCTTGTCTAGTCCTGAAGTGGGGCATACTTAGCTCAGATAGGATGAATTATTACAAAAATATTCATTTCTCCAGGGTACAGTACAGTATGACCATAAGGACATCTACTTTGCAACATTAGCACTGATTTGAGGACAGGGAATAGTCTGAAGCCTAGCATGCTCCAGAACTACTCACATCCATATTACTATGTTACTTGCAGCTTAGCTAGCCAAAATCTTCCAGAGACAGACAAGAGCCGAGACAAACAGATACATGCCTATCTCACACTGTATCTACACAAAGCAAACTTGAAATTCAACACAGGTACAGTTGAAGAGACTACAGAGCCTCTGTTATTTCCTTTAAAATTCACCTTGATAGTACAATTAAGATGAAATTGTTTGCCTTTGATAAGAGGAGGGGAGTGGGGCACAGGGAGGGAGAATAGGATCTGCAACACATACAAGAACACCACTGTTTCACAAGCACACTGAGCAAGAAAATAGTAGCCACATGGATACATTCTTGAGCAAAACAACACAAACTCTGAAATCTTTTCACAGAAAAGCCCAACTACTATGTCATCATTCAAAAAGTCAAGGAAACTTGTACCTCCAGGTATTGATAAAATACTGAAAACAGTGGCCAAGTTCTTCCAAGCAGAAGAGCTAACATGGATTTTGCAGTATCAATATCAAGACTTCGCTGGTCTTTATCCTAAGGTTCAATAAAGAAAACACAAAAACCACTCAAGTACAAGCTCATTGAATAATTAAAATAAGAACTTGTCTAACATTTCAGTAGTCTTACCCTTGCAAAATCAAAGGCATATCTGTAGATATTCTTAAAGGATGAAATGTCATTCAATTGCGACCGCAAGAAGTCAAATTTACTCTGTAACTTTTCTGTACAGTCACACCTTAAAATAAAGAAAAGCAAATGATGTTAGAAGCTCAAAACAAAATATTTGGATAATGAAAAAATGCAAAATGGAAAAAATTTAAATCCCTAATTGCAATCTTCAGATGTACAGAATAGTATGAAAGTGACTTAACACTGAACATGCTTCAACATCTGCAACTTACTGAAATGAGGACGTCTGACTTCTCTAAGTAACTTTTAAAAAATGTTATCAGCAACATTAACACAATGTCTGTACTTCTCAGCTAGTAGCCTCGTTGTGCCATATGCTACAATTTATATTCACACTAACTATTCAAGGTGCATTAAGGTGGTAAAGTCCAGATGTAAATAAGTTCTTTAGGACATATCTCTTTGAAAAAAAAAGAAACCTTGAACACACTTCAAGACTACATAGTTACTAGTATTAGAATTGAGAAGGCACTCTGCAAAATATACTAGTTGGCTTTTTTTTTTACGAGTGATAGATGGAAATTCTGATAAGCCTATCACCTTGGATCAGTCAGTAGCTATTCCACTGAAAACTCAGCCTGTATGAGAAAGTAGAGGTCTGCTAGCTGACAGGATAACCCTTTGGCAAAAATAACCCTTTAGCAGAAAAACACTTTTTTTCTAAGAAGAGCTAAGTATTTTACTTAGCAAGGACTTTTGTTTCCAAATAGAAAATGAGTTAAATTCACCAACGGCAGAAAAGAATTCAATTTACACATACTAATCCTCCAAGAAAGACCCAGAAGATGATTTGCTGTATCACATTTTATTCTTATAAAATAGCTGCCATGCTTAAAAAAAACCCAACTTATACTTCCACTTCGCCCTGGAACGTGGCTGACAGAAGCGATGTCTTCAGAAATGTGGATGCACATAGATACTTCCTTTGGCAGCATGTCCCCCTTCTGGAAGCTTGTCTCTGCGAGAGCACATCTGCATCTTTTAACAGTTGCCTCTGGACTGCTCAAAGCAGACAAAGGAGGGCCCGTCAGGAGTACAGCAGCAAGTTGTTGAGATGCTGTACCTTGATGCTGTACTTTGCCCATAGCCAAGACTTCCTGCTCCTCAGGTCTGGCAGCCTGTGAGTGCACATCTGTCTATCTGCCCCTCTCTGAGGCTGTGACAACAGAAATGTAGCAGTTCCAGCTAAATGGAGCCTTTTGCTATTGCTTGTCTCTAGCAGCATCTACCTAAAGCAGCACCAAGTCCTGGCCAAGATCAGTGTTAAGTAAATAAAACTATTTGCTAATCAGGCTGGATGTTCTGATGACAAGAACTAATGTATTTTGCAGTAAACAAGCATTAGGTTGAAAAGAAATCTTGATAAAAAACGTTTGGTAAATTCACTAAAAATAAAATGACTTCTTTTGATTTCAGCCATCTGATTTATCTATGTATTCTGTTATTTAACCCTCAAAACAATCTTATGCTATGCAACAAAGATATGTCATTTTATATGCGTATCTCTTCTATGAACAAACCTTCCTACCATTATTAACATTATCCTCTGCAATCTTCCTGTTTAACACCTAACTAAATGCCAACGCTGTTAGTGTACTAATGACAAACTACCTCAAGTGTGTTTACTACACATTTCTCATACCACAAATTTCACTATGTTAAATTTCTTACAAAACATTTTGTTAAAATTCTTTAAATAATAATAAATTTAAGTATAAAGCAAAGTTTCTGTTATTGGCTACTCTACTGTTGGCTGTACGTATTAAAGCAGAAGTGATTACCTTGAAAAAAGTCAAAGGCATCACAGACAGACAAGCACTGCCCTCTGAAGCCCAAGGCAGGGACATACCTCTGTTAAAGGGATTTATCACATTTCCACACCTGGCCACTGATGTTATTTGCACTACTGAGGTAAGGAGCTGTCAAACTCCTCTTTTAAAGAGATACAGCTGCTCGTGTGTCTGCACCATATACAAGATGACTGAGGTCACCCACATACTTAGAATGATCCTCCTAACAGTATTTTTTTTTAAATTGGAACAATCTTCTAATTAGCAGAGGTGAAGTAACACCAAATTCCTGTAGTGAGACTAGAAAAAGACAGGGTTTTTGAACTGCCTTTACTAAGACATAGCATTAAATAAGGTTACCTCAATATCAACACAACCAGACTAGCTTATTCTATTCAAATCCCAATATGTTTATTAAAAAATCCTTAAATTATCAGTACAAAAGCAGTTCTATTTTGACTTCTATTGAGGTAGAAAATTTGAGGTATAGCTACCACGGACAGAGTGATGATTCAGTAACTCCTACTTGAAGTATTTTAATGTTTTATATTTCATAATTATTCACATATGCTTGTATTTTATTAAAAATACTGTAAGATCAGTAAGATGTATACAAACGTTAAAACAAAAGCATTTAATGGTCACATATAAAGTAGTTTGAAGATCTTTTAATTTATAAGAGCTCCCCTGCTATCATCCAGCCTTCCAGATGGACATAAGGAAATGGTATCCATCCAGCTCATCCACTCTCTTCAAGCATTGAAACAGGACCTTCTGAAATTTATGTTCCATGGTATAACAGAAGCATACAGTGATCCAAGGAACTAATGGCTTAAGAGAGCAAAGGGATATATTTTCCCTGACCTGACATTGCTATAGTTTCACTATGTCAATTGATTTACAGGTCTGGAGATCAGAAACTGTTAAAATTCCACTACACAATGAAGTCTATACCGGCTTAAAAAAAAATAAAGCATTTACACTATGCTTTGTGTTGATCTCACGAACATTCACAGAAAGAAAAGGCAGTAACAAGCAAAAAGCCACTGGAAAAGCAGCTGATATTAGGCTACCATTAAAACCACCTCAAATAAGTTGTTTTTTACTAATAATTCTGCAAATAGCACAAAGTTACAAACCTGACTTTCCTGCCTCTCTTCTCTCATGGAGTTTCTTTTGCCCCTGAAAATGAAAGATCATGACCTTATCCTTCCCTCAGATGGAATCTAATTTGTCTCTCACCCCTTTACCTGGCCACACATTTTCAAAAATTGAACTTTAATTTAAAATTTGGCTCAAATTCCGGGGTTTTTGTTTTTGTTCCTAAACAGCCAAAGAGAATTATTCAGACAATACAGCTACTTACACCTCACTTCCTTACATGTTAAATTCTTTGTGTTGATCTAATTCAAACGATGACTTCTGTGGAGTTTAATAAAATCATTAATTGTAATCCCTTCACTTTCACTTTGTAACTAGATTTCCTTTTCTTTCACAGAATCTTATGGGCTAGAAGGGACCTTGAAAGATCATCTAGTCCAACCCCCTTCTTTGTAGGTCTGTAAAGCCTACAATTACCAAACACAGAGCATGCTTCTCCTTTAACTCAGATATGTAAATTAAACACTCAGCTCTTAAGTTATTCACTAACGGCTTTAAAGCAAATGTACATAAACAGTCACGTCCTGAGGGCTATTCATTTAATCCTAAGGAGGTGTCTAAAATAGCTGAAATAAATTGCCCAGTAGAGGTACTTGTTTCTCTGGTGACTACAAAAGGAGCTTGAGGCAATTAGATTTGAGTACCCAGCGTTCTTACGTATACACACACATAAATATATACACACACACATAAAGAGTAGAATTCACTCTTCCAACACTATATATGAGAAATCTCACTTTTGCAGTTTAATTCTCATAAGCAGCTACATAGTGCTTGATCCACGTTGATACCTTATCACAAATGCATTTTTCTCCTCTCCAAAGAGCACACTTCATCATATCACAAAACCACAGGCAAAAAGAATGCCACTTTCAAGATCCAGGCACCTAAATCTTGGCATCTAGCTGTAGATTAGATTTAGGTGTCTAAGCTTTAGGTGTTGCCATTTGTAGAGCTCTGGCCAACAAACCTCTAAGAGCAATTCAGGTCACCAGTCACTAGGTTTTAGGGCAAAGGATACCTCCTGAGGCTCCACTACATTGACGAGATCTCCGAAGACCGCAGTAAGTTTAAGAAATACAGCTCTTGCATATAAACCACACATTTAGGTGTCTTACTATGGAAACAAATTCTACTGAACCCTGCTCATGCAACTACCTTAAGTGACATTTCACATATTTTGAAATAAGAATGGTATAACATAACTCTGACTTAGAATATGCTTGTCATGGTTTGATGTGGAGTGCTTTAAGTAATGGGGAAGGGGCTGTAAAAAGTTGCTCAAAACTCTCCCCAGCTCTGAGCCAGACCCACTTCTGGGGCTGAGCCAGTTGGGCATCTCCACTTTTTAAGAAGCCAGAAGAGGAGGGTTCTTCCTGTTCCTTCATGTTCTGTCCTTCCATTTTTCCAGCTAGTGGTGGTGCAAGGAGTTGGAAGACAGAAAGAAGCAACCACACAGACCCCAAGGTCAGTGAGGGAAGAGAGGAAGAGTTGTGCTGTAGCAGAGACTCCTCTGCATCCTGTGGAAAGGAGTGGTAAAGCTGAGATTTGCCTGCACTTTGTTAAAGGCAGGAGGTTGTGTCCCATGTGAGGGACTCCACATTCACAGAAGTCATAGCTGCTGGGAAGAACCCACGTCAGAGAAGTTTGTTAAGCACTGTGGTCCTGGGGGAAGGACTCCGTATGGGAGCAGTGGAAGAATGTAAGGAGTGGAAGAATGAGAAGAGAGAAGCAGCAGAAACTATCTGTGAGAGACTGACCACATCCCCCATTCCCTGTCCCCTAGAGCCATTGACAGGGGAGGAGATAGAGATATGGGGAGCAGTGAGCTGAGTCCAGGAAGAAAGGTGGGATAGGGGAGGTAGATCTTAAAAGTTCTGGTTATAGTTTTCTCATCATCCTACTCTCTTTTTGCTTTTTGTTATGTTCTGTTTCTTGTAGGTAGCAGAATAAATTCTCCTACATTCTTTTCTAAGTCGAGTACTGGAGTCTATTTTGCCCAGAATCATAATTTGCAGCAAACCCTCCCTGCCCTTGTCTCAATCTACAACATCCTTGGTTATCTTTTTTTCCTCCCATCTCTCTGGGGACTCCGCCATCCTAAAGGAAGGTGAGGGTGAATGGGGGGCAGTGAGTAGGAGACTATTGTGGTGCTTCGTTGCTGGCTGGACAAATCCACAATGCTCTAGGCTTTTAATGCATTTTAATGTAATTCATGCAAAAATAATAAAAAGGCTCCAAAATGCTGTGCAAGAATGTAATAATACTCTATTGCTTTAAGAGCATAATATCTTTCTCCTTTAAAACTTGTCAAACCTTTCAAGAGAGGCTAGATTCTCCCAAATCTACAGTTTTACATTCTCTTTTTAAGCCAACAAATCTTCAATTCCTTTATATGAGTGTTGCTGCTTCATCCATCTGCTTAGTCTACAGACTGCTATTAGAGCACACCTAAGGGAAGCAACACATACAGGTTAACTGCTTTAGGCTTAGGCAAGTGCTCCCATCACAAGTCTGTTTACATAAAAAAAGCACAGCAGTACCATATTTTGTGTCTTAAACACATTTAGCCTACAACATGACCAGCTCTGTTTTTTTTTTTTTAAAAACAGATGATTCCTAATCATGGTAGATTTTTAGAAACAAAGTCTGTAATACTGTCTCTGAAAATGTGTATGATTTCATACATCTTTGTGCTCGTACTCAGCTAGACTGGCTGACTCTTGAGAGCTTCCATTGGGGCATAAAAATTAAGTACTTCAAAGAAGTGACCAAATTACATCCATTCACTGCATCTAATAATGAATGCACCCAGAAAATAGTCTCCACTGTTGCGAATGTCAGGCAATTCAATCATTACACCTCTTATTAAACTCAAGAGCTTCTGATAATCAAGGTGTCACTAGAACACCTGGTCCCAAATCAAGTTAAGGTTTTCACAAGACAGTCAGGCCAGAATCCCTTACTACATAGTCTGAAGCAACCAGAAGGGTTGCTAGTACAGTTTTCCAAACCAATTCACAGCTTCAACCATGCTGTAGCTGCAGCAGTAGCTCACTGACAATTTTAGTATTAAATGCAGTATCATAAAAAGTCACTCTTAAAACTTTCATTTCCTGTAAGTGGTTTTGTGAAAAATAAACAAAATGTGATAACTGAAAGCTGATTAGTATCCTGAAAGGAACAACCCCTTTAGGGAGACCACTATCTCATCTACAAACAGAAGCAGTTTGAGTTTATAAGTTGAAAGAGTTATTTAACCTAAACATTAAGCACTGCTTCTGACTCACATCAAATAAATAATATTAATATTCAAATTATTATCAATGCAGTTCTCATCTATAAAGCTTAGAAATCAGAAGAACATTCTAGAATACTAATGCTGAGCCATGCTTACAAGTATCTCCAGATGTCCTTCGTTGTGTCTGCTAACTAGAATGATATTTTAAAATTCTTTGTGAAAAAAAAAAACAGAAGCCACTAAAAAGCTGACTTATTAGGGTTGGACAAAACTTTATCATTTCAGTGAATTCATCAGATGTTGATGAACAACAGTTGCTGCTTCCAGTTGTTGACCAAGATCAGACTTAAAAAGCAAGGAGCTCCTGTGTCTTATTGCCAATGCAAAAAAAACCCGAGAGCAATGGTAATTAAGCTACTGGTACAAACACAAAATTAGAATATTCTATTATGTACATAAAAACACTTACTGTAATGAGGTCATTCCTTTTAACCATTCTTCCTTGGTAAAAAATCCCATGCTCTCAGCCTCTAGTTTCCAGGCTAAAACTAACATAATAATCTAGAGGGGGAAAAAAAACAAGGAGGGGGGAGGGGAGAAAAAGGAGTCGGCATGTAAGAAAAGTCCAATTTCTAGATGTTCAAGAAGAAAATTCTATGCATTCAAGCATTCTACAAATTGTTGTACATGCTTGCACTTGTTATTTGTTGCCATTTAAGAGTTCTGCAATGTGCAATCTTTCCTTTAATTGCAGTTTCTGAAAATAAAGCATTACTATAATAAACAAAAAGCCTCACACGCCAGCCATGCATAACTGATGTAGTCAGCTGAAACATCTTAGAACAGCTCCTAAAAGCAGGAAGATAAACAACTCTGATTACTGAAGCTGAGTTTTACACAGGGCTTAATAGAATCATAGAATGGTAGGGGTTGGAAGGGACCTTTAGAGATCATCTAGTCCAACCCCCCTGCAGAAGCAGGTCCACCTAGATCAGGTCACACGGGAATGTGTTCAGTGGGGTCTTGAAAACCTCCAGAGAAGGAGATTCCACAACCTCCCAATCTTATCCAATACATCCTTTTAAAGTGTTAATTAGTATCATGCAAGAAACCTACATTTTCAGGCTCAACACCAATGTCTTCACAGAACTTTTCCATTCCTTCAGGCCCCACAACTTCATCAGGACCTTAAAAACCAGAAAGAAACCAGACTGAAATTTAAGTAACATTTATTGCTCACAAGGGTTACACACAACAGTAATTAGGCTATGTTGCATACAAGCTTACTTTAAAAACACTGAAGCTACTGTTAAGTAGCTTTTATGTTAGAAGTTATTTTATCAACAACAAAAAAATGAATTCTATCTGAGCTACTACTACAGATAATACTCTTTCAACAGTGTTAACATGTTGGGTTTGCAGTAACACAAAAGAGGATGAATCTTCAAATAATGCAAAGTTAGTTTTATGACGCTGAGTAATATGAGGAGAGCGATAACAATAAATCAGAAAAATGCTAAGCATGTCAGTCATGAACAAAGCAGAAAAAGGGTTATGACAGCAATGAAAATAATTATTGTGGTCCTAATCAAGTGAAGTGTTATGCTGCCACTTTTCCATTTTTTTCACAAAGAATCTAAAAAGCAGCAAAATAGTGTATTTAAAGAACACACACACAGGCTACAACATTTTGTTTCTCTTAATCTCTCTGGTTTCAGTTATTGCTGCTAAAATAATCACAGAATCTCAAGGGCTGGAAGGGCTTGAAAGATCATCTAGTCCAACCCCCTGCCAGAGCAGGATCACCTAGAGTAGGTCACACAGGAACTCATCCAGGTGGGTTTGGAATGTCTCTGGAGAAGGCTTCACAACCCACCTGGGCAGCTGCAACCAAATTTTATTGGGAGGTCTGTTGACATGCTAATTTGATGTGTCTTGGATCGTTATGTTAACATTAATTTAGTGAATATGAACTCATGTAAGAAGTAAATAGTAGCTTTCAAAGCAATGTGCCATGTAAGGATTTTTTGGCAAATTTTGCTATTTATATACAGACAGAACAGTTCGCTTCCCCCCCCCGCCCCCTTCCCAATACTGGTCTTCGTCTGTATCTGCTGCTGTTATTGTCAGCAGAATTGAGTCTGGATAATGTATTTTGAATAATTATTCACTGTGAGACAAGAAGACAGGCAATAAAAACTACTGAAATAGCTACTTTTACAGGAAAATGTAACTGTCATCTAAGATTGTGAACCTCCTCCTCTCAAAAAATGTTGCAAAGAACATTTTACCTAGGTAAGGCAAAACACTGCCATCTGGTTTTGAGAAGCCCTTAGAACGTTTTAAAAAAATGCAAGGTTAAGTCATGGAGAGAAATACATACAAGGGTTGACTGGTAATGACAAGTATAAAGGTGAATCAGTGGTTTTGGCACTGAAATCGTATGTATATATATGTGCAGGTATCAGAAGAATATTAACCAAGAATTATGATCTTCTTCAGAAAAGGACTCTTTAATCCAAAAGAGTATGGCTCAAACCTAAATTAGAAAGCAGATTACTTGAACCAGTAGTTCATTACTATGTAATGATGGCAAGGAAAACATTAGCTCTGATAAATTTACTCAGATCAATTGCTGGCAGATAAATCATCTGCTTATTTCATACTGAGAACTGGCCACTCCTGAGTGTTAATCACCAATCAGTTATGATGGACTTCAAGTAGTGATTAGATGAGAAAAGAAATTAATAACTGTTTAAAGATCCTTAATTTCTAACTATATAATTAGGAAGTAAATGACAGTAACAGTCTAATAAATTCTACAAAATACACTGTCTATTCACTGAAAGCAGCTGTTATTTGGATAGCAATTATGAGTACAGCATTCACTTTTGAATAAAATATCCGTTATTTAGAATATAAAAAATGTTAGGACAGATTCTCAGATAGTAAAAACAGTATAAACATTTATTATTTCATGCTGTAAAACAGAAATCCTTTTCTTTCCAATTTGATTATAAACAAGATCTACTTGGATAAATAAACTTGTGTCTAAACTACCTCTTAATGTTCTGACTTCCACTAGCCCATTTCAAATTAAGAGGCAGAACCATTCAGTATAACCTGGTTCAAAACCACACTGTTCAACTCCATTTTAAAGAATGCCACAGGAAGTTACAAAGCAGAGAGTAGAGTAGAAAAAGTAAAAAAGAACAAATACTGAAAAGGTAATAGCAAAAGCTATACTAATTCAAGCAAATGTTGTAAGAAAGAAAACATGAGCATATTTTTCATGTCTTCATCAGAATTTAAAAAAAGCAAACAATATCTAATATACTCATTTGTTTTTTTTAAAAATATATAGTTTTAAATATGAATCCATTGCACATTACCTGCATATTCGTAAAACCAAGCCAGGCACTTTTTGCTTGAAAAATGTTCCTCTCCGCTTATTACTTTACCAGAGGCTTGTGATCTGCAATAGCTTAAAGAAACGTATCAATGATAAGTGTTATTTTAATATGAGAAAATGGAATTAATTTAAATGTAAATTACAAATTGTTAATTATTAGTTCAAATGATTTAAACCATTTCACAGACTCAGTATATATACACAGTCAAGCAGAATTTGTTAAAGAGCAACTGTCAGTCCCCCTATTTCAATACTTGTTGGAACACAAAGTTACCTTGAAATACCACTCTTTCAGGGCTCAATTTATTCCAACTATTACTTTTTCTGAAATGCAAAAGTACTGTTGTCTTGTAGACATTAAAGCAAAAAAGCTCACAGACAGACGGTAAAGAAATCACTACCGAGTAATTCAAACGCCTTATTATCTACTTATATTTACACATATAGGCATTTAAAGTTAGGTCTCTAATAAGCAGCATGATCTTCAGGAGTGCTGAATATGCACAGATCCCATTTAGGTCAACAGGAGCTGCAGAGTTCGACATATTTAAAAGTCAGGCTATTTATAGCAAAGCATCTAAATTTGGGAAGAAAACTTGGTCAAATTTGTTTACATTGTACATCTACATGAACATGTAACTAAGTATCTGTATATTCTACAGATGTTTGGTACACATACCAGATTAGTAATATGCAATCTAAGACTAAAGACTAACACTGCTCAGCATACAGAGTTTCCCCCCCCTCCACATTGTCTTCATTATGCAACACACAATAGGAAGTGAATGTTCGTAACTTATAATTTCTTAAAAGAATACACGTGAGAATTGACTTCTTCCAGTAAAAGCACCAGTCACATGAAAGCATCTTTAGTTAGTAAGGATTTGCAGCACCTTTTCAATATGCAGTCCTTCCAAGCACAAGTTATATACTTTCAGAACAAGCTAAGAGTATATCTAAGAATGAGGTGAAAGGTAACTGTATGAGAGGATTTAAAATTATGCAGCTCCTACACTGCAATTTAAAAATGAAAACGTCAAGCAGGGAAAGAATAGCTCAGTTCTGAAGGTGGTGAACACTTGATCTCCCATAGTTCATTTTGATCTTCACTGGAACAGAAAGCAACACTCTCTCCAAGGTGAACCCTCACGTACTGAATGCAGGAATTAAATATGTACTGCAGATAAGGATCCATTAAATTGACATTAAAAACACAAGTCCCCAGAAAGAAACAAAGTCATACAGTATGCTACTGTTTATTGGTTTTATCCAGTTGAACATACAGCCATTTGTAATCATTGGTTTTACTAAAGAATATTACCAACATATTTCTGTGTAAGAATGCTATGCTTAAAATACTTTCATAGCAAGTATTTTGTGATTTTCTCTCATTGTCATCATCATTTTTGCCCAATGACTACTAGTTTCCTGGGGGTTTTTTTGGTGGTGTGGTTTTTTTTTCCCCCTCTTGAAACACTTTCAAAAGATATACTTTTTTTTTAATTGAAGTCATCAAAATTTTTGTCAGCAGGGTTCAGGAAAAATGAACTGAAACTGGAACAGATGAAGAGAAGAGTGGTGATGAGCAAGGAAACTGAAAATCAGTTTTTCAAGCCAGACGAAGGTAGCCTGTTTAATTTAACAAAAACTGTGAGAAAAGAGAAGCACTTACTCTAAACACACTATGAGGCAGAACCATGAGCAAGGAGCATTACATAAAGGATAATACAGGCACAGGAATGATTGTTAACTGGCTAGAAATAAATTTAGACTGAAACTAACAGATCATGACCACAAAGAGCAAACCCTGGAATAGTTATCCAAAATGAACAATCAAAATAAAATAAAAGTCTGAGTACTTCTAAGCTCAAGCTTGGTCAGCCTGTGAGAAAGGCCACAGTTTCTTGCAATAGCCATTTCCCTAGTGTTGATTTCTTAAGTCCTTTGTATTCTATGTCCTCAGGATGTTTGTCATAACTACTGGTTTACTGACATACTTGAGTTGTAATAGATGAAGGCATGCAGTTACTTTAGGGAAGCCACATGGGAAGCTCCTACCACACCATATTAATGGTTTATCATTCTAATGGTAATTTTCAGGCCTAAGTGGTCTTTTTATGGTAGTAAATAATCAATACGCTTCAGACTCCTGTATTTATTACAAAAATCTTTCCTGATTTTGTTTTGACACTGCTGACCTCTCCTTCCATTTCACTGAAAAAAAAAAAAGATATGATTTAACGTAGACACCCTACATATTGGTCATGTTAAGCTGAGGAGAGCTGCCTACCCGAGGTAAAAGGTTAGAACAAGAGGAAATGGCCTGAAGTTGCACCAGGGAAGGTTTAGATTAGACATTAGAAGGAACTTTTTCACTGAGAGGGTTGTTAAGCATTGGAATGGACTGCTCAGGGAGGTGTTGGAGATATTTAAAAAAAATACATAGAAGAGGTGCTGAGAGACATGTTTTAGTGCTAGGCTTGGTAGTGTGAAGTCAGTATTTGGACTTGATGATCTTAAAGGTCTTTCCAACCTAAGTGATTCTATGATTTTACGATTCTATGAATATGGGGACAAATACTGGAACTGGCCCAGCAAAACCTGCAGTAAAGAGGTGCAGCCCAGAACGTTTCTCACCCGAGTGTGAAGGAGTCAGAGGCAGCCGCTGCGGCCCCGGCGTGCCTCCCGCACCAGTACATCCCGCCGCGGGACGTGCCCGCGAGCACGGGGCCGCCCGGCCCTGTGGCGCCCCTCGCCTCCGACGCGCCCCCCGGCCGCCGCACAAAGGAACGCCGGGGGCACGCGGTGCGGTGCGGAGCCGCTGCACGGCCAGGGCCACCTGCCCCTCCCCCTCCCGCCCGCAGACGGCCCCGCAGCCGCCCGCCCGGGACGTGACAACCGGCAACGGCCGCCGGCACCGCCGCGGGCCCGGCCCGGCCCGCACGCCGCTGCCCGCCGGGCGGTGCCGCGAGACGGTACCTGCCGAGTTTACATTTCTTGAGGCCGGTGTCCTCCGCCACCGCAGCCGCCGACCCCGAGGACTTCCTCTTCTTCTTCACCGGCATCGTCCTGCCTCGGGGCGGGGACTGCCCCGCTGCCGGGGCCCGCGGCCGAGGTTTCCCCCGGGCTCACCGCCCCCCGGCGCCTCCCGAGACCGGCAGCGAAGGGGTGAGCGGAGCCCCGTCCTGCCCGGCCCCTCCCCACCCCTGCCGCCTCGCCGCGCAGGCTCGCCCGCCCGCCGCACCAGTCCCAGGGGTGGGTGTCGCGCCCGCAGCGGGAGAGGGGAACCGGGCGCTAACGGCTGCTCAGGGAACGGCGAGCGACCCGGACACAGACACCGCTGAGCAGGAAGTGACCGCGCCGCCAGAGCCCCGCCTCCGGGCGGGTAGGGCTGGGCTCGCGCCCTTCCCGTGTCGAGGCTCCGCCCGCGCGCCGTGCGCAGCGTGCGCCGGGGGACGGGGGCGCTTGGCCGCTGCGGCGCCTGCTGCCAGCGCGGTAACGTGGGGAGGCGCGAGCCCTTTGCTGCTGGCGGCACGCAGCGAGGCTGATCCGCTGCCTGTGCGGAGCCGCAAGAGCGGGGAGCGGCTGATGGCCGAGTTAACCGCCAGTGAGGGAAGGAGACGTGTTTGTTTTCCGTAAAGACCCCCTTGGTTGGAGGAAAGGGCTGTGGCGGCGGCGCTGGCGGACACTGAACGATGGGCCGGTGCGAGCCCGCGCTGGCTGGCGAAGCGGTGAGGCCGGTGGCCGATCCGCCGTAGGCACCGCCAGCCAGTCCGCGCAGCGCTGCTGCATGAAGCACAAGTGGTATCGCCTCTGCACACTCCTGCACACTGCCCGTCGCCGCTTGTCCCACGCAGCCAGCCCTCGGAGCCTCGGCTACCTTGAGAAGCCGGGGGCTGTGTGTGTGGGGTGTCCCTGAGGCGGCTCCCAGCTGCTGCTGGCAGGTGTCAGGAAGCCCTGAGCGCTCGCCGCTGCCGCAGCTGGGGCTGCCATCCGGCTCTGCCTTGCGGCACCGGAGCAGCGCAAGCCCCCGGGCCGCTGGTTCGCTAAGTGCTGTGCCGGGGAGGGAGAGTGAAGCCGCCGCAGAGCCGCGGTGCCGTGACGCCGCTGGAGGTGCCGTTCCCGTCTCGGGCGGCGCGGGGCGGCCTGCAGAGGGCGCGCGCCGCCCTTCCCGGCGCGCTCCCTGATTACCGAGCGCCTCGATCGCCGCCTGGCCCGTCGCTGCTCCGAGCAAGCTCGCGAGCTTCCCAGCGCAGCCATGTTCGGTCACCATAGTGACGGGTCTTGGCAACGTAGCGACGCCGGGAGGCCTCGGGCCTCGTCCCGCGCCCGGGCGTGAGCCGCCGTCCTTCCCGCCGCCCGCCCTTTGGGTCTTCTCCCGTTAGCCCTCCCGCTACTCCCGTGGGGTTCTGGATCCACCCCCGCCTCGGTCCTGCGTGGTCCTGCCAGCATGGCCGGGGTGGCAGACAAGAGGAAGCGGTTTATTTCTGCTACGGCTGCGAACTACTTCGGAGTGGATCCAGCTGTGGATACTGCTGCCCCGGCCCTCCACTCCTGTCCGGAGCTGACCAACTTCCTCGATGACGGGAATGAGTTCCTCCTCGTTGTGCAGCGCTCGGGCACGCAGCTCACCGCGTCCAACAAGGTACGGTGGTGGCCGGCACCTGCGGGTCCGGCGTGTCCTCCGCGTCGCGATGTGCGAGTGGCGATGCACAGCCTGGTGTCCAGCCCAGGTTCAGTGCTCATAAAACGCTGGTACCTGATGTGGGAGACATCTTCCTATTGCAAATACCTATGCTGGTCTCAGTGTCTGCTGCATAAAGTACTTGCTCAAGAGTCTGTGAACCATGGCCAGCTGCGGGATGTACTTGTTAGTTGTTTCTGCCCATACTGATATGTAGTTTTACTGTGCTGTGTATTTCTGCTGTGTGAATGTAATGTGTAGGCACAGACGTAGCTTGGACCAGCCAGCTTGAATAAAGATGGTAGGGATAAGTTAATGCAGCTGGCATGCTACTTCAGAAACAGGTGCTGCAAGTTAATCAATTGGGCCCTGGGTGATCTCATGGGCAGAAGCAGCATATAAGGAGGTAGCTAGCAAAGGAAGGGTGGCTTCGAGTCAACTCTGGTGGTTGTACTGTGTTGCCCCTGTACGTCTCTGCACGTGCATTACTTAGACCCTCTACGTCTTTGAGTGATTATTGCCTTCACAACAACAACATTTGGTGACCCCGACGTGATTCGCTGAATCGGTTGGATCAAGAACCCTCGGCAGAAAAGCACTTGGATTTCTGCTGGAAAAGGCAAGTAATCTGAGCAAACTGATATAATGGGAAAAATGCTAAGCAAAGAGGAAAGTCCTATTGACACCCTCCAGCATATCCTTGCGGAAAAAGGATTCAATTATGAAAGAGAGCCTTTGCTAAGGCTTGTAAGATGGGGACAGGAGGTAGGTCTCTTTGCTTCCCCCCAAGAAGTATATGAAAAAGGACACTGGGAAAAGCTAGGAGACATGTTGAATAATGCTATTGGCTTGTGTAAATTGGTATCATCCATTATACACCAGCTAGAAGCTGAGCGTGCTGCCGCTGCTGCCATGAAAGCAGAAGCTGCTGCACCATCTGCGTTCCCAGTGGATGCTAAAAGATTCTTTGGAGGTGGTGACTTTATAGTGCCATCGGCTCCACCTCTAGAAGAAAATACTCAGAGATTCTTCGGAGGGGATAATGTTGTAATACCCTCGGCTCCACCTCTGGAAGAGGAGAGCATGGATGTGAGCCCACCTCCCCCAGAACCCCCTAGAGCACCGTTCCAGGAGCCGAATACACACATTGCTTCTCCTCCCCTCCCACCCACCCTTCACCATCCTGCCCCATCCCACCCTTCTGCTATACCTGAAGGAGTACCTAACAGAGAACGGAAGGTACGTTTTACAAATGATATGCCGTTGCCCCTGAGCTCATCAATCCCTGAGTGTATTCCTCTGCCATCATCACCCCCAACTTCTAGTGAAGATCAACAAAGACAATTATTAAAGGAAGAGTTAATACAACATGGAGAAGATATGAAACACACTTTGGCCCAGCTGGAGGAACTGATAGAAAAACCAAAAGCAACAGCTAATCAGCTGTTGGAACGAATTAATGAATTAACCAAAACAAAGATTAAAGTTTCATCCTCACAGGTACTCAGAGATCCTCGTCCAGATGATTATGATCCGGCTAAGAAATGGAGAGGCCTCATACGTGATGCGGTAATCGAAGGCGAATTTATTCCGCAAGCCTTTCCAGTAATAACAGCACAAAGAAAACGACAATGGGCACCTTTAGATTGGAAATTGGTAAGAGAAGGCCAGAAAGCAGTAATGCAATATGGCTTGTCCAACCCATACGTTCAGACATTACTAGATCATATTTTTGCCAGTGGGTTAATGACTCCATTTGACTGCCGGAAGCTTGCAGAAACTTTCCTGAAGCCCACTCAGGTATTATTATGGGAGTCTGAATGGGAAAAAAGAGTTGATCTGACGGTGGTGGAAAACATGGACTTACAACAGGGAGATCCGCGGCGAGTCGTCACAGCAGACATGATGCTGGGTAAAGGAGCATTCGCTGATCCTCAGGTACAAGCCCGGCTGCATGAAGCTATCTTGCAGCAAACACAGACACTGGCACGTCAAGCATTTAAGATTGTTCCTGATATGGGGGTGCCAGTTCCCTCATATACAACTATTATTCAAAAACCTAATGAGCCTTTCATGACCTTCTTAGACCGCCTAAGAGCAGCTCTGGATCGTATACCAAACATGTCGGCTGAAGTAAAGGCGGAAATAGGATTACACTTAGCAGTTGCTAACGCTAATCATGACTGCAAAAAGATCCTGCAGGCTCTCCCGCGGACAGCAACTTTGGTCGACATGATAGAAGCCTGCTCTAGGGTAGGATCGTCAGCACATTTAGCTGAGGCAATGGCAACAGCATTGAAACCTTTAGTTCAAGCCCACAAAGGAGATCGGAGGCCAAAGTGCTTTAACTGTGGAAAAATAGGACACGTGAAAAATCAATGTCGGTCCAGACCATTGGTATGGACAAACAGCTCCGCCAGGCCATCTGGGTCCAATGGCAGATTTCATGGTAATTGTTACAGATGTGGCAAGTTTGGCCATAGAGCCACTGAGTGCCGCTCTCGAGTGGCCAGACATACAATGCCTAAGGGAAACGGGTTGACGAGCGCAAAAAGGGCGAGCGCGATGACACAAAAACGCCCTTCAACACCAAGAGCTGCCTGGATGGCCTCAGATCAGCCACTGCAGGAAGCGCAGGAGTGGATGTGGAAACAGCAGTAGATGTAACCATCCACAACACAGAGGTAACAATTATCTCCTCTAACGTTAATGGACCCCTTGGCTATGGATTAAGCGCTTTGCTTTTAGGACGGTCATCGGCCTCTCGACAGGGTATTTTTGTGCTCCCCGGTGTAATTGATGCAGACTATGAAGGAAATATTGGAATAATGGTTAAAGTTTGGCAGCCACCAGTTCATATACCTAAAGGAACTAAAATAGCGCAATTAGTTCCTTTCAGAGCTAAAGTTCCTTTCGCAGGAAGTCGTAAGCGTCGAGACGGTGGTTTTGGATCCACTGGAGTACCTGAGGTAAGACTGGCGGTGCCGCTTTCACAGGGAAAGCCCACTCAGACGGTTGTATTCCAACATCCAAATGGTGAACACATGGTTGGGTACAACACATTACTGGATACGGGAGCAGATGTTACTATTGTGCCATTATCCTATTGGCCAAAAAGCTGGCCTTTAGAGAATTTAGACACCCCTGTTGTTGGAGTAGGAGGAATACAGATGACAAAAATTAGCACAGACCTGATTTCGGTATGTATACAGGGCGAAGAGAATAGATGTGTGCAAATTAGGCCCTATGTAATGAATACTTCAGTTTGGCTTTTGGGTAGAGATGCCTTAAGCCAAATGGGCTTTCGTTTGTCAAATGAAAATTTTTAATGGCGGCCATTGATGGGCGACCAATCCTGAAGTTAACCTGGCTAACAGATAAACCAGTTTGGATTGATCAATGGCCGCTAAGCAAAGAAAAGCTCGCCCACATTCATGAATTAGTAAATGAACAACTAGAGAAGGGTCATATTAAACCATCCACCAGTCCATGGAATACACCAATTTTTACTATCCCTAAAAAATCAGGGAAGTGGAGGCTGTTACATGATTTAAGAGCTGTTAATGCAGTGATGCAGGACATGGGTGCTTTACAGCCAGGATTACCCTCTCCTGCAATGCTTCCAAAAGAGTGGCCCCTGTTGGTGATTGACTTAAAGGACTGCTTTTTCACAATTCCCTTACATGAGGATGACAGTGAGAAGTTTGCCTTTACAGTACCATCGATTAACAAACAAGAGCCAGCAAAACGATATCAATGGACTGTTTTACCTCAGGGAATGAAGAACTCACCAACTATTTGTCAAACTTATGTTGCCTGGGCGCTGGCACCTCTGCGCAAAAAATACCCTCGTGTCTTATTTTACCATTATATGGATGATATCTTGATTGCAGGGAAAGGCCTGGACCAGCATCTCATTCTACAAGAAGTGAACCGACAGTTAAGCATCTCCGGGTTGGTGATCGCGCCAGAGAAGGTACAAATGCACGCCTCTTGGAAATATTTAGGTAATATTATCACTGATGCGCGCATTTATCCTCAGAAGGTGGCAATTAAAACAGATATTGCTAACTTAACAGACGTTCAAAAGCTGATAGGTGATATCCAATGGGTACGAACCATATGTGGTATCACAAATGAGGATCTTGCGCCACTAATGCCTTTGTTAAAGGGCTCAGTAGAGGCTGATAGTGCGCGAAGACTGTCTCGGCAGCAAATCCAAGCAATAGAAAAAATAGGAAGCAAGATAGTCAATAACTACAGTCACCGATATGATCCTGACTTGTCAATTAACATTGCTGTGATAAGTCAAAACCAGCATGTAATGGCAATCTTGATGCAATGGGATTCAGTAGCGAAAGACCCATTGAGGATCTTGGAGTGGATATTTTTGCCATATAATTTACAAAAAACAATTACCACAAGGCTTGAGGCAATTGCAAAAATAATAGTTAAGGCCAGGAAACGTCTGCTGGAAATAGCAGGGATTGAGGCAGACATCATTTTCGTTCCTCTCACAGATGAGTTCTTGAACTGGGCACTGCAACAATCTGATGAATTACAGTGGGCCTTATTGTCATATCCAGGAACTATAAATAATCATTATCCGGCCCATAAATTGTTCTCTGTTAAATTTCAAATGGAAGACCGGCCGTTGAGATCAGCAGTACCCGTTAAAGGCCTGACTGTTTTTACCGACGCCAGTAAGATCCAAGCCAAAGCAGGAGTGGTTTGGTGGGAAAATGGAAAATGGCAAAATCTAACTGTCCACTCCCCAGGCAGTTCAGTTCAACTGCTGGAACTGATGGCTGTAGTTAAAACTTTTGAGAAATGGTCAGACGTCCCATTAAACATCATCTCCGATTCCCTCTATGTGGTCGATGCTGTCACTCGATTAGAGAGAGCGCTGTTGAAAGAAATCTCTAATCAGAATCTGTATAACTTATTTCTGCGACTCTGGCATCAGATAAATGAACGGCAAACTGCTTATTATATTGGACATATTCGAAGCCATTCGGGCTTAAAAGATGGCCTATCAGTTGGCAATGAAATTGTTGACAGGATAGTGGCAGCTCCTTTATTGATACCTACGGGGCCAATAATTGACAAATTTTCTCAAGCCCGAAGATCGCACGATTTTTTTCATCAAAGTGCGAAAATGCTGGCGAAGCAGTTTGACCTGACTATATCGGACGCTCAGGGTATTGTTTCCACGTGCCCTGCATGCCAGAATCAGATCGGCCTAGGAGTAGGAGTCAATCCCAGGGGTCTGGCACCATTAGGTATATGGCAATCAGATATCACTGTCTATGCTCCTTTTGGGCGATTTAAACGTATACATGTTACTATTGATACTTATTCAGCCATGGTTTGGGCCACAGCCTTAACCAGTGACAGTTCTCGAGACGTCATAAGACATTGGAGGAGTTGCTTTGCTGTCCTTGGTGTTCCAAGAGAGATAAAAACTGATAATGGCTCGGGATACATAGCCAGTAAAACACGTAAGTTTCTAAACTTATGGGGTGTTAAACATACTACTGGTATCCCAGGAAATTCCACCGGTCAAGCCATTATTGAACGGACACATCAAACCTTAAAAGGCCTTCTAGAAAAACAAAAAACGGGGGAAGAGGGGGTGAGTCCTCAAGACAGACTAATGAAAGCCCTTTATACAATGAATCATCTCAGAATTGTGGCAAACCGGAATGAACCACCGGCATTAACACACTTTGCCCAAATGAGTCGGGATTTGGATTTTACTGACAAACCTAAAGTTTGGTATAAGAATCCCACTACTGGAGAGTGGCAAGGACCTGCAGATCTGTTAACGTGGGGAAGAGGCTATGCTTGTGTCATTACAGATCAAGGTCCCCGATGGATTCCGGCAAAATGGATCAAGCCACATCAACAGAAAGGACTTAACTGTAAGACCAATGGAAAAAACAATCTTGAGGAAAGAACCAAGTGATCCACCCTCAATCCATCACTCTATTAAAATGTAAACCCTCGCAACTGTGGCACCACTTAGGCTGCTGTAAATTCCTTCAGCTATAAAAGAATTAAAGAACTTAAGATGACCAACAGATGAAGAGATACTTCCATCTTATTGATAATGCTCACAGATCAGCATGCTAAAGGATCTGAAGAAAAGTCCAGAACTACATCAGGAAAAAGAAATATCAGTGGAGCTACCAAGACCTCATCCCTTCCTGCCAGTGTGCGTCCCTCCTACCAACACATATCAGATTGTTTATTTTGACTTTATGGATTTCTGTATTGTTCAGCGATGTAGCTGTTATTGACCTTTTGTTGTAAACTCATGGCCATGGGTAAAAATATTTATGTTTTCTTCATGTACCTTTAATTCTGAAATGTGTTGCTAAAGGCTGGCTGGTTCAAAAAAGAAAAAGGGGGGAATTGTAGGCACAGACGTAGCTTGGACCAGCCAGCTTGAATAAAGATGGTAGGGATAAGTTAATGCAGCTGGCATGCTACTTCAGAAACAGGTGCTGCAAGTTAATCAATTGGGCCCTGGGTGATCTCATGGGCAGAAGCAGCATATAAGGAGGTAGCTAGCAAAGGAAGGGTGGCTTCGAGTCAACTCTGGTGGTTGTACTGTGTTGCCCCTGTACGTCTCTGCACGTGCATTACTTAGACCCTCTACGTCTTTGAGTGATTATTGCCTTCACAACAACAACAGTAATGCAGGCTGGAGAATGGCTCGTTGTCTTGTTGCAAATGCTAGCTGAAGTCTGATGTGTGTATTGTTCCTGAGTAAGGGTGCATGTGGATGAGTGAAGGGTGGATTACCAACATCCATGTGGCAAACATGGCCCAGTATGTGGCACATTAGACGGTATTTGACAAGTATTAAGGTGAATATTTGTCCAAGTCATGTATTTTGCAGATGGGTGTTTCCAGCTGTGAGTAAATCTGAGATTTGTTGTGTGAAATGTCCTACTCTGTGTTCAGTGAGTGATTCAGCTGAGCAGTACTGTGGGGCGCGATGTGCAGTGAATGTCACCGTGTAATCAGGGCATGATGTGGTGCCTGCAACATGGAGTATACAGGCAAAGTAGGGGTCTTGATGTGCATCCCATCACTCTGCTGTGAGACCTGGGAAATGATGTTTGTTATGTCCGTGTCATGATGTGTACCAGATTTTGGGATGTGCTGCTGCGACAATGTCTAATATACAAAGCCACAGTCAGCAGCTGTGGAAGATCAGATGCATATTGGGACTATAATGTATACCAGTGAAATAATGTCTGAAGGTGCAGAGCTAAAGGCTTGATAAGAAAGTAAAACCAATACTATTGGGTAAAACAGAAAGCTGTTCTTACTAGCCCTCTGTTCCTTTTAACAGAACATAAGTTTGCAGATATTTACGATGGCACGGAATTTGGGATTACAGCTAGTGTATTTTTTTGCTGTTGTCTAATCAAATGTTTAATGATGTTGCCTTGTTTCACGAATTCTCCTCAACTACAGTTTGAATAATTGATTTTATGATAGTTTTGGTAACTTTACTCATAAGTTGGACTATGAAGGGAGCAAGAGTCATGTTATAACTCGTGATTTTACTGATGAAGGAGCATGCCTTTCTCTGTCCTTGAGAAATCTATGATCTGCAATAGTGTTATGTATTTACAGATTCATGAGAACAATACTGAATATTTAGAAAAAATAGTCCCACAGTTAAGTAGCATCAAAATTCAATGAAAAAGATAGTCTTCATGCTTAGTTTTCTTTAGGTAAGATGGAGTTTCTGGTTTCTCCTGAGAAAGTGCCAAGTAGAATTTTCAGAATGGTGTAAATAATGGTGGTATTTATAAATGTTTTATAACGAAAGAAGGCACCATGGTGTTGGAATTCAGGTTCCGATGAACTCATAATAAAAGTTTTCATTTTCTCTGCAAATCAGATAGTACCAGAATGTTAGCAGAGGTCACGGGCAGTAATATGGTATTTTATACTTTGATTTAAACAACTTCTCTAAATGCTGTACGTAATTTAGTATAGTATGCAGTCACTAACAGTTTTCTAAACAAATCCTGTCTTCTTGATTATTTCAGATTGAAGCTACTCATTCAAAGAATAATGTTTTGGTGTTCTTTAAGCTGCGACCTGATGTAATTACAGAAGATAATCTTCATAGTAATATTCTGGTGTCATCTATGCTAGATTCACCAATTAACACCCTTTATCAAGCTGTACGACAAGTTTTTGCACCAGTGTTACTGAAGGTGAGCAAGATACCAATGTAAAGGTTCTGTAGATCTATATTGGAACATTGGAATTCCATGGGGTGATAGATCTAATTTATAAGTTAGAGAAGGTACTTCACCTCTTATCAGTAAGGATGAGAGGAGGATTCTGATCATACGTATGCCTGACTAGAAAAATGGAATATGCTGAGCAGTGGTAGTTAATGGAGATAACAGCTCCTTACTTCCTTTCCACCAGCAAATCTGGTCTTTTATCCTTTTCTTGTTTTTGATATTCTTGTATTTTAAATGAAATGTATAGGTCTGTATCATGCAAACTATGATTCTGTAATATGTGGCAGATAGATGTGCTAGGCTCTAGATTAATTTGTACAGCTGCATTTTTCATAGTTTTGCTTTTTTAAAATGTTCTGAGACTTTTCTTTCTGTTCAATTACAGGACATATATCCTTTGTGGATTTTTTGTCAAAAATGTTGACCAGAAGTTGAACAAACAGAATTTCAGCATTTAAATATTTTTAGTTTCTTGTATGTCATAATGTTAGTAAAATAATTTTAGAAAAACACACTAACTCAGTATTTGATTCTCTGAATTTCCAGATGCTACTATAGAAGTAGATTCCAATTGCATTAAACCTAAGACAATTAATTATGAAGATTTTTTAACACATTTTTAGGGTGCCTTTGTAAATACAAACCCTGACTTTTGATTTTGTGATAAAAATATTTTACAGTATTATTCTGAGTTGTTAAGTGAAAAAATGAATTATTACATTGTCTCATCACATGGCTGGTTACTAAAATTAATCTGAATGCTTTTGTAAAAAAAAAATAATGGGAGGAAAATAGTAATGGTTCTGTCATGCGATTCACAGTTTTTGAAATTTTCATTGCAGGATGAGAGATGGAGTGAAACATTTGATCCTAAACTCCAGAAACTTCTAAGTGAGCTCGAAGCTGGCTTGAGTTCTGTTCTCAGAAGATCAGATTCTAAATACATTGGAACTAAATTCAGTGAAGATGATGTGCAAGGTTTGTTTTGTAGTTACTCTTTTATACTTAATTTTAGATTAGGGGTATTACAGAATGGTAGGGATTGGAAGTGACCTCCAGAGATCATCCAGTCAAACCCCTGCTAAAGCAGGTCCACCTTGATCACGTCACACAGAAACCTGTCCAGGTGCGTTTTGAAAACCACCAGACTCCACACCCTCCCTGGGCAGCCTGTGCCAGGGCTCCCTTGCCCTCATAAAACTGAGTAAAGTATTTACAGGTTGAGTTTTCAGTCTTCATTACCCTAGTGACTGCAAAGTGTAAAATATAGCATTGTGATGAATAGTTTTGAATTGGTGTGATCAACTCTGGTCTCTTGGTATGAACTTGATACTCCATCTAGTCAGAGTCGAAATCGCATAACCATGTAGTAAAAATTTGCTTTAGAAGGTATATTCTGACTGATTATTTTGTGACTATTTGTGTATTTAATATTTAAATATTTTCTGATATTATTTACAGCTATACTTACACCAGCAGATGAATTTCAGTTCTGGACAGAATGTGCTCATCATGGGAGTAAATGGTGCAGTAAAGAGAGAGCTTCTCATTTTAAAGACTTATTTGAGGACATTGCTAAAGTATGTTTTCTTTTGTATCATCAGTGATGTATTTATAGATTTAGTAAAAAAATTCTTATGAAACTTACATCAGTATGTACCCTCTTTTCAAACTGGGAATATATAATTGTGTAGTTATTTTCTCTTGGGCAAAATTTTACTTTAAATTATGTTCATGTAGTTTCTAGTAACAATGAATGGTGCAGGGCAATTTGGCCACAGAATACTAAGAGCTACTGTAGAAATACAACAGCGTGCCATGATCTGTGAGGTAGAAATTCACTTATGAAATTACAAAAAATGCAGATGAGGATAATGCTATCAGGCAACATTTCTGGCACCTGTAAAATGATTGAATATTGCTTCAGATATCAATGCATGCTTCACATAAATAAACTTACACAAATGCTTGTTTTTTCAAGAGGATTGTGCCATATTTTGTTAAGCAATAAACCCCAGGAAACTGTAGCAATTGCCAGCTTCAGAAAAGTATAAACATTTCTATGATAGTCGTTGCAAAGTAATCGTATTAAGGATATTTTTTTTTTCTAGGACTATTACAGTTTGGATAGTCTCTCATTATTTGAAGTTGTGGATTTGGTGGAGACTACCAAAGATACCGTTGATGGTGTGTGGAGACAAACAGAACACGATCCTTATCCTCAGCCACGCATGCATAATCTCTTGGATGTAATAGGTAAACCATTATGCAGTCTTTGTTAAAGAAACAGTTGAGAAAAAGTAAAATGAATCCTTGAGCAGAGACCTTCTTTCTCCTAAAGGCACCAGTGATAGCCTTCAGCGTTAAGGTGCTTTCTTCTTGTAATTATGATCTATAATTATTATTTGCCTTAAAGTACCCAATAATTTAGGCAATTCTCTTAGATGCCTTGACACATGCTTGGGAAGATGATAGATATAACAAGATGAAGTTGAGTACCTTTCAGCCTATGGACTGGATTTGTCTTGCTTCCATTTAACTCCCTGTTGTTCTCTCAAAGGAGAAACTTTGCTCACATAAACCCCTTTTGAAGGTTGATTTGGTAGTCTGGGGGTGAGAACAGGATGTGCACATAAGTTTCGTCTCAGAAAAAGTCCCACACTGTGGGACAGGTTTAAGACTGAGTTTGTTGCCGCCAGATGTGTGTGTGCATGAGAGGAAGGATTACTGGGGACAGGCAGCTACTGCCATTAGAACTCATAAAGAGAGATACTTATGTGTGGATTCCAGAATCCAAATCTGTCAGCTTCTCACATTGGACCACCCTCTGTTAACCTTGAAGTATTTAAGAGATTTATTGTATCTGAAACAAAGTAATCAGTTATTGTGACATTTGTGTAGTTTGAAATCAAGTTGTTAATGTTTAGTTTTTTAAAAACATGATTGGAACATGGTGTAGCATTCAAAAGAATTATTTTAAACAAACATTGGTTTTGTATACATTTTTGTGTTCTAGGCGGGTCACTAGGTAGGTATGTTCAGAAGAAATTAGCAGCTTTGAATTTGTGGGAAGATGTTTTTCACAGCGTTAAAGAAAATCTGAAGGCTGGCATCTTGATTTGTGAGCAGTGGGTGTCAGCTTGTGAGTACCTAACTGGACAACTGTGGCAACGTTATACTCTACATCCGTGGAAAAATGAGAAATACGTCCCTGAATCATTAGCCAAACTTGGCAAACGTCTTGATGAGGTAGAAATTTTAATTATACACGTTTTATTTCATTAGACACAGAATTGACAGTTTTATTTTTAAGTTAAAGGAGGAATTAAAATACTTTCATAGTATTTTCAGAATCAGATGTTGTTTCCAAATCCATGTTTTCCTAAGCCTTTCAAACTTTCATGTAAAAAGGAGCGGGATAGGGGAATGGAGTGTTGTGCTTGTGCTCTTTGCTTCTGAATGTAAGTTTTCATAGAATCATAGAATGGTGGGGGTTGGAAGGGACCTTTAGAGATCGTCTTGTCCAACACCCCTGCCAAAGAAAGGTCCACCTAGATCAGGTCACACAGGAATGTGTCTACGTGGGTTTTGAAAACCTCTGGAGAAGGAGACTCCACACCCTCCCTGGACAGCCTTTCCTCACGTAAAAATATTTTATATATTCTTTATGTAAAAATCTTTTGGATATATATATTTTTTTCCCATTCTAGGTGCTAACTGTTAGAACACTGCATGAAAAACTTAGATTCTTTTTGCCAGCTGGAGAACAACATACTTTACATCTCGCCCAAGTGTTTGAACCCTTTGCTGGCCTAAATCCTGTACACTATAATCCTTACACTGAGGTATAGTGCTTTTTTTTTTAATGTAGTCTCATTCCTTCTGTGACTTTTAATTACGTATATGGATAGTCCTAAACTAACATATGAACTGATTTCTAGCCATTATGGAAAGCAGCAGTCTCTCAGTATGAAAGAATTATTGCACCAGCAGAACAAAAAGTGGCAAGCAAATTGAAGAAATTTATTTCAGAAATTCAGGACAGTCCTCAGCAGGTATGTGTATTTTTGTTGGCTGAAAACTTTCCTAAAGGTAAAGCTACTGAATTCTTAAGCAGTCAGTTTAGAGCACAGGAATAAGTACTTAGAGCCAAAGACATTGCTTATGAACACCACCAATGAGTAGTGTCAGAATATGTTGATTTTTTTTTCAGGAGAAAGAGATAACTTTTTAAAACTTCATATTCCAGATTCTTCAAACATTTCAGAAATATAAGGAACTGATAAAGCATCCAAATATAAGCAAAGAATTGCTTTTTGAAAGGGAAACATTGCTAGCAAGACTTCAAGATTATGTCAAAGGTAAAAATGTATTTAAAAGTATTTAATTACTTTTTTTTGGTAAATACTGGAATTCTTTGTTACACCGAATCACAAAATCTTAAGGGTTGGAATGGACCTTGAATGATCATCTAGTCCAACTCCCCTGTCAGAGCAGGACCTCCTATTAACTTTTAGAAATATATCGGTATCCCTAGTGTATTTTTATAATTACAATAATGATTTTAAGCTTATTCAGTTAGGTTTCTGTTCTAACGTTATTTTTTTGCTTGTTTTAGACTGTCAGACAGACTTTGAAACTCGATGCCATGGTGTTCCTGGTGATGTTTCTGGACCCTTGTCAGGCAAAAACCTTTCTGAAGTTGTCAATAATATTGTGTGGGTACAGCAGCTGGAGCTGAAGGTAACAGGTTCTATTACATAGTATTATCATAGAATGTAAAACATGGCATTTGAGATTTATGTGGGGAATTTCCCACACAAAAAATGTGGATTTTGTGAGTTGTATAATCAAGATTCCTTATCAGTGGTGCTGCTTGCTAAGTTGAATTTCATTATGTGGCCAGGAAGACAGGCTTTTCCTAATACACTGAACTGCCTGGCAATAAAAAAGACCAAAATTCTGAGAGGAAATATTTTTGTTAATTTTTACGTTCCGATTTGTGTATTTAAATTGTGTTTAAGATTTATCCATAGCCAGATTCTCACATCCTAATTCTCACTTGTTCTTACTAATCTGTGTGGTGTCCCCTTGAAATCAAAAGAATTTCTTGTTAGTACTTTCTACGTTAGTGCTTGCCAAGGAATTTATTATAGAGACTGTAGTAAATGTCAAATGATAGTGTATTCTCTTGCAACAGACAAGTGTAAAATATATTAAACTCTGTTTTACATTATTTTCCTTATATTGTATTTACACTTGAGTTGGAAACTCTTGAACTTTTTTTGGAAAGTATTGACTAGTTAAAAGCAAAATGTTGGGGTTTTTTTTTTTTGTTTTGAATGTAAGTGCCATTTGCAGTAACTACAGATTTGAATGAGACTAGAACTTAATTATCCCAGAATAACTGTTAGCCCAATTATTTGGCATTCACTTGTGATTTGCGGAAACTTCAAGGGCCCGTTTCAACTGACTGACAAAGCTGGAGGTCTTAAAGGTCTTACTCTATTACGTGTCCTACTTTGTGAAACCCGAGTTGCTATTGTCCCCTATTATTTCTTCTGCTTGGTCTGCTAAAGACTTGGAGAGCAGTTCAGCTGATATATGTCAGTGGTGTGGTTTTAATTGTGCTTGGTCTTCACTGATTATGTTGACTAGAGTTTAGATTAATTTGTCCACATTTTGATGTGAAAGTTTTGAAATCCCTTTGAGTATTGGCATGGATCTTACAGATACAACAAAGGATGTGTGGGATATACATTTATATGCAACTTTATGGACGATTAACTAAAGACTGCGTGCAATACTCAGGGTTACCTTAATAGTATGTAGATACCTGTGGTGGACAACTTATTCAGACCCAGTTTACTGTGATGGGAATTGGAACATCTGAGATGCAATTCAGCATTCACTTTTTTTTCCCGAATCTGTGTTTGAATCCCACTTGGATATTTTGTTACTGACTTTTATTGTGATTTTTTTTGTTTTGTGGTTAAATACTGGAAGTTAAGCTTATTTTCCTTGTGATTGTGTTTAAGGTGGATGATGCCATCAGGCTGGCAGAGGCCCTTCTGTCTGACTTGTCTGGATTTCAAACTTTTCATCAAAGTGCAGATTCATTTCTGGAACAGTTAAAAGTATATGAACAAGAACAATTTGATGATTGGTCTAGGAATATCCAGTCAGAATTATCAAATCCCAAGTCAGGACTTTGGTAAATACATTCTTATTTGAACACTGTTAATGCTGAAATTTATAGTGTAGTGTAACTCAATACAACTTGAAAAGGGAATAACAAATTTAACAGAATTGAGAAAGAGTGGAGAAACAAAATGAAAGAGTCTATTGCATCATCCCAACAGGCTTGGTTGATAAGATCAAGTGTACCAGAGTGGTCTTAATAACTAAACTTGCAGTTTCTATTGGCACCTGAAATGGAAGACATCTTTGGTTTGCTTGTTGTTACTGCTTGTTGTCCATTGTAATCCACATAGTGATAATATCTAGAAACCAGATGAGATTAGAGTATATCTGTGATATACAGATGGCACATAGAGAATCACAAATGAATTGTTATTCACAAGAAATTCTGCAGTCTGAATAGAGAAGACGAAAAAAAGGGTAAAAAAAAATCAATTTAAACCTCATGAATTGCATTGCTCAATATAATGAAATTACTTTATAGGATTGTAGAATGTTTTTGAATGGATGTCTGCACCTCTGAGTGTTGCAAACTTTCTTTGAAAAAAGAGTTTGTCTGCAGTTTCAGGGGATCCAGGAGTTGATGCTTAGGTATAAACTTTAATTTTATGGAAAACACTCAAATATAACAGATTAACAGATCAACACTCCAGTATATAACAGCAATCTAATTTATTAGTACTGGTTTGTTTTTTTTTATTATAAGATTTTAAAAGATTTGAAGAGATTAATTAAAAGGAAAAGAAGTAGCTTATGGGCTCAAGGTGTGCCTATGAAGGTTTAGATTGGATATTAGGAAGAACTTTTTCACCAAGAGGGTTATTAAGCATTGGAGTGGGCTGCTCAGGGAGGTTGCTGTGTTGTGGAGTCACCATCCCTAGAGATATTTAAAAGATGCATAGATGAGGTGCTGAGGGACATGGTTTAGTGGTGGGTTTGGCAGTGTGAGGTTAGTGGTTGGACTCAATGATCTTAAAGGTCTTTTCCAACTGTAATGATTCTGATTCTATAATTCATTACAAAGAGGAGTGCATGGGTATGGGAAATAGAAAAAGATGAGGAAAAAAGTGGAAAAAATTAGTAAAGCTGAAGTTCTTATGAAAGGAGCCCAGAAGGATGGTAGTAGAAGCATTACTACACAAGAAAAAAAAAAGAATAAAATGTAAAGATAGTCTTATGTTCTCATTGGCATCTGATTATATACATCAAAAAGTTCCACTGATCCAAATCCTGATTCTTGGATCAATTCCCTCAGGGAATTTCTTCCCTTTTGAAATGCTGAAATCTGAGGCCTGTAAAGTGTCTGCTTGAAAGAATACAATGGATCCAGTGTATTTGAGAAATACTATCTGTCTGTGAGTTGTATGTTAACTATTGTAACAAGCTAGTACCAATGCCTACTATTGATAGACATTGTTAATTTCTTCTTGTCTTCACTGGATTTGAATTAAGAGAAAGGTAATGGAATAATTTATGAGTAAATTAAAATGTTAATCAATATAGAAAAAGGTAATAGAATGACATGAAGCTTTTTAGAATCGTTCATTACATTATTACAAAATGCACCTAAGAAAAGATCAATATCAAATTATATTCAATAATATGTTTAATTTGATTTTGGTTTAGCCTCCAAGCTAATAGTCCTGTAATGGAGTTGGATCACGTGCTTGGAACATTAAATGTACTTTATTCAGATCGTTTAGTGACTCTCCTAAGAGAAGTACGTCAACTGTCAGCCCTTGGTTTTGCTATACCAGCTAAAATACAGCATGTTGCAAACACTGCACAGAAGTTCTGTAAGCAGGCCATCATCCTCAAACAGGTATTAGAATAAATGCTGTAATAACTTCCTGTTCTAATTCCCATCTTCAGTAGTAGAACTTTTCTAGACTATTATGTTTTCAGACTGTGTGGTTAAGCTTTTTGCTGTATTTGTCTGTATGAGAGTGGCTTGTTTCTTGAACAAATAAGCTGAGTCATTAAAAGAAAACAAATATAAAGAAAAGCCTTACAGTTTCACAATGTGTCTATTTGCAAAGAAACACAGTAAAGCCATGTGAAGTTACTGTATGAATATACAAAAAAACCCCACAAGTAATTTATTGATCTCCTGGCTTTAGTCACAGTTTCTAATTGTTATAACTGGAGGAAAATGTCATAAAAAAGGCCAGCTTGTCCTCATCAATTTTCAACTGAAAATATAAGTATTTTAAGGGAAATATGTTTTTTTGAGGGGTTTGTTCTTTGATTGTAATCAATACCACATAAGTTTTTATTTGACTTAGAAAGACCATTTCAGATTTTCTTCTGTTACTGTAAGATGCAAGAATGAATATGTATATATTAGTAAAAATTCTGTGATACATAGGCTCAATCTCATTTCATGTCAGGTGCCGTTGGTACCTGGGATTCCCGCATAGCTGAGGCAAAGGTGACACAAGACCTACAAGATACCCATGCATCTGGATCACTGACAGGTGTCCAAGTGGAAACCTTAGTCATCTTAAAAAGCACTAGATATCCATGTGTGGGCAGATAAACTGAGTAGTAGGGTATCCTTTTTACTCCAGCTGCCAATCTGGAAGTAAATAGATGGCTTTCAGGTCTTATGTCGTATCCTGGTTTATATCATTGACAGTTCTGAAGACTGAACCTATTTCACTTAAGGTGAAGTATAATCACCTCAGATGTGTAAGTAGCAGTCTTTTTTGCTATTACAATTCATCACTAGAAGAAGATAGGTTCACATTAGCATTGCATGAGTGTTTTATTTTTGTAAACATTTTACTGATATAGTTAATTTCAATTTCTTAATGGTATTGATTGGATGATACTTTCAGAAGTATCCTGCAGTACATTTTTTAGCATATAAATGTTTTTATCTGTTCTTGTATATTTAATCTCTCCATTTTACAGGTGGCACATTTTTATAATTCAATTGATCAACAAATGATTGAGAGTCAGAAGCCAATGATGTTACAATCTGCTCTAGCATTTGAACAGATCATTAAGGTGAAAGAATTCCCACTCTTTGTATTTTTAATTTCAATGTTATCTGTGCATATTTACTGAATTTATTGCTAGACTTCTTAGCTGTATCCTTCCCATACAAGCAATAACATATGTTTAATTAACATTTCTTGAAATCAGTGCACCTTTGGGCAGGTTGAAAGACTGTAGTTTTCTGTTTTAGATTAAGAACAAATAAATCTGTAGATTATTGATTTGCATATCCAGTTTGTTACAGTCAGTTGATGTTCAGGTATAATATGGTTATTCTGAGAAGAAGGGAGTTTTTTTAATTCTTAGGAAGTTCACTGTGCCTAAATAAGGTTTAGATTTTTTAAAGGAATATGGAGCAATTTGTATGAATTTATTTATTGTAATTTTTCTGCTTTGAAAGGATAATATGAAAAACATTACGCTACAATCTTCATATTTTTAACACTATGTCTCTATTTTATGTCTGGAGAAACATGTTGTATATCATGAACTCATGAGTTTAAAACACTCCACCCTCTTGCAACACTTTTTGCAACATGAGAATGGCTGAAGAATTGTAACATATCTATAAACGCTGTATTGGGCAAGTGAATAATGCCTCCAGAGCAAGCATTGCAGAAAGAATTGGAAATTCACTCATGAGAAGCATTTTGCAAGAAGGAGTCTAAGAATGGGGATGAAAGCAGAAGAGATATTTGAGGTTGGAATTAGTTCACATAAAATGGTGCAGAGTCCAGACCAAACTGTAGATTCAGAAGTGGCCTGGAAAAAGTTCTTAAACTGTGGCTTAAATTTTCCTCTGGCTAGCTGCAGATGATGTCACAGACATCTTTAATGTGCAGACCCTAAGATAATGATCAAATGATGCAGAAATGTTCAAATCCACAATGTGGTCTTCTATTGATATGATTTCTGCCCTACATCTTTTAGGAATAGGTCCAGCTATGTGAGTTCAGATGATTTTGTCTTCTGATTTTCTGCTATAAATTTATCAAAATGTATAATCCCCCCAGAATCTTAATAAAAAGCCCAGAGAGATGGAACTCTCCAAAGCTGCTTATAAGTCAGTTGAATTTTACAATGTAATAAAAAAAATTAATTTATTTTAAATAGGTGAAATTGTATAGAAATTATTAGTGTCGCATTTTGGGTTTTGATCTATGCAGAACAAAGAGGAAAGGAGGAATTTAAAGTATCCTTTCAGCTTCAGATGTCTGCTCATGTGTGTAGGGCAGAGGTCTCAACATCGGGGAATTTATTTCAAGCTCTATTGAGAGTCTGGCATTAATCCTACCCCATTGCATTGAGATAGCTATAATGGTATGCCTATGTGTCTGTAATTTGTTGATTGCTTCTAGTGCAGTAGTGAGAGAAGGACATCCTCCATTTTTTCCTATGAATAAAGCTATCTTTCTCATATTACCCCTTTCTGTATGCTAGCTCGGTAGATTGTATTTGTCATCAAATCTTTCAAAGTTTGTGTATTTTTCCAGGATTCAAAATCTGGTCCTGGAGGAAAAGGTCGAATTACATGGGATAATCCTAGAGAACTGGAAGCTTATATCCAAAAACTTCAAGCTGCTGCTGAACGGCTTTCCAGTGAAAATAGAAAGCTAAGAAAGTGGCACACAAAATTCATTGAAAAGGTATATTTTCCAGGTGAAACTGAAATCATGTCTTGTATAGCTTACTTTACCCTTTACCTTATGTGATGATGAATATGATATTCTTTTAAATTCTTTTAACAGGTTATATCTCTCATGAATATTGATCTACTTCGTCAGCAGCAGCGTTGGAAAGATGGGCTACAGGAGCTCAGAACTGGTTTTGCCAGCCTCGAGTCACAGGCAGGATTTGACTATTCAATATTTGACTTTACAACAGTAATCAAGATTTAAGACTCAAACATAGTATGATTGAATTAATTTTGATTAAGGAGTTACTAGCTAGCTGACTATGTACTAGTTGATACCAGAAATGAGGTAAAATCTCAGATGAGGAGGATGAAGATAAATTTTTGTGTCATACTAGTAATGGGAGAACAACCCTTGTTCAGATGTCAGGGCTTAAATGAAGAAATGGGAAAACCTTAGATCATTTATATCCAATGTTTGAGCCGTTAATGCAAGCTAAAGTAAATTGCTACAGATATGAGTGATCCACAGGCAGGATAGAACAAATGTATACAATTTACAATAAGAATGCATTTCTGCCTGAAATAACGACTTTTTATTTTCTCATTTATCAACTGTCAACTTGTAGAATGCAACCATTTATGTTGGAAAAGACTCTTAAAATCATCTAGTAAGATGACTAAAGCCCAACATCAGTGTGTCTCCAAAAATTGATAATCAGGAAAAAGAAGCAAGAGGCCTGTGTGACCTGATCCAGGTGGAATTGCTTTAGCAGGGAGGTGGGCCCAGATGATCTTGTAGAGGTCTCTCCTAACCCCTACTGTTCTGTGATCCTGTGACTAAGATTTTGATTAAGAATATAATCGAAGTAACTAGATAGTATCACCTAAGCTATTTTGAGGTATCAAAGTCAGTTTAATTTTTCCTGTAGCCTTCAGGAGTAATAAAGATTTATTCTTAGATACATGGGTTCTTATTTTTTCTAATGTAAAGTCAGATTATTTTACTTGGTGTTTGCCAGTCAAGTAAATGCAGTATTTTTACTGTATTTTTCTATATAATTTTTTCATACAATCATAAATCCATCTTCTCAAGATAATATTAGTAGTAAATGAGTTCATTGATTCAGTTTTTAGCTTGTAATTTCTCTTGAAATTTAGTTTGTAGATTTATGTATCAAAGTCAATATATTTTGTGAAAATGAATAATCTATATTTGCTTTAAGATGTTTGAAAGTTGTTTTGGTATTACAGATTATTTTATATGGAAAATTAACTAAACTGTGTTCAGTCACCTTTTTTATCCTTGGCTATAAGAAGTAAAACTTAACCAAGTGTACCCTATTTTCACCATCCAAAAACTAGATTTGAAGGGGGAAAGGGGCAAGATCAGGCTTTGGTTGACAAAGTCTCTTAGGAGACAGACCTGAAGGGCAGAGGAGTCCAAGAAGGCTGGACATTTTTCATGTAGGAGATCTTAAAGGTACAGAATCAAGGTGTGCCCATGTGTGGTAAGATGAGTTGGTAGGGCAGAAGACTGTACTGGCTGAACAGGGAGCTTCTGCTGGAGCTCAGGAAGGAAAAGAGAGTTGATGAGCTTTGGAAGAAGGGACGGTCAACTCAGGAAAACTTCAAGAGTGTTGTGAGGTTATGAAGGGAGAAAATTAGAAGGGCCAAGACACGATGAGAACTTATGTTCTCTGTAAACCACTGCTGTAAAAGGCAGTAGGAAAATTTTCTATAAATACATTAGCAACAAAAGAAGGGCTAGGGAGAGTCGTCATCTTTTAGGGGACAGAGGGAGAAGCTTAGTGACTAAAGATGAGGAAAAGGCTGAGGTACTTAATGCCTTCTTCACCTCAGTCTTCAGTAATAAAACCAATTGTTCTCTGGGCACACGTCACACTGAGCTGGAAGACAGGGGCTGAACGAGGCCCCTTTTGTCCAGGCAGAAATGATGTGTGACCTGCTGCTCCACTTTAACTCACACAAGTCCATAAGGCTGGACACAGTCGACCCAAAAGTGCTGCTGGGGGTGGTGAAGTGCTCACCAAGCCACTTTCTATCATCTGCGAGCAGTGGGGAGCTCCCAGTGAACTGGAGGTTGTCAAACGTGACAGCCATCTACAAGAAGGCCTTGAAGGAGGATCCTGGGAACTACAGGTCTGTCAGCCTGACTTCGGTGTTGAGGAAGGTTGTGGAGCAGGTCATCCTGAGTGCCATTGTGAGGCACATACATAACAATCAAGGGCCCAGTCAACATGGCTTTATGAAAGGCAGGTTCTAATTTACCAACCTGATCTTCTATAACAAGGTGACCTGTTTAGTGGATGAGAGAAAGTGCAACGTTGGACTGCCTCCCAAGCTCTGTCTGAAAATCTCCGTCCAATTAAATAGGAAAAGAACCCGTTAAGAAGTTTGTTGTTTCTGTTTTAGCTTGTGTTGTTCTTTTGAAAATCCTTATGTGGCTTGCAAGTGACCATTTACAAACCTGAGCATATGATACGGGTTTACATATTCTTACGGTAGCAGATTCCAATGAAAATGTGAAATCTTTAAGAAAAAAATCTTATGTCTAATTAATATTGATCTGTGGAAATCCACAAGAGTTTTCTAATGTAGTGTTTAAAGGGTAACTTACATACCATAAGAAAATAAAAGATGTGATACAGCTTTAGAGACCTCATTCAACCAACTCTAGTTTATTTCCAGTAGAGTACTGGATCTCATAGTAAACCAGTGGACAATGAACCTCAGTGAAGTTATTATGCTGACTGGTTTTATTTGGGTTGGCATTGTGGTTTTTTTTACAGCTTTAGATCTTCATAATATTCAAACTGGTCATAGAATCATAGAGTATCTTGAGTTGGAAGGGACCTGTAAGGATCACTGAGTCCAACTCCCTGCTCCTCACAGGACTACCTAAAGCTAAACCACATGACTAAGAACTTCATCCAGGTACTCCTTGAGGTCTGAAAGGCTTGGTGCTGTGTCTACTTCCTTGACTACTTCTCTTACAGTGGTGATTGATACCTTTGAATTTTTCTAACGTCTTTGTCTCAGGCACTGTACTGTGCTCAGTTTCAGCTTGTAATTATGTTTTAAGGATTAAAATAGATTAAAAATAAACATGATTAAATTTTAGGGTTTCAAATCGTGTGATATGAAAGCTTGGAGACAGCACTGGAATCATCAACTTTACAAAGCTCTGGAGCATCAGTATCAAATGGGCTTGGAAGCACTCAATGAGAATCTACCTGAAATAAATATTGATCTAACATTCAAGTAAGATATTTTCTTTTTTCCTATTAAAAATGTATTCTGTCTTAGATTACATTCAAATATTAATTTTTGTATGATTTGTTTAACTTTTTAGGCAAGGCCAGTTGCAATTCAGACCTCCTTTTGAAGAAGTACGAGCTAGATATTATAGAGAAATGAAGAGATTCATCTCCATTCCAAATCAGTTTAGAGGAGTAAGTGAAGCAGAAGAAGAGTCTATATTCACCGTTATGACTGAAAGAAATGCAAATGGATTTCTAACTGCATTCAGTAAAGCAGAGGATTTGTTCAGAAGGCTGGTAGATGTTTCTAATCAATTCAAGGTATTTTCAATATTTGACTGACTCAGGGGTTTTGAGGTTTTTTAAAGATTTGCATCATTTTAGGCTTCAGGCATTCTATAAGTAATCGAGCAATGACATCTGTGCACTATTGTCTTTCAACTTTCTAGAAGTAACTGAGCGATGACATTAGTACATTCTTGTCCTTTCCTGCAAGGCATATAAGCAAAAGCTTAGTAAGTCCATCCAGGGGAAGCCAGATGCTTAAAACATCTTTAACTTGAGGCATGTGTGCAGTTCCCATTGAAACCTCAGTCTTGTAGCTGTCTTTTTACTCTTGTTCAATAATCTCTTGTGTTTATTCTTATATGCATATGTCAAACCATTGTGTACTTCCTTTTTTGCACTAAGAATCTATATGTAGTTGAAGGAGCACAGAAGTTAAAGAGAGTGTCATTTGAAAACATTTTTAAGGAATTTTAATATTACTGAGAAACACAGTTTTTTAGTCTGGAAAATATTTCTTTTTCATGAAATCCAAAACAATATTGAAAAGGAATGGGTTGTAATTGGCCAAGTAGATATGGAAACTCTGGTGGAGACACATCTGTCTAGCAAACAGGACTGGGAAAAAAACTTCAAAGCATTAAAAGTGAGAGGGAAAGAAGCCGAACGTCTTCCAAGGTATAGTGAAACCCTATTCTTTTCTTTGCAGGACAGTAGTAGTGAAATAGAGGTACTCTTCTAACATGGAGATATAGACAAAATTTCAAATGTTTTTAAAATATTTTCTTTCACAGTATTTAGATTTTTGGTTTTCAGTTTTCTTTTTTAGACACTTATTCTCTTTTATCTGCACAGCCTTCTCTGAGAATTTATAGTGTCTTCCTTTGGTATGAGGGAAACTGCTTCAAAGTTTAGGGCTGATTCTTAAATACTACAAAACACAGAGATATTTTAACAATTCTTTTAGCTAAGTCCTGTACATGTCAAGTATACATGGCAGATAGGAACAGATTTAGTAAATGTTTTTACATTTGGCTAAAGATATATTCTGAATAGTAAAGATTTTCTTGAGTTCATGAACAGACAAGTGAATAGAAGAGAAATTGCCTGGGATGTCTTATAGACAGAAATGTGGCTCTGAACTGCCATGAATTGAAAGTAATTGATGTTATGGGAGGATGCTCAGGAAGGTATCAAATAAGATGGCCCTTTTTCTTAATATTCTTTAGGCATCTGCTTATGATCACTGTGAGACACTAGATATGGGGCCTCTTATGTTCCTAGGGCTACTGAAGCCTGGGTTAGTAAATTCTCATGGAAATTAGAGATTTAAAGACATGATTTGACAATTATTTTTCTTTTTAATTATAGAAATAGTCGTTCTTAATATAGTGATATTGGTTATATAAAATAAGACAATTTCTTAACTATTTGGAGGAACAGAGTATTAGACCTTATTCCCCACAAAACTGCATAATGGTTATAAATATTTCATACCATGAATAATTTTCCCAGTAAGCTATGACTTTTTATTTGTAGAATTATGAGGGAATTCTTTTCTTATTAGCCTACAAAACCAGGGTAAATCAAAGACATGCACATATTCAAGGTATTGACTTACAAGTATAGTACTGAATATTTGCTATTTTAAAACCTTTTGTCTTGAAGCACCATCAGGATAGATTGTTTCACTGTTAATTGTAACCCTGTGAAAACCGTCATTGATGATTTCATCCAGAAGTTGTATGATGTTCTTGTCACTTCTTTGAGAAAGTCTGTTCAAGGTAAATAAGGAATAGTATTTTTTCGTTACTTCTCTTGTACTTGTAGACATTTATATTAATGTATATACTCTTTTAAAGAAATACATTACTCTTGGGCACAGTAGAAACTAAACTATTACTAATTTTTCACTACAGGGCTAAAGTAAGGCCTCTTGATGTCCACGTGCATATTTCCCATTGACTTGTTTTGGCCACATCTGTTCCAGCTAAAACATTATTTTGCTTGTTTCTATTGTCTGAAGGAAAAATTATGTTGTTTCAGAAATTTCATGTTTGAGGCAGATAAATTTCTTAGATGTTTGAAGGTGGCATCATGAAATGTTGTAATTTAAAAATATTCTTAGATTTTTCTTTCACAAATTGAAATATTTCATGAAGAATCTTAAATAATCTGGACTTATTCCATAGAGTTACTTGTCATTTAGATGGTCAAAATGCAGAGTGTTAAATGCTTAAAAATATTTCTCTATTTTTCTGTAGTCTACCTATATCTGGAACGAGTAGACAGAATAAGGTATAGATGATAAGAAATACAAATGCTTTTAAATGTATCAGTCAGTACAGGAAACACAGAACAGGGATTGTGTAGAAAGCAAATTATTTCCAGCACCTGAAAGATGAATTGTTTCCTGGAACATGTATTATTCCCTGGAATTGTACAACTCCTTTCTCAGTAGCTAAAAGGTCTGCCTTGGTAGGAAAATGCAACATTATAGCTTAATCAGGCTTTTGTGTATGACTCTTTTAAATATTTAAAGCAACATGGCTTAAATTAGTTTATGTAAAACAGAAAACTGCCCCAGAACCCACTCCCAAACCCCGAAAGTGATTTTAACATCTATTTTTTCCATTTACCAAAAAAGACTTTTACAAATTTAGAAAGTGTATAAATAAATGCCTTACATATTTATGATTAATTCTCAGAAGGGACTCTGATACTTATGGTCTAAACCATAAACTGAACGCAGTGGATATACATTTTAAAAGCTATATGTAAACACGAACATGCAGTATTTGCTGATGCAGCATGTAAGACTGGAGCCTGCAATTTTTTTTTTAAGCAAATTCTTTGCTTACATTATCATATCTTAATGACAATGGTGTGTCACAGTACATTTAACTGATTTGGATATTTATTACTAAAAATATTTTTTCCGTGACAACTTTGTTTTCTACCTTTATGTAGGTCACCTATGTGATGTTTCTTCATTTCTCACTGATGCCATGGAATCATTAGTGATTAGACCCCAGACTGTAGAGGAAATAGCAGAAGACAATTTAAAATATTTAAACCTACATGAACGAAAAGAAGGGGTAAGAAACTTTTTTATCATATCCAGAACAACAGCTATCAAAAAACATAATTACTTCCTAGTATGGAAACTTTTATCGAAGAGAGCTAGTTTAGAACATGCAGTAGTCATATAAGGTTAAGGCAGTGTGTTATAGGAGATAGGAGTTCCCAGTAAGACTGCTGCCAGGTCCTGAGGTTGGAACTGGACTCCTTTGCTTTCCAAACTTCTGAGAAGAGTCTAGGTTCAACTGGATCTAATCTTAGCCTCCACTGTAAATAAGAGTTTAAACTCTAGGTTCTGGCACAGTTACAACTTGAGCTGGATACTCTCCTGTGGGAGCAATTTCAAACCAAGAAATCGCTGAGTTATTATATCCTTACAATCCCTTCCCCTCTTATAATGGCTTAGTCCAATAGTAATAATTTGAGTCTGGGATCTTCGTGTTCCTTCCTCTGTCTCCAGGTGGTTCCTATTCTTATAAAAGTTGCAGTTTTTACTCCTGCAGATTTTAATCCTCTTACAGACACTCAAGTGTCTTCACTGTTACCAGTCTTTTGTTAAATTCAGGCAGGATGATTCCCTCTTGCTTATGAAAATTCCCTTGAATTTCAGATGAATTTCAGTTTTAATCTAGTTTATCTTGTTTTGCATAAGACAGCTCTCAATGCTTTGTTTGTGACCTCAGACCTCAGCACACATAAACGTGTTCAGTTTTAGCAAGTCTCAATTCATCCTGATTTTGCACAATTAATTATTGATACTTTGTAATCAAGTTATTTTAATTATGAACAGAATGGTGCATGTAACATGATGTTTTGTCTCCAGTAGGAGAACAAAGTGGCTGTCTAGGGGCAATATAAAATTAGAATGGCATATTTAATACATTCCCAACACTTCTAGCCTCCAACCAGAACCTTTTTGACCTCTACATGGTTCCTGAGCATACCATTACAGTAGATTTCTTCTCCACAGCCTTACCCTGTCTCCTGTTGAAATCAAATATGCCTTTGGCATTGAAATATCTTCTGGTAAAGCATTGATCCATTACGTGAGGGATCCCTTTTATTTTTTTTTTCACCTGCCATCTGTTAGCTTAAGTCTTACATTGGAACAGATAAGGACAAATTAGTCCCTATTTTTCCTTTTCATGATGTACAATTTTATTCTTGTTTGTTGTGCCATGTATCATTCATCTCTTTTCTAGATTGAAGAGTTTCAGTTTACCTAATATTTTCTTATACATAAGCCCACTCATAACTTTGATCATCCTTGTTGCCCTTTAATAAGCCTTTTCTAGTTTTGCAATAATCTTTTTCTGTGGGAACAACAGAATTTTGTACAATTTTTATGGTAGGAGCAAACCATGGACTTATATGAAAAAAATAGCAATTTTTTTTTTCTTTTATTCTCTTTTTGATCCTTGTGACTCCTAACATTTGATTTACTTCCTACTGCTCAGGTAAGCTGTCATTTTGTTTTTTTAAACTGGCTGTCATAACTCCGGGATATTAATCCTGAACTGTACTGTTCAGCAATAGGTGAAACGTTAGTGTGTTGTCAGTACTGTTTTCATCACAGAGCTAAAACAGCACTGTATGAGCCGATATGAAGAAAAAGGACTCAATCCTAACCAGACCCAGCATGTATACGTATATATTTACTGAATTCTATTGCTTTGCTGCTGTTCTTGAATCTGTAATATATAGAGGCATGCACCTGTGTCATAGTAAACACTCACTTCAATATAATGGCTGTCAAGATCGAGATCTAGAATTTCTCAAAAAGTCTTTGATAATTTTCTTCTTATTTAATGTTATGAACAGTATGAAAAAGCAACTCTATATAAGCATATGATCTGTGCATACACAGTTGATGATTCTTACATAATGCTTATAATTTGGATAAATGTGATTTCCTGAATTTTTACACACATGTTTTTAATTTGAATTTAGATTTTTCTCCTATTTCAAGAGGCTGAAGATAAAAACAAGCTTCTGCGAACTGTGGCTGGTGCAGGTTTGGACACTATCAGTAACTTAAGAGCTACATGGGATAAATTTGAATTAATGATGGAAAGTCACCAGCTTATGATTACAGAACAGGTAAAAATGAAAGATTAAGATTCTACTTAAAAATGTTGAAATTATTTTGGATAAGTCTCAAGACATTTTATACTTAGATCAAATCCTTTAATGTTCTTAGCTCAGAGTGAAATGCTAAAGTGCTTAAACAGTAACTAGGTGAAACTTTCCTTGAACTGATGCTGAAATGACTGTTACATTGTTGTACTTCTGTCTTAACTTTCTGGTGATAGAGATAGCATAATGAATGTAATGCTTAACTGAGGAAAACAGAGTAACAGTTGAAAGATAACATTTTTATTACTGTATCATGTTTTTAGTACTGATGCTTGTTTTTATCTTTTGTTATTTTCTTTTCATACAACTTTGCTAAACTATGCTTAGTCCTGTGATTCTAGAGCTTAGGCAAATTGCTGAACTCATTAGAAGTTCTACTGGAGGTATCAGTATACCATAGAAATACAGTAATTTTTGTATGTGGTCTACGATACAGGCTAATAAAGTGTAATATAGAACAAATAAATAGGTCTCAAATACTAGCATTAAAAAAAAGTACCTTCTTGGAAAAAAAACCCCAGAAACAGAAGAATAAAAATGAAGTGTTTCTTAAGGTATTAGAAAGGCTTTTTGGTTTGATTTTGATCAAGCTGTAGTTATCAAGCTTTGATGAAGTTTTGAAGCTGATACTTTGATTTGGATCATAACTATAGTTACAAGCCACTGAAGCAATTTCATTTTAACTCTTGATTTGCAGATTGAAATAATGAAGGGAAATGTGATTTCACGTATTAATATGTATCTTCAAGATCTGGAAAAGTTTAAAGCTCGTTGGGATCAGCTAAAGCCAAATGATGATGTCATTGAAGCAGGTGATCAGGATGTGCTTGAGAAAAGTGCTCAGATTGTAAAGGAGAAAAAAAGAGAATTTGATGAACTTGAAGCTGTAAAAGAAAAGCTCATGTGTGTATATTTATTTCCCTGTGTACCTTATTTATACATATATGATTCTTTTCCAGCAACAATATGGATTAAAATGTTAGCTAAGTTTTACCACAACAAATAATATAAGGTATTTAATTTTATTTGTATTACATGGTTTTCATTAGTTTTTCAGAATCTTTTTTTGTTCATTTTATGTAATTTGAATTTATCAAGCTGTGTTTTGGAAAGAAAAAATCGAGAAGTCTCTCAGGCTTTCCATACGGAAATCCATAGACTAAAGGCATAGAATCATACAATCATTTCAGCTGGAAGAGACTGTTAAGATTCTGGCCTCTAAAATTCCAGCTAAGAGAATGTTTGAGATATTGGTCCAAGAAGAAAGAGTTATTACTTCAGTCTTCTTGTAACTTAAGTGGGCAAGAGCTCACGTCTACCATTTCTTGAGTAAGTGTCCTATCCTATAGACTGTTGTGCAAAAGGCAAAGGTTTTTCTTTGAGTGCCCACTTCTGGTGAGCTCATTATTGCAGATCTTGAGCAGACAAAGATTTCTATTTAAATTCTTAGCTCGGCACTTAAATATGATAGTTAATAAAATTAGCATATTCTAATAAGAAGAAACAATCAATTAAAAGTATTTTCTTTCAAACTTTGCTTTTAGGAGAACAAAGTAATTCACTTTTTTCATAAATGGGAAGGAGATCAAAGTTTATGGAAGATGATTGTTGATAGGGGAGAGGATTGCTATACAGAAGAGTTATCCTCTGTATTCCTTTATCATTTCTGTTGAAGAAAGAGACATAAACTATACTAGGCAGCAATGTTCTTCAATGAAGCCAATGGCTTTTCTTAAAGTGTAATTATTTCCATGTGGTACCGTCTCTTAAACCATAAATGTATAATGGATTGATGTAATATATAATACAATGATATTTTTACTCAGTGAAGAATGCCATCATTTTAAACTGGAAGAGCCTGACTTCTCATTGTCAAAAGTTGTATGTCAAGATATTGAGAACTGTGCAGAGGTCTGGACATTGTATGAGGAGTTTTATCAAGGTTTCCAGGAAAAAGCCAAAGAAGACTGGATTACTTTTAGGTATTATTTTGTTACTTTATTTTTCACAAGTGTATATATGTGGTTGTTATACTGTGTTGTTATGACCTTTTTCTGTTTTATTTTCACACAGGAGTAAAACATATCTATTTGAAGAATTTTTGTTTAACTGGCATGACAAACTAAGGAAGATGGAACAACATACTGTTATGACAGTAACGTTGCAAAAAGAAGTGGACAAATATAAAGTAAGACGTTTGTTACAAAAAGGGATATGAAACAAAAAATATTTTGGTATCACTGGGTAATATACTTAATTCTGTAGCTCATTGTTCAGTTCTTATAATAAAATCAGTTGCAATTTAACAAAATATCTTCTGATACTCTTTTGAACATTTTATTTATTTTTGGGAACCATTTAGTTCCTTACAGTGAACAAAGGGGTCATTACAGTTTACACAGACACACATTTAGCAATGAGTTTTCCTTAAGAGTTTTACTCCTCAACATTAAATCCAGGAACTGAAAAAAAAGGTACTGCAGTTTAAGAATGTTAATTTTTGTCTAGTGTGAATAGCATGTGACTGTGTAATCAAAGACATTCAGTTTTCATAAAAACTAGGTGGATTCACATATATACTTTTCCTATAGATGATAAGTCCTCTCTTGAAATATGTAAGAGGAGAACATCTTTCTCCAGACCATTGGCTGGATCTCTTTCGTCTTCTGGGTCTTCCTCGAGGCACTACACTTGAGGGTTTGTTATTTGGAGATCTGCTAAAAGTGACAGATGCCATTATTGAAAAAGCACTGGAACTTAAGGTATGAATAATTTCACATAAAGGTACTATATTTTATTTTTATTTATTGCAAGCTTGGTAGTTCAAATTGAAATATCTTTATGGTTTCAAATAGGATTTGAATTGTCGGGCCCAAGGTGAAGTCACTATCAGAGAAGCATTACGTGAGCTTGAGCTCTGGGGAGTTGGAGCTGTCTTTACTTTAACAGATTATGAAGACAGCCAAGGCAAGACTATCAGGCTCATTAAAGACTGGAAAGACATCGTCAGCCAGGTTGGAGATCATCGCTGTCTTCTACAGTCCCTCAAGGACTCTCCATATTACAAAGGTTTTGAAGATAAAGTGTTCATCTGGGAAAAAAAGTTGGTTGAGCTGGATGAGTATCTGCAAAATTTAAACCAAATTCAAAGGAAATGGGTTTATTTGGAACCTATATTTGGTCGTGGAGCTCTGCCCAAAGAACAGGCTCGTTTTAACAAAATTGATGAAGACTTTAGGTTAGTGTTGTGGAATGTGACTTATTTTTTCTGTATCTTTTGCTTGTGTAGACTAGAACATTCTTAATGATGTAAATGTATGGAACAATGGGAATGCGTTTGAAGATGAAGGTCAGCAACAGGAATTCAGTAGGTGTAGATATGTGGCAGTGACATGAGTGGTAAGATAGGTTTCAGTTAATGGGATACATGAAATATCAGAGATCACAAATGAGGCAGGTAAACACAAGATCAGTGTTGTCAACAGAAGCAGAGCTGATGTAACTTTAGGTTCAGGAATCGCTTCTTTAAGACAAGCACTTCATTCAGTGGAAAAGTATGCAGATGGACTTTTGGGAGAAACAGATGGTTTATTTGTTCTAAAAGAGTCAAGGAGATAAAAAAGGAGGAAATTTTAGAAATGTTAAGAAAAATATATACTTTTATCAGTCATAATCTGAGTTAAAATGACTTTTTAGATTTTCTTGGTTTTGAGTAGAGAAATGTTAGCAAGAAACAGTTATTAATTTACATTAGAGAAACACTGAAGTAAACTCTGAAATGTTTCGTCGTTAATTCTAAATACTGAAAGTTATGTGTCAGATATTTATATGACTTACCTGTATTTTAATTTTTATTTACATAAATACCTGTATATTGTATTCAGGTTAAAATTGCAATGGTTGTTTTATGAATTGTTTCATCTTTTTGTGTAAAGATCCATTATGTCAGATATCAAGACTGACAATAGGATAACATCACTGAATGCCCAAAGAGGAATAAGAAATACCTTAATTACCATACTTGACCAACTTCAGAGATGTCAGAAATCTTTGAATGAATTTTTGGAGGTACGGCTGATGTTAATATAGTTTTCTATAAATAAAAACTATAAGTTTGAATTGAAATAATCAAACTGACTTATTTTGTTTTTATGTAGGAAAAGCGCTCTGCATTTCCAAGATTCTATTTCATTGGAGATGATGACTTACTAGAAATTTTAGGACAGTCTACGAATCCTATGGTTATCCAGTCTCATCTTAAGAAACTTTTTGCTGGTAATGCATTAATCTTCATTTGTGAAATGTACTTCTTTGAAGATTCTTATTTGTAAATAGGAACAATCTGTTGCAGACTTTTTTTTCTGTCAGCTACTACGCACTAAGGAATTAATGTTTGAATTTAGCAATGTATAACTTCAATGCTGTTTTCTGATTAATAGGCATTAATAGTGTGAGCTTCGATGAGGAATTTAAATACATAGTTGCCATGAAGTCTGTAGAAGGAGAAACTGTGCCACTTAGAAACAAAGTTCTTCTGTCAAATGATGTGGAGGTAAGAAAACCAAACTGAGATGTAGTTCAAGCATCTTTGAGAAATTTATTTTGTAATGTGACTTTGAGGTTTTTTCATCTCTTTGTCAGATGTGGCTAAAGAGTTTGGCTTTTGAGATGAAGGAGACCCTGCAAAAACTGTTAATTGACTGTGTTGATGCAGGAAAAAATTCACAAGGTTCAATTGATCCATCGCTCTTTCCTTCCCAGGTACTCATTGCTCCATTATTGCCAATGTATTGTCTTGGAATTACCAAATAAAATATTTTTTCAAGTTTTGTAAAGAAGTATACATGTATATTTGGAAGAAATAAATCCCAAACAAATCCATTTTGTTCATTTATAGTATAATTTTTAAAAATATATGTTCTTATGATTCTTTTGTAAATACTTGAAATACTCAAGTGTTTTACATGGCACCTGATCTAACATCCATGTATTCATTAAACTGGATGTAGTGAATGTTGCATGCAGAGCTGGTAAGGCTTATAAAAAAGTTAGTTTTGAATCTGATTGAAATATAGTTTCTGAATCTTAGCTGTATAAGCAGAAATAGTCATGAACATGAAATTCTTTTGTGCAATTTGAGCAGTCATACAGAGTTTTACACAGAATCACAGAATGGTTGTGGTGGGAAGAGACCTCTATAAATTATCTAGTCCAATCCACCTACTCAAGCTACCTAGAGACAGCTCACCCAGGGCCCCATCCAGGTGGCTTTTGAAAGTCTCCAGGAATGGAAACTCCACCAGCTCCCTGGGCACCTTGTTCCAGTGCTCAATCACTGTCAGAGTAGAAAAGTGTTTCCCAATGTTCAGACAGAGCTTCCTGTGTTTCAATTTGTGCCCATTGCCTCTGGACCTGTTACTGGGCACCACTGAAAAGAGCCTGACTATTCTCTTTGCACTGTCTCTTCAGGTGTTTATAGAAGTAATAAGATTTCTCCCTGAGCCTTCTCTTCTACAAGCTGAACAGTCTTAGCTCTCAGATGCTCCTCATAGGAGAGATGCTTCCATCCCTTAATCATCTTTGTGGCCCTATACTGGACTATGTCCAGTAAAGCACTTTTCCTCATTGGCTTCTCTGTCATTTGGAAGAGAAAGTTGTCATCCATGGATTCCAGGACCCTTCTGCATTGCTTATCATAGAATCATAGAATCATTACTGTTGGAAAAGACCTTTAAGATCATCAAGTCCAACCACTAACCTCACACTGCCAAGCTCATCACTAAATTAAACCATATCTTAGGTCCTTCATGTACGTATGTTTTGAATATCTCGAGGGATACTGACTCCATCACCTCCCTGGGCAGCCCATTCCATTGCTTAATAACCTTCCTGGTGAAAAAGTTCTTCCTTATGTCCAATCTAAACCTCCCCTGGTGCAGCTTCAGCCCATTTCCTCTCATCCTGTCATTCATTGCTGGAGAGAAGAGTCTGACACCCACCTCACTACAACTGCCTTTTAGATAGTTTTGGAGAGTGATCATATCTCCTCTCAGCCTTATGTAGGCTAAACAACCCCAGCTCCTTCAGCTACTCCTCATAAGACTTTTTCTTCAGACCCTTCACTTGCTTTGTTGCCCATTTCTTGTCCCTCTTGTAGTAGGAGCCCAAAACTGAACACAGTGTTTGAGGTGTGGGCTCACCAGCAATGAGTACAAGGGGACAATCACTTCCTTAGTCCTGCTGGCCACACTGTTTCTGATACAAGCCAGGATGCCATTGGCCTTCTTGGCTTATGTCTTATATCCTGCTGTGTTGCCCTTCCAGCAGGTACTGGGGAGAAGGAAGTCACTATGAGGACCAAGGGCCTGTGAATGTGAGGCTGTTCCTATCTAGAGGGCCTGGTCTTGTTCTCACTGGTCAGGTTGCCTAGAGCAGACACCCAGTATAATGTCTCTTAATCCTAACTATAAGCTCTCAGCTGGTTCCTCATCCATCCCAAGGCAGAGCTCCATGCATGCCAGCTGCCGTCTTATGTAAAGGACAACTCCCATTCTCGTCTTCCCTGTACGTCCTTCTTAAAAAGACTTTATGCCTCCTGTGCCACACTCCAGGCAGACTTTTTCAGTGAACATGAAGGAGTTAGGATATAACTGAAGTATTAGAAACCGGAATGGAAAATACTGTATCAGTGACACAAAAAGTCAGATATGTTTCTGAACCTGTTGAATATGGACTCACCATGCCTACAATATGGTAGTTTCCATCTGATGTATCATTTAATGGGAAAAGTTGCTTGCAAAATTTTTGTTACCACATGCTGTGGAACAGCTAAGGGATTTACTGTATTAGGCAAGTTTTCACTAAATTTTGTCAGGTTTTAAGATGACTATAATTGTTCTTAAGAGCATAGCAAATGTTTGGCTTTGTTTAAAAATGAAAGAGTAAAATAAATATGAGATATAATAAACAATTTCAAGTGAATTTATTTTTTTTCTTTAAGACTTCTGTATTTATAAAATGTAACTTGAACTTTCTCTCCTGAAGATTCTTTCCTTGGCAGAACAGATTCAGTTCACTGAAGATGTTGAAAATGCTATTAAAGGCCATCGTCTGCAACAGTTAGAGTTAGAACTTATGTCTAAACTGGAACATTATACTAGCATTGATACTAATATAGAAGATACTGGGAGTACAGGTAAATAAATTCTAATTAATATATAGTTTTTTATAGTGACTATATAATTGTATAGTATTTAACATTCTGTTTATTTAAACAGGAAATTATACAAATCTGTCTCAATTTGAGTTCATAAAGTTAAGTTACATAGTTAACCACCTATTACTGCCCAGATTAGTGTATTTAATATTTCAGAATAAAGAATGGATTTTTTAATTTCTATTAAAAATTATCTTGGAACAATTATATATTTGCAAACTTCTAATAAATTTTAAAGTATTTTAAGATTTTTTTTGTTTATATATTTGCTGATGATTTTATCTTACCTACTGAACTATGCTCCAGTGTTAATATCTCACAGGGACTGGCTGAACGACAGTTGAGGTACACTATATCATGCCAATATATTCTGTATAACTGTGTAGTTAATTCTCTTTTTCTCTCTTAGATGTACACAGCTGCAACTGAACTAATAGCTTTTAACACTCTTGCAATAAATGCTTTCCAGAAAAGCCTCTCTGTTGAGTGTAGGGGCAGGCAAAATGGCTTCTGAATGACTGAAGTTACATGATGATTCATGTTCTCTGTTAGGATCTCATTTTATGTGTTTGCTTTAGATAGTAAATTATTTTTTATATATATATAATTGAAATCAGATCTGAATAAAGTTTGCTGATAATCGACAACACAACAATGAATTTGAGAACGTATAATGTGTATCTTGCTTACTACACCATGTGATTTTATTTTTGATGGTTATTTGCAGAATCAGGAATCCTTGAGCTCAAGCTGAAAGCTCTGATTCTTGATATAATTCATAACATTGATGTGGTGAAGCAGCTGAACCAAGCTCAGGTTTACAGTGTTGAAGACTGGTCTTGGAAGAAGCAGCTGAGATTTTATATGAAAGAACAAAAATGTTATGTTCAGATGGTAGATGCTGAACTCCAATATACTTACGAGTATCAGGTGTGGTATTTTCAATTTTTACTTGGTGGTTTCTATGTATGTGGCCAACACCTTTCACACATGCTGCTAGTTGCCTCCTAACTGTTGCCATTTCTTTCAGCTTTGTTGTGTCCTTAACATGCTGTTTCATAGAAAATACTAAAAGAGAGAGTAATCATTTTAATTCTTGATATCGATGGGGTAAATATAAATTGTATGGAAAGCAGCTACATTATCAGATAATATTTTCTAATATGCTTTTATATATGAGAGTAGTTTCATTTGTGTTGACCCTTTTTCTGTAATTCTAAACAAATTTACACAGTGCTTTGCCTTTTGATATAAAATCAAGAAAATTTCATAACTGTAAATTAATTCCTGCACTTAAAGAGATGGTAATCTTGACCGTGATGTTATGTTTCAGTTAATGACTTATTAATTACATTAATGAAATTATGTCATCAATAACTTCTTTCTAATAATCAATGTAATTTGTTTTATTTCTGCAGGGTAATTCACCTAAGCTTGTTTATACACCTTTGACAGATAAGTGTTACCTAACTCTTACTCAGGCTATGAAGATGGGCCTTGGAGGAAATCCCTATGGTCCAGCTGGAACTGGAAAGACAGAATCAGTAAAGGCCTTGGGTGGACTTCTTGGAAGACAAGTATTGGTCTTTAATTGTGATGAGGTGAATATGTTTCTGTATGTTTTAGGATTTGCCCATATTTCATTAAGCAACATTATAATCTAGAAATACTTTTTATAATTTGTCTGTTTCCATTAGAATTTTGTGGATGTTTCCAGTGACACATTTTTTAATATTTGAGAAGACAATCCTTCATGATTTTGTTATGATTTGAATTTTGATAGAATTCTTTTTCATTTTAAGGGCATTGATGTGAAGTCGATGGGGCGCATATTTGTGGGCTTGGTGAAGTGTGGTGCTTGGGGCTGTTTTGATGAATTCAATAGACTTGAAGAGGCCGTATTGTCTGCAGTATCCATGCAGATTCAGACAATTCAACATGCATTGAAGAGCCATAGTCCTGTATGTGAGATGCTTGGCAAAAAGGTAAAGCAAAAATTACTTATTTTCTTCTTACAGAAATAGTCTATAAGCAACTTCAAAACTCATTAGTGTAACTAAATGTGCTTTGTCCAATGTATCTCAATACTGTTTGATATGACAATTTACTATTTATAATGCACTTCTAATGCTAGGTTGAGTTGGATCATAATTCTGGAATTTTCATTACTCTGAATCCTGCTGGAAAAGGTTATGGAGGAAGACAAAAACTGCCTGATAACCTCAAACAACTTTTCAGGCCAGTTGCTATGACTCATCCAGACAATGAACTCATTGCAGAAGTGATTTTGTATTCAGAAGGCTTTAAGGATGCTAAAATACTTGGTAGAAAATTGGTGGCTATTTTTAATCTAGCAAGGTAAGTGTTTCTTTTTCTGCTTAGTTGTGTTACCATGCAAATATCTGTGGATACTAATTCAACTTGTAAAAAAATATTATAATATCTTGTGAGATGCGGGTGTGAAAAAATCTGGACTGTAGTTGTAATCTCAAGGTCAGTACTGCTCCTCTGTTATGCTCACCAAATATGAATGTGAGCATATGAATGCTCACAAGCATTATATTGAATTTAGAGTCTTGGTGTTGTTAAAATGCAAGTGGTGATTTGGTTATAACAATTCCTGTTAGAACAAAGTGCAGAGGTTTTAATTGATACTGTTAGAGACAATAATAAATACATTAGCTCTTGAATATACTTCCTCTGAAAATTTCAGTGTCATTGGTTATATCTCTGAAATGTATTTTAGATGACACTACAAATACTCATCAGTTTCTGTTTTACTCAGGACTGTATTATGACTGCATTCATTCAGCAAACAAAAAAAATCAGGTGCTGTTACCTAAAGCTTACAACAATATTGCTGTTTTTAAATTTAGGGAGCTTCTGACACCGCAGCAGCACTATGATTGGGGTTTACGAGCACTGAAGACGGTTTTGAGAGGCTGTGGCAGTCTTCTTCATCATCTGAAGAAAAGCGGAGCAAAGCAAGAAAGTAAGTTTGGCCATGCCAAATTTTTGGTTATTTAGGATATTATGCAGATATCATTCACTACAGTTTTCTTGTTCACTAGAGTTTTGAGAAACTAAACCTTGGCTCTGGAGGCAATTTAGAGAAGAAAAAACTATTTGCGGAAGTTCTCCTTCATTAGGAGTTCTCAAAAGAGTACCAGCAATGTACTTCAGTACACATTCCTATCACTTTTCGTTTCTAGGGCATTTTAGCTTAATATTTAAATATTTGAAATTTCCTGAAGTTTATTTGAGTTAGTTTCAGCAACCTTGCAAAAGGCAAGATGGATGGATTTAGTTTATGTTTTAACCCATATTTTTTATTCTTTGTTTTTCTTCTCTTAGCTGTAGAAGATTAAGATATTTCCAACAAACACATTTTCCTATTTATGGTTGCTTGTATTGTTGAGTCAAAATCCTTTGGCGTGTCATCATGTTGGCCATATTCTTATATGTTGCTTACATTTTGTATTCCTTCCTTTACTAAAGAGGTCAACTTTTCCAAATCAAGTTTCTTAATATCAATGTTTTTTCTTTTAAGCATTTATCACACTTTTTAGAAAATTTATCTGTAGAAACATTGCATTTAAGGCATTGTTCAGGATTAAAAACCTTGAACTTTTTCCAAATTTGAGAAGTTTTTACTAATCCTTAGTCTCTGGAACATTTGGGAGAATGCTTCGGGAAAAGCGAAATTATTGGGATGGATACCATCTCTCCTTTGTGTTGTATTTGGGTTATAGTGCAGTCTAGTTTGGGGCAATCATGCATTCAGTAGGGCAGAAACACAGGATGATATTTCATCTGTGATTCCTAGTCCTGCTCTCTGAAAATCTATGTGTTTGTGATGGTTTAACCCCAGCTAGCAACTAAGCACCTCGCAGCCGCTCGCTCACTTCCCCCAGTGGGGTGGAGAAGAGAATCATTTAAAAAACAGTAAATCTCATGGATTGAGATAGGAACAGTGTAATAATAAAAATGAGATAAAATATATTATTAATAATAGTAATTAAAAAGAATAAAACAAAAAGAAAGAGCAAAATAAAAACCCAACCAAAAAACTACCAAACCCAAGTGATGTACAATGCAATTTCTCATCACCTACTGACAGATGCCTCATCAGGAATCTGTCCCTCCTGGCCAGCTCCCCCCAGTTTATGTACTGGTCATGATGTTTTATGATATGGGACAGCCCTTTGGCTAGTTGAGGACATCTAAACTTCCAGGTACAGTGGCACATGAACTGGAACGTAGACTGCACTGTGGTTTCAACTTCAACATCTTAGCAATACGGGCTCAAGTGCTGATCTATTCCAACACGCCAACAGCTTAAACTGATGTGGCTTCTTTGCTTTTATTTCCAGTTAATGAAAGTCACATGGTGGTTCAAGCTCTGCGGCTTAATACCATGTCAAAGCTTACATTTGCAGACTGTGCACGTTTTGATGCATTGGTTAAAGATGTATTTCCTGGCATTGACTTTAAGGATGTGGAATATGCTGAGTTAACTACAGCGTTAAAACAAGTCTTTGAAGAGGCAAACCTGGAAATTATAAGCACCCAGGTAAAGATCAACCAGAGCAACAAAAATCAATATGAGTTATTCTGAAATAAACAGTTTAATATTACATTTATTTCAATTTACTTTTGAAAGAAGAAAGTGATATTAAGTGGTAATTAGGTGTTGATTACATGTATATTAAAAAATGGATGTGTGTGTTTGAAGTGTAGTAGATCAGTTGTGAAAGAAAAGTAGTGCAAGGAAAACTAAGGTGTGAAGATGTGACATAGTTTTGTTCAAGCTAGGTACAAATGGCAATAAATGTTTTAGTGAAAGGATTAAACGTGAACATTTGGTTTTATAAAGCGGTTCTGTGTCTCATTTGTGTTTTATCTATTGTAGGGCTGGATGAAGTTTTGTGACTGAAGGTTCATTGACTTCTCAATAAAAATATGCCTAAGGAGAACTGTTATTTTTATATTAGTAATTTAGTGGAATGTTTTGAACATTTAATATAATAATTTTAACTACTTCTGCAAATATCTGTTGTTTCAGAAAATAAAATTATAGAAACAAAGTGACTGCCTGTGAAGTAAATTGGAAAAACATTAAAAAGGAACGTGATTGATTTAACTTTGCAACTTCACATAACCATTATCTCTTTTATTATTTAGATCAAGAAAGCTTTGGAATTATATGAACAGCTACGTCAAAGAATGGGTGTAGTTATTGTAGGTCCAAGTGGTGGAGGTAAATCAACGCTTTGGCGGATGTTAAAGGCAGCGCTTGGTAAAACTGGCAAAGTAGTGAAACAGTATACTATGAATCCCAAAGCTATGCCTCGACATCAGTTGCTAGGCCATATTGACATGGATACCAGAGAATGGTCTGATGGTGTGCTTACAATTAGTGCTCGACAAGTGGTACGAGAACCCCGAGGTAAGTTTGTGAGGGTGTTATACATCATTATTCTTAAATTACTGAAATTGTTTCTTTTCAGTTCCCTTTTTATGTTATGTTATTGTTTGTAGATAGCTTAAGGTAAGAAAAACTTTTGGTGACAATCATAGTCACTGATATACATAGACACTGATATACATTTTCCAAATGTTGTGATAAGAAAGGAAAAATAAACAACAGAAGGTAGAGAGTGTAAGGAATAACTTCATAGAGCTTATATTTAAGTTTTTTTGAAGCAAGAGTACTAAATAGTGTCAAAATAGCAAGGGGCAATATGCTTTAAGTGTTTTTCTTGGGTCTGATATTTTATTTTTGTGTCTGAAAATAGATATTACTTCATGGATAATTTGTGATGGTGATATTGATCCAGAGTGGATTGAGTCTTTGAATTCCGTTTTGGATGACAACAGATTGCTGACTATGCCCAGTGGAGAAAGAATTCAATTTGGCTCAAATGTCAACTTTATATTTGAAACTCATGACCTTAGCTGTGCCTCTCCTGCTACAATATCTCGAATGGGAATGATCTTTCTGAGGCAAGTCACAGGAGTATTACAGACTTTTAAATTAAACAAATATACTTTTCTTGAAAGGTAGTTTAAAGTGGATGGAGCAATTTAACTATTTTCTTACATTTATGAAGCTAATCACTGGGAAAGTTTGCTTTAGGTTGCATGTCCCTTCTGCACTGTCAGCTTAGAATGTTTTGACTAATATCTGTCGGGCTTTTTGTTTGTGTGTGACCCTTACAGAGCCTAAGTATTGATTAGAAATTCTTGTTAAAATATTTCCCTAAATGTTTTCTGGAATTTTGTTGTTCCTTTGAACTTCTGTACCTTGTATTTGAATCTTGGATTTTTTTTGGTTTTGACTTAGTGATGAAGATACAGATCTTAATTCTCTGATAAAGTCTTGGTTAAGAAATCAGCCTGAAGAATGCAGATACAACCTTGAAAATTGGATTGGGGACTATTTTGAAAAGGCTTTAAACTGGGTTGTGAAGAAGGTTAGTAGCTGAATACTTCACCATGTTTCAGTTTCTGTTATGGGTAATCCGTTTCCATAGTTTAACACTGAAGAGATCATTCATATTAATTTCAAATAATAAATAAAAAAAACTTCAGTGCTTTTTTGAAAGCTATTGTCTTAATATAGTAATATTGGAACTGTTTTCATTAGTTTCCAAAGTATGATTGCTGTACTTAAGTTTTGAAACATTTAAGAAAATTTTACCTAAAGAACTGCTTGTATTTCTGTGAAACTTAGTATCCGTCTCTAATATTCCATAAGAGACATTTTTCTATAAATTTTCGAAGATTAGAAAGATCTGACTGTCAGAACTAAAAGAAGGGAAGAATGAAGAAATTATTTTTCTAGATTTAAGTTATTGTCTGTTAGTAAAAAAAGCTACAATTTGAGAAGTTGCACAGTGTTGACTGAAGCTTATAATAGGTTGAGCAGAATTGTAGTAATAGATTCCTAAAAACGTTGGTTGAAGCTATCTAAAAAAGTAGTCTGATTGTTCAGTGCCAAAGTTTAATAATAATATATCCTGGATTTGGTTGTGTAACTTTAGCTTTTTAGGATACTACTAAAAACCTTAATTTAAAGTTGTTTTAATAGGTGAAAGGTAATATGTAATTACAGTATTAAAAAAGGATAGTCTAAAACCTTGTACATCGTCTGGATTCTGTGTTCCTGGAATATACATCGAGATAATTATTCTGCACGATAGATTTTTTTAAGAGTTCTAGTTGTTTCCCTGCCTCAAATTCTTCTGAGGGAGTTGCATTTGGATTAAGCAAGTGACTTATATTTCACAAAACAAGAAATCCTCTCTGCTACAGCCAGTAAGCTACTGTTTAGGAGACCTGCATGACCTCCTCTTGGGGAACATATAAGGTTCTGATGTGTTTGTAATATTTTTTCTCTTGGTTCTTCCACCCACGAATATTTTAAACTATGAAATTATATTCAGGTGGATATAGATGAACACCCTGACATTGATCTTAAGGTTGCAAATCCCCTTTGGTACTGAAGAGTAAAATCCATAAAGAATCCTTTCACAAGAGAGATTTTCAGTATGCAGTTATGTTGACATCTTACAGATTCTCAAAATCTGTAAGGAAAGTTCTGGTTGCTTATCCTAAGTTACTTCGTTATGTAGCCTGTAATTGAAAGTTCCAAATGAATGCTTAAAAATGATTTCATGTCAAGTGAATTTTCTAGAAAAGCAGTAGTGTTGAGATCTTTCACTTTTGTGGAAGCGTCAAAGAGCAATGAGTAATAGTCTACTAACGATACATCACATTTAATTTTAAGAATATGTTTGAGTCTACTACAACTTGCACTTTACAGAACGACTTCATGGTAGAAACAAGTTTAGTTGGAACTGTGATGAACGGACTGTCTCATCTTCATGGGTGTACTGATCGTGGACAGTTTATTATTAACTTGTTACGTGGTCTTGGTGGCAATCTCAACATGAAATCAAGACAAGAATTTGCAAAAGAGGTAATATTTTTCAGCAAGTTTATTAAAAAATTCTCAGTATTTGTAGTAAGAATAGTAATTTTCTGTCTTCTAACAATACAAATTTATGATAATGGGATATCTGTCTTCTAATTTGTTGCAATCTATGCTCTCTATAATGAAATAGCTGAGAAGTAGTGTTAAGAAGGGCAACAAAGCTGGTAAAGGGTCAGGAGCAGTAGTCCTGTGCAGAGCGGCTGAGGGAACTGGAGTTGTTTAGTCTGGAGAAATGGAGGCTGAGGGGAGAGATCATCACTCTCTAAAACTACCTGAAAGGTGATTGTAGCGAGGTGGGTGTTGGTCTCTTCTCCCAAATTACACGTGATAGAGCAAGAGGAAATGGCCTCAAGCAGAAGAGACTTAGATTGTGTATTGGGAACTTTTTCTTCACCGAAAATGTTGTCAAGCATTGGAATAGGCTTCCCAGGGAAGTGGCAGGGTAACCCTCCCCGATGTATTCAGAAGACACGTAGGCTGAAGGACCTGGTTTAGTGGTTGATGTGACAGTACTTGGATTTGATGAACTTAAAGGTCTTTTCCAACCAAAATGATTCTGTGATTCTATGATTCTGTGAAATGCTGCTAAGTAAATCCAGACTAGATAGCAATCCTTTGGTGCCACACAAAGATATATACAATGCCCTCTGTCCATACTATTTAATGCAAGAACCCTGTATCACAGACTCTGTGTGTGTATTTATTCCGTACAAGTCTGTGCTTTTTCCTTTCCGTTTGGAATGTTTGAAATAATAGTATGAGGATTTTGTTGTATCTCAGCAAGGAGGAGGTGTTACAGCATTATTTTGATGTTCTGTATTGTTTGCACTGGGGTGTGGTTCTGTATTTATGTAGTTACTTGAGGGGCACAAGGACTAGGGAATAGTATTGGAAAACTCTGTGAGTATACTGGTCCACAGTGTCTACAGAAGGCTGTCGCTGGAGATAGCTATCTCCACAATTGCACTTGGTTTTTGTCTTGGAGAGAAGGAGATAGTTCTTCCCAAAAGGCATTCTATAACATATATACAGGACAGATGGCAAAGGTTTAGACACAGCTTGTGGAATGAACTCCTTCACATGAATTAATAGATATCTCATTCTTGTACTTAGGATTAAGTATGTTGCCTAAGATGAATAAAACCTTATATAAGGCTTTGCTAAATACAGTTTCTGTGTTTTATAGTATCAAAAAAATAATACGTGGAAAAGTAAATGTTACTGATTAGTTAAGGACTTAATAATAAAGCATATACATAACATAACTGAATTTTTCAAAGGCAGCCTTAAAATTATCAAATCAATGAATTAAATGTTTAATTTAACAGAAGTGTTCATTGAACATTCTTTAGATTAGCTTGAAATTGTAGATCTTGTTATTAGGAGTATGAATTTAACAGGAGCTTTATTGTTTTTAAAGGTCTTCAGTTGGGCACGAGAATCTCCACCAGATCCGAGGAAGCCCCTGGACACGTATTTTGACAGTGACACTGGACAGCTAATGCCTTATCAGCTGAAAAAACCTGACAATCTAACAGCTGATGATTTCAGTAATCTCCAAACACTTCCTGTCATCCAAACTCCTGACATGCAAAGAGGTTTAGATTACTTTAGACCCTGGCTAGAGTTAAACAATAAGCAACCATTTCTTCTTGTGGGTCCTGAAGGATGTGGAAAGGGGTAAAAAGTATTTCTTGTTTTAAGCAAAATATACTTCTAGCTATTTGACAAAGTTTGTAATATTTTGTTGTAATGATTTTATCATATGATTTTCTGCTAGAAGATTGCTTGTTTAGGTTACTAATGAAAAAAAACTGTAGTGGGAAATAGGTAAATTCTTACAAAGATCTTCAGGGAAAGTTCACACTGCTACTGTGCATCTAAGGCATCTGAATGAGGCTTTTAGATATGAAACAGGAACTTTGGAAAACCTGTGCTGTCATAGAGCAACAGCTGAAAGTCACATAATGTATCTTTTTAGAGGCATTAGATACCTGTGTGCAGGCAACTGAATTTAGTTCATCCTGTTGCCTATTTTACATACCTTATTTAAATGGGTTGAATCACTATATATAAGGTGTTTAGGCTAGGTATTTGTTTTGTGTAGTTGCATACTACACTTCTATGAGTCTCTTGTAATATGGAAAATATTACAATTTAAAAGACAACAATGTTAATTCAGCAAACCTTATGTGTCACCTATTACATGCAGTATATACATTTCAATTAAAAAACTATCTTCCATTACACCAGGTTGCTCAAAGCCACATTCAACCTGGCCTTGAGCACTTCCAGGGATAGGGCAGCCACAAATTTTCTGGACAACCTATTCCAGTGGCTCACCATCCTCACAGTGAAGAACTTCCTAATATCTAATCTAAATCTGCCCTCTTTCAGTTTAAAGCCATTAGCCCTTGTCCTGTCACTACATGCTCTTGTAAAAAATCTGTCTCCAGCTTTCCTCCTGTCTGCTTTAGGGTCTGGAAAGCTGCTCTGAGTTCTGCCCAGAGCCTTCTCTTCTCCAGGCTGAACAACCCCAACTCTCTCAGCCTGTGCTCATAGGAGTGTCACTCCAGCCCTCTGATGATCTTCGTGGCTCTCCTCTGGACCTGCTTAACAGGTCCATGTCCTTATGTTGGAGAACCAGAACTGAACATAGTACTCCAGGTGGGGTCTCACAAGAGTGGAGTGGATACACAATATTTTAAAGCATTATATGTATTACTTATGCTTATATATGTTCACATTTGCTTTTCTTTAGGATGCTGCTTCATTATGCATTTTCTCAACTCCGATCCACTCAGATTGCTACTGTTCACTGCAGTGCGCAAACTACTTCTCAACATCTTCTACAAAAATTAAGTCAAACCTGCATTGTAATCAGTACCAACACTGGGCGAGTATACAGACCCAAGGACTGTGAAAGGCTTGTTTTGTACTTAAAGGATATCAATTTACCCAAACCTGATAAATGGGGTACAAGCACTCTTGTGGCTTTTCTGCAGCAGGTGATCACTTATGTCTGTTATTCATAAGGAGAAGTATCCTGGAAATAGTTCAGTGTATGTAATAAATGTCTGTATTGATTACTTTCAGAGTTAACATACTGAATCTGTATTGCTGTTAGTTTTGTTAGTACTTTGGTAGAACATGTAGGTGTCAGCCAGAAATAAGGTATCATTTTTATTTTGCTTATCTGCATAAGGAAATAAAGACAGTGCTCGCCTCGAGTCATAGTGCAGTATAAGGACAACAAAGAAATAAGCTTTGTAGTCAGCACAGATTCACCAAAAAGTCAGATGAGGTCAGAGCAGGGGATATAGTCTACCTTGACTTCACTAAAGCTTGTTGATCCTGTCTCCCAAAAGATCCTCACAGAAAAGCTGTTGATGCACAAGCTGGATAAGCAGATAGTGAGGTGGACTGAAAACTGACTAAACACCCAGGTCCAGAGAGCTGTGATACAGAACACAAAGTCTAGTTGGAACCTGGTACCTGTTTCATATATGATATGGACAATGGGGCAGAATGTTACCCTCAGCAAGTTTGTGGCTTGCACCAAACTGGGAGGAACATTTTACCTCTGGCAATTAGAAAAACTACTGATGGTATACCTCTATTTTTTCGTTATCTTTTTGTATGCTACTCTGATGACTTTCTTTTAGTTAAATATTTGTTCAATTATTAAAGGTTCTTACATATCAAGGATTTTATGATGAAAATCTGGAATGGGTTGGTTTAGAAAACATCCAATTTGTGGCTTCCATGTCTGCTGGAGGAACATTAGGAAGGCATAAGCTTACCTCCAGATTTACTTCTATTGTTCGTCTCTGTGCAATTGAGTAAGTATGTAGAAAGCAGCTTGACTCTCAGAACTTGGATTCAGCCTCTGTTTATAGGGCCCTTGCTCAATTAAGTCTTTATAAAAATGGGACTACTCTGGTCTTTCATCTTTTCTAACAGTGATAGATCTTCAGATTTGGTTTCTTTGGTGAATTTTGACTCTAGAAACCTGCTAAGGAGCAATCTGTAGCTACCTGCTGATAGTAAAGTGTTTGAAATATGTTTCCTGTGGGATATTTTGCTTTCAGTAAACCACTTTCCACAGCTTTATATTAAGGAGCTGTTTAGTTACAAAGTCAGAGAAATTGAAAAGAAGGGCTTTTTAAAGTTTGAACATATTTACAAACATTTAAAAGTTTCTAAGGGATACCTATGCCAAAAAAATAATAATTTAACATATCAGCTAGATGGAGATGATAGTCATTGAAATTTCTCAGTAATTGTATATTAAACAATCTTTTTAATAAAAACATTAACAATGGTAGTCTATAGTGATTACTTTTTTTTTTCCTCTGTAGCTATCCAGAAAGAGACCAACTGCAAACTATTTATAGTGCCTACTTGGAACTTGTGCTACAGAAAAACCTAAAGAATCACCCTGTTTGGGGTTCTTTACCAAAAATACATCAGCTAGCAGGATCTATGGTTCAAGTATATGAACAGGTATGGAAATTTCATTTTTGAGGAGATGGAGAATTCAGATTATTTTTTTTTTCCAAAATAGTAAGCTTTTGATATTAACAAGAGAATAAAAAAAGGTTTATCAGTACTTAAATCCAAGTTAATATCTTTTTCATAGTGTTGATATCAATTTTAGAGCTACTTACTTGCAGAGAATCCTAGATATTAGAGGAAAACTGAGTGCGTGGTAAGTGCTCTTGCTTCCCTACAGCTTTATTGCAGAATTTTGACATGCATCTTAACCCATTTATGTTTTCAGTTCCTGATTTGTAAAATATGGGTGGCACTGTTTTCCTACTTAATAGATGGAGGGATTCTTCTTCAAATATTGTGATGTGCTCAGGTGTTACGAGTGCTGTTACGAACAGAGAAGAGAGATAGGAGGGTGGAGTCCTTTACACATATCCAGGACTACCTAGTAAAATTTTACATTGTTAAAAATAGATATTTAGACTCATGAGTTCATTTTGTCCTCCCACTTAAAATTTCACAGACTTTGATCTAGCAAAACAGTTTAGTACTTGATTTTCTTAATCATGTACATAGCCTTACTGGGGTAGGTATTGTGAAGATGTAGGTGCTTATACTGTGTGTTCCAAGAATATGTACATGACTCCATCTGGACAGAACTGTGATATAAACCTGATCTCTATGACTGGAATGTGGGTATAGTGACTGGCTAGCACACGGCAGTTAGCAGGACTTTCTATGATATTATAAATGTATTTTAAGAAGTCTAAGTTTAAATCTCATCATACTAGGAACAAATAACTGATGAAGGCAGTTATTCTTTGAAAGATATAGTTGTAAATTCAAATATCAGCTCTGGGGTAAAGAGTTAATTTTTTTATAAGAAGTCTTTTGTAGTGACTACATGTTACTGATTTAGGTAGGTTTTTATTACACTTTTATTTCAAAAACCCCCCAAAAGAGTGCATGAATAAACATATAGATAGAGACCAAATAGAAAACTAATGTTTCTGATATTTTAGAAAAACTTAAAGCTACATTTCCAACTGCTTTACATTTGAAAACATCTCATTTTCCCCCACTCCTTAACTTCTGTTTTTAGGTACGAGTGAAATTCACAGTTGATGATCACAGTCATTACCTTTTTACACCGTGTATTCTTACTCAGTGGGTTCTTGGTTTATTCAGATATGATTTGGCAGGTGGTAAGTCACTTATTAGGTTTTTATTGATAAAGTAGTTCTAAAATGGCCTAAATTATTATTGATATCAGTCTTACTGTTGACTCTACATGTAACTTGTTCATCTGTGGTCTAAACTGTGACCATTCTGTAACTTAGTAGAAGAAAAAAATGCCTATCAGTTCATTTTCATAGCATAGAGTAAATGAGTACAAAAAACCCCATTTTACAATATGTGTGGGTGCTATTTATAGACAAGAGAAGTTACTAGGTTAAGACTGCATTCTCTGCTATGGGAACTTGAAGTGTACCCCCTACTTCCCACCATTTTTTTCTTTTTTTTGGGGGGAGGGGGAGTATATTATGTTGCTTTTTTGAGCATATGTCTTATCTTCTAGAATCCAGGAGACTTGCCTTTCATGTTTGGTCTTCTTACACTTCATTGTATAAACTCACTGAGGTTATTGGAACTGTAACTGATTAACATCATCTGTGACCTATCTAACAAATGAAGTCTATAACCACTCTTAAACATGTAGAAAACATCTAGAAAACTATTTTATCTCTGTAAAACCAATATCTGTGTAAGACCCTAAATATTCTCATGGAATGGAAATCCTTGATAATTACAGCATAGCCTGAAATTCCTTTCCTTAGCTTTGGAAGTTGGTAAAGATATTCAATTATTTGTGCCATTTCAAATAGGCAGCATAGAATTCTTTCTCAGTTTGTTTTTGTGTTTGCGATTGCTATTAGTATCACAAACAATTACTACTTACTATGTTTTAGCTCTTCCATTAATTAGTTACATGGAGAGCTGCTTAAAGAGTATGAAAGTGATAAGAATATTGTGCTCGCTTTCCATTTTTTTTCTGGGATCATAAATGTAGCTTGAATGAGTCAGAAAGCTACACTGACATTTGATGAATGGGTAATCTTGGCTCTTTTAAGGACTCCATTGTTGTATCCAAAGTGACACATGCATTTGCTTTGTCAATGCTGAACAGTATGACATGTCATTTACTCATCTCACCTTCTTTCTTCTGTGAGGAGCATTGAAGCTTTGTATACTGTAATGGCATTATATAATACAGAATGTTTTGTGTATTTGTTATTTTAGTATTCATTATTGGTCCTTCTCCTTTAAAATAGTGTTCTGAATTTTCTTGCTTTCATTGTCTCAAATGTTGTCTTTTAGTTTTCCCTTTTTATGCCACACTTTTTTCATTTTCATTAGAATGCTGGCACTAAACTGGAGAACTTGTTTTAACAGAATGTTTCCTTTTATCTTGTAATAGATTCATAAAGATATTATTAAAAAGCACTTAATAATGTTTACTTTTTCTCTTATTTCTTCCTTACTGATGCTCTCCTGCTGGTATGTAATTTCACTTACCCATTTTCAATCTCATATTTTGAAATGGAAGTTGAATGTAAAATTTATAAATTAAATATATAAAGTGAAATCTCTTAAATTTTATAGGATCATCAACACAAACCGCAGACTATGTACTGGAAATTGTTGCATATGAAGCGTGTCGTTTGTTCCGTGACAAAATTGTTGACATGAAAGAACTTCATATATTTGATAATATTTTGATGAAAGTGTTTCAAGGTGATTGGGGCTCAGATGTTCTAGACAATATGGCAGGTAAACCATTTCAGGCATACTGTACAAACTTGAACTATTTGTTTAGAAATTGCCTAATCAAATAATTTTGATCAAATTAGATAGCATATAAGCTGAGCACCTAAACTTTCAAATGTATCCTTTTATTTTCACAGATGTCTTCTATGTAACTTGGGGAGCTTGTCGAGAGGCATTCATCACACCAGGACAGATACTACCAGCACATGGGAGGCCACTTGGCAGACTAGACTCAACAGACCTGAAAGATATTATTCAAAAAGTGAGACGAGATTAAGGAACATAACACTGCAAGAATTCAGAGCAATTATTCTAGGCATTTTTTGCATGAAGTAAGATGCAAGCACCAGGTTTAGGGTGGAATCTACTGCCTTTTTGAGGAATCATCTTTTTCATTTGGTCAAGTGAAGGAAGATTTGTGATGCATCTGTCACATATGGGAGGCAGTAGGAAGCATTATGTAGCAAGATTATTTTAATGAAAGGGCATTGGTTCCCTTACCTGAGGATTAACATCAGTTTGACAAACCACATTTTGAGAAACATTGATGTGCATATATGATTGTGTATTATTTGAGTACCAAACTGTATTATGAAATGTTTACTTTCTGAACTGATAATTTTTATTTGAAGAAATAGGAATGTATTATTTCAAGATTATGCATGCTTTAAAACAGTAGAGTACAAAAAATGAGCTTATTGAGGCAATGCAAACATGTTAACTCAGCTAGGCTGCTTAAGAACTTTAAGCTCATCCCTCTTTATTAGTAGTATTTGACGGACTGCTTTGATAGATGGGAAACTACTCCCTCTCCTTAATTGCCAACTTCTGACCAATAGACTATATGGGAAATGATAAAGTTTGATAGGCTCAGTAATCAGAGAGTTTGGATTTTTTTTCTGACTGCACAGTCACATTGGGCTTCAAAGATGAGGTTTTATTAAGTACAACAAGTTTATAATTTAATCTGGATCTGTTATTGTGTGTGTTTCACTAGGAAATGACATACTCTGAAATTATGCAGCAATTGGCTGCCTCAAACACTCTTCTGAGTTCCTAATTTATTAATCTGTAGCCAGTGACACAGCTCAGACTTTGTTCAGTAGTAGATTTCTATTTCAATTTATCGAAGAATTCTGGGGTTCCTGGTGCTGGGACTAATGCGATCTGTTCATTACTGGTAAAGGATATGCAAGGTGCCTGAATTCTGTCACTTAAATAATTTATTTGTAATGAATATCAGCATGGTCTCTTAACCTTTCAAACTCTTCTTTTCTAAGCTTTTAAATGTTGGGTGCTTTGTTATGTTACTGCTTTTATTTATTATTAGTGAACACATTTCTCTTTGTTTTTCTTTTTAATAGGGTATTATTCATTATGGGCGAGACAAAAAAGAGACAGAGATTTTACTGTTCCAAGAAGTTCTCAGTTATATGTCTAAAGTGGACAGAGTGCTAAGTTTTCCTGGAGGATCACTTCTTTTGGCAGGACGGAGTGGTGTGGGTCGTCGAACAATTACCTCTTTAGTTAGTCATATGCATGGAGCTGTTCTGATTACTCCTAAAATTTCCAGAGGCTATGAGCTGAAGCAGTTCAAAAATGATCTTAAACATGTAAGTAACTCAATGTCTTTCATTCTGTAATGTTGTAGATGTGTATTTAAAAAAAAAAAAAACTTTTTGAAGAACACAAGTGTTCTGTGAAGAGATACTTGAAGAAGAGCAAAAATGTTGAGTCTAATTGAAACAAGTGTTTTTTTAGAAGCTCTCAGTGTCTAGATGTGTATGCTGTTCTTTATAGTAATTTCTTGAAACTCTTTTCTGAATACCAGAGCTGATTTTATTAGTGTTGCTGACTATAAATTCTAAGTTTATGTAAATATTGGAAAGATTTTTTTTTCATGGAAATATTTTCATATTTGTATACATTTTTATTTTCTGTTTTGACTATGATCTGACAGTTAATAGGATAGTAGCTGAATCAAGTTAAAAAACCTCAGATCAGGAGTTTCCCAGTACTTTCACTAATGCTAAAGAAAATTTTAGAGCTAAGACCATACAAAAAAGTGATGCAATTCTGTAACTAAGTCACATAGGGAACATAAATATTTTTAATAACATAAATATTTATGAAAGAATCTGGTTTAATTATTTTTTTCTTTACCAAGCTGTACATCTAGGTTGAATATTCTTTATACTTGGTATCTCATATTACTGAATTACCTAGTAATCTTTTCTAAGTATGTATTAGTGTAGATGCTGTGGAAAAAATATGTATGTGTGTAGTGGTGCCAGATGCCCACCAAGTCATTCTATCACTCCACCTTCCTAAACTGGACAGGAGAGAGAGAAATATACTGAAAGGTTTGTGAGTCAAGATAAGAGCAGGGAGATGAGAAATAAAAACAAATCTTAAAACATCTCCCCCCACCCCTCCCTCCTTCCTGGTGCCTCTCTTTCCTCCCTACCCAGCAGTGCAGGGGATGGGGGTTACAGTCAGTACATTACAGATGGACTTTGCTGCTGCTTCTTCTCGGGGGAGGCCTCCTCACACTTTCCACTGCTACAGTGTGGGGTCCCTCCCACAGCAGTTAGTCCTTCATGAACTTCTCCAATTTGGATCCTTCCCATGGACTGCAGTTTGTTATGAACTGCTTCAGCATGGGTTATTCACCAGGAGAACAGTCCTTCAGGAACAGACTGCTCCAACATGAGACCCCCACAGGATCACAAGTTCTGACAGCAAACCTATTCTGTCATGGGCACATTTCTCCCCATGAACTCCTAGGTCCTACCAGGAACTTGCTCTACTGTGAGCTTCCCGCAGAGTCACAGCCTCCTTCAGGCATCCACCCACTCCGGCTTGGGGTCCTCTACATGCTGATTACCCGATGCAGAGGTGGTTCACTGCTCTCCTGAGGCTTTACCTCAGTCACTAATTCACCAGGCCTTGGTCAGCTGAGGGTCCATCTTAGAATTAACTGACATTAGCCCTATCAGCTACAGGGGAAGCTTCTGGCAGATCTTTGTTTAAAGACATCACCCCTGTAGCTCCCCCACTACCAAAACCTGGCCCAGGCAAAACTACTACAATGTAATATAATACTGAAGGAAAGATTATTATTCTCTTATGAACAGTATATATATTTCATATACTGAGATTTAAATGTCTTCCCTGCTTCTAGGTGATGGAGCTTGCAGGCATCGAAGCACAGCAGGTGGTATTGCTGCTTGAAGACTATCAGTTTATTCATTCTACATTCCTTGAGATGATCAACAGTTTACTGTCTTCAGGTGAGATAAGTCCAGAAAGTTTATGATACTACTCTTACCACATAGAATTAGCATAATGAGACAGAGTTATATATTTTCTGACTTGATGTCCATACCAACAGTGTTGGTTTTCTACACTGTATTAGCTAGAGTGCTTGTACATAAGAAGCTGATTTGAAGTTCACTTAGCTACCTTTTAACCTACTCTACAGTACAGGTGTTTTCAGTTCCTCAAAGTTGCAAGTTAAGTAACTTATTTCAAAGGAATTATTTTTAAGTGTAACAACATGATAATGTATTCTGCTCTACAGCTTTCCTTTTTCTAATAAAATTCAAAATTGAGAAGTGTCCCATTGTTTTACTAGATTGTATAGACTGAGTCCTTTACTTCAATGAACACCAGCAAAGTCCACTTTTCTGAAAATAAAGAGATGATAAATACTAATAACAAACAACATAAGCAACTTTGTTATCTAGCTTTGTTCATCAGTTGGAGAGATCATTGAAGGACTGAGTCCAGCTGAGTAGTTTAAGATCTGATTGATAAGAGTACCATTTTCTTCTGTCTCCCAGATGAAAATCCAGGTCTTTTTACAGTATCAGGTTCCCATCATCTACTGTTAAACATCTGTGTCTGAGGACCTAGACAACTGCTCTCTTTCTGTTTTCTAGCTATAACAGAATGTAGTTTGATTTGGTTTGTGTTTAATATTAGATCAATGTCTTGGGTAGTTTTGAATGAGTTTTTGAAGTATATTTCAGTAATATAAACAAAGTAGGTTGTTTAAATTAAATGGAATCACTATAATATGGTTTGTTGTTTTCATGATTTCATGAAAAGTATGAAGTAGCATATAGGATGATACTCATGAAAGTATGGATGTGAATACTACCATATTCAGATTCTCTGCACAGATGATTCAAGGGAATCCTTCAAAGGAATTTAAAGAATTACAATGTATTTGATCTGACATTTTAAATTTGTTCTTGAAACAGGAGAAGTTCCTGGCCTATATAAAATAGAAGAATTAGAGCCTTTGCTAACTCCTCTGAAGGATCAAGCTTCACAAGATGGATTTACAGGACCAATTTTCAACTATTTCACATACCGTATGTGAACAGAATGATAAGCTGTAATTTATTACAAAGTTATAGAAGTGGTATAATAATAGGCAAATAAATTCTTATGTGGTCCGTGTTTTGGTGCATTTTTAACTTCAGTTAGCAATTACAAAGCAGGCAGGAATGAGGATTACAGAGTGATATCTGAGGACACAGAACTCTCAGATTAAAGCTCATTTTTTTAATCTGATATTTTTTATCTATGAATATTCTACAAAGGTGTTATGAAATCTGCTGTTGAAGGTAATTGGAATAAAGAAAGCTTTTTGTCCCCATTGTTTTCTGGTTTCTTTAGCTTATCTATCGAGTAACAGAGTTTTCTTCTATTTATCAGCTGTACCTAAAAATCACTTACTATTCTAAATAGTTATAAGCAAGTTTCTTAATATTTGGTGTTTCTTCCTTGGACCAACAAGATTAAAGAGTTCACAAATGAATGAAGAATGTGACTGAAAGAATACAGATGTTGGCAGTCCTACTCAAGGATCCTGGAACTACTTCTAGTTGGTTCTAGTGGTCTATATTGGTTAGATAATGATATTAATTTAAATACTGATAATGATATCAATTTAAATACTGTCAGCTCTTCTAATTAAAAATATACTGTAATATACAAAATGACAATCCATCATATTAAATGAATTCATTTAACTTATGTTTATAAACATTCCTGCACTAGTGTGATGTGGTATAATCTTTTTTTTTCAGAAATTGTCTTCTGATAAGTATTTGAATTACAATAAATGATGATGTATTTGAAATAAGTCTACCATGTAGTCACATTTTTATCTACTAAATATTTAATCATTTTTATCTCCTTAGGTATCCAACAAAATCTACATGTTGTCTTGATCATGGATTCTACCAATTTAAATTTCAAAATAAACTGTGAAAGTAATCCAGCACTGTACAAGAAATGTCAGGTCTTGTGGATGGAAGCCTGGTCAGAAAGCAGTATGGAAAAGGTAAATTGCATTAATTAAAAACTATGACTTGTTCAAATTGGTATCTTCAAAAACTGCTGAGCTCTGGTGAATAAGATAAAAATATTTAAAGCTGTGAAGGAATAATTGACACTGTGCTTATCTAATCCATTTGTGCAGTCCAACAAAGACAGAAAATTCTTCAGAATATGTAAGTAGTATTAGCACTTATTTTACCAGTAACATTATTTTTTGTTCTCTCTCACTTCAACAAAATTCTGACTACTCTGACAAAGCACAGCACTTAAGAACAAAATACAAATAGATTGAAAGCAATATATTAAAGCCAGCTATGCTGATGATATCTGCTGTTGCTAATGTGCTTGAAAAGTAATTGAAAAGTAGGTTTGTTATGTGTGTATAAACTGCTGTAGATCTAACATTGCACTGTAAACCTTATGTTATTCTTGAGTCTTCTTAAGTATTTTGCTTGATGAAATGGAGTCAGTGTATCCTTTTTATGATCACAATCTGCTTATTTCAGGACATTCATAGTATAAGTTTGCGAAAGATATATATCACTTCTTTATGTTAAGAGATTGCCAAATCCAGCACCCTGGTAGAAGCAAGGCTACCACAGCTTCAAAACCAACTTCAACCAGTGGTGAAGCTGGACATATATACCAAGTAGGCACACATACAAGCATAGAGATGCAGCACATATGTACATGTAATTAGATATAGATACAGAGATATATATATATATATATTTATATATATATAAAATACACACAGAATAATACAACAGAAACCTTCAGCACAAACCCTCAGCAAGTTGGCTGATGACACCAAACTGGGAGGACTGGCTGGGATTCCCCAGAAGGCTGTGCTGCCATTCAATGGGATCTCAACTGGCTGGAGAGTTGGGCAGAGAGGAACCTCATGAGGTTCAACAAGGACAAGTGCAGAGTCCTACATCTGGGAAGGAACAACCCCTGCACCAGTACAGGCTGCAGATTGACCTGCTGAAGAGCAGCTCTGCAGAGAGAGACCCGGGAGTCCTGATTGATAATAAACTAACCATGAGCCAGCAATGTGCTCTTGTGGCCAAGAAGGGCAATGGCATCCTGGGATGCATCAAGAAGAGTGTGGCCAGCAGGTTGAGGGAGGTTCTTCTCCCCCTCTACTCTGCCCTGGTGAAGCCTCATCTGGAGTACTGCATCCAGTTCTGGGCTCCTCAGCTCAAGAGGGACAGGGAAGTGCTGGAGATAGTCCAGTGCAGAGCCACCAAGATGACCAGGGGACTGGAGCATCTTTCATACGAGGAAAGGCTGCGGGAACTGGGGCTGTTTATTCTAGAGAAGACTGAAGGCGATTCTTATTAATATTTACCAGTATCTAAATGGTGGATGTCAGGAGGCTGGGGCATCCCTTTTTTGATGGTATCTAGCAACAGGACAAGGGGTAATGGGATGAAACTGGAACACAAGAGGTTCCATTGAAACATATGAAAAAACTATATTACTGTTCAGGTGAGGGAGCCCTGGCACAGGCTGCCTAGGGAGGGGGTGGAGTCTCCTTCCTTGGAGGTCTTCAAGACCCACCTGGACACATTCCTATGTGACCTGATCTAGGTGGACCTGCTTCTGCAGGGAGGTTTCTTCCAACCCCTACCATTCTATGATTCTATGAAACACAAATAGCGCTATTTACATCGTCCCGTTCCCCTCTCTGAGTGATCACAGGGAAGACGTTAGTGGAAATATATACATGTGCAAAACATGGATCTCCCTGCTAGCTAGGCACTGATACACAGACCCTCTAGTAATTGCCTCCAAATCTCCTGGTTTCCCCAGTTTCTGGCATCTGGATGTACAAGCTCCTGAGGCCACAGTTGCACTCCAGCTGCTGATACAGACTGCCTTACTGTACACATACACACACACCCCAACCTTCCAGTAATTGTACGTAGACATCCAGTCCCTCCAGTAGTTGGCCTTGGATCTGCGCCTTGTGCAGGCACAGATGTGTACATGTACACACACACAGACTCATACATCCAGGTCTTGTGACTCTCAGACTCTCAACTAGTTGATCTGGACCTCTTAGTCCCTCTGGCAGCCAGATCCTGCAGTTACCTAGTCTTACGCAATTTGAAAATGCCCTTCCACTGCATCCTATAATGTGTGCCAAGGCTCCTATGCAGTAATCACTTCAGTCTAGTCTGTAAGGTGATTGGGCCTCTCTCATTGACTCATTGACTCAAATGATGAGTTTCACACCAGGAACACAAGATTGGTTGTTCTGGGAAAGCCATGAGAGCAGATGGCACAGTGACCATTTCTGCATGAGTTACTGGGATTCTACTACCTGCCACCGTGCCTGTTTCAATAGCAGATTGTACTGAAAGGTCATTTTTGCAAAAAAGTTTGGAGCAGCTCTGTCCACAGTTAAAATTTTTTTTCAGTATATTTTCACTTTCACTTTAGTAGGGATTTTTTTTTTAAAGTGGAATCATATAATTTAGTCATTTGCAACAACCTTAAAAACCCCCTTTGTATAGTTGCTAACACAAGAAGGTAAGCCCACTCTTAGACCACAAAAAATAACTAAAAGATTTAGACCTAGGCATTATATAATTCTGGTGTTGTATCTGCAATGGTTGCACTTATATCTGTCAGATTTCATGTTTGAGTTGTTTATCTTTTTACATCTTTGACAGTTGTGTTTTTGTAAGAGTCTTCTGATAAGTAGTTGCTCTTTCCTATACCTGGCATAAGCTCCTCTGCTTGAGAGAAAAGGAAGTTGTCAGTGACAGGGAAAAGCAGAGCTGATCTTTTTAACACTATAAATATTCTGTAAACACCTTATTCTGAATAAAACTATCATATGCAGTCTTTTAAAATTAAAAACTAGATTGAAACTTGTAGTTTTTTAAATTTAAACTTGAATTTTTGTCATTTATTATTTTCATACAAAAAAATAATGTTCATTTTTTTAGATACCTGAAATGCTTCTGTATGATTCAGATGAAGAAGAAAAGGCTGGAAAAGCATATAGTGAACTTAAGAAAAAACATTCAGGTAATATGTACATCAAACCCAGTCTCTTCTGACATTAACAGTCACTATTTATATACAATTTTATAAACTGATAAAGCTGTATCTGGTTTTGTTTTGTTCTGTTCTGTGTCTTACTTCTATATGGATGTTGTTTCATAGCCTCAAAATTTAATGTTTTAAGAGTTTTTCTTATCCTAGACCTGGTCATTTTAATTTAATAATTCTTTATCTACGTAGGAGAAATGATTTCTTGTAAGTAAAATACTCCTTTTCAGAATAATTTGTTTTTATAATAAAGCTTCAAATTTAATCATTTAATTTGTATGTAGATGAGTTTTAGGAATTTTTTTCTTGTAGAGTGATGCAATTTATTTTACACCATCTTTGGGCTTCTTTTGAGAAGCTCTTCAACAAACTGAAGGACCTGGAATGATCATAAAAACCTTTTAAACTACCTGGAGTCAGAAACAAAGGGAAAGACAAAAAAATATATGGACTTCCTTTCTGAGAAAGTCCAAATATTTTCAAATTCTTTTTCTCTGGAAATAAAGTTTTTTTTATGATTAACTCTCAGTAATTTGCAATTAATTTTACCCCCTTTTGCAAATATCAATGAAATATTTTGCCTCTTTGAAACAATTTCATTATATTTATTTGAGGAATATATATTTCCAATGTAATTACATGTTGTTTCTCTGAGATTACTTCATAAAAAAAGTATATACTTTGTGATATCTTAAGTGCCTTTAAGATTTGAAAAAACATGTTCTATTGCTTTTCCTTAGCTATTTTAATGTGAGATAGAAATGGATATATTAGTATCTGTGTAACAAATTATGTTGTACAGGTGATTCTGATTTTTTGAAGTCATTTCTGTCAATTCATGAATCATGTAAAATGCATGGAGCAACGCCAAGCAGGTATATGACGTTCCTTCATGTATACAGTACCATCAATAACAGTAAAAGAAGAGAGCTAATCAAAAGGCAGAACCACTTGCAGGTATGTATTTAAAACATTTTTAACATATATTTAACAAATACTCTCATATTTGCAAGTGCCTTGTGTATTGATGGACTGTAGCTGCTAACATGGTTGTGTGAGATGCCATCTGTTGGCATATGCTTATGCTGTGGATTCAGGAGAGGAATAGTGTGAATCTTAATGCACATCTCTGCTCAAATGTCTCAAACAATGAAGAGGGTTTCTTGTTTGCATTAATATTTTTCTTCAGGAGTGTATCAGACGGATATATTTTCTTGAAAGATTAAAAAATAATCGAAAGCACTTGAAATTTTTTCACCCATATATATTGGAATTGTGTTGCAAACAGCCCATCACCTTTCCATCAATTTGTTTCCTGCCTCTACTTGTATAAATTTCCCCCAAGTAGCTCCATATTCTATCCTTTTTTTTATATCTCTGCAGCAACTGCCTGTTTTATGGAATTCTTGCATCCTTCTAGTTTAACAGTTATCATTAACCTCATGATACTTTTATGTAGCTTTGGCCAAGGTTGCCTTTGTTGTGATTTTCTCCCATTTTGTGTTTTGAAATTGACTTTGAGTTCGTTTTCCACACATCTGACCTTGACACAGTTGTAGACCAAAGGCAGTTCATCTCACTGATGTTGCTTTACTCCTGTTCTGTATGCATAACACCCTTACTGCTGAGACCCATTTGATGTCTTTCCAGTCATACTTCCTTCCCTCCTCCCCCTCCTCTCCTCAGTATATTTCTGGAAAGATCTACATGATCCTTTAGGACATGTAACTTTTGTCTTTACACTTATCCCTTCCCTTTTAGCTTTATGAAAACCAAAAGACTTCCTTGCCTTATATTCTACTCTGCTTTTATTCTGCCTGCTAATATTTTTCCATCACTGTAGTAAGCAATTTTAGAAGATTTACATTTAGAATGAAATAAATTGCTTTTTGTTTGTTTAGAAAGCAGCTGTGGTTTGTTTGTGGCAAAAGCTCATTTAATTGTTAAATCCACTGGTGAAATAAAAGTAATCATTTACATGAAAAATAGAGATGTGCATCCTAAATAAAAAAAATCTTTTAGGTAATATATTTTTTTCAAATATATCTTGAAATAATTTTGTCTAATTTAAAAAGTGTGAGTAAAGAAAATAGTTAAGCATAAATGAGGCTTTAGTTCATATACATAGGTGTTCTTTAGAGAATGTACAAATATTCAGAAATCGGATAAGCTACTTTGTTCAATTTGTTTAATTTTTGTAGGTTTACTTTTAGAGGAGCTATTTGAGTTAATGTTTAAGTGAAATGGTATTGAATTACTGAGAAAAGAATAATATACTAGTTGCTCTTCCATTAATTTTGTTATTTTGAGAATCTTGTTTTCAGCTTTTTGATGTAACAGATCTTACAATGACACATCTGGAATTATCATATCCTTGTTGCGTTAAAAATACTAAGAAAATGTAAATAATATTTAGAAAATGTGGAGCATAAAAAAAGTATCTTTGTCTATATCACTTTTGTGCATACTATTTCTTACCAACCTTCTTTTAAATTCATTTAAAATCTGTTGCTAAATAACTGCTTCTTATAAACTTTTATAGGCAGGCGTTTCCAAGCTAAATGAAGCTAAAGCCCTGGTAGATGAACTCAACAGAAAAGCTGGAGAACAAAGTGCTTTACTCAAAACAAAGCAGGATGAGGCTGATGCTGCACTTCAAGAAATTACAGTTTCTATGCAGGTGTTGTATGCAATCGTATAAAAAGTGAAACAAAAAAAAGATATATGCATTTTTATTTTTGATTTCCACAACTTCCTGTGCTTTGTATTGTTATCAAGGGTTACAAAACCTTATTCTTTTACAAGAATTTGCCTAAAGGGAAATGAACCCAGAGGCTTGAATTAACTGCAACAGACCAAAGGATTTTATAATTGAAGTCACATTTGAACTGATTGAGTAGGAAGAGATCAGTGCAGGTTTTGCACTTGAGTAATATTTATTGCTCTAGTTTATTCTGAAAGTTTCCTTAGAACTTTGTAAATCCAAACTGATTCATTTTATAATGTTTATTACAGACAGGAACATTATTTTAAGTAACAAATACAAGGAATTAAATTTCTGGACTGTTAGAAGATATGAGGTCCAGTCCTCTGAAATTAATGTCAAAGATTAAATAATATCTCTCTATTCATCACTCCTTGAGTTTCTAGTCTTCAGCTCAGAGACAGACCTATTTTTTGAGGAGGTGATTTACTTTAGATAAGTAAAATTTTCTTCAGTTACATAAAATAATTGTGCAGAATGTAGATCTCTACACTGATATGTCCAGGAATTGTAAATGTAGGATAAGCTGTAAGGAATCTGCTGTCAGTACACTCTTTGTTTTGTGACTGGTTTAGTGAGATCAAACAGAAGCAAACTTAAAAAAAGCAGCTCAATGACGGAGACATTTTCTCTGTGCAGTAAAGTAAACGCCCGCTTTTTTGAATCGTTTGGTTCACAGTGCTTTTAAGGTGCGTTACTTCTTGGTTTTATATCTCTACTTCTTTTCGCAATTCTAAATACTTTTAGGTGCTCTCTGCCTGCCATACATGAGTTTGAATAATTGTGATTGCCTTGGTGTTTTCACTGCTGGCCTCAAAGAATTTATTATGTCATTTTCCTTGATTTCCTTGTTTGAAATCTGTGTCTGCTGTTCTCCAGTACAGTTACAGGTTGTGTGAGTAGCACAAATTACATTGTATGACAAAATCAAAGAATAGGCCAAAAGCAATGAAACATATGTGCCCACTGACGTCAGAAAAATTACAGTAGAACTCTGATTATTTAGCATAAAATATAGGTGCCCTCTAGCATTTTAATGCCATGTCAAATGTTCTAGTTTGTGTAAGAGAGAGGGCTCTAATACATACCGATTCTTTTAATCTTTCAGAGCAAGTTTTTTGACCTAGAACTTAATTTTTAATGTTTTCTTATTCAGCTATCATTCAGTACATGAACATTTGCCTGAAATGTCTAATCTAGTCTTATGTACCTAATGTTTTATGGATGTAAATGTAATCTTCAGTGATGTGCTGGTCTACAGCTTGGGTTAACTTCTCAGAAAGACTATTATTAATCTCAAGGTTTTCTCTGCTTATTTACATCTTTTACCTTGTGACACAAATTTAACTCAGCTTGACAATTGCTGGCTAAAATAATGTGTTATATGCTGGAAAAATGTAAACTCTGAGCTTTATGGTATCTTTCTTTATATCTTTTAGGTGAAGCAAGCCTAGAATATTAAGTCTTTTATGCATTTTATGCATTTATCCTCATTTATTTACTTTGTAACTGGTATTAATAGTCCCTGTTTTGTTTTGTTTTTGTTAACTTTGGGGTATGTAAGGTCCCTTCTATTGTAGTTTTGTATACTAGGTATTAATTGTTCTACTAATACGCTTAAGAGTTCTGGAGCTGGCTAAGAGCTACTGTCTGCTATGTGGTAGGCACAGTACAGAAGCAGGAAAAACAGTTGTAAACCCAAGCAGCTTATGGTACGTGTGTGGGATATAGGTATCCTTACAGACAGGAGGGTGCAATTTTACAGGTAAATACTGCATTAATATTTTTTGCCTGATAGGCTGTAGTTCCAACACAATTGCTGGTTTTAAGAGCATTATAGAAAAGGAGAGTTTTCATGGTGTCATGAAAGAAATAGAAATGTGAGCAGCTACAAAGATGGTGCCTGGAAGACGCTACTTTCAAATGTAGAGCCTGTCATTCAGATCCAGTAAAAACAAAAGATGCTTATTCCATATAATTTAATCACCTACTCAACCACTCCAGCATCAAACAGTCTCAGATATTTAATTGTAGCTGGTAATTATTATAATCAAGACTAAAAGAAATAACAGAAATAACAGACCTAAAGGAATAAAATCTGTGTCAATAAAGACATTCTTTTTTTTTTTTTTAACAGAGTGCTAGTGAGCAAAAAACAGAAATGGAAAAAATCAAACACCGGATAGCAGAAGAGGCTGCAGAAATAGAAGAAAGAAAAAGAAAAATTGAAGATGAACTAAAAGAGGTTGAGGTCAGAGCTGATAAAGAAAAGTCTGATTTGATTTGACTTACTCAAGTCCTGCCAGGCAACATGCTTCTGAAGAATTTATGCCTCCATTTCTTACTTTTTTATGCATTAGAAAACAGTATTTGCCAGATTTACGTTTATGTTTTGGCATTTATGTTCTATTAGATCTTAATTATAGAAAGAATTTTGAGGCCAAATTTTACCTCCACTTGCTATTTCTATGCTGCCATGTCCTGCAGTCCTGCAGATTTTATGGAATATTTAAAAATTGTTAGTGTCTTATATACAACAACTACTTTCCTTTGCCTTGATCAAACTGGTAGTAACTATCAGCTGAATGGAAGTCGTTTAATGTGAGATCATTTCTCATTGTTGTGAAATTCTGAAAATTATGTATCCAAGTAACGCTATAACAAACTGCTTGTTTAAGAGACCTTACGGGCGTTAAGCATCAGGGTTTTTGGGAGGCAGATAAGTTCAGACATTGCTTTTAGTCTCTATTTTATATCCCATTTATTTTAAAACTGTTCTAAAGAATAAAGGAAAGTATAGCAACTTAATGTTTTTAATTTAAATATCATAGGTGACAGGAAATTCTGTCCTTGTATTGAAACTGACAGAGAACTACAGAATTAGGGTAAATCCCTTTCTGTGTTCTCTGATAAATACGAAGGATATGCAAGATGTGCACAATCTTTAATGTTAATCTTTTCATTTTCTTCAGATTTTTTATGATTTTATTACTTTGTCGATAAGAACAAAGGCTGTTGGGACTTGTTTAGATATTGAAAATGGAAAGTTTTGTGACCTGTTCTTCTGTATATGTTTACAATGATACCCTTAGACATGCTTGTGAATAGTAATTAGCATCATTGTTAAAACATCTGAATGACAGTGAAGTTTTAAGCAATGGAATAGCAAACAAACATGATTGATATTAATATTTATACAATATTTATGAATTTCAGTGCTGAATGAAAAGTCAGGGAATGTCAGGATTATAATATGCTGGTTTATATGGAAATATATTTGTTATCAATAAACACATGGCAATTTTTTGTGACTTATGCACGTGAGTATGCATCAATGACAGTTGATTAGGTAATAAAATATGTAAAAAGAACAAGGAATTGTATGAAAACTGAAATAGCAAATGTTCAGTTTCATATATCCTCATCTGCTTTTTAATGTGTTTTTATGTTTTAAGCCACTGGTTAATGAAGCTAAATTAGCAGTTGGAAATATAAAACCAGAGTCTTTGTCAGAAATCCGGTCTCTGCGGATGCCCCCTGATATAATCAGAGACATACTGGAAGGAGTTTTACGACTGATGGGGATTTTTGATACCTCGTGGGTGAGCATGAAGAGGTGAGGATTTCAGTTCAGCTTTAAACTAAAACAGTAATTTACAATATGAAATACATTCTGTTGTATTCAGCAATAATGTGTGTAGAATTCTTTGGTTTGATAGGCAAATGACCTCTTCAACAGTTATTTATTCTTTACTTAGATTTTTAAATTCTTTTTTACAGTTTCTTGGCCAAAAGAGGCGTGAGGGAGGACATAGCAACCTTTGATGCCCGTAGTATTCCAAAAGAAATACGAGAGAGTGTTGAAGAACTGCTTTCTAAAAACAGAACGTCTTTTGATCCAAAGGTAATTCCTAATTGTGTTATATATAATTAAAAAGACAAAATAAGAATGAAAAGGACACAGTTGTCTGCTTTCCCAACATAATTTTTAGAGTGAAGTTAGAGAAAAACTGATGAATTCTGCTCACAGAATTGCTCAGTATAAAGAGATAAAAGTGTACCAGAGATTAGTCTGTTGCATACTGCCTATAACAGAACTTTGTTGGTGACTGAGAAGCAGTAGAATGGAATCCTCAGAGGTTTTTGTTGCTGGTATAAATTAGATCTCAGATCAATAAATTCTAGCAGTCTGCTTCCAGCCTCCTTGTAGCAGTAAAACTCTTAATAGTAGACTTAATTAAGAAAAGAAGGACTAATGATGAAGTATGGTTGATCTTTGAGAAATAATTTGTCAGTAACTATGAAAAGGAATTATTAAATACTAGTTTCTTACTTTTGAAAGGAAAGTTGTAGTTCCCTGAGAAGGAACATGCTGATAAATTATACATTAATGTAAAATTGCTTAACTTTAGTGAAGTTTCATAATTATAAAGATACCTATTTCTGTTGCCACAAATTGATGACTTACAATATAATCTCTAAGTAACAATTTAAAAGATCAGTTTAATAGAGAAGCTGGTTAATTGGCACTAAGTTGTTAAGTTGTAAATCTGTTACAGTATTTACCTCATTTACATTATCCTTCACAAACTTTCTTGTAACTGTTACTGTATTTTTCAGAATGCTAAACGAGCCAGTGCTGCAGCTGCCCCATTAGCAGCCTGGGTGAAAGCCAATGTCCAGTATTCCCATATTCTAGAACGAATTCAGCCTTTGGAAAAAGAGAAGACTGGCTTGGAAGCGTAAGTTAGACAATGTTACACAAAAAATATGCTTAATTTCAATGATGATTGGTGAAAGTAAAACACCAGGGGAAAGTGAAGTTTATTAAAAACGAAAAATACACTTAATCCATAGGTAATAAAACATCCTTGCTGAGACAGAAAACATAATCATGTAATGGTTTGTTTTTCCTAGAAGCTATGCTTTGGATATTTTTTGACTAATCATGAATTACCTATCTCAGATGAAATATGTCAGGGAGAAAAGAACATCATAGATAAGATTAAAATCTATTGTCAGTGAAGCTCATGCTATTTTATGAGATGTGTATTTTGGTTTTTTTTTTCAGGCATGTACAAAGCACAATTGATTTCTCCTTAGGATAAAAAAGTTATTACATAGTTATTTCGTATTCATTTCACTTTTCTATATGAAAGCAGATTTTTTTTAATGTAAATCCCAGGAAAGAACTGTCTCTGAACTGTCTCCATGTAAATGACTTTCCTGTTATATTTATGCTTATTTTTTCCTTTGCATTCATAGTCTTAAAATAAATGTTGCATTTTTATAGTAATCTAAAGAAAACTGAAGACAGAAAACAAAAGTTAGAAGATCTTCTGAACTCTGTTGGTCAAAAAGTATCAGAACTGAAAGATAAGTAAGTTGGGTTTATTTCAAGATATAAATAAAAATATAGATGATTTTACAATATGAATAACTAAATTTAACCAAATATAACTTCCTGCTCTGCAAGAGAGTTACATAAGAAGGAGTGATAATTAGGCTATCTGCATGATCAATGGAGATAAATAAATAATGTTTAGAATACAGTTAATCTCGTAAATCAGATTAAATGCTCCTTAAAAGTACCTGCATCTCACTACTGACTTTGTTGGAAGCCTTCAGTGTAGATGTAGATGTCAAAGATAAGCAGCCTGTCTTTCGCTTTTTAAATCTAAGAGGACTTTTATGCATCGTTAGGTTTCTGGAAATGTTCCATACAAGATTTTTACTGATCACAGCTTGAATAAAGGCAGTTCTGTTTCTTTTAGGATGGCCTACTTTTCTAACAGCTAGTTAGCTATCTCCTTGTTTCTTAACAGCTCATCAAATACATGACTCACTTTGGCACAAAAATTGTGGTGATGAACCTTCAAACTTTCTTCAAATTCAGTTAACTACATACTATGTATTACAGTTAAATATATTACTTAAAAAAGGTGAATTATTAAATCCATTGATTATTTTAATTAAATAGTAATTAAGCTTGCGGGGTCATTAAAATTTCAAAATAATACCTAAACCTTCCTTATTGTTTGGGGCATATTCTTACTTCATACTAGTTTACAAAATAGAGTATTGTGCATTGAACTGAAGCTATCTGTGTGAATTAACAATATTCTCCTTTAAAGGCTTCATGGATTAAATTTGTTTGTTATTGTCCCAACTAGATGCAGAAAAAAACACTACCTCTAAAGTCAAGTCAGGGTGTTTAAGCAGAATAAAGAATGATTTTCACATCTTATAATCTGTTTCAAGTTTTTAAATCTCACCTGTACATCTATCTAAATTTTGTTAGCTGAAAGTCCAACAAACTCATCTGCTGATTAGAAGCAGAAGACTTAAAAAAAGAATTGTAGTTGTGTTCTTCATGGAGGTTTTAATTACAAATTCAGTCAGTAAAACTACCTTGAAATTAATTTTCCCTAAGTTTTGTAGTTCGTGACAGCAATTAAAAACAGTTGTTATTTCACAGATTCCAGAGTAGAACAACAGAAGCAGCAAAACTTGAAGCCGAGCTAAGTAAGGCTCAGAAAACATTGAAAGCTGCAGAGGTATTGATAAGTCAACTTGACAGAGAACACATAAGATGGAGCACCCAGGTTAGTGAAGATTTTCATTTATACATTTTACAGCTGACAGTCTGAAAATACAGTTTTGCAGTGTTTGCACAATGTGAGTTACCGTCATTCTGCATGTCTCCTAAGTGTGCATTATTTAATTTCTAATTAGAAATAAAAGCTTTTCTCCTCTGAAACTTCCTTTTACTTTCCTGTATGAGTTACCGTATCTATATAACATAGCTACAAATTGAGATATAACCAAAAGGGACAGATTTTGGGGAAGAATTAAACAATCACTATTTTAAAACATGCCTCCTTTATGCAAATGAAAATGTAGACCTAATCAAAATGTTGGATTGCATCTGCAGCAATTTCTGCTTCTCAAGTAGGGAAAGTGAGCATATATTATTTGCTCAAATAATATACTTGAGAGAATCTCCCAAGCTTTTTGACACATAGACCCTTCTTCAGTGTCAAAAATAAAGGAAAATTTCAAGAGATATACAAGATGAAAATAGCTGTCACCTCCAGAAAGCAATACCAATGTCTTAACATGGAAAAAAAAATCCTTGGTGAGAGACGTGGTCCTATCTCTCCATTGATGCTGAAAAAAGCTTGAACAATTAGACTAAGTGCCTACACTTTGAAGAGCCAAAGAAGGTTAGATGAATCCTATGAATCCTATGAATCCTTCATGTAGGTTAACCAGGACAATGGAAAAAAATGAAGGTTTTCCTCTGAAAGTAGCTTTACAGCTATTCCATCTGCTATAGTAAGGATTGGATATATTTGAACCCCAGAGTTAAATGCTTCTAAAAGTGATCCCTCAGAGTTACTGATTCTGGTATATTACCCCGTCTTCATATTTTTGAGACTACCTATTGATGGTATTCTGTAAACCAAACCGGCAGATACATTACTCAGGAACTTATCTTGTATTGAAGATGATGAAAAAAGTGTATTCCTTTTTTCCTTTAAAGTAAGGAGGAAGCAATACAAATTTGATTCTTTTGTTTATGTATCAGTTTCACTTTTTTATTAAAATCAGCTTGATTAAAATAAAAAAGTGGCAATGCTTCCAGACAAGTTACAGCAGTCATCTATTCTTTTGATACACCAAATTTTTCTCCAAAATACTGGAATATTTAAAAGCAGAAATGATGTAGTGCAGATTTAAATCTGCTGTGATTCACATTTTAGAGTGCTTATTTTTCTTACTGTACTGCTGTTTACCTAGTTGCTTGTCAGTGACAAGGTGTACTGTTCATTAAATTCATAGATTTTTAGTAGCTAAATTCTCATAAATATCTGTCCATGCTCTAGCCAAGAGCTAAAAGAACTTTTCACATACATTCATGTGTGTATTGTTGAAGGTTAGCTGAATATAGATATCTGAAATACAAGAAGAGACTGTCTCAACTGTGTTCTCAGCTATGACTTTTTAGTAACTGATGAGAAATATTAATACTAATGTAGTATTGGACACAATACACATTCAATACACATTTATGTTCTGTAATTCTGTTTTTTAAAAGGTGTCAGAAATAACAGATGAACTGGCTACATTGCCTAAAAGAGCTCAGTTAGCAGCTGCATTTATTACCTATCTTTCTGCTGCTCCTGAGGATCAGAGGAAAAACAGCTTGGATGAATGGACCAAATCAGCAGGCCTTGAAAGTAATTTTTTATGTGTCTGTGTTTGTGTGTATAAGTAATTAAGCTTGAGTGAGGAAGTGAGAAATGCCACTGGGATGTAATGAACAGTCTCTATTGTGTTGGTGTTCCCAAATGAAAAGTGACAACATTTTCTTAATAAATACTTGTCTATCCCGACAGACAATTTCTTAGGATTATTCTATTAAGATGATGAATACTATTATTCTATTAACTTCATAAATTCTCATAAATTCTTAAGATTAAGCTCTGTAGTTCTTGGTTAAGAAGAAAAGTTTACATCAATGAATGTGTTCACATTAACTATTCTAAATTTACCAGTGCATTCTGAATGCTACTACTTTTTCAGTAATAATTTTTATCAGTGTGTGTTAATAACACCATTAAGTATTTTTTATCACTTCAACTAGATCATAACGATAAGTTCAAGCAATAAAATAATATATTTAAGGAAAATGTTCTGACTTGCATTGTATTAGAGTCTTCAATAAAATGGTAAATGCTTAAAAATTTTGCAGAGCATAAACAATAGCAAAAACTTACACTCTTTCTTTTATCAGGGTTTGATTTACGGCGGTTCCTGTGTACAGAAAGTGAGGAATTAGTTTGGAAAAGTGAAGGTTTGCCATCAGATGACCTTTCAATAGAAAATGCTCTTGTCATCTTGCAGGTAAATTTAGGCTTTTGTCTTGTCTTGGAAGTATTTTAAGTTTCTACAGATTTCAGTAACATGGCATCTTTCCGGAATTTTGAACTATTTTATTTGTGATATTTTCCTAGCACCAGAAAACACACACAGAGAAACAAATACTTATGTAACTCCAAATACTTATGTAACTGAGTATTCTGGAGCAAAAGGAGAAAAATAGTTAAAGAAAGCACATATTTTCTGGTTTTCATTTTTACGGTTTTCTTCCATATGTCAAGCAAACAAAACCTGACATCAGTCCCTTAGGCTCAAAGTGTGAATAATCATTAACACCAATGCCCTTATTGAAACATTATGTCCTACATATGTTAACTTTTCTGTGACTTCTAATTATTTTTTTCTCAGAAAACAAAAAAGCTATATGCAGATACTTTCCAAACAGATTTTAAACCCTCTGATTTGATCAGATTAGCTTTGTAACATAGGATACGAAATGCCATTCACTTAAGGGCAGTAGCTAATAATATGTGAAAAAAGAATGATAATGCTATGCTTATAGTCATGATTCTGTTTTATCATGTAGTTAAATGTAGATATATAATTTATACTAAATATACATATGCAATTGCACAGTTATGTGTATAAATTTGTAGTTACAGTGTAGTAATTTACTAGATCTGCTAGAAATTAAACATCTAGTGCCATGAGGAGAATCTTTCGCTTTTTTTCTTTTTTTGAATCTATAAAATGAAACAGATAAAATTCCTTCTATTGTTCTATCATTTTTGTTATTAGGCTGTTACTGTTTCTTTAAACAGTTTGTTAATGAAAAATATTTTTAAATGACTGTACCATTAATTTGGGGAAATACAAAAGGACTCCATTCAATTTTATTATTTAACAACCCCCATTTCAGTGAATATGTCTCTCTCTATATATATTATTTCTTTTTCCTCTAGAGTAAAGTTTGCCCGTTTTTGGTAGACCCTTCTTTTCAGGCTACTGAATGGCTGAAGACACATTTGAAGGAATCACGTTTGGAAGTCATTAACCAGCAGGTGTAGTATTTTCTTGTGGTCTTAAAATCTCTTCTGCTTGAGCTTGCTTTATTCCAGACTTTAGAGAGTGGTTTTTAAAGGAGTATGACAGCAATCACCGTATATAGGGTTATATTCTGTGAAGCATATAATTTCTCACAGAATTCTAGGTTACAGTGGTTCTTGCATGCTGCTGAAAATTTGCTTACTCAAGGAGGAGTTAAGAGCATTTAAAATTGGAGGGTCAACATCAGTTATTACTTCTAGAAATTTGCCTCTGTACTATCCTTTCCAAGAGTGTCAATAATTCCTGCTGAGGGATAGTAAAAGATTTGTGAATAGAGAGGTTTCTTGTATTCTTGGTTGCAGTTGACTACATTTCAGGAGTGTGTATGCACTTCTTCCCTATGGTTTTTGCATTGTATTATCTACATTGGAAATAACAGGTTGGAATTCAGTTTCAGATTAAGGTATGTAAGATTAATTGTCTACATGTCACTGTTTACATGGGTGGCAAAGCTTGGCTCAGTTGCGCACATGTAGGCAGGTATTTAGTGCCCTTCAAAAGTCCCTTATTGGACCCTACGTGGCCTCAAGATACTATTTCAACAGAATGTAGGTGTTCCACAGATATCTACAAGCTCGCTGCTGGCCTTTTAGATACTTTCTGATGGTACTATATACAAACATTTGGGTAATTAAATATTTCCCCTGCTAGCTGATTGGCTTGATTACCTTGTAGTTTCTACATTGTCTAGGATCTACATTGATTGTAATGGAGAATGCAAAAGACTATGTTTAAGTATCTTAATATTCACATGCATCTTGTCAAGTCTTGATTCAGTTTCAAGATATAGCTACTTAATAATGTTTGAAATGCATTAGCCAGCAAGGACTTCCAGGTGTGCTTGACAGATGTGACCTGTGGTGGGCCTGCTCTCTTCTGGTGCACCACTTGGAGAGCTAGACATGTTAAATAGATTGCCTGTGTAGCTAAACAGATCAAACTTATTTAAATTAAACACTTCTAAACCCTGAGATATCATATGATGCTTTTAATAGAATTTTTCAACTATGCTACTTGTTTTTAGATTTAGACTCTTGATATAGTTTAGTTTTAGACTTATGATATAATGCCTTCCTGTTCATTCTGGTGTTAATATTAAAAAAAAAAATAAAAAAGTCAAAGGAATTTGTTTTTGTTTGTTCAGGACACCAACTTCCTAACTGCTCTTGAGCTGGCAGTGAGATTTGGGAAAACACTTATTATACAGGAAATGGATGGAGTGGAGCCTGTGCTTTACCCGTTGCTAAGAAAAGACCTTGTTGCTCAAGGTAAATGACCATGATACTTACTAATCCTTGCTCAAAACCTTTGTAGGTTAGGTCTATATATATATCCTATAAAACTCGATTTTTCTCAAAACATTACTGTGTAGATTTCTCCTCTTTAGCATTAACCTGCTGCTAAGACTTCAGTCCATGAAATACATTGGAGATGTCTCCTTGTTTGTTAAGTGGGAAAACCTATAGGAAAGTATTTAATGATTTTTTTTTTTAAATGGAATTAGAATAAAGTGTTTTTATCAACTCTTCACAATTTAAATTTTAAGTTGCTTTCTAGTGATAATTTCATACATATAATTTTACTTAGGAATTTGGGCCTTAAATACACCAGAAATTACACAACTAGTTGTGCAGTTAAAAATCAGAATTTTAGAATGTTGCTGTTGCTGTTTCTGTTCCATTTGACTGAAACTAAAGAAGGCACACAGGTCTGTCTTTGATTCGACTTTGGAATGGTGGGGTCATAAAAATCAGCAAAACAGTGGAATTTAGTGAAAGGAGTCTCCTTAAGTGATGCAATAAAAGTTAAAGAAACCCCACATTTACATTTTACAATATCACTACTTTGGAAAGATAATATACTCCACATAATTATATATAAATTCTTTGGATTTAATTGCTTTAAAATGACCGATATGATAAAAAGAGAAGGATCATAGCATGTGCTATGTTGATTGATGTTGTGTATTTTGAAATTATATCTAAAGATCTGAGTGGATTAAAAATGGTACAACAATGTATGTTTTAAATACCTTCCAAATTAGTGTAATTAATATATATTTACATTATTGTTAGCAATTATATTTCTGCCTCAAGTGTTAATTCCTCAACATGTACCACAGCCTGTGCATGTAATTTACAGTATGACTTGCGCACTGAAAATATCTCAAGACCACTTCTTGCCATCATTTCATCTAATATTGAGATCTAATAGCCAGTCAGATAGCAGTAGTACTTTAAATGTAAATACATGGTAAAAATAAATGTAAATACTGTAGAGTTTTTAGATACATTTGTCTCCTCCATAGGAAGGGTCTGTTTAGTGAAAAGAGATTGTTACTTTAAATCACTCTATTACAGATATGTCTGCTTGTTCATCCTTGGTAAAAGTTCAGAGCTCCACCAAAGTGGTAACTTCAGGGATCAGTCGGGGGCTAGGTAGAATATCTCTACGTTTTTTCACAAGCTTCTGCTGGACTTTGGAAAGCAGAGATACAGTATGATGGGCAACTTAACTGATTTTACTCAAGGAATCAAATTAAATTAAGAGCTGAATATGTCTGCAGAACTGTGGAGAAAGCAGATGAAATTAAAATTTACTAGTTTATTTGAGGAAATCTTTCATAACGCTCAGATATCCTCTTTTGCATATTAATGAGACAGATTAATGCCAGATCTGTGCAAGTCTAATCTAGGGAGGTGTTTTTTGAAAGGGGAGAACAAGTCACTATTTGAGTCTTTTCAGTCACTTCACAGGCAAGCACTCCTGCTCTCTGTAAAAATCTGGAGGGTAGGGGGCTTATCTGCATGATTTCGCTTGTGATGACTGTACATATTTTCTTTACTTGGAATGAAACGTAAATAGAACTGTGAAAATATCTATACTGCAGTAAATTTGTCTTTATACAGCTTCCATTTTCTGTTTGACATTTTTACAACCTAGGCCTAAAATTTATTCTGATTCTTGCTCAGAAGCAAAATTGGTATGTGATTTTCATCTCTACCAGTGTTTTAGCAAGAGATTTATACATAGAACATTTCTTATCTGCTCCTAGTGCTAGAAATAGAGAAGCACCTAACTGTGCCACCTCAGAAATTTCTCTGTAAAGGAAATTTTCACTTTGAAACTTTTAATCTTATAATTCTGTTCTTCATTCTTATTTAGTATCAGGAGATAAAGTCTTACTCTGTTTACATGATTGAGTCTATCTTTCTTTTGACCCTTCTAGAATGGAAACCTGTGGTGTCAGGAGGGTGTGGAAGATCGTGCAAATAGTTTCATTCTGTGATAGGCATACTGAGAAGTGTCAAAATATTATGAGTATAAACAGAGATTGAAACCATGACAGAAGAAATTTAAGAAATCAATTTTTTCTTTCATACTGTAGTAAAATTAAATGTGTTTGTAATGAGACAAATTATGGGATACTTCTTAATGGATTATTTTTCTTTCCATATAATGACTAGATATTCCATCATTTCTAGTTTAATAACTTTTCTCTTTAACAATTATTATAGAAAGTATGATATGATTGTGCAAATAAACGTAACAGATCCAGAGATTAATTCTAGTAGTTTTGCATCACTTTCAGAAAATGCTGAAGCATCTTAGCCAATATCTAATTATGGCTACGGTGTTTTGGTAGAGTGGTATACATACATAGAAGTATAATTAAGATGTTTAAATTATTACAGGATTCTTACACAAAGGGGATATTCTTGGGTGCATAATCTTTGCAGTTTTGTCTCCTATTAATTCTTTGAAGATTTCAAAGAGTCATTAGTACTACTTTTACTTCAAGTGCATTTTTTGTGATTTATGCTTTTGTACTGGGTAAGGAACTACTCTAGTATATTAAATATTCTCACTATGTAGTTTTTTTAACTAGTACTGTATTGTTACATTTTTTTGATCTAACAAATGAGGATAGTTTATGTTCTTTAAATTGTAAAGGTTTTTTTCTTTCTTTCTGAACAATTGATATATTTTATAAAATCTATTTGTGTCTATTAGACATAATGAATTACACAAACTCCATTATTTTCAGATAATTATATGATTTTCCAATGAAAGTGAATATAACATCCTTTTATTATTTACAGGACCTCGTTATGCTGTTCAAATAGGTGAAAAAATGGTAGATTATAATGAAGAATTCCGTCTTTTTCTATCGACAAGGAACCCAAATCCATTCATTCCACCTGATGCTGCTTCTATTGTTACAGAAGTAAACTTTACCACAACAGGAAGTGGCTTAAGGGGACAGGTAAGCGTCTACAGTAAAAAGTAATTTATGTGTGGTACACATTCATAGCTACATCCAGCTTCTGGTAGAAGCCCTAAGTGCAGTTTGCATTAATGATCACACTGATATTTTCTAGCATGCAAATATAAAGGGTAAAATTGATCCTAAAACTAAATTTACATTTTAAAATGTTGATTTTATGCCCTTTGGAAAAAAGTAAGGAGTCCAATAGAGAAAATGAAAGCTATTTCATTGACTTCAACTGCAACAGATTAAATACTAAGCTTCTGTTTTCTCTTCAAGATTCATTTATGGTACCATGGAAATGCTTCTGCTATTGCTCTCCAGTGAGCTAGTTAGAGAGTACTATTAGCATCTAGATATTTTGTGTACAGGAAAAATATAATGAATCCAAAAATCTGTATATTTTACTTCCTTCAAAATGGTAGTAGCTTTTGAGTATTTTTTTTTAACATTTAGGATGCAGAATATAGCATACACATGGAAGAGGGGGGAAAAAACAGAGAACAATTAAGTGAAGAGAAATCTCTTTATTTGGCATGAAATGAGTTTTTCCAAACTAAGAAGAGGCTTAAAATGAGATGTAAAAAAATGTGGATAAGATGGCTTGCATCTACTGTTACATATAAGGATATGGTTCACAGTAGTTAAAAAAAATAGACTATAAAATGCTATATGATGATTATATATTATGCTTTATAATTAGTGAAAATATATTATGAAGTATTAGAGTGCTTTTAGTCCTGTTGAATAATCTCCTTTCATTTTAGCTTTTGGCTTTAACAATTCAGCATGAAAAGCCTGATTTGGAAGAGCAGAAGACAAAACTATTACAACAAGAAGAAGAAAAGAAAATACAGTTAGCAAAGCTTGAGGAATCTCTCTTGGAGGTAAAACAAATTTATTTCTTCTAAATCTTTTAGATGAATAAGATAGTGTTCATGTTGTTATGTGTTAGAATGAAGGTGGTGAAATGATTTGAAAAAATGAAAGCAGTATTTGCTTGGGGCTGTTGAGAGTAAAGTAGATATATACATCTGTCATGAAACCATTCAATGCAATAAGCATTGTCAAAGTTAAATATTTGAATTATTGGGCTAGATATAAGCTCATGTAGATTTATTAGAAATTTCATTATTTTTAATAGATTGGGAATAGAAAGCTTTGTTAACAATTTTCATATTGATTTTTCAAATTATGAATTTTCAAAAACCCATAATTTTTAGCTTGTGAGTCATGTCAAAGGATACTTTCTCAAGTTAAGAAGTGATTCTGTTTTGAAAGAAATTTAAAACTGTAATTCTCTGCAATTGTTTCTTTTTAGCAAAGGATGGTGTTGTTCTTTATATTTAACATTTTTCTTTCTCATTTGAAATTAGTAGTCTCAATTTTCAGTGTACTTTCTTATTTCAATTAAAACAATTATGCTCAGAAATAGTTGTACACCTCTACAAGAAAAGGTAGCTTCCAAGCAGAAGAATTGTTTTCTTTTTTATTTGCATCTTAGGAATTTCACAGAAACTGTATCTCAGTCCAATAGGAAGGGATCCTCAAGTCCTCCTTCCTTCTAAAAATATCACAGATGCAGGGAGATTGCCCTGTGCCTCAAAACCCTCAATCTGTAGCTGTGTCAGAACTTTGTAGTACCCAGGACAATGAACATGAGCGTGCACTAGTTTTTTCTACTGATTCCTCAAAAAGTAGTAAACTGAACTTTCTTAGACTGGCCATCGATAAGCTCAATTTTAGAATCTTACACATAATTATCTAATGTGGTTTGAATTTCTATATTGACTGTCCCTATTAAATGCCCTATTAAGTCTCAAATACTGGCTTAAACCTTTTTTAAAACCATGACAGTGCAGATTCCTGTTACAGGCAGAGGGAAACATGTTCTCTAAAAAAATTTCCATATTCAAAGTTGATCGTTGTTCAACATCTTAATGTGTACCGGAAGTTGAGACTTTACAGATGTAACAAAAAAGGTCCACTTTTTAGAAGAAACTTTATGCATCATCTTGTAACTCCAAAACCTTTCATATTTGTCCCATCTGAATTGTCACATGCAAACTTTCAAGTGATCGTTACCTGAGATATCTGCAACAAAAAGTAGCCAAGTATTAACACTGAGGTTGTTTTCAACTTTGGCATTCTTCATAGAATCATATAATCACAGAATGGTAGGGGTTGGAAGGGACCTTTAGAGATCATCTAGTCCAATCCCCCTGCAGAAGCCACCTAGAAGTCACCTAGATCAGGTTGCATAGGAGTTCTTGTTGGCATTGAAATCAGAATAGGCTTTAACTTCGAGGAAAGAAACGTAAAGCTCAGTGGAAACAGAGGCGCTACATGGACTTTGACAGGAAAGTCAGTGCTAGCTAAATTCAAGTTAACCCTAAAACAACATTAGCATTCCATCTGAATTACTGTACTGGCTTTCTTCCAAAAGCCTTGGAATAAAGACATTCATGCTGTGGCCATCTCATAATGCACAGTAAGATTTCTTGTAGCAAAATCAAACTTCTTGAAAAAACAGATGATCTTGTCCTCAACTTTTCAGCTAAAGGATGAACTGCATTCTGCTCTTCTAACTAATGAATCTCTACCTCCAGTTATCCTGAAATAGTAGTGATTTAGAAACAGGTAGTGATTCAGAACTACTTTAACTGACAAGCTGAAGCCAGATTTGTGCTGTTGTCCGACTAAAAAATTCTATTGAAGTGTCTTTACTGAAGACATCCCCCTGTGAGGATATTTGTGCATAGGACGCTGGTCATATAAATAATTCTTAAAAGCTTTCTCATGATGTAAGTTTTAGAATTTGATAATCAGTATTTTTGGAGTTTGTTCTTGACTTTTATTTTCCGTGCTTTAAAACAAGGTCTCAGCTTTGGAGTAACCACCTGCGTTCTAGTATTCAGTACTCTCAATACTTCAGAAATATGTTCAGGTCAGAAAGAAGGACAGCTTTCAAAATGGTTACTTTACAGATTTTTTTAATGTAACATGGATGACTAGGTTTTTTTTTTCCTTCACAGACCCTTGCAACATCACAAGGCAATATACTAGAAAATAAGGATCTGATTGAATCTTTGAATCAAACTAAAGCAAGTAGTGCACTCATCCAAGAATCACTTGCTGAATCTCACAGACTTCAGATTTCCCTTGATAAGGTAGAAGAATATTTTAATCTTTTAGTCACCTTCTATATGTAGAGGATATATACATCCACAGGAGTATAAGATCAGTAACACACTAAATTAATTTTTTAGACTAAAAGATATTTTGTATATGGAAGTATAGAAAGTATTTTCAGTAATTAAATTCCTTTGTTTTACACATAATGAATAGCTACACACTTTAAACCCTGACAGTTTAATGAAAGGAACTTTCTCCAAGGACTTAACAACAAGTAATGTGTTTTGATTTTACTTTTGCCATCTGCTATTGAAAACAGTATGGCTCATATGTATGTTCTTACTTACCATATCTCTTGCTGTTGCAAAAATGTAGATCATTGTTGATGCTGTTCATCTGACATGCTAGTTTTGTAGCACATTACAGGGTTCTCCTCTGTGTTCTTATTTGTGTATTTTAAAATTTTATCTTGAATTTCGGGACATGTCCTGTTGTGAGAAAGAGGGCTTGGTGCCCTAGGGATTAATTTACAAAATGTTCTTCATAATTCAAAGGATATTTTGCTGAAAGAACTTTCTTCCAATCTTGAAATCTAATGACAGTGCTGAGATCTAGTCCCTCAATTTGAAGAATAAGAAAGGATTCAGTTTTCTAAAGCATTGGGAGTAATCCAAATGTTTTTCCAGTGGATAAAGGTTTATGCAGTATCCTGTAGATGGCAGTAAAGTACTATTTTTTTATGTATGTATGTTTTCTATCCACAGGAGAGGGATGCCTATCTCCCTTTGGCTGAGAGTGCTAGCAAGATGTACTTTATTATCTCTGATTTGTCCAAAATTAACAATATGTACCAGTTTAGTTTGGCGGCTTTCCTGCGGCTTTTCCAAAGGGCTCTGCAAGGTGAACAGGTGTGTTCTCTTTTCCTGAAGCTGTTAATGTAACTGAAAAATCAGTCTGTTTTGATTCTTAGAATTTGTTACTTGTTCTGCACATTTTTAGAGAATAAAGTATAATAACTGATGAAAGTGATGCTGAACTGTTATGCTTTAGATATTCAGAATACATGCACATGGAATTTTAATGATTCTGAGAACAAATTAACTCTTATTTGTAATTTCAAGCTTACTCTTTGTCTAAGGTAATTTTTAATTTTCTGTATTCTAATGGCCAGTATATTCTTCTTATTGAAGCACAGCATTATGGATTTATCCTCTGTCACCTCACTCTTTAGATATAAAAACCCACACTGAGTAACAATACATTTTCTTTTTATTCGGCATCTCCAAAATTCATCTCATTTTTCTTTGTTTCCACTTTAAAAAGGCATTCATCAGTCTTTCATCATGTTGCTTTTGCATTCTCCTTTATTCTGGCATCTGTGCTTACAACTTTCCTTCAACTCCAGTCATTATCAGGAACATGGCTCTGACTATGCAAAGTTGTCTCCTTTAAAGTTCTTTACCCATTACTTCTTTCCCACATCATTAGCTTCTACCTTCTTGTTCTAATTTTCACAGTCTTTCATAATTTCTTTTCTTCCTGACTATTATGTTAAGTATTTATAGCCCAACTTTTGGTTTTGCATTCCTTGCTTTCTTTGGATTTTTGTTCCCCTCTTCTATCCAGTTCTTTGTTTTTCCCAAGCTATCTTTTAGACGTGAAAAAGGTATTAGTCAAATCAACTTGTGAATCCAAATTGTCCTACTTTATAAATTAATCAAATTCAAATTCCAGCATGATAGAAACAAACTTGTTTCGGATAAATCTCATACTACCTGTTACCTCCCTCAACTTTTTATTTCCTTTTCTCTTTTTTATTTTATACTGTCCTTCTTTCAGTTTTTTTCTCTTGTAATTAGGCTTCTAATCTGTAAGCTTTAAAGGGTAAGGTATATTTACTATTTTCTACAATGTATATTTCTGCTGAATTTATATGAAGGTTTAGTAACTACTCTTAATGTCAACATACCTGAACCAGTATCACGTAGAGTCCAGACATATAATTTTGCTGAAATTTGCAAAGTACATGAAAAGATTTTTACTTCCATATGAGTCTGTGAAATCCAAACTTTCCTTTTAGGATTCAAGTAATACTGAAGAGAGAATCAAGTCACTTATTGGCTCACTGAAACATACGGTGTATGAATATGTTTGTCGTTGTTTGTTTAAGGTAAGATTGTATGTTTTCTAGCTTTTATACACTGGATTTGAAAGTATTCTTTCGTCAGCCTACACTTGATCTACTTCAAATAAGCAGTGTTGTACTTAAAATATTTAACATGCAAAATGAGGAGGACGTAAAATTAGGATATGACAGAATTAAGATTACTTATTCGCATTTCTCTACAGAGGGGTTTTCTAATGGAGAGGGCTATTCTCAATCTAGTCTTATTTCTGCTTTACCTTTGGCTCCTGATATCTGCTTCATTCTGTCTTCATAGCCAGGCCCAGGATTCAGTCTTCTGAGCACTCTAATTCTGTTTGCTTTTATTTCTATCATTCCTAAGTAAGAGTGTTTGACTTAGCTGTTGTGATAAGGTTTTGTGTGATTATTAGTTGGTTTTAATTTTTTTTTTTTAAAGCAAACCAAAAAACCCATTGTAATATTCTTTCTCTTTTCACACGCTGCACCAAATCTCTACCTACTAGCTTGCTTGTTTCAGTCTATTCCCTCATTCTTCTCTATAATGATCTTAATGTATTTCTTGTTTGCTCTGTATTTGAGTCAAGTGGCTTTTCTCTACTTGCTTTCTTGGTGAAAACCTAGGATAGATATGCCTTTCACTTTTGATTTTTACCGTCACACATGGAACAGTCATAACAGAACGTGTTTCTCTCCTAGCATCAGGCTGAAGGATGCTTAGTTGGTTTGCAAAGATGGATTGAGCAATAGTACAAATCATGCATTTCTGGAGTTTGATCGGTGGTAATGGAGAGAGATCCTAGAAAATTTTACACCATCTCCTTCCCTGTCCTGCCAGTCTAACAACACTATATTGAAGGGGCAGAGGTAGCAGTTATTTCTGAGGATTTTGATTATCATGGTCCTACTGGATTCTTATGAAATATTCTCATAATAATTTAATGTGTATGTTTGAAATCATGCAGCTATGAAGGCTTAATATAAGGCATCACATCTTTTGAGTTTTGGAAGGTGGTTATTTTTTGTATCTCAGAAAAGATTTCAGCAGATTTCAAAAGCAAGGTTCAGAGAGGAGATTTCTAGATTTTTTTGTTGTGAATGATCAGACTGGAATTTAGAAAGTACTGAAAGTGTGTTACTGTGTAGCTTCAGATTAATGATTCATCCAGCATATCAACATGATATTACCTGTTCTGGTAGTGGAGAAAACAAGTAAGCTCCTCACACCATCAGCAGCCTTTTATCCGTGCAAATTTTTAAAGACTGCTGTGACACTGAGACTTCACTAGTGTCTTAGTAAATTGTACAGCCAATACAAATTTGTACCTTTTTAAGCAAGTTAAGAGTTGGGAAGGGTGATTTTCTTTCTCTACAGTTAATACTTATGTTTGTGACTACATAGACTTCATGTATGCTAGTGAAGTGCAATATACTAATTGAGATGCTGCCAAGAACTTTTCTGGAGCACTGGAACTGTCCGACCTGTGCTGTTAGTTTGTCAAAATACTTGCCGTTATAGATTTGACTTGGTCCAGTTAGCATTCTTCCAAACATTTCCCATTCAAATCTTTTATGCTAAATCATAGAACCATAGAATTGTTTCAGCTGGAAGAGACCTTTAAGGTCATCAATTCCAGCCTTTGTCCCAGCCCTATCAACCACTAAACCATTTCCCTAAGTGCAACATCCACCCGTCTCTCAGACACCTCCAGGGATGGTGACTCCACCACCTCACTGGGCAGCCCATCCCAATGCCTGACAACCGTTTCAGGAAAGAAATTCCTCCTGATATCCAGCCTGAGCCTCCCCTGGTGCAACTTGAGGCTAGTTCCTCTTTTTCTATTGCTTGTTACTAGAGAGAACAGACTAGGTTGTTTGGATTTGAATTTGCTTTCACTTTACCTCTTAGGTAATTTTATCCTCAAAAATATAGTAGACATTGAGGTGAGAAAACCAATATTAGTCAAATAGTCTATCTTATACCTTATAAAGTGCTTCCTCATATCTTGTCATGTCTCTTCAAAGTCCCATGCAATTAATTTTTCACTAGTATTCTTGGTAATTTATTATTGTTCAGATAGATAATTCTCTGAAATTAAGGAAAGTAAGGCTGTTATTTTGAGGTGCACATAAGGTACATATGTGAGGAACTATGCCATAGAAAATTCAAACAATGTTGTCAAGAATAGAATTGATTTCTATAGGAGTGCAGGTCTCTTGTGTTCATCAGCTGACTGAGATGACTATGCTTTGCAGACTTAACCCAGTCCCATGTGTGATTTTCTCTTCTTCTGTTCTTCCCTTTCACCCGTGTTTTGTGCTCTTTAGTTTTTCACTTTCTTGAAAGGAAGAAAAGAGGTACCACCATCCTTATGCTTAATTAAAATTTTAATGAGAAAAAATCTGTGTACATCTTCTGCTGTTTGCTAAAATAGATCGTCCAGATTACTGCAAGACTTTGAAAGATGGAGGCCTCATTCTACATTTCTACTAGTCCTGGTTTTTCAGAGTACCAACATCCATTTTTTTCATGTTAACTTCATTACAAATCTGTGTTTTCCAGCACAGCTCTGGTAAAAAACATCTATTAAAGTTTCTGTGTGTGGACATAGCAATACCAGTTTTAACAAACCAATATTGTATTTAAAAATATTGTCTTGAATGTTTATGTGGTTTATTCTATGGTTCCATTAAATCCTTATTCCTGATATATTCTTCCAGTGCTCAGAGACTGGTTGAAATTCAAGTGATGCAATAAACTTAGGAAAAATTCAGGTAGTTACAGTTTTTTGGTTTTTTTTTTTTTCTTCCCGAATTCTGTTTCAGAAACGTGCTGTAATAAGATTTCAAGCATTTCCAATGCACAGTTTAAAAAATAATGGATTCTGTTTAGAATGTTTGCTTTAGTACAATTACCTGGTTTTATTCCTTTTCTTGAATTTAGGTGTACTTAGGTACAGGGTTTGTGTTAGTGCTTGTCAGTAAGTCGCATAGGTATGTAGCCATTTTGAGTTAAGATGTGTGTCATTAAGTCACTACTATGGAAACAGAGGTGTTTTATTAATTAAATTTTGTTATTAAAAAAGCAGAAAGATGACTTTTAATACACATATAAATACATTTTTACTGCTTTTATTCAGGCTGACCAGCTGATGTTTGCTCTACATTTTGTACGAGGAATGCACCCTGAACTTTTTGAAGAGAATGTAAGTGCTTACCACTTCGAATAAAGGACTTGATTAAATACTTAATAAATACTTATTAAATACTTATGACACATACTAATGTGTCATAAAAAGATTAAAAGCTCTTTTCCTGAATACAAATACCAAGTGTAAAAGATTTAATCATACATAAATTCAACTTAGATTTCCCTTTCATTATGCAACCAATATATTCACAATACCAGTCTATTAAATATTCCTCACGTTCTATTATCTACATCTTTTCGATATTATAATATGAAAGATGACTGAAATATGGATTCTGTTTCTGGTCTTTTAAAAGAAGTACATTTGGACAGAACAGCTGACATGGGATCTGGATATACTCCCTGATACAGGATCTATTCTATTATCTGTTCTATGTTCTATGTTTTCTAAGCTAGTCTATAGTTATGCAATCTGGGAAGGAGCTGTCATACTGAGAAAGGACAGAGCTTTTGCTTTTGTTTATTTGTTTTTTACAAAGTACTGCAGTCATTTAGTTTGGATTTTGCAAAGGAAATTACATATGGATAGTATTATCTACAGTTTTAAAAATATCTTATAACTTTCAGAATCTAGGCTTTGTTTATCTTCCTGTTTTGCCTCCATGCTACTGCATGTTTTAATTTTTATTCTTAAAGATGTTGTGTGTCTTCTCTCAGTTGTTCATTTATTCTCTGTAGGAATGGGAGACTTTTACAGGTGTGATCATTGGAGATACCGTAAGAAAATCAGTAAGCTACATTTATTTGTGTATTGTGAAATAAGGAACAGTCAGAAATCCTGAAAAGTTAAAATTTTATTTTTACTATATTCTTTTGTATTGATACACTAAAAGAATGAATAACTACTCACATGAAGTTGTTTGAAGTTGTTGGACATGACAACTAGTTAACGTGCATAACTTTTTGCCTTTGTTACTTTCTTTTTTCCTTTTCTGTTACCAGAACTGCAATTTATTTTTTCAGTGGTATATTTCAGGAGGTTTTAAATCAATGTTTCTGAATCTCTTTTTCTCCTTATATATTGAAAGTTGTACTTTGTGAATGGATTGAGGGAATTGTCCACACTTTGCTAACTTTGACATAGACATTTGGCATATATTTTTCCTCTGCTACAGAATTCTATATTTGGAGATATTTTTATATCAGAGGTTCTGTTGCATGTCTGACCAATCATGCCGTAGTTTACTAAGTGTCCCTTAGATTTATTGTACCTGTAAACTTTCAAGATAATTTTCCAGTAGAACAGAATAGAGAAAAAAACCAAAGTTTTCCATAGTCTTATCCATTATGGTCCTTATTTGAAACAAATATTTTGACAGAAGTTTTGAAAGCTTTTTTAGGAAACATTAACCCAATTGAGAATTGTGAGCTGAATCTTTAACTTTCCTTTTTTTAATCTCTTTCATTCAGAGTCAGGCCAGTGCATTGCTATCAGGCTTAGCTACAGTTTTCATAATTCACAATTACATTTAACCCTTAGTCTCATTTTGATATCTATCAGGATATCTCATACATCCAGCAGTACAAGGTAAAGACCAGTGTGAGTACCTCGCTTTTAGACTATCCATAGCACCAACTGTATCACATGCATGTTGGCAGAATTGGCAAGTCACTGAAAACACAATGTATTGCTAAGGTTTCCTTACTTAGTTAGGTAGCTGGTTGCTAAAAAGATTCTTAATTCCAAGGTTCACTAGCCCTTAGATGACTCTACAGGTTTTGCATTTCAGTGTGAATATAGAAATCACGATTCATCTCTATGGAGTCTTTATAATTCAATTAAATGTTTGTGAACTTGGAGATTGTAAAGTGTTTTATTACTGTAGGTCATTTTCAAGCTATGTGAAATCAAATGTATAATGAAATTTAACATCAATTCTACCTCCACCCGTCCTAACACACAACCCATAGTTTTTGGAAAGATTGTGAACATATGTGATTCAACAGCAATTCAAACTGTAATGTATATTGCAGACCCATCTCCAATTTGTTCCTACAGTTGCTTCTGAGGTTCCTACTTTTATTCTTTCTCAGATTTCATAACTCATGACTGAGATATCCTTTCCCAAAAAAGTTTTCCTGTTTTCTGTTGAATGTTCAAGATTACTCTTGAAGTTGCTTATTTGTTGAGAGATTGAAGTGCATTTCCGTGCAGACATTGTCAGACTGGTTAATGAGCATTGTAAGGTTTAATTTTTTTAATTATACATGATATAGTGCTTGTGGAGATTCTATCAGAGCTTAAGCTGTGTTATTGATTCTTGGAATTTCCTCCATCCCCTACATATAAGGAGCAGGAAAATAGGGCTGAGGCCAAACTTTTCTAGTGCAGAGATGTCCAATAGTGATGCTTTGCCTAGTGAATTACCTCAGAATTGCCCTTTGTGTGAGGAACCATCTTCTTAATGACTCTGAATTTGTACAATGGAGTTATATTTTGAAGGCAGCTGCTCAGAGTGCATGTATAGATAGCCAGTCATTTAGGTCACCTGTTTTTAATGGAAAAGTACTTTAAGTGTGCACACAGCTAAATCAAAAATAAAATATTTTCTGGCTCAAGTGGTTGAGAAAATTTAATGTTAATGTATAACTTGAGTTTAAATCATTGGTAGCCTTTGTTTTGTTAAACCATTTATGAAGTTATCAAAAGACCACAGAAAGATTCCTGGTGTCAATGCTATTTTTATTAAAAACATGAGTTTCACAATTTGATTACTGATTATAGTGTTTCACAAAAATATGAGTAACTTATGTGTATTTTATAACTTGCTTCAATAAGGATTCACAGAGAAGTGTTCGTGACCAGATTCCCTCTTGGATAGAACAGGACCGAGCCTGGGCAGTAACATCTTTGAAGGTATACATCATGTGGCGGAGTGAATTGAACTCAAAATGCCTTTGGTTTTAGCAAATAGTAATCTGGACTTGAATACTCAAATATGTATTTATCAGATGGAAATACTTTGTTATTTTAAACTTTTTATACTACCTTCCATAAACCATGGTTTAATATATACCCACTTGAAAAAAAACTTGCATTTAAAAAAAATATTCATCTAATTTTTCTGAGCCTTTTTCTGAGGCTTATTTAACAATGAATTTTAATGCAGGTGAATGAACATGCCATCTACCGAGATTAGAAAACACTGTAAGCCTACCCAGTGTACTAGAATTCCTATAGATAGGAAAATATACAGAGGAAGAAATTGCAAAGAATATTTAAGTTGCAGGTTACTCTTATGTAATGACTGTCACAAACCACTTCATATTGTATTAAAAGCTATAAACTGTTAATTGGCTTTTCTACTTACCAGATTTCTGTTCATGTCACTAAAGGCATTTCAGAGTTTGTTATTGCTCAGATCAAGTAATTTCAGACTAAACTTAAAAGCATTTTTGCTTTGATTCATCATGTAGTAGTCAGTGTTAAAGTCCTCTGATCCTGAAAGGAACTGAATGAAAAATAATAGTCCTTGAAATTCTGTATTAGGCTCTTCTGCTCCTGCATGTAGCTCAGCAGCAAGAACGAAAGTCTTGATCGGTCTTTGACCAGGATTTTTTGTTCATAAATCCAGAGTCCAAATGTGTTTGCTAGGGGTTTAAAAAATTAAACAGAAAGTGAGTAGGAGAATCTGTAGGATGTACCTATAGAAAAAGAACCTGGTCATGATTAAAGGGGAAAGTTACAAGGGGTAGAGCCCAAAGTTTAAAAATAAATAAGCTAGAAGTTCAAACCCAAATTGTAGAGCCAATACGGACTTAACTCTGTGGATAAAATTGAATTATGTGATATGCTCAGTTTTTCCTAGATTTAGAGAAACAAAATACACGATATCTAAATGGCTATTCTTTGTTGTTAATTATACAATATTTGTTTTGTAGATTTCTCTCCCAGGTCTCTACCAGGCACTTTGCTTTGAAGATGAAGATCTATGGCACACTTTTTCTCAGAGCTCTGTGTGTGAACAAGACTTTCCATCTACTATTGTAAAAAGAATTTCCTTATTTCAGCAGGTAATTTTTTTCATATAAAATTATTTTAACATAATAATGAATTCAGCATGGAAAGTGAATTTTACATCTTGGGAAGTTAGGTTTCAGGTCTGGTTGAATTATAAGCAGTGACAGTGTCTACATTTTCTATACAGCTTAACTACTTTATTTAGTCTAATAATGGATTTTTTGTTTTCAGTGATACATATTTAGTTCTCTCTTATCTGAGTCTTTTTTTTCTGTTGACATATTCATAGAATCATAGAATCATAGAATCATAGAATCATAGAATCATAGAATCATAGAATCATAGAATGGTGGGGGTTGGAAGGGATCTTTAGAGATCATCTAGTCTAACCCCCCAGCAGAAGCAGGTCAACCTAGATCGGATTGCATAGGAACATGTCAAGGTGGGTCTGGAAGACCTCCAAGGAAGGAGACGCCACACGCTCCCTGGGCAGCCTGTGCCAGGGCTCCCTCACCTGAACAGTGAAATATTTTTTTCTTATATTTAAGTGGAACTTTTTGTGTCCCAGCTTTATCCCATTACTCCTTAATACTGACTGCAACTAAGCATACCCTGTAAGGTAACAGACTCTATCTTGATATTCACATAATTAATTTTATGAATATATATTTCATGGTTGCTTTGTTACTGCAGAATTTATCATCTTATTGAGCATCATTAATTTAGTTCATTGTTAAATGTGCAAACTCACACATCTTGCGTGAGAACCACAAAATGCAGTAACAGCCACTGCTTTTTAGAATAGTAAATGAAATACTGCTCTTCCTGAAAGCTCAGTGACTAAAGAACTCACGAAGAATGTTGGAGACAAGTCCATCCTCCACCCAGAGATCCTTCTTTGGGCAAAAAAAAATTCATCCCTCTGTGCTCACAGAAGAAAGGATGTCGTTATTTACTTTCAAATGATGCTGTGATTTTTTAAAAAATTTGAGGTAACTTCGCATGAAATGGATATGTATGAATATGTATAAAAATGAACAATGAAGTTTCATGCTGGTTGTCTCTTAAGGGGCTCTCTACTTGATGTCTTTTGTGGAGAAGGAGAATTTCTAAAATAGCATGCATGGAATTTGGAAAGAAATTTGAGTTGTGTTTGATTTGATGAAATGCTGAAGAGAAATTTGTATGTGTGCAATGCCATATAAAATTTCTATATTTATAGGAAAATAAATCTTGAATGATCAGTGTATTATGTATCTAGTCCTTGCATACAAAGTGTTAAGAATGTTTGAACCAGTATACTGAAACCAGCTGAACAGATTTTTATGCTACTCATAAACTAGTTTCTTTCCAACTCTATTAAATTTAAAAATAATGCAATAGCACTAAGTGTAATCTCAAGCTTAAAAGTTAGTACTTTCTTAAAAATATTGTGAGGTTTCATTTTTTTTTTCCACCAAAATTAACAAGAAATATTCTAGACTTGGAGACTGGAATGTGATGGTGTGTTTTACAGGTTTGCAAGTAAGAGGGTAGGGGAAGGGCGGATGATATTAACAAAATCAGTTCTACTAAAGTTACTTTAGTTGTCTGCAGTTGCCTACACTGAATATTTGAAGAAAGTTAACTGAAAAAAGCTAGCTTTAAAAATTTAATTTTTATTTGATTAGTTCATGTTGTAGTCTTTTGAAGAACAATAAAAACATCTTTAGAACTATGAGGATTTGAAAGTCAGAATGTCTCAGAAAAAGAAGTTAGATGTAAAACTCTGAAGGAAATTCTTTGAAAACTACAGATTATTTTACTATAGAACTGCACTGAAATCAGAAACATTAGTATTTCAGTTAGGACATTACTGCCTAAATACATGTGTAGAATGTAAATTACCAGTATAAACCTAAGTTTGCTTTCTGTTATTTCTAGCTACTCACATAGCTATCTTTTTCCTAAAATATTGGGGTAAAAGTTCCATCTACTTCCAAAGGAACAATTACTTGAGATTAGTTTGGAAAGGAAGGATCAGATAGCTCCATACATTCAGGGAAAATAATTTTGTTCTAAAGAGAAGTTTAAAGAATTCAGACTTCCTGGAAGATTCTTGTTTTTGAAATTGTCATGTATATTTTCATAAACTCATTTCCCCTGAATATATTTTAAGGTACTTGTGGTCCAGGCTGTCCGACCAGATAGACTGCAGAGTTCCATGGCTCTTTTTGCATGTAAAACCCTAGGTAAGTTAATTTTTCACCAGGTTTATTTCCACACAACAGAGACTTTTTTTTTTTATCTTATATTTCTCTTTTATTTTATAGTTCTTATGGAATCTTTAAATTTTAGGATTTGAAAATATACTGTAAATCAATTGACTGATTTTGTTCTAGCATGAATTATGACTGTAGTTGGAAAAAACCAAACTGATCTCTAGTTAAATATCAATTTTCATGTTTTTCTTAGTAGAGAGTTTGGACTAGATGATCTCTAAAGCTCCCTTCCAACCCCTACCATTCTATGATTCCATGATTTTCTTTTCTTCTCTCATTCCCACCAATAGCTTAGCTTTTTCCATTTCTTATGTTAGTGAAGGGAATGTTAAATGTGCAGTTGCTTGCATTTGTCAAAAATGTTACTATAAACTCAGGTGGAAGGGTTGACTAAAGAGCTGGTCTGCTGGGCAGCTTTCATTCAAAGTGTAAGGTTTTTTCAGGCCCTGAAAATGCATCCAAATTTGGACAAGTTTCATTGAGGAACAACTTGCAGCTGTTGAGTGTTTTGAGGATTCTGACAGTTAAGAGTCCCTGAAGAGTCTTCGTCTCTGAGCATGCTTCAGTTCAGCACTGAACAGCCCTACCGTAATTTCCATGTCATTTTACAGATCGTCTAGTGTTTGGGATTTATTGGCAGTGAGTAGTAGAACTCATCAAGGGAGCTACCCATATCAGTGGCCTCAGTTTTTTTATCCCTGCTTATACTACATTTGTATGCCTAACAAATGTAAAATGAAAATATTTTCTGATATTACTCTTGTTTAATTCTGTTTTTTAAAAGCCTTTTGCTTGCTAATGTTTTCATCTGTTTAGTTGCATCTATTCAGTCTGTACAGATACATGCAGAGAACTCAGACCTCATACTACTTTTGCCAACTTGACCTGTTATATTCAAATTGTATAGTATTGTTCTATGTTGAGATAATAGCTGAAGTCCAAAAGCAGATTATGCCCACAAGGAAATGTATGTTGCATCTTTTAGTAGGTGTGTCACAGATGTCACTGATTTGGGCTTTTCTGCCTTGCTTTATGTGGTGATTTCCCATTGCACCTAACACTTCACTATCTGAGGACCAGTCTAAAGATTCATTGAAAATATGTAGTTAACGTTGTTCAAGTTTGATACACTTAAATAAATAACCAATATATTAAACCAATATAAACTGAAGTTCGTATTTGTCTAGCTGGAAGTCCAGACACTGTTTTGTTGCTTGTGTCTTTTACATACCGATACAAGGTGCCTTCTACCTGCATATTGTAAGGACTTTTTTTTGTAGGATCAATTTTCTCATTTCCATTGAGCAGAACTTTGATAGCAAAAAAACTTACAAAATAGTTAATGAAGCACTCCATCCTGTATAGTCACTTTATTTCTGTAATAATTCTAATTCTAGGAATAAAAGAATTATCTCCATCACCTCTAAATTTGAAACGTCTGTATAAAGAGACTCTGGAAATTGAGCCCATCTTGATAATTATTTCTCCTGGTGCTGATCCTTCTCAAGAGTTGCAAGAACTTGGCAGTGTTGAAAGAAATACTGAGTGCTACCATCAGGTCAGTCTTAGATAAGCTGAATGAATAAAAACCAAAATGTGTTAAATTTTACAGTAATAATATCTGTTTTTTAAGGAGGTTAGCATGTGAAAGATAAGTTTGATGTCTGTTATGTCTGTTCCCACTTAATTTGCTGCTGGCTTCTGATTCCATTGGCAAAATCCTCACAGAAGCAGAATCCACACAAGAGGCATTCCTCCGACTTGGAAGATGAAAGAGAACTAAAGAGATGGACAATTGTTATATGTGGTGCTCACACTTCTTCCCAGCCCCTTTGTTGTTATCCATTATGTTGTTAGGGCTGTGCTCAGTAACGTAGCACAGGTCACTGATGAAGACATTAAACAGTATTTGTCCTAACACTGATCTTTGAGAGATACCACTAGTTACTGGCTATCAACAGGACGCTGCACCACTGAGAGCCCACTCCCATGAGCCCAGCAGTCCGTTCATTTTTCTGTTTTGTTTTTTGCTTCTCTAGCCCATATTTCTTCAATTTGGTGATAAGCAGAATATGAGAGACTCCATCAAAAGCTTTACTAAGGTCAAGGCATACAGCATTCACTGGTATCCCTTTGTCCACAGTGGCACTCACCCTATCATAGAAAACAATGAAGTCGATCAGGCACAAGTTGCTATTGGTAAATCTATATTGGCTGCTCCTTATCACATCTGTGTTCTTCATGTATTCGCAAATAGCTTCTAAGAGGACTTACTTCATAACTTTCCCCGGGACTGAGTGGAATCTGACCAGCCTGTAATTACCTAGATCTTTCTCCTCCTTGCACATCTTGAAGATAGTTTTGACATTTTCCTTTTTGATTAGCAAACACCTCAGATCAACATAACCTTTTGAAGATGAGAGCAAGGAGTGACTTTAGTTGTCCTCCCAGCACTCTTGGATGCATCTCATCTTGTCCTGTGGTCTTTTTTATTAAGCATATTGAGTGATTCCCAAATCTCTGTGTCTCTACTGTGGGTATTGCTTTGCTCCTGCTTGTAGGTTTGAGACACCTGGAAGGCCCAAGGACCTTCCTTAGACTAAAAGAGCATTGAGTACCTCAGTCTTTTCCGTGTGCCTTGTCACTGTATGTCCTGCCCCACAGAGCTATGGGCTCACAATTCTCCTTGGCTTTTCTTGGCTAACAGAACTGAAGAAATGCAAAGTCTTGTCTCTGGGAGAAAGGAAACCCTTGCTATGATACAGACAATAGATTAACTGGCTGCAGTGGACCTCTGATGAAACACTGTTCCCTGCCAGCAGAGAAGTCTTTGTGATGGTCTAATAACAGCTTTTCAATACCTACAAGAAAGTCACTGAGAAAATGGACCCAGACTCTTTACAATCAGACATGGTGGAAAGAAGCAATGACTATTAATGGTAGCAAGATAGCTTATGACTGGATGTAAGGAGAAACATTTCCACCACGAGAACAGTCAAACAGATTTCCTAGTGCAGTCTTCATCCTTGAAGGTTCCTAAGAATCCACTGGACAAAGCTCTCAGCTCCTGATCTGATTGTTCATAACTGGCTCTACTTTGAGCAGGAGATTGGATTAGAGACTTTACAGGATCCATTCCAACTCAAATTATTCTACAATACAAGTGTTTTTCTGACATTCTTGATGCACAGTACAAAGATGCTTTATACCTTTCTGTAAAACACTATTTCTTTCTGTCATTTGAAATATGCAGGGGAAGGGATGTTGTTATCTAACTGATCACTGGTTAGCATATAAATGGAAAATGTCAAGCTTAATGTTGTTTTTAAGTAGCCCTTGAAATTGTTCCTTTCCTGGAATGTGCACTGATGCAATATGTTTCTCCCATCAAATTGTAAAGATTTAGATCCCACTGCCAGCTTATCTAGATCTGCATATTTCTTACTTTGCAATATGGCTTTTTGTGTTTATCACTAAATAGCCTTTACATGTTGAGCTTTTAAAACATAAATAAATGGTATGGTATTTGATCAAGTGGTACTCGAAACTAAATCATCTCAAAGTTGTTGTACAAATGAGAATATTTCATTATTTTTTTCCTGTGCCTTCTCATGCAATTTGAATAGAACATAGATCAGATTTTTCTTTGCAGTTGAATTATTTCTCATATCAGATAAAGAACAGACCACTAAATTTGTGTAGTGTACTGCTGTATTGTCTGATGACTTCCAATTATCTCTTTTGACTATTTTAAATTATTTCAAGATACTATACTCACTTTTATTTAGGATATCTCTGTATAAGTACAGATATACAGGATATCTGTGTATCATCATTTTAATCTAAGACCCAAGTTTCTTTGATTCAGTACAATGTTAGGATAAAAAGGCAGGATTGATTTCCCTTTAAGGGATATTTGATGAAGTTATAATAATCACAATTATTCTATTTTGCTATAACACTAATGCCAAGAAAAAGCTTTTCAAATTGGCCAAGATCACTTTCTTTTCAACTTGCTTGGTTCAGGATTTCCTCTTATGTATAGCCTCCAGTTAGATTCTATGGGAGAACTGACATCAGTGTACCCTATGGATGGTCCAACATCACATGTTACAGTAACTATGTCACAGGACAAGTCCTTTATTTGTTTTCAGTGTTTTGATGATTTATCTGAACATTCAATTTTAGGTCTTTTTATTTCTATTTGAAGATCCAAATTTATTTTATCACTAATACTGTATAGTAAAAAAAATGAAGACTGTTAAGCTATTCATATTTCCCTGCTTGAAAGAGAGCAGCCTTGCTTTTTCAGTCATATTCTTATGAAATTGAGTGTTACTGTTCAAAGGAAGTTATCCTAACTCACAGCCAAAAGGAAATGTGTTAACATTTATCTCTTGTTTTTATTGTATCAGCAGTTCTGCAGTAATACACTTTAGTCACTGATATTTAAATTACCTTTTGCGTTCCCAGGGAATACCATCACTGTCACCAAGTGGTGTATGTTTTTATATAAAAAGACTAGGTAATGCTTTTTCTTACAAAAGTTTGGATAGGTTGCAAGGAAAAATGCTACATTTTTCTTAATCTTTTCCCTGTTTTAGAAGCTTATCACTCTAGAGAAAATTCTGATTATCTTTAGCACATCTTTTTTGCATACACACTCTACCTGGAAAACAGTTTGGTATTTAGCTATTAAATGAGGTATGATAAATTCCTGATGCAACTGTGTCTGTCATTTCAGATTGCAATGGGCCAAGGCCAAGCTGACCTGGCTAGTCAAACTTTAAAAGAATGTGCACGCAATGGAGAATGGCTGTGCTTAAAGAATCTGCATCTTGTTACATCTTGGCTTCCTATATTGGAAAAGGTGAGAGTAATTAGAGGCAAGTGTATTGCAAACCATACAAAATTAATGTGCAGTCTTTCAAAAGCATTTCAGACATTTCCATGCTGATGTTTAAAATTCTAAAAATTTAAAAGTAAACCTTTGCAGTTTGTTCAATTATAAATACAGTGAAATGCTTCAGATCTAAGAAGCTTCTTCCTATGAGTGTGCACAATTTTCTTACAATGTAGAGTATTTCTGCCACAATGGGTGAAAAAATGCTGCTGTATGCTGTTCTGGTACTTTATAGGATACTGCCCATGTTTGAACTTGTCTGAACTCTGGATCTATGTATGCTTAAATTTCTTCTTTTTTTTTCAATCCTAGGACTTTCTAGTTGTTCTTTTTTGTAAAGTGTAGGTTGCGTATGAGTCACTAGAGATGTTTGCTAATTTGAAATTGAAATATCTAATTTTTAAAGACAGGCACTCTTACTCATGCCATGTAAAATCATTAGCTTAATACTGAAATCTGTGACTTTACATCAAATCCACAAAGCAAACTAAACAAAAGAAAGGTGAGGAATTCCTATTACAGTTACTACAATCTTAATGTTCCAGTTTCTAATACTTGTATGTAAAATGTACTCCATTCACATGAGCTTGGAGTCTGTCTTCTGTCTAGCAGTGACCGTGTGACATGCATGTACCTTTAACATTCTTATAATCCATTTTGAAAAAATAGAAAGGCAAAGCGAGCTAACACTGATGAGTGTCGTGTGTCTGAATATGACAGTGAACAAAAGGAAATGTTTGTAAGACTCTTACTAATTAAAAAATTCAAATCTTGTAAGGATTCAAATATGGATATGTATCAAAAGTTTCAGGCTCTTTTCACAAGGACATAATACTGAATGTGCTAAACTTCCTGCTGAGCTTAATATAGACTGAGATTTGCTGATGCTTGACTTGGCACATACCCTTGTCTGTTTTGCATACCATTAGCAAGTATGAGGCTATGTAATTTATATATTTGAACATTCTCTTCAGAGCGATCTGCATATTTATAATCCTGTTCCATCCAGGTACATGCTACATTTAATTCTCTCAGTTTTTACATTTTAGAAGATGAAATATGTCTTCTGCTCAATATGAAGACGATACCTTCACAGCTTGCACTGACCACCCTCAGCTGTCTTGTAGCCAAATACAACATATGCATGCTGCAGATGATTACACTTAAAGCAGCATTTAAATTCCCTCATTTTCTTTTCTTAAATTTTCTACTTCCAAGTCTTCCAAGTATCATTTTCATATCTTGTCTTCCATAACATCCTCATAGACAAGCTGGTGAAATATGGACCTGATTGTACGACAGTGAGATAGAGATTTAAAAAATGAATTAATTGTGAGAAATGGATGTGAAAGGATGTGCAAATATTTTGACACAGCTAGGACGAATATTGAACTTGAGCACAATAAGGATATAGAATGTATGGAGACAATACCCCTTGAGCTGTAGTCTTTTGAATAACCTTGCTTGTAAAAAGAACTGAAGAATTTTTAGACACACTTTCTAATTTAAAATATCATGATTTTATAAATAAATTTATGAATATTAAAAAACCAGCAAAACTTACTTCTATATAACATCTCTGTAATAGGAACTGAATACATTACAGCCTCAGCCAAACTTTCGCCTTTGGCTTACTACTGAAGTTCATCCAAAATTTACTCCGATTTTGCTTCAATCAAGTCTGAAGATAACTTATGAAGTAAGATCTGTTTGGAAAACTATTGTCACATTTACAATGAATGAACTTGGTATATGTTCAGATAGAATACAAGTTGGATAATGTGGACTATTTACACAACTGTTTTTGTCTTGGACCTCAGTCAGATGTAATACCAAACAATGCTATGAATTTATCTTGCAAGATTTTTTATGATCCTTTGTAATGTACATGTGGAAATTTGCAGAAGCTCTGTTTTAAAGGGAAGGTTTGTTAAATTTCTTTCCAGGTATTTTTTTCCAATTGAAAGCCTGAACTGGAATTAAATGTACCTGACAGAGATTTTGTTCTGTTTTGTGCTTAAAATTCTTCCATGCATTTAATTAGTGTTTCTTAAATGCAAATGCTGGAATGTGGATGAAAAACAAGCAATTGTTCCTTATTGATGAATGTCTTCATCTGAACATCACAGTATCACACTTTTCCTTTTTTTTTTTTTTTTTTTCATTTTAACCCCATATTCACTGGACTCTTTCAACTGAAACATCTCTCTTCCCATACAGCAGAACATACAGTTAAGAGCCTTTCTAGTAATTAAAAGCTTTGTTTCCAGATGGCTCAGCCTAAGGAATAACTGGGACCATGCTCCTCCAACTTGTGGGAAAGTAATCAGTAATGCTTTTATGCATTGAAGTCCATTATGGAACTCATCAATAGAGATGCTGCTAAGTCTTCCATTGGTTATGGAGTGCAGAGATTTTGCCTACAGCTCAACAAGGAAACTCTGACATTTTAGAGTCCAATGTTACTGACTTTCAAGAAGCCAAAATTGTTACACTTTTATATTGTCTGCAGATATTTCAAAAGTTCCAGGCTACCTTCTTGTTTATATTGAGGTTTTCAGTGGTACAGAAACTACAAGACTTTGTGTGATTGTCTTTTTTGATCTAGCTTCTGAAGTTACGAATCCTACTTTCTTTGGAATAATTAGAACTTCATACCGATGCAACGTTTTAAATCCTTTTGTTACCTTTTCATTTGTTGTAAATATTTTATTACCACAAAGCAGCAATGGTAGACAATAATTTGGGTAATAATATTTGATTGATTTGTTTGTGTTTTTTTCTCTTATCTGTTAACAATCAAGATGTAGTTATTTTTTTTAAAAAAATCAATTGACTGCAGCATTTCACAATTATTTACCACAAGTGTTCATTTGCAACCAATACAACTGTGATAGTCTTAGGAAAACATGAACAACCAGTATTTTTCAGAGGAAAGGAAGAACATTCTTACAAGTTTGAAAATGTGATTTAAATCTCATTGAAATTTGTGTTTACCTTCACATTTGCAAATAATTTGAAATATCTAGCCATATCTAGCCAACGTTTTTTACTTTTAATCACTGTAATCTTTGTTCTTCAGTTATTTCTGCTGGTTGTGAACATTGCCTCCCATTTTATCTTACAAACCACATTGGCATGGTGGCTAGCAGCATGCAGTGATGGCATAAGGTGAAATGGCTCTGATCGCAGAAATGACAATTGCTAGTTGAGCTTATAAAATCAGAAGAAAGGGTTTTATTCTTGAAAAAAATTGAATTTGTTTTTATTCTTCCATATTTTGATAACGTACTCTTCTTTCATTAAGTTCTTTTAGTGTAGTTCAATCTTTCTATCGCCCGGTTCAGGGTACAATTTCCTTCAGTATGTTTAAGTTATTTTCAGTATGATATCATTCTGTTCAGCCACTTGTTACAAGCTAAATTTTGTTCAAGTTTGGGTTAAGTACTGTTTGTCATTTAAGTTATAACTAGGAAGCTAAAATTTAAGAAAATCGTACCTAAAGTAGTATCAGGTTTTCTGTTTAGAACAGTGTCTTTCCTTCCCATGCAGGCACCTCCTGGCCTGAAAAAGAATCTCTTGCGAACCTATGAATCTTGGACACCAGAGCAAATTAATAAAAAGGGAAATTTATCTCGAGCACATTCTCTCTTTTGTTTAGCATGGTTTCATGCTGTATGCCAAGAAAGAAGAAATTATATTCCTCAGGTAATATTTTTTTTCCTACTTTTAAAAATTTTTACTCCATTTGTTACCTTTCATACTTGAAAGTAGTTTTCATCTGGTATATATTGGGTCATGTTCAGAGAACTAAAACTTGGATACATCTAGGATCTGCCTTCTTTATTGTCTTCGAGTTTATTGCAAAGTAAGATCCTAGCAGTCTAAATTCCTGTCCCTCTGAAAATTACAGCTGCATGCGTGAGGTTATTTTGTGATTTGTGTACTAACTAATACTGAAGCTGGAGTGAGCAATTGCTCCTGTGAAAAAGATTCTGTGAATCCTGCTTGCTTGGAATAGGAAAAATGTTTTGGAAATACACACAATTGAAGGGAAGTGTGAGAAAAGAGACACTTTGTTGGGAAGGAGGAGATGACATTGTCTGCTCCTTTTGTGTACAAATCCTGTTCAAGGAGAAGGAAGACAAGGAAATTTACTCATTTCTTCTGAGGATTATAATGGTTCTCAGAGACTGTGATGTATTTTTTTCTTAGATTTCTTGTTTTACTTTGTTTAAAGCAAACGTTTATGTCTAGCTGCAGATGCCTAAATTAAACAGAAGAAAAACTCTCCAACAACAAACTGTTCTCTGTCTTGTTTATTTAATTTAGACTAAGAGTGAAATTAACCTGTAACCTGGAAGATTTGATCTGGCAGAGCCTGGAATGTTTGACAGATTTTTACTGGTTTTGACTTACTGATTTATTAGATTGTTTGCCTCTTCCAGTAATAAACTTTTAATATGATGTTCAAGAAGTAGAAAAGAAGGAAATATTTGAAGTACTGATCTGACGTATGAACTCACATTTGACTTTGTTCAAATTCATGTTTGTTTACCACCAAGCTTTCCCAGTGACATAGGATAGGATAACTTTCTCCTTAATTCCACCCTAACTATTTGTCTCATGTGCAGACTTAATAATGGTTTTGTATTTTGCATGAGAATAGCAATTTCTAACATTGCTGGACTTCAGTTAATCTCAGCTAGAAACTATTGTAGTTACCATGAATTTCATCTTGTTTTAGGTCCATGTACAGACCTGTCAAAAAAAAGCACTGTTTAGAGAACTGCATCATCTTTCCAGTTTCTGACCTTCAGGGTGACTGACTGATAGTTTGATTGTGATCTCTGAAGCTGCTGCAGTCATAGTCTCAGACTGTATCAGTCTCACTGAATATATGCATGTTAAGTGACACATTTGGATGTTTCTCATCCTGAGTCATATGCACCTGTTCCTAGGATAGGATCCATATGCAAAGGTACAGCCTAGGAAAGTACAGGAACAGGAGATACATTTGAGATCTGTATTTACTAAGTTTTATATTGTATATCAATATTTATTTCTATTTAACCGTTCACATGAAAAGCTTTTTGTGTGAATTACATACACATTACACATTAATGCTCTATGAATAATAATGGCCCCAAGAACAGAGAACGATTAAACTGAGAATGATTAAAATATGTATATGACGGTCAGCATTTTTGCTGTTATAGTAGCAGTAATTGCTTTTCTTATTATAGTTTTTTTCAGTCAGTAAAGAAGTGACATGAATTTAAGGAATAAGATGATGAAAGTGTACTGTAGACTTTGTTTGAAAAATCACACATATTTATGAAAATCTGAAGGAAACTGAAATACAAAATGCCCTCAGAACTAGAATCTTAATTTGAGGCATGATCTAGTCATGGATGTCACCAAGTTTTAGTTGAAGTAAATACTGTTAGGAAATAAAAGAATCTTAAGTTTGCATTCCTCATACTCATGTGATTCTAGTTTGCTAAGTATATAAAATTAATTGCACTGGTAGAGATGGTATTTTTGTACTATGTCCACTGAATGTTTCCAAAGATGAACTTTAGAGGATATAGATTGTCTCTTTTTTCATTCAGTATGAAGCATTATACAGTATTCAGTAACCACTTAATATTTGTGTCTTACTTTGTGGTCATCATTATGTGACTAAATACTTTATATTTCTTTTAATGGCAGGGTTGGACCAAGTTTTATGAATTTTCTTTGTCTGATCTCCGTGCTGGTTTTGACATTATTGATAGACTCTTTGAAGGTAAGTAACTTCATAAGGAAAGATTTCTCACCTCTGTAGCATAACTCTTCTGAATATCTCTCATTTCAAATGTTTAAAATATTAGAGCCTCTCTAAAGTTTTTGTATATTGGTTACTTTGTGTAATTATTTTGTTTGGAGTAGGGCCAATCTGTTTAAAGGATGCTTTGAGGGTATTTAAATTTTGCATTTGAATCTTCATTGGAACATTTTCACAAATATGAACACATGACCAGGTAACTGCTTCAGTGTGGGAAGTCTTCTGACCCTGAATCAGCTGTGCATAGGCTTATCAGGCTTTTCTCATTGTAGATCATGACTCTGAGGATATGTCTGTATATGTATATACATATATGTGTATGTCTGGTAAGCATTGGACACAGGCTCAAAGCTATTCCATTATCAGATTTTTTTTCCCCCATATTTGGCTTATACAGACTGGTGTTTTTTTAGGCAGTGAAAAAGTATGGTTTGTCAGATAGCAAAGCCTGAAGGCTCTTTCTAATGGGCAGCAGATAAGAAAGAAAATTTAGCTGTATGAATGCAAGCCACCTTGTGCCATCTGACTTTGAGTTCAAACGGAACCCATCCCATTTTGTTATTAGTGCAGATGTTGTGTGAAGAACTTTATCTTTTTACAACACTCAGATAAGAGTAGAGGTGCTGCAAGGCTTATCACCAGTAAGCAAAGCTAGAAACACAGTGAATCATAATTCCATTTTTGGGAGACTGAGTAAACCAGTAATTTTTTTGTACCAAGAACATTCTGCTCAGCTTCTTGTGTCTAGAGGAATACATAGGAAATATTAGAGTGACTGAAAGATGAAGTCTTCTGTCTCCATTCCTTACCAGTGTTAGCTCCCCCACATATTGAATAAGTGAATTGAATATCAATTAATTCTTCCTGTTGAAATTTACTGTTAGATAGAGCTCACTTCATTGTTCTCTTAAATATCATATTAATATCTTAATATTAGTTAATGTGAAAAACCTAATTTTTTTAAAAGTGTTTACATTTTATGTAATTTCAAAGTAAAGTAGGAAACTGATATTTAGAGATAATTCATGATTGTTGACTTAAATGACATTAATGGATGATTAGTACTCCTGGAATTCGACCATAGTTAAACAGACTTGAAACACACAGTGATGTAAAGAGGTTGAGTTACTAACTATTGTTGATAATCATCAATCTAATCATTAACTATTGCTATGAAGATAACTTTTCTTAAAAAAGAATGACCCAAGTATTTGGCATCAATAATCAGCACCGATAACCCTCCCACAAAAGTAATTGTTGCTTCCTTCTTACTTTTAGAAGTACCTTTGTGATGAAGCATTTATATGCACTTGAAAGCTGTAGGGTATAAGTAGGTCATCGTCCCATATAGTTACTTTGGGCCGCTGTAATTGAAGGGAAGGAAAATAAGTTGTTTAGAATTTGTGTGGTATGGCTAAACCACAGTAATCTAGTTGCAACATCTGTCCAGGAAAGCGATAGTAACATGCTTGTACATGCTACATTGTGTGATTTATAATGATTTATAAAGCACTTGTGCTGGACCTCTTTGTGTTTGAAAGGTAGCATATCCAGTAACGCCGTGTCTTTTGAGCATGATCAGATTTTGATTCAGTCAATTAGTTTATTTGATGGGATGGAAAATAGTGTATAAAACTGTTGAATGAGAAAGGATTTTTTAATTTATGACATAATTAAAATTTTAATAGCATAACTTCAGAAATGCATGTAACCAGTTGTTTTATTTACAATAAAAAGTACTTCCAGACTTAAGTAATACTTCTAATACTTCGTTTTGAAATACAGTGTTTATTTTATCAATAACAAATATTTACAGACTCACTGAAGTTTCTGCAACTTTTCCTATGTGGTAATATAGAAGCAAACCAATTGGAAAATAATTATTTTATATGATTTGTTTCTTTCTTACTGAAGAACTGCAATAAAAAGATTAAAAGCTTATAATGTAATGCTATCCCTAATAAATAAATTAATTAATTTATAGGTTCAAAAGAATTTCAGTGGGAGGTTGTGCATGGCTTGTTTGAAAATGCCATTTATGGAGGCCGTATAGACAATTACTTCGATATGAGGGTTCTTCGATCCTACTTGGAGCAGCTTTTCAATTCACAAGTCATTGGTAGTTTAAATGTGAGAGGCAAGAAGAAGACTAGTTTTCCATACTCGATCTCTTTACCGAATTCCTGCAGTATTTTGGTAGGTAAACATCTTCCATTACCAAATACGGAAACTAAAATAAATGTTATTTTCAAGAATTATTCTTGGAAATAATTCCACAAGGAAAACTAAATTTACAATCCAGAGGATTTATTTAAGACTACTTTTGTGTGCAACATTAATTCTTAAATTTTTAGAACTATTCTGTTCAGTTGGTCCCTTCTTTAATGATATCTAATTGGACTCAGGTGCAGAGTGGCATAGCTAAGATCAGAGTTAAAGAAATTAGGTCAATTTGTGACAAAGAAGATTATTAAGTTATTATATAACTAAGTATATTAACCTAATAACAGTTTTGTACAGACTGCTAAACATTCTTATAACTTCTAAATGAAATAGAAAAATCTAAATATATCTTCTTATTTACAAAATATATCAATGTTCTGGCATAGTCTGCTAACATGCCGTGGATATATAACATTCTATTTGGAGATAAATATGGATTCTGATTCTCCTTTAAAAATCCTGTAGTGTAAACAAGAGGGAATTCAGCACAGATTGAAGAACTCACCTCTGTGCATAGTTTGTTTGAAAATGCAATTTATTTGTAGTGATATGATTATTCATGAGAAAGTTTGTACTTTCATATCTTAAATATTATTCTGCAAGTAGTTTTGATTAGTGAAACACTAATAATAAAGCTAAGTTTGATAACTTATTTGGAATAATATCACTTACTAAATAGTGCCTCCTCAGTGTTTGGTCTGCTACTGTTGTTCTCTCTGAGGTGAGATTCCAAGTCAGAATAAATTGAGCACATCTAGGACATGCTTCTGCAAGTAAGGGACAAACTGCAACTGATACAATGCAGTAGTGTGCAGACAGACTTTAAAATAGTAAATATTTTTGCCTTCAAAACCATATTAAAAGAGACATACAGCACTCTTAGTCTACCTTAGTTTTCAAGGCCTCTTTCTGTTTTGTACAAGAGCAGCCTCAATCTCTGTACACAGTAACCACTATTGATGCTATTCTGCATATCTAGTGATCGTAGAAACATACTTTTACCTAAACAATATCTCTTTCTTTGAGTGATTATATTTTAAAGGATTTGAATAGAAGTGAGTGCTCTGCATTTTATAAATACATATTGTTCTCTATTATTCAAATTCCAAATAATGAAATTTTTCTGTTTAATTTACATTGTTATGATTTTTACTTTTAAGTTTTCAACAGAAGTATTGTAACCACTTTTCAGAGACAGTTTTAGCATATTTTTATTTTCGGTTGATAGTATCCCTGTAATCAGAACTGCTTTATGCTCTTTTAAAATGTAAACACTATATAAAAAGAAGGTATTCTTAAGTAAAATTAATACATTTATAAATGAGATTACCAAGATATGTCATATTTTACGTACCTATTTTAATATTGATCTTACGCAGTGCGCTTAATGAAATTCTTTTCAGCATATACTGTTTCATGAGCTGAACAAAAAGTTCCTCAGGTATGTTTATTCTTTTATTGTAATGCAGGATTATCGTAATATTATTGAAAGCCTTCCAGAAGATGATAAACCTGACTTTTTTGGCCTGCCTGCTAATATTGCTCGTTCATCCCAGCGTATGATCAGTTCACAGGTAAATTAATTTTCATTAGCTTCTGAATCTTTTCTGTGTCAGTATAAGGTAGAAAACCCAACTACCTGTTCATAAATAGGAATTTTCATAGTAAAGTCAGAGTAAATGGACGTGTTTTTTTAATATATTGACTTTTATCTGTAGAATATTTGTATATAATGCCAATTATCTTTAGTTACAGTAATACTTGTTCAGGATTTAAATAAACAAAGAATTATTGAGAAAGTTTACAATAATGTAATTCAGTTCATGTTTAAGAGTATCCATGTATGTATGTAGTTTCACTAGTTCTGTTACACTGTTAATATAACTTCTGTCAATGGGATAGTTCTTATAGCTACTGTTCACTGCAAGCTGAGGTTTTAGTTTTAGTCACCAGATTAAGTCATAGAATCTTAGACTCCCAGGTGTGAAGGGGCCTCAACGTGCTTTTGGTCCAACCTTTCTTGACAAAATCGCTTGAAATTTTCCTATAATTCAAATTCCCTATCATTGCTATTTTTTTTAAGAAAAAATATTTAATTATTTGCTCACACTCACCTAAAAAGGACTCCAGGCAGAAATTTCTTGTGGGTGTAAGACCTTTGATTCATTGAAGGAAAAAAAAAAAAAAGCCTTTGGACATTGCATTTGTTGAATATGAAATATAGTACTGGTAAATGTGTTTAAATATATCTGTTCACTTAGCTCTATAGCTGTGTTGGCAAATTATTTGTTCTATTATTAGAACATGAAACAATAAACCTATATGAAGACAAACCTGTAGGATGAGGGTGCATGGGCTAATACACTGAGCTCAAGAACTCCTTTACTACAAAGCCAAAATAGGCACCAAGCTCTGGTTTTGTCTTACAATCTTTTTTTACATAAACATCACCTTCAAATGCTTTTGTTTCTGTCAGATACACTGTAGGCTACTGCTTAGTTTATTTATTTCAGCTATTCTTACATAACTTTTTAAGAGCTGCAGTTGTTAAAAATGCTAGTATTTGAAAATAGGTCCTTAGTTATCCTCCACAAAATCAGAATGAATTCAGAGTTCCTGTGTTAAGGGAAATAGGTAATGAACACATTTACATACAGACTCACACGCTACTGAATTAGTTTGTTATAGCATTAATACTATCTATAGATTATAATCTTGAATTTATGAGACTGTTGTAGTTAATATTCTGTGAGATGCTGCTTCGTCATATGAGACATTTCCTCATCCTTCCAATAATAGCTTTTGGTACTTTTAGTTTTAGGCAATTTAAGTAACACAGATAGGAGATTTTTCTTAAATTGTTTCTGCTTTACTATGATTCCTACTCCTATTCAATTTCTGACACTTTGGCAGCTGTCTTAGATCCATAAGTGATGCCATGTTTCACAATCTGAAGTTGAGTGATTGCCTTCTAACAGGCATGTTTCTCATAAATCCGTTACCAAGCAAAAGCAGAGAAAAGCTAAAAGAATAAAAAAAGGAGAAAGAAGTTGCTACCAGATCGGTTGCCGTGTCACTAGCACCAAAAAGGGGAAATTTCATATTATATCTATGGCTTCACTGATCCTGTGCTAAGTATAGGGTATATCCTCTTCAGGCTGGATATGAGGAGGAATTTCTTTACTGAAGGGGTTGTCAGGCATTGGAATGGGCTGCCCAGGGAGGTGATGGAGTCACCATCTCTGGAGGTGTTTAAGAGATGAGTGGATGTTGCACTTAGGGAAATGGTCTAGTGGTTGATAGGGCTGGGAAAAAGGCTGGACTTGATCTTAAAAGTCTTACAGCTGAAACGATTCTATGATAACTTATGTCTGCTTTCTCATATAATTTCTCATAAATTAGTTATTATAATTTCTCAGTCTGTATTTTTACTAACGTCTTCCTTATGCATAGATGCACAGAAATGTATCATCTACACCATTAAACTCAGGATTAGTTTTATACATACTTTCAAGTCACTTTTTTAAACCAATTGATAGCAACTTCAACATTAGTCATATATTTAAGCTTAGAGATTCTAAATAATCATTCAGATATACATTGGTTTTAAGTGTAAATGTTATTAACAATCCTTTATCAGTTCAAAATCTTTTGAAACAGGTAACATTATAACCTATTCTATTATCACAGAATCATAGAATCATGGAATGGCATCATTCTATGATGCTTCCAATGGGGTTGGAAGGGACCTTTGGAGATCATCTAGTCCATCCCCCTGCAGAAGCAGGTCCACCTAGATCAGGTCACACAGCAACGCGTCCAGGTGCGTTTTGAAAACCTCCAGAGAAGGAGCCTCCACACCTTCCCTCAGCAGCCTGTTCTAGTGTCACTCTTACAGTGAAATACTTTTTCCTTATGTTTAAATGGAACTTTTTGTGTTCCAGCTTCATCCCATTACCCCTTGTCCTGTCACTGGATACAACAGTAAAAAGTGATACCCCAACCTCCTGACATCCACCATTTAGGTATTAGCAAATGTTAATGAGATCCCCCCTCAGTCTCCTCTTCTCCAGACTAAACAGCCCCAGTTTCCACAGCCTTTCCTCATAAGGAAGATCAGAGAATCTTAAGGGTTGGAAGGGATCTTGAAAGATCATCTAGTCCAAACCCCCTGCATGATGCTCCAGTCCCTTGATCATTTTGGTGGCCCTGCACTGGACTCTCTCCAGCACTTTCCTGTCCCTCTTGAGCTGAGGAGCCCAGAACTGGACACAAGATTCCAGAGGAGGCCTCATCAGGGCAGAGTAGAGAGGGAGAAGAACCTCTCTTGACTTGCTGGCCACACTCTTCTTGATGCATCCCAGGATGCCATTGGTCTTCTTGGCCACGAGGGCACATTGCTGGCTCATATTTAGCTTATTATCAATCAGGACTCACAGGTCTTTCTCTGCAGAGCTGCTCTCCAGCAGGTCAGTCCTCAGCCTGTACTGGTGCAGGGGGTTGTTTTTCTCCAGATGCAGGACTCTGCACTTGTCCTTGTTGAACCTCATTAAGTTCCTCTCTGCCCAATTCTCAAGCCAGTTGAGATCCCATTGAATGGCAGCACAGCCTTCTGGGGAATCAGCCAGTCCTCCCAGTTTGGTGTCATCAGCCAACTTGCTGAGGGTACACTCTGTCCCCTCATCCAGGTCGTTGATGAAGATGTTGAACAAGACTGGCCCCAGAACCGATCCCTGAGGAACTCCACTGGCCACAGGCCTCCAACTCAATTCTGTGCCATTGACCACCACCCTCTGGGCTCTGTCATTCAGCCAGCTCTTGATCCACCTCACTGTCCACTCATTCAAGCCACACTGCTTGAGCTTTCTGATGAGGATGTTATGGGAGACAGTGTCAAAAGATTTTGCGAAGTCAAGGTAGATGACATCTGCTGCTCTCCCCTCATCTAGCCAACCGGTTATGCACTCATAGAAGGATATCAGCTTGGTCAAACAGGATTTCCCCTTGGTGAAGCCATGTTGACTCCCCTAAATGCTGTGAGATGAAAAAATGATTTTATTAATAAGTAAACAGATTTGTTGTGTTTTGGGTATTTTTGTTTTTTTTTTTTTTTTTTTTCTGCCAGGGCATCTCGAATTTCATTTGTTTGCTATCAGTTTTATTTTATTCAACTGCTGAAAAAAGTTGATGGTTCCCAGAACTAGTTGAGCATCCTTACGCAAGGCCATTATTCTCATTAATGGAAGACAGTATCCTTGTGAGACTGACTCGTTACATGCCCAATGACAGAAACTTTTCAAGAGTGCAATTTGAGATTAAGACAAATTTTAAAAAAGGTAGTTAAAAATATAAAAGGTCATCTTAAGTTAAAAATTAATACCTGAGAAACAGAAGGAAAGCCATGCACACCAATATAAGCTGTCATGAAAGGATTAGAATCCTGAGTACAAAGTTTTTTTGGATCATGTATTTGTAGAAATGCTGGTTACAAGGAACCTCTGGAGTTTATGTAGTCCAATGTGCTTCTCAAAGGGGAACTGTTGCCAACACTGTCTATGTAGCTTTATTTGTGTGCACTATGTACCATCATCCAAGTTGCAATCACGTTTCAAGTCTATAGTTGGAAGTATGTGTTCAGTGGTTATTACCAAGTCAGCTAAAGCCAAGTCAGGGTGAATGTGTCCACCCAATATTATGGTCATAAATCCAACTGCAGTGTTTCTACTGTATATAGAACAGTGGGGATGTGGTGTGTGGTTATTTTTCAAGGTGCAATTGGAATATAATGATAGCTGTAACTTCTTGTGTGTTCATCAACAGACTAAATTATCTCTTTCAAAATCTAACTTGACAGGACGATGAGCACTGCCACCTAATTTTATATCTGCTGCTCCTCTATAATTCTAATTACACATAGAGTAATATGGATATAATTATTGAAAAATGTGCAATTAAAGTGATAAAACTTTTAGTGTTATTGCTATAGATGTCAGGATGAACATAAATCTATTTTCTTAAAATAATTTAACATTTATATAACCCTTATGTCAGCTGTGCAGAGCATATAATTACTGACATTTACCAAATGCACCTCACATCACAAATACATGACTAACAGGATTTAGCAGAAACTGATGAGTAATGCTAAACTGTATGTATTATTACCCTCCATTTGAGCAATCTGAGTACTTAACAAGAATTTTTGAAATATGAGGAGTATTTTGTATATACCTGTGGTGCTGCATGAACACGTGTTGTGCTAGATGATGGAGTGAAAGCCACAGTACTCTGCTGTAATAAAAACCACATCTCTTTATCATTGCAGTGAATCAATGCAGTACTTCAAGTAGCCTTATTAATTCCCATAGGACTGACACTATGTGTATGAGAATAAATGGGTGCTCTGCATATGAGCAGTTTTTTGTCTTCTGCAATTTTCAAATTTTCTTAAATTTTGTAAGGGTGTGTAATTAGCTAAGGCCACTTCGTCTGGCCTTCTTTATATCATCATATTCTCCAGATACTGTGTATCCTGGGGACCTCTACAAAGTAAGCTCCTTAGCTGTTCTTTGGAAGAAGGTGCAATTAAAATGCTGGCTGTGTCAGTAGTGGACTTGTGCTGTCCATCTTCAGCATCCTGGTGCTTTTGTTTCCTCTTCCACTGAATGTCTGTTATACAGAAGATCTTCTTGATGTTAAAGCTATATAATCCTCTTCTATATAAAGCAAGATATGGTTGATGTCTGTGTCTTTCCCTTGTTTGCTTTGTATTTTGATTAAGAAGTCATATATCTCAGTATTGAGCCCAGTGCTACCTCACATCCTTATTGAGTGAAGGTGCAACTTTGAAATTGCCTTAAGGGAACAACAAATGAGCAACCCTAGACCTACACTGTTTCTTACTCATGCAGTATGAATGAACACCATTGAAGTACCTTCATCCTAACAACCTCCATGGACCCTATTCTTGCAGAGAGGGCAAAGGACACAGAGAGACGAAAGAGAGGCTTCACTGACAGCTCAGTCTTAGATTACTTTCACAGTGGGTAGCTGCAGCCAAACTACGAGTAACATTATGGAAACATGTCGTTCTATCAGAAGACATACAAAACGCAAGTCCATTCCCTCTCTTGACACAATGAAGACAGTTGTATTGCACTGAATTTACCAAAGTGACTATGCTATAACTTCATATTTCAGTTTGAACTGTAAAGTCTCATAAGGATATATTGTTTCATGCAGAGAAATGAAACATCAGTGATTTCTATGCTAAGACTACATCCTTTTCAAACTGGTAGATGGCAGTAGAGTATCTGCTTTGACATTGTAGATTAACAGAGGAGTTTATTAGTATTGTTTATTAGCTTTACAAAACTAAAAATCCTTTTATCTCTTCCATAGTGTTGAAAATATAGCAGTTTTCTGACTAGTGTTTCTTTCTGTTTTGTGCTCTTAAAACAGTAATCATATTTTGTTAGAAATGATTGATCCTATGTTGTTTTTTAGATCAGTGACATAGAATTTCACAATATATTTTTCACTCTATTACTTTCTTCTTTTTCAAACTGTAGTACTGAGTGTGGTGTGATCTGTAACATAGGAAGCAATCAGTAGGGAAATGATTGTCCCTACAGTGGGCATCAGTGAGGCTGCACCTCAAATACTGTGTTCAGTTCTGGGCCCCTCGCTTCAAGGACACTGAGGTGCTGGAGTGTATCCAGAGATGGGCAAGGAAGCTGCTGAAGAGTCTGGAGAAGAAGTCTGAGGAGCAGCTGAGGGAACTGAGGTTGTTTAGCCTCGAGAAGAGGAGGGGAGACATGATCACTCTCTACAACACATTGAAAGGAGACTGTAGCAATGTAGGAGTCACTCTCTTCTCCCAAGTAACAAGGAGAAGACAAGAGAAAATGGGCTCAAGTTGCAGCAGGGGAGGTTTAGATTGGGCATTAAGAAAAACTTTTTCACTGAGAGGCTTTTTAAGCACTAGCAACGGCTGCCCAGAGAGGTGATGGAGTCACCATCCCTGGAGGTATTTAAAAGACGTGTAGATGTCATGCCTAGGGTCATAATTTAGCTGTGGGCTTGGCAGTGTTGGGATAACAGTTGGACTCAGTGAGGTATTTTCAATATTTTTCTCAGTGGGTTGGACTCTTAAAGGTATTTTCCCTCTAAATGGTTCTATAACTCTCTGAAATAAATGAGAGATACAAGCCTGTGTTTATTTGTTATTGTATTTGTGAAGTAACATTTTTTGCAATAGCTGTGAATTACTGGAAGCAACACTTTTTCCTCATCTTGTGTGTGAGTAAACAACAGAAATGGATTTTGTGTTCCTAGAAATCTGGTTTTATCTATGTTCCCAGGATGGAAAAGTTAAAATCTTGACATATCTTCATTTTTATTTTTCCATGAATTTTTACTTCAGTTTTCAGGTCAAACTTGACTTCCTCATAGTTCCATATGAAGCCACATTGGATATTCATTCATTGTCATTATTGCTTTTCGTTCTGTTCGTTATCTCTCTTAATTTCTCTAAATATGTAGATTTTTTACTGTAATGTGTTGATCAATGTCATAGTAGCATATATCTGGAGAAACCCATAAAGTATGCAATGGATTAACAAGCTGAGATGCACAATTAATGTAATAACTTGGAAAAGAAATATTGATATTTTAAGTTTGACTACTCTACCTTTGTTGATACATGGAATTTATAGTTTTCTGTGATGATAATGCAAAACCAAAAATACAGTGTATGAATTTTCCACCGAGAATGAAGAAAATATTCAGAAGCAGGTCCTGTATGCTGTACATAGTTATTAGATGCACTGTTAAGAAATGAATTACTCTATTGAATTTTTAATATAAATACTGTTATGATTAGTTGACCTTAAAAACATACGACTTCTACAAAGACTCATGGTTTTGAATATTCTCACCCCCTTTTAAACAGACCATTATTGGTGACAGCTTTTATATTTTGATTATCTTCCTTTGCATCCCACTCATGTTTTCAGTGATGATACTGTTTTCCTTGTTTACAATGGATATTTAGATATGTATTTGGGCTGAACTAGCACAACATATAAAAGTTTTTAGTGTGTAATGTATTAAAAGAATATATTGCAATTACAAAGATGAATGTTCAAATATCAGGTATTGTAAAAGTATTCTATTTTTGAGTACCCTGTATTATACAACTGTGATTAGATTTTCAGTTTCCTTACTATTTTAAGTACATACTTTCTTACCTTTCCAAACTAGAGTGCTAAGGATATGATTCAACAGACCTAGATATCTACATCTGTGCTAGTCACTTCTAGTCTGTCTTTGTGGTCATAGAAGTGTCATGTTTAAGGCACAAGTAATCTTATCCTAGAGTAAGTGTCTGAAGTTGATTATAAGTTGACCTGATGGTAACATATATATATAGTACAGTGAGAGAAGCCAAATTCATCCTGAGTTTTGAACTTAGGTTTCTGGGAAATGAAAATCCTAATTCTAATTTTCACAACATAACCCCACCTACCTGAGATAGTGATATAAGGAACTTTTCCTATGTACTCAATGGGAGGGCATTCCAAATGACAGATTAACCAATTTAAGATCTGTCTGTTGATTATTTGTGCTAATCTTTGTAATTTAGGTAAGCTTTAAGAGCCAAAGGGTAGGTCTAGTGAATTTGGGGTTGTCTGTTTTAAGTGACTAAAAGTTTTTTTGTCTCCTTAAATACAGATTCATATCATAGTCACTGTGTCAGTTGAATCAAGGTCTCTCCTTCTAAGGTATTCATCCAGTCTGCATACTCATTCCCATCCTGCTGCCTTACAGAACTGTTTTTGTTCTTCATATGGCTCTTAGGAATGTATTCCTGATACTCTTTCAAATCTGTTTTCCTTTCCAACTACAAACTTGTTTCTCTTGCCTGGAGGTGTGAACAGTTTTGTAGAGTGACTGCAAAGAGATCACATAACATAGGAGTCTTTTGTGATATGCCTAGTAATTTTAATAAAGAAATATATCCCACTCAGGATTTTATTCAGGTCATTCTCAATCTCAACACATTCTTTGTCCCAGTCTGTGCATTTGACTCTCTTGTTTTTACAGGATGTAACCTGAAACAAGAAAGTACTTTAAAATAATACAGTACTTAACATTTTCAATCCCCCATACTCACAAAGCAATCATATACACTTTTTTTGCAGCTTTATATATAAATATGGAAGCTTATATAAAGTACAGCATAATAAATTACCAGTTAAAATCTATATAAATGTTTTATTTCTTTGCAAATGATGGCAGGCAACTATCCAAAACCAATTTGTAGGTGCCAGAACTATAGCTAAAAGAATAATATCTGGAAGGCACAAATGTGTGCTTATAATCTGTATTGTTTGTCAGAACATTTTGCATGTTTGCAGAATGAAAAGAAAGAATAATAGGGATGATAAAGATACTGTGATCAAAACATTAATCAGTGAAAATGTGTTTTTGCTAAATGAAACAATCCTTTCTGCTATACACAGTAGCTGGAGCATACAAAGAATTTTTAAAGTTTAAGTTAAGAGAATGAGAGCATTCAATGGTATTTCCATACAAGAAGCCATACTGAGCAGTGGCTAATATTTTCTTTTCCTCCCTTTAGCTACCAGAAAACTTACAGAAATCCTTCTTGTAGGTTTCACATCCATTGCTATTTTCAAACCCAGCTGAGATTTGACTTTCCTCACTCCATCTCAACACAATTAGTAGTGTCTTTATATCGCTGCTGAGCAGTCCATTCCTGCTCACTTCTGAGGGTTACCTTTTCACGTTGGAGATCACTAGCTTCCTTTTTGTCCATGTTGATCTTCTGTTGTGCTTGTCCTTTGTCTTGCTTATCTTCTTGCACATCAGAAAAGGCTGTTCTCTTGCTTTGAGGGATTTGTTCTTGAAGATTAACCAACTCTCCTGGCTGCCTTTGCCCTCCAGGGCAGTTGCCCCTTGGATCCTGCCAAGCAGATCCCTGAATAAGCTAAAATCTACTTTCCAGAGGTCCAGGGTTATGAATCTACTACTTGCCCTGCTCTTCTCTCAGGATTTTAAACTCCACAATCTCCACAGCCAAGGCTGCCCTCGACCTTCACATCTTCTACTAGTTCTTCATTGTCTACCATGTCACTGCACATGTTAGAAGGCAAAACCCAACAGAAGTAACTTGTCTTCTTGCCTCATTCTGTCTAATAAAAGCGATCCTGTCCTGCTGTACAATTAAGAATTTTTTATTTTTGAGTATCTTTGAAGTCAAGCAAAAGGGGATAGAATAAGTTGCTCTCTAATATGACTTGCAGAAAATACACTCTGAAAAATAATGCAAATTTAGCTAAAATACCAGGGGTTATATGTGCAGTTTAAGGAATAGACTGTACTATCACTGAAAAATTTGAATTCAGTATTCTTCCTTTATAATTTTATACATAAAGTTATGTACATCTATATATGTATAAATATATGCATCTATTTGGTCAGTTTGTGTGGAGTTACCAGAGTAAGTAGCAGTAAAATGCAGTTGTAGCTGATGAACTGGAAGGTCTCCTGCTTTCTGAAAGTTTCGCAGTTATCCTTTTAATTACTTGCTTGATTTCTTTAAAGTAATAAATATACATTTAAATCGTTTGAGGTTATACACATAAGTACGAAAGAAATGCATGGGAGATCAGAATGAATTGATTATAATTGTCTTGGGGTTGTGATGCCTGATAGGTACTATATGTATTTAGTAACATAGTCTGGTTTTTTAATTTATCTTTTTTAAATTACAGATGGAGCCTTCTTAAAGGCAGAGCTTGAGTTTTATCTGCAGATTTTCTGGAAAAGAGGCTTTTAAATTAGTTATACACCTCATTAGTTTTTAAATTATAGTTGAGCAAAAACAATTACTATGATAAGAAAAATATGGATTTGTTTGTTTGGTTTGGGCTTAATATGAGTGAGACTCAAGTATGTTTATATTTGGATAAATAAGTATGGATATATATGTTTGTATTTTTAATAGATCATGATTAGTATTTAAGTATGCAGAAGAGTTTAGTCCGTAGATAAATCAGAGAGTATTTGCCATTTTGCTGCATTTTTGTGCTAAAAGAAGTTTGTTAAACCTTCAAGATTTCATTTGTATTCTCTTCACTTAGGTCATTTCACAGCTTCGGATCCTGAGCAGGTCAGTAACTGCTGGCAGCAAATTTGACAGAGAAATATGGTCTACTGAACTTTCTCCTGTTCTCAACCTATGGAAGAAACTTAATCAGGTAGGCAAGTAGCCAATTTTAAAAGACACCTTTATTTTTTTTTTCCCCAGTAACTACAGTGAAAGTAATATCTAACAAATTATCTTGAATATTGAAACAAAACAAGTGAAATTAAATGCATTTGAGGTGGCAAGGACAAAGTGATGTGTATTTAATTAGCTAAGAAGTCTGTATATGGGAAAAGGAGTTATCATTTTTAATCTACGTACGGAGGTGAGACCATACTCACGAGACATGAGTCTAACATCTTGCATGTTTCCAAGATCACCAATATATTTTAGATTTTAATTTAATCTGTTAATTTCTCTGTTATTCACAAGGCAATGTTTAATGACTTCATAGAATCATGGAATGGTAGGGGTTGGAAGGGACCTTTAGAGATCATCTAGTCCAACCCCCAAAATATTAAATTAAGTTTTTCCTGTATATTATTGAAACATAGTATTAGCTTTAAAGTTGAGGTTCATTAAAATCCTTCATTAAAAGGATTCATTAAATTGAAATTCATTTAAATACACTGCTTGAAATATCCAGTATCACTTCCTTTTTATGTCTTTGTTGTTTAGGGTTTGTTCATTTTGGTGGAGTTTTTTTATATACATTGTAAAGCTTGATTTCTAACCACTGAATTATTTTTATGGGTAGCTGTTAAGCTGTAAGGTGTGCAAATTTTCTTTGAAATGCAAATACTACACACACTTGGGAAGGATTCCTCTCCCCTCATGCCAGGTTCCTACCTAGACATTTGGCCATTATTTTTCTCCTCCACAAAAAGTAATAGATCACAGACATCATGGCCTAAAATATGTTATGTACACAACACTGGAATGAGAAAAGCCTTTCCCTTACTCCAATAACCACATGCAAAGAAGTAACATGAGGTGCACATTAGAGTTTGCCATTACATTTTGAAATCTCTCATTAAAGTCTCATTTAGTACATGCCAATTGTATGATACATTATGTTTTTGTCAAAATAATCTTTTGGCACTACATAACTTCATGTTGAAATCTATGGGCTCTAAAGATGGACTGCTGTTATCCAGGCCTGTGATCCTGTAAGAAAAAGCAGTGTATTTCAATGTAACACCTTCTTTTATATCATACTGACTAGAATTAAAGGTACTTTGAGGCCTGCAGACCTCCTTTGCAAAAGCTTAGAAGAAACCATTGCATATATGTATACATTTATAATCAGAAAAGTAAAGATTTTGGTTGTAGTGTTTGGAGGACTGATAAATGAGTCCAGTTTTAAACAGGAAACCAAAACTTCACTACATTAATACTCATTAATGGCACACATTGCTAATGGCTAGTTTTTTATCATTAGTACTGCACATTCAAAGTACTTGTTTTTTAAAACTTGTGTCATAAATTAGCTGTCACTACGCAGTACCATGAAGCTAAAGCTACATAGTCACTGCTGATGGCTATGGTCCTTCTTGGTCATCCAGATGGAGATAATCAAGCCTGAGACCTCTTTGGCAAGGGAAGCTGGACCTGACACAGGTTTTATCTTTCTCCTCTACTGCTGCCCTCAAATCTGAAATCCCCTTTCATATGAATTTTCAGCCCTTTACATCTGTTCCTGAACTCCAGGCTGAGTGATGCTTAAATAGGGTTATTTTCCAGGCTGTAGCAGATACCTTATTGTGTCACTTGGCTGGTTTTTGTTCCTGCCTCATCGTATCTTCTTGTCTTGAAGCAAAAGCAGTCTAAACAGATCTTAATGTTACCCTTCCTCAGTGACCAGTAGGTGACCATCAACTTATTATTCATAGTTTTTGGGCCTCTAATTTCAATCTGTGCCCAAACTTTCAAGACCTTTACTGTTATCCCATGCTTCAATTTTGTGTTGTAACAGGAGACACCTGGTACTGAATTCCACTTCAGACAGCAAGCCTCTTAGCAAGTTGGTAACAACTCTGGAAGGCCAATACTGGGGCCTTGCTCAGTTAGCATGAGACTCAGTTACAGTGGCTTGTTTCTACCAAGGGCAATATTTTTATCACAGGACCATTGTGTATGAAAAATTTCTATATTGTTTGCTATGCTTACTGTATTGTGCTTGAGTTCAAAAAAAGCTTATATTAGTTAAATCTTGTACTTGGTGTGCAGTCCTTCTGTGGATGCAGGAGGCTTCTGGTTTAGCTACAAAACCAGTTTGTTCACTAAGGACTGTCATCAGCCTGACTGATTTATAATGTCTGGGTAATCTTTGGCTAATCCCTTGCCACTAACCATCCTGCCATTCTTCAGTTTCCTGTCCTTGGGGCTTGTGTGCTTCAGAGAACTGAGCAGCTAGTTTCTGTCTGACTTATGGATTTATTGTCTTGAAATAGACCTTTAACCACTCTGTATCTGAGAACTTTCTTTAGAGATGTAAAATACTCTCTTTGATTGATGCTATCATAATGGCTCAAATTTATTTATGCAGTAATGGACACAGAATATGCACCAAAATAACTTTCCAGATATAAAAAAGTGAAATCGGTAAAATGAGCTGTTCCTGAAGTCTGTAAAAAATGTTCCCTGCTCAATTTTGGAAGCATTTATGTTAGCTGCAGTCCTTTATTATAGAATCACACAGTCATAGAATGTTTGGGTTGGAAAGGATCTTAAAGATCTAGCCCAACCCTCCTGCTATGAGCAGGGACATCTTTCACTAGGTCAGGTTGCTGAAAGCCCATCCCAGGGATGGGATATGCACAACCTCTCTGAGCAACCTGTTCCAGTCTTTCACCACCTTCACTGTAAACAATATCTTCCTTATATCCAGTCTACCATATTTCAGTTTAAAACCATTGCCCCTGGTCTTGTCACTTCAGGCCTTGGTAAAAAGTATTTTTTGGTCTTTCTTATAAGCTCCTTTACATATTGAAAGGCTGCAATAAAGTCTCTCCAGAACCTTCTCCAGGCTGAGCAATCCTAACTCTCCTTTCTTTATAGGAGAGGTGATCCAGCTCTCCCGTCATTTTTGTGACCCTCCTCTGGGGCATCTAGGATACAGCACTGCAGGTTGGGTCTCATGAGAGTGGAGCAGAATCACCTTCCTTGGCCTCCTTTAAACACATCTTTTTATGCAGTCTAGGATACAGCTTTCTGGGCTGCAAATGCACATTGTCAGTTCATGTCCAATTTTTCACTCACTGCCATCCCCAAGTCCTTCTCAGCAGGGCTGCTCTCAATCTCTTCAGCCTGTGTTGATGCTGGGGATTGCCCTGATCAGGTGCAGGACCTTGCAGTTGCCCTTGTTGAACCTCATGAAGTTGTTGTTATTATTAGTATCTTATCTATTGGATACAGACAGGAGTAAAGTCAAGGCAGATGGAGTAGAGGCTGACAATACCTTCAATTTTATTTAGAAGCAGCAAATATTAGGAGTTTTTTACCTGTCAGTGTGCTTATCACTAAGGATAGTTGGAAATAATGATTGAATATTTGTTTCAAAGTACTGGAATTCAGTGAATGTCCAGTACAGTTCTGAATTGAATCTAGTTTATTTATAAATTCAAAGCTGGTTTTAGAATCAGCTACTTTTTATTCCAGAGGCAAAAACACTCAGAAACTTGTTAATATGTCGACAAAGTATATTTTTAAACATTTTTATTCCAGTACTATGTAAATCAAGGATTAACTCAAAAAGGATTATCTTACAAGTACCTTGAAAATAGTTATTGTATACCTAAGTGCTCGTTATTCTGAAGCATAATGAAATTTACTGCTTGACATAGGTTTGTCCTGTAGAATTTATACTGGAATAATTGATCATAGTCTAGGAGTGTGGACATATTTTTATCTTTACACTCTCAATACCAGATGGTGATCACTTTTATATTCTATAATCTAGTGTCTAAATTCAGATAAAATAATTGACAGCATTTGACTAGATATTTCTGTGGACTAAGCAGCAGTGTTCAGTATTAGAAAAAAATCAGTCTAATTAATGTAGAGTGTATAATATAGCTAAATTGTCAGCATGTCTATAGAATTTATGTAGCCAGTAAATTTCAGTAATCAGTGATAAACCAAAAAATTTTACCTACTATTAACCAGCACTTCACAAATCTGTAAAGAGACCATTGAACTTCTTAAGGAGAGGCCCCCTGTATAATCATACCACATTAAAGTGTGTAAAATAATATTTGTGTTTTTTCATAAGTGCAAATTGTGATCTCTCAATCAATAGCATTGAATGCAGCTAACAGAAACAGCAAATACATGCAGCAGTTGGCAAGGCAGTTTGTGCTGTCAACTTCATAGATGACCAACAACTTTGCTCAGCAAAGGGTACACTTTCTAAGCAATGGTAGTAATATGCCACAGGACATGGTCTCCATGTGCTATTAGAGCCATGAACCCTCTTAAAATGAGGATGGACCCTCCATAAGGAGATGTAACTCTGAAGATCTCGAGCAGCAGGGAGTGCCTGGTGCCTCTTCCTGAGGCTTGGGAGGCAAGAGGTGGTCTTTTAACCTGCAGGAGATGTGTGCTTATTGAGGCTCTACATCATCAAATTAAGGAGCTGTTAGAGGAGGTCAGATGACTTTGCAGCATCTGAAATGAGACAAATCTTTTCTGAGAGACTGAAGCTTGAAAAGCCAAGCTCCCAGCTTTCTTGAAGGTGTTACAGGCAGAGTCTGTGTCTATTAGGATAGCAAATGGTCCTGATTCAGGTCCATCTAGGAACAAAGAACCACAGTAAGCCATAAGTACCAAGGAATACCCTAAGGACAAGGAGGATTCTTCTGGTTTAGCAAGGAGCAGCTTTTGGCTTAGTAACAGGGGGAGCAGGTTGCAGTGAAGACCCGGTAAAGAGTTTGCGGACTCTGCCCCGGCTCCTGGGTTCACACCCACCTCCGGCCCGGCTGGGCCAATCTGGCGCCTCTGCGATCACTATTTAGGGGACGGGAATTTGGAATGCGAGGCAGGAGGTGTAAGAGTGATACAAGATGGAGGCGACCACGCGGACCCTTCAGCCAGAGAAGGAGGAAGGAAGGAGGAGCAGTAGACCAGAGACCCCTCTGCAAGCCGTGGCGAGAATGCAAGCTGTGCCCCTGCAACCTATGGAGATCCATGGCAGGACCGAGAGTTACCAGCAGCTCCATGTGAGTGAGCCCGGACGGGCGAGGGACTGTGTGGGGAGACGGCCATGGCCCAGGCCGTGTTGGAGAGCCTGCACGTCGCAGAGCAGCCCCACACGAGACGCAGAGAGGAGCTGCTGCCTTTGGAATAAGTGCGCGTCGGAGCAGCCCGTGCAGGGCTGCCATGCTTGTGAGTTACCCCACGGACTTGCAGGGAGGACTGGTGTGGAGTTCACCCGTCCTGAGGAGGGACAAACGGCAGAAGCTATCGGGAACAGACTAACTGAAACCCCCACTGCCTGCCCCCCCGAACCGTTCAGGAGGGGACAGGGTAAAAACACCGGGATCAGGGCTCTGAGCCCGGGAAGAGGGGAGGTGTGGCAAGAAGGTGTTCTTAAAAAGGCTGGTTGGACTCTTCATTGATGTATTACTCTGTGTTGTTTCATTTTGGTTATGTTCTGGGTTTTTGGGGGTATGTTTTAGTTGATGTTGCATTAAATTGTTTCTCTGTTTTCTTCCCCAAACCGAGTGGCCTGGTCTGTTTTGTCCTGAACCTTAAGCGGCAATTAAGCTCTCCCTGCCCTTGAGCAATTCTCAGCCACTTCGGTACTCGAAGTGGTCTTTGTTCCCTGATGGGCCTAAACTAGGACAAGGATTCAATTGCCACTTATGATCCCAGGCAAAACAGACAAGACTACGCAACTTGGGGAAGAAAACAGAAATTAATTTAAAAAAACCCAGGAAACACCAAAATACAACAAACAGAAAATGACACAGAGTGATGCAGTGATGAAGAGCACAACCAGCCCTTTAAGACCACCTTCTCCCCACTCCTCCCCTCTTCCCTGGCTCAGAGCCCTGATCCCGGTGTTTTTACCTCCTCCTCCGCTGAACGGCTCAGGGGGGCAGGGAGTGGGGGTTTCAGTCAGTCTATTCCTGATGGCTTCTGCCCTTTGTCTCTCCTCAGGACAGGTGGGCTCTGCACCAGTCCTCCCTGCACCTCTGTGGGGTACCTCACACACGGCAGCCCTGCACGGGCTGCTCCAATGTGAGTTCATCCCAAAGGCTGCAGCTCCTCTTTGCCTCTCGTGTGGGGCTGCTCTGCGGCCCGCAGGCTCTCCAGCACGGCCTGTGCCATGGCCGCCTCCTCACACAGTCCCTCGTCTGTCTGGGTGCACTCACAGGGAGCTGCTGGTGGCTCTCAGTCCTGCCATGGCCCTCCATGGGTTGCAGGGGCACAGCCTGTGTTCTCACCACAGGTTGCAGAGGGATCTCTGGTCTGGTGCCCCTCCTTCCTTCCTCCTTCTCTGACTGTAGGGTCTGCATGGTCACCTCCATCTTGTACCACTTCTCCAGCTCCTCTCCCAGCTCAGATTTCCCTTCTTAAATAGTGATGGCAGAGGTGCCAGATTGGCCTGGCCAGGCTGGAGGTGCGTCTAACTCAGAACTGGGGGATGTTTTGAGAATTACTTATTGGCACCAGCACTACAGTTCCCTCCCCCTGTTACCAGGCAAAAAGCAGCTCCACACAAACCCATAATAAAAGTGAAGACTTACAGGAGGCAATGTCTGGAAGCTTGTGATTTATGGCAGCATGAGTCCTTCTGCTCCATCTCAAGATTTGCACTTGTAGTACAGATTTGGTGTGCCCATAGCTTGCAAGAGGCTGGGAGCTCTGTGCTTTGAAGCTCTCACACCAACTGCACTAAGAAATAGCAGTGGGCAACTCCCTGCTGTGGGGAGAAAGGCACTCCCATTTTCTGACCTGATCTGTTTTCCAGATCTATGCTACTTGCCAGAGGCTCAGATTTGGGACATTGTAGAAAGACTGCCCTGGGTTTTATGACCGTGAAACACTTTTTGAGGATTGGCGATTTCCTGCTCGAAGGAGAAAGGGTCCACCTGACTAAGCCAACAGGCTGGCCAGCTTGGTGAGGAGACTTTTAAGATAGAAATAGCAAGGGAGAGAGAGGATGGCCAAAAATTATGTGAGGGAGTAGTTGACCAGGTTTGCAGGCAAAGTATGTCTGTCAACATGATGATGATCATCATCAACAAAACAGAGCTGAAGAGGGAGTCCATCTAAAGTATGTCCATATAAACAAGGAAGTGCCAACCTGACAGAATTACGAGGAAGGCTCTAATACCCTTTCTGGAAAGTCACCTTGAATGAGTGCCTCTCTGATATACCTGTACACTAATGGCTGCAGCATGGAAAACAAAGGAGAGGAATTAGAGTTCTGCATGCAATTGCAAAACATGGGGTCTCATGGGGTCAGAGAGACATGATGAGATAGTTCACACATCTGTAGTGCTGCCATGGATGGCTATAGGTTCTCTCAGAAGGGAAAGTGCCATTTATGTGGGAAAACAGTGGGAATGTATGGAGCCCTATGCAGAGTTTTTCCAACATGCCAACTGAGAGTTTTTTAATTAGGATTAGAAGTTAGCATTGCGATAGGTGTCTACCATGGTCCACCTGATCAGAAAGAAGTAGATGAGACTTTTTTTCACCCTCCTGGTACAAGCCTGGTCTTTGTAAGAGAGTTTGCCCACACTGATACTTGCTGGAAGGACAGTGTAGCAGGATAGAAGCAGTCCTGGAGATTTCCATAGTAAATTGACAACAAATTTCAGACCCCAATGGTGAAGGAACTAGTAAAGGGAAAGTACTGCCCAGGATGTGGCTGGGCATCACCTACTGATAAAAAGTGGAAAATAAATATTTGGTTTTGCTTTGCTGCCTCATGCAACCTTTATGGTTTTTGTTTGTTAGGGCTTTTTTCATTAAACTGCTTTTATCTTGACTAACAAGATTTTTCAACTTATTTTCTTCCCCTGCCCTGCTGAGAAGGGGTGATAGAGTGGCATAGTGGGCACCTGGTGCCCAACCAGGGTTAGCCCATCACAACTGGAAATGGCTGGGATGGAGCTGACTTTCCAGCCTGTAACTTAGAAACAGGTGTGCTGCTGTTAACCCATTAGAAGGGTAACCAAAAAGATTTCCATGTATATATCAGCAACAAAATCAACATTAGGAGAAGTGTAGGGTCGCAACTGAATGGAAATGAGGACTTGACCATAAAGGACAAGGAGAAAGTTGAAGTATTGAATGCCTTCTTTGCTTCTGTTTACTAGTAAGTCTGGCCCTCACCAATCCCATGTTCCCAAAAGCAGTGTGGAAGTCCAGAGCAATCAAAACTTACCCTTGTGGAAGAGAATCAAGTCAGAAAGTGTTCAGACAAACCAAATATAAACAAATCCTCAGGCCCTTATGGAATGTATCCATGACTGCTGAGATGCTGACTGCTGCTGTTGTTGTGAGAACACTCTCAGTTATCTTTGAAAGATCAATGCGATTGAGAGATTCCTGAGGACAAGAAGAAAGTGAAGGTCACTGCTTTCTGTAAGAAAGGCAAAAAGGAGGATCCAAAGAACAATAGGTCAGTTAGCTTCACCTGGGAAGGTAATTCAGCAATTAATCCTGGAAACAATTTTCAAGGATCATTAAAATGCTCACAGGACAAAAACATCTGTCATACAAGTAGAGACTGAGAGAACTGGGACTCTTCAGCCTGGAGAAGGAAGGCTTAAAGAGGCATTGTCAGTGTATGTCAGCTGATGGGATGAAGTGAAGACAGAGTCAGTCTCTTCTCATTGGTGCCTTGTGCATGGGCACAAGCTGAAATACAGGCAATGCCATTTAAACATTAAACAAAACTTTTTTTACAGTGAGGATGGTCAAAGACTGAAGAGGTTGCCCAGAGAGGCTGTGGAGTCTCCATCCTTGGAGATATTGAAGACTTGACACAGTTCAGGACAACCTGCTGTAGCTTTGAGCAGAGGGTTGGACTAGACAACTTACAAAGAGTCCTTCCAACCTCAACTGTTTTATGATTCTGTGAATAGTAGTCCTTTGTGCCCAGTTTTCACAGCTATCACAGGCCAAACATAAAAAATGACAAACATTGGAAATGTTAGCTTTTCAATTTTAGACATTTTGGAATGAGAAAATTCTGATATATTAATACAATAATGAGGACTTACATGTTGTTACTTTTTCCAAAATATTTCTGGAAATTTGCAGGACTCCTTTTTCCTCTCAGTGGCTATGGTGGTTTAGCCATGACTGGGTCTTCACCACAATTCACAGGGGAATCTCTCCCAGTGCTTGGGCATCTCCTCCCCCTCCTTCTCCACTGACCTTGGTGTCTGCAGAGATGTTGTTCTCACATTCTCACTCTCTTACACTGTTGCTGCTGTTTATTACCTCCACAGCAACTTCTTTCCCTTCTGAAATACATTATTCACAGAGCTGTTACCTCAATCACTAATTGACCAGGCCTGGATGAGCAGTGGGTCCCTCTTAGAATTGATTGGCACTGGCCCTATAAGCTACAGGGGAAGCTTCTGGCAGATCTTTGTTTAAAGAAGCCACTACTGTAGTCCCCTGCTACAAAAATCTGGCCTAGTTGCATACATTTTCCAAAGCCCTGTTACATGTTACTGCCAACTGCTAAGACATTCTGGAAGTGTGGTACTGGGGGGTTTATTATTCTTTGTCTATCCATAACAATCGAATAATGGAAACTACCTCTTCTTTATCCATGGTTTGTTAGTCCAGTCGGAATGGAGAGTCTGGAATTTTACTTTAAATGAAATAGATACTTAAAATCTGGTTCAAATCAGTGAACTGCTCTGTTGAAAGTTACACAAGCAAGCTTCCTCTTTCTATATAGCTGTTCTGGACTAATACAGAATGTCATAACACTTTCATCTACATTAGCTTCATTTAAAAACACTCTTGTAATTAATGCTGTCTTAAAACAGTGTTCTGCAATGTCTTTCAGCATAATTTAATAACAGCTTAACAGTAATCACATTAATTAAACTCTCAGAAACCTGCCCTTAAGTTAAAAAAGTCTAAAATGCTCAGATGCTCAGTACAAGTTTTCACAAAAGACAGTTTACTAAAAAAAAAATTAAGCCATCACTGAATAGATTTTCAAACAAATGTTACATAAAATTAAGTCTTCCTTAATGTGGAAGGATGGCCCAGTACAGCATGTTGGCCAGGGCTGGGCCATCAGGGTAATTCAAATGGTCTCTGTTATGGTGCCCGATCTCTTCCCTTATAGCCGTCTGCCATGACACAGGGTAGATAAGTCCTGTATAAGCAGTACATTTTCACATAACTGCATCAGTTGGAAATCACTGGCCAACGGAATTCAGGCATTGTCCATCATGTGGTACTTTTCAGAGGCACAAAAACGTCAGAATGCCATGAGACTGCATCCCTGTTTCATCATGTCTAAATGGCTATTTGTCATTAGCAGAGAAACAAGAATCAGCGCTATGTTTTTGTTGTAAACAAAGCATTGAAACATTTTCTGCCTTATTTTAGGGAAACCCTTTAGTATGCCCACCTATAATAAAAATCTGGGAGAAAATACCTCAGAATTATTTTTTTATTAATATATGGTTAAAAGCTGTCATGATGTGTTCTGCCTTATCTTTTGTTGTGGTTTTTAAATTTAAGTGAACCTCATGAAAATAAAGTTGTAAAATTCTGCAAGACAATTGCAAAAGTAGTTTTGAAAATTAATGGGTAGTTGCTCTTTAATCCAAATGTAGTGGTTTTGCCTGGGCCAGGTTTTGGTAGAGAGGGACCCATGCTGGAGCAGTTGGTACCTGAAGGACTGTGCTCCTGGTGGGTGACCCAAGTTGGGGCAGGGTGTGAGGAGATACCCCCATGGGAGGCCCCATGCTGGAGCAGTTTGTGAGGAACTGTATCCTATGGGAAGGGCTCATGCTGGAGGAGTTTGTGAGGGACTGTCTCCCATGGGAGGGACCCCACAGTAGATTTCTCGCTCCCCTGTCCAGTTTAGGAGGGGGATGGTAATAGAACAGGGGAAATCTGGTACCCAGCCAAGGTGAAACCACCACACCAAAACACACTAAAGGAACCTTAGGTTTAACTCAAGAACAATGATTTTCTTCACCAAGGAAAATCAAGCAGAAATATACAGTAATTCTTTATTGTATTTTCAACAATGAAAAACTTGTGTAATAAACAGTGAGAGGCTAATATCTGAAAGAATAGGCAGAGAAGTTCAAAGAAGATGGCAAAATAGGTATGTCAAAAGGCCAATGGAGGTTTCCTAAACCCACCACTACCATGAAAACTGAATTTTGAATCAAATGCAGAATTGGTGGAGATATGAGTTTCTTTTCATGACATTTGTTACATTTATGATAGGGAAATTTTTAGAACATACTGGAATTTGAAAAAGTTTGAGTTTAGGAAGGTAACAAAGGAAAACTCTGGAGTAGCTTAGATGAGACTTCATATACTCTCATATTATAGTGAGATAGTAACAAGTACAGAAGTAAAAGAAGGAAAATGATCAAAGTATCAAAATACACCTAATTTAATATTGGTAGCATAATATAGTATTTAATGTTAAAGATTAGAACCAATCTTCAGTTTCTTATGATTAAGAAAAGCACTCAGTACTTCAGCAGTTCTTCATCTTCATTCCCAAGCAGGTCATGAGGATATTTTTAAAGCTGATGTGAGTTATATACATAACAGGGTTTAAGGGAATGTAATAGAACATTAAATGTATAAACTGGTGTCAGTATTCATGTTTAATTTTCCTATAAAAATGATAGATGGATTGTTTTAACAAATTCTTGGAAGAAAGCATTAGAAAGAGTGGTGAAATGAATATGCAGTTCATAGGAGATGTATGTAAAAGACAGTGTTGAGAAACTTAAAGGCCTTCTCTTTCATTAAGTCTTTTGTGAATTAAGATATCATATGTGAAAGATTGAGCAAAGCATGCAATTTGCAATGTCTTTACTCTTCTATTTCTATGCAATTAAATATTAAAACAAAATTATCAACTAGATTTAACGTTACATATTATATACACTCAACAAAACATGGTCTCAGAAAAATGGAAGTTAAACTGATACTGGGATTTCAGAATGCACTCGAAGATGAAATGAAAAACATAACATTTCTGGACACTGAATGTTTCATACACTTTGGGCAGTAAGTAATTTTGTTGTATGTCTTTTTAAAACTGTGAGAGGGAAGACCTTATCCTTCAATTTTCTGTCAGACGTGAACCAAATTATCTGTATTACTCTTCTACTTAGCTTTTATTTTTACTTGGTAGTTGAGTGCAGTAAGATCTTGAAACACGTGAAAGGTCTGACAAACTTAGAGTGTCTTAGAATGGTTTATGGAGACAGACATCACAGAATCACAGAATGGTAGGTTGGAAGGATCCTTTAGAGATTATCTAGTCTAACCCCCCTGCAGAAGCAGGTCCACCTAGATCAGGTCACATCCAGGCAGGTCTTGAAGACCTCCAGAGAAGGAGACTCTATCTCTCCCTGGGCAGCCTGTGCCAGTGCTCTGTCACCCTCACAGTAAAATAGTCTTTCCTTATGTTTAAACAGAACTTTTTGTGTTCCAGCTTCTTTTCATTACCCATTGTCCTCTATGTTCTGGAAAGCAAGATGTGATGTGAGAATTCAGAGGGGTATTTAATCTGAAAAATAAATCAAAACTACCTGTTATTTTAAGAAGAGATACTTCAGACAAAGTAAAAGCTGGTTTTACCTTTTATAAATTACTAGAAATGGAAATAGCAAAAGGTGGGTTTTTTTTTTTCCCAAAGTCTAAAGTTTGCTTTTTGTATTTGTAAGTTACAGAATTTTCCAATAAAGATTTAAATTCTGTACCTGGAATTCAGTGCAGCATCTTGTCACACAGATCAGGTTGGCAGTTTCAGAACATGTCCTAAAATATATTTATTTAATAAGTTACATATGAATTAAGAATTGCAAAATGATACCGTCTCTTGAAATCATTGAATAAATTTGGATTTCCACTGGCTGTAATGGAAGTAAGTAATAAAAATGCCAATGTGAGAGCAGTAATACCTCTCAGAATCTGAATTACTCAGGATTTGCACACAATAGTATACTTATTTTGTATTTAATTTTTAATTGTATTTAATTTGTTTTCAGGTTAAATTAGTCTTATCAAAGCAAGAGCTATATCTGACAGCATGGTTTATAGTACACAAAACAATCTCATGGTGATTACAGTGCTGCTTTTTATATTGACACATTAACATGAATACTAAAAACAGTGGTGCAGCCAAGTAAAGTTTGATGGGTTTTTTTTAGAAATTCCATTACTTTTGAAGTAACTGAGTCTTGTCAAAAGAATGTTGCCTTTATTGAACATCTTATGGACAACACTGAAAGTGTCATTATAGTTTTAAACTGGTGTCAGAAAAGAGGGCATATCTGAATTACTTCGAACCTCAAAGTCATATAAGTATTACAAATTAAACAAGTACTGTGATGTGTAACATAATAGTTTCCCTGAGTTTATTAATTGGACATTGCACATTCTTTTTTAGAATTCTAACCTGATTCATCAGAAAGTGTCTCGTCCTGTGGAGCAACAAGGATCTCCAATATTATCATTCATTACTCTGGAACAATTCAATGCCATTCGCCTTGTGCAAAGTGTCCATCAGTCACTTGCTTCTTTAAGTAAAGTCATCAGAGGTGCCTCATTACTGAGTCCTGAAGTACAAAGACTAGCAAGCGCTCTGCTAAATCAGAAGGTAAGTCATTTTATCATCAATTTACCTTATAAGCAATGAAAAAAAACCAAGGAAACAACATAATTCTGATAGATATTTTTATGTTACCATTTGCTCTAAGTTCCTTTATTGACTATAAAATGGAATTTGTTTATTGAGGGTAACTTTAAAACAGATTTTTTTTTTTTCTGGAACAAAAACTCAGAAAAATGTTGCTCCAGGTAGTTGCAGAAGCTTCTGAGGATATTATACTTCATCAGGTTTTCTTAAAAAGATAAATCCGATGAGATTAAAAGTTGTGAAACACTATCTACATTTCAAATACAAAATCGTGCCAGATCAGTCAAATATATTAGCCAGTAGAACATGTTTATCTGTCTCTTTTCTTAGTTTTTACAGGTTCTTTAAGTTTTACTGCAGTTGCAATCAGAATTTGCTCTGTGCATTTGATCCAGTTTGGATTATTGCCCTATCACGCCAGACAAGCTGTGCCTATCATATTAACATATCATCTCACCCTATATTCTTGATATATGAGAAAAGGAAACAAAACATGTACTTTCTCTATGTTTTCAGAAATCAAAATGGACGTATCTCTAAGCTAGTGCAATTAGTGACTGGAAGTTTACATGCTCTGTCATTAATAGCTAGAGAATTGGATTCCAAAGATACTCAAACATTGATATGAAATTCTGTGGTTTTGTTTCACTTGCAGCAATTTATAAGTTATGCTGATGCTAATGCATATAGGGATTAGCCCTACAATGTACAATAATTCCTATTAACATCTTGTTTATCTTCATGTAGGGAATAATTATTGCTAAAAAAATATTATTATGCTTTTCTTGATCTATCACATTTATAATTAAAACAATATTTTAATTCTTTGTGTTTTCAGATTCACAATACAGGATTTGTTACCAAAATTGAAGTACAATTGGAATAAATTGGAATAAAACATTTTCATTTTAGCAATCTGATTGCCTTTTTAAACACATTTTGACTGTGTGGTAGAAATTGATACAATTCATAGTGAATGCAAATAATACATGTAATGGCCATTTTTTAGTATTTATAGTTATATTACTTGTTACTGAGCAAGAGAGGATGACTTGCATGTGTTTAAACTGCACTCTTGAATTAGAAGCAGCAGGGGCTGTGAAGCTGATCACTGCCACAAAAACCTACTTAAGGATTCTACACATTTTTCTCTCTCTCAAACATCAGTTCAGTGCTTTCTGATATATTGAACAAGTGTTTCTGGCATTTCATCTGCTTACTTACCCATTTACCTTGACACATTTACCTTTATTGGATTGTGACCATAAAACAATCATTTCAGCAGCCCTCTGGAGAGGCTAATGCCATGCTCTTGGCACAGCAGCTAAACTTCATGACAGCTAAACCTTGCTACATTTGTTGTCTTAAAGGGATTTTTTTCATGTATTTTTCTATACACTGTTATTGTTTAGTGTGGTCACACATTATGTAACTAAGGATTATTAAAAAAATTATATTTTAAAAGCATCAAGATTGTAGTTCTTTTAAAATTAAAGCACTTGAAGAATCATAGAATCATTTAGGTTGGAAAAGATCTTTAAGATCATAGAGTCCAACCATTAATGTAACACTAATAGGCCCACTACTAAACCATATCCTTCAGCACTTTGTCTATGTGTCTTTTAAAAATCTCTAGGGATGGTGACTCCACCACTTGGAGTCACCTCCCTGGGCAGCCCATTCCAATGTTAATCACCCTCTCTGTAAAAAAGTTCATCCTAATGTCCAGTCTAAACCTTCCCTGGCGTAACTTGAGCCCATTTCCTCTTGTCCTATCATTCATTACTGGAGAGAAGAGAACAACTCCCACCTCAGTACAGTCTCCTTTTAGGTAGTTGTAGAGAGGGAAGAAGCTACTAGATTACCAATAGAAGTGTGAAACTTAGCAAATTTGTTAATTTTAGTGATTTCAGCAATGTGCCTTATGCATGCAAAGTTGGTGTGTTATTATACATTTAAAATATAGTTCCATACTAAAAATTAGCTAAGCTGTTTCATTAAAATTCAGAGTAATACTGACTGGTATGTTAGCAACATTAGGTCAAGGCCTTCTAAATGATTGGTGAGCTACCTGTAAATGCATATCTACCAAGAGAGTCTGCAAAAATGCAAGGAGAGAAAAAGTTTTCAGAAAATCATAATTATGCAAAAAAACACACAGTTTATAGTGCTTTATTGTTTTTTATGTATTCTGATTCATTCAGTTCATTTAAATAGTGTCCTCAGATGCACATATTTCCTAGTTTTATCTATAAAAGATATACACGGAACATTTACTTTGAAAAATACTTTTTCTTATGAACTGAAAAAATCTGTGATCAGATTTTGAAAACCTGTTCAGCTCATATGGTATTAGATTAATAACTTCCTTGAAAATGCAACCCTAAGTGTTAAACAGTATAAACTGTTTATTCTGCTTAACGTCTTCAGTATTGTCCAATATTCCACAGGTAGTGACTTATATCAGTTCTCTTTAACGTGAGTAGGAGAGTGTTTCAGAGTCAATTTCAGTGTGCTTTACAGATTCCTGGAGAAGGTACAATTAATGTTTTTATCGTTATTTTAGAAGATGGAAATCAAAGGAAGATTTTTTAAGCTTTTCTTTTGGAAGTGAATGAGAAATTGTTATGGGGATGTCTTGCAGAGTTTTGTTCTCAGGTGTTGTTTTACAAACACTTTATATTATAAGAAAATAATAATGTGGAAGAATTGTACCAGATGCATTTTCAAGTATGAGAAAGCAGCAGAAACCTATGGCTGCAGTTGAAAGATGACATTGTGGCTTTGCAAGAAATAATCACTTAGTTAGGCCTTTTTTTAGTGTTTGTGGAACCTGCTGATGTTTCCCTATTGAATAGGAGAGATTCTTTTAAGTTCTTCATCAGCACTGTATCTCCGTGGACCACGTAAACGGTTAGAAGGAATATGACTTTCCTATTAGTGGTTGTATGCTTTGATCATTTTATTACTGGTATTGCTTTTGTTCTTTGTAGATATTTAATTTCATTCAAATGGCTTGCTTCAAACATAATGATTTTGAAATAGATATTTTCAGTAAATATCTTTTTATTTCAGTGTCCTGTCACATGGCAAAGCAAGTGGGAAGGTCCGGAAGATCCTTTACAATATCTTAGAAGTCTTGTAGCTCGAGCACTTGCTATACAGGTAATTCTAAAGTCATTTTACTTCACTACTCTAGTGTTCAGTGATATGGTATATTATGTGAATTGCACTACAGTAGAGCTTCACAAACTCAAGGCCCAAAGAGTTTTAGATGTGTGAAAAGGCATGTAAAAATTTAAAGGTAGGTGAGAAATGTGAAGACAGCAGACTGAGCAATTTAAAACCTTTAACTACAGTAATGTTAGGGACTTCATGATAGATTTGAAACTTACATCTTAGTCATTAGTCTTTCTGATGAACAGTGGGGAGAAGTGATTTATTTACTCAGATGGATCTTTACATCTAAGTCAAGACATGCTGTTTAAACTGGTAGGAATATATGTATAAAAGGCATAAAGTGACTACCTCAAACAGAGGTAATATAGAAATTCATAGACTAGTCTTTGAAATAAATAAAGAAAACCTCTGCATTCTCTGGGTTTAGGAGGGTCTATAAAAAAGGTGCAAAGTCGTTTTCTTTAAATGTGCTTCCAATTTTTATTTGTGCATATACATCAAGATTTTTATTACCCTTGATAATTTTTAATTAACTTTCCTTTCTTGTGACTTTTCATTATTGATTTTATAAATGTAATTTATCGTTAGTTAATTCTAGATTTAATACTCAGAAATTCAATAAAGGCTTCAATAAAATCTTCTCGTAACTCTGAAAATTATCTTCAGATTTATATTTCAATAAATATTTTAGATCAGTTTAGTTTTATATGAGCAACTCCATCAGCATGTCTTTCTGATAGTTACTCATACCTCCCTCTGTTTCATTCACTGATATAAGATACTGACTTCTGCCTCCACTGTTTGAGGCTTTGATTTAGGTCTTTTTCAAGGTAAAGATAGGAGACATTGAAACATAAAGGTGCACTAAAAGATTGCATCTACTAAGGATGTAGTTAGGTTACTAGTTAAAGGCTGCCTCGTCAAGATATTAGCTGCCAGTACAGAAAATGATGAAAACAACTGCTTTGTTAAAAACATTTAATGAGGATGAGGAACCCAAAATTTAGGCCAGATGGTAGAATGATTATAGCAGAATTTATAGAAGTGTAAAAATGTTCTGAGAGCATTACACAACAGACAAAAAACAACAGGTGTTGCATTTCTCAGGTCTGAATTCACTCAGTAAAAGCAAAATAAATAAAGGAAATCTGCCTACATAAAATGTGAGCAAATCAGTCTATGCAAAATGCAATAGAGCCATATGTTTTGCTGTGTATTGAGTTGTGGTGATAGAGCTGATGGAAATATGTGATTACTTCTCAGGTAGGATTTCTGATATTTGTATGCTAGCTTTTGCTTTAAAAATTCTGTGTATTGAATGGTCTTCTAAAATAAGGAGTTCTGAATACTCTCAATTAGCAACATTGACGTTGAACTCTATAATTTTTCAGTTTGTTTGTCTGCAGTAATTTATTTGCTATCAACATTAAGATATAAAGCTTATAAGTCATCTTAGATCTTTGTGTTGATTGTAATTTTTTGTCCTTATACTGCCAGCTTCCTCATGGTACCATATTAAATGTGTTCTGGGGTTTCCCTCTCTCATGGTACATGATTATAGCTCAGCAATAATATACATCAATTTTTAATGGAATTTAGGTCCATCTCAGTAGGTAAGTGTCTCTTCATGGCTGCAGATGCCAGCAGGAAACAAAGAGAAAGAAGAAACCCAGAACTTAGCCCAGATCTCAGATGAGCATCACCATTGAAAAAATGTTAAAGGTCAACAAATTGGAACTTACTGCTTGTTTCCACAAGAACTAAAGAGAAGTTCTTCCATAAAAACCCCTCTCTTATTCCAACAAGATCTTATCTTTTAAATGGAAATATTTATTCAATTTTGTGGACCGAACTGCTTCTAAGTTATCTTAAAAATAGTTCTTTCTTTGGACAGCTCTTTGGACAAACGCCTGTTTAAAAGGCTTACAACATACACTGAAAGTGATGACTAACCTGAAAATCATAAACACTAGTTTCAGAGTTCTAATCAAGGAAGCTTTTATAGATGGTAAAAGTTTTCATGTGCATAAGTTATGAAATATTTTTATTAAAATGTGTATTTATATATAAAACCTCCTAATATAGTATAGAAAAAAGGTTATATTTCATGTTTTATCAAGAGACCTGTATGTATCTCTCTGGGATTCTGTTATTTCTTGTCTCCTCCGATCCGTTTCCTCCCATCCTGAGTAAAATCTAGGGTAGCAGTTTGACCTCCTAGAAAAAGATTTTTACTGTTTTTCTGCTTTTACTATTTGAGATAGAATGACTTCGTTTCTGTTTTGGAACCCTTAATATTCCTCTGTTTCAACAGTAAGGTCCCCAGAAGGGTAGACTGGAGATCCACAGTATATGAGGTTTGAACTCTTGGAAATTGTGTGTTGAAGCTACTAGTAAACCTGGGAATAAGAGAAGCAGAATTCTTCCTTCACTCCCAAGACATCTAGGCAAAGAGATTCGATTTTCATTCAGTGACAACAGGCAGAAAGTCTACTGTTTGAAAGCCAAGGAAGTGAAGTCCTCTAAATTTTCATTGAGTTTAAAGAACTCTGAGGATCAGCCTATAAATCAGTCTTAATGCGTCAGTAGATGATATGCACATAAAATCCGAGAAATAGAGTCTGAGCATGTATCCCAAAATAGGCACACACACATACTCTGCAGACACAGCCAACCACACACAGGCTAACAGGAGGACAGTGCCTTTACAGGCAGCTGCATAAACACTGACTGCATAGATACCCCTATCCTATTTCTGTGGTTCATTGCTCAAGGAAAACACTCTTCACAAGTCTCACTGATTTTTGGTCTCTCTGCTCTATTGCTTCTAATCCCTCAGTCTGTAGCATGCAGCTGCCAGACCTGTCATCCTCCTGCTGTCTGGCATTGCTAGAAGCTTCCTAGTGGATTCCCTTCCCCCACACAGAGAAGACAAAAAACACTCTGAAAATAGAGCTTTAGGGGTAGATAGGACAGACTCTGATGATACTGTGCAAGGCTGCTCAATGTGTACTGCTCAGCAGCCTCCCTACATGTGACTTGCCCCTTTATACCTCTTTTATACCCTTTTTCCCATTCTTCTTCATTTCTCTTCCACCTTTCCCTACATTTATCCCAAATATCCCATAAGAAATCTTGTACAATCCCAGAATTATCATATTCAGTCCTCAAATTCACCCACTTGGGCACTCCATAATAAGGCCTATACCTCTTTAAGTAGTCTCACTTAGTTTGCAAAGCATTTCAAAGTTTTTTATAATAGATTGCCTTATCAGACTTTGCAGCAGGGACGATAGCTTAATGGTTTGTCTTTTATGATCTTATGAGTAGCTGATTCAGATGGATGAAGTTGGCTGCATTCCTCACCTTGTCATTGTTCCTCTCATCACTCTCTATTTGAGCAGCTGTTAGTTAAGTATCTGTACAGTGCAGGATACTTCAGATTTAACATTCTAATATTAAACCACAAAAAATTATTAAAATATTGTAGTTTAAATCCACCCATTCCATTATTTTAATATAAATTTCCACCTTGTTCTGAAGAATTAGCATTTTTCTGTTGCTTTTCTTGTCTTTTACTCTCTAGCTGTCATGAATATCAAAACAAAAATACAACTGCAGCCTAACGTTATTTGCTAAGAAACAGGGCCTTAATTGACTCCCACAGCTCTCATAATGTTGCAGCATGATTTCACTTTGTTCAGAATTTATCAGCAAGGATATATCTTTCAAGACCTTTTATATAAGTGATAGTTACTTGATAAAAATTGGAAATTTGCAAGTACTGTTATAAAAACATAAATATGTGCTTTTTATCTCCTGTAAGAGACAAATTCTGATAGATCAAGCTGTTGTGTCATGTCCCTTTTTAATCCCTCTTTCAGTTAGATTGTATTGATTAAGTAGACTGGTATAGAGTAGTAATGTTTTATAAAGATATACTTATTATCCAAGTAGGAGGCCACATGGAATGTCAAAGAGAAGCATTGGGCTTGCATGCATCGTAGAAGCTGTCCACTGAAATAAGATCTAAATTCCAAGGAAGCTAAAGCATTTTTTTATTCTCAGAGAGTTTGCATGCTCTTGTGACTTGGAGAAAGCTGCATTCATACATGAACGCATAAGGTGGAAGGTTTCCTTAATCTTTATGAAATTTAGATGCTCTTCTAAATTGGACATCCATAAATTATGGGCTTTTCTATAAACATCAGGTTGAAATATTTTGAAAAGTAATACATTTCAACAGAATTCAGCAACTGTTGTTGAAATTATCAGAATTCTTAGCTTGTTTGCTGAGAAAAAAAATTATTAAATAATACCTTGTAAGCAGAAGTTTGAGCAGCATCATTTATCATACCAGTACCAGGTTGTTCAGCTCTCTAATTGTAGAAAATAGTTTGCAATTATCATTCATAAAAAGGTTTTTATAAGTCTTGTATAAAAACAATAAAAATAAGGGTAATTGTCTCTCTGCAGTTTCTGAGAAATTATTTTAAATAATTCTGCTTCTGCAGGGGGATTGGACTAGATGATCTCTGAAGGTCCCTTCCAACCCCTACCATTCTATGATTCTATGATTCCATGATTCTATGATCTTTTTTTCTAAACTCAGTTTAAATTGAAATGGACTAGATTTATTCTATATTTCTTCCATGGATGCAAATTAGTATTTATATACTCCTAAGTTACCATACTGTGTATTACATCAAATGTAAAATTGTAGTTGACTAATTTCTAATAACTAGACTCATCTCTTTCTAAGGATAATGCTGTCTGCAAAAGAGAAAGAGTAAAATGGATAGTCTTGTCTGACAAAAGCTCAAACAAAGAAAGGTTAATTATAGTACAAGTAGTAGAAAAGAATGTGGTTACAATTTGCATATGAAAGTGAGTCTCCTTATGTTATGCTGTCAAAAATGTTGATAATTTTAAATTTCAGCAATTAATAAATGCGAAGACTGCAACACATGCTAACACAAGCAATTTGCAGGTATATTCCATCAATCTACTTTGCTTTTTTCTAGACATCCTAGTTGCAGTAACGTGCTCTTCTGATCACCACTATATTAAAACAAGTACTCTGTCTACCTATAATCAGTCTATTCAAAGTCCTTTGATTTTAATTGTAGTGCTTTTGCCTGGGTCAGGTTTTTTGGTAGTGGGGGGCTACAGGGGTGGCTTCTTTAAACAAAGAGTTGCCAGAAGCTTCCCGTGTAGCTCACAGGGTAAGGGCCAGTCAATTCTAAGCTGGACCCTGCACCTGACCCAGGCCTGGCCAATTAGTGATGGAGGTAACTTCTTTGTGAATAATGTATTTGAGAAGAAGAAGTTGTCGCACAGTTGCTAAGCTGCCGCAGCAACAGTGAGGGAGAATGTGAAAACATTTCTGCAGACACCAAGGTCAGTGGAGAAGGACGGGGAGGAGGGTGCTTAGGCACTGAAAAGGCTCCCCTGTGATATGTGGTGAGGATCATGGTGAAGCAGGTTGTCCCCAGGCAGTCCATGGAGGCCACCTGGGAAGCAGAGACCCACTCGCAGCCTGTGGAGGATCCTACACCAGAGTGGATGGATGCCTGAAGTTCATCCTGGAGCAAGTTCCTGGCAGGACCTGGGAGTCTGTGGGGGAGGTGTCCACACCAGAGCAGGTTTGCTGTCAGGACTTGTGATCCCGTGAGGGACCCACACTGGAGCAGTCTGACCCCGAAGGGTTGTTCTCCCGGTGGAAGCCTCATGCTGGAGCAATTTGTGAGGAGCTGTAGCCCATGGGAAGGACCCATGCTGGAGAAGTTCATGAGGGACTGTCTCCCATGGGAGGGACCCCACAGTGTAGCAGTGGGAAGTGTGAGAAGGCCTCCCCCTAAGAAGAAACAATGGCAAAGTCCATCTATGACGAACTGACTGCAACCCCCATTCCCCATCCCCTGCACCACTGAGGAGGAAGGAAGGGGAGTCCCAGGAAGAGAAGGGGTGGAGGGAGGTGTTTTTAAGATGGTTTTATTTCTCATCTCCCTGCTCTTATTGTTTCTTTAATAAATCAAACCTTTTTCTCTCTAAGTTGAGTCTATTTTGCCTGTGACGCTAATTGCCAAGTGATCTCTCTGTCTTTATCTCAACTCACAAGCCATTTGTTATATTTCTCTCTCTCTCCTGTCCAGTTTAGGAGGGGCAGGGATTTTATGACTTGGTGGGCATTGAGATAAACCACCACATTAATTTATAATTGTAATTTCATAGTCATATGTGCACACGTAGAAATAAATTTTAGAGTCAAAAGCTTTGTAACTTAAAAATAACTTCAAATAGTGTTTACAGATCTGTATTAAAAATCAACCTCATTTTCTAATAGAAACACATTACCATTCCACAAGCAGGCATAATCCCTAATTAACAATCTTTTTTGGCATTTCTGTGAGAGAAGGAAGAAATGTTGCTGCATGATGACCTTTCTCTCTTTGACGATTCCATATAGCTGAATTTGAAATACTAACATCCTTTCATATTGTACTTCTGTACAAATATGAGAACATTTTTAAACTTTCAGAGCTGTTAAAGTTTCAGAGCTGTCATATGAAATTCAGTTTGGAAAGAAAAGCTTCATGACAGTAATTCTTGACTAAATCCTTGTCTATCTTTAGGTATGTGGTAGTTTTACTATATGGACTTCACATTTAATACAGCAACCAGTGCAAAGATGCAAGTGCACTCTGCAATTTGGTTGTCATGACTGTTTTTTAAAACTGGAATGAAAACAGAGGCATTCTGGTTATAAGTTTGGGCTTTTTATTGGGCCTTGGAGTTCTTCTTGTGATCTTTGTCTCTAAATGTTCAGCAAGGTACATAACAGAGGAAAAATACCCAAAACCTTGAATCAAAAGGGTGAGAGTGATAGGACACTTATGCCCGGTTTAGATAGTAAAGTAATGCTTAAAGGCAAGAAGCGTAAATATTCTCCTACTGTATAGTATGTTTCCCAGTGTATTCAGCAGAGTGCTTGTTGTGGTTTGGCCCAGCCAGCAATGAAGTGCCATGACAGTCTCTCGTTCGGTGCCCCCATTCACCCCTACCCTCGTTAGGATGGCAGAGGCCCCAGCGAAATGGGAGGAAAAAGATAAGCAAGATTGTTGTGGATTGAGACAAGGGCAGGGAGGGCTCACTGCCAGTTATGGTTCTGGGCAAAATACACTCCAGTACTCGACTTAGAGAGGAAAGTAAGGAAAGTTTATTCTACTGACAACAAGAAACAGAACAGAACAAAAGCAAAAAGGGAGTAGGATGATTGAATCATAGAATCATAGAATGGTAGAGTTGGAAGGGATCTTTAAAGATCATCCAGTCCAATGCCTCTGCAGAAGCAGGTAAACCTAGATCAGATCCCATGGGAACATGTCCAGGTGGGTCTTGAAGACCTCCAAGGAAGAAAAATCACAACCAGCACTTTAAGATCTCCCTCCCACATCCCTCCTTTCTTCCCGGGCCCAGCTCACTGCTCCCGATATCTCTACCTCCTCCCCCCTCAACGGCTCAGGGGGGCAGGGAATGGGGGATGTGGTCAGTCTCTCACAGATGGGCTCTGCTGCTTCTCTCTTCTCAGATGAGGACGACTCCTGGCATCCTTCACCTGCTCTACAGGGTCCTTCCCACAGGACACAGTCCTTAATGAGCTTCTCTGGTGTGGGTGGTTCTTCATGGTTGCAGTTTCTGCAGATACAGGGTCTCTCCCTCGGGACATGGCCTCTTCTGGGCATAATTTTAACAAGCTGCTTTGGCGTTGGTTCATCCCCACAGTTACAGCTTCTGTGAATATGGGATCCCTTCCATGGGACACGGCCTCTTCTGGCCATAGTCACTGCCTCTAGCTCGGGGTCTTTAGTGAAGTGAATCACTGCCTCTGGCACAGGGTCTTCTTTAACAAAATGAATCGCTGCCCCTGGTACCGGGTCTTTAATGAAATGCAAACAAATCTTAACTTCACCAGTCCTCTCCACAGGCTGCAGTGGAGTCTCTGCTCCAGCACACCTCTTCCTCTCTTTCCTCACTGACCTTGGAGTTTGCATGTTTTTCTCTCTCTTCCTACTCCTTGCACTGCCACCAGACAGAGAAGAAGAAGAGAGAGAAGAAGAAACAGGAAGAAGCCTCCTCTTCAGTTTCTTCTTAAAAAGTGATCGTGGAGGCATCTAATTGGCTCAGCCCCAGAAGTGGGTCTGGATCAGAGCTGGGGAGAGTTTCAAGCAACTTCGTACAGGAGCCATCTTTACAGCCCCTTCCCCCTTACCAGAAAAGGCTGTCATGTCAAACCATGGCAGTGCTGTAAGTAGCAACATAATTAGAACACGTGCCGTTACGTGGAGAAGAATATATGAAGGCACATTTGTAGTGATATTTTTGTATTGTTAATTCCACATAGGCACTCTGAACTAAGAGAGTTATGATCCAATGAGGACTCTGTCCTCTACATCTGAGCTTGAGCTTCAAAATTCCCCTCAGGTTTGTTTTGTTGTATGATGCTGTACATGCTTTTGCTTACACATGCAGTGGATTTTCTTATAAGATCTTTTGTAAGAAGCCATTGTCTCTAAAAAAAAGAAAAAAAATGCATTTTAAAATAAATATAAAGAGGTGCTGCCCAATAAAACATCCATTATTTTTTCTTTAAATTACCCCATGTCTGTTTCTCTGGGTTACTTCCTGAGAACAAGTTTGAATAAAGCTTCATGCCATGCTACTGCTCTTCACCATTCTGTTAGCCCTCAAGTGTGACAGGACATCTGAAAGAGACCTATAGCCTTGATGATCTGCTGTTCTTTTGGGGTGGGCCACAACAAAGAATTTTGCTTTCTGATTTAAAGAAAGGCTTTATGGTCTTCAGATAGCTCGTACACTGTACTTGAGGTGCCTTCACTCTAAATGCCTTGGCTTTACTGTGTTGGAATAAACAACAATCTGTAACATTTTATTACACCAATTAAAAAAAATCTAAATTAATATGTCTACACAAAGTTATGCTTTGTTGAACAAACCATTTGATAGTCTGAGCAGAAATCCCATGTTACAGTGGTCTGTTCAATGGAGTGTAAAGAGCTTTAGCGTGAGCAGCATGATATGTCTCTGAATGTCATGTCACAGACATGGCCATGCAATCATACAGTTTCTTTGTTTAGACTGGAGTTGCATCAACTGCTGCTTCCACTCTGATCTCTTTTTCTTTGTAGAAAAATAGATTTTCTTCTTTACCATTTCACTGTGGTGTATTTTGGGATATGTACCCCACAGAGTTAGGCAATTTCTGATTAGATTGCTTTAGCGTGTTTGATGAACATTGCATAAATATCTGAGGGTTGGATTAAGCCTTAATAGTTGCTCATAGAGGAGAGTTCTGTGACACAGGCATGGCTGAGAGATTTTCTCTGAATTTTGACAGCCTCCAGAGAGGATGTTAGCAGAACATAAATGACTGATGAATAGTAAAAAAAAAAAAGAAAAAGAGAGAGACTGGTGACTGCAGTCCAAGGGGTCACTGCTTCAGAAATGGAGCAAGGACTATAAGAGAGATGCTTCATGGAAAATCTGTATCTCTGAGATACTGACCAAAGAAAAGGAACCATAGCAAAGCAGGCAGTTCTCTGTTGACTGTCCTTATTGTAACATAGCCTTTAAACTGGTACTATAAATCAAATTCCCACAGTGCATCCCATCATTACTAGAGCCTTGTATATTGGGTATTCTATGCCCCTGTTTAGTCATACCAGCACTATCACAGCATAGATTTTAGCATCTCTGCTCCAGAGTTCTGCAGAGGAATTACGCCTACTGTCCTGACTTTGCCCAAGGATTATGGTAGTCAGTCTTGCCTGTTATCTGCTGATTAATATTATGTACCACTGTTTTCCCTCCTCAGCTGCTTCCTACTAGTGACGGTGGCAAGTTGAGCCATAATGTTTTTCACTTTCTGCATCTACGAAGGAATAATTCCAGCTCTTATACTTCCTTACTCGGTGACACTGTATGTGACTGCAGGTGCAATCTAGCAACTAATAGCTGATATATTTCCTTGTGGAGAAAGAAAAGACTAAAAGTCATAAAGCATAAGAGTGTTGTCTAACTGGGTTCTGTGTCTAGTGATAATATAGGAAATAACTGAAAATACATATTTTTGACATACATTAATCACAAACTTGTCAGTGTGATGTTACAGTTCTTTTGCAGCAGCAGCATTCTGGAATCTGTGTTAGATGTAGGAGACAGCAATTAATGAAAAGTTCCTGTTTTAATAAAAATAAATTAATACAGTAACCAGGAGTCACGTTTGCTAATGCTTCCCTCAGCTATGCCTTACTGCACATCTGCTTGTGGCACATTGCTAGCTAGGATGTTGATGTTAATGTACTGAGAATTTTTATGGTGTAACACTGTGCTATTGTGTTAGTATTCAGACTTACTGAACAGGGAGTTTCTGAGTTATGTCAAACTGATATAAAGGAATAGGAATATTTTATTTCAACCACTAATGAGCAGTTGTGATCTGTATGCTCTAAATAAAGAAAAAGAAAAAAACCCTTTCAAAACAAGAGTCCAAATTAAATTCCTACATTTTTAGGGTTTGGATATTTGGACTTTTAGACCATATTATTGGTATAATTGACGTTATCAATATAAGGTGATTTTATTTTAAGAAAGTTATACAGCATTTCAGCTTCCATATGCCTTTTCCTAGGTGTTATAGGTGTCCTATCTAATCAAAGATGTATCATTAATTCATACACTGCAAGCTGCTTTTAATGACTTTAGATCTTGACTGCTAGTGGTTTGGAAGAAGAAAAACAAGTCCTGAATTGCAGCAAACCTAGTGAAGACCATAGGAGATCTGTTAAGGACCATAGGAGACAGGAGTGAGGGAGCAGTTGGAAAAGTTTGGGCATTGGTATGAGCAACAAAAAGACAAGTAGCTAGATTTTACACCATCTTGGAGCTGTTGGTAGCTATTTTACTGTAATCCAGTTGTCAAGTGATCAATGCATGGATTATTTTGGCCTACTGTCAGGAAAGGCAAAGTTTTCTACTGAGCTGGTGATGGACTGAAATGCTTCATGGCCATCCAGGATCAATAAGAAGTTAAACAACTTTACATCACGTGGAAAAGTGAAGTCAAAATATGGTTTTGTTTGAGTCATGATAAGGAAGAGAAATGAAGCTATTATAGCTAATCTGTTACAAAATCTTTCCTTTTCAAGAAACATAAGTTCAATCTTTCTACAGTTTAGCTTAAACTTCTCTCCAACACCTCATCTCTTCCAAGCATTATTGCAGTACCAGTGGATGTACTGGTGACAAATGATCCATTTAATAGTTTGTTGTTTTTCAAAGCTGAGGCACTTCACTAACATGCTGCCATGAGTCTAGGAGGAGATTAAGAGTAAGGACATTTTTTACACTCGTGATGTAAAATACATCTTATTATAATTTTTATTGTATTTAAATCTTAAATTACTTACTAAACATCTGTGTATGAGCTATGTCTTCAGCTCTATGTAGAGAAGTACAATCAATTCCAAGCTTTGCTTTTGTGATCTAATACATTTTTTTATTATTTTCTATTTCCTAGTTCTATTTCATTATATGAGTTCAAAATTAATATCACCCATACTGGTCTTTTAATTGGGTAAAATATAAGCATCTGTGTTCCTAGCAGTGTTTCTTTTTAGGAGTTAAATGAAAAGTTTATTGGATGACAGCAACAGAACAATTATATTAAATACAAGTTGAAATGATTGTGTCTACTTTTATTACATAAAATAATTTACTAAATCTCTCCTAACCAGAATGCAGAGTTATTGCTATATGATAAAAGAGATTGTTATATAAAGTCATTAAAAGAATCATGCAGACAAGAGTCATTAACTGTGTACATTTAGCTAATGAAAATGGAAAGCAAAAGTCTCCTAACTGATTCATAATCATTTGGGTTGAGGATTCATAATCAGTGATGTGACAGATAAAAAGTTCACCAATTAAATGTTTGAACGTGGTAAAAATATTATGGAGATGTGTCTGACACTGACAAAATCTAATTCACTGGGTGAATTATATTCTTGTGTTTTGGATGGTTTTCTCACTTCCAAGATGCTACTATGGAATTATTAATCTTTCAGAAATTCAAAGAATACAGTAACGTACTTTTTAAACAAGATATGGGTGCCTGGGAGATGCATTGTGTAATGAGACTGTAGCTTTCAAGATTTTTTCAGTCAATGAATAGACTAATTTCAAAATCGTCTAGTTTGTATTTCGAAAGGAGCATGATATATCTTTCTCTCTTTGTTCAGTGATAGCATGTGAAATCTTAGTCTCTGATTATTTTTCCTGTTTTAAAGTAAGATTTTGCGTGTGGATTGTTGCATAACCACACAGGTGTCGAAGTAACTAATTTGAAAATAAATTCTTTAATCTGAGATTGTTAGTGTTTTGAGATTAATACTCAGATTTCATTACTTAAGACACAGGCTTCGTCAAGATTGCAAGGTGCAGTATGTGTCTCTTTCCTCATGTTGACCCATAATGCATTGCATTGGTAGGAAATTCTAAGCTTCATGGTCCTGGTAACAGAATTCATGGCTGTGTGTAAGACAGAGTGAAAGAAGTAGATTGGGAAATATGATCTGTAAGGATACTGCACTTGGGCCACAAAAACCATGTGCAATGCTAAAATCTTGGGGATGTGTGGCTGGAGAGCTGTCTGGTGGAAAGGGATCTGGGGGTGTTTGAACATGAGCCAGCAGTGTAGCCAGGTAGCCAATGGTATCCTGGCTTATATCAGAAACTGTGGCCAGCAGAACCAGGGGAGTGATTGTCCTCTTGTACTTAGTGCTGGTTAGGCCACACCTTGAGTGCTGTGTTCAGTTTTGAGCCCCTCACTACAATAGGGACATAGAGGTGCTGGAGCCTGTCAAGAGACAGGCAATGAAGATGGGGAGGGGTCTAGAGAACAAGTTTGATGAGAAACAGCTGAGGGAGCTGGGGATGTTTAGCCTGGAGAAGAGGAGAGTGGAAGAAATCTTAACACTTTCTACAACTACCTGAAAGGAGGTTCTATTGAGGTGGAAGTTGATCTCTTCTCCCTAGCAACGAATGATAGGTCACAAGGAAATGGCCTCAAGTTGCACCAGGGGAGATTTAGGTTGGAGATTAGGAAGAACTTTTTCACTGAAAGTTGTTAAACTCTGGCACAGGCTGCCCAGGTAGGTGGTGGAGTCCCCATCCCTGGAGACATTTAAAAGATGCATAGATGAGGTGCTGAGGGACATGGTTTAGTGATGGGCTTGGCAGTGTGAGGTTAGTAGTTGGACTTGATGTTCTTAAAGGTCTCTTCCTACTAAAATGATTCTATGATTCTATGAGAATTGAGGCCGGTTATTCCCTTCACCTCTATTAGTTTAATTTATTACCAAATGTAAAATCAGCCAGTTTTTATCTTATCAGTAATTTTGTGGATTCATGTCTCAAACTAATCCACTAAAAATGGCAGCATCAGCGTAAGACTGTTATTTTTTTAAAAAAAGTCTTGGTAAGTACTTAGAAAAACTCTTACTGCAAATTGAAAATCGAGTGTTTCTTCAATTTAATGTGCAGTTTACACAAAAGAATGATCTTAGAGTCTACTTGAAAGTTACACAGTTATTTGCCTGAACTTAATAAAGCAAAGAGTAATGGCAACCGTTTTGATGGAAAACATAAACTCTTTTGTTCATAAAGGTGAAATAGGGTTTCAACTTGATAAAAGTTTCATTATACATTGAGCTGCACTGTACAAAGAATGGAACAGAAGTTTATTTAGAATTCACGAGTCACGTTACTGAAGTTTTTCTTTATAGTTTAAAATTGTGTTAAATTTCTGTTTATCAATTTGGAATAATTGAAATGAATATTAATCTTTGAGGTTACAGTAAATTGTCACAAAATCTTTTCATTAATCATAATAATTGACAAACCCATATTAACTGGGAAGGAACAACCCCACGCACCAGTACAGGCTGGGGGTCGGACTGCTGAAGAGCAGCTTCGCAGAGAGAGACCTGGGAGTCCTGATTGATAATAAACTAAATATGAGCCAGCAATGTGCCCTCGTGGCCAAGAAGGCCAATGGCATCCTGGCATGCATCAAGAAGAGTGTGGGCAGCAGGTCAAGGGAGGTTCTTCTCCCTCTCTACTCTGCCCTGGTGAGGCCTCATCTAGAGTACGGCGTCCAGTTCTGGGCTCCTCAGCTCAAGAGGGACAGGGAAGTGCTGGAGAGAGTCCAGCATAGGGCCACCAAGATGATCAAGGGTATAGAACATCTTTCATATGAGGAAAGACTGCAGGAGCTGGGGCTGTTTAGTCTGGAGAAGAGGAGACTGAGGGATGATCTTATTAACATTTATAAATATCTAAAGGGTGGGTGTCAGGAGGTTGGGACATCCCTCTTTTCTATAGTAGGTAGTAACCGGACAAGGGGTAATGGGATGAAGCTGGAACACAAAAAGTTCCACTTAAACATAAGAAAAAACTATTTCACCATGAGAGTGACGGAGCAGGGGAACAGGCTGCCCAGAGGGGTTGTGGAGTCTCCTTCCTTGGAGGTCTTCAAGACCTGCCTGGATATGTTCCTATGCGACCTGATCTAGGTGAACCTGCTTCTGCAGGGGGGTTGGACTAAATGATCTCTAAAGGTCCCTTCCAACCCCTACCATTTTGTGATTCTATGAACTCAAAATGTTGAAAAATCCAACAATAACTTCAAGATTCTGTTTTTCCTTTTTTTCCCCTTCTTTTAGAATTGGGTAGAAAAAGCAGAGGAACAGAAACTGCTGTCAGACACCCTTGACCTTTCAGAGCTATTTCATCCAGACACTTTTCTCAATGCCTTACGCCAGGAGACTGCAAGGTGAGGGAAAAATAATCAACCTATTTATGTGTGGTGATGTGGCATTGTCTTCTATGCATGAAGATGGTTATTTCACTTTCAGGGCACAGATCCAACAAATTATGTCAATTACTGTGATTAGTCATCTCATTTTTATTACTTGTACTGAAGTAGAATAGCTATGAGTTACTTGTTTAAATGCTCACGTTTTTTCTTAATTTTAAATTAAATTTAAAATGTCTTTTTCTTCCAAGTAAGGCTTAATATGATACAATGCACACTGAAAAGACATTGGTTTTAGTTTTGTATTTCATTTTCTGTTGCTATTTATGTATAAGATTTACTGTATATGTTTCCTTTGCAGAGTAATGAACTGTTCAGTGGACAGTCTTAAATTTGCAGTATCATGGAAAGGCCGAATACAGGAAGGCAGACTCCAAGTTAAGGTATTTTACTTTTACTAGACTTTTAAGAGGATGTTTTGTTAGCATACTCCCAAGGTGTTTGTCCATAAACTTTCTGAAAAACTGAGCTATAAATAATTTGGTGTACTGAAGATACAAAAGCTGGTTAATAGTATGCAGCTACAAAAATGGTGATGAAAAAATTTCAAAGAAATTGGAGAAGGAATGCAGTTGTCTTTTTATCCATCCCTAGTCACAGTGCTTATTTAAAACTTAAAATTTACAATTCACAATTTAAAATTATTCTTGCCCCATTCTCTTCAGGAATGTCTTAGATAAATATTGAAGCTGCAGTTCTGTTAGTTAATGCCTAACTGTTGTCCAGAAAGTAGCTGACCAGAAAGACTTGTGGTATGTAGCAAGAGGAAATACAGATGTAAATCTGTAATTCTAAATGATTTGTTGAATCACAGAAAAGATACTTCTAAAGAAGTAAAAAAACCAAACTTCTATATGACAAGCTTTTTATATGATAAAGACCGAACAAGTTTTTAATGGACACTTAGAGCCAGCAGCCATAAAGTCACCAGTGATTTCTTAGACAGACAGCAATCAGATGAATCTTCAAGTGGTTTACTTTATCTTCTTAACATTTGAAGTGACACTGCCACTTTGACTGAATCCAGATGTCTTTGCACGTGTTTTATACTTAATTCTGTAGAGAATTCACAAAGTTTTCTACACTGATTGTGTACACAATTGTGTACTCTGAAGCAGAGAGATTGCTAGACTAAGAAAAAGCAAGTGGCCAGACACCTTCTCCAGTCTGATAATGCAGGTAGACACAAGACTGTGGGAGATATTAGGGTTTAGGGTTGGCTTTTGAGGCAGAATATTGATATAGAATGTGTAAGAATTCAAATTCCTAAAGTATTAATAGAATGTAAGGCCAGAAAAGATAACTGTAATCATCCAATCTGACCTTTATACAATATAGTCTTTTGAACTTTGTTGTATTAATTCCCATTGAAACTAGGGATCAGAATTGAGAAAATTATTCAGTCTTAGTATTTAAGTAAGAGTAATGGTTGCCTACTTCATTTAATGAGAAGCAGATGAGAGTCTAGAACCTGGAGATAAATAAACCAAGGAACTTTCAAGGCAATTTGATTCCCTGGAATAAACCTGGTCTATGATAAACTGAAGAACCTGCAAATCATGTGTTCTGAAGCTCAAGGTTCAGACAGTCTTTTAAGTCATAGGAGTAAGCCAAAATTGAGTTTGGTATCTCAGACTACTCATTCTAGGAGGCTAGCTATCAGCTGCAGATACTAGAAACCTAAACTTCTTCAAAACCATTCTAACATCTTTGAAAAATGTCAGAAGACAATATCAAATACCTGAACTCCATGCATTAATAATATTATCTGCATAAGAGCAATATTCAGTGAATCTCTATGATTAAGTATTCAGCACGTGAATGGTGGTGAATTCATTCACCATGTGAGTGGAGGTGGGTGTGAACCCAGGAGCTGGGGGTAGAGTCCAAAAACACTTTACCAGATCTTCACTGCAACCCCCTCTCCCTGATAACAAGCAAAAGCTGCTCCTTTCTAAACCATGACAACCTTTTAAATACTTGTAAGTATTGATGAGGTCCTCCCTCAACTCTTCTCTTCTCCAAGCTGAACATCCCCAGATCCTGCAAACTTTCTTTGTAAGAAACATACTCCAGAAGAGTTTTGTTAGAAGACTTGATTAGTTGATACTGCATGTTCCTTCTTCACATGACTCAGTCTGCAGGTTTAAAATTTGATCCCTCTCATCCCCTACAAAAACCAAATCATAGGAATGCAGATGAAAATGGTATTTAAACTTACTGTTCACACCTACCTTGCATAACTTTCTTAGTCACACTGTTACGAAGATGTGTTCTTTGAGATTTTTTTTTTAATTTTCAGTTTTTGATGGCTTAGATTTTGTTCTGATAAGGAAAAGAAGGTGGAAATCTCATCATAATCTGCATGATGAAAATACTTAAGTCTTCCTGCACTTCTAAAAATGACATCATGTTTCAGCATTTGTAGACATTTAGAATAACAATTGTATGCCAAAGACTTCAAATAATATGCCCTGTGATGATCTGTAAGTTAGACATATGAAGTGTTAGAACTGTCAATGTAACTACAAAGTAAGCAAAGGAACACTCAATCATGCCAAGAATTCTCATGAATCTGGGTGGATTACCAAACCTGGTGTTAAATTATCAGTATTGATTGAAGTGATAGTTTAAATATATGATGTGAAGTAGATCTGTCATAGTAGAATGTGATGAATATTTGATTTAGGATCAATCTGTATAAAATTACACCTTCTTTACTATAACTTCAGATTACTTTAACAAAATGTACTGAAAATATATGGGTATTGCAATATAACTACATATTGGTATGCAAATGCATCTCTTCTGTTTGCTTTGTGCACTGATTGTACTGTTCTGCTAAAGCAGGTAGTCATTCCTTTGAGAATTCCGTTCCTGTTATTGCAGAAAAGAATGAAAGAAGGGATGAAACATGATAAGAGAAGTGCTGTGAGCTTGGGTAGAGCTTAAATTAAATAGTGAAAACCAAAAATTTATTGCAAGACTATACTATTCAAATATATAATATCAACATCAATATCAAAACTGTGTTGTTCTTAGGAATTGACACAAATACTATTCTGAGGCACCCTAACAGGCCTTTTTTACAGCATGCCTCCATCCTGAAATATCAAGAAATTAATGATAGAGGCCTGTAGAGGTAATGAAGTGAAAATACAACTTCCTGAAGTCTGCTGTAGTTTGCAATATTTCCTGGGAAATTGTGGTGTTACATAGTAAGGAAAAATAATTGCAAAGATTTTAAAATTTTGGAAACAGAGATGCTGTGGATTACGATATCAGTACAGCTTCTACAAATGTATTTAAAGAAACATGGCTTGTGATGTGTAATGATAGCTTTTTTTTGAAACTAAACTAGTACCAAGAGTAACAAAATACCAAATACTTTTGTAGAAATGTTGTAAAAATAACATTTTTTAAAATGATGGTCAACTCCAGCCATTACTCTGAGCTCAGTTGCACAAATACTGTGTAGGCTGATTATAGATGCTATGATATGATAGTAGTTGTTATTTCTCAACACCATTTATCATAGAAAGAAGAACATTCTATGGGAGTACTTAGCCAAACTGTATCTGAAAGTACATTGTTCGGGTGTTTGGTTTTGGGTTTTTTTTTTTTTCCAGTGTCTTTTAATATTGAATCAAAGTAAAAATGTTGGTCTTCATCTTCAAAAGAGTTTCTAGGATTTGTTGAAGATTTCCAGAAGATCAAATAATGTTATTTTACTGTAGTGTCAAAGCACCTGCTAGTATCAAAAGAAGAAACGTGTGCAGTAGAAAGAGATTTTTCAATAGGTGACCCACTTCTGTGGAAACTTCTTTTAGAAATGTTCAAGATGGCCAGACCTTTGAACACCCTAACAATAAATTTTAAAACCTCTTCATCACACCAGTCTTTCCTCGGTAACTTTGCCCAACTCATATACTCATCAAACTAAACTCCATAACGAAATTCCCTAAGCAAAGCAGGAAGGACAGAAAGAAGAACATATGAAAAGACTCTTTCAGATATTTGTGAGATAGGGGTAAATAAGAGCTTTCAAAGCGTTCAATCAGAACTGTAGTGAGATAAAGTCTCATCTAGGACTTGGGCATATAATAAAGTGAGGCCTTAAGTATCCACATTAAAAACAGAGAGCAGTAGGAAGGACTTTCTAGGAAAGCTGCAGTATAAAAATTAGGAAGACTTTGCCTTTTCACAGAATCACCCAGAGTTATGATATTTTTCTTAAAATTCTTTGTTTTTGCAAGACAGAAGAAGTGGCACAGGAATGTGTTATCATGACTATGATTAAAAGGGTATTGACACCCAAACTTGCCTTTTACTAGATAAAGCCAGCTTTTTCCAAATTTTCTCTATGTAGAGAGATTCTGAGTTTGAAAAGAAACAGTACAAAATATCAAATGCTAGCACTGTACTTTAAAAGCAACTGTACTTTAAAAGCAACAGACCAGAAAACCTTAGGGAAGATTGAAGGGAAAAATCACAGTAAACTTGACAGGAGAAAGGAGAGGATTGTCACACTTTCATAATGAAGAAAAGACTGTAAGATTTTGACAAGAGGTTGAAGGAGAAAATAAATTTTTGTGGGTCCAAATAGAAAGTCTGAAATGAATAATTTCAATGAGGCCTTGTTATAATAATTTGTGGAAGTCAGAGAAAAAGTCATACTACTCTGACCTTTCCATTTGAGGTTGTTCTAGTTCAGGTTATCCACAGTTCTGGAAGTTTTACTGGGACTCCCAGACTGTATGGAACATAGACTGCTCTAAAGAATGTTGCCACTTCTCTGGTCCTTGTCTGTCCAAGTTGCAACACAGCTTTTTTCTGTAGCTTTTGTAATTGCAATCTCTGATAACCTTTTTATTTCATGTTATAATATGTGTATAGTTGTCTTGCACATTGAGAGAGTCCTCAGCTGAGACTTAGAGCAGAAATATGACTTTTAAGAAGCAAATTTCTGAAGACTGCAATACCTGTCTACAACCAGAAGAATAACTACTTAAACATGGAAAATGCAGTCTTAGCTAGTGTACAGTTAGTAGAGTATTAAAAAAACTACAACCCAACACTTGGGAGGAAGACATTGCTTTTCAAGCATGACAGTAACCTCCATTGTGTCGCTGTTCAGTTGCAACTTTTCTTGTCAAGTAAGTAATTTTAGAATACTGTAATTACCGAAGTAAATGATTTCTGTTATTTATCCTGTGATACCCACCTTCATTGTAACATCATACTTTAACTACTTCTTTCAAATTTAATACACTTTTTAAAATTTCTTGCAAGGGAAAATGTATTAGAAAATGTTATTTTTCTCCAGTTTGGATATGTAGTCACTCATCTAGTTTCCAACAGCGTTTCCTAGTTCCAGTAATCTTGTATTTGGTGAAAGCTTATCTCAGGGCTTCGATGTGATAGTGTAACAGTGGGATGATTTTCACATTGTAGCTTCAGATTATTAGACATCTGCTCCAGCTTAAGATTTAGCCTTTTGAAAAGCTGCATGGATGCTATTAGTGAGCTAAGTTTTATTATTGCTAAAATTGAAGTTCTCACTTTCAGTGGGCTGAAATATTAATATTATTTATACTGAAAAACTATTCTTATTTCTACTGGGAAAATAAAATGATCAACAGATATAGAAGAAATTACTTGCAAGAAATCCAGAGTAGGTCTCAGTGTCATTAATTTATGCAGGACTTCTCTGAAGAAAAAAAAGAGAATGATCTAATCAGAGACTGAAAGTGCTTACTAATAAAAAAAACCAAAAAAAAACACTTAAAACATGTTACATGTAAGGCATTGCATAGTTACTCATAGTGTGAGTGTATATGTGATACTTTTTTAATTTCCCCAAACAATAGTTTATCTAAGAAATCTTTGATTACATTGAATAAAATTTTCCCTCTTGTTATTTCAGTATATTTTGTTTGCCTCTACAGAAGCTGTGTAATTGCACATTCCATTCTTTGACAGCTGTGCTCAGACTTCCAAGCAGGAAGTCATGCTTATTTCATTGATTGTTCTTCTCTTCTTCTTGACGCTGTAATGAATGTGTACTTGGCTGTTGCTATCCTATTTCCATTAATCTAATGCCAGGCAACTGCAGTTTCATAAACTATGACATTTACAGGTATTTTTCTCTAAGATCACAAAGAATGTGAATCCAAATCAGAGGAAGTTCACGCTGAAGCTTAGTCCAGATCTTGCATTTAAATCGTTTCCTATTCTCACACAGAACATCACAAGAATTAGTTTCCTGTTATTTAAAAATTTAGTCACATTAAAAAGAATAATCCTCTATTAAAGCACAATGTAATAATTACTGACACTTCAAATATGTTATATATATATGAATATTCTATATTTCCATGGCAGATCAGTGGCTTGCAACTGGAAGGTTGCAGTTTTGATGGAAATCGGCTTTCAGAAAATCTGCATGATTCTCCCAGTGTGTCGTCTGTTCTCCCCTGTTACATGGCCTGGATTCCACAGGTACTAAATTATTAAAAACTCTAAACTTTCAAGACCCATAATTTAATTTTTTCCTGTGTAGTAGCATTTCAGTATAGTATTGCTGACCTGTTTCCCCCCCCACTTCAACATAAAAATCTCTCTTTAATGGGAAACAGTTACCTCTTTTATATAGAACAAGAACTCCATCGTGTTGTCAATACTTTTTAGCTTGTATTATTTAGATTAGGTCAAGGGCTTTATTTCAGTTACACCTTTTTTTCTCTGTCTTTTAAAAAGCATTAACATATAGGGGAGGATGGTAACAGGCATGGGTTTACATGGTAACACCAAATGTTTATCTTACACACACTGAAAATGGTGATTATAGGTAACCCTCTCTTTATTCTGAACAGTATTCCTCTTGTGTCAGAGATAAAACAGATTCTTAAATGTTTTTATGAATAACAGTCTATATTCTTTCATCTTAAATGATAAGTCCCAAAAGTTATATGTGACATCAGTAGAGAACTTTATCTATAAAACATAGAAGTGAGATAGTTCAGTAACCAGAGAATTAAACATCTTCCAATGTACTTCATGTTTGATATGATAGGAACTGAAGTCTTTGTGTTGGAAAAAAAAGTAACCATTTTTAAACACAGGCCAAAACTTGTCAGCTGCCTAGATCTTCAATATATAGTATATCTAAAGAGAGCACTTCTGAATTGCTCTGCCCTGAAGTTTTTTTGCTATGGACTTCACTGTAAAAACTGACCACAATCAAACACTGTGCACAGAAACCATTTCTTCCTATCTCATTATCCTCCCCTTAGGAGAAGAGTACCTGAAGTAGAATGTATTATTTTAAGATTCTTAGGTTTATGGGACTTTCCCCCATAAATAGGTCCTACGAATTTTAGTGAGCAGAACTCCGTGTATTTATAATGTAATGCTTTGAGGTCATTTTTAACCAAACTACGATAAAGTGAACTCTCTGAAAAAAAAAGAAGTAGCCTAAAGGATATCTCTGAGAGAAAGAACCCTCTTAAGATTCTGCAATGCTCAAAATGGAGTATTTTTGAATTTCTAAGATGATGCTTATTCCCATTAAATTGTGAAGATCCTTTCCAGTTTTACTTCACTGATAGATCCCAAGCTGTGAAGGGTGTTGCTGGGAGCAATGGAACCATGTGTGACGCAGTCTAGAAAAAGAGAGTTTTTGGATTCGGCATAATCCAAGGGCATAACGGTTTGTGGTTCAAAAACACTTTTACAGAATGGTTTTAACCTTCAAATTATGTGATTCCTTAAAACATCAGTGGAATTAAGAGAGGCACATGAACAGCTACTTTGACTGAAGAAGGTATAAAAAGAGATCTTTGAAGGCAGACTGGCCAGCTTTTGACCTTCCAGCTTTGGCAAAACTGAAATTCTCTGATTAACATTTTACTCTCAGACTGACTAGCAGTTTGTCTTTTTCAGTAGTGTTAATCAAGGGATAAATGTAGTAAGTATAGTGCCTCTGAGAACAACTGAGTTCTTTTGACAGACTTCTGATTGTTAAGTTATTCTATCCAATCCTTTACAGTGTTCAGGCCTTCTGTAAGTTTTAAAACATTGATGTACAAAAGACTTGGGAAATGGATTTTCAAAAGGAACAACAAAATTCTTCAGAAATGGTTCACACTTGACATGCAAAGCAAAATGCTTGGAACTGTTATTGTTTGCATGTTTCCTTTTTCCTGTTTTTAGTTGTTTCCTAATCTTGGACCTTCACTAACATTTGATGTGATTTGCATTAAAAAGACCCTCATTTTTGTTTCGAATTCCTTTGTGACAAGTGTGCTGCTTTGTTATTTGATTCTTGAAAATCTTCTGACATTTTCCTGTTGACAGGAAAGGAGATTTTGAATGTGACGGAAAACATGCTTAATATATCAATTGAATAAAACCCTGAATTATTTACACTAAATAAATACATCACAGGTTCAAACCTAAATGACATTCTGCAGGAAGTCAAGTTTGAGGCTTTGAGTCCAGTTGTACAGCCATGCACAGGGACAAGACCCTGTGCAAAGCCCTAGGAGGAGGTGACGTCCAAAGCACATGGGGTTTGTAGTACAGGAGGTGTTCCTGTTCTCAGAGTGGCTCTTTGCTTGCTCATGAGGATACAGATTGAGAGGTAAAGCCACGGCTCCAGCCAAGGTCCTTCCCTAAGTAGCATTTACAATACAACCGTAATAGTAGTACATTTACAATACAATCTTTGTAATAGTAGTACTGCCCATGGTGTGCAATAGGAAAGTACATGTATAAGAGAATATAAATTCTAAATTAATTCAGATAGAAGTTCAAAGCCCTCCGTTCAAATCTGAATGCTTAAAGTTAACCTGATAATTTCCTATTAAATGTTAATTTTCCTATCTATTCCACTTGATGGAAATGTCCTGTTTTCCAGAAGTGACGAAGAACCCCAACAGCAACTGTGATCAGTATGAAAGGCATTGAAAAAAAAACCCAAACAACACATTAAAAACTCTTCAAACCTGCTTTTTTTTTTTCTTTTTTGTCTAATAATGTAACTTTTTACATATGCTTGCATGTCTTGAAGTGCTATAAGTGTATGGAAAGGACTAGGAAGTTTAGGCTTTTTGTTTGTTTAAGTCCTGGTCTAACTAAATTGTGGTTAATACTTCTGGGTTCCTCTTCATATCCTGCATTATGTGGGGTTCCTCTGAGGCTCTAATGCAAGATATAGTAGCTCTTGCTGAGAAAGATTTTTTTCTGTTTAGATTCACTGATGTTAGAAATCATTGCTCAAAGCTATAAAGTTGCTTGGAAAATGTGGGGTCAGATGTTTTTTTGGTGGAGTTCCCGAAATATCCCGCTGCAAGTATGTCAGATGTAGAGCTGCAGGGCTGTGCTGCAGGTGAGATGAGGCAGCAGGGCTTGCAGAGCACTGGCAGCCTCAGGGCTGCTCAGGTTAGCTTCCTGCAAGACAGCTTCTCCCTCTGGGAACTGTTCAACACTTCCCTTGCCCCTGGCCGGCAGAGGCTTTGATGTGTAATTTTGTATGTTTTAACTGAATGAAGAATTTGATAAGTAGTTCATGGGACCACTCCTATTACATACTTTCTTGTGTTTTCAGTTTAACAAACTGGAGAGAGAAAGTAGAGGCATAGTCTAGAGAATTTTCTGAAGTCTCTGCTTTATTAGTAATCCCCCTCTGTTGTGGCCCAGAACAAGAGTTGCCAGTTCAAAGCTACAGCATCTACCCTGTATCTTATGATCCAGCTTTAGATACCATGTCATTGGAGGTTATTCCTTTGTCATGTTTTGTGTTCTATTTAAATGATAACTGAGTGTTTTCTGTTGGCAGGATGCATATGGTCCATATTCTCCAGAGGAATGCATATCTTTACCAGTCTATGCCAGTGTGGAGAGAGACCGTGTGGTGACAAACATTGATGTACCTTGTGGAGGAAACCAAGAACAGTGGATTCAGTGTGGTGCTGCTTTATTTTTAAAAAATCAGTGATCCGAAATGGCATTAAATGAACTCTTGAAGTTAAGAATCATTTAAACAACTTAGTTGCTTCACGTTAAAAGAACATTTTATATTCATTGCTTACACATTTTTGGAGCAATGCTTAGAAATTCCCCTGTTTATTTTTCGTTAGTTCTACTTGAATAGAACTTCATTGTATCTTTGTAGGCTGTTGTAAAAGTTAACATGGCACTATTCAGCAAGCTGTTAATTTGGGTTATTTCTCTGGCTTGCAAAGTGCTGTGTGTCTTTCTCTGACTTGCTGAAATCTCTTATGCTTTTCCTGTAAGTATTGAATATAAATTCAAAGTGGTATTTTTTTCATTGATAAGTTGTTTTCATTATATTTTTAAAGCTATTATTCTTATACCTCTATTATTTGATAAAATAAAATGAGGAAACCTATTACAATTGAATCTATTACTTGATTATAAATATCAGGATAAGTGTTTCAGTCTGGTTTAATGATGTTTTACTCATAATCAATATCTTTGTATTGGTAGTAGAAGCTTCATAAACTTTATGTGGATTTAGAAATTCAATTAGACTACCCTCATGGGTTGTATCTAGTTACTGAAAAAAACAGTGGATGAACATGTACTGAATTCCAGTAAGAATGTGCACATAAATGCCCAAGATAGACAAACAATTCCTTAGACAATTAGAAGAGGTTTTCACCCAGTTGTTAAGTGATTAACAGAGGGATATTATAATGCTTTTGGTCTGCCGTGTGAGTGGAGTCTTGCCCTTAGTGCAGGATACTCAAGTTTGATTTCACCGATTCGTGATGTATCATGTTGGGATGCTGCCATAGCTTTGGTATGCAGTTAGACAAAATCCCAGAAAAGAAGCAGGAAACCCAAAATAAATCAGGATGCAGATACTGATGAATTCTCAACATAAGAATTGAAAGCATCTCATTTTTAACTGCAATTCCAGAGTCACTACATGAAGATATTTTTAAAATACAAATGTGTAAAAACACTTTCTTAGTTTGCTTATAAAGCAAAATATATGTCTCATCTCTGTTATTTCTGATAGATTTTATATTTATTTTAAAGTAATGTTTAAATTAAACCTATATTTCACTTGCTTGATATTTTTAATTGGTGGTTTGAGGGAGGGAGAAGAGAAGCAGGAAAAAAGATTGACCATATCTCCAAGTTACGCTTCTGAAGAAAATATTTTTCTCTCTTCTACTCTATTGTTCAACCCTTACACTTGGTCTTTTGTCTCCTATTTGGAAAGTTTCACTTTTCTTCTAACAAAAAAATGTCCTGAAATAATTTGATATATTTTAAAAATTGAATCCTATCTAAAACCAGAATGCATTTTCTAGATCATTTTCAGATAGTTACCTCATCTTCCTTCAAATATTTGGCTTTGATTCACTGAAAAATAAAAGTGTAGCAAATTTGGAAAGTAGTTGTCTGTGAAGAAAACTGGAAGAAAAGGACAAAGTTTACAGCAGAACAGAAAGCACTCGTATAAATGCATGTACAAGCTCGGTGAGGATTTAAAGGATGACTTATCTAGAGAGTGTATTGTGTCATACTAGGCTTTCTTCGTAAAACATCACTGGGAGATGAAACAAGTTTTATTGAGAGCACTGTGCTCTTAAGTTCCCTTAGACAGAGAGGTCATGCTGCAGCCTTCCTTTTTGGATCCAACGTGTTTCCATAAAGCAGATTGGATTTCAGCTTTTGTATTTTTCACAACTGAGGGATCTAGAGACTCCTACTAGTTCCAACTTATCTGTTGTGGACAGGTGTAGAAATACAGATATTCAGGTAAGTGCCTAGGTTAGGGCAAAGATACCTGAAAAATAAACATCCTAATTTAACTTACCTTGCACAGAAAGTAGGTTATTTTAATGGCCAATCTTGCTTATTATAGCAAATAAAAATCTACTGTAATGAGTTGTAGAACACTGAAATAAAACATCAATAGAACATTGTGGGGATTTTAGTGGTTTGGTTTGGACTTGGAGTTTTTTCTCTCCTAATTGTAATCTTCCATGCTGCCAAGTGTAAATACATTATTTAGAACCTTTGGTTTCAAGTCTCTTCTTTTTACATATTTAGTCAGGAAGTCTTTACTGATTCTATTAATAAATAGCCATTGACCCTGTCTCAAAAAACAGATATAGAAGACTCCTCCAGACCTACTACAGTATCTCTATTGCTATTTCAGGGTCAGGAACTGATTCAGTTTTACCTGAATTGTCCATATCCTCACCCCTCAGAACTGACCCATCTCTGCTGTTTAGGTTCATTTCCTCTGGTGTCTGTCATCTCCTACTGCCTCAGATTTAGAATATGCAGAATATTTCCCAGCTCTCACCATGAAGAGTTTTGTTTTCAGGAGAAACAGTCATGCATTTCTGTCAGTCTCCATTCTGTGAGTGCAACGTACTGGTAGCCATCTTGATTCAATCTCCTTTTGTTTGATTGACTTGTTGGTTTAGATCCCTTCCACATTACCTAAACTGGATGCCCCAACCTCCTGACATTCACCATTTAGATATTTGTAAATTTTAATGAGACCCCCTGCAGTCTCCTCTACTCCAGGCTCAATAGGTCCAGTTCCTCAGTTCTTAGTGGCCCTGTGCTGGACTCTCTCCAGAAGTTCTCTGTCCGTCTTGAGCTGAGGCTTCACCAGGGCAGAGGAGAGGCGGAGAAGAACCTCCCTTGACCTGCTGGCCACACTCTTCTTGATGCATCCCAGGATGCCATTGGCCTTCTTGGCCATGAGGGCACATTGCTGGCTCATGGTTAGTTTATTATCAATCAGCACTCCCAGCAGCAGCAGAGCTGCTCTCCAGCAGGTCAACCCACAGCCTGTACTGGTGCATTTTGACTAAGTGATTCACTGATCTTTCCTTCTCATGAGTCTAGTCATAATCCTGATGTTTTAGCAGGCTCCCAGGTAACCTAAAGAAGAAAAAGAGATTACATCTCATGTATTCCTTGGTATTTATTGTCTGTATACATTTTATGATGTGCTTCCCTTCTACACAGTGTTGTAGTCTAAATGAAATATACTTTAGATAACTACTACCGTATATCATAGAAATTATATTTTTAGTAGCAAAAGACAGAGCTGTAGAGTGTTTATTATCACCCAAGTGCAGCTGTTTCAGAAGTATAAATCAGGACATGTAAGAAATAAAGACATCAGAAATGCCTTAGTGTTCTGTCTAGAGTTGCAACAGGTCTGTTCTGCTGTTCACTTTCAAGGGTATAGGAACCTGTAAGACTAAAATATATAAAGAGATATTAGAAAACACACATTACTACTCTGTAAACACCATCTTTTGAAGACTGAGAAAGAAGAGTATCATGAGTCTGTTATTGATAGAAATCAAAGTGACAAAATACAAAGTGGAAAAAGAGAAGATAAAGAAGATTGTGCAGTTATATCCAAGTGTGTTTAAAAGACAAATAATTTTGGGTGGATTTTTTTTAAATGTATTTATTTTATATTTTAAAAGGAAGAATTTAGTATTTAGCACTTGCACGTGGCGAGATCACAGCAAGTCTGCTGGCACACAGCAGGCTACATTCCCAGCAGAAGAATGTGTATTTGTTGAAGAGTCTGACCTGCTTTTTATTGTTGTTTGAAATAAGCTGCCTTTCAGAAATAAGATCCATGTTTGTGAGAGAATACCTCAAATTATTATAATGATAAGGGAAAATTCTGTATAATTGAGATTTTTTTCTGGAACATCTCTAGACTTTCACTGCAATCCAAAAGGTGCAGTGGCAGGGAAGTTACACAAGTCAGTATAGCTATACTGAGTACAAATGGCATTGGTCATACAAATTAGTCTTTCCCCTTCCAGTTCTTTTTTTCAGCTTTCAGAGAACAGTTCTCAGAAAAGCAGTAATTTCTCCCAAAACAGCTAAATTGTTAGGAGTGAAGGAGCAAAAAACCCTGAACTCCATGCTCAAAGGCATCCACCATGAATCCTTATTCATTTCGTCTTAAACTGATAGACTATTTTTCATACAGAAAAATGAGTTTACATAAATTATGCATCATATTAGTGCCTGTACTAAAATGCTCAGGATTCACTAGGGCTTGAAATTCTTATATGGTGTTTTAGAAAGACATTTTTAAATTCTTTTATTTTTTGCATTTTCAGTCATTTGAAAATGAAAAGTAGGAATGAGAAACTTGATGTAGAAAAGTCTGAAGTTAAATACAGAGTGAGTCACATCTGAGAAAATGAACTCACTCTCCGTGAGTCCTTATGCTGCATTCTCTGAAGGTGCAGAACCCCAAGAGTATGCTTGAGTTCTTACACAATAGAAGCTTCCTTGGAAAATCTGCTGCTTGAGAAGCCATCCTCCTTCACTTCAGCTCATCACCTCCTTTGTGTGAGGCTTCATAACTCGGTGCCATTTCTTGTGTCTTCTTTTCTTTTCAGTCACTGAAGCTGCTTAGAGGCAGAGCTCACTAAATTGATGTTTCATGAACACTTCTCTTTAAGGTCTAGATGTCTTGTTTCTAGTTCATGTGACCTTTTATATAAGATGCCTAGAAAGCAATAGAACATGGGTTTTTTCAGTGGGTTTGGTACAAACAGAAAATTTTTCACTTACATGATTTTTGGGTTTTTTTTGGAAAAAGTAAAGTTGCTGTTTCTTATTTGAGCAGCTTCCCAACAATAGTTGCTGCTAATATGGACTGTAGTTTGCCTCAGGAATAGTTCTTAGAGTATGATCTTTGTGGAAATTGGGGTATTTTTTTCCCTGTTTTTTAAATTTTAATTTTTTTTGCTTTTATTTATTTTAGCACTTCATAAGGAATCATGCTAGAATATTCAGAAATCCTTGCTGATTCTGCAATGACCTTGTAAGTATTGAGAGGCCAGTCAATGCAAGCATTTGAGTATTCAAGCTGTGTTACAATTCATTGCTAGTTTTAATTAACTGAAAGCACATATAATTTGAGTACAGTGTAAATATGCTGTCCAGTGTTCATTCTACCTTGATGATCCTGTAAGGGAAGCTAACTAAATAACCAAATGCCCCAGAGGAATGTCAGGTGTGCGTACTCTAACTGGGTGCAATTTCCTAAGAGCAGTGTGTCAGATTTACCACTGCCTTTGCATGTCAGCGGAAAGCCAGCCTCTCTGGTTGTCTTCAAAAGAGGTCTCGGAGATTTTTTTCATATTTTCATCCAGTGTTAGATTGATTTATTTTTTCAGAGCAGCAACCAAGGATCTACTTAGCAGATCATCTTTGGGAAAATGAATTAGTACTCATGCTTATGAAGTGCACAGGATAGGCAATTTCATTACCAGAGCTGTCTAACTCCTCTCAGTCCCTGACAAGGTGAGTTCTTCTCCTACTATCCCAGATGGTCCTATTTTCAAGCATAAAAGGCTGTTTAATACACTTTTATCTCTCTGCTGAGATTGCTAAGAACTGTCACTGGTTCGGAGCGCTTTTATGACCGGCATGGTCATAAACACGCCTGCCACTAGATGGTACTGTGTGCTAGACTCTAGTGGGAGACTGGCACAGGGAAGTCAGCGGGTTTGGAAGGTACAGACAATTTATAGCATATATAACATTGCATCAACAGTCCGTTCCAAAGTAAATTTTCTTATCAGCAGTGCTGAATAAGCACCTATGTATTAAAAAAAAATGCTTATAGTTCGTTGTGATGTAGTTCTTTTTAGAAACAGTGATTCACCAAGTGAATTTCTCAGTACTTAGAAATGCTTTGGTTGTAGAAGTGGATAAGGCACTGGCTGACCACTCTGGCCTCTTTGCAGCTGTTTCTGAACATGTCCAGTATCTGGATGAGAAGAAGGAATAGTGAGAAGCATGCCCTTGCCAACGGCTTCCTGGGCTGCATCAGGCAGAGCACGGGCAGCAGGTCAAGAGAGGTGATCCTTCTCTTCTGCTCAGTATCAGTGAGACACATCTGGAGGTCTGGGTGCAGTACTGGGCTGCCCAGTACAAGAGAGGCACAGGCATACTAGAGTGAGTCCAGAGCAGGGCTACAAAGGTGGTGAAGGGACTGAAGCACCTGACATACAAGAAGAGGCTGGGAGGGCTGGACTGTTCTGTCAGGAGAATAGGAGGCTCAGGGCTTGTACAAGTATCGATGAGTATAAATATCCAGTGAAGGCAGGGTAAAGAAGATGGAGCCGGAGTCTTCTCAGTGGTGCCCAGTGAAAGAAAAAGAGGTCATAGGCAAAAACTGAAAAGCTTGGAATTTTGTTCTAAATATAATAAAGTTTTTCTTAAGAGTGATGAAGCTCTGGCACAGGTTTCCCAGAGAAGACTTGGAATCTCATCCTTGGAGATGTTAAAACCCCAAATGGACACAGTCCTTGGCAACCTTCTCTAGATGACCATGCTTTGAGAAGTAAGGTAGGACTAGAGTTGCTTTCCAACCTCAGCTGTTCTGTGATTGGCTATCCTGTGAAAAGACTGGAAATGAAGAATAGCCGTTTAAGCTACCAGTATCAGAAACACTCGGATGTGAGAACAGGAAACCCATTTTAGGCAAGACAAGGGTCTGGTAAATACTGAGCCTTCCAGTTCACTGCAGGTAGGTCTCTGAAGTGATATTTATATTCTTTGGGTTCCAGTAAGGATGAAACAAGTGAAAATCTCAATCTAATTTACTGATACTGCCCTGTCCATTCCATCTTTTTCTGTTTTCCTCATGATTTTTATAGGAAAACTGCATTTCAATAATGAAAACTTAGTAAATTGAAATTTAAAAGGATGTTTGGATTTCAACACATTTCCAACAAATAAAGATACAGCAAATACCTCACTGATACTGTGAAGACAGCACTTTAGTTGATAGATACAGTTTGTGCAATACCCTCTAGTAGTTACTGTCTATAAAAATTACTTCTGCAAATCATGAAAAGACTGTATGTCAGAGAAAAAGCCAGAAAACTGAAAGTCAAGAGACAGACTAGATTTACTCTTATTTCAGCATTTTGAAAGTATACTCAAGAAAAAAAAAAGGTTGTAGTTGAGGTTTTTTTTTCCCTGTGAACTTTATTCGTTGGAAGGAACTGTCAGGCCTTGGGAAAACATAAAATGTCCATTGTAAAAGCAAACTTGATTTTCATCTCTCCAGAAACAGTGTTTGTTCACCACTTTGTAGCATGTTGAGACATGCCCTGAAACCACACCAACACTGGGAAGAATTCTCCAGATAAGTTAAGGAGGAGATGGGATGCTAAAGGATGTGAGGGGGTAAAAATCGTATCTATCATAAAAAGCCCTGTGATCTGTTACTATTTCAGTAGAGTTTAAGTGAAAACAGGCACTGGATAATTGCGTTACAGTATCATCAACCTGAAACCATCTCTTATCCTTTTCTAAACTTCCAGTTTCTCTTTCTCCTCCTTGTAGAGAATCGAGAAACTTTTCCCTCAAGCCATTTCTCTAACTTCACTGGAAATTCTGAAGTACTGTCCTGACAGACTCTCCGTGGGACAGAGAGATTGCACTTTTCCTGGTGACATCTGAGGTTAAATGCCATGATGTGTTCTTTGTTGTTGAAAATGACATTAGCTCTAAAGATCCTCTGCACAGATACAGATCCTTTCTTGTAGTCAGAGTTCCATGGAGGATTGACAGGAGGAACAAGTGAGCCCCTAAGTAAATGTGATCATTGTTTTTGTGCCCTTCACAATAAAAGAGAAACAAAGTCATCAATAGGATTGTCTGGGGAAGGCACTTCACTTTTGGTAGTCACACTTCAAAGCTATGATGGAAATTTTAAAGAAAACCAGGAAACAAAGCCATGATTGGCTCTCAAAACATTATAATGACTGGAACAGGCTGTTCAGGGAGGTTGTGGAGTCTCCTTCCTTGCAGGTCTTCAAGACCCACCTGGACATGTTCCTGTGTGACCTGATCTAGGTTGAACTCTTCTGCAGGTCTAGATGATCTCTAAAGATCCCTTCCAACCCCTAAGAGTCTATGATAATAAGTAATTAGTGTCCTCTTTTGACTTCATCATAAGACTTTTTGGTGTTGTACTTTCATTAGCTACACACGGGGGAGGACAACAGTCCCTGGTGCTTTTCACATCATGTGGCTAGTACCTATACTTACCCGCTAAACTACATCATATGGTAGCCCACTGTCTAGATTTTTTTCTCTCTCCTATAGGAATCATGACGCAAGAGAGTGCCTGATGCACAACCTGCCTCTGTCATTGCAACGGAATATTAACAAGATAACTTGGGCACACTTCTAGCTCCCTAATTTACACCTAATCTCAGATTCCATGGCTGATTTTGTCTAAGACTGTGAAATACCTGGAAGGTGCACTGGGGAAAATGGAGTAGCATTCAGACACTGGAAATTGCAGGTGACTGCTGAGAAAGAGTGGTGCAAGACAACAATTTGCAGAGGCAGGAGAGGAATGCTTAGCCCAAGAATGACCCAATAGTTATGAGTCCTCCAATGTAAGACAGACAGCAGAAAACTTGAGATGGTTCAGCAGGAGCCACCAAGATCCTTAAAGAAGTTGGACTTTTTCTCTGGAGAAGAGACAGCTTTGCTGGGATGACTTTTTCTCTGGAGAAGAGACAGCTTTGCTGGGATGACTTAGCAGCTTGCTGTTTTGTACAAGGAGGTTATTAAGTGCCATGGAAGGAGGATATGGGACATGGAATGTTATAACTGTGTATAGGGAAAAATATTTTCACTGTGAGAAATAGTAGGTCAGTGGCACAAGTTGCCCAGAGAGATTGTGCAGTCACCATGCTTGCAGGTTTTGAAAACTTTATTGGATAAAACCCTGAGCAATCTGTTCTGACTTCTACTTTTAGGGACCTCCCAGGGTCCTCTACAATTTTAATGACTCTATGCTTCTATCTCTGAACAAAATGATGGCAAACTAGTTACATGTTCATTGTTAGAAGCAAAATGTGTAAATTACAGTAAGAAAATAAGACCACTTTGCTCTTTCTACTTTGAATTCTATGTAGGAATGACCTCTAAGCCCTTCAGTTTTATTGCTGCCTCATAAGCTATCAACAAGTTCAGAGGTAAGTCAATGGAAAATGAAGCAGTTCACGGAACAAACGGATGAATGAAATATAAAACCATGACAGAGCAGGCCAAAAACAATTTAGAGGAAGCTCACTTGAGGCATAAAACCAAAAATAAATGTTCTGATCACATCAGAAGCAGCGTGCTTGCCAAAGCGAGTATTGGGATAATAGATGATTGAGATGTAAAAGGAGCAAGAAGATGACCACAACACAAACCCAAATTCCTTATATCAGCATTCATTTTAGAAAAGCTGAAAGAGTTTCCCACACTGATTTCTCTCTCTCTCTCTCTTTAAAATAAGAGGTGAGACCTAAGGATCACCTTAAATTAACCTGTCACAATAAGATTTTTTTTAAGAAACCAAAAAAGTTACTAGTAAGTTACAAGTTATGAGGACCAAATGGTCCTCATCCAAGGCTCCTAAAGGAGCTCAAAGAACTTAGACATAATGCCTCACTACTCAGTATGATATCTAACCCATCATTTAAGTGGGCTGTAGTTTTAAGTGAATGAAGAAGCCAGACCTTTAATATGTTTGCAAGGCTTAATGAAATTGTAAACCAATAAAATTTGATACTTAAGTATTTTAAAATCAAGAAAAGTCAGCATGGATTTTTGAGTCATATTTTAGAGGAACCATGTGATAACTTAAAAAATCCTTACCCTTACTGATGGAGTCAGGAAAGTAATTTTATACAGTGTACAAGGATTTGCACAATGTGGGAGCTGTACTCAAAAATACCGAGTCATGGAAGGACAGAATGAGTAGCATTGTGCCATTTTACAACAGCTGAGGACCTCAACTTCCTATTTGGTCTTTACCACAGCAGGAATCTCAGGCCAGGGTATCTACTGTCACTCTTCAGTTCAATGGCATACTTCTTCAGGAAGAAGTCTGCATTAATTTTACTACTGTTGTTATGTTTAGGCCTGCTATCCTCAAGAGTAGATTATCTCTCAACCTGTGTACCCTCAGTGCCTCTCTCTCAAACGCTGAGTAATTAATCATCCTGAAAGATAGCAAAGAGGTAAACAGCCAATTTTTACTTTGCAGATATTGATGCTTTGTCAAATAATTGGTGCAAAGATATACTAACAGTATGAAGGGAGATTAAGGGAGATCCATGTCCTTCCTTCCTTCCTTCCTTCCTTCCTTCCTTCCTTCCTTCTTTCCTGCCTTCCTGCCTTCTTGTCCTCCCGCCTCCCTCCCTCTCACCTGATTCCTTGTTGGTGATTAAGATAAGTAAAAATGAAGGAAAACTTAACTGAAATAAGTATTAGGAGAAATAAAAAATCTCTTATCATGGCATTTACGATCCAGTTCATATAAAAGAGGAGACAATATCACACCTGCTTCTAGGGATTGCCTAGAGCAGCAACAACATAATCATAGGAATTAATATGAATAAAAGTATCCTGACTGCACTTCCTGATGGACTCCTGAAGTAACAACGAACAGACCTGAAGGTTTCAAGCTGATCACGTCCTAGCACAAAGCTGCTCCTAGGAGTGAGCTGATGAGATGTGAAATTTGTATTGCTGCAGGCAAGTCAAAATTACCTTGTCATGTGTCTGTGATGCCAATGTGATTAGTCTCTGTAAAGCCCATTTTAAAATAGCTTAAACTAGATGTCTGGAATGCATTTTATTCTACTATTCATTGATTTAATTCTCTTTTATTGGATGCAAATGAAAAGATCCAAACTGGTTGAACTGGAAACCAGCTATGTAGAAAGCTGATGCAGACTTCAAAGCAACATGTGAAGCATGACATTTAACAATCCAATGAAAAGCTGATGTTAAAACAGAACAAAATTGAATAAAAAGAAAGTTAAAAATGAAATAGGAAAAAAGAGAGAAGAATCTCAAATACTGGATCTGCTGTGCTTACTGTGGAATGGTAGAGTGCTTCACTACTTCAATCTGATGCAATTGCAGTCTGAAAACCCAGTCAGCCACTGCCATCATGCTGGCTGTCCTGAAGAGTAGTATTTAATCCACAGTATAAAATACCAACTTCATGAAGAATTGTGTGCCTTCTAGTGCAGAAAGTACCTGTGCAGTGGAATGGTGCAAAGACGAGTCAAATTTAGGAAGCATGCAATCAGGTGTTGAATGGGAGGTGAAAATCAGGTTTAGAAAATCTGGTTTAGATCAGAACTATGTGCCATCTGCTCCAATGTGCCACCACTGCTGGCTCATGGCCACCAGCAAATGTTATTAAAAAAAAAAGTAGTATACCCAACAACAGGCAAAAGCAGAGCAGTAAAGATATTCAAGTCTCCTTCTCTTTCCTACACACTGAAAGTTGTCTTAGTTTTTGCAAAGGACAGATTTCATTCCCTTTCCAAGGGATCTGATGTTAACTAGCATATTTCTGAATGTCACTATGATGCAAATAGATGTTTGTGCAAACATTGGAGGTATGTGAAATTTTAAGCCCAAGAAATATTTTTGAGAAACTGGATTTTTCTTTCAAGATTCTTTATGCGTGTTTATGATACGCCCTCCTAATAATTTCCTCCTGAAAGAAACAATCATAATCTTGTAGAGAAAAAAAATATTTTCCATTTAATTATCTTTAATCTCTTTTGCTAAGTTTTTCTGAATTTTGAATTATCTTTTTTTTTGGTTTTGTTTTATGATCACAATTTTGGTCACAATGTTTCAGGTATCACCATACCATTTTTTTATCTTGTTTGGTATCCACATTGCATCCCATAAGGTACGTCTTGTTGAACAGCACCATCCCAGTGCTCCTTCATTGACAAGTAAAGCCTAATACTGTAATATTGTAATATTGACTTTTAGCAAACCAGGACTGGATTATCAGGAGATAAGAACAAGTGGGAATACTTTGCCAGAGCTGAAAAAACATTTTATCTTCTTTCTTTTTATATTATGCATCATCCATTTTTAGCATCGTGGAAGGCATTTCCAAAGCATGAGAAGAGCTTTATGGTGGTTTTCTTGGAAGGCCAAGAAGGAAGAGCTATATCTTTTGAAGGACCTTCTTTGCTCTCAGCTCAAAGTGTGTGCTGATGGCTGTTTCTGAGGATGGAGGAGGGCTGGGAGGTAGATCTTTGACCTGTCCCATTGTGTGAGATGTTTAGTCCCTATGAGATTTTAAGGTAGATCTCAAACCACAGAAATTATTTGTTAGCTATATTCTGTGATGATCACCTTCCATTAAGACCTATCTAGGAGAGCATCATTAACATATATCATCAGAAAGGGTGAATCATTTACAGTTCTGTGTAAAATTTGCAAAATTTACATGGACGCTCCCAGCAGCCGTAAAGCAACGTGTCTCTGTTGTCTTCAGGGAATTCCTACTGGTTCATACCAGCTAATGAAATGCCACACTGACCTTAAACAGTCCTGTGTAGTGGGGGCTATGCTTATCGATTGGTTGGATTTTTTTTCATGGGGTTGATCAAGAAAGTGATGCTGATTTTTATTTTTTTTTTTGTCCATTGGAAAATAAACATCAACCATCATAGAATCATAGAATGGTAGGGTTGGGAGGGACCTTTAGAGATTATCTAGTCCAACTCCCCTGCAGAAGCAGGTTCACCTAGAGCAGGTCGCATAGGAACGTGTCCAAGCAGGTCTTGAAGACCTCCAAGGAAGGAGACTCCACAACCCCTCTGGGCAGCCTGTGCCAGGGCTCCCTCACCTGAACAGTGGAACAGTTTGTTCTTATGTTTAAGTGGAACTTTTTGTGTTCCAGCTTCATCCCATTACCCCTTGTCCTGTTGCTAGCTACTATAGAAAAGAGGGATGTCCCAACCTCCTGACACCCACCCTTTAGATATTTGTAAATATTAATAAGATCTCCACTCGGTCTCCTCCAGACTAAACAGCCCCAGTTCCCGCAGCCTTTCCTTGTATGAAAGATATTCCAATCCCTTGATCATCTTGGTGGCCCTGCGCTGGACTCTCTCCAGCACTTCCCTGTCCCTCTTGAGCTGAGGAGCCCAGAACTGGACACAGGACTCCAGATGAGGCCTCACCAGGGCAGAGTAGAGGGGGAGAAGAACCTCCTTTGAGGGGAGGTCCCCTTTTTAGATGCTAACATTTCCCTTCAGAATTCAAAATATGGCATGTGATGTTTTGATAATTATAAATAGGGCTTCACAAACATCTCAGGCTCACTAATCCTTTGGAGTTATGAACTTTATGGAAAATCTTGTTATGTTATCCTTTTAAGGATTTCATGAGTATGTAGTACTCATAGAAGCCCAGATCTCCTATGTTTTTGCTGCAGCATTGACACAGACTTTTTGGGAGTAATACTAAGGTATTTTTTTCTACACAAAATTACTCTCATCTGTATTTGAGTGTTTTCTGACCATGTTAGCTGGTACAAAGTGGGGCAGATATAGCTTCCGCTTGGCCTGACAAGTCCTTCTCAGCTGTCAAGATGTGAGTTAAAATCCTAGTGTAACTGTTGGTCTTGAGAGCCTTAGCCTGGTTCTCCTGGGAGCAGCAGCAGGACAGCTGCCCTTGGCAATAGCCATCATAAACCACTCCCTCTGACTGGGGCTTGCTCACCTTTATTTTGGAGACCTATTCTCTTTTTTTTTTAATTAAAGTTGTAGCAGTTGTTTCATTCTATGCTAAAATTAGAATGTAATGTAGATGGAATGAACCATCTCTTGAACTTCTATTTTCCTCCATGAAGTCTCCAGCAAAAGGCTTTTATTGCAGTCTGAAAAGAGATGCCTCTTTCTCTCCAAGTGCTTCAGATAAAATCTAAATGGCCAGCTATGATGTCTTGACACCTCACTTTCAGAGCAATAATTTATATGAAATGCATCACTATCCATGATGATGAATGTTATTTACTAGACACTTTTGAGGGGACTGCTGCTTCAAGAAAGTGTTTCTGAAAACTGGCCTCTTAAAAGTGTGTTGAGCAGAGTAAGCAAAGTAATGGTGAGTGTAGAAAATGTAGTCTTCTAAGGTTTTGGGTTTTTAAAAAATACATAATTAAATTAATTATAAAATCGCAGAATTTTGAGAGACATTTTAAGTAGAGAAATATGCAAATTATTTAAAGCTCTTTAAAAAGCAATACAGCTTCAAATAGATGGTAGAACTAAAAATGCATAAAGTAGGAGAGGATGATCACTGGATATGAAAGCTGTTACTGGAGCTCGGGGTCTCCAGACATGGGAAATTGCACCCTAAAATGCATCTGGTCACGTTGAAATACAACTTAAAAAACACTGAACACTGATTTCCTAGAAATGTTAAATTATTTTCCAAAGCAGCACACTAGAACCTTTGTTACCTCCTGTGTGAGGGATTTTTCCTCTTTTTCCTTTTTTTCATTGTCTTTTCCATACCATTTAATGGTTCACACACCTTTCAACAGACAGGTTGACTGTTAAAAGCAATTGGCTCATGCATATCAAGCCCTGGTAGTCGACCTTTTAATGTCCTTTTAATCCCTACATAGATGTAATGAACTGGCTTTGGAATGTATTTTTTTTAATTCAGACTCAAAACCTGGGAGATCACCATTACAATAAAAGAAAGACTTCAACCACACTTCATCAGTTTCTTCTGGTTCTGTTGGGCTTAGGGGAGCATTCTGCCAGAAACAGTTGTAAATGGCACCATCCCTATAAAGGACAGTGGAAATTGTTTTTTCAAAACCCATTGGTAGTGACCAATTCTTCCTAAAGACTCTTAGAGGTTTCTGCACAAAAGAGCTGATTGAACAAAGGCTCTAAACACCCGCATTTAAATATTGTCAATAGGTCAGGCTGCAGAACTACACTAGCAGAAAATCCCTTATAGCACACTCCAGAACATAAATTTTGACTACAGTCCTGCATGGTGAAGGGTACAGGAATGGGTGGAGATAGTGTGTGCTACCATTCCCCACCACAATGAAAAGGAGTGAAAGGAAGCCAAAGTTTGTTTGAAATGTGTGCACTGAGGAATGCAAAACATGGCAGGTAAATCCCATGCCATTCCTTCCTTGTCCTTTCCTTTCCAGGAGGATCATACTGTGAAGATGACTTGCCTTAACAAATTGCTCTATTGTGATGCTTTAGGTTGTATAGAGTTAGAATTTATACTCTGTTTAACTGAACTAAAAATATAAATCAGGGGATTCCTGTACACAAATAATAATTGAAAGCGAAGGCTTTCCTGTGAATACAGTATCCCCCACACTGACATAGAGGTTTCAAGATAGAGCAGTGAGACAATATATAACAACTATCGAATAATTGTAATATGCAATAACTATTAAATAACACCTATTGCTGGTTAATGCTCCATAGTGATTTTATTGGTGAAAATGGGTAGTAGGTAGGCCATAGAGTTCCCTATCAAGCAAATGCTTTACTGCAGTCATAAGGACAAGATGAGGTCAAGTATAAACAGGTACAAACTCATGGTGCCATTTCACCTGCATGCCTCTAATCTGGATTACCTCCTCTAGTTAACACATTTATGCTACAAAATTGAGATGGTGTATTGAGAGGGACTCCATCTAACATGAATCAGCAAAACACTGTATTTAAGCCAGACTGGTTTTCACCTCAGTTAGTCTGGCATGCCAATTGAATGGAAGTTTGATGAAAACTAAGGACTATAAGAACAGGTCCAATGTTTAGGATAACAAACCCTCAAACCACAAAATGAGAACATGAAACCCAGCTGGACACCTTGGAGTCACATTTGCACCTTGTGATGTTGATTGCTTCTGTACTATACATTTGTCCTCATTCCTACAGCCTCCCTGTGCTTTTAGTATTCAAGCAAAGTAGAACAGAAATTGTATAAGCTGTTCTGGTCCAGGCCCAGCCAGCAATGAAGCACCATGACAGTCTCTTGCTCACTGCCCCCCATCCATCCCCACCTTCCTTAGAATGGCAGAGGCCCTAGCAAAATGGAAGGGGAAAAAAGATAACCGAGGACCTTGTGGATCGATGGCACGGAGGGCTCACTGCCAAATACAGTTCTGTGCAAAACAGACTCCACTACTTGACAGAGAGGAAAGTAAAAGTGGTTTATTCTACTACCTACAAGAAATAGAACAGATCAGAAAGCAAAAACAGAGTGATGAGAAAAATACAAGCAGCACTTTAAGATCTCCCTCCCCCATCCCTCCTTTCTTCCTGAGCCCAGCTCACTGCTCCCAATATCTCTGCCTCCTTCCCCCTCAATGGCACAGCAGGGTAGGGAATGGAGGATGTGGTCAGTCCCTTACAGATGGGCTCTGATGCTCTTTCTTCTTGGAGGGGAAGGACTCCTCACATTTATCCCCTGCTCTAACATGGGTCCCTCCCATGTGACACAGTCATTAACGAACCTCTCGCATGAGTTCACTCTGACTACAGCTTCTGCTCACAGACTTCTCCAGCACAGGATTCCTCTGTGGCCAGTAGCATTCTGGGCACCTTTTGCTGCAGTGCCACCCTCTCTCAGTTTCATGGCCTCCTTTGGGCACAGTCACCACCCTTGGCATGGGGTCCTCCATGAACTGCCAAAAAATCTCACCAGTCCTCTCCACAGGATACAGGGGAGTCTCTGCTCCAGCACATCTCCTCCTCTTCTCTCACTGATCTTGGAGGCCACGTGGTCACTTCTCCCTCCTCCAACTCCTTTCAACACCACCAGCTGGAAAAGAAGAGCAGGAAAAACCCTCCTCTTCTGGCTTCTTCTCAAAAAGTGATTGTGGAGGCATAAAATTGGCTCAGGCCCAGAAGTGTGTCTGGCTTAGAGCTGAGGAGAGTTCCGACCAACTTCTTACAGGAGCCATCTTTACAGCCCATTCCCCATTACCTGAATCAGCTCCGCATAAACCCATGACACCTGTTATGCTTGATCATGGTTACAATAATGGTTCCCTATCTTGGCTGCAGTGAAGACCTTGCTTTAGTAAACAGCATTGTTACTAGAAGAGCAGGTTGCATTATTTCTCTTCTCTTACAGGTATAGAGAACATACAATTTGCTATATATTTGTTTACCTTGCTCAGAATGCATCTATTCATCTTTGCATATTGTGATCTAAATTCTGATCTTCCTAGCAGTCTTTAGCTATTTCTGGATGATCCAATTAGATTCAAGCTGCCCTTTGGAGAGCTGAAGTTAACTTCTTTTTTTTCAGAAATGGAGGGATTTGATACCTGGGACAAAAATATTCATGAGTACAACTCCATATGGATGTGGTCAGTGGAGAAATATTTTTATCTTGTTAAGGAAAATGCAAATGTGAATACAAGAAGTTATAAACATTAAAGATAATTCCATCTCAAAGCTACTTACAGAGACAGAAAATATTACAGTCTTTATACTGCTGTAAATCATGTCTGATTTGAACTTAATTTTAAACTCCATATTGAAAGAGAAATCAGAATTTCCAGTTAAACACAAAAGCTTAAATGATAATTCAGCACACAGGAGACAGTAGGCTGACAATATACAATCTCACTGAAGCTTGAGTGTGCATAGTCTAGCACAGTTAATCAAAAGCTCCACTCATCTGCCAACTCTTTATGCATTCATCAGAGCTCAGCAGAGAGTTATCAGCACAGGAGATTCATACATCAAGGCTTCAGCTCCTGCTTCCTTGACATCCCAAGCAGATTAGTCTATGACAGATTTCTGTAGCCCAGCAAGCATCCCAAAGTGAAGCTACAATGGAGATGACAAGCAAATCCTTGGCATCTGATGTCATGTCCACTCGTTCCATCAAAGACAACAAGACCTCACTAAGGTTATTGAAGTCATGCAGATTTAGGAGCTGTGTTTTGATTTAGACAATGTGACAGGACAAGAGCGCAGTGGCTGATGCAGGAGATACCTACTGCTCCTCTCAGAGACCACATGAATAAATAAATCCTGTCCCGACTCCTTTCAAAACAGCCATGTGTCTCCCATGCAAACAGGACAAAGTAGACCTGAAATAACTGTTCAAAAATGCTCTTTCTGTCTTAACAAGGTATCCTGAAGGGAATCACTGTGCACTTCTCAGTACCACAAGGAAGCAACAACAGAGCAACAACACATCTCCCCATGTGTTCATGTGCCTCTTGATGTTGGGCATGTTCTGGATGGAGGTTTTGCCCTGGGTTTGTATCTGATCATCGAGGGGTGTGTTGACTGAAACAATCCCACAGTCTATCTATACAGGAGGTCAGGCACAGGGCCAGGGGCTTGGGTGGAAGAAAGGACCATCCCCACCTGAGGATTTCAGGACTAGGCTCTGGGCATGAGCAAATGTTCCTTTCTTTCTCAGTATGTGAAAACCCCCAGACCATTCATTTTTCTACTGTCTCCATCTGCAAAGACACCACGATGCCCCATTTTTCTGAACCATGAGCACAGAGATGCCATCTCTGCAGTTGCTTAGACAACAGAAGAGAAGGCTCTGGGGAGACTTTATTTTGACCTTTCAATATATGAAAAGGGCTTACAGGAAAGATGAAAAGAGACTTTTTACCAGTGCCTAACAAGACACTGGCTTTAACATGAGGTCATGTTGGATGGGGTTTTGATCAACTTGGTCTAGTGAAATATGTCCCTGACCATGGAAGAGGGATTGGATTAGATGATATATAAATGCCCCTTCCAGTTCAAAACGTTCTATCATTCTACGATTCCTCTACTGAGAATTAACAAAGCCTTCCAATGTAGTAAATTTACACTTAAAAAAAAAATCATTGAAGATGATTTTATCAGTGGAGAAGAAAGAAAACATTAATGTATCTGGTGATGGTTACATCAATGTGCTAAAGACTCATTTGTTCATGCATCTTGACCTGTCTCAAACTTGCTCAGAGATCCTTTTCTCTCCATATTTGTCAGAACCTCTGAGTTTTTAACTCTGTCACCCAAAAGGTACACAACTATTTCTAAATAAACAGCATGAGCAAATACCACTGTGATTTCTGGAGGCTTAAAGGACTTCCTCTGTTTTGGTATCTGTAGATTGCAAGTTCACATTGCTCTAGGAGTCTTGCTGGGCTTTGTATTTTCACTTTTGTGATCATGTAATTCTGTTTAACGAGTTTTCCAAACAAATAAACACTTTTCTTGAGCATTTGAAACACCATATTAAAGAAGAAGGAATTTTAATAGACAAATGGTGTATTCATTCTCTTGGTCTTATCTAATCTTATCTCTCACTGCCAGATACAACAGCCAAGTCAGCTTGGACAGGCTTTGCTCTTCAGTTATGATAGAAGCAGCTTGCATCCATTCTGGCAGTGACAAACCTTCTTTGTGGCTATGTTTGAATTTTCTTTTACTTGTTTGGACTGGGATAGAATTAATTTCCTTAATAGTAGCTTATACAGTGCCATGCTTTAGATTTATGATTAAAACAATATAGATAATTTAAAGATGTTTTATCTGTTACTGAATGTCCTGGTTTAGCAAGGAGCAGCTTTTGCTTGGCAACAGGGGGATCGGGCTGCAGTAAAGACCCGGTAAAGAGTTTGTGGACTCTCCCCTGGGTTCTGGGTTCACACCCACCTCCGGCCCGGCTGGGCCAATCTGGCGCCTCTGCCAGCACTATTTAGGGGATGGGAATCTGAAGTGCTGGCAGGAGGTTTAAGAGTGATACAAGATGGAGGCAACCACACGGACCCTTCAGCCAGAGAAGGAGGAAGGAAGGAGAAGCAATAGACCAGAGACCCCTCTGCAAGCCGTGGCGAGAATGCAGCTGTACCCCTGCAATCTATGGAGATCCATGGCAGGACCGAGAGTTACCAGCAGCTCCGTGTGAGTGAGCCCGGACGGGCGAGGGACTGTGTGGGGAGACGGCCATGGCCCAGGCCCTGTTGGAGAGCCTGCACATCGCAGAGCAGCCCCACACGAGAGGCAGAGAGGAGCTGCAGCCTTTGGAATGGGTGCGTGTCGGAGCAGCCCGTGCAGGGCTGCCTGTGTGTGAGGTACCACACGGACTTGCAGGGAGGATGGGTGCGGAGCCCACCTGCCCTGAGGAGGGACAAAGGGCAGAAGCTATCAGGAATAGACGGACTGAAACCCCTGCTCCCTGCCCCCCCTGAGCTGTTCATTGAGGGAGGAAGCAAAAACACCGGGATCAGGGCTCTGAGCCCGGGAAGAGGGGAGGTGTGGCAAGAAGGTGTTCTTAAAAAGGTTGGTTGGACCCTTCATTGTTGTACTACTTGTGTTGTTTTATTTTGGTTATGTTTTGGGGTTTTAAGGTTATGTTTTAGTTGATGTTCCATTACATTATTTTCTGTTTTCTTCCCCAAACCCAGTAGCCTGGTCTGTTTTGCCCTGGACCTTTGGCAATTCTCAGCCTCTTTGGTACTTGAGGCTAATCGTAGTTTTTTGTTCCCTGATGGGCCTAAACCAGGACACTGAACAATGCTTACACAGAGTCAAGCCCTTTTCTCCCTCTCATCCCACCACACCAGTGAGTGTGCTGGGGGTGTGCAAAAAATTAACAGGGGACACAGCTGGGACAACTGACTCCAACTGACCCCAGGGATATCCCACACCCTATGTCCCACACCCTATGATGGTTATGCTCAGCAGATAAAAGGGGGGGGAGGATGAAAAAAAGGTGGGGGGGTATTTGGAGTAAGCATTTGTCTTCCAAAGTAAATGTTACGTGCGATGGAGCCCTGCTTTTATGGGGTTGAACATCTGCCTGCTGTTGGAGGTATTGAACTAATTGTTTTTCTTTGCTTGTGTGTACAGCTTTGCCTATTATAGAATCATAGAATAATTTCATTTGGATATACCTCTAAGATCATCAAGTCCAACCACTAACCTAACACTAAACCATGTCCCTAGGCATGTCATCTACATTTCTTTTAAATATATCTTAACTGTCTTAATGTCTTAAATGATATCCTAAAGTCTTTTAACTATGGTGACTCCAACACTTCTCTGATCAGCCTGTTCCAGTGTTTAACAACCCTTCCAGTAAGGAAGTTTTTTCCTAATATCCAATCTCATTCTCTCCTGGTGCAAATTGAGCCTATTTTCTCTTGTCCTATTACTCATTACTTGGGAGAAAAGCTCAACATCCACTTCACCACAACCACCTTTCAGGGAGTTGTAGAGTGATCATGTCTCCTCTCAGCCTCCTCTTCTCCAGACTAATCATCCCCAGCTCCCTCAGCTGTTCCTTGTAAGCCTTGTTCTCTAGACCCTTCACCAACTTTGTTGACTGTCTCTAAACACACTCCAGCATCATAAAGTCCTTGTAGTGAGGGGCCCAGAACTGAACATAGTATTCTGTCACCTGCTCCTGTTTTCCAGCTCAGAGGGCTGAGTACCCGGAGAAAAATTGGTCTTACTATTGAAGACTGAAGCAAAGAAGGCTTTCAGTACCTCAGCCTTTTCCTCACTCTTGGTCACTATCCTTCCCGCTGCACCCATTAAAGGTTGAAGATTCCCTTCAGCTGTCCTTTTGTTACTAACATATTTGTAGAAATATTTTCTGTTATCTTTTATATCAGTGGCCAGTGTAAGCTCTAATTGGGCTTTGGCCCTTCTAAATTCCTCCCTGCATAACCTCACAACATCCTTGCCCTTCAGGGCTGCCTCCCAGGAGACACTGGCAACCAGTTTCCTAAACATGTCGAAGTCTACTCTCTGGAAATTTAAGGCAGCAATTCTGCTGTCCCAAGTCCTTGCTTCTCTAAGGATCAGGAACTCAATCATTTCATGATATATGTGCTTAAGATGGCCTTCAACCATCATATCTCCCACATTCTCTGTTTAGAATCACCAGGTCCAGCAAGGTGCCTTCCCTCAATTGGCTCTCTCACCAGCTGCATGACGAGGTTGTCTTCCACACGGTCAAGAAACCTCCTGGACTGTTTCCTCTCTGTTGTGTTGCATTCCCAACAGACACCTGGTAAGTTGAAGTTTCCCATGAGAACAAGTACTGGCCATCTTGAGACTTTTCCCAGATGCCTATAGAACATTTTGTCGTCTTCTTTATCCTGGTTGGGCAGTCTATAACAGACTCCTACTAGGATATTAACCCTATTGTTCTTCCCCCTGATTCTTACCTGTAAACACTTGACCCTTTCCTCTCCATTACTGACCTCTAGATAGTCAAGACGCTCCTTAACACAGAGGGTTACCCCTCCACCTCTCCTGTCTTGTTTATCCCTTCTGAAGAGTCTGTAGCCATCCAATACAGCACTCCAGTCATGCCACTCATCCCATCATGTTTCTGTAACAGCAACTATGTTGTATTTTCCTTGGTGCACAGTGGCTTCCATCTCCTCCGGTTTGTTGCCCATGCTGTGTGCATTGGTGTAGATGTAAATCAGAGGAGCTACCTATCTGACCACCTTTTGAGTGACAGAAATCCTGACCTCCATGTGACCATTTTCAGGAGTTTCTATTGCTTCCAACACATTAATCCTTGCATCCTTACTGCCAAAAGATTCTCCTTCTTTCCATTTTCTGTCTCCGCTGAGACAGCAGATGGAAGGATCTTGATACAAGACCATTCCTCAGACACTGATGTGCTGCACCCAGGTTTATCCCCATCAAGCCTGGTTTTGCCCCTTTCCCTCTTCAAATATAAAGCTCTCTGAATAAGCCCTGCTAACTCTTGTCCCAGGATCCGTTTCCCCTTTTGTGACAGGCATACCTCATCTCTTTCAAGTAGCCAAATTAAACTGTATTTAATTAAACTGTTTAAAACAGTATTAAACTGTGTCTTTATCCATGAATTTTCTCAATGTTGTCCTTCCAATGGCCTCCCCCATCCCACTGTGGAGGAATAAGACAGTGACTGCTTTGGGCTCAGCTGCCTTCCAGAGTTGCAGTACACCAGTTGCTCATAGTGGTCTGTATGCTGTTCAAAGGATGAGACAGCAGTCATATTCATTTTGGTATTGCCCTGTAAGGCTCATTAAGTGTAACCTGTCAGACAGCTATTAGAAAAGGATGATAGATCAAGGTACTATAAGAATCTATAAAACAATAGCTTTCCTGTGCAGCTGACTGACCAAGCATCTCCACATACAGAAAGGAGAGAACTCTGCTGTGACTGCAACACAGCAGTGAAGAAGTCTGGATTCAATGAGTTGCATCAGTCACATCGTTCACTCACCCCACATAAAAGAATAGCACAAGTAAATTCTCTGGAATTGATATATAATTTGTACTAAAAACGAAGTACACAAAGAAATAACTTAGGTACAGGGCATTCTGCATTGTCCTTTGGTAAAAATCAAATGTTCATTACCTAATCAATTAATTTAACAGTGCTTTTGTACATAAACTCAGATTTACTGTAAAGGCTGGAAACAGTTCCCTTTTATAAAGCAGACAGAACGCTCCAGGTTGCCATGGAATGTTCTTTTATAGAAAGCCTTAGGAAATGTCAATTCCAAATAGACATCAATATGCTATAAAAATTCTTGCAAGAATAGACATAAAGCCTCAAGACCCTCAGCAGAATTTTCTTCACTATCAATAGTCTGCAGTGGACTGAATATTTTTTATATATGCTTTCTCCTCAGAGGTAGCTGTGCTTCAAGGGCCTCACACTGGTGTTGTCCATTCAAAATGGAATTTAAATGCACATGTAATTAATCTAGAGAAAATGATTTCCTGATCGTGATGAGGATAGATATATTAAAAAAAGATTTCTTCTGGAACCATCTCTGTTTGCAAGGAAAAGTCTAATTGCTGCATATATTAGCAGGCTCACTAATTCAGTTAAATATGGAAATGTAACAAGGTCTAGGATTACTTCAATCTCCTTTAGGAATGCAAAGTGCGTTAAGAACATATTTTGCTTCCCCAGCTCCCAGGAACCTGATCATAAGAAGAGTGGCAGTTGTTAAAACCAGGAATAAATTACAGAGACTGAGAATCTGAGTCAACTGGGGTGATAATCTGATTACCAGAAACCAGCTTTTAATGGTCTCAAAACTCATGTAAATGTTCTCTTCCTTTATGTTTTACACATGCATATAGAGACACAAACACACACATTTCACTTGCAAGGGATTTGCTTTTAACAAATCTCCTTCATCCACCTGATGACTGCAAACATCGTAGGATGCTTAGCCTGCAGATAGTCCTGATCAGGACCAGTGACTATATTTAGGACTATTACAGATGTCCTTATGAACAAGTGTGGACTCTATTAGCCACTGCACAAAATGGAGTACATGACCAATAGTGATACTCAAGCCCTTCTGAGCCCAGGATCAGGGCTGTGGGCAGCTGCCTCCAGGTGATATCTGGCTAAAGAAAAATGAGACCTTCTAAATGAGGCAGTTCTTGCCCTGAAGGCATAACTGTATCATCACATCTCCATGAGCAAATGTCTTGGTTCATGTGAACTTAGTGTATATCTCTCACAAGGCAAGTTAACTCAGAGTAGGATCAGGCTCCCCGACCGAAAGCAGAGCAAAGGCAGCCAGTCCGAGATTGGAGTAGAACAGCAACCCTGGCAGACACAAAGTGGAGCCCCATGTACGTCTGGCAGGCTCAGATAAATCAAACAGGAGGTGTTGGTGGCACCTCCTGTGCCTGCTTTGCCTTGGCTGCTCACAGGGGAGAGGTTAGATGCAGCTGGGGTGTGAAAAACTACTGCAAAGTTTTTATCCCTTCTTTGGGAAGCAACTTACATTTCAAGACAAGATCAAGCACTACACTAACATGTATCAACATCTGCTCTGGGCTCTTCAGACAGCCTTTAGGGAGATAAATTCTTGCCTTGCACCCCAGAGGTGATCAGCTGGTGTCCTCAAGCAAGGAATTTCATTACCCATGTCTTGTCTTCACCTGACCGCTTGCAAATGCTTAAGTGATGAGATTTTCCAGCCTTTTTAAATAGCTAGTCACTGCTTTTGCCTATGAACAGAAAAGGCATTCCCATCCCCGCCTCTGCTCTGTGCAGCTTGTACCTGGGCTGCTCATTCAGCCAGGAGGAAAGGATCACACTGCACAGACAGGGTTCACTTAAGGGCAGCTCTCTGAAAAAGGAGTGATATGTATTTTATAACCATAAAATACTTCTATGCTGAACAATTCTGTCAATGGGAATATTAAAATATGATCAGAGATATTTTATGCAGCTGTTATTAAATAGCCATTAAACATTTCTGGAAATTACACTCCTAGGGGATTTGACATTGAAGAATAGACTCTCAAGGCCCACTATGAGCTATAACTTATAAAAATATAAACCTTGCCAAATGAACTAAACTTGTCTTCATCATCAGTTATTTCTGAACTTGGTGATTTTCTACATATCATGCAGAGTTTGGTCCAGGGCATCTACTTTTGTCTATACCCCACCCTGGAACATAGTGTTCTACAGGCACATGGCTTTGCAGTGTATCGGGTGGGACTGCAAAAAGACCCCAAGAAGTCCATTTGACTGAGGATTTCAGGGCTCATTTTTGGACTTTAGGATAAAGTGTTGTTTATCTCTACGAAGTGGACCCCCATACCAGACCTGGAAGGCAGCATTTGGGATCTAGATGGCAGAGACATGTCAGACACATCCTTTGTGATGGTCTGACCAGTGTTTTGGTGATGACTGTTCCTTGGACAATTATGAAGATACCTATCTCAGGTGATGGTGATAGATTCAGCTGTTCGGTCTGTGTGTACCAGCCTGTCTCCTTCAGAGACCCGGGTTCCAATTCTGCCCCAAACCCCATAGCAAATTCCCAGCAGCAGCTTAAAGCTTCTATCCTGAATGTCAGTGTTTTAACCTGGAGATTTCTAGACATGATAGGGAGTTTTGAGCTTGTTTCAACTTTATTCTCTCCAGATGCAGAGGTAATGGTCTGTCATGTCTCAGCTGAGCGCAATAGATCGTTTTATTTTTACCTAATTTTTATATGGCTTCAGGCGAAAATGTAGTGCTTCCCGCTGTCCCTTTGAACTCTGCAGGGATTTGTCTGCAGGGAAAATCCCCTCTTATTTACAACCTAGTCCAGATTCCCAGGGCACTCAAATTCTCACTCCCACTGACAGGGAAGTGACTCAGTTGTAACCAAGCTATTCGTCTGACTTCACTGGAAGTTTTGGTCCTTTGCTCTCGTGCTAAGATGGAATAATTCTCCTTCTTAATGAATATGCAAAAAAACCAATTTCCACAGTCATAAGTCTCTCAGCTGGTTAGTTAAAAGCCTCCACTGGTGGTATACAACAACAAGGATAACAGCTTGATTAATCCCTGTCTACTGGTCTCAATTGAAAACTGAGCCATTTTGTATCATGACAGTGACAGAGTCGTCATAAAACAATACAACTTGAAATGGCTTTTGCAGATTCAGAAGGTTATAATGGTATCCCCACTGACCCCAAATATCTGGAGGTATGCTAATTTTTCCTTTGCTGAGATGAGCAGGAAATTGATTTTGAGATTTCATTGTTATGCAAATATACTCTGCTCAGGAAAATTACATTTTACTTCCACCCCTCAAGCATCAAAATTATTTAATATGCTCTCCTGATTAATAGCATTAGTCTTCTGTTTCTGGGGTAATTTGTCTATGTAATATGTGCATAGCTGATATGGTAGAAGAGAAAAAAGTGTTTCACTATTGATCCTATAGTCAAGTTCACCTGAGGAAGCCCTGCTTTTGTGTTGAGAGGTTCTAGAACCATAAGTGGTAGTCTTATCACCCCTTTTTAGGTTCTACTTAATGACATTGATACTTCCTAGTTGCCCCAGTCTGTGGAGACACCGATGCTAACAGCAGACCTGGAACTGTGTGGTGGGATATAGATCTGGACACAAGTTGTCTGTGGAAAACATCAGAGATGTCCTTGCAACCTGTGCATGTTCTTGGCTCTTTGTAGTCATCTCAATGTTCTACACCACGTTCCACTGCTCCCTCACCCTTATAGGGAAGTTCTTCCAAAGAAATTTGGAACCTTTTGTGTTCCACCTTATACCCATTGCCCCTTGACCATCACTGGGAACAGCCTGACTCCATCCCCCTGACACCCACTCTTTATGTATTTATAAACATTAATGAGGTAACTCCTCAGTCTCCTCTTCTCCAAGCTAAAGAGCCTCAGCTCCCTCAGCCTTTCACCATAAGGGGGATGCTCCACTCCATCATCTTTGTGGCCCTGTGCTGAACTATCCAGTAGCTCGCTGTCTTTCTTGAACTGAGGGGCCCAGAACTGCACACAATATTTCAAATGCAGTCTCACCAGGGCAGAGTAGAGGGAGAGGAGAATCCCTCTTGACCTACTGCCCACATCCATTCTAATACACCCCAGGATGCCACTGACCGTCTTGGCCATGGGCCTGGGCACCAATGTATGCCTCCATGTGAAAGACACAATTGCTTTTCCCACCCCAAAGCTCTGTGTTGCATGGTGTTCCTCTCTCTTGCTCCTACAACATTTTATTTTCAAATATTTTCCCAGAAAGAGAGAAAAACCTCAGCACTTCCATTTAAGAAAAAGGAGAAGCATGGCCTGAGCATCCATATGCCATCAATTACATGTCAATTGCCTGCAAAATGAAAAGAAACCCAAGCAAACACTTCTGAATAGGAAAAAGGCTGAACACATGGAAGAAAGGATGAAATAGCATAAAATGAAACTTGCAGTAACAGACTGTGTCCCAGTAAGGTTTTATTGGGAAATCATTCTTATGACAGGTATTTCTTAGAGGCAGTAGGAGGGAAGGATAAGCAAGAGCAAGGAAGATCTGCATGGACAAACAGCAACCTATGCGGCTGTAATATCCGACAAAATAGTTGGTGGGTTTCTGAGTGCAAGAGCAAGGACTCTCTGGGACATCGAGAGCTCCAATGGGAGCATCCTTCAGCATTTCAGGATGGACTGTGATCACATAAGGATTTGTATTACATGATGTAGCCCCCAGTGACTGTTGCCAACTACAGTCAGTGACACAGAAGGTCACCCCAAGTCCTGTGCTACCATATATTTCACCCTTCTTTTGCTGATCCTCTGCTATGTACTATCCTTCTCCATCTTGTCACCTGAATATTGTGCTGTCTTCTCAAAGTATTTCACTTTCAGATAGGTTCCTTGCTTCCATTATCTTGAGAAAACCACAGAGGAAAGGAATTTAGTTCCCCATCCCATTCACTTCTGCATATCCATGTATCTCCTGTTTGTTTCTCTTGGCAAGACACCTGAGGCTGATGGGGTGATGGGAGAACAAGCCAGATCAGATTTGGACTCACTCATGAGCTGAGGAGTTTTAAAATTCACTGTACCTAGTGGGACACGATGTATCCAACCACCCTGCCACAGGACTTCTTATGTTATAATAATATGGGAAATCAGTACTGAGTATATATGTATGAAGTGCTCCAACCTAGAAAGTCTAGGAAGCTTGACATCACTAGTCCCTCAGGAGCTGTGCAACGATTTCCCTCACTCTTTCAAAGGTAATCCCCACAGGAGTGGACTGTTTTAATCGTAGAGTAATAGCCCTTGTTGCTTCCTTCTTATTTTGATACAAAAGTTGAGTACATAGCTAGAATGGCAAATACATATTTGATGACTTCCTCTGTAGCTTAAAGGTTTTTTAAGTGCATGGTACTGGAACTTTACAGATTTTTACTCAAACACTGGAAACACCTACACTGAAGTGCAGTGTTTCCTATCTGAAACACCTTTGCAATGAAAGACTAAAGATCAGATCCCTTTGGATCTGTCCTTACATTAGAAAAAGTAATCCAGAAAAACATATTTAATTTTCACATGCAAACGCTACAAAACTGTTTGAGTGTTCCATGAACACAACTGCTCATTTGAATTTCTGCATCCCAGGACAAAGTGTTGACATTTTTGGCCTCATTCAGTGTCTCCCAGGGAAAGCACAAGCTTGTAAGGGTAAGAAGGACCACTGCATCACAGATGCGGTGGCCTTGCTGCCTCCTCTCTTGGTGTGGGGACAAGTGGCTTGTGACATCACGATAGTTTATTCTGTGTGATGGTGAAGCAAAAATACACAAGTTTGGCTTTTGTTCCTCTTCTGGTTTTTTCCCTCTGCAACCCTTCCCCAATGCCAACAAATTTTAAGTGTGGTAAAGAAAGAAAACACACTGGCATGTAAGGGTATAGATAAAGAGACCGTTAAACTAGAGCAGCTGTGAAATACCAGCCAGCTGTTGACAGATATATATCAGGTTAACTGGTAGTTGTAGCACTAGCTGCAGTGTGCTAACTGTTTTCTTAATATCAAGGAAGGGGTGTTTTCTGCTCTGAGAACTCACAGCCTTAGTGATAGAGGAGGAGGCACTAACTCCCAGAAGTTAATAATTTAGTCTCTCTTTCTTTGTAGGAGAGGATAGTGGTGGCTTTGAAGCCAGCTCTGGTCTCAGTTATAGCTCTGGCCTGCTGTGCTCCCCTTCCTCTGCCCTTTTCTCTCCTTGTTGCTCTGTTTAGATCACAAGAGTTTGTGGCTCTGTGGCTGCATGGTAGAATGGGACAATGGTCACACAGTAGGATTTTTCTATGCATTTTTGCAGGATGAACAATAACTTGTGCAAAATAGAACTCTCTCAGACTGGCCGGTCCAGAAAGGGCAGAGTGCTGAAAGAAGGGCTTTCATGTGGGACAGGGCATGACAGGCTGCAGGAGGTGCTCCTGTGAAGCATGAGAGGAGTCCTGACTGTGGTTGTAGGGGAGGCTGCTGCAGGGATGAGCAGTGCAGGGAGCAAGGGTCTGGGCAGGCACACACGGCTTTGGGTCCAGAACAGACCTATCCTACAAAGACACTCCTTGCTGCCTTGATGAATTGCAATCCCTGTTAGCCAATGCATAGGGATTATTCTCTGCAAGACTCAGTACAATTCATTATAGCAAGGCCTATCTTTTTTTTTTTCCCTTTTTCCACTCCAGTGGAGCATAAATGACCCGAATAAATCCCACTCCTTTGGCACATGTAATGCATGGAATGTGTTCCCTGTGCTGTATAAGGATTTATCTCTTGGTGCATGTTTTGAACACACATTTCATTCCAGTCAGTAGAATTGTTATAGCTATAGAGCTTGATTATTGAAAGGGGAGCTGGTCGGTGGAAGGAAGATATATAAATGTGATATACACAGTGCACGTCAGCCACACCAGCTGGAAAAATCCATTTATTTCCACTGACTGAATAACTCACTTTTGATTCCAGTTTATACAGGTAGGAACATGATTACTCAGAGCCTGTCTGCAATAACTCAGCAAGTGTTGAGCTTTGCTTAGCCTTTGTGGCCAAAATCAGCTCCTCTCCAGAGCCTTACACCAGCTATCCCACTGGTGTTTAAGGGTGGGAACTAATGCAGACCTGCCTTGCTCTGGCTTTGACATACATCCCAGGGTAGGTGGCAGGGTCTTGTATCTGCCCTGTGCAATGAACACATAAGTAAAGGTAGAAGGAGCTGGGCAGGGATAAATGGGCTTGTACTTCCCAGCCATACAAACCCATCAGATATGGGTGGGATGGAGGTTGTGGTAGAAGAAAAGAGAAATGCCCTTTAAAGTGCTGGAAATGGCCACTCAGTTTTGTAAAAGGTCCATCACGGGGTCCCTTGCTTGAACAGGGGTTATCAACAGAAAGAAAGCTCTGGAAATCACTAAAAGTAATAAAAAATTTTAACCTCAAGGCTCCAGTGTCCCCAGCCTTCTTGGAGGAAGAGCTCTGCTGTTGACACGTGGATTTCTGTGGGCAGCTGGTTCAGTTCTGTGTCTGCCTTGAGCAATGTTGGGCCACCTAAATGGCCATGGGACACCAGGCTGGATTCTCACCTCTGAATAAGGTTGATAGCTGAAGTCTTGTGAAACCCATCAATTACTGCTGCTGTGCCTCTATCCAGGCTGTCTGTGACATGTCTCTAGTTATTTCCACTTCATTTCTTCCTTTTCCCACTATACCTTTGTCCTCTGGTTAAAAAGTGACCTCCAGCTGCCAAGGTACAGAAGTCTCCCAAATGCTAATGACTGCAATCATGGTGATTTCCAGACAGACGAGCCCCAGGGAGTGGCTAGGGTAGAGCATCTATGCTTTACCAACAGAAAAGCTTGCACACAGCAGGTGGAAAACCTCGTAAGGGTTTTCAGCACAGCAATCACCGGGCAGGTGTCTCATTACTGTGCATAATGAAGTAGTGTCCCAAGGAGGGGGAAAGATAAACGTATGTCATTCAAAACTCCCCTGATTATGAGAAGTGTCCACCAACAGGATGTCCAATTAGTCTATGCAGCTTTAGATTTTGTCCATCTGTTTTTACTAATCTGGCCTCAAGTGTGCAGTTTAGTGCGGTAAACCTTGGGTCAGGACTGTTTCATTAAACTCTGTGGCTTGCAGCATCTGCCTCCAGCTAGGAGAACAGTTTTGAAAGCCTTCCAAATCACAGCACTGGTAGTTATATTTTCTGTGCTCCTAACAAATAGAGCTCTGGCCTCATCTGGGCCTCGGTTTCAGGGAAATATATGCATATATCTGTATGACCTCTTGCAAAGAGGAAGTCTGCCCTCCAGTTTTCATGTACTAGTCTCCCCACCTGGTTGAGTTCCCTTGCTTGACTCTGCCCTCTATGCTGGTGAGGACCAGGGAGACCAGGGCCACCAGCTCCTTGTGCCACATGTGCTCTGCTCCAGGCACCACCCCTCACTCTCCTCTGCATATTTTGACTGCAGACGGAGGAGCTTCCTGAGAGCACCCCTCTGTACTACCTTTTCTTCAGTGATGAACCTATTCTCTCACCATCACCAGAATGTCCTCTGTTCCCATGCTAATGGCTAGCCCTGGTCTCTATATGAACACTCACTCATGAGTCTCCTCTGAGATTTTTGCTTTCCGCTTCTACGAAGTGAATGCAAATAAGTTTTCAGTTCCCCTCTTATCCTTCATTATCCAAGGTTAATGTCTGATATCAGAGTATCAAGATAGGCAGTGATCTACACAGCAGGGTAGAAAGATGGTTGGTAGCTAAGTTAATGTTGTGGTTTTGCCCAGTCAGCAATGAAGCACCAGCTTCTTCCCCATTACCAATAATAGCTCCATACAAACCCATGACAGCCAAGAATCAAGAAACCAAATCGACAATGGAGAATGGGAGAAATAAGAAGTATATCAAGATGCTGAGGAAAAGACAACATCTCAGACAGTACAAGGAATAAGGTCTACAATATACTCAAGAGCACTGTGTTGTGGAACACCAACCTTGACATGCTTGACAAGCCTTGCTGAAGGACCTGGTCATCAGCTACTCTACACGTCTCCAATAGCTATATAAGCTGCAGCACCCCGCTGTTGAACCCTCATATGGCAAGATCTTGTGAGCTAATTGACCATTTTGCTAAGCACTGAACACAAACATACAAGGCAGTCATGCTCTGTGTGTACAAAGTGTGATGTGCAGTAGTGCTGCATACAGATAAGCAACATAATGAAACTGTGAAAGAATATTGATCACAATGAACACTGCATGGGATGATAGTTATTATTTTTCTTTATTAATTTATATATTTCCTTGATCTAGAATTATTTATTTATCTCTAGAAATAAACTTATTTAAGTGTATAAAATGTATTCAGTTTTCGGTAGTAATTCACCTGTGGAGAGCTTGTGGGAAGTTGATGCTGCAGAGTGTTCATGACTGGTTAAGGTGACCTTTTCATAATTTTGGGGACATATTTGGAGAAAGCTTGAGAATGATTGTTGGAAAATCTAACGGTCAACAGACAGAAGGTGTTACCTTGAGCTGTCAGATGCAGAAACCCTTCATGACATGAAGGTCGTTTTCTTATTCTTTTCTTACTGAGTTTGTGTCCTATGGCAGTAGTAACTCTTTGCTTTCAAAGTCTCTAAGACAGACATTCTCATAGTCTTGTTAATTTGGCCAACTGGGAAGAAAATAGTGTATTACTTTAGACAACAGAGTTCCTTGCTTTATAATGTAAAATTCATTTAGCAGGAGCTCTGCAGTTGGTGCTTTGAGACAGCTTGCTCTCAGATGCAATGGGAATATCAGTTTTAACAAGTTCATCACAGCTGTATTGCAAAGATCCAGCTGAAATCAGTGTCCACTGCTGGAGCCTTTCTGAGGTCACTCTTTTATTGATGGGAGGAAAGAGAACGCAATTGCCTGGATGAAAAGTCTGCTGCAGAGTCACATTTGTACAAGCTGTCAGTAAGCTTTGTAGCACTTGCATGTCTTCTCTCTGCCTCTTAAGTAATTTAAATTTTTATGATGTACTTGGTGAAACATAGTGTAACATAAAAGATTTAAAAAGAAGTGTATCTTTCCTATCAGAGAGCATACTAAAGTGTGTTTGCACATCTCTTTTTAAGTTATTGGGAAAGAAATTGGACACAAATGTGGAAATCTACTCGATGATTCACTGGGTAGATGCTCCATTTGTGATTTGCTTCAGAAAGCAGCTCAGAGAAACAGTCTCTGTTTCCTGGACTATAGCTTTGCCCGAGAAAGGGGCATCAGCCTTTGTTTGTGCTACTTGTCAGTCCTAGCTGAGCGCCAGGGACCAGCAGCAGCCCCTGTGACAGCTGGCAGGAAAGCAACATGTGTCAGTGAATTGTCTTTATAAGGCTCATATTGCCAATAGATGTCAGGAACTGAGTAACCTCTAAATGGATGTTTGTGAACAGTACTTGTCAATATTTGCTTTTTTCCAGCCTGGACACAGATGTTATGGACATAACTGTCCATGCTGAAATAATTCCCAGCACCCACAATAATCGGAGCAATAGGAAATACTTCTGCATGGATCACAGATGATTATGCCTTATGGCATATATATGCATAACACATGTTCATATGCTTTTATTAGCTGTCACCCATGCTTAAGGCCAAATGAGGCATGCTATTTTGCTAATGGACACCTGTCCTGGGAAGGAATTGTTCATTCAGTGCTCACAGATGTGAATAAACATCTCAGACCAGCATCTAGGAATTTAAGGAACAAGTTGTGATAGTGCACCCAGACAGATGTCAGCTTTGATTATTCAGCTGCACTTTTGGAGACTACTGAGGATCCTGGTGTATTATACACATAAAATAATTCCAATCTGATAAACTTTGTGATCAGTATCTATTGGAGAATTGGTATAATGTACGTATCATCTCTTCTGTCAGTTCATAATTATGAAATTATTTTTGCTGAACTGTACTCTTGGTTGTGTATTAAGCAAGATTTTGTTTTCTCCAATGAACAGTTTCCACAGTATTTTATGCTAATAACTCAATTATTGGATAAGAAATGTTCAGACTCTGGTAGTGCTGTCCAGGAGTTCAGAATAAGATGGATGTGTTTAACAAGCACTCCATCCATTTAACTACAAAGGCAGCCTTTCCATAAGTTGAACCTGCTGCCGTAATAGAAGTTCACCAGCCACGTTGAGTACCCGACGAGAGCTGTTTGGCAGGATACGCACATCCACAGGCTCTGGGAGTGACCAAAATCAGCACGGTATGGAATGGCATCCTTTCTGCTCAGGGTGCTGACATCTTGAACTAACAGCTGTGGTTTGGGTTTGATCACGCCTGAAGACTCACAAAGTAACCCTGCAGGGAGGAGAGATGACTACATGCATGATACTTCCCATCAGAGGTTACGTGACTAGAAGGTTTCCAATAAAAGTTTTTAAGACGTTACGAATCATGGAAACTGAACTGTTACAGGAAAAGCCAGGCAGGAATACAGGGACACAGATTACAAAATGTGCTCTAGCCAGCTTGGGAGAGAGGTGTCACACTAGACACCTTACCAGGGTTAGTAATCTGTCCATACTGTGGGCCCAGTTTTGTGAAAACATGTTATTGAGGTAGAAAGATAAGCTGGGCTATAGACCTTCTGATAGGCTTACAGTCTGCATCTGAAAGCCTGCCTGTGATTATCATTTATGTTAACTAAGTCCTGCAATGAAAAATCATCAAGTTCATGCTTGCCACTAAGTGATTCTGTAACACTTGCAAATTTAGCATCTATTTAGCAAGGTCTGAATGAACTGTACAAATCTCTCATCTTTTTGCTACTGGGGCATTGTTTCCTGTTTGAGAAGGAGAGATTCAGTCTGTGAATACACAGATATACTGTCACATTGCCAGCTGCAGCTAAAAACTGATTTTTTTTTTTAATAAAGAAGAATTGCCTGACTGGTCCTATCTGGGATGTAACAGTGTTTGTTTCAAGGCACGATGATGTTACAATAGCCAGTTCTTTCTCAGGAAATAGAATTCCTCACAAGAGGGATGGCCAGAAATAAACACTTGAAAGTAGGATTTTTCACAATGTAAGGCTCAGGTTTGAATTAACTGTAAGATTCTCTCTTCCCTGGGACTCCTGAGATTTGACCAGAACGAAGACTCCAGGTAGCCCCTAACATTTTCATGCTCTACAATCAGAGATCAAAATGCAATTCCATGAATCCCTAAAGGTGAGGAACCAAGGATCCACCAAGGATCCCTTACAGTCAAATTTCCATAGAGAACTATAAGATTTCCTTGGAATATACATGAATCTCTCTGAACTTGTGATAAGGTAAGATAAAAGACTTTATTCTGGATTTTAGGTTTATGGCTGATGCCTATATACCAATAATATAGGCTCATTAAATGTGCATAGGTAGATAACTTAACCAGAGTTTTTGGAGGAGGAAGTTATTCAAAGCAGAAAGGATATTTTATTCAGAAAGTTTTGTATGCTGAGGTATTTTCTACCAGCAAAATAAGATGTGACTGAGAATATCCTTTTAATTAATACAAGTAGAACTAGTGAACAGGGAAATTAAATTCCTCCAGAAGTCATTTTGCAGATTTGTTTAGCCTTAGGTTAAAGCTTCAACTGAGGACAAGAGAGGAGGAGAGGATCTATTACTGTCCATGCTCCGCTAGAATTTTGGTGGAATCCATATTTATTGTTTTATAATAAATGACTTATGTCTATCCCACAGTCAGAGGCATAAGTCAGGATATTTCATTAGAGAGCCAAGGCAGAAATCAGAAAGCCTCCAGACTAAGCTTGAAATAGTTGCATGTGAATTAGCAGCAGCCCTGTCACAGTTCGTGTCTGATAAGATTTCCAGAATTTCAAAATGAATTATTTCATTCAATGCAAAATTTCTATCAGTGTTGCCACCACTGTTTGTGTTTACACTGTTGGTCCTCAGTTCTCCCCAGAACACTGTTCTCCTGATTGACCAAGGCCTGCATGCTGTGTTATCCAAAAAGTGTATTTGAGAAGGGAAGAAATAGGTAGGTAAAAACTGTGACAAAGAAGTCAGTCCTGTCATTGTATCATAAAGCAACATGAACTCCAAAAGCATTTTAAATGGCAAACTGTTCATGACTCAAGGGACAACAAAAAGAGACGAAACGTTCTCAGTTGTTGCTGGGGAGGGGCTTGTGGTGGCTGGGATTCTCACAGCCACCTTGGGACACAGGCAGGTGGCATCATACTAAGATATTCAAAAGTAGCCCTGAGGTGTACTGTTTGACATGTAAAAAAGGACCATCCCTGTGGGAAATTGTCCTGATCAGGTAAAACATGTGGTGACATGCTCTGCACAATGTCACAGACATGTGACACAGCGCTGTGTGTGACCTGCATTAAGCATCTCTCAGATGCAGCGAAGACTCAAGCTACCCCACACCACTTGGTCCTAAAAGCAGAGATTGCCTTGGAAGAAAGTCACAGTGACATTACATGAAGAACCATATGGATTACCAGCCATTCTTAAGTTGCTATTTAAACGTGTCTCTTGAACCGCTTCTTAACCTTGGACTATCCAAACTGCTTTCCTGTGCCCTAGGGCAGGGTCAGGAGAGTTCCAAGACTCCTGCCTGGAGAAAAATTACTCCAGTGGAGTCCATCAGGACATCAGATCTGCAACCAAACAATTCCTAAATATCACATGGATGAGCTTTAAGCCTGACCTCCTATGATGGTTTAGCCCTTTCTGGGTGTCAGGTGCCCACCAAGTCATAATATCACTCCACCTCCTAAACTGGACAGGGGAGAGAGAAATATAAGGAGTACTTTGTGTGTCAAGATAAGGACAGACAGGTCAGTCAGCAATTAGCATCATGGGCAAAACAGACTCAATTGTGTCATGATAGACCCATCTAGAAACACAGGGCCACAATCAGCCACTTGTTCACTCCTCTCTTTCCCAATGAGAAGAGATAAGTCTCCAGTGCCTTTGGAACCCCTAAGGACAGGGAGGTCTCACTCGCCACTCAAAGAGTCCCAGGCAAAACAGACAAGAGTACTCAATTTGGGGAAGAAAGCAAAACTGAAACCATAACAAATAGAAAAAAACACATAGTGGGATGATGATGAAGTACAAAACTAGCCCTTTTTTGACCACCTTCCTCTCACCTCTCCCCTCTTCCTGGGATCAGGCACCTGATCCTGGTGGCTTTATCTCCTCTCCCATTAACAGCTCAGGGAGGCAGGGAATGGGGGTTTTAGTCAGTCTTTTCCCAATGATTCCTGCAGTTTGTCTCTCCTTAGGGCAGAAGGACTCCTTGCTGCTTCTCCCTGCTCCAGCACAGTGTATCTCACAGACAGGCCACTCGGAGATGTGTTTATCCCAAAAGCTGTAGCTCCTCTCTGCCTCCTGTGTGTGTGTCTGCAGCCTGCAGGCTGTCCAGCACAGCCTGTGCCATGGCTGCCTCCTCACACAGTCTCCTGCCTGTCCAGGCACACACACACAACTAGAATTTGACCTTTGGTAAATAAAAAACACTGTCATCTAAACACATTGAGAGCCATCATTTTTGAGTGAGTAACTATTATTTCTGTAATAATTCAAAATTGGCTCTTATCTTAAAAGCTGTAATAAGTCTTATTGCATTTCACTTAAGGTTCAAAAGTATTGAAAGTCCCAATCTAGAAAAAGCTTTATGTAGAAGGTAAGCACACCTCCATTTTGCTTCTAGGAATTAAACACCTTGGAAACACATCTGTGGCTTCTATTTTGTATAGAGATACTATTTGTATTTTAAAAAAGGAAGTGAACTTTTTTTTTCCTCCAGGGAAGAGGCCAATCAGAGGAAATATATAGAAAGCCAGGAAAGAATAAAAGAAAAGGAGATGGAATGCAACTCAATTATTGATCTTCAAGGACCATGTTTCTGAGGACATTGTTTCTAGAAGTGTGGTATTGTCCATGCTAGGGTGTATGCTCTGTGTTTTCCAGGCTTCCCTCTCCTCTTTTCCTCCTCTGCAAGCCTGGCAGCTCTGCCTCCAGACCAACTGCTAGCCCCTGGGAGCCACATCTAGCCCTTGGTGCTACACACAAACTCAGAAAACATCCCAGCTTCATGGTTCTTGAGCTATGCAGTCTTCAGCAAAATGTTCATACAGTCAGTCCCAAGTCAAAGCCAGGGATTCCTTGCCATGTCCCAGATTTTACTTCATTGGGTGCTTCCTACTCTGTAAGCTGCAGTCTTTCTTATGCCCAGCCTTCAAAGCATCTGCTTCATCACTGCCTGAACCTGCTTAGTAACCACATGTAAATCAATCAGTTGCATAATTTAGCTCTGAGTGTTGATCCAGAAGAAACCATTACCAGACTGAACCCATCACATTGTATACGACTTAGGAGGAATTATTTAAGTAACAGTCTGCTGCAGAGGAGAGATTGTAGCATCTCTGATTCACCTCATCTTATGAGATCGACTGATGCAGATACATCATTTGAAGGTTAATTGCCAGTTAAATCCTATATTAATGTTTTTTGGGTTTTTTTCGGGCCAGAACATTGTTTTGAGATTTGGAATCATCTAGCAATGATGAAGACAGATAGAACACATATTTCATTATTTAACCAATGTCATGTAGTGCTTTAAACAAAAGTGGTTTTGTTTTTTTTCTAAAAGTTTCTCACTATCAACACTTTGAAAATTTAAGACCTTCATCTTCCATTATCTAAGGAAGATTAGGTAGTACACTTCTCCCTTTATTTCAAAAAGGTATGTGTCTCTGGATATTTCTTTTTACAGATCTAGTAAAAACCTTTTCAAGGACTTAATCTACAGTAAGCAAAATACTGGAGGCCTCAGCAGGTGTATAATAATGAGGCAGTGCATGCAAATGAGCCTTTGATGTGCAGTATAGCATTGTTCTCGCTGTGTTGGAACAAAAAGTCTTGTGACTGTAGATGCTTAAATTCATAAAGGGAGGCATCCTTCTAAGCCAACAGATTGCGTGAAACTTATTAGTATCAGAAAACTGTGCTCTGCTAGAAAAGTCAGTCAATATTTTCTTGCAAGCCCAGCAGTCTCACAGGTGACTTATGCAGTTTGTTTTCATGAAGATCTCACCATGATAAAATACCTGTGCTTTGAACTTTTTCTGCTGACAAGTTGTTTTAAAATGTAAATGATTTGTATTAGTCTGTTCACATTCCCAAGTATATTCATCTTGTTTGCTCAAAACTACAAACATAGAAAATTACAGACTATTGAAATCTAATTGATTTCATTTTGGCTTCAGTTATCATTGAAACCATGGCTAGGATTCCTGGTTCACCTGGAGTGTTGGAGTGGAGCTTGAAATTTCTGTATCTCTGGAGACTACTCCTGAAAGAGCCCTGATGATTGCCAGTGCCGTTGCCAGTCCCAGTGCCAGTTGCTGGCAGGGCTTCAGGGGACTGCCCCATTTAGCTGAGAAAATACTTGAGAACTTTGTAAGGCCTGAAAGACAGTGATGAGAGAGGGAGTCAGGTGTCCCTGGCAGCTGCTATCACATCATTGCCATAGAGCACCTAATCTCAACAAATATCCAAATTCTGATATTTTGCAACTGAGCAATCTTGTAAAGTCTGTCTCTATTAAAGCACGAGGAGCATCACAGCAGAAATTCAGGACACTTTTCATTTTAGTATGTAACAAACTCTGCTTTAGGTTGTGAGCTGTGGCCTGTGCTATGCAGTAAATCATACTAACACATCAGTTCTCTCTTGTGACCTCTAAATGATACAAAAATTATGACAATTAATTTATAGTTTGTTAAAACGATCGATTTAGGACTGTTGCTTGCAACAATATTAGTTCTCATAAATCTATGTCTTCTGTAGGAAACAGGCACACAATGAAGAGCCCCGGAATTTTAACAGACTTTGCATAGGTCAGAGTTTAAAATGCAAGAGACAAGCAAATCGCGCTTTGCAGATGGTCAGACCTTAGCTTCGGAGATACAGTATGTAGAAAAGAGGTTTCTGTGTTATGCAGGATTTCTTCCTTATCATAAAATAAAATCTGCATATTCCTACTATCCAAATATTTTTCTTTTTGATATTATTAACAGCTGTACTATGGAAAATAACTACATGCTATTTCACTTAGACTGTATTGTTCCAAAGGAAAGTAATTACATTAGCATTTCTCCTGCCTTTACTCTCAATGGAAATCAGTCTCTGCTAGTCATAGATTAAACCAACATTATCTTCCTGTTCCATGGCTTTGCTGGTTTCACTGAATCACAATCACAGTATGGTTATGGTGAAGACTGTTCATTTTTTCCCCTAAGTACAAGTCTTTTGCCAGCAGTGCAATATCAGGTATTGTTAACCTTCATGTTCTTCAATATTCCCAATGTCTACCCCCCCACTTCACCTGCAAATGTACTGTAAGTAAAAATTACTTTCTTTTTATATTATCTTGATTGTTCAATTCATTTGGAAAATTATGCTGATTTTCACCTAAAAGCTACTACTTTTAATGCTGAGTGCCTGGTAGCAATTTGTCAAGAAAGTGAATTTGCTCACATATTCCTCAAGATAAGAGAAATGCATTGAGAGAAAAATCAGTATTCATGATGTACAGCTCTCCTGGATGTGTAGAAGTTGTGCTCAATAGCTCTCTCTTACATCACAGACTGTAACAGGAGCTTAGCACAGGCCTGCTGAGAGTCACCAGCCTGCAGGAACAGGGGACACGTGGCTCACACGGGTTCTAGGCTGCTCCCTGTTCCAGCTGAACACACTCTAAGGACACTAGGGAATGACACAGGCAGTCAGTGCTCAGCACTTAATGCTATTTCAGCACATCTTCCCATTCTTTGCTAGTGGTGACAAGTGTTTTGAGAGATCTTCAGGTGATTCAAAGCATTGTGCAGAAGGGGCAATTTCTGGATTTATTCTTTTCTCACAGAGACTTTTCTTCCAGGGATGTCTTTTCAGGGGATATACAAGTGTTGAAGATGTGTGGTGGGGGTTTTGTTTGGTTGGTTGGTTGGTTGGTTTTTGTTTTTCTCATTTTTTTCCCCTTGGGATCTGGTCCTGGATTGGGATGTTTTTCTGGAAATTAGCACAAATATATGTTCAGAATAACTGTCAGGAATGGTCTGCCATTCAGAGAGATCTAGAGAGGCTGGAGAAATGCACTGACTGGAACATCATGAGTCTCAGCAAGAGCAGATGTCAAGTCTTGCCTCAGGGAAGGAACAATCCCAGGCACCAAGATAGGTTTGGGCTGACCAGGTGGGAAACAACTCTGCAGAGAAAGATTTGAGGGACCACAAAATCGGATAGAAGCCAGCAATGTGCCCTGGCACATTCCATCTACTGAGCTGTATCAGCAACAGTGTTGCCAGCAGGTCCAGGTGATCCCTCCCCTTTGCTCAGCCCTGGATGCTGAGTTTAGTGCTGGGCTGCCCAGTATAAGAATCATAGAATCGTTTTGGCTAGAAGAGACCTTTAAGATCATCAAGTCCAGCTTTTGTCCCAGCCCTATCAACCACCAGACCATTTCCCTAAGTGCAACATCCTTCTATCTCTTAAATCCCTCCAGGGACAGTGATTCCATCACCTTCTTGAGCAGACCATTCCAATGTCTGACAACCCTTTCAGGAAAGAAATTCCTCCTCATATCCAGCCTGAACCTCCCCTGGGGCAACTTGAGGCTGTTTCCTCTTGTTCTGTTGCTTGTTACTAGAGAGAGCAGACTGATCTCCTCCTTGCTACAACTTCCTTTCCAGCAGTTGTAGACAGCAATAAGTTCTCCTATGAGCCTTCTTTTCTCCAGGTTAAACAGCCCCAGATCCCTCAGCTGTTCCTCATAGGAAATGTGCTCCAAATCCTTTACTAGCTTGGCAGCCCACCTCTGTATCCTCTCCAGCACCTCAATGTCCTCTTTGTAGAGAGGGGCCCAAAACTAGACACGGTATTTGAGGTGTGGCCTCACCAAAGCCGAGCACAGCAGAATGATCACCTCCCTGCTCCTGCTGACAACACTGTTCCTGACACAGGCCACTATGCCATTGACCTTCTTGGCTACGTGGGCACACTGCTGGCTCATGTTCAGCTGCTGTCAACCAACACTCCCAGGTCCCTCTTTGCCTGGCAGCTTTCCAGCCACTCCTCCTCAGTCCTGTAGTGCTGCTGGAGGTTGGTGTGGCCCAAGTGCAGGACCTGGCAGTGGCCTTATTGAAACTCATGGCATTGGTCTTGGCCCAGCCATCCAGCCATCCAGCCTATCTATATCTGTCTGTAGAGCTTCCTTACCCTCAAGCAAATAGACACTTCCACACATCTCCGTGTTATCTGCAAACTTACTAAGAGTGCACTCTATCCCCTCATCCAGATCATTAATAAAGATGTTAAGCAGGAGTGGCCCCAGTACTGAGCCCTGGGGGACACCACTCATGACCAGCTGCTAACTGGATTTAACTCCATTGACCATGACTCTTTGGACCCGACCATCTAAACAGTTTTTCACCCAGGAAAGTATATGCCCATTCAAGCCAAGAACAGCCAATCTCTCTAAGAGGATACTGTGGGAAACAATGTCAAATGCCTTACTAAGTCAAGGTAGACAACATCCACAGACTTTCCTTCATCCCACAAGAGGGTCACCTTGTCATAAAGCAGATCAGGTTTGTTAAACAGGACCTACCCTTCATAAATCCATGCTGACAGGGCCTGACCACCTGGTTGTCCTGCATGTGCTGCATAATAGAGCTGAGGATCATAAACAGATCATCAGCTTCCTGGACATTGAAGTCAAACCGACAGGCCTGTAATTTCCAGGATCATCCTTCAGCCCCTTCTTCTTTATGGGTGTTACATTGAGTGACTTCCAGTCAGATGAGACCTCCTCAGTCATCCAGGACTGCTGATAAATGATGGACAGTGGCTTGGTGAGCACCTCTGCCAGTTCCCTCAGCACTTTAGGATGTATCTCATCTGGCCCCAGAGATTTGTACACATCAATGTGGAGCAGCAGGTCATTGACCATCTCCTCCTGAATTGTAGAGGGGACATTTTGCTCCTTGCCCCCGTCTCTTGGCTTGTGGGACTGACTTTCCCCAGTGGAAATGTTGAGGCTTAGTATCCTGGTTTAGACCCATCAGGGAACAAAAGACCACCATTAGCCTCAAGTACCAGAATTGCCAAAGAGCAGGGAGAGCTTAATTGCCACTTAAGGTCCAGGACAAAACAGACCAGGCTACTTGGCTTGGGGAAGAAAACAGAAAATACTTTAATGCAACATCAACTAAAACATAACCTTAAAACCCCAAAACATAACCAAAATAAAACAACACGAGTAGTACAACAATGAAGAGTCCAACCAACCTTTTAAGAACACCTTCTTGCCACACCAGAGCTCAGAGTCCTGATACGGGTGTTTTTACCTCCTCCCCTCCTGAATGGCCCTGGGGGTAGGGAGTGGGGGTTTCAGGCAGTCTATTCCTGATAGCTTTTGTCATTTGTCCCTCCTTAGGACACGTGGGTTCCGCACCAGTCCTCCCTGCAAGTCCGTGGGGTAACTCACACGCATGGCAGCCCTGCACGGGCTGCTCCGACGCACACTTATTCCAAATGCTGCAGCTCCTCTCTGCCTCTCGTGTGGGGCTGCTCTGCAGCGACAGGCTCTCCAGCACAGCCTGTGCCATGGCCGCCTCCCCACACAGTCCTTTCCCCGTCTGGGCTCACTCACATGGAGCTGCCGGTAACTCTCAGCCCTGCCATGGATCTCCATGGGTTGCAGGGGTACAGCTGCATTCTCGCCACAGCTTGCAGAAGGGTCTCTGGTCTATTGCTTCTCCTTCCTTCCTCCTTCTCTGGCTGAAGGGTCCGTGTGGTCTTCTCCATCTTGTATCACTCTTCCACCTCCTGCCACCACTTCAGATTCCCGTCCCCTGAATAGTAGAGATGTCAGATTGACCCAGCCGGGCCGGAGGTGGATGTGAACCCAGGAGCCAGGGGAGACTCCATAAACTCTTTACCTGATCTTCACTTCAACCTGCTCCTCATAACCAAGCAAACACAGCTCCTTGCTAAACCAGGACACTTAGTCATGAGAAAGCCACAGATATATTGGAATGAGTCCAGTGAGGGGTCATAAAGGTGATGAAGGAGCTGGGGCATCTTATATCTGAGGAGAGGCTGTAAGAGCTGAGGCTGTTTAGTCTGGAGAAGAAAAGGCTCAGGGGATCTTGTTTACTGTCTACAACTATCTGATAAGAGAAGGCCCAGAAACCAAACTGTTTGCAGAGGTGTTCTATGAAAGATGATGAGCAACAAATATGAGCTACATGAAGGAGAAAACAAAATCTTTACAGCAATAGTGGTAAAACACTGTCACTTGTTGCCCAGAGAGCCTGGGAATCTCCATTCTTGTCTGGTCAAGACTCCAGGCACTATTGGAGTTAGTCCTGTTTTGCATGGGAGAGTTGGACCACATGACTTCCAGGCTTCCTTTTCAGCCTGTGTGATTCTGCAGTTTTAAGAATCTGTGAGCTCAGTTGTCAAATGTGAGGCTCCAGCTATTGAGGAATTGAAGATCTGCATGTTTTACTTTTCTTTAAAATATTTTTCAAACTGATGAACATTGTTTATCATCTCAGGAGATTGAGTGAGAAAACTTGAATCAGTCAATATGTTTAGCATTGTGTTCCCTAGAAAGATGGCTTTGGTCTGAAAATCTAAGCGTTAGAAAGCAGGAATGAACGGTCTGAATTCATCATTCTTAGGTCCCTAGCACTGATAAGGGACATACTTCATGGGATTCATCTTGCTATTTGTGCCAGAGCTACACCTATGAACTTCTGCAGTTATCCTGTATAGAGACATGCTTCATCAATGTCCTTTGGCACCATCTCTTGCTGATATGTCTTAGAAAATTTATTTTTAGTACAATTTAATTTAATTTTATTTTGTTTTGTTAATAATACCTTTCATGCAATACTCACTCTTCCAAGACCCATGATATGTGCATCACAGCACTAAATGACTCCGGTTGTGGGTGCAGCAATGGCTCCATTACTTTTTCTTTCTTGCAGCTTCACAACTTATTGTCTGTTCAGTGGTGAGCAGTGTGTCAAGTGCTTGGGACACTAGTGACGATAATACATATGATCTCCTCTATGGTGTTCTGTCATCTTGTGGCTCTTGACAAACTGCTATCACTTTCTGTTAAAATGTTTCATTTGAAAAAAGCAATGTGTTCCTCTGTCCCCTCGGGGTGTGCATTTCAGACACGTGGTATCCTCGAACTGACACGACTCAGGAGCACAGCCGGTCAGTCAGAGGGAAGAAAACAGGCATGTACTAAGCATTTTTTCTGTCTTGCTATAGGACTCCAGGCTATTATCATCAGCTTCCTGGTTCACTAACCTATTCCCTCAATTTAAGCCTCTGATGTATTATAAACTATTGTACCTGAACACTGTGAGACTTATTGATAAACGCCAGCCTGAAAACAACCATTGGCCCTGCTGTATATGGTCAGTATGCTCTTATGCTTCCAGAGTCTGAAGGTTAAATATAGCACACTGCAGTGCTAGTCTATCTCTCATGCAGCTGAAGCAATTATCCGTAGCCTATTAATTTCAGGCTTTCATTTTGTTTTCACATTATGAGATAATATAAAAACTGTTGCCCATATCAGATTTTTAAAAGGGAACTTGATCAAATCATTCTCTGTTCTGCATCCAGAACCACAGTCAAGGTGCTTACTCAGGGTAAGGGCTGACATCTGGAAAATATTCACATCATGCTAATGGCGAGTGGGTAGCTTGTGCAAACAGGAGAAAGATAACTATTGAGGGACATGAAGGGAATTTCAATTGACAAAATCTTCATTGAGAAATGAATCTGAATCCAAAGTACTTCCTGAAGCTTTTGGGTTTAGGGGAAAGGGGCATTCTTTCTTTCCTTCTTTATTGTTTGGTTCCTGGGTGCAGGAGAGAGTTTGTGCCTTGAGAAAGTTGTGTTTGCTAGCTTTTTCAAAAGAACAGTCAAGAAGTTAGGAAAATAATTATCTTGATTGCAATAACCCTCTACCTGGAGACTAGGATAAAGAAATGTTTCTCCTTTGGTTTTTATTTCACAGCTGAACTTTACAGTTACTTAGATTTTCCTTTGCGCATGGTCTTAGCCTTACACAAACAACAAGACAAATAAAACAAATCCCAAAGCATATAGCATTACATCTCCCAGGCAGATGTAATTTACAGAAACAGTAGGCACACTTCAGGAGTTCACTGTGGTTTCAGAAGCATTTCCAATGCCAGCTATATTTCCCATGCTTAAATTGGGACTCCAGGAGTAGTTCAGTAGTCGGAATTAACTTTGCAAGTGCATATATACTGCAGAGCAGGAAAGCTTAATATAAGCAGTAAATCTGCTGCAGTGAGGTGGAGAGACCCTGCAGAGAGCCTGACACAATGGAAACTAAAGTATGTCTTTCTAAAAATCGGATTTTCTATGGGTTCTCCAGGAAAGAGTGGGATGTGTCCATGAGGAGGTGTGCATGTACATACCGAGCATATGTCACATACTGCAGTCAAGGCTTCTTGAAGCTACTAACAATGGATAATTCTCTTCAGAAAACATGATTTTGTAACATTGGTAAATAATTTCTCTGACCAAGTCTTAATTTTCATTATTTAAAAATCAAGTCTGATGATGAAAGCAGAAAGGGAAAAAAAGAGCCATAGTTTCAGAAATGAGTAAGTCACAAGAACACACCATCCATTTGTCAGGTTCAAATTGATTTTCTTTCAGCAAATGGAATATTTTCATTTATATAGAAAATGCCAATGTTTTTAGTTGACATTTCTCATTTTAAACAGAAACATCCTTCTTTCCATAGATTTTAATATTCTTCAAAAACAATCTAATTCAGAACAGAAACTCATTTTAAAATGCTGCCATTTCTCACACAATGAAAATCTTATTTTTCTGAGCTATCCCCAGTGCTAAATATTTTCCCCTAGTTTTGTAGGATGAGAAATATTTTCCTGTGTAGCAGATCAAAGGTATATTGTCTGGTGCAAGTCTTTGGTGTCCTTTGGCTCACAAAACCTGTTATCGCTGCTGTCTTGAAGTTCCTGTTTATTATTGAAGGTAGCAGGAACTTGAAATTCTTATGAGACTCAAATTGAGTTAAAACCCCCCTAATATCTTTCCTGCTGTTTGCATTAATCAGTCCTCTGTGGTCCATTTTCAGTTTTCCTACATCCAGGAGAGATGCCAGCTGGTTGCCACGTAGCAGCTTGGAGAGGCAAAGGAGCCTGACTGAAACAAATCAAGACCAACTTTGGGCACTTTGCGGTAAAGGAATGTTAGATGAGAATACAGAGGATTCCCATTGGAATGATGCACTGGAAGGTGCATAATGGTGTGCACCTTCCAGTAAGCATACAAATAAAACTGTTTTTGTTAAGGGAGCTACCATTTTCTAACTGCTCATCAGCTCAAAAACCTAGCATATATTTAAGTGTCATTGACAGTCAATAGATAGAAACAAACACTGATATTAGTCTCTTATATTTAGATATGAGACCTTTGGAGATTTCGTTGACTGTTAGGGAGAGCCTGAAAGAGAAGTTTCCTCTTGAATTGAGAGAGATGGGTTTGAAAATTGAGGCTTATCTGCTGTCATGGTTTAAACCCAGCTGGGCACAAAGCACTATGCAGATACTCACTCACTCCTCTTGCCCCTCTCACCCTCGTGGTAGGATGTGCAAGAGAAAAGAAAACCAAGGGCCTTGTGGATTGAGACAAGGGCAGGGAGGGCTCGCTTGCTAGTTATGGTCACAGACAAAACAGACTTGACTGCTTGACTCAAGGAAGAAAACGTAGAAAATTTAATCTGTTACTAACCAAACCGAGAACACACAGAGAAAAAAACCAGAATGGGATGATGACAGAAATGCAACCAGCTCTTTAAGACCTTGTTACCTTCACCTCTCCCTTCTTCCTGGGCTCACCTTACTCCTCGTGATACCTGTAACTCTTCCCTTCTCAGCAGCACAGAAGGGTAGGGAATGGGGGATTCCTCACATTCTTCCCTTGCTCCCATGGAACACAGTCACTAATAAAACTCTGCAGTGTGAGTCCTTCCCTGGGGCTGCAGCTCCTCATAGACTCCTCCCAGTGGGTCTTGTCCACATCAGCAGAACTCCAGGCAAACTCTGCTCATACACTACCTCCCTACAGACTCACAGATCCTCTGAGCACAGCTACCTCCTCTGCCATGGGGTCCTGCAAGAGCTGCTGGCAGAACTCAGCTCTACTCTCACCCTCCATGGGCTGCAGGGGAACAGCTGCTGTCTCATCATGGGATGCAGGGGGGTCTCATCTCTGGAATGTCTCCTCCACTCCTCCTTCACTGATCTTGGGGTCTGCATGGTTATTTCTCTGTCATCCCACTCCTTCCACCTCCCCCTCCCAATGTAGATTTCCCCTTAAATAGTGATCACAGAGGTGCCCAACTGTCCTGGCTGGGCCAGAGGTGGGTTTGACTTTGAACTGGGGAAAGTTTTGAGAACTCCTTACTCTCCCATTACAAAAAAAATGGCTCCACACAAATCCAACACATCTGGAAAAGTAGGATAACCCTAGTCTGTAGCTAGTTGCATGTGCATACATTTTCCCTTTAAAGTTTCTGTCCTTCCAACAGCTTCTGAGGTGGGGCATTGCTTTTCTCCTCCTGAGTCATTTGTGTGGAGGGGAGGAAGGAGGAGCTTTGAATATGTTCTGCATGGTCTCATAAATGTGTTACAGGCTTTACATTCACTTTTGCTGGAGTGAAAAAAGAGTTAAATTATTCAGAAGAAATCAAGTTAGAAGGTGGAATGAAACAAGGATTTTAGATTCATGGACATTTCTTTATTAAGTCTGTGCTATGTAATGCAGTCCCAATTGAAATGACCACTGACATGTTGCAAAATGTGAAAGCACAAACAAAATCACAATAGAATGAACAAAAGGATGAGTTGACAATAAAGTTTTAGCCCATTAAATTTATTATAAGACAAAGATTATGCTCTTTATTTCATTAATTTTGAAATGACAAATCCCTTTTTCATGAAAAACAAGAGTAAAGTGGTAGAGAATATTTGTTGTCTGGAGTCAAATGAAGTTTTGAAATAATTTCAGACTTACTGTTGCATCTAAATATTGTACTCTGTAACAACAGTACATGATGGAGATATTTGATGTTTTATAACTGTGTTTCTGTCTCTCAAGAGGAATAGCACTTGAAATAGCAGTCACCCTTCTAAGTCTGCTAACACAATAAATTGATACCAAAATATTAAATGCATGGTAGCTTTGTCAGTGCTGGGTGGCATGCAGTGTGACACTGCAATAACTTTACCTCCCAGTTCTCACCTTTGCAGAATGATTACCATCATGATACTGAAGAAAGAGTCCCATATTAACATCAGTCTTGGTGACCTGCAGAGGCTACATCTGTTTTTTTTCCTGTATATGATATATTTAAACCTCCCACAGGGAGTTTGTAGGTTAACCATCCTAACTATCCACTCTAGTTGTTTGTCTGTGATTTATACAGTTTATGATGGGACAGGCCTAGCTTATCAATGGATCAGTGGACTGATGTGACTCCACAGTGTGACATCTTCTTCTTTGGCTTCAGGGAATGCTATTGAGCTGACTCATAGTGGATCCCAGCTCTGTGGACAGCATTTACTTTTCAGCTGTATCACAAAACAACCCTATTGTGGAAGATTCTGTTGGATGGACTGAATAGATTGTTAAAATTTCCTCCTTGTTGCTCAAATCATAGACTCATAGAATCATAGAATGGTAGGGGTTGTAAGGGACCTCCAGAGATTATCATCTAGTCCAACTCCCCTGCAGAAGCAGGGTCACCTAGATCAGGTCGCATAGGAACATGTCCAGGCAGGTCTGGAAGACCTCCAAGGAAGGAGATCCCACAACCCCTCTGGGCAGCCTGTGCCAGGGCTCCCTCACCTGAACAGGGAAATGTTTTTTTTCTTATATTTAAGTGGAACTTTTTGTGTTCCAGCTTCATCCCATTACCCCTTGTCCTGTTGCTAGCTCCAATAGAAAAAAGAGATGTCCCAACCTCCTGACATCCACCTTTTAGATATTTGTAAATGTTAATATGATCTCCACTCAATCTCCTCTTCTCTAGACCAAACAGCCCCAATTCCTGCAGTTTTCCCTTGTATGAAAGATGTTCCAGTCCCCTGATCATCTTGGTGGCCCCGCGCTGGACTCTCTCCAGAAGTTCTCTGTCCCTCTTGAGCTGAGGAGCCAGGAACTGAAGATAAGACTCCAGATGAGACCTCAACAGGGCAGGGTAGAGAGGGAGAAGAACCTCCCTTGACCTGCTGGCCACACTCTTCTTGATGCATACCAGCCTGTACTGGTGCATGGAGTTGTTCTTTCCCAGATGCACGACTCTGCACTTGTTCAGTGATAACATTCAGGATGAGTTGTTCCATCACCTTTCCAGGGATGGAGGTGAGGCTGACTGACCTGTAGTTTCCTGGGTCATCTTTCCTGCCCTTTTTGGAGACTGGAGTGACATTGGCCTTTCTCCAGTCCTCAGGCACCTCACCTGTCCCCATGATTGTTCAAAAATGATGGAGAGAGGCTTAGCAATCACATCAGCCAGCTCTCTCAGCACTCTAGGATGCATCTCACCATGACCCATTGACTTATGAGCCTTAAGCTTGGCCAACAAGTCTTTAACCTCTTCCACCCAGGGTAAGTCCTCTGCTGTCCTGGCCATCATGTTATCCTTGCCAGACTGGGCTTCCTGAGGGCTGACCTTGGCCATAAAGATTGAAGCAAAGAAGGCATTCAGTACTTCAGCCTTCTCTGCATCCTCGGTCACCAGGGCACCCCCAGTGTTTAGTAGCAGGCCCACATTACCCTTTGCCATCCTCCTGCTGCTGATGTACTTGAAAAATGCCTTATTGCTGTCCTTAACATCCCTGGCTAAATTTAATTCTAGAAGGGCTCTAGCCTTCCTAGCTGCACCCCTGCATGCCCTGGCAATGTTCCTATGCTCTTCAAATCCTTCTAATGTTATTTGGATAACATGAAAAGTATTTAATGAAGCAAAAATATTACATATTTTGAAGCAATTAATGGGAAAATGTATATGGAAGGGTTTGCTGGATGCAGGAATAATGGCCTGATGATCCATACTATTTATACATGTTAGTTACTTCTAGACTGGACAAAGTAGCTTCTGCCAAGGGTGAAACCTGGTCACAGGGGTAATGCACATTTTGGACTTGAGGAAATTGATAGTACTTACTCAAAATCGTGACATACTCACTACCGCTGGTGGTGGAAGCAGGAGAGATGGACACAGAGTTCTGAAGAGCACTGCTTATCAACTAGACTTTCAAGCCAGCTGAAGTGCATGATGTCCATGAAGTGCATGAAGTACAAAAACCAGAGAAATATTTGTTTTTACAAAGGTGGAACAGTCTTATTCCAGTGTAAAAATAAAGTCTGCTCAGTGATTATAATATTTACTTGCCACATCCTACCTAATCAGGATTCAGTCCCTGATTTGATCATGGACATTTGCTGGTCTGAACCAGAATAAAAGTTTACTTTGGATGATCATGGTCAGATCACCTAGCAACTAATAACAAAGGAATCCAGTGACTAGGGTGATAGCAAGGTCAGATTCTTCCCTTTGAAAGTCAAGGTATTTTTAAGGTTTCTGAGATGAATCATCTCTGAAATTAAGGAAGCAATAATACTTTGCCTTGTTTGAAAGTCTTGTGCAGCATTTCCTTAGAGACTGGAGTTAGAGACTTAAAAGAACGATAGTATTTTAAAGTTCTTTTATACCCAGTGCATAGCTTTGAGCATATTTCAGTACTGAGAGGAAGCAGGGTCAGATAGCTCTAGAGCAGGTGGACATGAGAGTTTTAGGAAAATCATATGCTAAGAAACAGCTGGATTAATACAACAGTTCCTGCAGCTCCCACATTATCAACACACAAAGGCACAGACATTTTTCTTCCAACTGAGCAGACAACACAAATTGATCTTAAAGCTTTCAAGAAGAAAAATGGTAAAAATAGCTAATTTACCTGATTTATGTAAGCCATTAGCAATGTACTACTGTGTTCTGGTTCAACTTGGGTTGTAAATTTCACATGACAAAGAAGACAATTAAGGAAAAACAGGTAAGAAAATGAACAAATCGTTATTTTACTAATTTCTACTTAGCAAAGATTTCCTCCCCTCCACCATCCTTTCAACCAAAGACTCTTTCAAAGCATCTCAAATTACTATCTGAATGTGTGTGTCTTTGTATCTCTTGCTACAGCTGATTGACAGAAAAAGGACTGCTAACCTCTTGAAACATGTTTAAGTTCCCTTCTCATGACACAAAATACCCTTCCCTGGTTTATCTACCATTTTTGTACCACATCAGCCCAACTTACATAAAATTAAGCTAGTTTCTTGTTATAACTTGGAAAAAGATGTTTTTTGTTCCTCTATTTCCTTGATGCTGGTCCTGCATTAATTAGATGCTGAATTACCTTGTGTTTTCAGGAAGGCACCATATATCTTTTGCAGCACTCTGTAAGGAAAAGCAAGCAAGAACTAAGGGGGAAAAAAAAAGTCTGCATTCAGTCTGTGCAGGTAAGCAGAGCTCATATTTCAGCTCTAAATGGAGTAGGAATCTCCAATGTTAAGAGGAGATGTGGTGTTCAACTGATACAATGGTTCTGTGCTACCTTCTTCTGAGACCCCATGAGAAGTAGCAGTACCAGCAAGAGCAGTATACCAGACCTATAGCAATTTGGTATTCTGAATGGGTGAAATATCTTCTAGCTGGGTAAACTAGTGCTGAATGTTTGTTAGATTCACTAACATTCAGAACTTCTTTGCCCAATCAACAGAAATTTTCACAAAATCCCAATTCCAGCTGTAGCAGCTCATCACCATGGTGTGGAGAGCTTTGCTGACCCCTGCAGACCCCAGAAGCACCATGTGTAGATGGGGCACACCAAGCAGGCATAGCCTGTATATGCCATCTCTAGCATCTCCCTGCATAGTCTCCTTCTCAGCCTGGCCATTCAGAAGCCAAGGCTGGGACTTTAAATATCTGCATTTTCAAGCCATGCTTGGATCTGAAGTGAAGTTTGATACTTGTTCGAACCCAAAGTTTTTACAAAACAGAACTCTCTCTTTGCTCTTTCTTTTTTCACTGAAAACAAACACGTTTGTACTTTTCAATATCTCTAAATGAGATATGTTCTAGAAACTTAAAGATGGCAACTGTGTACTAGCAACGTAGTTTTTGGGTAGAAATATCATTGGTAGTCCTCATTCACTTCTTAGGCAGATTAACCTTAATACCTCCAAAGGAAACCTGATTTAAGGCCACATCTTTCTTGCTTTTGTATTCTTACAAAGTTTCTACTGTGTATTTTATTCTTACTGTCACTGTTCACTGAAAGAGCATATGTGCTGGTAAGAGGTGAGGGTACCACCCAGTTGTTTGGATAATAGCAAATGGTCAGCAACCTTGATGGGAGGAAGTCTATAATAACATTCTTGCAGTGATTACCAAGCACTCTTGTTCAGGCTTAGGAGCAACCCTAGAGTGCACGAAGTGGAAACTCAGAGAAGGAACTTAAATTCATTCTGAAGAAGGTGGACCATTCAACTATATATTTCTTTTTATATGGTATTTATTTATGATTTTCCCCTTTTTCTTACTCTACACAGAATTCTGAATGGAATTTCTCTTCAGGCACCAGACATTTTCTCCACAGACTTTTCCTTCAACTGTGGCTTTTAAGTCACAGTACATGTGAAGTGATATGGGAGAAGAGAAGGTATGATATTCTTTTCCAAGAGAAGCTTTAAAGGATGATAAATATTTGTCTAAGCAGAGCATTCAAGCCATTTGCAAATTTACATAATGGCACTCCAGGTGAGGTGATGCATGGCAATTACTTGTAACTGGATAAAACTGAGGAATTCGGTATGCTGATGACTACAAACACTCATCCTACCTCTTCACTCTTTAATAAGGGTTTTGTGGGGAAAAGATAGGTCTTTAAGGAAGGCTGTGAAGGACATGTCAGGTTGGACATAAAGGACATCTCCTTGCTGCCCCCAGGAGTGTGACTGTTGTATCCATCCACTCACTTCCTGACCATAGCCATGCCTTTCAGCTTTTCAGCTTGCATCAATTCCTTAAAAACTTAAAGATGCTCATCATTTCCCTAAGATGCACATATTATCCTGACTTCTTTGGCTCCCACAGCAATGTGCCTTGTGTTGTAATTAGCACCTTTCAATTAGCAGCACTTGCATCATCAAGGCAAAGAGTCAAGGCAAAGAGGAACACATAGACTTACTTGGCTGTAGGCAATTAAATCGAGCAAACAGCACCTTGATGCCCGAGACATGGTAGGGGAAGGTCAATAGTTCAGAGCAAATAAATAGTGGATTGTAGAGATGCAGAAAGGTATAATTAAATTTCTATTTAACTTGTATTTAAAGTGCAGAATTGAACTATGTGTCTGACTGAATGTGATGAGATTTTGCCGTTAACTTTGCTTGGGCCAGAATTTCACTCTGGAACAGGTTTTTAACTTCTGGGATACTTTTTTCTACATCAATTTGAGCAAAGGAGAGGAGGATTTAAAAAAGGTAATACAATTGTCTTACTCAGGAAAATCACATCAAGATCTAGGGAAAAAGAGAAAAGGAGTCATGCAAGTAATTATGATAGTAGTTATCTCTCAGACAAAGTATGGAATGAGAAAAGCAATGTTAGGGAAGCAGAAAGAGGCAGATAAGTAAAAGCTCAGGGCAAATCATCCAAAACTTGAACTTCAAAGAGAGTTTCTAGTGTGCTATGGTCTGGATCATTTGCACAGGCAGATCCATTCTTGTATTGATGGCATCTGGGATTCTGAAGTATCAGAGCATGAGTGTTTCATGCTACTGGTGCACTTCTGGAAGGCTCTAACAAATAAACACAATACTGAAGGTGAAATCCTGGACACTATATTGGAACAAGAAGTCACTTTTTTACTGATCCTTGTTACCAAAGTCTTACTCTCCTTCCTTCTTCACCCAAGTCTTCACCCCACCAGCAAAGGAGGCACACTGAGCTTATCTCCAGCATGGCAGTGGGTGATTCTGCTTTCTTTGTCTCACCAAAAAATAGAATAATTACCAGAAAAAGTCAAATGTAAATATTCAGTTTTTAACCAAGGTTGTCCCAGGCAGAGCTTTAACTCATACCTCCATCTGCCTTTTAAGAATACAATGTAATTAATATGCATTATTTCTAGGGGAAGAATTGTCATATTTTGTTATGCTATGGAAACAAGAGCACTTTGCTTATACACAGAGAACATAATTAGAAAAGAGATATTTAAAACAAATCCCTCACAAATGTGAAAAGCAGTAAGGGTGACATTTTGAAGAATTTTTCTTTTTTTTTCTTGTGGAAAGCCAAACATTAAACAGATTTCACATATTGCAGGAGCTCACCTGTGGGCTCAAGGTAAAGCAGAGGCCTAGAGAAAAGAATAAAAAGGACACGTCTGCACCGGCAAGTGCAGGTTACCTGATATTGTTCTTTGACACTAGGGCCAAGTGGTGTGGAATAGCCTATATCCACACTATTAACCTTTAATATCCTTCTACACTGTGAGGGTAACTAACCTTCCTGTAGAGAACAGTCCTTGGCCTGTGATAAATTTGGCCTATGAATTCTTTGGGAGAGTGCTAATCAATCTGGACGAAAACACACTACATGTTGTGATATAGTTCAGTAGTATAAATTATGAAGAGCCAAGGCCTGGCACCTTCTGTGGCATTATTTAATTTACAACTATAGATGCAGCTGAAATATATTCAGAGCAATTGAAGGGCTCTGGGATTCCTTCCTCCTGGCACTTATAGATCTGCTCAGAAGTGTTACATTTATTAGCTTGCGTTTATATCATTAACCCTTTGCAGACATATGCTATGGTATATTCAGCTGCTCAATGGAGTATCCCTGCAGGTTTGACACACTGTTCCTTCAAACCTTGGCCAGTAAGAGAGATGCTGCTGAGCTTCCCAAAGACAATCTGTCATAACCTATCTCAGACAAAGACCTTACTTTCCTACCTTTTATTTTCTTCTACTTCATATATTTCCCCATTTAAGCTTCTAAAAATTTCCTTCTCTCCCTGAGCAAGCTGAGAATCTCCAGGCTTCCTCTTGGACAGAGTGCAAGGAGTCATTCTGGATTTCATGCTAAAAATGCTCCTGGTCTCTTTCCTTTGTAAACAGTAGCGGACCTCACTGCTGAGAAAGAAAAGTTTGTGACAAAGGCAAGCTAAGTTAGCTGCAATTCCCATGGGGCAAGAATCCAGCTCTTTTTTGTCCTTCCAGTGATGGCTTTCTAGTCTGTCAATGTTCTGTCATATCTTGTCAGGCTCTTTATGATGCTTTCTTTTTTGAGAGTATGGCCAAGCTAAAACAATTCCATTCAGCTGAGGCTGTATTAAAACAGCAAAATGAAAAACATCTCTAAAACCCAGGTAGATGTACAGAAAATCATCTCTTAGACACAGGTACCAGCTCTCTCAGCCAATTGTTAGTATCTACAGTTGTGTGACTTCAGCCATTCAATCCCTGGGCACAATTCCAAGCAAACTTTGGATCTGCTCAGATAAGAAACTCTATATAAAGACAATATGCTGGAACCTGTGTTGCTCTTGTTATTGTGTGGGTCTACATGGGTTAGAAAAACACCTCAGTAGTTGAGTTAGGGTGTTCCTGGGACTGACCTTTGTGCATGCACCATGGAGCCTCCCAAGCCATCCCAGTCATTCAGTTGCTATTTGGGAAGCAGAAGGAAAGATATGCCTGTTTTTGTAAAAAGGAGAATACGTGTTTGACTCACATTTCCACATTGGTAACATGGTAGTTGCTGTCTGATGGTTACACCAGCTATTGCCACATGGATTGTGCATGAAGGGACTGATGCATGAGATGTAGCGTTTGCTGAGCAACAAGGGAGAGCTCCTGGCCACAACAAGAAGTGCTGTGTGTGCTGCAAAGACAGCAGGTCCAAGAAGGTCAAACAAGATCTGCTCACTTTTTTGTCACTATTTAAAAGCATAAAATAGCACAAAAGTGCTCTTTGCTTAAACAATGCATGACGTTATCTTGAACACTGATGCTGGAGCTTTGGTAGAGAAGTCATATTACACCTCTGTCAGGAAGGTACTTCACTGAGTGCTACTGTCAGAGTTTTAGGCCTCTTCCTCTTTCATGTGTTCTGTGTATAGGCTTTGTGATTCGTCTTTAAGTGGGATTAATAGATTCTTCAGATCTACCCCACAACAGGAAGTTCTGGGCATTCAATTCACATCCTTGAAGGAAGAACACAGCTATAGGAAAAACATACATATATATTTACATTGCTAATATGAAAATATAATCTGTAAGCACCCAAGATGTTATCTGGCCACAACTGGGCAAGACTAACTAAGGATTTTGCTGCTGTGTGCATGCAGAAGCTGATGGCTGTATGGCTTTTAAAACTCAAGTGGAAACACAGAAGAAAATATAAGAAAAGGAAATAGCAAAGTGGGTAACTTGTGGAAAGTTATGCTAGAGAAACTAGTTTGAAATCCAAATAATCAATGGGAATGTCAATTTGTGGTAAAAAAAATAGTAAATTATAACAAAAAAAAAAAGTTTGTTACTTTAATTAAAGAAGTCTGGCAGTTACTGCTTTAACTTACCTAACAATTCCTATATTAAAATTTCCACAACGAATTTTGTAAGAGGCTTTCATAACTAATTTTTGTAATGAGCAGCAGACATAGGACAGAGAATGTGGTGAGGGCCAAGGATGTGTCATTTGTTGCTTGCTATTTGGATTTTGGTCTTAAATTTCTATTGCATTTCTTTTTTTCTCTACTTTTTTGGTTTTTTGCCTCAGGGTGAGAAGGACTCCCTCCTGCATTGGTATAAACACAATAAGCGCAGAAATTCATTTGAAATTCTAGTTTAGTACAAATTAAGCCAAAATTAAATTCAACAAGTCAGAGCTGCAGTTATGTGAGCTTTGGCAGAAGAGGACATAATCTAGACAGCAGGATCTTGCAGCCGTTCTTTGACGTCTTTGGTAATAACAGCATTCTTGGAATATTTTAAAATTATCTAGGAGGCAGCAGGGCATTGACTGTCCAGATATGATATCAGTTTCTGTAGGTATTAGTGCAACCTGAGCAGCAAGAATGTTTGATGTCCTCCTCTTCTAGTTGCAATAACAATCACTTTATTGAAAAGGAGATTGATACTTTTCTCTTAGTTTTGCTTAAATTTATACTGATGTCTGACTCTCTTAGGTTTTGATTTTCTTTTTTTCTTTGCCTTTATCTTGAATGAGAAGATCATATATGCCTAATAAATGGCTTAGTATTTTGATGCCAAATGAGAGCTTATTTGACTTACTGTCATCTAGAGGATGTAACTAAATACAATATAAAATTGCACTACCTACTGTGTAAGGTCAGCAAAGAACTGGTCTCAAACTCTGAATGAAATACATATTTATCTTTCTCATACAATAGGAATCTGAAAGAATGTTTATGATGGCTATAAAATTTCAAAAAGTGACAAGGTAGAGCTTAATATCAGGGATTCCTTGAGGTATAGCAGCAAAAGGGAAGTGGTGGCAGTCCCATCACTTTGCAGTCAGTGACAGCGTTGTGCTTCGCTAAAAGGTCTGTAGATAAGGGCCTGACACAGGCAGTGATAGAGCAGATCCAGCTGATCTTTCTATTTCCTGTTCTCATGCAGCTGTCAGCAAGTCCTGTACAAATTCTGACTGTGAAGAATAAACTATTTTTTAAAATTTTAAATAACTCAGTCCTCACTGATAAAGATGAAAATCTGAGATTTTCAAGTAGAAATTGTTTGATGTCCTTTGAGTTTTTAACCATCTGACTTGTTTATGCCTTCAACAGCCATAACTACTATCTGCAGTGCAATTACCCAGGTGGCTCTGTCTGAGAATGCTGTTTCTTGCTGAGCCAGTAATTGATGGATAACAGGAAGCATCTGAACATGGATGTTAAATTATATTCACTGTAGGAATAGATTGCATTGCCACCACTGTTGCTATATTTATTTAAACCAGTAATCATTGTTGCCATTTTATGTGCCCTCAGGAATTGGATGCTGACACACTTGCTCAGCATGTCTCTTTTTTCCAGAGGTGTAACACATGGATAGGGGAATGGATCAAAGCAATTGCAGGAAGAGAGCACTTCAAGATTTGCCCACTGTTTACATAACATAAACTGTGGATAGATGAGTCGAGCACAAAAATGTACACTTTGATAAGAATAGAAATAGTACCCAGGCTTTGAGATTGAACAAGTTAGTACAGACCTCTGCTTACAGAGAGTGCACCTTGCCGACAGGACAGCACACAAGTTGACAAAACTATCAATTCTGACCATTGGGATACAATTTTCCATCACTGGACACCTTGGGTGGGAGAGGTGTCAAGGACTTGACATGATGATGAATCTTGGACATTTTTTTTGAGAGGGAGGGATTTAGCAAGAATGAAACCGAGGAACTTTTTTCTCCCCATCACTCAGACACAGGGCTCTGTAGATCTCTGTCTGGTAAGCCATGTGGAATCTTTGATGTGTGGAAAGAGTTGGTTTCTCAGTTGTAGACATCTTTAGCAAAGTGTGCCAACCACAGGGCCATCAAAAGCATAGTTTGCTTCCACATATGCTGGTGTAAGCTAATCGGAGGATGGTAAGTGTGATGAGGAAGGCTTTAAAATAGCATGGCTGTAGAGATTAATTGACAAAGATGATTTGATTTGGAAGAGGCAATTGGTGTAGATACATAAAAATATAAATGGCATGAAGAGAACAAGAATTGATTAGTATTTGAGTGAATACATCAAATTGTGAGTGAAAGAAGCTCCCCCAGCCCCCCCCACTGCTCTGAAGCACAAAGGACCAGAGGAAACCTCTGGTTCCGGAAGTTACCAGACTGGAGTTTACTGGGAGTGGGAGATGTATAAGTGGATAAGTAACTTGTTTTTTGTCCTGCTTTTATAATCCTGTTGTGCCCACTGTTGTCCTGTCTGAAAGGCACAGTGCCAGACTGGGTAGTCCTTCCTGTATGGACCTCACTGTGATTTCAAATGTCATATTTTTTTTATAGCATCTCTTGCAAGTATAAATAATGTTAGAAATAACTAAGTCAGTCTTCTCCACATCCTTTTATGTACTGCTGGGATTTCAAACACAAAAATTTAGAGCATATTCTACAGTACTTCTGTCATACATGCATTATAGATGTCACGCTGTAGAACTGCCATGATAGTTGTGTTTCTTCTCAGGCTCTGAGAGAAGACAAGTCTGCATTTCAAGGTGAGTGTGCCCACAGTCATAATACTTAAACTATTTCAATATAGGAAATGACATAATTAAACCAGGTATGGGAATAAAGTAATAGCCTGTATTATCAACTACTTCTGTTTTGTGAGGGTGAATTACACTAGGAAGGTTGGTTTGTAAACTGATTAGAGACCTAATGATATAAAAACTATGCATAAAACATAAATGGAGTCTCATAAGACTTTTCTGCATGCACGAAGGGTTCATAATCTGTTTCTCTCTGGCCTTGCTACTGCATGGAAGGCTTAGAATATAATATTAACCTTGAAATGACCTTTAATTAGGATGAGACTGGATTTCCTCTCTTATAGTGATGTATCTTGTGAGTGATTAGTAGCTGTCATTGAAAAATATCTCATCTATATTTCTAAAGCCATTTGGTTTCCAGATGAACACTTTGACTACGAATCTCTGATAGAGAGATCAGCCAGAGAGAACTGGGACTATGTTCTTGTGTTCCTCCTGAAATTTTCAGCAAGATGAGGAAGACTGTATTTTGCAGAGACTTTCATTATGTAGTTTCAGATCTTTCTTTTCATATCTTTTAACAAAGTCAGTTGCCACCAATTATTCAACTTCATGAGCTTGAACTAATTCACTACTGTGTACATTGACATTGATACTTCTCTAAAAATCTTCCTCATTGACTTTTTGTTTACAGTATCACAGATTAATATACCTTATCTGCTTCTTTTACATTTTTAATTAAGCTAAAATTAAAAAATAAATGTAAAGGTAAAAGTAAAATTAAAAATGGATATAAATTTTTGCCTCACTGTGATCCCATGAGCAGACTCTGGTGCAATGTGGATTCCCATATAGAAGGATGTGTTCTCAACTCATGATAAGTCTATTCGATCAGTTCTGCTCTCTGTGGTATGTATGTGTTCAGCAGATGCAATATATAGGAGTACCTTTAAACAAGGGGTTTCAGGTTTGGTCACTGTTGTGGTTTTGCCCAGCCAGCAATGAAGCACCATGACAGTCTCTCACTCAGTGACCCCCATCCACCTGCACCCTCATTAGGATGGCAGAGACCCCAGAGAGGGAGGATCCTACATCCTATTCCTAAGTGCTGCACCCCACTTTCTGACTTTTACACTGCATCACATAACCAGGAACTGGAGTGTCAAAGCTTGTCTGGTGTCATCACAAACTGAACTTGGACAGGGAATACTTACCAATGCAGAAGCATGTAAGGCTCTTGAAGTAAGGGTGCAAGAGGCAAGAATCTGTGAAAGCTTTATCGTGGCAGTGGATGAAAGTGGTGCTGGGTGATCACATTTGAGATGACCACAGCTACAAATACAATCACTGTGTACTTGTGAATATATCAATTAAATCACTGAAATTTCAGTCTGTCATCTGCTTTCAAACTACTTGGATTGTTCCTCAGATCCTGACTTGTTTATCCAAAGCCAGTTTCCTGAGGTCTTGGCTTTCTCCCTTACTGACTGTATCAAATCTTTACAAATTACATCTGCCTTTGCTTGAAATGAAAAGCACATTGTTATTTGAAAAGAGATCCCAGTCATGATCCTGGAGTCTCTTTTCCATGACTAAATCTCAGGGTACTGGCACATCTTAAAAATCTGCTGAGCAGGAGAAGGTAGAGAGCGTGGAACCAGAATACTGCTGAGAAACTCATCTGTCGTAATGGCTACTCGCCTAGCATTCAGATCCAGCTTAAGTGAGATGCTGATGAGCTGATATTGCCTGCCATATGAACCTACACTTTTTCCTAAAGTCTCCAGGCAGGCCAATGCCTGAATGACAAAGCTAGGTAGGAAATGAACAATAAGTGACTCTATTGCTGACACTTGCTGCACTGGGCTGTGTTATCTTACCTGTTAGTTATGCCCTGTGGGCCAACAGAGGAAATGAGAGACAGGTAGGAGGAAACAGAGGTAATCAAGGCAGGAGGAAAAGAAGGAAAGCACTGAATAAGGAAAGGACTGATTCTTATCTTCCTACCTCTTTCTTCTTTTTCCTTTGCTTTTCTTAATAATTCCTTCCACAAAGGATTTCCCTGTGTCTGTTTCTTTGCTAGCTCCACATGTCTCCTCTCTGTAGAGATGTCTGACATGAGGGTGCTCGATCAGTATTTGTGACACTGCAATGGATGTGAAACATGGGACAGAATCTGAGCTTTACACACTTCACTGAGAGATATATGAGACCTGACAGAAGATATCATACATTCTACGTAGCTGCTCTGAGCATCTGGTGACACTGTGTGAAGGTATCTTGGGAAGAACAACCTAGTGGGGGGTATCCTTGACATGACTGGGTCTGAATGAGGATCCCTGCTGCATATTGCACTTTCAACGACCGCAGCAGTGGAAGCTGGAGCAAAGGCAGACCAACTCCATGGACACAGCCTAGAAGCTCTATCGAGGTGGAGGGCCTGGGACAGGCACTGCTGTTATTACTGCTGGACCATGAAAACAGCCGTAGCCTTTGGGGAATTTTTTAGCTAAGATCATATTTAATTAAAATACATTAATATGAGATTTATAATTTTTTTTTACCCAGAGAAAGAAAAGCATTGAGGGCTACAAGGCAAAAGATATTGCCATGTTTTCCTGTTACCTTAGTATCACTAAAGTCTCAGTTTCTGAAAGCTACTGCTGCTGCAGTTTGGTCCTTATTGATAAACATCTTTTGTAGTACATCACCAAGTTATTTAGTCAGTTTGAGGGCTGAATACTTAATTTTGTCAGAAACATGCAACTACTGTTTTAACATAGCTGTAAGTTTGCTCCTCTTTGCTGACAAGGAAAAAATATTACACAGCAGGGTTTTAAAATTATGTCACTGGAAAGATGGACTTGGCCCCAGATATCACCCTGAATGCTTTCATAGCAAATGATGGCTATAGCCTGTACTTGTGCTAGATATTAACTGACTGAATGGTTAAATAAATGAGAACAAAAGAACATTTTACTGAAACTGGCTTTAAATTTGGAGCAACAAAAGTCTTCCACTAGCCTTTAAATTTTGTGTGTGTGTGTGTGTGTGTATGCAACTCTAGGCAGTGCTCTGTTTGTTCAGGTGTATAACTTCTGTAGTTGTGAGTGATCAATCAAAGCCACTCTTGTGGCACACTACTGATCTGTCTCTTTATTGACATTCATTTTATCAACTTCAGAAATTTACGATGTGGATATTTACATGTAACTTGTAGCTTTGAAGTGTCCAGGAGTACACAGACGCCCATGTCCTCCAAGATCAGCTGCTGAAGGCCAGGTAAGCTATATTCGGTCATCCCAGTGTCATAAGACACTTAGATGTGAGTAAGTGGATCAAGATCCTAAAATCTGGCAAAATGGATTGTGGTCATGATGTCTATGCTACGTGGGGATGGAGTGGGATGTACACTTGTTTTTGGGCTGATGTGCTCCAAGTGTTCACAAGCACTGCAAGTGTTCTGCAGGGTCAGGACTTGCTTGTAGTTAAAACAAAGATTAGATAAATGCATGAATCCTTGAAGGCACCTACATTAAGTCTTGTCATTCCCAGAAGCTTCCTCATATTAAAATTTATTAAATCCTCTCCCTATTGGACTGTCAATATTTGTCAGTAAATTGCTTATTAACATGAAATTAGTTTCCTTATTTTGACGTGTTTTCTTGGAATTTGCTACTGGAAACATAAAATTACAATTTTCTTTAAGTTATGTTAGCTTTACATGAAATAAAAGTTCCTGAGTTTAACAGGGCAGAATTTCAGAGTGCTGGTAGATCATAATATCATGTGGTGACTGAAATGATCTTTGCTGGCTTTCTTACTGTAAAATAGATTAACTGAATCCATGACAATGCTCTTTATGCATTTGTCTTATTTTTCCCTGCACCTAACATTGTGTTTCAAGACCCATATTTCTCCTGCAAGGATCTGTATAGATTCCATGGATTTATAGGCTTCCTCGGCTGCCCCTTGGCTGTGGACACAGAGCCTTGCAATGCTTTGTGATGTAGAAATGTAGAAATAGGACCCACATCTTTCATCAGGCAGGGAGTGGGGCCATGGGCATGGGCTCAGCCCAAACACATGGCTTGGGAACTGCTGGTCCTGTGAATCACCTCCAGGACTTGAGACTCCAGGACAGGCTGTTTGACAAAGTAGGAGGAACTCCTTTATTTTGAAACAAGTGATGGATTGAAGGGGATTCAGATATGACTACTCCTTCCACCTTTCCTGCCAACTAATACTACCTAGTGCGGTGTCCTCCTTTTAGATGACTGCTTTCTCAAAAGAATTTGGAATAAAAAATGGTGTCTGGGTTGGACTAAAACCAAATTCTGAGAGACTGAAATTTTCAATGAACTGGAAAAGCTGATCTTCATTGAGATTTATTTGTTAAACTAATAAACTATCTTAGAAGTAGAGCACAAATAATTTGTAGATGCACATAATATTATAGAGTAATACAGATACTTATGGTCCTATTTGGTCACAGAGTCAGAATCTGTTAGTCTAATTTTTTTGGTAAATGTCCTGGAAGGTGATGTAAATTGCATTAAAGCTTGTCCCTAGATTCAGCAGCCCTCTGTCTTAATTTAGCATATTTTATCTACATCATCTCCCTTTTAACTTCATGAGTAGCAAGAAGCTGGCTAGTCATTAATAGATGTCATATTCATTACTCCAGCTGAAATGATGCTTTTACTCTGAGACTTGCCTGTTAGTAAGACATTGTAGCCGTGCAAAAAATTATTCTGCTTTGTTCTTACTGGAATATATCAGCCTCTTTTTATCTTTTATTGCACCTCATTAAATCAACTACATCCCTGTGTTAAATCAACCACAGGCCAATCGTTGTCAACAGGAGGAATTCTACTCTTTACTGTTAAAGCATAGGGACCATAATCTGTTACCATTATTATACTTGACAAATACAAATTTGTTAAATCAGAGGGCACAAGTCTTTGCCTTCCTAAATCGTCTTGTAACCCCTTTCTTGCTGCTTTCCATTTCATTCGAGATCAGTCAAATTATACTTGCCTTGAGGTAAAATATGACAATTATTTGTCTAAAATAATAATCTACTCTCCAAATTACTTTTCATAGGTTTCATCTGAAAGTCATGAAGTGCTTTACTTCATGGACCTTACATGATCTCACTTTCGTAGGGAGAGAAGTAAGGAGAAACAGAAAGGACCTTGAGAATAGAGAATGAAGGTAATGTAGTGCAAATAGTACCACATCATTAAGTGAGTTTTGACTCTGTTTATTTTCCTACTAGTTATATTTTGGAACATAGTCAATAGCGATACATGGTTCCATCAGCTTAGACTAGGATTATTCTTCGTCACTTGATCTTGGTTTATTTTCAAATTTCAGATACAATTTTGCCCCATGGCAGATGAGGTAGAAAGAATAACAGAAATGCAATGGCAACTTCCTTTTTATTCTGTCTTTTGGAGGAAATTGCTATCACTTTGACTAAAATTCGCTTCCTTTAACACACACAAATTTGTTTGCTGTAGCTAGTGGGGTCATAGGGAACACCATTAAAAGCAGCATTTGGTTTGTTACGTTCCCAGCAGCTTTTCAGCAAATATTTTTTTAAGACAAGATTGTTCTTGGTCTCATCCATGAGAATGGCAGAAGAGGCTTCAGACAGTGTTAGTTCAGATATCTGAAATCGTTCTGCCTGAAATGTGCAGAGCTCTGCCTGTTGCATTGGTAAAGCCAGGGCTGAAAAAATCCATCTTTTAGCATTAAATTTTTACTGCTTATTTGGTTTTATACTACAGTTATAAACTCTGTTGTTGTTTTATTTGCTGATCAGTTTTATTAGGTGCCTTCTGATGAACAACAAGAAGCACATAATAAAAACCATCCGCAATATGGTGATGACTTCTTTCTCTTAGTCACAGATCTAAAACTAGTCCCTAGTGTGCTGCTATACACAACCCTGTCTTGTTTTTGATACTTGTTACTAAAATGTTCATTAGAGTCCTGGCTGGCATTTTTGACTGAATTTGCATTGTGTTGCTGTTAAAGGAGATACTCTCCTGGGAATCTCTTTCTGGTTCATTTGTAATTTCTTCTACACCATGCTCCACTGGATAAACCTCACTGGAGCAAATATCATAGTCAGATAAATGCATGAAAGAATGAAACCATTTGCATTTAGTGAGAATATGACCCTTATCCAATAGCAGTAGGTGTTGAAATTCTGATCTTTATTTCTCCCTCGATCAGCACCTGTGTACCACATATAATGTTTTATTACACAATCAAGACTCATTTACTCATAAATCTATCCCTTGCTGTGGAATTATCTGCTATACTGTACTGTGCAGTCAAACTTTAAATGCTGGCATGTTTCTATGACTTCTGTGGAAAATCCTACCTGGCCTAACCTAAAAGGAACCAGTGTTTTTGCTTTACACTAATCAAAACAAAACCCCAGAGGTTCCTGTTCATCCTTTAAGTAATATTGTGTTGATGTCTGGGTATTAGGGAGGGTGTTCAGCCAGACTGCCCAAAGACCTGTTGCTCCATGTGATAGGATCTTCTGGAAAAGGAGTAATATTTTCATGATACACCTGATAAACATGATTCACCGTGAGATGAAGTTGTACAGGACTTCAATGGAGCAATGTTTAGATTTCTTGAAGATAGCTTTGGCTTGTCTATCATTGATAGCACAGCAGGCAATACCTTCCTGAACACTGCCAGATAATGCACACCTCTTGCCAGTGAAAAACATGCCCATAAAGAGACAATTAACATTGATGGACACGATCTGTTAAAGAGGAGAACTGAAGATTCAGAAACCACTTCTGAGAACCATCACCAGGAGGTGTTAAAGGTAGGCAGTGGAATTTAAATACCAGACTTTGAGTGCATAGGCTTTACAAGGGTTTCAAATTTTAGTGAAAACTTAGTGGCTGCTGTAAATTATGTGTTGCTCTTGCTGCAGCTTTGCAAGATTGACCTTACTTTCTAGTTCAAACTTTATTTCAATTACATACTGGAGTAATGATTGAGACGGTACTCTATCACTGTCAAAAATAATGTTAAGTCATACCGGTAATTCATGCAGTTAGCTCTTAACCTGTATTTTTTGCTATATTTTCAGAAACTTTGAGAGGCCTCCAGTGGTCTGTAATCTAAATATCAAATGATGACATTTAAAGTTTGGAAGAAAAAGAAATACACTGCTACTTACTATGGAAGTCTATTAATTACCCTTCTCTTTCACATTTAACAGTTCCTTATTCCCTGTAAGCCACTCCTAGAGGCTGGACCTTGAACCATCATCACTTCTTAAACATATAATTCCTAAAAGGAAGTTATTTGCTGCTTATTTGTTTTTAATCACTTTCCTTTACACAAATGCAAAACATAATGCTGTATTTGTGAGCTTTATGTCTTTTTAGGACATTACAGTGCTTTAGTGTATGTTTTTCTGAAAACAACTTTGGAAAATTAATGAAAAGTAATTTTACTTGTGTAGCACCTACTGGCAGCAGGAGCCAAATCTTCTTTATTGGAACCTCAAAGCATCTGAAAATATGAAATGCAATTATAATTTTTTAGGACTGACTCCTTTTCTCTTAATTTAATTTTAACATTAAATAAAATTAATCATCTTTAATATTTCCTTATTGCAACATCTGGATCAGCTTTTATTTTTATGTTTGCCTCACTTCCAATTACATTAACTAATTTCCTGCACTAAAAAGTGAGATGTCAGAAACTTTTTGCCGTTAATAAATACCTTTAGCCATAATACAGTCTTTCATCATAATATTCTTCTGTGAACAAAAACATTTGATTTCAATGATTTCTAGCTGCCTACTTTTGTAATTCTGTAATTGGTTCAGAGCCATGTTAAACCATGCTGTAAGAAAATCAACACTGCAAGAAATATCTGTACATTGCATCCAGCCTCATGTCCTTAAGATGTTAAACACTTAACAGATTCTGATGGCCTCTGCATCCCCATAAATGACTCTTAGGAACTCTGTGGTGTAGGTTCTCTATATTATGGTTACTGCAGCCACAAATAGCACAAGTCTTCAGGTTCTCTACACATCTTGTCAGCTCTACTTGTTTCAACCACGAAATGAGAAGAACTTTGAACATATTATGGGCAATATAAAGCAGAAGATACAACATCACCTTGTTTTTTAGGAATTTTACTATTACTACTGGAGTCCCTATATTTTGCTCATGGTTACTAGTGTGAACCTGAAGGATTGCTTTTACAAGCCAAGTTCAGAGGTATAGATGGAAACACAAAATCCTTCTGGTGTTGATTGGAAGGGACTTCAGGGGTCATCTTGTCCTTCCTCTAACTCAAGGTGAGACTGTCACCAACACTAGACTTGATCAGTAGAGCCCATAATAAGGATCTATCACCCCTCTAGTGCTGTACAGTGCTATACCACCTACTAGTCAAAGAAACTCCCATTAAAGTAAAAGATGAACCTCTCAAGCCACAACATGTGACTGTTGCTCCTTGTATATGGCTAATGTATGTCATAACCAAAAAAAGTGACTATATAATTCCTATGGGCACATTTGTAGACTGCTGTAGACCATCTCATTACCAAGCTAAAGAAACCCACATCTGTCAACATTTTCTCACAGATCACGAGCTCCTGAGAGCTGTGTCTCTCAGCAATAGAATCCTGAAGTCCTGACTCAAAACTACTACTATGTCTGTGCTTCCATAAATAAAGCTTGTAAGAGAGGCAATACGAGGTCTTATGTGTAAATCCACGGCCTGCCAGTGTGAGGCAAGGCACTCAGCTATATGTCCAGTCTCCCTACATAGTCAACAGATTGATACAAGAACCACTGAAGATCTTACAACAGTGATCAAGAGTGGAGCATTTACTTGTCTCTGCTGACTGTACTGGGAGCCTTCGTACTGCAGTGTAGCAAGTTAGCACTTGCACACTGAGCAGGGGATTGTCTGAAGTTAGCAAACAGGAGATCATGCACAGGATTGCACCAGAAAAAGAATCTCTGACTCAGAAGTGCACAGCAGCTGCCTGAATCCCCTGGGGAGCTGTGACACAAGGTCAGCCTCAGAGAGGAGATGTCTGACTGAAGAGGAGGTATATGGCTCATTCCTGCTAAGCACATAGATTTCAAGCTAGCATTTCCATTTGGCTGAATATTAGGTGGAAAACAACCCCACAACTTTATTTTTTTATTTTTTTAAATTTTTTTTAGCAAAATTAACAAACCTCTGAAGCATAACTGGGCAAGATTTTAAGACTTGGGTTATATACTGCTTACATTACAGATTCAAAAAGCCATATTGTTGTCCTGGATTTCTGCTTTGTTTGGTGGTTTGGGGTATGTTTCACACAGCGTTGGATAATGCTGATATGTTCAGGAAGTCACATTTCCCTCTTTTTCACTAGTTGAAAAATATTTTGTTTTGCAGGTATCGGACACTGGAATCGGTAATATGTAATTGTCCTAAACAGATGCAAACTAGACAAAAAATGAAAATGCAGCCATTCAGAAATAAAAGGTACACTTTATTCAAATAAAGTTGGTGTCCTCCAGCTGTGCTTCATCTAGATGATCCTTAAGTTTCATTACTGGTGCTATATGCTCTGGGAAAAACTGTTAATTCATATATTTTTTATAGAAAAAGTACTTTATTTATTTTCAACAAAAATGTTAACTTTTTTTACTAACAACTACAAAAACCTGTTATTCCAATTCCTTTGGAGTAATTAAGTTAAACATTTTAAAGGTAAAGTCCAATCCTTTTACTTAGGCTGAATATTAAATTGCAATGCAAATAGGAAATTGCAGGTATATTATGCAAACAGAGAAAAAAAATGGGGACTGAAAAGACTGCAGGAGAGATTGGAATAGTAGGTAATGTAATATATATGCTCCATAAACCACATAATCTTTATTATGAATTTGTAATTTGTACAGAGACTGTGAAAAGAGTAAGGAATGATTTTAGAAATATACTTCAAACTTACATTATTTCATTACTCATTGCCTAAGTTAAACCATGTAATTAATTTTTTCCATTCCAGAATTGGATATATATTCCATCTATCACTGACTCATGAAAGATTTCCTTTTCTTGGCCCTTTGTGTACTGAATTTCTTCTTAGATCTCAGTAGGTACCTTAAAGTTATGAGAATTGTACAGTATAACATTAGCCTACATATAGAATAAATAATCTGATAAAAACTGAAAGCTCAAAGTGGTAACAACTGAAGAGAGTTATTTCGACATCAAAATCTGCAGTAGTTAGTTATGATTTACCTACCTTACAAGTATTCTCACCTACACAAACATTTCTTTCTGGGTGCTTAAAATATGTCCTGTTGCTGCAAGCCAAACTTACATATTTTGAATTTCAAACAGAATGTTGTGGAGTTATATTCTGTGTGATCTTACCTAGGCCAAGTAAAGTGAAGAAATTAACACTATATGATTCCAGAAACCTTTAATGTCATCTGAAACTTGATATCTCCTTGCTCCTTTGCCTAAAGAGATGCTGGAGCATGTCCAAAAATGGGCAATAAAGCTGGTGAAGGGTCTAGAGAACAAGAACTGAGGGAACTCAGTGTTTATTCTGGATAAGAGGAAGCTGAGAGGAGACACAATCACTCTCTACAGCTACCTGAAAGAGGATTGTAGTGAGCTGGGAGTCCATCTCTTCTCTCCGGTAATGAATGATAGAACAAGAGGAAATAGGTTCAAGTTGTGCCAGGGAAGGTTTAGATGGGACATTAGAAAGAACTTTTTCACTGAGAGGGTTATTAATATTGGAATGGACTGCCCAGGGAGATGGTCGATTAACCATCTCTGGAGATATTTAGAAGGCTCATAGATTAAGTGCTGAGGGACATGGTTTAGTGATGGGCTTGACAGTGTTATGCTGGTGGTTGGACTAAATGACCTGAAAGTTCTCCTCCAACCGTAACGGTTCTATGGTTCTATAATTCCATATGGAGATCTATCTAGATGGCTATCATGTACGTGGCTACAGAAAAGCCTCTTTTAATAAATTCTATATTACTCCATATGTTCTTAATTTTATCTGACTCAGCTTTAAAAATAGTTCCTTTTTTAGTCCCACGTTATTCCCATAGAAATTGTTGTTGAGAAGCTTGGTATTGTAATGCTTAAATTTTTCTTTCTAATTTCCAGCCCAAATTTATTCATAATCAATTTATACCCATTTGTTCTTGTGTCAGCATGGCCTTTGGCTTAAATAGTTGTTTTCTCTGCCTGATATTTACATCCCTGAAATGCTTACAAAGAATGAGAGCAAAGACAGATGGCTATTGCTTAACCTGTAATTCGTATTAATTATTATAATTAATCAGTTTATTGGAGTTCAAGATGGCGTAATTGAGCAAGATTTGGTATCCGGCTAAAATTTCTTAGCAGAAAAGTTCATCGAAGATTTTGAGTTAGTAAATAAATCCTAATAGTAAATGTTTTCTAATAATTGTTATTACTGAGATGAACTGAAACAATTCTACCAAGAGAAAGAAGAGATACACACAAATAGTCTCTTATAAGGAAACTCAAATGGGCCACTGGTGTTGCTGATAAACAGTTCTTGCTCTGGGTAGTTCTTTTTTTTCCTGGGTCTATTAACAAGTGTTTTAAAGATATGCCTGCATTACCATATTGATTTGGATTCTTCAGTAAAAACTTTCTGATTGTCCCCATTGGGAATTCTTTGGCTCCTGAGGCATAGTGGCTGAGGAGGGATGAACTGTAATCCTTGGAGAAAAGGCAAAATGAGGTCATCTATGCCCAAGACACAGTTGAGGCAATTGTTTGTTGGGTGGAAAACTGGATGGCTGGGCACAGAGAGTGGTAGGGAATGGAGTTAAATCCAGCTGATGGCCAGTCACCAGTGGTGTTCCATGGGGCTCGGTGTTGGGGCCTGTTCAGTTTAATATCTTTATTAGTCATCTGGATGAGGGGATTGAGTGCACCCTCGATAAGTTTGCAGATGACATGAAGCTCAAATGACATGATCTGCTTGAGGATGGGAAAGCTCTTCAGAAGGCCTTGGACAGGTTGGATGGATGGGCCAAAACCAATTGCATGAGGTTTAACAAGGCCAAGTGCTGAGTCCTGCACTTGAGTCATTACAATCCCATGAAAAAGCTACAGGCTTGGATATGTGTGGTTGAGAAGCCGTCCAAAGGAAAAGGATCTGGGGATGTTGAGAACTGGCTGAACATGAGCCAGCAGTGTGTCCAGGTGGCCAAGAAGACCAGTGGCATCCTGGCTTGTATCAGAAATAGTGTGACCAGCAGGAAGTGATTTTCCCTCTGTACTCGGCACTGGTGAGGCCATACCTCAAGTACTGTGTTCAGTTCTGGGTCCCTCACTATGAGAAACACATTGAAGTGCTGGAGCATATCCAATAAAAAGCAAGAAGCTGGTGAAGAGTTTAGACCAGAAGTCCTGTGCAGACTGACTGAGGGAGCTGAAGTTATTCAGCCTGGAGAAGAGAAGGTTGAGAAGAGACACGGTCACTCTCTACAACTACCTGGAAGGAGGCCATAGTAACTTGAGTGTTAGTCTCTTCTTTCAAGTAACAAATGATAGGACAAGAGGAAATGGCCTAAAATTGTGCCAGGGAAGGTTTAGATTGCATATTAAGAAAAACTTCACTGAGGGGATTGATAAACACTGGCACAGGTTGCCAGGGGAGGTAGTAGAGACACCATCCCTAGAGATATTTAAAAGACACATATATGAGGTGCTGAAAGACATGGTTTAGTGGGTGGCTTGGCAGTGTGAAGTCAGTGGTTGGACTTGATGATCTTAATGGTCTTTTTGAACTGAAACAATTCTATGAATCTATGACCTGTAGGGGCTTTCAGTTTGTAGCACAGACCGTATCCAGTCCAAAGCAAAATCTCTTTACTGGTCCTGTAGCATGGATGTCAGAACCTCAGGACCAAATATACTATTCCACTTCTGTCTTTAATGAGCGATAATACGTTCATCATTGTTCTAATTTTACATATGTTTAATTAGATTCTCATTTTCCTATTTAGCCTTCCACTTTGCCTAATTTCTCAGCTACTACCTTTAGCTGTTAAACATCCAGCTTGTGTTACAAACATCAGCTTTTCCATGAATGAGATTCTTAATCACATTAAGCTGCTCTGAATAGACAGCCTGGCTCCAGCATAGGCAGGGCTCTGGCTTTCACAGGTCATGCTTGCCCCATGCTGACTCTCTGCAAAGCTCTCCTGGCATTTGCCCTCAGCATGGTATTGAGTTACCTCTTTTAGATCTATGTGGAGCTTGTTCAAATTTGAAGGATTTATTGCCTCTGTTTTATATTGTGTGGAACCAAGTACAATTTTCTAAATATGGAAACAGCATTTTGCACATATTTACACAGCATCAATACAAAGAAAATAAGAGGTAATAAGTCTTAGCAGTTCTCTGTCTACAGCTGTTCTCAGGAGAACTATCCCAAGTATTTCTTTTAGTCCTCAGCAACCTGGATAAACCACCCAAGGTGGATTGCATGTTGATTGTCCTTAAAACTTTTATAGGCATTTGTGATAAACATTTTTATATCCTAGGTGTGTTGATTCATTCATAGAATCATAGAATGGTAGGAGTTGCAAGGGACCATTAGAGATCATCTAGTCCAACCCCCCTGCAGAAGCAGGTTCACCTAGATCAGGTCACATAGGAACTTGTCCAGGCGGGTCTTGAAGACCTCCAAGGAAGGAGACTCCACAACGCCTCTGTGCAGCCTGTGCCACTGCTCCGTCACCTGAACAGTGAAAAACTTTGCTTCATCTCTATTTTCAGAGACATTGCAAAATGTTTTTAACTTCTACTTGTAAAATACTCAGAAGAGAGACAGTAGATCACGATATCATCATCTTTCCTCCCATCTACTGCTGTTGGAGGGACATGGAATTCCTCTGTATGCCCTTTACTGCAGTTATATTCTGGTATCTTCCTGGATAAAATTGAAAAGCTACAGTGAGCTGGGAATTTAATATTAATTTCTACTTTTGTAATGACCTTTGTAATCGTTTGATCATAAAAGATTATTCTCATTGTGACCTTTGAAATTTGTAAGGTTTCACTTCTGCAGGATTGTGTGAGTCATTTCTGAATGAAAAGCTCTCTTCCCTCACCCCATTTCTGTTGCTTTGTTTCACTCTGGTTTAGTTTGATATGAAGATTTTTTTGTGCAAAGATACATATGGTGCTATAGTTTAAGGTAATGGCCCCACTGTAAATATATTTCTGGGTAATTCCATAGTAAAGAATTCAGTGCATCACTTCCAGTGCATACAATTAATTATGAATAGTTGCTATCAGGCAGCACTGTTTGGTTTAGGCACTGCATCAGTTAGGGATATTGCAAGAAAAACTATAACGATTATGAAGTCTGCAACTCCTCTGTCTTCTGTCAGCATACTTGCATAAGAATTGAGCCTAGATTTTACAACTGAATGGCTCCCTTTGCAAAAAAATCCATTTAATTTTTTAATGAAATTACCTTTAAAAAAAAAAAAAAGAGAGAGAGAGGGAGGAAAAAAAATTCACATGGGATATTGCTGACCATAGATGAGGTTATCAGCAAGGTTGACTTTTGTGAATCAAAGTAACTTTCTATGATTTCCAAGTATTTTGACTGTCTGCCCCAGAGTTCACATCAGCTGAGAAACTCCTGACAAGCTTCTATCACAGAAGAGTGTGAAGATTTGAAAATGGCAAGTTCAATTGCAAGTTTTGCTCCAGTTAAATACTTTTTCATCTTTCCTCTCTGCTTCTGCCTAGATTTTCTTTAACATCTTCAGTTCCTACCTAGAGATTTCCTTTCTTCTTCTGTCATGGTTTAGGCCCATCAAGGGACAAAAGACCACGATTAGACTCCAGTACCAAAGACCTGAGAAATGTCAAAGGGCAGGGAGGGTTTAATTGGTGCTTATGGTCCAGGACAAAACAGACCAGGCCGCTCGGCTTGGGGAAGAAAACAGGAAATAATTTAATCCACCAACAACTAAAATATAACCATAAAACCCCAAAACATAACCAACAGAATACAACATAGTGGTAGAATGCTGAAGAGTACAATGAGACCTTTAAGACCACCTTCTCTCCATCCCTCCCCTCTTCCCAGGCTCAGAGCCCTGATACTGATGTCTTTATCTCATCCCCCTCTTCCCATCTCCACTTCCAGTTCCAGGTCAAATTTTTATCTCTCTTTTCTTCTGGCTCCTAAGAGCTCTTTGTATGAGCTGAGTGTCACCATCATCTCCTTGGCCCAAGTGGAAGGGCTAGAATTTGGCTAAAGTAGGAGCAGTGGGGAACAAGCAGAGACACCACCTTACTGAAATCCATTGTCAGCTAGGGACAGATACTGAGAGAGAGTCTATGTGCCTGGGTGTCCTCAAGCTGATGCATACTCAGTTGATCAGCATTCTGATCAGCAGAGAGAAGTTGGAGGAGTGAAGCATATTCAGGACAAGGACTTCAGAGAAAGAATAATGCTACACTGACTGTGATTTTTTTTCTTTACTACGTTATGCATGGGTCTTTACATCTTCCTTTACATCCTCAAATCTATAAAATATGCATTTTTGAAACTATTACTGTCAGTTCAATAGTTCTGATATAAAATGAGAAAATATCAAAACCTTGCAGTGAAACTGTATTGATCATGACAAGATTTTATCTTTATTTGTGTAATGCCTACCATAGGGCAATTCAAGTCCCATCTGAGACTAAATTATATCATATAATATCATATCATATCATATCATATCATATCATATCATATCATATCATATCTGCAGTTTGCTTATTTAATTTAATTTCAGTTTTCTTAAATAAGTGGTAAATGGGTACCCTCTTTATAAAAGAACTTCCCATTTGAACTAGAGTAGCTGAGTACACAAAGGAGAAAGATTCCTCCCACTTTACTGCCTTTCATCTAATAGTGGTGTTTGTTTAAAGACTATTCCAGAAAGAACTGGACTTTAGTTTAGTGGCAAATGCCTATCAAGTAACAAGTTGCACAATGAAAGAGGCAGAATCTTACTTTCCTAAGAAGTGTGGGCTGTCTTACCGACTTTAACTTCTTGGACCTTCACATGACCTTGAGAGTAAGTCTCTTTCCCAATTTTCCTTTGATGTTCACTGGTAACACAAGTTGTATGATTTTCCATTAATGCATTATCTGATCTTGTAGGAACTCCTTTAAAAACTAGAAGCATTTGTATGTTTAACACTGGTAAAGCAAAACATGAAAACAAGCTGATCTATAAGGAACTCATCAAACATTTTGTTATCTGCCTGCTAATTACGGTTGTTTGATAACAATGATCTGCATAGGAAAGGGTGTGAATGAATGTGAATGATCAGGTGATAAAGCCGCTGGATTTTTAACGGGGGGTATTAATATATTGAGAAAAATGAATAAAGACTAACAAGTATTTTAACACAAATTTAGCCATAAAGCTGTTTGGGTACTGTCATTGTGACTGAGATCTCACACACAGTCCTCTGAAGACAAAGTCACCTGCAGGGATGGTTCCTTTAATAATCAGTGGGAGGAAGTAGGTTAGATTATTTGTTTTTCAACAAATTAGATGCTTCACTTAGTGAGGTGAACCCTTCTTAGGGTGTGTCTTCCTGTCTTTCATTTGCAGAGACAGCACTGGGTGATGGGAGACATCTCTGTTGCATTTATTGAATATTGAGTGAGATAAACTTCCCACCATCCACAATTTCCAACCCTAACTTATCGTCAGATCATTTTTTTCCTTGTCTTCCTCCCCATCTTTCTCTATATTCCATTGTGTAACGATTGATTATATTACAGCAGCTGTCAAAATTAGTTATAAGCAACATACAGAGACAAATCTTGTCCTAAAAAAATTACAGCTGAAGGGTAGATGAAAAGAATGGGACTTGTGTATGCATTTCAGGTTTCATATATTATTCTTTTGAAATTAATTAGACATTAATTATATATATTAACAGTCCCCAGTCTCTCCTCTGTTAATAGCTATGAGCTAGCTCTCCCAAATGCAAGTCATTTTGCTTTACAGAATAAAACCTCTTCTATACAAACAATTTTTGTCAATTACAATTAATATCTATCTCTGGATGGCTCCTTTTCCCCCTGCTTCTCCCACTTCATTCCTCTCTTGTTGTATATTCACCTGTCTTCTTCCCTGTGCTTTTGTCTCTACACCTTTCCACACCTTTTCCTGTACAATCTCACAGCCTTGCAACAGCTGTCCCACTCCTCACTAGCTAGCTCTCTGCTCCTCCATGTATTTACTGCATAGAATAGAGTTTCTTTATTCTCCCACTTCTAAGAAAGATTTTGCTTATTTTCCTCTTCATTGCATTCATTCAGCTCTGTCTCATTCCCATCACCCAAAGGCTGGCTGGCAGTAGGAGGGGTAGGAATGATCGAACTGCAGCAGTAATGGGTACTCCATAAGTCTTCACAGCCATGGACATGGGATGAAGCTACAACCAAGAGTCACTTCAGCAGTGACTCGATTGTTTGCTTCAAATGTTTCACCCCAGCCTTGATGAGAGGATGAGAAGAAGCATAGTGTGGAGCAGGATGGGATGGGCTCTGACTCAGATGTGGCTGGCTTGAGTCTTCATCCTCCTTGTTATTAGCAAAGGAACTAATCTGACACAGATTTTTTGGCAAGTTCTTTCCTTTACACTGTGTGAGGTAGTGGGAGGAAACCTCCAACTAAGGACTACCTATCTCCATGTGGGACTTCACTGGGACAGGTAACTCACATGCCTTTCAAATTTTTGTGACATTGGATGCATTATTCCCATGAAATGAGTTTTGATTTGTTCTCTTGAGTTATATAAGGCCTTAGCCTAGCCAAAAGTGTTATCTTGCTCTAATCATAAACAATCAATCTCATTTTTGGATGACTGATGTAACAATAAAGCCTGAAGCTTTATCAGGAAGGTAATCAAGGACCACTTAACAGAATATGGCTTTGCAAACTGTGAAGCAAGTAAGGTAATGTCTGTCATATCACATAGGCTTCCTGTAGAACTCAGTCTCTAGATATTTGGTTTCGTGATCCTTCCCAGTAGACTTGTTGGATTAAAATCGATCTTAAAGAAAGTGCCAATACTGAGAGTACAAACTGGATAATCATTGAGAGTAAGCTTTTTCCACTTAAACTTAAGGAAAAGCTTTTTTACTGTAAAGATGAGGGAGCCCTGGCACAGGCTGCCCAGGGAGGATGTGGAGTCTCCTTCTCTGGAGGTTTTCAAAACCCACTTGAACGTGTCCCCATGCAGCTTGATCTAGGTGGACCTACTTTAGCAGGAGGTTGGACTAGATGATCTCTAGAGGTCCTTCCAACCCCACCATTCTATGATTCTAAGATTATTCCTACCCTATTTGCAATAACGTAACACCACCAACTTTACTAACTTTGCCAGAAACCACTAACAAATTTCATGGGATTTTGTTTGATTTTTTTTTTTAATGTTACCTATTACAGACATATCTCTAGAAACGGGGTTCTGTGTCAATGAAGTTGCCCACTGTTCAAAACCTAGCTATATGGCAGCTTTAGCACCAGTATCTCAAATTGCTAACCTGCACAGTCTATGGTCCATTTTAATTTGTACTGAATCTGTCACAAACTTTTCAATTTCTTCAAATTCAGCAAAAGATGACTATAGGGAAATAAATTGAAAAGAACCTAAGTTTTCTTATGGAAATAGATTTTATGCAAAGCTGGTGTGGTGAGTTGACCTTGGCTGTCTGCTGGGTGCCCAACAAGCTACTCCTCAGCAGAATACAGGCAGAAACCAAGATGGAAAACTCATGAGTCAGGATAAAGGTAGTTGAATAAAGAAAAGCAAAGATTATGTGCAGAGATGAAGGAAAACAAATGGATCTATTTTCTACTTTCCATCGGCAGATGGTGTCCAAAAATTCCGTGGGAAGTAAGACCTCAGTAGGTGTAGTGGCTGCTTCAGAAGACAAACTCCTTAATAACAAATGTCCCACTTCCTTCTCTCTCTTATCTTGTACTGCTGAATGGAACCTCATATGGTGCATAATATCCTCTTGGTCAGTTTAGGTCATCTGTCCCAGCAATGGCCTCTCCCAGCTTCTTGCCCACCCCGTCCTACTGGCCATTGGTAGGTAGGTGTTGGATAGACAGCCTTGAAACTGTGCAAGCACTGCTCAGCAGTAGCCAAAATACTGATGTGCTATCAACATTTTCCAGCTACAAAGCAGACTTCTATGGAGGCTGCTATGGGGAATGCGAACTCCATCCCAGTCAGACTCAATACAGATGTATCTACAAAAATTTTTTCCTCAAATAATGTTAATTTCTTATGGACACGACATTATAATTCATTAAATTGAAATGCTATCTTACATATACTTGAGAGATTTTATACACCTGAAAATCAGAGTAGAGAGGAGAGATGTTCATTGTTTTTTCTCTGACACAGACATCTCTCTTTGCTCGGAGGATGGTGTTAGCAGACTGTGAGGCAAGATGCCATTCCCAACCATGGAAGCTCATCTTTTTCCAAGTGAGATACTCTAGGATATTTGACACGTCTTCAGTGGTCTGGTGGGTATGCTGTCAGCATAATGTAGAGCATATAATTACATTAGGGCAACTCAGATGGTGTTTAAGCCTGTTTTTAGGAATTAGAATAACTCCCCTAGTGTTTAGAGATCCATTTCAAGTAAAGGAAATGACATTTACTTTCCGTAAGTACAAAGAATGGTGAAATTTTTTGATTCAAGTGAACTTTTTATCTGTTTACAATCACACATTGACGTACAAAGTTACACCTCATTGTGAAGACTGTCTTTTCATTATTTTTTGTTATCAATGCATTGGAAGTGCTGTGGTTTCCTGTCCCAGTGCATGTGCAGTATGATACAAACAAGAACGCCTATTGAGCATGACTCCTAAGGAAATCTGTGTTTGTAGTTCTGGGAAAAAAAAAGGTTCTACGCAAAATGATAGTGCTGATATCCTGGTTAAGGAAATACACTGCACCAGGAGACTTTAGATTCAGTCCTTAACTGTGCCTGGGGATGATCGTGAGACTTTGTGGAAGAGTCCAGATCTGGGTTCAAGCTCCCTTTGTGACATCTTGTTTCTGATTTAGCTGGCCCCTGGGCCAGACCATAGTACAGTTCTGCACAGCCTGACTTCACTCCATCCTCCTTCACCACTGTGAGCAGCCACAGTGACGCGAATACTTTCTGACATAGGACTGCCCTGGCCTTGACTTTCTTTCTGATATTAGCAGCCAGAACACAATGATGTAGGAGACGCTGGGTTGGCATTGAGCCAAGGGAGAAGTCTCTCTGCTCTTGGCTGCTCAACAGCAAAGAGTTGTCATGCTCTCTTGGCATGAGGAGACAGCCTCTGTCTCAGTGTATTCTCCATGGGGTGAGTGGAGACATTTTACCGAATTCCTTCTTCTGACTTCATAGACTTTAATGGAACAATATGTCAGAAATTTCAGTGAGTTAATTGCCTTGCTCATGAAAGCAAAGTACTTACTTGTTGGTAAACAAAGCCATATCACAATAGCTTTTATAAAATGATGTACTTCTTAAATTACAGTTTGGATAACTTCTTTTCATCATGTAACACAGTATGGAGCTGATTGGTGATCAGCCAAGTCAGTACACTTATTTTTCCCCAAAATGCTACAAGAAATTGAAGATTTCAGTTCATTGGGGAATTGTGGGTTCCTCTATTCACAATAGTTTTCCATGTTGCATAACTTGAAGACGTTAAAAAAATCTACAGGAAATGAAGGAATATTCTGCAAAGTGTTTGTTTTTCTTTGTGTATTTTGAAGGGAAGGAATGGAGACAAGAAAGATATGATGAAATCTGACTGTCAGAGGAGAAAAAAAATTATGTAAAATGAATCCTCTTACACTGAAAATTCAAGGACATCTAAGCTTCCTAGCTAGAGCTAAGAATCCATCATTATACTAATTAAAATCTGAACAAATGAACTATAGGTATTCTTGGTTCAGTTACAAGAATGTTAGCACATAAAAATTAGGGATGATATATGCAAACTTTCTGGTACTGACCCCTTTTCCATGATGTTCTGCTTATCCATATTCTTTCCCCCTCTTGCCATACTCCCTCAAGAGAATGAATGGTGGAGGTTTTCAAGAAGTGATAAGTGTCAAGTGGTTTTCATGGAGTGTGACAACGGAATTACTCAACCAGGAATCTGCTTGGATAACTTTTATACACTATCTAAAACAATATCCTTGCTTCCTTTATCTCTAGTGATTCTCAATTTTGTAGTTTGTTTGCTTTTCTATTCTCTTTTATTACTCTTAAAAAATGTTTTACCGTACACACACGGTTGCATTCCTACAGATCTCAGTTATTGATCACTGCCATTTGTGTTTACAATCCCAGGATTTGGGGATCTATCTGTTCATATACTATACTACATTTTTATTCTAGAATCACAGGCAGTTTACCCTTCACAGAGTATCTACTTGTTATCATCACATATTACTTAACAGTAGGAATTGCACTGCACAATTGCACACGGCTAGACTAAAGCTAAAGCAATTTAGAATATAGTTATCTGACCTCTAGACAACTGCTGTCACAACTATAACATAGAATTATAGAATCATAGAACGGTAGGATTGGAAGGGACTTTAAGAGATCTTCTAGTTCAACTCCCCTGCAGAAACAGGTCAACCTAGATCAGGTTGCACAGCAAAATGTCCAGAAGGGTATTGAAGACCTCCAAGGAAGGAGACTCCACAACCCCTCTGGGCAGCCTGTGCCAGGGCTCCCTCACCCTCACGGTGAAAGATTTTTTTCTTATATTTAAGTGGAACATTTTGTGTTCCAGCTTCATCCCATTACCCCTTGTCCTGTTCCTAGCTACAATAGAAAAAAGGGATGTCCCAACCTCCTGACACCCACCCTTTAGATATTTGTAACTGTTAATAAATCTCCCCTCAATCTCCTCTTTTCCAGACTAAACAGCCCCAGTTCCTGCAGCCTTTCCTCATATAAAAGATGTTCCAGTCTCCTGATCATCTTGGTGGCCCTGCACTGGACTCTGTCCAGAAGTTCTCTGTCGCTCTTGAGCTGAGGAGCCCAAAACTGGACACAAGACTACAGATGAGGCCTCACCATGACAGGGTAGAGTGGGAGAAGAACCTCCCTTGACCTGCTGGCCACACTTTTCTTGATGCATTCCATTGGCCTTTTTTGCCACGAGGGCACATTGCTGGCTCATGTTTAGCTTATTATCAATCAGGACTCCCAGGTCTCTCTCTGCAGAGCTGCTCTTCAGCAGTTCGACCCCCAGCCTGTACTGGCGCATGGGGTTGTTCGTTCCCAGATGCAGGACTCTGCCTTTGTCCTTGTTGAACTTCATGAGGTTCCTCTCTGCCCAACTCTCAAGCTGGTCCAGATCCCGCTGAATGGCAGCACAGCCTTCTGGGGAATCAGCCAGTCCTCCCAGTTTGGTGTCACTCTGGTGTCCCAGTTTGGGTACACTCTGTCCCCTCATCCAGATTGTTGATGAAGATGTTGAACAAGACTGGCCCCAGAATCGATCGCTGTGGAGCTCCACTAGCCACAGGCCTCCAACTCGATTCTGTGGCATTGCTCACCACCCTCTGGGCTCTGTCATTCAGCCACCTCTCGATCCACCTCATTGTCCTCTCATCCAAGCCACACTGCCTGAGCTTTCTGATGAGGATGTTATGGGAGACAGTGTCAAAAGCCTTGCTGAAGTCAAGGTAGATGATATCTGTTACTCTCATCTAGTCAGCCATTTATGCTCTCATAGAAGGCTATCAGATTGGTGAAGCAGGATTTCCCCTTGGTGACTGCATGTTGATACCTTTGATGACCATCTTTTCCTTCATATGTTCGGTGATAACATTCAGGATGAGTTGTTCCATCACTTTTCCAGGGATGGAGGTGAGCCTGACCAGCCTGTAGTTTCCTGGGTTGTCCTTCCTGCCCTTTTTGAAGACTGGCGTGACATCAGCCTTTCTCCATTCCTCAGGCACCTCACCTGTCCTCCATGATTTTTCAGATATGAGGGAGAGAGACTTAGCAATCACATCAGCCAGCTAATGTCTACTCAAGCTGACATTAAGCTTAAGCTTAATTTAGCTCAAGCTAAAGTCAGCTCAAGCCAAGAGAATTGTGGACAAACACAGAGAACCTATATTCATTGTTAGGTTAGTGCGAAGCTTATGGCCTCTTACCAGTAATGGCAAACTTATTTTTACTCAACTACTGAGCTCAAATTTTGGTTAGGAAGTTCATGTGAAGATCTTCTGAAGGTCAAAGATTTTTCCTTATGTACTAATTATGGAAATATTAGAGTAAATATGTAACAAAAATACTTAATAAAAGAAACCTACAAACCTTGAAATGGTGTAAATATACAGTTTTAATAAGTTTACTCCTATAAGTTTTAAATATTAAAACCCATTTATGGATTTTCTATCTATGTAGGTTTAATCTTGTCCATGCTTCAGCTGTTAAGCCGTAAGAAAGAATCTCATTACAACTGCAGATTGGAATTTTTATGGTCTAATCACTGGCAGAAAACTTCATTATTACAAATGTGATAAGTGAATGTACTAATCATCTGTCTCTTGACAAACTAAATTTAACCTTTAACCTGAGTTTTATCTTCAGTGCATAATTTATCTTCAGTAGTTCTCTAGCCCATTTAATCTTATTTTGTGGTTTGTTCTAGATGTGTGAGCATAAATTCAACCCTTTACCACATATGGTCATTTCCTTTCATTCCTCTTCTATTGATATACTTGTTTTTCTTTATTGAGGAGGTGCTAGGACATCATTTTAGCAGTTTATCTTAAATTTGTCAGCCTTTTATAAAAACTCTAAGTGTATTAGCATTTCCACATCCTCTTTAGCATGTTTCACGTGTGTTTTAGGCTTTTTATATTAGCAGTAGTCTTTGACTTCCTAGTCTGGATTTCAGTTTGGATTTCAGAGACACTGATAAAGGACTACAACATGCTTAGTATTTATATTCATTAGCGTGAAAACCATAAAACAGTAACACTCTACTAGAGGCATTAGATATCTAAACCAATGTGCCTTAACTTGAGGAAGTATTGCCGGTCTGATGCTGCTGAGACGAAAATGAGTCCCCACACACATGACATGCAGTCATAACTGAACTGCACTTTGAGATACCCAATACAATTAATTTGACATCCGGAGCCCACCTTGCATCCTCAAGATCCTGAAATGCCAGGTTTGCAGGTGGATTGGTTTCAAATATAGACTTATAAAAATATCAGCAGAGACAATATTCCTCTGAGGTCTCAGGAGCCCTTTTAATGGATCTAACTTGTTCCAGCTCTCTTGTTTCAATGAAACCTATGGGAACACTTCTTCAGAGTGTAATTTGCCTTAAGCTTTTATGAATTGTTTTAAGAAACCATCAAGTATTCAAAAGCAACACTTTTACACAATATCATAAACTTTATTCAGCAAAGTGGCTTGTCTTGGTAATTGTTGCTCACTCTTGTAAAAGTGCTGCTCTGACACTGGTTGACTGATCACTTTAGGAATAATTGCTTGACTGTTCTTTGTTTGGGGGGGAATGTGAGTGAAAAGGAGATTCATGATGCTACTGGATTTCATCTTTTTTTTTTTTTAATATCTCAGTTGCCTTCAATGAGATAGGATGGAGCTGATTCCTGAAAGTTTTAAAAAAAATTGGAGATTTGGATAAGGTAGTATCAAACACAGGTAAAGTGATTTGTCTCTCGTGCTGGTTTCAAGGATGTCAATATGTATTGTGTTGGTTTGAATAAATAATTAACTTCTCTTCTATTTGATGAGCTGCAGAGCTACACACACTGGGCTTGTACATGTTGCTGCTTCTCCCTAGGCCTCTAATACTTTGGTACAAAACAAAGGAAGGAAAATACTAAGATTATAACAATAAAACATTTTCTTTACTCAGCCTACATACACATACATAGCACTTTCTGGATTTGAGCAGTAGCCTCTCTATCTCTCACTTTTCAGTATTGAATTATTTGTGTAATACACTACCTGCATTATCTATCCTGATCTTTAATTTGCACCTGTCCATTATGTGTAGTCTTATTTCTACTGTGATTATCAGGGATATATCCGTGTATAGATGCAAAACAGGTTGTAGGAGATGAATGTGAAAAACTAGAGTGCCTTGTAAACAAACTGTAGTCATTGACTGGGGACAGAGTCCTACTATTGACCAAACAGCATATAATCAAGGAGCAATCTTGATTTTCTTCTTAATGTTAAGTTCCCTTGAAGTAGCACTTGTGAATAATTTTTTATCAATTTTAGCAAGCTAAATATAAAGCTCCATTACTTCCCACTCAATAAGATCCAGCACAGAGCACTTGAGCATGTGTCTCAATGATACTCAGTCTCCTTATACATATCATATTAAAATCACAGAAACTGTTGTGGTTCAGGCCCATCCAGGAACAAAGGACCACAATCAGTCATAAGTACCAAGGGCCTTTGGAACTTCCTAAGGACAGGGAGGGCTCACTTGCTACTTATGATCCCAGACAAAACAGACAAGACTACTGGAATTAGGGAAGAAAACAAAACTTAATTTAATCTGCTATCAACCAAAACATAACAGAAATATCCAATGGAAAACCAATACAGAGTAGGGTGAATGATGAAAAGTGCAACCAATCTCTTAAGATACCCTTCCCCTCATCCCTCCTCTCTTCCCTGGCTCAGAGTCCTGGTCCTGGTGTCGTTATCTCCTTCCCCCCTGGGCAGTGCAGATGGGCAGGGAATGGGGAAGTGCAGTTAGTCCTTTCCTGATGGCTCCTGCTATATATCTCATTTCCAAGCAGAAAGACTCTTCACTGGTCCTCCTCTGCTCCAGCTCTGCACCAACCTCTCTGACATGTTCATCCTGAGGGCTGCAGCTCCAATCTGTTTACTTTGGGTTGGGATTCAAAATGATGGACTCCTCTGACGTGGGGTCTCCAACTCTCTTCCCCTCTGGCATGAGGTCCTGTTGAGCTGTTGGAAATTATTAGTCTTGCCATTGCCCTCCACAGGTTGCAGGGCAACAGCCTGCACTCTTGCTGCTGGCTGTAGGAGTGTCTCTGGTTCAGCTCTCCTTCTCCTTTCCTTCTCTGTGGGGTCTGTGTGGTTGCTTCCATCTTACTCTAACCTTCAGCCTCCTCCTACACACTGCAAATATCTGTTCGTAAATAGTGATGGCAGAGGCATTAGATTGGCCCAATGGCGATGTAGGTGGGTTCAAACTCAGAGCCAGGGGAAAGTTTTGAGAACTGCTTGCATGGGCAGTCCCCTCCCCTTGTTACCAAGCAAAAGCCGCTCCACACAAACTCATCACAGAAACACAGAAATATATAATGATTTGGCTGGGAAGGGACCTTTAAAGGTCATCTAGTCCAACTCCTCTGCAGTAAGAAGGGAAATCTTCAACTACATTAGGTTGCTCAGAGACCTGTCTGACCTGACTTGAATATTTCCAGGGATGGGACATCTACAACCTCTCTGGGTAACCTGCATCATGGTTTTGCCACCCTCATAAAACCAAAAAAATTCATTAGATCTAGGTGAACCCGTCCTCTTAATTTAAAATCATTATCCTTTGTCCTAAAGCTACAAGTCTGGATAAAAAAATTCTGTCCCTATCTTTCTTATAAGTCCACTTTAAGTATCAAAGGGCCACAATAAGGTCTCCCTGGAGACCATGAGTTAAATTAAAAGAACTGAAGAACAGAGATGATGACTGTGGCCGATAGCTAATTTTTTCTGTAATAACTGAGAATAATAGAAAAGGCTGTCCTGTGAGGGGTGTGGGTGTTGCTATGGGGATGTATGCTACATGAACTGTCAGCAACCTTTTTGCACCAGAATAAAGGTGTATATCTTTTGATTTGTGTTCTTTTAGAGAAATAAGTAGGAATATCTTCCTGTTCATGAAACTAGCAGCAGCCTCATGACCGACCAATCAAAATTACAAGTGCTTTTTGGAAGAGGAGAATATGAATAAAAAATCATATGTAATGATATAACCAATTGAAGAGGTTGAGGATCTGCGATAATAAACATGAGAAAATAAACAATGCAAAATAAAATGGAAATACATTAACATCATAATAATTATATGATAGGCCCATGGGAGAAATGTTCTTCTGAATTCTATTAATAAAAACTCACTTATTTTTTGTAATGGAAAAAATAAAGTTCTGTTATTATTATTTTTTTCTGTACCTTAAATTTCATATTGACATGCCTACCTGCCTTCAAGAAAAAACAAAGAAAAAACTGCCTTAGAAAATCAATTTTGCTTTACCTTTCATAGTAAATGCTTCAATTTGCCTGATGGCTCTGAGAATGTGCTAAATCATTTATTTATATGGTGAAAACAATAAATGGCCTTGTTTAACATAAGATGTAATATATCAGTTTTATACTTTAGGTGGATAGTAAATCCAGCTAACATAACCAAAGAATGTCAGTCCTACATGTGGTAGTGTAAGAACTCTTGGAGTAAAACATGGAAGAATGACACCAATTTTATCAATGGCAGTTGAAGTAATCTGTTCATTCAAGGGAATGTTGTGTTAAAATCTTCCAGCTAACAGATGAGTTCAACAGTTCACAATCACCTAAGTGTTAAATCACACAGCAGATGCTTGGTCAATCTATCTGTGTTTTTTTCCTCACTTGCTCATATGCCCAAAGATACAATCAGCAGTAATTAGGCTATATTTTGAAATCAAGTTATCACTTCACCTCTATTTGCCCAGGTAACTGTGTTTCTAAATTCAATAATTTGCATTTTTAATCCTATTCTTATAAGGAAGGGTCACATTTCTAAGACAATATCAGAAATTTTCTAGTGCAAGTTTTCAGATGTGTCCTTGGTTAACAAGACATCAAATCCAACTCCTGATTTAATACAGTTTGCAAAACTACACCTCACTAAAATGAAACTTAGAGCCAAACCATACTAACACTTGCATTTTCTTACTGAATTGACCCTACAAACCTAGGTATATTTGGCGCTTTTTTAATGTTATATCATAACAATGTCAAAATGTAATGAATTCAAGACTATTTCTTCTTCTACTTTTTTGAAGAACTGGGAAACAATTTTTAAAAGGTCAACTGACTCTTTTACAAAAGTTTAGCATCATGCTGTTAGTATTATTTTTCTCCAAAGCTCAGTATGACGTTTGCACTCTGAAGGGAAGATCTTTGTTTATTTATATGTTGTTTCAGACTAGCTGTCTGCTACAATGAAAGTATTTCATTGATTTAGAGATGTTCATTTGAAGCAAAAAGACAAAGCAGTACATGAGAAATTAAAAGTTTACTATATTTTTTATGCCTTATGGGGGAGGTAGAAAGGTTATGAAATCCTTCTAATAAAGACGGAAAGGTTGTATGGTTCTAGTTACAAACTTGTTTAGAGATAAAAATATATAGTTAGATGCCCAGTATGACTATATAAATGTATATATGCATATCTAAGCATCTATCTATCTTGAAATCTTGGCCAAAACTTATTCAAGTTCTGTTAATTCTGATAGCTGTGATTCAAGAATGAATATTTGCAATATTCCAAACATGTTCTCACGTGTTTTGGGTATGCTAGGAAAAAAATGTAAATTGATTTTAAATTCTGTCCTGATTGTTTTCAGTTCAGGTGCAATTTTCTTCCCAATACAGTCTGAGACAACTATCAAATTGAATTGTGAACAAAAATGTGCCATTCTTCAGTCTCTAAAATATCAGTGAAAGAAATCAAGTTTCTAACAATGTATGCCAAGTTATTGAGTCTGTCAAATAAATACAAAGGAAGACAATACACCATTTTAATCAGCAAAAAAATATCAAACATCACTAAAATTACACTAGTTGAAGAATAAATCTGTTTTAGAGGTTATGCTGAAGAGGTAAACTCTGATTAAAATGATGACTTAGATCAATTGACTTAAGTCAGTCTTCCCTGGTGATAGAAAACAGCTTTTTGTAATTACCTATAAATAGTAAATGTGATCCGATGCCTCATGCTTCTATGTTTGGGGGAAAAAATCAATACAAGACATTTAATAGCACATAGAAAAAAGTTATACTGAGTGCCTTGGTGTGATTCTCATTTCCTCACATTGTAGTTAAAGCTCTGACCATACCTAGTACATGAAGAGATTTAAAATGGTGTTTTAGGATAGATATCTGGGTTTTGAGAAGATAAGGTTTGAGTGATTGTGCAGGAAATCATAAGTTGAGAAAGGGAGCTAGTCTCCATGAAATTACTGCCTCTCATTCTAATTTAATTTGTTGTTACTACAAAAGTATCTCCCTACTTTGCTTTGTTTGTCACCTGAAAGAAAATGACAATGCCATATGCTAGTAAAATATGCTGAGAGATATTGTTCAATATGTTGAAATATATATGAGGCTTCAACACTATTTCCAGATTCCATTAATATATTACAGTTTCATTGCATAGTAATAATGGGATGAACATTACATATGGAGGCAAGACTTGCTATTACTGTCAAAATATGAAAAGGTGGGGAGTTTGCTCAAAACCCATTTTGCTATTTCTGGGTAAAAACTTTGACTGAAGATCTCCAGTATGAAATATAACCTGACTTCATTGTAATGACCATACAAACCTAGCTCAAAGGAAACTAATTAGAGTAACTAGAATAAGATTCAACTTTTAACAGAGGTGACTTGTATGTAATAACCATACTTGTTTTTATATCTCTGTATGAAGTTTTCATAGAGGGTGAAAATGTGCACAAAAATGCTTGCACTGTTTTCTTTACAAGCATCTTTTATGTGATCCATAATTTTCCCCCAAGTCCTGAATACTGATGTTCAGTTCAGACGGGGACTTATTATTCTGAGCATCAACTTTTCAATTTCTATTATAGGGAAAAAGTTGAGATAATGTTTAATGGCATGAAGAGAGACTGCTGGAGTGAAGTCAAATGATATATGCCTGAAGAAAATAAGTGATTTAGCAAGAATCTTGAAATCTTTAATCTTCTACCTAGTCTCTTAAAAGTTGGTTTATAGAGAAAAAAAAGAGTTTTTCAGGTCTGAGATCAGAAAATAAACAAAAGCAGTATCCAAATGAAAAAAAGGCTATTTTTAGTTTGAGATTTATTTTCTCCAAAAGGGAAAATCTGCAATGAGTTATTCCAGCACCTGGTGCTAAAGCTGAGTTAGTCACATACCTATGACCCTCTTACCACAAAGTTCTGGAAAAACTAAAACCAGAAGTCCATTAAATATATGAAGGTCTATGACTAGTAGATATCATCTATTCAAGTCACGTCTACATCTTTTATACATGTGCCCGTGCTTTTAACTAATGCTTCCTGCATCTGTACTGTTAGCTGGGCATCACATGAAGCTGAAGTAAGATTAGCTTCCTAACAGCAGCTTTAGCTAGTGCTTACACCGAGCATTATGTATTATCCTGTAAACTGTATGTGTCACTGATCCTAGGAACTATGTCAGTGTCCATCCTTTCTGCAAACCTTCAATGTGCAGCAATTCTCCTTCATGTTATATTGCAAAGTCATTTTTCCTTTCCAGGTTTGAAAATTCAGTTGGACTTCTAAGGAGCTCAGGAAGCTGAAAATATTATGTATTGCTCCTTAGAAGTGCTTGCAGACTGCTTACAGAAGTGAAGCAGGCTGATTTTACAAAGCATATACTTGTTTACTGTGCATCTGTGTCTGAGAAATGAAATCCCTGATGATGAGTCGAATTCTGTCCTTCCAACCCAATGCTGTAATAAAGTACACTTGTTGGTTGCTAAGCAAGATTTTTACCCCTCTTCAATAGCTTTGCCTGCACTCCTTGCATTTAACATATATCCAGTGCCTGCCCAGGAAAGAGCAGGGATGTCATGATTTGTATCACACTGCCCTGTGTTAAATAATGTGGGGCAACCAGATCTACAGCAGAGAGCCCTAAGTGCTCTCGTGTGTGTATGTGGCTGAGCTGGTAATGTTGCCATCTCACCATACCAACAGCCAAGCATTAGTTTCATATAACAGTAATCTCAAGAAACTAAACAGTTAGTAATGTTTATTTAAAATATTGAAGTCGTTGAAAACAGTGAGAGATCACAGACAGAAAATGATGTGTGGTGTCTCAGTGTCCCTGTTTCACAGGAAAAACATGAGATCATTGGGAGAATAATTTAAATTCTACCAAGAAGAAAGGCTATTTACAGGACTGCAGTCAGTCAGGCTCTCCATTAGGCAGGTTTAAAAGAGAAAAACTAATACTTAAGCACTCATTATTTGCAATTCTTTCACTCCTTCAGTTCAGTAAATTTTGTATTTTTGTTAGAATATGCTTATTAGAACAAGTCCAAAAGAACCAGCTACAGAGGGCAATGAAGCACTTAGGGAAATGCACTCGTATGTCATCCTTGCTTTCCTCCACTATTCCATGCCCTACCAATGCTTTATCTTATCCATATGAAAGTCTTCTTTAAGTTGAAAATTGTGATTGTGCTTTCTGGTACAACAAATAGAAAGACTTGTGTGCATACATTTTTATTATAAACTTAAGTTTACTTGAAATCTGGCTATTGCCATCACTTTCTTCTGAGTGTTCGCATTTCAGGTGACTCAATGTCCTTAATCTCTCTTATGTTGATGTGAACAATTCTGATACTGAAATAAGAATCACTGAAATAACTCTTTCAAGACATCTCTGACACCAATCACATATTGTCTTTTATAGAGAAATTAAGGAAGTAAATTCTGTCTTGATACTGGGATGACATACACATACTCAGTTACAGAAACTCACTTGACAGGTGATAACTTGTTATGACTTTAACAGATATTCATGGATAATGTGTCAGAGTCCAAAACCTCTGACTGACTCTTAGGTTTGTCAGTGACCAAAACAGTGGTTCTAATTTGGCCAGAAACCTGTCAAGCTTAGGAGAGTTGTTTTTCTGCACCATTTCTAAACTGTTTTCTTTGTCTCATCATATTTTCCCATTCCCTTTCCAAATAAACACTACTCTGATTAGGAAACATCACTTTATATGTTTTAATATTACATTTCTACATCCTTGAAGCCTTCATTATCTTCAATAACACCTACCAGGTTTATATTAAGCTATTTGAGTACTGAGAAGATGATATTAAGAGTGTGTGTTGGTGATTGTCATTGGTCCTACTCTATCTAGGCCACATGCTAAGTTTACTTACTGCACTGGAAGTTGGCACACATTTAGTCACACACAGGCATATCTTCTCTTCATATATGTAATTTGCTAATGCAGTTCACTCTTTTTACGTGCTCCAGGTATGGATATGGATAAGGCATGGAATAGTTATACCAAGGTACAATGTGAAAGACTGCTCATACTTCATAACAACTTTACAGCATCTAATACCGTTCAGCCAAAAGACAATCAAACTTCGGAATTTACATGGATTCAAGGATGCTGTAACAGTTCAATATGTTCAACAATTCTTAATAATAGCTGACATACTATGGGTTCATTTATATCTGCTCTTGATGTTTCTGTTGATTACTAACGTAAGTTAAAGAATAATTAGTCCATGATACCACAAAGTCTTTCAAGTAAGCTGTTTCCAGATTAATGACAATATACAGCAAAATACAGTCATTAGTGATCAGATACAGCTCTAACACAGCCTATCAACTCAGATCCATTGACAGGGCACAGTTGTGTGGCGGTTGGTCCTGGCCAGCAGCTAAGCTCACAGCTGCTCAATGACTACTCACCTTGCTCTGTGGGATGGGGAAGAGGATAAGAAGAGTAAGAGTGAAAAAATTTGCAGGTCAAGATACAGACAGTTTAAAAATGAAGGAAAGAGAAAAAAACAAAGCAACAAACAGATGAAAAGGCAATCATTCACCATCATCTACAAGGAGACCAAATCCTAGCCAGACTCTCAGCAATAGCTACCATGGAATCATAGAATCATAGAATGGTAGGGTTGGAAGGGACCTTTAGAGATCATCCAGTCCAACCCCCCTGCAGAAGCAGGTTCACCTAGATAAGGTCGCATAGCAACATGTCCAGAAGGGTATTGAAGACCTCCAAGGAAGGAGACTCCACAATCCATCTGGGCAGCCTGTGCCAGGGCTCCCTCACCCTCACGGTGAAAGATTTTTTTCTTATATTTAAATGGAACTTTCTGTGTTCCAGCTTCATCCCATTACCCCTTGTCCTGTTGCTAGCTACAATAGAAAAAAAAAGGGATGTCCCAACCTCCTGACACCCACCCTTTAGATATTTGTAACTGTTAATAAGATCTCCCCTCAACCTCCTCTTCTCCGGACTAAACAGACCCAGTTCCTGCAGTCTTTCCTCATATAAAAGATGTTCCAGTCCCCTGATCATCTTGGTGGCCCTGCACTGGACTCTCCCCAGCACTTCCCCATCCCTCTTGAGCTGAGGAGCCCAGAACTGGACACAGGACTCCAGATGAGGCCTCACCATGGCAGGGTAGAGTGGGAGAAGAACCTCCCTTGACCTGCTGGCCACACTCTTCTTGATGCATTCCATTGGCCTTTTTGGCCACAAGGGCACGTTGCTGGCTCATATTTAGCTTATTATCAATCAGGACTCCCAGGTCTCTCTCTGCAGAGCTGCTCTTCAGCCGTTTGATCCCCAGCCTATACTGGTGCATGGGGTTGTTCCTTCCCAGATGCAGTACTCTGCACTTGTCCTTGTTGAACCTCATGAGGTTCTTCTGCCCAACTCTCAAGCCGGTCAAGATCCTGCTGAATGGTAGCACACCCTTCTGGGGAATCAGCCAGTCCTCCCAGTTTGGTGTCATCAGCCAAGTTGCTGAGGGTACACTCTGTCCCCTCATCCAGATTGTTGATGAAGATGTTGAACAAGACTGGCCCCAGAATCGATCCCTGTGGAAGACCACCCCCACACATCTTTCTTTATTTATTGCTGACCATGACATCATATGGTATTAAATATCCATTTGGTTAATTTAGGTGAGCTGTTCCAGCTATGTCCTCTCCCACATTCTTGCCCAATCTTATTACCTGCAGGGATAAAATGACAGATCATATCTTAATGAAAGGCTGTGTAAGCACTGTTCAACAACTGCCAAAACATTGGTTTATTGTCAATACAGTATCAGTATAGATCCAAAACATCTCTGGGCTGCTATAAAGAAAACTATCTCAGACAAATCCAGTACAACCAAACTGAGTGCTTAGTGCCTCATCTGTTGGAAATAGACTTCAATTCAGTTAGTGAATGAACTGCAGAACTTAATCTTACAAAGGGAACTACAGCTCATTTCTTGGAGCCTATGACTTTAGTTTGATATTTTTCTGCTCATCGTGCAGACAGCAGCTGCTAAGAGTGTCCAGTGCCTCCTAGCAGGATCCTCACATGTGGAGAATAGCATGTGTGTGCTTCCTGGGCACTGGGAGAGAAGCAGCAGGATATGGTTTGTGCTCAAGTCTCCACACATGGTGAGATTAGGAGACAGCTGTGTTTTGCACTTGGTTCCAAAAAATAAATAGATTTCTAAGTTTTGTGTTACAGATGAAGTCCAAAAAACCCCCTTTATTTCCTCTAAAACTGGCAGTGAGACAATGTTCTACAGTGGAATCCACTGGAAGGTCTCATCTACAGCTGAGTTTGGGTGGGATGCTTTCATCTGGAAGGCATTAACCACACAAATACTTTCAGTGACCTAAAGACAGATATTAACACTAGCCTCTAACTGAAGCAAGGGTGTAACTCCCCTCAGTTTGTAAACAGGGAGTAAAAAGGGATTCATAGTCTTGAGGAGTCCATGTAGAGTTCTTAGATCTTGTTTAATACCTTGTCTATAGACTGGCACAGCCCTACCTTTCATTAGAAGTTCTGCAGATTTCACTTGCATTGAATTTCATTTCAAGAAGGACAAACTGTGTATGTGGAATCTCCAATATAAGTATTGTGAATGTGTGGGCGTACAATGCATTCTTTTATCAGAGGAACTATGCTTTACTGGAAGTGTTAGAGGACCTCATTCTTTTTCATGTTTCCTACACAGCAGTCAACAGAGAACCACGCTTTGTGTTCATGAAAATACTGAATGGCTTCCTGAATTGCCGATTATGTGCATAATCTAAATGCAAATAGCAACCCTGTGTTCATTATAGGTACTATAAAATAGCAGTAAGTGTTGAAATTTATAACTGACTGAATTTGTTATAAATGATGTGTGCTTTATTGCCTGCTAATGCACAGTTGCTGCAGTAAACTTTGCAGTCTTGTTATTTTATAATGTTTTACCATGCACATTAGAACAGCGTGCTCGCACTGGCATAGTTAAGAATGAGTTGCAGTTTCCATTACAAACTTCTGTTTTCACTCACTGCATTTCACACAGTGCATGAATTTTAGATCTGCACTTTGTCTTAGAAGCAGCCAGATTGGCTAATTCCAAATATTTTATACATGAATACAAGAGAGTGGGGCATTTGTTGGCATTTGGATTAATTTTCAGTCTTCTATTTAAAAGTGCAAGTGACTTTAATTTAAACAAGGAAAACAGTTGTTTACAGGAGCTGTTCCAGTTGAGTTAAGCAAACTCTGTTATCTGTTTTCTCAGAGAGTAATAAAGGGCCTGTATGATGTAAAGTCCAAGTGAATTGATTTGGACTTATATTTTAAATGAGAGAGTCAATCCAGTTGGGCAGTTTGGCTTCTGCCTTAATGAAGAGTATAGGATCAGTTTTATTATCATTTAAGTCCATGTAGACAGATATTTCCCAGAAGTTAGTATAAAAAACTGCACTGATGTTACATTTTGCCTCTGGAGACTTCATTACACTATACAAAGGATACTGGAGTTACTGCTCGCTGCACTTATTCTTCAGAACAGAGGATATTGGTAACTAAGCAGCCAAACTACATGGTGTTAGCTAGTGATTCAATATCCAAGAAAGGATGAGGGTAAATTGCGGGTCAATACTGGGCAATATTGAGCTTTAGCCTGTCTATTCTGATTGTTTAAGCTTTTTTACTTTCCTAATTCAGGACCAAATACTTCCAAAGAAGCTTTAAAAGCTGAAGTTTCCTAATCAATAAATCTAAATGTGGCTGGTATCATTCTGGAAGACTACAGAGATGTGCATCTGTGCTGTATTCGTAGCATAAAGTCATGGAAAGTGTTTTGGGAAAATAAGAGGATAGGGCAAGAGTGGAGGTCCATGCTTCAAGACATGTTCAAATCCAAGATTTTTGGGAGGATTTGGGTTTACACAAGTCTCTCTTTGAAAGTCAGTGAAAATCACTCACAGTTCCTGGCTGTGTGTTGTTCAGAGGTATGAGATTTATTTTGGTAAACTGGATCCATTCTATGAGGTTTATTGGCAATCTGTTGAGTTATGCATTCAGCATGGACAATGTCAGGGTTTGACATGGAGCCATTTCTGGTAATGGGGAAGTGGCTATAAAGATGGCTTCTGTAAGAAATTGCTAAAAACTCTCCCCAGATCTGAGCCAGACCCGCTTCTTGGGCTGAGTCAATTAGATGTCTTCCATCTCTCTTGGGCCTCTGCTGTCCTAACAAGGGTGGGGGTGAATGGGGGGCACCAAGCGAGAGACTGTCATGGTGCTTCCTCGCTGGCTGGGAAAAACCACAACAGGCAACATCAAGGTGAAACAGAGCATAATGTTACAGTGAGATGGCAATTCAGGTGAAACATGGAAAATAAGTAACTTAATATAGCTGTGCTATATTATCATGTACGAGCCAACTGGGTAGAAGTTCACATATCAGCTGCAGCATCTTCCCAAAATGCTAGTGACTCAATAAATACAAATCAGGGGCTTCTGCATGTGCCAAAACATTCCTCTGAGCAGCTCTGTTCACATGCATTAAGAAATGGTGGAAATAATTAACCTATAAAAATATTTGCTTTCTGAGACTATTTCAGGCAATAATGAGGCACAAATCACATTCCCCATAGAATCATAGAATGGTAGGGTTGGAGGGACCTTTAGAGATCATCTAGTCCAACCCCCCTGCAGAAGCAGGGTCACCTAGATCAGGTCACATAGGAACATGTCCAGGTGGGTCTTGAAGACCTCCAAGGAAGGAGACTCCACAACCCCTCTGGGCAACCTGTGCCACTGCTCTGTAACCCTCACCCTCAGCCTGCTGCTGAACTGCTGTGTCACAAAGGGGACTTCTATTTCCTCTGTGAAATATCTGGAAAGAAAAACAAAGATCCAACCTTCCCTGGCTACTCAAAATATGATGCATAAGAATCACAAAAAAACTCATGTCACTCATTGCTTCAAGGGCCAAAAGTTTCCTGAGCTGAGACACAGGTGTCAAAGTCCTTGCAGATCTTCTCCATCCTTGCCCAAAGCCTGCACACCGAGCTGTGAGACGGCCTTTCATCTTCATCTTCATCTTCATCTTCATCTTCATCTTCATCTTCATCTTCATCATCTTCATCTATCTTCATCTTCATCTTCATTGTGAACTGGTGAACGCTCATTGAAGAGGACATGGTCTATTTAACAAGAAAATCCCCTGCATGTTTTCCTGTGTTAAAGTCAGCTTCCCTTGTACTTCCCCTAAGTTACAGCATTATGTTTCTGTGAGCTGCTGACAGCCCCTGAGGCAGAGTCAAGCTGAGCTGAGGACAGCTGAAAAAAGAGTCAGTTTCCATTTGCATGGGCTTTTTATTGCATTTCAACTTTGCTCTAAATACTTTTCCATTTCAAAAGGATGAATTAAGCAATGCTTTGTGGTAACAGGAACATCTTCAAAATAAGCATTTGCTGATGAAGACAGAGCTTTCAGCTTCCACATCACAAAGTGACCTGCAGGAGATGCGGGTAGTACCAAAAGGAAGTTACAACTCATGTCCCAACTTAACCTCTTCATCCAGCATTTAATCCCCACAGCTGGAGGAGGTGGATCGAGTGAGCCCATAGGAAGCAGGCAGTGCTGGGGGAAGCAGAGCTGAGCTGCAGCCACTGCCCCCTCCCCAAGCCACCATCACTGCTCCACCAGTACTAAACAGTACTCAGACACCATGCATGCAGGGCTGCTGAGCATGTGAGCATTTTCCATCAGACATCTCTCCCTATCAGAAGAGGCAGAAAGAGATAATTTGTTGATCACTGTGTTCATCTACCTACACAGCTGAGCCACTTTTAGTGACACTTCCTGTAGTCAAAGGTGGCACACAAGCCATGAGATTAGAACAATTTCTTGCTTTTTCCAGTCATTTCATATATAACACGATGAGGACCAGTGATAACCTTCATGTACTTGTGAGATCCATGTGGAACTTATTTTCCAGGTGCCTCAATTGTGACCTGGCAATGACAACAGTGTTGTTGATGTAGTGACAGTGCTACAGCCTTGAAGGTCTAAGGATGTAAACAGTGCAATGACTGGGGAGAGTGGTTACCAGACCTACTAGATGCAGCTAAAAATACAGATAAGCTTCCAGGCACATGAGACTTGATACCAAAGACATTTGCTTTCTTCATCTATGATTAGGTATAATAAAAAGAACAAAAGAGTACTCACTGTATAACCTTTCTCCTTTCTGTCAGTTCTTAAGGACAATTTAGCTTGCTCTGACAGCAAGCTAAAGAAAAAAATCTCGGGGATTAAAGTGTTTTCTTCTGTACACAGTGGGGCAAACTCTCTGTGACTGCTGCTCTGTCTTTGTGCATAAAAGGATGCACAGAGGATGCTGAACTTCCTGCAGCACAGCTCAGGTGAAAAGCCATATCTGCTAATGAAGCCTGAAAACAGTATTTCCTTTGATACTGAGACTTTGGGATCAGCTTCAGGAGATATTAGTGTACAAATCTTAGAATCATAGAATGGTAGGGGTTGGAAGGGACTTTTAGAGATCATCTGGTCCAAACCCCCTGCAGAAGCAGGGTCACCTAGATCAGGTCACATAGGAACATGTCCAGGTGGGTCTTGAAGACCTCCAAGGAAGGAGCCTCCACAACCCCTCTGGGCAGCCTTTGCCAGGGCTCCCTCACCTGAACAGTGAAATAGTTTTTCTTATGTTTAAGTGGAACTTTTTGTGTTCCAGCTTCATCCCGTTACCCCTTGTCCTGTTGCTAGCTACTATAGAAAAAAGGGATGTCCCAACCTCCTGACACCCACCCTTTAGATATTTATAAATGTTAATAAGATCTCCCCTCAGTCTCCTCTTCTCCAGACTAAACAGCCCCAGTTCCTGCAGCCTTTCCTCGTATGAAAGATGTTCCATACCCTTGATCATCTTGGTGGCCCTGTGCTGGACTCTCTTTGGCCCTGGCTTTCCTCCTGCCTACCATACGCTGCAGTGTGGCCAGCAGCAGCCCAGCACACAGTTCTATATAGTGCAGCCCAACAGACTCCAGTTTCAAGATATTTCTGCAGCTGTGATTTCTTCAGCATGTGTTTATCCTTATTCAGTTACCATCAGTCCTGCTATGGCTTTTCCAAAGGACTCAAGTGTGGTCCTGTGTGGAAATCCCATGCTTAAATCCTGTTTCTAATGAAAGAGTTAAAAAAAAAAAAAGTAAAATCACAACAAGCTAACACCAGCATAAATATAAAGTCTTGTGAATCACAGGGTTATTATTTCATGTGCCTATGATATCTATTTGCAAAGAATCAACGTAAAAATGATGCTATTGTAGGAAAGCACCCTCTGGAAGTATTGTAAAAATCTTTCAGATGCAAATGACTTCTTCCCATGAAAGCACAAATGAGTTAAACTTTCTTTAACTTCTCTACCCAAGATAAATTACTGCAATGATTAAACACAGCTCAGGAAACCCTTTGTACGTGGTGCTACCAAACTATCAATCACCCACAAGTCAGCATGGACTGAAAGCAAAGTAAGATTCAAATTTGGAAGAAGGATGAAAAAAATACCAAGGGAATATTATCACAGTGACACAGGGAGAAAAGAGAGTAAATTGAAAGTCACAAGAGAAGGTGCAAAGAGGAACAGTTCCATAATGCCTGTCTTTTTAAAGCATCTGAATGTAATCTTTAGCTGAATGTAATCTTGTAGTCAAGTCTGACAAGACGTGGCTTTTCAAGAACTTTGGGAAAGTAAAGCTTTAAGTAAAATGTGATGCTCAATCTGGGACCTAAATGTTTAATCAGGAAGGGCACACACAAGGTGGGCAGCAGTACCTGCAGTTGTGAGGGGTCTGGGGTAACATAAGACTCAGGCACCTGGGTGTTTTTTCTTTAATTTTACTTCTCTGGGCCTCAGTGTCATTTTTTGGTTTGCATTTTTATGTATATAAATATATATATGTACAAAAATTCTCTTCTTTTTTTTTTTGCTTCCCTGCACTGTTGGCTTGAAATGCGTTCTGCTGGAGAATAGCACACAATGAATTTTGCCAAAGCGGGAGAGATTGTTCTCATTCACTCTTGCTCTTATCTACAGGCTGCCAAATCTGAAGTCACAGGGCAATGGTAGGTGAGTTTAAAAAATACAGAAACATCTTACTGAAAACATAAAGTATGAAACTTTTCTCTATTTTTACAGACAAATATGAATGAAAATCTTAGATCCAAATATCCTTCAATTTTGAGGAAATTCAGACCTCAAATCAATTTGACAGATTTACCTTAAGATTTTATCATTAAGCAAGTGACATTTTAGGCACAAGAGATATGACTTCAAAGATTGTGGCTTCAGATTTACACAGTATCTGAGCCAGAAGTTTTCAGGATTTCCATTTAGGAAATGATACTTTAGATACCTGAATTGTGGGATTTTTTGAGTTTCTGACTGTCAGATATATCTGAAAAACTTTATGCACCCTCCTTTCAGCCTAAAGAATTGCTCGAAAATTTCTGGTTACAGTATAAACATGCTGAACATGCTGTTTATCCAGTTTGGAATGCTTTTTACATTTAGTAAGAGTATAATTTAGGCAAACTTTTCAATAAATTATGGGAGATATAAACAGACATTACAAGAAAGGAAAGGAAACCTACAAGTCTGGATATGTGGAAAAATACTTGTTAAATGTGAGGTTCATTAAGCTGCAGTAAAATGTCCCAAGAGTAGCAATGATCAGATGCTCAGTTCTTCAGTCAAATGAAAGTAGTCTGGACAAAGTATTGCAAAATACACTTTAGGGAACAAATTTGTAGTGGAGAGGAAATTGAACGGGCACACTAATAGGTCTTTCATCTCTGTGTTCTGTTACAGTATGTTTGAAACAAATTTGTGTATTTAACCTTGGGCTTGTGAGCCTGAGAAAGTTGTTACAAAATCTATATAGCTATTAAAATGTATACAAAGATGTAATAGAATCTAAATTTAAATGCAAAGGAAACCCAAAAAGTCTTAGGTACAGAAAGTATCTGTGTGCAATGTTAAAGTCCTGGACATCTGTGACTTAAATGGTAATTTCAAGAAGATTCTGGCATTTCCAGCAACCGTTTGGAAAGCTTTGATAACTAATAGAAGACTTTCACTGCAACTAGCCTAAACCAATGTCTTTTTAATGTCCTGCTGTCTTTTTAATTGGCACTTTTGAAGCTGTGAATTGAACAGAAGCAAATAGTTTAAATGTCATTCAGTTTTATCTTTTTTTCTGGGCATTTAGATTAACAAATTTACCAGTGTCTGTGCAAAAAAAAGCTGATTTGTTAATGTGGCTATGACTGCCTTGATTGTAGTAAGGGTGAGAATGACTGTGAACTGCATACCTGCTGGTGTGAGTGGGGTTGTGAGTTGGCTGCCTATCTGGCAAACAGGTTATCTGTCCCTTTTACAACCATCCTATTTCATCAAAGCCCCTCCATTAGGCTCTGTTTGCAACTGATGAATTAATTGGCTGTGTGAAACCCTCCCTGTGTCAATACTGCAGGGTAATATCTGAGCTACAGAGGTTCTCAACAGATTATATCTGCATATCTCCCATGAACGTGACTTGTTCGCTTACACCTGACACCTTTCTCCCAAGAAATTTGGAAATGGTATGCTGAAGTGCTGAGGCACCCTTGGCTATACTGATTGCTTCTCTGCTTTCTGAAATGTCATGAATGGTTCTGTTGGGCTAAGATCTCATACAGACACGTCATCCTGGTGTCTATGTTTTGCATAGAGTCTCAATATTATATTGAGCCAGTGTATTGAGCCAATATCCTGTTGCAGCTAAACTGAAGCTGATAATATTACATTTTCACACTGACTCTATTCAGATTAAGGGAAAGAAGTATCTTCCTGGCTGCAAACTGCCTAGGCAGAGCTGAGCTAGGCTGTCTCATTCTGGTGGTGCCTCTGTGGGGACTGAAACTCAACAGCTCAGGCCATGCTTTCTGCAATACTCCCTGCTGTCAGTGTGAGTGACAGCTTCATTACCTTCCTTTTATAGGGTCCTGGAGGGCTTCTCTCCAAGATGCATAAGAAGGAATAGGAACCATAACATACATATTCATAGAGGTTCAGACTCTGCAGTGCTCTTGGGGGTAATACTAGCCAAACACACGTCTTGTGCTGATGTCAGCAAACAGTTATCCAGTAACCAGCTACTTTTTACAGTAATGAGACCAAGGAAGAGGTATCTGTTAGATCAGAGATTTCATATAGTTAATTAAAACAATGGACTCCAACTTTCCCTATATGCTAAACAGAGGGAAAACAACTGAACTTGCCCCTGCTACACCCTGCTCTGACGTTGAAATAGCACATATGCCTCTCTCAACAGTGAAACTCATTACAGCAATTCCAACAAGAAGCTTTACGCCATGTAATTTGCACTAGTGGGGCATTAAGATGGCATAAAGTTTCCTCTCTTTTGAGTTCAGTTTTTGACAGAGTTCAGTTTCTGTTTCATTTAAGTACATTTAATGGTATTTGAAGTCACACAGCTTCCCAGCAGTTGTTGTGGAAGTGCCAGCTGTGACACCTGCAGTCTGTCTTTGCTTTCCATTCAGGCTCTTGATACAGCTCAAGCATCAACTCTTCTATTCTCTTCATCAAATGCTATATATTTTTCTTACTTTCTCTTTCCCTGGTGCCTCTGGACAGTAGCATAATTCTGACAGCAATAGTTGTTAAAAATAATATAGTTCTCACTCTGGGGAATGAAGACTTGACGAAGAGTGGCATTGTGCATTGAAAACAGTGGGAGTGTGGCAGATCTGTCATGCAAGACTACCAGCCTGAGGTGAGCTACAGTGGAAATTCACTCAGCTTCAGTTTGCCTTTGGCTTCTGTGCTTCACTTGGGAAATGATAATGGATTTTAGATTATTCTTCAGACTTCAGGAAATATCAGACTCCAGTATTTTGTCCACGATAAACCTATGTATTTACCATAGATCTTGGCAAAGAGTCTTTCCTAACTCTTGGGGTTCTTTTTGTTTTTATAAACTGTGCAAGGACACACAAAGGGAGACATTCCTTAAATTCTGAACTGCAAGTCTGGTTTCTTAATTTTTAGGATCAATTCTCAGCATCAGGAGACTTCTGGGGCTCAGTTTGTGCTTACCCTCTTGTCACACATCAGTGAGGAAAAGTCATCTGTCCTTCCTTATTGTATCTAAAGCAGAAATTTGGTAACATTTCAATTCTCACTTTACTCCAAGGACTAGTCTTTAGCTTTCAGTTTCTCTCAGTTGTACACTTGACCTCTGGCTAGAGGAGTCAGCAACAGGACGCATCTCTTCTTATGTCACAGTTCATTATGTTAATAATTTTTGTGTATTTGTTCTATGTGCTTGTTCCTAGAGCATCTGTGCTGGATGTATCTAATTTTAGAAGTAAACTGTGATAAATATTTCCATCTGGAGAATAATAAAAATGTTACTTCAATTTAACCTAAAGTTTGACTCACAAGAAAACAGACTTTTGACATACTTTAAACTTTTGAAGTGGAAAATTAGAAGACAATTTAGGATAGGACTGAAGAGTATTTTCAATGGCTACTGTGTTTGTCAGACATCTAATTGTCAATGACTTTCCTCTGGGAAAGTTTTAGGCTCTTGGGTAGTCTTTAGTGCCTTTGAGAATCTCTTCTTGACTAGTCCTGTGTCATACATGCTATGTGGAAACAATTTTAATTATCTCAGAGGTGCTTTCCTTAGGGTAGCCTAAATGCAGCCATTTAAAAGGCGCACAGCTCCAATAAACACTCCCTGGTAGCACATTTCTGTAAAGTCTTAAAGGCAGGGATGAATCCCATGCAAATCCCACGTAAGATGGAGCACTGCAAAACTAGCAAGGTTATTACTTTGAGGAGAAAATGGAAGTTGGCACTAAAGTGTGTCAGATTAAGGTTAAGTGAGCTAAAGACTACAGGCCTATTTATTTAAGTAAATATACTATCAATCACAAAGAATAGCAGTTCTAAATAACAGATTTAAAAACCTTGCAGTCTTGTTCCATGGATTCCAGTGTTGTGTTATTTTCATTATGCAGAATTGGAGATTTTCACTGAGGAATCATTTCTCAGCAGAACAACAGTTACAAACTACTGGAAATTTAGGGGAAAAAAAAATGGCCAGATGCTCAAAATAGATTTGACACTTAAAATGAAGACATAAATGCAATATCACCAGTACCAAGCATGACAAGCTCATGAGTGACTTTGGGATTTTAGGTTTATAGAAAGTAATAAATATCCTCAGGACTTTGTTTTATGAATTCTTCACCCATATTTTCAGGCTCAAAGAGTGAAGCTTGCTTTATATATTTTTAACCAAATCTGAGCTTCTACTATAGTTGTGTATCTCTTGTAGCTCAATTCAAATTAAAACACTGAGTGGCAGAATCTCTGAGATAAACCCAAGAGGACTAGCAGCAGAGTGAATTACTCAACAAATTCCAAGGAGAAGACACAAAAATAAATTCAAGCTGTTAGGAGCCATTTTTAATGGAGAAGCCCTAAATCTGATGCTAAATTCTGAAGTATTCAATAGATTTCTTGTAAGTCACATATAACACACAAATGTTCTTCTGCATCCCATAATGATGCCACACCTCTGTAGACAGTGATCTGTTCCATGATGATGAGTGTCCAGTGGTCTGAGGAGGTGACTGGGGCTTCCAAACCTGTCAGTCTGCTCTTCTGTTTCTTCACATGTGAGGGTAAATATTAAATCACACAACCTGACAGTAATTGCCATGTGAGGCCATTGTCACTCCAGACTTCAAAAAAGCTAAGAAGGACAACTCAGGAAACTACAGACCAATCAGTCTCACCTCGACCTCTAGAATAGGGATGAAACAACTCATCCTCATTATAATTTCAAAACACATGAAGGTAAAAATGGTTATCAGGGAGACTCAATATGGATACACCAAGGGGAAATCCTGCTTCAACAACCTGATCCTGATAGCATTCTATTAGAGTATAACTGGCTGCCTAAATGAGAGGAGAGCAGCAGCCATTGTCTACCTTGACTTCAGCAAGGCTTTTGACACTGTCTTCCGTAACATACCCATCAGAAAGCTCAGGCAGTGTGGCTTGGATGGGTGGATAATGAGGTGGATCAAGAGTTGACTGAATGATAGAACCCGGAGGGTGGTGATCAACAGAGCTGAGTCAAGTTGGAGGCCTGTGGCCAGTGGAGTTCCACAGGGATCGGTTCTGGGGCCAGTCTTGTTAATCAATGACCTGGATGAGGGGACAGAGTGTACCCTCAGCAAGTTGGCTGATGACACCAAACTGGGAGGACTGACTGATTCCCCAGGAGGCTGTGCTGTCATTCAAAGGGATCTCGACCGGCTAGAGATTCAACCTCATGAGGTTCAACAAGGACAAGTGCAAAGTCCTGCATCTGGGAAAGAACAACCCCATGCACCAGTACAGGTTGGGGGTCAAACTGCTGAAGAGCAGCTCTGCAGAGAGAGACCTGGGAGTCCTGATTGATGATAAACTAACCATGAGCCAGTAATGTGCCCTCGTGGCCAAGAAGGTCAATGGCATCTGGCATGTGAGTATGGAGACTTTGAAGAAAAACAAAGGAGAGTGAAAAAATATTGCCTTTTATTAGCTAGGTTTGGTTACCCTTAATATGATTTAAAATGAAAAAAAAAGTCACAACAACTCTCATCCTTTTTATGAGTTTAATAGAATCACAGAATGGTAGGGTTGGAAGGGACCTTTAGAGATCATCTGGTCCAACCCCCCTGCAGAAGTAGGTTCACCTAGATCAGGTTGCATAGGAACATGTCCTACAGATCTTGAAGACCTCCAAGGAAGGAGCTTCCACAATCCCTCTGGGCAGCCTGTGCCACTGCTCCATCATCCTCACAGTGAAATGTTTTTTTCTTATGTTTAAGTGGAACTTTTTGTGTTCCAGCTTCATCCCATTACCCCTTGTCCTGTTACTATCTACTATGGAAAAGAGGGATGTCCCAACCTCCTGACACCCACCCTTTAGATATTTATAAATATTAAGATCTCCCCTCAATCTCCTCTTCTCCAGACTAAACAGTCTCAGTTCCCACAGTCTTTCCTCTTATGAAAGATATTCCAGTCCCCTGATCATCTTGGTGGCCCTGCGCTGGACTGTCTCCAGAAGTTCTCTGTCCGTCTTGAGCTGAGGAGCCCAGAACTGGGCACAGGACTCCAGATGAGGCCTCACCAGGGCAGAGGAAAGTGGGAGAAGAACCTCCCTTGACCTGCTGGCAACACTCTTCTTGATGCATGCCAGGATGCCATTGGCCTTCTTGGCCACGAGGGCACATTGCTGGCTCATATTTAGCTTATTATCAATCAGGACTCCCAGGTCTCTCTCTGCAGAGCTGCTCTTCAGCAGTTCGACCCCCAGCCTGTACTGGTGCATGGGTTGTTCTTTCGCAGATTGAAGACTGCACTTGCCCTTATTGAACCTCATGAGGTTCCTCTCTGCCCAGTTCTCAAGTCAGAATTTAATAGTTAAATAATAAAAAATCAAAATCTATCAAAATCAGATTGAAATTCTATCACTGTAATTAAAGTAACTAAATTTGAGTAATGCATTCCTCCAGACAGAGATAACTAAAGTCCAATCAATGAATTAATGAATTAACATTAGTATGAAATTAAGTCAACAATTATTCACCAATTTTGGACAACAGTTAAGATTCACTTAATGAAAATCTAATACGTATAAGTGACTCTTACAAAGGATTAATTACAGAAATATAAAGTAACGTAACCCGCTTTTCTTATTGTCTTTCATGTGGGAAGACAGAGTCTCAAGGTTCCTGTTCAATAAGAGATTTACACAATTGATTCTTGTTCCTTGCTTCAGTAGAACATTTTACTTTACTTTAAAGAGGTTTTGTAGATTTCTTTTTTCCATGATTACTTTAAGTTAAATGGTTATGAGGAGTTGTCAAAAATATGGATTTTCTTGGGCATTTGCTGAATATACAAGAATATACATTTGCATCTCTACAGATATTTAGGGGAATATCAGAACAATATTTGTAGCCAAGCGTAATATTTTTATCAGAAAATCCTGTATAGCTGGAAGAATGTGACTGACTTTCAGATGGACAAGTCCCCTTCCAGAACTGCTACGCATACGCATGATTGACCACATCTCAGTACTCTGAGTAAAATATTGGACTAGCTGGCTTCGTGATGTTCCTTACAATCAAGAAGAATATGACTCTATAAAATTTTCTTATTATGGATGTATCTTCTGTGTAATCTGTCAGAAACCAGCAATGCATTGTCAATGTTTTTATCTGATGAAAAGTGCACTCCGTTAATCCAGCAATCCATCTGTGAACAGCTAGGTTGATTTTGGAGATTATTATTTCTGTGATTCATTTGGGTTTACCTTGTATTCATTTTCTTACTAGTTTTTGTCTGCTTTTTCTGGGCTCTGGCTTCTTAATTGTTTACAACTAGAGAGGCTGTCAGGAAACAATGATTCATGAGAGACTCAATGGCATTGTTGTAAATATAAACCAGAAAACTCAGTCCCTTTGATACTATCTGCACTCAACAGCAGCATTTCCAAAAAGGCCTGTTTTGAATGACACAAACAAAATGGAGCAGAACACAGCTATGGGAATTACAGCTCTGCTTCTTGGTACTGTATGAATCTCCAAGGCTTCTATGCAGTGATCAATATTCAGTAGTCAGTACTAGTCACAGCTGTCACTCATAAATGATAAGGTTTTTTCTAAGCATTTAAAAGGGAGCAAATTACATATAATGCTTCCACTTTGGCTGAAGCTAAATAACAAATACTAGCATAGGACCCTTTTGTTTATATTTTTGCAATTAGCTACTCATAGAAGGTTACATTAGGCTTGCAAGACTTTTCAGGGTCTGATGGTGATCAGTCATTTGACTGCCCTTGGCAGCCTTCCATCCTGGCTGAAAGTTAAAAAACAGGAGGATGAGATCAGGATTATTTGCTTTAAATTTTTGTTTTGGCCATTGCAGGCATAGTTTCACTTGAAGATGAGGCAATTAGTCACTGGTAATTCAAACCAATTTGAAGATAAATGGTGAGTATAAGTGTATACATATATACACACACATAACACACACAGCACAAGTTTGTTTTTAATATGCTCAAAATTTGAATTCCATCACTTTCTTACATTTATTTTTTTTAATTAAAGTTTATTGCCTGGGTAAATGCAGATTGAGATCAATCCCAGCTAACTACAGGCAGCTAATTGCAAACTATTTTCCTTCTGTGGTAAATGGGAAGAAAGCGGGCACCATAAAACTGTTTTATCCTTTAAATATCTAAGATGGATGAATGGATATAGGAGACGAATCCTGACCAGAGGCTTTCCATGGCAGCTAGGTTGTCATTAATGTCATAATTTTCTTAAATAAGTATTCAAAAAAGTGAGTATTTCAGGTTCCAAAAATATTGCAATTTAAAAACATGGCATGAGAAAACTTCTCATTTCTTCTGTATGGTTCCTTACATGAGCGTAGTGGCTCCTATCTCTCTTCATAAGACTTGTACAAACTTCCCTTTCTCTAGGGATCTACTGTGAATATTTTTTTCAATTTAACTTTGCACTATAATGATTTGGTTCCTATATTTTTTTTTTGCTTGCTCTTTCCTTTTATGGGAATCCTCATTTGAATCAGTTATCACATAAGAAGCAGTCATTGATCTCTGTTATCAGAAATCAATAGATATAAACCAAGAAATTAAATATTGATGAGTTTTTAATCAATGCAAATATTAACAAAACATCTTGCTATGCACTAAAGCAAGAAGTGAAAATAAAATTTTTGCCCTAGCATATGTGCAGCTATCACTGAAATTCACTATAAGTGTGTGAATTTACAGGTAAAATCTGATTAGTTATGCCTTGTTACATATATCGGTCGTCATGTTCATACTTCTGTGTTGATGCATCTAATTTGGACTTCCTGACTAAATGAAAATCCTAAAGAAGAGATAAAATTAAAACCATAGGAAGAGAAAAAGAAAAGTCCCTTCTCTCTTGCAAAGCTAGCAATAAATTTGATAAAGTTCACTGTTGTGAATCGAGTGAAATATCATGACTAGAAAAATGTATTTCCAGAACATATTATTGACCATTACTCATGAGTTGAAAGAACATAGATAGTTTCAGCTGATTTTGACTAGTCAGGAAATATGCTTCATATGTGTAATAACCATAAATATTTCATTGTCTAATAATACTAAATTCGTATATATGTTTGAGCTTTACCATTACATTTTGATTTATTTTCTTATTAACTTCTGTTTATCTATATTTTCTGGGACTTTATCTACTGGAAAAGACACAATCGTCATGAATGAAATGCAATTATAGGAAACATAACTCATGGGAAAATGTACTTAAGCACGATAAGCATGACCAGAAACATACTATGCAAAGAATCTGGCAAAGCTATATCAAAATGAGAGCAAAGCTCAATTTTAACCATTCTGTTCAAAGTTTCCATATTTCTCCAAAATAGTGGTCACTATGACTCAGGGAAAATATGCATCAGTCCTCTTGGAACTTCACTCAGTCCTAGGAATTAGCTCCCTTGCTTTGGAAAAAAAGGCTTCACATTTGTCAGGAACAGCATTTATACTAGAGATGATTATTTTACTTCTTTGGAAATTGCTTCAGAGGTAGCAGAATTTCATGCCTTCCCAAAACATTCAGTTCCCACATGCTCCCCAGTGACTTGATGCCTTTTAGCAGCTGTGCTCTCAGTGTACTCCAGACAGCTTTGAACATCTTTCATCCACTTTGTTTCTCTAAATGATGAAGCTGTTACCACCCCTAAATATATTCCAGGAGCAAAGCTGAACCTTCTCACTATTGCTGTTTCCTTCTGCTCTCTGCCAGGGTGCTGCTATATATCAAAACAAACAAAGAAACTCTCTCTTTTATATTTTTCTACTAAATAAAAGTCTCAGAGAGCGAATTTGAGCCCTAGAGTTTTGATTATTCACATTGCTTTGTCGTAAATTCTGCTGCTTCCATTTGGGGCTGCTCCATTTAGCTTATTCCAAGGTAATAGCCTGGGAGGCTGAGCAGGCCATTCATTTGAGGGAATGTTTCCATAAGGTAGTAGGAATGGGTCTGTACCAGATCTTCTTGTCTTCCAAGAGTGTCCCAATAGATTGTACTCCCAAATCCCATGAGAAATATCTTAATCCAGTGAATAATATATATATGTATAAACTCTCAATTTCATGCACATCTTCCCTTCCTTTTATGTACAAATCTCCCATTATTTCAGATTATATGAAATCGGGAAGAAAAAAAGAAACTAAACTTAAATACAAAACCATAATCCTCTGTACAGTTGCAGGTGGTCCAGAGGAGACCCCAAACCACGTACTATGTAGGAGTAAACAGATAATTCCGTGCTGTCAGTGGAAGAGTCTGAATCTAGTTTCTCTCCTTAAAACCTCTTTCCTCTATTCCCATCAGCAGGAAAGCAGGCTGGAGGTCAGCTTAACTGAATAGGGATTCCTGATTGAGTTTGAATGGAAAAAGAAAGCTCAGGTGGAAGCTTTGCCAGGAGATGAAAATGAGAAGAGGCTACCAAGGAAGAAGAGTCTGCAGAGATTCTTGCAATGATGAATTCTGGGCCAATATTGGGCTCTTTTAGCAATAACAAAGGTTGAGAGAAAATAATTGTTAGATATCTTTTTGCCCTCTACTTCATGTATGTCCAGTTTTGGAACCCCATTACGCTTTCAGGGAGCACAAGATGTATTAAAGAGAGAACTAGGTTTGCTCAGCCTGGAGAAAAGACTACCTGAAGACAATTATAGAAAACATAGACTCTTCTTAGTGGCACATGCTGAAAAGACAAGAACCAACACCTACAGGTCATAATAAAAGAAAGTCCCACTAGGCACAAGGAAAAAGTATTCAGGACATTACAAAACCCACAGAGTCTGTGAAATCTCCATCATTGGAAAGGTTTAGATTTGGTTTGGAGAAGACCCTAAGCTGCCTAATTTGACTTTGAAGATGTCTTTGCCTTGAACCGGAGTGAAAAATGTGTAAAAAAATGGATACTCTGACTGGGAAAAGAAGTGGGCAGGACCCTGTGCATCTGAAGACTGTTGAGCATCAGTGGGAATGAAGAAACTTTGAAACTGGAAGTGACTGGAATGGGCCAGGCAAATTGCCAAGCTGAGGATGGGCAGACTGAGTAGTGAAATCTAGTATAGGCTTGTCAAGGGAGGAGATTGGAATGAGGATGTGAAAGATATGAAAATATGAGGGTCAAACTACAGGGGAAAAGTTCAATTTTCACTCCACATGAGGAATGAAGCACAGATTTGGTGAATACACCAATCCTCTACCAACAACAGAAGTGTGTGATGTCTACTAGGAAGGATGTCTCTCATCCCTCTCTTATGAATTTTGATATAGGTTGTGTTTAAATTGAGCTGTACATGTATACCCTGCAGGACTTTATTTTTTCTCTTTCTCACGTTGGTAAGAACATTCTGCATCTAAACAGTGCCTGATTTTCCTTTCTGTGAAGACTACCATGCAAGGACATGAGGATGGGAAACCAGGGTGTTCTCTGATGGCTGGCAAAAGTTTGGAGTAGGGATGCAGCCAGTGTGTTCAGCTGGGTGTGGGAGCTTGAAAGTAGTCTCACAGTTCATACTGGGCTGCAGAAACTACACCTCAGAGAACTATAACAAAAGCTCAGATATCTGAAATCTGCAGAGTTCTAAATGCCACCCTTGCAGTGTCTAGGGTTTCTGCAATGCATTGTGATGGAATTGAGGGAAGTAACAGCAAAATGTCTCCTATATGTTTTATAAAAGCTCACACTCTGGACTGAAACAAACTGTCTTACAGATCTTTCTGATTTTGCAGATTCTTATTCTGAAGCCACATCTGCCTGCAACATAGCCAGAAGAGAAAGGCAGCCTATGGCAATATTAATGCCAATACCTACTTCATTAAATGTTGAAGTGCCTCATGGTGTTTCAAAAAAGATTGGTAAGATTTTTATTTCTGTTACTGTGGGTGCCCCAGGCATGTGCAGGTATTGTAAAGTAACACTCCCTACTGCAGCATTTCCTGATTTATAGAATCTGCCTCATCCTCTCCCACCTGAGATGCTGAAGAGTTTCATGGAAACAACAGAGGACAGGAACTTTGAAGAGGAGACGTTACAGGGTATGTCATGAGAGGTCAGTGAGTGCAAACAGTGTTTGGGAAGAGATTGATGAATACTCACAGGTATTTGGGCTGGAAGACATGAAGTAAAATTATTTCTCTTTTGCTTTGCCAGAGGCCAGATGCAGATACTTTACAGGAACCCACAAGCCCAAAATAAAGAATAGTAGGATAGTTGCTGCACATAGGAATATCTTTTCTAACCTGAGATAATTTGCATTTTGTATTTAAAGCATGGAAGTATGAAACTGGAACACAAAAAGTTCCACTTAAATATAAGAAAAAACTATTTCACTGTTCAGGTGAGGGAGCCCTGGCACAGGCTGCCCAGAGGGGTTGTGGGGTCTCCTTCCTTGGAGGTCTTCAAGATCTGCCTGGATGTGTTCCTATGTGACCTGACCTAGGTGAATCTGCTTCTGCAGGGAGGTTGGACTAGATGACCTCTAAAGGTCCCTTCCAACCCCTACCATTCTATCAGTCTATGATTCTATGATTTTACATTGTTCTAGCGTAGTTCAGGCAATTTTTTAAAATGCATTCTACTTGCTATATAAAAAACTGATCTTATTGAACTCTTGATTTTGCTAATTTTTTGTGTCTATTACTCAAATTAATTTGATGTCACAGAACCACTATTGTGTTCTAAAATGCATGCATTTGTCCCTTTTCTATGTGAGTCTTTCTGTGAATGTTGCTCATAATGCTAGAAAAAAGTGTCAGAGAGGGAGATTTTTTTTCTGCGTGGTTGCTTTGTAATCTTGGTTCTTGCCCTCACTTGTTTACAATGCATGGATGTAAAAGAGTAAATTCTTCACAAAGACAAAGCTGTCACAAAATGTTTCTTGGTTTGGACTACGTAACGTAGCTGCCGGCCACCTTTGTTTTGTCCATATTTCCTCCTTTTCTTAAGTTGAATTTCAAAAAAAGACCTGAAACTGTAAAATCACTTCTTTGGTTTGTTTCCTAGCTTCCTGTATGTGAATAAACATGCCAATCATCCTCATGTCCTCTGTTTTTATCTTTCATATGCCTGGCAAAACAACAAATAAAATCAGTTTCTCTCCTCCCTCATCTACTTGCCCTGTTTTCTTGAGTCCTAGTCCACAGGGTCTGATTGAAAAGAAATTAAGAGATCTGTCATTTGCTTTTTGAATACCTGAATCTGTTTAAACTAAACGTTCCCCTGGCTTAATGCACTAAACATTTCACATTAGCAGAAAACTAACAGAGAGCAGAGTCTGATATCATAACGGTTCCGTTTATTGAGTGACACTGAAACTAGCACCAGTGGAGTGAATCTTAATTTCTCATGCACAGAGAGGTAAGCTGAAAAAAAAAGAGGAAATGAGAGGCAAACCAGATAGGTAGACAATTATGGCCTGGCTTCCTGCATTTTCCAGGTTCCGATGGAGCATTCTGATCAATGTCATTCTTTTGTTCAGCGGCAGATTTGCCATGAATTACATATTTGCACAAACTACTTGAGTCTTGAAAGACTTCTTTTCTCTATACACCAGATAACATGTAAATGAACCAGAGTGCAAAAATTCATCATCAATCTATTTGGTTGCAGTTCATGGACCCTCTACTATTCATGTACATTTGCTCTATGCTGTTTTTTTACACTTTTACTTGTATGCAGATTTTGTTATACCAAGGTCCCTTCCAAGATCCTTCTGGAGTACTACGAAGATTTCAGTTCAGAACTCCTTACACAGGCAAAAGTTGACTTCACTGAGAGATTTCCTTGAGTACAATGCACCCGGTGTACTTGGTTTGCTTCTGCAAGAAGTTATAGAGAAAATAGTAGAATTTTATTTCTTTCAAGAGAAGCAACTCTAAAACAATGTGATTAACAAGTGCTTATGGAATGCATTTAACACTGTAATACAATGTTTTTACACCAAAAGCTATCTGTATCTGTGAAAAAATATTAGCTGACAACTTGTTCCCTTCCCAAATCTGTGTGCTGTCTTTGTATTTGTAATCTTTGAATATTGTTGCCACTGTGAGTCACAGAAATATAGTTCATGTTGCAGAAGCTCTAATTGAAACTTGATGTTGAAAATAGAGGCCTTTTGTCTTTTCTTCAAGCTTTTTCAGCTTTGACTATAATATCAGGTTAGTAAGTACTTTTTTTCCTTCTGAAGAAATCATCTGTTAAATTTTATATATATCAGAAACCGAAAGAGACAGTCTAAAATCTGAAAGAAGAAACTTAGAAGTCAATGTAAGATAAGAGTAAGTTAGACAAAGAGGATCTTTTTGATTGTAATGTCTATAACCTGAAGAACTGCAAGAAGTTGTAAACCCACATTTCCAAGTCTTTAAATTTTGAGTCCGTTCAGTGCTGGCAATGGACTGGAGATAGAAAGTGTTCCAGAGACAAATCTAAAAAACCTTTAGCAGAGGGATTCAAGACAAATAGCATAAAGGATGAGGTCTTATTCTAGCCTCTGAAGTGTGGAAATCCATATGTTCCACTAAATGTTCTAATAACTTGAGGGCCCTCATAAGTGGTTGATTCTTCACTTTAGAAACTCCTTGTAGCAATGAATTCCATACATATATATTTTATTGGAAACAAAAGTAACTTTTGAATTGCTCACTCTTTAAATAAAAGCTGCCTTATGTCACAAGAGAGGGTGATGAAGCAGCCAAAGCTCCTTTGATATTCCATGTAGATATGTTGGTGCAGAAATAAACAGTCTTGGTAAATAGGTGCAGGAATTGCTAACTGCAAAGTGAAAGACTTTCCCAGAGTGACTTTCCTTCTTACTAAAATACATCCAAACTGAATTTTGTTTTGATGTGTTTTGTTTATTTTTTTCTTCTCAACTTATCTATCCTGCTGGCAAACCTAAATCAAACTGTCAAACTGAATTTCCCTTTAGCTCAGTGGATACAAGTGATGTCTGACGACTGAAAGTCACCCAGCCAGGGAAGGTGTGTACCCAGTATCTGTTGTGTTGCAGAGGGACAAAAGCACTTTCCCTCACTTCCCAGGGAAAGAGCATATCATTGCCTCTCCTTGTCCAAAGAACAATTAGACTTTCTTTTGCTCCTTTTATTATTGTTTGTACATGACTCGAAAATCAGACAAGAGCATTTTATTGTCTACAGAGCAGCACAGGGAGCATTGGTGGAAATCGCTCTTGCCCTGCTGTGAGTCTTTCTGAGAAGCACCTTTACTGGTTCTCTGTGGCTACTTTTAGTGCTAGTTTCTGTAAAGTGAAGCCATAGGATACCTCTCAATGTGCCACAGAGTAGTTTTTATGCATCTTTTCAAATCTGTCACTGTCAATGAGAACTGCCACCAGTAACAGCCAAACTTGCTGCCATTCAGACATTACTGACTGTGTCCCAGGTAGTCTTGATGATTACTTAGATGTCACTCTGCACCAAAGGAACCTGTGGCTTATCTGTCACTTTAAACTTACTCACCTGTTATAATTGCACAACTGCCTCCTCAGAGAGTGTTGCAAAGTCTACAAAGACATTTGGTGGGGACCAGTGAGGACTAAAAAAAAAATTACTGCTAGCCAGTCAGTGACATTTCTCCTTTGGGCTGGACACTGAGTTCTGTTCGTCTCCTATTCTAGAAGTAAAAGGCTATGTCTGCAAGCAGAACAGACCAAGGCATTGAGATTGGAGTGGATCTTAGTTTCTGAAATCCAGAACTGGATTCCAAGAAAACATTGCCCATGCTCCACATAGATTTGGTAAATTTCTTCCTTTGAATCTGCTTCCTAAGCTTTCTAATCATTATACAGCATCACAGAATGGCAGGAGTTGGAAGGGACCACTAGAAATCACCTAGTCCACACCTCTGCTAAAGCAGGTCTGCCTAGATCAATTTGTAGTGTCCTTCTTTGCTGAAATGTGAAAGATATTTATCAACAAAAACAATTATTGTAGCTTTCGCCTCCAAATTCAGAATATAACTATTCTTTTGTATTGTTTAGATGCTATGGAAACTCTTAATTGACATTTAATTAATAACCAAGATGGCTACAACTGAATATTCTTTAACTATACATACCTTTAGGATTTATACACCACCAATAACCCACTTCAAACTGTCCTTGAGCATACTAAGATTATGCACAGTTATTCACAAAAAGGAAAGCTAAGAAGGGCAAAAGTTGGAGCTATATACTTCCTGGGAACTTATCAAACAGAAACAAAGTCTACTGAAAAAGTACCAAGGTTATTCCTTTGCTCAGGCTAATCTGCTGTGCTCTAACAGCTTAAAACTTGAAGGTGCAAACACTGTTTTGGAACAGAGAATTGCTGTAAGCAATGAATTTGCAAAAGGGGAGCTGGCAAAGCAGGGAAGTTGATCAGGTTGGGCTTAGCTTTAGATGTGTGGATTTAGACTAGTTTCCTCACCTTCAGTTTCTTATTTAAAAATGTATTTGTAGCCCTGGAATTTTTGCATGAAAGGACATTACTTTAAAGATTTACATAATTTGCATTCCTCTCCCTCTGATCTTTATGTTGGTTTCTTACAAAGGAAACCATAATAAATTATCACTGGACTAATCAGGATAAGGCAGGAATGCCAGTGGTACATTTTGACATTTATGATATATTTTCTTTATTTCATCCTTACATTCAGTGATCTCAAATAATTTCAAACATTTTCACACAGAACATCTACAAAACTATACCCACAAAACCATTGTTGAAATACTGTTAACCTCTGTCAACCTCTACTCAGGATGCTGGACCCAGCCTTCCAGAAAAATTTGTCTGCATAAGCCTATTCCTTCACATATTTTTTCTTCAGAAGCCCTCAGACATAGATAGAGTGGGCTCTTAGGCTTTGGCCTTGTGATGAACACTCAATCTGTTAAGTGGTGGGTTTGTGTTGAAGTACCCAACCATCTTGATAAAAAGAGCTTAGTCATTTTATGTAAAGAGTCTGTTTATGGTTAGTGGCAGTGAAAAGTTTGTGAACCAATAACAGTTACACAATTCCATACTACTTGCTTTTCAGCTGCAAATCTCAATGCTTCTGAATAGTGTCACAAGCAAATTCTCTCCATTTGTACAATTACTCAGCAAAAGCAATCTGAATTTTCAAGAAAGATTGACAGCCCTACTCCTGCTAAAAGCTCAGCAGAGTAGCCACTCTGTGTGAATCTCTCCCTCTAAGTTGCGCAATGGCCATAAAGTGGCTCAGCAGCATGATATAGGACCAAGAATTCTACTCCACACACTTTCTGTATCCTCTTTTGCTCATCCTTATAGCTTCTCTATCACCTTTAACTCCTCTGCATCTTCAGAAAGGACGACTCCCTTCTTCCCTTTTTAGCTTTTCTAAAAGTTTGGATTATATTTATACACACACACGTGCACACACACACACATTAGTGTAGCCCAGTGTGTCAAATGTTTTTTGGCTCATAAAACTGCCAGGAATTGAAGAGTCTGGGCAATACTTTTAGAGTCTAATGTAATAGATGTAAAACAGACCTGAGGGAGAGGGATTGATCAGACCTTGGAAAGTTTTTTATTGACTTTAGAAGTGTCTTTAGAACCTTCAGGGAAGGAGACTTAAATGTATTAGCTTTTATGAAATGATCATTTCTTTGATGATGGCACTTCAGAGCTGTTTGTTATTATCAAAGAGCTGAGTAGCTAGGCTACGTCCATTATTTTCTTCAGTATTTTAATTGTTGTCATTACATAGGTCAGTTTTATCTGCAAGGGAATGATCATTACTATAACTTGGTATGGTGTTGTCATGGCTTAACCCCAGCTATCATGTAGATGCTGGCACACCCCCTGACCCCCAGTAGGATGGGGATGAGAGTCAGGAAGAACAAAAGCAAAATTCGTGGGTTGAAATAAAACAGTTTAATGATTGAAATAAAATAAAATACAATAAAATAAAATACAATGAAATTAAATAGAATAAATTAAAATAAAAATATGAAAAGAAATACAACAACAACAAAAAAATCAAATAAAATTATGCACAATGTTCATCATCCACCGATTGAAGGCTTAGCAGCGATCTGACCCTCCCAGTCAACTCCCCCCAGTTTATATATAGGACATGATGGTATTGAATAGCCCTTTGGCTAGTTGGGGTCAGCTGCCCACACCATGCTCTCTCCCAGCTTCTTGAGCATCCCTAGCCCCTTCACTGGCAGGGTAGGGAGAGAAACTGAAAAGGCCTTCATGGTGTACAAGCCCTGGCCAGCAATAACCAAAACAGTCCCGTGTTAGCAACATTCTTTTCAGCATAAACCCAAAACATAGTCCTGTAGCAGCTACTAGCAGGAAAATTACCTCTATTCCAGTCAGAATCAGAACAAGTGTTAATTTTGATATTGTGACCTACTGATTTCACTGGAATTAATCTCAATTTAAAACGTTGAAAAAGGAAATCAGAATGAGTCTCAAGTCTTTATGAACCAAGCAGCTTTTCTTCAGTTTTGATGAGACATGCTAATATATTCACAGGCAGAATTGTCTGCAGCAATCATCCAGCATTTTGCAGCACTCACACTACCTGGACATGGAAAACGAGAAAGAAGTTTCTGCAACTCAGATTTCATTACTAACATGAATACCCTCATGTGAAAGTCTGCAGTGCCTAGGAGATCTGAAAAATTAAGAATGGCATAAAATTAACACAGAGCTTGCTGTTCCTGTATCTCTTAGGATGTAATTTAATGATTAATTCTCCTGAGAATAAACTGTGTCAAGTGATCAATGCAAATGAAAACTGTTCACTGGCTAATACCCGCAGTGATGGTTTGAAAAGAGGCTGTGGCTAGAAAGGCTTAAGTATCAGAAGAAAAACTGTGTTTCATTAACACAGACCCTTTCATCTTCTTTTACCTTTCACTCAAAGGAAGTTTAGTGTGCCTGTGAAACTATGAAATACACTCAATGCTGACAGGCATCCTCAGTAATCTAGGTGAAGTCAATAGGGTTTGATGGGACATCAACCCATTTTGGGTATGCCCTTGAATCTATAAACAGTCTCATTCATTATGTCTTGCGTGAGAATATAATTTTATGTACCTGCCCCAATATATCTTCTCTCCATCCCACTTCTAAGAGTCTGGAAGTGTCAAACTTGACTTAAAGCAGGAAATCGTAAGGATTTTTGTATCTAAATGCCTTTCACGGGTATGTTGAGAAATACATAGCAAGTCACTCAGATTTCCTGTCTGAAAATATCTGGATCTTGTTTTCTGTTTGTGTTGCACAGTGCTGTTTTTAGAATTTCTTCATCAGGAAAGTTTCATATACAAAGTCATAATTAATATGTATTGACTTGAATCCTGAAAAGCTAAGCACAGTATTGGACCAGATTTTTTTTTTAAAAAAAGAAAAACAAACTCAAGAAATCCTCACAAAATAAGGGAATTTAATTAACATTAGAAAACATTTACAGAAAGTGTAGTCAAGAACTGGAACAGAATTTCTAGAGATGTGTTTGATGTCTTCAGCCTGTCAGTGTTTAAGAGGAATTTGGACACATGCTTGAACTTTTGGTCAGCAATTCACCTGAAACGGTCAGGCAATTGGATTACATAATCATTAGAGGTCTTTCGAAATGAACTATTCTATTCTATTCTATTCTATTCTATTCTATTCTATTCTATTCTATTCTATTCTATTCTATTCTATTCTATTCCTGTTCAGTTCTAAAAATGTCATGGAAGGTCAGCTACCGATCCTTTGACACCAACTATTGATTTTAAGTTGATAGCTTTTGGGCAATCTTCATTAGGAAATGTTCTTCATTAACATTGCATTATTGGTCACCACTGCTTTTGTCCTTTATTAGCTTGTCTCTATTAGCTGGTGCTACTCGGAATCTTTATCTGCTTATTTCTCATTCCACTGTTGTTTTTTTTCTTCTTCTATGATCTTTACAGTCTTAAATTTCACTGATACACATTCTACAGTTTTCCTTTTCTTTACCATAACTTGCAAAAATTCTCACACGACTGTATGGACAAAATCTCTCTTGGCTGAAGACTGCAGTAAGTCATACTCATTCAGAAAGTCTTGTCAGATATCATCAACTTATATGCTTTCCATTTTTTCTGAAAAGAAAGCTCCTTTGCTATTATACTTTTTTAAAAAAATGCATTATTCATTTTTATGCTTAGGAGAATGAAGGATAATTTAAAATGAACTGTAAGGACAGAATAGAATTGAGAGCATAAAATATAAAAGAGTATTTGACTGACTGTATATAGTCAAAAGGGCAAAAAGTAGAGTACAATATGGCGTAGTTTAGTGTGGAATTTCTGTTGGGAAGTTGCATCCTGTTGATGTTCACTTTGTCATACATGTTGAGATTCCTGCTAAACTGGGCAACTTACTGAGAAGCAGAAATGCATGCCTAATGCATATGTTTCCTTCTTTCTACAAGAATATTGTATAACTATCATTAGCATTATATGTAATTTAAATAATGGACTTCTCAGAAGAAATAAAAAGCTACTGCCCTGACCTCAGTGACTTCATCAACTGAAAAAATGTTAAACTTTATATTAGCATGCACATATAAGTAGGAATACAATCCCCTTCACATCCCTCATGATATGGGCAGTATTAACAGCAGTACTGCATAGTCCTTTGTAAACTTGGTTGTGGTTTCTGACAGTTGAACATCAGAAAATGCATCTAAGATTTTTTCAAAGTTGCCTTAGCAATATAAGCTATGTTGGAACAAATTCTGGCATGTGTAATCATTACTGTTGGATAGGTCACTACAGGACTTAACACAACGTAACATCCAAAAGTAAAACTAGATACTGCTTAACAGCTGCAAAGCAGCTGTTGAGGCTAGTTTTGGAAAATATTATATGGAAGGAAATCATGAAGAGCTGGTCTGAACCTTGACAGCTGCTGTTTCTGAAACTCTTTCCAAGAATGACTATATTAGGAAGAACAACAAATTTATATGGTAATCTCCTCTTGCCCTCATCAAATTTCTACTTTAAGTGATATAAAAGTTGGTTTTGATTAACAGTTGCTACATAAGAAGCATATTTTGTGTTAGGTATTGTAGACTCATTCAGTAGCAAGATGGCTCTTAGAAAAGTTTGTTACTGAGCCTAAATCAGGTTACTTTGTATGAAAAGTCCATAGTTTTGTGTCAAGGCTGAATCATAGAATCACACAGTAATCAAAGTGCAGTCTCTCCAGTGCCAAGAACAGGGGCATAATCACTTCCCTGGTGAAATCTTCACTGTTGAGGCTATGGTGGGAGATACTAAAACACTCTTTCCCAAGCCTGTGGCATTGTCTGAGGTTGTTTTGGCACAAGTGCAGGATCTGGCACTTGGACTTGTTAAGCTTCGTAAAAATGGCCTTGGCCATCACTCCAGCCTATCCAAGTCTCTTTGAAGAGCGTTTCTGCTTTCGAGTAGATGTACACACCCATCCGGTTTTGGTGTCATCAGCAAACTTACCAAAGGTGCACTTCGTCCCCTCATCCGGGTCATTGATAAAGATGTTAAACCAAACAAGCCCCAGCACGGAGCCCTGGGGAACATCACTGGTGATCAGCCACCAGCTCCATTCCCCCTCACTCTCTAGGCCCGGTCATCCAGACAGTTTTCCACTCAACAAAAAGTGTGTCTGTTCAAACCATGGGCAGCCAGTTTCTCCAGGAGAATGCTGTGGGAGATCATGTTGAAGGCTTTATTATAGCCCAAGTAGACTACATCCACAGCCTCTCCCTCATCCAAATCGCATGCATAGTGTGACAATAACCACACATGCAGAGGTGGAGGCTTGTATGGCGTGGCTATGGGCAACTAGTCAAGACCACAGACCAAAGACTGTAAAGGTATATGTAAATTCTTAGATTTACCTTGTCAGTATTCATCTAATGGTCAAATAGGCACATGATTTGAAGAGCTTTTCACCATTTTTGATCACCTAGGACAAATGGGGCTCGGTGTCTTAGTGATGGCCTGGAAAGATGGCTAGACAGCACTTTTCAACAACCTACCAACTATACAGCTACATTAACTTTTCCATCTGATTGATTCTGATGAATGTTGTGTCTCTGCACTTTACAAGCTGTAAGCCACATCAAAGATTTTGAGGGAAAGGAGAGACTGTAGCTAGCTTGGTCTTTTCTTTGATGTTCTGGGCTCAGTGGTGCTCTTGTAGAAAAGAAACTTCTGGAATCACAATGTTATATTGCATAAAGTACAGAAAAAGAAGCATCATTTTTATAGCTTGAAAACTCCTAGAGGTGTACCCAAGGCAATATCTAAAACTCTGAGTATTTTTATGGATTGTATGATAGAATTTGACTCGGTGAGCCAATCTGGATTTCAGAGCATCACAGTAAATCTGTCCTAGCCAAGAAAATTTTGTTCAGTCTTGAGATAGACATCTCTGTGGTGGTATACATGGAACAAATCTTTCCAGTACATAGTAACCCGATAGTAATTAAAATAAAATTTCAATTCATTATGTGAAGATATAAAAAATTATTGTATATAGAAAACAAAATATTGTTTTCTAGTACTAAAATCTAGTTTGAGAGTGTTTAAAAGCCTTTCTATACTTCCTTGGTTTTCATTAAGGCTGTTCCGAGTCCACACAGGACTGAGAAGCTCCAGCTCAGCAGATTGATTATTTCAGCAAGCCACATCAGGCACTTGAAGTAAAGCCTGTAAACTACATTCAGCTTTGAAATTCTTTCAAAATTCTTTTGAAATTCTTTTTTTCTGCCTTTGTTTCAGTCACTATCAGTAACTAAAACTGGTACAACTGAGGATTTTTTTCAAGGAAGGCTTACTTAGTATATATATAGAAAATATGTTTGGGAACTGATTGTGTAATCTTCACTCACATTAATGGATAACACATTCCCAACCTTTCCCTCCAGGATAAATATTGGCAAGATCTAACTGGTTTATTATATAAGAAGTTTCATTATGTTTACTTGTATGATATTACTAAATATGTTAAATAATAATGAGTTGTAGTCAGAATGAGCTAAAAGATAGTTTTTGAGATGCCTCCCAGGTCTGTAGAATGTTCTCATATTGCCATTGGCTGTTACTTTGTTGATTAAGTTTCCCATTACCTTCAAAATAAACAAAACAAGTTCTCATAGTGCACAGAGAGGCTCTGGCCACTGAAAAATAATGTTTATGGGAATATAATAAAAATGTTAATGTCAAACATTTTTTCTACACCTCCTGACTTGACTACTCTCACAGTGTTGAATGTGTTACATTTATGAACTTAGAGCACTGAAAAACATATGAAATGCTTTTATAAATGTCTGAGGTCATGATCTTTTTGATTCCAAGAGAAACACAAAAAAGTGGTTCAGCTACTTAGATCTGAAATTTGAAATAATTCTGCATTGCTGTAAAAAGAACCAGCTGATGGAATCAAGTGATTGCATGCTGATTTATTTTTTCATATAAAATATTTGTGATATTTATCACCACAAAGACAGAAACTCAAGAGCCAAATGTAGACTTAAACACCCAACAGACATATTTGTTTCTTCAAAGATTCAGGCTCAAGACATGTTTTTTAAACACTAGGATGTTTGAGACAATTAAGAGAGGATCGCACAGAACATTTATCCTGATTTGCATTTCCCAGAGTACTTCATGCATGTGCTCCTGTGTTAACCCATTTTTGTCCTCATCACAAATATTTAGTGATCAAAAGTGGTGGTATTAAGGAAGAGGTAGGTTACTTTATAGCAACAAGAAAATAAACAAAATTTGTAGTACTACTCAAAATATGTATGGTCTCCCTGTTCTACAATGTTCAGTATACCATATGTGTATTCATAACATTTATAACATTGCAATACATAGAGTCTTCCTCACTCTTCTATAAGAATATTCATTGATATCTGTTAAAGGGTAGAAGGTGAAAGATGCTCCTTCTGAGATAACACAGCTCCCTCTTGGCAAGGCTTCAGTTCATTGCAGGAGAGTTGTCTCAGCTTTTCTACAGAAGCACAGGAGGGACTCATCTTACCTAGTTGTAGACATCCTTACTATTAACAGCTATAGTTGAGCTGATCTCTCTAGTGTGTTCATAATGACTAAAGGGGAATGGTAATCTGTGGTGTGCATCAAATGGCCTATTCTAGACATCTACTCAGGATAAAATCCACTACAGAAACACTGGAGATGCTCTTTTTTTCACTGATTATGAGAAGAGCCTAAGGCCACCAAATAGCTGAATTCAAGATATTGGCATTTACTCAGATGATTTATGAGTCCTTCAGTGTATACTGTCAGCAGAGAATTTGTTCTACTGCTTAGGGTAGAGCAAAGTGTTACTTAGTATGAATGACTCCAGAAGACAAACAGACCTACACACCACAGAACACTGGTCTTTCAAGGTGATAGATGGACTGGGTTTGATTGACAAAGAAGGCTGTGAGAAAGATTTAGATTGGAAGAATATTTAAGGAAAAGATGCAAATGTCATTTTTAGCTATACATAGAAGAAAATTCTCAACTAACCCTACATTTTACATGGCTTTGTATATTCCTCAGTAATCCAAAACAAAGATCTTTTTCAGAGTGCTAGGAGTTTCAATTTTCCAGTCTGAAATATCTGGTTAGTATTTAGGTAAAAGCAACCTGTCATTTTGAAATATGTCAAACATCTAATGCTTCTTTGCAATTCAATGGGACTTGTTAGCCATAGTGTCTAATACACTGCCAAAGGAGAGTTTTAATAACTAAATTTAAGACACTTAAGAGAGTCTGGGCCACAAGAATATGTAGCATTTCTAAACTGGTATGGCTATCTGGGACCACTATTAAGTGACCATGTGATGCAGAAATCCAGGGCTTTCAGAGAAACTTGGGCAGCTTAGTGGCCTTTTGAAAATGGAAGCTATTATTTAGCTATTTTAGCATATACATGTTTAAGAGCAGAACTAAGAATCTGTAAGAGTTGTAAGCTTGGAAGTACAAAGGACACAGGGCCTGTAGTATCCTATGGTAATAGAATTTAAAAAAAAATCTAATAAGTAATAACATTGACCTGAAGTTTGAAAAAAATAATTTCCAGGTTTTCCTGGACTAATGCAAGGCTTTAAAAAAATAGACATTATTTACATCTATCTTTCACCTGGATTTTGCAGACTCATTGTTTTGCACAGAATCCAAGAACAGAAACTTGCACAGGTCTAGAATACAAGCTTGCTTACTAGATTACATATATCTCAGTGCAACTCTCATATGCATTACTGTACTAAAGATTGAATCATAAACATTAATTTTATGAGCTTTTTTAATGAGTATATATGATTTTTTTTTTAATCCCATCTAATCAGTGTCCTAGTCACGAGTACAATGTTCCTTAACATACCCTCAGGGAGATGTCTATTTATGGTACATTAATAAGTGCTGTTTTCCAAAGAGCTCTCTCTTACATAATTATAAAGAGCACTGAAAAATGACCTCCCAATTTCTGCAATGGGGTTGTTCAATATTTTCTAATGGCATGCAAACAGATTAAAATATCTGCACAGAACCAGCTTCTTGTCAAGTTAGTATATTTACTTTTTCTTAAACCATGCAAACATATTTTAAAATTATATGATCTTATTTATAGTCTGTTGGATGTAGAGATGAAATGTAAATTACAGTAGTTAACTGTCTATCTGCAGAGATGTAGCATTTCTCCTGCTTTTGTGTGTCTGAGTGGCATGCCAGTAGTCGTCTGGGGACCTCAGGATGTAACTGTGCCTGACATATCATTAAGGGGAATAAGATGCAGCAGGAACAGCAGCTGAGAGATGAAACTTCTTTCTTTTGACATCTGCATCACATTTGAGAAAAGAAGGAGGCATGACAGTCCTAAGGCTGGGCAGGAGCCTACTCAGTAGGCTCAGCAAGCAGGGCTGCATCTTACCAGTGTTCACTGGCACAAAGCACATTCAGCAGCTGAAGCTACTACTGAAACTTTGCTCTGAATCTGTGCTCAAAATACCCTCAGTGGCCCTCCTGTCCCATCTGTCTGTGTGACTTTGAGCAAGATGCTGATTTCCTTTGCCAGTCTGTGAAGCAGTAATACCAATATATACTTATCCATCCTATTCTCAAAGAATAGTTTTGTTTGTAAAGGCTTTGAGCTTCTGGAATAAAATCTGCCTAGCAAAAGCAAAATATTATGATGGCTCTGAAGTTGAATTATATATTGAGACATGTAAGTGAAGGACCCTGCTGGAGACTGCAGGACTTTTTTATTGTTTTAGAGTTCCTTGTACAGGTGTGAGGAACAATGGGGTGACCAGACCTTGTGTTATTTCTGCTGGTAGCTGATAGAATTACCCATAAAGCAGGAGGAATGTCATTTCTGTTTTCCTCTAATCTCCCAATGTAGCACTAAGTAATGAAAAAATATGAATACCACCATCTTCTGTTTTTCTTTTCAGCTCTTCTGCAAAATAAGTACTTAATATTATATTATTTTCAGTTCATAACATGTACTACACTACTCCATAGTAAAAGTTATTAGATAGCATTTCAAGGTACTTTCTGAGTCATTACTGCATAAGTAGGAAAGGAGGCATTTTTTTGATGCTCTTTATTAAACCTTCATTTATAAATTAATTAATGAGGATTTAATGGATGACTAATAGATATTTTAATAATAATGCTCTTAACATCTATTAATAATTTAAAATAATTTCTAAATGTAATATTTGAATGACGTGTGGGTTTTTGTTAGCATATGCAAAATAGAGATTTCAGGTTTCTTAAAAGGAAAGAAACATTTAGTTTTGTTTGCATGTTCAGTACGCTCAGCATCTAATCTGATTTGTACCTTCTCCTGGTTTATGTCAATATGATCTTTCCCTGATAGTTTTCCTTTGAAAGTGCCAATACTTGCAGTTGCTTGTTTGTATTTGAATACTATATAAGTCTCCATATGCTATCATTCTAAAGCAGTAAAACAAACTACCATCTTTTTCAGAAATGGGTAGAATCAGATTAGAGCTTTTCCTTTCACAGGAAGATAAAGTGCTGAAGGATACTGTTGCTGTGTTTTTGGAGCATTGTGAACTGAGCTGATGAGGAAGTAATTAAAGACAGGAAAAAACAATGCTACTGAATCCATCTCATACAAATTACATGAATTAGAAAAGCTTTTCATATGTAGAAGCCTGATTTAAAAGCTCTGGGAAGCTTTATTTTCGAGCAATATACAAAATTAATGGATTAGTCTCAACAGGCATTAGCTCCTGGAGCCTAGAAACTGTGATTCACCTCTATTGTGTAGCAATTGTTTTGAGGAGTTAGATCCTCAGGTGTTTCCAAATTTGTTTACAGAATCTGAGCAATAAAGAAGAATTCTATCATGATTTCAAAATGTTAAATATTTCCTACTTCCATGTCTGTCAGGGATTAAAGGCCAGAACCACATCCTTCCAGACTGAAACAGAAGGCAGAAAGGTGGGACTAACAAGGGTTTAAAAGTCTCATTCCTTGCACATTGGAAGTAAATAGAAAGTGATAGTGCTACTTACTAAGGACTATATATAATTGTTTCCTTCAACATGACTTTTAGGAACATAGACATTACCTGCTGTGAGTTAAAGTCAGGTAGATGCCTCTGAAAGCAAATATTGCCTAGTCTGTTCCTAGCCTCACAGACTCACACCACTAGACTTTACTACTGCTCACACATGGATTTGCAGGGTCCTCCACAGACATAGGGAGAACTAATGCAGCACTGACTAACGGACTGGATATGATTTCACTCAGATGGCTGAGAGAGGGAGCAGGTGGCGATGGAAATGGCTTTTGGCACTTTTCTGTGTAGCTAAGCTGCACGTGGGAGTTCACTTCTCCCTAACAGCTTTCACAGGGAAGTATGTGTTGCAGATGCTGAAAGGATTGCTGCTTCCAGATTAAAGATAAAGGAAGATCCAGTAAAACAGGAAGTGCAAAAATGTAGCAGATGCCTCTCCTCTTCCTCTGCCGCAGATAATTGTGGATTAAACAGTGATGAAAAAACTGTTCGTGGGCACAGCAGCTTAACTGACCTGTTAGTAGGGTTCCTGATTTGCTTCTGATCATGACATTTACCTCATCCACATTATTCCTGGATGTGGCATAAGTGCTTTTTCTAAGGGATTGCCTGGACATATGATGGTAGAAGATCTGAGAGGCTGCTGTATATATGCAAGCTAGTTCAGGCCTGTTGATCTTAGGGAAAAATAAAAGACCTTGGCCACTAATTCACTGATACATGTTCACACTCAATGCTTACATGATACATAAATGAGTTGAGTCCTCTCAAAATGGGGAGGATGGAGCAGTCTCCCACCCCAGCTCTCCCAGCTCCAGATGGCTTTGGCAATGAGGAGCTCTACGCACAGCTGCAGAACTGAAATCGTCACATGCCTCTACACTCTCATTAGGGACTGTTGCTCTTGTCAATGACCCTGTTAAGACATGACTGTATGAGAGTAATGAAAGCAAATGAGACAACAAAGCTCCTGACCATTACCAAACTAACATGACCAAAGAAAAGATGATGAGCAAAATATTTTGTGAAAGATGACCAATCAAACAGTAAAATCTAAGACCTATTAGCTCAGTACAACACCACAAATAAGTACCTATTTACAATTCTCGTCCAAAAAGCATTTTTTCTGCTTGTTTTAAAGTTCTCATTCTACTTTTACCTGTGATAATAGGCAAATTAACTTGATAGGATGATGTGAAATCAAGTCTGTTTAACACTGGATACCCTATGCATCCTAAGTAATGTTAATTACAAACTATCTGTACTTTACAAGGTCATCTAGATCAGCGGGATCTCAACCGGATTGAGAGTTGGGCAAAGAGGAACCTCATGAGGTTCAGCAAGGACAAGTGTAGAGTCCTGCATCTGGGAAAGAACAACCCCATGCACCAGTACAGGCTGGGGGTTGAACTGCTGAAGAGCAGCTCTGCAGAGAGAGACCTGGGAGTGCTGATTGATAATAAAATAAATATGAGCCAGCAATGTGCCCTCACGGCCAAGAAGGCCCATGGCATCCTGGGATGCATCAAGAAGAGTGTTGCCAGCACGTCGAGGGAGGTTCTGCCCTGGTGAGGCCTCATCTGGAGTCCTGTGTCCATTTCTGGGCTCCTAAGCTCAAGAGGGACAGGCAAGTGCTGGAGAGAGTCCAGCACAGGGCCACCAAGATGATCAGGGGACTGGAACATCTTTCATATGAGGAAAGGCTGCAGGAACTGGGGCTGTTTAGTCTGGAGAAGAGGAGACTGAGGGGTGGGTGTCAGGAGGTTGGGACATCTCTTTTTTCTATAGTAGCTAGCAACAGGACAAGGGGCAATGAGATGAAGCTGGAACACAAAAAGTTCCATTTAAACATAACAAAAAACTATTTCACTGTGAGGGTGATGGAGCAGTGGAAAAGGCTGCCCAGAGGGGTTGTGGAGTCTCCTTCCTTGGAAGTCTTCCAGACCCGCCTGGACATGATCCTATGTGACCTGATCTAGGTGACCCTGCTTCTGCAGGGGGACTGGACTAGATGATCTCTAAAGGTCCTTTACAACCCTACCATTCTATGAGTCTATGATCTACAAGCAAGATTTTCCACTGCAACTTGTGCATTTGTCCTCTCTGATCTGGATACGATCTGCGGATCTGCGAATCCTGTAGTGTTGTGAAGTGCTGTGACACAATCCATTACATCAAGATCCACCCTGATGATAGTGCCTTTAAAGGATGAAGTTAATTCTGTGTCTTACAGGGATCCTGTGCAAATAACTTATACTAGGTTCTAAATTTACAGATACCTAAAAACAGGTTATATCACTCTCAGCACATGTTAACAGTACAGTGCCTCTTCCTAATGAAAGTTACAGTTACAAAATTTCTTGCTTCTTTTACTGTGAGCAGGAAGAAAAGCAGATAGAGCAGTCATTTCCTTCTGTCCTGCAGAAACAGGAGGAGAAAGTGTGCTGTAAAAAGGTTTATTTATAAGGCATATTAAGTCTAACATACCATTGCCATGAAATTTCCGTTAATGCGATAACTACAAAGAATACTTGCTGTACATCAACACGCCACAGGGCCAGGCTCTGAACTAACACAGGTCAAAGGGTGATTAGTTTTACCATTCAAATGCAGAAAGCTGATCTGAATTTTAAGATGTGAGTGCATCTGAGACAAATCAATCTCGTCAGCAATATGAATACTAGCTGAATCCTAATTTTTAATTTCTCTTTGCTCATGGGGCTGTCAGTCAACTGGAAGGTCATTTCTGCATGCTGCTGCTGCTGGACCTCTCCATTCACAAGTCATCTGCATTTTCTTCTGTTTTGTTTGTTTGTCTTTTTAATTGTTCTCCTGATTACCACATAGTCTTCCATTCATTCTCTCCATCAAAACAGTTTCTCCAGTATCTGAATGTTTCTGACATCTGACAAAAAGGAAGCTTTAAAAATGTCATGTAGCTGCCTCTTACATCATTAGGGACTGACAACTCTGAAGGGTTTTTTTTCAAGATAATCCGTGTTAAGGGAATTTATACTGCATGTAATTAACCAAGTATGTTTGCTGGAGCTATGGGTGGGCATCCAAAACAAGCACCTTAGCAGTGACTGTGCTTCCACTGAAACAGGCAAATCTAGTACTTCAGAATTTTATTTACCCAGGAAGACAAGAGGTGTGTAGAAGGATGTGAAATGCCAGTAATATAAAATATAGAGAAAAACTTTCTGAGTTCAATTAAGGGGTAATATAACAGTAAACAAACCCAGGAAAATGGAATAGTTTCTGCACCCAATACATTGCTTCAAATTAATAGCATAGTACAGGCACAACTGACAGTGAGCACAACCATATATTTGTCTTTGTCATACTGTGCATTGAATACTAAATTAACTAAAAAACCAAAACAAGTTAGGGAAGTAGAAAGCTTGTGTCTAAGTCATCAACACAGGAGTGCTAGTGTAGAACCTGAATAATACAGAAAGAAGCTGTGATTAAGTCAGTTTTCTTGAGCTGCTGCAGTTGTCCAAGAGAACATAATTTCTTACTTTTGTTCAGATCTCCTAGTAAAGACAAAGAAATGCAGTGGAGTGGTAAGTGAAGAAACTTTGATGTAGCACAATTACAGCCTGATTCTGTATTGATAATTAGGAAAAAAAGAATGAAAAATACTCACAAGTATTGAAAGATACCAAAAGAAAAAAAAAATCTGACTCCCTTATTTGTTTTTTTCTATCCAGTTCTGATCATATTGAGGTTTACATATAAAGAGAGATTCAAGACAGTTTGTTCAGTTCACAGACAGTCCTGCCTTACTTCCACTTATGCAAGCAGAATCTAGACCTCTGATGGCAACAAGGAAAATACTGTCTGGGAAGAAATGGTAAAACACAAAGAAAGACTCCACGATTTTCCCAAGATGGAACTAGATTGCATCTGTGAAGAGCTGTGCTCTTGATATGATATGGTCAGTTGCTTCTATCTGTGGATTAATCTAACTGGAGGTCAGGGGACAGAGACAGGGTTTCACAATGCTAATAGTGAATGCCTGGCTTGAGTGCAGTGTATTGAGCTTTACCGGGATAGGTTTAGTTTTCACAGGAAGATGGGAGAGGGCACAGCCCAGACAGTTGACCCAGGCAATATTCCATATCACACTGGTGTCCTGCTCAGTCTAGAGCTGGGGGAGCTGAGAGGAACCACAGTTTTCAGTTGGGACTGAGCATTGGGTTGCAGGCAGTGAGCAGTTAGACTGGGCATCACTCCCTTTTTTTCCTTTGTTACTGTTACAACTATTTCTTCTCTCCTTCTATTGTTCTGTTCAATCGTCTTTATCTCAACCCAGGTTTTACCTTTTTCTTATGATTCTTCTCCACATCCCTCCATCCCTCCTCCCAGGGGAGGAGTGAGGAAGCAGCCACACGGCTCTTTGTGCCCAACTGGGCCAAAATCATGACATGCAGTAAGGAAGATTCAAGTTGTGGAGCAATGAATCAAACATAGTACAGGAACAAAGTGCCCTCCTTATGTTCAGAAATATTTGAAGTTTTGAGAGTTTGTTCTGAAAAACAAAAATCATCTGGGAAATGTAAGGAGTTTTCTCAGCCTCGGTCTGGTAACAGTCAAAGAATTGGACAGGTACGACCAAACTGTATTGGCCATCACCTAGGTGAGTGGAAGTCAGGTCCCTTAACTCCAAGTGTCCAAAGCATCTTGTTTCAGGTAAACTCAGTTTCCTTTAGAGTCACTATAGAGACAGAGAGGGCAGACCATTCAAAAGACCACAAAATGCTCTCTGAATGCACTTGTCTTTTCCCACTGACTGAGGAGCTCATCTAACCAGCCTGGACTAGACATCCAACTCAAGACGCATGAAATTAGCTAAGTTCTATCTTTAGTAACACAAAGCATTCTAGGAGCTTGTCAGTCAAAGAGGTATTAACATTTGTCATCACAATACAAGTATGGACAGAACAAGTCTTTTTGATTTGCTATATTGTTTGTAGAAATGACTCCACTCATAGTTACACAGGGATGTATGCCAGGGTGACCCAAGCAGGTAAACAGAAAGGCAGTTTGCAGTATACTGGGAGTGTTCAGGACTTAACTTTGACTAATCTAAATTGATTATGTAGATTTAACCAAAAAAAACCTCAAGTATATCTGAAGATGAAAAGTAGTGCATTCATTCACTAACAAGTAAAGTTCAGTTTTGAAATCATACTTTGAGAAGTACATTAGCCTGACCCAGGTAGAACTGTTCACACTTGCAAGTCACACACTACTCAAGCTCTTTGCAATTTCTTTTGTGCTTGCACTCCTCTCACACTGTCAGTTGCTAGGACTTCTGGGCTGTGCACATGCTGCAAGATTTCCAGGTGCACCATTCAGTGAATTGTCCTACTTTGAATTATAAAAACTTTCACAAGCCCTAAGCAGGTGTGTTCTCAAGCCAAAGGGACACAAATATTTTCTTCACCACTGTTACCATCACAACCAACATACAGCTATCAGCAGCAAGGTAGACTGTGTACCAGTAGCAGAATTTAAATTCAGGGTTTATAATGAAGGGAGTGTTGACACCAGCTCATAAATAAAAATATCAAATCTGTTTTCACATGAGCAACCTTTCCTTGAGGGCCTGCAGTAAACCCTCTTCACATCTCCTGCACATCCAGAATAGTCTATGCTTCTCCATCTTACATGGTAAGCTTCTGATACTGATACCTACTTTGCAAAATACTTCAGGCTCTATGCACTAAGTATGCTGGATGCATTCCTGTGTCCTCTGACCTAAGTGGACTTGCTTTAGCAGGAGTGTTGGACTAGATGATCTCTAGAGGTCCCTTCCAACCTCTACCATTCCATTTTATGTTTCTACAACTCTATGCTAGCTAAGATGCAGGTATGACTATCCTCACTGTGATCTTTAATACCCCAGGAGGTTTGCTGAAATTAATCTTACTTTTGAATGTTTCTGACTTAATTTTCCTATGTGCATATGTGAATTGGCAGGTGCCAGGTGTTGACTACAATATTTGAATTGTCACAATTAGCAACCCTTGTGCATCCTTTCATTTGTCCTCAGCTTGAGTGTGTAAATCAGAAACTGAGTGGTGAGCACTGACTGCTATTATCCCAGACATGGGAAGAAGTGGTGTAGTAAACATTTAATTAGAAGTCCAATACCTAATTAAATGACAGGCTGAAGAGATGAAGAATAAAACAGCTATGAGGGTGAAAACAAAGTGTTTTACAAGTTTGCCCATACTCCAGGGAATAGCTCTAGTTAGAAACATAAAAGGAATGCTTTTGCTTACAAGCATATGGCGTGCTCATTCAACTTAGAGGCATTAAGAAGAGTATGGCCAGCAGGTCAAAGGAGGTTCTTCTCCCTGTCTACTCTGCCCTGGTGAGACCTCATCTGGAGTCCTGTGTCCAGTTCTGAGCTCCTCAGCTCAAGAGTGACAGGGAAGTGCTGGAGAGAGTCCAGTGCAGGGTCACCAAGATGATCAGGGGACTGGAACGTCTTTCATATGAGGAAAGGGTCTGGGAACTGTGGCTGTTTTGTCTGGAAAAGAGGAGACTGACAGGAGATCTTATCAACATTTATCAATATCTAAAGGGTGGATGTCAGGAGGTTGGGACATCCCTTTTTTCTACAGTAGTTAGTAACAGGACAAGGGGTAATGGGATGAAGCTGGAACACAAAAAGTTCCACTTAAATATAAGAAAAAACTATTTCACCGTGAGGCTGCCCAGAGGGGTTGTGGAGTCTCCTTCTTTGGAGGTCTTCCAGACCCACCTGCATGTGTTCCTATGTGACTTGATCTAGATGGCCCTGCTTCTGCAGGGGGGTTGGACCAGATGATCTCTAAAGGTGCCTTCCAACCCCTGCCATTCTATGATTCTATGATTAAATCTGCAAACATTAAGTAACTATTCTGGTGGCTTTATTAAGCATTTTGCTTTCTCTATAAAGTTATATCCTGAATTGAGACAGGTTCTCAGGCTTTACTAGAGGTGCAAAATGCTGTTAAATATCAGCTGAGATTCTTTCTTTCTTTTTTTCTTTCTTTCTTCCTTTCTTTCTTTCTTTCTTTCTTTCTTTCTTTCTTTCTTTCTCTTTCTTTCTTTCTTTTTCTTTCTTTCTTTCTTTCTTTCTTTCTTCTGAAACAATCTTTCTTTTAATTTTCTTTTCTTTTTTTCAAAAGCACAATACCAAATAGGTCCTACAAAGAACTCTGTTGCTGGAATGATGATTGTGTGACTCTACATATTACATGTTTTGGGCTTGAGATGGGTTCTGCAGCAATGCAGCACTGTCTGTGGTCTGTGGTACTACCTGGCCCTTGTGAAGCCCAGAGGATGACCCCAGAGGATAAGCAGACTTGAACATGAGGACTAGTGAGTAGGATCAGATCTGCTCTCCTTTGCTACTGAACTTCTGGAAGTGCTGAGTTACAGGTAGTTTGGGAGAATAATATGCTAAATGTAAAACACTCAACTTCAAGGTCAGTATATTGTAACTAAGATATTAAGTAATTCATTTTTGTCTTTAACCATAGTTTTAGATTCTTTACATATGTTTACCTCATTACACAAGATATTACATGAATTCTTCAGACATGGAAAAGCCACGTCCTCAGCCTTGGAGTCCTTTTTTCTCCACGATCCAGGTGATACTTTGTACTGTTTCTGGAGAGGAATACATTTTTTCATGGTCCAGACTACAGTTTTGTCATTTGCCTTCTGAGATAAACAGATTTTGCCTTCCAAACCCCAGTGACTCATCACTAAAATCCACAGGACACGGAGCACGATTACATTTGCTTCTTTCCATTTAGCACTTAGCATGTGAGCTGGAATGGGAAATGCAGAGGACGGGGAGTACCAAGCCGGCCTGGCATAGTTGCTTAAATATAAGTGCACCAATGCATGTTGAGCTGTGCCAGGTTTTGCACAGGCCCAGACATAGGTTGGAAAGCTATGCAGCCTCAGTCCTGGCCACCACTTTCCTCCCAGGAGAATTCAGTGCTTACTTGTGAAATGCTGCAGAGGGGATGTCTCTGGCTGGGAGGATGTGAGAACACAGCACTGGAGGCAGCTGTTTTCCTTATTCCCTGTGCAGAATTTTCTCCTTTTTTGTTTACAGAGCTGTAAATTGTTTTGTAGTTGGGCTTTTGTTCTGGGTGCAGCTCAGCCTTGAGTTGGGTTTGCGTGCTTGTGTCCATTCCTGCCCCGCTTCCTCTGCCCACCTCCCGGTGTGACTAACACCGTCTGTGCTGCTTCCCGTCGCCGCAGCTTCCCTTCACTGCTATGCTGGGACGCAGTTACTGCTGCTGATGCCATGTGCTGCCCCAGAGCAACCTGCTCAGCGTGGAGCAGCGTGGGAAAGCGTGCCAACAGCATCTGAAAGGTGGTCGCCTCATGGTATATATGCAACAAACCTCTATTTTTAGTTAAGCAAATGAAAACTTTGCTAGGCTTTCCATTTTTTTCCTCTTACACATCTAAGAGCAAAGAAACATGCACATGTGACACAGAGATTTTGTTACCTGTGTTACCTGATGTGCTTTAACCCCAGCTGGTAACTAAGCACCACTCAGACCCTCACTCACCCCTCCCTGCATCAGCATGGAGGAGAGAATTGTAAAGTAAGAAAACTTATGGGTTGAGATAAAAACAATTTAATTGGCAAAGCCACATACACCAGTAAAGCAAAACAAGGAACTCATTGCCCACTTTCCATGGGCATGAAGGTTTTCAGCCATCTCCAGGACAGCAGGCCTACAGTATGTCTAGTGCTTACTTGGGAAGGCAAACACCATCACTCTAAATGTTCCCCCTCTTCCTCCTTCTTCCTCCGGCTTTATCTGTGATGTGTCCCCACATCATATTGTGTAGGATGTCCCATGCTCAGCGGTAGCAAAACCATCCTCGAATTATCTACCCTGTTTCCAGCATAAATTCAAAACATAGCCCCATACTAGCTACTATAAAGAAAATCAACTCTACCCCAGCCATAACCAGAACACCTGAGGAAATTTCTGATGTATTGGTACGAGTCCAGGAGGTGTAAATTTTTCATGTGATCATTCATATTACTTTGAACCAGATACGCATTTTCCTTTGTTCACTTTGTCTTATATTTTGCTGGTCTGGGCCAAGCTTTTTGCTCTGCTATAATTGATATGATACATCTTCTTAAACGACAGCTCACTTTATCATTTGAAGCCTGTTAAGCCTGCTCATAGCCTCGCTCGGCGCACAGACCTATGCCGCAGTACCTTTGCTGCCTCTGCAGCTGCCAACAGTCCCTGAGCTTGACTTCTGGTTCATGGGCTTTCATCGCTTCTCAGAAAGTGCAGAGTCCTGTCTTCATGCTAATGGATGCCCATGCACTGCAAGCATGGACTTTCTGAGCTGATTGGCTTGAACAAAGAGAGATAAATTATTTCCCTTGTTTGCTACTGCTTGTGTTTCATGTCTTTTGCAAGTTAAGGTGAAAAAGAACTTGAACAGAATCCCACTGCTGTCAGTGAATGGATTCTTGCTGATTTCAGTGGATGTTGGAGGGTGGACTTGAAACCTACAGCTCCTCAGGGTCCTCACCTTTACCAGCTTTGCACTTCAAATTATCCCACTGACTTCAGGCAAGCATTTAAAAGCTTTGCTGAATCCACTCCAGCTTGCATGGCAACAAAGCAATGACAGCTCAAAATGCAGGAAAGCAATATAAAAAGCAAGAGTTTTATTCTCTAAAAATAATGAAAATACATTTACAAGTGGATTTAATGCAAGTTACAAGTACATGTTTTGCCATGTACAAGTTTTGCCAAAAGAGCATCATTCAAGGAATTTATTTTACTTATTGCTCTCATTCAAATTAAAACCTTGATAGAAGTATATTTCACTCTGGAATGTTCCCTGGATCTTCACAAGGGTGGACAATATAGTGCTGGTGGAGTGAGTATTCCCAGGGCCTGGGATGCCAACTGGGACTCAGAGTACCTGAATCATTTTATATCTTCATCATGGATATCGTAAATGGCCTATGTCATCTACTACATCTCATTCTTTCATTTATAAAACATGGGTAGCAGTGTCTCTCTATTTTAGAGAATGCTGTCAGGATAAAGACTTTTAACGATTATGAGACACCCTAGTCATGATAGTGATTGAAAGCACATAGATAGATGTAACCTGTTGAGATACTCATACACTGGTCTTGACAAAAGTATATGAGGAAGATATAAATACAGAAAATGGTTTTCCTGTAACAAATCTGGTATTAGACACATCGCCTCAACACACAGGTACATATGTTGTATATGTCCTTCAGAGGAATTCCTCTCAATGTACATATCTTCATGATAAACAAGGGAAAGAAATCCAAGGTATTCTCCCTGCACCATCTCAGTCATTGCTCGTTGGCAAAAAGTGAGCAAGTTGAGCATTTCCCCAGCTTGTGAGTTCTGGGGAGCTGAAACCAGGTGTCATGGCTGAGCAGGGCTGACAGATACAGCCTGCTGCCCAGGACAGCTTGCACACAGCATCAGCCACAGATTGCTTCTGCCACACTCTTGCTCTGGGAACCTGTCTGCAGCCATGTCTCACATGAAGGATGTTGGGAGGAAAACAAAAGTAACATTGCCATACTGGAGATGTGTCAGACACAGGAGGGGAGAGGAAAAAGTAGGTTTGTGTGTCTGACTTGACTGTAATGACTAGCAATACATTTATTCTTTCATGGAGCAGAATCATGAAATAAGGTTTTTGACTATTTTGAGTGTTTTGGGACTGATATTTATTTAAATAAACTCTTGGGTTTGCTCAATGGTACATCATGCTCATCTCTTCATGACTAAACTGTCACCTCTGTCAGTACAAGGCGATCTTATCCATCCCTCCATCCATCCATCCATCCATCCATCTGTCCATCCAATTCATCCTCTTCTTTTTACTAGAATAGATATATTGGGTAGCTAATTAGTAGAAATGGTTGGTCTATTCTGTGTTTGCAGCATGCCTAGGATAGAGAGGTTATGCTTACTATATTACTGTAATGGTATAGCTTCATCTTAGTAACAAGAAACATGGGAGGTGTTTGCTTCCTATATGGTCTCATCCCCTTAACCATATTCCTGTCTGAGATACAAGATAGGTGGAATTCAGTCCTATGGTAACAACCAGTGTATAGAAAACCCCACAGTGTAGAGGTGCTGCAGTTCCCATTTTTATAGAGCTAAAACCAGAAAGTACGTAAAATTGTAGGAGTGATTCCCACTTGTCTGTGAGATATACACGTACTTAATTTCTAGCCTAAAGTACCAGGGCACTAAGAGATGACATTTTGTGGTACCAAAAGATATTTCATTCCATTTACAGAAAGTTTTACATCTCCCTCTGAGTCTAGCTTTATGAAATTGAGGTGAGAACACAAGACTTTCATACCAAAAGGATATGAAGGCAAGCCAAAATAATTTTTAAACATCCTTAAACTTTCATAGCATAAAATTTGCTGCTTCCTCAGCATGTGAAAAATTCCTGAAATGAGACTATACCAGATGATGTGGTAGACTTCCAGTCAGACAGTGTTAGTTAGCCAGGAATTGGGTTTCTACTATATAGATAGTATGTAAAACAACCTCAGTCCTTCCAGTTTAGGCAAGACTGTGCAACCTGATGGCCATATATAATGGATTTCTGATTACTCATTTTATTCCTGTATAGGCCTGTTAAAATACTGTAGCATGGAGACAGAGGAGCTTAAAAGAATGCTAGAATGCAAATGGAAAGCCTGGGTAAAAACTCTATATTTTAAACAACAAGGGCACTGGGCTGTGGGCCTCTTTTATGTATCACTCAACAACTAGGATAAGGAACATTCTTCCTTATTGATTTAAAATCAACTGTAACTTCAAATTTAAAAATACATTTAAAAAATATATTAAAAGGTAAGTAGACTTTAAAATAATGACTGTTACCCTTCCTGACCTAAGCCAACTATCTTGCTTGTATGGAGTATGGCTACCAATTCCAAATTCTATAGTGCAATGCAAGTTGGAAGTACTGGAGCATTGTATTGCCCAAGTGTTTTATTCAGCATGTCAGACAATATGTTAATAATATACTTAAATGCTAGTGCATCCAGTAGTTTTATGTTGTTATGATTTTATTTGTTCTCTAATTAAATGAAGACAATGGACATTGAAGAAGAAAAGGAAAAGAGTCAGAAACAGTGAGATTTGAATGTAAACGTAACTCTGGCAACGATTTGGAGCTGGAAAGAAAGCATACATCCCACAATCCACATTCTTAAATATAAAGATACATGGTTTACCTAAAAGAGGTAGTATCTGGATAATTCATAATATGAACAAAATTGAGTGAGGGAAAACTTCTGGCTTGCTCTAAAGATCTTGTTCAAGAAAAACAAGTTTTTGAGGCTGCAAAGAGAAAAAAAAATAATATTAACTTGGCATTAAGAGAGAAGAATAAGAAAAAAATCAAAACAACCACCCAGTCTCTCCTGGAGAAGACACCTCTCCTCTCAGCTCTTCCCGAGGCAAAGACCTCAGGATACTAACACTTCCTTATAGTGAATATCAGCTTTAGCACCCAGAATAACAGTGTATTCATTTGGGTTATTAGTGTACAGTATAATTACAAAGTTAACTAATTATTAGCCTATTAAAACAATAACTGTAGCAACTATGAAATTCTTGTCTTCACAAGTAACAAGTTATTTCCTCTCAGCTCATTGCAACCTTTTGAGCATCACTGAAGGTAAGAGGGTAGTCTTCACACAAGCTGCATGGACTAATTTCAGAAACAGTAATAAAGTTCAAGATAAAATGTGATAATGCCAGGAAAATATTCAAGGCACAGAACAGAATAGATGAGACTGCTACAAAACAGAGGGTCTTGGAGCTTGTGACAGTTCTCTGTCTAAATATTGCAGGAAATTAAATCTGTGTAATTATAGAAACTGACAGGGTCAAAGTATAAGGTAAAAGGGCTTCCAGGGAAATAAAAATCAATCCCCCAAAAAAACCAGAAGAGGTGAAGTGTGTGAAAGTAATATTATTTTTTACACCTGTGCTATGGACATTTCATTAGCTAAACAGCTTCCTAAGTCCAAGAGTTTTTAAAAGTCACATTGTCTTATCAAATCTGTGACTTAGATATGCCTTGGATCAGTAACTTTTCAGAATTATTCTTTACCTTATAAATAACCTATCCTATTTTCTAAAAATAGAATAGCTGTTCAGCAAAGCAACTTAAGTTCTTCAGACCGTAGGGAGCCTATCACTTTTTATATACCAATTCACACATTGTAATCGTACTTCTTTGCCAGGATAAGATGTGTTTTATTTCTCTCTGGTGACATTATGCACTATGATATAAGCACTTCAGTTTAAGTAAAAAGCTTTCTTCACTGGATCATTGTAATAAAGCTTTTTTTTCCTGTAACTGAACCATGACTCTGCTAGCAGCTCCCTGTTCTATTTTACTGTTATAAAAAGAATAACCTCCTATTATAACAAGCTGAAAAGAATATAAAAATAAGGTTTACTTAAGAGTTCAACTACATCAGAATGGATTCAGTTTTGACAACTTGTTCCCAAACAATTTTGTTTTTTAGAGAGATCATACATAGGTGAAATTTGCAGTCACCTAGGTAATTGATATGAGTCCTGTAGGTAGAAACACTCGTGATATCACAGGAAAGAGGCTTCCTCTGGAGAAGCATTTTTACAAATAAACCCACTTAAACACGAGGCCACATTTTAGGAAATGAGTACCTAAATTACTTTCTTCAGGAAAGTGTTTTCACATGTAGGTTTTTTTCAGTTAAGACTTTATTAACTAAAAACATTTTCCAAAAACTCCTAAACATCAGAAAGCTTTCAGTGAGGTAGTTGATCCACTGTAAATGCAGAGCTTTAGGCAAATCATTTAATAATTTTTGTGTTAGATTATGTGATAAGAAGATGTTTTCCACATACAGAGGAGCCCACAGGATCCATATGAGGAAATTCCAATTACACCCCAACTGGCTGTTGGGGCATTGTTGGGGCATTGAAGGAGAACAACCAGCCCCCTGAAAGGTTCATGTCCCATCATGAAGGACCTCCAAGTACAAGGACAGAGAGACACGAGATCAAGTTCATCCTCTGGGCTTCCCTGGGGAGCCTCAGCCCACTAGCCCGGAAACTCATCATCATGAGCCAATGGGAGATGGTCCTCATCACCCCACAGATGGAGTAGGTCACTGCCAGAGGTGGAGAGATCACTATGTGGGGCAGGGGAAGGACATTTTGAGATTTCACAGGATTGATAATAGGATGTTCAGGGGAGCATGGGGAAAAGGGAAGATCAAGATTGTTTGGGGACGAGTGAGTGGGAAAACAGCAGGATAACAGGACAAAATGGATCAGTCATGTGCAAGCTGGGGCTGGTCATTTCACCTGCCTGGTCATGACCTGTGTGTATCCAGTGCAGCCTGTCTTTAAAAAAAAATTACTGAGATCAGAAAACTCTTATTCAAAGAACTCAGACTCGTCTATGATCTAAGCTGAGACATGAGGCCAGGCTGATGAAGGAAATCCCCAGTTTCCGGGACTGGGAGCCAGAGCCGTTCTCCGTGAATTCACTGGGAACTCCATGTAGAGGAGGTACATCTGTGGGAGGCTGTGCCAGCAGGCCTCACACTGAATCATGAGAAAGTTATGTCTATTTGTCTCTACTCCTTTGTATACAAATTGAAAACCTAACTCATGGCAATTTCCTTATCTGTGTTCTGGTTTTGTTGAGTCAGTGCAAATAGCTGTCTTGAGAATTATGATAATTAGTGGAAAACAAAGCTGAAATCCTAGAGGGTGACTCTTGGGTCAAGCACTTCATGCAGCTTTGACATTTATCAAAGACTTTTTCTATCCTGCACCCTAGCTGTACAGACATGACAGCTTCCTTTACGCTAGACAATAGGGAATGATTCCCAGGACTGAAAACAACAAACTTACACAATGACCAATTTTCACTTTCTTTTTTTCTTGAGAGAAGAGGATCATTTTTTACTTCATATTTCTATCCATGACTTGCTACCTGAATGACAACAACATTAATGACATGCGAAATGGATTGCTGTGATGGATTACTTCAGTAACAGAGTCAATGTGGGGACAATAAGAACAATCTACACAGAGAGAGAAAACAAACAGAGCAAGAACTAGCTGATGGCTGCAATGCACCTCTGTAAGAAATCTTTGCCAAGCATCAAACAAAAGTTCAAGAGGGTCATATTATATACACATTTTATGCATGTTGTTTGGTGTTTGTCTTTTCCAGTGAGGCCAGACTGCAGAAAAAGCCGTCAAGCAGATACATTTCATATTTGGCCCATGGATTCTGCTTTATTTTAGTAATTGGTGTCTAATGAGCAGTGGGCATTCAGTGGTGTAAAAGTAAGTTTTAAAAATAAAGGTCAAGTGTTTTACTATTTTTTTGGGTCTCTGGTCTTTTACCAGTGCTATGGGTATATTGAGGATGAAGAGAAGGCTGAAGTACTGAATGCCCTCTTTGCTTCAATCCTTATGGCCAAGATCAGTCCTCAGGAAGCCCAGTTGGGCAAGGATAACAGGATGGCCAGGACAGCAGAGGACTTGTGGTTGGTAGATGAGGAAGAGGTTAAAGACTTGTTGGCCAAGTTTAAGGCTCATAAGTCAATGGGTCCTGATGGGATGCATCCTAGAGTGCTGAGGGAGCTGGGTGATGTGATTGCTAAGCCTCTCTCCATCATTTTTGAACAATCATGGAGGACAGGAGAGGTGCCTGAGGACTGGAGAAAGGCCAATGTCACACCAGTCTCCAAAAAGGGCAGGAAAGACAACCCAGGAAACTACAGGCCGGTCAGCCTCACCTCCATCCCTGGAAAAGTGATGGAAAAACTCATCCTGAATGTCATCACTAAACATATGAAGGAAAATATGCTTATTAGGGGGAGTCAACATAGACGCAACAAGGGGAAAATCCGATTGTTGAACCTGATAGCCTTCTATGAGTGCATAATCAGCTGGCTAGATGAGGGGAGAGCAGCGGATGTCATCTACCTTGACTTCAGCAAGACTTTTGACACTGTCTCCCATAGCATCCTCCTAAGAAAGCTCAGGCAATGTGGCTTGGATGAGTGGACAGTGAGGTGGATCGAGAGCTGGCTGAATGACAGAGCCCAGAGGGTGGTGATCAGTGGCACAGAATCAAGTTGGAGGCCTGTGGCCAGTGGAGTTCCACAGGGATCGATTCTGGGGCCAGTCTTGTTCAACATCTTCATCAACAACCTGGATGAGGGGACTGAAGGTCCCCTCAGCAAGTTGGCTGATGACATCAAACAGGGAGGACGTCAGGAGGTTGGGACATCCTTTTTTTCTATAGTAGCTAGCAACAGGACAAGGGGTAATGGGATGAAGCTGGAACACAAAAAGTTCAATTTAAACATAAGAAAAAACCATTTCACTGTGAGGATGACAGAGCCCTGGCACAGGCTGCCCAGGGAGGCTATGGAGTCTCCTTCCTTGGAGGTCTTCAAGACCCTCCTGGATGCGTCCTTTTGTGACCTGATCTAGGTGGACCTGCTTCTGCAGGGTACTTGGACTGGATGATCTCTTAATGTCCTTTCCAACCCCTACCCTTCTATGATTCTCTGATATTGCCCTGTGTTTGCATTCCTCAGATTTCCCATAGAACTCAATGATAATTTCTGTCCCCTAGAAGAAAATCACATGCTGCTTGGACAAGGAAAGAAATAGAAAAGGTGTGAGGGGTGTAGATCTTTTATGCAGTTAGCAAGTTTACCATATCATGGTGCAATACTACAGTGCTCAGACAGCTATGTGTATAGATAAGAAAATGTTCAGGAGTAAAGTATCCTTATGTAGTCATCATACAAGAGGTTCCAAAGAAACATAAGGAGAAACTTCTTCACTATGAGGGTAACAGAGCACTGGAAGGGGTTGCCCAGTTGGGTTGTGGAGTCTCCTTCTCTGGAGACATTCAAAATCCACCTGGATGAGTTCCTATGTGACCTACTCTAGGAGGTCCTACTCTGGCAGAGGAGTTGGACTGGATGATCTTTCAAGGTTCCTTCCAATCCTTAAGAGTCTGTGATTCTGTGACTTGTAGATTAACTTTTAAATTAACATTTACAAGTTAATTTTTTACCACTCTTCATGTTTTTGATGTGATATCTCTAAGAATGAACACTTTCCTGCAGGTCAGGCCTGCTCACAGTCCTTGCTGTGACTTCCCAGGATCTGCACATGCTATAGGGGCCGGTCAGAAAAGCTTTCTCTGCTCTGCTAGTGTGATTTCTGTTTTCTCTCCTGGCATCTGCTACTCAAGCCTAAGAACAATACACAGATTACAACACCTAAAGTAAAAGCCTCAGATATTTACATTCACATGTATTTACAGAACTGTGTTACAGTATAAAAGTTTGGGTCCAAAATATCACTCACAGAAAGATGACAGCGTACTTCAGTCACAGAGACTTTGGGCATTTTTATTTTTTTTTCAAAGGGGAACATGAAGTGAATTTCAGCAGTTTCTTTCCTCATGATGACTGCTCACATCTGCCAGGTTTTTGAGAGATTAGGTTAAAATAGGTTAGAAAACATGGCACAAGGTTATCTCCTGATCTTCACTCTGCAGTAAAGCAATAAGGACTAACTGTTCTGAGTACTGCTGACTGCTGCAACTTGTCTATGTGCATAACTGCATTTTTTTATGCATGTGCATGCAGTTTGGCAATGGCACAATGATTTGTTAACCCTGCAGCTTTGTTAATTTGGGGAGTTTCCATGATGATCTCAGTATTTCAGATTAGACTGCATGTTGTGGTCCCTGAGCAGCCTCTCCAGCCACCATCACATTGCCTTCAGCCCCAGGGTTTGGCACCTGTACTCATCTTGCACCCTGTCATGGTTTAGGCTCATCAGGAGATAAAGAACCATGATTAGATTCAAGTACCAAAGACCTGAGAATTGCCAAAGGGCAGGGAGAGCTTAATTGCTGCTTAAGGTCCAGAACAAAACAGATCAGGCTTGGGGAAGAAAATAGAAAATAATTTAATGCAACATCAACTAAAGCATAACCATAAAACCCCAAAACATAACCAACACAAAATGGTACAATGATGAAGAGTACAACCAGCCCTTTAAGACCACCTTCTCCCAACCCTTCCCCTCTTCCCAGGCTCAGAGCCCTGATCCTGGTATCTTTATCTCCTCTGATGAATGGCTCAGGGGGGCAGGGAATGCGGTTTTCAGTCAGTCTATTCCTGATAGCTTCTACCCTTTATCTCTCCTCAGAGCAGGTGGACTCCACACCAGTCCTCCCTGCACCTCTGTGGGGTACTTCACACACACAACAGCCCTGCACAGGCTGCTTGATGTGTGTTCATCCCAAAGGCTGCAGGTCCTTCTGTCTCTAGTATGGGTCTGCTCTGTGGCCTGCAGGTTGTCCAGCATGGCACATGCCATGGCCACCTCCTCACATAGTCTCTCTCCTGTCCCAGTGCACTCCTACAGAGCTGCTGGTGGCTCAGTCCTGCTCTTGTCCTGCATGGGTTGCAGGGGTACAGCCTTCGTTCTCACCACGAGTTGCAGAGGTGTCTCTGGTCTGGTGACCCTCCTTCCTTCCTCCTTCCCTGACTGTGGGGTCTGCGTTGTTGCGTCCATCTTGTACCACTCTTACACTTCCTCCCAAGCACTTTGACTCCCATCCTTAAATAGTGATGGCAGAGGCGTCAGATTGGCCCAGCCAGGCCAGAGGTGGATCTGAACCCAGGAGCCAGGGAAGAGTCCAAGAACTCTTTACGTGATCTTCACTGCAACATGCTCCCCGTGTTACCAAGCAAAAGCAGCTCCTCACTAAACCATGACACATTGGCACAGATGAACTCCCATCTGGTTAGGAGCAGGGCTAACTGAGCAAATGCAAATTATGACATTCTTGGGTCTTGCTCATCTTTTATGGAAAGGCAGAAGCTGCCTTACACCAGTGGCTTACAGGGACAAAGCTTATGTACCTACAGAATCTTAGCTCATGGTACTGACGTTACCATGATGGGCATGATCAGATTTGTTATTAGTTGATAGTGTACAACCCTTACAGACAGGGAGACTATAATAGTGACAGTGATTTAGTATCTTGGTGTCCAGATGCGTAGTGCTTGTTGAAATCAATACCTGTTAGTTATCTGAGCATCTCTGAAGATCCGTGCCAATGTACTCTAATGCTTCATCAGTTCAGCAAGTGGAGCTTTTCCTCTGAAAAACAAGGACAGAGGCTACTGCTGAGTGTCTAATAATGCCTCATTATGCCTGCTGATTTTACATAAAAGGTGCTCAGACCATCTGCAGGTGGACAGCAGCACAAATCTTACTGCCTGGAAAATGCAGTGTTGATTTCCAGCCTGTTGGATGCTGCTGTTTTACATTGATACTGGTTTTGTTTCTCTTTATTACAGCAGTGATAAACTGTCAGACTTATCAGTAAGTTCTCCTTGAAGGTATGACCTGCATGTGCATTTAAAAATATCTGGTTTCAGCCATACCCTAAAGTTATCTATCAGCATAAATTGTAATCATTGTTATCTCAAGAGGAAATGCTCTACTCCAATTAATAGCTCAAATAATTGTGCTCAGTATGCAATTTGTCTGTCAGTCGCAGCTTTTAACTATATGATCTCTGTTGTGGCACATCCTGGAAAATCGTGTTATTACCATTTCAAGATAACCAGCATTTGCTCTATGAATTCAGAGGCTGAGAAGGGCAGACTCGTATACACCAGAGTAACTCTGTGTAACGTACTGCATTGCAGCAAGACAGCTAGTCACAGTGCAGCAAAGCACGTTAGCTGGCAGGCAATACACTATGCTGTAGAGAATATACTGATATGTCATGTTTTGTAATTATGCATGTATTAGGGGACTTTTTGAGAGATGAGGCATATTTCTAACAGAGATACTAATACAAGGAATAGTCAAAGGCATTTATTTCACTCTGGTCATTTGTAAAATATTATCACTCTACTGTTTGTGGATGTTGGTGAGACAATTCTCTATCTATTAGAGTGCATTGTTTGTCTGATGGCACATCCTGTAGGGGACACACAATAATGTGACAAGCCTGTTGCAGTAACTATACCCTGGTTTGAAACAAAATCCAACAGCAAAAATCTTTTAGGATGACAATACCTTTTATGTGAGGATGCTTACAGTCACATAAATCAGAGCTAGATATTTGTTTTCCCAGCAAATCTCAGAAAAGGTTTGGCACTTAAATATCATCTGTGCCTTTTGCATAATTGGTAATTTCAGCGGATATTTGTTATTGTTGCAGTGGCAGTCCCTGTTTTGTTTTGGAATTGAGGGTGTAGAGTAGATGAGCGTAGAAAGTATCACAACTACATCTACTCCTGTGAGTAAAAAACTCAGATTCAAGATCTCCCTGTTAACTCGGCTTCACTTGAGCTGTCCTGTACTTTCCTACTGGCCAGTGCATAGTAAGTAGGTAGCAGGAAGAATGATAAGTCAAGTCTGATGGATGCTCAAGTGCCTGTGCAGATTTATGTGCAGTAATCACAGTCTGCAGTTCAGTCCTGACTGTGAGTTGATCTGCAGATGCACTTTTTGCTTTGCATCATTTTCTTAACCTAACAATGTGTGCCAGTCCCAAGAAGTGGAAGTCTTCCCTCCCTGGGACATGTCATTTCTGCCTATTAGTAGATACAAGGACAAAAGGACTGGCTAATAAATTGCTCTCAGTAAAAAAAACAAGCCTTTAGCCTGTCCTTAAATATCTGTCCTGAACAACTGTCCTTCCACTTTCTTCTTGAAGAAGCTCATACAGTCCACTCAAATCATCTAGGAATGCACTGCTAGATAAAAGTCAATAAAGGCTGAACAGTGCCCGACTATATGGCTGTATGGAAACATGTGCTTGGTAATACTTGGGAGAAAATTCCACTAATTTTCTATGAATACATGGAGAAAAGTGTTCAAATTTAAATTTAAAAATATTAATAGAAGATAACAATGTTTAAAATGGGAAGCGAATTAGGTTGCAGATTTCTGCAGATCTGATTTTATTACGGCAAATACATAAAACACCTTTCAGAATCTGCACTGCTTTTAAAGACCTTACATAAAACTATGCAGTGATCCAAAGGAAGAGAATCAGAAAACATTAGTAGCAGGACTGCTGCCAAGGATTAGCAAATTCATAATACATGGATAACAAAACAACCTTCATTTATTGTATGCAAGCGTAACTAAGCAAGAAAATCATCTTGCTGTATGATGTGTAGCAATAGGTTGTTACATTATATATACAAATTATGTATACCAAGTTTCAGTGGAAATAAAAAAGAGAAAATGCCTGGTGGGCTTCTGAATTTACAGAATTTACAGAATTTTACTCAAAGGAGTATTACCACAGGGGTGAATGTAACTTGTTTACAGCTTTTTAAACCTTATTATGACACAAATGAAGCATCATGCATACAAAGTTTGACATCTTTAAAAGCGGTCTTTATGAATAGAAATTGTTAATATTTAACAAACAAAGACTGACAGCAAACCACAGAGGTCTTATTTTACCATTGAATGACATTGGAGGGATTTAGCTCAAACTCTCCACAAATTCTCCTCTTGTCATAGAAAAATACAGGAAAATCCAGGTTCAAAAGCAACTCTGAGAAAAATGTGGAGAACATGATAATGGTTTGCCCATGTTTATAACTTTAAATGTAGTGCTTTGGTTTTTTGATTTTTCTTTGTTTTGGTTTGCTTTGGTTTGGTTTGGGGTTTTGCTTGTTTGGTTGGTTTTTTTTCCCCCAAGAAATTGGGATTTTTTAATTTCAGGAATGTAGATTTGACTTTACATTATTAACTTCTATTAATATAATGATTTTTTGTCAAGATATTTCCTTATATTGGTTAGTTTTATTCCTAGCAGATTTTGACTTACAGGTCATTTGTGAGCAGTTCTCTTTACTATTTCTTCATCTGTGACATTTATAAGAAGGTAGTAGGATACTTGCTTTGCTACTGAACAAGAGAGAAGATGGAATTCTATACAAAGAACCAGTGTATATTATTTATACCTACCATAAATAAATTAAGCATGACTTCTGCAGCAGGATATCTAAAAGTATGGTCAAGAAGTTTAAGCTTGCTTTTTGATCTACTGTTGCTACTTGCATTTTTGCAATGGGCTTCTGTAGCATCTATGAATATCTTGTCTCTCATTTTGTTAACATGTCAACATGTTAAAATATATTCTGCTCCATGTTCAGGAAATGAATCCTCTGGATCTTAATTGCTGATCAGTTAAAAAATATGCTGTAAAGTATATATGTGAGGAAATACTAAAGTAACTAAATAATCTGGAAGTGAACAAACTACACTTTGTCATTGATTTCCTGCAATGTTGAGCTGGAGAGATCTGTGCTCCTTATTTTAGTCTGATGGAGAAGGTATTTTCTTTTAAGTAATGTTTAAGATTTTTATTTAGAGAGAAAAACAACATAATGCATCTAGGAAACATCACTTTTCCCAGCAGTAGCCTTTCACATTTTTTCACCAAGTAGGTAACAAAAGGAGAACTACTGAAACAAGGTTATCTTTCTTCAAAAGCCATTTGGACAAAGGAATGGCATCAAAGAAACATTTTCTGCAGAGGATGATGAGTATCTGGTCCCTGTAGTTGCTAACAGAGGTTTTTGTGCAGTTTTGGGGTCAGTTTTGGCTCAAACTTCATGAGCTAATGTCTATGTGTAGCACAAAATACCATGCTGATCTGAGAACAGTCTGGTTCCACTTTCTCTGTAACCTCACATCAGGTAATTGCAGACAGCAATAAATTCTCTTGCTCTCTATCGTCTTCCCCATGCAGAACAGTCCCAGCTCACTCAGTCTCTCCTTGTATGACAGATAATCCAAGTCAGAAATCAACTTTGTGGCCCTTTATGCTAGACTCACCTATGTATGTGCATGTTTTTCTTGTACTGGTGAAACTCCTTCTTATACTAGTAATTCTTAATATCAAAACAGTATTCCTTCCCTTCCCCATAGTCTGAGGCCACTTGTGAGATGTAGGAATCAAAATCAGAGAACTTAAATTTCTTTTGATTTCTCTCCGCTGCAAATCTTAGTCACCAAGAGATCACATCTCAAAGTTAGCTGAAGTCGAGAAGGATTTGATCTCTACTTTCATTTTCCTGAATAGTAAAATTTTCAGCAAATGAAAAATAATAAGCATCACTGGTTTTGAAAGAAAAATATCATGCAACTATTTTTGGAAATAGCTCTAGCTTTTACTCTGTTGGTCACAGAGAAAGTAAGTGTGATTTTGAGTCACTTGTCTATTCTTGCAGATTATTAATTTCTTGTGTTCTTATTTACACAAGGCCTTGATATGATTCACTTTCTGCCTGCTCTGGTTTGAGACAGATGCTGAATAGTTATCTTACAACAGAAACAATGCTTGTCCCCTATCTACTTCTCCAAGTTGGTTTTTTGGACACAGGTATAACAAAGCATCCACAGATTAATTTGTTTCATGCTCAGTAAAAGAGTGTTAATCATGATGAACTAATGTGATTTTAATGGGAATGTCATAAGTACCCCTGTGCAAATTCTATTTTAATGTAGCAATTAATTGTACTGTGATTTCACCAAATGAGTTAGCTACCAGTGCAGCATTACAGCTGGAGCATTGTGGCCTTTCATATGCACCCGTGCTATTGACAGGATCTTCTTATGAGAACCTTGGAAACAGAGTGGGGGCCAAGTGGCTGTGACAGGGATAAAATCATAGAATCATAGAATGATTTGGATTGGACCTTAAATATCATCTTGTTCCAACCCCCGTGCTGTGGACAGAGACACCTTCCACTAGCCCAGGTTGTTCCAAGTCCTGTCCAACCTGGCCTTGGGCACTTCAGGTAAGAGGCAGCCACAGCCTCTCTGGACAACCTGTCCCAGTACCTCACCACCCTCACAGGGAAGAGCTTTTACTAGTATCTAATCTAAAGCTTCCTCTCTCAATTTAAAGCCATTATCCCATTATCACTACATATGTTTGTAAAAAGTCCTTCTCTAGCTTTCTTGTAGGCCCTTTTAGGTAGTGGAAGGCTTCTCAAAGGTCTCCCCAGAGCCTTCTCTTCTCCAGGCTAAACAACCCCAATTCTCTCAGCCTGTTCTCATAGTAGTGTTGCTCCAGTCCTCTGACCATCTTTGTGGTTCTCTTCTGGACTTGCTCCAGCAGATCCATGTCCTCCTTTTGCTGAGGTTCCCAGAGCTGGACACAGTACTGCAGGTGGAGTCTCATGAAAGCAGAGGGGCAGAATCCCCTGTTGATGGAGACTGGGGTACAACTACCTTTCTGGGCTGTGAGTGTCAGGTCATGTTTTGTTTCTCATGAAACAGCAACTCCAATTCCTTCTCAGGACTGCTTTCAATTCATTCTCATGTACAGACCAAATTTGATTAATTTGTTGTCTACATCACAATTAATCTAACTGAAGGAATCAAAAGCAGCTGAGTAGAGTATAACTGGACAATATTTGTAGTGGAGAAATCTAGTTTATAAATCATTCACAGAATCACAAAATGGTAGGAGTTGGAAGGGATCTTTAAAGATCATCTAGTCTAGCCCTGCTGCAGAAGCAGGTCCACCTAGATCAAGGCAAGAATTTCTATTTCCCACAAGGTAAAGGACCTCTGCCTCCACTAACAAGCTTGACTTATTTGTTTGCATTAATTTAACTCTACTTACACCTTTTCCCATTACTTACAATATTTCTAAAAGGTAGAGATGGAAGAACAGAACCTCCCATTGCAACAAAAACTCATAGAAGTTCCCTCTACTCAAAGCCACATCCAACCTGGTCTTGAACATTTTAGGGATGAGGCAGTCACAGACTCTCTCTCACAACCTGTCCCAGTGCCTCACCATGCTCCCAGGAAAGAGTGTTTTTCAATACTGTTGAAAAAACTGTCTATCTTCCCAGAAAGTTAGAAAGGTAACACGGGTATCCCTTAGTACCTGCATCAACAGCAGAGGGAAATGTGTTTGGAGAGGTTGACATGCTGTTCTGCATACTGCTAATCAAAAACCTCTGTCTTCTCACATCTCCCCTGCGTATGGGATATCAGTCATAGCACTGCACTGGCCTTCAAATGGAAGGGAGAGAGGGCACAGAAGTATTCTTCACAGATACTTTTAAACCTAATTCTCACTTTGCAGAAAAATCCTCTGTCAAGGGAGAAGAGAAAGCTGGTGCTCAAGTCACTGGATGAAAGCATAAGCAGCAATCAGAACAGGATCTTCTGTCCTGTCAGCAAGAATCTGACTTGCCTTTTTACAGGATACCTACATGTTATCTGGGCAGCAATGTGATTGATAAGGAGCCTCCCAATACATACCTCTTCTCAGGGGATTTTGAATGGTCAAAGGTGCTGCTGTGCTGCTCAGGATCTGTTGCCCCACTTAGAGGTTTTCAGGACAGACAACTCTTCAGCAAGCAGGCAGGAGCTTTGTTTTGTCCTCTAAAATAATGCGTTGCTTGGTATCCAGATTATCTTCTGAATCTTTATTATTTCCACAGCATTCCTTTTGGACTGTAAGAACCAGAATTGCATCCAGTCTAGATAGGATTGAAACATAGTTTCATTCAAAGGCATAACTTGGTTTGTGCTTCTTTCTGAGTATTTCTTAACATTTGCCTTTTGTTTGCATTTTTAATATGCAAGTTCCCACATATTTATGTATGTTAGGACAAGTTCAAAAGCATTTCAAGTCTCAGGACTTGAACAGTTCAGTGCCTGGAATGTCTGAGCTCTAACCTGATTGCAGAGTCCCATGGTACCAGCTGACCACAATTACCAACAAATGCTTTATTCTGATTTTTTTTGCAAAGCTATTATGTTACCCAGTGTTTTGCCATATGACAGGGGGCAGCATAAAGGACATAGATACCAGTGAAAAGATTAATTTCATTCTACTGTCTACTTCTAAATGTTACAAGAAAAATAGGATAAAGAAAAAAAGGTTAAAATATTATAAATTAAAATATTATAAAAACCATAAGCAAGAAAATGCACCTAATCATTACTACAGGGGAATAGCAATAGTGATTAAGAAAGATATATCACCATTTGCCCTGTTGATACTTTACCATCATCCATATCCACAGTTGCTGGAGAGCCCCAGCTGCAGTGAGGATTTGGAGCCTGTCCTGGCAATTGGGAACTCCTACGCTGCACATCCACTCTTAAGGTGAGGTATCCAAAGTCTCTGCAAGAGGGTCCAACTTTTTATGGTATTGAATAAACAATATATAGCTTCATCGGCGGAAGACCTGACATCCTCTATTGAGATCCCACTTGAAAATTGGCCAAGGTTTCAGGAGGAACCAAGAGAGTTTCCTTATCCTGTAGGTTTTTCACTTCATGCAACTTTCAGTTGAAGTTGACCAACTGCTTTCCCAGCCTTGATCACCAGCCCCTGCACACACAGAAACAGATACATTAAAAAGCATGAATACATTATCACAGATATTTTAGCTACCTCCTTCACTAATATTTAGGGACTTTTTTCTCATCAACAGTTGTATTTTGTCTAAGTCACCTCTTTTGCTAATACTCATACATATTTCATTAATGCAACTATTGGCAGTAAAGACACTATTGTCTGTAAAAACACTATTGTCTGTAAAAACATAATTGCAATTATGCAGGTCCATCTGGAGGTCAAGTATTATCCAAGACCTGTTCCTCTGGCCTTGGCATATCAGTTATACATAGTTGATTGTTTGTTATGTATGCTTTGTGAGCTGAGGCCATGGACCATCTTGGAAATATGCAGAGAACTTGGAAGTGATTTGAAATTTAGTGGGAAAATAGAACACAGACTACAAATGTAGCTGTGTTAGCAACCATGGCTAAGACACATTACCTGGGTTTCTTATAGCTAGGATTTCCTAGCTGAATTTCCTAGGATTTCCTAAGTGCTGAAAGTTCTTGCTCACTTTTATTTCACTGTTGTCTATCAAGGCAATAACAGGGGAATACATGAAAATGAGCTCACTGCTCATCTGAATGAGACAAAGTCTAATGAACCCAAGATGGGTAATATGGGAGAGCAATGCTGCACAAACCTACTGGTGATGAATCAAAGAGCAATTCTCAGCTTGGTCAACTGAGAGTTTCACTTCTGCTCCATTAGTATTATGGGCTTTTTGGTGCAGATGTCTTCATTCATAACTTAGTCTTCTCCAAGCACAGGGATGTAATGATTTGTCTGTACTTGATGAATGATAACCAGTGCAAGTCATCTGCATATTTCTAACATCTGACATATTTGGTCAGTCTAATACATTATTTCATCCTTAATTCACCAAAAGTTTATTTCTAGTTCCTGAAAAGGACAAGCCTTTTGATGTCTATAAGGATCTGATTTATTCTTAGTGGCAGGTAACTTTCTCTCACTGTAACCTGTCTCAGCCATGCTGAGCACTGTGAAGAGCATAAGAACATGTTTTCTCTATAACTGATGAGAAGTAAAGCCACTGAAGATTTTTTCTGTCCCTCTTCTTCCTGAATACAGATTGTCATACCTAAAGTATTAGATTTAGTAAGACAAGCTTCCAGTTGTTTTACTTGGAAATGAGATTGGCAAGAGAAATATATTCAGAAGATATCCAGATAAGACTCTTTTGTTAAAAGCTGGGATGTTGAAGAAGGATATAAGAGATCCTTCACTTATGTGTGCAGTGTATAAAAAAGGCAACTATTGTTTGTAATAAACTTTAATAAGTCAGAATAATGGTTTAAAGGTAGATTGTAAACAAATGGAACTGATGCTGCTTTAAAAACACGGGGTGATATTTCTCCAAGGTGAGTAAGAGTCATTTGACTTCTCTGGCAAGGTGTTATAAACCTGACATAAATAAAAATAGGCCATAATTTGCAAGAAAGTTTATAAATACCTAAAGACTGAAGCTTTGTTAGAGCTTTCCAAAGCTTCTCCAGCTGGAGAGAGAACTCAACTCTGTTTAAGGTAGAGTTTGTTAAAGATCACAGAATCACAGAATCTCAAGGGTTGGAAGGAACCTTGAAAGATAATCCAGTCCAATCCCCCTGCCAGAGCAGCACCACCTACAGTAGGTCACACAGGAACTCGTCCAGCTGGGTTTTGAACGTCCTCAGAGAAGAAGACTCCACAATCCATCTGGGCAGCCTGTTCCAGTGCTCCCTCATCCTCACAGTAAAGAAGTTTTTCCTTATGTTTCTTTGGAACCTCTTATGTTCCTGCTTATACCCATTGCCCTTTGTCCTATCATTGGACACCATTGGGAAGAGCCTGGCTCCATCCTCCTGACATCTGTCCTTTACGTATTAGTAAACATTAATGATCACCTCTCAGTCTCCTCTTCTCCAAGCTAAAGAGCCCCAGCTCCCTCAGCCTTTCATCAGAAGGGAGATGCTCCACTCCCTTCATCATCTTTGTGGCCCTGTGTGGCTCTCTCTCCAGTAGCTCCCTGTTCTTGAACTGAGGGGCCCAGAGCTGGACACCATATTCCAAATGCAGTCTCACAAGGGCAGAGTAGATCTCTCGATCTACTCACCACAGTCCTTCTAATCCACCACAAGATGCCATTGGCCTTCTTGGCCATGAGGGTATATTGTTGGCTCATTGTCATCCTGCTGCCCACCAAGACGCCCATGTCCCTTTTCCCTACACTACACTCTAAGAGTTCATTCCCCAATCTGGACAGGTACATTGGGTTCTTCGTTCCCAGATGCAAGACTCTGCACTTGTCTTTAGAGATAATGTGAAGAAACGTGTAACGTGGCTGAACATCAAGAGACTGGGATGAGTGATTCTGGGAAAGACTTTTTGGTTTATATTCCTGTAGTCTTCATCTTAGCAAGTGCCTTTGGGGTAAGATTTGTCACTCTACATGGAAAGATTGTGAGGAAATTGCTATTTGCCATCCAGTCTATCTTACCTCTTGTTTCTGCCATTTCATTTCCACTTCTCATTCAAAGTGATACCTGGGATCAGGTTTTGTTGTTCTTGTTTTCAGTATGGATAAAGACAGGCAATAGACACCTGAGATAATCCCACAGCTGTTAGCAATTGGATTTCTTTTTATCTTCAGGAAAGCCTTACAGCTACTGAATTGGAATCAGAAATGCATTTGGAAGTCAAACAGATTCCTGTCTGATGAACATTCCTGTTTTCTAGATGGGACTCCCTTCCCCCAGAGCAATGAGAGCTACATGCAACTTGTACAAAACTTGAACCTTCACTTGTGGCTGTTTCCTGTATAATGTTTTCAGATCAAATTCACTCTGCAGCATAGATCTCGATTACACATTTATTCCAATTCTTAGATGCATTGTCAGGAGGATAATGAGGATAGAGGGGTTGAAGAAGATGTATCTGGTAGGAAAATCACATTGTGTTCAGACTCCCTGTAGAGCTTTTATTGACTCTGCTGCCAGCAGAGATTAAAGTAATGCAAAACCCTTAAATATGCAGTCCAGTGCTTCCCACTATTTAAGTGGTTCAAATAATTAGCAGTTCTCAGCCTCTCCATTTACATCTTTTTTTTTTTTTTCCAGCTGACAGACTAATTTTTATAAATACATCCATACAGATTTATGTGCCTCTTTAACACTTCTGAATTCAAAGGCTTTTATTGGGCAGCTGATCACTTTGGGTAAATATCTTACCCAGTGCAATATCTTCAAGAGAATATTAAAGGCATTAAGTTAGAGTGTCTTCACAAAATTAAGTTTCTTGTGTAAATTAATATATTCATTTATATACGGTCACATAACTATTGCACCTACAGTGGTTTACATGGTGTGGCAGCTGGAATGCAGTAAATTATTTTCCAATTATCTTTCAATAGAATTTCTTTCCACTGACATTAGACAGACCCTGAAATTATCTAATCTTATTTTGACTTCAGCACTTAAAAGGATAGAGGAATATCTCAATATTTGCTATCAGTTGTGAGGCTGTGCACCCTTTCAGATAGACTGGCATGCAGCACAGGATGGAAAGCAAGTGAAGGAAGATGGGGCTAAATTGACAAAGCATATTACAGTAATCACATTCTCAGCTTTATATCAATCTCAAAGTGTTATGCTTTGAGACACGAATGTTACTGGAGTTCTGTGTTTCTTGAGTGTTTCATTATGTTGTGTATGAGCAGAGCTTCCTCTGCATTGGTTTGCACAGTGCAATACAAGATTTTTCTCCTGCAGTATTCTTGGCTGGCTGAATGGTACTCTAGTTCCACAGTAGAACAGGCTCAGATTCCAAAGGTATATGGGAAACAGAATGGTGAAGAGGAGGTACATGGTATTTTTAAGCTATCCATCTGAGAGGAAGAATTGCTTCAGATAGTGAAGGACCCTATGAAAAAAATGATAAATGAGATCCCAAAATATTCTTAAAAAAAGGAAATACAGCTGAGCCTCCTCTAAAAGGCCATCTATCAGCCAGTTCTAGTTTTTTTCCTCCTTTATATAAGCCTACTATCTCAAAAAAGCATCAGTTTTAGAGAACAGCACATACTTTGGCTGTACAATGCAAAGATTTCAGATCCAGCACTAAATGCACTAGTAATTCATTATTAGTTTTGATTTATGTATTGCCTTCTGCCAGATTCTTTTGAGCCTGCTATTTCACTTTAGAGAATTGCCCTCATGAGCTTGAGGAGACCACTTTGCTTAATCTTTTTGAAACTGCAGCTGACTCCAGGGCATCCAATGGCAGAAATTAATTGGTAGCTGTAAACACCACATAGCTTAAGTCTAACCCTGTAAAAGCTGCTGCCTTCAAACCCTCTAACCTTAGTATCTTTGTATACTCCCAGGCAAAAGGTCTTTACATTGGTAGCTGTGGAAAATCGATCTCAATTCCCTAATGACGGGAGTGCTGTCACTAAAAGCCACTGAAAGGTAACAGCTACTTTTCACTGCTGCAACTTTGAAGAGAAATTTAAAAAAACAAACACAGTATTGTGTTTGGTGATTGTAGGGACATTTGAGTGTGCTGTTGCTCAACTGTGATGTTTAATTTTTGGTGTCCTCATCTAAGGAGCTCTCCTCTCTTTGTATACTGCTGTCTTTACCTTTCCTAAGCTTTTCAGTGTTTTGAGGAGTTATCCACAGAGTTATGAGTTTTCTGGGTTCTTATTTCTGAGTCCAAGGGATGAAACTGAGTGGGACTGATGTTTATTTTGGTCCAATAAATTCCTCTGTGAAGGCTTTGACAAACCACAAACCTGAATTTAGTGAGAATATCTTCTTTTATTTAATTGAACCAAGTCAGACTTGGAATCTGAACAGCCTGGGAAAAAAACAAAACAAGGATAAATAAGCCCAATTGACAACTAGGTAGTGCATATGTATTCCAGCATATCTGCATTTGTGTTTCCTGCTCGGTATAATAAGCAGTGATTGAGTTGAATCTTTATGCTTTTGTTGGTCTCTGGATGATTCATATTTTATAAAAATAATAATAAAAAACAACCAAAGGAAGAGATAGCTAAACATGGAATTAATTATGAAAAATTTCATCAATCTCTCTGTCTTAGCTAAATCCTTGTATTTCCTCAGTGTCTTTGGCAACTCCTGAATCTCTTTTCTCTCTGGAGTATGAGCATAATAACAGCTATTTGTCTAATTCAATGTGAATTTGAGGCTTTAACTGTAGATATGTTCTTTATGTCTTAACTGTCGCAATTCCAGTGTTTTTGACACTTGAATTAGCTGAAGAATATGGTTAACACAACATCTTGAAATCAAAAAACTGTGCTTTTCTCCTGTTTTCCTTTGACTGCTTAATTTCTCCTTCAAATTCTGAGTTGTACACCAGCAAATTATAACTTTATCCAGATAATCCTATATCTTCCTCTTATTTCCAAATTTGTAGTATTACAATTATTAATTTGGATGACAGTTATTTATAATCACTGGTATCAGTCTTGAATAGACAGATTACAGGGTTAAAGGAAAACAGTGGTTAAGAAACAGCAGTGCTCTCCAGGATATTTGTAAATCCTTCTCTTTCTATGTTTGTTGATAAATGCTTGAAGGAAGTGTCCTAAGATCCTGCAAATGATTTTAAATTAGATACTACAGTTTTATGCTTTAATCATCAGTGGCAAATTCTTGCTAGCATTAAATATTTGTCACAACTGACACATTTAAACAAAAAAAAACCATGACCAAAAGGTTGTTCTAGCCATTCTGGGACTGTGCTTTCTCAGATTTACAATAAATTATTTAACTAATATGATGGGACGAAGTCATATAATTTTCAAGCATCCTCTCCTGCAAGGTGTGGAAGTTTGTAATACTTTGTTTCACATCTGATGGTCCTGGCTGTCCCAGATACTTCAGAGCATCTGAGAAACGTGGTCCTGAAAACCAATGTTCAGCTAACTGCACTCCACTTGTTATGTGTCTTGTCTCAGTTGATCTATGTCAGGGGAAGGAAGGCAAAAATAGAAGAGGACAGAAATCTGTTACCATTTTCATAACTGGCATAATTTTAAAAGGTTTTGAAAATACTTAATTTCTGAAAATTAAGTCCTCAGTTGTTTCTATTTTTCCTATGCATCAACACAACATGGAAGACTTAGTCACTTAAATGGTTGGGATTGAGTTCTGGAGTCCTCTTGTCCACCCTCCTGCTCAAAGTATGACTGTTTCTGACATTAGATCATGGGCCATGAGCTCTAGACCTCTCACCGTCCTCCGCTGGCCAGTTTTGAAACACTTCAGAGTCCTTCTAGACTGAGACTCTATAATGGACACACACAGACCCTTCTTTTTCTAGACCAATTTAGTGCCATTCAAAAATTTCTTAAGTTTGTACTTTTTCTCCACACACTAAACAAGACTGCCTTAGTACTTATTTCTGAGTAAGGTACCATGTTTACAGTCCTGTAGAAAATTCACTGCTGTCTGGTTTACATTAGTTCCCTTTCAATAGTTGTTTGCCTACATGTACCAGATTATATTGGCATAGCATATTTTAACCTCAGTGGACCTCTTTAAAACAAAATGACAGTTTAGGTAAAAGTGCTGGGAACATATGCTTTCCACAGAAAACAAAGATAGCCAGGTGAACTCAGTAACTTTGAAAGAACAGAGAAAACAATAATTTAAATATGCATTTAGCTACCAAATCTTTGGAACCATGACTTTGTACTTCAGTGGGGAAACAGGATCCTTCACAAGAAGTCATACTTTGTTTGAAATGCAACTATTTTTTTCTGTTTTGTTTTTGTTCATTTGTTTATTACAGAGAATTCCTAGTCAGGGAATTGGACACTTGCCCAATTGATCACAATGGGAATCTGTGCAGTGAAAAAAGGATATATATTTATGTAAAGTTGCATATGATAAAGCTTCTTAATGAAACCATGGCTTTTTTGACAATGAAATATACCCCCCCCTGCGTGTAGCAAACTTCTGTAAGTTCTATGGAAGGCTCTGGTGTGAGTTGTTCTGGTAGTATTTCTTTGCCAAGCTGTTCAGATGCCAGCCTCAAAATCCAAAATGGCAACATATACTTTTGACAACTGGTAAGGTAGTGAAGGTTTCTACCTCTCTTAAAGACTTTTCAAAATTCCCAGTTTATTTCTTGTGACTGTAGAGCTTTAAGAACCTTTTGCTGATTGCAGCACAGCATTACTCACAGAATATTTGTTGAGGAATTGGCACTATTTACAGTGCATCAGCAGCAGGAGTGACAGGTAACACTTAATTACATATTGAAATGCCTATATGTTTTACTATGAACATTCAGCATGAAAAAAAAGCGTTATTTTATTAACAACACTAATGCTCAATCTGACTATTGTTTCTCATGGCAGGTGGTATTGCTGAGATCACAAAGCTGTAATCAAAACATACTAAGGTAAGACTGATCATTTTCTGAACTTGCTGGATATTTACAGTTGAATATTGTCTCACCTTGTGCCTTTGCAGTTCCATGCAATTGCACAATTTCATGTAGTTGTAGCTGTTTTCTTAGACATTGGGGTTTTTTTTGATACAAGTGTCCATCATCTAACTGACTTTCCTTCCTTCCTTCCTTCCTTCCTTCCTTCCTTCCTTCCTTCCTTCCTTCCTTCCTTCCTTCCTCCCTCCCTCTCTCCCTTTCTCTCTGCCTGCCTGCCTTCCTAAACCGTAAACAAAAACTGTGAATTTAGTTAACTAAAAGAAATAATTATTAAAATTTAAGAAATTGTGATAAAGAATTTACTTCCAATGCAATATAAAATTGAACATGCTCAGCACCATTCTGTCTTGGAACAGGGTGGTCCTGCCTTTCTCCACCTAGCTTTTCCTGCCATCTCAGAGAGCTAATTCTGATTTCTTCTATTTTTGGTTAATTTTCATCCAGATGGTCTAGCACACTATATGACTATGCAAGTGTTTACAACAGTGTGGGTGAAGCAGAAGAAAATAATGTCCACAGGAGTGATGCCAAGGTACTGGAACTTAGCATTTTGAATGAAGCACAGACAGTCCTAAATCAAAGTGACGTTTTGAAACCTTATTATCATCAAGAAATAAACATGCACACAACAGCTTTACTGAATTTCAGTCATAAACAAGTCTTTTTGAGATTCAGAGACTGAAGCTGTATCCTCTAGACATGCCCAGTTTGATGAAACCAAACCAGAATGAGCAGCATCCACATTAACCTGTTGGCCAGTCTATGGTGGACTCATCTTCCAGCTCTTGGACCCTTCTTCCCCTCTGTCACTTGTCTTTCTCTCTAAAGCTATACCTTAAATCCAAAATCTTATTAACTGCAGAACCTTGATGTTTCATATATTCTGTATATAAACAGTGTATTGCTATTTCTACCTCATTGTGAAACAGTTCTTGCAAGTAGTCTTTCTGGCTAATATTTTTTATCTCAAAAAAGTGGACAAGTAATATTTTTAAGCTCAATTATGATACTTCATGTGTTTAATTAAAAAAATGTTTTGAGAAATAAACTATAGCACAAACTGGTTTCAGGTTTTAGAAACTGTCTCTGTTTACAGGATCAAAACAAAATTAATCTAGAGTTTCTCTACAGTTTGAAAGCAGCACTAAATTAAACGTTATCTTCTCTATCATTCTGCCAGTGCTGCAAGAAATACAGCATTATAAATAAGATGCCACAGTAACTCTCTTGCACTTTAATGTCCACAAGGCTTCTTAGTATTTGTTTCATTGCAATCTAGGGTTTCTTCAGCACAGTAAGAAGCCCAAAGACGATTTCAGAGAGGGCGAAAGGATAGTTTATAACATGCTACTTGACCCATTCCTCAACTAATAAAATTAGTTCTACCCTCTGTGATACCTGAATGTCATGGGGAGTTAATCATCACAGCTTTCAGTCTTTACACATTTCCTGTCAGGCTTACTGCGTCATGGGTTCCCTCAACCTAACATCTCTTCTCAAGTGCATATTCCTCATCCTCTCCACGTTATCCTGATGAATTATTTCTTTGGGCATTTTCTAGTAATATATCACATATGCCAGTGGGCTCCAGGTTGAATCAGTCAATATATTAGGAGTCTACAAAAATTGAGAATTTCAAAAGTGATTTTTAATATCCATTTATGTGACTGGGAATAATAAATATACCTTTGTTGTTGTTGTTGTTTTGTTTGTTTTTTTTTCTCTGAAACCAGAAGCAGAACCTTCTGTATCACTTCAAAGACAAATAATTAAAATTTTGCGAGTGCTAGTTTTTGTCATTACATCTGCAGCATTGACAGTTTCTCTGAGTGTTCCATGTTTCAGCCATTTCCAGTAGTTTTTGTCATCATTTTTTGCTCTTGAGTGAGCAATGGCCAACGCCAATGAGATTTGACTAAGCAAGATTAATGCAGGGACAATAGGTGTGATCAGGGGTTGAAAATCACCTGTGAAACACAGGTTGGAAATGAATCTATTTAAATTTGTGGTGGTTTAACCCTGGCTATGTCAGATGGCCATCAAAGCCACTCTATCACTCTCTCTCTTCAACTGAAGGGGGGAGAGAGAGTGTAGCAAAAAGTTTGTGAGTCAAGGTAAGGACAGCGAGATCATTCAGCAATTACCGCCATGAGCAAAAGACTCAAACTGGGGAGAACTGGTTTGATTTATTGACAATCAAAGCTGAGTAGGGAAATGAGAAATAAAAACTGAATCTTAAAACACCTCCCCTTACCCCTCCCTTCTTTCTGAGTTTCTACCTCCTCCCCCCAGCAGCACAGAGGGATGGTGAATGGGGGTTGTGGTCAGTTCGTCACAGACGGTATTCGTTGCTATGTCCTCTCAGGGGAGGGCTCCTCCTCACACTTCCGACTGCTATAGTGTGGAGTCCCTTCCATGTGAGACAGTCCTCTATGAACTTCTCCTACATGGGTCCTTCCCATGATTTACAGTTCTCCATGAACTGCTCCAACATGGGTCTCATCCACAGAGGACATAGTCCTTCAGGAACGAACTGTTCCAGCGTGGGTCCCCTACAGGGTCGCAAGTCCTGCCAGCAAATCTGGTCTGGCATGGGCTCATTTCTCCATGGGTTACTAGGTCCTGCCAGGAACTTGCTCCACTGTGGGCTTCCCGTGGATTCACAGCCTCCTTTGGGCATCCCCCTGCTCTGGTGTGGGGTCTTACCTGTGCTACAGGTGGATCTCTGCTTCCCTGTGGCCTCCATGGCTGCATGGGTAGGGCCTCACCATGGGGTGCAGAGGAACCTCTGCTCTGGGCCTGGAGCACCTCTTCCCCTCCTTCAACACTGACCTTGGTGATTGCAGTGATGTTGTTCTCACACATTCTCAGTCTCTTCTACTGCTGCAGTTTTAGTATCTTTGTGACAACCTCTTCCCCTTCTCCAATATGTTAGTCACAGAGATGTTACTTCTGTCACTAATTGGCTCAGGCTTGGTCAGTGATGAATCCATTTTAGAGCTGTCTGGCACTGGGTCTATCACATATAGGGGAAGCTTCCATCAGCTTCTCACAGATGCCACCTCTGTAGCCCCCCTGCTACCAAAACCTGGCCACACAAACCCACTACCATACTTCAGCTGTTTTTCTCAGACAAATGGTTTTGAGTGAGATTTTTATCTTCCTCCTTTCAGGAAAACCTCCACAGAATGTAAGTATTTGTGGGAACGACATCACAAAAGTTTCTAAGTTTCACTATTTTTCAAACTAGTATCACACATGGGGAAAGCTGGGGAAACTGAAAACACCGTTTGCATTCATTTTTGGAATGTTTCCTAGCTTGTGGTTATATCACACTGATGCATGTAAGTAAATACTCAGTGCACACTAAAGGCTTTGACTTAGGTGAAGCATGGTTGTTCTGAACCCCACAGAGAGGTTTTCCCTCTCATTTCACCAACATATCTTTCTTGCATTCAGGATCTAATAGAAAATAATCGGCAGAACTGCAACAAAAAGAATCCCCGTTTATTTGTGGACCAGATCAGTTAACTTGTGAATCCAATGGGGAAAAAAACCGTGATGAGGGTGAAATGCTTCTGAACCTTGCCTGACACACAGGGATCTGAAAAAAAGTGGAGTAAAACAGCTATGCTGAACTAGAAATAACAGTTAGGACTATCAAGTTGTAAGCTGTGAGCATGTACCCAAACTAAGCTTGGGAGCTGGGGGTTTGCTATAGAACAAACTCTAGAAACAATTGTAATGATCCATGCCACGAATGACATGATATATGATATTGCATGCCTGAAAAGAATTAGTACTCTACAAGCATGAGAAATCCATCTGCCATCCATCCCAAAGGAAGGAGGAACTCATATAGTTTCCTCTGCATCACTCCATCCATTTCAGTTAAATTCCAAACAACATTCAGGCACAGTAGATTTCTCAGCCACTTGTACATTCTCTTGTAATAATTCTTTTATGGGAACTTAGTCTTCCTGTCATTAGCTGCAATGTACTTCATAACTGGCCACTGCTTCAGCCTGTCCTATCAATTCAAAATTAATTGACAGGAGGTTTATGTTTTCTACAGTTTTCATGACTTTTTTGTTGTATTGCATCCTGCCATTCAGTTGTCAAAGTGAATGAACAGTATTGTTTGCCAAAAGACAGAGGAAAGGACTTCACAGTGATCTATAATCTATATTTAGTATCAATAGATTTTAGGATGAAGTAATGGATGATGTAATCATCATAGTCAGTACAGCTGGCAAACACTGCCTTGGAATAGGAAGTGTAAATAGATAGTATTTTCCTCAAGAAGGAAAATTATTAGCAGTGCAATAGTGTGCTTGTGCTTCAATTTACCTTACTGCCTACAAAGCACAACAGTATCTCTGCATTTTGGTGTTATAAGTGCTATATTTGTGGAGTTTCTTTCTCTGGAGGTTTTCAAAACCTGCCTGGATGTGTTCCTGAGTGACTTCATCTAGGTGGATCTGCTTTAGAAGGGGAGTTGGACCAGATGATCTCTAGATGTGCTTTCCAACCTCTATCATTTTGTGATTCTGTGATATCAACATGATATTTAACAGGCATAGCTGTATTTACTATTTACTGTTTAAGTTGAAAACTGTCTAACTATAGCATCTTAAAATAGAGTGTTGGAAGGAAGAGATGGAGTTCATTCTTTGCATAAACAAGTGGCAACAGTAAATCTAGATGACCTTTCTTCAAAGGCCAGGGAGTGGTGTATTTAGTTATGGGTGACTCCTCAGCTTAATTACTCAGCTTTACATCTACAAGTGTATCTGCTGGGACCAGCCTTCGAGCTTCAACAAAAACAACACATAAACTAATCCTTCTGCATTACCTTGTATGAGCTACTCTTTGAGGTACCACTTGCTAATTAGCTGTATATACCAGGAACTCAACGAGGATGGGTCAGCCACAGCACTCACACTCAGCTGGACAGTTAGACAGTCTTGTCAAGGGAATGCTTTGCGTTCTCCATTGTTCTTCTCTGGGGTGCTTTACATGCTTGTGTTCTGGACGGAAAAGTTGCCCTGAAAGGACCTGTTTCACTCCTGTCTTAGAGGAGATAGACTGGGCCAGAGGTGTGTATTTAGTCAGAGGAATCCCCTGTCTTATCAGACACCTCAGTGTCACTGGGTTTCCAGGTCAAAGATCCAGTTAGTTTTCCAGTTCTAGTAAATGATAAATAATGCAAAATCACAATATCAAACTGAAAGAAAGATTCTTGAGGCCAGACTAATCTTATTGCTGCTTTTAAAGAAAAGAAGGCTCAGATTTCTTTGATGTCTTATAGATCTAAAAGCATGATGTTAGCAATCTTTCAAGACTTGTGCAGAAGAAGTAAAACTGCAAAATTCATTAAAAAAAATTCAGCTGAAGAATTTCAGTGAGCTATAAGTAGCAACTTTCAGTAACCACATTACCATTGAGCAGACTTTTAATGGTTCCTATGTGAGCAATGGAAGCCTGGAAGAAAAATGAGTAGCTCTTTCATAGTAAGGGTATTAAAAGCCTTCAGAAAAGCCTTTCAAAGAAAGGTTTTATACACATGTATATGAAAAGCATATATAATACATATTTTATTTATATAGATGAATACGTGGCTGTATTTATACATTCACAGAGATATTAGCAAGGTGTGTTTGATGAGAGGATTGTTCCATCTTGGATAAACAGAAGAGAAGCAACTGCTTGAAAACAAATGTAATTAAAGAAATTACTCAGAAAACTTTCTGAGACTAGAAAAGACCCCACAACTTCAGTGTAGTATATGCTGTTGTACACTAAATTTCTTAGTTATTCAGTACCATTATCAGGTGCTTTACACTCAGGAAAGTTCATAAGGTCCTTAGCAGTTTTCAAGGACCATTCATATAATTTGCTTTTCCTGGAGTATGCAGTCACCTTGAGTTATCTTCAAATTAAAGGGCTTAGCATGATCTTTTAAAGTTTTTAGCATTTATGATAGGAAACTTTTAGCATATTTTATGCTGCACTCCCAAAATCATATAGTTTACAGAGGTTTTATAGACAGTAAATATCAATATTGTGTGTCAGCTTTCACTTTGATAAGCTAAACAAATGTCAATTTGCTTCTTTGGATAAATTAGTTGTAGAGTGTCCACTTGTAAGCCCCTAAAGGACAGTATCACTGAGTATCAGACCATAGTTTAGAGGGTCATAATGCAGTGGAAAAGGCAGCAGATATCAAAGGGAGTTAGCAGATGCCTCTCAAGCATAGTTTGTAGGTGAGATATACATAGTTTGTCAATTTGTAGCCACAGTTGATTATTCATTAACTTCCTACATGAATATACAATCTTGTATTTCTGAGTCTAAAGGCAAATTGTTGTCTTTAAGCACATGCTAGACACAAGGAAACTCCCTCAGCACAGATACAAAAAGAATAAAAAAATTGATGTTTTTTTGTTGTTTTTTTAAATGTAGACATGCAACCCCAGGTGAGCTCAGCCCTATGCAATGAGTACTCTTTGGTATCTGTTTTTCACTAAGCACTGCAGTGAAGTGCAAAAAGCAGTGGTTTAGTATTTGATGATGGTTGCATAGCTTGTTAAAATGCTTGTCAGAGAAAAGAACTTATGTACTCAGATAAAACAAAAAGCACTCAATGCTGGCCAGAGCTCTGTGCAATCAGCTGATTATATTAAAATGCAAGGACTACTGTTCATTTGCTCCTTGAATTAGCTTTAAGCAGGAGGACTTTTTAAAGGATACTTCCATTTTGATTATCAAAATTGCTGACTTAGCTTGTGTTGTTCATTCCAGGTATTCAGCAGCTGCATTTCTCAGTGAAACTAATTTGCTTACCTTTTCTTATCAAGGTCTTAATTTGGACCCAAGTGTCTTCATTTTCATTGAAAAAAACAATTATTCTCCTTCACGGAAGCCTATATGGCTTATCTTCATTTAATAATCAATTGTGTAATTGGTGTTAATATACAGTTTGACTGGTAAAATTGCAGCATTTTGCGTATGTGGGGTTATTTGAATACTGAAGCTGCAACTTCCTATAAAGCAATCGATTCCTCGAGGGCACACAAATCCTTGCCTGACCTTTTGAAATAAATTAGTAACAGAATCCAAGGGCTGGTATTTTGATATAAAGGTTGCAATGAATGCCATCTGTCGGGTATTGGAACAGTTTAATGAAGGCTCGTTTTACGTCAGGTACCCTCTGAGTTCAGGAAGATGATCTGGGGGATGTGTTGCAGCCCAGTCTGTATGTTCCAGTAAGACTGGACAATTTGCCTGCATATGACAATGAGAAAATTCATCAGGAGGCTGCAAAATACTGCAGTCTCCAATCTTTTCACAATTTATGAAAGATTCCTCTGTGATGGCTTGCTGAACACTGTTAGTGGCTGCTGAGTCTGGTGGCCTGAGGGAGGTGAGGCTGCTGCAGCTCTATGCACCTGTGTCTAGCCTGCAGCAAGACAGAGCATGTATGTCTCATAGACATACACATGTGCATGTGCAAGTAGGTTTCAGTTGACCCCAAGACCTCACCATCTCTTGGGCAGTTTCCCTGCATCCTCTGGTCCCTCCAGCAACCGACTTAGCCTCTCCAGTCACTGGCACCACAGACTCATGGACCTCTGGCCCAACCCCAGGAGCTGTCACTGGCACATCACACACACTCCTGCACAGAAGCCAGAGTCCTTCATCTGGAACAATGTCTTGAAATGGGGTTTAGTGAGAGACCAGGACAGATTGTACTGGACACACACAGGGCACGGCTAGGGTTAAACTCATGGGTTAAGGCTCTCCAGGCCAGTCTGGAGTGAGGGACTTTGGGATTCATTGGTCTGATGATGTCACTGTGGCTCTCTCCTGTGCCAGTGTGTCCCTCTGCTCCTTCTTCTGTGTGTGGACAAGCCTTCAGTTGTGCAAGCTAACAAGTTGTGTCTGTGTAACTAATAAACCAAGTATTTACTACATGTTGGGAGAAAAAGTCTTCTTGCAGGGATATTTGGCCCTTCTCCGTGTAGCACCTAAGATATGTGGTTCTGTTCCGTTCCTTGAATTATCATACCAGTGGTACTACTAGGTAAGTGTGGGGCTAGGAGCTCAAAATTCTGTCTACTTTTGCAGGAAGAAGGGTCTAGGCACCATGAACTGGAGAGTCTTCCCTGAGCCACACCTCTCAGTGGAGGTACAAGACTTTGTCAGACTTTTATCTGTCTCTTGTTTCCACAGAGTATGTCAAAATAATCTATTTTTATATAGAAACTATTTTTCTATATTTTTATAAAGTCTACTCATAGAGTGGAGTCTCCGTCCTTGGAGAAATTCAAACCTCAACTGGACATAACTGGACAACCTGCCACAGGTGCCCTTGCCTTGAGTAGAGTTGGACAAGACCATCTCCAGAAGTCACTTCCCAAATCACAGAATCACAGAACCTTAAGAGTTGGAAGGGACCTTGAAAGATCATCTAGTCCAACACCCCTGCCAGAGCGGGCCACTTAAGCCAGCCTGTGATTCTTCAATGCATAATAGTTTTTCATTTTTGGGAAGGGAATCCACTTTCTTCATATCCTAGGTACAAGTGGAGATACTGTAAATCATAACAAACCAAATTGATTTCTTTATTCTGTTTAGTAAAAGACTGACTATGGTGGTGGATAGAAAAATATGAAAGAATTGTATGGCACAGTGATCCTCTGGAGCACCTTAATGTTCAAAAGGGTAAACAGATTTCAGACTCTGCTGAGAGTTCATCCAGAGCATCCGCTACTTGAGGTGATACTCTCCAAACTCAAACACAGAGCAAAAAGGTTAAGATGTCTGCTCTTCCTACTTAGCTAATAAAATGCAATGAATAAAATGTAAAGGGTTTTCTTATGCCATTGCCCTTTATATAAAAATATTTGAAAGGCACCTAATTCTTTTTATCCTGTTCTCTTCATACTGGTTCTGAAACTTAAATTCTTCCAGATGAAGTAGAAATCCTTTGTCAGCTACAAACTGGAGCATCTAACACAGTAACTGCTATTAGGTAACTAGTTTCATTTTTATTAAAGCATGTCTGTGTCACAGTAACTTTCTATAAGCAATACGCAAAGGAGGTTTTGAAACTCAGTTTCCAAAATCAAGTTTCATAAATTCAATTTTGAAGTATCATTTTTACTACCTGTAAGGGAATTCCAGAACAAGTTTTAGGTAAATCAAATTTTAGAAGGCAGTCTAGTATGTAGAATACTTCCTCCCTACTATTCATGGCAGAATAATTGTTTTGGAATCCAATTTCTTGAAGAAGTCTTGAAAAAGAAATGCAAGATCAAATTTGTGCTTTAAACACTTAAGGCAGATTTTCAAGGCCTGTCAACAAATGACCAAATAAATTATGAATGTTATGTACTTCAGCACATTTGACCAAGACTATCAATAAACAGAGTCAAAGTTCCTAGAATGAGAGACCAGAATACTAATTTCTGCATTTTCATGAGCTGCTGCACTGGAGTCCCTGGGAGAATGAGTACAAATTGGACATCTGTTGAATTTGCATTACAGCAGTGTAACAGGGCAATGTACTCTAGTAAAGAGCAAGGGAAATCTTAAATGAATTTGCAGGGAAGTATTTTTATAGCTGTTGCAGACCTTAAAATCGACTAGAAGAAGAATGTTTAAAAAAACACATTGTTTTTTAAAAAAATATAATGGTGAGTTCCTGAACAACCTGAGGAACCACACACTTTTTCAGTTGAAGAGACACAGAGCTGCTTTTCATGTTGCAGGTCTAGAAAAGCTTTCACTCACGTGAGCATAAGGACAAACTGATAATGTTATTAGCTAGGCATTAGTTACATAGGTGCATAGCCATGCCAGATGAGTGGAGCTTTATACCATCCTCAAACACTCATCAACTGTTGAGTTGCTATCTACACAGTACCTTTAGTGACTTTCTGAAAGGTAAAAAATGTCTCCTCCACTCACTAAATATGTTCCTGATCACTGTACACAAGAGATCTGCTTCCTTTGTTAGGAAATGTCTCTTCCGCATTTAAAAAAAACCCCACAAAAACCCACAGGAAAACATATGAATACTTTCTCTGAGTAACAAGGACCAGACTGAAGGGGATAAATATGCTTTTCTGAACAGTGGACTGTTCCAGGTCGGTGGCATTACCATACAGAACAAGGCACACATGCACAAGGAGAGGCTGTAAGTGCTGGATTCACAGACTGTATGCTGTCTGTGTTTCCCAAATCAGACCCAATGTCTAGCTAGTGAAGAATTACTTGGGAAAAAAGATTCATGTTCTTATGCAGTCCAAGATCTAGCGAAGGCCCAAGACTGCTTTAGCTTAACACAAGAACATTAAATTGAAAGTTAGTTACTAAAGCTATGAGAGTTATGTTCCCGACAGAACACCACTAAATTTGTGTCTGCCCAAGCTGGGGGAAATGCATTAAGTCACAAGAGTAGATTAAATTTCTCATCTCAAGAGGCTTTTGTTCCTCCAGTTGCCTTGCACACAGCTGTTGAATTCTTAGCTGTGCCCTTGTTCAGGTGAGATGCAGAGCTTCAGCAGGAGCTTCCTTTGCCAGTAAGGAGCAGCTTCAATAGGACAAGCAAGGACATCTCTACTGGAATCAGGCCAAGCCAATGAGGGCTGAGACCAGCACTAAGACTGAGGGAGCGCTCAAATCCAGCTATCATCAGAAATGCTGTGCTGCTGTCACATTGCTGCTGCTTTGCAAGGAAACTGTCAGCTCCTTCAGCTTGGTGATTTAAACTCAGTTATCCCAAAACTGTACATTGGTACTTCCCTGAAGCTCCAGGGAATAACTGCTAAAATTGACAAGGAGACATAGCATGGATGCTGTCATGGTGTAGAAGTGTCTTCCAGTAAATTATGAGATATAGTTCATCCGAATTCTGAAAAATCACTCAGAGTATCTTCTTTCAAAAGCAGTATTTATTTTTTCATCAAGATAAGACACATTACATACTGCATAAAGTAAAAATACTGCTAGGAAAGCTGCATTTAACTGAGATAACAAAAAAAACCCTGTATAAATTGCACTTGAGAAATAGGCTCTATCCTGGAAGAATACAGTAAATAGAAAGCTAGTGAGTGGTTTGAAATTAAGAATCTTTCTGAATTTCCTTTGAAAAAATATTTATTTTGGGGAGTTCCAATTCCACCAATAAAAATTAACCAGATTAGTTTTTTTAATAGCTTTTAAGTTATAATAGTATGTAAACAACATAGCAATTATTACATAGACAAAGGAGAAAATAAATGCATAGAAAAACATCTCTGTAATTTCTGCTAATAAATAAAAAGTTTTGTTGGTTTCACCAGGGTCACTGCAGTCTGGGGCTTGGGTTTCGGGGATTTTTTTCTTACTTCACACTGCAACATAAAGCCACAAATAGTTCCACTCATTACTAAGTGTCCCAGGAGTAATATGTTAAATTTTGTGACTCGTTAGCCTACATTTAAGAAAGTAAACCCAACATTAAGCAAGAGGATAAGCCCTATTATACCAATCTCTCTTTACTTTGCAGAGGAATTTTTCTGCTGGACCTTGGCATCCATTGCTGCCTATATCTAATTCAGTTAGTTAAATTAGCAGCTGTTCAGCCTTTAGAATGAGTATTCATATCATCTACCTTTGCTCAAATCTGGTTTCTGATCTTTCTGCATAGTCAGAGAAAGCTCCCACATTGAGTGACTTCAACCTGGGAGCTAAGGCACACTTTGGAAGAGGCTCTCTCTCTCAATCACCTGTAGCAGAAGCTTAGGGTTCCAGACAAAGCTGGATCCCCCCAAAATAGGAGATGTGCATACCCCTTCCAACACATGGCTGTTAGGTTGGAGACTGAGCAGGCAGAGGTACATGGGAGATGCCAGGTGCAGTGAATATCTGGTGCACATTTTCCTCTGCGGGAGAGTGGGAATGAAAGGACCATTCAAAGCAAGAAGTTATATGAAACTAATATTTCCTACAACCAATGCTGTGAGGTCAGAGCACTCAGGCATAATTTGGGCATAATTCAGTCAGAAATATACATTGGAGTACACTGTCTCAAAAATGATCAGCATTGCCAAGTCTGCCAATGTCATGCCAATTGCATGCAAATTTCTTCCAAAATTAGCTAAAAGTATATGATGGCTGGGTCAATCATGTTACTAAGCTGGAGACAGAAAAAGAATGAATTACTCCTTAAACAGTCCTGAACTAGGAAATGAAACTGGCAATCTTTGGTTACAGTGGTGTTCTTTTAATGTGAATTGCTTTCAAAATGATGAATCTCTTCCCAAGTCAGCACTCAGGAGCATTTAAAAATAGATATCTGGGAGCCAGAGAGGAAAAATTAATATAAATAATAAAAATTCCACACACTTTGAACCTCAAAGGTTAAAGTACAGGAAAGAAAGCAACACAACACTTCTAAAGGATGTTTCAGTAAAGTTTGTCTAAAAATATAAAAGATCACTTACAAAATACTTCAGCTGATAAAGTCAGAACGTTAGGGCACTTTTGTAACAAAACTGTAGATTGCTAAAATATTATTGCTCAATGTTACACTATAGTACATGCCAGTTTCCACTAATTATAACACGCTATTTTCAAACTACTTCACTCTTTCAAAGATACAAAAACACAAGAGGCAACACAAACAAGATGAATCAGGGCTGCCTATGTCTGCTATTAAATATAAAACCTCAGCCATTACATGTGCTGCTCAGTTCCCCCTGTTACATTCATGACACAAACTCCAATTTGCGGCACTTAAATTTGCACAGATTTTACTCTTCTGGAGCAGCACTTAAAAATCTTTAAAGCTAGTTTGGAAGGGTTTTTTTCCTTTCTCAGCTAGAGCACTTTATAGGAAGCTATGCCGTAGGTTTTAAAGTGCTTATTTTATTAATTATGAAATGATGTTTAATAATATTCTTCTGGAAGTTAATAAATGATGTACATTTTCCATGACAGACAGACATTGCTTAATGAGCAAATATGCCTCAGCAGAATGCAATCAAAAAGAAATTCACTGACAAAAGTTTAACCATGGCAATACACAGAGCTGAAATGAGAAAACTAACGTCTGATAACTAAGATTAATGCATATATGACAAAGTTATAATAATTCATTTTTAAAACAAACAAACCCCAAACCAAATAACAATAATTAAATCTCAAGCACAGTTTTATTTCCCAGTAACACAACTGCAAAACAAATCAATATTTTCAACAAACAAGTGCCCCATCTTCATTGCCTGTGTAGGGAAATATGGCACTCCTCAAACCGCAGCAAGGGAGATACAAGGGGAGGGTTGTCTCTCCCTTTTTTTGTGGAGGGGGCTCCTCTTGGGCAACTGTGGGCAGCTCTGGGCAAGGGGTAGGAGTCCAATCCAGGTAGGTAGAGACTAGAACTGGCCCAGCCCATAGGGATTTGCCTGGGGACCTGGCAGGAGTCCCCTCTCGCAGAAGCACCATGCTGATGGCTCCCATGCAGTCATCACGGAAAAAGTACCAGCCTCTGCACCCCACTACTACCACCAGTGTGCCAGTTTATCCAAAGCATCTACTCATTTCAGCACATGATTTGCTCCAGTACAAACAGTCAGAATTGACTTTACTGGTGTGTTGTTTCATGTAGTGATGGATTTTCCTCATTATATCTCACTCTGTTGGGCTGTAATGCTGGGAAGTTCCTTCTTGGAGCAGGACAAATCATTTTGCACTCATACAGGCTCAAATTCTCTCCTCATTTATACCCACAAAACCCTACTGATTGTCAGGAGAATTAAGCAGGTAGAAATGGCAGCAGAATTTGAGTGTAAGAACTAGTGAGTGAGAAACAGAAACATTATTTCATTGCCAGCTACCATAAATGCCTACGCAACTGATGTTTAATATCAGTCAGCATTGTGTGCCTAAGGACTACAAATGAGCTTTAAAAATCTCCACCCTCAGAATCTAGCTACAGATAATCATAATCCTATATTCTTGGATGCTGATACATAAATCTATGATATACCTGTTCAGCTGCCATGGCACTAATCAGCACAGCTATGCTGAAACACAGCGATCATTTTTGCTAATTGCAAACGCAGCCTAGTAGCAAAGTTCAAATGATTAGTGAGTAAAGGTCCTCAGAGCAATCCTGCTTAAAAGTAAACATTTGGTAAGCTGCAATTAGTGTGTCTTGGTTTTTTCTTATCTTTATTTTTTATCGAGGTGGCCTTGAACTGCAGATACAATCACAACGCTCATGGTGATCCAGCTGTATATCTATTAAGGACATGTTGTTCCTGGTTCTACCTTTTCTTCTGGGATGCCCAGCCTCAGGGACGAATTTCAGCACCTGGGAGGATCAACAGAAATTAATTGATTACAAAACAGTGTAAGAGATTTGAGGATAAGAGCATTGGGGCCCTTAGGGCATAAACAGCCCTTAATGGCCCCGACCAGCATTAATTTGGACATATTTTTGCTTTACTTCCAATTTTTTCTTTCCACTGTGTGACACCCTGCTGTACTGTTTGTTCTGGAGCTTTGGCATAGTCAATTATTTCCTACATCAGGTAACTTCATATCGTGCAGTTCCCTATGTCCGAAGTTACTCTTTTGTGCGTAAACTATCAAGCATGTTTCCTTTGGCTTGATGATTTTCAGGCTTGTAACATAGTTGAATTTCTCTGCCCCTTCCCTCACTTCTATAATATTTCTTTTCTAAAGAACAAAGAACATTTTTTAATGAAATTCAAAATTTCTGAAGCACACACTAGAATTGGTCCAACACCAAAATGCCTGCGGGAAGCAAAAGGAGATGAATGGATCTTGTGCAAAATATGTGTCAAATCTCATTGAGTTTCTCTGGAATCTGACTTTGTTGGCTTACCTCAAAGATCTCTACCTTAATTTAAATCCTTTCTTAAGAATTTAGGGTGAATAATGTGAAACAAACAAGCAAACAAACACAACTATTTCCTAGGAAGTATACATCACATAGAAGGCCTCTGAAAAAAATCTAGGCAAGATAATCCTGAGATCCCTAAAGCAGAGGGTTGTAGGTTATAGAGAAGATGAAAAAGAGGCAGCAAACACAAGAAGCAATAAAATAAATTCTATTTGGGTATATGCAAGAAAATACTGCCCAGAGAGAAGATAATAAAAATTAACAACGCAAAACCCTGAGCAACCTCATCTAACTTGAAAATTCTCTCTGCTTTGAATAGGAGATTAGGCCAGCTGACCTCCAGAGCTGCCTTCCCACTTGTACTATTATATGAATCTATGACTTCTGAAAAATCGTCATCTGGATTTACAGAAAACAGTCATAATGTTGCATTTATATCTAGTCTTGTGTGATAGTGTGTGTAAAGCATGAACTGAAAAATGCTGAGCAGGATGGTGACTTGCAGGAGCATGCTTTATGAGTCTACTGTTGGAGACCAAGTTGCTGTTTGGGAGCTCAGGCCCCCAGCAGCATGGTGGCGCAAGTTGAGGGGAGAAAATCTGGTTTCATTAGTTTACTGTTGATAAGCCTGAAGTAGTTAAAAAAAAAGAGATATATTAATTTCTAATTTCTGTCCTGAAGCTCAAATACTAGTTTGGATTAGGTTCAATAAATGAATTAAGACTAGGAACACTTCTTACAGCACATGGCACAAAAAGATATGCATCATTGTCAAACTGGTATGGATGGAGAGGCAGAAACTGAGTTGCAAAAGACTCTGCAGCACATTATCAGAAAACCTACCAGTGGCACTATATTGACCTTTCCCTTTTGAAATCATTTATCTACTGATGTGGAGCAGAGCATGGAGAAAACAAGGCTGGTTCTACTCTCTGTGGCCTCAAACATTTGAGTCCAGAAACCATACACTGGTAAGGTACTAGAGTTAACATATTTCATCTCTCGGCAGGCTGTTGTGACTCATGTTTGCTTGGCCAAGTGACTGCTAGATTAGATAGATTTGTCTTGCTTGTTTAAAAGATGAAGTCTGTCTTGTCTATGACTTACTAAAGCCACTGGTCCAATAGGAAGTGGGACCTAAACATCTTTAGTGTTTCAACAACAGAAACACCCACACTCTGCCCTGAATAACAGATCCCCTAACTAACAGATCATACTGTTACTCAGTTAATAATCCCCTTTTTCTTACAAAGTAATTTCTGTACTTTGATATCACAATACTATCCAAGAATTGAGAAAGTCTCAGGAAGGAAAGGGCATAAGGGGCAGCATATCAGATCAACAAAGTATTAACAATTTCAACAGAATTAGAAAGTAAAGAATCCAAAGTAAGTGTGAATGACTCGCCAAAGGTCAACCAAGCATGCTGGGAAGGGCTGGCAGGTGAACAGCCTTTGGGATGAGACCATTCATTCTCTACCATTAATGCCTGGAAGGTAGAAAGGCCATAGGATGTAAAAAAGTGAAAAGCACTGAACACGGTCTATAATTTTATCAACCCATTTGTGATAAAATTTATCTTTAACCCATGTAATACTGAGAGGAAGGACTGTGCCTAAGCAAGGTACAGATATGTTGTTTTAACTTGTTAGGAGGATATAATTACTTTTCCCTGTAAGAAACACAGAGACATGTAATTTAGTTTTATTTTTTTTTAAGCAGTACAATTACAATGAATTTGAATTTATTTCAAACATTAATTGACTCAATATACGCAATAAATCCCCATGGACACCAGGGCAATTTATCTTATCACATTGTCCTCCAAAACACAGAGGAAGTGAACTCAATCAGGTTATTATGATTATTACAGAGCTGAATATAAACAACATCTTCAAAGATGCTTTCTTTTAAAGAAAAAAACCTTTCTAATTCTTAAAATCAGGTACAGCCGCTGCTGCTGAACCCATGATAAAAATCTTTATTTAAAGAAGGCTTTCACCAAAACCTGACAAATGCAGATGATTGGCAATTGCCAAGATCATGGACAAGTTAATCTGCTTTTTTCAACTCAGAGAAAACAAAAGTATACAATGGGATGAGAGAAAATATGTGCACTATATTTAAGCTCAAAAACCTCTTGACAACTTGGGATTTTCCCTGTATTTTATAATAAGAAACATGAGCAATGTAAATGGGCTTTGCTGATAAAAGTAGAAAAATAAATTGGCAGACACTTCCCCAGACAAGAAAAAGGCAATGTCTGAACACAGCTTACGTCATAGAATCATTTAGGTTGGAAAAAACGTTAAGATCATTGAGTCCAACCATAAAACTAATACTACAAAGTCCACCACTATAACATGTCCCTATAAATGGCACATCTACATGACTTTTAAATACCTCCAAGAAGGTATTTAACACATCATTTCCCTGGACAGCTTGTTCCAATGCTTGACAGCCCTTTCAGTGAAGAAGATTTTCCCAATATCCAATCTAAACCACCCCTGGCACAACATAAACCCATTTCCTCTTTTCTGTTACTTATTTGGAAGAGGAGACCAAGGGCCATCTCACTACAAACGCTTTTCAGGTAGTTGTAGAGGATGATCACGGCTCCTCTCAGCCTCCTCTTCTCCAGACTAAACAGCCCCAGTTCTCTCAGCTGCTCCTCATCAGACTTGTGCTCCAGACCCTTCATCAGCTTTGTTACCCATCTCTGGACATGCTCCATCACCTCAGTGTCTTTGTTATAGTGACGGGCCCAAAACTGAACAAATTACTTGAGGTGCGGCCTCACCAGTGCCAAGTACAGGAGCATAATGACTTCCCTGGTCCTGCTGGCCGTGCTACTTCTAACATAAGTCAGGATGTCATTGGCCGCCTTGGCCACCTGGGCACACAGTTGGCTCATATTCAGCTGCCTGTCAATTAACACGCCCAGATCCTTTTCCTCTGGACAGATTTCCAGCCACTCTGCCCTAAGCCTGTGGTGTTACATGGAGTTGTCCAGATCCAAATGCAGGACTTGGCACTTGGCCTTGTTGAACTTCATACAGTTGGCTTCAGGCCATTGATCCAGTCTTGACAGATCACACTGTAGGACTGCTACATTATTAATAACTGATCACAGAACTGAAGCTCAAAGCTCTCTGTCTAGCTTCCATCTAATAGTTTTCAGCTAAATACAAAGGAGTTAGGAAGAATCTGGAAATAAGGCTGTTTCTAGTGACCTCAAAAGTTGAAAGAAAACCCTTTATTCTGAAAATAGCTGCTGTTTATTCATTACATGGTCAGGTCCTCAAAGGTGAGGAACTAGTGAAATATTTGAAATAGTTCAAAGAAAATCTTATTCAGGACAGTTTTTTGCTCCTTTTCAATGGGATCGGTAGCTGTAAGGACATATGAGGAAGGTCCAAAATGCCCAAAAGATTTCTTTTGTCTAGGTGAAAAAGAATAACCTTGCAGTTTTCAAATTAAAGGAGTAATGTCTTTTACTACTAATGAAAATGTAGTGTCTCATCTGTTCAGATCATTGCCTCACAAAGGATATATAACTACAGCCATATCCTTCTCATCAAACACTGAGTTAATTACGGTCATAAAACTATTAAAGCAATTAAAAAAAAATCAAGATAGAGGATTTAGTTTCTGAATTGGATTTAGTGGTTATAAGTAATACAAAAAAGGGGTATCAGGGCCTTGTAACATTTCTTGTGCAGACAGCTTTGTAGGAGCACACCAATATGCCAGAGCATCTGAGAAGTTTCAAGGTAAAGTGGCTGTGGCCACTGCAAAATGTTCTTTGGAGATAGTGGTGAAGAAAATATAAAGAAACTGCTTGCATATGTTTCCTTGCCAGGAACCTTGCTCATTGAGTGTGTAATGAATTTGGATGCCAGCTTTTGAAGGATTCTTTAAAGGAGAGAGTAAAGCCATCACAAATAACAGTACCTGCAAGCTGAAGCCAGAAAAATTCCTATCTGGAATTAGAGCACACTTGTTCAACTTAGGCCAATTCATCACCCGGACAGCCTTCCAAGGAACTGTGGGGTTTCCAGCCTGTTTGAGGACATCAGAAACTGTCTGCCTTTCCCAAAGTAAAAGTTCAGGTCTTGCTTTGGGGGCAGCGATGTGCTTTCCAGTGGCCTGGGGAGTGCAAGAGGTTAGGGCTGACAGCCCAGCAGCCCCTCTAATCTCAGCAGATCTGTGAGAGTACTTCATGACCAGCGGATGAGCAGAGCAGAGTGAGTAATCACTGCTGGAGAAAGGGCCCAGCTGCAGATAATCTGTTCACCCTGACCCATTCCTGGCATTTCTCCAGTAGAATCTGTAACAAAGTAGTGACTCCAGAGAATGATTCATGTGAAACATCTGCCTCTGGTGGAGCTAACTCTGCTAACTAAGAAAGGAGCCCAAAGGCTGGACTCAGCTTTAGATGGGTAGAGCCAGATGAGGTGAACCACTCCTTCCAGCATTTGTTTATGTTCCTAACCATGTATCATCTATATTTTAAGTCAGGCAACATTTAGCCATGACACTCTGTGATGACTGATTTCTGTTTTAGTAGAAAGCAAAGAGTAACAGGAATCCCATCAACACTTCTGAAAAATAATTTTTAAAAAGGGATATCCAGTTGCTCATAGCCATTTCTTACTCATTATTATTTACTTTATTTATTAAGAACAATAGTAATATTATTTGTTAAGTTCTTGACAAGTAGTTTACACACCAATAGAAATCTGAAGTCTCATTCAAAAAGTCAGCAGTTTTTTTTCTAATTAGCTTGTGAAGACCACAGATAATCAATAACATGATTATGGCTTACCAAATATCTAGTGAGCTTCGTATTCCACTGACAGAGGATGGAAAACAACTCTGGATGCTATTTTAGATAGTGAGATTTGTACTTTGCAGAGCTTATTTTAAAATCCTGCTATGCAGCATTATCTAATCTTCTCCTCATCTAAAAATACTATAATTTGAGCATGCAAACCAAATTATATTTGTCTGAGATTCATGAAAGAGGAAGCATCAAGAGTGCAAAACTTTCAACACAGATCCAAGTTCTGATACACATGAAAACTCTTACTCTGCAATTTTTGAAAGTTATCTAATCCAAAGGTCACATACAGTTTAGTTGTGCTCTGAGCTATCGAAACCGAGCATTATGGGAAAATGGTTCATAATTTAGCATAGGGACCTTTACTGTAGTAGGAACATAGCCTAAGATAACAATACAAGACCCAAAGCTGTATTCTTTCTTAACAGAGACAATTACAGGATATCAGGAACAAGAAAAAAGTTTGTTTGCTGATTGGTGGTAGCATTCAAACTAAGGGATTATTAAATATAGAGGAGATTGTTGATTTTTTTTTAAATTTGTTTGAATATGAAACACCTGTTTTTAACACAGGAAACAGGAAAAAAATTAATTGCCTTCAAACTCGGGCATCTGAAACAGTCACTACAGCTATGATGTTTTTGACACACATGATATCAACAAGCCTCTTACTTTTTGTGGTTTTGTTGTGCATCTTGGCTCTAGTTATTGCATTTTCACTGACCAGATACAGGTGTTCTTCCTTCTCAAATTACCTCTTTGCCCAGACATGTACCATGGAAAACCTCACTTGTTTAACTTCCAGATGTCATCCCAAGAATTTTCAGTTTCGTCTAGTAAGAAAAGAAGTTTCTTCTCTCACTTCACCCCTGTGCCTCCTCTGCTTGTCCTGTAACGTAGCAGTAATTCCTGACTCATTCTGTTTCCTTGTATTTGCATTCCAAATAAATCCCATTGCTGTTTGTTATATAATATTTCTATGCGTTAACTCTTTTTGTCAGGTTAATTCTATGCCTCTATTACCATAACAACCTTTTATCTCCATTAAACATGTACTATCAACTCTAGGGCATACAACAATCAGACCAAATTCCTTGCATACTGGTTTGACGACACTTTCTCTTTTTAATCCTTTAGCAAATTTCCTTTGTCGTATCAGTAGCATTCGTATAATTTTTGTCTTGTTACGCTACGTTTCCCTGTGTAAAGACAGTGAGAATTATTGTCTGTTCTCTCAACTGCCTCCTTGCACTTTGCTTCTCATTTCTCTGAAAAACACACCAAAACAGAAAGAAAAAAGGCCCCTACAGCAGCAAATTGTATGTTACATTTCTTAATTCTATTTTAACAATTCCTCTGTTTTACTGAAGTCTCATGTCATCTTTTTATTTTCTCCCCTGCTCCCCTGGGTTTTTTTTTCCCCAATAATACTACCTACTGTCTTGTTTTCCCTTTATAATGCTGGGTCCAGTAAAGGCTGTTTCTATGCTCCAGAACTTGTGCAAAGGCCTAGTATTGTGTAGGTATTTTGAGATGCCTGCTACCTCTTTCAAGGCAGCAAGGGATATGAAATAGCCACTCTAACACTAATCTAAACCTTGTAATTGAGAATTAATTGCATGTACATCCTGTGAAGGCATCAGATAACCTCCACTCAATATGGAACTTGAATGGAGGTATAGTGCTTTGAAAACTGGGGGATGGAAAGAAGCACCTCTAGACAGTGAAAAATGCATCAGTCTTTACAGGAGAGACAAGAAGTAGGTAAAAGACACAATCAGCTTTCACCACTTTGCTTTTCTCCTTATATGCCTTTTGGCTGTGTTGCTCAGCACTGTGCTTTTGGAGGTTTATACACTCTGACAAATTCTTGTTGCTACCTTAAGAGCATTTATTCCTCATGGAAACTCATTTCACATCTCATCAGTTACAGCAATGAGATGGGGAAACCGATTTCTTGTTTCTCTGAGGTATGTGAGTGCTGGGTGGATGGCACAGCTGCAGCCCAAGTTGAATTGAGTCCTGGCCTGAGTTCCCCCACACATCCTCAGGGCTGGGTGATCACCAGGTTTGGAGCCCCTCTCTCTTTAAAGAGCAACTCCAGGCATTTCCAAATAATTGCACTGAAATGAAAAGCTCCCCTTTAGCAAGATAGACAGCAGCAAACATAAGCATTTGATCAAGGTGTGCTGCATCCATTTCCATGTATTCCACTGTCTTTCCCTTGCACAAGGCCCTGAGACATAACTCAGTATTACTTATGGTAGACTGTGCCTGAGAGATGTTTTGAGGCACTTTCAGCACTTGGCCTGTTTAGTTTGCCAGGTTCATGACAGTATGTGATAAGTCATGAGTATTTTGTCCACGAGCTTTGGTCTCAAGTAAACTCTCTGTTAACTCAAGTTATGTACCTGTTTATTTCTGGAAACTACTGAGTATTTTGGTAAAGTTATGGCAAACATCCAGGTTATAAAAAAGACCCAAGATCTCATTATTACCATTTCCCAGGGCAATAAAGAAAAAGGTACACCTTACCATGGCATTCTCATTTTCTCATTCTCCCTGCTGTTGAATTACTTCTTACAATTGCACACAATAGGAAAAAGTTGTACAGTCTGTTCAGGGAACTGGAGCAGCACTCAGAGCTTGGGGAAATTAAAGGCTATATGTGATAGCTATTAGGCCTGCAATATTAGGAGGGAGCGCTCCATGATGAGTATAGTGTGAGGCTTTGAATAGGAATTAAGGGGTAACTAAAAAACAGTAAGAGCATAAGAAGAGAAACTTGAAATCTCTCTGGACTAGAAGCTTCTCTTTCAGCACTCTGGGCATTAGTGTCCCCCCAGCTACTGGGATGCAGCTACTCCAGCACCGCAAGGCACTGTCTACAGAGCCAAAAAGGAGCCTATTGCTTCTAGAAAATGTACCTCCTCGTTTTTCTCACCCAGAAATACCAGGTAGCTCAGAAATACCAGGCAACTTTCAAGTGATTTCCAGTCACGTTTTTACTGTTAAGGACAAGCATACACCCATGTGCAAGACAAACAGTTCTCGTGGGTCCATGAGCTCAGTAGATGAAGCTCCAGGATAGCAGATAAGCAAAATCATCCTGGCAAGAGAAGTGGTCTTGGGTCTGCAGGATTCAGTTTCATCTGCTACAAACACCTTCTCCACTTCACTATCTTGTACTGCTTTCTGGTGTGTTTTGCAAGTAAATCAAAGCGATTGAGGCTTGTGTTTGAATTTGGCTACATTCTCCTGCAGCAAAAGGCTGAGCTTTTTAAGCAAATTAACAGCACTGGAGATTTCATAAGCTATGAAGCTCTGTCCTTCATTGTGTGGCTAAAGGATTTTTGGTTAAGTTTAATGGGTTTCAAATTGTCTTCAAAAAGAGTAAACCAGCTCTATGGTTCTAAAACTGACATGTTGAGAGGCGCCTCCTCAGTGCCTTTACTGCCATTCATTTAAATAAAATTAGAGTTAAGTGTCAAAGGAGAATAAAGAATGAAACCGATTAGCTGTGCATGGCTAATAATAATAATAAAGTGGAAAATATTTTGGACTAAAATTAATGGACACATCTTTAGTATGTCATACGTGAATTTATATGCATGACTTCCACTCACATTAATGGAGACACTTGGCTAAATTTCTGCTCAGTGAGTTGTTAATTTATCCCTAAGGGATCACATTTGAATTTAAATTTACAAAAGCCATTTAACATTAAAGCTGAAACACTGTCTTGAATTCACACAGTTTTCAGAGAACAAAGGAGCAGTGAAATAAATTAACAGCGATACATTACTGTGAATATTGATTTTCCTGAATTTAGTGATTAATTTGGGGAAGTCACAAATTGTGACATCCTAGTTCTGATCAATATCAGGTTAGCGTGATATTCTGGTGTCCCAGCACCCGATGCTCCATAACATCTGATAAAAAATAATTGCTTGATAACATGTTTATAATTAGTACTTTTCTTCTAGCTGCTTTCAATAGTTGGCTTAACTTTTGATACAGATGTGATCCATGATACTTTGGTTTATATTCTAGTTCTCTCAGAATCCTTCTGAATTATGCACCATGTATAAGTGTTCAAATTCTATCTAGATTTACTGTACGAAACCCCCCTAATTCCGTTTTATCATTTAAGATTAGTTCCCTTTCTATCTCTCTTTTGTTCTCTTCTTAAGGGCAAGATTATTTAGGAAGATCTAATTTTCCTTTAGGTACTATTCACTATTTTCTCTTTCACTGTGTCTTCTCTTATTTCCATTTGTTTTCTAAATAAAATTATCCAAAACTTTTCAGACACTTTCCTTACAAAGGTTTCTGATGTATATCTTCTCCTGGATCTCTTCTTGTATGTTTTCTGCTTCTAATTATCTTTTCTACTCCTGCCTGTATTCTTTTAAGCACCAACAGTCAAAATCCAGCATAAGTAACCCCATCAGTTTATCCAGGCTATAATATGTGCTGTGTTATTACCTGTTCACTTCTGTTCCTTCAGAAGACTGTCACTTGGTTTTTTTTTCCTATCATCAACGCATTAAGTAACTGTTTTCCTGAAGCGCTTCATGGTGATTCACTACTCAACCTTTAGTCTAACTTCTACCCCTCATTTTTCTCTCCTCCTGTCACACATTCAGCGTTACATGAATAAATACTTGAGACTACTCATCCCAATGCTTGCTGTTTTTTCTAATCTGCATTTATAAGCAGTTACAAAGGCTTCTGAAACCCTTCGCAGCTCTCTGCTGTTCAAGTATGTTATTTCCTGTGCTAGTTGTCAGCTTTGCCATCATTCTGTTCAGTTCCCATCAGACTGATCATACATGAAATACAATCCATGTGCTGGGGGCACTCATAGGTAGCCACTTCTCATGTATAAAGTTGTTCATCCCTTCTACCTCTTTGCTTTTTATCACTTAAATAGCTTATAATCCATGTCTGATATTATCTGGTCGACTCTTTGCTCTCTTAAGGAGGTGCCAGGTCTTTTATCATTCTTGTACAATGTTGTGGTGCTGTATAAATATTTACTCATACATAAGGCATTCCAAGTTCATTTTATCAGCTCATAGTCATCTAGTTTTTTTAATACCTATTAATTTTTTTTTCCAATTAACTTTTCTACCACTGAGATAAGGCTTTCTGCTCTGTAATTACTAGGGTCATCCCCTGCATCTTGTTTAAAATTGATAAAATATTAACTATTCTCTAGTCCTGGCTGATGTGGTGTATGCTTGTAGACTGCAGTTAATTGTGGGAAAAAAATTCTCTTACCTTAACCACACTGCTCACAGCAAAGTAAAGGTCTGACCTTCAACAACCTCTGCAGCCCTAGGGTCTCCCAAGTTAATGTCCTTATGGTATGAGCCCACATCACATCCAGATTTAAAAGCCATAAATTTATTTTCATTTCAGACTTATATCAAGCGGTAAATCAGGCTCTTATTAGAGATATGTGTCAGAAATTAAGTCAGCATGGCATGTAGCTACCTAGTTTCAGGCAACTGAAAATTTCTTATGCAGAAATTTTGCCTTCCTAAAAGATTGCTTAGTGGGAAAGAATCTAGGCCTGAAAGATTCAATTGCTTCCTACAGGTAATAAATCTGGAAGGGAAGAGACTTTACAACTGACTTAATTGTCCTTTCCAAGCATGGTCATAAGTTTCAAAGATGTAGCACAAAACAAGAGGAATTGCAGTCAAACGTCTCAGGGAAAACATGTCTCTGTGTTACCAAAAGGAATATTTTCAGTGATATGTACATTCACATTGTACCAGTCCTTTGCTTGGAGAAATCAGTCCAAGGTAAGCCTCATTCTTGCAAAAAAGTTCCCTAGGATGTTGTGGCAGCATCTTCTGAGACAGGTGGCAAACGTTCTCTCCACTGTCTTCTAAATTAACTTACCCATAAATATCTGTTAATATCCATTTCTGACACATATATAACCTCCTCCCACTCTGCTCATTCACTTTAAAATGCAAATCACTGTGCAATGTTGTGGGCATTAAAGACATTCATATTACACTTATTTGAACTCTTGCCTTCCTGGAGGTTGACTGTCGGGGTCTGTGTCACTGCAATGGAGGTATGAACGCTGCTCCATGAGGTACCAAGCTAGTATACAGCATGAACAAGAGCAATACCTAAGTTTAGGCTCCACTCTAAGGCAACTTGAACCTGTCTGGAAGCCTAAGAAGACTTTTTGTTTCGGGCAGAACAGTGACTACAGGAGGCATTCATTTAAACACTCTAGTCAATCTTGAATGATAGTATCTTTGCCTATAACACTTCATTGTGGTCAGTGATTTTTGCCTATTGATTCTTGCACTGCAGATCCAACGATAATCAATATAAGCATGATAATATAACATGATAATGCTACTATAACATGATATAGTATAATGATAACAGAACATGATATAGTATGATCAGTAGAAGCTGATAATAAATATAAGCAGAACACGAGGATCCGGGAATCCACGTAAGCAATACATGCCCAAAAGAAGCACCAAAGAAAAGAAAATACCTCGTGATATTTTTTCACTGTTTTCCCTGACATGCACATGCAGGATTTCCAGTTTGATGTCCCACAGCCACAGTTTCCTCCACATCGCTGGACAAGGAGACAGCGAGGGAAGAAAACTACATTTGTCAGCTTCAGTTCCTCCCTTAAATTGACGGAGTAGTTTCTCGGAGTGCAGCTGTAACGTTTCACATCATCATTCAACCTGTCCAAGTCAACTGCAATGCAAAAGATGTTTCATTAGTAAGGTTTGAGTGGGACATTCCTCTGGTTTATACTACTCTCCAGGTAGCCAATAACACAAAGTGATGTGGCACTGGTTAGAAAATGTGTGGAGTGTAGTGGTGATGATTGCTGCTATAGTGATTTCTACTGTTTTCAGGCTCTCATTCTGCTCCCATTGTCTCCTGTAGCAAAGTTCACACCGACTATGAGGTGAAGGGAAAGCTTGCAGTAAAATATTGCCCTGAATGCTGAAGACTGGTCATTTTCTTTGCTTTGTCACTGACCTATTGGATCCTTGGGTACAAGATTCTTCTACTCTCTTCCCTCTTTGCTTATACCTGTATTATTCCGGTGTTGAGCTCTTTTTTTTTTTGTAATTATGAACATTTCTTTTGCCTAACTGCAGGCATACAAAAGGCAAACATTTTAACAAGGCTCTTCCTGTGGTCAGTAAAGAAATATCTTTGGAAAGTGATTTATCCCTGCCTCACATTTAGCACAGGTGGCATGACTTGCTCTCTCAAGTTGTCTGTCTGTGTTGTTTATGGATGGAGTTCAGATAACTCTCTTTTAGATGGAGAAATCAATGCAAACAATATTAATATCAGCTGGTAAATGCTACTATAATAGGCACAGAAAGACATAATTAAAACTGATGAGCTTCATTGAATGTCAGTAGTTGGTTGGTATTTAAATACCTGATATCTCTGTGAGATGTGTGTGTCATGTAAACAAGTAGTAAAGCTAATCACAAAAATAATTTATAGACTATCAACTATGGCTTTAAGTGCTGTTTCTACCTTCAGCTTATAAAGCTAAAAAAACACCAACCCCAAACCCTTCTAAAAATACATTTTCCACAATTGTAACACAGATAAAAGTAACAAATTTCATGAGTTTTATTTCTATATGAGTTTTCTGATTTCTTCTTCCCTCTTTCTCTTCCTGCTTCTTCTCCTTATGATTCTGTCTACCAACTAAGTGTTTAAAAGCTCAGTAATTTATTCAGGATTGGAAGACATTAGAACTTGTGTTGTATTCCCACCTCAAACACTAGTTGCTAATTGCAGGAAAACAGGAACAACTCAAATGAGAACTGAGATAGTGGTGTAACATTTGTGAACATATCAAATTTTCATAGATATGTTTAATAGCTCAACACCATCTCTGGTCCTGAATGCAACTATGCTTGTGCCTTACTGTAAACATGTGAAAACCTTCAACAAAGACAGTTCATTCCTTCTGTGACTCAGTCCTTGTCAGCGTCACAAAGTAAACTGTGGAAAAAGCTATGATTTGTAAATATCATGTACCTTTACATTCTGGCCTAGAGATATTCACAAGGCAGATATGCAAGAGGCAAGGGTACATAAATGTCACGAGTGCTATTACAAAAAATCATACCAGCTTCACTTCTCTGGTAAGATGTTACCTCAGTCAATGGGAATTTATCAGATAAGCTGCAATTTTATAGCAATTGTGATACATCTCACCATGAAATCCCAGTGGTTCTCTCCAGAGAGCTAGTGTCTCTCCAAAGGAGGTACAGATCATCCTTCTGATACAAGCACAAAATCAATGGGGCTGCTGGTATACTCATTCACTGGGAGAAAAATACACTCCAAAAGTCCACAGCCAGGACTTAGAAGTCCAGAGAATATTGATTTCTTTAGCAGATGATATTTTCTTCCTGTTGTTACTATCCAAAGCTATCCCTTCTCATTGCAGGCTCTGGGGCTAATTTTTCTTGCAGGGAAGTGTTTCCCATTTCTCAAAACATTCTCATCAGGACCTTTGTGTCATCAGCTTTGCTTACCAATAAAGCAAAGACATATCTGGCTACCATTCATTTCAGCTGATTTATGTGAAGGAAAAAGAAACCAATGGAAGAAGAAGGCAGAAAATATCCTGCCTCTATGATTAATGAGATTTCTTGAAGGAAAAGCCTGGATCATCCACATTCTGGCACTGCAACCATCCAGGGGATTGGACACTGATACAAGCAGGCTCCTATCAGGATGGGTTGGCTGTGGATGAGGATGGCATTTGCTGATGGTGCATATCTAGAAGAGTTAGAATAAAATGATCAAAGGCTTAATTCTGTCTTAATTCAGCTGGAGTAACATAGGAAACAACACTTTCAGTAATGGTCACTAAAAAGGGCCCAGACCCAGGTCATATGAATAGACATCTGTGTCCAGGAGAATATATGTGGGAGACTGAACAAAATGTACTCTGTCACAGATGAAATTTTCCCTCAGGCTCAACGGTTCTCCTTCCTGCACTGAGTGTAACCTGTTACAACTGATGTGTTATAAACACAGAAATGAGTCTTTGTAATGAGACTGGCAGAGAGGGAAAGCACCAGCATTTAAAGGACCCAGGTGGGGGGCTTTCCTGCAGAGAGCATATTATATCCATCACAGTGTTGCACATATTAGCTTCGGTACTTAAACTGCTGAATTTAAATGGCAAGGGGTGACCTGGCAAAGGGCTTTCACTGGAGGGAAGGCTTTGCTTGCTAGCCTTCAAAAGCCTAGTTTTGATGACTTTCAGAAGTCTTTGCAGGGTCTTTTAGGCTGTAGCTGAGTCAGTACTGTGGAGAGCTGTTGACTTACTCAAAGCGTAGGAGGGAATAACAAGATAATTAGGATATTTTTTTTCCTATGCAGTATGAAGGAATCAGCTGTTTTCAATGAAGGCTCAAAACTTTGGATGCATTCTTCACAAATTCTGAAATCAACCATTAGTAAAATATATTTTATTTAGTGTATTTTTCTATTCTGAACTATATTTGAAAAACCTATAGGAAATTTTTCAATGGCAAATTGCATGAATTCTCCTTAGTATCATAGTCAAGACATTCTGATTCTGACATTAGCAGCTTTTGGTACCTCAAATCCCAGAGTTATCAGTTAAGATGTTAATTCTCTGCACTTTGCTATCTCTTAGGTATGAGAATCCAGGTTGAAAAGGACAAATAGAGTAGCTGAAAGGTCTTTATGTTAGTGATGTTGAAATAATGAGAATAAATAGCTTCAAGCAAAGAAGAAAGGATTTAATAAAGGGCTTAGGAGGTGCACAGGTCATACTCCATAAAAGTTCATTTGGAAGTAAATACGTAATGCTCTTTTTGACTGGTATAGAGAAATCCAGTGCTGGGTAGGATAAGGTGAGCACACAACATCTGTGAACACCATACAGTGTATACACTGTATCACCTGACACCAAATAACAGTTCCCATTGCCTAATTATCTTTAGACCATGCTTTGCAGCCACCAGCAAAATAACCCATTTTGCTCTAATCAACTCTGCCAAAAGCTTCAAAATGCATTTTTCCCTGTCTTGGGATTGTTTCACTGTCTGGAGCCAGTCCAATTCCTCATCCATATAACAATGAGATTTTACAGCACAGTCAGTTTCATGCATAACTTCACTGCTGTGGCTAAAATGTAACCTAGTCTTGGTGTGATTGCTGTGAAATCCTGCTGCTTTACTTATCAAGGACTGAAACCATTGGAGTCCTTAACTTAAAGCTAGAACTAAAGCATTCCATAGACTGGATGCAAATTACTTTAAAATATTATTACAGAATGTCTGCATCAGAGATTGAATTTAAAGGCAAGGAAGATATAGAAAGATGCACTGGAGCAGTAAGCTGGATACTCGGTGTACAGTGCTTACCCTCTCCTCCCTCTTAAATCCTATGCTTAAATCTATTCTCATTTCACATAGTGTTACAGCATGTGCTTACCTTGAAACATCGATCTGAATCAGAAGTAAGAATTGAAATCAGGGACTGCAGCTTATACCATGTTTTATTCAGAAGGGACAGCCTTAAAGATTGGAAAGAAAACGTATGCTGCTGGTCACTGACTAATTTTAAAAGGACAGGCAGTCTGCTTGGGTTTCTTTTAAGACTTTATCTCTTTCAAATTAATACAAGACCCTAACATTGTAAGGTCTGAACATTTAACACTTTTTTTTCCATGCATCAGCCACAGATCAGAGCTGAGATGTAAGAGATGGTAGTCACCTTGCCATGGTACTCCTATATCACACATCAAGGCCATCTACAAGCAAAGAAAGAAGGATTCAGACAGGTGCAGACCAGTCAGTCTAACCTCAGTCCATGGTAAAATAAACAAGTGAATCCTCCTGGAAGCAATGCCCAGGTGCGTGAAAGACAAGAGTGTGACTGATAATAGTCAGAACAGATTTACCAAAGCCAAATTGTGATGAACCAATCTGTGAATTTGCCATGATGAGTCAGTTGTCTTTCTGGATGAGGTCAATGTAGCAGAAATATCTGCGTATTCTTGACAGTGATCCACATCATCCTTCCAGACAAATGCTGAGATGTAACGAGATAAGTGGACTACAAATTCAGTAGATAACCCAACGGTCCAAGAGGCTTGCGTGAAGTGGTCAGCAATTCCAAGTACAACTGGTAGCTGGTTACCAGCAGTGCTCCTCAGAAGGTAATGCTGGGGGCAACACCACTTGAGATCTTCACTAATAATCTATACAGTGGAATGGTGTGAGCCCTCAGCAAGTTTGCCAGTGATGTCACATTAAGGAACTGTGTCCACATGTTGCAGGGGCTGCCTTTCAGAAGGACCTCAGCCCTCTGGAGAAACATGCTGGCAAGAACCTCATGAGGTTCAATGATACAAAATGGGAATTCCTGCACCTAATGTGGAATAATCCTATGCATCAGTCTAGATAGTGGACATACCGGCTAAGTAGAAAGCTTGTAGAAAAACCCTCCCAGCAGACAGTAGGTTAAACATGAGTCAATTGTTTGCCTTGCAGAGACAAAGGCTATATACTGAGCTGCATTAGGAAGAATGTGACAGCAGGTTGAGGGAGATGAACACTCCCCTTAGTGCAGCTCCTGTGAACTCCACCTTGAGTGTCGTGTCCAGTTTTGATCCTGCTCCAGAAGAGAAAGATGAACAAATCAAGAGTTTAGTGAAGGGTAATCATGATTAATAAAGTGCTGGTCCCAAACAGCCACAACAAGGCTGCAAGAACCAGATTTGTTTAGTGGAAAGAAGGCTAAAGTGAGTTCTAATAATCATCTCTAACTATCTAAAGGGGGTTACAGGGAGGAAGGAGCCAGTCTCTTCTTGGATACACACATCAAAAACAGAAGGAGCAAAAATCACAAGTTGAAGCAAGGGACATTTCAGTGAGTTCTAAAGAAAAACTACTGACCATGAGGGTGGTCAAACATTGTCACAAGTTTTCCAAAAGCTTGCTGACTCACTCTAGTTGGAAATATTAGAAACTTAGCCACAGAAGACCTTAAGTATCCTGATTTAACTTTGAAGTTGGTCCTGCACTAGGTTTGGATGACATGATCCATGGTGGGCCCTTAAAATGAAAATTAATCTATGATTGAATCTGGACTGCCTATATGTCTGCTGCTTTTCCTGAAAGCATATTCACATCACTATCCGTACGGACAGATAAGGTTTAAAAGTCTGAGTTTGGACTGCTATGAAGGCAATGTGGATGTGTGGAACCAGATTTCGGCATAACACTCAGCACCAGACTATGCTGATGACAGACAACATTAAGAATCATCTGTAGGTAGACAAACTATAAGGCTTAGATCCTGTAAGATGTTAAAATACTTGAATGCTCACTGAAGGAACTTTCCCACATTATACAGGCAATGGGTGCAGACACTTCCTATCTGCTGATCATCCTTCCCTAGATATCAAGCAGAAATCTACATGTCATAGAATCGTAGAACCATAGAATTATAGGGTTGGAAGGGACCTCCAGATATTATCTAGCCCAACTCCCCTACAGAAGCAGATCAACCTACATCAGGTCGCATAGGAACATGTCCAGGAGTGTATTGAAGACCTCCAAGGAAGGAGACTCCACAACCCCTCTGGGCAGCCTGTGCCAGGGCTCCGTCACCTGAACAGTGAAATAGTTTTTTCTTATGTTTAAGTGGAACTTTTTGTGTTCCAGCTTCATCCCATTATCCCTTGTCCTGTTGCTAGATACAACAGAAAAAAGGGATGCTCCAACCTCCTGACACCCACCCTTTAGATATTTGTAAATATTAATGAGATCCCCCCTCAGTCTTCTCCAGAAGACTGCCCCAGAAGACTTCTCCAGAAGATAGCCTCAGTTCCCACAGCCTTGTCTCGTATGAAAGATGCTCCAGTCCCCTGATCATCTTGGTGGCCCTGCTCTATACTCTCTCCAGAAGTTCCCTGTCCCTCTTGAGCTGAGGAGCCCAGAACTGGACACAGGGCTCCAGATGAGGCCTCACCAGGGCAGAGTAGAGAGGGAGAAGAACATCACTTGACCTGCTGGCTACACTTGGGTCTTCTGTCAAAACCATGCAAACCTATGCCCATTGTGTTAAAATTTCTAACTCTTGTGCTCTTTCTGGAAACTAACCAGATGTATCATTGAAGGGGCTTGCACTTGTTAGTATGGCCCTGTTCATACTCTGTGAATCAGCAAGGGGTGGCACTGCAGTGTGATTGCACGTCAAGTAGGGATCCAGAGCTCAGTTCTACTTTATATGGCTTACAGTTTATAAAAAAAATTGTTGTGCTGATGTTTTCATTTTGACTCTTGGGTTTAAAAAATTTCTGCTCTAGAGTATGGAATTTCTCAGAGACCTAATGAACCCTTTCTTCCCAGCATTCACGCTTCACTAGATTAAAGGTAGGTGCTGGGGCTGTGTCAGGTAGAAGTACTGTAAAAGCAGCTAAAGATATTCAGGGCAGTGCTGTATCTACTGAAGCTATGGTGTGATTGATCTAGACCTGGAAAATGTAGTTCCATACATATGAAAACAGTAATTATTTTCCACTGATTAAATCACTTAAATTCACTGACACTGATGAAGTTTTTCTTCTCCATGACAAATGCTGACTAAATCCTGTTGCTTTCAGTCTTCAACAAACATGGCTGACATGGCTGATGGTTTTCACTGTTCCACTGCACATGCTTAATGATACCACAACAAACACTTTGTTAAACATACCTGAAAACTTTGATACTGTCCAAATCTTTCTTGTGGAAGATACAGTTTGGATTTAGAACAGAATCACAATGCAAAGACAAACCTTCTAAATAGAGTACCTGTTGTTTTAGAGGAATGAGAGACCAGAATTTCAGTGGGATTATAACTATCTGCCTGAAACAAGGTTCACAATAGATAGGCCTATTGTAGACTGGCAAACCAATTATCAGCTGTCAGGTAGCAGAAGTAAGCTAAACTGCCACTGTCTTAAGAGGACAGTTTCATTGAAATCAATTGAATTTAACAGCTTACTACAGTGACAAATAATACACTGCAAGTTTCACTACCATTTAAAAAAAAGTTTAATAAGAAAAGCTTTCACTAGAGTGACAGACAATAATGTCATGTGAAGTATGAGGGAAGTCTCATTTGTTACACAGGGGGAAGGATACAGACGTAGATCCGAATTAGATTGTGAAGTGAATGAATGTGCATAGTTTGCATCAATAGAAAACTTGGTTTTCAACTGGAGAGGGTGCAAGAAATATCTTGTTTTTTAATTAGAAGGATTACTTTAAATTAGCAGCTATTTGAGAAAGTATTCTATCTGTTTGGAATATTCACCTTTTCCATGAATGAATGAGTATTCAGCATTTGTTATGGCTGCACTACCTGTTCTGGGATAGCTGCACAGAAACTTGCTGGCAGCTATCCCAGAATCCTTCAAGGAAGGGTAAAAGGATGTTTGCAGTAATCTATTGGCCACTGTTTTTAAACTCCTGAGAAATTACAAGTCAAAATTTTAACCTCTTGCTAGACCATTGTAAGCAGCAACAATTAAAAACTATTAAGAACATGACAAAACTTGTCTCATCTTGGGAATCTGTTTGGCAATGGACAGCAGAAATATTCCATGAAAACTTGTGGCCCCATCCTGCAACTTCTCTTCTAGAGAGCAGTGTGGCTATGCCATCAAGCGTTTATTTATTTAACTTGTAAAGCTGTCATTGTAGACAGATGTTACTGCAAGAATGTCCCACCTAATTAATTTCTTCTGATAGCCAAAAGCTTATTTCATACTATTTCTAACAAAGAAAATGAGCTCAGAGGTGTGTGTAGTCTCGTTAACTATGAAAATGTATCTATCTACATGAGTTCCTGCTTCCTAGGCTTATTTCTGAAAAGAAGAAAAAAAATCAACATGACACATTGTTTTTTTTTAAAATGAACTCTTTTTCTAGGTACCATCCCCTAGACATTTAGATCTACTTATATGATGAGAAACAATTAACATTTTCTTTCTCCTTTCTTTCTTCATTTCTGCACAAGCCATTTCACAGGAAGAGCTTTTTTTCAAATTTTAAAGCCTTTTTCAATGGGATGTAAAACTTCAGAGTGAACAACAAATGACAAATGCAAAAAAGCATGTAGAAAAAGTTAAATAATGTTTAATTGATGGGTGAAACCATTTACAACAGTATCTCTGAGGAGCTCTTCTAATATTATTAAGCAGATATACTGATGTTTTAAAAAATTTAAACCGTAAGATGAGGTTTCCTTCAAACATATCTGAATGCTTCTTGTAAGTCTCTAAAAGAAGAGAAACTTATTTGCCTACAAGTTCAACATAACTGTGGAGTATGACTGGTTTTTTTTTATATCTATCTCTACTCTTGCTAAGAATGGTATTAAATAACTCAGTAGCCACTGATATCCTTTTAAAGATGCTTTATATTTGTAATAGCAGAATTACTATGACACTGAGGTCAGTTACAATAGATTATAGCAATGCAAAAAGAATTATTTTAATGGATATACTTTAATTAGTATCAACTGACTTTTTCTTAAGAGTTTAGAATGAGCTTAAGGCTGCATATTCATTTTCAGAATCTAAAATGCAAACATTTATTAGTATAACTGCTGCAAAGGTTATTCGAAACATCTACTTGTCATCTTTTCATGTAAGATGTGTATACTGTAGTTTATAGATTACACAAGGCTTCTCATGTAAGGATTTTGAAAATGTGCATATGTGTCTTCCTCCTTCTTTTTTTGCCCCTCTCGGCCTGTCTGAGTTTCTCTGCAGCTCTACGGGTAACTTTTAATGGAGTGGTTAACAGTAAACTGCACTGAACATAGTAGAACTAAATTTCAGACTTCCTGTGGTCATTAGTGAGACACACCTGACACCAATATCTCATTTCAATAGTGTAAATGGAAAGAAATGCATTTAACTCAACAGAGTCGCATCAGTGTTGTAGAGATGTGAGATCAGATGGAATGGAGTTATCACACATATAGATTTAATACTTTAGATTCTCACAGGGGTATCCAGGGAGAAATTATTGTATATGTGCATATCAATGTGTAAAAATCCATGATGGGAGGTAGGTAATAATATTTAAAAAACCCTCACTTTTTTGTTTTTTGTTGTTTGGAGGGTGGTCAGACATAGATTGTCTGGAAAAGTTGTGCAGTCTCCATCCTTAGAGAAATTTAAAACCTGACTGGTCATGGTCTGGAACAATCTGCTTTTGGTGGCCTTGCCTTGAACAGAGGGGCTGGACAAGACAAAGTCCTGAGCTGCCTTTCCAGTTGATCTAGTCTGTGATTTTGTGAGTTTCAGCTATGCTGAAATACTGTACTTCTTATTTTCTTGACCCTAATGCTTATCTTTATAGATGATTGATTGCCAAATTGGAAAACTATACCATTTAAATATCATTTATCACACATCCCTATTATCAGAATTGGTATTTAGCAACACATCCTCTTAAGCTCAATTTTGTGGAACAATTTTGTATGGGCAGAGAGTTGGATAGGAGTGAAATCATTAGTGATTAATTTGTATCATCTATATGACATGTTCCAAAAATGCTGTAAAAGATAGGCAGAGATTACATTAAATTGTTCTTATCTACCTTAGGGCTATTCTAGCTAAGGATAAAAATTGAAACCCAAGCTGGAAGCAGAAACAGATAGATATCTGAAGTAAACGATGGTATAATCTATTCTATGTTGCAAGGCTATCCCAGTGCCTATAAACATTCCTCAGAGATGCAGGGTCTGTGTTTAAAAGCTACCAAGCATTTCTAATTTAAGGACTTGTTAAAGCTATTCCCTACTTCTGACATAACCCAAGAACAAGTCTGCAATCTTGTCAGAAATTTATGACTACATAAAAATTCTTAACTGAATTTTTTTAAAGGATTTGATTGTGGTGAGGTATGTTTGTCCAAAAGGCTGCTAACAGTCAGGGACTTTGGCATTGAATTTGAAGACAAAACTACAACTGCCATAAAAGTTTTTTTTTTTTTTCATATTCCTATAACCAAAACAATGTAAAAATACTATTAAAATAAATCAAGTATGAATAACTGGAAAACTTCATGCTTTTTACAGTGTTTTGTTACGCAAGAAGCTGAATTACATTTGTAGCAAATGGAGAAACTTTTATACATTTGATTTTTCCAAGCACTACCGGGTCAGATTGATATCTCTTCCCTACATGATCAGCATCAATGAAGCAGCAAATGCTGTTTTTTATATAGCTGATGATTTACATATAGGGGTAATAGGTCAAATGTGATATGAGAATCAAATGAAATCTGGAGAATAGAACCAGTATGGGATCCAGGTTTCTAATCAGCTTCTATTAAAGTCAAGCCAGATCCTTTATTCCTTTTGTATACGTGTCTATTGGTGCCAAACACAACCTGGGAATAGAGGACACACAGACTGTGTTTTGCAGCACCCCATATGAACTCAAACTGACCTCAGAAGTGAGGCAGCAGCAGTTAGGTGACATTTTTCACAAAATGTGTTGTGGATGCTTGAAATTTCTGACATGTTAAAACGGAACAAAGTAAAGGGATTCAGTTTTTACTGGATTAGTACTCAGTACTTTATTGCAGATTCCTCTGAAATGCTGAGCCCAAAACCAGAGACAGATAGCTAATGTGTCTCGGAAACTGTACGCCAAGTTGTCTGTGCACTAATACATTGTATGTGCTTGAGATCATTCTCCTGCACAAAAGTTGGCATCCGTGGGACAGCTCACATCCCTACCATTTCTCTTACTCTCCGAGACAAGGTGGCCACGTGCAAATTACCAAGTAGGAATGACAGCTGCTGTCTGCCAACTCCTGGTTCATGCTCAGCAATGACCTGGGAGAATGACATTTAGCCTAGGCCAAAACCAAGCAGAGACCAGCTGACAACTGAGCAATATTGTGACTGGATTTCAGGTCCTGGGAATGCTCCTTGACACTATTTTCCCTAATACAGATGCAACCTACATATCCCTTTTAAGATCAAAGCCTCAGCATTCGAGAGCAAGTAAGTTACAAACATAAAATTAAAATCCTCTCTCCCTGCTTAGCACATGCTTAATGTAGTGAGGATGGGATTTGAGATGCAAATAAGCAGTAGATTGCAGAGAATCAGAACTGTGATTTGGGCATTATAATTTTAAAGTTATGAAGAAGCACAGAAGACAATAATGACAAGAGAATTCAAATAAAATATTTAACTCCAAATCTTCTGTGAAAACTACAGCAATTGTCATCTTGGAGAACCCTAACAAGCCTCTTAAATCTGTATTTGAACATAAAGGGCAATTTGATCAGACCTTTCAGTGCATGGTTACCCCAGAGTAGGACTGTGTCTTCTAAATAGTATTTGTTTATCATGATGGGTTTGTACTGCTTGCTTAGCTCCCCTTTGCTTTGCCATTTGGTGGATGATTTGAATGAACAGAAGGAATCAAGAAACAACCCAGAAATGTGTGCTTTGCTCAATTACAGGCAAAGATGTTAAACCATAAAAATGTTTCCTGCCAACATAATGAAAAACAAGGAGATGTTCACATCCTAAAAAACCAGCTGCACATACAGGTGTCTGCACCAGATGCTTCCCTATGCATAACATGATAAAAGTGATTATTCCTTACTCAACACAGAACAATCCCTAAGCAGGGTATTTTAAGGAGGTTGATAGTGCAGGTAATTAGGAGCCCCATGCCTTACACATAAAGCAGTGTTTAAGAGGATGAAGCTGAGAACCATCTGTGCTTTACACGTGGGCCTATATTTTCATTTGTGAATCATTATAATGATGGGCAGTTTTCTGTCTGATGTTTCAGGCGAGGTCCTACTCAGTCAGAAATTGATTAAGGATTAAATGACTTATCACTGTTTTTAATAGATAGAACCTTGCACTGTGACAATCTAACACCTGACCAACAGACATTTTTATGAGGAGTGAAGGAATATCCTGGTCTTGCCCCAAAGTATATATGTAGTGTCTTTTCCTACCTTTGGACTTCCTGTCATGGTAGCTCCTGCCTCGATAATGGTGGCCACTGTCTGTGTACAAATTCTCAAGATCTTCTTGCCAGGAGTCTGGATTAAAGTGTTTGAGCAAGTCCTCCACTGTGTCAAATGCAGCAATGGTCTGATCCAGTGCTTCAGCTGTGAGCGTTGGGTCAGTCACTGATGGAGAGGGATAGGATACCCCCTAAGAGTGACATATATCTCAGTGTACTTGGAATAAATTACACACCACTTTAAACAATTGAAAACAGTTACTGAGAAGCTTATCTCATTATTAAAGCTACTTTGGGCCATCTTTTGAAGTCCTTAGCTGGGCCAGGCTTTGTTATGCCTGTGTTTGGGGTTTTTTTTTCAAGAGTAAAAGAAAAGAAGGAACTGCCAAGCAAATCCCAGAGGAGACGGAGGGACTGGAAGCACTGCCACTGCTGACTGTCAACAAGCACACCAGCCTCTCAAAGTGGGTGATGGTGTGCACATATACAAAGATGTAAAGGAAACGTCTTTTGAAACCACTGTGATGGCCATGACCACAGAACAGAAGTACTTTGCAGTGCTGAGGGTTGCCTTCACAGCTCTGTCAGCTGTCAGTAAATCCATAACAGGCAGATCAGAAACCACAGCAGAGAAAGAAAGGCAACAACTCCTTGATCAATTTGGACAAAAAATTTTGCTTGATTAAAGACTTGAAAAGATGGCTCTTTATTCCCAAGAATTAAATATATTATGAAACACTGATAAATGTCAATACTCTCATCTTTCCACCAAAAATGCAAGTTACTAAGCAAACAAGAAAAAAAGTGATATTTGAACGCCTGCAATGAAATAATGAATATTGGGATTACTAACATAGTGATATCGTAATACCAAATGGTGTACTAATTCCCACCAAGAAGAGACAAGTATCATTCTCTGAGCATATTTGGCAACCACTGAACAAGTTGTACAACTTTGACAGAAAGATTGCAGCAATTTCATTTTTACTGGACAGGACTTTCAGCATTTTTAAATAATTGCTATTTAGAATCACAGTATTCACTACCTTGATATCACTTTTTCCCTTGGCCAAGCACAAAGCCTAATACTATGTGTAAAACATGCAAAAAACCCTATAAATGCAGGTCTGTAACCTTCTGAAAGGTCAAAATACCTGACTTTATCTAACAAGAAGCATAAGATAACACAAGAATAGTTTGGATTTAGGTCTTACAAGTTAAAACATTGGGGGGAAAACCCTAGACATATTCTCCTCTCACGAAAATCCAGCTCTAAAGTAATGTAGCAGAAATATGCCATTTAAAATTAATGGCTCCCCAAGATATTTTTTTGCCTCATCTCCCACATAAATGCATATGTTAAACTATTACTCTTTGTGATTAACTCCACTCAGTTTGGTAGTAATGCAAAGGTCAACTCATTTGAGTAAAGTTAATCACTTGTTTGCAGGACTGAGTCCTTCAATGCTTACTAAAATAGTTTTAAAGTTTAAGTGTCTTTTAAAATAAAACATATGTCTTTAATGGTAAATTGTATCACAAAAGTAACAATCCTTTATATTTTACTGCATATGTGAGCTGAAAGCGTAGACAGTTCAAATTATTAAAAACAAGAAGAAGAAGAAATAGAAAACATTATAACAGTGTGGTCAAGAAAGCAGTTGTGCTTTACTGTTTATCACCAGGAGCACAAGAAATTTCAGAGGGCCCACTCGTGACTGCAATGCCTCTACAATGCAGCACTAAATAAGACACTGCGGATGGCTGTAAAAATTCATAACCCACTAAAAGGGAAGGTACACCTCAAAGCATCTCTCCTGACTTCTAAGTGGCTCAGAACAGAGACCATCAGAGAGGTGGGAACTTCAGGAGCTGAAAAGCTCAGGCCAGCAAAGTGAACACAGTGTTGTTACCTAAAACAATGTTTCAGGAGAGATTGTGCTATGGGAAGGCATCACTCAGCTTGCCAATGCAGTCTTTGAAGTTACAAAAGAAAAATGCACTCAAATGCTATTTGCTCACTGAGGAGAGCTCTGTGACTTCGTCTGTGACTGCAGCCCAACACTGAAACGTCAGTCGCTGACTACCTTCCAAATGGATGCTGAAGAAACAGCAGCATAAGAATCAGGCCACGGGTGTGCGGCTTAGATGATGCAAGAGTTATTTTCATGTGTTCAGCTGTGCATTTCAGTACAGAATCTCAGATCAGGCTGTGCATTTGCAGGGCATTTCAAACTCATACAGGCAGCAGGGTTTCCTCATTTTCTATTCATTTAAGGGTTCCCACTCAAGAGATTTGTGCAACCTCATTCACACACAGAAGAAAGCTTAACTTTTTCTCAGTGATAGCCAAATCAAGAGGAATTATTTCAACAGCTCAGATAACCTACTGGCAGTAACATAATGTGACAGGCCCAAAAGTAACTTCAAAGCTGCCAACCCAACTGCCTCTCTTTTGTCCTGCCAAGAACGAGGCACTAGCTTTAGAAGAGCTTGTGCTGTTGTAATCTGGTTTCTGAGATCACATCAAAAGAGAAGGCAAGAGAAAGAGTGAAATGCAAGAAGCACTGAAGAGCATTATTTATCTTTTCTACACATTATGTATCTTTTCTACATTTCTTAAAAGCCTTGAACACATATTTAATTTCATGGGTCACAAAGGTATCTTTTTCTGTGATTGCTCTTACACTTAATTTCTGTTTCCTCATTCTCTTCTACTTTCTTTCTGCATTGTGAAGCTGGCAGACAGTTCAATGTGCATCACAGTTGTTTTTTGATCATAGCATTACTTCCCAAATAATGGAAACTAACAGCGAGGAACAAATTTTTTCTGGGTATGCTGTGACAGGTTAAGGGCAGAAGTATTGGGGTTTGCTTTCTGAGAGACAAAAAGACAAACCCAAAATATGACTCTGTGATTTGACTTCAGACAAGGAAGAAAGAATTTTCTCACTCTCAAATTTTCACTCTGAGAGATCCTAAAATGAGTCTTTGTGTTGCCTGTAGATCTGAAGGACAAAACTTAGATCTGTCATGCTGAGTATCAGTGTAACAGTATGTCATCTTGTTGTCAACTGAGGGGTCCTTCTGCCCCTACAGATCACAGTAGAATCCCTGAACCTTTCTCTTCAGAAGAATTCTGATGCCCTCAGACTTTTTCCTTGGTGCCTTTGGGAAAAACTACTCAACTTTTCAACGTTATTCCCCTGGATGATAAGAAAGGGCTAATGGGTGCAATGCATGCCCAGTGGAAGAAAGTACGCTTTATTAGATAAGGGACGGCGTGGGAAAACCTAATGAAACTAGGGTTCTGCTTCTGGTTTAGCTGCACATTTCCATGGGACCTTGGGCATCAGTTAGCTACCTGTAATATTTCTATTGAAATTTCCTACTTGTAACACATTAACAACAACTGTTCAGAAACAAGTAGATGTGAAAGATAAACATTTTTGCAATATGAAAAGAATACTGGGTTACTTGGCATAGTGTGCAGCTCACGAGGTTAAAGAGGATAACTAACATGGTGTTTACCATACAGTTGATCTCATTTTCATAGTTACCTGATGAGGGAGCCCTAGGCTCACATTTTTGAACATCAAGCTACCATATTTTTAAACAAAATATTCTATCACATAGACTTTTGTTCCAACCCTATATTAGAATAAAAAACACCTTTCAGTAAAACTGTTTTTGCATCTTCTGCTTGGCATATCCAGTAGATCTCAGTCCTGTTACCATTATTACTCAGAACTTTCAGCACAATTGGTTCAAGACTCTCGATGCATCATATCATGAAGGGGAAGTATCATTTGCAAACTCAGGGTAAATACAAGTGACATTGGCTTAACCTCTAATTTTGGCAGAACAAAACTGTGTCTCTTCTCGCTGCCTGGATTAGACACTAATCCTCCTCCACTGTTGACTTTTGGCAGCTACTCTAACAAAGGTGTAATCACTAAACACTCTTCCATCAAAGCTCAATACATTGGTTTCAAGTCTGCTTTGAGCACTTATCCTCATCTCGTGTTTAAGAGGAGTTGACATGCTGCTGACTAGACAACAGAGCACACAGAATAGAGCTGCCTGTATTGGGAATTCTGATGCTACATTGCCATTACCCAGCATTTAACTTTACTTGGCTAATGACACAAACCAAACGCAATGAGAAGGAAAACAAAACTTTATACTACTTTAAGTCACATTTCACTGCTCACATGGAGACTTTGCATGCTATATTTTACTGCAAACACTTTTAAAACATCTGTGTATTGACAATGAAAAGCTAGATCAATTTTTCTTGCCTGTCTGTTTTAGGTATAGTTCTCTGTTTAGGTCAAGACATGTTCCAACTGAAATTGTAAGGAGTTTATGTCTTGTATTTTCATTTGGCAGGATGAATTTGAAAACAAGGAGTGCTTCCCAATGACCACCTCATGAGGTTACTACAGCTGATGGCATATCCTGAATCTTTTCTCCTTAAAACCAGACTGACTGACTCCAGTATGAGTTGGATAAACACTTATTTCATCCTCTGCCAAAGATGAATACATGGTTCCTCTGGGCAGGTGCCATTTTATTGAGTTGGATTCAAGCCATCCTATCAATCCATCCATGGGCAAAGTAGTAACAAATTACTTACTGAGACAGAGCTTGTGACTGACTCCCAGTTGGTTTCTGAGGATGCATGCTGGAAATCATCCTAAGGGGAGAAACCCACAGGAAAAATCACCATTAAGGCAATGTCCTACATTAACTGCATTAACCTAAACATGTTTCAGCATTCAACATCTATCACCTTTCTCAGCCCTCTTTAGCTCAAGAGGCCCTTGCCATGTGTCATTCCTAAATAATCCTACTTCCACTCAGTTTCTTCCCATTTCATTGTTTATCAACTAGCTCTTTGTGAGCTTGCTGGGGCAAGAATGAATATTTATTATTATTTGTAATAGGATATACACTGCTTTGCAGAGCAGGATCTAATCTGGTCAAGGCCATTACATTTATCTTCCAACATAAATATTAAACACCACTTCCATTGTCTACAATCGCAGTGCTGTTCCCCAAAATGATCCATTCTGGAAAGAATGTGGACATGTAATACCCTGATACTACTTGGCCAAGGTGAAAAGCAGAGTACTGTAATCCAGTTGAAATGTAATCCTCACATGACTAAACTGCGTTTGGTGTTTGTGCTGAACTGGACTTGGTCATCTGTGTAGAACACTGAATGGCATCATGTCCTTTGTATCAAAAAACACAGCCACAGCACATTCACATTCTAAGTGTCATTAAACAAAATCTCTGGGCATTTATTGTTTCTTCAAGCACAGGGATGACATTCATAGCATCTACCTTTGGACATCTACAAAGCAAACATCTAGGCTAGTCACCCTTGTTTCCATTTACAGTCAATTGAAACTAGAATTTTTAATGTGTAAATCATCTGACTTATTTTAGAAGCTTAAATTGGGATGATATTGGATCCTAAAAATGCTTTTTCCTTTCTACGGTCTCTAAAGGGAGCCTGGGAGGAGTAGAATAGATAGAAATGTGACGTGGTCACCTGAATTTCATTTGTCTTACCAATGATGGGCAATCATTACTTCTTAAATAATGAAGGAATTATTTCTTTAATCTTTTGTCAGTTTTATTCATTTTCAACTGGAATAATTAAACCATGAAAAATGAAAAAAAAGGCAGCATTACAGAATGGCTGTTAAACATATACATGCAGCAAATAGCTAACGATCAGCATGAATAGGCACCTAAGGAAAATGGACTGAAGCGACAGCATACCAAGATTTTTGCTTTCTAGTATCAAATTTATAATCAAAGGATTTAAAGAATATGGATCAATGCCTGGGTTCAGCATTTTAAACTGTCTGAGGATAAAATGCATTTTACGCTGTGCATTTTTTAAGTTTGCAATTGAAAGGGAAAACGGAAGGGTAGCTGTTCAGCTGATGCTCTCTAGACTCAATGCTGCTTTGGACCATGCATATATGCATACATTCAATTACTTCTTAGGAATGGAAAAGAGAAAATTGATCACACAATCTGTTAAATGATCAATAAAACTCTCCTTTATTGAAGAAGGACCAGAGCTGCTTTCAGATACAGACTCAATATACAAGGTATTTTAATGTTTTCCATTTGCTACAGAAAAATATTCAAATGTCTTAAAATTCACCAGATTGTTTATTCAATACTATTAGAGTTTATGCTTCCTTAAAATATCTTTTTGTCTCAAATTTGAGGCAGCAAAACTAATGATTTCATCAGTACTTAAGATTAGTAGAAGATAAGAAACTCCATCACACTACAGTGTCACTAATTGCCCACTGAAACTGCAGGGCTTTTAAAACACTAATAAATACAGTGGTAATTTTCTCCTAGCAACGCAGAAGCAAAACATGACTGGTGCAATTTTTATTTTAATGTAGATTTTTAAAAATAGACAATAAAGAGCGTGCAAATGCTATGATCAGATCATAAATAATTCAGGAGCAGTAGGCTACCTTGGCCACATTCTCTACATATTGAGTTGCCCAGTTCTTGACAAGCCAAGATTCAAAATATATAAAAATGGATTTTAAAAGCTTATAGATCCTCTGATAATGGCTGCCAGTTGCAAAACTTGGAAATCATTTCCTCGCTGTCATTAGCTTCCATTTAGCACTTCCAGAAAAAAAGTGGCATTGCGTTCTGAGGCACTATTTTAAAACAGGAACAATCTGTCTCATTGAATGTCTGGAGAAGACCACGGACAAGGAATAATTTTCTGTTTGAAGTGATGGTCCCCTTCTGTCATCTAATTGTAGACACTGAAACTCTTTCTTTAGTCTACGGTTCTTTGAAATGTTTGATGCCAGGGAACTGCTCCAAAACACTGAGATAGACATGTGTACCACCTGCTTCTTGAATCTCAAACCTGATGGCTGCACATTTTGACTCTGCGATTATATTTCATCTGCATAAACTATTCACAACTATATGGCTTTGTTCCACTATCACTCAAGGCAGCTGCAGTCATTCTTGGCTTCTCGGAGCTTTCAACCTCTTACAGTTTGAAGATTATTATTATCTATGGCTTCTGCTTGCAGCAATTCCAAGTAATAATATCAAAATGTTTCTTGTCATTACAGAACCCTCCCCTCCTTTCTCGCCATTGTCCCCAGCAGAACCTGAAGGACAAATCTATTTTCACTGCTAACTATTCAGTTCACATTATCTTGTTTACATGAACTTGCATATGATCACTTGGATATTGTTTTCTTCACTACTTAAAATGATATTAAAAATCTTAGTTAAAACATTAAAAAATACACCATCTTTTTTAACTGAATACTGGAAAACCTGACTAGTAATAATTTGGCTACATAACCCTGAGAACGGTCCTTTTATTTTTATATGCGCGTCATGGTAACATAACATTACATGTGACTTCGGCAAAGTATCGCATGAACTGTTCAACAAGCACCAAAAATACAGGAAAAACAACAGCGCTACCAATCACCTTCTGATAGCAGCTACTTTCACAGAAGAAAAATTACTTCCATACTTCAACTTCCAAAATTACACCTCAGCAAGACAAATCCTGAGTCAGTCCTTAGAGTTAAATATGTAAGGACATTGATATATTGTTCTTGGCTCTGTTTCAGACAAAGATAAGCTACTTTCTCCTTTGCAGACTGACTTTGTCTATAGCCTGTCTCCAATCACTGATCTTCAATAACTGACAAGGAGTCACAGGGAATACTCTTTCATCCAGAGCTTTCACAAGTGGAGATTATGAGGCAAAATCATTCCTATCAAGGATATACAAGACTGCAGAGCTGAGCAGCACTGGTTGCTGAGGGAGAGGGTTTGCAACCTGGGGTGTCCATGACCTGCTGCAGCACAGGCTCTGACAGGCTCAAGCCATGGAGTTTTGCAGAGTTGGTAGGAACAGGGAGGTATTAGGAAGTCACCAGGGATAAGGCTGGGAAGCTCACCAGCTTGAAAAGCATATTGTCACTTTGCTATATCACAAATATGGCAGAAAATATGAGTCCTCCTAGCCATGCCAAATTATTGCCTGGTCTTCAAATTAAAAGCAGGAAGCACTTTCAAACATGTCCGTGTTTCTTCATTATTTACATACTTTATCAGTCTTTTGTCATCTTGGTGCATAACATCTATGAGGCATGATGCCTGAGATAGGCAGTAAACACTACAGAATGGGCACAACACATTGGCAGCTCTCTCCAGTGAACAGAAATAGCCTCATATCTCTCTAAGCTCCTCTCTAAGCTCTCTCTTCTAATCTGTAGGTCTCACAGAATCACACAGAATCACAGAATCTTAAGGGTTGGAAGGGACCTTGAAAGATCATCTAGTCCACCCCCCCTGCCAGAGCAGGACCACCTAGAGTAGGTCACACAGGAACTTATCCAGATGGTTTTTGAATGTCCCCAAAGGAGACTCCACAACCCACCTGGACAGCCTGTTCCAGTGCTCCCTCACCCTCACAGTGAAGAAATTCTTCCTTGTATTTCTTTGAAATCTCTTATGTTCCAGCTTATACCCATTGCCCCTTGTCCTATCATTGTCCATCATTGACAATAGTCTGGCTCCATCCTCCTGACACCTGCCCTTTTACATATATGTAAGCATTAATGAGATGACCCCTCAGTCTCCTCCTGTCCAAGCTAGAGCCCCAGCTCCCTCAGCCTTTCATCATAAGGGAGATGTTCCACTCCATCATCTCGGTGGCCCTGTGCTGAACTCTCTCCGGCAGCTCCCTGTCCTTGAACCGAGGGGCCCAGAACTGGACACAATATTCCAAATGTGGCCTCACAAGGGTAGAATAGAGCAGGGGGAAAACCTCTCTCCACCTATTTACCACATCCCTTCCAATACACCCCAGGATGCCATTGGCCTGGATTAGGTTTGGCAAAAGATTGTTTATCTACCACAATAACTATAAAATATGGCTAATAAAAGCTATTTTCAAGTCTAACAAAAGGTTAGGAAGTCACCAAAGTGTCTGATCCAAAATGTGATCTTGCCCTTTAAAAAAAAAGACTTAAATTGAGTTTCTGAAGCCCAGTTGACACTACATATCAGTACCTACAACCTTAACAGTTATATATAAGTTAACACTAGTACAAAATGACATATAAAATCACTCTTGATTTGATCTGACACATTTACTAGCTATAACTGATCGGGAAGCACCGGGTACTTAACATTTCAAAAGTTTCAGGCTGTAATAATGATTTAGGTTAACTGCAGTTTGAAACATTTATTTATGAAAAGTTGAAGTAAAATCAAAGCAGAAAGATATATTTAATAACAGTTCTGTCTGGTCAATACTTCTTTTATCCTTCACCTAGTTTTGGAATTAGACATTGCAGGGTGCATACTATAAAAGTGCCTAAGACATTGACATTTAAATGAACTCTCTAAAAGGTCATATAATACTTGCTCAAATGAAAGGATAGCTATGCCTTTGAAAAATCAGATGTTGTCTAACACTACACTGCTCATGAGCATCCTGGTATGCATACATCCACAAAAAAAGGCACAGGACTTCACTGCTATGCTGTGCCAACTGTTCATTACCTTTAATTTTTCTATTATCACAAAAGCCTGTCTTTGTATTTCCACATATAAAGGATTCCATTTGCTAATAGTTAACTCGGGTGCATATTGCAGTTAAGCAATTGTAAACAAAATATAAATCAACTGACATTCATTGTTAATACTCTGCATCTCTCATTTGTCATTTTTACCTGAATGGAAAATTTTACTTCTGCAATCAAACAATGGGATACAAAATTTGAAAGGCTCTTCCAGGTCATCACTCCCAAACCCCTCATATAGGTTGGCTGTTTCCAAGCTAAACTTATCTTTATTGCATTTATGTAAGCACCAGTTTTGTCCTTTTCTTCCTCTTTCCAGTTTGTTTCCTGCAGTATTTCTGAAGAGATGTTGTATCTCTTCTCAGCATCCATTTTATTACACTAAGCAAGCCAAGTTGTCTTGTCCGTCACTAAGAAATGTCCTTTTTTCCTCTGACTGTCTTGTAGTTATTCCATGAACACAGTGTAAGAAAGATGTGGTTGCTCCATACCAGGGGGACCAAAATTGGACAGAGCATTCCAGAAAAGGTGCAACTATCACCTCATTGGTCTTGTGCCTTGCACACCCAGAAACCTTTTTCTCTCTCTGCTAACCAGTGAGATATCATTCAACAGTAAATGTTTCTATTATTAATATCTGCATTAGTGACTCCTTTGGTCTTTTTGGGCTGTTGCATTTCACTAAGGATCAGTTTTCTGGTGCTCAAGGTCACTCAGTTCTCCTCTTTCGTACTCTGATTTTTCTACTCATAGACAACATACTTCAGTTCTGTATTGCTTGAAAAGCAATTCAAATGCTACTCTGGTCAGCAAGCTGTGATCTGGTCCCTAAAAAATGCCCAAAATCAAACCAATCATGAGATCAGCCCTTTAGAAATTCTCATTAGCTAGCTGTCCCTGGCTGGGTACTTTCTTTGGCATTACAGCACACCGTCTTCGCTTTGACTGCCTCGTGACTTTTTTATTCATTGCCATCTCCTCCAGCATAAGTGATTGTTTCCTGCATGGCACTGAGTGAGATGCTCCTCTGAAGTTCAATTACATTTGCTACACAGCATTTCCTTTCTCTCCAAACTATGCTCCAGTCTGGCATACGCTCCTTTAATAAAGAGTGGAGTTTTTCTCTAGTTTCCTATATCTTTAACCACTTTTTCTGCTGACAAGTCCCCTGTAAGCTTTCTGTGTCAGACTAATGAGTGTGCAGTTGCCCTGGCTGCTCTCCTACCATTGATGTTATGGTCTGCCACTGCATTCACCACTTCCATGTGAGCCCTGGCTCACCTTCTCTCTATCCAGGGATGCAAGCCAGGTGCATCAAGTTAATACTGTGTCTGCTCTCTCCTCTTTTTGTATTGCTACGGTAGAGAAAGGGAAACTTGCTTTCAGGGTGACTCTGTGCATTTTGGTCTGCAGTGCCCATCTCTTGACTGTGACAGTGCTGAAGGGTATCAAGCAATTGGTTCGGTGTCTAAGCACACCTGGGCCATGGTGCTGGCCCTTTTTGCAGAGTGTGCTGGCCTTGCTGCATTGTCCCATGTTTGCTCTTCCAGGATAGTGGGGATTAGACGTCAAGAAGGGTCCTCATCAGTGTGATACTGCAAGTCAAAATAGTGCTGGGGAACTGATAGGTGTAAAAGACCTTGGGAGAAGTGACCTCAGGAGTCAAAACACACTCCCAGGTCAGAGTCTAGTATCCTTGAGATCCCTTTGGTGAATTTCTGCTGTGCTTACTGACAGGTTTTGGAAGAAGCCTCCATGGTTATAGGCAAATCTGCTCTGAGCAAAACTGAAAAAGCTGACACTTCACTTGCTCAAGAGTGTCCAGGTGGATAAAAAAGTCCTTCAGATTTAACAGAAGGCAGTGACAGCTGGTTATTTCAGGTCCTCCTTCTGGGTATGATGCATACCAAACTGGAAAGTACTGTGAGGCCCCAGTACTAGAGGTAAAAGGAAAAATATTAATGAAAGAAAACCTTCCAGGAGCTAGTGACTAAGTTTCTGCCTTCTTTCCTCTTGGGTTTCTACCTATTTTTTTATAAAATTAAGCACTAAAAAATTAACCACTAAAAAATACAGCCTAATTTCACTTAAAAATCCAAGTTTTCCACTGTTATACTAGAAGGATCTTCTAAGTGCTTCCACACGCACACTCTCATTTTCAGATGTGATTTTGGAGAAACATGGGACGAATAATAATAAAAATGAAAAACTCTAATGGCTAAGCAAATGCGATTCCAGTGCTGAGGACACAATGTTAAAAGGTACTGGTAAGGGACATTAGCTGTCCTAGCAGCAATCCCAGCCTATTGATTTTTTTTGAAGGATCCATTTGTTTTTGAGCTCTCTCCCAGAGGATGCCATTTAATTCTGCAGTAAGCATGCAGCAGGAGCATGTGTTATGTTTCACAGATAATGTAGAGCAAAACAATTTGTTCACCCTCCTGCTTTGACTGGAAGGCATTGTGTTTTCTAGGACAACGAAAAAAGGACTGCTACACAAACTTTCTAAGATGATAACAATGACCATAAAATAACAAGAATACATAATCTGTGAGGAATACAAGAACCTTTTCCTCTTAGCTTTTCCATTTTTTTTTTTTTATGGGATCAAAATTAGTTGATTTACTGCAAACAGCACAGGATACTGCTTATTAGGAATTTCTTATAACTTGAGTTTTATCAAACAACTAGAGTAAAGAAAGAAAACTATTCAGACTGGATTTGAAGCTGAAGATCTACTCTTAAAAAGTGCTGTTATTAAAGCGAAGTGCAAGTACCTCAGGAACAGTTACACTTCTCATTTTTGTTATGCATTACTCTTACAAATATCAAATGATAAGTAACGCTATGAATGAAGCTTAGGTAAAAAGAAAACAGCTTACATGTTACAAATTTTTATTAAAAAATTTGACTAAACCATGTCATCAGATTTGGCATCAGCTAACCAAAAGCCAGCCTGAGAAATCCTTCTAAACACCAAACTGAGATCATGATCTCAGGACCAGGAAGGTATGAACTGGGTCAGAATTAGTGCATGATATATTTCCTTTTAATTCTGACTAAATGAAAGGACAACCAAATAGACTAAGGATGGCTGTAGAATTATAAGAGACTAATTATTTTTCAAGCAGTGAAAATGAAAAGAAACAGTTTATTTCAGTTTTATACTAATGACCTGGTAAATGTCACAGAAGTTGAAGCTGGAAAAAAAATATAGTTGGGGAAAAACCGAAGTTGTAAACACCATTTAATACAAAGAAATATGCTGTGACTACCAGAGGTCATAAGCAGAGACAGGAAAGAAAAATAAGCTTTCATTTAGAAGAACGTAAATGGAGAAAAAGGTACAAGCCATAAACTCTGTTTGATAGCACATAGACTCAGAATGGAACTCATGCCAAGAGCCTGGGCTGAGCAAAGAAGAAAAACATTAAACAAATCTGCAAGGTGACAGGATGGCATGGACTTATGCCAGCACACACACTGATCTCTCCCAGGGTATGGGCAGATGCTCTCTCCGTACCAATGGGTTACCACCCCACCACAAATCACCAAGGGGACACCACATCACCATAAATCACCATCTCCCAGGGAACCACAAACAGAGGTGGTGTCTTTCCTCACTGATAGGGGTGTGTGAACATCTGCATGTCTTCACTGCTTTCCCATGTGTGCAGGACAGGGTCATGCTCAGACAAGGATGAGGCCAAGGGTTGCAAGCAACTTCTCTGGAAAGCAAAGATGGATATTCTCTAGACAAAGGCACAGACAGTTTTAATCTATTTGGGTGTGATATTAGTATCAATAAAAACTGAAAGAGGTAGCTTTATACCCCACCTATGAAGATGAGGCACTAAACACACAGTATCCTGGCCTCACACTACTAATTTGAGCATGTCATGTTTTTAGGCTGCCTACCTGCATCAGCAATGCAGACTTATCGGTAGAAAACATGTGCAGGGTTCTCTTGCAACCTCCAGCACAAAGAATTTGCTCTGTGGTTCAAAAACCCTCTTTCCTGAACACCAACATAATTTTTAATGTACCAAACCAACAGTCTGTTAAGTTTTTACTGCTGGGTTTAACACAGCACTCCTGACCACCCTATCCATCTTTATTCAGGATGACAAACCCTCTTCTACAGCTCCTGCACCACCACAAGACCAGCAGCCATGCAATCCTCCAGATTTCAGCTGCTGGTGTGACAAGCGTTTTCTCTGTTTTTAATCTATTTCTTAATGCACCTGGGAAATGTACTTGAATCATCACTGAGCTGGCAATGCCGGCACACAAAGTAGCTACTAATGTGAGAAAGCAGGGTGTTTATTTTCACACGTTCCTGATGGAGATAAATTACAAATATAGGGAGAAGAGTGTCCTATTTTCTGCTGCCTTATATTGCCTGTCTTGACTGCTTTTTTTTTTTACTCTTCAGAGTTTAATAATACCATTTTTTCTAAGTATGCAGAAAAGGAGAGAAAGGCCTGATTAAGAATATGACCAATATATCTAGGCTTTTTCCTAACTATGAGCATAAGATAAGCACAAAGACTTTCTGTTCACCATGCTTACCTAAAGAACAGGTGGCTCAGAGCTAATACGGACATGTAAGACAACATAAAGTTTGAAATAAGAATGTTATTTTCAGACATGTGTAAAGGCTTCACCTCATTTGTAAAAATAGCAATTGCTTTCTGTTTGGTTTAGGTATCCATACCTACACAGAATTCCCAATATTTGTTCACTTCTAGAGAGAGCAAAGTTTTCAGTAGCTTATTTCTCTCTCTAGTAACCTCTTCAGCATTCAACATGAACCATATAGAGCAGTCAGACTACCTGTTCTCAGAGTGTCTAGGTTTTTCCAAGCATATTTTTTTAAAGCTGATTGGATAGATCTTGGTATGACACAAATTTTTGCAGCCCAAAGGTGTTTGTTTTCTTCCCCCTTACAGCATTTAAAAAATGATCCTCATTCATTTTGGGCTGTTTTCCCACCTTTAAGGGTTTGTTTGTTCCGTTTTTTTTCAAAGCTAAGATTCTCTTTTGAAATTACCCATAAGACAGCAAGCACTGAACCCCGAGGCTCACAGATGCCGTTAACTCTGTCATTCACAGTGCTGTCAAGCAGTGATAAAATGAACGGAAGGACGGCTCTCCATCTAAGAACTTTTGGGCTACATCTATATTAGTAAATAAAATGAGGTAGAGATTGAACAGATATGGTATGGCTTATGTCCTAGGATACAGCTATTACCTTGCAAAACAGAGTGTCCACAACAAACTGCATACTGGGAAGTGACAGAGGCCCATTCTGGCCCCAGGCTAGCAATGTTGAAAATGTGAGGGTGCACACACCTTCTGTCTTTGCTTTGGCTCATATCCAGCCTGTTTAATAGTCTTTGCTGACAATCTGGCATACAACAACTTCTTTATTAGAGGGTCTGATCCTGCAAGAGCTTGTATCTATGCTTCATTATATGACTGGTAGTTGAACAATAATTGTGCCTGCAATCCAGAACTCACAATGAGACAATACAGTGTCCTACTCTTACAGCCTAAGGGAAACTTTCATTGCAGATCATTTTTTTACCAGACATCACCTATGACATACAGCAGCACACAAATGTTGATTAAAAGGAAGTGTTTTTATAGCTATCAAGATCAGAAATATTATTTTAAAAAAAAGGCTTCTCAGCTTAAGAAAAAAAGACAACTTGGAAAATAAGTTTTGTCTGCTACAAAAAGTCAACTTGTACAGTTAAAATATTTCCCCAAATAAAAACTATTAAAAGGAAAAAATCTGTTGACAAGAGTCACAGAAAAATTGGATGTTACTAGATCCTGCTAAAAATTATCTGACATCAAGATACACAAATTCCACAGATCTAAAGCTTACTTTTAGCACCAGTGCTGCAGATGAGTTTCAAGATCTGACCCTGTGTGGTTAAAGGCTCCGATCTTTTCTAATTAAGCACAGATTGGTCATGAAACTGACATCTGAAGAAAAGAGAACTGCATTTTTCTTGGTATTACAAGAGATAGAAAATGTGACAGATTTTTGGTTTTTTGGCATGGCATATCTGTTCAAAATCAATTCAGCATGGAAAGAAATGTCTGGGCTGAAAAAAAGAAATGGCATTGAAGGCAGAGGATTATGTTATCAACCAAGTCACTGGTTTTGAGGAGGCATTTAGTTCAGTAGCACAAAGCTCAGCACTAGGCAAGGGCTTATGTTATGTAATAGTGTTATTTAGCAAAAAAAACCCTCTAATGAGAGTTATCCTAGAAAGTCTAAAGTCATAGGAATCCTGCAAATAATAATGTATGTGTGTGTGAATATGTATATGTAAGGAAGAAACAGAAACGTTCTCTGACACACCTATCATCCGTGTTATTGTGAAGACATGCACAGACTTGATAAAGTGCTCAGAGCAAAACAGATAGGTGTAGATTTAATAAAGATGTATGTATAGAAAAAATAAATCTGATTTATAGAGCATTGTGAATGTCATTGGAAATGTGCTACATAGCACAATGGCCATTGAAGGCAGAAGGAACATACTGAGCAAAGAACAGTGCCAGCCTGTAAGCACACCAGCTCCTCGGCCAAGGAGGAAGGACCTTCCCTGATGACCTCTTCCTGGAACTGCGGAGTCAGAATAAGACTAGGAATTGATAAAAATAAGCATAGAGATCCCAAAAGCTCCCGTTGTGATGCAGTCCAAGGAGGAGGCAAAGGAGGAGAATAGCTACCAGCTTCCTCCCATGCACCAGACAAATTACTAGTGCCTTGGCATGGTCTGGAGCCAATTTTCGCTGTTTCATCTTCCTGTTTTGGAATCTGGAATTGCTGTTCTCCATTTTATAATTATAAAATTTCTTAAACTACAGAGGACCTCAAGTAAGTCTGGCAGGCACAGAAAAAAACAAGCATACAAATAAAAGAGCATAGCAGACAAACCGCTTTATTCATCAGTCTCAGTTTGGCCATGCAGTACACTCCACTGGCACAGTGTCCCAGACAGCAAGCAGGAATAACAGCCTCCATAAAGTCTTTTAGAAGTTAATCTTGTAGCATTTTTTACAAAATATTGTTATGCCTGTCTTTAAGATGAGAAAACTTGGGGCTGTGAGAAGGTACCAGGACAAGCAGTGGTGGAGCCACGGGTGGACTCCACCACCTCCCTGGGTAGCCTGTACCAGTGTTTAACAACCCTCTCGGTGAAAAAGTTCTTCCTAACCTCCAATCTAAACCTCCCTTGGTGCAATCTGAGCACATTTCCTGTCCTGTCATTCATTACTGGAGAGAACGGACTGACTCCTATCTCATTACAGTACCCTTTCACATAGTTGTAGAGAGTGCTCATGTCTCCCGTTAACCTCCTCTTCTCCAAGCTAAATAACCCCAATAGGTTAAGCATGGTCCTGTGGCAGATGACACTTCACTTGTAACAGTCCTGGTGATGCTTGAACCACCACAGGGTCTGGGAAGGACAGGCCATTTCCTTCTCTCATGTGGCCATGGTGGCAGGAGGGACCAGCCTTGCCACACTGAAGCACCAGGAGTTAATTAACACCTCTTTGCAGCATTTTAGTATGACCTTACTGCCTAATTAATGTTTTTACGGAATCAAATATGTCATTGATATTCTCCATACCAACTTGTCATCTATAACTACATTTCTATAAAACACTCTCCAGAGTTACCAAACTGAAATAAAAGGTAAGTTCTTCATGTACTATCATAATCTCACAAGTTAACATTCTTCAGCTGTTGCTAAAGTGGAATTAAAAGACAGAATACGGATTTACAGAGATGGCATTATGTTCTCAAGTCAACAATCAAAAATAGCCCCACAGCTAATGTTTGGGACTGGAGCATCTTCCTTATGAGGAAAGGCTGCAGGAACTGGGGCTGTTTAGTCTAGTGAAGAAGAGATGGAATCTCATTTATATTTACAAATATCTAAAGGGTGGGTGTCAGGAGGTTGGGACATCCCTTTTTTCTATTGGAGCTAGCAAGAGGTTATATTTCCATCTTGCCTGGTACTCTCCTAATGGTCAGCTCTAAGAAATTAGCTACAAGGTCTTTCCATGTCTTCTAATAGCAGCTGTATTAAGATTGCTATTGTTTTATCCCTATTGCAGTGTCAAAATACCACATCTAAACTATTGACATTTTTTGTATTGCCACACAGACATAGGAAGCAAAGTCAGAGAACAGGATGGCCTTTACCTTCTCCCAAGTTATGCTCATTATGGCATGGAAAAGGAACCCTTTCATTTCATGCATTACAATTTTCAGTCCTGGATCCATCCTAACTTTCCACTTCTTACACATGTTTAATGTTAATTAAAAATATTGCCCTGCCCTGAAAAAGCTGTCCAACATATGTGGTAAGTAGAATTATTGATTTTAAGACTAATAAGCTTTAAAAAATTCCTCAGAAATAATAAATCCTTTCTAAAATGTTGATCTGCCCTGAGCAGTTTTAATAGAAAAATATGTGGAATATCCTCCATACAATTTTTAACCACCACTCGTTCAAAAGGCTTCCAGACTGTTAGGAATCATTGATTTATTTATCTAATTATGGATGGTTACTTAAATTTTTTGCAACAAGTTTGGGAATGAGTTTCACCTCCTACTTGTCTGATAGCACAATTTTGCCACTGACCAGTAATTCATGAGCCCTGGTTCACTGGAAGTCTACTTGTGGTGTACTTTGTATTTTTATCTAGCAGAGATTGTTTGACCCTAACTGACATTTGTGGAACAGGAAAAAAAATAACTTTCACATAGATTTTTTTAAAATGTATTCATGTTAGGACTAGATGTGTTATGTTGTCTGTGTATCTCTAACTAAGCTTGGAAAAGTAGGAATTTCCCCTAGGTCACTGACTTCCGCAGGAATTGTTAAAACAGGTAAGTTCTGCCAGCAGGAAACGCCGTACTTCAGAATCTAAAGCTGTCCTAAATGAACAATGCCTCTAAGTCTTGTTAGAGTCAACAGTTTGGGATAGGATACTGTATTTGAAAATAACACACTTCTGTTTCTACAATCCTTTGAAGATGTAAAGTACATTTTCTTGTCCTTGGCCACCCCCACCAGTTTGATGAATTCTCAAACAGTGCACAACATGCTACTGGAATAAAGACGTAGCGTGTTTTCAACAGGAATTGGACATCAACAGCATTGCTATTATGGTAAGATAGATCAATGACAATGTCCTGCAAAGCAGACACACTTTAACTGAGCTGTCAACAAATCAGGGACAGGGGACTGCATACAGCCAGTTCTCTGCCATGCTGTTCAAACAACAAAACTGCCAGGCACACATGCTTGCAGCTGAGAAAACACAGACACTAAGGTCTATTTTCCTTTCTGATTAAAATAATTGTTTCATCAGTTGAAGTCTGACAGCTTCCAGGAGCTTCTGTGTGCTTACTGTCCCACTGCTTCTGGTTTTGGTATCTTCCTTGCCAGAGGTCTGTATTTCCCTGCCCACAATTCAATTCCTCACTCATGTTCCTAGGTGACTGCAATCAATTTTGAAACATCCCCAAACCCAGCTCTGATACACCTCAAGTTCTCAGTCAGAGGCTTTGACAAAAGAGACTGATGTAGTGAAATGGCCATACTTTTGCCCTGATTTCTCCTCTTCTTCCTCTCCTAGACTCAGTCTTTTCTATTTCAGGTTCACTGCCTGTGTGAAATCTCCAGCTTATTCAACTTCTTTCCTTCTTAACCATCTCACCACCACTGCTGTAATTTACACAAATCCTTCCTTCCCTTCATTCTCTAGTTAGAAATGTTTCCTTAACTGCCATTCACCTTTCTTCAGTCCAACTGAAATTGCTTTCATGTTACTGGGATGACCAAGTGACACTTGGGCATCTTCCTGGTAAAGAGAGAAGGTTTCACATTTTGTGATGTGTTTGCTAAGTTTGGTATTATCAGTCACACTCTCTCTGTATTTAGGCTTTTTTCAAGAATCTGTACTTATTTGGGGCATCTTCTGCCTCTCTGACCATTGTGTTTCAGTGTTTCTGTTGCCTTTCTCTCTGTTGACTTGCCTCTTCCACTGTGTGTGCTTGACTTACTCATTATTACCTTTATTTTTGAACTTGACTATACTGACTTCTCTTTCCTTGTCTTTGCTGCTGCTGCTATTTTATTGCCATTCCTGGATGATCTTGTATTAGTGCTTCCCTCTAGTACTTGTAGCATCCCCTGATGCCTAGTTGGTAGATGATTCCCTTTCTCCCTGAAACGTACCTTTTTCAGCACATTCTTACTAGTTTCATCTCTGACTTACAAACAGGTTTAGAAATTAGGACACAAGACAGGGAGACTCCTAATGAAATTTAAAATTCAGAGAGTCACACAGCAAAAGAATTGGGACCAATCTTTGGATCTGAGACTACAAGAGTAAGCATGGAAGGGGCGGCAGGCCTTCAGAAGAGACCTGTCAACAGAAGGACATTAAACCACAGTCTGGGACAGTTGACTGTGAAGTGTTGAGCCAGACCAGGTTATAGATTTGGCTGCAGTCCCTAAGCTCCCTCTGACTCATGAGCTGCATTCAGCTGGTGGGTCTGGCTTGAAACTCTGAAAGGCTTTCCACCTGAGGAGATGGGAAGGCAAGACTTAGGAGTTGGGCAGTAAAGGTTTGGGGTTTTGGAAGGTGTGATAGGATGCTGGTGTGAGACCTAGCTCTTGGTTAGATACAAATGTTGGAATTAATCTTTTAATTAGGAATTTTGGCTGCACCTAGAGTAGCCAATGTTGCCTGTGGAACTGCTCATCTAGACATGCCTTCTCAATCCAAGTATACCATTTCTGTATTGCTGAGCTGACTCCCAGGTTTTCTTTGCTTGTATTCTTCACTGTCTTTTCCTTCACTATCCTTCACTTCCTCTCTGAGTGTTGGGAGGACTAGAACACCCCAGCCTACCACACTGCTTGACTTGTCTCCCATGCCATCTTCCTTTCTTCACTAAAACCTGCTGAATGATAGCTCAGGTCCCATGAGATGAATTAAGCAGCAGATTGAGATTCACTAGATTCTCAGGAACCTTCATTAAATGGAAAGAGTTCCTCGTCCCCATATAAAATTACACTGAGATGCTCCAGGTCTCAAGATGTATTGAGGCACAATCTGTCTAAATCTGTCTTTCTAAAACGCTGTCATTTTATGTTGCTTTTTAAAACATTATAACACCTTCAAAAGTTTAAAAACAAATGGGCATACATAATCTCTTAAATCCTCTGCTTGTGTAAAGTTATGGATGGAATGTTAAAGATTTGAGCAACTTTATCTAATCAGAAAGGACTTAATGACTTCTGTCCTGAAATAATAATTTTATGAGGATGGTTTGCCCTGAGAAAAACCACAGAAAATAATATAAGAAAACAGAAGTTTCATCATCTATATTGTTATGATTTTTGTACATGGGTTGTTTTTATTAAAAAATCTTTGCTGTCTAGCATAGACAGGCAACCAAAACTGAAATCAGGATGAGTAGAAGAACAACTGATAAATCTTTCACATCTAATTTCTTGCTTCTTCATCATGAAATCTATTTCATGTTCAACCACTTTATTAATCAATACATTCCCCACCCATCCCTCTCTTCTCCTTTTGTACCTCCAGAAATTTACTGGGATTCCTTCTGTGTATTATCTAAAAGCAGAGAAGGTATTAATGTACCATTATCATGCCTGTTGTCACATGAGATATATTATATGGATTCTCAGACAGAATATTTTGTCTTGGAGACAGAAATGAAACATCTATTCTGTAAAAGAAGTGACAAGCTGAAACAGGAGCACGGCAGCAAAAACTCCAGGCTGGATTCAGCTCTATGGCCTGTGATAAAGAATTAATAGTTCTTTATGAATCTGTATTTACACTGGTGGCTGAATGTTTTGTGTTCATGTTAACTCTTATAAGTTATTGACTTATTTAAAAAAAACCCTGTTGCAGCCTGTTGCTGCACTACTTGTGGAAACAAATCTGGTAAAATACAGGGACATAATTCCTTAATTCACAGTTACTGTAAGTATAAGTATCAGGATCACATTCTTATGGTGCCCATATTAATTTTTTGATTGTATTTTTATTTTTTGGTGTTTTCTTGTGAGCTGAAAAAGCAAGTATAAAATGGTTTAAGTTTAGTATTTGAACTAACTTTGACTGATCAGTATTTTTTGCATGGATATGTAATTAAATTTTATTAGACTGACTGTGATGTCTTACCCCACTTTGTGATCAATACTCTTTTTTGTGATCATATGACTGGTGACCTATAGCCTGGGTGTGTAGCAGAAAACTACTCTAAGTAGTTTTAACTTCTGTTCAGTTCTGTATAATGGATCAAAACCCAAAGACGTCCTGGCTCCATTCCATTAATTTCTTTATGTCTCCTTCATTCAAAAAATAGAATTTCAAACATGCAAAAATGACTCATGATCTAACACATTGACAGGCATGTACACACATAAGTTTATTTTGAGACAAATGCATTTATCTTCTTCTGTTTAGCACCACCATCTCCAATACTGTTGGTTTACAGGTCTTAAATAAAGATTGTTTTTAATGCCACGTGATTTTTTTCCTAGTCAAAAATTATAAAGAAAGGAAAAAGCATATGTAGATGTGTATGTACTTAAAAAGATGAATATGTAAATAGATATATTTTTAACCTTACACCTTTGTATATATGCATGTTTGTACATATATATATATATATATATACACACACACACACATATTCTAGCTTCTTTGTAGCCCTTCTTTCCAATGATGATTTAGTCAAAATTCCAAAGTATGGATTTCATTTCGGATTAACAAAACAATTGCTAAGGCAATAACAATTTACTGTTATAAATGCATCACAAATACATGTCTTTTACAATAAGCTTAAAATGATGTTTTTAATTAGCAAATGGAAACCACTAGTTTTTAGTTGCCTCATTAAAATGAAATTAGATGCAGGTTTGGGAATTTTAATTCAAAACATTCACCTTTATTGTTAGAACACATTCCTGATCGAGTTCCTAGATTATTTTAGTAAATGTTTGTGCTAATGTACTTGTAAAACAAGGAATCCAATCTTGTTAACATTCCCTTCCAGAATTAGGACTTAGGAAGAATTTCATTTCAGAGGAAAAGGGGAATTGTATAAAATTACTTCAATCAAGCAAAGACTATTTCCATATGTAAGAGTGTAACTTAATTTACATTCCTACATCTATCTCAAAATAATTGATTCAGTGTTTTTAGTAATTATTGAGTACTTACTTGCTACATGGAAGATCCCTAAGTTGAGGTAACTCCACGGCAAACAGCATACTCACATCACTTTAAGGGGTATAACCTAGGGTCCTTTCTCAGAACAGTGCCTACCTTCCCTTTGGCAACTGCGTGAGTAACCTAAGATGACTTATCTTCCTCTATATCACATATTTCTACAGTCTTTGTAGTAAACCACTACATCCTTACATTAAGAAATTGTATAACACGTGAGAAAAAAAAATGGGAATACTTCAGTGCTTTCTATACTGAAAATTAATGTTTCTAAGGCAACTCAATCAAGAAAAGAAAAACGTTTGAGAATTAAGCACTTTAAGTTATTAGGGCAGGGAGGAATTTCAAACACATTTGCAGCTGGGGCTTAAGCCTCATAGCTGTCCTTTGCCTCCAAAACCACTCTCACTGCTCCCTTTCCATTCTTCTTCATCCTTCAGACACACAGAATGGAGGTCAGAGGCAAAGGTGCCATGAGGCAGGGGAGGAGGAAGAAGGTGGAGGGAGCCAGCCTTGGCCAGCAAAAGTTGCTAAATGCTGCATTTCATGGTTAAACTATTTAATAGATCAGCTCCCTTGGCCATTGTCCCTTATCTTATATTGGGACAGTTAATTACTCCCATGCATCTGTGTGGCTTTCAACTGTACCCTGTTAAAGATCACCCTTGTATTTTTTTCAGACTAGTTTTCCAAAGCCACTTTGAATTCTAAACCCACTGAAATAACTCTTCTTATATGGGTTGCTTACTTTGCATGCCTTGTTTTACAAGGGCAAATGTGATTTTCACAGATACAAATCTAATTTATGTTCTCTAGAAAAATAATCACTTTCTTCTTCTCTGAATGTTACTGAAACGTGAAGTTAACACAAAAAACACAAGTACATGAAGATCATGAAGTATGTTTCTCCTAAGCTCTGTGATGCCTCATTTGTGCCTCATGCAGAGTGCTGAACTAAGTGAAAACTTGATCTGCATCAAATGAAGTGAACTTAACTGACATCCTTGAAGATTCATAAATGAGAAGGGCAGAGAGCAAGGCTGAAAGGCTGTTTGGCTGTCTACATAAGGGGAAGAAATTCACCCAACCATTCTGGCACTACACTCAGGAGATGCAGCTGATCAATAAACTCAAGTGAACTCTCCAAAATGTTGGCTTCATTTTTCTCTGGAGAGTTATCAATCAGAGTCTAGCATACAAATAAACAATCACCATGCATATCCAAACTCTAAATCTAATAAAAAGAATACAAGGCAGTTAAAGATTTGCACATATCTTGTGCACCATTTCCCAAGAAAGCTCCCAGAAGTAGCCTTGTCTTAGAGAAGGTTACAAAGGAAAGTAAAAAAAGCAATGTAAAGGTCTTTAATTTCATCTGATACAAAATACCATATGTTTTTGCATGCTCCATTAATGCTCCTTGATTTGCCACCTAGAAACACACAAAGAGTTCAACCTTCAGGGGTCAGCAGTGCTCAGCATATCTGTGAATGGAGCTCTAAGTGATCATGGGGACTATGGCATAACGGCTGACTGCTGAATATTAGTCCTGAGGCTTTAGGTTGGACCAGCTAAGTACGTATCATCTCTCACCTTGCAAATGCCACTAATCACAAGTCCAGTTCTCAGAAATGTGAAAATATTTCATTCAGAGGGTGCACTTTGAGCACATTCTTCTGAATAGATTTGCTAGACTGTAAAACCCTCTGTTTACTCATAGTTTTAAAATTAGATAAATACAGTAGCCTTTTTTTTTTTAAGCTTTCCAGTGCAGAGTTCTGTGTTTTGAGTGATAACATTCATTTTTTGAAAGCCTAATGCTATCAGACTAGCTGTATGTGGTCTGAAATAAAGCTTGCTAAATGCAGCAGAGTTTTTATGGCTGCACTGAAATACAAGCAGTGTAAAGAGAGGCTGCTTCACTGTCTCATTTCTATGCCCAGTGGTCTTTCACAGATTATTCTGCCTAAATTTTAGTTGCAGTAGATTACCTTCAAATTAGAGCAAAATCAGAGCTCAGAATTTGCTCAGAGTGCAACTTCCTACTCCTCTAGAAGTCTGGCAATTTAAATGCAAGGGAGCACAATCCTTACAGCTTTAGAGTTGTCTTGACAATGTGCTGTTTATGGTCTCTTTTTAGCATACACAGGCAGGCATGGATTCAGAGCCAAAGGGCTGAAATGAAATGTCTCAAACAGTGGATCTCTTCTGTTTCAGCATTAATATTATTTTTATTCCAGGCTTTCTTATCCTTGTTAAATAACAGCAGATTGAATAAAAATGGAATAAGATAGATATGAAAATATAATGATGACAGTATAATAAATTAACCCATACCATTTCCTGAGTGTTTGCAAAATCTGTCTCTTTCAAAAGCATTATAATATTAATCAGGACAATACAAAGGAATACATATTTGTATCAAAATCTACTTAGAGCAATGAGGATTCCTGCTCCCCAAAGACAAAGCCAAAATAAAAAAAATACCAGAGGAGGTTTTAATCTCTCTGAAGCACTACATGATACACTGCTAATGCCACAGCATATACAAAGAGGTACGTTTATTTGTCGTTAAATATACAGCCTGAGCCTTAGCACATTGTCATGCATGTAGAATTTTATTGCATGTAGAATAAATAATTGCATCTAACTGAGAGTCACAGCCCTAACCCCTCAAGGTATTTTTTTGTTTGACCTCAAATGAACATAAGAAAGAAGTTAATGGAGCAGCCATTTCTTTGCTATTTCTGCAGCATTTGTCAAGGCACTGGCAGCACAGCCTCAATGTAGAAAGTATTAGTGCTTCTGAAACACGTTATTAGTGCAAATCTTGGCCTAGAGTTGACTTTATTTTATATTTAATGACAGGATGTCAAAAGTACTTTGATCTGTATGAATGTAGTTGCTGAAATGAAAATGCTTTCAGTCAATTAGAGTTCTGATCCAATGCAGTTAGCTATACCATCCAGACTTCAAGTACTTATGCTCTTTTACATTACAAACTGTCTCTAACCCACGACACAGCTAGGTGACTTACCACAAGGGAGTAACAAATCTTGAATCCAGGTTTAGCCACAAAGTAGTCATCGGATTTGAAGGTTATCTTTATCTGATTTGTTCTTGATGTTATTCTTGGAGGTACTTCCTTGTGTCCACACCACCGTCCTCGTATAACTGTGCTGGTCTCTGATATGTCCTCCACTTCCACAAAGTCATACCTGGGAACCAGTTGGAAAGATTACTTTTTGCTAACTCTGGTTACAGACGATGGTTGCAAATAGACAGGAGCAGAGCTGGAGACACAACTGTCTCCCACTCTCCTGTGAAAACATTCAACTAAATATTACAAATGGTGGACATACTTGTGTAGCATAAAATACACTAAGCTCCAAGCTACTGCCTGAGTGTTCAAATGGATGATTTTTGGGCTCCTACAATATGACAGCCTTTTCTACCATGTTAAATGGAGAGGCACTTGCATGTGATTGGTACACAGTAAGCATACACATTGGTTTTGATGTGGTGGGTAAATTATTTAGAGACCTGATAAAATCTTCTTTAAGTCAGGCTGCCCAAGCTGAGGAGCTGCAAGCACTTGTGCACTTTCTGGCCATGCTCCAACTCTCCGCAGCATCCTGTCAGAGGGCTGAAGCCAGGAGCAAAGCAAGATGCTGGAAGGACATGGGGCAGTGCATGCTGCTGAAAGGACATTCTTTGTTGGACATTCTTTGTAGGTGGCATGGTGCTCCTGCTAGATGGTTTGGAAAGACTCATTTCAAGCTTTGATCAGAAAAGTGCAGTCTGACACTGCACGTGTGTGGTGGGGACAACTCCGTGGTTCGTGTAGGTGCTGACACCAGGGGAAAACCAACAGCATGTCTGGTCCTGTGCAAGGCTACACCTGGGCCACAGTCATGGTGCACTGGGCCCAAAGAGGGTTCTGACAGGAACAGCAGACACTAAACCCCAGGGATGAGAGGATACAGTGACAGCACTCACTGCTACAGCCTGCCTATTTGCTCACTTGGGTCACTTATTGAGTTCAGTTATTGAGCTGGAGAATACGGAAGGCAGAAAATAAAGTCCTGATCTCACTACATCTATGAGAAAAAGAGTCTTTCAATATTTATGGAACCAAAATTAGTCTCCACACATTGCAGCTGGCGAGAGAGAGGTGATGACAAGAAGGGCAGGTTGATTGCAGGCAATGAGAGATGGGGAGAGCTGCCACTCTCCCAGTACAGTTAAGCCTTAAAACTTTAGAGATCTTTACCAGGAAAAAAAAATTATTATCAAAGCATGTGCTGCCTCCAGAGAGAGAGTTTAAGACTGTTAACTGATTCTTAATAGCAACATGCTTCTCCACACCCCCAGGTCTACGGGCCAAGCACCCGCCTCCCTGCTCAGTTGTGGGAGCTGAATAGCTCTGTAAATAGCAGACCTGCTTTTCTTTTCCTGCCGAGAGCCCTTGTGAAAAAAACCACAAGTACTATGCGGCTTGAGAATATCTGCACCGCTGCTTTTATATTCACCAACCCCAAATTGCACAGAGCAGAAAATAACAGATTCACCGTAAGCAAATCACTTCAATCTGCCCAAACTCTGCTGAAACATCGATTTTCTGTAACATGACACAGGTTAGTTCTAGACAGAAGTAAACTTGACTAAGGCTCCCTCCACCATCGTCTGCTCCCACTCCTTCATGGTGATGGACATAATAGTCAGGCAGAGCCCCACACTGACCGTGTGAGCATCCTCCACAGCCAGTGAACATTTATTGTAACACGAGGACTTGCAGGGTTTTCAGCCTAAGATAGCCCTGCAGGCTTTAGTGAAAATCATCCTGACTGGTCTCTCCACTTTTTGAGGCCAGAAGCCACATTAACTGCTAGCAAACGGGGCAAATCCAAGGTCTCTCAGAGGTTATTTCTGCTTTTGACAGCAGAGGCTTTGCTGCAACAACCATGGGAGTAGGTGCAATCTTGGTTGTTTCTGTGAATCCAAGGAGCTTCAGAGGCTGAGTAATTTAATTGCTTTTCAGAATCATATCTTATCAAGTGCCTGTGGAAATGCTAACAGCACTTTTAGAAAATTCTGGAAAACCTTGAATATTTCCCCTCCTTCTGAAAGAACTCCGTTAAAGTACACTGTTTTATTCCTCAGCCTGAGTGATTTTCAATCAGTTCAGTCTTAATAATATGCAAATTACAATAATTAGCATTAATGAAAAATTGACAGAAAACACAATGAAGTTCCTGGGGGAAAAAAAAAAGTGTAAGGTCAAAAGCAAGTACAAAATGAAGGTAGGCTACAGAGGTCTGGGATTACTTGTCCAATATGCACAGCACTCAAACACATGCTCGGCTCTCAGCATTCGTTTCAATGAAAGCATCTCTGGCTGTCTCTCTAAAGCAGCACTGCAGGGACAGTCAGGGACTGAAGTTGCAGAAAGGACCTAGTTTTGAAAAACATATTGAGCATTAACAAAAAATCTAACTATGCACACAGAATTTAGGCTTAAAGCCATCACGCACTGTCTGCCCGAGAAATTCCTCGCTTTGGAAGTAATACGATGCGAATAAAGGTCTTCCAGGAACTCTAGGGAAAGCTTTACTGCAGAAAAGAATGTGATATTTCTCCAGTCTCTATAGACACTATGGATGACGGAAGATCTTTGCTTCTCTCTGCATCCTAAATCAGCTGCTCTGGAAAAAGCAGGCAGATTGTCTTCCAAGACGGTATCCAAATCCATGATGCCAGTAACAGCTTGACTGTACCTCACCATGCCACCACCTTTCATGGCGCTTGATAGAGAATACTTCATCTTTTTTCCCACTGTAAATTATCCCTCTGATTCAAAGTTGCAATGCTTTAAGGTCAGCCACAGTTTGTTCCCTATGTAAATATTAACAGTCTGCTTCTGTCTGCATTAGGCTCTCAATCTGGGAAGGCGTTTGCAGTGCTGGGAGGTAACTGTCGTTACTGACTCTGCTGCTAATCTGGGACCAACAGTACCAAAGCAGAGCAGCAGCTGCCAAGACTATCAAGGCACAGGGAAGGACAGCCACTTTCAGGCTGCAATCTTTTATTACTAAATGGAAAGCAAATCTGCATAAATGATAACCTAGAAAATTAACAAAGCAAAACAAAACAAAAAAAATCCACCCTGTAAAACCCAACAGAGCTGACAAACCCTATAAATGCAAACTAATTGACAAAGGAGATAAGATAAGCAGAGGCTGGGTGTGCATAAATCCTAACAACCCAGTTCTCTGCAAAGATAAGGTGTAAGTAACAACATGATCAGGCAGAAAGCCGGAAGCTGAGACTGGAGCATTTTATGTAAGTAGCATCTCAGCAATCTGCCTTCTTGAGCACATGAGAATCCTGAGCCTGCAGTCTCCTACAGAACAGATAGCTGAATAAAAGAAACATAAACAAAAAACTCCATGGATTTATCCTGTGTTAGTGAATGTTGGCAAGATTCACCTCTGTGCTCTGTAATGCAAAGCAATTTATCTACATGGGTTAATCAGACAGATCAACTGAGCTTATGGTTGCTTTTGCTTGAAAAAGCAAATCAAAGCAACTGGGATATAGTAGAGTATACTTTACTACATGTATCATTATTGAGAACACACTGATGTTTGTGGACCTATATTTAATGGTTTTAAACGAAATTGTAGCAGTGAAGAGTAACAATAGAGACAAATAATTTGAAGAACATAGTTGTATTTTTTTCAATGCATTTTTATCTGTCCCTCACACACCAATATAAACACATACCTACTCACTCACACCTCTCAGAGCCTTCCACCTACTGAAAAAGATGGTTTTTACCTGGCTGAAACATAACAGAGGTGATAGAGGAAAAAATCCTATTAAATTAGTACTTGAGTTGTTAGGTAGCTGGCTTTGAGTGTGCAAGTGCCTTGTGTTTAAAACATTATAGAAGGACTAAAACCTGCTGAAAGTGCTACAAGTCCAGGACAGCTCTATTTATTTATAAACTGAAAGACCCGTTTTGGTTGGAAGGGATCCTTGGAGATCTGTCCTCCAAGTAAGGCCATCCTAGACCCAGCCATAGATACCCAGGCTTTGATTTGCAGTCTCATGAAAACTTTCACTTGCCACTCACCTGCAGATATCATTTTCGGGCTCCTCCAGTCCAAACTGATTATCAAAAGCCAGCTGGATCCTGGTGTTCTCTGGGGAGTGGAGCCGCCATGTCAGGAGGAGGTTCCTGGGGTAACTGCTGGGGAAGCGAGGACTGTGGATGCAGCCGTTCCCTGCCACGCTGATGCTCTCTTCTTTTCGGTACAAGTCTGTGAGGTGATTGCTCTCTGTTAGTAGTCACAACTTGTAGAAATTAGTGTGTTGTTCCAGTTACAGGAAGGCAAAAAACACAACAATTTATAACACAGCACAAAGTACTTGCATTCAAAGTCTATAAAAAGTTGGGTCTAGGAGCAGTTATCATTAAATAGAAACTACAGCATATTTTCTGTTATTTCAACCCCCTATAAACAATAAGAACAACAGTACTCAACTATATAGACTCTTTATTTTATTTTATTATAAATATGGTGTTACATTTACATTGATATTGATTATATAATTTCATTCTCACCACTTTGATTTTAAACCAGAATTTAGATATTAATAAAAGCTGCAAACTTGAGACCAATGAAGTGAGAGAGAATAAATGACAAGTTTCCCAAATGTGGTGCTCTGGAGAGAGGTGCCCTCTGAACAAAAGCAGCAACGAAAGGCTGCAGGAAAATGCATGTGAATGAGTCAAAGTTTGTTTATTGTGTTTAAATATTTCATTCCAGAAGCATGTGTTAGGTCACATTTTTATTTTGGTTATATGGTGTGAATCATTTGCTGCCAATGGAACATTAATGTAAACAGCTACCCCACACTTATACCGATGGAACTGAAGTCAGAAACTGTCTCACCAACTGTCTTGAGTAACTTCAAAACAAATAGCCAAGACTTTACTTAACTAAAATTTTACAACTTCTGCCCAAGAAAATACTCAATTGTTCCTGAAGTTTACTTATACTGAGGTAAAGCTTTAGCTGCTATAAATCACTTGCTCCAAGAATAACAGGAATTGTGTCAAGACCCAGCTCTGTAAAAGTCCAAGTGTCTTCTCAGTTTCACCACGTACTTGTACTGTTTAGCTCCTACAGATACCAAAATTTGGCTTCCAGCATCAAAGAACTTTAGTGTGGTGAATTTTCAAGGGTCAGAAGGCTCCAAGACAGCATACAGATCATGGCAGAGTTCAGTTCCCATTTAAGATATCCAGATCTGAGCCTCCACTTGTAAGATAGCTATCTGTGCTGCCCATGTGGTGTGTGGGGATATTTGGCTCAGTTCAGCGGCTCATAGAGAGCTTTCTAATACCACAAAAGATATAAGCACAGTTTCCTGCCTGGCCTCCGTGAGGACAGACATACCCATCAGAAAACTCAGCAGCCCCCACAAAAAGTCTTGTGGAAACTGTGTTGTCTCAGAGAGCCACCTGCATGGGGACAAGCTCAGTCCCTTCTCAACAGAGCCAGTTAGAGCTGTATCCAGACAGGTCTGAGTCAGTTGCCCAACTCCATTAACCAAATTTCTATTTACTAGGAGAACATGGACTCTTGCTTTCATGTAAACACCTAAACTATGACATGAGCCAGCAATGTGCCCTCATGGCCATGAAGGCCAATGCCATCCTGGGATGCATCAAGAAGAGTGTGGCCAGCAGGTTAAGGGAGGTTCTGCTCCCCCTCTACTCTGCCCTGGTGAGGCCTCATCTGGAGTCCTGTGTCCAGTTCTGGGCTCCTCAGCTCAAGAGGGACAGAGAACTTCTGGAAAGTCCAGCGCAGGGCCACCAAGATGATCAGGGGACTGGAACATCTTTCATACAATGAAAGGCTGCGGGAACTGGGACTGTTTAGTCTGGAGAAGAGGAGATTGAGGGGAGATCTTATTAACATTTATAAATATCTAAATGGTGAGTGTCAGGAGGTTGGGACATCCCTCTTTTCTATAGTAGGTAGCAACAGGACAAGGGGTAAGTTCCACTTAAATATAAGAAAAAATTATTTTACTGTGAGGGTGATGGAGCTCTGGCACAGGCTGCCCAGAGGGGCTGTGGAGTCTCCTTCCTTGGAGTTCTTCAAGACCTGTCTGGACATGTTCCTATGGGACCTGATCTAAGTGACCCTGCTTCTGCAGGGGGGTTGGACTAGATGATCTCTAAAGGCCCCTTCCAATCCCTATCATTCTATGATTCTATGATCACTCCCAGTGCCCTGCTAAATGCCAAGTCAACCTTCAGTTCCTCTACAAGCAACAGAAATACAGAACTGGCACTTTCTCATGAATTTGCCTAGTGAGGAAGAGCAAATGGAGGGGGGGAAATCTTTCCCACCAAGATATTCTATGAACATTGGAAATATAAAACCAAAGCAACACCTGTAAACTGTGAACACCTCTCTCCACTTAGCTGTAAGCAAAGTATGGCTGTGTGTCAACAGTTCATTGTACTCTTCTGACAGGGTAATAATTCTAGCTTCCAAACAATCTACAAGGTAAAAGGTAAAAGTACGGGTTCCTGTAAAAACTATCTCCAAAGATCTATTTGTGACATCTTCCTAAGATGCTTTCACTCAAGATGAAAATTTCTCACACCAAGTCAACCTTTCTACGCAAATACAACTCTGACTCCATAGTTCACAAAGTGCAGAACTAACCAGTTTGGTTTGTGTTTTTCTGTTTTGACCAAACAATTTTTATTGGAAAAGTGACAATTCAGTGAAAAGAAAGACCATTCACCTATCGATTTTGTTCATTTTTTCATCAGGAATATCTAATTATTTTTGTTGTTGGTTTTTTTTTTGGTTTTTTTTTTTCTGGGGAAAAAAAAGAGACATCTCTCCTTTCTTTTTTCCCGCTAAGCTGTAAGGAAACAAAATGTCCAGTCAACGCTACTGACTGAAGTGCTGAGGATCTTTGGACTCTGAAAACAGTACACCCAGAGGACAAGTTATTTCACAGGACTGTGTCCAAAATTTCTAAGAAAAGAGAGTGAAAGAAAAATAGTTTCAATGAAAGCAAATTCTGCACTTTTGACGGAAACAACCTTTCCCCAAGTCAGAACAGAAGTTACTGCAGTAAAACAGGGTAGAACTCATCCTATACTGGAAAGTACTTTGTTCTTCTTTCTTGGATAACAAACTCCTGCCATTTTCCCATATGAGCACGCATTTCATGTGAGGTTTAATGTGGTTCATGCTTCTGATGAAAAGATTCATTTTTCCCAACCAGTCCTTGCACTGGCCTTGCTCTGGAGTTGTCAGCTGCTGACATTAGAATGCAAGAGATGGTATTTTTTAAATGTCCTCACAAGTATATCCTCGACAAAAATCCTGTACACTTTACTCAGCATACTAGTTGAGAAAGCATGTTACAAGTGTTTTTGTACCCCAAGAAGAGAAGTTCTATCACAACTTGTCATTTGACTTAAAACTGATTTCCACAGACTGAGCTGCTCTATCAGTAAGTCTACCACAGCTGACCAAGATGGGAGCTGAAATGTAATGACTGGCACAGCTCTGCAGTATCCTAGTTGAACAGGTAAATAGAGAAATAAAGCTGCACATCTTGAAAAGCTTAAAAACTAAAACTTGTTATTTGTATTCTGGTAAATGCAGTAATTATGAAGTCATTATAAAAGAAAGGCTGGAGAGAAGTATGAGCAAGCAATGCTCAGTGTAATAGAACAGAGGATATAAAAACATTAGGGTATGAAAATACATTGTTTCTACAAAGGAAGAAAGTAAGTTTGATGAGAATGGCCATAAATACTGCTTCCATAACTCATGTGAGATAAAACAGAAAACCACTCAGAGCCTTCACCTGACAATAGAGTAGACACTTCAAGAGCTCTGAAACAGCTGAGTTTCCTCTTACCTCTTTCCTCACATGCTAAACCACAACCTGAAGCAGTGTAGTCTGAGCTGAAACCAAAAGCTCTGGAGTTTTCTGAAGGGGTTTTTAGTGGGATTTTGCAGTTATCTGGTTTAGATAGACATGGAAACACTGTCAACCCAGATTCGGTCTCTGGAGGTTGGCCCCTCACAAATCATCAAGCATCTGGGAAACAGCTTTAGGAAACGTGTGCAGCTCCCGTACTTCTTATAGCGACTATGATATGAGAGTAAAATAAGAGGGCTTTTACAAACAGACGAGCATTGTCCTCATCAGATACACTGGGGGAACCCATGGAAATCAGACACTGGCCATGGGGAAAGTCAGAAAAAACCCAGTTGCGAATAGATGAAGGCAACAGAAAAGGCAGTGCTGTCTTATGTTTCAATACAATACTGTGCAGCATTATATAGTGTCCTGAACATCATATACTAACTATATTCCATAATGCTTTATAGGAGTAAATAAAACACAGTAGTGGGTAATACACTGCCTGTCACATTTACTAAAAAGCATATATAAAATAATTTCACAATGAATAAAAGTAGGTGTTAAGTCATAAGGCAAAAAGGCCATTTAAGCAATACACAGAAGGAGGATAGTCACCATAGCAGGAGCTACAAAGACATCCTTCCACTGTGGGGGTGAAACTACTCATAAGGAAGATGAGTGTAAAGGAAGCTAGGAGACATCCTTCACATTGGGACAATTTACTGCAGAGAGTCTGAGCTGACTGGGAAGCAGTTTGCTCTATATTTTATTTATCTGAACTAATCTATGTTTTTTTTCCCTCTTCATTCTTTCCCAACAACTAATTTTAAACATAGGAGGAGGAGTGTCTGGAAAGCTGCCAAGCAGGGAGGGACCTGGGAGTGTTGGTTGACAGCAGCTGAACATGAGCCAGCAGTGTGCCCAGGTGGTCAAGAAGGCCAATGGCATCCTGGCCTGTGTCAGGAACAGTGTTGTCAGCAGGAGCAGGGAGGTGATCATTCCTCTGTGCTCAGCTTTGGTGAGGCTGCATGTCGAATACTGTGTCCAGTTTTGAGCTCCTCTCTACAAGAAGGACATTGAGGTGCTGGAGAGGATCTAGAGGAGGGCTACCAAGCTAGTAAAGGATTTGGAGCATGTCTCCTGTGAGGAACAGCTGGGAGATCTGAGCCTGGAGAAAAGAAGGCTCAGAGGAGACCTTATTACTGTCTACAACTACTTGAAAAAAAGTTGACGTGGGGTGGGAATTGGTCTGTTTCCCCAGTGACAAGCAGTGGAACAAGAGGCAACAGCCTCAAGTTGCACCAGGGGAGGTTCAGGCTAGATATGAGGAGGAATTTCTTTACTCAAAGGGTTGTCAGGCACTGGAATGGGCTGCCCAGGGAGGTGGTGGAGTCACCATCCCTGGAAATGTTTAAGAGACAGGTGGATGTTGCACTAAGGGAAATGGTCTAGTGGTTGACAGGGCTTGGACAAAGGCTGGACTCGATGATCTTAAAGGTCTCTTCCAGTTGAAACAATATATAGTACTTTATATAACAGTCCAGCTGCCCAAGTTAGAGGAGCTGCCATTTAAGTACTCCAAGCTGCTACATTTTCAGAAGTGCTTGCCTTCCTCTCGCTGCATGGAGGGCAGCTGGATGTAAGACTGGGAATTGAGAAGTTAAGCTCAATATTCAGAACACTGTGCTTGTCTCAAGGATTTTCCCACTGTGGGTACCCAGCACATTCAGTGTTTGTCCTATCCAGCTAGGGCATGTTCTAATGCCATGTTTCACCAGCAGCAAGACTTTGCTCTGGATGCCTGTGTTTCCTTGCAAGGTTCAGCAATGTATTGATATACGCTTGCTAAAGTTACTCTCAGTCATGACATATCTACTACAGAAATAAGTTTGTTTTCAATATCATCAGCCAACAGACAACAAATTCCTCCACTAAAACACAAAACAAAACACAAAAGACAATTACTGCTTGCTAATAGCTAATCTGCCATCTGTTCTTAGATATCCTTTGAGTAAGGAAATCTGTAAGAGTAAATTCCTTCAGAAACAAGAACAATTCAGAGAATGACCTTGTCTAAGGACCTAAACAATACTATGGAATATTTAGTTCTAATTTTCTAAGGTTTCTGGAATTGTAACCTCAATTACTAAAGTGTTGTCCTCTGCATAAGTTTGCTTCTGTCCTTCTTCCCCTTGTAGAAGTGGTTGGCCAACCTCAACAACTTTGATACAGTGGTAGAGGCTTAAAAGATACCATATTCTGACATGTTTATGACAAGAAATATGCCCTCTTAAATCCCATGGAGCGTAACCTGATGAGCTCATCCTCTGCTACAGCTGAGGAAAGAGTTTCTGGAAATCATGTGAAGTTAATTTTACCACTCATGAAACTATTTGTTATTTCAGGAAAGGACTTTGGGAGTTTGCATGTGGGAGTTTTCCAGATATATCCCTCCTCCCCCATGGCTGCACTCCTTGAAACAAGTACAGCGGTCAATGGGTTGCCACCAGTTTTTAAACAAATGAGATAACCTTCGGGGAGAATAATAGCTCTTCAGTTCCTTCAGTTGAAAATTAGCCTGATCTAAATAGCTGAATCCACAGAGTGAGAAGTAAAGAACAGTAAAACATTTTTGAATCCTGGCCACAAATCAGTTCATCTTCAGGGCAGGCATGCCAAGAGAGCTGTATTTATGGCAGGCTGTTCAGATATTCATTGGATTTTTTTTTTTTTAATTCCCCCACCCTCCTGCAATAAGGAGAAACTTCATTTGTTATCCATAAAATTCTGTGTAAATCAGAGGAAAAATGACAGAGTTCATGGTCAAAATAGTGGATTCCATAGCTGGTCACAGCTTGTTAGGAAGATATAAAACTGCAATGTCATTTACCTTGTTAAAAATGTGTTTTGGTTTGATTTGGGGGTTTTTTATAAATATAAACAATATAAACAATAAAATGAATCCTAGTCAGTGAATACAACATCAAATTTCTGCTCTCTAATGAAGAGAATAATACTATATGGTAATACCTGCCTGAGACACCTCTGTCCTCTAAAGAACAGAAGTCTAACAAATTGGTCAGCTCTGCTCCCACCATGACACCAGCAATTCTCCAATAAGGCAGACCAAGGAAATAAGGATAAGGAAAGAATAAGGAAAGAATAAGGAAAGGGTTGTGATCACCAGTAATGAAACAGGAATAGCACAACCCTGGGCAGCTAAAAACTGTAAATTTTCTCTTATGGGGCACTAAACTGAGAAAACAATTATTCTGTTGTAAAGGTGCATATGTAAGAGTATTGTGGGCCAGTGGATCCAGTCCAAAGCATTACCTGAGGATGCTTTCAGCTTTACACAACTTCAATAGTCCCATTTACTTCCAGACCACAAACTGACTTAGAGTTAAGCTCTTGCTTAAGGAGTTTGCTGGATAAGAGAGCAGCATTTTAACATCACCCTATGTGTCACTTTTCACCCAGCAACCACGAAACAAAGAAATGGACTCAAATTCCACTGAAGTTGATGAAAGACTCTCAGGTTGGTTGGCTTGTCACTGAACTTCAAAGTAGCAGCTCTGGGTACCTGCTCCTTCTCTTATCAATGGGACCTTTCTTTTTATCAGGAGCATGAAAGATACTCCAGGCATCATCAGAGTTCAAATCCAAAGCACGATCCATTCTGTCGCCGAGACAATGTCAAAAGCTGCTGTGTGCATGTTCAGTCAAATTCAGATCTCAAGTGCACTTGCTCAGCTCCCTCTGAATCTCTGGCCTGTATAGAGATCTTTGCTAGAAGAATACTTTTTATGTCTATCTAGGATACAGTAAACCACAGAAAAATTGAGCTATAGTTGGAAGAAGCAAAATTAGCCAGTGTAGAATACTAGTACAGAAGGTATTAGAGAATGAAAAAAACCCAGACATCTAAAATTCAGTTTAGAGCTATCACTCATTTTGTAAGAGAATGGTTAGCAGTCTGCCTCTGCTTCTGTGCAGAGCCACCCCACGAGACTTGGAATTACATAGTCAGTCTAAGGTTGAATGGGACCTCAACAAAGACAGCACATGAGAACGCTAAGTGGACAATTGATAAAGAAATCTAGATATATAATCCATAGAGACAGACTCATATAAAGTTTCTAACTATAATAAGAATTGCTTTATTTCAATTTAATAATATTATTTGCACACTGCAATGGTCATCATCCCAACTGCATTTTTAATGCAGTACCAAAGAAATACTCAAAAAATGAAGAACAGACTGGACTGCATTTTGGTAAGATGAAGGCTATGACTTTCCTTTGTCCCCTTTGCTGGGTACATTGCTCAGGTTTCCACAGATGAATACCAAGAAAGCAAATCCTACTTACTTTTACGGGGACATCCAACTCTGTGATGTTTGCTTTTTGCAGTGACCTGTGTTACTTGCCTTTATTTGACTTCTTGGTAGATATTTTGTTCTACACAAAAGAACATGTTGAAAGTGTCTATAGAAAAGTAGCATATGTTACACCAACATATAAAAAACTTTGCTAACTGTTAGTTCTTTCACGAGTGGTAGTTTTGCAATACATCTCTCTGTTGGACTCTTAAACCAACAGCAAACTGAATGTATTTTTCTCTTGGGGTTCCATAATTAAGTATGAAAAAGGAAAATGTGACTAACAAGAATGTGTAGCTCTAATTATGTGGAGTAAGACAGATGTAAATAACCCCATGCTCATGAGAATAAAAATATATAAAGCCTTGAGAAACTGAGGAAAAAAATAAAGAAGGAAATTATTCCCCTTGTGCTTCAAAAAGCTTAAGGGAAACCGGGTAACTGAAGCAGAAGTTTGTAGTGAGTGAAGACAGCTCTATGAGAAGACTGGTACATAACAAACTTGTGTAGTGCCTCAGACAAGATGATGCCAATTACAGATACAATTGCTATTAAGCATGACTATCAACACTGAACTTTGCCTCACATTGTTTTGCAAAGAACTAGCCCACTGTGGACTTAGATACTCTAAATTTTCCTGTGTGTGCAGCGGTTTCAAGTGAGCAGACCCTTGTGAGAAGCTTCCTTCAAATCCTCCTGCTGCAATGAAAATACATTCCCTTTTCATTTTCCCTTCATTACTTTTCAAATGTTTATGACCAAGCAAGGACTTTTTGCCTCTGAAGTCTGGCAAGGCTCAAGTCTTCACAAACTGTTTCAGTCAAGCACTCCTAAGACTCAACAAGATAAAGAATTTCCTTAAGGAAAGAAAAATATCAATAAAAGAAAGGAAAATTCAGTCAAAGCAGGAAAGGCTTCTCACGTTAAACATATTGTAGCAGATAGACAAGCAATTACTGAGTGGAAGGTCATACATTGGAATTTTAGTCAGTAAAAGAAGAAGCTGTTTCTAAAGACAAATCAAAGTAATTTGCTCTTTTAACATGACTTTCCTTACCCTCTATACGTACACTGAAGATCCAAAACCTCTGTACAGGAGTGAAAGGTCACTTCTTATAATGGAAAATCTGGCAATAGTATTCTAGTGGGCATCGTTTCCCTGCACTGAGCTTGCCATGGGCATGCTTCTAGTCTCTTAGGGTCCATATATCAACTGATTGTACAAAGATAAAAGCCGGTGAGGATATTTCAGTCCCTTTAAGGCAGATGTATTAAAGATCCAAGTACCTTAAAGTTACTTAGGTTGTGGAGCCTCCTCTGTAGGATTTCAAAACCTGCCTGGATGCATTCCTGTGTGACTTGATCTAGGTGGACCTGCTTTAGTGGGGGGATGGTGGAGTGGATCAGATGATCTGAGGATGGATCCCTCCAATCCCTACCATTCTATGATTCTAGAGTTTAAAAAAAAAGCCACAACACAGGCAGATCTCATTGCATTAAAACATGATCATTGGTAGTCCTTTCATTTTTCTTTAGTAGCCTAACATCTAAATCTCTTCCAAGGAAATGAGGTGGTGTGATTCTTCTATTTGCTTGAGACAATTCAGATCACTTCTCTCTCCTCACAAGGGACAGCTGGGTTCTGGATTCTGCTTCAAAGATGAGTTGTCCATTTTCCAAGAAATAGTTAGAGGTAAAACATAGCAGTCTTGCAGTAGGGACCAGGACTCAGCTGCAAAGTAAAGATCCTTTAGCTTTTCTATTTTCTGCTTCAAGGCACACTGTCCTGCATCTATGACATAACAGCATTTAGGACAGATCACACCAAAAACTCCCTTTTTGTACTCCTGCCTCAGTTGTCTTCTGCTAGAAACCTCAGCTCTGGGGCAAAGAAAGCAGTAAACTCCGAAGTCTTTTCCCAGCATGAAAGCACAACACAAGAGGGCCACAGGGACAGATTTCCATCACTTAGATAAAACCCCTGTGTTGAGAAACAATAATTCCCCAATCTGGAAAGCAATTTAAGTTGTATGTACTGAAAGTACTAAGTACGTTAAGTACAGAGGATCTTTCCTGTAAATGCTTAGGATTTTCTCTGGAGGTTTGGCATCAAAATGCTGCAGAGCTGTCATGGACAGATACTGCAATTTAACAAAGTTTCCAGGCACATTTATAAAATTCTTGGCTGTGGCCTTCTTTTATTGCACTAAAGGATCATCAAGAGATTTTCTTAGTCCTGCTCTAAAGAACAAAACAACATGTGGTGTAAGAGCAGGAGCTCATTCACTGACAGTATATAGGGACCAGTGATTGAGAAGATGATGCTGGTGAAGATCAGCACAGCTTGCCTGCTCACGAGCTGTTGTGCCACAAGCAGCAAGAACCTCTCACATCAGCACAGCCACATCCTGATCACCATAAGCTGAAACCAACATTAGAAATGGAGCTGGCTCTAAAGGCTCAATTTACACGTCCCAGCTTCTCAAATTCTTTCTCGAAAAACAGCTGTTTGTCTGGTTACCAAGAGAATTATTGTTAGGCTGTGTGAGGGTGTTGTGGATAAACTGTGGAGCTAAGCCACCATTCAGGCTCACCTCACTGCTGCACAAGCAGTCCCTGTTGCAGCCACTGCACCTGCACCCAGCCCCAAACTCACAGAACTTTGCCTGTGACTGCTGCCCACAGCTCTGCAGTGAGAGTAAGGATGACAAGTACTGAGAATTATGCCATTTTTAGCTCTGATCACAGAATTTACATGTCATTTAATGGCACTTACTGTATGAGTCAAGCCATCTAGTGCAAAACTTTGCTCTCTTACTGTTTCCTCATTGTAGTGCCCAACATCGGAGGGGCAATGCAAAGTACAACATAAACTTAAAAAAAATTAAAAAATCAATGTAAAGGCACACACAGGCAAAGGTAATTCTGAGGCCACACCTCACATATTGTGTTTGATTTTAGGCCCCTCACTAAGAAAGACACTGAGGTGCTGGAGTGTGTCCAGAGATGGACAACAGAGTTGGTGAAGAGTCTGGAGAAAAAGTCGGATGAGGAGCAGCTGAAGGAACTGGAGATGTTTAGCCTGGGAAAGAGGAGGCTGAGGGGAGATATGATCACTCTATACAACTGCTTGAAAGGAGGTTGTAGCGAGGTGGGGGCTGGTCTCTTCTTTCAAGTCATAAGTGATACAACAAGATGAAATGGGCTCAAGTTGCACCAGGAGAGCTTTAGATTGGAGATTATGAAGAATTTTTTCACTGAGAGATTTGTTAAACACTGGCACAGGCTGCCCAGGGAGGTGGTGGAGTATCCACCCCTGGAGATATTCAAAGGACATATATAGATGATGCTTAGAGACATGGTTCAGTGATGGGCTTGGCAGTGTTAGGTTAGTGGTTGGATTCAATAATTTTAAGGGTCTTTTCCAACCAAAACAATTCTACGACTCTGATTCTATGACTACTGCATTACAGTTCTCTGTATAAGAACGGATGTCTCATTGGATCCCAGTTCAATCCAACACGTTCATCATCAGTTTTGTGGCGGCTGGAGATTCTGATCAATGTTGTGCTGTGCACTATGGAAACAACATGAGAGATAAACTCTCCTCTGAAAAGTTTACAGTTTATTATTTATTCCATTCAGCAAACCAGTGATGGGACAGAGATATATTTTTCCAGGTTTCTATTCCAAAGCCCTCACTGGGCAATGCCCTTAGAATACTAGGTTTTGTTTTTTACTCAGAAGCTCCCTAAATAGTTTGTAAAAACATAAAGAATAATAATAATAATTAAAAAAAAAGCAGTAGGTTAATTTCTCTTTTTCTAGCAATTTAGGTTACAATAAATCAGAGTCATGTATGAAGGTTTTCTTCCTGAAAGGTTTTCTATTCATTTCACTCACTAAATAAATTCTACCTCATAAATTTTCAGCTGAAAAACACATAATCTGAGAAGGACTGCTACTTTCTGCTGCACATGTTCCCAAACCTTTTGTACTATGCTGTCTTGCTTTTAGGTTTGTGAATTTAATGCTACAACAGACACTGCCTGAGCAGATGAAAACTCATTGAAACCTGTGTCGAAGAAAAGATATTCAGGACTCTACTAAGGCTCCAAAGAGAGCAGACATTATGTATCTTTATGCTCCAAACAGGCTGAGTATACTGTTGGCAAATCAAGAAGTAATTAAATAATCCTTCACTTTCATGTGTCTTAGATAAACTCACTTTTAAACAGAAAGCTGGAGTCCCACATGTAATCACACTGGAGGCAAAGCCAAACTTCAAAGTTGTCCTTTGTGGATTCAGTGAAATGTTTGACAGAGGAACTGAGCAGTTCCAATGACAAATTCAGCCAGTTTCTGCTCCAGATCTCGCTAGCAGGAACACGAGGCAGCACATTTCACTCCTCCAGCTTTCAGAAGACCCAGGAGACAATGATAACATTAACCAACAGACACCATCAGCACCCTGTCACCTTAAAGCTTCCAGAAAAACACGGTGAATCAAGCAAATTCAGTTTGCCTCTACCTTGCTGAAAGCCTAATGCTGTGGAGAAATGTGTGCAGATGTCAGGGCAGAAGATTTAAGGGAGAAATCTCAGGTTGTGCTGTACTCCTCTTGACCTTGATTGCTTACCAAAGAGGCAGAGAAGCACACAATGGTGGTATGCATGTGGTTGGACACCTGATGAGACTTTGATGTCTGGCTGAGGCATGACAAGAGTAGGTCTCTGGGAGCATGCAGGACCCAGCACTGGAGCACAATGCTGGGCCACCAAGGATTGCAGTCTGCAAGATCTATAGTGAGAAGGTTCACCTTCCATCTGTGTTGGCTGGGGAAATAAAAAAGGAACTATTTCACTGCTCTTTCATCCCAGCTCTGTTCTGGTATTGATGCTGCACACCTAGACAAATGTCATGTGTTGAAGTCCTGTCCACTAGAAAGGCACAGATGCATGTTGGCTATTTAACACAGCTCTGTGCAGTTGTTTGGCCAAGGAGGAGCTTGATACGAGGTTTATGTGACTGAGATAAAAAGAATGAGAAAGTCCAATAAACACAGTACTCACATAATTTCATTTTGTGAACACTGTATTAGAGCTATTGTAGGCAGACAGGATAAAACTTCACCATTTCCTAGGAAAATTTTTTTCCATGCTAATGCTTGAAATGCAGAAGGCTACCTTGGTATGCTTTGGATTACCCAAACAAGTGACATTTTATCAGCTACCTCTGCATATTTTCATGGCATCTAGGATTGCAGTCCAGAAAGACAAAAAAATTAGCATCAGTCCTTTACTTGTAACAAGAACAGAATATACGAAGCCAGGTCCAGGCTTCAGCAGCCGTCAGTCAAATATTACCAGATATGGCATCAAGGAAAGAAAAGTAAGTCCACCATAGTACTGCTTAAAAGTATGCTTTGATCAGTTTCCAGAAAAAAAAAAAAAAAAGAAAAGAAAGAAAATAAACAGTAAAAAAAAGAGAGAGAAATAATAAACGTTACTTCATAGCATTTAAAGCTCAGAGAATAACAGTTACAAGACACTTCACTCTTGCCAGGTTGAAGCCTTGCCCAAAAGAGGAAAAATGTTAAAGTTCATGTGTTTGACATGAAAGAAAGCAAAAAATTCAGCTTGACAGCACAGATATGAAAATAGGATCAATGACAAATTTGGTGTAAAAATTGTATTTTTCTGGTTTCCAGTTGTTGGTAAGAATTCCAAAGACATTTTCTTGTTATTTGCACTTCCAATCTGCTCCAGTCATTCCTGATAAGTTTATTTCAGCCTTTTGCATAGAAACCATGGAAGAGTAGTCCACCATAGGATTACACTTTAAATCTTTCTTGATTTAGAGACTTCAGAAGTCCTACTTTACAGCAGATAATCAAGAGCACTCAGTAAGATGGAACAACAACTATCATTTTTGGGTTCCCTAGGGTGAAATGTTCTGGGTTCTTTTATAGCTTACATTGTAATTAAGAAAACACCGCAACTGTGACCTTGAATATCTTCTAGTATAAACTGTAACTAAATAACTGACATCTTTGGTAAATAGCAGCTGCACTTAGTGTTACTAAAATCAGTTGTGAGTTGTGAGCAGCGAGCAGTGGTTTATTTAGACATCTCTCCACTACTGCCCCATCAGTTTGCCCGCATCTGTAAAGTGGGGATTTTTTTGCACTGTCCTCTCACAACAGCTCCCTCTTTCTCAGACCTTCACTTCTGATTTGTTACTAAACCAAACTTCCTACATTGTAAACTTGATGAGCTGTTGTGAACATGGGTTTGCTCCGTGCTCAGCCCCATTTGTCTCCACTGCTTGCAACTGCAGCTCAGCAGCTGCACAGACCAGTGAGCTATTGGACTCAGGGGAGCAGACACCATCTCAGGGGACTTCAGGAATCACACTGAGATGTTTCTCCCCATCTCCTTCCCAAAGGATGGATTTGCCAACCCAGTCTTTGCCCTTTCAGTACCCAAGACAGTGTTTTGGAGTTGGTATCCTTGCTGCACTCCCTAAGAGCATCATGGGCTATAGATGGAATGGAGTGTGCTATGGCATGGGCTGCACACATTGATGCTCCCTCTCTGAACTACGTATCTGTATGTACTTTTCAAATCCACACTGACATAAGCAAACACTACCAAGATTTCGGCAGTAAATATTTGGCAAGGAGAAGGCAGTCCTTCCTCCCTCTCTCCCTGCCTGGGTGCAGCAGGGTCACTGTTGGCATGCACTGGCAGAAGGTGGTTGTCATTCCCAAAAAACAACCAGAAAACCTGAAATCCCAGCAGACCTGCAGGTCACAGCTTGCCAAGGGTTTGTCTGTTTCACAGCTGCAAGGTAAAATTCATGAGTATTCCCAATACATTCACTTTATAATAAGGGACTGGTAATCCCCCATCTGCCAATTCAAGTCTACCCATATACACATTTACTTATTTATTTCATACATAAAACTTTAAATAAAATGTCTTTAGTTGTTTTTTTCCTACTTTTTAATAGAGGCAGAGAATCATTCTGTCAAGACAGAAACAAATGCTCCACTAAATCATCTCAATGAACAATTTCTTTCTTCAATGCAGCATTTAAATAACAAAGAAAGAATAAAGACAAAATTATCCTAAGAAAATGAAATCACTCTTTAAAAACCACTTATCTGAGGCATTTTAAGATGCTAATAAACTCAGACTGAACATTAACAGATGAAGCTTGCTCCTCAAAACCATTTTCACAAAGAGGACCTGGAACCAGACCACTTGCTTGTATAAATCAGCAGCATCCTTACAGTGATCACAGCTGTTTACAACAGCTAAGGATCTGACCAAAAGAGCAGATAAGAATGGGAAGACAAAACTCTTCAGGATGCTGAATCTGAGAAGGAGCAGTAAATGCCCAGTGCAGTGATACATTGAACTCATGAGAATTTGAACTAAATTAGCTTATAGTGCTATCAGGGAAAATTCAAGGTATGTCTCTCCAACCTATGAGAGTTCAAGAAATAATGGACCTTTTTTAGTCACAGGCTGAATTGGGGAGGGAAAGATGCCTATTTATGTTGTCATGGGATGAGTTGTTCTATCCAAAGGAAAACATTTTATTTTCATATAAATCTAAAAAAATACTGAAAAACAATATATCTATTTTGTCATTTCTGAATTGTCTTCTGGACATAAAAGTAAAGGCAGAATTCACTCAAATTTATACATTTCACTCATTACTTTTCTCATTTTCAGTGGGGTCTGAATTTGCCACAGTCAGTAAGGCATCCTTAAAAGTCTCACCCACCTGCTCTGGGGATTCTTGTATACTCAGGAGAACATCACTTCAATCACCAGTGCAAATCAGTATTCTGCAGATGACTCAAGTGGAGCTGGTCTGATTTAGGGTCCTGGGGCTGGGTTTTGCAGCAAGCACGTGGTGAAGCCTGCTGCTCTTCAGGTGGCAGGGGAGAGCAAAAGAAAACACTCAGCCCTTTACCACAATGCAACAATGGATGCGTCCAACCAGGCCATGTAATTTTTGTTTTATTTTGGTCTTTCCTGGTCACATCTTTCAAGCAAACTGTCCACTACTGCATATTGAGCTAAAACACAGATGCTGAAGTAAGAGTTTGACATTAAAATTCATAAATAAATAAATAAAAGTAGTCAGATGCTATACCATTTTTTAAAACACTAATGTAATCCGTTTACTATTGTGTTACTGACATAAATACATAGTTTCAAACCCTTAGTTCAAAAATCACGTAACAACTTGTTAATAGCAGATTCCTTGGCATGATATTTGACTTTTTTTGTGTTGGTTTTTTTTCCTCTCCTTGAATCATCTGAGGTATTTCTATATGGTCATAAAAAGACTGCTTTTAAGAAGCAAGTTCAAAATAAATGCCAATTAGTCATTTAAAGCCTATGAATCAATTAGATATGTGTTGGTTCTTCACATTTCCCAAATATAGTTTACTGTTTATGTCAGTGTTTAGGTACTAAAACTCTTAGCCAAGAAATCCAAGGACAGAAGAGTCAGAACACGAGAAAAAAAAAAAAAAGCATGAGCTATTTCCAAACAGGCACATTGGTAACAACTTCTTTTTAATAAGGACAGAAAGTTGAGCCAATTGCAAGCTTGAAAAAAAAAAAAAAACCCAATGAAAAGAGAAATTAAAAAAAAATGGGGATTTATTTTTGTAGTTGAGAATATACAGCATGGCTGTACAAGTTCGTTTTTACTCTTCCCCAAAAATACATGAACTTGTAAGATAGACCAACTATTAGAGAGGAAAAAAGTTTGTAGAGAAAGATTTTCTATCACAACGTAATGCACAGCTCACTACAAGGAAGTCTACACGCTTTATTTTCTCTCAGAAACTGAAGGAGCAAGAGGCAAGGACTGTGAAAGCGTTTGACGTTACCGTAAATATCTGAGGTTAGTGAAAGGACATTAAAGGTAGCATTACTCATCAAATTCAACAGTGGCAGATAAGAGAAGGGAGTTTTCTTGGCTGCTGGAAAAGACAAAAGACATGTTACAGCTATAAATTATCAGGATCATCATAGTAGCAGCTATATTGTTAATATTCAGTAACTTCCAGCAGACTGAGACCAAGGCTCTGTTATGGCAGGTGTTGACAAATATAATGGGAAACAGCCCCAGGAGGCTATGTATTGAATAGATATCACCAAGGGAATTTAAATGATCTTGGGATTCAGATAAAATCTACAATTCAGAAAGACTGGACACTGGATTGCTTTCAAATTCATTACTCAAATTCTTTGTACCTCAAATTGTAGTTAGATCAAAAATTATCACTTGGGCATCTTCTTTTCATTACAGTTCTGGAAGAATTGTACTTCTGAACTCCACCAGCACACTCTGTAACTTCTGTCTCTCTTTTTAGGTGCCTGAGAGCACTGGACCTTCTGCAGGGCTTTATCCTTCGCATTCTGTCCCAACCGATATCCAGGAGGTCCCAAACACAGACTGACTAGGTAGAAATTATTCCTGATCCCATGCTAAAAGAGTTAAAAGGTATTTTCTGGCAGATTACAACAGCTTTTCATCAGACATCCCGTGGAGCACCACATACTGTGACAGAAGTTAAAATGTTGATAGCTTCAATTTCTATGCATGCAGAATTATATATTTACAGCCATTTTTTTGAGAATCTGCATACACAGCTAAGACACTTCTGCACGCATGTCTCTGATGATTATTTTTTTCTCCTAAATGAGTATGTGTATGATTAAATTATAACAGTTTTCTACATAGCTTCCTTAATGTTTAGACTGATTGACAGAGGAATATGTTTTGCTCCCATTACTTCAAAAAGCTCTCTCACTGAAAGTAAATAGTGATTAAAGGAACCATAAACATTTCTTCACTCAGAATTAAAGCTACTTCAGCTACTTCTTTCATAGAAGCTACAGAAAGAAGTGAGACAGACGAGGTGATATTATTGCACAGAATCTGCTCATGGCACAAACATTTTTTAAGTGTCTTCATATTTCCGCAGGAAGTAACGCAATTATCAGAACAGACTTGGATCTTGATATGTTTTATTATCCCACAGTACCATTGCCAGCATGAATAAAAGAAACTAAGCAGACAGAAACTGAAAAAACTCCAACCGCAATCAAGTTGCAATTAGTTATTATGAAAAGCTGCTTTGTTACAATATCCTTTATTGTAGATCCTGCTCATCATTAAAAAGAGAATTGATTATTACGGAAGACTCCCAGGGGTTTAAGCACATTCCAGATGAAAAATAGAAATCTGGAGAGAAAAGCCCCCAGTGTTCTTGCCAAGCAGAATTTGGGGAGGGTGGTATTTGTGGATGTTCATGTAGCTTGTCTCTTAGGACATGATCTTACTCTCCTTGAAGCTGTGTTAATTTCATCAGTAACAGAACTGGGCTCCAATTTTCATTCACGCTGGATTTTGATTCTCTGCTTCTCTTCTCCCATCGTTTTATCATGGCTGGGAAAGATGTAAACTGTACAAACAGATGGGATTTTGCTACACTACTTAACATGTTGATCAATCACATCATCTGCTATGTGAGCCACCCTTCCCTCTCCTCCACTCCCTCCACAAACACACAAAGAAAACCACCAGACTGTTTGTATATCATCAGTTATGATGATGGGCAACATATTCCTCAGTTTGCTTCCCTCTTCAAATATACAAAGGTCTACACGAGGTTTTTCAACTAACTTAACCATAGCTACACAATGCTCAGAAAAAACCCTTGGCTCTGGTTTCTGATGTGCAGTATAAGATGCAGGACATATGTGCCCACAGCTTCTTGGAAGTCTTCCTTGGGTGCTGGCATAAGAACACACCACAACTGTCTGGGGACATCTTTAGTGACAAGATGTCTCTTTATAACACGGCTGTTGCTCTTAAAATGTATTATGGCAGTGACTTGTAGTCCCCAAAATTCAAGGCGTTTCCTGAGCTAGGCACCATATGGTTACCAAAAACCATTCTGCAAAAGCTGCCATGATGACGATAGGCAGGGCAGGAAAAGTGGAGAATGAGTACAAAAAAACAGATCGCTGTAAAAATGATAAATGATAGGAGAATACATAAAAAGCAATAGTCATTGCACATTCACATTTGTTACTAATTATATGTCTAGTGTTTGCCAGTAGAAAAATGCTATGTGGTCTGAGGATATCAAAGAAAAGTTGCAAGAAAAGGTATTTTTTTTTAAATTAGACTAGCTGAAATGGCTTAAAAAAATCAAAATGCCTTTTGGCACGAAGAATTTCCATTGGTCATCTCTTCTTTGTGCTGAGACTGCTAGTGAAGATTAGAAGTTGATTTTTTGAGACCACACTTCTTGTTACAAGGGACTTGGGAGTGTAGGAAGAACAGATGAAACACACTCTCCAGACTACTGGGACCAGAGCTGATCTCCTGGAAGTAAACATCTTGAAGAAAATGGAGCAGGGCCAAACACTCCTGACTTAAACAATAGGCTTCCTTCTTGCATGCAAATGAGACATTGGGGCTGGATCCCATTTTTTAAGGAAATGCATAAACAGAATCATACCTATTTCATTACAGGTACTTACCACACATAGATTGCAAAGCTCTTCTAGCAGCTGTGATGCTGCTGCTTTGTAAAGATGCTTAGGAAAGACATTGAACTGCTCCCTGCCTTAAGAAGTGCTATCTAATAACATTTCAAATTGCATTCAGAACATGTGGGGGAGAAAAATCAATGTTTGGCCAAACATATCAAGGAAAAAAACTCCTTGGCAAAGTAGCCATGTTTTTCAGAATCCTATGTGCCCAGCTCAAGTGCTACTAAAGTCAATACAAAAGCTCCTCTGGTGTTCCAATAGAATAAAAACATTGCGCCAAGTAGATAATAAAATAGAAACCTAAAACCTTGACTGTGAATCACATTTAAAATGCAAGTGATATGCACCTGATATTCTTTGGACCTAGTGTTTTAGTGTGAGAATTGGGTAAAATCCTGATTCTCAAAGTGCACAAAGTCCTTTCACCTGGTGCATATATTAGCAAGAGAATTTTGCAAACCATCAAGATTTTAATGGATATATCACTTCTGTTAAATGTTGTCTGAAAAAGCTGTGGCATCTAATATTTAAACATCAAAGGAGTTGAACATATTGCAGCAAAACTACTGATCTTTAAAGGCAGAAGAAAGCCACTATGTTTAATACAGAGAGATTGAAGTCTTCCCTGCATTATCTTGCTATTGTTCAATAATCTGTGTCCTGTGTCCATTCAGAGGTAGCCGCATATGATTAAAATGTTGAAAAAATCCCACATTTCAGTGGTGGCAACAGTACGGATGCAAACGACTTTTGATTTCAATTTGCTTAAAGCAAAAAATGTAAGAGCAAGAACTTGCTACTCTTTAGGATGCATTCCTGCTAGGGATAAACCACGAAAATGTGAAAAACATATGTATACCATTACCTTATGTATATCTGCATTCTGTGACTGGATTCAACTGATTCAGAACACTTTTCTGATAGCAACGATGCTCTCTGCAACATTTTTTATTATATTCTATATGTCTGGATATTGTAATTATATTAGAGAAAGAGACTCAGAACCCAAGATCTCAAGATCCAAACCCGAATGCACTCTCTGCCACAAGGTTTGCCTCAGCAAAGGCTCTGCATAATATTAAAGTTAAAAAAACAAAAAATAAATTTAAAAAAATGAGACTAAAACTTCTATGTGAAAATCGACCAGATTTACAGACTACTAAGATAAATAATTTCCAAAAGAGAAAGGATTTCTATAAAGAACAATCTAATAGCAAACAAAAACTAGACCAATATTAAGTTGTTTGGCTGTGCTTTATATGTGTCACTGATGGAAAAATTGGTGAATACTGTTGTGAAAAGGAAACTGGATAAAGGATGGAGAGGAATGAGACTTACTGTTCATGTCTCTCAGCTGTTCTTAAAGCTGCTAACGCACACTACATCAATACCTAGACAGGTCTCGGGGGAACACAGAACTCCCCTCACTCAGAAGGTCCATGGCTCAAGAAAGAATAAAATAGCTTGAGAAGATCCAAAGTTTTGGATCTCCTCAAATCTCACTGAAAGGGTGTTTTCAGAGCAGTTTTGAAATAACTGGCAGCAGTTAGGTACCCAGTGAATAAAATAGTCAATAACTTAATGACACTAAAATCAAAACATTGTCTAAATCCATGATCAATGGGGCATACTCACAGTGTCTTTAAAAAGAAAAGGAAGTAAAACTGGTGGCACATGATAGATCTTGGTACTACTGTCTCTCTCTTGCTTGTTTAACTTCTGAGCTGAACTATACTGAGATAGTCGGTTACCTTTCCCTTTCTCCTTACAAATCTTACCTCACAGTATTTGGTAGCATCCTGTAGACTGCTCCAGTTAACACATCCCAAACCTTTATGGCTGCAGCATTTAACTAATCAGTTCAAGCTCATACAGTGAGAGAGTGCAGAATGGGTGAATAACCTAACATGAACAGCAAGCACCTGACCTTCAGCCAGGGCAAGAGCTCATGCTGATCACTTTCCAAGGACAGTCCCAATCTTGGTTTCAGATTCAGTGTCTTAATAAGAGGAATCAGGGAAATTTGTGGGAACCAGATGATGTCAAATTTTTTTTTCTAAACTTTAAATTTGAAGAACAGTAATCATGAGGTAACTGACATGTCTGTCTATACACGTATGCTTCTGGTAACCAGTCCCTACATTTAGGAAAGAGATATGTCACTTTGGATACTTACAGGGAAATACTAACTAAACACAGAGGTGACTCCCAGCTTGACTCCGGCAGCAACACGGAGTATATATTCATGAAGCAGATTTCTTCTAGATGCCTCTAGGGATGAGCAAAACTAATTAAAATGCCATCAAAAAAGTAATGTCATTCTTTCTCCACTAAATTCAGGCACAAATTTAATTCTCCAAATGCTACATCGAAACTGCACTCTAAGAAAGAGTAATAACTCTTGTTGGCTGAATAGGATGTAAGCAGTTCTCAGGGACTGTACATGGTATTTAAACTAGCAATCTTTCAAATCTGCAAAATATTGAATGGAACAGGAATGCAGAGAAAGGAGTTCCCAGCTGCAATAATTTCTTACCCTGTCTTTTCCCAGAAATTATTATATAGTAAAGCGGTCAACGTCTTTCCTTCAGCTTCATCTCGGGTGGCAGCATATTTATGTGTCTGACAGGTATGATGATCACTACTTGTCACCATTCATTATTGATCTCAACCACATTTCCCACATTCTGCTTTGAAAGTACACACATATTGAAAAAGCAAGAAAATAGATGAGCAATTATATCTCAATGTATTCCCCTCTCAGTCCTAAGCATTGGAAAGAACACGTTTGTCAATGCTCATTCAGTTGATGGAAAAGGTCAATGTACATCGAAGAAACAGTTGATAACGAAATATTATCTAATCTTGCTGTCATAGGTTGTTTTAATGTACCCTTCTCGTGGAACCTACATTAAGAAAAACAGAAGGGTCAACTTAATGTAATACGGAAACTGCAATATCAAGTAAAGAAAGGAGGGTTAGAATTAACAATCTAACTACCAGTTTTGATGGCAACATGGTAAAGGTTTGAGCAATCTACAAAATGTTGTAAATTGCAATAAAGATGTCCATTAATATTAAGTGGGAAGGATTTTGCTTGGTGTTCTTTTGTGAGGTGTTTTTTTTTCCTCCAAACTCTCCATTAAAAAAAAATAAAGCAAAACCAGATAATTTAGAAGACAGATAGTTACTGTTCAATTATAGGGGAGTTTTCTGTTACTCTATGAAAGCACCTTGGTTTCATAATGTGAGTCAGAGAAAACTACTATGTGACCCAGCAGCTCCTCTTCGAAATTCTGGAGTTGCACAGATCACTTTTAGTCAGGAATATAGCATGGAAAATATTTTTATTTTAAGTAGGTGTTCTCATACGTTTGTATTCAATAGGCAGCATTTTTGACCTTGAGAGGCAGCTATTCATAGGACTTCCTCTATCCTTAGGCAGAGACTAAGGTGAAGGGAGTTCCTGCCATTTGCAAAAGAATCTGAAGTCCCTCAAGTACCCTTGTTGCAATTGCTCATGTCTCTGAAGTGGCATATGGACCTAAATTCCTCGAAGAAGACAAGTGCTACTGTATTTGTTTTATAACAAACATGAATGAGCTATGCAAATCTCACTCCCTCCCCTCCCAATTATCAGTCCTAGCAGAGATAAGGTTATATGCATTTGGTTGTCAAACCCAAAGTAATGGGCTTACTGTAATTTCAGCTGTGTGTAGCCCTGCCAGCCCTGTGACAGACCAAGGGGTGACAGCCCTCTGCTACTCACAAATCATTTGGTTTGCTCTGGGTCCTGAGGTCCAGAGCCCAGGTCATGACACTAATCTGACAAAGCCATCTTGGTGGAAATATGTGGTCCTGAACACCCACATCCACGCAAACACAAAGACTCTATAGTGAAATGGAACAGTATGTTGGCTTCAGGCCAGGGAGCTCCAATATACTATAGTCAGCAAAAAAACAGCAGCTTTGGAAGAGTTATTCAGAGTTACAACAATACAAGAGAGATTTCTGAAGGTAAGAAATACCCCAAAAAAGCAGATTCGGTTTTCAGGTCTCAGGAACAAATACGACCTTTACAGAAGCCTTGTTTTGTTCCAAAGGCAGAGCTCTAAGAAAAATTACTTTAAGTTTTATTACTCATATAAGTCTTTTAGAGATGCATTAAAACCAAACATATGAGAACCATTTATTTTAAAAGGCCACGCTCATGGTTTTCAGAGGTGAGAGCCTGAAATTCCTTGTGTGTCTGCTTTCCCTCGTTCAAGAGTAAGTTGCAGTGACCAGAGTGCCAAGCTAACAGAGTGCCAAGCTCCTTACTGATGTGACAGCCACAAACCTTGTGCAAGTGGCCCATTTCCGAGGACCAAAAACACTGATATTCTGCAATACTAAACAGGAAGAAAACAAAGGAAATCACCAAACCTGATCCTGTCACAATGTTCACAAACTTCTCTGCATACTTTTTCACATTACTGAACAGCAGTCATTAATAAACTGTTGCTGCCAGGCAGTGAGACATCAAAGCTTTGCTGAATACTCCAAACCTGGGGTAATCCATTCCGACTAATATCTGACAAATGCTAAGGTTTGTTGTATCCATTGAAATCAGGTATGTATGACAAAATACATACTGATACAGAGAAAAAGAAATGGATATTCCCTTAAATATCATTTACTGGGACCCTGTTACCATATTTCTGGCCTATTATTCTTGGCAGCATTTTCTTACTCCAGACTCAGTATTTGTTATCCCATGCATAAATTGTATTGATACTCTCTGGATAACAGGATACAGACTTCCACAGCCACCTGCACAGCTAAAATGCAGCTTAAGCTGTCATATCTTGCTGTATCACGTGGACTGTGCATCATCCATATCCATTCCAAAACCTCAGGCAGGCATCATTATCCAGGCCTAAGCCTTTGACCATATCACATCATCTACACGTCATTTACTGACCCGCTCTGCTTTGCCATATCAAATATAAGGTCCTTTTCCTGACTTCCAAAACCTTCATAATTTATTATGGCGCTCTCATAAATTCTCATGTGCTATCAAACTGTTGATGACTATAGTAGTAAACTATGATTTATGATATGCAGTCCATGACCACCACAGTCTGCTATATAACTTTCAAAATTGCATCATCCCATCAGCCCCTGAGGAACTAATTTAGGCTTCCTTATGCTCTCCTGCATATTATACTTACGAAACCTTTACAGTAGCCAGGTCAGTTCAACTGCTGGTTATGATGCTAACTTGTTGCAGAATCACATGATCCTAGATCAGTTTGAGTTGGAAGGGATCTTTAAAGGTCATCTAGTCCAACACCGTTGCTATAGCTAGAGACACCTCTCATTAGATCAGGTTGCTTAAAGTCCCATCGAACCTGATCTTGAACACTTCCAGTGATGGGACATCCACAATATCTGTTTGAGCATCTAACCACTCTCATCGGAGGAAATGTCTTTCTTCTAATCTGAACCTCCCCTCTTTTAGTTAAAGACACTCTGCAGGGGTTCTTCTTCATTATGCGAGACGGGAATGACCAGACACCAATATGATGTGCATCGACTCCCAATTTACTGTCACATAATCATTTCTTATATACTTTTCCCAAATGCTGTATACGTGCTACAACTCATGATAGTTAATACTAAGCATCACGTGCTATGCATAAGGCCTCAAAGTTTCATTTTTGTAACAACTTAGACACCAACCTCATTGTGTTAAAACACCATCCCTATTGTACTTAAAACATCAACCTTATTGTGCTTAAAATATCACCCCATCTATTTGGCCTTCATTTAGTTTTCTCTCACACTAGATTATGGTTATGCTTACCTTACATTTTACTTAACTTTATACTATCGTTAGTAACATATGTTACAATTTGTTAGTCACGTACATGCAATCACACAATGCTTAGCTTAATGCTCTATCCTGTCTTCTTGCTTTGATCTTGTCTCTGTTACAGTCTGTAGTTTTGGTTTCCTACCTGCTCAAGCTTGCTGACACATAGGCATTCTTTTCTTTTCTTTTTCTGCTGCCCAAGGCGATTCAAAGATGAACTGCTAACTTCTTCCATCTTTTTTTGACTCCATAACATTAATTATAGCCCAGGCCCCAATAACACTACCTCTTGACTTGTCACTACAGACCCTGGTAAAATGTCTCTCCATCTTTCTCATTAGATCTCTTTATATAGTGAAAGGTCACAATAAGGCCACCATGGAACCTTCTGTTTTCAAGGCTGAACACTAACAATTCTCAGTCTTTATTCACAGGAGATGCACTCCAGTCTTCTGACCATTTCCAGAGCCCTCCTCTGGACCTGCTCCAACTGGTCCACGTCTCTCTTCAGCTGGGGGTCCCAGGGCTGGATGCAGCACTGCAGGAGCAGTCTCACCAGAGTAGAGCGACAGAATCATCTCCCTAGATCTGCTGGACAGATATGTATATGCAAACTGTTTCTGCTGGACAGATATGTATATGCAAACTAGGAAACAGTTTGCTTTCACATAATCATAGAATCATAGAATAGTAGGGATTGGAAGGGACCTTTAGAGATCATCCAGTCCAACCCTCCTGCAGAAGCAGGTTCACCTAGATCAGGTCCCATAGGAACATGTCCAGGCAGGTCTTGAAGACTTCCAAGGAAGGAGACTCCACAACCCCTCTGGGCAGCCTGTGCCAGGGCTCCCTCACCTGAACAGTGAAAGTTTTTTCTTATGTTTAAATGGAACTTTTAGTGTTCCAGCTTCATCCCATTACCCCTTATCCTGTTGCTAGATACAATTGAAAAATGGGATGCCCCAACCTCTTGACACCCACCATTTAGATATTTGTTGATATTAATGAGATTCCTCCTGACGTCTCCTCTTATCCAGACAAAACAGCCCCAGTACCCGCAGCCTTTCCTCATAAGGAACATGTTCCAGTCTTCTGATCATCTTTCTGGGCTGCAAGCACACACTGCCAGCTCATGTCCAGTTTTTCATCCAACAGTACCCCGAACTCCTTCTCCACAGGGCTGCTCTCAACAGTCTGCAAATTTAACTTGTCGCTGCTTCTGCTGGAGTCCATCTAGTCATGGTAACTTCCTCTTCTTTCTCATTCATGCAGCACTATGGACAAAGAAGATGCCCAACTGTGGCAGAGGAGACTGTTTTTTCTTTGGGGAATATGACCTAAACAAATCCAGGACGATGTGACCATGCTGAAGAGAGTCACATCTTTGATTTTTAGCTGTGAAAGCAAGATATTTTAAGCAATCTGTCACATCATATCCATTTACATCTATTGGATTCAGAATTAAGATCTGTATTTGCTGTCAGGAATAGCTGAATCGCCTCACTTTAGGATGCCCATCATTTGGTATGATAATGTCCACCTTAGAGTAGGAAGCAGCAGCTGAGAACTGTTGTTTTCTCCAGCTTCTCTCTGAAGACCACCCTTTCCAGTCCACTGAAGACCTACTCACACCTGGGCAAGGTCAAACAACCTTCAGTCAATCCCTCTTGCCACAGTTGAGTACCTTGACTGAGATTGTGCAGTGTCTAATCTCACTGAGAGGGCTGAGGATCTCAGTGACCAGTGCTGCAAGTTATAACCAGCTATTGGAATTTAACATCACCTCTACAACAACAACAACAAGATGGATTTAAGAAAATCTGTTGCCCTGCTGTCAATACACTGTCCTCAGTGGAGTAACAGGGGCTTCTCATACACAAATTGAAGTAAATGGCTTGTATTAAATTTTAGCGAGTGGCAGAGAGCTAAACCAGCTCAGGATACTTTGTTCCCTCCTAACTGGGATAGGGATTAAAAAATGGTTCACTGTTCTTCTCTTTCTTCTAGTCAAGACTGCACGTTTCACCTTATTTTCCTCCCCTGGGCTGACTCAAAATCAGAGACATAGAACTTGTACCTCCAACAGACTTGATATCAGTTGCTACAGGCTGCAAGACTTGACAACACAGACAACTTCACCTGATTTTGTAGGAATGCATTGTTTCTGACTCATTTTCAAAAAAAACCTAGAAGGTTTGACTGCTTCTTCTCACCTAATGGCACAAGCTTAGATTTTGCAGGTATTTATTTCTCCTTATTCCTTACCCAAACTGTCCACAGATTAGCACAGCTTAAGAGGAACAAAGAGGTTAAAAAGAGTAGAACTTGATTTATTTATTTTTTTTTTCCCTGCCACCATTTGGTGCTGCTGTGGGACCACAAACAACCTTGGCTCTTTGTCCTTTTTTTTTAATAAGGATAAATGCAACTGCCAGCCCCAATCCTATGTGATCACCTTTTATGTAAGAAAAAATGCCATATGCACACATTTCAATTTCATGAGACAACATGCCTAGCTCATCTAATATCTCTCCAGGGTTGTGTATCACCCTCAAACATCCAGCTGTAGATAAAGCCACATGTCTGCAATCACGGGAGCTTCAGGGAGCATCCACTGATCACAAAGACACATCTTTTTCCTTAGATAAGTATAGGAATAGCATACCAGAAAGCACTATCTTATCAGAAATTCAGTCCCTCATCCCCACCACCAACCAACCTCTGATAAACTTCAGGTCTCCTTCACAATACAGAGGAGTTATAGCTACTTAAAGTAAGTCACTGTGTTTATCAAGATCAGAAAACAAACATTTTCTTCCCCCGTTTGATTCCCAGAAATGTCTGAAATTTTCTGGTCACAATTTTCCCAAAGAAAATAATTAAAATAATATAGCTTAAGGCTGATATTCATCTTGGAAAAACTAATCCCAAGTTGTCAAAGTGCAGCACAGTCATTAATCTTACCCCCCCAAAAAAAAATAAGAAAAGAAATTAATGAAGTGTTCATCAGAGATGGTACTCCTAAGGGTGCTCATTGGGACTGTGAGTGCAGCTGAGCTAGGCTGAGCTGATCCCTCCTACCAAAACACACCCTGCCACAGGGCTGGCGGTATGCCCCTCCAGCCCCAGCGTGCCAATGCTCCTCCCCAGGACACAGGCCACATGTCAGCTCTCATTCCACAGAATTAAGAGGATAAACTCCAGGCCATGGTAGTGAATTGAGACTTGCTTCAAAGGCAGAAGGATATGATTAATAATCCTACAGAATTTTTAAGAGCACTGTAAATGTTCCTCAAGGAGCTTCCCTGATCCATTTCTACCATGGACCCCCTCTGCTTGTGTGTGACACAAGGTTTTATCAGCATTCCTCTCGGAAAAGTGCATAAACTCTATTGTGGCTCATCTCCACTAATACAGCCAGATCCTGAAAGACTCACAATAAACTCTTTATCCCATATCACAGAGTAAACTGTTTTTTCCCATCAACCTACCTTTCTCCCTCTCACCCTTTTCTCTGCCCCTAAACACAGAAGACTTTGAGTGTAATTTTGTAATCTGTAATTACACCTGAAAAAATCAGTTCACAAAATACACCACTTGAGTTATGATTTTTAAAAATAAAACTAACATGAAATGCTTATAATGTTATGACATTCAGATTTAGCTGATTAAAATTTATTAAAATGGGTATATATGAACACATAGAGAAAAGAGTGAACAGAGATATTCTCAGAGAAGATATCTTTAACTGAAAATTGCCTTCATATTTTGCTTCCTGCAAGGTTATACTTTTAAATGCTACAAGTAGAAAAATCTGCATAACTAATATACATCAATCCCAACTTATTCTGTTTTTGAAACTGTTCAGTCGCTGATGCCTTTGTCCTAGAAGGTCAATCATTTAAGAAGACAATGTTTTGCCTTTTTAGAGCACTATATATCATAAGAAGTGTTGAAGAACGAACTTCACTGAAAGCCTTTGATGAAACATTCCTCTGAAAAGACAAAAATCAATAAAATCTTTGAAGTGTTGCTCTGAAGTAAAACTGGTCTCATTTTCTGATGTGCCAGCATAAAACTGACTTCTGAGCAATTTGTACAGAAAAGAGTAGGAATTGTCTCATTTGAGATGGAATCCATCAGAAAATCAACTGAAAGCTTACACTATGTTTTATATAAATGCTTTGAGAGGCTAACAAAACAAACAAATGCAGTTAACATTTTTTAAAAATCATGAAAGAGCCAAATGCTTGAATTCAGTGAGGTAGGTGTCCCATATCTACCTGGAATTCATATCTACCTGGAAAGAGGAATTTCCCAGTTCTGAGGATGCAGACAATTTTCTTGGAAAGAGTTGAAGAGGTCTGCTGGTAGTGCCTGCAGCCTGCCCTGTGGTCCATCCAAAGCCGATGTGGCTCAGGAAGATCACACACATGCCATAGGACAAGGTACACCTAACCCACAGCAATCTGCTGTACCAGACACCGAAGTCTGTCTGTATTTAATTTAGTTTTTAATAGCATGCATGCTATTTTCCTCAAACCCATGCCCATACTGTATTCATTAATTTGTATAAAAGGCAACAAGCTTTCACTTCCACTTCTGCAAATGCACATCATGTACCTGCCACGGAGCCACTCTGCACTGATACCTTCTTATGCATTTATTCCACCATTAATAATCACACAGACTAACAGAGCAATTCAGAACCATCGGATGATAATACTGCCTAACAGGATTGCAAAAGACTTTTCCATCCCTTCTTAAATAAAAACTGCTAGCAATAAAAGGTGTGTGTACAGCTCACCATTTCAGATGTTCAGCAACATTTTCCCCTGTTTCCAGGGTTACTCCAGCACTTATGAGATATTCATAAGCATCAAAGTAATGCTTTAGCTGCTTCAAATGTCACATTTTCACGTTGAATTGCTAAGAAATGTTTTTGATTTAACATGACATTTTCATGCATGTCACTGCCTTAATATGTTCTCACACAGTTGTTTTTTTTCTTTTAAATATTTTTTTTTTTTAACATGTTAAAGTATCTTTTTGTGATTGCTATTCAAAAAGCCTTCTTTGGAGGAAAGGTTAGAAGTAGACAGAAGAAACTGTGTCATTTTTTTTCTCAGCATCCATCAGGAGAAATACAAGCCAAATACTCAGACCACTTCCATGGGACCACAGGCAGTACTCACAACGCTCCCGAGCACTGCCCTGTCCTTGCCTTGCACATCCCGCCTCTGAAGCCGTCTGCTGAAGATTTGCTTCCACTCCCCCTTTTGTGTTCCACATCTTGTTTCATTCTGAAACATAATTCAGCATCACTCCCACAGTGCAATGCTCCCTGCAAATTCAGAATTAAATTACTTGCAGTACACAAACACGCTGGGCGGCATCGATGTGCCCATGTCACACCAGACGTCAGACAAAGCCCAGAACAATCCTCACTCAAACCAGACTCATGGCACTCTGACCTTCAAGCTAATCTCAGTGTCAGGAAATATTAATTTTGCTAAGTTCATTGCGTATTGGGCATTTTTTGGGGAAATGTTCTCGTTTGTAATCTTGTCTTGTGTAACGTTACTTCCAGGATTATAAGAGTATGGTATGGAATCAGACTTTGAAGAACAATTTTACAAAATCAGAGCAGATATATTTATATTTCTTTAATTTTGATAAAATAATTGCAAATAATAGAAAAGAAACAGATGGACAATCCCAGCAAGCAGAAGCAAATATGGTCTCTGCTTAAACTGTTGCTGACTCACGTGACTAGATCACTGTTTCAGCAAAGAATGAGACGACATCTCACTACTCCATGAGATGCAGGATTTCAGGTAACCAGATGGAATGATGGGAATTAAGACAACATCAATATGAAGTCTTAATGTTTTAAATTACAGACATCATAATTTTGTGACCACTGAAATAGTACAGAGCTGATTTGTAAAAGAGAAGAAATGTCCACACAGGCAGCCACGAACCTAGCAAGATCTCCAAGGTCATGAATGTGACTTTCAGTGCCTCCTTAATGATCTTTTAAAAGTCTTTGAAAATCTTTTGCGACACTAGAGGGTCCTGGCACAGTTAATGGGCAACGGCTACTCTGAAATAATGTGAAGGACCTCTCAGTGTCTCTGTTAGAGCTCATTCACAATAATAAGCTCCAGACTGCACTAACTTTTTTTTTTTTTTTATTTTGCCTCAGAGCAGTTCTTAAAATATTCAAAATAATCAAGTTGATTACTCTCCAGCTATATATATGTGTGGGTGATATATGAGATCTTAGGGTCTTGCACTCTTTTTCATGCTCCTGAAAGGAAAAAAACAGCTTTACACCTTCATTAATATTTTGCAGGCCACAAATATATTCTATGAAATGCAGCCTGAAATGAGAGAATAAAGGAATTTTCTGAGCCACTGGCAATGGGTTTTGAAAGATCGTGTAGATCTGGTGAGCCCATGAAGAAACAGAAAAAGGAAGACGTGGTCTCTGTCTTTCAAAAAACAGATAAAAATTACCCAAAAATCAAAGCAATGTGCTTCTGGCCCATGCAAAGGCAGACCATCCAAGTCCCTGGTCCTCTGCTTCACCCACAGGGTGAACATACCACTTGGATGTCACATTAAAGGAGTATCAAAAGAGGAGAAAATTGCTGAAGTATCCATGGGAAAGTGAGTATGACATGGAACAGAAGCTTTCTGCATCACGGCTGCTTTCAGGAAAAACAATGAAGAACCTGAAAGTTCATTTGTAATGTGAAAAACCACATCCAAGAGGACACTGCTCTTTCCCCGAGCAAAGTGATCCATCAGAAACGCTTAACTTTAAATGACTTAAAAACAAAGTCAAGCATTTACAAAAATAATTTTAAATAATATTATTTACAATATATCTAACCAGAATTTTACCTTACTGGGTGACAGAAACCAGCAAGTCTGTCACTGGGAACTCTGTGTTAGACATTGCTGGCAATTCCTCTGTTTACTAATCCGACTCTGCTTTTTATCAGCCCTTGCTGGAGTCATGGTGATGAGGCTGCTACTTCATAACTGAATAATGCAGCTTTATGGATTATTAATTCCCTGCTGCATGGTTTGATGCGAATGTGTGGAAAATGAAGGGAGGCCCAATGGTTGTGGAGGAAGATTTCTGTACAAACCTGCCAATCCCACTGCCCAGAGCCAAATCCACACTCTCCCTTTACTAATGGCTGAGTCTGCAGCTTCAGAAGGCATTAGAGATTTGACAAAATCACGAAGAATGACAAAAAATCGTCTAATGTGCTTCACCTCTGTCTTCCACTCTGCTTTGAAAGTAGGATGAGGATTCAGAGGCTATGCTGATTGTATTTAATTCATCATGTAATGTTTTGCTCTCCAAAGTTATTTCACTAGATTTGAAGTTGCTGCAGGTCAGATCTGAGCTTCTAGAATTTCTTGGATTGTAAAAGTATACTATTCCACAGAGTTTCTGTTCATAATAGGAGACAAGGGTCCTGGAAAGAAACACTAGACGAGAAACTCAAATGATTTCTAAAAAAAATGTAAGTGCTTTATTGCAAAAGATAAAGGAGAGAAAGAGAAATCACAATACAGAATTGCAGCATAGCAGTGTATGAACTTGAATGAAGTTTTACAGCAAAAGAGGGAGGAGACCTCACAGAGAAACATAGTAAAGAAGACTACAAAGTATAAAAGATTAAACTGTATTTCTATGCTACATGCTAACCCCCAGGGTATTTCAGGGTGTAAATACTCTCAGAGAGTATGCCTAAACAAGAGTCTGGAGAGAGCTATTTCTGTCAATTAAAGGCAGATTTTTCTGTCACTAGTGCTGAAGTGGCCATTTTATTCCCTGCCAAACTACAGATTGCTTCGAAAGAAAGAAGGTTTCTTTTTTATTATGATGACTCTAAACCAGTTACAGCTGTCTAACAAAACAGATGTGGGTCGGCAGAATTGGAGGAAAGTTCACTGGATCGACTCTAAAGGAAATAATTGCGAGACAAAACACTCTTCTGGAGCCCTAAGTCAGCTCTGAAATGCTAACAGCTTTAGTATGGACTCCCCCTTTCTTCCCAACGGCACGATCTGCTGGCAAATGAAGGCGCTGCTGATATTTGCTTGCTCCTGGAAGGCATCAGTGCCGCACGTGCTCCTGTGATGCTCAGAATTTTAATGCTGCCCTATTGCAAGAAGAAAAAGCCCCACTGATCCTTATCATGTGTCCTGCTCCTCCCTCCCATAATTTTCCTCAGCTTTTTTCATTTCCTGCAATCAAAAATAACTGTAAAGAAAACCCATCTTCCTTTTCCCTTTTGCATTATCTTGTTGGGTATACCCCATATATTATATGAAATACTTATGTTGTAATCAGAGTACTTATTCACAGTCAACACTCCAGTCACTACAGCTCCAGGGAACATATTTGAGCTATCTTTAAATTAGCTATCTCAGTATTGATAGCAGGGTAGCTATCATAACACAGAGCAAAGCACAGCATGCCGAAAATTGCAGTTGCTTGAAAGTTACCACAGGTATTTCTGAGAGCTGCAACCTCAGCAGCACTTGCAATGAAGGGCTTTTTTTTTTTTTTGCATATTTATTGTAAATGCCACAAGCTCAGAAATGAAGAAGGGAGGATAATGAAATGGAGAAAGAGGAGGAATAAAAACCAATATGAATCAGCTGAAGGAAGAAAGCAACAAATAAGCTGGCTTCCTTCATCCCTTAAGTATTGTAGGTTATTAAGTAGCATTATTTCCCTAATTACCATGTAAAAAAAATCTTTTTGGCCTAGATTTGCTCAAACTGGAGTCAAGGAGTAAAAAAACCTTAAAAAGCAAAATTAATGGGATAAGGGTATCAGACAGAAAGACTTGCCAGGGTTTAAAACTACATAGAAATATGATGCCAAACACTAGGAATTATGGAAAGTCATTGCTTTGATTAAAGCTTAGGACTCTAAAGGAAATTAGATTTGCAGTTGTGTAATGGACTTTTACACATTTGCTGCAATTTTCTCACAGGAAAGTGAGAAAGCATATGCTTATTTTTGGGTGAGAGAGAGCTATGGTCCTGGTCAGTAGGATGGATGGATAGTGGGAGGTTCTCACCTATTATGTCCAAGCAACATCTAACATTCCTATTTATCTCTTCAAGATCAGGATATTTCTGCACCTCGTGTTCAGGAATTGCCTGCATTTGGAAATTCACATCAGGCATCATGTACACAAGAGAAAGATCAGCAAAAGGACAATATGACTTTCAAAACAATCTTGGAACTCAGTAGCCAGCCTTGGTTGACTGAAACCACTATCTGAACAACCCAGTGTTCTGGATCACAGATCTTCACAGGAGTATACATAGAAAGATAAGCTGTCTGTCAGTTCTTTCTCCTCCTGTTTTAAGACTTATGACCTATTCACACAGATTAAAAAAACATTTTTACTGATGCTTTTTCAACATTTTAGGCATTTTATCTTAATTTTCACCCAGATGGTTTGCTCAGTCAGATAATTTATTAGATCAATATATTATGAAGCCAGCAATTACTGGAATATATTATGAAAGATCTGGAAGGCTCAAACAATCACGACAGTGGAAACAGTCCTTTAAATTATATCCCAAAACTTGCATAAAGTGACAAAACTTCTTTAGAACTATAGTAAACTCAGCGCTCTTCTCTCATTCCAGTGGAGTACCGCATGTCAGAGGTCTTATACAACCCAAGCAGAGATACAGAATAAAAATGAGCCCAAAAGCCAAAGCCTATCAAAAAAGATTTTAGTTTACAACATAGTGCTATAAATACTCAACAAAAAGCATTCCTGGCAAATACTCACTAGAGGAAGTGCCATAGATCTAGAAAGAGATATTAAAGATGAATGCTGAAGCTTAATTTTCTAAGAGATATCAGATTTTTAGTCTCTGTATGCTCTAGAGACAGAAAGTGAATTTGATCATGTGAAAATACTGTGATCAAAAGCTTGGATAGCCATAAAATGCTCTGGGGAAAGGAATGATATTGAATAACACAAACATTTAGTGTTGTACTATGGTCTGCACAGCTTCTTATCAATAAAAATTTACTTACCTGAACATATCCTGGGGCAAATATCATCTCCAGCTTCACCAAGACCCCTCAATTGAGCTCCATGAGTTCAGAGAGATGCAGAAAAGAGTGGCGACTATGTTATTTAATATAACTCATCATTTAAGAATCGTGCTAACGACATCCACCTACAGTGAAAGAAATGTATGGAAATGTCTAAAAGGCTGCTACTGGTTAACTTTTTATATAAAACTATCTTTCCCTTTTGGAGAAATTAGACTTTTTCAAATTAATGCAGCATATTCATGGGTGACTATCTATGTCCTCAGAGAACAGTAACATTAGAAATAATTATGAGCCATCTTAATTAATTAAGGCTGTTTTTCCACCCACTTAAGTTTTTAATCTATTGCTGCGCTAGCCAACTGAGAATTGACACACTGACAGTAGGAACTGATTGTATCACCATAAGCATTTTCTGAAAACGAAGAGTCAAACACTGTCTCGCCCTTGCAAAAGATTACAGCTCTAGGAAAGAAACTGGAACTAAATCAGGTAAAAGCAGTATCAGATATACAACGTGAGACATTTCTGTATTGATGTCTCTTACCCAAACCAAATTTCAGGGAGACATAGCTCATACCGGTACAGTTAACAGGCCAGAATGTGATCAATGTGACAAGTGTCCACAAAAGTAAAGAGAATCAACCTAAGCTCCCTTCAACATGAGTGGAAAAAACCCCAAAACTATTTTAATTATGTCCTTAATTTTGTCATATCTTCAAAAAGGCTTTTCAGAAAGAATAGTGCTTGCATTATCTCCAAATAATGTTAAAAATTTTCGCAAGGACAAACTATGCTGTATATCAAAGAAGGAGTGTTCATGCAGTGGCATCTACAAAAGCAGAGTAGGTTTCAGTACAAATCTCCTGGATTTGTGGGAAATGATGATGTGAACTTCCATTCATTCAAGAAAAAAAAAAACAATGTAATATATAAAAGCTACAATGGCTCAAGAAAATTATTTCACAGGTAAGCTTTAAAACTGCTATGTTTGATTATTCTTCAGTTATGTCCAGCTCTGTTAAGCCTGATATTCACCAACAGGGATGTGAAGGCTGAGGGCAGTCCTGGCTGCTGACAATGGAGGTCTGGTGGAGGTCACGTTCCTGAGAGCATGGAGCAAAGCAAGCAGTAAGATCACAGTCCTAGACTTAGGAGAAGACGCTTTTGTCTGTTCAGGGATCTGCCTGGAAGAACCCCATGAGATACCATCTGGAGCAAAGAAGGGTCCAAGAGCTGGCTGATTTTCAAGGATCACCTCCTTGAAGCTCAAGATTAGTCTAAAAGCAGGAAGTCAAGTGCTGGTGGGAGGCAGCTTTCATGGATGAAGGAACCGCTGACTGAACTCAAGCATTGGAAAAAAGTGTACAAGAGCTGGAACCAGGGACATGAGAAACGTAGAAACAGTCTGAAGATGCAAAGATGCTTAGGAAAACCAAAGTCCATCTGGAGTTTAATCTAGTGAGGGATGTGATAGGCAACAAGAGCTACCACATCTGCAGCAAAAGGAAGACTAGGAAAAATATAAGTCTGCTGCTGTTTGCAAATGGAGACCTATTGGCAAAGGACATGGAAACCACTGATGTATTCATTGCATTTGAGAAACTAGTGAAAGATAGACTAGAAAAGTGGGCAGTGAGTTATACTGAAATCTGTTATGCTTACAGGCTTGTGGTCAGTAGTATGAAATCCAGTTGGAAGTACAGTCACTAGTGGTGCACCCCAGAGGTTGATACCGGGACCTACTAAATACTGTTTAGCATCCTCATTAATTACACAGTATACCCTCAGCAAGTTTGCAGATAATGCAAAATTGGGAGGAATGGCTGATACAGCAGATAGTATACACCAGATACACCATTCAGAGGGATCTCAAGAGAACAGAGTTGACAGGCTGAGAAGGACATCATGAAGTTCAGCAAATGGAAATGACAAGTCTTGCCCCTTAGAAGGAATAACCCCAACCACCAGGACAGCCTAGGATCAAAGAGCTGGAAAGAGCAGCTTCTTTGCAGAGAAGGACCTGGGGGTCCAAGTGAACACCAAATAAAACATAAACCAGCAATGTGACCCTGTAGCAAAGAAGATCAACAACCTCCTGGGCTGCATCAGGCAGAGCATCACCAGTGGGATGAGGAATGTGATCCTCACTCTCTGCTCAGCACTGGTGAGGCCACACCTCCAGTGCTGTCTCCAGTGCTGGTCTGCCCAGTACAAGAGAGATGTGAACAGACTGAAAAGAGTTGAGCAAAAAGTAAACAAGTTAAAAAAAAAAAAATTAAAAAAAAGTTAAAAAAGTAAAGAAGATGGAGCCAGAGTCTTCTCAGTGGTGCACAGTCAAAGAAAAAGAGGCAACGGGCACAAACTGAAATACATTAAATTTAATTAAAAAGAATAAAAAGTTTTTTGCTCTTAAGAACAGTCAAATGTTGGAAAGGGTTACCCACAGAGATTGTGGAATTTTTTCCTTAGAGATATTCAAAATGCAACTGGACACAGCCCTGGGCAATCTGCTCTAGTTCACCCTGCTTTCAGCAGAGCATTTGTACTACATAATCTCCAGAGGTATCTTCTAACCTCAAATATTCTATAATTCTGTGATTCTATTTTTCCTAGCATCCTGATACCTGGCTTCCTACAGTGTGAAAGTGCATGGCATTTTAAGAACTCAACAGCAAAAAGTGTGTACATGCTTGTATTGACAAAAGCAGAGTAGCAGATGTCTTCAAAGGCATGCAATACTGGGCATTTCTAACTCCATGGAAGTTGTACCACAACTCCTGGTTTTGGGCTGAGAGAAAGAATTGACGCAAGTCCCTACATAGCAGAAAAGGAAGTTACCCCTTACTCATCATTTTTTAATCAAGTAAAAAGAATAAAAGAGTGATGTACATGCCACATGGCTCAGGAACACTGGGAAGCAAAGTGCCAGCAAGCAAACCACATCTGTGCTCCTGGAATATCATTTTACACTGTACATGGCTGGAATGTGCTAAAGCAGCATGGCCCATTTGGCAGGCATCGAATCAAACCCAGGGCCTCCATTCAGCCTGCTGCCTTTTCCCTGGGCAGTAAAAAGAATGGCTGGCTGAGCAGCCAAATGCCCCCTCCTGTGCAAGCCCACAGGCCCCTGGGCTCTGCTGGCTGCCTCTGAGGCAACAGATGGGAAGAGGCTGCTATTTCTGGGAGAGGGAGGGAGGGAGTGATTTTTGTCTGCCAGAGGGGCAAGACGCCTATCTAAGGAGGTAAAAGGTGGGAGTCGTGGGAGTCGGTTGCTGCTGCCCTGCGGTGGTGGTGAAGGCAGGTACTTGTGTAGGGAGGGTGAAGATAGGCAGATGCTATCAGAACAGCAGATGCTGTTTAAGGTGGAGGGATGGGGGTAGTCCTCTCTGGGATAAAAGAATGGATGCAGCTGCCAAGATCATTGTACAAGTGCGTCTCCACAAATCCCTCCTAACAGCATTAGTGATGAAATGTGTTGTTCTAAGTACCACAGTCCTATAGTACCTAATTGCCACTCCCCCATCAGGGTGCAGTGTGCTGGTCCCTGCCCCAGAACGATGCCTGACTCCTCTGGCATGTGCACAGCTTGGCAAGCCTCTTCCAAACCAATATGTTCCATCCTTACTATACTCCCTTTTTTGACTTATGTTAGTATTCAAGCATCACCTGTGCTTTAAATGAATTCTGCAATGAATCTTCCTATAGGAAGAATCTTAGAAAGAAGAGGTATTAACTTTTTGTCTACCAATAGGCTGTTAATCAGTTTTACTGGCAGGCTCCTGTACTCTCATGTAATTTTGGGGGGGTTAATTTTACTTTATTATGTTCCCTATCTATGCAAAACTCAGTGAGATCTCGATCGGTTTGAGAGGAGTTGGGCAGAGAGGAACCGCATGAGGTTCAACAAGGACAAGTGCAGAGTCCTGCACCTTGGAAGGAACAACACCATGCAGCAGTACAATCTGGGAGTGACCTGCTGGAGAGCAGCTCTGCAGAGAGACCTGGGAGTCCTGATTTATAATAAACTAACCATGAACCAGCAATGTGCCCTCATGCTCAAGAAGGCCAATGGCATCCTGGGATGCATCAAGAAGAGTGTGGCTAGCAGGTCAAGGGAGGTTCTTCTCTCCCTCTACTCTGCCCTGGTGAGGCCTCATCTGGAGTCCTGTGTCGAATTTTGGGATCCCCAGCTCAAGAGTGATAGAGAACTTCTGGAGAAAGTCCAGTGAAGGGCCATCAAGACGATCAGGAGACTGGAGCATCTTCCTTATGAGGAAAGGCTACAGGACTTGGGGTTGTTCAGCCTAGAGAACATTGAGGGGGATATTATAGATATTAGAATCATAGAATCAAAGAATGGTAGGGGTTGGAAGGGACTTTTAGAGATCATCTAGTCCAACCCCTACGTTCACCTAGATCAGGTTGCATAGGAACATGTCCAGGCAGGTCTTGAAGACCTCCAAGGAAGGAGGCTCCATAGCTCCTCTGGGCAGCCTGTTCCACTGCTCCATCACCCTCACAGTAACATAGTTTTTTCTTATATTTAAGTGGAACTTTTTGTGTTCCAGTGATATTATAAATATCGCTGGAACACAATTTAATAATATTTAGATATTATAAATATCTAAAGGGCAAGTGTTGAGAAGATGGGGCCAGTCCTTTTCTGTAGTGCTCAATGACAGACAAGGGTAATGAGCACAAGCTGGAACACAGGAAGTTCCACTTTAACATGAGGACATACTTCTTTCCTGTGTGAGCCCTGGCACAGGCTGCCCAGGGAGGCTGTGGCGTATGCTTCTCTGGAGGTTTTCAAAACCTGCCTAGATATGTTCCTGTGAGATCTAGGTGGAACTGCTTTATTTGGGGGGGTTGGACTGGGTGATCTCTGGAGGTCCCTTCCAGCCCCCACCATTCTGTGGATAATTATGATGTAACTTTTCACAGATATATGCAAATATGCCTATATGCAAAGAAATATGCAATATTAGTCACAAGAGATACAGCATCAGAATTCATATTCAGATGTAGTTAATAACTTGATTGATCCAAAAGAGAATGCATTGGAAACTGACATTCAATGGAATATGTATTTGATGCATGGATTTTATGCACTCACCTGTGCCGTAACTGCACATATCTATAGAAACTACCATGCTAGCCTTACCACTCCTAGACAGGGTGGTACTCTGGTTGGATGCATAATACTGGTTCCAAAAAAACAGGCAAACTCCAGGTCCTACATCCAGCTTGCTTATAAAACAGACTCACAAAGCTAATTCCCCACTGAGTCTGAAGTGAGGTGCCCATCTGCTCTTCTCAACTCACAGTGATAAACATCTGCTTGAAAACTTTTGAGAGACAATAACTTAGAACAAGATAAATGAAGATAAGCTATATCAGAAAAGTCACTTCTGATTTCTTCATTTCTGATAGTCCTGCCTGGCATGTAAATACCCTCTCCAGCCAGTGGCCCCATATTAGCATCCCTAATGCCCTTGGATCCACAGCTCCAGTGAATATTTTCTACCCTATGAGGAAATTACCCATCTCTAAAAGCTACAGGATGTTAGACAGATGAGGAATTAAGGCCACATACTAAAGACACTGAGCTTTTTGTGGCTATCTGTCTTGTTTGGCAGGACAACCGGTATGGCAGATAGGGTAATGTGGCCTCAGCTGTCAGGAAGGGGAATATCCACACAGGAGGTGTCTGGAAACAGCTGGGAAACCTCCCCACACTTTCTACCCCATGATAAGCCAGCAATAAAACAATACTTTGTAAACCAAGTAAGTACCCGGATTTAGTGTGGACTTTCCTTCCAGTGACCCCTGTAGCATTGTACAATGATGGGAAAGTGTCACGGTGCTCATTTTACATGGGGGGAACTGGCAGCACATCTGATGGCAGTGATGGAAACAAAATCCAAAGCTGAAACCCCGGCTCCATGATAATCCAAGAAGTTTTACCACTAATGTCACTGAAGCCAAATTTCACTCACATCTTCTGACTCGTAACATTCCTTTCAGACTGTTTTTTGCTATGAAATTGCTTTTGGTTTGCGTTTGGTTTTAGTTTTTTTAGTGTGTGGGAAGAATTATTCCCTAGGATTCTTCTTAGCAATGCCCATCTCTTTGTTTCAAACACATTCGTCAGAAAAAGAAAGACCAGTTCTGCACTTTTGAATTCAGAAGTCCTAAGGTGGATATAGAGAAAAATGAACATTGCAAGAAGCTGAGAGAAGAAAAATAACCTGAAATTTAAAACAATAACCTGCAAAAATTAGCTGGTTGTGCTGTACTTAAACTGCCAATATGCATGGGTAGCAATACAATCTTTCTCCATGATATCCTTAAAACACACTATCTCCTGGATCCACTGTGATCAGTTGTAGGAGCAGAAAGATAATTCGGTGCTCATAATCATCCAGACTGAGGCCTCTGAGGTGAGACACATGATAAAATCAGCATCTCTATGCCTTAAGCATGATGCAGTATCACTCCTGTTATTTTCAATCTTATAAAATATTCACTACTTTTCTTCTATCCTGTCACCAATTTCTGCTGGAAATCCTCTGGTTGACTCTCTGACCTTGACTCTGACCCCTAAAAATCTGCTCACAATTTTCTGTTTTCTCATCCCATTGTTTTAACCATTCTGCCTTCTCATTTCCATATAGCACAGTCCCAGTCATGCACAGCTCTGAACCCTCCTTCCAACCCATGGACTCCCATGCTTTGCCACTGGCACACTGATTCTTCATGGAGTCATTACACTAGTTTTGCACAACCTCATTCAAGCAAAACATTCACAAAAAGATCATGACACTATTTCTTGACTAAAAGCTTTGCAAAAAGCCCTGGATTTGTCTCACTGCAGTTATGTACTCCTGGAGGAAACCAGCTTATGGATTCAGGCAGTGCCAAGACACCAAACCTGATAGGTGGGCAAAAGATATTTCTTGAATTAGTGTAATGGAAGGACACTGATTTGTCATCATAACCAACCAGTATACACTCTCTCCTTACTCCAAATACAACACCCAAACAAACAAAAGAACTCAACCCAACCAAATCCAGCTAAACACAACCATAGTCACTATAGTGATTGTGGTGGTGGTGAAAAGACGGTGGTAGTGAAAAATCCTTACAGAAAGCAGCCCCACTCCATCCCTGGACAGCACTGCTCCCCACTGGGAAAAGCAGCAGCATTCACTATCATCTCTCGTCATGGTCAGAGCAGTAAAGCAACTCTATTTGGCTGATGTAAGAACATACGTGTGGTGACAGTGTGATCTGATCAGCTTGCATCCAACATCATACAGCATTAAATACAGTCAGCATGCTACAGGCTGAAGAGCCACAATGAGGAGATAATCTGCTCTTCAGTGATAGACTGCTCTAAACAAGTTTATGTACAAAATTAGAAGCAATCTGTAGAGCTGTAACTTCCATTCTCCTGTGGAATTGAAAGGATGACTATCATAGCAGCAATTGCTAGGGCTGCTATATCAAAAGGTCAACCTGCAATTCCATTACCTATACCCCTCAATTCATATACACATAACAAAGACCAAACCATTCACATTTCAAGAGCTCGTAACTCCTCCAGACATGTCATGTAGTATACAAATCAGAGCTCAGAAGTGCTCACTTGCCATAGCAAAACTAGAAGGCCTGTTTGCAGTTATATCTGAAGTTGAGGAGGTCTAATAAAACCTGGGTACATTTTCATGTCAGCTTGTTCGACACACTTCAACAAAACAGCTTTTACTTTTTCTTATTGAGAAATTTTGCCCTCTATTAACCTTCTCTCTATTTTATCAGGAACATGAGCACAGTAACATTATTTTCCTATGCCGTAACCAGAGACCAAACCTGTGACTGGGGAATGATCCTTCTCTTTGATCCTTTCAATGTCAGTATATATGCAGAATGTAGTCAACTTACAAGCCATGTTTTTACAGGATTGTGTATTGCTACCAGCAGTAAAAGGTGAAACACCTTGCTGAAACAGAAATTTAAGCAGACATTGTCCCTTTAACATAGCAAAAGCTTCTGAAATAAAAGTCATAATATCCATTGGTTTCAAGACTTTTAAAAATTATAGAACCATAGAATCATAGAATGGTAGGGGTTGGAAGGGACCTTTAGAGACCATCTAGTCCAATCCCCCTGCAGAAGCAGGTCCAACTTTTGTGATTGTGACCAGAGAAAAATGAATTATCATCTTTCATATAACAGCTTCACCTTCTAAAAAGATCATCAATGAGGAAATGATATACTAGTTCAATATGATGCTCAGCTGCAGTGCTCCACAAGAATATCAGTGAAATTTTGGGAGATGAATACCATAATATTGAACATTATATGAGACTGAGGAAAAAAAATGAGGAAATCTTCAGTGCATTAAAAGCCATTAACCTACTAAACTAAGATGAATGACATGACAAACTACAACATAGAAATGCTTTTGCTTGCTTGAGCTGCTTCACCTGCTCTCAAGCTTCAAACAGAAATCTAACTTAGAACTTCTGAATTTCAGGATCTTGTACTATAATTTGCTTAGTTCACACCAAAACCTTGCAGATAAATGTATCAGTCATGTTACTTTGATGGCATAAAACCAGTCTGGAGCTGTTGCAATGCATTCTGTTACACAGCAACAATACACCAACAGGTCAGGCACTGAGATTATCACAATCTAAAATGTACATTTACACTTGATACCCAACACAACATCTATATTGACAGGACTGCTTTACTTAGGTCATTATACAAAACTACAGGAAAATAAATCTTAACTTTCTCTTTAGAAGATCTGACATCAAACAAAGGTCTGGTAAAGAGACTAAATTTAGTAGATTCAGCAGACATTTTGGCAAGAAAAAGTAGGAACAGCCCAGAAAATATTCACTTCATCTGAGGGTTCCTACAAGACTAATTGGACACTTGCTATTAAATCATTTTTAAGACACTGAGCCTGATGAAGTTTGCTAAATGACTGGATGAGGGATAGGAGCATGGTCTGAGAATTTCGGCTCACCCTGCCTTTGTACCACCAGCACCCCACATTCTCACCAGAGAAGACAAATATCACTATGCTTCAGAAGAAAGAAAACGTGTTAGTTGGTGCATAAGAGTGGCCTTTTAAAAACTGACTATGGATATTCAGAAAAAAACCTACCACTTGTAAGTTGATCTATACAAAATCCTTTTAGTAAATGACGAATGAGAAAAAAAAAAGACAATCCTAACCCAGCAATATGATGGCCTCTAACCTGCTTGCTGTACAACCCAGATGCCCTCAATGTCTTAAAAGAACAAAATCCCATCATCTGCAAATCCACCAACACGTTAAATTTAAAATTATGTATTTAATGCATCTGATAATGCTACCTGTGCAGGAATATACTCCATATAAGAGTAACAACCGAACAAGAATATTTTGACATGAAATTTCAGTCACAATATATTTTTGTAAGGACATATCCTAGGTATTCCCAAGCCCAGCACTACCATAGTATTGCAAAATCTTTACCATGTGTATCCTCACAAAACTACTGTAGGGCAAAGGAGTATTACTGCAACAGAAGATTCAGGTCAGTGCTGCAAGAGGGATGCTACCACATCAGATGGCATTGTTTCAGAATAATGAGAGAAGATAATCCTCCAAGAGTCCCTGAAATACTTCCCATTATTAACATTGTATGGTGAATTGGTCAGTAAGGATTGCAATGAAAGTTATCTGGGAATCACTGGACTATTCTTCCAGTCTTCTTATTTGGACCTAATGTTTACCATCTTCAAAACTCCTCAGGGCTTTTTTAGCCACCTGTGTAGGACTTAATAGCAAACTATTATTACAGAATAAGTGCTGGGCTGATTTCCCCTAATTATCAGTTTATGATGAGAAAAAGGAGCTCCTATCAGGAATTCAAGCCCCCCAAAGTTTTTGATGAAGAAGGAGAAAGAACTCATGGGAAATTAATATGGAATAATATTTTGATTTACAGTTTGTATCTAGCCTCTTTTGTCTTGTAATGACTGAATATACTATGAGAGAACAGAATGTCTCGTCTGAGTTACAGTCTACTGCCTAAATGCTGAGATGGCAACTGTCTGAAGTGTCAAAAGCTATGGCAAAAGCTAGCTCATTTAAAAAAATAAAAAAGATACATACTTGAATAGCATGGTTATATGTTAAGGATAAAATAAAACTGTATTGTGGTTGAAGTCTGGCATGTGTTTGGGAATGTAAAACAGAACACTCTTGCAGATGAGAGGTTGGCAGAGTCTCAGTTATAACACACAAGTTATTTCCACTGTAATATACTACAGATATTTCAAATATTTCAAACATTTAGAATTTTTGTAGAATCAAAATGCATTTGAAAACACACTGCATTAGCACACACTGTCTATGGGGCTGAGGGATGGGATGTGGCATGCAGAGAGGAGGTTCATCCATCCTGGGGCAGAAGGATGCCTCTACTTGGGGCAGTGACAGTTATAGCACACATTTTTAGATGCAGCTATAGAACTTCAGAATTCAATAAGGACAATTTTTTTACCCTATGTCTAAGACAGTTTTGCCTTCAAAAGAAGATTAATGTATATTTATAACTTTTAACTCCTCTTTACCTCATGATAAAAACAAGGTTTTTATTTTTTTTTTCCTAATATGTAAATAAACTGCCCTCTAAATGTGTAAATTCCACAAATGAGGTACTAAGTACCCTGGGCTTCAGAATAACAGTTTTGCACAGTAGGTACAATTTCTTCTTGAGCATAGCTAACCATTAAAGTAACATTAACTTTTACTACAAAATAGTGAGGTATTTATGAATATTTCCTATGTAGATATGTGACCAAAAAATCTTGAAGTAAACAAAAATTAATGATAACATCTACCCCTATTAACAGACTGAATTACAAATAAAATCATTTAAGTATAAATTTCTTAAAGAATGAAAAAATCTTACCGGGGTTCAAAAAAGGAAAGAACATAAAATATATTTAACATTAGTTCACTGAGCTCTTTATGAAATGCAAAGGAATCTTGTTTATCTACCTAGCAGCTAGCAGCTCTTGAATATGATTGTCCTTTGTTTTCATTCTGTACAAGGAAGTATCTAAATCATCGCTCTGCATCACCCACACAGCAATCCTCTTGTACCCTTGCCAGAACCCAGCTTTACTCTTGTCATTTTGCAGAGAATCAAAGCTCAGCTTTAGTCCTACAAAGCTAAGCTGAAGCTTCCCTTGCTGCCACTGGAGCACCAGAAATACTCAGGGGATGGTTCACAGCACTGACCAGAGACACAGCCTCTGGGACTGGACACACTTACTGAGATGGGCAGCTCTTTCCATTGGTTGTGGAGACAGATTACAGAAACTTTCCTTAGGTTAGACAATTTTAAAATCTCTGAAGCCCAATGCATCCCATTCTGACCAGGGGAGAGATCTGGCACCCATCACAAAGGAACCCCAAAGCACAGCAGCCACCTCAGACTGTCCAGTAGGAGTCCTGGGATGGTCACTGGGCCACCTTTCCATGAGGAATCAACCAGCCCTGCAGGAACTTTTACAGCTCTGACTTCTTAGAAACACAACTCCTTAACCACTCAAGGGAAGCCAAGGAGGGAGGTGGGCTACAACAGATGCTGTGGTGTGTATGGTCCTCAGAAGTGACCCTTACACATCAAGTGAGTTTCACCCTTCACTATATATCCAAAATTGCATTTCTCTGTCTCCTCTCTGCAGTCTCTCTCCTCTGCCAATTGCTAAAGTGAAAGATGTCTGAGCAACAGGCTGTGACCCACCCGATCCACTCTGCTACCAACATCAGCATTTTTGTACTGTAGGTAATGGACGTCAGTGGCACCAATAGAATCCTGCAGTTCTCTGTGTTGTCTCCTCCAAATTTACATGATGTCAGTGAGACCAGTCTCTTATGGTAGGAGTTGTTCACGTGAATAAAGGTTACTTACTCGATCCCATGTGCAAAAGAGGCCTATAGGAATAGCACAGCTATTCCAGCCATCTCAGGCTGTAAGAACCTTATGATCAATTAAGAGGATTGTAAAGTGCCTTGCATTAGCATCAACTTTCTTCTATCTGAATATATACATATTTATCTATATATATGTAAGCTAGAAGGAAAAACAAAGACATGTTATTTGCTCCAACTATTCACCAAGTTGTCAAGAATCCCTCACTTCATGAACAGAATAAAAAATAAACAATTGTAATATATATTCTTCTGAGAACAAGCCACGGTTGTTCATAAAGCTTTTGAATGTTCTGTCAGTCCTTTCTGCCTACGGACAGACTGTAATTGCTGTCTCTCAGCTGGAGCAAAGCTCCAGCCTGGTCCCTGGCCTTATGGTCACCCCTAATTTCATCTTTTATATTGGCTTAGTAGTCAAGGCAGCTTCACAAAATCTGTGCCTAATGCATTTTGGCAAATTACCACAACTCAATACTGTTTTGCTTTCAACAAGCTTCTTGTAACTCAGGACACTTCTGTAGTTTCACTTGCTGCAACTATCCAATATCATCCAGGGACTGAAATGTGCAAGCGGTATGCTGCTTGTAAGAAAAAAAAAATCCAAAAAAGCCTCCTTCAGGCCAAAGAAAATTCACTCCCTGCCCTTTAGCTGAGCTATCCTCATTCTCACTGGGCTTGAGTCTGGAGGCAGAGATTGGCTCCATGTGTTAGAGAAGAAGCTGCCAGCCCGCAGCGAGGCTCAGGTCTGGCACAGACCCCAGCAGAGACCTCAGCAGCAGGCATGACAGCTGGGATGTATGACAGAGGTGGAAAGGTTGGAGCTTCAAGAGCAACTGGCCTGAGAGAGCTGGCAGTTTTGTGGCTAAACGAGATTTGACACAGATATTTTAGACATTTGTTCATAGGTCTGGAAACTGAAAAGATCATCAATAAAGTTTCTCAACAAGAAAAGCCACAATGAAACCAACATAGCTCTTGCAAAGATCCAGGACTTCTAAGTAACAAATTCCAGGAAAAAAAAAAAGCCAAAGCTGACACTTACTTGGTTACTGATGCTGATTAAAAAAAAAAAGAGCTTTTTTGTTTGTAACTCTTGTTTGTCATGCAACTACTGACTCTAAACTCTCCCTCAGCAGAATGGACCACTCTTGCCCTCTTTTACCTTCTCTGTCCAAAATAGGCACCAGCTGAAGCCTATTCAGGGAACCCACACCTCAAGACTGTTTCCTGTAGCCAAAAAGACAGGCTGCTCTGGACAGGAGTTCACTCTCAGGCCATCGTAGATGGCGTGCATTTACTTTTAAATCAGCAAAGTTGGATAACAGCAGCATGTGCCATTTTTGACATACATTCTTTCCTACAGAAGTTCAAGACAATTGCAAAGAGCAAAATAGCTGCCAAAAATAAAAATGGTCTGCATCAGTTCAGAGCAATCGTTGGCTTCATCCGAGGTCGGGAATTCCTGTAGCAGAGAATAGGAGCTCACATTCTGAATTTCACAGTGAGAGCTGTGGTAGGGATGTGATAAAGCTGCAGAATTCCTGGCCTGTGTTGCTCTTTTGTCAGGGGATTGTTCTCCTTGCCCCACTGCAGCATGTTTGTGGCACTTCTATGCTGACAGAACATATGTTGATTGTGTCAGGGATGAGAATCAGCTGTGATAACTTGCTCCATTTAAATACTAGAAGGCAGTCAGCATCAGATTTTTTGTACCAAGCAAAGTGATGGAGATGAGAGCCAGAGGGGAAATGCAGTACTTTAGGAGTTCCTTATAGCCTCACTCTTCTGCTCCCTTAATCCTCATTAAATGTTCGCTCAATCCCTCAAATTTATTCAACTATTGTTTTCCCAGCTCAGCTGTTTTGCAGGGACTCTGACAACATGGCCATTCCTGATGAGCATCTGGGATCTCCAGCACTGTATTGCAAAAGAAAGAATGTCACATAGTACAAAACAAAGGAGGAAGAAATGGTAGTAGACATAGGGACATCCTGACTGTAGACCACAAGACAGATTCCTTTGTAGAATACAGTTTTGGAGGAGTAGTTTTCATGTGTCATAAGAAAAAGTGAGCTGAGTTGCTACAGAATCCCTGAAACAGAACAATTTTAAAACCCCATAAAAGTTGGTGACATTATTTCTGGATATTGCAAGTAATGTAGGAGATAATAACATGTACACACACAAGGCAGACAGCCAAGAATACACAATTTCTGTCTATTGCCCTCCTAATCTCTTCCTAGGAAAGTCTCCAATGCAGACTAGATCTAGGTAAAAAAGGCTAACTGATAAAAGCTAATCAGATGCTTAGAGATCTCGTACTTCTGCACAAACTTCAGCAGTCTGTAGCCTAAAAACTAGAAACTACTAGACCTTGGCTCTCCAGGATGCCTCTTGGCCAACTACAGGTGACTAATCAATTAACAAAAGACTCAATAGACCCTAACTGCTGTTGAATTATGTTATTGCATTTGAATGCATTTGTCTCTAATGAACCTATTTAAAATCAAATTGAAAAGAATAATTTCTATTTAAACATAAAATATTAATACTGTTTTACTTACATTGAATAATTGAAACATTCACATGCTTGTCAAAGTTTTAAATCAAGTCAAATATCTGAAGTGGCTTATTAGTAACAAGTTAAATGGAAGGCAGTAGTTAAGCACACAGAAATACAGAATCTTAAGGGTTGGAAGGGACCTTGAAAGATCATCTAGTTCAAACCCCCTGCCTGAGCAGGACCACCTAGAGTAGGTCACACAGGAACTCATCCAGGTGGGTTTTGAATGTCTCCAGAGAAGAAAACTCAATAACCCATCTGGACATATAAAAAGTGCTAGACTGTGACAAGACTAGTCTCTTCCTCAAATACAGATAGTGTATCTTTCTTGACTGCTTATTTAAATATTTTTGGTTCACTGAATAATTAATTCCAAGTTGAAACTAAGAGTTGAGAAAAAACAAAATAAAACACTTCAGAGACAGCTTGCTTGGGATTTTATCTTGTGAATGAAAAAAAAGGATGAGAGGATGAGCCTTGCAGTTCTAAAACCTTGAAGGCAGTTATCAGAAATAAACAGATCAAGTAATTAATGACAACATTCTTCTGTTTAATTAATCATTTTATTTTAAATGATAAATCTTGCAGAAAAAAATCAAGGGTAAAATATATTTGAATAAGGCAGTTCTGACTGACATTTTAAGAATGCCCCTTTTGAACATTTTTCAGTAAATCTCACATTTTGTCCTTATGCAAGCTGGGACTTGAACAAGTAAGAGAAAACTATTATTATCCAGGGAGATCTGTGTTATTATTTTTTGCTTGCTTGTTTTATTAAAACGTATAGATCAAGGATCTAAGTGAGCCTGGTGCTTCTGGGTTTCAAAAGAGATGCTAGCTGCAAGTATCCACTTGTCAGCTTGTAGAAAGGGAGGGCTTTGCTTGTGGAGCAAAACTGCTGCTGGGGAAGGTGGCTTATATGAAGAAAGGGTAATTGCACTGAAACCTTATAGCCTCTCTCCTTAGTCCTTAAGCAGGAAGAGCTAGGTGCAAAGACTGCAGATCAAGCTGCATTTGACCAACAGAATCCTGGTAAAGAGATACTGGCTCTGCACTGCAAGTACACGAGGAGCAGGTTTAGCTATCACCAAGTGTAAGTCAAGAGTCACCTCTGTAGAATTCATGTTCAATACATGAGTTTAGTACTGCCAACATCAAAGCACTGCTCTGCCACCGACCTGACTTCTAGCAAAGCCAAAGGCTTTCTACGACCTACACATTGTTCAGGAGACTCTTTACCTTGATTTTTCTTTCTAAAGTGATGAGAGTAATCTTTCCTTCCCTTCCTCACAGCCATGCAAGAAAAGTGTTCAAGTTGTGGTTTGGGGGGCATGTCTGACTACAGAAAATGTCACATACTTAAATGAAGTTGACTGAAAAGTTAGTACTAAAATCAATGGGAAAAGGAGGCAGTAGGAGGCGTTCAAGACTTTTTCATGTTCTCTTAAGAAGCAGATTCAAATCTGCAAACGATCACTCTGACTAAGAAAAAATAACCCCACCTAGGTAAAAATGAAGAAAACAAGGAAACTCAGTGTGAAGAGTTCTTCTTTTAGAGCTCAGGTTACTGCAATACTTGCTTTCTGTTCAAATTCTTCAAGCTGTAAATTTAAAATAACAGAGGTCCTTTATTACTCTGGGAAGATAAATTTATGCTGCTTAATTTGTATCCAGAAGACAAAAAAAAGAAAAAAAAAATCACCTGACACTCAGTTATGCAGTCACTTTTTAGCTCTGCTGTATTACTGTACAAGAGAAATAAAGTACCATCACTGAGGAAGCTCTGAGTGCTGTGATGTAGCAAAAAGCCTCCTGGTATATCTCCTCGAAGACAGTTGCATTTCACTTGCTGCACCAGCTTTCTTTGAACATTCTTCTGGAAATGAAGGACTGGCAGACTCCCTTGCTGGAGTGTGTGGATGCTATCTGCAGCGATTCAATGTCTTGAGATAATCTAAACAGTTTTCTTCAAAGATGTCACTTCATAGAAACTTCAGTAAGTGAAGTTTGGTCATGTTAAACATTGTTTGGGCACAAGAAAAAGACTACTGTTGTGACATACAGAAAGTCTGCCTGAATTGCGTGGTTTGGCACTAGAAAATCCTGACCCCTTTCCATACTGCAGGGCAAGAAACGGCATTGAGAGATAGTGCTGTCAGCAATGAGACACAAAATGCTCAAACAAATTTGGTGTGCTTTATTTCCACCAGCATAAAGTAGAAATAATACAGGACCCTACCTGTATAAACAACCGTCTGTACTTTTAATGCTTTGTGCCATAAAAGTAAAACAAGAGGTTTTACTTCACAGCATGTGACTACAGCAAGACTTGCCATTCCTGAGACGCTAGAGAAGAGAGGAGCGGTGTCTACGTACCCTGCCTCTCCCCAAGCACTCAGATGCTCATCTTAGTTTTGGCAATCAGGTTCATGGCACCCACCATCCCTTGGTGCAGAGAGATGGTCACAGCCCTCAAATTGAGCACTTTGAGCAGTCTCTCCATCCCACCCCAGCAATGCAGGGTACTCAACACTGCCCTCATGAGCTGGTGCATCACAATGGCTGCAGCACTTGCCACATGTTGCAAGGGGTCTGAACTCAAGGAATCCTAAGGTCCTCAGTAAGGAAACAGAAGCTACTGAAACATCCTGGCTTCCTAAGGCGAAGCTGAAGTTAGCTTTTTTGTTTATCTTGTTTGCTTCTTCCAGGGTGGCCCTGTGTTTCTTAAGCACAGGGAGTTTTACAGACACAAACAACATTCCTAGGCCTTTGCTGCTATTTCTGGGGGGTGTGGAGCAATTCCTCGCCAACACCGGAGCTGCTCCTCCCAGCTAAGAGCTTGACAAAGCAGTATCTCCTGAGGGCAAGCTCTATCCCAGGACAAGATCATCAATTATCTCATTAAGAGTCATCATCATAAGGCTGAACTTAAGTATTTGGGGTAGGGAAAAAGTCACTGGGGGAGATGCCATGAGATAGCAACATGGATCATCAGTGCACCATAACAAAAACAGCACAAAGCAAGCCAGGTTGTAACAGAGCAGTCTTGCAGAACAAGTATTCCACATCTAGGATTTATAGAAATGTTAGGAGTTCAAGAAGAATTACTCTAAGAAGCCATAGGATTTATTAGACAGTGCTAAACTTTTTATTAACATTTTGACCTATCACCTATAAAATACAACAGGCATGCAGCTTTTTAGTGTGGAGCATGTTCTAAACATGACATATAAATTTCCTTTTTTATTTTCTATTAAAAGTTACATGAGTTTTCAGCAGGCATTTTATGCCTATAGAATTTATTTGAGATCTTTGCCCAGCAGTAGTTCAAAAACACTTGGAAGGTCCCATGATGACATTTTTCCCACCACTGTTAGATCCTTTCAAAAGGTAAAACGTTCTCCACAAATGGCTGGCTACCTGCCCAGCACAGTAAAGAGATGAAGCACCTGCCACCTCCCCTCCTATTTCTGTAAGGAGGAGAGAAAAGGGAAATCTTCCATCCTGCAACGCAGGAACTGAACCACATAGACACACTATTGTATTTAGCTGCTGTGGGAAGGCATGGGGGAAGGTCTCCAATGAATAATGAAGAGGAATCCAGAAAAATGTGATCCTCAGACAAAAGGGAATCCTGTCTAGAAAGTGAACAATAAGGAAAGACCTTGAAAAATTTGCATTTCGTGCCCTTGAACAATTCAGAGCAATGCTGACAGACCTAGGAAGACATCATCCTGCAGAAAGAATGCTGGCTCTGCAGGACATACCAAAGCCACAGTGGGTTTAAGAAAGAACACAGTCTCCTCAGCACTCCTCTCTCTCATGAAGACTAAAGGACGGAAAGTACCCAGCTTTAAAACACAATACCAGACACACGCACTGCCACCCCCCCATCCCCCCCCATAATCTGGTACTAACAAGAAACAACAGAAACCATACAGATCTCAGCGGATATCAGTCCTCACCTTGCATACAATTGCTAACTACCATAAAAAGCACAATTGTTTGGGTTATTAAAGATTGTTTATGTGTGAGTTTAATTTTCTCCTTTTTAATTAGCAGAAGTAGGCTTAGGGGGTTTAATTAAAACTGACAGAAATAACCGTCTGATGGTTTTAAGAATTAAATGCTTTTCAATTCCTAGACTTAAAAGGGTACAGCACGTTTGCAACACAGAGGTTGTGGGGAATGTCAGACACTTCACTGATTACAGTCTCTTTCTAGAAAGTCAGCAAAAGTGTCACTGACAGCGTTTTCTGCCAAAAGAAAGCAAGCCAAGAAATGGGTTGAGGTTAAAACGAAAAGGACATTCCTTCACTTTCCTATAGCCAGGGAATCTCAAGTGGAGAGGCCAGTCACTCTAGTCATGTGCCAATTGGCTCATGAGAGACAGAAGGACAGTCACCATGTGCACAAGCACAACCAGGCACCCCAACATCTATTCTCCAACACTTCATCCCGTCTACACAGCAAAAGGATTGAAGTCGCATGGCAGTGAAGAAAATGGATATCATGGAACACAAGCAGCACGTTTACAGACAGCAAATCAAATAGTTTCCATACAGTATGTAATTGCCTCATGAAGCTCACAGTTACAGGATATGGAAGAGGCTAATGGTTTAAATAAGTTCAAAAAAGTATTAGACATTTGTAGAGTATGGATTCATCACAAGCCATAAAATATGATGGTTTGGATGCAAACCATGGCTCAGCAAGTCTCTACAGTATTGATTACTGGAATCTGGAGAGAAAATGTCTCTCACTTTCCTCTGATTTCTACATTCTTTGGATCAACCCATGTTATTGCAGTCTATACATAACTGAAAATAATCTCTCTGCATGCAAGAGACTACAGAAGAAAAGCCAGAAACTACTTTGTATTAGACACTGACTCCCTTTATGGCCCTGAGCAGGACATTTGGCATCTCTTCTCTTTCTGCCTTTCTTGCAACTAATTAGTTAATGTTATATATGTCTTAAACACAAAATATGCTGCATAACATCAACTAGTCTCATTTAACAATCACAAAAGAAGAATATTAACTAATTTAAAAAGAAAATTTAGAATTTATTAAAATAGGTATTAAACTCATTATTTTCTTAGGAAATTGTAAAAAGAGGTAGCTGTTCTAGCTTCCAGCATAGCAACTTGATATTTAAAAAAAATCTCTGTATTAAAACACCATATTAAAAGTGTACAACCTTGAGGGTGAGATGGAATAACCAATTACACAGCCAATTCTACTCATAGTAGCTTTTACATAGTACTAGCTCCAAAGTCATCATATTAGCTAAACATGGATACAAGCCAGGTGTCACAAATTTCCAGAGATGAGCTATTACATGCAGTACCTTCCAGATGGATCTCATCTCAGAGACTTAAGAATGCAGATGTGCCTATACCACTGCCTTGTCTTTGAGCTACCTGAGCCTGGATTGCTGTAACCGCACCGGTGCAGCAGCAGAAGGCTTAGGATGAACAAAATATCAAAGCATCTACCCAGCTCCTTGGGTAAGCTTACTCACCTATCCTGTGCTCTGTATTTATGCTACACTATAGTTAGTGGCAATGCATAATCAGGCAGTCCAAAATTACGTTGAGTATACACAAATGCCATCTTTGCATTCAAGGAGAAATTGGTTTACTACACAGGATAAGCCACCTGAAGCTACCTATCCATTCTAAATTAAATAGCTGGATTTCCTCTGTAGTTACAAAAGCTGGAATGCCCAATCACAGACCCAAAGCTGAGGCAGTGTGCATATGAATCAATATCCACTTCTGGACACCAGATTTTCTGGGCATCAGATGTGAACTACATTTGTACCTCCATCCTTCATTCAGGTTGTCTGCTGTTTTAATGGAACAAAGTAATAAAACTATCACTATGCAGTGTAAAAAACCTTAATGTGGCTGCCAACAGGGCAAATTAAGAGACAAAAGGACCAGTAGTTTATCACATGGTTTATTGCCGAGAAAAACAGTGCACTCAAGCTATTATCACTATTATGCTACAAGTTATAACAGGAAATCAATAAGGATAAGACAGAGAAATGTTCACACTCATCCCTGAGCAACTGAAATCTCCTCTCCTTTATGCAAAGAAAAGAATTGAATGGCTGCAGTGTCACTGAATGATGGCAAAAGGCACATCTGTTATACTCACAGAGCAAGTGTTGCTGCACCAACCATTTAGTGAACTTCAAGCAGTTTAAACCAGACCTACCTTCAGTGAATTTCCTAGCACACAAATATCAGACTGTAGGAAACGGGATGTAGAAGCAGCCCAGCTGTGACACAGGCGGTTCCTCCCTCCCCAGCTCATTGCCTCCTGACCTCTTGGGACCTTCTGCTGAATGTAGTCACTTGCTGTTGCTGTTAGCACTTGCAAAGAAAGGTATCTGTACTATGGAATGGTAGTAGACCAGTAACTAAGGCATACATCTCTAAATGAAAGGTCAGTTAACCCTCCTTGAGGGAAAAAAAGATATTAAGAATTACTTTTAGGCAACTATATTGCATCCATTGACATTACAGTGTAGCTCTCTTCAGGAAGTGAAAGGCAGAGAAATATAGGAGTAGGTGAGAAATGGACATTAGGAATCGATGAAGATGGGAGGACAAGGGCAGAGATAAACTGAATGAGACCTAAATTAGAGAGAGTTGGAAGAATAACTAACTGAAATAAAAATATTGTGATGATGCCACTATTAAGTAAAAAAAGCCTCTAGTTGCTGAACTTCCAGATTTGAGGGTTTTTCTAACTTTTCATCATACAGTCTCCAAACCCACTTCTGTTTATTTGCTTAGTTGTCATTAGGATGTCTCCTTTGTGCCTTATCAATGAAAAGGGTCATTAATTACTTTGTTATGAATCATAAATTTCTCCAATCTATTTAAAGTGCGTAAGAATTGAGAAAACAGAACTGGTTTACTTTTGCCAAAATGTCTATGAAATTTCTATCATCATCTTTTGTAAAAATATGTAACATATATAAAAAATAATGATGCTGATGTCTAAGCATTATACTGGCATGTACTTCATCCATTGCTTCATTCCTACCTTACATTTCAGTTGTGCAAAACAAGTCCCACAGGACAGTCAGAAGGCCAGCTTAAAAAAACAGTGAAGCAGAGGGGATTAACATCCCCTAATACTGCCTTAACATCCATCTGAGGCAGGGCAAAGCCTTCTCAGGATGAGACTGTCATTGTTCATTGCCTACAGCAAGGACTCACATGACCAGCTTCCCTTACACACTGCTCAAATCATTAAGTGACACAAGCCTGAAGGTATCACCAACTCTTCCATTTCAATGGACATTCTTCAATGAGGACAACAAAAAATTACTGTAAGGCAGTATCAGGGAACATCTGTGCATGTAGGTGCCTCTGAATCCTATGCAAGTCTGTGTTCTACTGGATGTCCCTACAAACATGGTATCACTTTCTATTTTTCATCCTTTCTGGCACACTATTTCATCAACATTTCTCCTGTAATCACTGTCTGACAACACATGCTAGCATCTTCCAGCATAATATTTACCATTGTACACAGAGATGTCTGCCAAGGTTTCATTTTGTAACTGGTATGTTAGGCAACGCTGGAAATATTCTCCCACCAGAAATCTTGCAACCTCCACATTTTACTCTTCTTTTTAATGATTATTATTACTATTATTTTTCCAAGAAACTATTCCATATTCACTCAAGAAGGAGTCTCAAGCTTTCTGGACTATTATCTTGATCTTTGAAAGCTTCTTTAAAACAACTAATAGATTAATACAATTTCCAGTTAAGTTCACAATGTTCTTTTTCCAGAATGACATGCTATAGTCTACCACAACCACAAGCTTCTGTTAAGCAAGAGCTAACGGCTCACAGGGTGGTTACACGTGGGGCTAACCATGACTCATGAAGCCACAGATCTTGAACACAGACCATGCTGGAAAGAGAGTTTCTATGTGGATACTCCCTAAACCAAACCTTAAAAGTCTTTATACGTAAAAATATGTCCTCCAGAGTCCATGGCTCAAATAATTCTAAGTCTGCCACTGTCTCAGAACCATCTGGGGACTGATAAGCATGAATCACAAGGGTCCACACTTCCGAAGTATAACGTGATACTTTCTTCAGCAATAATTAGGACAGAGGAGAGCAGAAGTTGGAGGGAACATAGCATGCCTTAGCAAGTCGGAGACTGGAGATACAGATTCCCTTTTACCATCTGGAAAATACTTAATTCCACAGTTATCCCAGATGGAAAGGAACAGACACAACTAAGTGGTGGGGAAGAAATTTTGTTCATAACAACAATCTTCATTGGAGTGTCCAAGTTAAAGAGCAAAGTATGTACTTTTGGTAAAGCAGTTGTGTTATGACCATGCTTCTCACCAGAAGATCATAAGAAGATTATTCTCACCAAGATCATAAGCTGGGATCATCTTGAGATACACCTCACAAAGGTATAACGGGGCTATTTGACTTTGTTGTCTCATCTTGTTTTAAAGTTTAGTAATAAATTGCAAAATTATCTTGAAAAATCTGAATTCCAGTCAGTCTCACAGGTAACAAAACTGTATAAAACTCATATAAAGAACAAGTTTGTCTTACTGTCTTATAATGCTGGGAGTAGTCTTTCAAGCTAGAGCAAATTCGCATATTGAAAATTTTCTTAGCCAGTACACATCTTCTGTTCCCATTGCTATTATCACAAATATTTATATTTGAGGAACAGCAAGCTGTTGCAGTTCAGACAAGTCTAGACAAACTCAGACTGAAAATAAGATCAAATTAAACTCTGAACCAGTGGAAAAACTTAACAATGCACTCTAGCAAGTTTAAATGTTTAAAACCAGGATCTTTAAGTAAATAAACAAAACTTTACTCTAAACTTAATCGGAAATGTATCACTGCAATGAAGCAATAATTTGGTGAAATATTATAGTTTGCTTGGTGAAGAATGCCAGAATGAAACTAGTGGTTTCTGCTGGTGTAAAACTTGGCTTATAAGTTCTGCAGGAACTCCTCCTGCAAAACTTTCTTGGTATAAATAAACATTCATTTAGAATATAACTAAGTCCACCACAATGGCATTATTTGAAAGGCCACTGTTAGCATTACAACTCCCATGTATCAGGCCATTCCTTTGTAGCATTCTACTTCTGCTGAAAATGTTCAAGCTACAGTGGCATGAAAAAAGAAAAACGACTTGACTCAAAAAAATGCAGTTTTTGTTCAGAGCTGAAAGAGATGTTGAGATCAGTCTTTCAACTCAACATCCGCATGGTGACCAGCAACCACAATATGAATAATGGTAATACACAGATGGAGTGTAAATAGGCTTCAGGGTAAGACTCCTGTCTTTCCACTCCAGAAAAAGTACTCATGCTTCTTTCATTGTACTGTTTGTGTTTGCCTTACACATTCTTAAATCATAAATGCCCCTCTCAATAGAAAAAAAAAAACCCAAAACACACAGACCATATCAGATTATTAGCAGCAAACGCAAATATCGTTCTTGTTTCACTCTAAAGTGACATAAAACTTACCGAGAGCCTCCTTAGCTCTAGTTGCTGGCATGTAACAGCACACTCTGTGATCTCCCAAGTATGAAGATTTGACAGTGCATCTTGGAAGCAGATTTTCACCTTCAGGCAACAAGTTCACATAACTTTTGCAATCAGACCTTTGTTTACAACGTACATGCACGGACATAAAGAAGCTTAATGCTATTGAAATCAATGGAATGGAAGTATATGCTTGAGTTATCATCCTGATTCAGGGACAAAAAGTAAGGTGTTTGAAAAGATGAGGTTCAAAAATGGGTGTTGGAGAACTCTGCTAAGTGTTTAATACCCATTAAATCATGACAGTCAAATGCTCTCACGCACTTTCTTTCACTAACCCAGCACAAAATTCAAGAGATGCAAAGCTTTAGAGCTCTGACACTTAACTGCCAAAATGAGTTGTTTATGTCTGATACTTCAAGAATACCAGAATTATCTGACTTTCTTCAAATGACCATTGTAAACAAATAGTCCTTTATGAAGGCATGAGACTGACTTTCAAACTGTTTCCACAGAAATTCTATAACCAGATATATATATTTTGTCACACTATCTTAGTATTTTAAGCAAGTGAAATTTGCACTTAGTGGATTATAATTTAGTAATTATACTATGCCTGAAGCATGCACAATAACATTCCATTCACAAAGGAATCTTATACTGTGTGTTGTGGTTTACATCCAAACAGCAATAGAGTACATGTAGCCGATTGCTCACTCCTCACCCCTGCAGTGGGATGGGTAAGAGAAAAGATAACAAAGGGCTTGTGGGATGAGGTAAGGACAGAGAGGGATCACCAGTTATGGTCACAGGCAAAACAAACTCCACTTTGGGAAGAAAAAAAAATCAATTTAATCCACCACAAATCAAAACCAGAAACAAAACAGAATAGGATGATGAGAAATACAACCACATTTTTAAGATCACCTTCCCCTCACCCTGCTCCTCATATCTCTACCTCCTCCCACCACAGCAGTGCAAGGGGATATGGAATGGGGGTTGCCATCAGCCCCTCAAAGATGGTCTCTGCTGTTTCCTCCTCAGGGGAGGAGAACTCCTCACATTCTTCCCCTTCTCCAATGTGAGCTTCCTCCCACAGGATACAGTCCCTAACAAATGTCTCCATCATGAGTCCTTCCCTGGGGCTGCAGCTACTCATAAACTCTTCCAGCATGAGGCCCTTCCACAGGGTGCAATCTTTCAGCAGACTGCTCCATTCCAGGTTTCCTACACAGTCAGAGCCTTGTTTGGGCACTGCTGTCTGCTCTGGTGTGGGGTCCTCCACGGGCTGCAGGCTGCTCCACTGTTGCCCTCCATGGGTTGCAGAGGGACAGCTGCCATCATCTCACCACAGGATGCAGGGAGGTCTCTGCTGTGGCATATCTCCTTCTCTTCCTCCTCACCAACTTTGAGGTCCACCTGGTTGTATCCTTCTCATCAAGCAGCTTCTTATAGCGATCATCACTGCAACCCCTATACCACTACCAAAAACCCCTCCACACAAGCCCAAAAGATGAGTCTGTACATTTACAGGCAGAGTTTCAGAGCTGGTTTTCTGTGTGAACACACTAAGTCTACATGTCCGCTCACCAGTCCTCACTACTGGGATTTTAACCTTCAAGCTAATTGCAACCAACATGAGATTGAAAGACAGGATGCAAGACTTAGTATTTCTACAAGTTAAGAGAAAACAGAGGGCCAGCAGAAAAAAAAAGGGATGTTCTTAATGACACCACTCAGAAAAAGGCTGCTGAATGGGAGTACTCTCATGAGGCATCAGGGAATCCCTACAGCCACTTACCATAAAGACTGAAAACCCATTAGAAAACAATCTTTGTTGGTTCACTGCACTCATAACAACTTTTCATCATTCAAAAAAGCATTTTAATAGCTTAGTACCCAAGCTCTAATGTATCTGTCCCCTCTATTTGTTTTCAACTACCCTTGATACACTGCCACTGCTTCTATAGCAGTATAGTATTCATGTGCTAAAGCTGGAGACCAGCAGGCAAGTTCTGCATTCCAGAAGGTAATAGGAAACAAAATAACTCAGAACATCTTCCTATTAGCAAAGGCTAGTTTATCAATACGTGATCATTTTCTATAAATAGAGCAAGGAGTTAATTCCAAAGAAAGTGAACCACACAAGCTAGAGGCCAGAGTTCATCTAGGAGCAAACAGATGCAAACTTGGTACAGTCAAATCACAGCCAGAATTACAGGAATATACTATTTTTAAGAGGGAGTTCACTTGACCTGTATAAAGGGACTTGGACTGAGGCAGCTGTTCCTAATGCAGTGTAAGCTAAAAAAAAAAGAGAGAGGTGAAGCACCAGCGCATATTTTACATCGAACAAAATATGTGAATTTTAGCTAAGGATTTCCCTGGAAATCTGAAGAGCAGTAAATTATATTAGGAATATTGCCTAGCAGGGAGACCAATATAGCTCTGTTAATGGTCAAAAATTGAGGCCTCAGAAATAATGATTTAGCAGAATACAGCATACAAAAAAAGGCATGAGAAGTAAAAGACTAACTGTGAGTAGTGTGAGACACTACTTACCATTACTGAAGTCTAGAAAGGGGAATATGCTGCACAGAAAAGTGAAGGATAAAAATAGTTGAGTCAAAGAATGACTGGACAGCATAATCAAGCTGAGAAGATTCCAGTCACAAAGCAAAAAAAGCCCTCGAAAGTGGATTATAGCTTAGAATGGAGAGACCCAAGGCTTGCAAAATGTAAAGGATACTGAATACTCTATTGACAGGACTGAATATGTTTACACTTGTTTCTATATCCGAGCCCTAATTCTCAGCATTTTTTAAAATCAAGCCAGTAAGAAGAAGAAATCCATCTAACAGCTGTGAACCTTGTGAAAACAAGAAGTGGAGGATGTAGGAACAGAAATGAGAACTTCAGCTTTACTTTTAACGCTTGTTAAAAGTCTTCAAGGTGTAGACTAAAATTAAGATTAAAAATGTCCTTCATTTTGAACCAGCCCATTCTCCAGTGGACCGCTTTTCAGACCTTGAGAGGATCGATGCTGAGATCCTTTGGTTCAAATCACATCCAAGTGAGTTTTTTCAGTGTGTCAACAAATAATAAACAGAGGAGAGGATAAGCAGCCACTGCTTGTCCAAATCATTGTCTCCAACATATTCTATATGTGTGCCTTTGCTTTTATGTTTTATCTAAGCTCAATAACAAGAGCCAAGAAGGAATTCTTGTGATTGTTGGTTTGTATGTCTTGGTAGGAAGTCCTGGAACAGGGCAAATCAGTCATTCAGTCTTGATGTTTTTCTTCTGATAGTACTTGTGCCAAGTTCGTCAGAGGGCAACTTAAAACCACAATGGCATAAGCAATTTTGTAATATTAGATAAGAAAGAAAACTTTTTTTATTATAGATTTTTAAATTTTATTTTGATCCATGGCCCTAGAAATATTCAGCTATTTTAATGATAGTTTCTATTTGATTTCATTCAGGGACAAGTTCTGTAGGTTGGAAACAACGGTAGCGATGCCATTATCTTTCAATGCATATGGTCAAATCCAGAAGTGCCTTAGTATTGCTCAAAACTTATTAAACCATTTGTCTCACAGTAGATGCAATCAAATACCCTTTAGAAATATTCCACATCAGGTCTCCTACCACTTGAACTTTCACAAGTGAATTTATTGTGTAAATAAATCTTTGCGAGACCTCTACGGAAACACTGTTTTTCAGTTAAATTAGGTTTCATCATCTATTCCCAAAGAGGGTCAAAGAAAGAATCCCATTGTAGCTTTCCATTGTAGTACTGTGTTATTTATACACACTCTCACTTCTGCATTTTTATTCACTAGTTCTTACATCTCTTTTTTGTACAGTTTGTTTACCCAAATAAAAGATGCCTGACAGTTGTAAGACAAAGATGCAAGACTCAAAAGTTCCCACTGGATATATCTGTGTTTCCTCAGGTTTGGATTTTTGTGTATCAGAATCTAAAGCTTTTCAACCTTAACTTTGAGAAGATAACTGATTAATAATTATAACATTTGAACTACAAGTTATTTGTGGGGACAAAAATCCAAGCTTGAAAAAACTTTTTTCAACAGCGGTAGTTGGAAGGAAATAATGTAACAAGCTGAATGAGAATGGGTTGGGATCTTTTCTTGAAAAGGATGAAACAGGGTATGCTGAGCTATGTTTTACTTGTGTGTAAATGCAGCATGTGTTAATCAGAAAGAATATTTGGATGTCCATAAAATACTCAGTTTCTAGTTGCAATTGTTTCAGACTCAGAGCCATTGCACAATGCTAAACAAAACTTGCAGATTCATGGTGTTCCTGACAAGATATAAATCTCGGTCTAACATTCAAAATGTGATCTACCTCTCTACTTCCCCCATACAGTCTGTCGTCTATGATATGTAAAATGCATATGTTCTACTTTCAGATGAGAATTACACATTACCTACCTTCACTGGCAAGTTTAGATATACATGCCTCACGTCCATTCTTAATGACACAGGATATCTCCAGATTCTTGCTTTCCTTAACTTCTTTTTACTACTATAATTTTTAAGAAGAAATATTCCTTTTCCTTTCTTCTTCAAGAAGAGAAATCCTCTGCTTCCTATGACTCTGCTTTCTTTCCTTTATGTGTTTACATTTTGCCATCTGATACACTCTTAATTCCCTGAGATATAAAAATATGACTAGATGGAGATGTCTGAAAGCTCTCAATAGTCTATTCCCATTGAGATCACTGCTAGCTTTATCCCAGACTCCAGTGGGATAAGAGTCCAGGCAAAGCTGAAGCCTGATTTCATGTTGTAGTGCTTCCATAAATAGACTTATAGGTATACACAAAATCTATTTTTTAATATTTAAGCACTCAATAACATGTGAATTTGCTCTATGCCTATGCATTTGTGAACTTCCCTAATAACTATTGAACCTGTTGGCTAAATTGAGCATAAAGCCTCACAGGTATTTCAGTTTTGTTAGTTTTCTGAAGATAGGAAGGAAAATGTAGAGAAGAGAGACCGTATTAATGCCTCCCTGGGAGCAGGGAAGCAGCATGAGCCTCATTCTGACTGGTCAGCAGGCAATTCAGAAGGAGAATATTACTGTATGCCTTAACATTTGGAAAAGTTTCAGATGCAGTTCACATTTCACAGCACAGCCTATATCAATGAGGTAGAAAGCTTTAACAGATCAGGTTGCATTACTTCTGCTGTCCAAAGCATTACATTTTATTTTAATTCAATATATTAAATAAAGTTTAAGCTTTAATATAGTAAGATTTAGACATTTCATATCTACATTTAGATAGGTTTATTTTAAGCATGAAAATACATTTTAAAATAAATTATAAATATATGTGGGACTACTTATTTTTTTATTTGCTTTTACTTCTGCTGATCAACAAGGGAAAAAGATATCATACAATATGTGAGTAGTAGATAGCAAAAGGGAAAAGAGGCTTCAGCTGAGCAGTGAGACAAACGCAACTGCAAAGATTCGGAAGGCAGAGAGGTAATGGGCTCTGAAAGCACAGATTCATGTTTGCACTTACATATTCATAAAATTAGCCCACACTCAAAGATATCTTCCTAGGAACACTACCAGAACAAGATTAATGATGTTCTTTGCAGGCTGGGAGTCAGCATTCAACCAATCCTTTTTATTTCCAGTACCTGTAACTCTGCAGCAACCTCTGGCTCAACTTTCATGACTGTGTACCTTTGACCAGGAGTCGCTGAAAGCTACTTCCTTACAAACAGTGATTTCAGACCCTGCCAGAAAACTCTGACAAATTCATTCTCTGTGAGTCACAGCCTAGTGCCATTAGGAGGCCTAAAACAGCTGGCAGGGGTGATGCATATTAATCTCAGTTGACCTACGCGCACATAAAAAATTGCCAACACAAGATCTTATGCAAATATATACTCTTCTAAGTCTATTTAATGAGTGACTGTGATCTTGAAAAAAAAGCAGTGGTGTTGAATGTTATTCTTGAAGCTTCAATTCCCAGAGTGATATAGTGATATCACCTGCTAGTCAGAAATAACTAGTATAATGCCATTGTTCATCACTCTAAAGAAATCTTTAATCTTATCCTAAGGATGCAACATTTTGAAGAGATCAAGAAGGCCCAGGTCATATTTTTCAGAGAGTGAAAAAACTGGAATATTTTTAGGTACCTCTCTGAGCTTGCTGTGCTAGTGACCCAGTTGCCCTAGATTTGTGTTGTACTGAGTGCAAAAAGAAGGAACTTGCAGAAGGTAATTCATCCCGCTGAAAGATGGATATCTAAACAAAAAAACAGGATGAATGGTTCTCTGCAGGTGCCCTTCTCTCCCCCTCAATTATAAGGGAAGCTTTAATGAGGTGTCCCATTTTTCAAATCACCAAAGTTTGGTAAAATTAACTTTTTTTGATCTCTACCAGGTACATCTCTGCCTAGCTTAAACAGACTCTAAGGCAGACTGAGTCTAAATATAAAGGTATGAGAATCCCTTAACCACAAGGCAAACATGTGCATACGTACATGTATACATGTAAATACACTCATACACACTGGTCTGTAGCCAGGACCTCAGATACAGTGACTGTTCTCATTACATACCTTCTGATTTACTACAGATTTTGGAAGACAGATTGAGTAATATCTGAGATTTCATCTGGGATTTAAAGTTTATAGAAGGAAATCTAGCTTTGTATCTTTGTGTTTTCTTTTTTACTTTCCAGGCTTGTTTGTTTTAAAAGCATGTTTAAAGACATAACCATTAAGAACACATTTGTTTGCAATTAAATATAACTTAGCATTAGATAAAGTAAATCTTTCTGCTCCCTAGGAAGACAAACTATCTAGAATAATATTCAAAGCTACTTTGTCTCACTATACATTTATTGTACATCCTGAATGTTAGGATTTTTAAGACATCGGAGAACACATTCATAATAATTAAAATGATTGTTTTGACTGATTTACATCAAGCTGCATTTGGACAGAAGTTAGGATTCAATTAAAATGTGCATATCCCAGCACTTTAAATAGCTGTTAGTTAAATTAAATTATCTTAATTTTGTTGAAAGATTCAGAAAAAGAAGTACCATAAACATGGTTTGCATTCAAGTTTGATTTTGTAAATAAAGGAAATATTGCCTATTAATTAATTCCTATTGCTCCTATTCACATCACAGCAGACATATTTCCAAAATGATTCATGGGCCTCAAAATAAAATTGTGGAAATTTAAGTAATTTTTAAAGCATGTGTGCAAGTATGCTCCTATTTCTATTTTGGATATTTTTCTCTGCAATTACAACTTCATATACTTGTAGTAGGTTTTTATACTTATGGACTGAAAAGGAAAATGAATAATTCTGTTTGTGTTTTGGTTGAATTTAAGGTTTTTGTAAGCTCAAACTGATTTGTCAATCTTGAGTGAACTAAACAAAATGAAAAAAGAATATTCACTCTACACTTGCCAAGTAAATAGAAACCAAGAATAATGAAAGCAAAATTTCTCTACAGCTGCAAGTGAAATCTTGGATTTGGAAAAAATTGACAACACTAGCATTCAATTTACTGTAAATATAGAAAATATGGGTATTTAATGAACTGCATCTCGATGTGATATGACTGTAAAACTTGAGTTGACCTGGAGATAATGTTTAATACTTAATTAAGAAAACAGTAATATTTCAATGAAGTAGTAGAATTTGACAGATCTCAATGAAACAGCATTTTTGCAATCATCCAATGCAATGTTACATCTTGCAAAGCATTATATTTTGCTGACATCTTCAAATAAGCTATCGTAACTTCAAACGGGTTTCTTTTCAAACTAGAAAGCAGGCATTTTTTATTAATGTTAATACACAATCAAGTCTTATGCATAAGAAAATACACATTTATAGTTAATCATAATGAAAAATTTGCAGATTTTATGAAGATTTGTGCAGAACAGTCTCCAGAACAGAGCAGTCTCACCAGCATGCAGTTTGCAATGCAAGAGATGTAAACAATACAAAATGTCTCAATGCTTTTAATTTCAGCAAGATCATTTGACATCAGTTCCTCAAAACGTAAGATTAGAAAGATTTTCATTGAAATATAAAACATTATTATAGCTGAGAACAACACATTTATGACTGTAGTATAAAAGTTTTATGTCCAGAGAGCTCCAAAACTGTAGAAGCAAAGAAGCATGATCTGCTTTTCTGTGCCTATCAGAACAATAAAATTCCTGTACAGAGTTTATGTAGAAGGTTGTTCGGCCTGTTAACAAAATTCTATCATTCAGACACCTGAATTTGAAGTTAAGCCCCAGATACTCAAAGATGAGCATCAGCTTAGATCCCATGCATACTACCAGGGACAGTGGACCTAAATAAATTTCTAACACTTTACACTTATTGGAGATAAATCCTTACTGTGAGTGATACAGGAACCTTCTCACTGGCTGATAATGTCATCTGGGCCATAGCATGGATTATTTTCAAAACAAAGGCAATTAGAAGAGAATTATTTTGAAATTATTCTAGCAGGAAGAGACAAAAGAATGAAATGCATATGTTATGGCATAGAGGTCACATATGATCTTTAGAATGCTCTATAGAAACACAGATATTTACACTAGAGTCAAGTAATGCTGCATGGCCTTTGATTACTTTTCCATAGACTAGCTGCTATACACACAAGCACATAAAGAATGGAGACCACTCTTTCTTAGAAAAATAGGATGCCGGAAAAGGTTACAGGATATGGTTAAGGTCTCAAAACTAGATCCTTGAGAGCACTGGAAACCAGAAATGTCTCTGAAGAAGCCCTAAGATCTCCCCTTAACAACCCCATCATTGGCAGCATGAACATAACTCTGAATTGGCCTTGTGGAAAAAGGATTTCCTCACAGGGGGGGCAACTGAAGCTACTTGAGGTGTATCCATTGAGAAGTTGCCAGAATAATCACAGGGAGCGATTATAACTTCTAAAGGATAATAGAGCTTAAAAATGAATAACATACAATTTTGGTACTTAACTTTCGATGGCATCAGCTGCTGCCCCAGTGTTGATTGATCCTGATGGATTTATGAGACACAATGCTAGAAACTGTTTTCTCTCAAAATTCCTCAAGTCTGTATTTCCTTGCATATGAGATAATCTCTGGCCACTAGATCCAAAGGAAAGTGCACTTGAAGATGCTGTCTCTCCACATTTTCTGTAATATTCATTTCTCCTCTGCCAATCACAGGGGAGAAAAGCCATGATTTTTTTACACATATTTTAACCAGTTCTGTTCCTTCTGTTCTCTGCTAAAAGTTAAATATGGATCTGTAAAGTACAAATGTAAGAACATCAGATAATACTGGAAACATGGACCTCACTCAAACTGCAGTGGCACTAACAGCTTCATTACAGTTTGATTCCAAAGATACCTAAACACTGTCAGATTAGAGCAGTCATTCATTGCAGTGTGGAAATTAAGCGCTAATTAAGTTATCGGAATACCTGAACTTCTGCAAAATAAAAGCTGTGAAATAGATTAAATTTTATTTACCAGTCATTAGTAATAGGTGAATAGCAGCCAAAATCACACTACATTAATAAGGTCACAATTACAGTCAATTACCTTCATATAAATTGAGCACAATCACTCAATATTGAAACTACATTATCTCTAGGTTTGGGAACAAGGTGAAGATGGCATCTTCACCCATTGTCCATCTTCTGCAGGAACTGAAAATAGTATTCATTGAGACAAAATGACAGAAAAGACAGATATGCCTCACATGAAGTGTAAAAGGACTATCTCTCCCACATGGCTCAGTGAGGAGTATGGACGCTGAACAAATCATCAGTTTTTCTTCAAAAGCTACACTACTAGATGAAGGAACTGAAAAAAGTAAATTTGGCAAGATTTCAGACTGTTTTCTGGCATAGGGCTAAGCTATCGCATCAGTTCCTCAGGTAGAGGCAAGGAGGCAAGAGGGAGCTCTGTCCAGTGCACACTGAAACACAGGGAGGCTGCCCTTCTGTGCTCATCAGTAAGACATGGAGCAGGCACTTCAGTAGGCATCAAGTAGTCTTAACACACTATTCAACTTCTGCCTTACTCATTAATTACAAGGACACTCTATTACACTATGTTTGTATACTCAAGGGGAAAATTAACTAGGCTGGTAATGCACATTCTCAACTTGAATGACTTTACTAGTTAGCCCTGCTGTCTCTGGTCCTGTAGTGAATCTGATAAAAAGAAAGATAAGATTTTTACATTTTTGTTCTTGTTTTTTAAACATATAACAAGCCTATGTAGTCAATTCCACTTGGTACCTATATTTCAGGTTAATCCCATGTGCTTAGTCATCAGGCAGTGTTTTTATTTTTGTCTTGGCAAGAACTGAAATTACAATGTCTCTGTTGCTTTTTTTTTTATTCCTCCTTTCTTTCTGCTTGCTTTCCTCTGCCATATTATAAGAGAAAATATATGGCAAAAGGTTTGTGAAGGCAGTGCTTTGTTTTCAATATAGTGAGTGTAGTGATCTGACACGGACTAGAAATCTTCAGTTTCCAATATCATCGGCCTACTCTGAAGTTTGTTTTTCTAGGCCTCAGATGTCAGCATGGAAAAGTCAAAATTTCTAACAGAACTTTTAAACAGAAATGGTTCATATATGTAGGGAGGGAAAAAAAATTATATTCAATGTGAAACCATTTAGCAACCATTATGAGTATCAACTCTTTGTTAGTATCCATCATAAGCAAGCACAGTGTATCTTGGAAGTGGCAGGTAGCTTTCTTGTCGAAGTCTAGCTGAGTCCCTAGTGGAAGTTCCTTGGGTTTCTTCTCGTTAGCTCTTTCAGCAGGCCCACTCCTGCTCTCTGAAAAGTTGTGCCAGCTGCTGTTGCAGGGGTAGGAAGCCCTGTCAAAAACAATTTACAGAACTGCCTGGTTCCATGTGTTGGCACCAGATTCTCTGTTTTAGCTAGTATTTTTAAAAAATTTTAAACTGGTAAAAAAACCAAGCCAACAAAGTAATAATAATACTGTGATGTTCATACTGGTTCTTCTCTTAAGTATAGATTTTGCCTTAGTAACAGTAAATGTAAAATAAAAGTAAAATAATCAGCAATACTGATTTATAATAAACAAGCAAAAGAAATGCCTGTCTTCCATCCATGCAAATGGAAGGGAAGCAGAAGAGGCATCAGGTGACTGGGCTGGCTATCCTCTCTAGAAAGAAACAAGGCAGCTCTGGGTATTTATCTTCTGGTTTGGCCCATCCTCTTTGAAGGTCTTTTTGAAAATGAACTGTTAGAATTTCACTGTCAAAATTACAACAAAATGCACTTGAATTTGCAATCACTTCATTGCAAAAGCATTTATAGAATTACATCTTTTCTCACTTCTAATAAGAAAACTAGGTGACACTTTTTTTGTCAGTCAATGCTTTGACAAATAACTGGCCCAAGGAAGGCTGAAAAGCAATCTGCCTGACAAGGATTGACTTCAGGTCCTGCAAGACTTGGTGATGGCACAAAAAATAGCAATAGCATCAGGAAATAGAATTGTTGTAAGGCTGCAGAGAGAAATCTTGAGACAAGATCCTTGTACAAAAATAAAAGGCAGCACTTGCAAGTCTTGAAAAATATATCCTGCATGTAGTGATAAAAAAAGCCTTTAAAGTCATTCTTCAAAAAAAATACACTGAACTGACATATCAAATCATTGTCTCTTCTTCATGTCTTTCCTCTATTTCCTTATGCACTAGATGAAACCAAACCTAGGGAACACGCAAAGAAACAAAAACAGCATAATAGCCCCTGTATTTCGTTCTGGGATTTTGTTCTGGAGGGGAGACTGCTGTTTAACTCCCACACCACAGGAGATACTTTCAGGCAAACAGGTGAGAGAAAAGCTACTTGATTTTTATGTAGGACATCCCATTGCTGTCTGTTCCCTAAAAATGGACATCTATATGCCTTGTTATTTTCTATGACACAGTATGTGACACAGCTATGAGCCTGCAAAAACAGTGGCAACTCTGAGCAGGAAAGAGGACAGGAAATGGGAGAGCAGAGGCAGCAAGGCCACAGCATTTTAAGGATATCTGCACCCTGGTAAAGGATCCTCAGTCTTTGACCACATGTAATGACTGCTGTGGGTGGCACTTCTGCCTCTCCAAGTTGCCAATGCTCAACCCCTACAGTGAAACAGAAGGTATTATCATGCAGCCTGCAGAAAAATAACATCAAATGCATGGAGACCACCCAGCAAAGGCTTACTGTGTGTACTGTGACCAGTTAGGGGCCTGTGGAAGGAGCAGGCTGAACAGACACACTGATCCACTTCTCAGCCTCCTCTGTTTGCCAATGTGAGAACGACGCATGTCCAGGACTGGTCCTCAGATGTGCTCTAGAGTATGACATGAGGTTCCTCTGTGGTGCAAACAAGTTTGTTTTCTCGAGTGGTGCTTGTTTCTATGCTGTCATGTGGACAAGGGAACTACTCATTCTGCTGAGAGGCAGGTAGTATGGAGGAGGGGATGAAAGATCAAGACCTGTCTCCGCCATGTAGGTCCAAGGACAGACCCAAGACTCCTCAGCATTACTCAAAGGTGCTGGGAAGGTGAAGTTGACATTTCTCAGAGACATCACTCAAGACACCCCAAATGTATTTTACAGTAAACATGGTGTGCACCATCAGAGAGATGACTTTGGAGGTTCACATGTTTGCAAATACTAATTATGTAAAAGCAGATCATGTATATACTAACAGCAGATAGATCATTACTTCATGATACAACAATTTTATCTCTTGCTTAGAAGAGAAGGTTAATTTTGGCTCCCACTTTCCAGAATCTAATGACTGATAGGAATTGTTGAGAAACACATACCATGACAATAATGTCTTCTCAGTGAAAAGTGTTAATTACAAACAAAAAAAAAAAAAGAAGCTCACACAGAAAAAAAACCCCACAAAACTATTCTCTGCCATTATGAGGATGGAAAAGTAAAAAATACATGTCCCTTTCTCACAGCTACATAGCCATCCTCCATAACAACAGTGATATATGAAGGCATGGGGGTTTGGGAGCCACAGGTCACACAATATGGACAGCAATGAAGCAAATCAGTATCCCTCTGTGCTGACTTCCAAATGTTCAGCAACCTAACACAGCAAGACGAAGGCAACTTAGAGCAGCAAAGGAAGAGTCCTACAACCTGATCCAGGAAAAGAAACAGTACTGTAACTTTGGGGCTCTCTATTGATTTCAAAGCAGCAAATTCTCTGTAGGCTTCTCAGATGAGGTCTTAAAATCCTTTACTGACATCTGGATGTGTAAGTGAAATCATTCCTATCAGTGTTTATCCCTGCTGAGACGCTGTAATTAAGAAGCTGTGTTGATCCATTTCCACAAAGAATCTCAGCATTATTACCACCTACTTGCTGTTTTCATGCAGCACTACTGTCACTGGTTTGCTAAAGCAATGGATTTATTTATCAAGCAAATTCCTGGCTGAAAAATTAAGGGTACAAAAGTACATACAGGGTTTCCAGACTCCACAGTACTTCTGGTAATTGACATTCTGAGTACCTATTTTTATTCTTTCTCTCTAGCCAGTCTGGGTCTCAGCTTTATCCTCAGTCCACTTTTCTTGTGAGTCACATCAGATTAGAAATACATCCAACTATGAGAAAAATCTTCCGCAACTGATCCAAGAAGAAACACTAACAAAGGCCCACGCATATTACACTTGGAGCCTTTTTAAAACTAAAACACAAACAGAAACAATGCAAGACACTGGAAAATGCGGACAGGTTTCCTTAAAGTCGTTTCTAGAATTACACAGTAGATGAAGTCTCTTATAGGATATCCTGTGGATGACATGCGAGATTCTCAGTTCAGGTGAAAAGGCAGCCAGACATGTTGAAGACACAAGGCTTTGTTCTGTACTTTTGCTACATGATCTGTAATTACATCAGTTACCCGCTCATCTCTGCTACATCAGTTACCCCTTCATCTCTAACAGTTCAAAGGATTAGGTTTTATTCAGCGCATGGATACTAATTGAATATCTGAACTGTGAGTATTCTAAAGCTTACCTACATAAGTCTCTCACTACAAGAAAGACATTGAGATGCTGCAGCATGACTAGAAACAGGTGAAGGGTCTGGAGAAAAAGTCTAATGAGGAGTAGCTGAGGGAACTGGGATTGCTTATTCTGCAGAAGTCGGAGGGGAGACATGATCACTGTCTACAACTACCTGAAAGGAGGTTGTACTGAGGTGGATGCTGATCTCTTCTCCCAAGTAAAAAGTAATAGGACAACAGGAAATGGCCTCAAGCAGCACCAGAGTAGGTTTAGATTGGAGATTAGAAAATATTTCTTCCCGAAAAAGGTTGTCAAACATTGGAACAGACTGCACAGGGAAGTGGTTCAGTCACCATCCCTGAAGGTGTTTAAAAGATATGCAGATGTGTCACTTAGGGACAGAGTTTCATGATGGACATGGCAGTGCTGGGTTAATAGTTAGACTCAATGACCTTAAAGGTTTTTTCCAATCTAAATGATTCTAAGATTCTATAACAAACTTCTCACTGAATTCCTTTTATCCTGTATTAATTAATCTAAACTGTAAGCCAGACCTTACTGCAAAAGTTGACAGAAATTTTGTCACTGATTTCCGTGCAACGAAAGTCAAGATGACTATTTCTCAAACTTTTCATAGACTTAGTGTTTAATAAATATTTTTCAGAGTCTAACAACATCAAATCCCAATGCACACCAGGGCTAAAATATATTGGCAGGAAGTTTGTACAGAAGGTAAAAGTGTATGATCCTTCACCATCTCCAAATGTGCTGAGCTCTGACTGTCAAAGCAGAAATATGGGATGTTGGCCTTCTCAGCATGGGACATGGATCAAAAAGGAAACATGAAACTGAAGATTACTTAAGTACAATAGGAAGCTTGAGATCATGTAGGATTTATTCACTACTGAAAATATTAGAGCCAAACCCAAACTCCCAAAAGAAAATCCAGCCAGTTTGACACTGTAAACAGGACATTTCCTTAGCTTTGTAAACAGGAGATTGATTTGAAACAAACTGCCAAGTAACCTAACACAATCCAGTATTTTAGCCAAAAGATCCTCACCAGAAGCAGTGCTATAAGTGGTTTCCTTTATCCAAAATGTGGAATAATGTAATAAAACTCATAAATATTACAGGAGGCAATTCTTGGATACAGCTTGAGTCAACTAACTAAAAGGAGTACTAAATTTTTCTGTGTTAGTGGGAAAATTCTTACTACAGAGAATGCCAACAGAGCCTTTCTTTTCTTAGGGCTCTTTTAATATCCTGGCATGAAATCCCTGCAGGTCCACAAATTCCAGAGCAGGCAGGGGCAGATAGCCTTTCTCTAGGGTTGGAAATGCACTATGAACATCGGGAACTCAAAGTTTCTCAGCTGAGTAGGCAAAATAATACTGCTGCACAAGAAATGGAGGAGAAAGGTAGGGAGAAGGGACATAGGTGGGCCCAGAGATGTGGGAGAATCAGACTTCACATTCCAGCTACTGTTTCACATAGGAAAAGAGCAGGAAAGACAGAGAGCAGGATGGAAGAGACAGGGCAGGCGACCACTGCTCCTGAGACATGATATATTCAACCCATTGCCACCCCTCTGTCAGCTCAGTAGGTGCCATTACAGAATGCTGATGTTGAGAGAGACTTTGGAGGTCATCTCTATTGCTCTAGAGGAAACAAGGAGGTGGACACTTTAAAGCCTTTTGGACTGTGATATCACAGGCAGCTGACTACTTTTCCTGTAAGAGATTTTACTTGCTGTTAGAGATCATACTGTAATTTGCTGCTGATATATTTTAATATAAGAATGACTATCTATATGAAAAGGCTGGAGCATAGAACACAGCATAATTATACTGTGTAGTTATTTTCCTTTGCTTATTTCTTCTGATTTATGTATTATGTGTGTGTATATATAATATCCTATACAAGATAATATGTAAAATTTACAGAATCACAGAATTATTTAGGTTAGAAAAGATATTTAAGGTCATCAAGTCCAACTGTTAACCCACCACTGTCTCATCCACCACTAAACCCTGTCCCTAAGTGCCACATCTGAACATTCTTTCAGTATCTCCAGGGTTGGTGACTGAACCACTTCCAAGTGCAGCCTGTTACAATGTTTGAAAACCCTTTTAAGGAAGAAGTTTTTCCTGATGTCCAATCTAAACCTCTCCTGACAAAACTTGAGGTCATCTATTTTTACACACACACACACACACACACACACACACAGTACATACCATATAAAGTACATATAAAGTACATACCATATATTTAGTCTGCACATGCCTGTATAAATAATATTCACAGAATATTTGACAGATTTGACAAAAAACATAGTGACAAAGAAAGGGATACTTAATGATCTCTTTGACCCGATCTTTAATAGTGAGACCCATTTCTCTCCAGGTACTCGAGACCCCTGAGATGGAAAACAGAGGCAAGGGACAGAATGAAGTCCCCTTAGTCCAAGGGGAAATGGTGTGTGACCTGTTGCTCTACCTTCACTTACACAAGTCCATGAGGCTGGATGAAATCTACTCAAGGCATCTGGTGAAGTGCTCACCGAGCCACTCTCCATCATCTACCAGCAGTCCTGGTTCACATGGGAAGTTCCAGCAGACTGGAGGTTGGCAAATGTGAACCCCATCTACAAGAAGGGCCAGAAGAAGGATCCTGGGAACTACAGGCCTACCAGCCAGACCTTGGTGACAAGAAGGTTATGGGGCAGATCATTCTGAGCACCATTGTGAGGCACAGACTAGACAACCAAGGGTTCAAGCCCAAACAACATACCTTTATGAAAGGTCGATCTTGCATGACCAATCTGATCTCCTTCTATGACAAGGTGACCCACTGAATGGATGAAGGAAAAGCTGTAGATGTGGTTTACCTGGACTTTATAGTAAAGCCTTCAAGTAACAAGAGATAATAAGAGGGGAAATGATCTGAAGTTGTACTAGGGGAGGTTTAGATCGAATTAAGAAAAAATTCTTCACTGAAGGGGTCGTTAAATACCAGTAGAGTCACCATCCCTGAAGGTATTTAAAAGATGTGTAGATGTGACACTTAGGGACATAGTTTAGTGGTGGATATGTCAGAGTTAGGTTAATGTTTGGACTTGTTGATCTTAAAAGTCTTTTCCAATCTAAACAATTCTAATATTCTAAGATCATTAACATTGAAAATACTCATGCACTTGTTTCAACATAAGATATAGTTGGTTTTACTCAACAGCATCTCACATCACAGAATTCTGTATGACTGAGACCTTTGAATTTAACAGAATTACCAAGATTCTCACAGTTAAGGACATAAATAACATTATTGCACTAATGATTCCCTGCGAGTTTCCTATTTAGGCGTATTTCTAGGCATTTTATAAAACACAATCTCTCTGTGGAATCACAGTTAAAAAATCCCCATCATTTTAGGGTATTCAGAAGTGTTCAGTTTCTAAGAATCAAAGCAATATTATCAAGTTTTCTCTGCAAGCCTTTTAAGAATTAGCTGGCCTGATTACTTTTCATACAAGTACATTTGAAAAAAAAAAGAAATTATGAGAGACTGGCTGATGAGTTTATAGTGGCTTCCACGTCTGCCTGATAAAGCATGTTTCAAAGCTCCTTTGGAGAATTCTTCCACGATGCTTACTCCTGTGTCAGTGTTGGAATTCTCATGAAATATCCTTTGATACAACAGTCTAAACAGTTAATTATACAGATAAGAGACGTGGCCAAGTTAAATTGTCAACCAAAGGGTATTACTACAGGTAAATTACTAAGGTGTGGGGTTTCTTTTTTAATCTGATGAAGCCTGAAATACAGGAGGTTTTTGTCTACAAAATAATCAGGAAAGTAAAAGTTATCATTTTATCTTACCAGAGTCCTTAAAAATAAACATGTATACAAACCTATTATAAAAGAATTTCATAAGTGCATTCCAAAAGTGATGATCCTATACCACCAGTGATACAAGAGCTACTTCAAAGTGAGATGAAAAAACTCTCCAATCATATCTTTTCTCAAGCACCAATAACTAAAACCCATTTGGTGTGAGAGTAGTGGCAAATTCATCTAATGTTTTTTCCTGTGCTGTGGCACACGTAAGTTTGGACAGGCCATCAAAGAGCCAAAAAACTGTTGCCATTACCCCATAATGGCAAAGTACAATTTTTCTTTGTATTTTGGTAGTGCACAAGCAAAGCAAAGTTTGGAAACACCTCATTGTTTGGATTCATAATGAAAACCACGAGAGCCTAGAATCTTATCTCAAGTTATCTCATGTTATGGTTTCCAGTCCACATCAGAAGACATTGATTCCATGGCTTTCAGCTGCCTACATACTGAAAAGATTTGACACTATGCTGTCTGCTCTGTCCTACATTTTCTTTCAACTCTGGATTTTAAAGTTTGAAATATGCAAAGTGATGCTTAGGCTAAGTATACAGACTAGGCATACTTTCCTAGATTGAGCATTCATACAGATGTTTGTCAACTAACAGATAAGAACAAGCAACTGATGTTCCAATTAGACACCATACAGTAAATATGATTTAGCATTTTTCAGCTCCAATTCTCATCTCCAACTACATATAAAGAACCAAAATAGCAAACAAAAAAGATCATACTTCTTGTAATTAAGCAGTATTAACTGTACACTGCAAATTGGGAAACCAAGGAGAAAAGGACAATGGAAGCATCTGGAAGCCCTCTCTGTGTGTTATTCTGATGAACTTCAAAAGAGTTGACAGGCAATGGCATTAATAAACACTTTAAGTAAAATCACCATCCCTGCTATAAATGTGGCTGGCATCTCCAGGACATTTAAAAAATTGATTAGTGCTACATCGGACAGCTGAGTCATCAATGCCCGTCCTTCCACTAGGACAAGAGGATGTCTTGTAAGCAGGTTATTTATATTCTTAATATCTTCAGCAGAAAGTACAGACTGATTAGATTTGGTAGTCATTTAATGGCACTTTTTTTTGTATCTGCTGCCCTTCATCTATAGATTTCTTCTCAGAGCAACCTTAGTTTTAAGTAACAGCAATTACAAGCAGGCCAACCTCTTTTAGCCTAAAAAAAAGAAAGACAGTCGGGAATAGAACACAGTGCAAAGGTCTGTTTTGGCCGGGAGCAAGACCAAGCCTCCATAATAAAGCTCTGTGTATGCAGCAGCACTAGTTTATCCTGCTTGGAGGTAACAGAAAACTGGAATCCAAAGGATCGTGAATTTTTTTTTTAATACCATGTGCAGGTGGTCTTGGATTTGCCAAGATATAATATTTTTCTAAAGAGTTGAACAGACCTTGCTTCCTCTTCAGTATCTCTCTTAATTCCACAATATAACGATCATGATCATCAACCCTGGACATAATATTATTTCTTATCCCTGCTGTGCATTTTGAGAGAGAAGGTTGGAACATACTATCCCAAGTGTACTGTGTGCTCCATATTGTCATGTCTGCAGATATTTACAAAGCAAAAAATACTGTCTGTCTCATGCAGAAATGCAACCCACATGTCTTTAATGCTATTCCCTATCAGTGCTTCAGACCAAAACAGGACACAAATAGCACTGAAAATTATAAAATGCAGAAATACTTTTAGTGGCCTACAGCCAACTAGGGTCTAAACACTTTGCTTGTGAGCTTGTTACCGACATGCAACACTTGGAATACAGCTCATAACCTTTGGTTGCAAGGTATACAGCTTTAGTCAACAAACTCAAGCAATGGTTTGGCTCATTTGAGTAAAATCAGAGTGATCAGCAGCTGATCTGCTTTAGATGCTGTCACTGGCTCCACTGGCCATACCAGAACACACTGTCCTTGGCAGAGATAAAGCTAGCACAAGAAGAGAGCAAGGTCACAGCATGCTAGGGGTCTGCATGCCACCTTCCTAAAAGTTACCTCCTCAGTAAGTGGATAACACCTGCTAAAGAGCTGCAGAGGTGTCTGACTTTGGCGTGAGAGCGTGTTTCATTATTTTATTCATTAGGCTGCAGGCCTCACTAGCCTGTGGCCCAGGGAGAGTCAAAGGCAGCAGGATCCACATGGACCTGCTGCTTTCAAACAGCCCCAGTAGCAGCCCACCCTGGTACTCAAAAAGTACAGCCACTACAAGCTGCAAAGATAAGTGTAAAGGTACAGAGCTTAATCACAATGTTAAATAATCACAACCAGGAAAAGAGCAATTAACTAATTATTTCACATAGGCTAGTTGTCTTCATTGCTCCAAGAAGCAATTCCACCCCAGGAAGTCTTCTTCTGGAGAGTAAAACATCCATCACACTGCCAATAAGCTGAAAACCTTATTTATATAAAGGGTTATCGCTTTCTTCACTGACTCTACAGAGAAGATCAAACAAGTTTTGAAGTTCTAAGTAAATCACTGCAGTTTTCCATGAAAAAGCTTGTTTGGAGTTTTGACTTGGAAGGAGTCTTGCTAAGTACATAGATGGTCTCAGCTCTTCTATGAAGTTTAAGATGGCAGGCTAACAAGTCATGAGGCTTGAGAAAATACATAATAGTTTTAAAGGATGAAATAGAAATAATGGATTTTATTATATGCATATATGTTTTTAATTATTTGACTTTGACTTCTCAAACAGAAGGAACTGCAATTCTGTCTTGTGTCCAAACTCACTATCTAAATTATAAGCGATAATTTACCTCTTCACCTTCTCTGTCTTCTTTCAGTGAGTAGGAAAGGCATTTGAAAGATTAAGTTCAATATGGCTCCAATGCTGAAACAAAACATCTTCCTAAATCAACTGTATACCCATTACACACATTGTATACATGCTGAAAAATAAACACTGGCAAATACAGAGTACAGTTTTGGAAAAGGCTCAAGTGACTGGGTGTTTGAAATGGGTTTATAAAATATATAAATTCTGGCAACTGGAAGACATTAACTTGAAGACTGAACTTCATGGTGTTCATTTTCTGTTGCATTTTGCTCTGCAAGACAGTACATTGCAACGTGCAAAAGCAGATCTTCCCACATAAACACAACTGGCTGTTCCCCAAACAGAGGTTCATCACCCTTCCCAAGCCTAAAGATCTGGTTTACTTTAATCACGGACCAGTGGATTCCAAAGGTGAATTTCTGTGATGGAATTTTTATGCAGTCTCCACATTCATTCACCATGGGGCCACAGCACATGGCCACGCTGACTGCTCACTTGAGGCACTTCTGTCCCATGCAACTGTGCTGCAGATCCTTGACACCTCAGCTGTCGGGGGTATCCTCTGCTGATGGCTCGCAGTGGGAAACACACTGATGTTTGAACATGACGACTGCAATCTCCCTTCCTAACAGGCAGGCATTGTCCCAAAGCCCGCAGCTGCCCACCTTGGTGATCATCATCACTGAGCATCCTACTTGTGCTAACGGTGCGGCAGGCACAAGGCATGAGGCTAGTCCTGGTGGAGGACTGGCCAGCACACCCAGGCGAACACCTAGCCCGGAGCACAGACGCTCCCGCCCAGGTGGCCCTCCAGCAGGAGGCTGGCACCCCGAGATCCATTCCGGGCGCCGGACGGGGCGAAGGGCCGCGGCGGGGCGGGAGATGGGCTGCGCTCCCTCCAAGCACCTCTGAGGCGGCGGAGCCGCCCGCGCCGCGCCCTGAGGGCCAAAGGCTGCCGCTCACTGCCCCAGCGAGACCGTTGCAGCAACCCCGGCCGGGCGAAGTGGCCGCCCGTCGCGCACTGCAACCGGCCTCGGCACACCGCAGCGGCACAGAGGACACGGGGCTCGCGGGAGCCGAAAGGCGCCGGGCGGGGGCCGCTGCGCCGCAGCTGGTACCAGACACCCCGCGTTGTCAGGGGCGATATGCCGCCCGCAGCCCGGCTCCAAGAAAACCTCCCTCGAAGTTCCCCTGAGTCTGGGATCGCCCGGAGGAGCAGCCGCCGTGCAGAGCAGCCCCCTCAGCCCACACTTCCCTCCCGCCACACGCTCCCCGGCCGACCCCCGCCGGCCCCTGGGACCGGCCTCCTAGGGACGGGACCCTGTCCCGGACAGACCCCAGCCGGCCTTTCGGGGCGCGGCCCGTGCTCCCGGGGAAGGGGGGAAGCAGCCTCCGGAGCGCGCTCAGGGCTCGGGACTTCCCCTGCAAGTGTAGCCCTTGGGAATAAATAAGACAGAAGCACACTTACCATCTCGCCTGATATTGGAGGACCGCAAGGCTTTTATAGATCCGCTCTGGGCAGGGGCAGTGGTGCCTTGACGGCTGCAAAAGTTCGCGCAGACGACAGCGTAGAACAGGAGAAGGATGAGCAGTTGCATTGGGATCCGCTGTGAACGGGACTGTCTCTGCAAAGAAACCCGGCTCTCCCCGCCAAGGCTGCTTCCCTCTCTCTTGTTCTCCTTTCCCGGACTTTTGGTTGTTTCTGTTGAGTGCTGCTTGTGTGTTTGGGGGAGTTGTATGCAAGGGGGAAAAAGAAAAAAAAAAAGAAAAACAAAACAAAAAAGAAAAGGAAAAAAAAGCACACAAAAACCACAAAAAAACCCCAAACCAAGAAACCCCACACCACCCGAAACAGCAGTCACAGCTGCCAAGTTACTCTCCGAGCTGTCCCTAAACTTCCTGCACGCTGAACTTCCCGCTGCCTTTCTGGGGCTGGCCAAACTCGGCAAAGGTGAGGAATCCCCGGCCACGGCCGCCGCCCCCTCCCCGCGCCGCCCGCGGGGGCTGCCGCTCCGCGCCCCGCCGCCGGGCTGCGCCGCCGCTTCGCACCGGCCCGCGCTCCGCTCGGCAGCCGCTGCCGCTGGGGTCTGGCGCGGCCGGAGCGCCCTGCGCTCCGCGACGGGGCCGGGGGGAGAGGCGGCCCGGAGGAAGGGGGCGGCCCGGGGACAGAGAGGGAGGGAGGCTGGTGGGAGCGACCGGCGACGGAGGCAGAGTGGTGCCCGCGCCCTGCGCGAGGTACCGGCCGCGCCGTCTCCAGCCCGGACACAGGCGGAGCGGGGGGCGGGGGAGGGCAGGGGGCTGGCCTCGTTGCCGAGGGAACCTGCCCGGGGACCTTCCCGGCGGGTGGGAGCCGTGTGCCAGGGACCGCGCACCCAAGTGTCTCTTCACCCTCAGGCCCGCGGTGACCACACAGAAGTTACCGGTGGTGGTGGAATGACTCAAATCAGAGTGGCATCAGGGCAGGAGGGGAGATTTAGTGGAGTAACTGTTGAAAGCACATCAGCTGAAGAGATCCCGCAGTTGTCCCTGGGAGAAATACATAGGCTCTTCTGTCATACCAAGCACTGTCCAAAGCTTTCCATTAAAAAAAAAAAAAATGAATTCTTGCTAATTTAGACCCTCAGTGAACTATGTCTGGTATTAAAAGATTGTATTACCGCCTTGAAGAGTTTAGGTCTAAACCAGAGGTATGTGAGGATTGTGATCAAACTGCTGTTTTAATGCACTTTTTTCCTTCCTTTAGCTGCAATGAAAATAATCAAGTGAAGACACAGGCAAAAAGAGTAAGGGTTTTAACAGTTCTCTAATAAATCCTTACCATGTCAGTTTATTTCTGAAGACATTTCATATCATCTCAGCCAGTCTGACAAATTGTAACATACTACGAGACATTTAACAATATGAAACAACACCTCACTAGGTGAAGGAGAATATTGATGCAGTGCTGTATCAGAAATATTGGATAAGTCTTGCTACACTGAAGAGAATAGCCTCTGGCTGCAAGAACCATTTTCCTCAAGAGCATGTTAAGATGACAATGGGACTAAAACATCTTGTATGTCTTAAGGAACCCTTAGAGTGCAATTCTGTTATGCATAATTCATGGTTCTTTATCACTTTCATGTTCCCCAAAACTGACAGTGAACCTAATCCTGCTCCCACGTGGTAGATAATGGAAAGGCTCCAACAGTGCTTTGTTTGTGAGCTGCTATGCCTATGTTTTAGGTGCCCGTTTGAGGGAGAAAGCTGGGCAAACAGAGGGAAGGAGGCCAATCCAACCATCCTAATACAAGCAGAAAGTCAAATAGAGGACATGAGACAAATGAAGATAGGGGGAGCTCTGAAGACATCTTGTGTGTCTCCTGTCAGCATGTCTACCTCTTTCCAGCTGTGCTGCAAGGGATTGACAGAAATCATCATTATGATCCCAGCTACCAATCTCTCTTCTAAGTACAGGTACCTTTTAAGATAATAGGAGATGGTCAATACTCTGACCTTTGCCACAACCGCTTGGTGAAGTCTTTGCTTTCCAACTGCCTTCAGGCCCTCGTTCTTCCTTAGACTGGGGGAACTAGAACTCATAATTGCCTCCCCTTGTGGACATACAGTGAGCCTTTTAAGACAGTAAAGAATGAAGAGAAGGAAGGAGAGATTATTAAGACACAAAGGGTTTTTGACAGTGTCTGAGCAGTTACGTAATTCAGTCAAGAAAGGGCACCATTTCCAAGGCTCTTGCTCTTTACCCATCTTCACTCATTTTTTTCTTTGGTTTTATTTTTTTTTCTATTAAAAATCATACATTTTGCCAAGAGCTGGCTCTGGAGCTAGAGTCATATGGTGTCTTTCTGGCCTTATGCCTCCCTTGCTGCACAGGTCCAGCTTTGGCACCAGAGTGGAACAGGCTTTCACCTAAAATATTCCACAGCTGTTTGGCTGATGTGCTCCCTGGGTCAATACAGACTATAAGTTTAGACTTCTTTAAGCTGTCCAAGGCACAGAATTGGGGTTTTCTCAGCATTTATTTTGTTCTTTTAAAGTAAGAGTACAAAATTCTGTGGTGCATAAGATGAAATCCCTATTTCTGCAGCAGAGATACTTGTTGCTTAGAGACCTCTGAAGCAAGACAGCGTGGGGCCTCATAAATTAGACAGTGATGAAAACAGGCAAGTGAATTCCACCACCAATGGAGGAACTGTGTGTAGCTCCAATCATGCCCTCACAGAATATTTCTGTTTCTCCCTGTGCAAAGCATGGATGCTGCCATCTTTGTTCTAAAGTCAAAAATATTTTTGTAGCAGAAGAGATAAGTCTTGTTCTCAGATCGGAAAACAGACAGGGAATATATATTACTGTGGGGTTCCAAACAGAGGTCTAGCTCTATCAGTTATCAAATATGTTTTAGCCTCAGTATCAATGAAAGCCCAGATTTTTCCATATACAAGTGTACAGAAAGATTTTAGGATACAGCAGCAAGATTGACATGCATTGGCAGACATTTGTAGAAGAGGCCTACATTTCAATGGCTGTCATTACAGCTTCTTAATTCATTTTAAAAAGCACTAAACCCACTACAAAACAAATAGTGTCTTTATAATAAGATGTCATAGAATCCCATGTCAAATAGTGAGAAGTTTGGAGTTTTCTCAGAGTTTTATGAGCAGATCACTGGATTTTCACTTTCTGGAGAACATTCTAGTATATTGTCTGATCTGTCTTCTTAAGGTTTGGGATAATTTAAAACATCAGATGATTTCCATATGAAGATCTACAACAAATTATGGTTACTGCATAAAAGGACATACTGATGTATAAGTGTGATGACCTAGGTAATTACAAGTCTGTCAGCCTGACTGAGATCCTGATAAAATAATGTAACAGTTGATATGGGACTCAATTAATATAAATTAAAAGAAAAATAATATCATTAACGCTAATCAACCTGGAAAATCTTACCATGCTAACTTGGAAATCTGGTTGACAAACAGAATAGTATCAAATTACAGCTTTCATAAGGCATTTGACTTGGTACCACACAATTTAAATCACATGAAATGAAAGTCATGCATGCTAAATGTTTCAAAACTCATCAAATTACAGGTTTTTAAATGTTTACTAAAAAGGGAAACATTATTAAATGGATTCTTTGTGAGAGTGTGTCACTTTGGCTAATCTTTGCTTCTGCATTGATTTGCATTTCCAGCAATGACCTGGGAAAAGTGCAGTCATTACTCATGACATTTGCAGATGACAAAAAACCTTGGGGCTAGACTGAATTGAACTGTAAAGCTGAATCCTGGCATAGCTTATGCTTTGAAATAGCCAATGGCAGTACTGCCCAGTGCCTGTGGCATCCATCTCACCTCATTTTAGTCTTCTGGAAGTGCTTGGTGTAAACCAGTCAATAGCTTCTCCAAGGACAGAATTGGATACCCATCAGAGGGCACTCTAGCCCAGCAGGTTTAAGGCAGTTGTGTTTAGAGGAGATAAATTTCTTTCTGGAAGGTTCAGATTCTCTCCACTGACTATGGAGAGGGTATAGGGAATAAATATGTTTAAAGTTAATGGATAAAGTAGTTAATTGTAGAATGTACTGATGCAGAAAAAATGACAGTGGATTATCAAGGAAGTCAGTGGGCTGTAGTCCTCTGTTGGCTGGGAGATGCTCCAGTGTCATACAGTTTGGCCGTGGAACAAAGATCTGCAGTGTGTCCACACCACAGAATATTGGAAATATGATGATTAAGTAGCAAATAGCAAGTTCTTTTTGCCTTATAACTAGGATCCTTGGATAAAGAGAGGAATATCAATTAGAGTAGGGGCATTAAGTTTTCTTCCATTGTTATTAGACTGATGTAGAAATTCCCTGTGAATATAGCCTTAAAAAAGGACCATAATTAATTGAAAAACACTGAGAGGAGAACAAAAGGATTGGTTAGAGGTTGAGAAACTTGCCATTCAAGGAACACATTAAAAATCACTAGCCATTTAGCATGTCAAGGAGAAAAACAGAGGGGTCACAGCTACCTCCCAGAGGTAGATACTGATTTCAGAAGGCTATTTTGTCTAGTAGACAACGACATATCAAAGCAAAAATTGGAGTTAGACAAAATAAGATTAGGAGTAAAATAAGTACTTTTCGGTGTGGAAAAGTTGTATAATCTTCATCACTGAAAATTTGAAAGGCAAGATGATATTTTTCATAAAACTAGTCAAGTGGTTTCAAGCTGTACTTAGGAACTTGTGGGGGTCTATTGATCACTTCTAAAATATCTGTAAAGGTAACAGAGAAAAGCATGTTCATATGTACTGTACAAGTCACAGATGAAACTGTTAAGTGGTTCTGTAGTTGAATGGAAAATGCCAACAAAAAAAAAGGTACCTCCAAGGATTAAGTAAGGGCAGCATTTCGAGTTCTGTTATATAGGAGGGTAACCATGTGATGGCAATGACCCCATCCCCCAGTTTCTTATCTGTGAATAATATGGAATGAGCTGAGGTGCATAGAGTAGAATGGAGAAACATCTCATAATTGATTACTTTGCAGCACTGTAATCCATGGCCTAGATTTACTATCTAAGCTACAGGCAGCAGTTCAACAACACACAAAGAAAATCTCCAGTGAAACTGATGACTCTAGGTGTTGAGATTCATTATTAAACACATGCCCAATCACTACTGCCTGGTATCACTGCAAACTTCATTGATTCATGGGAATTCATGTTAAAACACTGAACATCAGATGTGGGCCACAGCCCTGCAACTCGTGCTGCTGTTTGTCCTCCTCCAGAAGCCAGCTGTGTGTGCTCTCTTCTCTGGTCCATTCTTGAGAACCACTCTAGGAAGCTTTGATTTATCAAGATTTCTGGTTTTGCCATTTATGTCTGCACTGCTACAGGATGCTGAGCCCTTCTCCCTTTCACCATACACCTGCTTCCCTTCCCAACTTTTACATGACTTTTGCTGACTGTATGCAACTTTTGGCTATCTTTCCATCTTTCCACTGCAAGTATGTGTTGAATTTGCATGGCAAAGGTTTGGTAGCAGGGGACTACAGGGCTTCTTTGAGAAGCCACTGTAAGCTTCACCCATGTCTGATAGACTAACTGCAGAACTGTGACTGGTAGTGCCTCTGGGATAACACATTTAAGAAAGGGAAAAGAAATCCCTTGCACAATAGCAACTGAATGGAAGAGGGGAGTGAGAATTTGTGAGAGCAACAGCTCTGAAAACACCCAGGTCAGTGTTGAGGAGGGGAGGAGGCACTCCAGGCCTGGAGCAGAGCTTACTCTGCAGCCCATGGTGTGGCCCATAGTGAGGCTCTGCCCCAGCAGCCATGGAGGCCACAGGGGAGCAAAGACCCACCTGCAGCGCAGGGAGGATCCCACACCATTGCAGGTGAATGCCTGAAGGAGGTACCCAAAGAGGGTACCTGAAGGGTGAACGCCCTTCACCCCCTGTGCTACTGTGTGGGGAAGAGGTAAGGAAATCTGTAGTGAAGTTAAGCCCAGGAAGAAGAAATGGGTGGAGGGAAGGTGATTTTAAGATCTGGTTTTATTTCTCGTTATCCCACTCTGATTTGATTGCAAATAGATTAATTTTTCCCCAAGTCAGGTCTGTTTTGCCTGTGACAGTGATTGGTGAATATCTCCCTGTCTTTATCTCGAGCTTTTTGTTATGTTTTTTTCTCTCCCCTGTCCAGCTGAGGAAGAGGAGTGGGAGAGCAGTTTGGTAGGCATCTGGCATCCAACCAGGGTCAACCCAATACATTTTTTTTTTGGCACCCAATGTGGAGTCTGAGGAATTTGAGATAAGATAGTATTTGGAAGAGGTAATGGGAAAAACATAGGTTGAACACAGCCAGAGTATGAAAAGTGGACTAATCATGGAGAACAGTGTTTCAAAACTTCTGAGCCATGACTCTGGCTTTTTATTTTCTTTCCTTCATGAGTAATTTCATTCCTCTTTCACATCTGGTGCACATTTGCAATGGAGATACTTACTTACTGACTGTCCAAAAACTTTTACCCCCTTTTTTTTTTCTGTTGTTTTTTCCCACTCAAGAATTATCCCTCACTGTTTTTTGAATAGGGACATTTCTGGCTTGCTGCAGTAAGAAGTGTACCATGCACAACGGAGAACCAGTTTTTCATTGTTGATCATCTTAAGACTGTGCTTGGAAGGCAAACTTATCATACTTCCTCTTGACATGTCTACACAGATACAGAAAAATGAGAACTTTTAAGTTTTTCAGAATCAGTAAGTGGATTCTGTTAAACAGACAAATCTCTGAGACTCAAAACTCTTCCTGCAACAATCATACAATGGTTTGGGTTGGAAGGGACTTTCAAAGATCATCTAGTTCACACTTCTTGCTCTAGGCAGGGACATCTTTCACTAGAACAAGTTACTCAAATTCCTGTACCACGTGACCTTGAACAATTCCAATGATGAGGCATCTTCTCTGGGAAACACGTCCCAACATCTCACCACCTCATTGTAAAATGTTTTTTCCTTATATCCAATCCAAACCTACCCTTTTTTTGGTTTAAGGTTCTTGCCCTTGTACTGTTGCTACAGGCCTTTGGGAAAAGCCCATCTTTCTAATAAGCCTATTTTATATATTGAAAAGCCCCAATAAGGTCTCCCCAGAGCTTTTTCTTCTCACAGAAGAAGGCTTCTCCAGGCTGAACAACTCCAGATCTCTCAGCCTTTCCTTTTAGGGCGTTTCTGCCCTCTGATCATTCACAGGGCCCTCGGGTCCCACTCTGAAAGGTCTATGGCTTTCCTGTGCTGAGGACCCCATAGCTGGATGCAGCACTGAAGGTGAGGTCTCACCAGAGCAGAGAAGAGGGCAGAATCACCACCACTGATCGGCTGGCCACACTTCTTTTCTTTCATCTCACAGTACAGTTGGCATTTGGCTGTGAGTGCACATTGCCAGTTCGTGTCCATTCATCCACTGATATCCACAAATTCTTCTCCACAGGATTCTCCATGCTTCTCCAAATCACTCATCCCTGATACTGGAGATTGCCCTGAACTAGGTGCAGGACCTTGCATCATATTGAAAACAGAACCTATATACAACAGAGTACAATATATAAGCAGCTAGGTTTTCAAATGGAGTTAAAGTATTGGATAAAGCGATTTGTTTATTTTAAATCTGTACTGTTTTTCAATCAGCTTGCTAAAAATCCCCAAACTCTTCAATCTGCTTTAGATGGCAACACATGACAGTCTTCACCCTATCTTAGGGGCAGCAGTGAGAGTTATTCATCTCTAGTTTCAAATCAGGAGTACATTCGGGCTGCTCACCTCTTTCTTCAGATCACGTCCTAAAGAAGAGTTGAGTTCACAGTTTTATGCACACAATACATTAACATAAACCAGTTAACCACCTGGCATTGGTTAAGCAGAATTTATGCTGATACTGTGCTAATGACCCTGCACTATCATTAGACTAAATCAGTCTCCTGGGGGAGAACCCAACAAAGCATACCGATTCGACACATTCCCGGGAAGTAGCATATACAGTAAAATATATTTTGTCATTTATCTAGATTCATTTTAATTCACAAATACTTTCTGAATTAAATACCAAGGCTTCTCCAGAGGCCTCTGGAACATGAGAATGAGTTAAAAACATGCACTGCAAAAAGACAAATAAAATAAATATTTGGGCACACCTATAGTCATTGTAGGCTTTTTAAAGTACTGATGGTACTGTATTAACAAGTGTAGGAATAATCTGCTCTAAACATAGACTTAGGAAACAATACTTAGAAGGATAAACAAAACACAGAAGGCTAAATCTGATGGTGACACCATAGGCTTCCTTTACAATCTATGAGAGAAACAAGTGTCACAAGAGAATACTTAAGTTAACATGTTGTTTTCACAATTATCTTAGGAGATGTCGAGTTTGCCTTGTCCCTTTTCCAAGCCTCCAATGGCTTTCTCTTTCCTCAGTGAATCAAAGACAATTATAGGTGGTTAGTGCAGGCTTAGATGTTGAACTTAAGGAAACATAAGTCAGGACAGATGGATTTATAGAATTATAGAATCATTTCAGCTGGAAGAGACCTTTAATATCAAGTCCTGCCTTTGTCTCAGCTCTATCAACCACTACACCATTTCCCTAAGTGCAACATACAACCTTCTCTTAAACACCTCCAATCAATCAGTTTCAAACAATCAGTTTCAGCCAATCACAGCAATCAGAGCTAACAAATTTCAGAAATGAAATGCTTTGTCAATCTTTTGCCTTCTTTTATATATGTAAGACATATACTTGAATTACTAGACCTGCAAAATATTTTTTCCAGAGGATTCAGTGCACATAATGGAGATTAATCATAATTTTACAGTACAAAAGGAGATAGTCTGTAGAACCTTCAGTTGTTGCAGAGATGAAACTTATTAAATGAGTGGGGCAGGAGGTAGAAGGAAAACTGAATCCTTAAGGCAGCTGAGTGCTGTGAAAGGGTTTCTACAGCCACCTGTTTGTGTTGCTACATAGATGACATAAACCAGATTTCTCACAGCTGGTCTCTAGTGCTATGTTTCTTATTTTCTGGATGGCCAGCTAGAGACAGTAAGGTCTGACTTGAAGAAGTGCAGAGCAAAAATAACTGTATTTGAAGTTGTTTCTTGAATATGTGTGTTGTTTCTTGAATATGTGTAGTGCTATATAAAGCTAAGCATAGAAAGTCTTAGTATCTAAAACTAGTGGAAACTATTTACCTTAGTCTTCCTGAACCTCAGTCTCATGTGAGAAAGGGTATGATGATGTACTTCACTATACACTGTGGCACCCAAATTAAATGTCTGGTATGTATTCTGCCAAACAAAACCCTGCATCTAACCATAGATATTTCATAGACAAGAACTGACAATTTTTTAACAGAGTTCATGTGTTTTAGATGTCTATCTAAGAATAAACTGAGTTGCACCCTGTATCTAACTGTTCTTTTCTTCAGTGACACTAAGGTAAGCCCAAAGTGACTAGTTCGGGTGTAGACATCAGGGCTGCAGATATCTGAAGGCAGAGCAGGTGAATCCTGTGTTTTGTGGTGATGTTCATTTTAGGCACTTAATGAGACAGAGCCTCTATACAAAAAAAAGTCTTTGATCATGTTATTTGTTACTTGGCTTCATAACATATGCACAAGGGACTAAATTAACGTTGCACAGAATGCTTTTTGAAAGCATGGCATGGCAATCTTAATAGCAGTATAATACTTATTCACTGAGAATGAAAAGACATCAGCCTGAGGCACACACTTGGAATGTTGCATTTCAGTTCAAACAGTTAAAGTTTGGAAAGAGAGTCTTATAGTAAGAAAGCAGGACAAATTAATAATAGGTCTCCTTGAGAAACTTCCAGTGGTCCTCTGTTCTGTTGCAGGCGACAGAGCTTCCTTGGCAGCTCTGTAAGCCTGTGCACATCTCGACTCTAGTCCTTTGTTCAGTATTCCTCTGGAGTTAGTAAGAACATAGCGTTTTCAAAAGTGTTTACAAAAATGGCCCAATAGTCACAGCCTTTCTCTAGGAGCCAGCTAGGTGTTTGTTAGTATTCACACTCTAGAGATAGGGAAAACATTGGTTAAATTTATTTATCCAATGTCACATTGCACAAAATTGTCAGGTAGCAAATTGTAGTCTGAGTCAGTGTTTAACTCATTAGGCTAAAATGTCTGACAAAATTTTCCCTCTAATTCTTCTGGCCAAGCTGTGCTATGGCATTGCTTGTAGAGCAATGACTTTACACACTCATGTTACAGACTTGTGTAAAAGGACCTTTACTTTGCTTGTGCAATATTATCACTTAAAACATTTCAGGACCTGCACTGTCTGTCAGGAGTTGGTCGTACTGCTGGATTCATAGTTCCTTAGACTGCGTTAAACTTATAAGACTCTGTTGTGTGTCCTTCTGATGCAAGATTTAGAGATATTGTGTGACCAACAAGAAGTCTTTCAGTCTCACCAAACAGCATAAGCTATCATTGGCCTTCCTTCCTAACTTCCTTTCATCTGCACTTTGCTTGCTCAGAAGCTGCCCTGGATGGTGACAATCATCAGGATTGGGTCTGTTGTAAGGCTCGTGAGAATAGAAACCTTCGTTAAGCAGGAGTAGATTATGTGAGCTTCCCATTAGCCATCATGAACCCACTGAACAGTGTAAGAGAATTCGGTGACCTTCCTAGGCAGGGCATTAACATCTGACATATTGGAAGTGGGCTTTGGAGACATGAATTATAAACCTGACTTGATTTAGCTTTCTGCAGGACACCAGAAAACTGATTTAGACCTGTATTTCCAAAATTGCATACTAATTTTTGAAACCTGATTTTCGGAAGAGTGGATTATCTGCAGCCATAGTTGATATCCAGGCATTACAATTGTATATCTATTGCAGTTGCAAATTTGCTTGGGAAGGAAGGAAAGAAATGGACCATGAGCTTTTTAGTCATTCCATTAACACTGACCAATTCAGCACATCATTAGGCATATTTGCATTACTACCATTCCCCACCCACAGTATAAAATGACTGTGGGGCTACTCACTGAATTAGAAAGATGTTTTGGAGAGATTTGCCATTTGTATGGCTATACTGGCAGCTGCAATGTATCAAAAGTCAGTGTAGGTGGGAATGAACTGTATTTAGCGATCCAGTATCTGAATTTATCCTGTGCAGAAGTGCGTGGCCAAAATGTGACATGCCATGCAGTGAGTGCTATACACAGACATCTGTTTTAGTTTGAACACATTGTAGTGTTGATGCAAATCTAAGACACTAAGCAAAAACTCCAATAAAGAAACCTACAAATATTTATCTATGAAAGAAACATCCCTGCTTAAAACTTTGGGACCAACAAAATCTGCTGCCCTGGTCTCCAGTCAGTTGTCAAAGTAAACTAATCTGGAACAAAATCAGCTGAGTCACTGAGATATGAAAAGAACAACTTGTAGAAGACAAAATGGTTGACTCTTTCTTGGATGAAAAGAGATAAAAGAGTTTTACCGCAGATTTTACAGAAGTATTCAAACAATGTTTTCTGATCAAACCTCACATTTTTAACTGTGAGGTTTTATTTCAGTTGTTGAAAACAATGGTGTTTGTTTAAGATTCTGTATTGGAAGTTATGTATTTTGGGTATATTCTTACAGCTGGCACCTGTCTACATGGTACTGGCTATTCACTGTTTTTTCAAGTAATTTTCTGTATGCACCTCCAAATACACACACGCACACATTCACACTATCTTCTAATGTTTTTACAGGAGGGAGAGACCCTATTTTATGTCTATCATTAGATCTTGTCAGTGATGAAAACAATCTCAGTTCCAGTAACCTAGCTCTCTGACTTTGAGGCAGGTAGCCAGCCAGTCTATGATTTACATTTGACCAGTTTTGTATCATATTTTCTTAGTGTTTTCATAAACAAAACAAGGATAATAACTCTCTGCAAAAGGAGTAATAATGTGTTCTGTTGAATTCTATTGCAGAAGACAGAGAACGAAAAGCAAAGGAAGTACGAGGGACAATTTCTATTTACTTGACAATTCCCTCCTAAGTCTATTACTCTTTAAATAGTGCAAACAGTTATTTAGGTGAGAAATGAGCAGCATTGAGAAAAAATTGAATCCCAAGAAGTGCCTTCTTACTTTGGCATTCAGTCTGTAACTGCAGTGGAAGGTGCAGTTTGTTTTTTAAGCAGTTCTTATGGTTTATAAGAACTGAATCAGGAATGTTAGTTTATTTGCAGAACTTGAATAGTACATTATTTTAATAGCTTTACTTCCTGTTTATTTATGTGTATTTTCAGACATAATCTCAATGCAATCGCCAGCCATCAACTGTAGTCTAAATAAGTATTAGCTTTAGCCCAAGTAACCGATTATTAACAAACGTTGAACTACCATGCACAGTGTTTATGGGTTACTTTACCTTCATTCAAGTTTTAAAATACACAGGGTGATAATTTTTCCCTGAAGGAGTGATGGAAATGGCCTTGGGCTTATTTACAACCAGAACTGATTTATAAGCAGGAATTGATTTGTAGTTTTTTATTGGTCTCCACTAAATGTTATGCATTTAAAAAATGGAAAACCATCATGTTAGGCATGGCTGGTTTGGTAAGAGTATCTCACTGTTGGTAAACTCTTGGGAGCTTACACCAATCTGTATCTTTTCAAGAGTACTAAATATCAAGTGCCAGTCTGTCTGCTTGGAGAATGAGGTGTCTCAATATGTGCTACACCTACTGAATTATCATCTCAGGTACAGTCTATAATCAGTAATTTGAGATCCTGTGTAGGTCATACAGAGCTGTCAGTTAGTGAAATCACAGTACATTTGTGCCTTCCTTTGATTTATAATTAATATTGCCTTAATTTTTGTCCTACTTCCCCAAAATCACATTGTAGCTATTCTTGAACTTTGTTATCCATGTTACACTCTTTGAAGACAAGTATATTGGCCTATGCTCTAGTAATCTTCCTTAATTGATTTGGGATGTCTACCAGTATCTTCTGTTATTCTGTGCTGATATCTTTATATGACTGGCTTTTATCCATATGCTGTCATCTTCTGCATTCTCTTTATCTCTTTACTCTTTGTACTGAGAGCCTGTATTCCTAGCCTTTGAGTGTTGTCCCTTCATCACTCATGTTTGCAGTGTAAAAGGTACAAAAGGCAAACATTCTAAATATTGAGATCTCCATGCTTGACCTTTTTGATATTTTCTCTACTCCTTTTGCTTAAGGGACTTTTTTGCATGACATTCATCTACTTTATAAGATGATGTTTGAATGTTTAATTCATTTTATTATCATTTAATATTTTGGTGAACTTCTTTTTAGTGACTTATTTTTTCTCAGTATTTTACTTTGTATTTTCCACTCTATATTTGTTTCATTAAAGAAAAGGATATGATTCAGAATCAGAACACTGTGCCATCATCATGTTCCCATAAAGCTTTCTCATGATGTTTTTAAAGTCTGCAAAAAGTGTTGTAAAAGAGATGAATTTGTAATGAGCTTTAATGTAATTGAAAATAACTTGGTTTTATACTGGGGATTGTTATGTTTTCATCTTCATTATAAAACTCATAATGTATATCACTTCTTTTAGATTAAAGGAAAACAGCTATCCCCAGACAACTGAAACTTCCTATGTTGTGGTTATATTTGATTGCCTTTATACAGTACAACTCTTTCTTCATGTGTCATCTACTGCAAAATGAGCTTTGATCTAAAAAACAGAAGAAAAACAGTTCTTTGGTATCTTGATATAAAACATCAGCAGTGGTATGTAGAGGAAGAAATCTAAAATCCAATTTAGTTATGAACCGAGACAAAATTGCATATTACTGATTTCCTCAATACACGTTTTGTTAGCTTTTAATCTAAATTACAACCAAATCAAAGAGTTGCTTTTGTTGTTTTGGGTTTGTTTTTTGTTTTTTTTTTTTCATTTCAGTGGTCTGTCAGTCAGACCATTAATTCTAGGATAATAAATCAACCATATTCAGCACAGTGTATTAACATTCCCATAGTTAAAATACATGACTAATTCACAGTCAGTCAAACAACTGTGATTAGTAATAGGCCCCTCTATCAGGTTAACATTGATAAATTATTTGGTAAAGAATGCAGCCTTGCAAGCTTTTTTTTTGTGGATTTGTTATCTGAGCAGCCACATGCCTGTCACCATGCCGACCTTGTAGCCACCCTCTGCTGTCCCCAGTTCATGAAATCATCATTGATTCATCTTTTATTACGCTAAGCCCTAATCTTTTTGCATATGGAAAAGCTTTCGTGGATGAACTCAACTGGAGTCTATCTGCCCAAGTGAATGTAAAAAGACAGTTTATTATATTCTTTTTGTAATCAAGATTATGATTTTAGTGTGTAGGTTTTTAGGATTGCACTGGAGAACATGCATATGGAAGTTGGGGATTCTGCCAACTATAAAGATTATTATTTGAATACTTTAGAGATGACACCATTTGGGTGCATTTCAGAAGTTTTAGATTTCCTCTTGGATACATATGCAGATTTTTGTATTTACAGAGAGCACATTGCAACTATCTACAGTTATTTTTTTTTTAATTAGCACTAAAAATAATAGTGAATTATCATGCCTGTAATACATCTTGTGTAACACAGGATATGGAACTGATGCAATTACAATCAGTAGTATATACTCATAGTCATCACCTAAAATAGTAGCTGAGCCGTTTTCAAGTATATTAATCTCTGTAATACTTCTGTAAGGCATTCTTAATTATAACCCACCATCAATTTACAGAGAGAGAACTGGAAAACATAGGCCCTGTGTACACTGTTTTTTGAAAGCAGATTCACCAAATAAGCATGTTCACAAGAAGTGAACTAGGGCCAGGTTTAGGGTAAACCAGCTGTTACACACAGTAGGATAATCTCTAGTGTGTTCTGTGTTTTCAATGTCATCCAAAGGTCCTGTTGTCTGCAGTGACAGCAGATCCCCCCCAGCAGCATGTATCTGTCCATTTTCAGATTTCTTGCCTGCCTTTGCAGTGACATCGCAAGACTAATATCATACATGCAAGAGAGGCAAAAATTCTTCTTTAAAGGGACCAATTTACCAGTTAAAAGGGAAAGTGGGATTTTTAGTCAGTTCTCATTCTGATTGCTTACAAGAACAAGGTAGATAGCTGGAACCAGGTTGTCAGAGTATATGAGCATGTGACATTGCAGTGACCACGGATTTCCATGTTCCACAATAATACTGTAGCTATGGGGCCTTCTGTCCTATAACTTGCAAATTATAGGATACTATAGGATACTATAAGTGGCAAATTATGCTTGCCATTATACTTGCCAGTTAGTATCCACAAATTCTTGGAGAGCAGATGATTATCCTGTGTACACAGGTATTAGCCCTGAAATCAGAGGCTGCAGTGTACATCATTGATTTGAATTTTCTGCTCATTTTGAACTTCAAGACGGAGCATCATAGAATATCAAACCTTTGCAAGGTCTGTTCAAATGACTCAGTAGGCTGTTTTGACATCTTGTCCTATAATTAACTATAGCAAGTAGTAATCAACAAGGGTGCTTTAAATCCCTGATTTAATATTCTTTTAAAATAGATGCATGATAAATGGAACCCTGGACAATCTGTCTGTCTTTCTCTTCTCTAGTATTTCAAAGGCACCTAGAAACTTGGCTTATAAGTATTACTAAGCAGATTTAGACCCAAAGGGCATGAGATACATAAAAATTAGTCTGGCTGTAAGAGAAAATGGAAAGGGCAGATTGGCAACATTACATCAGAGGAGACAGACTGTTCAGCATAAAAGAGCAAATGATACCAGGTTGGACTATCTCTTAAAACTCTTAGACTTCAGATGACATTAATAAGCTACTTTCTCTGTCATGCTTGTAGCATTATTATGTACAGAAGAAGAATATAATGCTCCTGTGTATAACTTACTCCATCCTAAGCCTATTCTTTGCAGAGAATTTTCAGAGTTCGACCCCAAATGTGCAGGATTTTCAGAGATGCCAGAGCCAGCATAACTGCAGAAATGTGAACAATAAAGCTGGTATTAAAAAACCAGAAGTTAGGAAAGTGAACTACCAGTATAACTCATTGCCACAAAATGTACTGAATCCTAGAATTCGGGAGCAAACGGAAAGCATGGGATGCGTAATGAGAATATCCAAGTTTGAAAGAGAATTTAAACCTAAATGAAACCAAAAGAGCAATTAATTGGAACTAGTCAGAGTATATACCCACAGAATGATGGGAACAAGAGAACAGCATGATGTTAAATTATTCCATGTTTATAGGAGAAGAGAGAGGCAATATGATCAGCAGATGCTGCTCATGATGTGAGAGGTAAGGATTATTGTAGTGTGAAATAAAACTTTCCTACTTGCATAGCAGCAAGTATTATGACTACAACCTTTTATCTGCTATGCCTGGAGCTTTAGACAAAACCTAATCCTAGTCATACTGTGATTCTTTCCTGTGGTAATTTCTGGTGTGCATAAGAGAGAAACATTCTTTGTAAAAAATATTCTTACTCTCTTTTTACTGATTGAGAAATGTGAAACAAGATTAAATTAATTACACAATGGGAAATGACATCTAATAGTCTACTAATCAGTCTGGAAGTTATAAGACTGCAGTGTGTTCCAGTTTTAATTACAGTGAATTTGTACCTGGTTTTGTGACTTTGAGATTACATTTACTTCTGTCCTTATTTGTGTCTGAATTGAGAAAATTGTGAAGCAGCTTGAACTGGAGCAAAGAATATTAAATGTATTAGCATTCTTCTGTATTCAGAAGAAAAGCCATTAATAAATACCAAAGTGACAACTTCTCCCATTGCGACGATTTCTTGAGAACTATGACCAGTAGTGTGGCCAGTAAGACCGGGAAAGTGATCATTACCTTGTACTCAACGCTGGTGACACTATGCCTTGAGTGCTGTGTTCAATTTTGAGCTCCTCACTACAAGAAAGACATTGAGGTGCTTGAATATGTCCAGAAATGGGCAAGGAAGCCAGTGAAGGGTCTGGAGAACAAGTTTGATGATAAATGACTTAGGGAACTGGGGTTGTTTGGTTTAGAGAAGAAGGAGGCTGAGAGGAGACATGATCACTCTCTACAGCTACCTGAAAGGAGGTTGTAATGAGGTGGGGATTAGTCTCTCAAGTAACAAGTTACAGGATAAGAGGAAATGACCTCAAATTGTACCGGGGGACATTTAGATTAAATATTAGGAAAAAGTTGTTCTTGGAAAGTGTTGTAAAGCATCAGAACAGGCTGCCCTGGGAAGTGGTGGAGTTTCCATCCCTGAATGCATTTAAGAGATTTGTAGTCATGGCACCTAGGGACATGATTTAGCAGGGAATATGACAGTACTAAGTTAATGCATTCAATGATCTGGAAGGTATTTTCCAACCTAAATGGTTCTATGATTCTTCACTGATAAGTCACAGAGCAGCATCATGATCCACTGAGAAGTCTGTAAAGTGTAACATATAGTAAAATCTCAAGCTTTTCTCACTATCAGGAGGCGGCTACCATTGCAAGTTCTGTAAGACCCTCTCTCACAACATAGATGTTATAGTATTTTTGATGAAGAAATTTGCTATGCACTTAGTTTTCTATTCAGTATTTTGAAGGCTGATGAACTTGGCTGTCTTTTGAGTCAAAACCAATTGATTTAGTCCATTATTTAGTGTGAAAACTGAAGGGAAAACTCTTTGAAGATGAGATAGGTGTTCAAAAGAATAGGGAAAAAAGACTGCAGAAGACCAGTTAGACCAAACTCCTCCCTAAAACAGAGTACAGAACTTTGTGGTTGGAATCAGTCTTTTAGAAGTAACTCATATTTAATATCAAATGGGATGTATAATGAACAGTAAAACTAAAAACCATATTGCTGTTCATGAAGCAGAGGTTACTTACTACCTCCTTCTATACAGTTTAGTATGACTGGGTTTTTTTTGGAACATTGCCACATTTAGCAAAACCATCATGGTGCCAGTCTCAGACATTATATAAGCAAGTTAATGCTAAATGTTAATACACATATAGTGCAGAGGACATTAAAGGTATTTGGACACCTAATTCTTAGCCTTGTGTGTTCTAGCATCTTTCCTAATCAAGTTACATTCATCTATCTAGCACTTGCTATCCTAAGATAGGAATCTACTTTGGAAATGTTCTTTAAGTTCTCAGGGCACTGTGAGTTAGGCAGACCTCAGTATAGACATTTCAAAGACTGGTACATACAAGTTCAAAGGTGCTAAATGGCTGATAAGGTGCATCAGTAGAAGTGGTGTGTCATACCTGGCAGACTTAAATTCTAGTCCTCTGCATTCGACATTTCTTTATAAAGTTGCCTGTATATCATATAAAGTCTCAGCAATGTTTAACAGTGTTTTTTGCACTCTCCCTGAGATTAAGTACATGGATAATCTCTTAGAAATCAAGACAAATTATGTACAAATAGTTGCAATCTCAATTCTTAAAGCATAAGTGGGATTTTTACTAAGTTCATCGTGCTGCTAGAGTTTACTGTGAGTTCTTAAGATGTCGGGGGCTTTTTCAGTCCTTTGTGCAATGATAATCTTTATTACAGTTAGAGAATATGAAGCCATCTTATGCAGCTTTCTTTATGGATGACTCCTCAGTTCAAGAAGGACAGGGAGCTGCTGGAGAAGGCTCAGCGCAGGGCCATGAAGATGATGAAGGGAGTGGAGCATCTCCCTTAGGAGGAAAGGCTGAGGCAGTTGGGACTGTTCAACTTGGAGAAGACTGAGGGGTGATCTAATTAATGTTTAAAAATACATAAATGGTGGATGTCAGGAGGATGAAGCCAGATATTTCTCAGTGATGTCTAATCATAGGATAGGAGGCAATGGGTATAAACTGGAACATAAGACATTCCAAAGAAACATAAGGAAAAACTTCTTCACTGTGAGGGTTACAGAGCACTGGAAGGGGCTGTCCTGATGGGTTGTGGAGTCTCCTTATCTGGAAACATTAAAAACTCACCTGGATGAGTTCCTGTGTGACCTACTCTAGGTGGTCCTGCTCTGGCAGGGGGATTGGACTAGATGACCTTTCGAGGTCTCTTCCAACCCTTAAGATTCTGTGATTCTGTGATGATAGCGGGAAGACACTGCCAATGTTTAGAGATGAAAAAATTAACTTATTTGCAGAAAAATAGATATAGTAAAGATACTAAAATCTATTTCTAATTGTAACTTTATAACAGATACGAAAAATTACCTCAGTTGCAAAGGTTTTATCATTGAATGTTAAATAACGTTCATAGTAGTATAAATTCTATAAGATGCATGAGACAATTTTATAGTACAAATTCTGAAACTTTTTGCATAGCCAAAGAAAAGCCAAATTTAATTTGTAAAAGGGATTCATACATATTGCTTAGCAAAGAGCTCCTGGCCTGTTGTAGCTTGCATCCCAGTAAGTGGTATCTGAGTTACATTAATTTTCTCACTACATATCTACCAAAGGGAAACAGAAATTCTGCAACATTGGCAAGCCATACAATTGTAAAGGATTGTATGTAATGACCCTTCTTCATCTTTCCTACTTTACTGGCTATACTTTTTGGACTAATAAAAAACATTGCCATTATTTACAGACTTTTCCATGCCTATGTTCTCAGGTAGCTGTGATTACATTGCTGCTGGGTGCTCTACTGTGGCACTTTGACACGACATACCTCAAGTATGGTGAAAACAATGAGGCTCTGAATCTGAAAAATGTCTAGAGCCTTATTTTAAACCATGGAGCATCCATCTTCATATTGAACTCTGTTACAAGCCTAAGTTTAAGCACCCACTTAATTATTTTGCTGGATGGGAATGCTGATGAGCCACAGTGGCATAAAATAGGAAAACATTACTAAAAGCTTTTAATAGTGCTTTGCTCTGTGCCCCACCTTCTCAGGATGTTGTAACACCAATGGTGTAAGCAAACATTAAAAGCTCTAAACAAAACATATCAAAAACCAAAAATGAATGAAGGACAAAAAATCATTTTGAGCAATCTCTACTAAGAAAAAATGTAAAAGATATATATAAAGACTTCATATATATATATATATATATACACACATATATATACTGTTAGGTAAAATGTATGATTTTTCATGTACATCATGACAAGCTATAATGCATTTTTTCATTGTAATCGCATTAATATTTAGAAATATCTCAATGATAGGTGTCAGGAGGTTGGGGCATCGCTTTTTTTTTTTTTTTTTCTCTTGTATCTAGTGACAGGACAAGGGGTAATGGAAAAAAGCTGGAACACAAAAAGTTCCATTGAAACATAAGAAAAAACTATTTCACAGTGAGGATGAGGGAATCTAGGTAGAGGCTGCCCAGGGAGGTTGTGAAATCTCCATCTCTGGAGGTCTCCAAAACCTTCCTGGATGCGTTCCTGTGCGGCCTGATCTAGGTGGACCTGCTTCTGCAGGGGGGTTGGATTAGATGACCTCTAAAGTTCCCTTCCAATTCCTAGCATTCTATGATTTCATTATTATTTATGTTATCATAACTATCCAAACCCATTTACACAGTGGCATGAATAACCCCATGTTCCAGTGGATTTTCAAACTATTTTTCAAACTTTATGAGTTTTTATTCTTAGAGAGGGACTCTTAGAGGTTTGTCTGTTTGTTTAATATTTTTGCCCATTTTTTATTCATTAGATTTAAGATGCTGAGTACTAAATGGGAATCATCAAGATTAAAGAATTATGCTGAATATTTTTCTACCTGTTTTGAGCATCAACATACAGCACTAACCTAAACCAAAGTGACAGGCAATAGATTTGCTACAGGTTTTCTGTCTGATGGAGTTTTCTGAACAGGTGTGAGGTTCTCCTTAGCACTCAGATGACTTCACAGTCTTAACATCTCCGCAGCACAGAAATGGCAGTAGTGCAGAAGCTGCTCTGGATGTCATGCCAATTTTTAAAATTATTTGGCGCATATGTTGTATGATTCAATTATCTAAATGTCAGACTGCAGATGTTCTTGAGAATCCATTGGTGCTGATGGGCACCAATCAGGACTTGTGGAAAAGCTGTACGTTATGCAGTAGCATTAACAGCCTAGCAGGATACCAAATCACAGAATGATAGAATGATAGAATCATAGAATGGTAGGGGTTGGAAGGGACCTTTAGAGATCATCCAGTCCAAATCCCCTGCAGAAGCTGGTCAACCTAGATCAGGTCACACAGGAACATATCCAGGTTGGTTTTGAAGACCTCCAGGGAAGGAGACTCCACAACCTCCCGAGGCAGCCTGTGCCAGGGCTCCCTCACACTCACAGGGACATAGTTTTTCCTTATGTTTAAATAGAACTTTTTGTGTTCCAGCTTCATCCCATTACCCCTTGTCCTGTTGCTAGATACAATAGAAAAAATGGGATGTTTCAACCTCCTGACACCCACTATTTATATACTTATAAATATTAATGCTATCCCCCCTCATTATCCCCTTCACTAGACTAAACAGCCCCAGTTCCTACTGCTTCTTGATGGCCCTGCACTGGACTTCCCTGTCCCTCTTGAGCTGAGGAGCCAAGAACTGGACACAGGACTCCAGATGAGGCCTCACCAGGGCAGAGGGGGAGAAAGAACCTCCCTTGTCCTGCTGGCCACACTCTTTTTGATGCATCCCAAGATGCCACTGGCCTTCTTGACCACGAGGGCACATTTGAAATGGCATCAGATATCTATCTCTAGAAAACAAAGTCCATGCTAGTGCTTTGCTAAGATACCACTCTACAGCATGGATTTTGGGGTAAAAACATCCATTCTGTTATTTTTCAGCAGTTTTAAATCACAAAGTTAGTTTCTTTAGTCAAGATTACCCTCATAATGAAAATACTCACCCCCTGCTGAAAATTCTTAATTGTCACAATATCCACTTAACTTACTTCATAGGAAAGCACATGGGTGTTTTATTCTGTTTTTTGATACATAGTGAGCTTCAGGGGTGTTTTTACAGACCAATATTATCTTATAGAATGACATTATTATATGTATTCTGGATCTTATTTTTATTGTTGGTACTGGAATAACTTGTTGGGAATGACTAACAGAAGACCTTACTTTTTAAAAATCACTGGTTTAGGATACTTCGGGTATACAGGCCTGAAAAAACAAAAAAAGATAAACAAACCAATCTCCTTATATCCACTGAACTAATTGTTTCTTTTGATTAGTGTAATATATGTTTCATAACAAACATTCTCCTTCTCTTTAAACCAAAAATTACGTTGAGGAGTAAATGATGGTTTTAGCTGTCCTTAAGAGTTTCTGTTTAAACTGTTGGATTCACTGGAAAACAGACATCAAATTCAGAAGAATTCACATGCAAAGAAGGAAAAAAGCCTTTCTTTGACTGTTAACACTACCCATTACTGAATTATATCCTGGGTAGGCAGGATTCCATATAGTGGGTAGAAAAAAAGAATATTTGAAAGGTAAGCATTTGATAATTGCCTCAGAGCCGACAGCCTTTTCCAAAGCATATTTAACAATGCAATGGTTGTCTTTGTACCGTTAGCTTTGTGATCCAGTGCACAAAAGAAGCAGAGGAAAGATATACAACATGGAAAAAAGTTCAAAGTTACCAGTTTAAGAGTTTAAAAATGGATATCAGAAAAATATTCTTAAAGTATGAGGAAAATCAGGGAATGGTAGAATTTTCCCAGGAAAGCAACATCATCTCAAATGCAGCGTGGAATTTGATTGAGTGGACATTCTGGTGGATTATTATTGACATTAAAAAGAAGCACTAGGCTCATAAATGAAACCTGGGAATAACACATATCAAATGGTAACAAATGGTTTTCTGAACAGCTGGAGTCTGCTAGTGCTCTTTTACATGGCTGAGATTTTTTTCCCCTAGTTTTTGATAACTGTACTAGAGAACTGATTTCTCAATGGGATCTTTTTTCACTATACGACCTTTCTAAGCCTTAACTTTAAGAAAGAGTAGATCAGGTAATAAAAATCAGTTACACATAAAAAGAAGTTTTGCACAGAGATAAATGGAGCTATTCTAGTTTACCTCAATTGGTTCCAGGTCTGGGAAACCAGTTTCATGTAAAGGAAAAAAGGCTGTGGTTTGACAACGACTAAGCCTGCAAGTAAGTGGAATCATTGAAACTTAACACTGTAATACATGTAACAGTGATAGCCTTTTAATGTCCTGAAGCACCATTGTGTGCACACATGTGCATGGTGGCTTTGTGCAACTAAAAAGAGAGCCATGGTACTAAAAAGAGAGACATGGTGATGATCTAGCACGCTAGCTGTTACATTCACTAAAACTCACAAGCAAGAGAATAAGTTTTGTTGCAGGTAATAGTAAGAGTAACAGTCTTTGTGTAGTAAATACATTACCTTTGGAGTCCTAATTATTTTTAAGTGTGAAAATGTTCATTACTTAAGACCTGCATAAAGTAGTCAAGAGGTAAAATAATTGTTTATACTAGATACATGTTATTGAATGATCCAGCTCTGTAATTAAAGCTAATCTGTACATTCCCAAATGGCACTTTTCAGTGAAATTCTGAAGATCAAGGAAAAATTTATGCATAATACTTGTGGTATTTTAACACAAATATCAAAATCCCTTAGGATAATTTTTTCTCAGGAGAAATGCATCATATGACACAAGAGTTAATGGACTAATTGTGAAAGTGTACCAAAATATTTAAAGCTACAATGATAAATTACTTTGATGGAACAAGTCTTTCTAATCAAATCAACTGGAAAAGATACTGCAGTGTTGGTTCTGGGACTGTTGAATTCAAATTCAGCCACAAGGAAGAAAATTATTCATGTATTTGAGATACAGAAAAAATAAGGAATAAGAAGAGATGAAGCTCTCAGTTATTGCACTAAGACCAAGTTCTTAAAATTTAGGTCTTTAGAAAAAACTTTATCTTACCATCTGATCAGAAGATGAAAATACTGATGTTCGAATTGAAAGCAGAAGTAATGAAACCTCACTAATGATCGCTTCTATTATGCCCAAGATATTTCTGACTTGGAGTAGACCCAAGAGTTAACACTGCAAAAAAAATTATTCTTAGATATAAAAATTCTGTCATGAAGGCTTGTATCAATGTTAAACCACTTCTCAAACAAGTGATTGAAATAGATAGAGAGCTTCCTGCTATTGTGAGACAACTTTTCAGATTGACCACAGAGATGTAGAAATAAAGGACTGTAGATACCAACCTATTTATAGAAGCTGCATATACAGTATAATTATCTGCTGCTAAAACTAGTTTTAAACAATATGTATTCTGACCAATTAAATGCATCTGTCTTGCTTAAATAAACAAAATTTACATTTGGCCAGTTAGTTGCTGCAGCTCTGTTTTGGGATTACACATTTAGTTGGTGACTGATGTTTTTTTCCAAAGACATTTCATCTCCCTGTTGATAAGGAAGATGCCCTTTTATAATAATTCCATCCAATAATAACAACTCAATTTCAGTATGAGATATGTGCTTTGCTTCCAGATATGTATTAGTTGATTTACAGCAATAGGATAGCAGGATAACAACACCAAACCCAAACTAGCCTCCAGTGAAAATAGTTCAAGAAATAGAGAAATCTACTTTCAAACAAACATCTGTAATGAAATGGCATGTGACTCTGGCCTTTAGGCTAGTGGACAGAAAGTTTTGATCACCCTAATAAATTACAGGCATAGGATTTAAAGAAAGTTGTATGCAATAATAATATTGAGCAATCCTTCCCATGTTACCTGAGAATTACTATCTATTTCCTTTTCTCCTCAGATATGTCTATGTGGAAATCCTTTTTCTTACTTAGATCATTGCAGCCCATCATACCTGACTCTATAGGGAACATCCAAATGAAGGCTTGAAAAGTCCTTCATCCATTAACATTTGACAGGTGCTTCTACCATAAAATTCCCAGGTGGATCCTTTTGTATTAAAGTCAAAGTGTTGAAGGGCTCAGAGTGCATTCCACTGAGAGCTCTCCTCTATACAACATACTTTTGTTCTCCAGACAGCATATTAATAAATGAGCTGAAAAAGAGGATGAGCAAAGTGTGACAAAGTGTGCTGAAGATATGAAGTTACTCAAAATAAAAAAGACAGGAGATCACTATGAAGTGATCACAGAGGCAGCTCATGGTACTAAGTGACTGGGCAATAAAATGAAAGATGAAATTCAGTGTAGATAAATGTGAAGTGATGAATATGAGAAGAAAGACACTCAGCTACCTATATAAAATAAAAGGCTCTGAGGTGACCATTAATACTACACAAATGAGACTTGAGGTCAAAGGAAAAATGTGCTCAGTACCTACCAGATGGCAAAACAACCAACTAAACAAACAAAAAAAATCTAACAGATCAAAATTTTATTTGGCAGTAGTGACATTTACGTATTCTGAGAGGAAACTGAACAGCATTATGTGCAATTTTGTACTGAAATTTCTAAATGCATCTCTGGATAGAGATGTAGTGCTCAAAGATAGGCCAAGTTAGCACTGACAGACTGTACTTTGCATTGCACAGCTGCCTTTATAAAGCACGTAAACCATCTCTAGTTTTCATGTCATACAATAAAAAGTGACTTGGCTTGGAGGTGATCTTCAAAGGTAATCTACTTTAACCTCTCTGTCATAGACAGGGGCATCTTGCACTAGATCAGGTTGCTTGAAGCCCCATCCAATCTTTCAACATTTCCAATGATGGTGCATCCACAGCTTCTTGGCAACCTGTTCATGTCTCTGTGCCCTCATCATAGGATTTTCTTCCTTATGTCTAATCTAAACCTATTCTCTTTCACTTGATAGCTTTGCTCCTCATCCTGTCACTACAGGCCCTGTTAAAAAGTCTCTGTCTTTCTTATAAAAGATCATCTTCATGGCCTTCCTCCGGACTCACTCTAACAGGTTTACATCTTGTACTCTGGGCCCCAGAGCTGGATGCAGTACTCCAAGTGGTATCTCCTAACAGCATAGAGTAGAGGGGCAGAATCACTTCCCTTGACCTGTTGGCCATGCTCCCTTTCATGCAGCCCAGGATACGATTGGCTTTCTGATCTGCAAGAGCACATTGACAGCTCCTATTCAATTTTTCATCCATCAGCATCCCTAGTACAGACACTTGAGCAACATTGTTTGTTACTGAAAAAAAAGGCCTATGAGATCATAGATTCATAGAATCATAGAATGGTAGGGGTTGGAAGGGATCTTTAGAGATCATCTAGTCCAGCCCCCCTGCAGAAGCAGGTTCACCTAGATCAGGTTGAATAGGAACATGTCCAGGCAGGTCTTGAAGACCTCCAAGCAAAGATAAGTTACTCATGTATCTAAGATCAGAAACTATATGAATACTGAGTTAGAAGAGCTGTAAATGAAAGACAGTGTGCTTGCAATACTGTGAAAACACAGAATAATTCATGCTGTATCCATGAAACTGCCGCAATGGGCACTGGATCCAGTGGTGAGATGGTGAAAGAGACATTATAGAGACATTACAGCTTAATAAATCCTGTGAATACCATCTGATTCCATTGGCTAATCGCAATCTCTTCACTAGTTGACATTTAGCTTTTTGTATAACTTAGAAACTCAACTTCTGTTTTGTTTCTTTTCACCAAAGTTGCTCTCTAAGTCATCTTTTAAAACACAGTCATCATCAGAAGGAATGCATCCACGTAACTGAAATCACCCTCACCAAATAGCAAATGTCTTCCAGCAGGATGATTTTCTTAGAATTGATATTGTGTCAGGTAGAACTGCTTACTTTAAAAATCACTGGTAGTGCTCTAGCAAGGTGTATGACTACTTAATTAGTCAGTAATCAGACTACTGACTAATTAGACTACTTAATTACTAAACAAATAAATAAAACTAACAAGATCCATTTCAGACATTTTTGGGGCTTTGTCATTAATGCTGAAAAACTAACAAAGATATTACCCTGACATGAAATACTAAAGAGTAAGAAGAGACTGAGGAGTGATCTCATTAATGTTTACAAATCTGTATAGGGCAGGTGTCAGGAGAATGGAGCCAGGCTATTCTCAGTGATGTCCAATGATAAGACAAGGGGCAATGGATGCAATCTAGAACAAAAGAGGTTCCAAAGAAACAGAAGGAAGGATTTCCTCACTGTGAGGGTGACAGAGCACTGGAACAGGCTTCCCAGATGGATTGTGGAGTCTCCTTCTCTGGGGACATTCAAAACCCACCTGGACAGGTACCTCCTCTGGCAAAGCAAAATTGTTGATTGCAGCATTCTGATTAGTCACTTGAAATAAGCATAGTTATTCATGGTGTCAGATAACACAGAAGCAGTAGCAACAGGATTATTTCCTTATTGGAAACTGAAACAATGGGATACACTATTGGATGTTAATCAGATATTTCTTTCGGGACACTACTTATATTAAAACCAGGAGAAAAACATTTGGAAGTAGTGTTCCAGTGGCACAGATTAATTGCCAGAGAAGAATAAATGATATTTGGATGACACTAATGTAATGAATTAGCATTATGCTGTCTTGTTTTTCCCCTTAATAAGCCAGAACCTGCTGACAGGGAAGAGTAAGAAACTGAATGAAAGAGAATTTAAGTATCCCAAATTAGTTTATAGAGTAAGGAGACAACACAGTATTTTGATTGTCTATACTTCTGGCCTGGAGTGATGTGCCAGTTCACTAGAGAATAGCGTGGATTAGTGAATAATAGAGAACTAGGGAAGTAAGAACTGTCAAGTTTTTCAATTGCTAGAAGCTTCCCATAGACTGTTGTACACTGTCCTACAAAGAAGGAAATGCATCTGAGGGACAAGAGTATGAAAAAAGAAACATTCCTCATTCCTTCCTTGGTTTACATATTACCTGTCTTCACACATTTCTTTCTAATTTCATGACTGCCTCTTTACTCTCCTTTCCTCTGCTACTTCCCATTATTTTTGGTGTCTTCAGCCTCTATATTATGTTCTACTACCAAATACATCTCATAAGCCTGCATGAAATGAGTTGCAAGTAATCGGTAACAACGTGTTTGTAATGAGGGAGTAGAGGACTATTTTGTGCTACTGATGCTGTATATTACTGAAATGATAACATCTTAATTAGAACTGTTGCTAAATGGTTTACCCCGACACAGAAGGCTTTAGTACCTTCACATACCTTTTCTACTTCCTACCATATGGTACATTTCCTGAAGGGAAGGAAAAGATAGGAAGAGTGAGAGGACAGGACGTTTTTGTGACCTGTGTTCTGCTGCACTCAAGTAGGGTGCAATAAAAAAAATGGACTTCCATAAGTAGGAGATGTATTATTTCCTGTTCACCATCTCTTAATATCTTTTGTACTTAGCTGAAAGACTTTCTTTTGCTGCAGGCTACAGACCATGACTTCTAGCCTGATACTCTTGTGCAAGGGAACAAATGCCAGACAGCAGAGAAGTAGGCTCTTCAGGGACCTCTCTGCCAAGATACATAGGAAAGATGGGAACAGATGGGACCTGCACCATCCACAATAACATACTTCATGCCATGTAGAGGGAAGAATAGATCCTGAACTTACCTAGTGCTTGACGAAAAACATATACATACTGGGAAAAAAAAAACCCAAAAACCAAACCATGTTTGTTTGGCATATCTAAGATGTCTAAATGGTGATGTCTGGAAAGACATTATAGGAAAAAAGTCAAATTTTCTGGGATCAAAGGTACTAAGTAAAAAACACTGATACACATCTTACATTTTCTTTTAAATCTCTGTGTGGAATCTGGTTTCAAAAACCTGGAAGAGGTTCCTGGAAAGTTCTCATAAGGCAAGGGCATGATAAGGGGACAACGGTAGATTTGTCAAGTCTGAGAAAAAAAATCTATTGCTTATTTTTGTTGTCCTTTACATTCATCTTACTCCTATGTGAAAGCACATTTCTTCAGAATAAAGCAGAGAGGAAATGTGTTAAAGTCCTGACACATTCCCTTAGTGCTCAGATTTTACTCTAACAAAGGGTGTTGCATCATGGTACAAGAACCCAGGGAAAATATAAAGGTACGTGGGGAGAACAGTCCTTCAGGTACCAACTGCTCCAGCGCGGGTTCCTTTCAGGATCACAAGTCCTGACTGCAAACCTGCGCTGGCATGGGCTCCTCTCTTCCCACAGACTGCTAGTGCAACAGCACCACAACTTTTTCCCCTTCTCAAACACATTAATCACAGAGGTGTTACCTCAGTCATTAATTGTCCAGGCCTGGGTCATCTGTAGGTCCCTCTTAGAACTGACTGGCATTGGCTTTATCAGCTACAAGGGAAGCTTCTGGCAGCATTTTGTTTAAAGAAGCCACCTCTGTAGCTCCCAGCTACCAAAACCTGGCCCAGCCAAAACCACTACAGTATTATCCAATAAATATCTCATACAGACTTTATAAATAGCTCTGGTAACACTCAAAACTTCCTTCTCTTGTGTGAGTGTGTGAACCATTAGGCTATAGGATCAAGCCCTTGGGAAGTGGGAAAGTTCATGCAGTGCGGGAACAAAACTTGCTCCACAACCACCAGGCTGAGACAAGAAAGAGATATCCTTTCTCCTCAGGACTGGTTACATTGAACTCCTGTTACAGTCAATGGAGAGAAACAGGAACATTTAATGTTGCTCTACATCTTAATCAAAGGGGTCATCTGCCATAGGAATACTGATCACTCTCCACTGACTCAATTGTCTATGTATCCATAGACATATATCTCTATAAATGTATCTGTAGCGTAATTGCCTGTGTGAAAGGTGATAAATACCAGTCCCTAAGGATTTTGTTACAAATGTTACAAAAATAAAGTCAGTATGAGGTAAGTGATAAATATTGTGTTACAACGTCCTGGTTTAGGCCCATCAGGGAACAAAAGACCAGGATTAGCCTCAAGTACCAAAGAGGCTGAGGATTGCCAAAGGGCAGGGAGAGCTTAATTGCCATTTAAGGTTCAGGACAAAACAGACCAGGCTACTTGGCTTGGGGAAGAAAACAGAAAATAATTTAATGCAACATCAACTAAAACATAATCTTAAAACCCCAAAACATAACCAAAATAAACCAACACAGAGTAGTACAACAATGAAGCGTCTGACCAGTCCTTTAAGAACACCTTCTTGCCACATCTCCCCTCTTCCTGGGCTCAGAGCCCTGATCCTGGTGTTTTTACCTCCTCCCCCCCGAATGGCCCAGGGGGGCAGGGAGTGAGGGTTTCGGTCAGTCTATTTGTGATAACTTCTGCAGTTTGTCTCTCCTCAGGACAGGTGGGCTCCACACCAGTCCTCCCTGCAAGTCCGTGGGGTAACTCACACGCACGGCAGCCCTGCACGGGCTGCTCCGACGCGCACCCATTCCAAAGGCTGCAGCTCCTCTCTGCCTCTCGTGTGGGGCTGCTCTGCGGCGTGCAGGCTCTCCAGCACGGCCTGGGCCATGGCCGTCTCCCCACACAGTCCTTCACCCATCCAGGCTCACTCACATGGAGCTGCTGGTGGCTCTCAGCCCTGCCATGGCTCTTCATGGGTTGCAGGAGTACAGCCTGCATTCTTGCTACAGCTTGCAGAGGGGTCTCTGGTCTATCGCTTCTCCTTCCTTCCTCCTTTTCTGGCTGTGGGGTCCACGTGGTCACCTCCATCTTGTATCACTCTTACAACTCCTGCCAGCACTTCAAATTCCTGTCCCTAAATAGTGATGGCAGAGGCACCAGATTGGCCCAGCCGGGCTGGAGGTGGGTCTGAACCCAGGAGCTGGGGGAGAGTCCAAAAACTCTTTACCGGGTCTTCACTGCAACCCGCTCCCCCTGTTACCAAGCAAAAGCTGCTCCTTGCTAAACTATGACATACAAGATCTGCAAAGGCAGGCTTTAAGATTCTGAGGATGAGCAACAGAAATTTGCAGACACTTTACATTTTCTTTCCATAAAGATCTCATCTATCCCGGGGACAAAAACTAGTACTCTCTTACCTTGGAAGGTAGGCTGTGAAGCTGTGTAATTTTGAGAATCATCACAGAAAGACCAGGGAAGAAAACAAAGAAAACATGTACCCTGGCTTTGGATGAAGAGAAGAGCACCATGCAAAAATGCAGTTTGTAGAACTGTGTATTGAACATTTTGCTACTGTTCTTTAACTGAATACAAACCATCCTATACAGCGACTGCCAATATAACAGTTGTTCCCTTTTCAGCATTTACTAAAAGATAGGAATTCTGTAATAAGTGATTCCACATCCATTCATAGAATTATGACTTGTGAGATTAAATGCTTTATTTAGCAAAATACAAGGTCATTTCTAGTGCTAAAGTACTGAAGAAAACCAGCATTTCTAGGAGTGTGTTCATCTCATTCTGACACAGATCCCAATCAGTGGACTACAAAATCAAGTGTCTCATGGTACCTATCATCAATATATTGCTTACAAAAAAATGTAGAAGTCTAAATATCAGAAAGTCTAAACATTTATGTAGAATCATATTGCAGAATCCCTGATGCATCCACATAGAGCTGCATGTGTGACACAGGATCTATGGGAGGTCTCTGAATTGGACTCTTGAGATCAGGACAGATACTTTAAGATAACTGAAATGAACTTTAGGTCTCACTTCAAGTGCATGAATTGATCTGTAATCTGGTGTTCACAGCTGTGTAATGGGCCTGTGGTAAGTCAGGAAGTTAGTAACAGGATAAACTAAAATTAGAGATCTCCTTGTTGTGTTTTAGATCTCACTCCTGAACTAATTTAGCTTTTGAAGAGAAGGCAAAGAGTCAGTACTGTAGCATCTCAGCAGAAATTAGATACCAGTCATTTTGCATGCCTGGAAACGTGTGATTGATTTTAGGACTTGCTGTGCTAGACAAGTACTGATATTGTCGAATGTCCTATATCTCAATGTGACACAGATGAAGTTCCTGCACTCGGGAGGACATTCTCTCTGTGGTGCTGGGCATTCAGCAAGTGATTCACAGCCAGGAAAGACCTGATTTCCCCATGGGCTTTCTCCTATCCCAGCAGGATGGGTACAGCTAAGGATGAGTCTGTGATTTACTTCCTCTCCTATACCTCTGGCACAAAGGTTGCCTGTACTAGCTCTTGCTGAAGAAACAAGTGAGGTTCAGTCAGATCCAGCAGGCACCTGCTTCTCAAAATCATGACCTAGTCTCAAATAGCCTCTCTGGACATAGCATTTAAAATACCTTCTTCTCAGGATTCAATCAAGGAGTTATTTTGAAAGTCAGAATTCTTCCTATAATAACATTCAAGTCTGGGCACGTTCAGTGTTTTGGTCCAGAATATAGCACAAATGAGAGCACTTGGTGTCTACTACAGGAAATCTTTTATCTTTTTTTTTTTTCTTTTCAATTGAACAAGTTTTGCTTAGTCACATTGTGCCATTGCTCTTCAGTAAAACTTTTTGTTTATTCCTAGAAGAAGAAGGAGCTTGAGGAATGCAGTGAGTGTCTGTGGTTTCCAGGAAACTGTTCTGTTTCTTGTACTCAAAGAACCAGTTCCAGACAAAAGATGTCCAGACTCTGGCTGATGTAGACTACCAGCAGCTTCTAACAAGTCCCTAAGGCTGTAATTGAAGGGTCTTTGCTTTTGTGGGTAGCTGAGACAGAGACACAAGTTTATAAAATTGTAAAATAAGTGAGTTTCCACTGAGGACCCCATGCCAGAGCAGGTGAATGGATGAAGGAGTCTTTGACTCCATGGGAAGCCCTCTCTGGAGCAAATTCCTGGCAGGATCTGGAAGCTCATGGGGAGAGAGGAGCCTAGGCCAGAGCAGGTTTGCTGTCAGGACTTGTGATCCTGTGAAGGACCCAGGCTGGAGCAGTTGGTACCTGAAGCACTGTTCTCCCGGTGGGTGACCCATATTTGGGACAGGGTGTGAGGAGCTGCCCCCATGAGAGGCCCCATGCTGGAGCAGTTCATGAGGAGCTGTAGCCCATGGGAAGGACCCATATTGGAGAAGTTCATGAGGGACTGTCTCCCATGGGAGAGATCTCATAGTGTAGCAGTGGGAAGTGTGAGGAGTCATCCTCCTGAGAAGAGGCAGCAGCAAAGTCCATCTGTAATGAACTGACCACAACCCCCATCCCCTGTGCTGATGGCTGGGAAGAAGTGAGAGTCCTGGGAAGAGGGAGGAGTGAGGAGAGGTGTTTTAAGATCTGGTTTTATTTTTCATTTCCCTGCACTGTTCTGATTTTTCATTAATAAATCAAGCCATTTCTCCCCAAGCTGGGTCTGTTTTGCCCATGATGCTAATTGCTGAGCAATTTCTCTGTCCTTACCATGACTCACAAACTGCTCATTATATTTCTCTCTCCCATGTCCAGTTTAGGAGGGGGAATGATATATGACTTGGTAGGCACCTGGCACCCAGCCAGGGCTAAATCTCTACAGTCTCTGAAAGACGTTCCATGGTGCTCAAGGACATGGTGTCATTTTTTTTTTTTTTTTTCCCCTAACTGTAGAGTATTTTATACTGCTGATGTGTCTTTACAAAAGTGAAGCACAGCTCCAGGAAATGGAGAAGGAGATTGACTAGCATTTGTAAATTGACCACAGAATAAACTGTGAATAAGAAACAAATGGTGGTAGAAGACATTAACGGAAGTACTTTAGCAAAGACAGCAAAATTTTTACCTTACTCAACCAGCACATCTTTTAAAAGCAGTGCTTAGATGGTCTGGGAGTGCTATATATAAAAAGATGAGAAGGAACTAAACTACTTTTGGTTTAAAGATAGTCCTAAATATGAAAAGATTTTTCTAACATTTGTAATACAAGGGGATGCATATGATGACTTCAGAATTTCTTTTCAAGCCTAGGAAAACCTGAAAAGTAGTTAAACTGGTTTTGTCTTTACACTTTGAAACTTTCCTAGGGCAAAGGACTGTCTTTATATCCAAGTGGAATACATCTCAGAGCCTTGTGTTGGTTCTTTGTTGGTGTGAACATAATATTACATGCATTTCAGTTGCAAGGAGTAGCTCTGAATATAGTCTAAGTAGCTTACAGCAGTTATGAGTGGAATCACAGCCACGGCACAACTGCTTACTTAACCTTGTACCAGAGCTATGAAAATCACGTTAGTCACTTTCCTTTTTCCACCATTGGAAAGATCTCAAAGTTGTAATACTTCCTGAAAGACGAGGTGTCTGGCATCACTATATCCATCTGTTTCTTCACGTCCAAAGTACTGAGTCTGGCTCTCCAGATTTCTGTCCTTGGCTCTGTCTCATCCCTTCTCTCTCATTCTCCTTCCTCTGCTACTCTGACTCTTGTTTGGCTCTGAACTTCCATCGTCCAGGAAAATGTCAAATTGAATTTAGTTGCTGCCAAGAAGCTTTGAGCCAATGCTGGCAAAGATGAAAAGCTTGAAGCTGTACAATGTGGCATGTGACTAAAGCCTCCTCATCTTTGATTTCAGTAGAAATAATCTTAAATATTTGTCAAGTAATGAATTCCACAGAGCAGTCCTGATTCAAGTAGTTGACTGGTAGTGCAGCAGTTGCCCAGTCCTGAAGTGCCACAGAAGCAAACTCCCAGGCTTTCAAGATGTGGAGCACTAACATTCAGGACACTTTTTTTTTTTTTTCAAGTCTGTTCCTGTAATGAGAGAACATGGTTTCTGTTTTGGTGTGATGTAGTGGTATAAGGTAACCTTCACTGAGGCTGGGAGTAAGCTCCAGAATTTTACTTACAGCTAATATATCATTATGGGTGTACAGTTAACACATTGTATGCACTCATGTCCTATATACACAGTCATGTGTATCCATATACAGTTAGACAAGATTTACCTACCAATTGCCTTCTTTCAGATGGATTAAGGCATTTGTCCAATAAACTTACAAAAATGCAACATCATAGGAAGAAACATTTTTAATAAACAAAACACAACTAATGTGTATTTTTTTTATAATGAAACTGGAAACAATCTGAAGCACACCATATTCAGGTATGTTTAGAATGTAGTAATCTGAATCCACTTTTTTTAAAGGCTGCAGAAAGTGAAGTTCAAGCTGTCTAACCACCATTTAAGATGTTTTACTGATACATCATGCTTGAGCTTTACAGTGCAACTAAATTCAGTTTATGCTTTAGTATCTCAAGTGTGTGTGTTTTGGGTTAGATTCCCCCCGTCTTCCCCTCTCATTTTATTATTCGATACAGAGCTGATGTAGTGGCAGAGGTTATGTGCTTGTGGTGATACAGTATCTTTGTCTCTCTTTTGCTCTAAAACAATGACTCATAATTCTTCAACAGGAAAAACATTGTAAAGAAATTTAAAAATAAGTGTTTGATGCTACTAACATCGACCAATTGTCAGATGTTTTTTAAAATTATTATTTATTAGTACAAAAATACAAATTAATATCTTCAAATACTTTTGGTTGCTTTATGTCTCCAAAAATTATTGATAAGGCACACATGATATGAATATCACGCTAATAAGTTCAATACAGAATCACAAAATCACAGAATCTCAAGGTTTGGAAGGGAGCTTGAAAGATTTTCCAGTCCAAACCCCCTGCCAGAGCACAACCACCTAGAGTAGGTCACAAAGGAACCTGCCCAGGTGGGTTTGAATGTCTCCAGAGAAGGAGACTCCACAATCCATCTAGGAAGCCCCTTCCAGTGCTCTGTCACTCTCACAGTGAAGAAATTCTTCCTTGTGCTTCTTTTGAACCTCGTATGTTCTACCTTGTCCCCACTGCCCCTTGTCCTGTCACCATCCTTCTGACACCCACTCACCCTTTACATATTTGTAAACATTAATCAAGTCACCCGTCAGTCTCCTCTTCTCCAAGCTAAAGAGCTCCAGCTCCCTCAGCTTTTCATCAGAAGGGAGATGCTCAACTCCGTCATCTTGGTGGCCCTGCACTGAACTCTCTCCAGCACCTCTCTGTCCTTCTGGAACTGAGGGGCTCAGAGCTGGACACCATATTACAGATGTGGTCTCACAGAGTTCTGGTAAGTGTCAAAGGATTATTTAAGTGTTTTTCACTCTAGCTGGCATTACTGTTGGAAGACTTTACCATCAATATGACTGCAATAACGACAAATCATTTGACTCTCCACTCCTCATTGATCAATGATGGCCAGTGATAGGACAAGGGGCAGTGGGGACAAGGTAGAACATACGAGAATCAAAAGAAGCACAAGGAAGAGTTTCTTCACTGTGAGAGTGACGGAGCACTGGAAGGGGTTGTTGAGTCTCCTTCTTTGGGGACATTCAAAAGCCACCTGGATGAGTTCCTATGTGACCTACTCTAGGTGGTCATTCTCTGGTAAGGGGATGGACTAGATCATCTTTCGAGGTCCCTTCTAACCCTTAAGATTCTGTGAGATGCTGTGATAACTATATTCAGCTTCTAAATACTGGGAAGGCTGTAACTGTATACCTAGTAGAGTGTGTGTCAAAACGTGGCCTATTGGCTTGATAAAATTAACTGCAGTATTAAACCTCAGTCTGTTGTCTTGCCTCATAGGTTTTCTCTTAACTTTATAATGTCCTAGACATGCAGATATAACTGATGTTTTAAAATGCTTTTTTCACCAAAGTCTAAAATATTATGTAGGATGCTTTAAAAACAAATGTTCTTTGAATGATTCAGTCAGTGCCAGTTATTGATAAGAAATGATTGAAATTCCTTCTTGATTTGTGGAAAATATTTCTGCAGAACCAAGAAACAGAAAGTGTTTCTGCCTACAAAATATGCTTATTTCTCTCTTATAATTTTTTAAAAACTCCAAAACTTTGGCACCTGCTCAGTTTTGAGAGTTTATTTTACTGATTTTTTTTCAAGTTCTTTTCATTGTTCTGTGTGCCTGGCAAAGATTCACTGTTTAGCAGCAACTTAAAGTAGCCACAGCAACTCACAGCTAGTGCAAAGGACCATTTTGCAATATTCATGTGTATTCATTTCATGTTCCTTTGCTAGGACATTAACAGGAACAATGACTTGTGGCTTTACTTGGAGGCAGAGGCAAAGAGTAGTGTGCATTGCTGTGTCCTGCAGAAGACATATCCTGTAGGCCTCTGTTTTCTCACATGTCCTTGCTGCACAAGTGAGGAGAGATGTGCTGTCTGCAGATTTGATGACACAGTTCTCTGAACCGGAAAGTGTAATCTGCCCTCCTTCATCCCATTTCGATTTTATAAGCCTTATTGTAACCTCAATTTATTTATCTCTTTCTCAGATATATGTTTTTCATCTTTTCTCCGTCATGAGTTTTTGGGACTTTTGATCTATTTACTGTTCTTGTATTTTGCCTTTCCTTACTCATAGAAACTGAGATGGCAGCGGGAACTGATGCTTCCTTCTATCTCACTGTTCGCTGCCATTCCAGTAGAGAAAGTGCATGCAGGAACTTTTGAATGAATGGTTTTTTATCTCTAATGACATAAAAAGGTATCTTTTGCTCCTGCATAAATCAGGCAATACCATAAAATTCCAGAGAGTTTTGAGAATTCAGACATTGAGTTACTTCTGATGAGTGCCTGCAGTGAGTTGCACTTGTGTAGTTTGGGAGCTGACGTGGTGTGCTCACCATCCAGTCAAAAGCATTCCTATTTTGAACCCTCTTAATTTGCTAATCAGGTATATTGTTGGACATGATTTTACAAAGAACTTTGAGTAATGGCTGGACCATTGCAAAAATCACCATCTGCTAAAGGATAACTCCTGAGCTGAAGGTTTATGAGAGAATATCGTAATATATTAAATTAATCTCTGTAACAGCCACAGTTGGTTTTCCTGTTTGGTACATGCTTTGTTACTTCACTACAGTGATACAGATGGAGGAAACATACAGATACTTCTGTTCTGCATAGGTCTGCAGAGCTCACCAAATTGCATGTTGTCTACAGGCAGCAGGAGATCTCTAGATTACTTTTCGGTGTTTTTTTTCAAATGTCTAAAAAGGAAGCTGCTGATGTTTTGCAGGCTTTTTCAAGAATTCATCTCTCTGGCCTAGGTAGCTTCTCCAGTACCCCAAAGGAAGTACTGCTTAATTGGGTCTCAGCAGTGCACAGAGCAGAGTATCCCATTACTTCCTGTGGCTATCACTTGTAGTGTAGCAGTGCTGACAGGTTACTGCAGAGAGCAGAGAGGTTTTGGTAAGCCCATTTGATTATCAGCTTTCTTATACTTTGTGCAGCATGACTAGGTATCCTGAATCCTTTTGAACATTGCAAATAATTCCAGTCTCACAGATGGGCTAGAATGTAAAAGTCCATCTTGAAGAATGAGATGTAGCTTAAGCAGGAATGATTGCAATTGAGAAAGGTTTTGGTCCATATGACTTGATGTGGGATGCTGTGACTTGGAGGCTGTTTTTTCATTGGCTGTTGATAAATATGACTGCTGAGGTCAGCAGAGGCAAAACCAGGTAATAACACAAAAAGAGGGTAGGAGACAAAAACTCCCTTTCCTCTGCTGAAAGAAAGGGCACGTTCCACCTTTCTCTCTACAGAGGATTCAATTTTCTCACTGTACATTGCTGTAATTGCTGAAGGTGCGTGTATTCCCCTTGCTGGTCTCTTGGATTGCGTAACCTTTCTGAGGTTAGATTCATGTTTGCACTAGAGACATTTTTGTCCCCGGTGGCTAAGATTGGGGTTACAGATTCTGAGCACAAACTTCACTACTAAGTCTACCAGATGTCACTAGATGACCTGGGTGTTTCTGATTCTGTCAGTGTGCCTCACTCTGTCCATGTCTATTGCCTGGCAGATACACAGCAGATGCATCTTACAAGGTGCCATTGTGATGGGTTACTGCTATTACTATTTGCTTCTCTGCCTCATCTTTGACCTTATGATACTGTGCCTTTTAAAAACTGTAATCATGTCCAAAAACTGATGTTATTGCAGGATGAAACAGTGGAAAGAATGGAGTTGGAATTAAAGCTTTTATTCCAGTATAAATATCTGAAATAATACCACAAGTAGTCTCAAATCTTAACGATGTATTTCTCATTGTATGTATGTTTCCTTTTTAATAAAATGTGCCTTGTTCCTAAATTCCCACTTCTGTCATGGAAGCATTAGAACTGGGTGAGCTATGTGTTAACCTCTTGAAAGATTAGTGATCCTCTAACACAGATTTTTAATGGCTCGTTAGTGTGAAAGGACGTGTTGCTAGATTGATGGGACATAAACAGGATTCATATTAAAAAATAATATATTACTCTGAGTTCTCTTGCTGACTCTCTCTGGCTAAAAGGGCAAAGTGTAGACATTAAAATGTAGAAACCAAGAAAATATAGACAACTGCTTCTGATCTGAGTGATATGCAGTCAAATTCTCGTCACTGAAGGAGGTCAGATTGTTTTACTGGTGTCATTGGGTACGCCTCTATAGGATTAAGTAGAGCTACTCAGATTTAAAACAGCCAAGAATCAAACTCCAAAAATGTTTTAATAGTTTGAGACATAACTGGGAAAATAGAAATCGACTGTCCATAGAATTATAGAATCACAGAATCACAGAGTGTTATGGTTTGGAAGGGACCTTTAGAGGTCATCCAGACCAAATCCTCCTGCAGAAGCAGGTCCACCTAGATCAGGTCCCATAGGAACATCTCCAGACAGGTCTTGAAGACCTCCAAGGAAAGAGACTCCACAACCCCTCTGGGCAGCCTTTGCCGAGGCTCCCTCATGTGAAAAGTAAAATAGTTTTTTCTTCTGTTTAAATGAAACTTTTTGTGTTCCAGCTTCATCCCATTACCCCTTGTCCTGTTGCTAGATACCACAGAAAAAAAAGATGTCCCAACCTCCTGACACTCACCCTTTAGATATTTATAAATGTTAATAAGATCATCTCTCAATCTCCTCTTCTCCAGACTAAATAGCCCCAGTTCCTCCAGCCTTTCCTCGTATGAAAGATGTTTCAGTGCCCTGATCATCTTGGTGGCCCTGCACTGGACTCTCTCTAGCACTTCCCTGTCCCTCTTGAGCTGAAGAGCCCAGAACTGGACACAGGACTCCAGATGAGGCCTCACCAGGGCAGAGAAGAGGGGGAGCAGAACCTCCCTTGACCTGCTGGCCACACTCTTCTTGATGCATCCCAGGATGCCATTGGCCTTCTTGGCCACCAGGGTACATTGCTGATTCATATTTAGTTTATTACCAATCAGGACTCGCAGGTCTCCCCCTGCAGAACTGCTCTTCAGCAATTCAACCCCCAGCCTGTACTGGTGCATGGGGTTGTTCCTTCCTGCACTTGTCCTTGTTGAACTTCATGAGGTTCCTCTCTGCCCAACTCTCAAGCCAGTCGAGATCCTGCTGAATGGCAGCACATCCTTCTGGGGAATCAGCCAGTCCTTCCAGTTTGGTGTCATCAGCCAACTTGCTGAGGGTACACTCTGTCTCCTCATCCAGGTTGTTGATGAAGATGTTGAACAAGACTGGCCCCAGATCCGATCCCTGTGGAACTCCACTGGCCACAGGCCTCCAACTTGATTCTGTGTCACTAATCATCACCCTCTGGACTCTGACATTCAGCCAGTTCTTGATCCATCTCACTGTCCACTCATCTAATCCACACTTTCTGAGCTTTCTGATGAGGATGTTGTGGGAGACAGTGTCAAAAGCCTTGCTGAAGTCAAGGTAGATGACATCCACTGCTCTCCCCTCATCTAGCCAGCCGGTTATGCGCTCATAGCAGGATATCAGGTTGGTCAAACAGGATTTCCCCTTGGTGAAGCCATGTTGACTCCCCTGATAACCATCTTTTCCTTCATATGTTCAGTGATAACATTCAAGATGAGTTGTTCCATCACTTTTCCAGGGATGGAGGTGAGGCTGACCGGCCTGTAGTTTCCTGGGTCATCCTTCCTGCCTTTTTTGAAGACTGACGTGACATTGGCCTTTCTCCAGTCCTCAGGCACCTCACCTGTCTTCCATGACTGTTCAAAAATGATGGAGAGAGGCTTAGAAATCACATCAGCCAGCTCCTTCAGCACTCTAGGATGCATCCCATCAGGATCCATTGACTTATGAGCCTTAAGCTTGGCCAACAAGTCTTTAACCTCTTCCTCTTCCACCCAGGACAAGTCTTCTGCTGTCCTGGCCATCCTGTTATCCTTGCTGGACTGGGCTTCCCGAGGACCGGCCTTGGCTGTAAAGACTGAAGTAAAGAAGGCTTTGCTTATTCCCCAGGCTGCATGCATTGGTGTAGAGGCAGCACAGGGGCTTACTCAAACACACAGGTTTCCCTGGGCGGGTGCAGGAGGTTCCTCCACGATTTGGCTCTTTCTCATGGTGGTCAGCCTTCTGTATCTCAGCCCAGTGTGCAGATGAAGGGCACTTATCATTGCATTCCCTGTCCTGCCCTGTTTCCCAGCTAGAGGGGACAGCTTGCTTCTCCTCCCACCCTACAAGTCCCTTAGTTTAAAGACCTCTTTATTAAGTTTTTTAGTCTACTCCCAAATATTTAGAGATGAATCCCATCATGTCCTATCAAGCTATATTCCCCAAGGAAGCATCATTGTCAAAGTACTCAAAGCCTTCCTGCTGGCACCAGTCTCTCAGCCAATGTATGTATGTATGTATGTATGTATGTATGTAGCTCTAGTGAGGATCTCCCTTGCACTAAGCTGATGTCACGATTTACATCTGTCTGGGGAGGTGACCCTGTGTCCCGTGGTGGTATTGGAACCTGAATATTTCTTGATCAGGTAGATCAGGTAGCTGTCTAAAATTAAACTGGATAAATCTCAGCCCAAGGTGATCAATGTGTTTTTTCATCTCCCATTTTCACAAAGAATTTTGAGAAATCTAGAGTTTGCAGTCTGATAAGGAACAATTAAAAATCTGAACTAGTCACATGAGCAATCTTTGTTAAAACTGCAAAGGATCAGGAAAGAACTAGCAGTTCTCACTTTTGTTAATCAAGTGATCAGTTTTCAACTACTTAAGGGAACACTCAGCAGTAAGGATAATGTTAGTCTCTTGGAATATTCCTATAATTTCAAATAACTATTTTTTAGTACCATTGTCTATTGTTTATTTCAATAGTTGCTATTATGAATTTAATACACATGTTGTAGCTGTTCTTAAAAAAATATACTGTTCTTAGAAGATCTTAATTATCTGTTTCCTTTCCTTTTCTCCTTTTTACTCTCTTCTTCTTTGCTCTCAATCCACATAAATTTCTTTTTATTTTTTTTTTAAATATACTGAATGCATACATGTTTTAAATTCTACTGATTATTGTCTGGAGACATGACAAATAAAGATGGTTTCCAAATGTAATTTCCAAATACATTAACGTAATGATGGTACTGTGCCTACATTTATTTCCTGAGCAGTTGTGTTCCCTCCAAAATGTGAGTTGTGTAGATACAGATAGCTTATAGGAGATAGCTGAAATTATTTTTTTCTCTAAGAAGTTCAGACTCAGCTAAGAAAATGTAGTTCTAAACAAAATGGTGGAGACACTGCTGCAGTTGATTGCTATTGTATTAGTCTAGGAAATTGAACTGACTACACTGTATAATTAATACATTGCAGTGAATGCACTATATAATATCAATAGGAGGAACTTGTACTAACCATCATTATCAGTACTGCATGCTTTTTCAATTTCAGATTGTGGTTAACTGATTTGACATTAAATTCCCCTTTATATTTGCACTGCACTGCAGAGATGAATTATTTTGTGGCCAGAGATCAACAGAGTATTGATCTACAAGTCAAATCTGTCTACTCATCTTTTACTTGCCTTTTTAACGTATAGCAGAGTAAATTAAGGTGATCTGCTACTGCAAGCTTCTATTTTAATATAAATCTCTCCTTTTATCTTAAGATCTTTATCACAGTTTTATCAGTGAATTTTACTCAGTTATTCCTGTCCAGATTCACCAGTTCTAGGATTCTTCATGACAGACACTATCTGCTTCTGTAGGATCAGAATAATTTAGCAGCTATGAAAATGCTACTGTCATTTATTTTAGGAGTCGGCTGTCTTAATAGAACCTGGGAAGGCCAAAGTAGCTTGCATTTATTGGCAAACTATTGCTGGTGTTAGTACTGACTTTCAATTTCACTGCAAAGATGAGAAAGTAAGCATTTTAGAAACTTTAGTCAATAGAGATGGTTGGAGAAGTTTTTCCTTATTTAAAAAAGAATAAACCAAATGTTAATACTGGAATTCCATATTTATATATTAAAAGAAAAGGCTAATGCTTTAAACATCTGGAATTCAAAAGCTTAAAAAATAAAAATATGTAAATAATATCCTCAAGATGATTTGGGGACAAAGTTGGTCACCATATGTACATATTTAACTAATTGAAACACAGTTTCAAGAACACAGGAACAAGGTGCTGGGGTAAAAAGCTATCCAATGGTAAATATTTCAGGAAAAATATAAGCTCTGTCTTTAAGTCAGAAAACTGACAGATCAAAGCATGAATCCAGAAAGATCCAGTCTGTTTTTGTAGGAGTTTTGCTTGGGCCAGGTTTTTGGTGGTGGAAGGGGCTACAGGGGTAATTTCTTCAAACAAAGATCTGTCAGAAGCTTCCCCTGTATCTGACAGGGCTAATGCCAGTCAATTCTAAGATGGACCCACTGGTGATTCAGGCCTGGCCAATTAGTGACTGAGGTAATGCCTCTGTGATTGAAGTATTTGAGAAGGGGAAGAAGTTGCTGCACAGTTGCTAAACAGCAGTAACATGGAGTGAGAATGTGAAAACATCTCTACAGACACCAAAGTCAGAGGAGAAGGAGGAGGAGGAGGGTGCTCAGGGCCTGGAAGAAAGACTCCCCTGTGACCTATGGTGAGGACCATGGTGAGGCAGCTGTGCCCCTGCAGTCCATGGAGGCAACTGTGGAGCAAAGATCCACTTGTAGCCCATGGAGGACCCCATACTGGAGCAGGTGGATGCCTGCAGAAGGCTGTGACTCTGTGGGAGGCCCATGTTGGAACAAATTCCTGGCAGGACTTGGGTACTCATAAAGAGAGGAGCTCATGCCAGAGCAGGTTTGCTGTCAGGACTTATGATCCTGTGAGGGACTCAGACTGGACCAGTCTATCCCTGAAGGACTGTTCTCCTTGTGCGTGACCCACGTTGGGACAGGGTGTGAGGAGCTACCCCTGTTGGAAGGACCCGAGTTGGAGGAGTTTATGAAGAATTGTCTCCCAGGGAGGGACCCCACAGTGTAGCAGTGGGAAGTGTGAGGAGGTCTCCCCCAGAGAAGAAACAACAGCAAAGTACATCTGTAATGAACTGATTGTAGCCCCTATCCCCTGAGTCATTTGTGGAAAGAAAGAGAATTCTGGGAAGATTAAGGGGTGGGGGAAGACATTTGAAGATTCGGTTTTATTTCTCATCTCCCTGATCTGTTTTGATTGTTCATTAATAAATCAAACCCTTTCTCCCCAAGTTGAGTCTGTTTCACTGACCAAATTGCCTGTCCTTATCACGACTCACAAACCACTCATTATATTTCTCTCTCCTCTGTCCAGTTTAGGCAGGCGAGTAATATATGACTTGGTGGGCACCTGGCATCCAGTCAGGGCTAAACCACCATAGCAGATCTTGTGCTTTGCCTAGTAGGTTTGGGACTCCACTTCTGCCTCTGATTAAAAGGGGGAGTACACGTGACTAGATCCATAGCAGACTTTTGACAATGAGAAATATAACCTGGTAGAATTAATATGATTCTTAGATTTGGGCTTAGATTCTTTTGCAATTTCTGTAAGAGGGGCTGCTAAATAAAATCTGAGTATTCTGTAGACAAGTCTGAAGAATTTTTATAAAAGTGATGGGAAAATCTGAATTTGATGACTAAATAATCATCAGTCATGTAGAAAGCGGGAAAACAAAGAGCATTTGCTGCAGAGTGTGCATGATGTAGCATACAAGTGAATGAAACAACAATGCCCATGGATTTTAGTAGAATTGTATCTGACTTGCACTTCCAGAAGTAATAAATTTCTACCCTTCTTGGTCATGAAATACAGTAACATGAATGGTATGAAGAGAACTTGGTTATTTAGAAATATATCAGTTCATGCTATCAGAAACTTCAAAAGTTTCTAAATGCTGAAGCATGAGGTCTAGTTTAAGGATTTAACCAATCTTGGTATATCAAAATGAGCTGTAGCATGGCAGATAAGCCTCAATATTTTTTCAGCTTTTGTTGGACATTCTTTTGGACTGTACACTTGTGCATGGCAATTTTTAATATAAGAGTATGATGAAGGGATAACGGTTTTGCTTATCAGTGCTCAGGATGAGTACAAATCTCCTTAGAAGTCTTTGTAGATGCTACTTCAATTAATTTGTATAAAAATTGTAAATAGTAGTTTTGCTGCTGATTTTGACTGTGGAGATGATTATTAAAAGTCTTTAGTAAATATTTTTAGTAGCACAGATTATAGAAAAAATACAGAAGTGTTTTGGGGGATCTACATTTCCATAATACTCCATTAATTTTGAAAAGAATTTGTTTTGGATATATGCTTTCAGACAAGTTGGTAAAGAATTCCACTGGTACTAAAGTAGTCTAGAGTTAATAGAAAGAAAGAGCTAGTAAGCAAAAAAGTTTAACAAATGTTTGAATATAGTTGATTGGTGAAAAATTTTAGAAATCTCCACCAATGATTATTTTGATTGCTTTCTAGTAGTAGTTGTGTCTTTAGAAGAAGGGTCATTGAATAGTCGCCCTACCTCATTCAAATCTGTCAAATGTCATTCCTCTTAACCTGCATCAAGGTTGTGTTGTAGGTAGGAAAGAGAGGTTTTACTTTCTGCTTAAAGAATAAAAGGTTTTGGGCTCCTTACTACACTCCTACAATTGACAACATTTAAAAAATTTCCAGTATTGTCAAGCCTTATGATTTTATATATTATTGGGGTTTTTTAATCATCACAATATTTAATATTCTCTTTGGAGTCTGAGCTCTAGGAATTGAGGGCTTATATATGAAGATCCTGGCTTATATCAAGGGAAGGGGTTTTGTGTGTAAGGTGTTATATATGTTAAAGTATGATTCCTAACAGCTCCATGGAACTCAAAAAGCAATTTAATGCAGCCTTTTTGCTGTTATTTCATAATATTCTGTCACAAGAGAGTAGGAACAGAAAGCAGAGTCTAAACTCGTTATTTAATAATAAATCCTGACTATCAACATGTTCAGTCAGAAAATAAATATTCTTTCCATTTTCTCAGCTTTCTCTGTGGGAGGTGGACAGTAAAGTTATCTTCTAGAGTACTTAAAAGTAACGCCATAGCAAAAGTCTAGCCTTGAGGCCTGAGATTCCCACTTTCATCAGGGAAACTCACCTTGGAAGGAAATTGGCAACATGAGACCCTCCAACAAGGAAAAGGCCACCTCCTGCTTTCTGGTGGATGAGGAAAGAGGGCAGAGATACATATTTGCTGACTATGACTAGTAGTACTTCAGGAGAGTTTCTTTTATAAAAAGTCAATTTATGCATGTAAAATGGTTCAGTAACTTTGTACTTCATCAGGAAGCACAAGTGCTACATCTGGAAATTTTGTTTTCCTTCAAAACTGTAGGCAGCAGAAAGGGGCCCTATGTCATCTCAGTGACATTTTTATAATCATTAACGTTTCAACTTGAAATTCTCAATAGATACAGAGAGGCTCAGCCACTGAAATAAATTTGTCTGCAATACTGATTAGAAACTGAAAGGATTAGCTGGATGTCTCTGATGTTATTGCTTGCTGAAATGAAAAGGAAAAAATGTTCAAAGACCCAGACATAATATACCTGACTTACCCAGCCCTATCAAAGGGTTAGAATCAATAACCAAGTAATGGCTGCTTTATAGTTTGAATTTTCTGACCTAGTGTTTTCAAAAGGCTAATAAAAAGCCACACTGCTGAGAGGAAATTTTAGGTTGATATGACTGTAAAAAAATAAAATAGTAATGATAAAGCAATTTCTGTCCATCTAAGAGTGGAAGTTATACCTTAACTTATAAAGCATTTTAGACTGCTTAGGGGCCTATGCCTCTGAGGCAAAAATGTCATAGGTGCCCTCAAGTTCAGGAACTTCAGCGCCTGGTGAAAGAGCTGCAGGAAACTGTGAGTAGGATCTGTAGGATTAGAGGGGAAGAAGTGGAGATAGATGGAGACTTCCACAATCAGGTGCAAGCTTCCAGTGAATCCAATAAGTCATGGACCCTGGTTACAAAAAAAAAGAAAGGCAAAGTCTTGTCTTCAAAGCCCTCCTTCCAGAGTGCCCACTACAAATAAGTAGGAGGCACTGGCCACAAGGGACTTTGACGAGCAAGCTCCAAAAGGGGAAAATCCACTAAAGAACCCATCAGCTGCTCCACCTGCAGTAGGTAATGGACATTGTAGGAAGAGGCGAAGGGTACTTGTTGTGGGTGACTCGCTGCTAAGGGGCACTGAGAGACCCATCTGTGGAGCAGGTAGGGAGTCAAGAGAGGTGTGCTGCCTGCCTGGGGCCAAGATCAGGGATGTGGCTGAGAGAGTGCCACAGCTCATCAGGGATGTAGGCTACTACCCCTTACTTGTGTTCCATGTAGGTATGATGTTCCATGTAGGTAGATGTTCCAGGTATGTTCCATGTAGGTAGATGTCATGAGGCCTGACATCTCCAGAATTCAGATGGATTTGAAATCCTTGGGGGAGCAGGTAAAAGGTAGAGGGGCTCAGGTTATTTTTTCCTCTATTCTGTTCACTGGTGATAAAGGAGGAGTTTGCAATGGAAAAATCAGCCAAGTGAACTCCTGGCTGAGAGGCTGGTGCCAGAGGGAAGGCTTTGGATACTTTGACAATGGATCCTTCTTTGGGACTACAGCTTGATAGGACGGGATGGGATTCATCTCTCCCAGAAAGGCACTGGATTATTTGGGAGTAGACTAGCAAATTTAATAAAGAGGTCTTTAAACTAAGGGACTTGGGGGAGTAGGGGGAGAAGCAAAACAGAACAAGCTGTCTTCTCTAGGGGGGAAACAGGGCAGGACAGGGAATGCAATGATAAGTGTCCTTCATCTGCACACTGGGCTGAGATACAGAAGACTGCTCACCCTGAGAATGAGCCAAACCAGGGAGGAACCTCCTGCACCCGCCCAGGGAAACCTGTGTGTTTGAGTAAGCCCCTGCACTGCCTCTACACCAATGCACACAGCCTGGGGAATAAGCAGGAGGAACTGGAGATGTGGGTGTGCATGCGGGGCTACGACCTCATTGCGGTCACAGAGACGTGGTGGGACGGCTGCCATGAGTGGAGCACAACCATGGAGGGTTATGTATTGTTCAGGAAAGACAGACTGACAAGGCCTGGAGGTGGAGTTGCTCTCTATGTGAGGGAGCAATTAATGTGTACTGAACTGTGTCTGGGTGGGGATGAGGAGCAGGTAGAGTGCTTATGGGTAAAAATTACTGGCCAGGGTAAGGCAGGTGATATTGTTGTAGGAGTTTGCTACAGGCCACCTGATCAGGAGGAGGATGTGGATGAGGCCTTCTACAAGCAGCTGGGAGCTGCCTCACGATCACAGTCCCTGGTCCTCATGGGGGACTTCAACCACCCTGATATTTGCTGGGATAGCCACACAGCCAAGCACATGCAGTCCAGGAGGTTCCTACAGATTGTTGACAACAACTTCCTGTCACATATGATTGAGGAACCAGCAAGGAGGGGTGTGCTGCTGGACCTAGTGCTGACTAGGCAATTTCAGGCGAGCTGACTTTGGCCTCTTCAAAGATCTACTTGCATGGATTGCATGGGATATGATTCTAGATGGTAGAAGTGCCAATGAGAGCTGGTCAATCTTCAAGCACCACTTCCTCCAAACCCAGGCTCAGTGTGTCCCAATGCACAAGAAAGGAGGAAAAGGAGGTAGGCGGCCTCCATGGATGAGCAAGAATCTGCTGGGACAACTCAGCCAGAAAGCAGTCATCTATGAGAGGTGGAAACAGGGACTGACTTCTTAGGTAGAGTATAGGAACATTGCCAGGGCATGCAGGGGTGCAATTAGGAAGGCTAGAGCCCTTCTAGAATTAAATTTAGCCAAGGATGTTAAGGACAGTGATAAGGCATTTTTCAAGTACATCAGCAGAAGAAGGATGGTGAGGGGTAATGTGGGCCTGCTGCTAAATGCTGAGGGTGCCCTGGAGTTTGAGGATGTTGAGAAGGCCAAAGTACTGAATGTCTGCTTTGCTTCAGTCTTTAAGGCCAAGGCCGGCCCTCGGGAAGCCGAATCTGGCAAGGATAACAGGATGGCCAGGACAGCAGAAGACTTGTCCTGGGTGGAAGAGGAAGAGGTTAAAGACTTGTTGGCCAAGCTTAAGACTCATAAGTCAATGGATCCTGATGGGATGCATCCTAGAGTGCTGAAGAAGATGGCTGATGTGATTACTAAGCCTCTTGCTATCATTTTTGAACAATCATGGAGGACAGGTGAAGTGCCTGAGGAATGGAGAAAGGCCAATGTCACGCCAGTCTTCAAAAAGGGCAGGAAGGATGACCCAGGAAACTACAGGCCGGTCAGCCTCACCTCCATCCCTGGAAAGGTGATGGAACAACTCATCCTGAATGTTATCACTGAACATATGAAGGAAAAGATGATTATCAGGGGAGTCAACATGGCTTCACCAAGGGGAAATCCTGTTTGACCAACCTGATATCCTCCTATGAGTGCATAACCGGCTGGCTAGATGAGGGGAGAGCAGTGGATGTCATCTACCTTGACTTCAGCAAGGCTTTTGACACTGTCTCCCATAACATCCTCATCAGAAAGCTCAGGCAGTGTGGCTTGGATGAGTGGACAGTGAGGTGGATCGAGAGCTGGCTGAATGACAGAGCCCAGAGGGTGGTGATCAATGGCACAGAATCGAGTTGGAGGCCTGTGGCCAGTGGAGTTCCACAGGGATCAGTTCTGGGACCAGTCTTGTTCAACATCTTCAGCAAAGACCTGGATGAGAGGACAGAGTGTACCCTCGGCAAGTTGGCTGATGACACCAAACTGGGAGGACTGGCTGATTCCCCAGAAGGCTGTGCTGCCATTCAGCAGGATCTCAACCGGCTGGAGAGTTGGGCAGAGAGGAACCTCATGAGGTTCAACAAGGACAAGTGCAGAGTCCTGCATCTGGGAAGGAACAACCCCATGCACCAGTACAGGCTGGGGGTTGAACTACTGAAGAGCAGCTCTGCAGAGACCTGGGAGTCCTGATTGATAATAAACTAACCATGAGCCAGCAATGTGCCCTCGTGGCCAAGAAGGCCAATGGCATCTTGGGATGCATCAAGAAGAGTGTGGCCAGCAGGTCAAGGAAGGTTCTTCTCCCCCTCTCCTCTGCCCTGGTGAGGCCTCATCTGGAGTCCTGTGTCCAGTTCTGGGCTCCTCAGCTCAAGAGGGACAGGGAAGTACTAGAGAGAGTCCAGCACAGGGCCACCAAGATGATCAAGGGTATAGAACATCTTTCATATGAGGAAAGGCTGCAGGAACTGGGGCTGTTTAGTCTGGAGAAGAGGAGATTGAGGGGTGATCTTATTTACATTTATAAATATCTAAAGGGTGAGAGTCAGGAGACTGGGACATCCCTTTTTTCTATAGTAGATAGTAACAGGACAAGGGGTAATGGGATGAAGCTGGAACACAAGTAGTTCCACTTAAACATAAGAAAAAACAATTTCACTGCTCAGGTGAGGGAGCCCTGGCACAGGCTGCCCAGAGGGGTTGTGGAGTCTCCTTCCTTGGAGGTCTTCAAGACCTATCTGGACATGTTCCTATGCAAACTGATCTAGTTGGACCTGCTTCTGCAGGGGGATTGGACTAGATGATCTCTAAAGGTCCCTTTCAACTCCTACCATTCTTTGATTCTATGACACCTGTATCTATGCCTGTCTTTAAAAGCAAACTGGGAAAAAAAGCTCAATGTTTGCATGTACAGAGCTATGCATGCTACAAAATGATGTTTGTATCAGAACTAAATTTTAAAAATGTTTTTGTTACACATCTGCTCTTCATGGAAAATGTCCCCTTTCATTTTACAAGAGGACCTTAACCACTGCTAATATCAAGGCTCTTCGAAACAAGCATTTTGAAGGTGCTGACTACAGCTCCATTTTTGGTTCAAAGTAGAACTCTCATAAGAACTTTATGTTAAACCTCATATAAGTTATGTCTTAGGCTTTAGTCCTGCAAATACTTCAACTATTTCATTTTTCTATATGCATCAATCTTCATAGAATTGGAACTATAATTTAGAAATTACTCCATTTTCAAAGAGGAATGTTTAGACCTCGTAAGAATGTGGTAACTTACTCACTAGGAGTCATTGGGATCAGTGGAGTTATAGCTCTTAAAACTAGTTTGTATGTAGTGATATATTACTGTGTTACCAGTGGTTATAACAGCTTCACTTTAAATACAGGCTTGATTTTTAAATTTAAATTTAAAGTTTTTTAAATTTTTAAATTAACTTGATTTTTATACTGGCTTCAACCTTCCCCAGTATTGACAATAAATATTAGTGAAGGGAAACAAATTGTATCAGTTATACCACATCTTAAATAATTTGTACTTACTTTAATTTTTGGGTAATACATACATATAAATGCAAAGGATGTCTGATAGGAAAGGGATTTTCTCTCTCAAACGTATTAAACATTTTCCTTCTCATTTTCTCTGAAGCCTGAAAAATCTCTCCATCTAGAAAACAGAATACTGGAAAGCAACTGGTTACATTATGCACTCTTCTCTGATGTCAAGCTTCTGCAGCTCTACCAGTTAATACCTCTGGAGCTTTTAAAATTATAAAAATCATATTATGACTCCTTTGGATTTCACTGAGCCCACAGAAGCTGTACTGAAAGTTGAATGATAAGAAATAATTTCTTCAGCTATAACAATGTGAATTGTAAAGACTGTGGCATCTCTTGAGTTATTATCTCTGTTCCACATTCAGAAACCAGGTCACATACTGCCTGCTGTACCCTTTTTTTCCCTGTATTTGGAGAGACATGTGAAGGACTTGATTTGCCTTCATAAATGTAGACCACAGGACACTCAAATGCACTTTTTCAGGGAATAGTCTGACAAATAAATGTGGACAAGAATAATGTGAAGTTCTTTAACTCTTCCGTTCACAAAGTAGATTGCTTCTCCTCTTATTGAATAATTTTCTTATATGTATAGGTCACATGTATCTAGTTGTATAGTCTTGTTACTCTTGTGCCTATAATGTTGGAACAGAAAGTGATATGGGCCTTTGCAAGGCCAGTATTGGTGATGTAGCCAAGAGTCTTCTGCTAGTCCAAGTTTTATACCATCTTTTGTCATGACTACTCTTGAATACTGCTGACAGCTGATGCTTCATTTTCCTTTTAGGTCTGGGTTTTAATTTTCCATTGTGTTAGTTGCCTGTTTTCCCCTTTTTCTTTTTTCCTGGCTTTTAATGTCAGTGCATCAGGGAAACTTCCTGTAGATTTACACACTTCACAGAGACAGAGGTTTTGTATGCCAGTTTTTCTGACCTTGTAGAAGAAATGAAACCCCTCAATCATAATGAAAGATTAGAGAAGTGCTCTTTCTTAAAGTTGTGTTATCTGTGATTTAGTCATAGTTAATCTGTGTTACATATATTCTAGTGTCTTTATATGCCTTTTGTCAACTCTATTAAATAGCAAGGTTATCCTGTATTGAATAGCAGAATAAACCCAGATATTGAATCTGCTGAAAACATTGGATAGTTTCCTATGAAAACCACAAGATCTGTTACAATGGGCTAAATTTCTGGTTTGATCTGAATTCATTGAAGTTATATCTAATCATAGTGGCACAGGTCACAAAATGAAAACTGTGTAAAACTGTCATTGTAAGGTATTTAGAAATATATTTTCTCCCAATAATTATTGTTTGGTCTAAAATGCTCTGAATAAAATCTTCACTTACTTTTTTATTCTTCCAGTGACTAACTCATGACTTCAATGACCTTAACTCCATCCCATCCAGAAAAATTGAAAATAGCTATTGGGTGGACTATGGGCTTATGGCATGAAAAAAAAGGGTCTGCTATATTAGCATGCATGGCTGGAAAGGCATTCTGAGAAGCTGTATTTGAGCTATGAGACCAGTGGTAGTTCTTAGTCATAATATGACACCCACAAAGGGGTTGTTTCTTCAGAAGTTCAGATGAATCTCACTGCCAGTACTTTAGCCATTGACAGCCATACTTTTTTTTTTTTTTAAATATGTACCCCTCACCTCTCTAAACAGTCAACTGTTACTCTGCATGGATAGTACATAAATGGGTTGAGTAATTCCTTATGTTTTTAAACTACTATATTTAAATGAAAAATCAGTCTGTGCTACTGATATGGAACCATAGAATCATAGAATGGTAAGGGTTGGAAAGGACCTTTAGAGATCATCTAGTCCAACCATCCTGCAGAAGCAGGTCCACCTAGATCAGTTCACAAAGGAACATGTCCAAGTGGGTCTTGAAGATCTCCAAGGGAGGAGACTCCACAACCCCTCTGGGCAGCCTGTTGCGAGTGTTCCATCACTCTCACAATGAAAAAGTTTTTTCGTATGTTTAAGTGGATCTTTTTCTTTTCCAGCTTTTTTCCCATTACCCCTTGGCCTGTTGCTAGGTACCATAGAAAAAGGGCTGCCCCAACCTCCTGACAGCCACCATTTAGATATTTGTAAACATTAATGAGATCCCCCTTCAATCTCCTCTTCCCCAGACCAAACAGCCCCAGTTCCTGTAGCCTTTCCTTGTATGAAAGATGTTCCAGTTCCCTGATCATCTTGATGGCCCTGCGCTGGACTCTCTCCAGAAGTTCTCTGTCCCTCCTGAGCTGAGGAGCCCAGAACTGGACACAGGACTCCAGATGAGGCCTCACCAGGGCAGAGGAGAGGGGAAGGAAAACCTACCTTGACCTGCTGGCAACACTCTTCTTGATGCATCCCAGGGTGCCATTGGCCTTCTTGGCCAGGAGGGTACATTGCTGGCTCATGTTTAGCTTATTGTCATTTAGTTTTATTGAACATTTGAATTATCAAATGAGAAAATCAAACAATATTGCTGGAAATTTGATGTAGAGTACATTATACCTAGAAAATCACGAAGCATCATTCTTTGTTAAATTTATGCTTTCCTTCACTCAAATCTGAAAATAAATTTTCAGTTTATTTCTAAAGCAGTTCATTAGTGAGTATACCTATTGTGTGTATATATATATATAGGTGTGTGTATATATATATACATATAGGGGTGTGTGTATATATATATATATATATATATATATATAACTTTTCCTTTCATCAATCTATCCATCTGACTAAACTAAAAAGAAGAGATCAGGTCAAGCCCCTAGACCTTGAGAGATAGCTGTGTGACTTCCAGACAACTCCTTAGTTTCTCAATGTCCTCATTGTTTATCATCTATCATACATCTAGGATCCAAAATCTATAAATCAAAAGATGCCTGCAACAAACTTAAACATTCCATCTTTTTTTGTCTGCTACTTTTACCCTGCATTCTTATGTTTTCATTTTAATTTTTTGCTTTTTTTTTCCTGTAAAAAAACCCATTCTAATCTTATTCTTGAATTCATAAGTAGGTCTAGTTATTTTTCTTCCAGAGAGAAAACAGAAGCTGTAATGTGTGCTACAACTCTCTCAACATTTGTTTCTTTATGATCACTCTGTATTCTCTGGGATTATAAACTGCGTACATCTTTTTAAAATACCTGTTTTTAAGAGTCCAGAAAATATAAATACAAATGTTGGCCATCACCCTTCCAGCTGTATGTCAGAACATTCAGCTTCTTTAGCGCTATGATAGTAAAAGATAAAATATTCAGTGAGGCATTTTCAAGTCATTTGCTACAAGTCTTGGAACCTTTCTATCCACTATGAAAACATGCTGCATCTTAATTGATTCTTTTCTACAGAGAACTGCTGGATAACAGATACTCTCTTGCAGATTATTTTACAGATAATCTCTGAAAGTGTGAATATGTGAGTTTCTCCTGCACTCTTAAAGAGTGAAAAATATCTGGTGGGTAACTTCATTAGTAGGAATCTGGCTGTACATTCACAGTATGTGAGCAGAGAGAATAAAAATCCATCCCATAAACTATTATTCCTTCTACTTACGTGATGGCTCCTACTGATGTTCTGGTGTGAAAATAATATGAACAATAGGGTGTTACAGGCAGTATTCTGAGTACAGGAAACAAAAGAATTTTGACCTTGTGCAGATTTGTATCCCATGATGTTTATTTTGGTGTCTAAGAAGATGTGAGGTCCAAGTGAAGCTTTCCTGTGCTGGGGGAAAGGGGAAAGAGGAGGAAGAACCTAATTCCCTTTAGGTTCTCCAGTGTCTGTCACATCTCTAGCTCGTGTGGAGCCATAGTGTTTACTTGGCATGTTCACAAGCTCTCTCTCTCTGCTTCATCGTCTGCTTGATCCTCTCCTTGATCACTGCTACAAGTCCTGCCTATTTAAGTATTTTTAATATCTCTACCTTTCCACAAAATATGTTTGAAAGTAGTCAGTGAACTGAAAAACTATTGGGGTGGAAGAAACACACAAGCACAGACAATGCAATTGCCTCAGCATAGATCCCCCAGAGGGGCTTACTTGTCCTAACAGTCAATGTTTCACCACTGAAGATGTAGTGGCCCAGGTTCAAGAATGTAATTAGTACAAAGCTGAAGCACAGTGAATGGAGACAGGAAGATGTTGAAGAATGGGGTTTGCAGCAGTGGATAGACTAGGGAGGGAATGGCTAAAGCAGCAAATAGGGAGTGCTAAAGAGAAGACTTTGTCCAATTGACTACATTTCTCCTGGATTTCCATGACACTACAGCCAGAAGCACGAGTGTAAAAAGCCTTCTGTTCTGCACACAGTAGAGGAGAACATGTTGCCATCTGCTTTTTGCAGAAGAGCTTTGCAGTTAGAGCATTCTCTGGCAATCCATATGTAGGCTTGATTCCTGCATTTCCTGTATAGAGTCAAATCCACATCACAGGAGAGGATCAAGCTAAAAGCATTGTGCTGAAGTGAAGACTAACTTCAGAACCAGACACCTACATAATTTATCTGGGAAGCTGTGTCTTACACTCTAAGCAAAGGATCACTCTAAGCTTATTTGCTGTCAGCTGTTGCCTGTCTTCAGTGGCAGAACTTCATGCACATTCAGAAAGCTTAGTTTCCTGATAAGCCATAGACGAATAAGGTGTGCATGTATGAGATGTGAAAAGCTGTATGCGATGTCAGGTTCTTCTGCACATAAACCCTTAGTGCCTATAACTTGGACAACTTAGTGCTTCTTTGGAGATTTCATGCTAGTTTTCTGCAAAACATTTTATCTAGTGAATGAGATTGAAGGAAAAAAAAAGACTATACTTAGTCTCTTTGAAGAACAAAATTATATCAGTTAAGTTTTATTGTGTAAGAAAAAGAAACAGAAGTCTATAACTCTTCATTTGTAAAACTGAACAGACCCTAAAGGAAACATATTGGCAAAAGATTTGAAAAAGCTAAAGATATTAAAAAATGGACTGAAACCATTAAATTAGAAAAAATCATACATATTTTAATGGCATGATTACTGATCAAAGTTTAAACTTTTTAAGTGTCCTATCTGTATGTTTATCACTCCTCTTTGCTCACACTATTTTTCTTTGATGTTCCAGGCCATTTTACTTTTCTTACCGATTCTTTTAGCTCTAATGGGATATAATGAGAGTTTCTGCGGAAATACAATTCTGCTGCAAAGACCATCTACAATTAGAAGAATTTGTATCCAGCTGAGCCCACTACTCCTTCAGTTTAAGGCCTACATATGCAGTTAGATATGTGTAGTCATCACTCATGAAGACTAAAAATTAAGAAATGTTGTCCAAACTCTCATAATTAAAAGCAATCAGGAGTACAACTCATGTCTCCTATAGCTAGGTGTCATTTATTAACTGCAGTGTGAAACAAAATTCAATATGTTGCTTATGAGGTCTAGTTAACCTAGTAGATACTTATAATTAAATATAAAATAGTTAACATAAAAGATTTTTGACAGAACTCTGTAAAGGGCTGTACAAGCCTTGAATACTGCATAACAAATATTTGGCCACCTCTAAGAATACATGCAATCATGTAGATGTTGAGCACAGGGAGAATACACATTGAGTGTATTACATACCTAGTTAGTCAAGGAGAGAGTATGACTGTTGGCATGGCTATGCAAGTCTTTTCATAATACTACTAATGTCAGTATTGAAAACATTAAGACAATATTTACTTTACCCCGTGTTTATAAGATGATGAAAGACCACATCTTCATAGCATTTTCTGAAACCTTTCCATTTATTCCATGAAATCTGAACCATTTATTCTGTCAAATCTATAAAAATAGTGTGATATGTCTTTGATGTGGGATCTTAAGATCCCAGTTTAATATTTGCGTTATTAGTGTCTATTTTGATGGAGTTTGCTGAGAACAGGGGTTTACTAAGAACTGAACTGAAACCATCAACTCATTTTTGAAATTTTGTATCCAACTTTCAAGTGATCATAACTTACTCATCTTCTTTTCTTATCTGAATTTGAACAGGTCATTGAAAAGCACAAGGTTATTGTTCACCCAGCTATAAATTCCTAGGAAACACATGATGTCTCACACTCTACTGCATGATAAACTACGCCTGAAAAATCCCTGCCTTCAACTCTATAGAAAAGTGTACAGAGATTCACAGAGATAACTGAAGAACTGAAAGACTTAATGGTGAGGATGGATCAACAGGGCGACAACAGAGCACACACTATTTATCATGTGTTCTTCTCAGTTACAGCAGTCTTCCAAAAGTTTGGTAAAGTATTCCAATGAGTGAGTTCAGATCTCTTTGGTACACTATAGATACAAATGAGATTGCTTCCATGTGGCTGTATCACTTTGCATTTTAGAGTTATTGCTGTCATCTTTAAACTTCATCAAGGAATGAATGAAAACAAAGCTGTTGACACTATGTCATATGTGCTGGTAGAGCATTTAGGTCTATTTGCAAACCTGGTGGTAAAAAGGTGTCTAAAACCAATCAGCAGTGAATCTTCTCTACAAGGCTGTTTCAAGCCATATCAAACTGACATCGTGCAGAAAATTGCTAGTGATGTTGTCTGTTGTATTTTTAGAACCTTATGCATTTTTAATAAGAGATTCATTCCTTGAATAAATCTACATCTAAGTAATTGTGTGATTTCTGCAAATATGATCATGAGTCACTCTGATTCACGGTCTGTCTGAGGAAGTAGGAACTAGGCTTATAGCATTTTCAGGGATGGGGAGAATATGAATGGATGTAATCAGATTATCAGTTTCTCCTAAATATTTTTATGGGCTGACTGATCATTCAGAAAGCTAAAAGATGAATTTGCTAGTGTTATCATCTTTTTGGAAAAAAAAGTCTGCCCCAACATGCACACATGCCTAATAGAGCCTCATACAAATAGATTTTTCATTTCTTATTGACAGCAATTCCAGAGCATCTTGGAACAGCACAAGCTAACTCTAGGCCATAAATAAGTAAATAAAATAAAATCTGATTCTTGCTCTGTAATCCTTCAGAAACCTAGTTAATTGAGATTCAGAGATGATTCCTACTTTAAATTACCTTCATTTTTCATGCTGAAGTACTTCGCCTTTTTACATACCTATGGGTATTGCAATCTGGAAAGATAGCACAGTGAGCTTTAATATTGTCTGTATGTGAGCTTTGACTACAGGGGAGACATACAAAGGAAGGCAAGACTTAGAATAATTTCTTTTCCATTTCAAAAACAAAGTGATAGCATCTGATTCTTTGTGGCTTATTACTAGCTGAGTGACGAAATGTGATATTCAGCCGTATGTAAAATAAGACTGGATTGGAAAGTGTGAGGTTTGCAGTACCAGATCTGTACTACAAAATTCTCAGAAATGGCACTTCATCTCAAGTGAAAAAATCAGGTATAACTCCACTGAAATCAACTAAGCAAAGTCAGATTATTTTAAGGGAAAACTACAACTATGGCGTTAATATAGGAGCTTCACATTGATTCAGAAGAACAAGTTGCATCTTTGTTCTTAATTTTCATTTGAGTCCTTAATGTATCAGCCAAGGATGTCACATGGGGTTTGTACAGATATAATAGGGAGACCAAAGTCTTAGTATAGTGATAAAGCTTACTACTTATTTTGTTTCTTAAAACTGGACAGATTTAACCTGACATAGTCACTTAAAAGCAGTGTGGTCTGAAGTTTTGAAGTCTCTTTCTGGAGATCTTGGAAATAGAGAAGGATATCCAGTGGACAATTGTTTTGGTTTCTCAGATATCTTCTGCTCAAATGGGATGAGCCACTTCCAGTGAGTTCCCATGTCTGCATACTGGAAGTGCCCAGTTTATCAGGCTGAGTGCTTTGCTTTGGCTCTCCTCTACACCACATGAGGTAAGAGGCATGTTCAGTCCTTGGTGTGTGTTCTAAATCCATGATGAAGCATCCAGAAAATGCAACTCACCTAAAATCCTTGATGTGGCTGATCAAGATACTAGGACTGGGCGATGGGCTACTGGGTTTCTCGGCAATTCAATCTGGGTGTAACCTACATCCTCACTGCTGATTTTCAACAACATGTTGATCAATGGCTTTGCAAACTGACTTTATGCAGATTAGAAATACTAATATCACTTCAATTTTAACCATCTAGAAGTTAAAAGTTTTTAGGTAAGTGCATGTATGCATCTTGAGTCTGGATGTGTGATATCAGAGCTGTGAAATGTGGTCTGTATTTGAGAAAGTATACCTATTGGGAAAGCGTTTAAGCACCTTTTTAAGGTTAGTGTTATCTGCCAAACAGTTGAATCTGTGCTTATTGAAGTGAGGAAGGACTACATGATTTGTCCTCGAAGTAACAATTTGGTAATGTTTCACTGTACTTTTGTAACATCATTATAAACAACTGTAAACAATACTGCCATGGCTTCATGATTCCAAAGAGTAATCATAGAATCATAGAATGGTGGGTTGGAAGGGACCTTTAGAGGTCACCTAGTCCAACCCACCTGCAGAAGCAGATCCACCTAGATCAAGTCACATAGGAACATGTCCAGGCGTGTCTTGAAGACCTCCAAGGAAACAGACTCCACACCCTCTCTGGGCAGCCTGTGCCAGGGCTCCCTCACCTGAACAGTAACATAGTTTTTTCTTATATTTAAATGGAACTTTCTGTGTTCCCACTTCATCCCATTACGTCTTGCCCTATTGCTAGATACCATCAAAAGAAGAGATGCCTCAACCTCCTGACACTCACCATTTAGATATTTGTAAATATTAATAAGATCTTCTCTCAGTCTACTCTTTTCTAGACTAAACAGCCCCAGTTCCCGCAGCCTTTCCTTATAAGGAAGGTGTTCCAGTCCCCTGATCATCTTGGTGGCCCTGTGCTGGACTCTCTCCAGAAGTTCTCTGTCCCTCTTGCGCTGAGGAGCCCAGAACTGGACACAGGACTCCAGATGAGGCCTCACCAGGGCAGAGCAGAGGGGGAGCAGAACCTCAACCTGCTGGTCACAGTTTTCTTGATAATCTTGAAGGCAAATTCTCCCCTGCTTCTTCAGAACTGTTAAATACCTAACTCTTCTACAATTTCATAGAATCATAGAATGGTAGGGGTTGGGAGGGACCTTTAGAGGTCATCTAGTCCAACCCCCCTGCAGAAGCAGGATCACCTATATCAGGTTGCATAGGAACATGTCTAGGCGTGTCTTGAAGACCTCCAGGAAGGAGACTCCACAACCCCTCTGGGCAGCCTGTGCCAGGGCTCCCTCACCTGAACAGTGAAATAGTTTTTTGTTATGTTTAAATGGAACTTCTTGTGTTCCAGCTTCATCCCATTACCCCTTGTCCTGTTACTATCTATTATAGAAAAAAGGGATGTCCCAATCTCCTGACACCCACCATTTAGTTATTTATAAATGTTAATAAGATCTCCCCTCCATCTCCTCTTCTCCAGACTAAACAGCCCCAGTTCCTGCAGCCTTTCCTCGTATGAAAGATGTTCTACAATTTGTCTAAGTCAGGACCTAAAGTATTTTCTCATTTGCCTCCAACTCAAACTGTGCATATCAAGATGATATAGGGGATCACTAATACAATCCTAACCTTCCTTTGCAGTCAGTGGTGAACATTTGAGGCTTTCAGATAAGTCCCAGTATACTGAGAGGATTTCTTCAGGTAAGTAAAAGAAAAAGATGGTACCACGGTACTTTCTGTACTCCAGTGTCCTGGAGTTCATGTAACCCCATGTGGTTGTACATAAGGCACCTTTGTCCTTTTTCTATGTTTCAGTGGATGCCTAGCTTAAAGTAGATTCAATCCAGAGATCAGAAAGCAGAGTCCAAGTCTGGTCCTGATTGGCACTACAGCAGATGGGGTAAAGACTGCAATAGGCACTGCCAGTAACAAAGCCTTGGTTCAAGGACCATCCCAAGGCTCTCAATCTGTTCAGTTTAGCATTATAGTCTGGGGCCTGTGCTTGCTAGAAATCTTCCAGATTGGTCTTGCAGTTAGCAAGGGTGGAAGGATCACCTGTCACCCAATTTTGAGGATAAAGAAGGAAGAATAATGTGAACATGCACAATCATTCCATCTCAGCGTTCAGAAGGGAGTTAAACGTTGGGTGTGATAACTGATGAAATCACCAACAGGTAGACTTTTGAGTCACCTTTTCTTGAAGATATCTAAATGTTACTCATGCCTGTGTTCTACATGCTGGAATATGTACTCTGCAGCTTTCCCTAGAGAGCAATCCTTTGCCCTTTATAAAGCCATTACAGTGATATGTCTATAGGCATAAGTAACTGATGGCATCACTGCCTTTCTGCATGGATGTGTGATTGTACTAAGAAAATAGACTACCTATATTAAAAGGACTGATCTGAACAAGAAGGAAAATTGTGTCTGTAACTATTCTAAATTACAAAATCTTGCACAAATGGGAGATCTGACTTTGAAATTCTTGTTTAAAGTAAATATTTTTCCAGCTTGACATTTCTGTTACACAGTATGAACTACATTTTGTAGTATATTGTTTGCTTACAAATGGTTATAAAATACTGAAAACTTGTTAGAGTTACACCCTATAAATCATAACACAGATTATATTCTGTAAATGATTAGGAAACTGGAATTTATATTAATAATTCAGTTTTGTCATGGTTTAAGCCCAACCTGTATCAAAGTACCAAGCAGTTGCTTGCTCACTCCTGTCCGCTCCCTGGTCAGATGGGGAAGAGAAAAGATTAGAAAGGACTTTGTGGGTTGAGACAAGGTCAGGGAAATATCACTCACCAGTTATGGTCACAGGCAAAACATTCAGCTTGGGGAAGAAAACAAAATTAATCTAATCCACCACCAGTCAAGAATAGAATAGGATGATGATAAATACAATCAGTTCTTTAAAACATCTTCCCCCTACCCTATCTTTCCTGGGCTCAGTTCTGCTTCCAATTTCTCTACCTCAATCCCCAGGCAGCACAGAGGAGCAAGGAATAGGGGTTGGAGTCAGTTCATCACAGATTATCTCTGTTGACGCTTCCTCCTCAGAGGAGGACTCCTCACACTCTTCCCCTGCTGCAACATGAGGTCCCTCTGATGGAAGACAGACCTCCACAAATCTCTCCAACTTGAGTCCTTCCCTCAGACTGTAGTTCTTCATGAACTTCTCCATCACAGTTCCCTTCCACAGGGTGCAGTCCTTCAGGAACGCACTGCTCCATCATGGACTTCCCACAGAGTCACAGTCTTCTTCAGGCACTGATGCCTGCTCCAACTTGGGGTTTTCCACAGGTCACAGACATATCTGAGCTCCAATCTTGCCCTCCACAGGTTGCAGAGGGAGAGCTGCCATCTCACCACAGGATGCAGGGAAGTCTCTACTCTGGCACACCCCTCTTCCTTCCTCACTGACCTTGGTGTCCTCATGGTTGTCTCCCTCTTATCTCACTTCCTACTTCTACTGCAGATTTTCCCTTCTTGAATACTCATTGCTCCTGATGGGCTTGGCCTTGGCCAGAGAGTCAGTCTGAGTCAGAGACAGGGGAGCTTCAAGCAACTTCTCATAGGGGTTCTAAGAGGATGCTATTCTCATAGCTTCTCATTGCAGCCCTTCCTCTGCTGCCAAAAAATCCCTCCATACAAACCCAGTATACTCTATTTATGTCAAGAATGTGTTTTGCTAAAAAGTATTAGTTCATCCATGCAGAAGTGTAAGGCATTGATATTTTAATTCACATCTGTAATATCATTACAGTTATATGAACAATACTGAGATGCTGAAAACATCACCTTCTATCAAACAAAAAACTATAAAGTCCTAAAAATACAACAGTAAATAGCTCACCAGTCCTCAAAAGCAGAATAGTTAAGTGCAAAGTTGGCATGCCATCTCTGAAAGAAAATGGGTATTTTATTAATTGTGAAGAAGCTGATTCTATTATTGACAACCAACTCTAAGGGACGATTGAATCATATTTAACTAATATCATAAAACATTTCTATAGCACATGAAAAAATAGCTTTTGAAGTTTGCCACCTTTGCTTTCAAAACCCTGATCAGCTCTACCAAACCAACTCTTCTTACTTTACATCCTTTCTGTTATCTTCAAGTACCTAAAAACCATTTGCTTCAATCTATCCTAGTTTTGTAGGCCCCATCTCTGAGCAGTGGACAGATGTCTCTAGAATAAAATTTACTGCACAGGCAATGCTTCTGATCCTAAATGACTCTCAGAGGGTGCTTTGTCCAATCCACTTCATCCACCACAGATCCTACCAGAAGCCTCTCAATTCGTATAAGCCCCTTGTGATTTTTATAGTGTCCTTGTACACCAACCATCATTGGCTGATAGCTGGGAGTGAATGTCTCCTGTAGTTTTGTTGGCATATGTGCAAGCCCTGTGTAAATGGCTCTATTACCTTAGGGAGTCTTAGATGACAGTTATTGCCTCCCTGTGAGTCACTGACTTGAGCCATAGATCTCAGCTGGTTATAATGGGAGTTCAGACATTTAGTTCACATGTCCTCAGTTGCTAAATCTTTATCTGGCCCTGGTTGACAGACACTGGGCTAGGTAATGTATGAAAAATAAATATAACCCTTCACAAACAATTTATATATCATTAAAGTGTTATTCTTTCAGTTCTACTCACACTTAATGCCTCTGGATGATGGGGGGTGATTGATCTTGCAACTGATCTTCATTAAGCTTTTTACATTGTTTTGTTGTTTAAAAAATTGATAAAGAGAAGGGAGGATAAGTAATGAAAATGGGAAGAAATTTAATAGAACAAGGGGAAAGTATAACAGAAATGTAGGACTAGCAAGTATTTTGATGGGAGGAAGGTGGAGATGTAGTCCACTGTCTTCTCTAAGAAAGATTGACCTTGACTTAAATTAATTTAGTTTATTTTTAAACAACTTTTCTTTTTCTTCCTTGCAGTTCATTTTAGTACTTCACTGTCTTTGTCGAGGGAAAAAATGTCTTTTAAATCCTCCTTGAATTTTTCTTCATATAGTTTCTATCCCATATCTGTTACACTAGCTGTTGTTAGCATGAAAGACAGATGACTCCCTTCTCTGTTTTGCAGCAATCCTTTGTTATCAGTTACTTCTCTTTAGACCAAACTATTTACTTTTTTCCAGTCTTCCTGATTTAGTAGAGAACTCCTGTCTTCTCATCATTCTTCTTGTAATTTTCTCTTGGACTTTCTTAATTTTAAATGTTTTGCTCAAAACTTGTCCCAGCATTGCAGCTATCTGAGCATGAAAGGATTGCATCACATCATGTAGACTGTTGTCCTTTCTATGTGATCTGGGGGTTATGCTGCTTTTTTCACAAGTATAGCACTGTTGACTCATGTCCAGCTGTCATCTTCTGTAATCTCAGACTCCTCTCTGAAGTTTTGTTTCTTAACCAGTTGTTCTCTATTCCTTATTTATGTGGATTATTCCCACACAAGTGTACAACTTGGCCCTTATCCTCATTTTAATTTTGTTTTTTTTTCTAATCCGTGGTTCCAATTTGTCAAAACTCCTTCAAATTCTTATTCTGTCTGGTATGCTTTCAATCACTCCCACTTTCACATTTCTTATGATTTTTATAAGCATAAACTCTATTCCACAATTTAAGTCATGAAGGAAAACATAAACCAGAACCAGGTGAAACTTCGTGCTAGACATTCTTCCATTTAATTACTTTAACTGTTTTCAAGGTGCGGTAAAAAAAACCTGACCATGATATTTTAGATCATATGTTCATAATTTAATTGTGAAATTTTGCCATCTTGTTTGTTCGAGCCTACAGTTTTGAAGATACTCGATTGACAACCCTGACTGAACCATCAAGTTGTAGAAAGTCCATGCCCATCCCCTTAGGGGAGGGAGAAAGGAATGAAGGAGAGAAGGGAACATCCCTTGAAATCTGTTCTTCTTATAAGCAGCCAGGATAATTAATGTAAGTGGCCTGCAGCACATTTATCTACATTACAAGACATGAGTGGCCAAGGAGAAGAGATCATATATTGCTCCGTATTACATAAACTACCAAGCAGATTAATGATTCTTGGAAAAATAATGATCAGAAAAATAACAAAGATTTTTCTTTTCTATAAAGACAGATACAGACAGTTTAACCTGCTACAACAGCAGCACCAGACAGACAAGAACATCTGTTCGTGCTGGTTTGACGGGCAGTGGTTTTAAAGACACCAGGTGCCAGGATTATGTACCATTGAAAGATCTGCTTTTTAAACCCTCAAGTTCCATGCTGGCAAACATCCAGAGGGATCAAACTAAAAGATAAATTTCCAATGACAGAAGTGGCGTGCATTTGTTTAAATTGAAGATGTGAGATGTTCCAGGGCTGCTATGACAGCAAAGAATTCTGTTTCCTAAATTACAGACCAAAGTTTTCTCTCCTGAGTAGCTCAATACTGCGGTTAAAAGCAAATTACCTTCACCATGATAAGAGTTGTCATGTTGCATTAAAAAATCTTTGAATTAAGAATAGGCTGCCAAAATTTTGAAAAGATGCTGAATAGTTTAAATAGTCATTTAATTTTGTTCAGTATATCTTGACAAGGTATTTTCTGAGAATAGGATTATATTCTTGGTAATCAGTAGAAGAACATGTAGGTACAGTCTTAGGTCGTTTAACTGACTTGATATCAGGAACTGAAATTCACAGCGCTTGTAGCTAGTGAGGTGCTGTCGGGATATACTGTCTGTGCTAATGGCTAACATCAGAAGACCATAATTTCTAGTTTGACAGTGTTGTTCCAGTTCCACTTACTTTCTTTTGCTGTAGCTGTGAGCTGTTCAACCAAATTCTCTTGGAAGTAGTACAGGGAAGTATTCTTGCTTGACGAGGAGCTCTTGCATTCAATCTGCTTCTGTTAAGATGTCTAGAGGACACTTTGAAGTATAAATGTCTCTATGCCAGTAAGTTTTTCTCAAATTACCGAGTCTTCAATGGAGTTCTACGTAATTGATTAAATGGCTAGGATAAATGATTTATGAGAAAAGATTAAAATAACTTCATATGTATTGCTCGGTTAAATTACAATTACTCTGCCTTTAATAATGATCTACAAGTGTTATTTGAGGAGCATATGTTCCTAGGACGGAGAAGAATTGTTCACTGTTATCCAGGGACCTATAACTAGAAATACAGCTGCAAGAATGATACAAAACCAATCACTGAGATGATATTTGTGATCCCTTTAGTCACTTAAAATTAAGATTCATGCAAAACCAATTTCCTTGACAAGTAAGTTCACAGAATATTCTCATCAGAGTATTCCTATACACAGAGCACAGCATTTGTGTGCCTAGATACTCTCCTTGTATTGGTAGCAGCTGAAAATTAGCTTAAAAAATGTTTGGCTCCAAAAATCCTCTGCTCCTTGCAGAGTCAGAAGCAATAGCAAGAAACTAAGCAGACATAGGAAGTAGCCAACGATGAGTAGATGATATTCAAAGCAGTAATCAATGAACACTTAGGGAAATGTCATCAGCAAATGCTAATATTAGCCTAAGGAAGTTCCATATTTAGCCAAGGAAGCGGGGGAAACATAGCCAGACAGACTAGTCCAGCAGAAAGAATCTATCGTGTTCTGAATTGCTCTCAGTCGAGTAGCTTGTTTTGTTTCTCCCTAGGCTCTATTGGCCAGTCACATTATCTCCAGGCTACAGTTAGACTTTATGAACACCTCATTCTACTGCCAGAAAAAGGCTTGTTAATATCATTCATCATGCAACTGTACACAGAGATCTCTCTGTAGCATTGCACTCATGGACTAACTTATCCAGTGGAAACATCTGTCAGGTTTCATTTAAATATGACTACTGCTCAAATTTACCTCTTGTTTTTTTCAATTTTCTTTTGTGGTTTTGTTGTGGTTTGTTGATTTGTTTGTTTGATTTTAAATTGAATGGACTTATTCGATGCTTTTGATAATTGATGTTAGGAAATTCAAGCCTTTGGATCAGTGGGATTTGCTATATGGTCTCCTGGTAGAGTCTTAGGCCAGTGCATTGCAGTTATGGTTTTGTGTGGAGCCATTTCCAGTAATAAGGAAGGGGCTGTAAAGATGGCTACTGTAAGAAGTTGCTCAAAACTCTCCTCAGCTCTGAGCCCTACAGACTTTCGGAGCTGAGTCAGTTGGGCACCTCTACTTTTTAAGAAGTAGTCAGAAGAGGCAGGCTCTTCCTGTTTCTTCTTGTTCTATCCTTCCTTCTTTTCTGGCTGGTGGTGGTGCAAGGAGTTGGAAGAGAGAGAAACAACCATGTGGACCCCAAGGTCAGGGAGGGAAGAGAGGAGGAGGTGTGCTGGAGCAGAGACCTCTCTGCATCCTGTGGAGAAGACTGGTGAAGCAGAGATTTGTTTGCACTTCATCAAAGATCCTGAATGCCGGGGCAGTGACGATGCCCAGAAGAGGCCGTGTCCTGTGGGAGAGACCCTGTATTGGAGCAGGGGAAGAATGCAAGGAGTCATCCTCCTCTGAGAAGAGAGAAGCAGCAGAGCCCATCTGTGAGAGACTGACCACATCCCCCATTTCTTTCCTTCATCGAGCTCTTGAAGGGGGAAGAGGCAGAGATATTGGGAGCAGTGAGCTGGGCCCAGGAAGAAAGGAGGGATGGGGAGGGAGATCTTAAAATGCTGACTGTAGTTTTTCTCATCATCCTGCTCTCTTTTTGCTTTTCGTTCTGTTTCTTGTAGAATAAACTTTCTCTACTTTCCTCTCTGAGTACTGGTGTCTATTTGCCCAGACCCATAATTGGCAGTGAGCCCTCCCTGCTTTTATCTCACTCCACAACGTCCTTGGTTATCTTTTTTCCTCCCATTTTTTCTGAGCCAGTTACTGCTGAAGCCCAGGACAAATGAAAGTTTTTTTCTCCCCCTTTTTATTCTTTTATTCTTTTACTTGTATCTCAACTGTGAATGAGTAGAGGTGGAGGGCTGCAGTGCAACTAACAAAGGTTCCTCTGGGTGGTAACGGACATCTGGAAGCAGTACAGAGCTTTATGTCCTATGACCTTTCCAGAATGGTAGACATAGGCCAAGGAGAAGACATCATTAAAATGGAAAAGAATCAGAGCACTATCACTCCCACAGTGATTCTTGCAAAAGTGTTTCCTTGTCCTTGTACATTCAGACTATTTCTAATGACTGTCAGCTTTTATTCACCTGTATGTTCTACCTCATTTGAAAGTCTTCTCATATATACAGATGTGTATCTCCTATCTACAGATAAACACATATACATGCATGCACCTCACCAACAATGTACATTAGAACAAGAATCGCTGTACTAATATTTCTAGTTCAGAACTGCTTCAGGAAGATTTAATCACACATTCCTCTTTAAGACATGTAACTCCTTTTCTGCAATGGGCCAGAAGGATTAATATGAGGGTGAACTACCAGAGCTCTTTCCTATTAACAAGCCTGTTGTTGTACAGTGAAGTGATCATTGCTGTCAGACCCAGGGATAACAACCTGAAACCTTATTCAAATCTAATAAAATTAATAAGATAAAAGATCTTATATCCACCTATGAAAACTAAATTTTCACTGTTAATAGATTTTCACTGTTGTTTTTATAGGCAAATACTTGACTATAAAACTCTAGAGGAGGAAAGACAGTTACTTTGATGCAGTTTCCTGAGTTGTATGTGCCCTGAATTTTTCACTGCGATAAATAGCTAGTACAAGTGTGAGTGCATTTTACAGTGAAATGGGAAGTTTGTAGAGACATAACCATTGTCTTTTTTTTAGACCTTTTTGACAGATGAAAGGAGCCTTAATAAGAATGCAGAATAAGAATTTATACCCACTTCAAAGGTCCTTTATACTGTCAAAGTGGCGATTAGTGGCATTTGTGCAAATGGCAATCAGACCCATGTGGTTTTGAACTGTTTTTTGATGTGTAGAGAACATCTTAGTAGAATTACACTGTGTGGAGCTTCTCATTGCTGCAATGTCATTAATTTTTGTACGGTTAAATATGAAAAATAGAGGAGATTTAATTGTAATTTTACCTACTTTTCCCACTGATTGTCAAGTGAAGGACATTTTTTCCTTTATTTCTTTTGTTTTCAAAAAAAAAAAAAAGGGTCTGAAGGTAAAATATCAAACAGTACATTGTTTGGTTTCTGGCCTGATCAGTGTCTGTGCAGCTTTAGCACAGAGTATAAAAGAATGTCTGAAAGAGTGTGTAAGGGAATTGTTGTTCCTCATGTTTGCTTGTTTGCTTTGTCCTGCAGTGGCTGGTGTCTGCTTTCTGACACTTGCCTTAAAAGTTGTTTAGAGCAGGGCAGGGCTCTTAGTCTCCTTCTTTGGAGGTCTTCAAGACACACCTGGACATGTTCCTATGTAATCTGATCTAGATGAACCTACTTCTGCAGGGGGATTGGACTAGATGATCTCTAAAGGTCCCTTCCAACCCCTACCATTCTATGATTCTATGAACTCAGTATTTCAACGATATTGGTGTAAGTGATGTAGTAAACCAATACTGAGGATTTCAATATTATGATTCCTAAAACAAGAACCATTTTGGGTGAACTTCCAGGTACGGCATATACAATACAAATAAGTTAATAATTGTACTGGAAATGAAAGCCATAGTTTAGATCATAAGTAGTCAACTTGAAGGCTTGTTAGGCTACATGAGACCAAGGAGTCATTTGTTTTTCTAGGCAAAATGATATATGAAGTTATAATTACAAATGATTTATCTATTGTATTTAACCTCCTATTTCATCTCACTAAACCAGATTTATTTTCCTAATACATTAAATACAGCCAGTAGGTGATGTATTCAGGCCAAGTTAAACTCAGCGAGGTATAAGGAGCAAGGTGTATGTTAGCTCTGAGTATGATTTTCAGTTAAGGTAAATTTTCAGTGACATTTCCCTTCCTGTGATGGCTTAAAGGATGTCACACTGTTTGATAAAAGTCTTATAAACTTCACCACAATACTTAGGACAGAATATAATGCTTTTGCTGATGCTATTATCTGCTAATGACTCCAGATCCCAACTGCTGTGCCACCACAGCAAAGCGTTCCTACTCAAAAGAGCTCTGTCTCGTAGTCAAAGTGTAAAAGTACAAGGAAACAGTGACATTTTACAGTGACAGAGTCAGCAGATACCTAGACAGTGTCAAGGAACATGAAGATGAACATGCAAGAGTTACACAAAGGAAGATATCTTGCTATCCTTGAGAACTGAGATCTTCACAGACTTTCAGCAATGTAAAGAACACCATAGGTGGAAAGGGAAGGACTGTCCCAGCAATGACATGGTTCATGGCTAGTCCTACCCAAGGCTAACCTTGTGCTATCCCATCTTATGTGCGTGAACACTGATACACTTTTGAAAACCTGTCCTGCCAAGATACAGCTACAATTTAAGATCCATTTATTTTCTATGCTGTGCTGCTGTTGTCTTTCTACAGCCCACTCCTCTCCATGCCCTCCAAAAAAGAAAAAAGGGGCTTTGTGTGTGTTTGGGAAGAAGTCTTCAATTATTCACAGTGTCAAATTCCAAGGAACTGAGGGGCATAAAGACTTCTCTTCCTCGTATCTCTTGCTCCTGGGTTTTTTACTGATTTCTCATTGCAAAACCATGTCCTTGGTCTGAGAGCCCAGCAGGGATATCCACCACAATGCAAACAGTACAAGACTAATTACTTTAGTCGTTACGAATGGGGACTTGGAGTCCTAGATGGGATTAGGTGTGTACAAGATTCATCCTGAAAGTTATTTTAAGTGTTCTTCCACTGTGCTGCACTTGCAATATTGTCAGAAACCATATGTCAAAGCAGCCTGGAGCAAATTTTTGTATGTTAGTTTTCATCCCTTTAAGACTGGGATTTAAATTAGGAACTTAGATACAGACCTAACTATTGCAATCCTACTGAGTGCTGTTATAAACTAAAATTACTATGTAGGTAAAGACAGGTAGATGGATAGATAAAAAAACCAGCTGCTAGACTTCTTCCCATGACAGACTCTTGCTAGTTACTGTGTTCATTTACATAAAAATTGTTTTGATTGCATACAAATTGCCAGGACTTTGGCAGCACATGCTTGCTTGAATTATTTGCTATTGATTGTGAATCAGTTCTTTAAGTGGAAAAGCCTGCATGCTGAAGTGTACATTAAACCATCTACTAGCAGTATCAACATTATACTAAAAATGAGAGGAGAACAAAAAAGTTGTGATTCATATAAAGGCAAATGGTAAACAGAAAGTTTTATTAGCTGTGAATATATGTTATGAAGTTAATTAATGATGGAAACTAATTTGTTTTAGTCTTGCAGATAAAACCTTAACTTTAAGGAAGTTTATCCTGATAGAAAAATTATTTTAAAAAGCAGTGGAAATGAGACAAAATGTATAGATTTTACCTTGGAGTCATCTAAAAGGTAAAATCAACATTAAAGGATGTAGCCTGTTTACTAATGATAGTTTTTTGGGGTTTTTTTTGTAGGTTCATAATTTTAGCACAGAAATACTGTCAGATATCTCTGAACATAAATAACATTTTCCCTTGAAAATTTAAAGTTGAACCACAGTTACATGATTGCATTTCAATCATATGCAGAAAAAATTATACAGTACTGTAATTGTAGTGAGATTTTAAAAGTCATCTAAATAAATTAATCCTATCACTCCTTTTAATTTTTCTTCTACCTGATTCCTCTGAAGATGGACTGTACTACACATTGCTGCACAGGCTAGAGATATCTGAGCATCAGACTAAGCTAGTCTGGATAACTGAGAGCAGTCTAGCCAAGGCACCAGACTGTTTAATGCAAGGGAAAAGCTTCCAGAGAGAGCTGTGCTGCAATGAATTGGTTGCTTACAATCCTTCATTTGGGATTGCTTTGGTATCTGTGCGTACCCTGTCCTGAAAGACAATGGCTTAGCACCACTTACTGCACTCTCCCTGTACCTTTGAAATATTTTAATAATTCATTTGCCATGACAATCTCTACTGCTTTCTCATCTGAAAAAACATTTTGATTATGTTGTGCTGTTTTCTTAAGCTGTCCTGACAAAAAGGACCTGGAGGTACTAATTGACAACTGTCTGAATATGAGGCATCAGTGTGCCCAGGTGTCCAAGAAGCTCAATGGTATCCTGGCTTGTATCAGAAATAGTGTGGCCAGCAGGACCAGGGGAGTGGTTGTCCCCCTGTACTCAGCACTGGTGAGGCTGCATCTCTAATACTGTGTTCAGTTTTGGGCTCCTCACTACAAGACAAACATTGAGGTGCTGGAGTGTGTCCAGAGATGGGCAACAAAGCTGGTGAAGGATTTGGAGCACAAGTCTGATGAGGGAGTAGGAGCCGTTTAGTCTGGAGAAGAGGAAGCTGAGAGGAGATAAATCGCTCTCTACAACTATCTGAAGAAGAGTTGTACTGAGGTGGGAGTCAATCTCTTCTCTCCAATAATGAATTATAGGACACGAGGAAATGGGTTTAGGTTGCGCCAGTGGAAGTTTAGATTAGACATTAAGAACAACTTTTTCACTGAGAGCTTTATTAAGCATTGGAATGGGCTGCCCATGGAGGTGGTGGAGTCACCATCCCTAGAGATATTCAAAAGATGCATAGATGAGTTGCTGAGGGATATAGTTTAGTTTAGTGATGGGCTTGGCTGTGTGAGGTTAGTGGTTGGATTTGATGATTTTACAGTTCTTTTCCAATTGTAATGATTCTATGTTTCTATGATTCCTTGTAAGTGTGAGGGAGTCTACACATTTACCTGGAGGTGCTGCACGAAAGATATGTAAAAGTTTTTCTAATCCTGTCTTGACTGTAGTAAATTTGGTGAAAGAGACTGAAAAAGGAAGATGCAAATTGACATAAAGTTACCAATGTCAACTAAGTGTTGGAATGCAAAACACTGAGTCAAGTCTCACACAGAATTATGAGCCCAATTCTGTGATCCATGTGTAAGTCATTTAAGTTTAATAGATAAACCCTCTTTGGAGTCATTCTTTTCTACCCTTACACAAAAAGTTGCATGTATATGTGTATGCACAAAAATTCTAAATTAGTGTAAATATCGTGTACACTTTTAAAACTCAATGGAAAATTCACAGAATGCTTAGTGAAAGTGAGGTGAAAGAAGATGTTAAAACTGAATTTCTTCTTTACTGAGATTGTTGGAAATATAATGGCAATTATCTTTCTGCAATAGTTTACAATTACTGTGCAACCTTGGGAGTTCAAGTAGAAAATCAATTTCCAGCTCTTATGGATAGATGCATAAAATTTGACTGCGCACACCAAATAGCTCTGCATACAAAAATATATCTTAACTTAAAAACCTATAAAAATATTTTTAAAACATTACGCAGTTACCCCATGATTTAAACATTGACCTTATGATTTGGAAGCAGGCCATAGTGTGAGCATCTGTTAGAGAACAATATAAAAGGCAAATACACTATAACATGTCACCAAATGGCATATATATCTGTACAGTCTTGCATGCAGGAAGTCAAGCAGCCAGAAAATGACTGAGATTTTTAAGAAACGAGCAAAAATCTTATGGGTTTTTTCCTGAATTTCCACTTAAGAGTTTGATTCATTAAAGTCTTTTATTCAGTTGAGGGATGGAGATCTACTCCTGAGACCAGATTGACCTTCTAAGGTTTTATCCTCTGATGCAGCAGTTCTTGAGACAATATGAAGGCAGAAGATATAATTCCTTTTCTGAGTGGCATGTGAAAACAATAATTTTATGTGTCTATGCTGACAGAACAGAACTATCAGCAATTCCATTCACTCACAGCTATGCTTATGTAACTTTTGCGTGAGCAAAGGAAAGTACTTCCTACAGTAACTTTTAAAGAGACTTGCTTTATTTTTTTCAGCATTTCTTGTGTTCCTAGTACTGATAAAATTTTGTGGGTTTTTACCCCTGCTGTCATTTATGCTTAGCAATCAAAATACAAAATTTTATGCATAGCAATCAAAATTAGAAAAAATTCTCAAGCTTTTGACATTCCTGTACAAAGTAGCCCCATGGACTGTGGTATTTGTAAGTTTCAGGCAATGGTGGTATATCAAGAAACTGCTACAGACAGTTGTATCATATGAACACAGTCCTGTATTATTGTATTACTTTACCAGAATATCCAAGACATCTCACAACTAAGTCATGCACCATTTCATAATGTTGAAACAGCCAGCTCTCACATACTGTATGTGTTATAGTGGTATTTTAGCACTTCTTTCATATTATAAATGAGGAAAAGAGAAGTAAAAATCAAGCCCTTGATAGAGCCACTCTGTCTCCTAAAAAAGGCATTGATCTTTCCATGTGGTGGATACTCTTGGGAGGGCATTCTGGGATTTTAATATATTCTTTCACAGGCTGAAGTTTTTCTCTAACCCATTTAAAAAAAAATAATCACTTGAGACACGGAAGTTATAGACAACACAAAGTGAAAGTAAATTTTAAATAGTGTTAAAAAAAACCCCAAAGGCTGTATAAGACAGGTCCTCTAGCCCCAAGTTTGCCTCTTTTAACTCTAAATTTAATATCCATGGCAAGATATTACTTTGGCTAGAGAGGGTTCTACTGCATTTTGTTGACGGAACTATCAGGTGCCATATGCAGTTATTCTGTCTTTTCATCTCCTTTCACTCCGTTTCGTATGTCTAACACCCTCCTCAGGATTCTCCTCCATAACCTTTTCATATCTGTTGCAATTTTTCTTTTTTCAGTTACTGCTCTGAAGAGAAATCTTATTTCTATTGGAACCATTGAATAATAATTACCTTCTCTTTTTACCTCCTCCTTATCATATTTTCACATTTATGTTCACTGTCTGAAGCTCCCCTCTAATGTGCAAAATCATATATAGTAGTATTTTATTAATGTTTTTGCTTAATTCATTGCTCAGTTTTCATAGCCTTTCTATAGGTCACTGACCCTTGATATGTAAGGTGATGTGTTAAAGACATTTTAATTAATTACAAAATATGAGTATATCAACAGTTGACATTCAGCCAACAGATGTCTGATAGACATGTGTCTATGCTGCATACGACCAAATTACAGCTATTGTTTCCATAAAAGCCCATTGGGCAGTTATCAAAGCAAACAATTGCACTGATTTCATGGGATACATAATGAAATTTAGCATGAAATCTTAGCTATGTGGATACATTCATTTCTTCTCAAGTGGCAGTGGTCCAAGATACAACTGGATGTGTTGAATACTGTAATGTGCTTTACCTCACCAGTGCTGTTATTTCCAGCCCCTGCTCCTACTTGAATAGGTATGTTATATGAGTTAAAGAGGATTTACTCAATGTCTGGACAGGTTAAATGTTAAATGTTCTATCTGTTTGTGCATGAAATCTGTTCTTATGTGTCTTTTATCCCATTTCTTAGCTCTTTGTAAAAGGGAAAAGTCAGGACCAAGGTTTCAGCTGATTTGAATTTAGGGCAACTGCTTTGACTTTATCAGTTTCATAGGCTTAACAGGAGCTGGGAACTCTCTTAATTAACATGTAATTTTGCTCACTATCTAGGAAATGTAATTCAAATTAAGCTGGAATTGTAAAGCTTCCAGGAGCCCCATGTGATGTGAATTGAAATTTTTCAGTGCCTATAGGCCTCTTCGCTTTTGTAAATGAAAATCAAGATGATTTCTTGTCAAAATAAAGTGCTACTGAAAAGTCGAATTTAGGAATGAGAACATGGCAAAAGGCAAAACAGCACACTAAGGCAAAAAAAAATATCAGCATCAAGACTGACAAACTGTTCCCTCATTTTCACGTGGAAAGTAAGTAGAAAGTTATATTGATATTGCACACAGATGCCTGAAAACTCTCTGGCTCATGTAGCAGAATTAGACACACATGAATACTTAAATCAACAGAATTTTAGTGTGTGCTTAAAACAAATTCATAATAACTGTACTATATCAGCTATGTTGCAGCTGTCTCTGGCTATCAAAGTTTCCAAAGGAATTGTAGCTCACTTTTAAAATGGAAAATTCAAGAAAAGGATAATTCTTTAAAAGACAGGTAATAATGAAACCCCAGTCGTGTTTTGGTCAGAAAGTAGAATCCAGTATCAGGTAATATGCAGATGCATAGAAGGCCTTCTAATGGCATCTGCTTTGTGGGAGGGAATGAAAGGGCCTTACACCTAGTTGCTGCTTCTTCCTAAGAGATGTTTTGATCGAAACCATTAAGGCAGACATGAAATGGGCAAGGGGAAGATAATGAAAAGTGTAACTATTTCAGGATAATGCAATATCTGATGTCCACACTATCCATTCCTGCTTAGGAACAGTATTGGACTGTTGGAGCAGTCTGGGTACAAGGAGCTGTGGCTTTGCATGGACAAGTAGTGCTTTCCTGTCTGACAATAGGAGAAAGGCAGATGGAGATGCATGGAATCTTCCTTCTCTTATGCAGATTTACAATCATACTCCTTCATCTTTTTCATAGCTGCTAAACTAGGTATGCACTTACAGTGAAACTTAGGAAAGTTTTGCCTTCTTCCAGTTTGCATCCTGCTGCACCAGCTGCCAGGGTTAGGCAAGACAGTTCTAGCTCGTTTCTGCCTATCCAGGTTGCACTGCATCCTGACTTGCAACCCGCTGGCTTCAGAGAGATGATGCCTCAGGTGTGTAGGGCTATTGGTTACTTTGTGTCTTTTCCAATGACGTTTCTGTGAAAAACGGTGCAATGCTACAGCATTTTAATGGTTCTTTCTGCTATATGTAACATTCATTCCCTTCTACGCAGAAGTAATTAGAATAGAATAGGAAAGCTCCCAGGCTTAAACATCAATGATTTTTTTTTTCCCCCAGAGCAATTGTCTAGTCCATGAATAATCATATCTAGTCTGTTTGACCTGATAACACCATTTAGTTACATACTATTTGTCTCACTAAGCTCACGGAGGCATAAGGGAATACAGAAGCTTCTGAAGAAGAAAATCAAGGCCAGGTGACTCTAAACAATGTTTTCCACAAGTATGAACAGTTCTCATTTTGCCTGTCTTAAACCAGTGTAAATGATGCAGAGTACTAGTAGAGATCAGGTATTATCTGCATCCCATGTTTATAATCCAAAGTGTGGGTCTTCTGTCACAATCAGAACATCCCAGTCAGGAACAAAGTTGAGTCTATTAACTCAAGAGGAATATGCTCTACAGATTTTGAGATTGCTTTGAAGGTAGAGGTTGCCTTTGTGGAAGAATATAAGATTCATAGAAATTTACTTGCTTTACAATGTTTTTCACTAGAGACTTTTCCTAGCTACTTATGTAGAAGAGTTTCATAGACAGAGTTCTGATACAGACTAGAGCTATGCACATGTAACTTTGCTCTATCTTATTCAGATCTTATTCCCTGATAGCTAAACATACTTTTACTTTCTGCTGCTATTTGGCTATAATAACTAGTGCTTCTTACCTTACCCATACTGTTACAATAATTTGCTTGAGAGCCATCCTCTTATTTCAGAAACTTTTATTGTTCAAATTGCACTAAGGTGGAAGGATTAGAAGTTTTCTTGGAATCCTACACTAGAAAGTTTTTGTGGGTCTCAGGTTTGAATATCTCACACTCTACAGTGACTAGACTACCATGCCTTTTAGTGATAGACGATCGTGACAGAGAATGGTGATATGCCAAAATCAGTCAAATACATATTGCCTTCTGATTCCTTGCCTGTGACACCAGGTTGTGAACTCTTTTCCTTGTTGATATAGTCAGGTCAAGATTTGCTGAAAGTACCAAATTCCAGTTGGTTCCAGTTGAACAGTCTCATTCCAAGAGCTGTAACCATTTCAGATTAGTCATTCATCATATCATAACATAGGAAATGTTTGAAATGAGCTGATGAACAACTGCTGCAGAGAATAATGTTATATTTGAAGCACATATCAAGTGAAACTACTGGTGTTGATGAAAATAAAGATAAGACTGGAAACAGCTCTTAGTTATCTATGAAATCAATGATATAGCAAGGCTGAACTTCACAGATTTCAAGGCACTGGGAACCATGTGGCCATCCAGCCTTAACCACTTACAAAGATACACTGCAGAATTTGAACAGCTGAAGAAAATTATTCTAGAAAAGAATAACAATCCAAACACCAGAATTCCAAATAATAATTTAAATTTTCTGGAAAAGATAAGAACTTTTTTCAGTATAGCTGAGCCATGGCTTAAGCCCACGCAGTAAAAAAGTACCAGTTACTTACCAGCCCCAGCCCCAAATCCTGCAGGATGGCCTCAAAAGAGACTCGACTACACAACTTAAAAAACAAGATCAGTTTAATCCACTACCAAATAGAAAATAGAACAGACAGAAAGCAACAATAAAGTAAGATGATAAGTACAATCAGCCCTTTAACCCCTTTAAAATGTTCTTCCCCTACTCTCTTTTCCCAGGCTCAGCTCCCTGCTACCAATATCTCTGCCTACTACCCTCTTTAGCACTGCAGTGGACAGAGAGTGAGGGATGTGGTCAGTCTCTCACAAATGGTATCTGCCACTGCTTCCTCCTCAGAGGAGGAGTCCTCACATTCAGTCCCTGTTCCAACACAGGGTTCTTCCTATGGGATACAGTCTGTAAAAAACCTCTCCATCATGAGTCCCTTCCTGGGGCTGCAGCTCCTCACAGACTCCTCCCTGTGAGACTCCTCTGTGACAGCAGAACTCCAGGCACATTCTGCTCCAACACCACCTGCCCACAGAGTCACGGCCCCTCCAGGCACAGTTGTCCCTCTGCTGTGGGGTCCTCCATGAGCAGCTGGTAGAGCTCAGCTCCACTGTCACCCTTCAAGGGTGTCAGGAGGACAGTTGTCATCTCACCACAGGTTGCAGGAGAGTCTCTGCTCAAACATACCTCTTCCTCTCCTTCCTCATTGACCTTAGGGTTTTCATGGTCACTTCTCTCTCATCCCACTCCTTTCACCACCACCCAGAAAAGCCTTCCTCTTCTGGCTTCTTCTCAAAAAGTGATGGCAGAGGCACTCAAATACTCAACCCCAGAAGTGGATCTGACTTAAAGCTGAGGAAAGTTTTGAGAAACTTCTTACAGAAGTCAGCATTACAGCCCCTTCCCCATTACTAGAAACAGCTCCACACAAACACAACACAATCTGGAACAGATGATAGACTTGGTCAAAATTCCTTGGAAATTTTTGTAACCCTTTATTCAGAAAATCAACTTAAAATCCTGGAAATAGGCAAAAACAGTCATCATTTTGTGTTATCCTTGAGCTATTTGCAGTTATATATGTTTTAGCATGGGTATCAGGGTAAACATAATCACCTCCTCTGTGGACAAAGCTTACATTATAGATGAGATACCACAGTGCACATCCTTTCCTCCCACTTCCTTTGTTTTCCCATAGAATTTGACATTACACTGAGTGACCTTCCAACTCTCCTTGAAGGCAAACTTTTTTTTTTAGCTCTCTATCCCTGCTTCTGAATAGAGAATGGACCAGTTAGTCTTTGCCTACAGCCCTCTTTACAAAGTGCTGATGAGGTTAAGCTGTGGTAGTAAGCTGCTTGCTCGTGTTACCTAAGTGGCTAGAGGGCTGTTAGAAAAGGTGAGCTAGTGTGAAGCGATGTGTAAATTCAGGAAGGGTTTTCAGGCTGTAATTCTCTCTCATATGGAAAATACTTTTTAAATCTTTAACAGCACAGAAGAATCTATATGGACTTTTATAAAAGCCAAAGCATTGAATAAACCTTCCAAGCATAAGATAGCCAGGAGGATGCTTGTTTTTTTTAAAGTCTAGGACCAGTTAGAAAAACATCCCAAAAAAACAAGAGCATTTTACTCCCATAAAAATCCTTGATCATTGCTATTAACTGTTACTGTTAATTTAGATGCATGAAATTGAAATTTGTTTTGCCATGAACACAAACTGTGTACAGAAATTAACTCCAGGTGGGTGAAGAAAAGCATAGCTGGAAGAGATTCAGCTACCAACATGTGTCTGCATCCTACTGGTGTTTTACACAATATCCTCTTGTCTTGACTGTCTGTTCCCAGTTTCATTTCCCCTCACATTTGAAATCTTCTGTGAGGCTCGGTAATTCATACGGTTCACTCATTAATTAATGACTAGAGTTGTGCAACCCCCCAGCTTTTTCTAGTGTAGCTGAAGGACAAAAATTTAAGCAGAGTAACACAAATGAAAAAGGAGAGGGGAAGCAGTTTAGATTGAACCAAATACTGGTTTTCCTCCCATATTACAAAGAAGAAAACAGAACAATTAGGTTTTGCTTGAATCATTACAAACGAAATGAAACAAGCTGATCAATGGGCCTTACTTGAGTCATCTGCAGGTAAAAACACCCCAATAAACAAAACAAAAACTCAAACCTCACAACTTAAGAACCTCAGAGTGCCTGATGTATCCAGGTGGTCAGGCGCCTCTGCCTATCTCAACATGAAGAGTCCGATCAGGACCTTGTTCACTATTCAGAGGCTGTGGCGACTATGGAGCTAACAGAGATGCTTCTTGATAAATGGTTATATTTCAGCAGACTGGAAAGTGAAAGACTTGTATGACAAGGAGCAATATAGTGAGAACAGGCACCGTATCATGATTCTGAATGTGTCTGCTGGCAGATTGTATCAGAGTTGTTATTGCTGTGATACCTAGTGTGGGGTTATTTTTGATTATGCCTGTATAGTGGAAGAATTGCAGCAGAGAAGCCCTAGCCAAGAACTCCAGTCTTGGTAACTTCAGCCTTTCAACCCCCTCTGATTGGACAGGCGGGACCAAAAAGGCAGTGCTGCAAAAATCAAGGGGAGAAAGGGAGGAAGGAAACCATAGGATGCTTGGATTTTTACAACTCAAGGTCACACTGGTGGATGTAAATGATTGACACATGTTGAAGGTAGGTACCTGAGGCATAGCAAGAGAAGGGCAAGTGCCTAGATTTATTTATTTTTATTGATTATACAAAAGTTCAGAGTATTCCTGATATTTTTTCATCTGCTCACCTTTTTAATATCGTTATTCCATATATAAATCTAAATCTAGTAAAGATAATAGAGGAGACAATTAATTAACAATGGAATTTTAATAAAATTGTCAGTCAAGTGTCATATTGACATGCATTATGCAACACTAAACACAACCTAGATTGTGTGTGTATTCTGTTGTGACAAACAAAATTGTCTTTGTTAGAAATCCAAGACAAAGTGTGGAAAAAAGCAAAACTGAGAAGTCTTTGAAAATAACAACAAAGATTAGGAAACAGAGCATTGAAGTAATGGGAAGCATTTAAAAATTGAGTGCAGTGTTCTTTGGAAAAGAACAGCCCTGGCTTTTCAAATTCTGGGTCCTAATAAAGGGCTTTAGTGTCACTGTGACTTAGTAGATAGCCTCTGGGACTGAAGGCTTTTGGCTCAGATCCATTTAATGCATTACTGAGGAGGTTATGCACATCCAAAGGTTGTGTTTCGGGTGAGATATGAAATAGATGTGGCCATGAAATATTTCAACATCTTCCAGTCTTTCATTCCTGTTCTACTTTCAAATACAGTTCTGTATTGTCTTTTGTTGCTTCTTACACTACCAAAGCACACTCAGAAGCAGAAATTATTTCTGAGGATAAATAGGATAGTCCCTCTTTCTCTTGGATGCTCCATGCCTTTGCAGAAACATAGTTCATAAAAAGTTCTCTGTTCTATTTATCTTTATTCTTCTTTATGCTGTGGTCATTAGTATCTCAAGTGCTTCAGCTTCCTTCTTGGAGAGGGAAATTCTCCAATTCTCCCCCTCTAACTTTCATTTCCTCTTATTTTCCATGAACCTTGATACATCACAGTGGCTGTACAGATTGGGGGGCAAGGGTAAATCTAGGAACATAAGACCAATTAGAGTCTTATTGTATCATACTTTAAGTGTTTTTATCTTAGTCTACCAACAAAATTGTGAGGATATTCTCGTCTGTGTGTGCTGCTGCAGCAATGAGATCACTTGTGACAGCATCTAAATTGGGAGTCAGGGAGGTGTGTAGCTCCTCTGTAGGTGTTCCTGGGGACTTCCAGAGAATGTTTTCCAATGCTTGGTTGAATTTCCCAATTTCAATCAAGAAATAAGATTTATTTTCATGTAGACAGAGAGCAGAGTATCAAGTATCAAGTATGCTAGTGGATGACCTAGGGCAGTGAGAGCCTTCCTGACATGCAGCCAGGGGAACCCAGGTTGAAGAAAGGAACAGACTGGAAAAGAGCCCAGAGTTTGGTCTGTGGGATCATGGCTGGCAGTCTAGCTTTAGCTGCAGCACCCCAAGAAAAACGGGATCTTTACAGATGGGCAATTTTAGTTGTGTGGAGTTCTTCCATGTACTTATGCAGTAGAGAAAACATGAAAATCTGTGCCAGCAGTTAGCCTGCTGGGACTCATAGCAGGGAAGAGCGGTGCTTTACAGCAAACATAGCAGCAGGCAGCCAGGAAGGGCTCAGCACAGAGGGAGAGCTGATGACTTCACCAAAAACTGTGTCCCAGTCTGGAAACAAGAAGCGGGTGTACATGCACAGCTAGTGCCAGGAAAGAAAGTTAGGAAAATTGGAAGAATGGGCTTAAATCTCTGTTGTAGTTACACTAGTGAGGTAAGCAGGAGAAGGGTAAGGATAGGAAATTGGTGGAAATAAGGTAGGAACAGGAGCCATGTGGCCCAGAGCCTGGGCTTTGGATTACTATTAGAAAAGCCAAATTCTGCTTTCATGCTTTGCGCTGACCTACTACTTAGCTTTTGGATACATTATGTCTTGGTGCCTCTGGTTCTCTTCAGTTGCCTGCCTGGTTTGATTAGACAGTATCAAAGCTACTGTCAGTCTCTAAGAGCTGTTTATTGATACACAGGCAAAGACAGCAAAAACCCTGTCATTACTGTGGCTTGAAGGCTATACATTAATACACATTTGGCTCATAACAAGAATAAACAATAGAAACATGTTCAAAAAATTATTTTCCAACATTTTGTAGATAAACTCTCAAAGGCCAGCAGTAGGACACAGAGTCAGGTCTGACTACCATTGTGTGGCACACGAAGACTCTGTCCCAGGGTTGGGAGGTAAGCTGAAGCCCTGTGTTTTCACTTACTCTCCTGTCCTGAGCCATGGGATTCATCTCACCTGACTTTAGAGTCTAGATGCAGTTGTATGGCCAGAGGTATCTAGCTCTGGTTGGAGCTGTTGTACACTATCATTAGATTCTTGGTAATCATAGAATCACAGAATGGTAGGGATTGGAAGGCACCTTTAAAGATCATCTAGTCCAACTCTCCTGCAGAAGCAGGTCAACCTAAATCAGGTTGTACAGTAACACATCCAGGAGGGTTTTAAAGACCTCCAGAGAAGGAGACTCCACACCCTCTCTGGGCAGCCTGTTCCAGGGCTCCCTCACCTGAACAGTAAATGATGATATGTTTGAGCCAAGAGTTACAAAAGGCTTGCTCTAAAATGGCTGCAAGATGCTCATAGGGAAATATCCCAGCATGTAAAATTACATTAGACATCTATACTTAGGCAGCTATAGTTGTGCACTAGGGATCTGTATCTGAAGTAATCATCCTGCTCTCATTTAACAGTGAAGGTCTAAGAAAAAAAACTTTATTGACTCCCTCAGCAGACAACGAGTCACATCTAAACTCCACTGGCTGCATTAAGTCTGTCTATTGACAGTAAAAGGTCTGTGATGACCAGTTCAGATGTGCATGCCTGCTCTGTGGACATCCAGAGTGAGTCAGACAAACCACAGCTTATGTCAGTGCATTCACTGAAGGATGGGGAGCCAGTTGTGCAACTTTTCTTCAGGTGAGGAATAAAGCTGTGTCACAATAACAAAGTTATGGCAAACCAATGGAAAACAAGGGGATATACCAACGTTTTTGAATGGTAGGGTTTTGTACTATTTTTTTCTCCTTTTCTCATTTGATTTGTTTATTTACTCCGTTAGTCTATATATTGGAAGCTCAAACTATTCAACAACTGGCTTTTTAAGCTCTTTTGATTTCAGTTCAAAGTGTGTGTAGAGTGAAGTAGAAACAAAGGGAAAAGGAAATCAATTTTTGTGAGATCACATTTAACTTTTGTTAAAAACACCAAAGGACAGAAAATTAGTCTCAAAATCTTGTATAGTTCTATGCCAGAAGTCAAATGGAAACAAATAGGACATCTAATTTTACCATGTGGGAAAAAAGCCCCACAAACTTCTAGTTTTCAAATTATATGGTCTACCTTTTCCCTCTCTTTGAAATATGCATATAGTTACACATCTGACCTATGAAACTTTTTGAGTGAGAAAATTCCCTTGAAAGTCCATATTCTTGACCTCAGATGTGGAAGTCTACAAGGTGTTTGATCAATTAATACAATGTATCTATGGATTAGAGCATTAGAAAACTAAAGGAAGTAATGCTGAAAATGCTTTGGGCCTGATTCTATGCTCATTCCACCTGGCTTTCACAAAATGCTGAGCTTTGATTTCAGTGGTTATCAAAATAAAAGCTGGTAGTCATCCATGACACCGAGTCAGTACAAGTTTATGATTGTTGACCTTAATCTCTCATACAGCCTGACAATGATAGGGAAAAAATATACAAGAATACAGCAATGGTCATTTTGCTAGAAGACCAAGAACAAATCATCACACCTATGTTTAAGTCTCTTATTTGCTAGATAATATTGTGCAGGTCATTTGCATTTCTCTTTCACAATCATGCATGTTAAGATGCACAAGTTATACCTGCAAGAGATTTCTGCCACAATTCTGCCCTCTTTTCTCATTCATGAGTACCTGAAGTGATAAATGAAATCTGAACTTACAATATGCAAAGCTGTGACATGTATGTCAGCCTGTTAAGACCTTTCCTTACCAGTATAGAACAGATAGTAGCTTCCTGGCTCCTCAGGAGCACTATGCTACCAACATGATTCCAAGTCCTTACAGCAGAGGTTGTCATCTGTTCTATCAAAATACAGAGTTAAAACACATATTTCAGGGTAGAGAGTGGGATATTTATGGTTGTGCCCTAAGGAAAAAAGTCTATTGGTATTTAATTCCTATACTTTTTGCTTGCATAAACAGATACATGGTTTGTTGCAGATTTCTCTAGACACAAGCCTCATTAAGCAGAGTGAGAGTTTCAACTGAGAAAGGGCAAGATCACAAGTTAAAATTAGTTTAGTGTGGTTTTTTACATACACTGCTGATAGCAGCAGTTACTTGAGGTTCCTGGTGATGCCTCTTACTTTCACTTACCCATAAGATCAATGTCAAATCCCCCTCACCTAGCAGATGTTCAAAGCTCAATTGGCCAAAAAGCCACCTATGATCAACCCTTGAAAACGGATGTTCTTCAACAGTAAAGCCTCCAAGAAAGGATTTTGTGAATGAGGCTTTTCTTTTTTTCCTATTTTTTTCCTCAAACTAAATTTTGCATCTTTTCTCACTCTTGTTTTACCAGTCTGGCAAGATTACTCTCTTTCATCCTTTTTCCGAACAACAGAGAGAGCCTTCCCTCAAGACTCCATGTCTGCAGGAGATCAGTGCTTGGTGGACGTCTAAGGAATCCTAACCTTGCTAGTCCCCTCATCCATCAGTACAACTTCTCCAGTGCTTCATTAATGGAGACAGACTTCTAGGGAAGAGGGACCCTTGATCTGGGGCTGCCTATGGCTGTGGGAAGGGCTAGGGACACAGGGCTTCTAGATGCCTTATACTAGATTCGGTGGGAGGAGAAGAATACTAGGATGTGCCTGAAAGGGAAATCTTGGTGTATCTGAAAAAAGGAGACAGAAAATACTGAGGCAGAGGATCAGACTCTAACATCTGTGATGTAAAGTGAAGATCACTCAGCCCTAACTGGGAACTGATTTGTGATGGGGGCAGAATGGTTGATATAGAACATTTATTTTTAAAAACCTTTTTCAACCTGTATTTGTTTGCATTTAGTTTTGAAGCAGACTGTACTTGCAGAGCAGGATATGTGTTTGAACTCTGTTGAAAGCCTGCAGCCAACAAAAGAGATAAAGGCATTCTGTTCCTCACACCGCACAATAACAGGGAAGGCAATAATAATGCTACATTGAAAAATAAACCCTCTATTTAGATAGCTTTATGCAACAATAACAGGAGCCTGTTTATGAGCTCAGTGTACTCTCTATTTACTAGGTACACTATGTACAAACTACACAAACTTGCTCAAGCCTCTGGAATTACAAAATTCACAAGTTAATTAATCAGAACTTGACAACACAGCAGAGGCCACTTCACCTCACATCCAGTGCATCCAGTGTCAGAGAGGGGAGATAATTTCATCATGCAGGCACAAGCTTATGCTAGAAGAGAGCTGGTTTTGACTCCCAGCTTTGTTCAGTCAATTCTGCTTCAGTTCTCATGGGATTAGTATTTCTGATTGACCAATCTGTCTCTGTTAATAATTAAAATTTGAAAGGGGTGAGAGGGAAACAGTAATAATTTTTGAAATAGATACTTAGCCCAATCTGGAATTAACTTCTTAACTACCTATATGTTTCTGTAATATAAATAATTATATCTCATGTACAACACAAGAAAAAAGTGTGACTTACAGTTAGTGCAGAGGCAAAATCGTCTGTAAAATGAAGAGTCAGTTGTTTTTAGAGTTTCTTCTGGTATGTTTAGACTTTTTTTTCATTTCTTCAAGTTAAAATCATTTGTAAGATCCATGTGATCTTGTGAACTTCTCATTCATCCATGGAACCAGGTAAGTTACTCTTTATATGCCAAATGAGACAAAATCCCTAGCTAGAAACTGAACTAAAAACCAAGCAATTGATTAATATTTTATGTGATGTTTATAGATTGACATGCTGAAAAGCAAATCTATGCATAAAACCGAAACAATCAAGCAATCATTCACACAACCTCCATAAAGCATAGTTACGAAGTTGTAGAAATTCTGGAAAAAAAAGAAATCCATTTGGAGAGCAAAGACTCAGGTTATCCTGTCTTTCATAAAATTTTGCCATGTTGGCCTCCCCAGAGATCTCAGGCTTGCATGAAAAAGATGATGTGATTATCCTTAGCTTTAGTTTTAGGCTGTTTTGTTCAGTCACTGCGCTCCAACATTAACCACAGCAATGTGAAGCATGAACATTACTGCATATCATGAGCACTGTAAAAACAATAGTCAACTTTTGCCTGTATCAGAGATTTTAAAATTGTGATTGTTTTCTGTTTAATGAAACATCTCAAGAACTTCTCAATGCTACAATTATATCATGAAAGCCTGCAGTAAAGTTAAATGTATATGTTGCTTGGAAAATTCAAACTTTTTTTATAGATGTTCACAATTTTTAAAGCATGTTAATTATATTTTTGTTTTCTCTATCTCTTTCAGAGGTGTACCTGAGCAGACCTAGGGTACCAGATATGTCTGAATATGATGAAAGATACAAAAAGACTTGATAAATGTTTGAAGAACTGCTACATTTCCAAAATTGTTTTCTGTAAAATATATGATCTATATAGAGTAAGTGATGGAGCAAAGCAGAAAGAAAGCTTTCCTGGCACAACCTTTACATCACTCTCTAGTGTCATTTGTTTCTATATATACTAAATGAAAAACAGAATAGGAACTGGATTTTATTGCCTTTTGGAAATAGCAGCATATGGAATTCTGTTCAGGCTTATACTCTCTGAAATGCATGATCAAACTCTCTTTTAGATTTCCCTTCTAAACAGTCTTTCAAAAAGCCTCAGTGGTGGAAAATATCTTTCAAGAAAATGTTTTTGTAAAGTGAGAATTCTAAAGGGGTTGGAGTCTTTGTGCATGTTAACACATCCTGTTATTAACATCGTAGCATTTTCATGCAAAATAATGATAAGGAAAACTTTCTTTATCTCTAAGCATGTTTTTCTCTTTTCTGCAAGAACAGATTGCTATTCTCTTGTCTTCACTTGAACTTGCACCATCTGTATCAGAAATTCAGCACAGAAAAAAATAAAAAAAGGTCATTGCAGATCTGACAGCAGAAAGCACTCCTCAAGTCTTTGGCTGGAGACAATCAATAGAAAGGAGGGCTAGTTTCAGGTTATGTAACATTGGGAGCTATTCTAAAAAAAAAAAAAGTATTTATAAAAAAAGAAGAAAAGAATGAGATGTACTTTCCTAGCCCTAAGTTTTTAAACTTCTTTTTTAAGCCCGACATGCTTGGGTTTTTTAAAGTATCACATTTAGTTGCTTTAGCTTAAAGCTCAATTCTTCATAGATCTGATTTTCTAGAAGATGTCCTTTTTGACAATTAATGTTTTGAAATTTTTTTATAAGGCTGTAAAATACTGAGTTTGACATAGATGTGGACATATAGCTTCTTTGAGGCCTAATGTTTCTAAAAGACTCTAAGCTGGAGGTAGTAATAGCTGCTGAAGAAAGTGGAAAAGAATGTCGAATCTATCATACAAAAGACAAGAATACGATCAAGAGATTATAAATAATATAAAGCTGCTAGGAGTCTTGCTTATCTACTCTGTTATCAATGCCCTTCCCACTGAGGAATTTGAGAAGAGGAAGGAGGAGTAAGGTAGGGAAGCAAAAATATGCCAAATTTGTTTATATAGTAAAATAGGTTTTGCCATGGAAAATGTCACTGTTTTCCATTCGGGAAAAAAACCCCAAAACTTTAAATCCCTTCATAGAAGTACATAGATCAATTGAAATTGTTTGTGGCCATAGCACCTCTGTTTATCCCTATCTTCATTCACTGAGAGCCTCACCAGCTCAGTGACTCTGAGCCACAGTGTGGTGGCTGCTTCATGGAAAGTGTGGTCCAATTTGGAGGTCCAGGATGTAGAAGAAAATGGAACTGTGACTCATTTCTCTGCAAGGTGGTCCTGCTCTGGCAGAGGGCTGGACTAGATGATCTTTTGAGGTCCCTTCCAGCCCTTGAGATTCTATGATTCTTTGATTCTATAATGGCCTTGAGTAGCCATAAGAACCTTCATTAAGTTAACATATACTATTTGATTTTTTAGTCAGCATAAAAATTTTGGACATTTGTCTAAAATAAAGCTTCCATGGAGAAATTTATATATATTTTTTATGTCACTCATGTATCATGTCCTTGGTTTTGTTATTTGGATTCATTTCTGCTATTTCTGGGGTTCTAATGTCTCGGCTTATTGTGACTTTATATTCCTGGTAACCATTGACATGGATCCTACGCACTTCACTGAGCAACTCTCATCTGCCTTAGGAATTTTTCCTTACACTGTTATCCATGATTAAAAGAAAAAGCACAGTGTGGCAATCATTCACAAAGACTGACAAAATGCAATATTTCACACACTCCTCAGATCACAAAAAGAACTGAATTTCTGGAGGGAACAGTAGCCATCTAACTAATTGCTTTAAGCAAAAAACTCGTTGTCAAGGTCAGTCTAAAACCATAGTGAGGCAGGGTATATTTTATTACATGGAACTTCTCAGTGTTTTAATTTATGTTATTAGTTCCATGTAAGTGTATTAACTGAAAAGGCACGATTAGCTGAATATATTTCAGAAGTGATGTGAAGGCTGGTGTCAGCAGTTGGAATGCAGACACCATTTTTTCATATGATGGCAAGAAATAAGAATTTAAGGTGGAACTTCCCAGAAAAGACACCTGAAAAATCTGTCACAAAAAAAGAATACTTATGGGATTTCTGCTTGCCCAGACAGAGGAAAAGCTTTTTGTTCAAATGACAAGAAAAAAAGACAGTTAACAGAGTCTTTTGAAGGTCAATTCAACCTTGGAAAATTAATCTGCAGAACATAGCTCTAAACAAAATTTCCAATGGCAGAAAGCAGCTCTGTCGTGAGGTCCTATCTGAAAAATCTTTTTACACTGACAACTGACGTTCACTTCAAAAAACCCAGAAACAAAATAATGTTTATTTTGGTACTTTAAACATAATGATAGTTAACTATATGTCAAACTATGTTTGAGGACTTGAAAGATAAGACTGAAATTCCATTAGACGTCCATTATATGCTTTTGAACACTTTGCAAACACTTCTTCAGCAAATAAAAACATGCTGCTGTGAATCCGAAAATTCCTTTTTCCCTCTGCCTCTCCCTACACCTTTGGACAACTCCTTTTTATGTTGGTCTTAGAATCTGAGCTAATCTTCTGCTCTTAAGTGTAGTTGCTGCAGAAAGGTAAAGCTGAGATATTAGGAGTTAAAGGGACTACATCTGTCTGGACACTAAAGGCAAGCACTGACTGGGCACAATGTTGGAGAAAGTAAAAATTTTCAAGTGATGTAAAGGAAGAAAAGCTGAACCTATAAAGGCCTAATCGTATCTATGTTTGTACGTTTCTGGGTGAGAAAGATGTCCAGATGTGAAGGTGGACTTAATGTTGTCTTTGTCTTTCTATTAGGAAGCTGCCAGGATATGTTGCTGCTGGCATTGCTTATGTTCCACTCCAAGCCTGTGCTGCAGAGTTCACAGAAGGAAGAGTAAGGCAGAACGGAGTGACATGGTAAGAAAATATCCTTCCTGAACATAGGAGAAGTCTTCAAGGGAAGGAGGTAAGACACAGGATGAGAAACTAATGTCCCTGGGCCAGCAAAGATGACAGCAGTTCTGTCCATCCAGCCCAGCAGGCTGTTTCTGGCCAGGATGTGAGCAAATATAGCTCTGAATTCTTCACAATAGCCAGGATTCAAGGTAAGATTTTACTGCAAAAGGCTCTGTTCCCACTTTCATGAGAGGTGAGAGGACATGTCAAGAGAGATTCTTTGCCTCTTTGAGTTTAATGTGAGGTACTGTAAGTGAATCAGACACTTCAGAATCTCTTTCACAGTGGCACAAATCACAAGTCTCTGCTCCTCCAGTTTCTCCCCCTCCTGTGTTTTGTGGATGAGTCAGGTTTGTCTCTGCAGTGCAAAAAGGATCAAATCCATGCTACCTGTTTTAGTACTCTGGTTTTGTCCCATGTAGACTTGGATTTGCATTCCAGTTGTCCTGTTTGCAGGAAAAAATTAGGAGTAGTAACAGCTTTAGGACAATTTACACCTCTTTCTAATTTTAGGGTTATATTATAACAAACCATTGATTTGACCTTTGTTATGCAATATGGGGGACAAATATCTGTAAAGGAAGAAATTCTTTGGTTTCCTTTAAAGTTGATTGCCTTTGTCCAGAAAGAGGTATTTTGGGAGATAATGAACCTGAGTTGGTTTTGCATACAGTGTATATATGAGTGACATTTATGTGTACCTGTGAGAAAGCTATGAAGGACTGACATTGTATTAGAGACATAGGTGAATGAAAAGCAAAGCGAAGCTGCAGAAACAGAACAATATGCACCAATCATGCTACCATGTTACTGACCAAATAAAGCCTATATGCGTATGTCAAAAAAGGTCTTTAAAAAAGATTGCAAGAACAGCTTACATCATCATGCTTGGGCCCTTGGAGAGGCAAAGAAAGAAGTTGCTTGGATCTCTCTGTCAGGCAGACTATGAAATATTGGGTGGGAAGGCATCATGGGCAGCTAAACTGACGTCACAGATTTACCCTTAAAAGATAGTTCTACAAATTTTCACCGTTTCGGGAAAACCTGTTCAAATCATTGTGATCACCACCATGAGTCCTTATTTACAGAACTAGACACTTTGCTACAGCACAGGAAACTTTATGGTTTGTGTGTTTGTTGAAATTGCTACATTGTTTACAAATTGAACTAAAAGCACAGCCATTTCTGTTATGAATAGAAGAAATGAAACTATTCATAATGAATTACATCTATTACAAACTTTGCTTTTGTACAGGGCAACAAACTACCAAAATCCCAGGAGTGAAACAATATAATGCCCCTTCTTCACTCAATAATCCTTCCTATAGGTTATTTTAAGGTTAGTTCTTAAAGTCTAAGCAAACACGACTGCTGTTTTTGGAATATGAGAGAGCAGGCTGTAAGGAGTTATAGCTATGAGTAAAGGTTCTCTGAACTGATCCATAATAGTTTTTCAAGCTTTCCAAGACATACACCAGTTGACAAATTGTCAAATGTCCTCCTCTAACCCAGCTGGAAGTGAGGATGAGACTTTGACAGTTTCCAAACAGCCCCTTATGGCTTAAGGGAAGGAAGGTAAGGTGCTGCTCCAGATCAATATTCCAGGGCTAAGTCCTACACTTGTGCTGTTTTACAAAAAGCTTTTCCAAACACGCAGAGATGGCAGCTAACAATGAAAAAACTTGAAAGATTTCGGTCAAGTGTTGCACACAGATTATTACAAAAGAAATGGGCAAAAACTATTTCTGGGGAATTCATTTCCAAAGATTAAAGAACTTTAATCACCTGGAAATAAAAATAAAAATGGGTGTACCAACTCTGACATAACTTTCACTGCATTAGAATAATTTTTAAAGCTAAAGGAACAGTGTAAAGTGTCTTACATTATAAAAAATTAATACTAATACTTGAAGAATTAATAGTACAGATAAAAATTCTTAAGCTGTTGGAAATCAATAAATGCATTACTAAAACTGCAAAACCTTTCAGTCTTGTAGGAAGATGTAGTCTTACATGATAGGTTCAAATGCAGCGTTGCCCACAACTGATTAGCTAGTTAAATTCAGATCTTTTTGAAAACTGTAATACAGTAAGATTTACTTGAAGAGAAGGCACAGTTAATTTCTTATCACTGGTAGCTTTCAGTTGCAAGAAAATCTGGTTTTTTTTTCTGCATACAGCCTTCAGCTGATTTGCCAAAGACTTTATATTTTCTTGTATACTAAAATATATATATTTGACATTAATGCTTTGATATATTCTTGTGAAAATTCAGGAACCGATCTTAAGGTTTAAGTGAATTGCTTTTCCTTTGGAAATGCAAGTTTCTCCAGAGGAAAAATAATCTACTGTAAAATGTCAATTTTCATTGAACTTGGGGAAAAAATCCCATTGATTGGTCTGAGAAAGTAAAAATACATTAACAGTTATGATATTACATTTTTTAAAATCTATAGCAAAGAATAATGTAAACAGGAGTTCAAAATGTATTAAAAATGTATATTCTGCTTTTGGTATGAGAACACGTTGAAGAAAGCCATTCATTCAGAATCAAGTGAAGTTTCTTTAAGGTATCAAGTTCAGATGCCCTTGAATAGTTGTAAAATTCCAGGTTATGTGGACTGTATTTCCACTTTCTGGCAACCCCTCATCTATGACTCAAGTTAGTGCCCTAACTCACCTTCTGTGCACACTCTTAAGCCTCAAATCTGTTTGCCTGCCAGCCAGCCCAAAATCCACAAGTTGAAGAGAGAGCTGCCTCACACTGATTGGCATTGCAACTGTACTTGGGAAAGGCATCTCAAAGCAAGACTATTCCATGGAACTCCTTCTCATCTCATTGCAGGCTTCCTTTCAGTTTCCTGTGACCTCATTGCAGACTTCCTGTCTATGTCTTCTCATTGTCATTTGCTATCACAGGGGTTTTCTGCAGGATTGATGCATTGCTCCCACACAAGTTGAATAATGACCTCTTAATAGGTCTTAATATAATCTCATATAATTTGACATTATTTATTGCTATCAGATGTCTTAAAAGAATAGCAAGCTCATCACTATGCACAACAAAATAAGACTTTAATTTTACTGATCAACTGAAAAGAACCCCTCAGTCTCCTCTTCTCTAAACTAAACAGCCCAAGTTCCCACAGCCTTTCCTCATAAGGAAGATACTCCAGTCCCCTGATCATCTTGGTGACCCTGCACTGGACTCTCTCCAGAAGTTCTCTGAGGAGCTAAGAAGCCCAGAACTGGACACAGGACTCCAGATGAGGCCTCATCAGGGCAGAGTAGAGGGGGAGAAGAACCTCCCTTGACCTGCCGGCCACACTCTTCTTGATGCATCCCAGGATGCCATTGGCCTTCTTGACCACGAGGGCACATTTCTGTCTCATGGTTAGTTTATTAACCATCAGAACTCCCAGGTCTCTCTCTGCAGAGCTGCTCTTCAGCAGGTCAGTCGCCAGCCTCTACTGGTGCATGAGGCTGTTCCTTCCCAAGTGCAGGACTCTGCATGTGTCCTTGTAGAACCTCATGAAGTTCCTCTCTGCCCGTTCTCTAAACTCTGGATCACTAGAACTCTGAATATCTTCACTCACTCAGACAACATGACTAATTTCATCTGAGCTGATGAGCTGAGTAATTGCTGTTGGACATAGATAAATCATACCTAGTCACAGAGTCCTGACATTGGCCATTAGAATAGGTCCAGACAAGCTGTGACACAAAGCAGGATCGTCAGAACATACCAAGAATTTTGTCTATGTCTTTGAACTCTTCTCTCCATTGATTTGTAAAAGTAAAGTAAGCTTTGTATAATGTTGTCCAGTCAGAGGATAAAAGGTTTTTCTGTTGGATGATGCTAAAAATGCATAAGATGAACTTATGGTAGCTGGATGAATTTTAGGATCAACTGGGGACAATCTTATTATTTTCTTGGCAGAATTAGCAACATACTGAGTTAATGGTACCGAGAAAATAATGAATAGAGGCTCTCATTTAGACAATTTACTCCGTGCCCCACCTTGTTCAGTCCTATTTGTCACTGCTCCATCTGACAATGGCCATCAGTATGGTACAGATAGGTCTAGATTCAATAATACATCATCTTCTTCTGATAAATTAAAATAAGCCTGCAGTTACTTAGTCCATACTGATAAGTATGACTGTTGCATGTGTGATTTCTGAGATGCAAATATAATGGATTCTGCCCCAGTTGAACAGAGTACTTCCAATTTGTAATACACATTCCCTCAAGAGTACAAGAAAGCAGTCAAGAAAGTTTGCTTTGCTGCAATAGTATTGGTGTTATTTGTGAGATTTTTTGATTTTTTTTCTGTGAATTTCATTTCTTGTATTTTCATCTTAGTTTTGAGTTAAATAAAGTATTTGTATTTGCACTGTGGTTCTAAGGAGGAATTTGGCCTATGTTTTTAAACTTGATGTTAATTCACATAATTTGGCTTCAATTAGGAAATGTGAAACTCTTGATTACTCTAAGGCTTCTTGAAATCTTTGTTAATGATCTAGATGAGAGGACAGAGTGCACCCTTACTAAGTTTGCAGATGACACCAAGCTGTGTGAACGTGTCAATCTGCTTGAGGGTAGGGAAGCTCTACAGAGAGTTCTAGACAGGCTGGATGGCTGGGCCAAGGCCAATGCCATGAGTTTCAATGAGGCCAAGTGCCAGGTCCTGCACTTGGGCCACAACAAACCTCATCAGCGCTACAGGCTTGGGGAGGAGTGGCTGGAAAGCTGCCAGGCAGAGGGACCTGGAAGAGATAGTTGACAGCGACGGAACGTGAGCCAGCAGTGTGCACAGGTGGCCAAGGCCAATGGCATCCTGACCTGGATCAGGAACAGTGTTGTGAGCAGGAGGAGGGAAGTGTTCTCTCTAGTAACAAGCAATAGAACAAGAGGAAATGGCCTCAAGTTACAACAGGGGAGGTTCAGGAGAAATTTCTTTACTGAAAGGGTTGTCAGGCATTGGAATGGGCTGCCCAGGGAGGTGGTGGAGTCACCATCACTGGAGGTATTTAAGAGACAGGTGGATGTTGCACTTAGGAAGTGGTCTAGTGGTTGATAGGGCTGGGACAAAGGCTGGGCTCTATGAACTTAAGGTCTTGTTCAGCTGAAATGATTCTATGATTCTATGATAAATTGAACAATCTATAAAGACATCAGGCCTTTAACCTTTACTTTCACTGAATAACATTTTTCAGGGTAGGTTTTGTTTCAGCAGGTAACACAGTAGGAGCATCTCAGAAAATATTTCATGCAACAGTGAATGACAAGGAAGTAAATGACATGAGCAAGTGGCTTCCCTATTATTTTCTTCATTTCAGCTTTTCTGTCTCAGCTAACAATACACTAATATTTCTGAAACCTATGACCCAGATGTTTAGGCATTTGCTTCCTGTTGACTGCAAGGCTGCAAGGCAGCTATGAACATTTTATCCATCAGGGCTAAGTGGAGGGACATTCCACAACATTTCTGAGGGATGTAGGAACAGAGCCAAACTGGAAACAAAAGGATACTAGTGCCATTAATGATGACTTAATGCGTTAATTAGTAATAACAGCTTTCATATATTATAAATTGTGAAATTTCCCAAGAGAGAAACATGTTTGAACAATGTTAAAACCATTTAGAAGAAATACAATAGTTGCTTATGCTAGAGAGCTTGTTCTGCCTTGTTACCTTTCGTGTGATGGGGTTGTGGTAGCTTTGATGGGATTGCAGTAACTCATAGAGTTCCTGTTTTGCTACCTCTTGTGAAAGTTCTCGAAGAGGGGTCCTTGAATAATAAGCTTGTTAATGAAATACTCTAAAGAACAGTTGCCAAGAATGATGTCTGTATTCGTGATGTTATAGAGAAGGAAGCTCACCTCTTGGCTGGGATTGACTAGAGAAGCAATATTACATCTTCATGCAAATCATAAGGAGTTATCACCAAATGGGAATGTTTCCAGTATTCTTCTGCACAGATCTGTATAACCAAACTGTGATTCAGAAACCAGTGAAAAGAAATAAACAATAAGGACAGATTGGTTGGACCACTACTGAGTTTCTCACAATTTAGTGAGTTAGGCCTGCCAGAACAGAGTATTTTGATACAGTGAAATGTAAGGTCATACACGTAGGAACAAATAATGCAGGCAAGTAACTGGATTCCTAAGAAAGATTAATCTCACTTAACTTCAAATGTCTTAAATGTATCTATTAACATGTCAGATGGACATACTAGATCCACTTTGTAGTCAGCAGATAGAAATAGCCATCCCTAGATAGGTGTAATTCATCAAGCCTAAACTAGTTACCCAAATTCTACCAATTACTCCTAAAAGTGTTAATTGGCTTTTCCTGATTATAAAGGGAAGCCAGATGCCTAGAATTATCCTACCCATAGGTAGATTCTCCCTACACATGCATCAAGAACTCATGTTCTCTTTACTCTTGATTACAGTAATCTAACATACAAGAGCACAGATAAGAGTAGGCTCCTAGCAGTTTTAATTATTGACATTTAGTAGATGCTGTGAGAGTCTTGTCCCTTTGGTAATTATTTATTATTAATAGCAGTATTAATATTAGTATAATTTGTTTTAAGCTTAGCAGGAAAGCTTGTAGAAAAGTAACATTGTTTTGTTTGGGTTTTTTTAGGCTCACTAAGGCTTTAAAGTCATGTGAGGCTTAAAAGGGAGCTGAGGCTTTGGTGACATCAGAGCAAATCTGAATTTCAAAATATGTGAAGCAACAGGCTAGAAAATATGATGAGGTAGATCTTAATGGGATCTCAGCTGAATGTTCAGGCTGTTCTTATTCTGCAACAGAAAGTTAGGAGTTTGGGAAGCAATTGTCATCATCTGCTTGTAAAGTACTACCAGATGTCTCTTCCTTTCAGGCCTTGGAGAGGAGTATTTTTTGGTTTTGATATGAGGTTTGTGAATCAGCAATGGTAGACACTCCTTCACTATGGAGTAAGCTACTGAATTCAGAAATAATATGCTGATTTACATAAGCTCTACCATAGAAACAATATCAGTAACATGCTATTAAACCATGAAACAAATCATTTGGGCTGCCTAATCAAATCTTGACAGCTTCAAGAGCTTGTTCCTTTTCAGTTCTGATATTGTACCTGGGATTTTTAGTTTAGGTTGTTTTTAGCATGTAACACAGCATAAGCATCTCAGAAAATATCCCATGCAACACTGAGTGTATTAAGGAAGTAAATGGCATGATCAAGTGGCTTCCCTATTGTTTTCTTGCTTACAACTTTTCTGTCTCAGCTAACAATGCAGATGTTACTGATATTGTCTGCATCACCATTCCTGCACAGGCTACTTGCTCTATTTTTTCGACATTTTACAGCTGGTAATCAAAGAATTTGTACTTCTGAATTCCCATTAAGATGTATGTATATGGTGCCTGAATAACAGAGGATAGAGTATGCATATAAGAAAGCTGATGAGTTGTTACTTGTGGTAATGACACTTGCTGTTCTTTTATGCCAGCCACACAGCATTAGAAGCTGCCTCTACAAAACAGTCTTCGTTTTGCCAAGCAGGAGATAATCTGGAACCTCTTTTTTAACCATCTGTTCTTTTCTGAGGCCTTGTGAAGTGCCTTGGATCCTTGTTCTGGCCCTCCTTAACAATGTTCTGAATTATTTTTACATCTTTAGGCTTCAAAGAGAAGCAAGAGGAGCTACATGATGTACATTTGCCTGCCAGATGTAGCCCTATTTCTTAGGTGTTCTATCTGCTCATGCCTCTGATGTCTCTGCTTGCTTTTCTGCAATATGAGATTTACAGAGTTATAAACTGCAATTCTATTTAGTCCATATATATACTTACTATACCTCAGATTTACAGGACTGTTTATTCTAGGAATAATTAGATCCTGTACACATTGGAGAAGCTGTTTGCAGATCCTGGTAATCAGAGTTAGATCATTTCATTTAATACCCAAAGAAAATTGCTGATATTTCTTCTATATTATCACTAGGAAGGCTGAAAAGAAGTTCTCACTGCTATAATACCTTGTTGTATTAAGGTGGGGGATGGAAAATGTGTTTTTCTATGGCCTAATTGAATGCCAGAACTGTTAAGAACTGATAGCAGGAGCTGCCAGAAGGAGTCATTTGTAGTACACAATAGCAGGTTTCATCAAGCCTGCAAAATAAGAAGCTGTGCTATGCTAATGAGACTCTTGAAAAAGCATATCAATAATGATACAAAACCCATGCCAGCACTGTGGCAGGAGGCCTGTCTGATGGACAGAGATTATAGAAACTGGTATAGGACTGAACTTTAAGACTTAGTCCTTGGGCTGTGTATCAGCATCCAAGCTCTGCACCCCTGGAAAGCCTAAGTGTTAGCAATATGGAAAATCTGACTCATGACTGTCTGAGGTTTCAGAGCAAGGATTGGAATGAAACCTGTATTTATTTAGGGATATAGTTCTTGGCAACACTAGAGGGACATTATCAAGAGTTCTCTGCTTTCAAGCTAATTTCTACAGTAAGAATATAAAATTTTAAGTCTGAGATCATACAGAACTTTTTTAAGGAAAATTAAATTCCATTTAAAATTTAATACCTATTAAATATTCACAGAGTTATATATTCTAGAAGAAGATACAAAAGTCCTTATTGGGAAACTTGTATTAATTTAGAAAACTTGTAACAATGTAGTGCTAGATCCCAAATCTGCAGCAGTACAGATTGTATTTGCAGTGTAGGACATTGTGCTGTGGAAGGTGGCAGCCTGGAAAAAGGTTCATCTGATTAAGGAGCAGTCAGTGTGATGTTATGGCTGACGGAGTTAACATGCACAGGGAAAGTATGACTGAGGAGGAATATAGGTCTGGTATTGCTACTCTACAGGGAGGCAATGAGGCATGAGGTGCTGAGGGTCCATTTTGTGGCCAAGAGTTCCAAAGAGATGCAGTCAGTTCCATGAGTAACCTGGAGTGTGATTCCAATGAGGCTTTTTTTCAGTGACAATCATAACAAACTCCCCCTATTTGGGCCTATCAAAGAGCAATTTTAAGGGCAACTTGATGACAGACTTCAAGCATTCCTACTGGGGCGAACTCAGATCAGTTCAGAGTGAGACTATTCATTTTGTTCTTAGCAGTGGGGATAAGAGAATATGCAGGAGTATGTTTGGAAAATCCTGAGATCTGTGGTATTTCAGGATTGTGTAAAAAAATCTTTTCCTGGCCTTAAAATATGGGTCTCTCAATTAAGAGATTTACTGTCACTCTTTCTAAAGAAAAATTACTTGGGTTCTGTTTTTCAAATCCAAAAGCACTGAGCTGAAGTCATCCTTAAATTTAGACACTGTTACTTTCTGCCTTTTAGATACTCGATCTTTCATCTTGTTTTCATGAAAGGCTTACCAAGGCAAACGTACTTAGGAACAAAATCTCTTTATAACATATTCCATGCTAAATAAGGATATTTGCTCATAGGGTAGCTCATGAAAAATTACTCTCCACAACTCTATCTGCAGACACATCTGGAGATCTTTTTACTTCAGTTTAATATTGTGAAGTTGTCTGTAAATGTATATTTTAGCAATATATATTTTTGTGAAAGGCTCTTCTGTCAGTGTTAAATAGCAGTAATTTAAAAGTATAGTGCAGTCCATCTCTTCCTGATCCTTCCTGGCATTTTCAGTCTATGCCAGCTTTCACAGTGCAAGTGGAACTGTTAGGGTCAAATTGGAACAGTTCTGGGGAAGCACTCCCATAGGAGTCTGGTTCTGACCTTCCAGCCCAGCTGCACTGTTATAACTGATGAGAAGTGGCTGAATATTGAAAAACCTCAAAGCTTTGATTTCTCTAAATAAAAAGCTAAGTTATTTCAAATGTTTTTCTTATAGCAATTTGACAGTAGACTGTTGTTCACAAGCAGTTTGGCTCAAAACACCTTTGGATTGTCATAGGAATCATAGTTTTAAAGGGTGATTTTTTTCTTATGTGCTACTTAGAGTTTAAGTTTTTTGAACGAATTGTATTTGCAACCATGAACATTAGAATTCACTATTGATAAAGTAGATCATAAAGGAACGGGGAATTTAAGAAAAACTTCAACAGTGACAATAAAAATCCTAATTTCCATCAATACTGAAATAGTGTTGTCAAGGTTCCTCTTTGTTTTCTAGAGAATCAGTACTTCTGGTTCTGTTTGTCTTTTGAGATACTAGACCACCTATCTACATCAGCACTTTATTGTGACTTCTATAACCACTTAAAGATGAACAGGGAAGGTGTTGTGGTTTTGTTGGCATTACACAAACTATCAGAAGCTTGTGAGGTTCACAAAACCAGGATTTCCCTGCATGGTTTTACATGAAAAGCTAAGAGATTCTTTTTAATTCCAGGGCTAAAAGGCAAAATAACTTCCTTATTAATCAGCCTTCTCTTCAGCTTATTAATACTTAGCAGTCACATAATGCTTTGCATCTCCCAAGCACTTTACCAAAATTAAGGACCCTGTTTAGTTATTAGACATGTAACTACCTGCTAAAGGAGTGAAGATAGCAATGGGAAGTACAAGTGTTTTCAGGTAGGGAAAAAAAGAAAAGAAGAAAAAAAACAAGGGGAAAAAACCCCCAAACTAGATTCTTAAAATAGTGCCCAAGGTTTCAGAGGACTCTTGTTTCTCGCTCTTTTACAGTGGTTAGATACCATGTTCATAAATGCCTGGATACTTCTGAAGAAAATTAATTTCCACTGAATTTGTAGGGATATCACCAAAAAAAAGTGTTAGGGCAATAGTTTTCATGTTGTCATTTCTATTATACTTGTCTGGGTCATTTGATGACTTTTACTGTGCCTATATTGTTAAGTAATGTGGACAAAGATCTACAGAAGTAATCGTTGATGTTTACAGCCTCACATCTGCAATATGCACATTCTTGAGTTTTATATTGAGACTAAACTGGTCCCATGACCTGATTGCCCTTTACAGCTGGAGTTCATTAAGTACACTCCCAGGAGCACATCTTCCAGTTAAGTTTCATCCAGAAGGAATCCAGGTCATGTACTCTGAGACCACTCTGTAGTGTAAATCAAAGCACAGCAAATAGAGATAGTAGGAAATTTGTTTCAAAATCTCACTCTTCTAAACGGAAACAGTAACATATGCACCCCACTGGGACTTTGGTGGAATGTACCATCTCTAACCTAACAGAAGATTCTGTACTGGCACACACTGAAGAGCCCATATATCATTTTGAAGCACTTGTTTTCAGGGGAAAGGAATATTTATCTTCCGTTATGGTTTGTAAGTGGCAGCTAGAAATAGAGGTGAGAGAGCTGGAATGAAAGACATTGATTTAATAAAGTGTTTAAGCATATACGGTTCCTAGAGGTCACATTATTTACTTCTTTGTTGAATCTGAGCTCCTGAAAGTTCATATTTGAAAAGACTGGGGTACCTATAAAAATGTTTTCCTATGGTAGTCCTTAAATATCAGTTCTTTCTGTGAATTTCACCATATGTTGCCATATGGATACTAACACCAAGCCTGCAAGGCCAGTGTGCTGTCTGCAGTAGTGTTAGGCTTTCACCAGATGAAGGCAGGGATACCCACTGCAGACTGTGTAACAGTCTGCCCCCAGCACGAGGTCTCTAGTCCTCATTTAAACTGAGAGAAAGATCAGATTTTGAGCTAAAGCATGATTAACACCTATTCCAGAGTGCTAACAACTTCTAATTGCACTTCTAATTCTGGGTAAAATCCAAATTTGAATGCTCTGTTTAAGGCTCATCTCTAGTAAGAGTCATCAGCGGTCATTAGACTCTGTGCACATCCATCTAGACAAAAGTTGTTGATCAATGACCAGCATATCATGAGAATGGTCCAAATATAACCAGAAATGTGTGTATGGGGAACATCCTGAAAAAAGAATGTGTAATTATTGACAATAAATACAGGCAGCCACCAAAATGGGAGAAGAGTAATGTAATGTTAATTGTATTATAAAGTTGCCTTGAGTTATAGGAGGCTGCAGATTTCACAAGCTGTTTCTAAGGAAGAAGCTTCTTTCTCATGATTTTGTTTAAAAGCTGGTAAATATCCTGAGACAGGGGGGTTTCATCCTTTCCAAATTTTTAGATTTGTTCACAGTTTAGAAGCCTGTAACTTTGCATGGTCTCATCCATGCAAATGTCCAATCCCTTTTTGAGTCATGCTGAGCTCCTGGCTGTGTTGCTGCCTCACAAGGAGATGTTCCATAGGCCAAGCAGGAAAACCACATTTCCTTTTACTGGTTTTACATCTGCTGCCTTTCTGTTTCTCCAGATGTCCCCCTATTACAACAAAGTAATGAAGAAAGTACATAGAAGCATTCTATTTTGCACCTTTTTATTTATCTATTCTTTTTCTTACAATGAGAGTCACATGTATTTTTCATTTTTTATCAGTTCCTGGAAGTAACTTTTTCTAGAAACATTTGTTCCATCATACCTTCTTCATCTGCACCCTTGTTTCTCCTGTGGTGTTAATGAATGTCCTTGGTGCTCTCTCACCATTTCCCATATATTTTTGTCAGAAAGGATGAACTGCCAGAGATGTCAGATCTATCTCCTCAGCATCATACACACATCCCATTACTTTCATCAGCTGCTGGCTATGGAATCAATCCACTGGTTTACTGGTGTTAGTCACAGTTTGCATATTTAATATTTACCCTTCTCCCCTCTCTTCCCAATTTCCTCCCCTGTAACTCCTTACAGTAGTTTCTTTCCTATCCAAGTCCAAGTCACTGTTTCTCTTCACACTTGAATATCTTCTGCTTGCTTTCTTTTTTGCCATCTTGCTTTTAATGTTTTGTGTTCAAAAAAAACCCCACTTCTCTCTCTGTATAACCCAGATGCCTGAAAGACCATCACAGAGAAAGTAAGATACTTCTCAAATTCACTGCCCATCCCTCTTTGGCACTACATATGCTCAGCTGTGCTGTGGTTGTGGTGCTGACATCCCTTTTGCCTTATGGCTGGTGAGAGAAATGAACTTTGCTGTATGCAGGGAGGATATGGAATTCCAACAGCATCAGTGGATGAAATAGATTCAAGAATATGCATTTTAGTGTGTGTGAAAAACAATTTTGAAAGGTTCTTTCTGGTTAAATTTTTATTGAGATGTATGCTCTTGCCCCACAGAACAACTTTACTCCCACTCATAGAAAACATCACTACGGTTTTTTTTTACATGGATCAAATTATGTATTATCTCCCCCAGTTTCAACCTTTTGTAGGCTGAACTGTTTCTGCAAGAGAGAACAGGTCAAGATACTGTACAAGTATGTATAGAGAAAGATGTCAGTCAACCTGGACAAAGGAAAAGCAAAGCATGGCCACAGTATGAAAACTGTAATTCAGAAGTTGAACAAGATTTACAAACTCAAGTAAAATGCTTTTGTACTCTCAGAGAAACATTTATTAAATGCAATTACTCAAATTTGATTAAATTATTCAGTTACTTTCCATTAATAAATTTAACATTACTTGAATTAAATGGAGAGATTTAAAGACTGCTTTTTGATAACTGTTTGTTAAAAACTACATGTTTCTGAGGCAAGGTTAGATTCTGAAGGAGCTGACTCTTCCAATGGGAAAAAAATATATATTGAAACGAGAACAAAATGACAATCACTTCATTTATTCTTCACTTCTTTTCACGATGAAAGCTGACAATTACACCAATTCCTTGTTCCAAACTTTGCAGTACTGTCCAAGTTGGTCATAAGCTTTTGTGCAAGGATAGGCTTCTTATAAAGCTTCAGTTTTTACATAATGAACAATGTAGATGCTTCCCCTGTGGTTATATCATTAATATATTTGAGGAAACATCAAACTTGAGTATGCAGAACAGATTATGAGAACCAACATATTGTCTTCAGTGCAGTCCTGTTCCTCAGAGACAGTGTACTTCTGCTGTAACATAAAAGGATGATGTTTTTCAGGTCAAAGGATGAATAATAAAATTCGGTGTACTAAGAAACAGCTTGTATTCTTAGGATTGCTTGGCACTTTCCATATGCAATGCTTTGGTAATGTTTTATATTCAGGGCTTACATTGCTCTGCAGAGAATGGTTCAGTAAATATCCATTGGGTGTTTTTGAGTAGGAGGTTGGAAAGCAACTCAGGTAGAATGTTGATGTCAATTTCAGCTAATTGTAGCTATCTATACTCTAGCACTTTGCATGTGAGATAATCCTCCTAGGATATCTTTGTAATGAGTGCTGGCACTATTTTAGTAGACTATCTTTGAAGTCCCTATCTATTTCTCTCTATGTACTTTCAATGTTCAGTGACTGCAAGCTCAGATAAAGATATTCATATGTAGTCAGATGAATGCTCCCTTAGTGCTCTTCCTCTTTAGAGTCTCTAGTATCCCATAATTTCATTCATAAACTTGAAGTTTGATTGGAAGGATCTGGCCTCCAAACCAGATGTGCCATTCGCCATTTTTGAAAACGGGCCTAGTTACAAGCTTTTTGGGAAAAATGCAATTTATACATGCTGAGACTTGCCATAGCTTCACAATTAAGTCTCCTGAAAAGTCCTGTCCTGTGTACAGTCCTGTAATGAGTGATATTCAGTCAGGACTTGTTTTTTTTTTCCTTTCCAGGCTTTGTTGTTGCATACACGGTCCTGCCTGAGTCCCTGTCACAAGAGCCTCTTAAAGCTCTCCAAACTGAACCCTGGCAAGCAAGAAAGAAGTTACTTACTGAAATTAAAAGAGAATGAGGTAACATTAGGGAGTGTATACCAGTGCAAGCAGCTTGTATGTTGGCAGAAGGATGAAGAAAAAAAGAAGGTCTGAACTGGCAAAGAGAAGCTGTCAAATGGAAAGTGGGAGGCTGGGAAAGGAGGCTTTCCAAGATGCCATCACATAGAAGGTGAAATAGAGCCAAAGCAGCAGGAAGGGAGATCATCAGGATGACAAGTGTGGGAATGGAAGAAGGATGGGAAAGAGACTTTAACTCTGATTCTTCCAGGGTAAGGATGAAGGGCAGACATAGGTCTGGGGTAAAACAGAGAGGAACCAAGCTGCTGGCTGATCCCTTCCTGGTAGAGAGAGAAATAATCTCCAGGAACTGCACCAAGCCCCTAAACCTCCTCTGTTGTCATCAGGTATCTGTGAAGCTCCTTAGCAAAGTGCATGCCTCATAGGCATACAGAGGAGCCATGATCTGCTGTTGCCCTCAGTTAGTCCAGGTCCCCAAGTGGGGAAGGCTTCAGCAGCAGTACTGTAGTCCTGTGGCTCCTGGCAGGACAGATGGGACATGCCTCCTGAGTTTGTTTCTCTTGATAATGTTTTTGAGGAGTAAAGGTTTTCTTTTCCCATTCATTTTGAGAAATTAAAATAAATTTCACAGAAGCAAGAAAATCATTAACTTGCATCAACACACATATGGCCTTTACAACCACAGTTTATTTTTCCTTTTTCATTAATTCTCTCATATGTACTTATACCATTATTATTGACTGTCTAGATTATCACAGACTAGTGCACTGTTGCTTTAAAGCACAGCGTTAATATCTATTGTCCCTGGTAGTTCTTTACTGACAAAAAAATAAGTAAAAATTTTAGCACGGATGATGGTGTTTGTCACAGAGAGATGTATAGAACCAGATCTTTGCCCATGGATCCTTCAAAGCTTCTTGGGAAGAAGATTTTGGTTTGGTTTTGGTTTTTTTTTCCCCCATAATTTTAAGAAGTCACCTTCTGGAGATGTGCAAATGTGTAGAGAACCACAAAAGGTAGTACATCTGACAGACTCTTACCTTGAGCCAAGACCATTGTGAATAGTGCTGCTGAATCTACCAAAATTCTTAGTGCCTGAAGGCTGAGATGCAGTCCTGAGCATGTTCCTGTTCTCCTTGGAAAACTGGTTTCTGTGGACTTTGAAGGCTGCACATCTGCACCTCTTCCTGCTAACATGTGAGAAGCATTATAGAATTGCCATACACTCCTAGTGCTGTAAAGTTTAGGCTCTGTTTCTTTTTCCTTTTTCCTGTAAACTCTTTGTTCATGTGGGAAAAAACAATCAAACAACTCAAACTGCAAAAAGGAGCAGAACAATGAACAAGTCCCTGAGGAGACCAGGCCTGACAAAGGCTGCAGCCTGATTAAACCCTCAAGGACTCTACTTTACATTCAGCTCTCATCCTGGGTATCCTAAGGAGAATAGCTGTGAAGGATCCTGGGAAGATGCACCCTGTTTGTGAATGAATAGCAGCGCTTTCCATTTACAGACGCTTCAGTTCATTTCCCTACATAAGCACAAAAATAACCACTTTGGATCTTTAGTGAAGGGAGGGGGAGGAAAAAAGCTCGCAGAATTAACTCAGGGAAAGAAAGCCAGGTGCCATCTTTGCATTATATCCAAATGAGATGCAGCTGTTAAAACGTAAATATTAAACAAGAGAGAAGAATGCCTTAATTAGCCCTCAAAAGGAGACAGGAAAGCTGTAAGAATGCACCTGACACTAAGCAGTGTGAGATAAACTCATTCCAGCTGTCATTGAACTGACTGTTTGAAGGCAGAGCGATGTTATTTTGTGCAAACAATGTAAAATGCTTAGGGAACTGCAATTAGCATCAACATGCATAGTGTAAGTGAATGCAGCCTGCTGATGTTTACTCGGCTTTGAGTCGCTAGGGTTTGGAGTAAAAAAATAAAATTAGCTATGCATTACACACTGGAGATTTTATTCCAGGCTTTTATATATTACTGAGAAAAAGGCACAGGAGAGCGAAAAGAAGCCGTCAATCTGACTACAAAAGCAAATAAAATACTCAAAGGTCATTCTGAGTTTTCTCCTTCCTACTTGAGCAATAAAATGTACAGATTGGATCTATGAGAGAAATATTCATACAAACTGTCTATCACATAAATAAACCCAAAATGTCCCATGTAGTGTGTCAGCACAACACTTCTTGCCAAGTAAAAAAACCAAAAAACCTGATCTAAAAACCCCATATACACAAAGATCAGAATCAAGGTTATTTAATACAATAAAAATCCCTATTTTATGGCTTTATATGGCTTTATATAAAGCAATACATAGAAATTAACAGTATTTAAGTTACTGATTGTATAGCATTGTATACAAGACGTATATGGAGACGTATAGAAATATTGTTTTACACAATATATTCTCGTTATAGGGAATAGTCTCCTCTCAGTAACCTTGACTATAAGCCAAAATTTTGTATGCTTTCTATACTCAAGGGAGTTCACCTCAATACTCAAGGTTTCCTTATCTAATCTCTACTAGACTGACTTTATCGAAGCTGACGTTTCATGCAACGGAATGAAGCTGTACATATAATGCCTTTGCCGTGTTTTGCCAAATCTTCTGTAAATAAGTATCACCTATGGAAAAGTAACGTCAGAAAGGGATTGAGCCTACAAGTTAGAGATTTACCTAGTGACTGAAAAAAATGTAAATTAATAGAAATTTTGAAAGGAGAAAAAAGCAAGCACGTAAATGGCCTTTTCCCAGTGCAGCTTAAATCACTCATACAACCTATTTTGATTCAAAATAGGTGTATGCCTGATGTTTTGATCCATTAGGTGAGACTGGAGTCAAATCTTTTGAAGTGAGAGTGTTATGGTTGCAGAAGAGGAAGTAATAAACCTCTGAGACACCAGCATTGGCAGGATTAGCCCATTTTTCTTGCTTAGGGTAAGAGGGGTGCAATGCGGAGTCAGTCTGTGCTAGCAATCGAAGTTGACTTGAGGATTTAATCTGGCACACGCAAAGCAACACTGATCAGAAATGACTAAATTACACCAATCTCCTGGCCTGTCATTGCAGGTATCTGGTACCTGCTCACAAGACATGCTATTACAGCTTGCAGCAAGTATTACAGCTGTGATTTTTTTTTTTTTTGCTTTGAATTTTGACAAGCTCTCTCATATATACACCAAGATAACAAGCTTGCAATACAAAAAGACATAGCAACTATTGTTCATTATCGAGTATGTGCATGTGATGGGAAAGACAAGGCCAAGAACTTTCACTGCAGCACCCACAATTTGATGCCACATCTACAGGAAACATCCATTTGTAAACACAGTAGCAGACACAGTAGCCTCAAATACAGTATGTGGTGACACTAATACTGTAGTTACTGCTTGATTTGCAGACTTTCCAGACAGATAAGTACTGCAAAGCATCTCTTCTGCTATAGAACAGAGTGGCTCACTTGAGGGGAATGAACAATTACATTTATGAGACCTGATTATTCATGTATTCGTATGCAAAATGAATCCTCAACCAGGAAATTCTTGATTTGGTATGTGTAACGTGAAAAAACTCGATATTAACTATTCATAATATTAACAGATCTCCACATGAGGGAGCAATTGATAAGAGATGGATAATCTCAATAGGCTTATAAAACTCATGCCCTGATAAAAGAACTGACTTATAGAAAACTAGTGAATTTGAATGTACACAATACCTCTTTATTGGCATGGAAAAAAGGAGGATGGTCAGGGCAGACAACCTTTAAACTTAACCCAAATTGTATTGTGTTAGTAGTACATAAAATAATTGCAAATACTAGAGAGAGAAAAAACATTGTAAAATTTTCATTAAAGACTGAGTGTGGCAGGAAATTTGGGAGATGGTGTTTTGGGTCATAAAGCTGGCTATTGTCAGAAGTAGGAATGGAAATGAGATCTCTCAACTTCCTGTCAATATAACACACACTGTTGTCTTGAATGACATGGACACAGATATTCTAATGGAGGAAAAAATAGGTTTGAACTAGAGCAAAAGAATCACAGAATCTCAAGGGCTGGAAGGGACCTCAAAAGATCACCTAGTCCATTAACAAGTAGCAACTGAAGGAAGAACCAAATGGTACTTAGCTGAAATAGCCAATAAGACCTTTCGAGAACAGCCACCATGAAAGTTATTATATTCAGACTTCTAGCTCTTAAAAAATCCAATATTTTCCTGATGATGTAGCAGAAAGTAAAAAACTTCCTCCTTCTGAAATTAAACCTAAGAAAGTTTGCTTTTGTTTGAGAATAGCAGTAATTAAGACACATTGTCTGAAAAGTGTTATTCATTTTCTTATTACCACAGATGAGACATTGCCATGATTGTATTGTCTTTCTGTGTATTCTGTCTTGATATGGTAAGACATCTATGCTTACCTACTTTTAGTCATTAAAAATGGCATTGTAGGCCTTTGTTAGTTCTTCATAATACCACCTTCAATAGGAAAGCAATCACATTATTTTGTAGGAAGAACCTTAAGTTTGCCAACTGCTCATGCTGGTACCCTTCACACTTTTGTTCAGATGCTCAGCTGTCACGTTCACCCTGAGTGTGTTTGGCCTGGCTTTCTGACCCAGACAGATGCTTGTGTATTCTGTGGTCCACCTAACCAGAACATGATGCCAAAATGTATTTTGTGGCTCTTCAGAAGTTGCAGGTTTTATACTATTCATATACTGTCATATACTGACTCCCACCAGCCAAGAAAGATGCCAGCTGTGCCACTGAAGATGTGTCTGCTCTGTAAGGGTGATATATTGGCTGTAGACTGCATATCCATGACTGGAAAAATGATGCACACATTTACACCTTGATGAGCCTACAAGATTAAAATAATACTGTAAAAGGTGCCTAAATATCCCTTATGGCCAGCCAATCCCATGTGGACACCCATCTTCTGGTGACACTCTACAGGGATGCTACAGTTGAGTCAGAAAATATACATGACCTCTTCTTACCAAAGCCAAGCCACACACTATCAGGACACTACTCACTGTGAAAGGTGGGTCAGGCAGATGGCCTAAGTCAGCCATCAGACTGCTATTTGAAGATATTCAAGTGGTTTTTCTGCCCTGAAGATGATATGAGACTGCTGCTACCCAAAATACCTCTTCTATCCCACAGTCAGCTATCAGAGCTTGGTCCTTGTCAGTAGAAAAGTGTCACAATCCCCTGTCAATTGAATAATTTGTCAGAGGTTAAACCCACTTACTTTCCAATTGACCTCAGATAATTCTGGATGGCTGGGGGCAGCTAAGCTTAACTTCTGAATGATGTTCAATTAAACAGGTTATTGTAACCAGGTTTCATGTATTCTCAGGAACAGAATTAAGACTCAAATCGGATTCAAGTGCCAAGTCACTTTATTTTGGCCACAAAAAGTATGGCACAAAGAGAAGGGAGACACTGAGAGAAAAGAGTGAGAAAGAGAGAAAGCTGCCACAGCTACCACTGTGGATCACCCTCATCCCATCAGGATGATGTTTCCTTAAGTCCAGGGGGTAAAAATATCCATCTGGTCTCACGTCTTTTAGCATTGCCTGATTGCATAGTCAATGAGTTCCCAGAACTGCTTTGCATACCCACACCTCCCACTTGGCAGTGGGCCGCATGCTCAGTACTGTCACTACAGGGTCTTTGAAAGTTCTGGAGGATTCCCCATTTGCTGTCCTTCAGGACCTTGTCATATTCAGTCTTCAGTTAACCCTAGGCCTGGGTGCATGTGCAGAGGGCTCATAGTCCAGGAAGGTTTTATCTGGGCAGACACACAGACACACATCTGGCATTTCATTGACAGACCTGTACATTCTCTCCAAGGAAAGTGGATTATGATCTAGAAGCATGACAAAACATGATGGGAAAACTGTGGGTGCTCATGCTTGTGCAGCTGCACATCTTGTCCTGATGGACTACTCTACCAAGGGCAGAATGACACTCCAGTCAGGAGAATCTCTGTCCCCTTTAAGGAAAGTTGAAGAAGGTGCCAAGGTAAAGTGACTGGTCCCAAGAAGAGCTGCTATCAGTGACAGTAGCTGGGAATATGCAGGCATAGTCAGCTAGCTAAAGCTCTATCCCAAATTGTAACCTAATGCAGGGGAGACTGCATCTTCAGACTGTTGTCTGCAAAGAGAGTGGAGGGGAGAAGATGGCCCAAAGGGAAAGGTGGGAGATAAAACCAGTGACGTAGGCAGGCAAAGGTAGAGAGGGAGCGTCCAATGGTGATGTCATGTCGTCTAAGGGTGTAGCTTGACTAATACCCAGGTATTAATCGCTATTCACTCTGGTGAACTTTGAATGACAGTCTTACCCTTAAGAAAAGGTTTCCCCCTATCAGAGACCACAGACAGAGTGGGATTTCTACTGCACTGCAAGGATCCAAAACTGGTTTGAACAATCTGGACCAGTCCGATGAGGGTGTTGTCATGCCATGTTAGTTAGGATGCCAAAGATGCCCTTTTCTAAACATCCGGGTTAAAGAGAATGAGAATTATCAATCAGTTTGTGGCAGATACAGTTCCTGTGCAGCAAAATGGTAGCAACAAAATCCTTCAAAGAGCTGACATACCCAAGGACATTTCATTAGGAGTGCGTGTGTGAATCAGAAATTAAGGGCATCAACCAGAGTTTGGGGAACAACTCTTGAGAATGACCTAGAGTGTAGATGTAGCTACTGATAACAGCAGGATTTCTTCCAGAATATTCAGTGGAGTAATTTCCAAAGTTCCTACAGATTTCCACAACATGATGCAGTCACCATTAGATTGCAGCCTGACAACTGGATATATAAATCATCTTTCCTTGCCTGCTGTATTATATACTTAGTGGTGATTACTCCTGGCTCCATGGAGTAGTTCACAGTATTATTAATGCTGGACAGATTAATTGGTATTATTTACTTCCTTCTTTAATGAACTTGAGTTCTCTGCTGACTGATGAATGATGCAGTGGATTACTATAAATGCAACATAAATTGAAAAACACTATATCCACAATTTTTAATCCTATAAGAAAAAACACTGATCAGTATTTAATAACAAGATGAACACTGGAAGATTCCTATCCACCCCCTGCCTTTCAAAAATGTGACAGTTATCATAAAGAGAGATGTAGTGGATTTGTCTGGGTCAGGTTTAATAGCAAAGGGCTTACAGGGGTAGCTTGAAACGAAGATCTGCCAGAAGCGTCCCCTGTAACTGACAGGCAGGGCCAGTGCCAGTCAATTCTATGATGGACTCTGCAGCTGACCAAGGCCTGAGGTAACAGCTCTGTGAATAACATATTTGAGAAGGGGAGTAAGTTGCTGTGCAGTTGTTAAACAGCAGCAGCAGAAGGGAGCGAGAATGTGATAACAACATCTCTGCAGACACCAAGGTCAGCGGAGAAGGAGGGGGAGGAGGATGCTTAGGCCCTGGAAGAAAGACTCCCCTATGATCTGTGGTCAGGACTGTGGTGAGGCAGCTGTGCCCCTGCAGTCCATGGAGGCCACTGGGGAGCAGAGACCCACTCATAGCCCATGGAGGAGCCCACGCTGGAGCAGGTGGATGCCTGAAGGAGGCTGTGACTCTGTGGGAAGCCCATGTTGGAGCAAGTTCTTAGCAAGACCTGAGAGCCTGTGGGGAGAGAGGAGTCCATGCCAGAGCAGGTTTGCGGTCAGGGCCTGTGATCCTGAGGGACTCAGGCTAGAGCAGTCTGTCCCTGAAGAGCTGTTCTCCTGGTGGGTGACCCATGTTGGGACAGGGTGTGAGGAGCTGCCCCCATGGGAGGCCCCATGCTGGAGCAGTTCGTGAGGAGCTGTAGCCCATGGGAAGGACTCATACTGGAGAACTTCGTGAAGGAATGTCTTCCGTGGGGAGGGACCTGACAGTGTAGCAGTGGGAAGTGTGAGGAGTCATCCCCCTGAGAAGAAGCAGTAGCAGCAAAGTCCATCTGTAATGAACAGACAATAACCCACATCCCCCATCCCCTGCACTGCTATGAGGGAAGGAAGGAGAGTCCTGGGAAGAGGGAGGGGTGAGGGGAAGTATTTTAAGATTCAGTTTTATATTTCTCTGCTCTGTTCTGATTGATCATCAATTAATCAAACCATTTCTCCCAAGTCAAGTCTGTTTTGCCCATGATGCTAATTGCTGAGTGATCTCCCTGTCCTTAGCTTGACTCACAAACCACTTGTCATATTTCTCTCTCCCCTGTCCAGTTTAGGAGCGGGAGCAATAGGATGACTTGATGGGCACCCAGCACCCAGGAAAGGCTAAACCGCTACAAGAGGTCCCAAACTTGGCTCTTTTTTTTGTCCCAGGGAAGTAAACTGTTATGCTTCCAGAATTTTGTGTTCCATAGCAGAAGAAAAGAGGGGACCAAAATTAGTCTACATTCCATAATGAATGAAGGAATCCTTTATTCAGTTGACAGTCACAGAGCACTGTTGGCCTCTCTTTCTAAAGAAAGTTTCCCAACAACACACGCTTGACATATAAAATGAACAGTCAGAAATGCTATGGGAATCACTGTTGCTTTTAGATAGAAAGTGTTTGTAGCTGTTATGTAGAGTGATAGCAAGATAAAGCCATGAGTATACAGACATGTAGTGAGTTTTTGGTTTTACTAACTAATCCTTTCTTAAGGAATAGCAAATTCTAAGTTTGTCACATTTCTGCAGGAGAACTGGTTTGGGCAGCAATGAAGATCTTTGCTTTGTGAAGATGAATTTGTGCTAGCGTTAAGTAAGCCAATGCATCCACATGTGGCAGGTAATGTGGAAATAACAGGCTCTGAAAGTTGTGTAACTGTTGTTTTGACAAGCTTTTCTATAAATATACTGAAAATTATTTTTTACATCATGTAATTAGAGGAACTAGTTTGGAGATTCAGTAGTATTGCTTTCTTTACTATTTTCATGGAATTTGAAGTCTCCTTTGGGGTTTTGTTTGCATTTGTTCTTGATGTGGCTTCTTTGAATGGCAGGAAAGCTCTGGGTTTTTTTGGATTTTTTTTTTTTGTCAATGGGCAAAAGAAACCCCATTTGTCATTTCTTGGACTTCCTTGATCTTGGATAAACCCCATAATTCTCTTTGAGATATATTTAGTTTTTTGGGGTTTTTTTTCACAAATTATAGGCATTATAATGAATTTTGATTGTTCCTTAAAGCTGAAATTTGAATTGTTATTTATATTTAAAATATTTTTAGAATGAGGAGGAAGAGAGCACGTTTCTATCAGTTCTGGCATCACCATCTACACACATGACTCTGCTGGTTTCATTTCTGTTGCTCTCTCATCGAGACTGTAGACTGAAAGAAAATAAATTTATCATCCAATACTACACATTCTTTGGCATACCATTTCAAGCAGTTTGTTTGTCAAAGAAATTAATTTGTTTAGGTTTTGGAGGGATAAATGTTTATCCAATCAGGCCTCAATCAAACAACCTAGACAACAACTCAAAAAAGCTTATTTGACTTGAAATTTTGCACACAGGCAAGGGAATCTGGTCTTGAGGTGATGGGAAATTGTAATAGATGAAAAAGAGAAAATTACAACATTTCAGGATGTAAGTGAAGTTTTCACCAAGACTTTGACTACTGAAGATTTTTTCAATAACTGAGACTTGGCTTTCATAAACCAGACAGTTTAATGTGAGGACTGTCTGCATTTCAGAAAATAAGTATATGAGATACAATACTCTTTTTTTTTTTTTTTTCTGGCAAAACTGTAACATAAACTCCCCTTTCTTTACTGCACTTTGAGATTTTTAAATAAATGAAAAACAAACTCATCTTTTATGATATGCAACTACAATTGTGATGCAGGGTCAAAGCTGCTAATGGTGACCCTACATCTTACATAGTACTTTTCATCTATTCTAAAATTGTTTCTCAAGTAAATTAAGTATAATTGTTCTCTTTGTACAGACTAATGGAAACTGAGGCAAAAAGCAAAGAATTTTGCACTCGAGATTACCCAATGAGCCACTGGACAAACCAGAATTGGAAATAGATCCTCCCTGAATTAAAGAAATACTGAAGTTAATTTAATCATTAATGAAAATTATTACTGTGGAGCCAGGCTGTTCTCAATGACGTCCAATGGTAGGACAAGGGGCAATGGGTATAAGCTGGAACATAAGAGGCTCCAAAGAAACATAAGGAGAAACTTCTTCACTATGAGGGAGATGGGGCACTGGCACAGGCTGCCCAGATGGGTTGTGGAGTCTCCTTCTCTGGGGACATCCCAAACTCACCTGGACGAATTCCTGTGTGACCTACCCTAAATGGTCTGCTTTGGCAGGGGGATTGGACTGGATGATTTTTTGAGGTCCCTTCCAACCCTCAAGGTTCTGTGATTTTGTGATTCTGTGATTGTTTTATGGCTCAGTTCCTATAATATCCTTTTTTCTTGCCCAGAATCAATGAATTTTGTCCTCTTGCTACCCACGCAGAGTGCTATTGCAATGGTAGCCTGATATTTGTTTACACAGATCTTCTACTGGCTTACAACTACTGTGTTAAACATGGGTAACTTATCCCCATATTCACAGTCTATTCCATACTATACTTTCCCTAATTCTGTGGGTGCTGGAAGGCTAAATTTTCATTGTCAGTTAGTTTATGCAACCAATCTCTCTTATCCATTGGTTATGTTTCCGAACAAGTTCATTTATGTTTCCAAACAAGCTTATGCATCTTTTCCTCCATTTTGCCTTCCATTCTTGCAGTCAACTCTTTTTAAACAAACTGCCTCATTATCTTTCTTCCAGTCCCTCCTCCAAATCTTGTAGAGATGCTTACAAAAAATATATCTTTGACTTTGACTTGGTTGCAACCATGTTATGACTACTCCCCACCATGCACACCCCCACTGTCCCACTGTTATTGTGTTCTCCCTTTTTGCTTTTTGTCTTCCTGTTGTCTTCTGTAGAAATGTGTAAAAACTTGCAGGTAGATTCATCTTCCTCTCATTTAGCACTGCACCGAGGTCCTGGTATAACAGCACAACTATTTATATAAACATATATATATATATATATAAAAATATACCTTTTGAGGTTGTCTTGGCTTTGTCAATTCTGATCTGACAATCAGGAAATGAGCACAGGTGGTATATCTAGCTGCCCTATTGCCCTCTCCACCTACAACATTTGTTCATGAAGGAAAAATCTCTAGTGTGTAAGGTTTAGTCTCATCAGGGCAATCTCCTGTGTGTGAATGATGCTAAAGATTATGGTTTAGTCACTTCCAGATAGTGAAGCAATGTCAAGAGAAAGTGAACTGTGCAGACCTTTAGTGGATCTTTTGTGGGTCCAAAGAATGCAAGGCTGGATCTTTGCCAAAATCAATATGTACAGTGGTAGAAAGAGCAACTTAGAGATTGGGCCAGAGGTAATCAATCTCATTAAGATCACTTCCTAGGAATATATTGAGGTTATATTTCTAACTATACTCTGCACCATATTCTTACCTGTATTAGCAGTACCATGACTGTGTTGCCAGGATAAGAAACACAACAAAGACTCACCTTTGTCTTTCCATTTTGCAAGCATCCTTCAGCCAATGTGATGCCTGTTATCTGCTTTAGGCTGTTGTACATATTTTCCAAACAAGCACAAGTATATGACTGCCATTAGTTTACAGATAACTGTCAGGGCTGGGAACTCTTCCAACAGATCTTATTATAGATGTGTTTTATCAGTGTAGTTTACATTAAAACAGCTGTAAAAGCACTAGGATTATTCTCTCTCTCACAGACACAACCATGTTCTGAATTGAGATCAATAAAGACCCTGACTCAGAGGATGTGTTGTGATGTACATTAATGTACATTATGGGAAAGTGATAGTCCAGCTTTTGCTAGGCTTAGGATAGTCGAGAATTAGTCCTGTGCATCCTTTCAAGGAATAAAAATGCTACAAACATGCACATTTATTTGGCAGTGTTGTGGTTTTGGCCCAACTGGGAACAAAGAAGCAAGAGCAGCATCTCATTCTTCCCCCTCCCAACAGCACAGGGAAGAGAAAAGTAACCAAGGGACTCATGGAAATCCCTAAGGACAGGAAGGGCTCAATTGCCACTGATGGTCTTGGGCAAAACACATAAGACTACTCAACTTGAGGAAGAAATGGAACAATTTAATCAACCACCAATCAAAAACATAGCAAAGAGAAAACAACACAGAGTGAGACGATGATGAAGAGCACAATCAGCTCTTTCATATTACCTTTTTCCCACCTCTCCACTCTTTCCAGGCTCAGGCACTTGATCCCGGTGTCTTTACCTTCTCCTGCCCTGAACAGCTCAGGGAGGCAGGGAATAGGAGTTTCAGTCAGTTTCCCTGTGGCTTGTGCTGTTTATCTCTCCTCAGGGCAAGTGGGCTCCTCGTCTGTCCTCCCTGCTCCACCTTGGGGTACCTCACACATCCAGCAGCCCTGCATGAGCAGCTCTGACGTGCGTTCATCCAAAAGGCTGCAGCACCGCTCCACCTCCTGTGTGTTTCTGCAGCCTACAGGCTCTCCAGCATGGCCTGTGCCATGGCCGCCTCCTCACACAGTCTCCTGCCTGTCCAGGCACAATCACCCCCTCCCAGCATGGGATCCTCAGCCATCACTCACTCTGGCACAGGATCCCCCTGGAGCTGCTGGTGACTGTCAGTCCCACCATTACCCTCTGTGGGTCACAGTGAGACAGCTGCTCTTTCTCTGTCTCCAGTCCAGTGCTCCTTCTTCCTTCCACTTCATCCACTTCCTCTTCTACTGCAGGTTTCCCTTCTCAGTGATTGCAGAAGTGCCAGATTGGCCTGACAGGTCAGGAGATGGTTCTGACTTAGAGACAGGGAAAAGTTTTGAGAACTGCTTACTGGACCAGCACTGCAGCCCCCTTTCCTTGTTACCAAGCAAAAAGCAGCTTCCCACAAACCCATGTTAAGCATTTCATACCACTTTCACAGTATTTTTTCTTCAGATTAAATTGCAAAAATTGGTAACTGAATAATGTGAAATCTGTTGAAATAGTCTAGGTTGTTGTGCTTGCACAGAAATTTCAATATCTAGCAAGAAAAAGTATTGTCATGCAAAATCTCCCCTCTGACAATTTAATCCAGAGGGTCATTAAAGTCAGGAATGCTAGTGCTTTGCTTCAAAGCAGGAAAAAAATGGAAAAAAAGAAAAAGGAAAGGGGATTTTCATAAAATGTTGTTTGAACAAAGTTTGTGAATTCAATCTTCCTGCCAGCAAAGAAAGATTAAAAGCTTCTGGAAGCTTCCTAAGCTCTCAGTCAAGTTCATGGTATTATTTTGTACCCTGAAGAAAACTGTAGACATTTGTTTAAGCAATGAAGTTTCCATCTGTTCTATCTTGGTTTAAAGAAGCAGTATATTTTCAAAAACCTTAAGGCAATGTTTACTGAACACATAAAATGTCCCTGAAATGACATCACAGAAGCAAAATACACATGGCAGAATTTTAAAGCTCACAGTCAGAGGAAAATGCAATTACAGTTTCATCCACACACATACACAAAATTGTATCTGAATACATAAATAAAGAATAAGCAGGGACAGGAGCACTGGATTTACTTTAAAATTAAATGGCCAATTTCAGATGACTTATCTAGTTAGCAGAGAATCTCTAAATTAAAAAAAAAAAAGGCATTTTACTTTGTGTGACAAGTAGAAGCTAAATTAAACATCAACTCACATGTACTTCATGAAATATTCAAATTATGTATTGCACTGCCTCTTACCATATATGTAATGCATATCCAAGCAATTTTTGAGCAATACAGAAAGTCTAAAGTTAAATTCTAAAGTGGATAAATTTATTTATACTGCTTGCCACTTTCAGAAATGTTAGTGAAGAGAAACTCAGCGCAACATGTCTGTGCAAGGCTTCAAATAGCAGATAACAAAATACCTGAGAAGTACTCCAAGTTTTCATAATGATTTGTGTGAAGTCCATCTCTCAGACTAACTTTCCTTCCATTATACTAAGAAAGATATAAATTGTAATACCCTGTGGCAGCAGAAATATGAAGATATCCAGCATCTTTCAAAGTCCCAAGCATCTGGGAATTCATTAGGAGCTGTAGTTGAGGTATGCATTTAGGGGTTTATCTTGCCCTGCTGGGGGGCTGTGTGTCATGCTGCCCCATTTACCAGTAGAAAACCATGGCCGTCTGCATTCTGAAAGCAGAGACAGACTTTCTGCATGTCAACAGGCATGTAATTTCACTAACTTAGAGTGTAATTCAACCTACTGCATTATTATTATTACTGGGATACCTAAATAGCAAGTCCCTGATTCCCTTTTTGCGTAATATGCTGAGGACTACCACCATTTAACCATGACTACAATGACCGAGTCATAAATAATAGTCTTGATATAAAACATAATGTCAATAAAAATCATTAAAACAGAAAATCAGATTAGGTGGAACACTGCACGTGAGCCAGAGGAAAGGCTGAAGAGACTGAATATGAAACTTAAGCTCACACAGCTTTTGAAGAAGGTGTTCAGCTACCTTTGTAACAATCACAGGGAAGCGATCTATTTCCCACAGCTCCTAATGGGAGTACTTATTTACTGCTGTAGAGAGAAAACTAGGGGCAAAGGAGGGAGGATAGACAGGCTGGGTGTCTGTTTAAAGTAGCTAACTCAGTGTTTAAAATAGCCTGAAAAATGTGTATGAGAATCCATCACCATAACTGCATTTACTTATTTTACCAGTATACAACTGCATTTTTCCCCATGCCTCAATTCAATCTGTTCCTTTCACTCAGTCCTTCAGCTTCAGCATCAATTGTGGTCCTGGATGTTCCTCCTGCATTTTGCTAGGTGCTTTCCACTTCCTCTCTCTCTTTTTTTTTTTTTTTTAAATTTTATTTTTTCCTGTAAGAATAAGCTCATGGGAGCAGAGATTGGAGCTCTCTCCACCTTTTGCAACAGTCCTCCTGGCTCTTTTGCTCTTAGGTGGGCAGCAGCAGGGCAGCCAGCCAGGCAGATGGAAATCCTCCAGAGGGGGAGCTGCAAATATGCAGTGACCCACTTGCTATTTCCAAGCTGTGCTGCTCAGTGCTCTGATCTGCAACAATGTAGACCATTTAAAACACTACTAAATACAGTTAGCACATACTTTGTATACACGAGAGGGTATATCCAGCACAGTTATAAAGCTGGCATGCAGCTTAGTCACTGTGCCAGGAAGATCAGAAAAGTTATGTTCATTCCCTGAACCTTACATCTGTTTATTGCTCATTTTATGTGTATTATTAATCTATGCATCCAGATATAAGTCTAAATCTGTAGGCTTACATATCTATATGCCTTGTGAATGTACCATTACCAATAGATTTGTGCTTTACAGCAAAAGTAGTAGATAAAAGCTAAAGAAAGAGTAATTGATTCAGTATATTTTAACAAATTACTTTTTAAATCAAGACATTGCAGTTTCAGATCTTTGAGTCCAAATAACATTGAAAGAGTTCATAGAAAAAATTGTAACAATGGAGCTATATTCAATTAAAGCCTGCCAACAACTATTCTGTTTCTGCAGTTCCTTTGTATTACACACTTTCTGTCATCAAAGTTATATGTTAGCCTATTCAGAGTTGTTTTGTGTCTGTGAGGCCTGGGTATGACTTGTTAAGCGGCAGTAATGTTACAAAGAGTATTGATTTTGAAATGTTTCTCATGCAATGCCTGGCAACATTTTTCCAGATGAACCATTTGATTTTACTAGTCCAGAGGTCACAGTTCATATTGTGTTATAGCTTCATAAATGAAAGGCTTCAGTGAAATCACACTAGATTTAACACACAATAACCAAGAATGACTGTCTCTTTAATTGTATGTGCACAGACAATTAAAAATGCTTCAGATATTTAGGAGCTGAAGAAGTTTTACTTCTTTTTCAACCTGTCCACTGTACTAATCACTGTATTTTGTAAAACCTTTCTGGTACTAACAGCAGTGAGATTTCAAAGATGAAAACACTACAATTTGAGAAAACTCATCAATCACATACAAAGAATTAGTGATGAATAGAATGCTGACGATTTTTCTGGATCAGGGAAAAGGAGCTTAAGAGTAAGTACCTATGGTATTATTACTAATCTTGGTTATTGTGAAAAATAAACCATATAAAGAATAAAGCTATATATGTTTACACTAATTAGATATACAAATTGGCAAAGTTGTAGTCCATAAATAAAGAATCAGTGCATGCAAAACAGAACTAACTTTCAATCCCCAAACTAATTTGTCTCCCAAGAACTGTAGCTACCTCCTGTTCATCTCCTGGTTTTGGAACCAGCTTGGTTGATCAGCTTCGTAACATTCTCCAAGAAATAAAGAACGCTCCAGCTCAAAAAGCCATGAAGCTAGGAAACACTCCAAGGATGGAATCTCCACCTCCCTGGAGCAACAATTCTAGTTTCTGATCATTCTTGCAGAAAAAAATTTCATGTGTTTAAATGCTATTTGCTGTGTTTCAGTTTGTACTTGTTTCTCTTGCCCTTTCACTGGGCACCACTGAGTAACCTACAGCTCCATCTTTGCTCACACTATCAGGTATTTCTAAACACCAGTAAGATACCCCTGAACATTCTCTTCTACAGGCTGAAGACAGATGTTCTAAGTTCTTAATCATGTGTGCACTTTTGTTTGACTGAATCCAGTCTGTCCAGGTCTCTCTTGTGCTGGGGAGCACAGCATTGCATACAGGACTTCAGTTGTGTCTTAGCAGTGCTGAGCAGAGGGAAGAGATCATCTCCTTGACCTAGAAGTGCTCAACTTGGTACAGACACTTTGCTGTGAGAGTGAGCTTTTGGCAGACAGACAATGTGCTGTCCACCAGGATTCCTTTTGCTGAAACACAAAAAGTTCCACTTAAACATAAGAAAAAGCTGTTTCACTGTTCAGGTGAGGGAGCCCTGGCACAGGCTGCCCAGGGAGGGTGTGGAGTCTCCTTCCTTGGAGGCCTTCAAGATCTGTCCGGACATGTTCCTGTGTGACCTGACCTAGGTTGACCTGCTTCTGCAGGGCAGTTGGATTAGATGATCTCTAAAGGTCCCTTCTAAACCTTACCATTCTATGATTCTATGAACTTCTTGTCCTTCAAACATACGCAAAATATCTTCTAGGATTATTTGTTCTCAGGTGCTCAGATAAGGCTAACAGATCTGTCATTCCCCAGATGTTTCCTCTAGTCCTTCTTGAAGTTAGGAGTGACATTTTCCTTCTTTCAGTGCTCAAGAACCTCCCAAGATCACCATGACCTTTCAAAGATAATCCACGGTGGCCACACAGTGACATAGATCTTCAGTGTCAGCACTCCTGAGCACATCCCATTAGGATCTGGATATTTTCACTTAGTTAAGTGTTCCCTAACCTGATCCTCCTTCACTAAGGCGTATTCCTTGCTCCAGAATTCCCCTCTGTCCTCAGAGGCCTGGAATTGTTGATGACCAGTCTTACCAGTAAAGACAGAGGTCAAGTAGACAATGAGTATGTCTTTTGCCACCACGTCCCTATTATCACTCAAAAAATAGACCTACATTCTTCATTGTCTTCCTTGTGCTGATAAAGTAGCTGTAGAAAACTCCCTTTTTGTCCTTCATTCCTTCACAAGATTAAACTGGCAGATAGAGTTTTGATTTCCAGAATTGCAAAGCCTTTTTATATAGTCTATCTGTTAGAGAAGCAATTGTATTTCTCCTTTTGATCTGGAGTTAGAAGTGGACAGGGAGATTATGGGTGTTGTGACAATCTGGAGTACAGTGTTGGTAAATATTGCTGCAAAAATTTACCCATGTGAGAAATGTTTGTAATGTTAACAAAAATATGAAGAGAAAAGATTCACATATTAAATTTCTTTTAAGATAATATTCAAATTTTAAGTCTTCTTTTTGGCCTTGTTTACTTCAGTGACTTCAGCAGGAATTCTGAATATGTAAAACTCATTGCATTAGTCTGTATTTCTAAGCAGGTAATTCTTAGTCATACAAATGTTTGATTGTTCAGTGCAAGTCTATCCTGCGTAATAAAAAATGGTGCAGAGGTAACTCACTCAGGTAGCTAAATATGTCCAGGTAGCTAAATCACTCTCCAAATGGGTGAGAAAAAAATCCACAGCTAAACAATGTACCATGCAAGCTGCCATCTCTGAATCGTACTGAGATGATTGAACACTCATCTGGAATTACATTGAGCTTATAATAAAACACATGTGAATAGCTGGCTGCTTCATTCAAAGTATTATTTCACACCTAGGCAGTGAGTAAATAATACTTTTTCCCTGTCTGATGTCTGAAGGATCTTAGCTTTTTCTTTCTAAACACTTCAATGTCTCATGCAACTATATTTTGCCCTTACACATTCTCTTCTTGGTCTGAACTTGCTTCACTTCATTGCTGAAAAGATAATTTTCTTTGTATGTCAACCCCCCACACAAAAATTTCCAAACCTGTAAGTGGTGAGTATCTCTTCACATAAGCTTTGTAATGTTAAATAAAAGTATTTACCATTAAAGCCCTCTGTAGTCTGTTGCTGCTCCAGCTATCATCTCTTCCATCTCTTTATCATTGCAATGTTGAATCACTGCTCTCATCCTTCCTGTATCTGTGATGTTACTTCTCAGTGATCAGTAATTCAATGTACAATTATCAATGGCTTATTTTCCTGAAAGACCTGAGGTCTTCAGGAAGAATTTGTCCTGGGACCACTTCCATTCACTACTTCAAGTGACTTATTTGGAGATTTGCATAATGTTTGTACAATACCAATCTAAAAGCTTTGTAAAGTTTCAAAAAGTAGAGTCAGAATCTAAATAATATAAACTGGATAATGGATAAAATCTACAAAATTACGTTTTCTAAGGGCAAATAGAAAGCATTAGTGTTAAGACAGTGACAAATCAAATATATCAGCTTAATGCAGGGAACAACTGGTTCTGTATGAGTTCAAGGACTGTAAGAGTCATCGTGTATCACCGTGTGTGTTCTGCAAATGTCACCAGGGTTGTATTAACAAAACTATTTCATTTAACATGCTTGCTTTTTTCTCTCCAGGAGATGTTTGCTTGTTCACTCAGCTGGTGTTCTTATCTCTTATACTGCATAAATGGCCCACCAAACATCTCTGAACTAAGTACTGAAGCTTTTAGCTACCCCAACAGCAACAGTAATGGCAGAGTACATAGCTCATTGTCTTTTTGTCCCAGTGTCCAATAGAAAATGCATTCTGACATCTGACTTTTAGAAGGCCTCTCATTTCAGGTCTAAGCTTTTTAAGGAGCCTTTACAAAAATTTTCTGCTTAAAATCAAGGACAGTGGTATTAAACATCCCTCCTGTGAAACCCAGGAGTGATTCTTGTCTCCCAGCTCTGTGCTATGTCTATGTCCTAAGAACAGACCAGGACAGGACTGGCTATTCACAAGGTCTTCCCCAGAAACGCAGCTTCCTCAAAAAGGCCCTGTGGAGTATGCAGTGAGGAGAAGCCATGATACATCCCAATGCAGATGTGGGGCTGCTATACCCATTATGTAAGGTATCAACTACAGTCTTATTCTCCTTCCTCAATACGTCTCCTGGATGGAACCTCAATAAAATGCAGAACTGAGATGAAGTATAAGTATATGGGAACAGTTGTAAGATGTCAGGCTTGAATCACAGAATCTTAAGAGTTGGAAGGGACTTTGAAATATCATTTAGTCCAACCTCCCTGCCAGAGTAGGACCTTCTAGAGCAGGTCACACAGGAACTCATCCAGGTGGGTTTTGAATGTCCCCAGAGACAGAGACTCCTGTTCCAGTGCTCCCTCACCCTCACAGTGAAGAAATTCTTCCTTCTATTTCTTTGGAACCTCTTGTGTTCCAGCTTATATCCATTGTGCCTTGTCCTATCATTGGACATCACTGAGAACAGCCTGGCTTCATCTTCCTGACAACTACCCTTTTCATATTTGTATGAGATCTTCCTTCAGTCTCCTCCAAGCTAAAGAGCCCCAGCTCCCTCAGCCTTTCATCATAAGGAAGATGCTCCATTCCCTTCATCATCTTGATGACCCTACACTGAACTCTCCAGCAGCTCCCTGTCCTTCTTAAGCTGAGGGGCCCAGAACTAGACACAATATTCCAGATGTGGTCTCACGAGGGCATAGAGAAGAGAAGAGAAGAGAAGAGAAGAGAAGAGAAGAGAAGAGAAGAGAAGAGAAGAGAAGAGAAGAGAAGAGAAGAGAAGAGAACCTCTCTTGACCTACTACCACAGCCCTTCTAATACAGCCCAGGATGCCACTGGCCTTTTTGGCCAGGAGGGCACGTTGCTGGCTCACGGTCATCCTGTTGTCCACCAAGACCCCCAGGTCTCTTTCCTCAGTTCATTTCCCAACCTGTACTGATACATGGGGTTATCCTTTCCCAGAGATCTAGTCTAATAGCATGTGGCTGAGAACAGCCAATACTGAATACTTATTGAAGAGTGTAAGAAAAAAGGCCTGGAGAAGAGTTATAACCCAGTATTAAATTTGAAAGCATATCACCTTGAAGACAGAAAACCAGGAAAATAGTAATTTTGCAGTAATAAGGTCTTCAGCAAACACAATAAAAGAAAAAGGAACTCTCTTTTGAAGATTTCACCTGTTAGATTTTATGGTACCCGTCTCTGTCTGTAATTAGACTACAACTGGTTTTGCAGCAGTTCCACATATTTATCTTCCATTGGGTTTAGTAGATCTATTCTTTCTACTGGAAAAGTGTACCCTCTAGCTGACAATTGGATTTTTTTTTTCTTTCAGCTCTTCACTGAATATTCTTCATTTCAGAATTTACCAGGAACACAAGTCAACAATTTTTATCCTTCAGCAGCTCCCTCACATGAATCTTTGAGTTTCTTTGCAAAGCTTTTCCAGAGTCTATAACAGGGGACTTCCTTAAAGTTCTTTAAATATTTTCATATATATATATAATCTAGTCTTATATTTAGAACTTCCAGATTCCTCAAGAAATTTATTTTTCATAGAAGTGTAAAGGAATTCAAAAAACGGAATATACTGCATTTATAGCCTACCAGATGCAGAAACTTATTATGCAAACTTAAATAGTAAATTCAGTGGCCATTAGCAAAGAAGGACTACAGAAAAAGGTTATTGCTTAAACTATTTAAAATATATAAATAAGAAGGCAGACAAAACAAAATACATTTTTTTTGGTGCATTATCTCAGTATTTAGAACTCTGTGCAAAATTCACTGCTTTTCTCCACCTTAAACTCCAGAAGAGGTGCAAGTGTAGCTCTATGTAATTAAATATACACTCTAATCTTAAACCTTAACTTTCTTTGCTTCTATAGAGGTTGTAATAGCAGCCGGTCCACCAGCCTGTTTGTCGCACAGTCTGTGCATATAGAAGACATTCTAACCCAACAAGCCGAAGAGAGTTTTACAACAAGAATGTTTAATGCTCCTAGTAAAACTGAATTCCAATGCCACTACTGCAGTGTTGTGTTTTCCCTCTATTTATTGTTCATGTTTGGGTTTTCTTTCTGGGCTTTTAGCTCTAGAGATTTTGAAATTCTAGAATTTTGACTATCAGCTGTACTGTCACTGGACAGGTCATAGTCTAAACACAAACATCAAAATATTGTTGAAAAGAATCTATTTCCTTCATCTTCAACTAAAAGATAAGAGGTTACACCTTTCCTGATGTAACTTTGGTGAAGGATAGATACTTAGGGCTTTCCTGTAACATAGAGAAGTCTGTAAAAACAGAGGAAATATACAAAAACTCTGGATAGTGTTTATTTGAACACAATCAAGGAAGCACTTGGTACCTTATTAACACATAGCTTGCGGCTGCCTCTCAAAGCACCATGAATCTTGTTTTGACACTTTAACATACAGCTATAGAGGCAGGAGGGGGGGTGTCGACTCTTCAGCACAGTGACAAGAGAGCATCTGAGAGTTTGCATACGGTCACAGCTTGCCTTCTCATTTCAGCTGTACCACTCAGGTTGATAAAGAAAGGAATCTTTTTGCCCTCCATGTTCCTTCATACTCTCTCACGGAAAGCCACTATTACTGAACCTTTACTGAGACCATATCTTATGTCAAAGAGCACAGGGGAGGCTGCCATGCCAGCTAGGACAAATGCTGCCTCAACCTTTCTGAAAGAGGAAGCAGATATTACAGCTTACACACTGAAATAAATGTTCAACAATAATTCACTGAAAGACTGTTTTTACTATCTGTGATGTAAAAGGCCTTGTGTTAAATCATATGTTTAAATAAAGCTTTTATAGAGTTCCCATTTGTTATGCCAAATTTTGTGACAGATGAAACAACATTATTTCATCAGAGGTTTCATTAATGCAATGTGTATTTTTTCAGTGACACTTTGCTTGTACGCTTATTTGATGAATGGAAGACATTTATTTACAGATGATGCATAACTACCCAGCTAACCACATATCTAACTGCCTTTAGCATGCCAAAATATAATTGTATTTTTTTTTTCCATATATATTTCCAGTGTAGGACAAGCAGAACTTTCCAGAGACCCAGTAAAAAGCCAATAATAAACACATAACCTCTCATTTTACTTATAAATGCCATTTTTCCCAAACTTTCAGGAATCTGAGGCTGGGACTTATTCTTGATGCTACTGTAGAGGTCTTGGGAAAGATCCACTTCACTTCCAGGTGAAGTGAGATTTCTCCTGCCTGGTAAATAACTGACAGGCAATTCCCAATCTCTTAAATCAGTTGTTCACCTCAGGCCAAGACCCTTTGGTACTGTGGTGGTGAAAGAAAAAAAAAAAAAAAAAGAAGAAAAAGGCATTAAGAGTAAGGAAATGGCACTTCCAGTGCTGCCACCTCTCATAGCTGCTACCCACAGGGAGGTAGTCACTTAAATCAATGATTCTCAAGTCATTTCAGACCTCAAAGCTCATAATCAGCCACCCAAACTGCACATCGATATAAAAAGGGACTTTGTGCACCAAACAGCATTTCCCACAGTAATAGTAAGGAATGTCACAGAATTGCTACATCACTCCCACCTGGCCAATGCATGTTTCCAAGCAGCTTTGATAGTTGCTGGTGATAAAAATTACTGTACTAGCTTAATATAATATAGAGTCATAGATAAGTAAATGTGATTCTTGCATTCACCTGGCAACTGGTGCATTGCATTCAAAGAAAAGAGTGTTCTTGGCAGGAAACAGGAAAATGTTCTCTTAATCAATTATGCTGTGTGTTCATCAAAAACACCAGGAGACTCGGTCTTATCCTTGGGGAGGGAATTTAAGTACCAAAATTTAGGTGGCATTTTCAAATGGCAGGTATGACAGCTTGCAAATCCTATACTCTTATTTACATAAATAATTGGCATTTAATTAATAATTTACTGAGAATACTGATCTTGGCTGCATACAGTCGTGTTTGCAACTGATACCTTTAAACTGTTTGAAAACAAGCAGAAACACTGCTCTTGGCTGAAAGATTTTAGCTATTTCTCCCTATGGTCCAAGTCATCACAGATGTCAGCATGAACTGTGGTGAATCTATGGATGGTGTAGCCCCTTCCATCCCGTTTCCTGGATTTCTGTGGTCTGGTAGGAGACATGAAAGGAAAACTAATAAGGCAAGGCAGCACCTGACTGTGCAGAGAGGGTAGTACAGGGCAGTTGGGTGTGGGTATTAGGTGTAGGTGTATGTCAGTAAAACAAGTTTGATTTACATTCAAAGGTAGCAAGTCTATCTATGTGTATCAACTACTGTGTCCACTCACATCAACTGTCATAGCAGAGGACATGGGTCACTTTGAATGATCGCTGATTTTTGCTATTCAGATCATGACTCTTTTTCCTCTTGACTGACAGAAGGATGGATTTAACACAAAGTGGATGTTCTTTTGAAACTTTAATGATGTCTTCCTCTCTTACTGTACAAGATTTTTCTAAGCTATTTCTTATGCCAATGTATAAGTAAAAAAGGCATAGAAAATAATTGAGGAGGGAATTTGAAGTATATAGACGTATAGGCTTGTGAGAGTACTCTCGGATGTCTAGGTTTGCATGTTTTCTTCTGTTTCAGTTACCTGTCTGAATCCTCAAGGTTTCTTCTTCTCCAGGAAGAGACAAAGGTTATCTCAAAAGTGGAATCTACCAATATAATTTATCTTCCTTAGATTTCTACTTTCCTTCTTCACTTCAAGTATTCCCTCTGTTGTCCAAGTTTCAAGCCTGTTCTTATTTATCCCTTGAGCCAATTTACAGCTAAGTTATATGTACTCACTGTTTTAAATCCTTCTTTGGTTTTATTTTCTTGATGATGAGTGAGAGTAAATGTTTAGACAAAACAGAAGGTATTTTTCAATACATATTGTACTGTGCTCTGGCCTCGTTGCTTTATGGTTTCAATGTTGAAGGTGGGGAATTATCTACTGAAAACTGGATTGGCTTCTGAAGGGTCTGTCTTTACCTAGATTTTTTGTACCTATTCTGGATGTTCTGTTCAACTCTTGTTAGAAGGCAAAGTAAATTAATTGAACCTGTAAGTGATGTTGTTCTCCTGGCAAGAGTAGGAAAGTTGTCACAAGAAGTGAAGAAAAAGAGCAGTTTCCTCCTATGTCCTCATACGTAGAAAGAGGATTGTGAGAAGGAAGGTTGTTTTCTCAATATATCCAGAAAAACAGCTTGTGCAGTCAGATGAACAACATTACATAAAAAAAAAATAAATCCAAGGTTCATCATCAGTTCTTCTAATGCAGAAAAAAATACCTGAGAGCCTAAATATTAGCCAAATAAACCCCAATACATGTTTTAGAAGAGTAAGATAGGAAGCACAAATAAAAGAACATGGCAAGTTACCTCAAGGATGGTAGGACTTTTCTATAGCTTTTGCAAACCAGCAGTCCATCCGTCCTTCCTTCCTTCCTTCCTTAGCTGCTCTTCACTGCTCTGCCAGCTTGACAGAGGCACTGGTGTGACCTGTTGTAAAACACACACATGCTAGTTGGTTGCCTGGACACATATATTGATTAGCTGATTACTGCCAGGAAAATACAATCAAATTTAATTGCACTTAGGTGTGTTAGAGAGAGCAACTAATTTGGATATTGCCGTTCTGCTGATTTTACCAAGTGTGTAAGAAATTATTTATTAATTTCTGAAAAGTACAGGCAGGGACAAGCCCTCCTAATGCTCCTGCAGTAGTGGATTTTGGGAACAGATGTTGATGAGCTCTCCCTAAACTGCTACTGACCATAGCAGTATCCCAGTGGGTGATAGCTGGAAGGATATTTCCTATGTTCTTAAATGCAATGCATCTGTACCCATCAAATGTGGTTGAAGTTGGCTGATAGCTTTACAGGTTATGAGGGCTGTAGAACAACTAATAGGAAGAGAGACTATAAAAGCTTCATTTCCTTAGAAACCAGGCAAAATTATTCCAACTCATTATCTCTGTATTAATTATTTTTGTAAAGATTGCCTTTATTTGCTTTAAATATCTAAGCTAAACTGGTACAAAACTCACCGTGTACTGGATTTTCATAAATATTTTGAGATTATATCTTTATTTGCTGGAGAAACATGAAAGCAACAAGGTAAATATAGCAACTTATTTTTACCTGTCTAAATCTAAACAATGCATTTCCCTACTTAACATTTCAGCTCCTGCCATGAAGGTAGAGTGCAACTCATTATCTCTCTGCTTTCACTCCAGGTCATTGTGTCTTTACAAGAGCAAGACTGAAAGCAGTCACCTCCAAGGCCACATCCTCCAGTAGACTTCTCATACATGCTGTCACTTGTGACTTTAATCCTGAATGGAATACCACTACTACAAAGAAACCTCAGGAAGTAATTGGCTTTCAATGATGCAGCCAATGATGCAGTTTATGATGTCTCTGTGGAGGTACACCATGCTTCTAATTACATCTCAAAATTCCCTTTTGCTTTTCTTGGTTTTTGGAGTGGTTTTTTTTGTTTGATGACATAATATGTTTTTGCAGAAGCTTGCAAGACTTAGCTCAGGTCAATCAGGGAATCTAACAAATACATTGAGGTTAACACTGATAAATTCAGACTCTTATTAATTTAGCTTTAGTAGAATTTCTTCATTTTATTCCTATTACTTTAGACTCCATTTGAAATACAATGGTGAAAATATAACCAAACCTGAACTCTATTAACCTAATTATAAGTCTGTATCCTCTTGCTTCTTTTAAAAATTGCTAACCACACGCAATATCACAATAATGATTGAAATGTGAATGTTTCTGTATATTAAAGCTGGCAGGAAGGTAGCACTGATTGTAAAAGAAAAAAAATTCAGCTGTATAAAGACTCAGTGGTGAAAGGGAAATATTGGGAAAAGCTGGGAAAACAGCACTCAGAAGTCATTAGTCTCCATTGAAAATTTATTATTATTGTTATTCTCCTTGTACTTTTTCAGTCTAGAATGATGACTGACCTTAGAAACATCTCTTAGAAATATGTATTTCAGAAGCATTCAGAGTTGATGTAATATCCAGTCCTCAGAGCAGAGAGAACATAGCCAGTAGCTCAACCTAATAATTAATTCTGGTTACAACCCTTATGACTTGAGCAGCTTAGCTTCCTATGTGGTATTCTATGATTTTCCACTACATGCAAATAGTAGTTAACAACAGAGGTTTATCCATGATTATAGGGACAACAAAGCTTATGCTGTCCCTTTCAGGAATATTCATATAATAAACTTTGAAATTTTTTGGTACAAACTACTTCAATGATAGAAATAAAGACATTTCAGTACTAAGGATAATCAGGGACAGTTCTCTGTTCTACAGTGTCTATAGATTAAGATTAGATCTGTTTTCAGAGATATGCTGTCTCTCAAACTAAATTAAAATGTCTGAGAGAAAATACTGATGTCTGAGGTTCCCTGGCATGAACTCTTTGCCTGGGCAGACTAATTGTCCTTGATAATCTTTATATTTCTGGACTGATGGAAAGTCCTTTTTTACTTTAAACAAATGACTACTTGTAAAGGCATATATTTTGGTCCAGTAAAATATATATATGTGCAGTGAAGGCATTTTGACTGAGGTACTGATGTTTCAAATAGCTATGTGAAATTTTTCCCTTCTTTGTCTTTGTGTTTAAATGTACAGCTTGTCACTACATAATTAACATGGAATGTTGATATTTTGAATTCAAGTATCCTTCATTAATCTGACTACTGAACTTGTTAAACAATACTAAAGGAATTTTAGACATTCAGAATTAAATATATAATATAAATATGAAATCTTTATGATTTCTGTCAAAATTTTAAACTGGTCTTAAAGCTAGATTGAGAATTTATTTATTCATTTGTTTTAAATAGGCTTTCAAAATGGTGTAAGAATCACAGGAGGAACAATGGTATTTAATATTTAAAGAAAGTTCTGAATATTTTAATGCTGAAATGTATTTTCTGTTTTAAGGAAAAAAATAGAGCTGTACTAAACCAAAAATAAAAATGAGTAACATAAATCAATGAATAGTCCCTATTCTAAATAGCCCATCATTGTTAAATGTTTATTTAAAGACTGAAAACATTAAAATTACGTTATACATAGATTAACTTGTGGTTAATTATGAAATTCTTATTAACAGTTGTAGGACACTGATTATTCTTTAACAGCCTTGTATGAGCTGTGCTTACAGCTTATCCTCAGACTGAAAGCTTCAAAATACTTCTCACTTAGAAAGTAAATTATTTGGTAGCAGCAGTAACAGACAGAAATACTTTCTTAAATTTCTCATTTTATTTTGTTTGTTGAAAAAAGCTACGTTTCAGATTTTTGGATCTATCTAAGCAGTACAAATGAAGCAAAGTTGGCTTTCTGGCACATATGTTGGCACAAATGTTTTGAATTGATTGCACTTTCTGGGTTTGTTTCTGTTCCTAGCTGTTAGGAGAGTCAAAATGTTTTGGATCAGCACAACTTGAACTAGAATATGTAATTAGAAGAAGGTTTATTATGAGAAAGACATCATGCTCTTCTTTCTTTCTTTTCCCTCATTGATGGACATTTTCTGAAGCACAAGACCATCTTTTTCTTGTCTTCTAGCACACAGGCAGACCAACCAAAACAGGTAGGACAGAATAATAAGTATCTTTAATAAAAAAAAAAAATAGTTTTCCTGCATGTGAATCATATTCTGGAAGCTTTTTATTGACCCCAAGCAGCTTTGTCAAACCCTCCTGGTGGGTGGGTCTGAATACCTAAGGTTCTTTAATGCACCTTAGTTGCATAGTTTGCCCTTTTGTGTTGTCAAATGAAATGTGTCAGTGTAATTACATGTTTCAGTGCACAGCACAGTGCACACAGATATTCATAAACGACTTTACATCTCCCTCTTAACTGTGGCACCAAAAATTTAAATAACTCTTTCTGAAATTAGAGGAAATTCCTTACAGCCAGAGAACCCATAGAGTAGCTTTACAGGAGCAAAAGCTTGTGTTTGTCAACATGAAGCTGTTCTGGTGGACCCAAGCAGGGTGTCCTGGGCTCTGACAGATGCAGGTTTTGGTGGAGGTGGCTGAAACTGCTTCAGGGCTGACTCCGAACACAGTCCCTTTCCTCTGGAGGCATCCGTTCTCATGTCAGCCTCCAGTTTGACCACTGTGGCAGTAGTGCTTAGCTGGAGGAAGGGTGAGTGGGGGACAGCTCTCCTCTCATGCACCAAGGCTGTAAAGCTGCTAGAGATGTAGGGCATAGAGTCTCTTTCTTCCACCGTCAAGGCAATGGAGAAGGATTCCAATATAAAGAAGCTTTCTTGGTTGTGTGTGTTAATGGTGTCTCCCAGATTGTAACTACATCTCCTCTCTGATGTGTAATGGGGAATGACTTCTCATCACTTTCTGACCGGGAAAAGAATGCAGTGTACTCAACTAAGAGTGATTTGAGCTGATACTTTTTCAAAATGATCACCTGGAAGGAAAGGAATGGGAAATGAAACACGAATAGGATGTGTCCCTCATGCTGAGGGACATAGTTCAATTTAGTAACAGACTTGGCAGTATGAGGTTAGTTATTGGACTCAATGATTTTAAAGGTCTTTTCCAACCATAAGGATTCTATGATTCTATACATTTCTCTCACGAGGAGAAAGTAAAGTTGAAGAAATATAATAACAAGATTAAAAGAAAATAACACTACATATGATTAATAAGCATAATAAAGTTAACATACAGTGAGAGAAAATAAATGTAACCCTTTCATCTTTTAACAGATAGACCTTGTATTCAGTGAAATTTGCACATTTAAAAGATAATATTTCCTAACTAGCTCTTTCTTTAGTCCTTGGTAAGAATATCTAAAGTTTTCTTACTGGGGAATATAATATGGTGAGATTCAGGTGGCTGGTAACCTTTGCATTGATAGAGTGCATTCTGCCCCTCTGTGAAGCTGCAGTGAAGCCTGTGCACTGTGCCACTGTCAGAAACCAAAAACTCTTGGAGTGTTTTATAATGGGATATTTTGCTTCAGAAATGAAAGAATGAAAAAAGATTTCTGTTAAAGGCTGGTGTCTTGAAATCCTACTATTGGTAACAGCAACGTGTGCTGAGTAGGGACCATGCCACATCCCTCAACTTGGCCTGAGGTGTCCTAACAATAGTGGTCGCAAGGACTGTAAGGATCAGTTTTTTAAACATTTAACTTCTGTTATTTCTTCACCTAGACAACCAAACTGTTGTGCCTTGATGATTATGAAAGCACTTGAAAAATGTCAATGTATATCATTGAGTGGAGAATTTCAGGCCATTATTTTCTTTAAAACATAAATGTTATTTTCACATGCATGTTTATAGGAAAAGGAAATCCATATTCTTAACTGAAAAAATGCTTTGTAAATCAATAATGTATGGGATCCTTTATGGCAGATACAGCCTCTGTGCCAGATGTACAGACTACCGTGAAGAGTTGTAGACCTTTCCAGAAATAAACTCTCCTCAATCCCACCTCCAACCAAAGGACCTCTCACTCTCCATTGAATTTAAAAGGAGCTCAGTCTGCCATCTTAGACCAGATGCATAACTTCTAAGCAGTTAAAGTGAAGCTAGATATTCCCACATATAGTAGGTGGAATAAAAATATCTGTGGTACAGATACTGAAGTTTTAAAAGGAGATAGGAGCAAGCAGAGTGGGCTTGTGTAGGCAAGTAAATCATTTGTTCCAGATGGTGTTTTGCTCCAGTAAAAGCTGCAGATTCTGTTAAAGATACTTTTGTGCCCCTCAACATGGCATTTGAACAATTTGCAACTAGTGTATCCACAACATTAATAAAAGATATTAACAGAAGAATAAATGGTGGCTGCCATGAAGCACCATTCTTGGCAGAAGACAGAGAAGTTGAAGTAGCTGCAATAATAGTAAGAGGACGGGAAAACACACAGCAAGCTGCAATGAGGAACCGCAGCTGGGAGCCCCTGAAAGAAGCAGTTAAATATACTCACTTGCCACAAATGCAGCTGCTTCTGGGACCAGTCGACATTCAAGAAAAGGCTCTAGCAAACACACAGGATATTCTGGAGGAAATTCTCAGTGTTTTGAGCACAGATTTCTGTAGAAATTATTCTATCAATGTCTGTAATAATTCCTGACTCAAAAGTGTGTGCATTTGTAGAAAGTGCCTGGGGAGATTTTTAATTTGTTTTCCCATTTAAACAAAATTCCTCACCCAGAACCATAAACAAGGAGTTTAACAAGGAAAATAACAGAACGTTCATGCACATGGATACACAGATACATGCACTCCAAAAGCATTTGGCCAGTTAGCATGTGATGGGCCTTTTAAGTCTTTTGTTCCCAGAAAATCTAATATCTTGAAAATGCTGTGTTCAGCTTCACTGCTGGGTTTCAAAACAGGGGCAAGAGATTGTGGGAAATTCCAAATTACATCCTTGTCCTCCTCTTATTTCTTTTAAACAGTCCTTCATTTATTATTGCTTTCCAACTACTTGCACGTAAAGATAACACTGCGAAGAGAACTCCAAGACAAACAGGGCAGTCCTTCTACTCAAACTATAAAAGAAAATGAAAACGAGAGTCCTCTTTCCTGACTTGAAAACCTAGGTAAGCATATTTTTTAAAATATTAATTGCTGAATTAAGAATTTACATCAATCAATCCACATCCAATCAATTTGCATTCTCAAATTAAAATTAAAGAAAAAAAAAAGGTGGTAATAGAGTCCACTCTGAGATTTCCCATTAGCAATGGTCAGGATCCCGTTCACAACAGTACTGTAATTATGCACAGAAATGATGAATAAAGATTAGACATGTTAAATGATGATTAGAAACCCCATATATAACAAGGACTAGGGGTGTATAATCATGTTTCCAAACCAAAATGTGTAGGTAAATCAGCTGTTTTGGAGATCATTTCAAATACAGCTTTTGCCTGTGTGACCTCAACAGCCTTATCTAAAACGATAAATTGCCAGACTGTGATATAATATGAGTATTTCTGCTGAAATCAAAGGTGCTCATTGACCTGTGTGTTATGAGTCACTTCACCACTTTTGCTTCAGTTTTCCTGCTCATTCTTCATCTGTCTTTTCTTATACTCTAACCTTGAATTAGACTAACCTTGAATTAGACTTTTTCTTGGTTGTTGGTACTGGTGTCAATGTGATAAAGGATATAAATAATAAACCCATTCCATTATGTACAAAATGATATCCTTTCAGATCAACAGGATCCTCATGTACTTTAGACTGTTTCTACTAAATTGTGAATAAAACTTTAGTTATTGTGTTATCACAGTTTCATCTTTAAAAGAATCATCAATAGAATTTTTTTCTGTTGCTTCTGGCAAATAAGGAACAAATATGACTTGAATCCCTTACCCAGAAAAGGCCAACGTGAAGAACGCACTTTGCAATGTAACTTTCCTAGTGAGTTACATATGTATTCGTCTTCTTCTGCCAAGGCAACTGTGGAAAACACTAGGTTATGTCCTTTTCCTGGCTCATCCAAAAGAAAACAAAACTGAACATTAAAGGTCCATGGTGCTGTAGTATGGTTTTATTTGTCCTAGGAAGTGTATATCATGTACTGCTGCAAAGAGATATTGCTCCTCACTCTTATAAGACAAAAAACAGAGTTGACTCCACTGTATGACTAATAGCAGAGTTCTGAAGAGACACTTCAAACCCAATTTATAAAAGCTTTGCAGCTCAAAAGGTGATATGAAAGTTGAAAAGGATAAAAGAAACAGTATCTTAAATGGAAATAGAAGTGCCTTTGATACAAATAAGAGACCAACAGCAGTTCCAAAAAAAAAGTAATTATATCCAAGTAAAGATATTTAATGATTATGGATAATAACAGGTAGTTTACAACCTTGGAGTAAGTCAAGTGCATATTAAACCGATCAAAATAAACTTGTAACAGTCACCTCTGTGTATGACAACCAGAAAATAAATAGAATTAAAGCAGAGACAGAGATTTGAATGAGGTTAAAAGAAAAGAGAAGGCAGAAGAGCATTAATAATGAGGTAAAATAATAAAAAATCAGCTGAGAACAAGAGTTATCTTGGCTCCCAGTTTAGATATTATTCTCTTCTGTTAGTAAGAAAAAAACCCAGAAATAATGCAGTAATAAACATTTGCTAGACTTGGCAACTACAGATAAGTTGTAGAGATTCATTAAACAACACTCCCATGATAGTTGAGGATTGAAAGCACTATGTAAGCATAAATTTTGTACCACTAATCAAGTGACTCAAACCGAACTTTTATATCCAGGCAGAAAAGCCACAAACCTTTATATCCAGGCAAGCCTTTGTATCCTGAAAAAGGGAAAATGGTGTTTAAGACAAGAGAAAAAATAGAGGAAAGGCAAAATATATGACAAGGAATGAAGGGAGGAGATTGGATGTCAAGGGGGAAGCTTGAAGAAAGAGCATCTCATGAAGAAGATATAATGGAGGAAAAGAATGAGAAATACTATGTCACAGTCTGCTTATTGGTGAGATTTACTTAAAGGAACTGAGGTACCACAGTCAGGATCTTAAGCTGGGATCCAGCTAGCTGAGATGGCAGCCTTAAATTATTAGTTACCAAACTGTCTTTCTGAAATAAATGACTGAACTGTCTGACCATGAGCAGGCAGGAGTGAATGTCTCTTCCAGAGGAAGACCTAAAGTGTCAGGGACCATTTAAATTTTTGGTTGAAGCTTCATGATTATGGTCGAGGGCTGCTTTCCGTTTTCCTTTCCTAATTTAGCATGTCACAGAAGTGTTTGTAGCATGAAGGCCCAAAGTCTGCAGCCTGAAATTAAATAATGTGACTACCTTCCTCTTAAATGATAACATTAATGAGCTGTGTAGGTATTGTGTGCAAACAAAGTCACAAGTTTCTTTGGCATCAGTGCTGTTTCAGACACAGTTACAAGACATTGGATTTAGGGATGTCAGGAAATTGGGATCTTCCGTCTGTGAATGTGCATGCTTCTGAACAAGAGAGACACAGCTAGGGGAGGCCCAGGTTCAAGTCCATGCTTGAACCTGATTGGAAATCACTGATTCCTAAAACAGACCTGAAACTGTCTTTTCTGCATATTCAGGGTGTCCTTTACCTTTCATGCAAGTACATGAGTTACTCTGAAGACATATGCATGCTTTATCCTCTGTTCATGTTAACATGAAACCAATAAGAGCACAACCAGCTGGCTAGAAGAGAGGAGAGCAGCAGATGTCATCTACTTTGACTTCAGCAAGGCTTTTGACACTGTCTCATAACATCCTCATCAGAAAGCTCAGGCAGTGTGACTTCGATAAGCGGACAGTGAGATGGATCAAGAGCTTAGTCCAGAGGGTGGTCATCAATGGCACAGTCGAGTTGGAGGCCTATGGCCAGTGGAATTCCACAGGGATCAATTCTGGGGCCAGTCTTGTTCAACATCTTCATCAACAACTTGGATGAGGGGACAGAGTGTACCCTCAGCAAGTTGGCTGATGACACCAAACTGGGAGGACTGGCTGATTCCCCAGAAGGCTGTGCTGCCATTCAGCGGGATCTTGACCAGCTTGAGAGTTGGGCAGAGAGAAACCTCATGAGGTTCAACAAGGACAAGTGCAGAGTCCTGCATCTGGGAAGGAACAAACCCCTGCACCAGTACAGGCTGGGAGTCGAATTGCTGAAGAGCAGCTCTACAAAGAGAGATCTAGGAGTCTCGGTTGATAATACACTAACCATAAGCCAGCAATGTGCCCTCTTGGCCAAGAAAGCCAATGGCATCCTGGGATGCATCAGGAAGAGTGTGGCCAGCAGGACAAGGGGGATTCTCCTCCCCTTCTACTCTGCCCTGGTGAGGCCTCATCTGGAGTCCTGTGTCCAGTTCTGGGCTCCTCAGCTCAAGAGGATAGAGAACTTCTTTAGAGAGTCCAGCGCAGGGCCACCAAGATGATCAGGGGACTGGAACATCTTCCTTATGAGGAAAGACTGCGGGAACTGGGGCTGTTTAGTCTATAGAATAGAAGACTTCAGGGGGATCTCATTAATATTTACAAATGTTAGATGTCAGGAGGTTGGGGCATCCCTTTTTTCTATTTCACCTAGTGACAGGACAAGGGGTCTTGTGATGAAACTGGAACACAAGAAGTTCCATTTAAACATAAGGAAACTTTATTTTTTTTTTTAATTTTAGTGGAAATATCCTACTTTCATTTTAATACAAGGTATAATCCCTATATCTTTATACGTAGGGGTTTTCTCATTTTTTTAAAAAATCTAGGAAAATTAAATCAGCAATGTGAATGTTTGAGTGGTTCTCCCACCACTGTACTAAGGCCAAGATGAGCAAAAATTGTATTAGTACTTTATTAAAGATTATTTGATTCTTATCATTGTGGTCCACAATGAGACAATGCAGAATAGAAAATATGAGAGCTAGATAAGTACAGTATCTACATTTCTATATTAGTTCAAACCAGAAAGCAGAGGGTGAATTTCACTGTCTATTAATAATATCAATTTATATAGTAAAGTAGGTATTACTGAAGGAGGGACATGTCTGAGCAGAAAAGGAAAATCTGCGTAACCTCAGACTTGTCAGGGACAGGAAGTGGAGAATAACTGTGAAAACCAGCATGGCATCCGCTGTTACTTTCCAGACCAAAACATACAGGTTATATGAGCAATACACTTATACTCCGAGCCTTCACAGTTTTCCTCATTTACAAATAAGTACTTCTTTTCTTAAATTGATTTGTCTTGGTATGGACTCACATTGCTAGGGCCATATTAAAACCCTGTGTAGATTTGCTAAATCTCCATACAAAACAGATCTGCTGTGTTTGACTGTTTCTACAGCATGTTCCCATATAAAGAATGTATGAGATTGTTAATGTGACGGTCCTTCCAGGCAAAGTCTATTTTCATCAGTCAAGAAGAAATCTGTATCGAATATTACCAGAAGAGGTGAATGTATTTTAATTTTATGAGACTTTTATTATGAAAGGAATTTGAATAATTTAATTTAAAAGCATATTCTCAAGTGGTTTCTTAATAGTTTAAAATTTTATTTTTGCTTTTTGTTGCTGATTGTGTCCTGTAAGAAGTCTGAAAATAATTTTCCCCTATAGACTTTTTTCTCTTTTTCCTGCACAACAAATTTTATTTCTTTTCCTTCTGTTGTTTCAATGCAGTCAAAGAGATTATGATGACTTCTATCTAAACACCATATCTCAAACCTATGTGTGTAGCACCTTATGTTGCAAAAATACTTTTGCTCTGATAGCAGTCAAAATAAAAGCATCATTTTAGTGCTTTATGGTTGCTATGGCTCCTACAGGAGAATTACAAAAATGATGATGTCTCCACTGGTTACACAAATCTAGTGCCCACTATTTGTACTGCTTTAGGACAAAGCAGATGAGGAAGAGAGGAGCTTGTCTCCCTTGCAGCCTTCTGTAAACACCATGTTTAATTTCTATGGCTTAACGTGACAGCAGTTTCAGGATTCTCAGCTTTAGTATACCACTAACATATGTTCAGTGAGGAAGATAACGTGATGTTATTGTGCTGTTCTTGTCACTTGAGCTCCAGGTTTGGTCAGAATCATTCAGAGGCTGATAGTCTGCAATGATGAATGCTGAAAAAATGAAGATTGTTTGTTCCAATTTGATCTTTGAGGAATATGTGCAACACTTCCTGAATTACCAGTTTGACACTGTAATATGTTCAGCAGCAATACCGGGCCTCTCCTCTCCTCTCCTCTCCTCTCCTCTCCTCTCCTCTCCTCTCCTCTCCTCTCCTCTCCTCTCCTCTCCTCTCCTCTCCTCTCCTCTCCTCTCCTCTCCTCTCCTCTCTTTCCTTAAAGATTTTGTATTTCCTGTTGGCTATGTGTTTTGATCTGTACCATGCTGTGGGTGAAAACATGAACACATGCCAGCATAGATGGTGAGACAGTGGACTAAAGTGCTGGGATAAGGGGATGGATTATAATGGGACTTTCTGATGCCTTAACTGCTACTGAAAGTTTTCTTTTAGGGAAATAACTAACTATAGACTCAGTTCTGCTGATGATCCTTGGAAATGGAGATATTTTTGGTGCAAAGACCTACATGAGAGATATGGGATATAAGCAAGCTCCTTAATCCTTCTGCCTTATTGTTACTAAGGTCTCCAGCTTGATTCTTCCTAAGGAAATCTCCAGTAGTCTTGAACTGGGGGTGAGTGTCCAGTTTCCTTTTTTTTTTTTTCTCTTAATACTGTGATGATACAAAAATATTTTTTTCCTGAGATGAACTGCACCTCTTCTTCTGAATTCCAGTCAAGAAAATGTTGAAAGGTGTTGACAACACCTTTGAAGGGAGCTTCTTCAGTCATCAACTACTTGAAATAGACATCACATACAAGGGCTTTCTCAGTTTGTACAGAGAATATGAATTAAATTTTGGATACTATGAAACCCAGAAAAGTAGATGTTCAAACAATGTATTGGATTTTAGAAGATTCATGTAAATCAATAGTAACTAGAAGTCATTTCTCCATTCTAAATCAGATTTGTCTTGAAATGTTTTTCCTCATAGAACTCAGAAGTACATGTAATTTAAAATTTTCTTGAGAAAGCCATTATTAGTTTATAGTGAAAGACAGACAAGGCAACTCTTTAATTGTTTTAATGCATTCAGTAGATCTCTCACAATTAGAGCCATTAGAGTAATGTAAATAGTATAGAAGTTTATCATTAATTCTAAAGTAATTCAGATTTGGGCACCCAAGAGCACAACATTGTCACTTTTGTAGAGCATTTGATCAGAGGTGTATTTATAGTTTGAAATTATTTCCATCACTGCTTACTTTGTTTTAATAATTTCATACATTTATGCAATGTGTCATAGAGTGACATGGAGATGTGTTAATCTACAGAGTCTATTCCAAGTCTCTTAATTATGCAGTTTTATTGTTAGTGTCTGAAATCTGCAGAAATTCATCTTGCAGTATAAATCTGCAACATTCAGTACTCCCCCCAAATTACTTCTGATATAGAAAATGTTTTTAGCTAAAAAAAACCTTGGCAAAACTCTTTCCTTAAGTAAAGTTTTAAGAATTTTTTTTGTTAAAAGTTTTCAAAGATTTATGTCCTGGATGATTCTTTTTTTCCAATATCCATAGCTATCAGGACAAAGCATTATATTCAGATCCATACCCATGGATTTTGGTTTCAGATTGTTGTAACCTTGATCCCTCCATTATGATCTCAGTGATAGACCTTTGTGCCAGAAGTCAAATTAGGCTATGCAATTGTCTCAGGAGAGGACAGAATGATGGCTACAATTGATGAGGTGTGGCATCAAAACTTCACAAGCCAAAGTTTTTACCAGAAGACCTCACGCCTTGAAGAGAGAAAGAAGGCAATATGTTATTTAGATTTGCCAAGTTACTAAAAATACTCTCTGAAACCCTTAGAAGTAATTTTATTTTAAGGAACACTTGTCAATATCCTCATATACTCAATTTGATTTTATTCTTGATCCTGTTTCCCTTTTCTCATCCTTGGATGGAACTTTAAAAAATAAAACAAGAAAGTGAAAGACGGAGCACTAAGAACTAAGCGTTGCTTATTCTCCAAAACTACATTCAACAGCTTTTTCATCCCCTTGGATCTCTGTTCTGTTGCTCTCTTACATTTAAGTTGGCCTCCAGCTCAAGCAACTCCTAAAATACTTTTGGCTCCCATAGGACATACTCAATGTGTGATTTCTCCTTTGTGTATGTATTTCTTGGATTTCTTGCCTTAGTCTTCAATCTCCATTATCAGAGAAGCAAGTAAAAGGGAATTCAAAAGCAGTAGGACTGAAGGTGATTTTCACAGAAAGCCCATGAAAGCTTACCTAATTAACTGAAAATTTCAATAGGAAAAAAAAAGGAATTATTGCAAAAAACTGAACTAGTTCTGCCAATTTTATTTCTTACAACTTCTACATTTTCTGCGTGATGTTATGTGGCTTTACACTCTTCAGCGGACACTTAAAATCATAGTAGAAGAATCCTCATGATGTCTTATTTCCTTCCAGCACAGTTCTATCTCCCAGCTTTGCCATTTTGGGACATCACTGTTTAGTGTGGAAAGAAAGACATACAATCATGACAAAAAGAAGAATCTTTATTGATTTGTGCATTGTCTCTCTTTTTAAATCAATTTTTCCACTTCTTCTTCTTCCTTATATTTATATCTCTTCTTGCACTTATGTTCAGAATTCCCGGGGAGTTACAACAGGCAACTGACAAAAAATGAAGTGTTGTAGAAATGCTCTCTACAGGAGAAAAAGGGAAAAAAAAAAAAAAAAAAAGATGGCAAGGGAATTTATTGGTATAGGAATCTTCCTGAGCTGAACCAAATCTTTCTTCTACTTCAGGATAAAAACCCAAAAAAGCTGACAGCTCTCCAGCCTAGGTTTATGGAGCCCCAAACCAAAAAGCTTTAATGAGGACATTTTTTTTCTTGGAGTTATTTTTCCCTCACTGAAATAGAGTGACTCCTTCCTGACTGAGTAAACTTGAAGATTTGCAGAACTTCTACTAAAATCACTTTCCCAAGTGCAAGCCAACATCAAGGCATCGTGTTTTTTAATTAGTTACACTATCAAAGAGTTTCTCAACATGACTCTGTTACGCTGTTTTCCAGATGGGATGGAGTTCTGTGAAATCTCTGTTCTTTTAGTACCGCTAATCTTGCCTCATGACTCAGAGGCTGAAAGCCCTAAATAATGTTGATAATCCTCTGCAGTCTCTTTTCAGTCTTAGCAATGCCTTTCCTCTAATGAAATATGTTATATGCTTTGCAAGAGAGATCCCATGATTATTTTTGATACTAAGCCTTCACTCCATGCTTAGTGACATTGCAAGTCGTTCTTCTGATTTGTATCATAGAAAAGGATTTAGAAAGCCAGACTTTGCATACATTATATGATCTGTATATAATAGAAAGTATAATTTTCAGAATCCACATAATATTTAACATACAAGCCTAGCTGGTTTCTCTGTGAAAGACATAAGGAATTCATGGCTTAGTGAGAGACATCTACATTTAAGTGTCTACATGTGAGCTTGCAAAGATACTTAAGCTATCCCTATAGTCAACAAAGGTCTTCCTAAACATCATGTGTGTGCCTGACAGTGCTAGTATAATCTGTGGGTATAACAGCATTGCTCTAACACCTGTAGAAAACAAAAAGATGTGATAAAAAGGTGTCTATCACTTCAGACTTGTGCAAAGAAAAATTAAGAAGTGCAAAATTTTGCATATGTTAGTTAATTTACTGTAATTGTACATACAATGTTATACATTATAATGCAAAACAGCTCTTCTAATTAATGTGCTGAAAAGGTAACTATCTACTGTGTATTTTCTATGTGTATGTGATCTATAGACTCCAGTGAGGAAGGCAGTATTTTCCCATATTCCTACTCAAGAGTGTTGTCAGTAGTTATTCCCTACCTTTTGATAAGACCCATGAAAAACCCCACACTGAAGACACACACACAGACACAAAGACACATACACACAAGTGCCACCCAGCTGGGAGGGGATCAGACTTCATTTTACTTTTCTAATTCAATGAAATTTTCATTTTTATCTTTTTTTTCGTGACTAAAATTGTGCAACGAAGCAACTGTGTAAACAACAATCAATGACAGAAGTAACTTTCATGACATGTGAAACATGTCAAAGAATAGCATACATTTTTAAAAGTATGTGCTCATGCAGGGAATTAGTTTTATCTTGAGCTCCTCCTCAATATTAAAGAAAAATAATTTCTCTTCTGGAAGCTTATTGACATAATAACATTCCTTTTTTCTCCTCTTTTTTTTAGAGGTTAAGACAGAAAAAACATTAACCTTCTGCACTAGCTGGTGACAAGCTCATAAAAAAATCTAAATATCTGTTGACCCTATGGTCTCAGAGCTTCAAGTAGTCTGTACATAATAGAGTTGCACTATAAAAGCTATTTTTGTTATGAACAAACTCTTTATGTATGCATAAAATATTTATCTTCATGGCTGCAGTTTAGGATAATGAATATTCATATCTTCAGTAACACGAAAGCTGGACAAAGTGGAAACATCTATTTGGTTCCATAAAATATGCAATCAAAGGTTATCTATCAGGGCACATTAAAGTCTAAAGGACTTTCTAAGTTCTTTTAGGTTATGGAAGAAGTTCACCCTATAAATTTAAAGTGGATGGAGTCTTGTAAACAGGAGCTACATAAGATCTGCAAAGAACCTAAGGAGTAGAATTATCATTCAAGAAAGCTGGATATTTATCTCTGTTAGAGGGACATTCAGCTAACCTAAGGTCATCGTCCACCTTTATTCTTTCCTTTTGCTTTTTATTTAAGTTGCTAAGATGAATGACTGAATTTCTGTCTGGAGGTATTCAGAGACACCTTGCTCAGTGGCAGACGTTGTCATTGCTAAGCACTCTGACTTTAAGGCTGTCAGAGCAATACAATATTTAAGTAACATCAATGCATTCAGAAGGACAGGTCACCAAGTCCATATCTAGACTGATAGCTGGAGCATCTCACAGTGAGTCCCTGAGACTTGGTGCCCTCTCTTTATTGTCCCTGTTGGGATCCTGGCTGATACATGGGTCCATAAATAAAGAGAGCGCACCAAGTCTCAGGTTGGCTCATTTATTTGCAGCTGAGCAGACAACTGAGGTAATCAAAGGGTTCCTGGAGCATGGGGAGTGGAGGAGAAGCAAGGAGAGCCACCAGGAGTAAGCAGCCTTTGCAAGGGGGATGATCTTGCTGGGAGGCAGAGCTGCAGCAACTGAGGGGGATTTAAATGTTTCCTGGGAAGTGCAAGCAACCAGGAATGCAGCAACCAGGGCTGGCAAACAGGGCTTGGCACAGCAGCCAGGTGTGATGCAGCAGTTTGTGCAGCAGTTCACACAGGCTGGGTGAGCAGGGAGGATGAGCAGGGGACAACCACACAGCCCAGACAGAGCCACAGGCCAGAGAAGTGCTCCTATCTCAAGCTAACAAGATGGTGGGCACTCACCCGAGGGCTAAAGCCAAGGCTTAGATGGAGAATACTCTGGTTAAGATCAATATATCCACCCAGACAGAGCCAGTCAGCAAGGATGTTTAAGACCAGGTGGAATGCAGGGGATGTGTAGGATGTTTAGGCACATCAGCTGCTGAGGTAACTAAGTGTCATAGGTGCCCTCAGGCACAAGAGCAGTAGCATCAGGTGAAGGAGCTGTAGGAAACCACTAGTAGACTCTGTAGTATTAGAGGAACAGAGGTGGAGATTGACAGACTTCCACAATCAGGTACAGGCCTCTAGTGAATCCAGTATGCCTTGGACCCTGGTAACAAAAAAAAAAGCAGGGATCCCCTTCATAACTTCCCTTCCAGAGAGCCAATTACAAATAAGTATGAGGCATTGAAAATGGGGGACTTAGACGAGCAAGCTCCAGAAGGGAAAATCCCATCAAACAATTCAACATCAACTGCTCTACCAGCAATGGGAACCTTAGAAAGATCGCTGACAGTGTCCTATACTTTCTGGAAAGATGAGTATCTTTAGGACTCCATAAGCATGCCCACCTTAACTGGGGTATGTTTAGGCTTGGAATTTATTATAAATTATTTCTGTTTCCATTATTTACTTTAGAGGAAGACAGACTGCTGCTGCTCTGCTTTTAGAAAATGTAGGTAACTATGCGCAGAATACAGCTAATTTGCTATATGGATTATATTGATTCTGCACCTTTAACAGATCAGCTTAATTTGATGAGGGATAAATACCATAATGAATTAGTAATAGTTTCTATCCATAAAACTAAATGATTGGTTTCAGACCACCAGAGACTGCAGTGCTTTTTAGGGACCTCTTCAGTATTTAAGAGCTAACATACTGTTTAAACTCCCTACAGTTCAGAGCTGTTTGAATCCAAGTTTTGAAGCAGTCATGCCTCCATTTTGTACTAAATGTTTTTGAGGTGCTTAACCTTCATCTCCCTTGTGTGACTAGAAGTGTGAGAAAAGTCGCAGTTCAAATACCTCTCACACCTCACCTGTACAGGAAAACCATAAAGGTCAGTGGTAAAAGGACTGGAAGCTGAGACCTCTCCTCCTGGTGGGACAAATGGAGAAACTGATTCAGATTCCTCCTTTTGCATGTTTTCTCTGTAGTCTCTCATGTATTTCTCTGTGGAAGTAGTCATCATGGACAAAGAATGACCCCGCATCCTGTGCTGAGAAGGTGACCATTTCAGATGTGTTCCTGTGATTCTCCCTTTGACATTCTCAGCCAATGCTTCATCAATACTGCAGATAATGTGTTGGTTTACATGGAACAGCATTTTCCAGGAAAAAATGTCTTTTACTGAAAGACTTATCTCACTCTAATGGCAATGTTGCATAAATCAGAATGCTACAGGGCAAATGACTGCCATAGCAGGATTTATTTGTTTGTATACTCCCCAGCTCTTTGTCTAATGTAGTCCTGGAAATCCGATTTCCCACAGTCATCTTTGAGCTTGCTCCTGCCTTGCAAACCTCACTCATTTTCAGTTTCTCATTCCAAAATTTATCTTTTCTTAATTTCATCCCATTACTTAATTTATAACCGTTACATAGGTTCATGATTAACGGTTAGAATGTCAATGCACTAGCACGTTGACAAGATTGACAGTATCAGGGCACATTACTCCTTTCTGAGTATCTTCCTCTACCCTTTGTGAAAATTAATTTATGGCCGATTAGGGACATCAGGCTCTGCAGCAATGCCACACATCGTGTTCTGACTCCTGGCTGGCTTGGCTTATTAAAGTATTTTAGAAACTTGGCATCAACCCGTACTAGAGCTGTGAATTGCTCTGTTGTAGTAAAACAATCTTACTGTCAATTCTGTTGATTTTAAAATGAGAGTGGTCTGATCAGACCTTTCACATATGGAGGTAAACAGTTGGTTCTGTTTCTTTCAAATGCATCCAGAAATATGCCCACTGGGGCTTCATGAGGCTGAAGGGAAAATGTTGTCTTGTGAAACAATTTTATCTTCTGAGGTGAGGTATATCGGCTGGTAGTGACAGCTCTGTAGAAACAGCAGAGATAAAATATGCTACAAAGGTTTTAATCATATTCATATTTAATTAAAGTAGAGCTTAAACATTGTGCCCTTTGGGAAAAAAAAAAAAACCAAAAAATGAGAAATAAATGAATTCACTTTGTTTGTGAACCTTTAGAAGCAAATTGCCATGAACTGACAAAATAAGCTCAACTAGTATCTTAGTTACTGCAAATGTTCTTCCACTTTCTACTCTTCATGGATGACGGATGATGCTGGATCTGCTCCCTGATGCATTAATTGCAGGATTATGATTTAAGCACAGTAGCTTTATTTTGTACTATTGTGGCTACAGTGTTGGCTGAGGTTATTTTCCAAGGAAGTAGATATATGCTGAGTGTGTATGTGTGTACTGTCATGATATCCGTAAAAGGGATGTTTAGGTTGTCTCTTGTATATCATAGAATGGTAGGGGTTGGAAGGGACCTTTAGAGATCATCTAGTCCAATCCCCCTGCAGAAGCAGGGTCACCTAGATCAGGTTGCATAGGAACATGTCCAGAGGGGTCTTGAAGACCTCCAAGGAAGGAAACTCCACAACCCCTCTGGGCAGCCTGTGCCAGGGCTCCCTCACCTGAACAGTGAAATAGTTTTTTCTTATATTTAAGTGGAACTTTTTGTGTTCCAGCTTCACCTATATTACTCCTTGTCCTGTTGCTAGCTACTATATAAAAAAGGGATGTCCCAACCTCCTGATACCCACTCTTTAGATATTTATAAATGTTAATAAGATCTCCCCTCAGTCTCCTCTTCTCCAGACTAAACAGCCCCAGTTCCTGCAGCCTTTCTTCGTATGAAAGATGTTCCATTCCCCTGATCATCTTGGTGGCCCTGTGCTGGACTCTCTCCAGAAGTTCTCTGTCCCTCTTGAGCTGAGGAGCCCTGAACTGGACACAGGACTCCAGATGAGGCCTCACCAGGCCAGAGTAGAGGGGGAGAAGAACCTCCCTTGACCTGCTGGCCACACTCTTCTTGATGCATCCCAGGATGCCATTGGTCTTCTTGGCCATGAGAGTGCATTGCTGGTTCATATTTAGCTTATTATCAATCAGGACTCCCAGGTCTCTTTCTGCAGAGCTTCTCTTCAGCAGTTCGACCCCCAGCCTGTACTGGTGCATGGGGTTGTTCCTTCCCAGATGCAGGAGTCTACACTTTTCCTTGTTGAACTTCATGAGGCTCCTCTCTGCTCAACTCTCAAGTCGGTTGAGATCCCGCTGAATGGCAGCACAGCCTTCTGGGGAATCAATTTATTAATATCTCAGCTTTAAATAAAGTATGCCAAATACTCCGGAGCAGAATTTCTGTTCAGTTCTTGAGACCAGGGCCTTTGCAGGCAGCTAAATGCTGAGTAAATATGAAAAAGAGATTTTTAAAAAAAAGGAAAATCTAATCCACAATATTTTTTGGAGGATCTTCTGCTATTTATGTTGTATATGTGTAAAATGCCTGCTGGTGTAGGCAAGAAAGAAGATTGTTTGGCCAAAGGTAATCTTTATTGTTTAGAGAGAAACAAGAATTTCTGGGCAAATTGTATGTGATTCTTGGTCTTACACTGACAGACATTGAGCTCAAGTCACTGAAAGACAAGCCCATGTCTATGTAGTCAAGCACTCCTTGAGGAATGAGATGCTTGTATCACCTTTACCTTAACTCTATTTTTTCCATAATTTCTTTGCTGCTCTGAGTTGGCAGTGAATAGAACTGCATGTAGGATGTAGAATGCAGGCACACCAGAGAATGTATTCTTTCTTTATTCCCTTTGCTATTTGAGGATAAAGACAATTTCCATAAATTAACCCAGTCCTCATCAACAAAATAAAACTCCTCCTTTAACCTGACTTCCTCTGGAGTCTGAGACTCCTGAGGACAGTCTCCAGCAGTATAGACAGAGGAAAAGAAGGCATTCAGTAACTCTGCATTCTCTGTATCCTCTGTCACCCGGGCACCCACCTCATTCAACAGTGGGCCTATATTTCCTCTAGTGTTAGTTTTGTCCTCAATGTATTTGAAGAAGCCCCTCTTGTTGTCCTTGATCTCCCTTGCTAGACACAAGTCCAATGAGGCTCTAGCTTTCCTAGTTGCCTCCCTGCATCCTCTGACTACAGTCTTATATTCATCCCAAGTGGCAAACCCTTCCTTCCATGAACTATAGACTCTCTTCTTCCACTTAAATTTGCCCAGCAGTTCCCTATTTAATCATGTGAGTCTCCTGCCCAACTTTCTTGATTTCATACCTGTTGACCCTCCTAAAGTCCAGGTTTGTGATCCTGCTTGGTATTCTGTTCCTTTCTCTTTCTCTGACTGTGGGGACCACACAGTCACATCCATCTTGTACCACTCCTCCAGCTCCTCTCCCAGCTCAGATTTCTCTTCTTAAATAATGACTGCAGAGGCACCAGATTTGCCTGGCTGGGTTGGAAGTGGGTCCACCTATGGGTCAGGAGATGTTTCCAGAATTGTTTAGTGGTACCAGCACTGCAGCTCACTCCCCAAGTTATTAAGCAAAAAGCAGCTCCACACAAACCCATGACAAAATAATAAATTGTCCTTCAATACCTTGGAAAAATATTGATAAATGTTATGCTACAACAGAGGGAATATGCAGGTTACTAAGACAAACTTGAATTCTGACTCATATTTAGGGTCCATATCCCAGCGCTTCGCTTAGACGTACTTTAAGCAATTTTCCTTGAAGGAGGATATGCTCATTGTCTAACACCTGCAGGATGAATGGCTTGTTGTGGAGCAGTTTGACAGATCCCTCACTCAGCCTCTTATCTGTAGCAGTACAAGAAATGTTTGGAAGTCTATTACAGAGGTGGCAGGTAGATATTAATGAACTCATATGCCACTATTTCAAAGGAGTATGACAGTTTACAAACTACTTGCTTTGCAAAGGAAGGTCTTCCTCATAAAGGCAGAAGCACCCTAACTTATCTTTCTCTGACATAGATTTTGCCTTCCTCTTAGAGACATCTATCCTATAGGCTGATGTTGCCAGCTCTTCTGTTGTGTTGGGAGTGGAAAGCCAGTTTCCAAGCTTGTTCTTGGAGCTCTCATTTTGGTATTTCAGGGCAGATTTAAGAGACCAATGAGTTTCTTTTTCATGTGGATGACAGATGGGTGGTGGCAAACAGGATGTAATGGAAGAAAGACATGACAAACGATGCAGCTAACTTTGTTCTCTACAACTCTCCTTAGCATCTAAAAAGCATAGTAACTTCAGAGAGTGAAAGCAATGTAGTATATCAGTTGAGAAAGTACATAATAAAGCTATGCATCTGACTGGAAAGGGGCAATTCTAGTTCATGGTAAGTTCTGAGTTTTCAGAACAAAAGGAATAAAGCTTCCAAAGTCAAGCTGTCTGTCTTTTTTAGTTTAATCTTCATTTATCTATTTATCTGTTAACTTACTGATAGCTTTTCAGGTAATAGGTCAGTTTCAAACAAATTTAACAGGAGAAGTAAGGTATCAAAACTGTGACATTACATTATGTTGAGCTGAATAATGAATAGTCCTTACAAGTAACAGCAGTTAACACATCACTTTTCATCTACTTTGAAGGTCCAAAGGTCACATCACTTTGTACCTACTGCATGCAGTGTTTGTGTGCATTTAAAACAGTGAAAACATCTTTTGCCTCTTGTTTCATCCCAGTGGCAGGAGGGAAAAACATCAGGAAACAAAAGATGCAAGCTCACATAAATCCTGGCTGCACTGATTTGAAACTACTGAATGAAACTACTATTTTTTTCCTGTGCATTAAAATAAAAAATGACATTTTTCTGGTTTTCAATATGCAAACACCTATATGACATATGTGCATGCTCCAGGAGTAAGAACAAGAGTTGTACTGGATGAGCTCAAATGTCTTCTTAGGAATAGCAAGGCTAGCACTTTGTTTCCAGTGGTGACCAGTGTCAGATGCCTAATGAATAACACAGAAAAGAGGCAGAGTACAGTGAAGCTGATAAAAAATACTATAATTGTACTTCCTTCCTTCCTTCCTTCCTTCCTTCCTTCCAGGGCTGATGGTTCACAGTAATTAAAGGAATCGCTGCATTTAGCTCCTCTTGGTGGATTCCTCTCTTTGCTTTCTCAGTTTATTTCCTAACCTCACCAAATTTTGCATCCAGGTCATACAACAAAGAGATCCACATGGTAACTGTACACTGTACAAAAAAGTGCATCTTCTCATTTCTTTTGAATCTGCCCCTTGCTAGTTTCACTTAATGCCTCTAGTGCTTATACAGAAGAGCATTCCCTATTGACTTTTCCAGTCTACCCATTATTTTCCAGACATTGAGCTATGTCTTGGCTTAAACTCAGACAGCAAGAGAGCACCACACAGCAGCTCACTCACTCCTCTCCCCCACAGAGAGATGGGAAAAAGAAAAGATAACAAAGGGCACATGGGCTGAGACATGAACAGGGTGGGATCACTCATGAATTATAGCCAGGGGAAAAACAAACTCCACTTGGGCAGAAAAAAAATCAATTCAGTCTGCCACCAACTGAAAACTGAGTAGGACCATAAGAAATACAGCCAAATCTTAAAACACTTTCTCCTTATCCCTCCATCCTTCCCAGGCTCAGCTCTGCTCCTGATTTCTCTGCCTTCTCACCTCCAGCAATGCAGGGGAGCAGGGAAGAGGACTTGCAGTGATGATATATTGTCTCTTCTGCTCATTCCTCCTCAGGGAGAAAGGACTCCTCAAATTCTTCCCTTGCTCCAACATGGGCTCTCTCTCAGAGGACACAGTCCTCTAAAAACATCTTTGATGTGAGTCCTTCCCATAGCCTGATGCTCCTCACGAGTTCCTGCAGTGTGGATCCTGTCTGAGGGCTGCAGTTTGTCATAAACAGACTGCTCCAGCATATCCTTCCCTTGAAGCCACAGCCTTCTTCAGGCAGTGCTGCCTACTTCAGCATGGGGTCCTCCAGAAGCTGCAGGCAGATCTCAGCTTCACCATTACACTTCATGGGTAGCAGGGAGTTTTCTGCTCTGGCACACTTCCTCCTCTCCTCCCTCACTGACCTTGGGATCCACATGGATCACTCCCATATCTCTTCCATCCCACTCCATCCCACATCCTCTTACTGCTGCAGATTTCTCCTTCTTAAATAGTGATTACATTGGTGACTGATCTCTCTCCCATCCCACTCCCTCTCATCCCACACCCTCTTTCTGCTACAGATTTCCCCTTCTTAAATAGTGACTGCAGAGGTGCCTGTTTGGCTCAGCCTTGTCCGGAGGGAAGTCTGACTCAGAGACATGAGAGCTTTGAGCAGTTTCTTACAGGGACCACCATGGTAGGTCCTACACTCCTACCAAAACCCCCACCACACAAGCTCAGTACAAGATATCACTCTTCCCTGTTGACTCCTGCTACTTGAATAGAAGTATTTTCATTTCTTTCAGCATTCCATGTATTTTTGACTGTTTTATGAACTTAGGAGTAGACTTGGAACTAGATATACAATGAAGGCACACCATGGAATAATTACATTTTCTGTCTTACATGTTTTGTTTGTTATTCAGTCCTGGGCCAATCTGGAATTTGAATATCTCTCTTGCCTCTCCTGGCTTTACGGTTTATTCATAGCCATATCCTGTAAATGTCAGGCTAAAGAAGTTTTTCAAATAGATATGTTTAACTGAAATATAATTTGGAAAAACCCCATCCCAATCAGTTCTGGTTCTGAAAAGTTTTAAGATCTTTTCTTTATTCAGGGGAAGACATAATTTAGAGTATGAAAATACATTAGACCTCAGATAGTATTTTAATGTAATTTTAATTTTGTTACTGACTTCATAATTTCACTTCACTAGGGAAATGATTTTACATAGGGAATGGTGAACCCCACTTTTCTGTGTGACCATGCTCTTCTCAGTCCTGCTTCCTCTACTAACCCACACATATATTTTGAAAAAGACATTTTTTCTTTGTGGTAGACAACATTTTAAAAATACTTTAAACTTTTAGTTTTTCAACCAAAGTATCTATAGCAGAATGTTGGCTTACTCAGAGTTCAGTGATATGTTTTAAAATTACTTAGAGATGAATACACAGTGAGTTAAAGCTCTATTCAAGCATCTGTAACCAAATATATGGACTTAACTATTTTATTTGGAAATTCCTTTATGTATTCTTCCAGTCAACTGTTAGGAAATGACACAATCTCATACCAATACAGACTGGATGAATCAAATAACTGAAACAGTAAGCTGCAGCAATGCAGTTAATATACAAAATAACAGTATATTTTTTCTATACAGAACAAACCAGATAGATCTAAATTTATTTTAAACCAATTTTAAAATTATTAACATAACTGTCAATGCTGAGTTTTAATTTCACTCATAATTCAGGCATGATGAGATGAGAATTAAATTCTATGGACAGTGGCTTGCAGTTCCCGTTTCTTTTAACTGTCAGACTAGAAAACAGAAACTGCTGAGTAGAATTTATAGAACTGCCAATTGCGCATTAAAGTTTTAGATGTAGAAACCTGCTTACTAAAGCTGAGTAAGGAATAATAAACCCTTTTTTACAGGATACATCCTTCTTACTGGTCTCTAAATACCAGTTTTAAATAGTTCATCATTGTGGATTTTTTTCAAAGAATTAGTGTTTAAAGCATAAGAAAATGTTTTTCTTTCACAATGATACACTCTTGGTTATTTTCAGTTCTGGTAGAGAACAACAAATTTGTTAGTTAATTATTTACAAATTATTTATGAACCAGGATTTGCAAGCCTTAAATGGTTAAAAAATACTGTTGAACAACTGCTTGTACGTCCTTCTGGTATTTTCAACAGATGAGTAGTCAAGATAGACTACTATCAGGTGTTTTGTTTCTCATAATGACCTTCAGTCATTGTGAATTTGATCTGACTTCAGACTGAGAAGATCAGGGAGTCACTGAAAAAGATGCAAGTGAGTTGCTTTTTGCCTCTCACCTTATCAATGCATTTAATGACTGGCAGAATAAACCTGGCATGCTGCTGTTAAGAGAAAACAAATAATGTGATCTTTAAAAAATGATGTTGATTTTAATTTTAAGATTCATTGCATCCTGCCCAAATGTACCAAATGTACCAATGTTGAGTCACTGTTATGTTCCTAGATTGCACCAAGTACATGCAAGTAGTTATTATTCCCTGTAGTGAGGAGGTGATAGTCTGCAAAACATATATCACTGAGTTTCATCTGCACACTCTGCACATCTCAGAGACACTTTTTTTAGAGGCACCAAGGCACCACTGAGAATTGGATACAACATAAGGAATGGTGTCTGCTCATTACCTTTGAGCATTGTCATGTGTTAAAACAGGCAAACAAAACATTGTATTCATATCCAGGTTTCCATTGAAAAATTGACTAACAATTCACAGAATCATTGAAAAATTTAGACTGGAAGAGATCTTTGCGTCCTCCAAATTCCTGTTCAAGGTCAGACTTTTTTCAAAATTAAATAAGTTTGAAATGGCCTTGGGCAAGTTTCAAACATGTCCAAGGATGGAGGTTGCCAAAGCTCTCTTAAAAGCCTGTGTTAACACTTAACCCTTCTCATGGTATTTTATTGCTATCAACATTAAGTTGTCCTTTTGCTGGACGGCTTCTAAAAGTCCATCTCCATCTCTCTGTAGCTCCACTTCAAGTACTGGAAAATGACAGTTAAGTTCTTCATCACACAGTGCTTCTTTGTGTTTAATAAACCTGTTTTCCTCAGCATCTTTTTATTGCATGGATGCAAGAGGCTCCGGGCGACAAGTTATCTCCCTCTTTGTTGATCCTTATTCTTTGCTAGGACATTCAAAACTGGACCAAATACTAGAGACGTAACCTCAGAAGTGTCAAATCAAGGGGAAAAAAGAATTTTCCTTTCCCTGACAGTTACAATCTAGCCAATATAGTGCTGGATGTGGTTGGTCTTCGTTGTTGATAGGGGACACTGCTGTTCACCCACTCATCTACCAGAATTGCCTAGTATTTGGTGTCAGGGCCACCAAGATGATCAGGGGACTGGAACATCTTTCATATGAGGAAAGGCTGAGGGAACTGGATTGTTTAGTTGAGAGGAGACTGAGGGGAGATCCTATTAACATTTACAAATATCTAAATGGTAGGTGTCAGGAGGTTGGGGCATCTGTTTTTTCTATTGTAGCTAGCAACAGGACAAGGGGTAATGGGATGAAGCTGGAACACAAAAAGTTCCACTTAAACATAAGAAAAAACTATTTCACTCTGAGGGTGAAGGAGCCCTGGCACAGGCTGCCCAGAGGGGTTGTGGAGTGTCCTTCTTTGGAGGTCTTCAAGACCCCTCTGGATATGTTCCTATGTAACCTGATCTAGGTGACCCTGCTTCTGCAGGGGGGTTGGACTAGATGATCTCTAAAGGTCCCTTCCAACCCCTACCATTCTATGATTCTGCTTTACTTTGGAATTGCTTTTCAGCCAGTAAGTCTCCATCAGGAAAGGCTACATAGATTTATTCAATTTTAGATGGAGGACTTGCCATCTGCCTTTGTACTTTAGTTCCTGTCAACACATTCTTTCATTTTTTTGAAGGCTTTTTGACGACATCCCTTTCCCCCAGCCTATTGGCTACCCTCCAGTTTGGTATCTTGCAGAGTTGATGATAGTGTGCTCTGTCCAATGGTCCAGGACATCAGTGAAGGTGTTAAACACTATCAAGCTCTTGAGGAATGCCAGTCATTAACTGGTAACCAGTTGGTGTTTTAACTAACTCCCCTTTCAGACATAGTTCGCTGTATTATTCCTGTTTTATTGGTTACTCATTCCATTCATAATTTAACAGGCTGTCCATAGTGTTATTATGAGGGAATATGTTAAAAGCCTTGATAGAGATATCCCCAACAGTGACTAATACTTGAAAATATCAAATTTTGAGTCTTTTTAAGAAAATCATTAATTTGATAAAAAATATATTTATAGAGTGATGATATTAAATACTACAGGATGACTATGCAGAAGCACCATTAGCTTATGAAAGTACAGTGGGTTTTCTTCTATCCATGTTTAGTGTACACCGCCAGAGAGATGAAAACTTGTCTCAAGTGACCTGAAAATTTTATGCCTAACCATAATCTACACACACTAAATTCCATGAATAATTATTCTAATAAATCTACCTTTCTTTAATAAGTGACGATTGTTGCTTTCATATTATGCCTGACATAACTCTTTCCCAAAGGTAAATACAACCCTTCTTATCCCACTGACTTCTTGTAACTATGTTGCCAGTAAACTACTCTGAAATTGTTACATGGCATTGATGGTACCAGCAGCATTTGTAGAATGAATGAAGGCAGCTTTAAACTAATCCATAAGCACCTGAAAGTCCTTACTTTTTGTGTTGTTGGTGGTTTTCAATTATCCATTCTACAGGCAATTTCAGAATCCCACAAAAATGCTTCACAAATTCATTCAGAGAAGACAGATTCCAGGGGGAAAAAAAAAATCCTAGAATTTCCTGAAGTTCATTCCTAACCTATTTGGAACGAATTTGTAAATTGTTTATTTTTCTTTTTCACCACTTTATTTTAAGATTATCGTACCAATGAGGAAGCCACCATAGATATTTCATCATCTATCATTTATGACTGACTTCCTTCATCAAGAAGTTTTTCTTGGTTTTCAACTAGCATTTAGTTTTCATTGCTTCATTTACTTGTTATTATGTCTGCCACATGCATCTCTGAGAAAGCTGAGCTCCTCCTTGGATATCTAACTAGAGATATCCGTTTCTTAAATATCAATTGGCTAAACTATAAATTCAACCTTTCCCCTCTTACTTCTTTCTCCCAGATTCTTCCCAAGTCAGCCATATCTATTAAGAAGTGCCCTGCTTTTAGGACCATCGGGGAACAAAAGACCAAGATTAGCCTCAAGTACCAAAGAGGCTGAGGATTGCCAAAGGACAGGGAGAGCTTAATTGCCACTTAAGGTTCAGGACAAAACAGACCAGGCTACTTGGCTTGGGGAAGAAAACAGAAAATAATTTAATGCAACACCAACTAAAACATAACCATAAAACCCCAAAACGTAACCAAAATAAAACAACATAGAGTGGTACAACAATGAAGAGTCTGACCAGCCCTTTAAGATCACCTTCTCCCCACCCCTCCCCTCTTCCCGGGCTGAGCCCTGATCCCAGTGTTTTTACCTCCTCCCCTCCTGAAAGGCCCAGAGAGGCAGGGAGTGGGGATTTCAGTCAGTCTATTCCTGATAGCTTCTGCCCTTTGTCTCTCCTCTGGGCAAGTGGGCTCGGCACCAGTTCTCCCTGCAAGTCCATGGGGTACCTCACACACGGCAACCCTACACGGGCTGCTCTGACATACGTTTATCCCAAAAGCTGCAGCTCCTCTCTGTCTCTTGTGTGGGGCTGCTCTGCGGCTTGCAGGTTCTCCAGCACAGCCTGTGCCATGACCGTCTCCCCACACAGTCCCTCGCCCGTCCAAGTGCACTCACACGGAGCTGCTGGTGGCTCTCAGTCCTGCCATGGCCCTCCATGGGTTGCAGGGGTACAGCTGCATTCTCACCACGGCTTGCAGAGGGATCTCTGGTCTGGTGCTCCTCCTTCCTTCTTCCTTCTCTGACTGTGGGGTCCGTGTGGTCGCCTCCATCTTGTATCACTCTTACACCTCCTGCCAGCACTTCAAATTCCCGTCCCTAAATAGTGATGGCAGAGGCGCCAGATTGGCCCAGCCGGGCCAGAGATGTATCTGAACCAAGAGTCGGAGGAGAGTCCAAGAACTGTTTACCGGCTCTTCACTGCAACCCACTCCACCTGTTACCAAGCAAAATCTGCTCTTTGCTAAACTATGACAAGAAGTACTTGAGAAATGATGCTCAAGAGTTTTTAGAAGGACACAAATTAATAGATCTGGTAAATCATGAGGTTCATTTAAAGCCTTTGTGTCCTTCATAGTTGAATGAAGATCTCTTGAAGTATCTTAAGCACTGTCAAAAAAAGTTCTGTTTGCCAAAGCCCTATTTGTACGTCTGTATATCCACTTTCTACATTTTTCCATGTTCTTGGAAAGAATTGTTTCTGACAGCCTACTCATCAGAATGATTAGCAGCACATATGAAGAAGTAGCAAACCACTGGCTCTTAACTTTTATTAAGAAAATAAATTACCCTGGAAGGTAGGTTAACATATATTGATAGAAAACATCAATCATCATTTGTTCAGGGGAAGACAAAGTACAGATGAGTGGGATATGGTAGAGCATTTTGTGATGAGGAGGAATGGAGGTTGATGAGATTTGTTTGATACTTTTAGGAAGAGAAGAATCCTGAGTGCAGCTATAGCTAGGATCTGTACTGCTTCCAGAATGAAAAAGAAATGAAAAGTCAAGGTTCCACAAAATGCTGTGAGTAGAGTTCACACCATAAAACACTGTGAAATGTAATTGCAACTTACAAGTCCAGTGCACAGATCTTACACCAACTATATGAATGGCCAGGATTTCTGGAAAGAATGGAATAATTGACATTGTTTCTGCACTGAGATGCATTATTACACATGCAATCCATCTACCTTAACCCTGACCATTTTACCAGGACTAAAAAAATTACTTTCATTTTGCAAATTTATTGTTCCATGTGTGCAATGAATGTGGTGAGTCTCAGTTCTGACTTATTCATTGTAAAAACAACATACCAGATTGACATTATCCACCTAATTGCACTGAAAAGAGCAACTGCACAAGCCAAGAAAACTAACAAAACTTTTATGTTCCCCACAGATCAGGACTGAGTCATGGTCATGGGACAACATCTATAAGGAGATAGCTTTGCTGATGCATTAAAATCTGAGTTTCATTTTCTAAGTATCACTCTGACATCTCACTCTACTACTGAAGTCACACAAGACTTAAGAGATAAATGTTATTGTCACATGCACTTCTATATGCAAAACTCATTCAGTATAAAATATCACACAAGACATTCCCCCAAATTAAATAGCTATATGAAATGGTTCACTGATCCCTGTGGAAAATTCCTAACAAGATCCAAATTGTTTCAGAATTAATTCTATCAGTTATAAGATTGTTTGATTTTTAATCTGACTGGAAATACTATATTATAAACTGGAAGGTTTATACATCACAGCTATGGTTCCTCCTTTTCTAGTAAGATCATAAATACTCTTGTTTGTTTCCAGCTGCCTTTCACATAATCATAGCTTACCTACTATGTTTTTTAAATTGTGGATTGGAAACTTGATATTCAGGAAATTGTCCCCAGAATGACAGACTGGCTTTGAACGTGTTTTGTTTCATCAGCATTCAGTGAAAGAAAAAGTCTTTACACAGACACAGATCAGGAGAATAGATAAAAGGAGAGCAGTGGGAAAAGGAGTTAGTAAGTACACTGTGAATACAGACAGAGCTCACCTTCCTTTTGTGTCAAATAGAGCAGAATAAGAAATAATTGGCTTGCTTTGTATGAGAAAAAAAGACAGGTTCAATATTAAGAAATTCTCTCAAGCCTACAAATGGTTAGATAATGGAGGCAACTGCTGTGGTATGCTGCAGAATCAATGTTATCGGAAAAGTTCAAAGTAAAGTTTGACACTCTTCTGTCTTTGATGGCTTGGGAGAAATCAAACTGCCTCTTCCCATCTGGGGGTTGACTGCTAATAATATTATTTTTCAAATGCTAAGGATGAAAACAGTACAATTTAGATGAGCAATGAACATCTTTTCTCAGAAAAAACTCAGAGTGCCCAATTTGTGGTGAGTGCCAAGAAACCTGACCTAATGCATGGAACTCCTACCAAAAAGTAAAGAGCTCAGGGCAGGATGGTGAAAAACAGGCTGGAAGATGAAGAGTCAAACTACAGGGAACAATACAGAACAAAACGCAGTGTGGCATACAGGACAAATCCTCTACCGTCCTGGCTATCATGTTATCCTTGCCGGACTGGCCTTCCCGAGGGTCTGCCTTGGCCGTAAAGACTGAAGAAAAGAAGGCATTAGGTACTTCACCTAATCCTCAGACACCAGGGTACCTTCAGCGTTTAGCAGCAGGCCCACAGTTCCCCTTGTCTTCCTTCTGCTGCTGATGAACTTGAAAAATGCCTTATTGCTGTCCTTAACATCCCTGGCTAAATTTAATTCTAGAAGGGCTCTAGCCTTCCTAGTTGCACCCCTGCAAGCCCTGGCAATGTTCCTATACTCTACCTAAGAAGTCAGCCCCTGTTTCCATGTCTCACAGATGGCTGCTTTCTGCCTGAGTTGTCCCAGTAGATCCTTGCTCATCCATGGAGGCCTCCTACCTCCTTTTCCTCCTTTCTTGGGTATTGGAACACACTGATCTTGGGCTTGGAGAAAGTAGTGCTTGAAGATTGACCAGCTCTCATGTCTTCCAGAATCATATCCTATGAGATCTGTTCAAGTAGATCTTTGAAGAGGCCAAAATTGGCTTGCCTGGAAATCCAGGGTAATGGCCCTGCTTTGTGTGTCCTGCCTCTTCCACATAGGATCTTGATTCACCAGAGGACAATGTACTGTCAAAGAAAGCAAGCAAACTACAGCATAAAAACTTGGCTTCCTGTGTCCTGGATGTATCCCTTTGTTTTAACACATGCATATTCAGAAGACCATCACATCCTGAAGCATGATCTCTGCTTGTCCTTCACAGGTCATGAGGAGAAGAGGAAGTTCTGCCCGCACCTTGCTTTAGCCATAACGCTGCCATTACTGAGCTGAGGCACTGACTGCTCCAGGGACTCAGCTGGTTTCTCTGCCAACATCAGAAAGGATTGTTTTTCCATATGCAGCATGGGCCAAGCACATTAATTCTTGTGTTCCTTCAAAGTGCTAAGGGCTGGCAGAAGCTGGAGAAAGGACATTGGAAGGATACCTGCCAATGCATGAGGCAGAGAAAATTTTCTTTCATAGCTCTGGCTGGACAGCCTGACAAATTTATTGCCATGCTGCTGACTGGATTTAGGGTCGGGAAGGAGAGAGTTTTTTGCAGATTAGATTAGAAAATATTACCTACGTTTTGCCTTCCTCTTCTGATTTTAACGACTGCTTGTGCACGTCTGGGTGTATTACCTGCTTTTCCAGTGGCACCTCATGCTGTGCTGCCACTTTTTCTGGGCAAACATTGTATTGGCCTTTCCAATAAAATGTACTTTGTTTGTAGAACTCAAAATATAACAATTGATGTATGAATAGGATCTCATGACAGTTGAAATGGTGAGTCTGAGTGATTTCATAGTTAGCTCTGGCCTCTGTGAAAATGTGTCAAAGAAAGTAATCCCTCCCACAAAATTACTTACTGTATTAATAGGCCATGTCAGTTTACTTTAAAGTGAAGTTTTGATCTTGCTTACCCTGGTTTTAATTCTTCTCTCCTACTGCAGCCAGTAGAATGACACTGCTGAGATCTAGTCTTAATAAGTGACAAGTAAAATCCTTGTAGTACAGTGCACTGCTCTCTCCTCATCCTCTCTTGACTGTAAAATCACTGGCTCTTCAGTTTTACCATTCCTGATCCATGCAGGTAACTTCACATCCCTGGAACCACACATAATAAAGAACTATTCTCTAATGGGAAATTGTATAGGATGGTGATAATTATCTCATCACTTTAATAAGTGTTAACTGGATTCCTGTTGTTACATTTTAGAAGTTTTTGTATCTTCCTACTGCCCTTCCTATCATTCTCTCTTCAGTACAGCCCTTAAATGATTAAATAACCTGCTGAAATTCATATTGTGATACAGATTTGAAAAGAATGTCACTCCTATGACATTCATTTTCTGTACCTCCAACTGTAAAAACCTTAAGACTGCATATATGAAATATTTTCAAACAGGAAAAACTTGTAGCTTCGAAAATGTCAGAGGTTTGTCTACAAAAGGAGAAAATTATCATGTCTAAAATGTATGTTTGTCTCATCACATATCCACACGTATACTTGTCAGGAAAAATTAATCATTAGCAAATATACCTATACTAAGGAATTTATCCCAGCTCAAACAGACTGTTTAATATACTGGCGTTTTGTTTCATGTTTATTTTGTGAAATCATTTTACTTTTATCATATGATTATCATCATAAAAACAACTTTTCCTGATGAATGACATTTGGCATAGAACCAAAACATAATTTGGCCCTTGTTTTTCTAGGATTAAGCAAAAAGAGTATAAGCTCTCTGTACTTTGCAATAATGAAATACTGATTTATCACTGGTAATCACTTTGATTTGATTTAGCATCATTATTCAAGGATAGGAGAATGAGAGGAAAAGATGTCTTCAGTATTTTATAAACAAACAAGAAACTAATATGACATAGAATCATAGAGTCACAGAATGGTAGAGGTTGGAAGGGACCTCTAAAGATCTTGTAGTTCAACCCTCCTGCTTAAGCAAGTCCACCTAGATCAGGTCACACTGGAATGTGTCCAGTCAGGTTTTGAAAACCTCCAAAGAAGGAGACTCCACACCCTCCCTGGGCAGCCTGTGCAAGGGCTCCCTCACCCTCACAGTAAAGAAGTTTTTCCTTAAGTGGAACTTTTTATGTTCCAACTTTTGTCCAATACTCCTAGATATTCATTGGATGCTACAGAAAAATGTGTTGCCCGATCCTTTTGACATACAATTTTTAAATACTTTTTGCCCTCATCATTGGGCTGCCACAGTCTGACTCTCTGTGCTTACTTCCCTGATCTATTACCTGGAGGCCTGGACTTGTCCTTCACTCCCCTCCTTAGACATTCGTTCAATCAAAGTGATAACTTAAAGATGAGGGAAGCCTGGCTGCTGGGTAGACCTCCATGTTTGATATCCCTCAGTTTGAGAAGGTACTTCTGTCTTCCAGAGTGCCTGCCTGGACCTGAAACTCAAATTTTGAGTTCTGCACTTTCAGATTAAAACAAAATCTGAGTGATCACAGAAAACTTGGATTACTTCTGTATTACATTCCTCAATTTTGCAAAAATCTGTATCACATTCAAATACATTCTTTATAATCCTTGACTATTTTTACCATATACATTTTAAATAATTCTGGCAATATAATATATTTCTGTGTGTAGGATCAATGGAAAATCACAGAATCAAAAAATCTTAAGGGATGGAAGGACCTCAAAAGATCATCTAGTCCAACCAACCCCCCTGCCAGAGCAGGACCACCTAGAGAAGGTCACACAGGAACTCGTCCAGTTGGGTTTGCAATGTCTCCAGAGAAGAAGACTCCACAACCCATCTGGGCAGCCTGTTCCAGTGCTCCCTCACCCTCACAGTGAAGAAATTCTTCTTTGTATTTCTTTAGAAACTCTTGTGTTCCAGCTTATGCCCATTGTCCCTTGTCCTATCATTGGACATCGTTAAGAAGACCCTGGCTCCATCTTCCTGCCACCCATCCTTTACAAATGTGTAAACATTAATGCAGTCACTCCTCAGTCTTTTCCAAGCTGAAGAGCCCCAGATCCATCAGTCTTTCATCATAAGGGAGATGCTCCACTCCCTTCATCATCTTTGTGACCCTTTGCTGAACTCTCTCCAGCACCCACCTGTCTTTCTGGAACTGAGAGGCTCAGAAATGGACACAATATTCCAGATGTGGTCTCATGAGGGCAGAGTAGAGGGGGACGAGAACCTCTCTCAACCTAGAGCCCACAGCCCTTCTAATACACTCCAGGATGCCATTGGCCTTCTTGGCCATGAGGGCACATTGCTGGCTCGTGCTCATCCTGCTGTCCATCAGGACCACCAGGTCCCTCTCTCGTACACTACTCTCTAAGAGTTCATTCCCCAACCTCTACTAGTACTTGGGGTTATTTATTCCCAGATGCAACACTCTACATTTGTCCTTGTTGAATTTCATTAGATTTCTCTCTGCCTAACTCTCCAGCCTGTCCAAGTCTCATTGAATGGCAGCACAGCCTTCTGGTCAGCTAATCCCCATAGTCTATCAGAAGAAGGTTCTTTTCTTTCTATTCTGTCCTTATATCTCAATTTTCAGAATCACAGATATGGTAGTGGAAAGAGTCGCTTTTTACTGCAACAACTGGACAGAAAGAATGATTCTCCTGATGTCCTTGAAATGAGAGTATATATTGTTCACATTACTCTTTATTCACTATAAACCACAAAGATGCAGCAGTCAGCTTGTCCATATTTGACATTCCTCCTAAAGTTATTTTGGCTTTTCACTTAAATCTACTTAATTATTTATCTGTATAATCAAATCTGCACAATCTCCCCAGAAGAAATAAATGACAGAGTATAGATATGCAAAGGATGCTTAGTTTCTGAGAGAGAACAAAGCCTTTACAAACTCTTCCCGAGAGAACGCAACATTGGAGAGAGATCAAAGGAGAAAACCCAATCCAACACTATTAGATAGATTAAATTTTATATGTAATCTTGCAGTGATATTGCTGAAGATTCTGCACCAGAAAGCTTTAGTGAGCATTCCCAAGAGAAAAAGGACGTAACTGGCATGATTTGTTTGAGATACAATGCAAGGGCAGAAATGAGCAAATCTGCAATTTGGAGCTTTCTGTGTACTTCTCAGCACCGTTATCCTCCTGGTGTGAGAACTAGATCTAATGCTCATTTAGGGGAGGCAGAGCTGTAGTCCTTAAGCAGAATTGCTTAAAGTTTTTTTCTGGGAATTTTTCTGACTTTTTGTTTTGCCCATAGAGATCTGAAGAAACAATTTCAGTGAAAAAGTTGATTTGATAGAGGTATCAGAGCTTGTTCTCTACTAACAGTGCGGCCTTCTTTACATTCTTTACTGGGGGCAGGCAAATTCATTTGTGTTTGTAGACATGAGAGGAATTTGCCTTACTTTGCCTTGACAGCATTCCTTCTGTTTGCTCTTTTCTCAGCCCTTTTAGGGGAAGAGTGTATGCCATCCTCCAAGCCACCTAAGTACTACTTACAGCTTGAAGCACAAGTAACTTGTGCATTTCCAGTTTCCTGCTATAACTCAGACAGTGCATGCTAAGAATTTCTGATCCATTAAACTATTTTTTCAGAGAATTTTACTAAAAAAATTAATAGCTACTGAATTTATAGAGCAATAATGACTATATCACAGTCTTGTCTTAATCTATTCATATTTGCTCTGCTGTGAGTGTTTACAACAAGAATGATAAAAACATTGTAAGTTCTGATAGGGGACGCATTTATTTACTTCAAGTATATGTAAAATGTTTTCTTTTCACTGTTCTGTCTCAGTTTGATACACAAGGTTTTAAATTATGTATTGAAATATGAATGTGCTCCTTGTTGCTTTAGTCTGCATGTGGGAGGTTAATATCCGTAAATCAGAGTGACAATAGAGAAGCAAAGCAGGGCCCCTGGGACGTTAAGAAATATTAATTAAAAATGTAGAGTCTCCTCCTAAAAAACATTTCAGTGGGACACAAAGGACCACAAAGATAAATAAACATAATACATATGCTCTTGTATGGATATCTGTGATGAAAATTACTTTCCTTGTTTCTGTGAGATAATAACAAAAATATATATGTGCCGTAGGGCATTATCGTATTTAATCACATTTCACAAGCTATTGTTCCTGCACAAAGCAGTGCTTTTCTAGTACTGCAGGCTACTTGGATATGTATCGCAAAACTCTTTGAGACATTGTATTCACTGAGATGTGCATGCGATGCCTGGATTTCAGCAATTTGATATTCTTGACACGAAAGAACCACTGAAAGCCATGAGGAAGTGCTAAGGTATGGTAATGCAGCTCTATGTTTAAAATTTTTGAAGATCATCACAGTTCATCTTTATAATTGTGAGCTAAGTGGATAATATAAACTAGGGAACATTATTGAGTCTTATATCAAATAAAACATGCTCAACTCACCTGGAGAAGCTATGCACTGAAACAAATTTTCAACTGCAACATCCTCAAAGTGTGGTAGGGACTTAACGATGAAAGAGTTAATCAGTTCGAGAATTAGAAAAAAACCCAGAAATTTAGTCTGAAATGTCATTCTGAGGAAAGCATTAGTCTGTCAGTCTCCCTTGTTTTCATCTTGAAGTTTCATTCTCAGATGAATGCATTAAAACGTTGCTTCTGTTAGATCTACGCAATTTAATGCTGTAGATATTCAAACAATGGCAAGTGGATTTGACCTTAAAGAACTTATTACTTCAATCTTCTTTTTATTACACAAGTCATCGGCCTGCTTAATTTCAGTTCAGCAAATCACTACATAAATATATAGTAGGTTTTCTACTGAAAGAGAAATGTGTTTTGAATTTTGAAAGAGAGGCAGCAGTTTCTTGATTAGGTTTAATGATATAATAGACAGAATCATGTATGCCAGCTGAATTCCAACTCTACATCTACAGAAGTGTAAAGCTGAGTTTTATATATTTTATATGCAAAACATTGCTTTAATAAAACATTAACTCTGAAAAGTCTTATGGAGGCCAAAAGGCACAAAATAAATCCTTTTTTTTCCGTTTTTTTTTTTTCCCCACAGATGTCTTGTATTTTACCTGAACCTGTATTACTTAAACTGATTCCTTTTATTTTCTACAGAAAGTAGTCAAATTTCTTGTGAATTTATTACCCACAGACTGGAGGATGTAGACATTTTGTCTTGCTTACACACATTGACAATGCCATCAATCTTGGATAGAGAGGTTCAAGTCTTACTGTCTCTCCCTGACACAGAGGGTTGTAGTATACCCAACTGTAAGTATTCAAAAATCGTGAGTCAGAGTAGTAAAAAGTCACAAGACTGGCCTAAAATGATGCAACCCACCACATTTTTGGGTTGTTTTTCATTTGTAATTTTCAACTCTTTATGGAATACTCAAGTAATTTTTCCAAGCTTCTAGAACCATGAAGGTTAGAAAGCAGAGAAGAGAAAATAGGTACTTGAGGGGGAGGACTAGAGATACATCTGCCCATGATGATTCAAGTCCATATGTAGATTATAAGACTTGATGGAATGAAGAGGCTTCTCTGAAGATGTGAAAAGAGACTCTGAAGAAGAAAATCCAAAATGCTAATTTTTGGAGACAAGAGTTAAATTTTGACCTTCCATCATGTTGTATTAAAAGAAGGGAATGTCAGAAAATCTCAAAAGAAAAGATATAAAGGAGATTCAGGAAGCAGAGTCCTATTTGGCAAAAAAAAGTGACCAAAAAGACACTATAAACAAGTTTAGGGACTAAAGGAGTGACCTGCAAACCTACAGCAGAAACTCACTGAGCCAGCAGAAGGTGATGCTATTTGGGTTGGTTGTCGCAAGAGAAAAAGATATGAAACATGAAATGAAGAAAAGTATACAATGATATTGCTATCTGAGTACAGCAGCGTGCTGTATGTGATGGTTTCTGTATTGGTTTCGATGTTCCTAACTACTATTTGGCAAATATCTTCAATACAATGGATGATATGCTAAGAATTAAAACTCAGAGGAAAAAAAAAAGTCACACAAAAATTGGGGGCCTTATTCAGTTGAAATTTGGTTGGGTTGGAGCTTACATCCTGATAACATCTTCTAGTCCAAGGAGAGATGGGCAATTCTAAGCAATGTTTAATCCCAGGTGAAAGGAAATAGCTAAAAAGATGAATTGTGCCTTACAAGTGCCTCTTGTCTGCATTCACAAGAGATGATTAACTCAAATGTAGACGTCTGTCCCTACCTCTGAGATGATTTTCTGCTTAGAACAAGAGTCAGGCTCTTAACTAAGAATTTCCAAGACTAAATTTGTACAGTACTTTTATTATTTTAAGAGTATATAATCCTGTTTAATGTTTAGTGAATGTTAATAATCTTTGCTCTTTAATGGCAAGATGGATGTATCATAGTCTATGCACATGTTCTCTATCTTCTTCTGTAATGGAAAGATTAAGAAACTAGTAGAATACTCAAACGTTTTTCTTTGAGAAGTTATCAGTGAATCCTTTTTCTTGTCAAGGTGATATCAAAAATAAACCTGTTTAAAATAAACCATTTTTCAAAAATAAACCAGGTTTTTTTGAGCCTAGGCATGTTACAAAATTAAATCAGTATTTTTGATTTGGTTCTTTAAATTTTACCTGAATCATTGTTTGCCCTGAAATAACCAGATGGCCATAACATACTCTTCATTTGTTGTAAGTCTGCAAAACAAGAAGCTAAAACTATTTTCATTTTACAGCAGAGTCAGCAAGTTAAATTGCCGGAAAGAAACCTCTTCTTCAGAACACACAGCATAAGTGGTGGCTAGTACAGTTCAGTTTAAATTTCTTATTGTAGCAGAGCATCCATCCCTTCTCACCGAACAGCATGGTATTTAAAGTGTTTGTGTTTTAGTAATGGTGGGTTAGATTATTGTTTCTTTGAACTGGCTTGCAGGATGTAAGGAGTGCAAAAACTGCTCCCTGGCTGCTGGACCTATGGAAGGGAAACCTGAGGGCAAATACACCCCACAGCTTGATGTGTTTACTGGTAAATCTGAACTGATCCTACTATTTCTCTGCTCTGTATGTCCTTCACTGAGCAGCCTGATTCTCATTTTACAAATGGAAGTATCTGAATCAGGAAAAACCTTTCAATTAGTTAGTAGTTAACCCAAGGCTGTTCTGGATCACTGTCTTCACCTTTCTGCTTCTTCAGGGCCAACTGGTTACTCCTCAAGCTTTGGTATTATCTTTATTTCATTTATTTCTGTCTTTAACTTATTGGATGTTTTCCAGTCTGATTTTTTGTTAAATATATGAACATTTTTTTGAATATATGAATATAAATTTTCTCAATACGATCAATAAATTTAATGATAGCTGAAATTGTTAGCACAGTAAATAAATTATGAAAGAAATGAAAACTGGACAAAAGGTATTCTCTCTTTGCTGCACTTTTTCTCTATAATCTTCCCACTGATAAGCATCTGTCGTGGTTTGGCCCTTCTAGCCAACAATGAAGCACCATGACAGTCTCTCGCTCACTGCCCCCCATTCACCCCCACCCTCATTAGGATGGCAGAGGCCTCAGAGAGACGAGAGGACAAAGATAACCAAGCATGTTGTGAATTGAGAGAAGAGCAGGGAGGGCTCACTGACAATTATGGTTCTGGGCAAAACAGACTCCAGTACTTGATTTAGAGAGGAAAGTAGGAAAGTTTATTCTACTGCCTACAAGAAACAGAAGGGAATAAAATTAAAAAGGAGTAGGATGATTGAGAAAATTACAACCTGCACTTTAAGATCTCCCTCCCCTATCTCTCCTTTCTTCCCCGGCCCAGCTCACTGCTCCCGATATCTCTACCTCCTCCCCCCTCAATGGCTCAGGGTGGCAGAGAATGGGGGATGTGGTCAGTCTTTCACAGATGGGCTCTGCTGCTTCTTTCTTCTCAGCTGAGGATGACTCCTGGCATTCTTCCCCTGCTCCAATACAGGATCCCTCCCCTGGGATACAGTCCTTAACAAACTTCTCTGGTGTGGGTTGTTCCCAGCAGTTGCAGCTTCTGCCGATAACGGTCCCTCACATGGGATGCAGTTCTTAGTGGATATCTCTGGTGTAGAGTCTTGTCCACAGTTGTAACTTCTGCAGTTACAGGGTCTCTCCCTTGGGACATGGCCTCTTCTGGGCATAATTTTAATGAGCTTCTTTGTCATGGGTTCCTCCCACAGTTACAGCTTTTGTGAATATTGGGTCCCTCCCATGGGACATGACCTGCTCCGACCATAGTTACAAAAGGTCCCTCCTTTGGGACATGGCCTGCTCCAGCCATAGTTTTAATGAAGAAAATCACTGCCCCTGGCTTGGGATCTGTAATGAAGTGATTGAGTTCGTCCCATGGGACACGGCCTCCTCCAGTCATAGTCACTGCCCCTGGCTCGGGGCAAAATGACTCTGCTCTTGATCCATGGTCTTCAGCAAAATGAATCTCTGCCCTTGATGTGGCATCTTTAGCAAAATGCAAACAAATCTCAGCCTCACCAGTCCTCTTGGTAGTATGCAGGGGAGTCTCTGCTCCAGCACACCTCCTCTCTTTTATTACTGACCTTGGAGTCAACATGGTTGTTTTTCTCTCTTCCCACTCCTTGTACAACCACCAACCAGAAAAGAAGAATGGATAGAAGAAGGAAGAAATAGGAAGAACCTTCTTCTTCCAGCTTCTTCTTAAAAAGTGATTGTGGAGGTGTCTAATTGGCTCAGCCCCAGAAGTGGGCTTGGCTCAGACTTGGGGAGAACTTCATGTGACTTCTTACAGGAGCCATCCTTAGAGCCCCTTCCCCCTTACCTGGGGGAAAAGTCTGTCATATCAAACCATGTCAGCATTCAGATTCCTCACCTCCTGCTGCAAAATTTTGACATATTCCACTATCCTTTTGTGTGCTCCATTGTAATGAGCATGCTCCAAAGTGACTGTGATGTGTTTTTAACTGCTTCACTTGGTATTGCTGCATTAATACATGTGTCAGTGCTATTTTGCGCGGGTCCCTCTGGTGGTGAGGCAATTTCCCTATACAGCCCGTCCGATAAATCCAGGTCTGCAGCAAATCCATCCCTCCCAACAACATTCTCCAAGTCAGCCTTCTAGAGTCTAACTGACAAAGAATGATTACTGGCCATGGAGTTAGAGAGGACAGGTTTTTCTGTTTTGTTACTTTGAAAGTATTGTATAAGCTTTGGGAACTAGGGATAATAATCCACGTTAATCATCCAAACATTTTCATGCAGCCTTACTGTTGATTGACCGAAATAAACATGTAATCCACTGAAATCCCTTGACAACAAGAAGGTGCTTGGTATGTGAATGAGAACAGACTTGTCTTCTATATAATCAAGCAGAGATGGCTGATTAACAGGGCTATGTATCAGCCAGAAGAAAGAGATGTCCACTTTTAATGTCAAAATTACTGGTGTATTTACCTCCAATTTTCACTAGATTAGTACATGTAGAAAAGTGTGTTGTCTGTTCTGAGATAAAAAGAAAATACTTTAAGCCAGCAAAATGTGGTGGATTAGTTAGCATTAACACACACAATAGCTGTGAGGAGGAGGCTGTGGAGCAGCTCAGGAGCATTCAGGCAATGCAGACAGCACTACGGTTTTCTGTTTGTGTACATAGCAGACACTACTTAGGATATATGGTGTTATGGTACTTAGTGTGGAAGCCATACAAAGCAATGTCTTGATACTTACAGGCCTTGGTGATGCATCTCCCGCAAGGAATCAAGCTACACTTGAAATAGTAAACAAAAGGAGTGCAGTATAATTTGTTAGTGCTCACTTACTAGTAACTGGCATAGAGTACTCTGAACAGAGACACCTGGAAGACAAATGTAATCATTTTGATGGAAAATGCATTTCAGTATTTTTCTCTATTGCTATTCCAGAGGTTGTCTTAGGACCACTTAAAATATTAAATTAGGTCATTCTTACACACATCATCATTATCACTATTTTAATGTCCTTCTCCTCTGTCTCTAGAATATGTACAGACTAAAAACAGCTAGAGGCTGCATTATCTGAACACCAAAGTTAACCTACCAAAAGAAAAGACCTATTGATGGTAAACAGAAAGCAAGTTCCTTTGATCTGTACTCTTGAAAGCTGTCTAAATATTTTTTTTTTTTTTGCTTAAGATACAGCAAAGTACCACACAAAGCAGCTCCCAGATGCTCCTTTCTCAAACAAGCATCTGTAATCAAATAATCAGACAATCGACACTCATATTTGGTATTAATTGTGGTTTTGTCCAGCCAACAATGAAGCACCACGACTGTCTCTTGCTCACTGCCCCCCATTCACCCCCACCTGCGTTAGGATGGCAGAGGCCCCAGAGAGATGAGAGGACAAAGATAATGAAACATGTTGTGGATTAAGACAAGGGCAGGGAGGGCTCGCTGCCGATTACAATTCTGGGCAGAACAGACTCCAGTTCTTGACTTAGAGAGGAAAGTAGGAAAATTTATTCTACTACCTACAAGAAACAGAACAGAACAAAAGAACAAAAAGAGAGTGGGATGACTGAGAAAATTACAACTAGCACTTTAATATCTCACTCCTCCATCCCTCCTTTCTTCCCCAGCCCAGCTCACTGCACCTGATATCCTTACCTCCTCCCCCCTCAACAGTTCGGGGGTAGGGAATGGGGGATGTGGTCAGTCTCTCGCAGATGGTCTCTGCTGCATCTGTCTTCTCAGATGATGATGTCTCCTGGCATTCTTCCCCTGCTCTAATACGGGGTCCCTCCCCTGGGACACAGTCCTTAAGAAACTTCTCTGATGTGGGTTCTTCCCAGCAGCTGTGGCTTCTGCCAATATGGGATCCTTCATATAGGACATGGCCTCCTAAGGGCATAATCACTACCCCTTGCATGAGGGTTCTTTAATGATGTGCAAACAAATTCTAGCTTCACCAGTCCTCTCTGCAGGATGCAGGGGAGTCTCTGCTCCAGCACACCTCCTCCTCTCTTCCCTTGCTGTCCTTGGGATCCACATGGTCATTTCTCTCTCTATTCCAACTCCTTGCATCACCACCAGCCAGGAAAGAAGGAAGATGGAACAGGAAGAACCCTTCTGTCTTCTTCTTCTTCTTAAAAAAAAATATTATGGAAACACTCAATTGGCTCAGCCCCAGAAGTTAGTCTGATTCAGTGCTGGGGAGAGTTTTGAACGGCTTCTTAGAGAAGTCATCTTTACAATCCCTTCCTCATTACCAGAAACAGCTCCACACAAAGCCATGACAGTATTGAACTCCAAAAAGAGGAACAGACACACTAATAAATGCCATAGTTCCACATTATAGATGGTGGTGCAACTTTTTCTTTCAGTACATCATTCCTAATATTTGTTTTTCACATCACTGGAGGTTCAGGCTGCTCTGCTCTTTCCATTCATCCTTTCCTTGGCCTGAAGTCAGTCTCTCCATTGTGCTGACCCACTGGTTTATGCAGTTGTGATCCAAAATCACTCCTTGAAATGCCCTAGTTTAAGGAAGTAGAAAATAGCAACATTGTCACTTTTTGTAAGGAAAAGTGCAAACGTATGCTTTCCTTGGCTCTCTCATGCATAGGCTTTTTTGTTCTTTTCCCATTCCTATAATAAAAACAGGCATTCTAAGTGCTAAAAGTTGTTATCTTTTTTTTAACCAAGTCATATACAGCAAATTATGAATAACTCTGGATTGCAATTCATTTGGACAATTACACATAAATACATTAAGGGAAATCACACAGTTTCCCAGAGTCTGAAACACAAAAATGGGGAAAATATTTGGCTCAGTAAAGAAATTACTTATCTAACTCTACTAGTAACACATTTAGGAGATTAATTTCCTCTGCTGAAAGCTCTTCTGCAGTAGTAGATCTGTCCTTTTCCTCCCCTGTGAATTATGGAAATGTGCCTACAAAGATTTTTGAAAATAACCAGCACTCTTTGCCAAGGAAAACAGAAGTTGAAACTGTCCTGGTTTTATATCTATATGGATTATAAACCATCCTCTCCTGAAATCTGTCATTTGTTATCTTCTATGTGATTCTGTGATGTGCACTGTGAAGCAAAGTATTGTTGAAATGCATTGTTTAAAGAGCACTTTCACTTTTTTAAATGTCATTTTAAGTCTTCTTAAGGGAGTTAGCTGTAAATTGCTATTGGCAAACCTTAAAAGATGGAGGGGAAAGATATGTTATTTATTGAGTGTTGACAGTGTGTTTAGCCCTGCACAATGAAGGGAGTAAAATACACTGATCCTCAAGAGAGATACTTGGTTTATATTAGTTGATATAATGCGAGCACACAAATTTCCTGCAGAACAACAACAGACCTGGAATCAAAAAAGTGTTAAAGTATAGGGTGCATCATAGACATTCAATTTATAGTGGCTCACCTCTGGCAAGTTGTCGTGGTTTGGCCCAGCTAGCACAACAGCACCACGACAGTTTCTCGCTCGATGCCCCCATTCACCCCCACCCTCGTTAAGATGGCGGAGGACCCAGTGAAATGGGAGTAAAAAGATAAGCAAGATTGTTGTGGATTGAGACAAGGGCAGGGAGGGCTCACTGCCAATTATGGTTCTGGGCAAAACAGACTCTAGTACTCGACTTAGAGAGGAAAGTAGGAAAGTTTATTCTACAAGAAACAGAACAGAATAAAAGCAAAAAGGGAGTAGGATGATGAGAAAATTACAATCAGCACTTTAAGATCTCCCTCCCCCATCCCTCCTTTCTTCCCGGGCCCGGCTCACTGCTCCCGATATCTCTACCTCCTCCCCCCGCAACAGCTCAGGGGGGCAGGGAGTGGGGGATGTGGTCAGTCTCTCACAGATGGGCTTTGCCGCTTCTGTCTTCTCAGATGAGGATGACTCCTGGCATTCTTCCCCTGCTCCAACACGGGGTTCCTCCCCCGGAACACAGTCCTTAACAAACTTCTCTGGTGTGGGTTGTTCCCAGCAGCTGCGGCTTCTGCCGATACAGGTTCCCTCACACGGGACACAGTCCTTGGTGAATATTTCTGACATGGATTCTTCACCGCGGTTGCAGTTTCTGCAGTTGCAAGGTCCCTTCCTCGGGACACAGTCCTTGGTGAATATCTCTGGCGTGGATTCTTCACCGCGGTTGCAGTTTCTGCAGTTGCAAGGTCCCTCTCTCGGGACAAGGCCTCTTCTGGGTATAAGTTTAATGAGCTGCTTTGTCGTGGGTTCCTCCCCACAGTTGCAGCTGTGGATATTGGGTCCCTTCCTCGGGACAGGGCCTGCTCCGGCCATAGTGATAAAGGGCCCCTCCTTCGGGACAAGGCCTCCTCCGGCCAAAATCACTGTCCCTGGCTCGGGGCCTTTAATGAAGTGAATCGCTGCCCCTGGTCCGGGGTCAGCTTTAGCAAAATGAGTCTCTGCCCCTGATGCGGGCTCATTATCAAAATGAGTCTGTACCGCTGATGCGGGGTCTTTAAAGAAATGAAAATAAATCTCAGCTTCACCAGTTCTCTCCACAGAATGCAGGGGAGTCTCTGCTACAGTACACCTCCTCCTCACTTTCATCACTGACCTTGGAGTCCGCATGGTTGTTTCTCTCACTGTTCCTACTCCTTGCACCACCACCAGCCAGAAGAAAAGAAAGGGCAGAAGAAAGAAAGAAGATGGAGGAAGACACCTCCCCTTCCGGCTTCTTCTTAAAAAGTGATCGTGGAGGCGTCTAATTGGCTCAGCCCCAGAAGTGAGCCTTTTCTGAGCTGGGGAGAGTTGTGAGCAACTTCTTGCAGGAGCCATCTTTGCAGCCCCTTCCCCCATACCAGAAAAGGCTGTCATGTCAAACCATGACACAAGTGTGGAAAATTATATATTAAAGAGGGATTTGAAAGAGCAAAGGTAAAAAGTGAAAAACAGAGATATATAGATGAGTAAAAGACGAAGATTCCACCAAGAGAACACTTTTCAGTTACCTGAAAGTTTCAACAAAAACATTTTAGTTTCTTCTAGTACTCCAGGAATAGCCTGTGAGAAATCTCTGTGCTCAATGATTCACACACCTGTAATACTACTAAGCAAAGGGACACATATTAAAAATGCCTACAATTGCATGGATATGAATGTATTTGTTTTTAATTAAAAGGGGTTTGCTCTTATATTGGCTTTGAGCCTGCAATGTTTTCAGGCTCAGACTCTCCTTTGCATGCACACTGTCTTCTTAATACCTTTCATTCTTATAGGAGAATAACTCCTATAGTGTAAATAGCATATGAGTGTTCCCACATGAAATCCACAGGGCTATGATCCCAAAGATGTAAAGGTTTATTAGGTGAAATATCTGGAGTGCTTGTTCCCAAACTTGTTTCCAAACCATTAAAGCATCTAGTTGATGACAGTCTTGAGCACATCAGTCACCTATGTATAGAATAAGAATCATGCTCACACTGTTTAGATTTCCTTATCCTGTGTGAAATGGAGACAAGATGTCTGTATATGCTTTCTCCATAGCATTTTTAAGGGCAGTTGTGAGTCAATTCCATTGGCAACAAAATAGCTCTATTAAGAGGTCTGGGTCATCTCCAGCTCATCTCCAATCTAAACTCTGATCTTCTTCAAAAAGGTTTTGATTATGCACTGATGAAATAAGATCCAGGTGAGGAGTTAAATGGGTTTGCTTTAATAAAGTTTGACTTACTCAGTTTCATTGAGTGTGGTTATACAAGTTTTTTTTTTTTCTCCCCTTGCATTTAGTTTTATTTATCTACTTAAAGTTCCTAAACCAAGGAAAACAAACTACATTAATTTTTAATCAATATTTTCTTTGCATCCTTGCAACCAATTGCACAGGATGGCAATGTCGTCTTCAAGATAAATGAGCTTTGGAAATGCACTTTTCCTGTATAATTGAAAACAGTAATGCACATGAAAAAAGTATTTGATTTTTAGTGTTCTCTTGTACAGGGGAAATTGTCTAGCAGAATAAGTGTAGGTCTGTGTTGCAGAGAGGTAAGTACCTTTCTGCTTTCTCCCTAGGTATGGTCTCCTTCTATGATTCTCTCTAGGAAAGTAATTACTTGTGTTTTTCCAGTTCTTCCAAACCAGAAAGCTCAGCACTTTTTCCTTTATATTTTTTTTTCTTTCATCCAAAACCATTATTTTAAATAAAACAGTTAAAAAATGGTTAGAAGTAGAAGAGTTTTAATTATTTTCCCCATTGAAAACCTTTATGAAAGCAAAGAGATTTTGAGGTTTTCCATTTATTTTTTTGTTGTTTTAAACGTTCATCTTTTAGAACTGTTACATTATTCATCTGCAGTAGCTGACTTCAAGGTAGCTTTATTCTATAACACTATATACGTTGTACATCAATAATAATGTAATAATTTATTGGGAAGAACTATTTTGGTCACATCACTGATATGTACTATGGCTTAGCTTGACAAATAATTTAAACATATTTTGACTTCAATGCTCTGCACGTTTTTTGTTTGAATACCACACAGGTGTTAGTTTTAGAAACAAAAGTACTCTTAAATATAAATATTTTAAATTAACTCCTTCTGTTACTTACAGAATTTATATAGACAATTCCATATTTTCTGAAATTATCCTATTAAACTTATATACTTTTTTCAGATCTTACTGTGTAAAGACAATGTGACCAATACAATGGAATGTATCTTGTATGGTGGCTATATACCTAGTATTCCAAGTTATGTTGTTTCTGTTCCCTTGTTCCCTGGATGCATGAGTTATCCTTTGAACAGATAAAGGATTCAGACTGGGCATCTGAGGATATGTTTCTATCAGGAAGAGTGCTGGCAACTGCATAAAAAGGAAATGTTGTTACACAAACATTTTCAACCTTTCCCATTCTTTGATTGTGTAAACTTTACCTCCAATACTTGGCTTACGTCTCTTATTGTGCTAGACCACAGTAATGTAGAACAGTAGTTGTAGAAAAACGAGAAGCTGGTAGCTGATGATCAAACCTGTTAAAGATAACTCAGGTTAAAGAAAAAGATCATCATCAGATTTTATGTCTGCTGTCAGCTGAGAATGTTTTTGCTCTGTTCATTGTTCAACTGGGAATCTTACTACTCTCATACAGTTTCTGTAAGCCCACATGGTAGCAATGACAAACAAAACAGGAAAAACAGCCAACCAACCAAAACCTACTTTGGAATTTTGCACAGACTTCTATTTGGTATTACTGTTGATCACTGCTCATATGTATGTTGTTTAACGTGCTATGCTCTGATGAAGAGCACATGCTTAAAGCCTGTAATGACTCTAAATTAGTTTCTAGACTTTGACTATAATACATCAGTAATATCAGCCCTGTCTGGAACTCATTAAACAGATAAGTTGTAAATATTTTCTGAAAAACTTTCAGGACTGGAGCATCTCAAATCTCCATCTCCATTTTTAAACTATCTGCTGGCTCTTCCAGTCATTCCAGCCTACAGGAACTGCTCAAAATGTTGCAATTTCATGGGTTTATGTTGAGTAAGAGGTTTCAGTGAAAGAAGTAATTCTACTGTCAAATTCCATCTCATCTGCACAGACTTTATTCCTTATGCAGATCCTTGGATACTACAGTACTAGTCAGTAAATATTTTTTTTCTAATAGATCTACAGCATTAGTGCACAAGCGAGTGAAATGTTTTCCTATTTTTCCTATCTTCCTTTACTGCTGCAAAACAATTTAATGCATGAAAGAAGAAGATACTTAACAAAGAGGGCCCTATTCTTTGCAATTCTGTCTCAAAGATGATTTGAAGCAGGCCAAGGAAACAGAAATGACTGCTAAAGCATGAATTTTCAGGTGCAGCTGCCAAACAAAGGGAATTGTCATGTTGCTGGTTTCTGATGTAATCAGCTGGTAGAAAAAAGGTAACTTGATCATATCCCATTGGTTTTCCCAGTACACTTGCAATGGGTCTAAAATGTGGGATATTAAGTCTGATGTGCCTTATAGTGTCCTGAAGTTCCTAAGACTCTCAAATAAATTTAAAAAAAAATATTATTTGTTACTGTTGTTAAGGAAAAATTCACCCAGTTTCTCTTGTTATGAAATTGTCTTCTACTCTACTTACATTCTCTAAATCTTTCTGTATAAGTTTTTCTTTTCTGTAAAACCTCAGTTTACATATACCAATAACATAATGATTGTTCTTATTCAGTTTAATTATGGTCTACTATGGCCCATTTTCAGTACAGAGTTTGGTTTTGAAATTTAATTAGTACTGCAAGTTCAACCACTGTCCCATACTTTGATTTAGCTGTTAATGTCCTATAGAGAATGTCACTCCCCTATTAAGACCCTGAGTAATTTTGTTGTCTCAGATGCATTAACAATGTATGAAGCAGAAACATGATTTGATTGACAAGGAGATGTTTTAGTTGGAGAAGTCCTGAACGTAAACTTTAAAAATGAGCATGCATAGCATGGAGATCACAGGAGAAAGAGAACTAGGGAGTGACATGAGATTTTTTACAAAATTGCTTTTCTGATAAAGCTTCATTTCAAGCTGAATGATTAGCACTTAGTCAGCAGATCACCATGCACTGACCTTGGCAGTATCACCAGGGTCAGATTTGCATACATATTTGCATGCATGAATAAGTCTCAATTTTTCCATTACATTAGGCACAAACAGGTTTCTTTTCTCTATCATGCATGAATGTCTTCTCTTACCATCATATTCCTCTTGAAATGAAAATAGAGCTTTCACCCTTACAGTAACTCAGCACACTGGTACAATATCTCCTTATACCATACATCTCACTGAAAACTCTGTGTCACTTTGTGTTGAGTTGACTCTGGCTGGGTGCCAGGTGTCCACCAAAGCCATTCTATCACTCCCCCTCCTCAGCTGTACAGGGGAGACAATATATAATGAAAAACTCATGAGTCGAGATAAAGACAGGGAGATCACTCAGCAATAACCACCACCGACAAAACAGACTCAAGTTGGGGAGAATTAGTTTGATTTTTTAATAATCAGAACAGAATAGGGTGATGAGAAATACAAAACTCAATCTTAAAACACCTTCAACTACCTTCCCCTCCCTTCTTCCCAGGTTTCTACCTCTTCCCCTCCAGTGAAGAAGGGGGATAGGGAATGGAGGTTATGGTCAGTTCATCACAGATGGTCTTTGCTGCTGCTTCCTCTCAGGAGAAGAACTCTTCACACTTCTCCTGGTGCAGTGTGGAGTACCTCCCATGGGAGACAGTCCTCCATGAACTTCTCCAACATGGTCCTTCCCACGGGTTACAATTCTTCACAAACTGCTCCAACATGAGTTCCCCATGGGGTTGCAAGTCCTGACAGCAAACCTTGTCGAGCATGGACTCCTCTCCATGGATTCACAAGTCCTGTCAGGAACTTGTTCCAGCATAGGCTTCCCACAGGGTCACAGCCTCTTTCAGGCATCCACTTGCTGCAGTATGGGGTCATCCTCAGGTTTCAAATGTGTCTCTGCTCCTCTGTGGCCTCCATAGCCACAGGAAGTGGCTGTCAGGAACTTGTTCCAGCATAGGCTTCCCACAGGGTCACAGCCTCTTTCAGGCATCCACTTGCTGCAGTATGGGGTCATCCTCAGGTTTCAAATGTGTCTCTGCTCCTCTGTGGCCTCCATAGCTGCGGGGGCAGGGCCTTACCATGGGCTGCACAACAGACTACAGGGAAACTTCTGCCCCAGCCCTGTAGCATCTCCTCCTCTCCTTCACAGACCTTAGTGTCTACAGAGGAGTTGCTCTTGCATTCTCACCCTCCTCTTCCGCTGCCATATTGCACCTATGCAGTAACTTTTTCACCTTCTCAAATCTGTTATCTCAGAGGGATTATCACTGGCACTGATGGGCTCAGCCTTGGCCAGCAGTGGGTCTGACTTGTAGCCATCTGGCACTGATTCTATCAGATGTGGGGGAAGCTTCCAGTAGAGTCTCACAGAAGCCAACCCTTTAGAGGTCTTCTACCAAAACCTGACCATCCAAATTCACTGCACACATTAAGCCTCAATTTTGTACAGTAATTCTCTACTTGGGATGTGGTACCAGCTGCCTTTGGAGTTCTGCTACTAGAGTTGCACAGAAGATGGAAATCTCAGTTCTTCAAGGGTTTTTAATTTTAAGATATGAGTTTGCTTCAGATCTAACAATAATATTTTACAGTATTTTTATTTATCATGATGTTCTTTTATTAACACAAATGGTGTAAAATAATTTGCAGGATTTTAATGAAGTATTCCTTCACTGGTCAAATTTGAAATATGCAACTCCAAATTCATAGAATCATACCATTCATAGAATCATAGAATGGTAGGGATTGGAAGGGACCTTTAGAGATCACTTAATCCAACTCCCCTGCAGAAGCAGGTCCACCTAGATCAAGTCGCATAGGAACATGTCCAGGTGGGTCTTGAAGACCTCCAAGGAAGGAAACTCCACAACCCCTCTGGGCAGCCTGTGCCAGGGCTCCCTCACCTGAACAGTGAAATAGTTTTTTCTTATTCTTAAGTGGAACTTTTTGTGTTCCAGCTTCATCCCATTACCCCTTGTCCTGTTGATAGCTACTAGAGAAAAAAGGGATGTCCCAACCTCCTGCCACTTACCCTTTAGATATTTCTAAATGTTAATAAGATCTCCCCTGTCTCCTCTTTTCTAGACTAATTTTCTAGACTAAATTCTGTAAAAATGACACTAAAACTTAAGGAATGATTCAACTGACCAGTTAATACATGCCTATTTTATACTACTGACCGTATCGACATAACATGTATTTAAGGGTAAAAGTTAAGAGACTCAGAATTTGATTCAGTTCTTACACCTACGTGAAATTCCTTAAAGTAATTTGCCTGATTTCCCTGGCACTGTAGGATGACATGATTCTGCAATAGATCTTCTATCATATTTTCCATTCCTAGGGAATGTAGCTCTGTTAGCTATTATTAATCAAATTAATCAAGTGGGAATAATTTAGGATTTTGTGTCCAAAACACATTTAAAAAAAAGTAACATAATTTTATTCAGAAATGTACAGATTTAACTGGAAAATGAGACTATTGGAACTTTTTCATTACAGCTGTAGTTGTTTTTCATCATTTTCACTCCTTTTCCACAGTTTTCAGTACAGAAAATACAATCTCCTTAATAATGTCATTTGTAAGGCTATAGTATTACTTTCTGGGACTTATAAGCAGCATAATGTCTATGCTTAAGGACCACATGTGGAAAAATTTTAATATTTAGAATAAATTTCTTTACAGTGAATTTTTTTGTCTATCTGCCATTTTTGTCAGTTGAGACTGAAATCCTTCTGACAGTGCTGCTGCAGCCATTAACAAGAATGGGAGTCAGCTCAGGAAAGAGGTTTCTGTAGTTAAAATACAAAACAGATTCCAGATTTTATGAATTATAAATTCATATTATATGAATATAATATGGAAGGTGGAATATGGAAGCTGGAATCCAGGAAGCTGGATTGGAATAGACCTCTGGAAACTGTTTGGTTCAAACTCTTGCCTAAAGCATCACTTTAAAGTTATGTCAGATTGTTCAGGGCCTAGTGTTCACTAGAGGCATCACATCTTCTCTTGATCCCTTTTCTAATGTTTTCCCTGTCAATCATTTTCTCTGTATTTTTTTTGTCTTCAATCAAATTTCCTTTGTTATAGCTTGTGATAGTTGCCTCTTCTCCTTTTGTAATATTTCACCAAAAAAAAAAACAAACCACAAAGAAAAAAATGTGAGCCCCATTTCTCTGTAACTTTTAGGTAGTTGAAGGCAACAACTAGTTTCCCTTTCTCTGTCTCCTCTTTATCCTGACCAAATCAAATTCTCTCAGACTTTCCTACATCACATACTATACTTCCCTGATAAGCCTGGTGACCTTCTGTTGGACATTTCTTTTTTTACTGATCCTCTACTTGTTCTGGAGGGCCCCAAGCTGGACACAGTATTGTAGATGAGGCATCACAAGAACAAAATAGGTGGAAATATTGCTTTTCTTGACCTTCTGACTACACTTTTTCTGATGCTGTGTTTTATGCATCTACTCTTGTTTGCTGCAAGAGCATACTTCAGGTACATGTTCAATTTTTTGTCTACATGGGCAGGTTATTCTTGGCAAAGGTATTTTCTAGCCAGCTGTAGTGTTGCATAATGTTATTCTACTCCAGGTGAAAGAATTTCAATTGCCTTAGCTGAACTTCATGAAACCTTTCACAAGAAACTCTTACAGCTGAAAGGCATCCCTAAACTGCACCATATCAACCTACAGATAATCTACATGGGAATGTGGTTCATCAAGTAACTGGCTCAGAACATAGAGCATAAAACTGAGAAAATTCTAAAGAATTAAACAAACAGGTTTAAATAACAGAGAAACTGCTGTGTATATGGCAAACAAACTCAACAAACAATAGCCAGCCTCCCAGTGCAACAGAAATCTAAGCAGTATTTTGAGTATTTGGGACCATGTTTTGTGTTTTTTGTTCGGTTTGATTTGGTTTTGTTTTCAATACTGAAAACAATATCAGAGAAAGTAACTTAATTCACTTATTTATATTAGACTCTAGAACATTTCTTATGGTAAAATCCAGTATCTAAGCAGTACATTTACTATAGTCACTTTTAGAGGTATGTTGTAGTTTCAATGTATTTTATAGGTTGTGGTAGATTCATCCATCCTGATAGAGACCAACACTTTTTGGCTGATGAAAGGAGAAAAAAACCCTATAAGCTGCGATTTGGGGGTCCAGTCACCCTGCCTGCAGGGTGATATCAAGTGACAACCACTACCTACACTCTTCTGTCAAGACCTGGGAGCTTCTGCCAGTGAGGAGTAGCATGACTACATTTGGTCATGGATCAGATTTGTCTGGGGTATAAGGAGCTCCACTGGAGAGCTGGTTGAGTTGGTTCTCCTTGGAGCAGCAGTTCTGCAGTTTGAGACTCTCCCCTTGGCTTGGGATGCTCCCCAAGATAGCTCCTGAACCTTGAGAGCCTTTGTTTTACAGGTGACTCTGCATTTTGGAATCCATGAAACTTAGAGATCTTTAAGTTGTCTGTGTAGTATTTATTTTATCTGACATCTTGAACCTGTAACTGATTATATGTTGATGAAGTTATTAATTTTAGCTTTGTTTAGAGTTTTATCACTATTTAGTGGAAAGTTGAATGGTTTGATTAAATCTTACTTTAACATTTGCTCAATCTGATTTTTGTAACCCTTTGTGACATGTCCATATAGTAAAAGTATTTTTCTTTCATCTCTTGCCTTTGTTGTTTTTGCAGGCTGTGCTTTAACCTACATCAGTAATGTCTGCACAGCACGAACACTGCTTGCTGTACTTTGACTTATAACATTCACTTCCACCATTGTCAATTCAATTGGACAAGAAATGACTATAGCCTTTTGGAAGGTCAGATATGATTCAAGGAGGAATTTCTTCCCTGTATGAGAGATACTTTTTTCTATAACCTGATCTCATATAATTTCATCTGATGCTATGCAATTCACTTAGCTACCTCAGTGAAGCTGCATGTTATCCTGTTCACACTCAAGCACTATCTATGTTGTATTTATAGCTGAAACCTATAGTTTATGTAAAAGGTCTTTAATACTCTCACACAGTAGTGTAATTATCATCTGTAAAGAGAAAAGCAGCAAACTCTTTCAAGTAAGCAATATTCTTATGTTTCAGGGGGAAAAAAAAGCCTTGTCATTCAAGTGGCTGCTTTTAAACTGTTGACTCCGAGGATAAAAATTACTAAAGGTTTATTCAAGTATATGAGCTTTGAAGAAAGTATTTAGAAGGGATTAAGAAAGGAGGTTACACTCCTTGCCAAGTTATGGAGACAAGAGAGAATCACAGTCCTAGCACAATACATCTCTGTGTGGATGCAATGCAGCTATTATATGGAGGCAGCACCATTGCCACTGATCAAAGCTGGCAGATTTGTCCTTCAGTGTTTCTTTTTTTCATCTTTGTAGAAGAACATCTCATCAGTATCACCTATAGTCCAAGAGAAATACCACCAAGAGGGTTGTTGGATCAAAGATAAAAGATCAGAAAAAGATAATAAAGACTATGTTCAAGCCAGAAGCTGGCGCAATGGGGTCATGTTCTGGTTTGCCTTTAGGGGATTAAAGTCTTGTCTTTAAAACTTGGAACTTTGTATGTACTTTAGAAGACCAATTGGTTTCATTGCCTTTTAAGCTAGCCAACTGCACAAACTCTGAAGTCTTGTCAGATTAGGGGTTTACCCTTGCTTTGAACTGTACTGCATTCAATCTGCAGATATTTTACTGCATGTTTACAAAGACAGGGTCAGACATTAAGCTTAAAAGACATAGGAGAAAGTTCTTCCAAAATAATTACGTATCAAACTGTTTTCTGTTGTGTAAGTAACAGATTTGTAGCACTAGAGGATACATGTTTTCAAATTTTCTTCTCTATGGAATTGATGCAATCCCACTAAAACTTGTGGAGATGTACTGAACAAAAGAAAAAAGTCTATTTGAGAGGCAATGTCTTGCTGTTATTCCTCATGTAAAATGTAGTTAATCTAATGATTCCCTCATATCACGGATTAATCCTTGAGGTTAACAGTAGGGGAATTCTGTAATTCATAACATAGTTGACTTATACAAGGAGTTACACCTGGGAAATTACACAAATGGAAAGCTGGTGTTACGGGTTCTTGAATAACCCTAAAAACTGATACATAGAGCGAAATATAGAACAAGAAGTGTCATATTGTGGATTAAAAAAATTAAAAGTGCGGATCGGTTCGTTAAAAAAGAAAAAAAAGGAAAGGGGAGTTAAAATGAATGAGGCAGAGAAAACTTGACCATTAAATACCTTTGTTTCAGTTTCAAAATGAAATATGGACAGTAACCAAATCTTTAAATGCATTCATTTAAAAAATAAAGTGTATGACAAACCTAGGCTAAATATGTTTTAGATGAGATAGATGTACTCAAGTAAGGAAGTCCTGATTTGCCTTAGGGCACTAAAGGAACTAAACAACTTAATACCTGAATCACTAGCACTTATGTTTAAGAATTGTGAAGAACTGAATAACAAACATATTATTTATGCTTGAAAAGGGAGAGTATGGAGGACTTAGAAAATTATAGCTCACAGCACTCAAATTTAATCCCTGTAACAAATCATTAGGCAATCAGTTTAAGTATCTAGAAGGTAAGATGGTGATAAAAGCTATCCAACATCAGTTCTTTCACAATAAATCAAGTCAAGCAAACTTCTATATTTTTTTCTTTTTAATAAAACATTAAATTTATGCTTTTAAAGGGTAAGGGAAAAGCAGTAAATGTAACATTGTTTGACTTCAGCATGGTTTTTGGCACTGTGTTTCTCAGAACCATGCTGAAGAAGCATAGTGAAGATTAAATCATCACCAGGTAGGTGTGTAATTAGCTAGGAAAAAATAAGTGATAACATGTACTTATCACCAACATTAGAAAGCATCTGTTGTGGTTTAGCCCAGCCAGCAATGAGGCAGTCTCTTGCTCACTGCACCCCATCCACCCCCATACTCATTAGGACAGTGGGGGCCCCAGAGAGATGGGAGAAAAAAAAATAACAAAGATATTGTGGATTGAGACAAGGGCAGGGAGGGCTCACTGCCAATTATGATTCTGGGCAAAACAGACTTCAGTACTCGACTTAGAGAGGAAAGTAGGGAAGTTTATTCTACAAGAAACAGAAGGGAATAAAAGTAAAAAGGAGTAGGAAGATTGAGAAAATTGCAACCAGTACTTTAAGATCTCCCTCCCACATCCCTCCTTTCTTCCCCAGCCCAACTCACTGATCCAGATATCTCTACCTCCTGCCCCCTCAACAGCTCAGGGGGGCAAGGAATGGGGGATGTGGTCAGTCTCTCACAGCTGGGCTCTGCTGCTTCTCTCTTCTCAGATGATGATGACTCCTGGCATTCTTCCCCTGCTGCAATATAGGGTTCCTCCCACAGGACATGGCCTCCTTTGGACATAATCACTACACCTGGCATGCAGGGTCTTTAATGAAGGGAGTCACTGCCTCTGATGAAGGACCTTTCATGAAATTCAAACAAATCTCATCTTCATCAGTCCTCTCCCCAGAATGTAGGGGAGTCTCTGCTCCAGCACACCTCCTCCTCTCTTCCCTCACTGACTTTGGAGTCTGCATGGTTGTTTCTCCTCCAACTCCTTGCACCACCACCAACTGGAAAAGAAGAATGGACAGAAGAAGGAAGAAATGGGAAGAACCCTGCTCTTCCGGCTCTTTCTTAAGGAGTGATCATGGAGATGTCTAAATGGCTCAGGCCCAGAAGTGTGTCTGGCTCATAGCTCAGGAGAGTTTGGAACAGTTTATTACAGTAGCCATCCTTACAGGCCCTGCCCCCTTACCAGAAACATCTGTCATGTCAAACCTCAAAAGGGACACTTCAGAGCTCAATGGTGTTTGATATTTTCTACAGTGACAGAAATGGTGTAAAAGCTCAATTTATACTGTTTATAGCTGATATTGGGCAGGTAGGGCTAGTAGGGCTTATCCTGATCTTTAGACCAAGATCAGGATAAGAACAAAAAGTCATAATTTGAAATAGAACCAATATTATGAAATCAGAAAGATCAGAAAGGTGGAAACAATGGATAACATAAAAGGATATAAGATGTATACCCCAGAACTGATCCCCGTGTAACTCCACTGACCACAGAATCGAGTTGGAGGCCTGTGGCCAGTGGAGTTCCACAGGGATCGGTTCAGGGACCAGTCTTGTTCAACATCTTCATCAACAACTTGGATGAAGGGACAGAGTGTACCCTCAGCAAGTTCCCTGATGACAGCAAACTGAGAGGACTGGCTGCTTCCCCAGAAGGCTGTGCTGCCATTCAGCAGGATCTCCACCGGCTGGAGAGTTGGGCAGAGAGGAACCTCATGAGGTTCAACAAGGACAAGTGCAGAGTCCTGCATCTGGGAAGGAACAACCCCATGCACCAGTACAGGCTGGGGGTCGAACTGCTGAAGAGCAGCTCTGCAGAGACCTGGGAGTCCTGATTGATAATAAACTAAGCATGAGCCAGCAATGTGCCCTCATAGCCAAGAAGGCCAATGGCATCCTGGGATGTATAAAGAAGAGTGTGGTCAGCAGGTCAAGGGAGGTTCTTCTCCCTCTCTACTCTGGCCTGGTGAGGCCTCATCTGGAGTACTGTGTCCATTTCGGGGCTCCTCAGCTCAAGAGAGACAGAGAACTTCTGGAGAGAGTCCAGCTCAGGGCCACCAAGATGATCAAGGGAATGGAACATCTTTCATACGAAGAAAGGCTGCAGGAACTGGGGCTGTTTAGTCTGGAGAAGAGGAGATTGAGGGGAGATCCTATTAACATTTACAAATATCTAAAGGGTGGGTGTCAGGAGGTTGGGACATCCCTCTTTTCTATGTTAGCTAGTAACAGGACAAGGGGTGATGGGATGAAGCTGGAACACAAAAAGTTCCACTTAAACATAAGAAAAAACTATTTCACTGTGAGGGTGAGGGAGCCCTGGCACAGGCTGCCCAGAGGGGTTGTGGAGACTCCTTCCTTGGAGGTCTTCAAGACCCACCTGGACATGTTCCTACGCGACCTGATCTAGGTGACCCTGCTTCTGCAGGGTGATTGGACTAGATGATCTCTAAAGGTCCCTTCCAACCCCTACCATTCTATGATTCTATGATGTATACAGGTTCCCAGGAGAAAATGCTATTTTTGATTCTACTTTGTGGTATGCTATAACGTAAAAGAATAATGAGGTAACCAATCTGTTCTCATTTTACCACCTGTGAAGTCTTAGCTGGAACATCACTCTACGGGAAAGATGTTGCCAAACTGAACTCTATCTAGAAAAAAACAAGAATACTGAGATGTCCCCCACCCCCCAGTCACTGCACGTTACTGGTCTCTATAAACCAGGATGCAGATACGATAGATAAGATAAATATGAGAACCTTTGTGTGTCACTTGTGGATCACTGTGTATTTTAGCTCTGTTATTTAGGCCCATACTGGTGACACAAATATTTTGAGCTCAGTACATTAGAGTGGATACTTGGTTGATGAGAGGTCAACTTTCATTCTGATTGCTATGGGCTACATCAAAAGTGTGCAGTGTTGTGCAGGATCCAAGATGGAATGGGGAGAAAAAGGATGAGATCTGTATGTTATGATGAACATTTCTTCATAACATCATGTCAAGGGTTCATAATTCTTGGTGAAGAGTTGCTAAAGAAGGTATTTTCTACCCAGAGGGGTGAACAAATATAGTATAATGGCCAATTGAATCTCAGATCCATATGATTTAAGTGGTTAATTTCCAATAAACCAGTTGTAACTAGCTTTTAATTAGGGCAAAGAATTTGAAGAAATCTGCAGTTCTTTGGGTTCATGAATCATGAACCATGAAGATTCTGACTGTCCTCTTAGATTTATGTTTTAATGTGTAAGATTCGTGAGAGTAAAACTTTTTAGCGAATCTTTCTGTGTTTTTGATCTTCCTTTTAGTTTTTGTTCTTGAAAGTCTCCCAAGCCAGGTTTCTTTATAAGCAATATCAGCAAAGTTTTGATCACTGATGATACATCGTGCTTTCTTGTCTTAAACACATGTAAAAGTGACAGGGTATGACAGATGTGATTGAAATTATTACAATTTTTATCTGTTTGGGAATTATTTGGCAGATGCTCATCACGTTTATTCCTCCCCTCCTCATTACTACTGTCAGTTTATGACCTTTCCAATCTGACATATATCCTTCCTCAGGTCCCACATGTCTCCCTTCAGGTGACATTTGTGACTAGAGAGGAAAGAGATGCCTTCTCTTTCAGTGAAGTGGTACTGGCAGTACTTCTAGTCTCAGTTCTCAGCTGTTTTAGAGACAATGTTCTCTACAATTTGCTTCTATTTCTGATGTACTGGGGATCTTTCCTCAACTCCACACACCTACTGAGCAGCAACAAGGATAAACCCACTACCAACCTCATAAAACTGCCACTAGATCCTCTGTGGAGAACCCCAGTCTATCCTTACCAATGTAGTCTTGAAAGAGAAAGACGGCTCATTTGAATATCTCCATCTTTTTAGCTTTCCATGGTCACATGTCCACATCTGGAGTGCTGACAGTATGTTATCCATCCATTTCCTTGCCTGTGATATATTAAAATGCAATACTTTGAAGACTGTATAAGAACTTAGTAATTTGTTATAATTGTTTTTTTATATCAGTGTGTTGACAGAAAAAATGGTGAGGTTTTTATTTCAGAACAGAAAATCAAAGACATTTCACATTCTGAATCAAGAGCTGTTATTATATGTATTAAATGCGCATCTTCTCTTGCTTGCAGTCTCCTCTGGTAAATTGTGATGATTAAAGGAACATATATGTCTTATTTCACAAGGTCTTATGAACTGAAGTTGGCAAGTAGGAAATTCAGACTGACAGATCAATTATAATTAGCTATGGAGCTAAGGTACTGGTGTCAGAATGTTATAAGAAGTTTTTTTTACATTGAGGCTTTTCAGTTTAATACATGATAACATTAGTTGCCCATCCTCTTTAGATCAGGATACAGATTCCTGAGTTGACTCACAGAATATTGAGATCTTACAAGGACTTATACATGTGCATAACTTCCTGCCTAAAGTGACTTCAATGATTTCACTGACAGTACTCACAAGAATAAAATGAAGCATATAGCACAGAGTCTTAGGGAATCCTAAGCAGAAAATATAAAAATTAGGTTCCCAATAGGAATGTTAATATGGCTATGTTGCATCTAAAACAGATATTTATGATATTGTGTGTACGTAACAACATAAACCACATGTTAAATGGTTTACAAGAAAAGTCAACACAGAGACTACTGCACAGCTTACAGTTTTTCAGCGTTATTTCTCATCTTTATGGCAGGTTTTCTTAAGGAAGTCTCAAGAATTTTTCTGTGTATGTTTCAATGAGACATTTTTCTTCTTTCTTATGCAAACAGTCAAAGTGGCAGCAGCTTGTGTCAGCTGTGCTAAGCTGTGCATGGAGAATGAAAAGTAATGCCACAAAATTGTGGAGTGGCACATACAACTTCACAGTGAAGTCTACAGTAAAGGCAATACAAGTGTGCAAATGTGATGTTCTGATGATACCTCAGAGGTAAAATGGAAATTAATAATAGTAATATGATTCAGGAATAGAGGAACAGATTGAAGTAGAGGGATCATAGAAATAGAACAAAATATATTAGCTTAAAATATAAGCAGTATGTTCATCTAAATGAAAAAGTTTGGTCTATAAGTTGAGGACTTGATTGTGGAATTGTGGAGAAAAAAATGGACAGTAAGAATGACAAGACCGAATCATCCATTTGACACTGAGAAAAACACTCCACCATGCATCAGTTGGGGCATTTGTACTTAAAACACAAAAATAGTGGTGGTACTTCCTTAGGAACATCATGTGAAACTTTAGTCATTCCCTTCAACTAAAAAAAAAATCAGATTAGGAGAAGTGTATGAATGAACTGTCAGAATAATCAAAGGGATTGAGCTTTAGGATTCTATGATTTCTCATATAAGGACTAAAATATCCTGATTTGTGGAGTTTTCAAAACTAAAAGACATAAAATAAAAAAAAAAGGACTTAAATCCAGTCCTTGTAATGGACAGACATGAGGAATGTGTGTATAAACACAACAATAATTTAAAATAAATGATAGTGATTTGGACTGGAAACCAGTAAAGTTGAAGCATGAAATGACAAGTGTACAGATGTCAAAGACAGAAATTTCAAATGGGAAACCAAAACCCTGACATTTCAGGATGGAATAACAGCAATTTGTGAAAAGATTACAGATTTCAATATCAAAGGATTAAATGTTATGACAAAAAGTATTGACTGTAGTTGGACATACCTTCTGTAGTCCTTAAAAGGGTGAGAAGATAAACCAACATTTATGCACTAAGAAAGAATCATTTTTTCACAGTCAGTTTCCTCTATTCTTATCAATATTTAAATTTCAGCCATTTTCAGATCATGAACTCATACTATACTAACTATACTATTTGAAAATAGCTAGTCTGTACCAGCACTTATATGTAAGAGTATGAAGCACCGCTCATGCAAGTTTACACTAGCGTAACTCTACTGACTCCATGAAGATAAATAAAAATGATGTGGCTTAGAATTAAGACTTTGCTAGGCTTAACTTTGAAAGAAGTCATCTGAGCTTATGCAGAAAAATATCAATACAATAAGTTAGGCAGGAAGCAATCTTCTGTGGACTCAATTAAGGTTTCCTGTCCATTTTACTGCAAGTGTGTGAACAAACATTTTCCAATTTCTAAAATATTTAGGGAGATCATTAACATTTTAACATCTTGTTTTATGAATCTCCAGATTTTAGAGCATTGGGAAAATATTTGAAAATGTATCCAGCTGCATTTATTTCAAAGCTCTTCTTTGCATCTCAGATTGTCTATATAATTTGCATAGTACAAGTGAAAGCCCAACATTATTACTATTTGCTAAGTATTAATTTCAATTAAAAAACCCCTCAAACTTCAAAGAAAGATTTTTTTTTTATTTTTAAAAAAAACAATATGTGTTTAAAATTAGCTATAGGGGAAACAGTGAAAGGTAATAGTTCCTTTCTGGAAATGAGAGATTTAAAAAAATATATTATGTAACACGACACCTATGACTGAAAAAAGAAAGGAATTAAACATTTGATTTTAGAGAGCATTTTTTCTCCAGTGCCGCTTAATAACAGTATTTTAACAAAATTAGATGATATTTAAAGGTCCCTTCCAACCCCTACCATTCTATGATTCTATGAAAATGCCATTCGTGCTGTTTATAGAGAAGGCTCATTTCTCTGTGATGTTGAGTCCTCTCAACAGCCTTGGCTTCAGAAGAGTTAAATCTTTTATATGAGGTGCTCAGCAGTGTCTAATATTCAAATTCTGGATGAAAAGGTTATGTCAAAAATTCCAAATTAACTTCAGTGAAGGAAAAATGATGTATTCTCTTCTTTTTAGGGCATATTTATGATCAGCTCCTAACATTTAAGGACCATTTACAGCAACTTGAAACACATGCTAATTAATTTGCTTTGCCGTGTCAGCTACATAAATTCAGAAAACTGTATTGCAATATGTTTGAATAGAAACACATCAGATTCAAGAGGCAACTGAGCCTGCATACTCTGAGTGTATTCTGAATCCCTTGTTATTTCATTATCTAAAATTGCAATGGTCATATTTTTTGCTTAGCCCTATTCAGGCCCTCTGCACAAACTGAATTTCATCCATTAAGCAGATTGAGGATGTTCCTACTATATTGTTAGTGTCATTGTCAGCAATGATTTATGTTTAAGAGAATGTGGGTAAATGTGCTTAGATTCATATGTGGTAGTATTGTCCTGAATCCGGTTCTCCTTGGTAGAAAACATACATAATTTCATTTTGAATGAGTCACCTATTATCCTCTACTTTAGCTTTAAGAGCTAATAATTACTCTTCTAGCCTTTCTCAGTACATATTATTTCATTTGTTATTAACTGCTGGAATTGCTGTCCCTGGAGTTTGGACAGAGCTCAACATTCTTTCATTTGACAGATGGTTTACCAAAAGATGGGCAAGTCTTAGCCTTGAGGGGGAAAAAAAACCAAAACAACAACCTAATCTAAAACATTAACCCAAAGATCAATTCATGATACAGATCTCTGAATGTATGGCTATTTTTAGTATTATGCTGCAGCTAGCAATAGAAGGCGAAGTCAGGGTTTCTGTAACGCTTCTCCTTACACTCCCAAATGACATGGATGAAGAAGGATGGAATTAGGTCACCTCTGTGTTCTGCAGTCTTGGTACCACTTTTCCAAAGTAAATTCCTCCTGCCATGTTCTTTGGGAGATGTAGCTTCCAATTTACTCCCATGCAAGTTGACATGAAATAAGACCTTTCAATCCTCATTCAGAAAATCTGACTTTATTCTGAAATTTCAATACCAGTGCAGCCTTATGCCCATCCAGGCAAATCTTTCATCGGGCTGAGGGTTAACAGAAGAGGTAAATGTATTTTGTTACAACACAGGATAGCTAGAAAACACAAATGAACTTTTCAACCGAAATCTGAAATTGCAACTGGACCCTTCAAGATAGATGGAAGCTGAAAACAAGTGCTTCAATATTTATTTATGCTACTGAATTAATACAGGAGAAGGGAGCAGTTGTGAAAGAAGCACATTACCAAAGCTGATAAGTCATTAGTGCTTTCTGTATGTGTGGGTAATTACCACTTACAGAAAACTGAGATGTTAGCTGAATATCTGGGGTTTTATAACCAGTGAGCTTTACAGTTACCTGTGAGAGTCAGACTTAAGCTATCTTGCTCAAAATAAGTGTCACGCTGACTTGAGCTTGCTAGCTGGAAGACCGAGATGCTCATCACTATGACTAAGAGTTCAAGATCTGGGCTTAGCTTGAGCCCAGAGAGTCATTTTGTGGATTTAATCACTTTTAGCCCTGAGGTATACGGTTGTCTAAGAATAGGTCAAAGCCCTGCTCAGGCACCGCTAAAAATTGTCACCATACTCTTGCTTTAGGGTGTTCATTTGTACCTAGACATAAGGAGTGCTGGTGCAATGTGATTACAGATTTAGGAAGCTTTGTCATCCTTCATGTATTTTTATTCTCCTTCCTACTCCTGCTCCTCTCCACTCAATCAACAAGGAATAGGGCAGCAACAAGACTCAGATTTGCATCTGAGCACTAGATCAAGGCACACAAGGGGTTCTCAGAGCCAGGGAAATCCAAGGAAGATGTGGAGAGACCTGCCTGGAGCCAGTGGCTCTGACAAGGAAGGTGGATGTGCCAGGAGGTAGTGCTGAAACAACTGTGGGGGATTTAAATGTTGTGAGACAATGCAGGGAGAAAATTAGAAGGGTCAAGGCTCAACTAGAGGTTCATAGAATCATAGAATGGTAGGGGTTGGAAGGGACCTTTAGAGATCATCTAGTCCAACCCCCCTGCAGAAGCAGGGTCACCGAGATCAGGTCGCGTAGGAACATGTCCAGGTGGGTCTTGAAGACCTCCAAGGAAGGAGTCTCCACAACCCCTCTGGGCAGCCTGTGCCAGGGCTCCCTCACCCTCATGGTGAAATAGATTTTTTTTATGTTTAAGTGGAACTTTTTGTGTTCCAGCTTCATCCCATCATCCCTTGTCCTGTTACTAGCTAATATAGAAAAGAGGGATGTCCCAACCTCCTGACATCCACCCTTTAGATATTTATAAATGTTAATAGGATCTCCCCTCAGTCTCCTCTTCTCCAGACTAAACAGCCCCAATTCCTGCAGCCTTTCCTCATATGAAAGATGTTCCATTCCCTTGATCATCTTGGTGGCCCTGAGCTGGACTCTCTCCAGAAGTTCTCTGTCTCTCTTGAGCTGAGGAGCCCAGAACTGGATGCAGTACTCCAGATGAGGCCTCACCAGGGCAGAGTAGAGAGGGAGAAGAACCTCCCTTGACCTGTTGCCCACACTCTTCTTGATGCATCCCAGGATGCCATTGGCCTTCTTGGCTATGAGGGCACATTGCTGGCTCATGCTTAGTTTATTATTAGTCAGGACTCCCAGGTCTCTGCAGAGCTGCTCTTCAGCAGTTCGACCCCCAGCCTGTACTGGTGCATGGGGTTGTTCCTTCCCAGATGCAGGACTCTGCACTTGTCCTTGTTGAACCTCATGAGGTTCCTCTCTGCCCAACTCTCCAGCTGGTCGAGATCCTGCTGAATGGCAGCACAGCCTTCTGGGGAATCAGCCAGTCCTCCCAGTTTGGTGTCATCAGGGAACTTGCTGAGGGTACACTCTGTCCCCTTATCCAGGTTGTTGATGAAGATGTTGAACAAGACTGGCCCCAGAATCAATCCCCGTGGAACTCCCCTGGCCACAGGCCTAGTGGCTCTAGTGGTCTTGGTGGCCACAAGTTAAAGTGGCCACTGCTGTAAAAGAAAATAGAAAAAAATTTCTATAAATATATGAGTAACAAAAGGAGAGCTAAAGGGAATCTTCATCCTTTAATGGATGCAGGAGGAGGCATAGTGACCAAGGATGAGGAAAAGGCTGAGGTACTTAAAACCTTCTTTACCCCAATCTTCAATGATAAAAATGTGCATTCTTTGAGTACCCAGCCCCCTAAATCAGAAGACAGGGCAGGAGACAGAATGAAGTCCCCTTAGTCCAAGGAGAAATGATGCATGACTGGCTGCTCCACCTTCACTCACACAAGTCCATGGGACTGTATGGAATCCACCCAAGGTTGCTGAGGGAGCTGGTGAAGGGCTGGTCGAGCCATTTACCATTATCTTCCAACAGTCCTGGCTCACTGGGGAGGTCCCAGAGGACTGGAGGTTGGTAAATGTGACACCCATCTACAAGAAGGATCAGAAGGAGGGTCTTGAAACTAAAGGCCTGTCAGCCTGACCACAATGCCTTATGGAGCAGATCATTCTGAGTGCCATTGTGAGGCACATACGGGACAGTCAAGGGTTCAGGCCCAGTCAACATGGCTTTATGAAGGGCAGGTCCTGCTTGATCAACCTGATCTGCCTCTACGACGAGGTCACCCACTTAGTGGATGACGGAAAGGCTGTGGATGTGGTCTACCTGGACTTCAGTAAATGTTTTGTAACTGTTTCCCCCAGTATCCTCTTGGAGAAATTATCTGCCCATGGCTTGGAAGGACCTTCTTTTCATGGGTGTAAAACTGTGCCTGGCCAGGCCCAGAGAGTGATGGAGTGTGGGGTTAAATCCAATTGGCAGCTGATCATCAGCGATATTAGATAGGGCTTGGTGCTGGAGGCTGCTCTATTTAACATCTTGATCAATGATCTGAATGAGGGGATCGAGTGCACCCTTAGTAAGTTTGTAGATGACACAAAACTGGATGTGTGCATACACCTGCTTGAAGACAACAAGGTCCTTCAGAGGGATCTGGACAGGCTGGATAGATGGGCTGAGATGAATTGTACAAGGTTCAACAAGGCCAAGTGATGGGTCCTGCACCCTGGCCATGACAATTCCATATGATGATACAGACTTGGGACAGAGTGGCTTGAGCGCTGCCTTGTGGAAGAGGACCTGGGGTTGTTAGCTAGATGAATATGAGCCATAGTATGCTCAGGTGACCAAGAAGACCAATGACATCTTGGCTTGTATCAGAAAGAGTGACCAGCAGGATCAAGAAAGTGATTTTCCTCTTGTACTCAGTGCTGGTGAGGTCACACCTCAAATACTGTGTATTTGAGGCCCCTCACTACAGGAGGGACATTGAGGTGCTGGAGCATGTCCAGAGCTGGGCAACAAAGCTGGTGAAAGGTCTAGAGAAGAAGCCTGATTAGAAATGTGTGAAGGAGATAAGGTTGTTTAGTCTGGAGGAGGCTGAGGGGAGACGATCACTCTCTACAACTACTGAAAGGGAGGTTATAGTGATGTGAGGGTCAATCTGCAGTAATGAGTGATAGGACAAGAGGAAACGGCCTGAAGTTGTGCCAGGGTAGATTTAGATTGAATATTTGGGTGAACTTTTTCGCTGAGAGGGTTGTTAAACACTGGCACAAGCTGACTAGGGATGTGGTAGATTCATCATCCCTGGAGATATTTAAAAGACAAATAGATGAGGTTCTGAGGGACATGGTTTAGTGGTAGACGTGGCAGCATGAGGTTAGTAGTTGGACTCAATGATCTTAAAGGTTTTTTCCAACTGAAATAATTCTATGATTCTGTTACATTTTCCAAGTAGGCAGAGCTAAGAGGGATAGACAAGGAGGGCAATTATCCATGTCCCCCAGGAACAACTAGGGGAAGAAGGAATTCCCTCTGCTGCAAAGACATGAGTTCCTGGTCCGTCACATTGTTCATTTCAGTCCCAACAGCCCCATTTTAAGTTCTGATGGCAGACACACTTGCCAGGGTGTTGCACATTCACTCCTGTTTTGCTTTACTTGCAGTCCATATGTGAAAGACTTGCTCATTCCAGATGTTATGTTCCTTTTCTTTTTTTTTTCAAATCAGAACTTCTATTGTGTTCAATGGGATCTTTGATTATGAAGAAGAGAGTTTAATTTGAAAAGGAAGGAAGATTTGTTATTGTTTTCTGATAATTCCTGTGGCATTCATTTTCAAAGATAAAATAGAAATTTCTTTTAAAAAAATATTTGAGACAAAATTATTCTAATCAATAAGATTGCTTGCTTTTTGTCAGAAATGCTCAGTGCATTTCTATGCATAAGAGTAAGCAACTACAATCCTTACAGTAAGATAAGATAAATATGATTCACTAGATATTGAATGATTTGAAACATCCCGTAGCATTGTCTGATTTGCAGAAAGACAAGAAAATAAATGATGCCATTTTTTCTTAAATCAGCCTTTCAAAAACCTAAACCACTGTGTTGCTATGTGAATAAAGTATGGCTAGCCTGAAGCTCAGAAGTATAGCTAATTACATGGTTTTCAAAGACAAGCCATGCTAGTTTTTTCTAATGTTTTCATTTCCATTTTTATGAGTTTGTCTGGTTTCCACAAAGTTTATAATTCTCTTCTAAATCTAATGAAAAACTTTCATTGTGACACTCAGCTTTTAACAAATGTAGAACTCTGTGACCTTGTGATTTTAACTGTAGTTAATGTACATGATGTCTTTAGTAAGAGAGATACCTTAAGGCATAAGGAGTACTTCATAAAGTAGCTCAACAACATCTGCATTTGAACACTGAGGAACTGACTGGACACCCCACTTCTACATTAAAGGATGTGTACTCATGTGTGACTGGATAAATAAAGAAGAAACCAAGAGTTATTAAGCAGGCAGGCCAACTACACTTATATCTATGGGTATAGATTTGTGTTAATTTCTCTTCCTTTCTCCTCTGAAATTATAAAAAATGTGCTTTACCCTGGAGGCCACTACATTTAAAGTCAAGTTCAGGGACATAAATCAAGTAGATATAAACTCTCAGGCTTGTCTGTATTACAAAGCTTTCTCTGCCTGACAGTGCACCGTAAATGTGAACTGTTGGAAAAATAATACCTATTGTTTTGCAGAAATGAAAACCAAAAGAACTAGTGTGTAGGTTGAATACTCCTTGAGAGTCAGCTGACCACTAGCTGCCAGATCCTAGAGTAAAGAAAGGTCACATATGAATTAACGCTTCCATCCTTGGAAGTGTCTAAGAGAAGGGTGGATGTTGTACTAGAGAAATGGTCTAGTGGTTGATAGGGGTAGGACAAAGGCTGGACTTCGTGATCTTAAAGGTCACTTCCAGCCTAAACAATTTTGATTCTATGATTCTAAAAAGAGGCCCATCAAACAACCCGAGTAAGCTAAGAACAGTATGCTGATATCAAGAAATAGTAACTTAATCTTTGAGGGATATTTCTTGTTTTCTAAATGGAAAAATAAAACTAGTAAGTCCAAAAGTAAGAAGCCAGGAGGGCTGAGGGAAAAACCTGGCCATCAAAGAGAGAATTAGTATTTCATTTCACTGACAGCTCTTCTTTCATTTTGGACACAGCTTTTATTGTTTTATTTGTCATCTGTTATTCCTGGGAAAAAAGAAAGTGTCAGTCATGAACTTAAGAAGTGAAACCTACTAAGGTAGTATTTTTCTTTTGCATAAAAAAGATACTAATGAAAGCAGAAAACTAACCATTTCTCTTGGTAATTATTAGCACTCCAGAATATGGTAAGTGACTTGAATATTATATTCTACATATTTAGCATTTAACCTGATCTTCTTCATCAAGAGGCACAGAACATTTGCGTATCCAAAGCTGTACGCTTGAATAATTATTTAATAGCCATAAACAATGGTTCAGCCAAGTGGCAATTATCTGCAGAACAAATTATTTTTAGGAGACTGGATGTTCGCTATACTAGATTGTTAAGTGTCTTCAATTATGCTTACGATAAGTTTTAATAGAAATAAAGCTTTATGGAAATTTTTTACAGATCTAACTTTGCCTGACATTGTTAGTGTGACTTTTGGACTCATCACTCATTTTTCTGGCACTGAAAAATATTCCCTATCTTAGGCTTCCTGTTTTCTCATGCTTATACCTGCACACTCACACATCATTTGAGTCCTTTAACTCTGCTTCTTTGCAGTTACAAATCAAAAAGCAAATTATACAATGAAAATCATATTCAGTCCTTAATTTTCCTCTTCTGTTCCTGAAGATATTTCTAGAAAGGAAGTCTTTTGTAGACAAGAGACACTGTGAAAATAAAGGCAGAAAGGAAGAATTCTTCAGTGCATACAGATCTCTTTGATTCCATCTAGGTCAGTGAAGGTGCTGCAGGTTTACATCAGTGTTCAAAAACATCCTGCCTGTGGACTCTGCAACAACAGTCATTAAGATATGCTTGTAAATTATTGTTTTAATCAGGCTGTAGATTAAATTAAAATAATAATAACTTAGCTTTGTACTTTATACCTCTCACTGGACATATCTGTTGCTATCCATAAATAGGTGTAGCAAGTGATACATTTTATGAATTATTAATGAATAAGTCTTTGATAAGACCCCCGAATATGTGGCCTGTCTAACAAGGCACCATTAAGGACAATCTCCACTAGGGGCAGTCTCTGAATAATAGGCAACACAAACTGCTCAATTCTCTCCTTAATGTAAACGTTATGGTCATCACAGGATCAAAGTTAGACATTTGTGTAGTCAGGGAACACCACTTAATTTCTTTCAATACTCTATTTAATGGATTGGTTTCTAAGAGCTCTAAAATCCTCAGATATATGCAATTCACCTTGGAATTTAGGCTATATGCAGATGTTCTTTCTTTCAGGATGATGTGTAAACCAGACCAAATTTAGCAGTTTAAAGACTAGCCCTTTGTACTTTGGAAACATGCACAAGGTTCACTCTCTAGGAGAGAATCTAGGTCTAGGAGAAAAATAGTAAGATATGACATGGTATGGCTAGACATCTTTTCATTCAAAACATAGTGGCTTCCTCCAAAGTACCTGCAGGAAGGTCCCTGGCCCATGTACTATCTATCAATCCAGATATATACTAATAAACCTCTTTGTTTTCAACTCAATTATTTGGAGACCTAGGAAATAATATAATCTAGGTGCATTAAAATAATACACAACCAAATCCACTAAACATCCCTTGAAACTTAAATACTAAAAACAGAAGAAATGTCTGAATTAAAACTATCTATCTTATCTTACTCATTATGTCTAATAACAGGAATATCAATAAATATTGAACAGTTTCATTGCTTACAGTGTTCCAGTGATGTAATAAGGACATGCATGTAATAGTGTTCCTTCACTGAAGGTACCACAGCAACCTAAAGCATACATGATGACCAATACTAAAATGATCAGGGAACTGGAACATCTTTCATATGAGGAAAGGCTGTGGGAACTTGGACTGTTTAGTCTAGAAAAGAGGAGACTGAGGGGAGATCTTATCAATATTTACAAATATCTAAAGGGTGGGTGTCAGGAGGTTGGGACATCTCTTTTTTCGATGGTATCTAGCAACAAGACAAGGAGCAATGGGATGAAGCTGGAACACAAAAAGTTCCACTTAAATCTAAGAAAAAACTATTTTACTGTTGTGGTGGTTTGACCCTGGCTGGATGCCAGGTGCCCATCGCACTGCTCTATCCCCCACCTCCTCAGCAAGCCAGGGAAGGGGAGAAAAAGAAGATGGGACTCTCATGTGTTTAGATAAAAGCAGTTAAATAAAGAAACAGTAAAGCTGCACATGAGAGAAGCAAAGCAAAAGCAGATAAAGCTGTTACTCTCTACTTCCCATCAGCAGCAATGTCCGGCCACCTCCCGAGAAGCAGGGCTGCAGTACGCGTAGCGGTTGCTTTTGGAAGGCCAGAAATGAATCTTTCCTCCCCTTCCTGCTCCTCTCCCCCAGTTTATATTACTGAGCTGACGTCGTATGGTATGGAATATCTCCTTGGTCAGCCTGGGTCAGCTGTCCTGGCCACGGTCCCTCCCAAGATCATGCCCACCCACAGCTATTGGTGAAGGTGGGGGAAGGAATGCTGGAGGGACAGCCCTGATGCTGTAGTCATAATATTGATATCAACAGTAAGCACAGCACTGTAAAAGCTGCTGTGGAAAATCATTAACATCCCAGACCCACTATAACTGTTCAGGTCAGGGAGCAGTGGCACAGGCTGCCCAGAGGGGTTGTGGAGTCTCCTTCCTTGGAGGTCTTCAAGACCCATCTGGACATATTCCTATGCGACTTGATCTAGGTGACCCTGCTTCTGCAGGAGAGTTGGACTAGATGATCTCTAAAAGTCCTTTCCAATCCACCATTCTATGATTCTATCAAGAGTGTGCAGGAAAGTGTCATGTTGTCCTCAATGTTAGAACACCAATTACATGCCTGGTTTGGACACTTGAAACTTGTGTTTTGAAGTAATTAAAGGGCTTTTCCTTTAAAGAAGTTGGTATGTGTGAATTTTATGCCCATTATTTTTTACTTTCAAAATGTAGGAATTAAACCCTGAAGTCATCTTGAGGGTAAAAGAAAAACAGTACTCTTATTACTTGTCAATAAAAATAATTAAGTGGCTAAGAAACTTCTGTTACTTCATATTTTTATATACACAATAGAAAATTATTGTTATCAGCTAAAGCCCTACTTGAAGTTAGAAGCTATGTGGAATACAGAGAAGGACCACTCATCTTCATGTTCTCCAGTCAAAGATTAGTTATTGCTGTGCTTTGTACACTGACTGCCTACTGTTCCAAGTACAACGGATAGAGTTATGGCAAGGAGTATGCTTTTCTCAATTCCAGATGTCTTGGCAAGTAGTATATTTTGAGCAGTAACATTGAATTCAGCAGTATGCAGAATTTTCAGCTCTTTTTAAAGTATTTTCTTGCACTGAGAGATAGTATATTTTCTAAATGGATAATTTATTACCTAGCTTTCTTCTCTGCTTACCTTTCCTATGAACTTCTTGTAAAGTAACAAACATATTTGTTTATTCTCTTCACCTCTGAGTGATCCTGGACCATAAATTGAAAATCTTCCCAGCCATAAATTGCTTCACTTTCTTCAGGACATTCTCTGAAGAAAATGAAAATTATTTACACCAGTCTTTATACAAAGGCTAATACAATGTTATATTTAATTAACTTCCATCCTGGTTTCAACTGGGATAGAGTTAGTTTTCTTCTTAGGACATCATACAGTGATGTGGTTTGGATTTAATATGAGAATAAAGCTGATAACATCAAAACTGATATTTTAATTGTTACTATGTAATCTTTGTCCCAAATTAAATATTTTCAGTTTCCTATGCTCTGCCAGCAAGCAGGTGCACAAAAAGCTAAGAGGAAACATGGCCAGGACAATTGACCTGAACTAGCCAATTACCATTCCATACCATAGGGTGTAATGCCCAGCGTATGAACTGGGGAGACAGTGTGGAGAGGTGAATTGCTGCTCAGGCGTTGGTCAGTGAATGATGAGCTATTGCATTGTGCATCAGATTTGTTTGGTTTTCCCCTTAGATTTTGTTTTTTTTCTCTTTTCTGTTATATTTCTTTTAACTACAATTATCCATTATTATTTATTATTATTCATTATTGTTCATTATTATTATTATTTCAATTATTAAACTTTTTATCTCAAAGCATGGAGTTTACTTTTTTCCCCAATAGTCCTCCCCATCGTACAGAGAGAGAAAGCAATGAGCAAGTGGCTGCATGGTGCATAGTTCCTGGCTAGAGTTAAACCATGACAACTTCCCAAATAAGACCATCAGATCATTAAAGGGCATGAACTATTTATGAAGAGAGAAAGAAATTAAAGTTATATAATTCCCAACTGTCAGGATTTGTACTTGGAAATAAATCACTCAGGAGACACCAAATTTGGTGGTAAACCAAGCCAAAACATTTGTTTCCAAACTCTCGGTTATTCCGGTCAGGTGTCAAGTACCAGCTGTCTTTTTGTTTTTCATTCCCTTGATTACATTGATCATCATGGGGGGTGATAAATTGGGTAGAGTGGACCAAGAATAGTACAAAACCATTTTGTGTTCAATCAGGCTGTTTCATGTTTTTAATTACAATGATAGTTGAGATCATTGCCCAGAGTTTACAAAAAATTGTTGGAGATGTAGCCTAGAGCTGACTAAAACCTATTTTCAATATCAATACAAAGATTGATGTCACAAAGATAGTGCATTGCATGACTTCAAACAAAACATGTACTGTTACCTTTATCATCCCCAAAGATTTAGTCTAAGAAAACATTCTAAACTATAATTTAAGAGTACTCATTTCACACTATACTGCCCATGCCTGTAAGATGAGATCTATTTATCAATTCAGCCCATCCTGGATGATGTGTTTCATCGTACTCTACAGTGTTAATAGCATGTGCCTTGCACCATATCCTTGCCTGAAGCAAATTTGGAGGCCCAAATCCTTGTTCCATACAGGTTCATAGAAATCTTTGAACTGCTTTTAATGATACTTCAGCAGATTCTCTGAGTAGTCTCTCAAGGTAATGTTATTTTCATTTCTCTTCATTTTCATCTAAGAAATTTTATATATCTAAGCTTCCTGGTGAGATAGTTCAGGTTATTGTACAGTGTGTTATTTGTTACTAGGCTGCTTTTACAAGTTACAGTTATGTGAAACTGCAGCCTGGAAGCTATTTTAATCAAAGTCTAATGGTTGAACACTTCTGATCATTGCAGTTGGATGGACATAAGATAGAAACATTCCTTTGGGTTAGACCCTGAATTCACAAATATCCTGTTGTATTTGCTTTATGTGACAAAATTTTAGTGTGGGGTGCAGCTGAAGGAGTAGCCTGCACCTATTCCAGAAAAGGTAAATAAAATGCTGTGCAGCAACTGAGAAAATGGAGCGAGAAAATGTGAAATAGCCCTGAAGTCACCAATATCAGTGAAGAAGGAGAGGAAAAGGTTATACTGGTTTTGCCTGGGCCAGTTTTTTGATAGTGAGGAGAGATACAGGGGTGGCTTGTTTAAACAAAGACCTGCCAGAAGCTTCCTCTGTAGCTGATATGGCTAATGCTAGTCAATTCTAAGCTGGATCCACAGCTGACCAAAGCCTGGCCAATTAGTGATAAAGGTAATGCCTCTGTGAATAATGTATTTGAGAAGGAGAAAAAGTTGCTACTGGGTTTCTAAATGGCAGCAGCAGACACCAACGTCAGCAGCAGACACCAACGTCTCTGCAGACACCAAGGTCAGTGGATAAGGAGAGGGAGGAGGGTGCTTAGGCCCTGGACGAAAGATTCCCCTGTGATCTGTGGTGCAGATCATGGTGAGGCAGCTGTGGAGTCCATGGAGGCCAATCGGGAGCTGACACCCACTCACAGCCCATGGAGAACCCCACGCCAGAGCGAGTGGATATCTGAAGGAGGCTGTGACTCTGTGGGAAGTCCATGTTGTAGCAAGTTCCTGGTAGGATGATGGAGCCTGTGGGGAGAGAGGAGCCCAGGCCAGAGCAGGTTTGCTGTCAGGACTTGTGATCCTGTGAGGGACTCGGGCTGGAGCAGTCAGTACCTGAAGGACTGTTCTTCCAGTGAGTAACCCATGTTGGGGCAGGGTGTGAGGAGCTGCCCCTGTGGGAGGCCTGATGCTGGAGCAGTTCATGAGGAGCTGCAGCCCATGGGAAGGACCCATACTGGAGAAGTTTTTGAGGGACCATCTCCCATGGGAGGGATCCCACACTGTAGCAGTGGGAAGTGTGAAGAGACCTCTCCCTGAGAAGAAGCAGCAGCAGCAAAGTCCATCTGTAATGAACTGACTGTAACCCCTATCCCTCATCCCCTGCACTGCTGGTGAGGGAGGAAGAAGGGTCTCAGGAAGAGGTAGGGCTGGAGGGAGATGTTTCAAGACTCAATTGTATGTCTCATCTCCCTGTTCTTATTGTTTCTTTAGTAAATCAAACCTTTTTCTCCCTAAGTTGAGTCTGTTTTGTCCATGCCACTAATTGCTGAGTGATCTCTCCGTCCCCATCTCAACTCACAACCCATTAATTCCAGCTCTCTCTCTCTCCTGTCTAGTTTAGTAGAAGGAGAGATTTTATGACTTAGTGGACATCTGGCTAAACCACCACATGTGTTCTTGATGGCTACAGGTGCCAAAGTATAATTCCCCTTGCAGCCCATGGTGCCCTTGCAGCTATGGAGGTCATGGAGGAGCAGAGATCCACCTGTGGCTGGGAGAAGACTACATGACAGAGCAAGTGGACATATCTTGAAGGAAGCTGCAGATCATCGACAGCCCATACTGGGATAGGCTCCTGGCAGGAGCTGTGATATGTGGATGGAAACCAAAGCAGGAACAGGTTTTCTGGCAGGAGCTGTGAACCATAGGACACCCATACTGGAGCTATCCACTCCTGAAGGACTGCATCTGATGGAAAAGACATATGCTGGAGCAGAGGAAGAGCATGAGAAGGAAAGAAGTGTAGAGACAAGTGTTATGGAGTGACTGCAATTCCCGTACCCTCTCCACTGTGCCTATTGGTTATTAATTGGCAATAAATTAACCCTTCCCAAGTCAAGTCTGGTTTGCCCATAGTGGTAATTGGTCCTTATCTTGACCTTTTAACGTTTTTTTTTTCCATCTGTTCTGAAGGGGAGAGAGTAAAAGAGCATCTGAGCAGCAGACAGTCAAAGTTACCTCATCCTACCTATCCTTTTGCAATCACTTTTGTCTTGGAATTTTCCATTGGATGAATGGAAATAGCCTCTAAAGCCTGAGGTTTTCAATTATCCTTGAAAAAATATGCAGAAGTTTCTTAGCTGATCCCTAATAAATCTGTAAGTATCTACAACCATCTTCACAGCTCACTTGCCCCAAAATTCTTTGTCATTCTACAAATCTCGGCTGATATGTTGTCACAGAATCATGGGGTTTTTTTCCATAAGAGAGAATGGCATTGTGATGAGGAGGAATAACTGGCTAGCAATGACACCAGCAGTCAAGACTCCACCTACTGAAGTGTTTGTGACAGTACACAAAAAAATTTGATAGTACTGCTCCTGGCTCAGAGGTAGAAATCAGTTGCCAAATGCAAAAGACATTTTTTGTTATTATTATTTGTTCTGTTCAATGGCCAGAAATCTGCCATTCATTCCACTTCTGAACTGTTCTTCCATTAATCAAATTGGTATGCTCTTTCTGTTGTGGTCTTAGCCATGTCCTGAGCTAAAAACAGTACAAAGAATATTACTCACTATGAGAGAAACAGAGACAGATATATTGTTTCAAAAGCTTGAATTCATGCATTGCTTTTCATGATGTTGTTTTAGATAATACCTTCAATTTTCCCAGTGCAATGCAGTGATCCATCTCTAATGGGTTATCCTTGGCTATTGAGGTGTGTGACTGTCCTTATATACTAGTGCAAAATAAATGGATAACAACATTTTCTTACTGAGAAACAGTAACAAGGTTTGACTGTGGCCAGAAACAGTGAGCTGTACAGAAGTAGGGACTGATGTGAGCACTGTAAGGCTCTTCTTCTGCTTGATTTGCAAGGGCACCATGTGCAGATCTATCAGCCACAAAAAGGTTTTCTCCAGGCCCCTTGGAAACTGACAATATGGAAAGCCCTTAGGAATGGGGTCAGGAGTGGTCTTGAATGGTCCTTCCGGGCGATTCAATCCTTGAAACACTATCCATTACAGACTAATGTGAGGAGATGACTACATCAGTGTATGCCACTCTGGGTAAAGAAGTCTGACGTATTTGTGAGGAAGGAGTTCATCATACCATTCAATTGCCTTACAGAACACTATAAAACTAAGATTCTCATATTATTTTTCAATATTTGTAGTGTTCATCATAAAAAGACAAGAGTTTAATTATTATGGACAATGTATTGATGCTTTCTGCGTATCCATTTAGCACCTAGCAGCTTAGATAAATTCCCTCTAGTAAATTTACGTTCTAAAAGGTTATGAACAGGCTGGATTTATTTATTGTTTCTGTTGCTATGGGAAAGCAAAGAAAACCTGATAACTCTGTTTTCACTGGGACATAAGCATAGCTTTCTGGAAGCTGATAGTTCAGATGAAAACCTGACAGGAGGTCAGCAACCCTTTATGATCCTGTGGATACAGAGTGATCAGAATAAACTGAAACTTCACTGCCTGTTAAGGCAGACTTTTCCCAAAGGCTACATCTGTTAATAAGTCTTGTTCAAATCAGTTTCCATAACACTTTGGAGAGCTTTCCTATCATTTCAGTTGTGAAGGAACCATAAGGAATGCATCAGCAACTACATTTTACACAGTGAAATTAAAAAGACCCTTAACTGCTATGGAAAAAAGAAACCTTACAAAGCATTGTTTCATTTGTCTTTGTCTACTAAATATAATTTAAGAAGCCTCCATCCTGCCACATCTACAGTGAATAGATTTTTGTGCAATTACGAGCTGACCTCAAGGAATCTGTTGTAACTTAGTTTCCCAATAGTTAAGGCAAAAACTGTGTACCTGTTAATTCATAGAACAGTATCAATATTTTAACCTCATGAGAAAAAAGGTCTTGGTATTAAAAGCAATGTAAGTATCAATCAAGGTGGGACATTTTTAACTTTTTTTGGGTATTTTTCTATTATATTAAGTGTCTTGTTATGATATACTTTTAAGATAAGAACTAGAATTCAGGAAATTTTATTTTTAAATATTCTAGAAAATAATCTTTTTCATCAAAAATGAAGAAAACAGCAGAGGGAGTAGTTTCTAAGTGTGATGAGAATTGCCAGAAAGAAGATACAAATGAAGAAAGTCATTGAGTAAGAGAATTTAAGAGATGATAGAATGAAACAGTAGAAAAATGATGACTTTAAATAAACTGATGAGAGGAAAGGTGCTGAAGAGTAAAAAGAGGTATTCACGTTACTGAACACTTACTATTCAAAGAAAATATGAGTGTAGGCATATACCTGCTTTTGTTAAAACTCTGGCATACTTCAGTTCATAGAATCATACAATGGTAGGGATTGGAAGGGACCTTTAGAGATCATCTAGTCCAACCCCACTGCATAAGCAGGTCAACCTAGATCAGGTCACATAGGAACATGTCCAGGTAGGTCTCGAAGACCTCTAAAGGAAGGAGACTCCACACCCTCCCTGGGCAGTCAGGGCTCCCTCATCCTCACAGTAAAATAGTTTTTTCTTACGTTTAAGTGTAACTTTTTGTGTTCCAGCTTCATCCCATTACCCCTCGTCCTCTCACTAGATACAGTAGAAAGAAGAGATGTCCCAATCTCCTGACATCCATCATTAAGCATCGAGCCTTGGGAAACATCATTGGTGATCAGACACCAACTGGATTTTACTCCATTCAAATCAAACTTGAATTTAACTCTCAAGTCAAAGCAAAAGCAAAAAAATGAAGAAAAAAATCCATATCCATGAAAACATTTTACCTGTTTCTTTCTCATCTCTTTACCTACATTCTTGGGTTAGTTATTACTGTTGCTGTATACAAAGAGATACTCATCGAGAGAAATCCCACTCTAATTTGATGTAAAAACATGTTATCACTATAGGCTGTTAATTTTTTAAAGACTCTGTACCTAGAGATGTGAAAGTATTTACATTACTACTTTTTCTTAATGATTCCAGGCCCACAGAGGTCTGACTATTTTTGTTCTTTTAGGACTGTAGATACAGAGATTATGGATTCATACTATATTACAGTTTTTCTGAGGTAAACTTAAACCAGTGATCTGAAATACTGTAGTTCATGAAAACTGCATTTCACACTGCATTACACACTGTCTCCTGTGAAACAGCACTACTGAAGTCTTCAGGATTAATACTGAGTTCAGTGATATAATAACATAGACTAAAAACCTATTGAGTCAGGTGAGCTCACAAGCAGAAAAAAATGTTCATATGAGCACCTCTGTAAGTATATCTGAAATATGGAATTATTCTCCAAAGCTAAAAGCTAAAAAGGGCATCCTTGTTCTAGGATGCTAATTGGCAAAAATAATGCTGACACTGTTGATGACTGCTCTGAACTAACAAGTTTCCCGTCATCTCGCTTTAGACTTCATATGTTGCTGAACTACAGATGCATTCTTCATATTGGCCAATGTAAATGCTGCTGAGACATTTGGAAAGATATAAGACATTTCAGCATATTGGAGCTTTCATTCAATATTATTGTATTATGGTATTATCCATCTAACGAGAACATCTGATTGCACCTTGGACTGACCACAGTCTTTCTGCTGGAGGAGCTTTTCCTGGCAGATCATTCTACTACAAGATCAATTGGAGATGCAGTGCCCTTTTCTGTTTATGTTCCAATAAAATCTTCTCAAGCTTTCTTTATGCCTTATCATGCTCTTCTGTGATATTCTGTAATAAAAGTAACTACTTCTGTTTGTAATGCATAAGCACATTTGTGTAATCCTGTCATCCAGAAAATCAGAAATGGTATGTGAGAACAATGAAAGGTATCTGCTGAAGCAAAAATATTCCATCATACTAATAGCTGCTTAGGAAAGAGCTGCTGATATTGCAAGGTAAAATAGAAAAACACTGCTGTGGTGGTTTAGCCCTGTCTGAGTGCCAGGTGCCCACCAAATTGTAATATCATTCCCCTTCCTAAACTGGACAGAGGAGAGAAATAAAATAAAATAATGAGAGGTTTGTATGTCAAAATAAGGACACGGAGATCACTCAGCAATTAGCATCAAAAGCAAAATAGATTCAACTTGGGGAGAAAATGTTTAATTAATTAATTAACTGTAAGAACAGGGAGATGAGAAAAAACATTAAACCTTAAAACAACCCCCACCTCTTCCCAGGACTCTCTCTCTTTTCCCACCAGCAGCGCAGGGGGGTTACAGTCAGATGGGGGTTGTAGTCAGTTCATTACAGATGGACTTTGCTGCTGCTTCTTCCCAGGGAGAGGACTCCTCACACTTCCCTCTGCCATGGTATGGGGTCCCTCCCATGGGAGACAGCCCCTCACAAACTTCTCCAGCATGATTCCTTCCCATGGGCTACAATTCCCCATGAAACGCTCCATCATGGGGCCTCCCACGGGGGCAGCTCCTCACACTCTACCCCAACGTGGGTCACTCATCAGGAGAACAGTTCTTCAGGGACAGAGTGCTCCAGCCTGAGTCCCTCACAGGATCACAAGTCCTGACAGTAAATCTGCTTTGGCATGGACTCCTCTCTCCCCATGGGCTCCCAGATCCTGCCAAGAATTTACTCCAACATGGACCTCCACAAGCTGCGAGTGGATCTCTGCTCCCCAGTGGCCTCCATGGACTGCAGAGGCACAGATGTCTCACCATGGTCTCACAGGTTACAGGAGAATCTTTCTTCCAGGGCCTATGCGCCCTCCTCCCCCTCCTTCTCCACTGACCTTGGTGTCTGCAGAGATGTTTTCACATTCTCACTCCCTGTTGCTGTTGCAGTTTTGCAATTGCGCAGCAACTTCTTCCCCTTCTCAATTCATTATTCACAGAGGTGTTACTTCAGTCACTAATTGACCAGACCTTGGTCAGCTGTGGGTCCATCTTACAATTGACTGGCATTAGCTTAGACTTTAATGCACATCATTCATCATGCTACTTGTTCTATCTTTAGATCCTTTCAGTGCTTCAACAGCTTGGACACGTCTGAGATCAAGCTAAAGTAGGGTCAGGACAGTTCTTCATTTCTTTGTCTTACTGGCCAAAAAAACTTTTGGCTTCTAGGAAAACAATTAACAGCTTTTGTCTATGCAAGCTAAAAGGGAACATCCTGTGAAAGATCACTTGAAACAGAAAGGCCTATAAAGATTTCAATATCACTTGTATATTTACATTGGCCCTGATGTTCCCCTTTCTGTCAGGATTACAAATTTCTTTCAAACTATTTATTTTTTACCAGAACCTTGTATTTTTTTTTAAATACAGAAATTTGTTAACTAGTGCAAAAGGTTATAATTTTATCTACAAGTTTATCTAAGAAAAGATATAGTTTTCCAGTTTTAGGAAGGCAACTATTTAGTCGCCCATAGGATGAATGCTTCCCCAAGAACTTTACTAGGTCTTAGTAGCAAGCTTAATAGTATCACATTCAAAATATGTTCTCTGTAATTCTGAATAGGGAATGCAGTTTTTAACAAGCAACACTAGATCCCTCTGCCAAATAACAGCTATCAGAAGTTCTTACCTTCATGCATTGTTCAGCTATGCTTTGGCATCCTCTGAGAAGTAGCTGTCTTTAAAGAATGCCCTACTCTTAACCACATATGTTATTCAGAATGGTACCATATAGTTACTTTTGAATAAATATTCTGTTGTGGGATTTGAAGGAAGAAAATATATCTTGCTCTCCCTTTTTTTTAACTCTCCTCATTCCCAGTTTCTCTCTTTCCTAATTTTCATGTTTGTGTTCTTTTCCATCCTACATCCAAAGTAATTGTGGGGACCTATGCTGAACTATAATAACATTTCTGTGTTTATCTAACTTTTTAAATTCAATAACACAAACATTGGCTGCACATACTTCCTAGAAAAGTGAAATATGTGCAATTGGACTGTGGTGCATACAACTTTAGAGCTAATGCATAGATAGCATGTGATGCCCACGATACAGTCATTGGAGATTGAAAAGGATACATCATGAAATATTTAAGTTTGAAGATTAAAAATATTTGTCACAGACATGACCTGCTAACAAAGCTATGGGAATCAGTATCAAGTTTGGAGACAATCTGTCAAATATAACCAACGTCTATTAGAGAACAGGTGGTATCATTAATTTCAGATTAATACAGTAAGGAGAAAAATAGTATTCTTTACAAAATAATCTTTTAAATTGCATATTATTTACCTGAAATCCTCTTGTGTGTTTATGCCATGAATGGACTTTGCATTATGAAATGACTCTGTGAGTGGCAGCAAACATATCTCTGCTCTGGAGGTGCGAAGTAAAGAAATTGGTGAAAGACTGCAGCCAAGAGTTTGGGCAGTGGACCGAGAGTAGTGTCTGATTTCTTGTGCTACAAACTTTCATGAGGTAGGTGGAATGTGGAAGTAAAAGCAGAGACAATGGTCTTAAGATCATAAATGGTCAGGTTCAATGTACTGGTAGCATCCAGACATACCTCTTCCCAAGTTGAAGCTTCTTGAACAAGATGTGTGTTATCTAAGGACACTCATTAAGAAACTCCAATTAATTTGTTATTAATGTTTCAAATATAAGACATACCTTTTTTATACAGAACTCTATTTCATCCCATTTATGTTAAGTTGGCAGCATCTTGGGGACCACCGGCAGAGTAAGAAGTTAATTAATATAAACAGCATAGTGAATCTGGTTCTAGGTGATTTTGCTGAATGTTATTTCTACTAAGTATACACAGAGGCTGTTAAGCTATGCAGTCATCATGAGGGAAGAAGTCAGTAATGGCAGTTGTCAGAAATTGAAGGAAATTATTTTTTTGCTAATATGGGGAGATGCAAAAGCATATGTACAGAGGTGCATTTGCAGAACATTCTGCTTAAACCTGTAGGAACTTCTTGCTTGCAAAATATTTAAGTAAATTTTTATTGCTGATAAAAATGGGAAAGACAGAAGTATTTTCTAATTCTAAAATGTCATCTTTGGAAGACTGGGCAAGGAAAAAGCAGTAGAGAGAGAGAACAGGATTGTGTGATTATACCTGTCATCCTTCAAACTGCTGTAGTTTCAGAAATATCACATACAAGGAGGGAAAATGGGATATACTCAGAATTCAGAAAAATTTCTGATATACAGGAAAAAAAATGTGTGGTGAGGGATTCAAACATTGCATAAAAATCTGCTGCTCAGACTGTACATATCCCTAGCAAATATGCTAATGGAATAATGATAATATTTTTCTCTTTTATATCCTCTTTTTTTGCCCATACTTCACCAGTCCTTGTAGTTATACACTACCACAATCTAGTTCATTTTTTCCCATTTGCTTCTGAATATTCACAAATTTCCATATAGTGGAGATGGAGTAACCCATTGTTATCGAAGTGTGAGATAACGTAGGATATTTTAAATGTAATAAACTAGTGAGACACTAATTAGTCATCAGTAGCTCCTTGTGTGTACATGTTGATCTTTTTAAGATAGTGTGAAATAGCTTAATCTGCTTCAGAAATGGAACAAATTGTCCTTCAAGAAATATGCAATGCAAGTGACTACACACAGGAACTTACTGTAGAGCAGCTACAAAAAATAATGTAAAATAAAAAGTAAATTAAAAAATCCTTACATAGAGAAAATAGCAAAAATCCCACAGAAAGGCCTGCATACCTGTGTGTGTGGGGGGAAATAAATGATAACTGTAAGGCAAAAAGTAAACAGATACTGTTTCACAGCAAGTCATACGAGGCTACTCTAGCTAAATGTATCTCTGGTAGACATAATTGACAGCAACATAAATTCCTGTAGACTGTTATCAATTAAGATGGCTGAAATTATTATAAATACCCAAAAGTATAAAATGAATAGATTTTTTTTGATGAAACTCAAGAGTTTGGATAAAGGCTCTGAATTGTCTGGACTATAAAGAATTTAAAGCTGTAGTTAAGGGAAGTAAGTACTGCTAAGAAGCTAAAATATCTGTTTCCATTAGGTTTAGGTGGAGTGCCTGAAAGCAGAGGTATCCAGAGAACCTGGCCTTTTCTGAAGGTGAAGGTGAGGCCAATGAGACGGATTCAAAATCATATTTAGAATTTACAGAGACTGCATGACTAACTACTTTATCTGAAGGAGAATTCAAAACTTAATTCCTCATGGCTCTTGACAGTAAGAAGAGATTTCTATGGTGGGCAGAATCTCCTACAGAGCTTTGTACCTCTCCCCAACTACAGCTGATTTTTTTCACCACTGGAAACAGGACATCAGACTTGATGAGCTTAGACATGGCTCAAGGGTAATAAAGATCTTGTGAGTTTGGCAGACAGCTAATGATGAGGAAAAAAACTAAAATCAAAACCAAAGTAATTTAAATGCTAATCAATTTCCTGGCCTCGATGGTACATTTAGTAGTCAAAGATTCATACTTAAGCATAAAATCCATGACCTCTAAATTATAATCTAACAACTCCTTTGAAAAAATAACTATTGGTCTGAAAAACTGGAAAGTATGAAATACTGTGTCTTTAGCATCTCATGTTTGTTTTGTTTTGGTTTTAGCAAGTATAATTAATAACTATATAATGAAATAAATCAAAAGAAAGCTTGATATGTAGAATATGTAGAAGAAACTTAATAAAAACAGTGGCAGATGGATTTGCCTCAAAGAGATGATATTGTCACTTTACATGACATTCTCTATATAGAGTTTCCTCGAGTCATCTGCCCAAGAAAGAGTAACAAATTAATTTTTTACCCTTTTTGAATTACATCGATATGATGCAGCTGCTTCCTCAGCCAGAGAAAGAATCATTCTCCTCAACTAAGAAATAAGTAAGGATGAATGCCAAAACTAGGATACGTTTTAAATTGAAATCTCTAACCATTATGGACAGCATTGGATGTGGAATTATTTTTAGTATTTGAAGTAATAGTAAAAGCCTTTTTTTTTTGTATTCTATATTTGAACTTGTTTAAAACAGATTTTCCTGATGCATATACTCTGAATATTTTTAATTATCATTTTAATAAAACTCAAGGAAAAAGACATTAGTTGACATAATGCAAGATTAAAGGAGAAAAGTTCTTAAGATGCATTGTATATTGCAAAATTCTGTGTCTCATAATATGGCATTTGGTAAGTTAAAATTAACTATTTTTATTTTTTTATGAATTTAAAACCTATTTTTAATATGAAAATACACAAGAGTCACCACAAAAACTAAAGAAAACATTGTTTTAATGGCCTTCATGGTCTATGTTTTTCTGAAGTAATACTGTTTTCTAAAAAAGTAGAGGATAAAAACGTGAATAGTATTTTGTGGTTTCTTTAGTAATCTACAGTATCTCTTCACTATTGAATGTAGCTACTAGTCATAAATAAAAAGTCAGAAGAGAAAAAACAGCAAAGATGCTGTTTTGCTCTTAGGAATAGAAATCTACAGAAACAATTCTGAGTCGGAAATAGATTCAATTCATAGATTTTTGTGAAAATGCCCAATGTTTATAATAAATCAGCCAGTCACGTATCTGCCTAATGCCATTAACTCTATGGTTATGGTGTAAGAAACCATACTATGGAAAAACATTGCTTTTTCCTCTTTCCAAATTTTAGTCAAAGAGAACATTTTTACTAATGTATTCATTGTCTAAAACTGTAATTTATTCCCCAAATATAGTGAAGCTATTGCTGACTTTCTTGCTTATCATAATGAATATTCATTTGATTTCTCTTATACTCAAATACTCAAGATATTATTCCAGTATTTAGAAATCTGTTGCCCAGTTATTAAAAGATCATGCATTCAAAGTTTTAGTAAATCAAACTGACTACCCAAGACAGAAGGCATTCATACAAAAATAAAAGGATGTTGAAATAACTAACCACAATCAAAAAGGGTTTATTTAACTTTTATTTAACTCTGCCAAACAAACATGATATAAAAAACTTGGATGATAAAAAAGACCTAAGTATTGGTAAGACATTTTATTAAGTCTCTAGTGTCAGGGTGCTCAAAAAAAAAAAAAATTCATAAAATCAAAGTATATCATTAAAAAAGGATAAATACTAGTTACGTGTAAAAATGAAAGAAAATTGCCAATATATCAATACAATGACTGAGTTACAATCTCACCAGAAAGATATGACTTTTGCATCATAGCAGCTTTAACTATCTAACAAATTTATGAAGAAGATAAAAGTAATCAGTGACACAGTTTGTTGATGGAGTAAACTTTCTATATTGGCAAATAATAATGATGACAGCAGTTTTGCAGCCTAAAGGATCATTTGGTAAGGTGTTCTCCATTGAATAAAATATAAATTAACAGAAGACAGTGAAACTCTGTATGTCTAAGGTTATAAACTGTTGACAGGAGAAACACACATTGCTAATGAAAGCTTTGTTGTCTTGTTCAACATCTTCATCAATGACCTGGATGTGCGGACAGAGTGTACTCTCAGCAAGTTGGCTGATGACACCAAACTGGGAGGACTGGCTGATTCCCCAGAAGGCTGTGCTGCCATTCAGCAGGATCTCGACCAGCTGGAGAGTTGGGCAGAGAGGAGCCTCATGAGGTTCAACAAGGACAAGTGCAAAGTCCTGCATCTGGGAAGGAACAACCCCCTGCACCAGTACAGGCTGGGGGTCGAACTGCTGAAGAGCAGCTCTGCAGAGAGAGACCTGGGAGTCCTGATTGATAATAAACTAAATATGAGCCAGCAATGTGCCCTCATGGCCAAGAAGGCCAATGGCACCCTGGGATGCATCAAGAAGAGTGTGGGCAACAGGTCAAGGGAGGTTCTTCTCCCCCTCTCCTCTGCCCTGGTCAGGCCACATCTGGAGTCCTGTGTCCAGTTCTGGGCTCCTCAGCTCAAGAGGGACAGAGAACTTCTGGAGAGAGTCCAGTGCAGAGCCACCAAGATGATCAGGGGAATGGAATATCTTTCATATGAGGAAAGGTTGCAGGAACTGGGGCTGTTTAGTCTGAAGAAGAAGAGATTGAGGGGACATCTTATTAACATTTATAAATATCTAAAGGGTGGATGTCAGGAGGTTGGGACATTCCATTTTTCTGTACTACCTAGCAACATTACAAGGGATGATGGGATGAAGCTGGAACACAAAAAGTTAGTTTAAATATAAGAATAAAATAAATAAGAATAAAATATTATTTTATAAGAATAAAAGAAATTTTCTTAAATATAAGAAAAAACTATTTCACTGTGAGGGTGATGGAGCCCTGACACAGGCTTCCCAGGGAAGGTATGGACTCTCCTTCCTTGGAGATCTTCAAGACCTGCCTGGACATGTTCCTGTGTAATCTGATCTAGGTTGACCTGCTTCTGCAGGGGTGTTGGACTAGACGATCACTAAAGGTCCCTCAAATCCCTACCATTCTATGATTCTATGATAATCTATGAGAAATTACCCACCAGTATACTGTGATAATCAGGGAAGAAAGTGTTATCCTTGAAATATAAATTGCAGAGTATTCAGAGGAAGTAGATAGGAAATACCTCTACTTGCATGACTTGAAAATTCTGGATCCCATTCTGATATCCGCATTGAAAAATAAAGTGGAAACATCTTTGGGAAGAGCTTAATTATGCGTATCTGGAAAGCACTTTTCTAGTTAGGACAATTCTAGTGGTTTTGATTGGGCCAGGGTTTAAAAAAAAAAAAAAGCACAAACATATTCTGTAGACACAACTCATTGCAGAAACAGTATATACAACTAGTGTTTTGGAAGCTGACAGGAAAACAAGGAAGTACACCATACTGAATGTCTGTCATAGACTCAGCTTAAAAGACAGTGCAAGGCCTCGTGTCCATCCGAGTCCATTTATTCCATGGAACAGAGTAGATCAACCTGAGCCCCAAAACCCTGTGCAGCCTGAAGGCTCACTTTTGTAAGACTACAATGGTAAGTACAACCAAGTCATCACAGCTCTTCCCAGGATGTGTTTTCTGAGTCTGAAGCTTGCAAAACATAGCCTCATCATGTAATGCAGCACTCTGCACCCAAGAAAGTCTGAAGATCTTGCTTAGCTTCAGTGTCTATATACTCTTATTTAGGTTCTATGGGGTGTATCACAAAAGTAAATTTTGGCTAATTTGCTACCAAATGCCAGTACAGAAATAGCTGTACATAACACATTCACCAAGCTGAATTCTTATATGTCCATTTCTCTCCCTTGAAACAACCTACTCATTTCTTTTTTCAAGAAACAGACTCATAAAACTATGATGTACTGTGTCTCAGAGCAAAGAAGTCTGTCTTCAGTTTGTCTAACCACAGTAAAATGCTTCTGCCTCTTCCTAACAATTTGACACATGGGGAAATCATGCACACTGACACAAACATAGGCTCAAACTCAGAAGATGGAGAAGCAGGCAAAGCAAGGACTAACAAATTAGGATTAAGAGGACTGGGTTTAATATACCCATTTTTTTTTACATACAGAAGAAAAACCCAGGGGGATAATCAAAAAGGACAAGTAAAAAAACAAAAAAGAGAGAGAAAGATATAGAAGATGGTTGTAAGATTTGTAAAGAATAAGTAACTGGAAAACAATGCAGAAGGAAAATAGAAACTAGTGAAAGGATTCAAGAGAAATAAAGCAGTAGGAGAGTGACATAATGTTGACAGCTGTGCTTCTCTGGATCTGCCCAGTTTCTAATCACCAAATTTTTACTCAACAGCTGCGTGAGTCTTGGCATCTTTGGAAACTGGGCTTGCTACAAAACAAATCACTGATTCCCTGATTAACGTTTGCATTCTTTCTTTTCTCAATTACTTGATTTTTAAGTTAGTTGGCAGAATAAAATATTTCTTTGGTTCTTGATTTCAATATCTCACCTAAGACTTCTGGTTGGCTTTTCAGTTGAGTGTGAGGTCTGGATAAAAGGATCGAGCGAACAATAGGCCTGTCAGCCTGCTTAGGGAGTTTATGGGGCAGATCATCCTGTGTGCTATCACACAGCAAATATGGGACAATCAAGTGATCAGATGCAATCAGCATGGCTTTATGAAAGGCCGTGGGAATTGGGGCTGTCTAGTCTAGAGAAGAGGAGACTGAAGAGGATCTCATTAACATTTATAAATATCTAAAGGGTGGGTGTCAGGAGGTTGGGACATCCCTTTTTTCTATAGCAGCTAGTAACAGGACAAGGGGTAATGGGATGAAGCTGGAACACAAAAAGTTCCACTTAAATATAAGAAAAAACTATTTCACTGTTCAGGTGATGGAGCCCTGGCACAGGCTGCCCAGAGGGGTTGTGGAGTCTCCTTCCTTGGAGGTCTTCAAGACCCACCTGGACATGTTCCTGTGCAACCTGATCTAGGTTGACCTGCTTCTGCAGGGGGGTTGGACTAGATGATCTCTAAAGGTCCCTTCCAACCCCTACCATTCTATGACTCTATGACCAACCTGATCTGCTTCTATGACCCACTTAGTGGAAGAGGGAAAGGCTGTGGATGTTCCCTTCCTGGACTTTAGTAAAGCCTTTGGCACTGTTTCCCGCAGCATCCTCCTGGAGAAACTGTCTCTCCATGGCTTGGAAGGAACTACACTTCATTGGATGAAAAACTGTCTGGGTAGCTGGGCCCAGAGAATGGTGGGGAATGGAGTTCAATCCAGTTGGTGGTCAGTTACCAGTGGTGTTCCCCAGGGCTCAGTGTTGGAGCCTGTTCTGTTTAATATCTTTATCAGTGATCCAGATGATCTCAGTAAGTTTGTTGATGACATCAAGTTGTGTAGGAATGTTGATCTATTTGAGGGCAGGAAGGCTTTTCAGAGGACCCTGGAAAAGCTGGAGCGATGAGCTGAAGACAATTGTATGAAGTTTAAGCAGGCCAAATTCTAGGTCCTGCCCTTGGACCACAATAACCCCAGGTAACACTATAGGGTTGAGGAAGAGTGACTGGAAAGCTGCCTGAGTATGAGCAACCAGTGTGCCCAGGTGGCTAAGAAGGCCAGTGGCATCCTGGCTTGTGACAGACAGTGTGACCAGCAGAACCAGAGAAGTGATTGCCTCCTTGTACTTGGCATTGGTGAGGCCACACCTTGAGTACTGTGTTCAGTTTTGGGCCCCTCACTACAAGAAAGATGCTCAGGTGCTGGAGTGTGTCCAGAGATGAGCAATGAAGCTGGTGAAGAGTCTGGAGTGGTAGAAATTACAGTACTGGGTTATTGGTAGGACTTGATTATCTAAACGGTCTTTTCCAACCTACACGATTCTGTGGTTTTGTAATGCACCACAGCTTTAAAAAAAATAATTTAAAAATCCAAGACAGTCTTTCCTTCTACTATCCAGTCTAGTTGTAACTGGGAAACATGAAGCAGCTGTTGAATCTTTCAAATAATTTTGACATCTAAGAAGCTGGATGATCAGTGGAATGATTTTCACACTATTTAACCTAATCTGTGTGTATTCAACTGTCAGGTCCTTTATGGAGTAAATACAGCAGCTGTGAAAATGAGGAGAGAAAGAAGTAAAGACTGTCTAGTGATACAGTTATTAAGTAAATACGTAGTTAATCAAAAATAGCATTTGGGTTGTGCTCAAAATTGTCAGATTCAAACTAAGTTCTTTGCTTCTCATTTATTGCTGTTGTGAATTATTAGATGTTATTCATTATAATATGTTGTAGAAATGCCCAAATTAATGGATAAAAAATTATTTCTCTCATATATTGAAATGACAAATGTGTACTTTCAATTGGTAGATGATGGATTATCTACTCAGTGGGGATTTTTCCAGTTGAAATCCTTTTCCCAGTTAACAGGCAATTTATCACTGACATTAAGATATCAAACATTCATGGCGACACTTTGTTTTCTCTGGTTTTGGCCCCATTCCTCCATCCATTGTACTTAGGCAGAGAGCTTATATATCGTATATTGAGGACTTAAAAGCTCTATAAATGTAACGATAACTATACTCTTATAAATAGCACTCATTGACTAAATAAAGTGAGTTAATTTTTACCAGTGTAAGTTTCCTTAAAGTTCTGAGTGTGTAAGCAATGTTTTTGTAATCCCTTTTAAGGATATAAAGGATTATATAACATTGTCTTAATAACTCTGAAAGACAAAGTTCATACATGACTCAGATGAACAATTCATTTCCCTTGTTCCCCCTATCTCCTCCTTACACAGTGTAGTTATGAGTACATTGAGGCTGTCCTTTAACAGAGAGAACAAATGTTGCATTAACTATAATAAGTTTCCTTCAAAGTACCTTCATTAGAATAATCCCTCTTTTACATTTATTTATAAAATTGATTACAGCTATGAATATCTAGGTGAGAGACTTTAAATTATTCCTTTTTACCGAACTGCTGTCAAGTATCTGTAGATACCCTGTGCCATCCATACCTGTTGTAGGTGGGAGAGGATGAGGCAAGTGAGCCGTGGGGATGAACATGTCTATGTCAAAATCTGCAAAACTACTCTCAGGATGGACTGTGTGAACTCTTCCAGATGAGCTCACTGTTCTATGATACTACTGCATAGAAAACTCAGCTAGAGCTCCGAAAATCCGTAACTTGTTTCTGTGACTGAATTAAATGTAATTTGTACAGTGAAAGACAGCAAAAGGCATCTCAAATAATTTAAGAACCCTTATATAAACTTTTATATATATATATATATATGTACACTCATATATAACCCTTGTCTAATATGTGGGACTGTGAAATTTAAATGCTGATTGCAAATTGGAATTGGAGTAGGGACTTCAACTTAGGCATCACTTATCATTGTCTTAGCCTTGTCAGCTATACTGGGATATCTTTCTCACCTTCGGATCCTCCTTGTGAAACTGACAGTTTCTGACAAGATTATGTTGGAAAATGTTTTGATTTACTGTATTTATGGCTGTAATGCAGTTCTGATAGTTAGAAGAAGTAAAAACATTCAGTTGTGGAAGCTATGAACACAAGCCAAAACACTCAGTTGGGGCTTTAGTATCTGTCAAAATTTAAGACTTGTAAAAAATTGAAAAAATAAAAACAATCCCACCAAATGTACCAAATTTATGATAATTGTTTTATCAATTGCATTTCTGAGGTGGTTTTCTTCCTCACTTCTAGTGAGAAAATTCTCTTTATATAAAATCTTGAGTTGTTGCCTTCAGCCTTTATACGAAATTCTAAAGTAGTTTCCCTTTAGTTATTTTTAATCGTATGAGCTATATTATTATGAGCTACATTAAAAATGGCCTGAGTAACACGTACCTCCTATTTCTTAAATAACATGATGTTGATTATTAGGATAAACTACCATTTCATGTAAGACAATAATATTTCCTGACTAATACACTTTCTGTTTCATATCTCACCTCAGAACATTTGACAGGATCAATAATGGGCACAGCTGTTTCCACAAGGAGTGTAAATTCCTGGTTGCCCAATACTGACATTGTGTTGGAAGTTTCTTTTTTTCATGAAGTACTGCCATAAAACGGAATAATTATTTCAAGAAGCATCAAACCATTATGGTAAAAAAAAAGGGGTTTTTTTAAAAACTCAAATTATCCAGATTCTGCTTACTTTTGTATTGCTGAAACAAATATTTATCCAACTTTGCTTCACCAGGGTATTTCTGAGCAATTTCAGGACTGTATTTTGAAAAGCCACAGCACAAAGAATAAAACATGTAGCTTAATCTGATTAATCAAAATAAAAGGCAAAACAACCCTCATATTGTCTAGTGTTTCTCATGAACAATAGAATCATAGAATCATAGAATGGTAGGGTTGGAAGGGACCTTTAGAGATCATCTAGGCCAAGCTCCTTGCAGAAGCAAGTTGACCTAGATCAGGTGACTCAGGAACACATCCAGGCAGGTTTTGAAGACCTCCAAGGAAGGAGACTCCACAATCCCTCTGGGCAGTCTATGCCAGGGCTCCATCACCCTCACAGTGAAATAGTTTTTCCTTACATTTAAATGGAACATTTTGTGTTCCAGCTTCATCCCATTACCCCTTGTCCTGTTACTAGATACAACAGAAAAAGGGGATTTCTACCACATCCAGCATTTAGATATTTGTAAATATGAATGAAATCCCTCCTCAATCTCCTCTTCTCTAGACTAAACAGCTCCAGTTCCCACAGCCTTTCCTCATGTTCTGTTGTGTTCTCATCTTGTATTTGAGTTGCAAATCAGAAAAGTTGAACTGAGTCCTCAAAAATTATTGGAATGGGAAGTATGTTTATGATTGACTGTATAAATACACTGGCATTTACTATATCTGTGAGTTTTAAGGAACTTTTACATAGAGATAAAGCAGAAATAAGAAATGGATATACAGTAATATTTACAGGCAATCATGTGAAATCAATTCATGCTAACAACAGGTCACGAGAACAAACTCCTTACATTACTGCTCCTTTTTAGGGCCTGACAGATCTAAGGAAGAGATATGTGTAGCTGAAAATTATTTCTTCTACAGGCTTCTCTAGATACAAGAGTTGGACTAGATGATCCCTATAAGTCCCTTCCAATCCCTACCATTCTGTGATTCTATGTGATCCTGAGATATGATCTTAGACGGTCATTATTAGTTACAAGAGAAGACAGTTACATGACAGCATTCAGGATGGTGTAAAGCAAAAGTACCGGACATCACAGACTGCACTCCAACACTTACCCTGTTATTTGAGATCTAGATTAATTTGTAAAGCAGAAATGGAAGTACATTTCCAGATGCTTTTTCTGCACTTAAAATTGGGCTTTATATGTAGAATGTATTTTTCTACAGGGTAGATTTATAGAGAAATCACACTGCTTTATTTTAATCTTCAGAGAAAGATTGCATCTGAGAGCACTTCAATCATTCCTGCACATGTTTTTCAGATGGTATGGTATTCTGCCTCTGGTGTGCCCTCCTGTACCACCATATCCACCTCCTTCATGATCATTTTGGGATGATTCATTCTTCCTCCTTGTACCGATGAATCACGGTGCCCACAATCTGCATGTGCATGTTGGAATTAAAGTTTAGAAATTGGGGGAACAAGCTGACAATGTTCAGAAAACATGTTACATAAACGTACGCTTGCACTATTTTAATCTATTTCAATTTTGAAAGGCAACAATGAGTGGAACATGTTACTGAGTTTGGTGCATAAAAGTCTTCATCAAGACATTTTTCATGTATTACCAATAAAATGTCCCATACATATTTTTCCAAGCCTACTCAGATTTTTGCAGTTCAAAATATAGGTATTTTCTTCATTAGTATGATTTATATGTGATTTTTACTTCTCTCTCTGTGTGTGTGTGTGTGAGCTGTTTGTTCTTATTTCCAGTGACTAGTCAAATCCTCTTGCACCAAATAATGAAAATTCTATCACAAAGCACATGAAATGGGGGAGACAGACTGCCACTGTTAGTTTAAATGGCAACTGTGATCCATCAGACTGCCAGGAACTGAGTCAAACCAAATTAATTCAAATGCATGTCGCACTAATGGAATAAGTAGAACTCTATGTTTTCAAAGCTTCTGTGCTTAGGGTCTAGTGAACATGGTCAGCAGAGTAAAGAATAAAGTTAAGTGGTAAGCTGTCTGCAAGTGACTTTGCCACACAATGAGTTATCATAGCATAGAAAGCTATTATTTATGCATCCTGTAGTGATTCTGAGTCCATTTTTACCTCTGGATAACTGTATAACAAAATGACCAAATTAAGGTCTCATGGCCCAAAAGAAGATTAACTTATCCTGCGTTTGATATGGGATGTTACAGGTAGCTCGAAGTCACAGACTGTGGCAAGAGCAAAAGACAACTAACATAAGTGGAAACTAGAGAGGATTGCACTCATTTTCTTAAGTAGTCTATCCCAGAGACACTGCTATCTTGACTCATGGGCTCTGCCATGTCCTTTGGTGAGTCCGTTGGAGTTGAAACTGTTTGTGTCCACCACTGAGCAGCCCCAAGCTCTCTTCTCAAAGGCCACCCCTGCACCCTTCTACTGTCAATACCTTGTCTTCTGCACCTAACACAGTATGATTCCATACCATATTTGTTGCAAAATGGATGAAGTATGAGCTATATCATTGAACAAAAAGGTGGACTGTCAACTGGCTGAACAGTAAGTCGACACAGCCAGAGGTATGGTCCAGCAGATGGTCAGTCAGTGGTAGTGTGCCACAGGGCGTCTGCTCTTAGGGCAATGCAGTCTGACATCTTCAGTAATGACCTGGATAAGTCACATAGGACAGAGAAAGTTTGCAGATGATGCAAAACTAGGAGGAGTTACTGATGGACCAGGTGGGTGTGCTGCTATTGAGAGGAATGTTATCAATATATACACATATTTAATGGGAAGAAGTAAAGAACATAGTGCTAGGCTTTTCTCCTTAATGTTCAGGACAAGAGGCAACAGTCACAGTCTGGTTTTTGAGTGAGGTTGGTTAAAAAATGGAACAGGTTGTCCAGACAGGTTGTGGAATCTCTGTCCTTGAAGATATTGAAAACCTAACTGTTTCAAAAATTATCAGTATGTGTGAGACTATAATTTAAAGAAATGCTGACTTTCTGTCTTACATATCAAGTACTTCACTGTTTACAGTGTTTATTATCTTTGATTTTCTGAGTTGCTGAGTACTTTCCACCTTGCAAATTGAAACCTCTAAACTAAATTTGCAGAGGATCTGGTAAGAATCTTGCAAATTTGCATTTGTAACACTTCAACATAGGTAAGTTAAAGAAGTCAGCACAGCATCTAAAGTGTGGCATGGCCACTGACTTCATCCAACACTGAAAAAGAGATCATATTTACATACAGGTGGAATGATCACCCTAGAGCAAATGAAGCTATAAACTTTCCGATTCACATGACAGCCTTGTGTATAAAGAACTGGGCACAATGGTCCCAACGTGAAATCTATTTTCTCCTGGATTTATGTTTTCTTAAAATTTCCACTCTGTTACTGAAAAGACTGCTATAAGACTGTTTTCTTCAAAAACTAGAATGATCCTTTTATGTTTTTGACAAATTGATGCGCCAGTGGAGATTATACTTCTATTTTGTTCTAGTGAACATTGTCTCATGTTTATGACCTCAGAGGAATATTACTCAGTGAATATAATTTTCCTTCTACTAAGATCTCTATCTAATAAATATTTTGTTGCTGCTTCTATTTTAGGAGGCAGAGCTAGCAGGTTTAGAATTTTATTGAAGATTTTCAGTTAAGTGTAGGCAAACATTCTAAACTCTTTTGTCAATGTGTGAAGACCTTACTAACCTTCAAAGTCAGCATGAATATCTCCATCTACTCTGTTTTTTTGTCACAGTATGTTATGCTTACATACTACACTGTGAATTGAATGTGGATTTCAAATAGTGTGAAAGAGCAACATAGTGAATGCCTTTTAACCAACAGAACATTTTTTTGGATGGTATAATTTCAAATGAAAGTGCATCTAAGTGTCTTTGAAGACGTATTAAATATGTGATTAAGCAGTCAGAAACATCAGGAATGTCCACTACTGCTTACAAGAATCAAGGTGCTGGATTTGGTTTTGGATGTACAGATGTAATCTTATTCTGTTGCAGGGGATTTTTATTTTTATCCCACTGTACCCTGAGATGAGAATATGTTGATAAGCATGTGAAAACAGACCAGTCTTTGTGTTTGCATGCAAACTTTCTTCCAAGTAAATATTTAATTAATTACTTGTACTGAGAAGTAATCATTTGCCATCCTTGCTCAGAGCAGTTGAAATACATGACACAGTAGGTGATATCAAGGTCTGATAAGGTGACACAGGCTTTGGCTGTTGAGTCACTCTAAGCTTCACTTTCTGATTCTCCATAATGTGGTTCAGAGGAACTAGTGTTAAATGACACTGATGGTAATGTCCATACAGCTGAACCCCCGATAGAGTGGAAGAAAGGCAGAGAAGACTCATGGGGAAAAGATCAGAAGAACCAAGGATGACTTGGAAAAAAACCCACTAGAAACAAATCCATATTGTGTCAGTGTTTTAGGCAAAAGAGCACGTTTAGCAATTGTTTCCAGATTTCCTGTGAAGTGATGTATCAGTGACAGACTGAGCTTGCTCTGAAATGCAGCCTATGAGTCGGAAGTTTTGCCACTGTGAAGCTTTACAGGTGGTTCCTCAAGTGCAACTGATACTCTGAAGAAAAGGGAAAGTCTGTCTAAAAGGGAGAGATGAAGGTAAAAGCCATCATCAATACCATGAAGCAAACCTTTTTATACAGAATCACCTAATCTTTTCAGTCCAACAAATGAATCTAATTCCTGTTGACTGAAAATCAGTTCAACATCTATATATTCATTTTCTTGTGTCTATAAAGTTAATTTTACCCTCATTTGTGCAACATCTGTCGCCCTTGCCAAACTAACATTTTCATTTCCAAATGAGAACAACCTTCCTGAGCCTACAGAATTTTATTATGAAGGTCTCGCTTTATAAGAAAGCTCTTGTGAAAATGTGTCACACTGGAACACATGCAAACCAACAAAAACCCAAAGAAAAGAATCACCATTCAAGAAAAATGTAACCAGGAAGCAAAGGACGTTCCTTCTTCAGTGAGAATATGACCAGAGATTTCATCCTTTTTAGAAACCAATGTTGCCTGGATCTGGATGTGGTATTTTCAATGTACTATATATAGTTCAGAACTAGACCAATTATCAACAAGGACTTCACAAGAGTTAACGTGTCCTAGACAACCACTGTTATGGCCAATTGAATTTAGCTTATCAGAATTTACATATTAAACTTATATGGCAATTAATAGTAAATGTTTTCTTTATTCTGTATTTGGATAAACAATTTAGAGACAGTCAAGATAAAACACATACACTTATTGCTACAATTACTTTATATGCAGATATCATTCATCCTGTAGTTTATTCCTATATCGAATTTTCCAGAGGTGTTGAAAGACATTTTAATTATAAACTAGATAAAACATAACTTATGTAGAAATCTTCACTTTTGTGACTCTTTTAAGTACAAAGCCATAGCAATATGGTGCGTCTATCACTTTCCAGCTTTGCTTTCTCGGTTGTGAAATTCTCTTTCAACTATGTTCTCTTTGAAAATAATTTTTTATGGACTTCTAGAAGAATCTGCAGGAACATATTATAACATTCCAAAACTTATTTCAGCAATGAAAACATGTATATTAAATTAAAAAACAACAAAATCATGTGTATTTCTAATATATTAAATTTAAATTTGAAACCACATCACAGCCTTCTGTTTGACATTCCTTCCTAGCCATAGATGCAACAATCCACTTCAGACAAATAAAGAGAAATCCAGATTTTGACCATCTTTAATTCTAATTTATGAAAGTGAAGAATAGGATTAGAGAGATTAAATAAATAGTACAAACTGAAAACCACCTTTTCCTAGGGTTTTCCTGGTTTTAAACATTCTGAATTTTCTTCTCACATTGCTTGGTTTTACAGAACTCAAGAGATAATATTTCTACATGACGTTGCTGATGTAGAGTGGTTTCAGTGTTCCACTGGCAATGACATCAATGTCAGCAGGCTAGGCTCTGCAACTGGCACTCTCTATTCCTTTAATGGTGGCCCAATGAGCAGTACACATCTAAAGCCCACTGTGACATTTCCACACATAGCATTTTCATCCAGTCATTCATCATGTGGATTCCTGCACTGGTCACTTAGGGAACTTCTATTGGAGTCCTATTGGAAGCAGTAGATGCTTGCACCAATATTTGTACTTTTGATTTTGCCTGTTCTTTTAGTTGGATTTCAGTGGCTTCTTCATGCACTTACCTGAGATATGTGCATGAAGGTTAAGAGCATCTGAAATGTGCTGGGTCTTTTCTAGCACCAATAATTTTATCCTGTATTTTTTTCACTATGGAACTTTCCAGTGAAGCTATAATGTTCTTTTAGAGCATGTGAGAATGTGATAAAAATTCATCAGATTCATCCACTTCTTGGAATTTGCATAGAATTTGTATCTCCAAAATGAAATCTCAAGAAAAGGTAGAATTGAATTTTATTGACCTAACATGGCTTTGTTCTTTCATCCAGGATAATATTACTTCATCAGCTTGTGGCTCTGGTGTTTAAATCTGATCTTCTCCTTGATCTAGCTTTAGAAGTAAATGTTTTAAGAAATAAGATCTGGTAGGAAGGAGACTCAAGCATGTTCTGATAAATGCTGTCAAGGATGCCATTACAGTCCTGGAGCAATCTTCAAGTAATTTTTTACTACTGAAAAACAAACATCTGTTGTCAAGATTCTTTAAAGGGGCAATCCCATTAATCTCACATTAAATAAGAAGCTTCTGTTTGAGCATCTTCTACCTGGATTTTCATTAACTTGGTTACTGTTCTTTGGCCATAGATTAATGGGAAATAGATACCTGGTGGAATGTTGCACATGACTTTCATAGGCAAATATTGTCTTAGCAAAGTAACTTCTACTTTCTTCTCTTGGAGCAAAAAGTAAAGATTGGCTTATGATACCAACCTATATTTATCTATCTATAAGATTAAAAACATTTAATAGATACTAAGTGACTTGGATTTCCTTCTTGGGTCAGACATTGATCCAGTGGGTAATGGAAAATTCATTTTATCTAGTTTCTTTGGTTTTTTACTATTTTCTTTTTCATTCCTTCTGTTCTGTATTACTTCTGGTCTAAAAGAGCCTTGAGGATGATTTAGGATGTGACTTTTTGACACTTTTGTTTCTTCTACTAGTTCCGTTCCTAGAAAAGAAGCAGCAGATTTAAAGCAGAAGCAAGATTGATCCTCATTGATTTGGTGAAATGCTAAAGATAGATTTCATTGTAAACTGTTATTTTCCTACACTAATAGTTATTTTAGTTGGGATAAGATTAATTTCAGAGCTGTAGTTAACACAAACATTTTTAAAAGAAAAGGAAATAAATAGCAAAACAACATTAACACTGCCTTTACAGTTTTCTCTATTTAGAAATTTATGATAGATTTCTAAAAATGCCAACAAATCTTTTACTTCACATGTTGGGACTTTTTAAAATATATTCAGAAAATTTACTTTAAATTATCAGTTACTCATAGATAGCCAATTATTCACTGAGATTTTCTAATACAATAACTATCCTGTCCCATGTCATAGAAAAGAAACCATTTTCTAGAGCAGAAATAAGCTGAAGAAGAGAAAAAGATATTCTTGGAATGTCTGGTTAATGACTTACAAGAAATAACTATGAGCACCAGCATCTCCAGCAACAAGTCTACTAAAAAAAAAAAAAGGCAAGAGGGATTTTGAGACATTTTTAATTTCTTCCTAGCTAGAGACATAGGACAAACTGCCTGGTGCTCTATAAATCAATGGTGATACATGAATTGTAAGTGACAGGTGATTGCCTTAGTTTATAAAGTCATAGCAAAGTTGTCTTAGATCAGAATGCAAGAAGGTAATGATCACCACGTAGCTGTCCCATATCAGGAAGTACTTGCAACTGTCATAAAAGAATAAAGGTAGAAAAGATACAATATTTTGAATGTAATTCCTAGTTGTTTCATGAAAACTCCCTACACAATTTCTCTGCTACTACACCGTAGAAAGAAGAGAGTTACAGGGTAGAGAATATAGTACTTTTTTATGAAATGCAGATACTTGATGATGGGGATCATAGAGATAATTTACCTTCTACATGAATCTTAAGGTTCATGTGATGTTTTAAGAGGGACAGATGACCTTTCAAGTCACCTTTTAGCTTAGTTTCTTATTAATCTTTAAATTTCACGCATGATTTCTAGATACCTGGATCTGGTGGAACTTGAAAGTAATTAGGCCCCCAAAGCCACAATACAAGCTAAAAACTGATTCCCTTAATCCAGTGACAATGTGTGACAGGTATTCTAAGGGCAGAGAAACTTTAGGCATAAATAAAAATTCAAAGTCATGAACATCTCTCTTAAAAATTTAGACACACCAGCATACAGCTTTCCATGTAGCTCCTCAGATATATATTTCTCTCCCTCTTCTGTCAATAAGATCACACTCAAAATCAGATATGCTCTGCTGTGGGGCTTCAGTGGAAGCACTTACCCAGCTTCTAGAAACAAGAGAATGGTAACAAATATTCTAAAGCCTAATGCAGCTGCAAAACTGTCTGTTAAATATTGGCAGCCATGTATATCTTCTTGGTTAGACATGTAACTTAAAGATTTTTTTACTACAGGGAAATTTTTGAATGCACAACCTTTTTTTTCCAGCCTTTCATATATTGTAGACTTAATATATCTATATGACATCTATGACAAACTCTACATTTCTTGAAAAAAAAAAAAAACATTTATAGGAATTTCTCTTTCCATAGCACAGATATTTTAGGGGATGGAGGAGTTTGAAAATAGCATCTTCAAGCATACTGACCTCGATATAGTGAAATATTTGCCATGCCAGCAGTGAAAAGAAATCCATAGACTTTGTGAACAGAAGTAGTTCTGGAAATTAAGGAAATGGATACACAGACAAATTTCATTCACAAGCTTTTCTATCAGTGTGAGATTGATGGCAACCTGCAAAACCAAGGAAAAAAAAAAACCAAAACAAACCAACAACCTATGCCAAATCCTGCAGCCCTGACTGACAGAAGTGCTAATGTCAACAGCTCTTCCTCGGAAGCCTCTGAGCCTGTAGTAACTGACTTATTCTTCTGGAACTAGAACATCATAATGAAGTTCCTCCCTGCTCCTTCTGAGGTATGGAAATTGAAAGGAGCAACTGGCTGCATAATTATTCACCAAAGTAAATGGACAGGACTCAATTATCTACTGTAGCCTTTGCTTATTTCTCCCCCAAAATATTTCAAATACATCACTGATTTTTTGTCAGACTAATGGAGCAAGGGACGGAGTAGTGATAGTACTAAACTGGTCCTAAACAAACCTGTGCAACTTCAAAGTACAACTGGAATATCATCAAATCCTTTCTCCAGCAGAACTGTCAGTATGAAGAAACTTCATACTGTGCTATTTTTGGCTGGGAAACAACTTCATCCTCAGGAAAACAAACAAATAAAATCCACTCCTTAATACCAACCAAGTCTGACTGAATGTTTAATGTTTAGGGGTTGAATAAACTAAATATCAAACAAGGATTCCTGTGTGATCCTAAACTACCTGTGAATCAAATTTTATTTTGAAAGGCAATTCATTGAAATATTTGTAACAAAAATATTCTGTTATCTCCTATTTCTCTTTTGTCACTTGCCTTCCTTTCCACTTCCCTGTGTCTTCTATCATTTCCTACTTTTGGCACTCCTTTTAGTTACTGCCACCTTCTGTTCATTTCTTTGTCATAGACCTAGAGCCAACCCTCTTCCACCGTAGCATTGCATGCTGAGATGTTACATATTTTTCATTTGGCATTTCTACTATGATGTGCTGAGGGATATGGTCTTGCTAAAGCCCATAAGCCATAAATAAATACAATAATAAAATCAATTAATGTCTTTTTCCAGGATGTGGTGATTTTGGAACCACAGAAAATCTGGGAACCACTCACAGAATTATTGAATGATAGTGGTGGTACCTCTGAAATCCTAAATTGCAACAGTTAGGCAATTTATCTAGGAGATAGTGCTGTCAGAGGTAACTCCTGCTTTGTTTGATTCACATCGACTTTAAACTAAGATTACTACCTCAGTAAGTTCAGTTGATTCAAAGAAAGTTTTGATCTACCTAGGAGAAGTACATTTTTTTTTTTAGGGAAATGATATCTCTAATTCTACTCTACATAAACACTAATTCCAAGTTCATCCTGACTATGTTTACAGGAGATCAGCAGAGGGCTACCACAGACTGACCACACCCCAGGAAGAAAAAGAATTTTTGGAAACTTAACCCAAGCTTTTTGATTCTGTGATGAACTCCTACATTTTTTTGCAATATGACTAGCTTGTGGAAGCATGTATGCTAACTCCTTGTCTGTCATGAGGGAGAACACTACCTCTGCATCAAGGCGTAAAATCTCCTACAGTCACTGAGGGATCCTGATGCAAGGTCCGGCTCTGGGATGGATTAAGGGTTAGGCACACTTGACTAAACACAGCAAGTCCTGCACAAAAACAGGAGAGCTGGTCCCTCCTTCTTGAAGCATATAAAAAGTGAGATTGTGTTACCAAAGTGTTACCAAATAGTCTGTAGTCCTCCATAAGTCTCCCAAACATTGCTTCAAACACAGCTATCTCAGGACAAATATTCCTTATCATGTAACAACTCCCTTCTTAATGTCTAATTCTGACAGAGGTAAGCATAATATTAGTGTTTTATTTAACCTATTTCATAGTCCCTATGGTTTGCTCTTCCAAAGGTTAAACTTTCCTCTTTACATTGTTATAGAAAGGAAAGGAAATTATAATCAGATGAAAAAAATACTTCCTCTTTCCCCCACTAAGAAACAGAAGAGAAGAATAGAATGTAGTAGTTGTAGTTAATGCTAAATCCATGAAACAATAACAACAACCAAGCAACAAAAAATCTTTTTCATAAAACTAGGAATTTATATGAGAATCTCATTCCTAGTTTTGATTCTAATGAAAGACACAATTATTTTGGCTGAAACTTTTAGTCAGAAAAAAAAAAAAGAAAGAAGGAAGGAAGGAAGGAAGGAATAAAATCGGCCTCTGGCAATAAAGGACAACTAGAAAATGAAACACAAAGAATTAAAATTCAACAAAGGCTGTGTATATATCTATATCTGGGTAACATTCCCAGATATAGATATTTCCCTGAATTTTCCTCTCTAGGGACATTCAAAACCCACCTGGATGAGTTCCCGTATGACTTACTCTAGGTGGTCCTACTTGGGCAGGGATTTGGACTAGATGATCTTTCAAGGTCTCTTCCAACCCTTAAGATTCTGTGATTCTCTGAATCTATTGTTAACTTATTTTCATTAATGCATTTAGCATAGATTATACTTAAAACTGCTCAGATGATAAAAACTCTTTCTTTTAAATTATTTAAGAAAATTTGAACTTTTAAAAAGAAGGGAAATATTTTAATTATAAAACTTTTTAGTTCCTGTTAAAAAGTTTTTCTAAAAACTTATCTCACAGGCAGTTGCAATCACTTTTAAGATAGCTAGAACTGCTAAAAGTGCAAGTCATTTTTCTTACAGATTGAAAAAGCAGAGAAGTTACAAAGGATAGCAAAAATACACAAAAGTGGAAGAGTCTCTTCTTAGAAGTTGCTTTATAAAATCCTTTGTTTTCTCCTCAGAAATAGGCTGTAGGGGATTCAACTTCAAATAATGATTTCAAAGAAAAATTTGAAACAGGAGTAACTCTGTAAATCTCTATGAAACATGAGCATTAACCACTAAAGAATGCATTGTGTTACGATGATAAAGAGGATGAAGCTGAATGACATCAGACTAGTAATAATCTAGTAACAGGCTTTTGTGTTTTAGTGGCTTGCATGTGCAGAGGACTCAGGCAGACAGGCTGTTATAGAAACAAGCATATGGTAGGTTTATGTGGTTCCTCCCTTAAGATTCCCTTTGATGCCTGAATTACTAGAAAAATTTAAATTAGATGTGCCATTCTCCTCACAGTAATAGTGTCATGTATCCAGCGTCCTTCCCCAGAGAGCTCCTCATCTTGATGTAAGGAGAAGAGCCCTAGGACTACGAGCCCTGCACAACCAGCATTAAACTGGCAAAATCCCTTTGTGGCAGCCAGAGGCTGGGTCTCACCATAGTCCCATGCACAGACTGGGTAACTTATGCTGCTAAATGGAGAATCCGACTTCTGTATAGGTCTGTTCAGAACTAACAATACAGATGTCATTTCAACCAGTTGTCTTGATCATTGCATTATCCTCTACAGTCACACTAAGTACTTCTTTACGGAACTGGAGGTACAAAAATAAAGTTTGTCCAAGACTGCTTTCAGTGAAACCCTATCTGCTATTCCAGCAGTGTGTCATCTTGCTGCTGAGTCTTCTTCTCCAACACTTACTTCATTTGTGTCTGTGCTGGTAAACTGAAGAGTGTCAGGGCCCAAGCTGTGCTCCAGAGAATTAATTTGACCATATTACCTATGGGTAGTAATCATGGCCCTGCGCTACCTCCTGAGCTGGTTTTGTGCATTTGGCCGAGATTTTGCACATTTGGCTGAGATATTGCCATTTGTCAGAGGCTAAAATTATGTCAAGTCTTGTGTTAACAGTATGGACTAGTGTAAGGCAGTGCTTGGATCTGTGCCCCAAAACCACTTATATAGTCATAACCTTAATGTCTCAAACTCTTGTTCAGGTTCAAATCTGGTTTATTTAACAAATACTGTAAACTGCTGACTCAGAAGCATATGGTTTTGTGATAGCATTACTGGCTTTTGAATCTAGAAAAGATGAAGGCAGTAGTAGTATACTTAAACAACTCAAATATTATAAATGTTCTGAAAGACAACGGGTTAACAGTGATCACTTCTAGAGTTTAGACATAATTTGGACAAACATCTCAAAAAGTATTGCCTAAAGCCATCTGTTGACAAAAAAAAACAGAATCCCAAACATAAACAATATTAATTATTGTGAGGTTATACAGAAGTGAACAAAAAGTGACAATGCATCAAAGTGTATTCAACTGAGAACTCATCTGTATTTGTGATAACTGGCAGAAAATTAACAGGACAAATATTTACTTATAGGTACAACATACAGAACAACACTGCAGACTAAGCTCATGAAACAATACCAAGATTTCTAAATATTTGTCAGCTCAGATGAAGTAAGTAAGAATAAGACAGGAAAATTTTAAATCATGGATAAAATCTAATGGCCTAGTAGCCTGGAATATGATTCAACAAATGAAATAGAAGAAGACAATTATATGAAGTTAAAGACCCTCCACCTCCTACAAAATGAGACTACAAAGGAGACTAGTAGTGCAAAGGAAGATAGAGAATCTTTGCTATAGAGGGCAGGGAAACAGCACATCGCATCAGATTCCTTAGAGCATCTATATTGGAAGCATTTCAAGAAAGAAAATATAAATAAATAAATCAGGTTAAATACAAAATCATCAACGACCTGGATGAGGGGACAGAGTGTACCCTCAGCAAGTTGGCTGATGACACCAAACTGGGAGGACTGGCTGATTCCCCAGAAGGCTGTGCTGCCATTCAGCAGGATCTTGACTGGCTTGAGAGTTGGGCAGAGAGGAACCTCATGAGGTTCAACAAGGACAAGTGCACCAGTATAGACTGGGGATTGACCTGCTGGAGAGCAGCTGTGCAGAGAGAGACCTGGTTGATAACAAGCTAACCATGAGCCAGCAATGTGCCCTCGTGGCCAAGAAGGCCAATGACATCCTGGGATACATCAAGAGTGTGGCCAGCAGGACAAAGGAGGTTCTTCTCCCCCTCTACTCTGCCCTAGTGAGACCTCATCTGGAGTCCTGTGTCCATTTCTGGGCTCCTTAGCTCAAGAGGGACAGAGAACTTCTGGAGAGAGTTCAGTGCAGGGCCACCAAGATGATCAGGGTACCGGAGCATCTTCCATACGAGGAAAGACTGTGGGAACTGGGGCAATTTAGTCTAGAAAAGAGAAGATTAAGGGGGGATCTCATTAATATTTCCAAATGGTGGATATCAGGAGATTGGGACATCCCTTTTTTCTATGGTATCTAGCAACAGGACAAGGGGTAATGGGATGAAGCTGGAACACAAAACGATCCATTTAAATATAAGAAAAAACTATTTCACTGTTCAGGTGAGGGAGCCCTGGCACAGGCTGCCCAGGGAGTGTGTGGAGTCTCCTTCCTTGGAGGTCTTCAACATCCATCTGGACATGTTCCTGTGTGACCTGTTCTAGGTGGAGCTGCTTTGTCAGGGGAGTTGGCTTGGATGATCTCTGAAGGTCCCTTCCAACCCCTAGCGTTCTATGATTCTAGGTTTCCCAGTTTTACCTTAGCCGCAGAGAGCAGAGTTAGTATTCCCACAAATAAAAATTACCCTCATGGCAAACTAGTAAAGTGGGGAAAAGAAATCAAAAATGCTGCAACATCAGACAAAGACAGAATGAGAAATGGTGAGTAGATGTTTTCACCTTCTAAGCCCTGAAAAAATAGGATATTCCTTAAAGATACTGCCAAGTCTGTCTGCTGGCTAAAAAATACCTCATTCTCCAAAAATGCTTGTAACACTAATTATCAATTCAGATAGAAAATAAGATTAGCCACATACACTGTCAAATGCACAAAGAGCTTCCCTGTCTCCCCAAGGTAATGAAAACCAGATTAAAATGTAGAGTTGGTTGATTCCTCATTGGTAGTGTTTGTTTTATGGTACAGAGGCTGCCACCATTGCAGAAATGTGTCTTTTTTTTACCACAGACTGTGATGAAGGTTTATTTTAGAGAGAGGAAGATAAAGAAAATGTGATATGGGGACTCATACATTTTTGAATGAAAGTTCTATTATGAAATAAAGAAATAATATTTTACCAACTCAATACTGCCAGTGGTCATGTCTGATCCAATAAAAAAATATACAGTGTCAGATACTCTAGACAAGTGTATTAGTAAAAAAACAGTAATTTCACCATATTAACAGTAAAAGTTACTCTGTGGAACAAAAAAGACTTGAATATAAGTATTTTTTATTTGCTTCCCACCTATGCATCATCTGTTTCCTTTTTACAATGGGTTATGGCAAGTGTTTGGTTTAAATACCATCTCTTTAGACTTAATTTTTTAAAAATATTTTGCTTCAGTTCTTGCAGCCTCTTATAATTTTATTTTATTAAATTATAATAATACCTTTCTAATAGGAATATTTTCATAACGGAAACCCCAGCTTCATCTAGCAAAACACATATTTATGGAAATGGAAATAGAAATAGACTGAAGAACATGACACTTCAATGACGTCAACCATCAGTCTGTAACAGCTGTAGTATAACTGTTTGTACTCCTAATATTTTGAAGAAATAATACATTCATATGAATCTTTAACTGCTTTTTGATTGCTACAACTTCAAGGGGGCAGAAGCCATACCCCAGTTATGTGCTACTACCTCAGCTCCAAAATTCATTGACAAACATCCATCTTTCATCTCTTTCCATTTGCTTTTCATGGTGTAAACTTCAACTATTTTGTTCTATAAAGTATCAGTCTTTCAGTGTCTTTTCTACAGATTAGATAATTATCTTTGGATTTACAGTGTTCTCAGTCCAATTCTCCTACACAAATTTTGCTATTCAGACATTTACCATTGACTTTATAAACCCTCACATGACTAACCTATTACTTTGACAGTCCGTTAACCTTCTTCTTTAGATCTTTTACTCCTTCTTCCTTAGCTGTCTGTTCTGAAACTGCTCCGGCACCTGCCTTAGTTTTCCTTTTTTTTCCAGTGATGGATATGCCTCTGTCTTTTCCTACTTTCCATGTTTCTTGATGTTCATGCCTTTCTTAAAGATCTCCCAAATCCCTGTCAGATCATTTCATATCACATTCCACTTTTCAGATTTTTATCATTTTTATTATAACTTCTCACTTTCTCCTTTTCTTAAATTGAACTCACTCCCTCTCTGTTACATTTCTGTGTATGTCCGTTTGCCACCCAAATTCTCTTTTAGCTCCCTCCTGTAACTTCCATTTCCTGTAACTTCCATTTTGCAACCTACTACTAGATCTTTGTTCTTCACTTTTCAATTATTTACCCTCTTCCCTTCTTCCAGCAACTCATGATCTGAAGGAATTAACCTGTTATCATTTTCTAAACTGAGACACAGACACAATGAATCCAGGAAATCTAGGAAAACCTAGGAATCTAGGAAAATCTAGGAATCTAGTAAAAGGCAATACCAGAAATTGCACTCATCCTCATCTTTGTTACTGTTATTAGACCGCTCAAAATGCTAAATGAGGATTTTTTTCAAGCTGCTTCAGCTGCAGAAAGATGCTATGAATACTGCCTCAACTGCATTCCTCCAAGGACTCTACCATACTACCTCGTCTTTCCCTTGCTGACTTCTAAACCACTTATGCTTCCAATCCCTGATTGTATCCTCTTCTCCATGTGTTAAGCTCCATCATAAGGAAGCAGAGTATTAAAATGCATCTGTTCCTCTGCTGACCCGTCTCTATATATAGCAGAATTACCACAAGGAAACTTTCTTAGAGGACATCTTTTCTCACATTGAGTGGCTGATGGAAGGTGTGGGGTTTCTTGGCAAAGCACTGCCTGTGTTTGTTTCAGTCTTAATGAATACAATGGGAATGGACAGAGATTCAGAGTAAATCCAAGTATATCCGATGCTATTAATCAAGAAAAAGTGAACTGGAAGCCATCCCTGATTCTTACCCCAAAAATAAATCTAAACCCAAAAGCTCAGCAATTGCTTGCCCAGGACTCATTAATAAAAAATTAAACGGAATAAAATTAAGGGAAATGTTGATCTTGAAATCACTGTTTCTGACTCCTCTGACAAGCAGATGCTGCTTTGTAATTTTTCCCATACTACAGTTTTTTTTTCCCCTTGTTTCTGGCTGGTGCTGAAGCAGTGACATCTGAAGGCCGAAGGTCCAAATGGCATGTGCAGATGCCAGCCATGCATTGTAAGCCTTGTACTTGTGAGAAGGTAAAGGCTGATGAATCTTACACAATCCATCCTCCTCAGCCAGCTCTAAAGCTCAATTTGTTTAATGAGCATCTTGTCATGTACACTGCAGATGCACTATCAGTTTTGTCTAGAATATGATACCTCAATCTCCTTATTCTCAGAAACAGGTATGAAACCCAATTAAGAAAAAAGTTGCATGGATCCCAGATGCTTTCAGGTTTTCTTCTTAGTCTTTAAGATTGTACATACAGAAGTTCCTATGAAAATCAAGAGAGTTTTTTAATGAAAGGGTCATGTTATAATTTTGTTCTCCTGATTTTAAAAATTTTCCTGTCTTTCTTTTTTCATCTCTCATTTTGTACTTGATATGTATGGAGTGCTTATCTGTCTCTGCTTATTGCAAATGAAAAAGGACATACTGTCCCTTGACTGAATAGGTAGGTGCCTCAAGGTACACAGCTTCCAGCTTCTCTCTCTGCCTCCAAGTGCCAATGACTCTGAGTCACTTAGGCTCCTATCAGTCTATTTTACTGCTTAGCAAGCATGCCACTGTCTCCTATCACAATCCTAATTGCTGAATATCCCATCATGGTACTTTAACTACTAACCTTAAATTGTTTAAGTGGCACAAACAGCATCTTCAGCAAGAACATTTCTTCTGGACTTGGAAAGTTGATATTTCCAGACTTTCCTTTTTGAGGTCTGACATTAGGGGGTTTGCAGAAGAGAGAGGAGAGCATCAGAGAACAACTTCATGCACTGTTCACAAGAGCAGAGGATGGAATTGGCTAAGTTCATAGACATTCTTATCTCTCTTCTTCGATGTCGTAAAAATGACATTGACTTTCTCTCTTTTCTCAAAAAACTTCTTTAGCTGTTGAGAAAAAAGGTAATACCTCTATCTGCTTTCTGTTATCATAACAGGCAAAATTATCCAAGAAAAGATGTTTTCCTGAAGGTAGAGCTGCAACTTGCCAAATAAGTTGATAATTCTTTCATCATTGTGAAAGTTTTGGCCCTTTTCCCAGCCAAAAAAAAAAAAAAAAAAAAAATCATTAGGTGAAGAAATAATGACCACTGGCAATTCTGTGATCCATAGTTTCTAGAATCCTAAATGAGCCTTGACTGTTATGAGAAGAAATTGCTTGTTCCATTGCTGCAACAAAACAGTCCCAAGCTGAAATGGAGGGAAATGACGTTTAACCTCTATGAGAGAAAGAACTGGAGTGGAGACCCTCATCATTGCCAAGAGATTGCAACAAGAGGGTGCAGTGAGGGGAGGCAACAATTATTTCAGGCATACGTGATCCTCACATGATAATGTTTTTATGATATTCTTTAATGAACTTCAAGCAACCTTTGTAGAATCCCAGTGTGGTCCCATGAGTTACATCACTGTTCAGCTTCTTAAGGTTTCTAGTGTGTAGACCTTGGTAACCTTCCTCCCTGAGGTTGAAGAGGTTGTAATCTGATAACTGAGGATTGGACTAAATGATCTCTTAGATCTCTTGAGGTTCCTTCCAATCCTTACAATTCTGTGATTCTGACTTGTAGGCATTAGTCTAGATGATCTTTAGAGGTCCCTTCCAGTCTCTACCATGCTGTGATTCTGTGACTATCCATCATTTTGCATCTTACAGTGTTGTTTATACATTAGCAGATCATTGTGTGATCATGTGGAGCAGAGCAAGAGGATGTGTTTTCCTTCCTTTACTACAAACATAAACAAAAACAAATTAAAGGGCAATAATACATCCATCTTAGTAAGTCTACAATACACTTTTAAATTCATTTACTTGTCAGGTAGTCAAACTCAATACAAAAACTGTGAGGCTGAAGAGGTGGAAGTGTGGTTTTTGAGCCAAAAAAAAAAAATGAATGTGCAATTTGAGCTGTCCCTCTGTGAAAAGTGAGTGTAAATCTGGACCTAATCAGTTCAACAGGAATCCTAGTTGTTCAGAAGACCCTTTCTCCCTGAGATGCCTGTAGGAAACTGTACAAGAAAAAATGTCTATAAGGTTGTCATAGGAAAAAGGGAAGGTTTGATCCAAAAATATGTAATCTCCCTAGATCCTGAGAATAGCAGACACTCTTTAACAGTTTGTGTACTCTGTATTTTGTGAGACACTCTATAGTAACACAGGGGTTACCTAGATGATTATCTTGCAAAAATCTTCTGTTCATGAAAGCTGTATGCACTTCTCCGAGGTTTCTCTTCAACATAACATCAGAGGAAAGCTCCATATATGTTTATCTCCTTTTTTTTTTTTTCCTCCTTACCATTTATTCCAAGGACACTGAATACTCCTCCTGGAAAAAAAACAATAAATGATGATAGTCTGAATGTGCTGCGTGCTTCACCATGAGACCAGCAACTAGAAAATGCAAGCAGAATCCACTTAACAGTAAACCTTGATCTGACATTATTCATTAATCATTGTTTTAGGTTTTGGGTTTTTTTTATTTTGTTTTACCTTTCTGCCTATGCTACTGATTTTGGATAAAACAGAGCACAGTGAAACCAGTGTTTATCTTGTTTATTGTGGTGATATTTGGCTTAAAAGTTAGTCTTCTCATTGAGTTAGTCAACTTATTCTTTCTTTATGTAAAAAGAGGTGACATGCAAACAAAATTCTTTCTACAAGTTTTATGATGTCAATATCTGCTCTGTGATACAAAATGAAATAAAATTCTGGGATGTTAAAATTACCAGTAAAAGTATATTCTGAGACAAAATTGACATAATTGAAATGTCTACACAACTGAAATGTTTTACTAAAATTTTAATTGTGTTCTTTTGCAAAAAAATGGGTTTATTTGTTTGCGAAGGAAGAAAATCCCTCTCCCAAACCCTAAGGATATTGTTAATTTCATGTTTTGATCAAGATCACTAACATGGAAGCATTTTAAATGTCTTGATTTTGAACTACATATGTACAATACTAATTTAAAAGGAAAAATTCCTGGTAGCATTTATGGTCTACAGTGGATTCATCATTCCCGCCTTTACATTTTGTCAGTCAGGTTAACTTCCTCAGAGTGCTTTGATTTTAAACAAACTATCTGCCCCTACTGGTTGGAAAATGGCTTTTGAAACCATCCCCATTGATGTGATACTGGGGACATGATATTCAGCTGCTACTGGCACTTGTCCTATTTTAAGCTAGTTTAGGAAAAAATTTTGCTTTCCTTCCTCAGTGTATGGATTATGACCTCACTGCATTTCTACTGTATGAATTTTAAATGACACAGTAAAGATGAACATGATTCTGAATTACAGGATACAGTACAGAAGCACTTGGCAGAGAGTCTTTGAAATATGTATAATTTCCTGTATAATTTCCTGCTTTTTATGCTTGAAAACTGCAGTAGGCATAGTCTCCATATGCTGTTTTGTTCCATATGTAGGGCATGATATATAATTCCAACTTTTATTTAGTAGTGTTCTCCTAATAAAGGATAATGAGATACCATAATATAGCAATATAATTTATGAATAGGCCTCAAATAAAGGTTTGTAAAAAAAGTAAAACAAACAAGTGAGCCAACAACAACAGAAAATCCTCCTTCTACAACTTTGCTCTCCATAGTCTGCCCTTGAAATTAAATCAAAATCATAGAAAGCACTAATATCAGAACATTGTGAACCAGCTGTTTCTTACAGCTGACTAATTAGGCTGTACACCCAGCAAATCAAATATATTTGTTATTGCTTAAGCTATGTAATCCTACAGGAATTTGCATGTCAGTATAATAAACTTTACCTCAGTAAGAGCAGGGCTTCCTGCTTAAAGCAGCATCTCTGTGAAAGCACTAAAGGGTTTTGGAGGGGAGAGAGGCTCCAGCCCACACTCAAGTTGCACCATTTCCCTGCTTCATCACCTTACCAGCTCTCCACTGTTTCTTTCCTTTCACCAAAGCCCTAAATGTCTCCTTGCTTCATTCTTTTTCCATTTTCTTAGTTTTGTGAACTGAGACTGGAAAATAGAAAAAGGGTTAAGGAATGCATGGTAACTAAAAATTGTTATATTAAAGTGTCTTTCTGTGACCCTGGCAACACACTTAATATTTTCCATATCAAACAAATCTTTATTATCTGACACAGGGCTCAAGTTAATCCCTGCCTGGAAATCTAAAAGTGATAGGAAAGGATTTGGTTTTGCAGCCTTATCTGTTGCAATGACAGTGCCCATGGCTAAGTATACCTTGCACAAGGCTTGTCCTTGTCCTTGCACTTAGATTTTGTTATTTAATATTCCAGAAACTTACTCAATTATCCATACTGTGATACATTTCCCACCACTTGGAATAGACTGGGGCTTATTTATGTACAGTAAACAAGACTACTGTGTTACAGGTATCTGTGGTGAAACAGTTGTGTATGGTTAGGTCTAGACTAAAAGATAGGCCCACTCCAAGGACTTTACTCCATCCCTATGCCCTGCCAGGTCAAAAGCATGAACAAGACAGAACATGCTGAAGACATTGGACTCATATTTTCCTTGTGGGGAAGTGAAAGTGAGAAAGGGAAGTAGAATGGTTCTTGTCTACCCCACATGCACTTGGGATCTGATCATAGAATCATAGAATCATAGAATCATAGAATCATAGAATCATAGAATGGTATGGATTGGAAGGGACCTTTAGGGATCATCTAGTCCAACCCCCCTGAAGAAGCAGTTTCACCTAGATCAGGTCGCATAGGAACATGTCCAGGTAGGTCTTGAAGACCTTCAAGGAAGGAGATTCCACAACCTCCCTGGGCAGCCTGTGCCACTGCTCTGTCACTCTCACAGTGAAATAGTTTTTCCTTATGTTTAAGTGGAACTTTTTGTGTTCCAGCTTCATCCCATTACCCCTTGTCCTGTTGCTAGCTACTACAGAAAAAAGGGATGTCCCAACCTCCTTACACCCACTATTTAGATATTTGTAAATATTAATGAGATCCCCCCTCAGTCTCCTCTTTTCTAGACTAAACAGCCCCAGTTCCTGCAGCCTTTCCTCGTATGAAAGATGTTCCAGTCCCCTGATCATCTTGGTGGCCCTGTGCTGGACTCTCTCCAGAAGTTCTCTGTCCCTCTGGAGCTAAGGAGCCCAGAACTGGACATAGTACTCCAGATGAGGCCTCACCAAGACAGAGTAGAAGGGCATCATGATGCTTTCCTAGACTTGGAGAGCGGAAAACAAACCAGGTCACATGGGACTCATTAATGCCGGACTGGTTTGTAATCTCTGGGGCTAATAATGCCTTTTGTTCTACATTTTTACAGACTCTGTCCAAATGTGGTTCAAGTACATGATTGAGACTTTGAGGTACAAGTGAAATGCAAATGAATAAGAATTGCAGGACTCTTTGCTTGGGAGGATTTGTGAGGGAATGATTTAACTCTACAATTAGATAGGTCTCCTTCAGTCTTGACCATGCCAATGTAAAACATCTAAGGAGTGAGGGAACCATTCCCTCACCAATTGCTCCTTCCAAGCAGGGCAGAGAACAGCAGGGCCTCTTTACAGACAGATGAAAACTAGTCATGTAACAGTAAGGGAAGGTTGGATTAACAAGAAAGCTATGGGAATGGATAAATTACTCCAAATATCTGCATGACAGATTTTATAACTACTGTCTCTGGTTGCATTGAAGATGAGTTTATAAAACATGAAAGTAGCAGAAAACAGTCTAAGAGTTGTTAAAGCAGCATTCAGATGGATTGTCTGTAACAAAACAGGATACAATCTGGTACCTAAAGTACAGAATTTTAGGAGTTTTACAAATATGTGCATCATACTTTAAGAATGAAATGTCTCTATTTAGGCGCAGCTAGCTCCATTAAATACTTCAAAGAGCATTTTACTCCTACTATTGCAAGTTGATTGGAAATTTTTATCACAACACATTGGATCAGATAGTACAGGTTTTAAGACATTCTTCTGATACCGAAATATTTGTTTGAAATGCCTTAAAACAGTAAATGTTCACTGATTCTAAATGAGAGTGCTAGAAAACTCTTAACAGTTTTGTTTAGACTTACTGATTAAAAGATGGAGTCTTCGGCCATAGATGAGTTGATCTGATTGAAAAGTTTCTGCAAGTTTCTTTAAACCTGCATTATTTATTCAACAATGCATACTGAAGAATTCTTTGGAGTCTTTTCAGGGTTTATATTCCATATCAATAATATTCCCTATTATATCTCTATTCCCACTTTCAAGTCTTTCATAAATGATAATAGATTATAAGACAGTACACGGAAAAAAACATATTTGAAAATAATTTTTCATGAATTCTTATTATTGAATGTTAGAGTTAGTGCTCATAAATGCTTTATTTGCCTCATGACACAACTATGTCTCTGCAACAATGGTGGTGGACTCTCCAGGAAACAGATACGAAATGTAGCTTAGGTATCAGGGGTGGGATGGGTCCTTAAGCATCCAATCTCATAAGTTGAGGGTTTTAAAAATAAGATTCAAACCTTGATTAAAGCATAGAAGGGCCCTGTTCAGGAGAATGCTCAGTGGAGCAGTGTCAACACATCTGAATGGTGTGTCCATCTGCAGAGTGCTTGAAACAGAGTGTCCATCAAGCAGAGTGCTTTTATCATTTCTCCATTCAGCATAATCACTGAATTATACAAGTGAAGAGTGACAAGAGACTTCATGAGATCTTTCACTCAAGTATCACTTCCTTCCATCTTGGATAGACAATATACCAACTGAGAAGGTTCTACACAGTGTGTCACAGAGCCCGAGGCAAGCTCCAAAACTCAGTGAGAGAAAAACATGTGAGAGGTGATATTTTCTACTTCCTGGCTCCTGTGTGAGCTGTCAACTCAGACTAAGATCTGAAACTGGTTTTTTATGCAGAAACAAAATGCTTTCAAAAAGTGGCAAGCATCTTTTTACCTCCATGTGATATGGTCTCCTGATTTCCTCTACATTTCTGTCAGCTCAATTAGCCTGTAATTTGGGAAACAAAAATACAGGCTGGGAAAAAATCTTTGAAAGACTCTGTACTTCTAATTATGTTCATTGCTAGATAGGACTTCAAATAGGCCATTTGGAAATACTTTCCTCCCAACTTTTCTTTAAAGTGACCTACTTAAGAGGTTCCGTTGTACCTTGATGCCATCTATTATAGCGTGTCATGAGCCCTGTAACATGCACATTTTCCATGATATTTAATCCAGATCTCCTTTGTCACAAGTCAGGCTGTTTTCAAGCTGTGCTGTCCCTCACAGACCCAGTGAACAACTGATCACTGTCTACTTTTTACAACCTTGTTGTAAATTAGAAGAGTCCTTTAATATCCCTTACATCCTCTCTATGTTAACCAAACTCTTCAGTCTTTTCCCACTGATCATGCTTTCTTAGACTGTTATCATTCTTCAAAATTTCTACAATTTCACTGCAACTCACCTACATACATCAAAAAGTGTGGTTTCTAAGAAATAGGTAGGTGTCATGGTTTAGGCCCATCAGGGAACAAAGACCACGATTAGCCTCAAGTACCGAAGAGGCTGAGAATTGCTCAAGGGCAGGGAGGGCTTAATTGCCGCTTAAGGTTCAGGACAAAACAGACCAGGCTACTCGGTTTGGGGAAGAAAACAGAAAATAATTTAATGCAACATCAACTAAAACATACCCACAAAAACCCAAAACATAACCAAAACGAAACAACACAGAGGAATACGTCAATGAAGAGTCCAACCAGCCTTTTTAAGAACACCTTCCCGCCACCCCTCCCCTCTTCCCGGGCTCAGAGCCCTGATCCCGAGGTTTTTACCTTGCCCCCCCCGAACGGTTCGGGGGGGGCAGGCAGTGGGGGTCTCAGTCAGTCTGCTCCCAATAGCTTCTGCCGTCTGTCCCTCCTCAGGATGGGTGAACTCCACACCAGTCCTCCCTGCAAGTCCGTGGGGTAACTCACACACATGGCAGCCCTGCACGGGCTGCTCCGACGTGCACCCATTCCAAAGGCTGCAGCTCGTCTCTGCCTCTCGTGTGGGGCTGCTCTGCGGCGTGCAGGCTCTCCAACACGGCCTGGGCCATGGCCGCCTCCCCACACAGTCCCTCGCCCGTCCGGGCTCACTCACATGGAGCTGCTGGTGGCTCTCAGTCCTGCCACGGATCTCCATAGGTTTCAGGGGCACAGCTTGCATTCTCGCCACGGCCTGCAGAAGGGTCTCCGGTCTACTGCTCCTCCTTCCTTCCTCCTCTGGCTGAAGGGTCCGCGTGGTCGCCTCCATCTTGTATCCCTCTTACACCTCCTAACCCGCATTCCAAATTCCCGTCCCCTAAATAGTGATGGCAGAGGCGCCAGATTGGCCCAGCCGGGCCGGAGGTGGGTGTGAACCCAGGAGCCGGGGGAGGGTCCGCAAACTCTTTACCGGGTCTTCACTGCAACCCGCTCCCCCTGTTACTAAGCCAAAAGCTGCTCCTTGCTAAACCAGAACAGTAGGTTAAAAGTAGATTAAAAATATGTCCAACAGGGAGTTGCTATTGTACAGGGGAGTCTTATTTTGATGTAAGTTTGACAATGTTTTGTGAGGTAGCAGGGAAAGAATAGTTATTAATACAAGAGACTGAGAATAGTAATTTTTCTGACATGTAAAATGTAATAAAAGTGAAAATGGATCAAATCTGGGGAAAAAAAAATATTATCTTTCTTTGCAAGACTAGCAGCATTTACATTTTAACAATGAATTTACAAGAATATCAACTCTGAAGTTTGTCCTTGTTAAATCAAATTCAATGTCACAAATGTTTACATAAGCAAAGAAAATTAGTACCTCTATAATGACTTTTACTGGTAATGTATGAAAAAGCTGAATGCTTCAACTTTAGTCTTTTAATCTAAAGTAAAGAATAACTCAGCATTATGTAATCAAAACTATAAATATTGAACATAAAATTACCAATTAAGGTTAGGTACTAAGAGGAATAATAATAATAAAAAAATACAACATTCCAATTTTAAGTAAAGTTATTAACTAAGATTTGGATTTGCAGAATCTTCATTAGAACATCACCTCATGTTTTCAGCATGTGTTTGCACAGTAAATATTAAACAAATATTGGCTAACTCTGAGTGGAAGAGTAGTAAATTTTTACAGCGATAAAAATAGTCCTTGAGACTACCATGTAGAACTTGAAAATAATAGGCATGCAGAATCAAAGGAACAACTTCTCCTGAAGGCATTTTTTCTTTATTTCAGGCACTTCATATGCTAGAAAATTCTGTTTCATAATTACTTCTAAAATGGTATCAGGAAAGTGTCTCTTCTAGGAAGTTTGGCAGTCCCTTCTTTAATTGTCATTTTCTATGAGAAATAGTATCCAATCCGATTTCCAGGATTAGTCATAATTTTACTTTCTGTCATGTGTCCCACAGTCTATTGAGCCTTAATTATGCTATTTTAAAGGAAACTTTATGGTTATTCCACATTCAGGAGACCTCCTTATCTGCAGATACTTTCTTTCTGAATAACTTAAATAGATGTAGTTATTTTGATTGTGGATAGGTTTACACATTTAAGCAGAACCATTGATATTGGAACAATTCACTTTATTGTACTATTTGATAGAGAAACTAAAATTAATAATGCCTTAGCTGTGTGTCTTCAGAACAACTGATCTTCGCTGATTTGTGTTAATGACTACATTAATGCTCCTAAACCCTGCAACACTGATTTTAAAGATTTCCTGTGATAGAATGTTCAAATCTCAATCCTTTTTTTTTTGGTTGATTATAGAGATCCATTAAGAACAATGATCATAGAATCATAGAATGGTAGGGGTTGGAAGGGAACTTTAGAGATCATCTAGTCCAACCCCCCCTGCAGAAGCAGGTTCACTTAGATCAGGTCACATAGGAACATGTCCAGGCTGGCCTTGAAGACCTCCAAGAAAGGAGGCTCCACAATCCCTCTGGGCAGATTGTGCCACTGCTCCCTCATCCTCACAGTAAAAAAGTTTTTCCTTATAGTTTAAATATAGTTTAAATATGCTACATATTGTACCTCTGTTTTGTGAACCCCCTTCATTTAAAATGATAAACAAATAACTTTCTGAAACAAATAATATGGGCCAAGTTGTTCCTTTAGGGGATTATTTTAGACAGCTGCACAGCAAATAAGTAGTGAGAGGCTTATTTACACATGGTCATTGAAGCATTCATTCCACTGATTTATAAGACAGCAAAAGGTCTTTAAGACAGAGACCCAGTGATTTTGTGCTAAAGCTGAAAGAGAGGATTTTCTATCCCTCTCCCAAAGGTATTAAAAAAAATCAATTCAAAGATTTGTTGCCAGAATAGATAGATATAGTGCAGTCCTACATCCTGCATATTTATCTCAGATGCTGAGTCTTTGTTTTTCATACTGTAATCAAAATATATATTTGCAAAATTTATAATAACATCTGGTATTCATTCTGTAAAAGGTAAAATATGCTGACTTTTTAAACTAAAATATTAAGGTAATACTATGACTAATGTCACCAGAGTGTTTAGAAAGCAAAGCTGCCTACATGTTAACATGTTGATTTGGAAAGGCCAAAGTAGAGCATGATTTTCATAAGAACTGACTATATTCTGATACCATTGACATGAGGGTTTTTTTTAATATTTATCATCTCTTAATTACATCCACCCTAATTAAAAACAATTACATCTCTGCATATGAGCTAATTATGCAAACTCTTACATATAGGTATCTTCAAAAAGTTTTAGGTCATATTGTAAGATGAAACCGCTAGGCTTTGGAGGTGTCTGTACTGACTGTAGGAGAAACGAGTAACTAGGTTAGACTCACAAATATGTTATAAATAACATATAAATATGTTATCATTAGCACTGCCAATCCCAAGGTATATCAGTGTAAGCAACTAAAAATGAAGGTATTTAAAAATCAGAGTCCACTTTTGAACTGTGGACAGCTTTAATGAAATTAGTAGGAGAAATTAAAGAAGCTTTGGATGTCCAGTTTGTGTTGCAACCTCATGTAAATCAAACGGCAATCTAACAAGTTTCCTCAGAGAAGCAAGGAGGGTGGCAGCAAAATAGCTAGCTTAGATTTCTGGAGGGTAGACTTTCATGTAGTTAGAAGGTTGGTTACCAGAGTGCCTTGGGAAGCAGCTCTGAAGGGCAGAGAAGTCAAGGAAGGCTGGACATTCTTCAAGAAGGAAATCTTAAAGGTACAGGATCAAGCTGTGCCCATGTGCAAGAAGATGATCTGGCAGAGCAGAAGACTATCCTGGCTGAACAGCCAGCTTCTATCTGAGCTCAGGAGGAAAAAGAGAGTCTATGATCTTTGGAAGAAGGATCAGGTAGCTCAGGATGTTGTGATGTCTTTTAGAGAGAAAATTAGAAGGGCCAAGGTACAATTAGAATTTAAGTGAGCCACTGTTATAAAAGACAATAGGAAAAGTTTCTCTAAGTATATGAGCAACAAAAGGAGGGCTAAAGGGTATCTTCATCCTGTAATGGACACAGAAGGAAGCATAGTGACCAAGGTTGAGGAAAAGACTGAGGTACTTAATGTCCTCTTTGCCTCCACCCTCAATAGTAGAACCATCAGTTCTCTGGGCATGCATCCACCTGAGCTGGAAGACAGAGGCAGGAGCGAGAATCAGGACCCCTTAGTCCAAGGGGAAATGGTGTGTGACCTGTTGCTCTACCTTAACTCACACAAGTCCATGGGGCTGGATGAGTTCCACTCAAGGGTGCTCAGGGAGCTAGTGAAATGCTTATTGAGCCACTCTCCATCATCTGCCAGCACTCCTGGCTCACTGGGGAGGTCCCAGTGAACTGGAGGCTGGCAAATGAGACCCTCATCTACAAGAAAGGTGGAAACAGGATCCTGAGAACTACAGGACTGTCAGCCTGAGCTCGATGCCAGGGAAGGTTCTAGAGCAGGTCATCCTGAGCACCAGGGTTCAGGACCAATCAATGTGGCTTTATGAAGGGCAAGTCCTGCTTCACCAGTCTGATCTCCTTCTATGACAAGGTGACCAGCTTAGTAGACGAGGAAAAGACTGGGGATGTGGTCTACCCAGGCTTTAGTAAAGCCTTTGACACCTTTTCTCATAGCATCCTCCTGGAGAAACTGACTCCTCATGGCTTGAATGGACCTATTCTGAGATGGATGAAAAGCTGTCTGAATGGCCAGGCCCAGAAAGTGATGGAGAATGGAGTAAAATCCAGTTGGTAGCCAGTCATCAGTGGTGTTCCCTGGGGCTCAGTGTTGGGGCTTGTTCAGTTTAACATCTTTATTAATGAAGGAATCGAGTGTACCCTCAGTGAGTTTGCTGATGGCACTAAGCTCAGTGGGTGTGTAGATCTTTTTGAGGGCAGGAGCGCTCTTCAGAGGGCCCTGGACAGGTTGGAGTGAGGCCAATTGCATGAAGTTCAACAAGGCCAAGTGTTGGGTCCTGAACCCAAGTCACAACAACCCCATGCAATGCTACAGGCTTGGGAATGTATGGCTGGAAAAAGACCTGGGAATGCTGTATGACAGTTGGCTAAACATGAGCCAGCAGTGTACCCAGGTGGCCAAGAAGGCCAATGGCATCCTGACTTTTATCAGAAATAGTGTGACCAGCAGGACAAAGGAGGTGATTGTCCCGCTGTACTCGACACTGGTGAGGTCACACCTTGAATATTGTGCCCAGTTCTGGGCCCCTCACTACAAGAGGGACACTGAGGTGCTGGAGTGTGTCCCGAGGTAACAAAGCTGGTGAAAAGTCTGGAGAACCAATCTGATGAGGAGTGGCTGAGGGAGCTGTTAGTATTTAGTCTGGAGAAGAGGAGGCTCAGGGGAGACTAGATCACTCTTTAAAACTGCCTGAAAGGAGGCTGGAGTGAGGTGGAGGTTATTCTCTTCACTCCAGTAATGAATGATAGGACAAGAAGAAATGGTCTGAATTACGTCTAGGGAAGTTTAAATTGGAGATTAGGAAGAACTTTTTTCACTGAGGGGATTGTTAAATACTACAGTAGTCTGCCCTGAGAGGTTGCGAAGTTACCATCCATGGAAATATTTAAAAGATACATTGATGAGTTTAGTGATGGGCTTGGCAGTGTTAGGTTACTGGTTAGAATCAAGAGAATAACAAGGATCACAGAGTCACAGAATCTTAAGGGTTGGAAGTGACCTCGAAAGATCATCTAGTCCAACCCCTCTACCAGAGTAGATGGTCTTATCAATTAGTATCAGTGATATTTTCAGAATATCAAAATTTCAAAACTTAAAAAAAACCCATAAATTTGAACTGTAATATGTTCAGGAAAAAATCCCAAATAACTCACACTTTGTTGAATGCTATATTTAACCTAGGAAAAAAAAATAAGTAGTAGAGTGTTCTCATAGTTTTTGATATCTTCTACCAAATCAGGCTGATCAGTAGATCAAAGTCAACAAGATTGTCAAGAACATGTAACTTCAGAAAGCTAAGAATCTGTCAGTGAAACCTGGCTACAGTCGTAGGGGCAGATCTCACTTCTGTTTGGTTTTAGAGTCCTCTGCTATTGTACTTGACATGCTTAAAACCGGAAGCTAAGCCCAGAAGAGGAAGGGTTTTTTAGGAGCAGCATATCCTGGTTTTCAAATTTAAAGAGAGTAATTGGTATATTGCAGAATACACATGTGTCTGTTGTTTGGCTAAAGGCTGTAGAATTGTAGAATCATTTGGTTTGAAAACACCTTTAAGAACATGAAGTCCAGTCACTAATCTAACACTGCCAAGCCCATCATCAAACCATGTACATTAAGAATATAAAGTTGCTTCCAGTCTCTAAATACTGGAGCTTCAATAAATCTTGAAGTATTTGGGAAAAGGATGGGTCATCTGTCTGTGAGAGTACTTGTTTATCTCAATTAAATCCCTCTCTCCACCCACACACCCTAATCCCAATATGTATCTAAAGTACAAAATCCAAAAGTTATACAAAAGGAATCCTTACCATGAAAATTCAAAAATATATGATCTGAATAACAAACATATTTTGGAATTTGAAATCCATGATGTGCATTTTTACTTGCAAAAAATGCTTTTGTTATTATCATTTGTTGAAAAACAAGTCTAAGGATTAAAATAATTCATTTCACTCTCGAAGAACTCATATGAAATTTCATTTGTCCAATTCATAGAGTTCTGAAAATGATTCACACAGAGATGATAAATTTATCTTAATAGCCTTGCTCTCCTATTCAGTAAATGTCCCTGCATCCAAGACTGTTGGAAGTCATAAGCAGATTGTGTTTGTATACTAGTGATGTTGTTATCAGTCTAACTAAAAGGAAAAATACAGAAATATCTGTAAAAATAACTTTGGGATGTGTTTGGAAGGAATATTCTCTTGCTTTCAAAATCTTTTAGTTCAGAAGCATCACCAGAAACAAGTACCATTATGGTAAATGGTAATTTGTCTCTTAATTTATTAGTGAAGGGAAGGAAAAAAATCCCTAAACTCTCTTCTAATTGTTAAAAGTATATACTTGTCAGAGAATACATGTCTGTTAAAAGGGAAAATACCCAACAAAATAACACTACATATTTTATGAGGACAGATTCCTTCAACTTCCTTCATACTTTACTCATACTGTGCAAAGTCCCATGTTACCTCCAAAAAGATATTAGATAGAAACTATTTTAGGAAATTTAAAAACTGTTTCTATAAGATGTGATAAAGGAGTAGAGTATCCATGAACAAGCTGATTTTCAGGACTCTCAAATCCATCAGATCAACACAGATATTTATGCTTTATTCTAGACTAGGTTCAAGTGCACAAATGAAGTTTATGGATACAGCTAACTGCTGCATTATTAAAGTTTTTTACAATAATATTCTTGAGAATGCAACTCCAAACATCAGAACTTCTCAGAATTTAATTAAAACAACTGCAATATTTTATACATTAAAACCCAGTTTTGTCGCCTTGCAAGCGTAACGGTTTGTTTTATTTAGCCACCCTTTTCTCCACTCTGAGGAAAAGCCTTTATTTTCTCTTGAAAAATGTTGAATTGTACTTTTTCATCATTCTGAGATGAATTAAATTATTTTTATTAAATAAATAAATACAGTTGCCGTTTCTTTCTATTTCACTGTCCTAATCTGGTATAATTTTTTATGAGGTAAACTATTTTTATGAGGTTTACTCTGAGGTAAACTAACTGTCTGTGTCTAGTCAAATCTACTGAAAAATATATCAGAAGACATGAAAACATGAGTTCATGAGTTACAATGTTTTCCAGGTCAGTCTACACATACGTGTGCCAGCTTTGATATGGGCAGTGCTGTATGGTCAACTACTGCAGGTATTTAGTCAAAGAATGTTAATTCAGTGATTGCTTACAGAGCATCTGAAGAATCAGTTCCAGTCAAAGTCTAAACCAGAGAACAAACTCTTAGTTTGCTCTTTCTGTCTTTTCCCTCTTTTTCCATCAAAGCCATTTTTAAGTAAAAACCTTGATAATTGACAGATATATTCCCATGAAATGCATTTAGAAGTGCAAAGATTTGTTCGTAAAACAATTTAAAAATACTTGAAAGAATGTCAAACAGACAAGTGCAAACAGCTCTGAAACAGCTACAGCTTGGAAGTAACATGTATATGCTGGTGGAGTACTCAGTGTGTGCTAAGCCATTACTATCTAATACTTCATCTCATTATCAACTGGCAGAGCTAGTGATGTCTATCATAAATATATTCTTTAGTCTCAATCAAGCATATGATGGCACAATTCAAATTCCTTTTTTTGGAAGAAATATTGACTTTGTTCACAATTTTTATTTTAGTTTAGCTCAGAGCATCTTCTCCTTCAGATAGAGACATATGTAGGCATGAGGAAAGAGACAAGACAGAAGATCCCCAAGATTTTTTGCTTCAGTCTCACTCTGGCTCCTTGATCAGTCTTTCTTTGGGTATGAGCATTGTGAGGCACTTGAGAGAGTTTATGGATGTATGGAGGGCTTCCCCAGACACCTCAAGTCTTCTTTCCATCATCTTCACCCCTGGCAGCCTCTGCAAACCAGGAGGCACATACAACCCAGGGCTGGCTACAACATCATCCATGATGATTGATTGTCACCAAGACCTTGGAACTTTCAATATGCAATATGTTTCAAACTTCAACTATTAAATAAAGTAATAGACATGTATGGTGTAACAATCATTGGAATAACTTCAGAAACTCCTTTATTTATTTCTCATATAGAAGATGGATTTTTACAAGTATTTTCCAGTGTCAACTCATAAAAACAGCTCACAAACTAAAGGTCATACACAGATAAAAAAGCCAGTGAAATCCACTAGCATTTCCTTCAGTATAATTTGGTTTAGAATCCTAGTGCTACACAGGAAAACAAAGGAAACAGAAGGATTGCGGTATGAAAATAGTAGATGATTATTTTATACATGCCTTTAAATACATCAAGAAAACCAAAATGATTCTGTTATTACGAAACATCTTATATTAAACCAATAACTAAAAAAGATGTTAAACAGTTTTGGAAGTTAGAAATTTTCAGGCAAGCCTAAATTGTTTCAAAGATTGTTAGAGAGATCCATGGATAATTTTCCTTAGTTTTCTATAGCAGTTACAGCAAGGAGAAAGATCAGGAGGAGAAGAAAGATAAAATAGTGCCAACATTTAAAAGGAATGATCCTTAGACATCAGCCCAATACTGATTCTGGGCAAAATAATGAAACAAGTGATACGAGACAAGAGAAATAAAGAATTAAGGAGGGTATTTAATGCCAGTCAACAGTTTGTACAAAATTGATGTTATTAAACTAACATTATACCCTTTTAATGAGATTACAAGTTTGACTGATAAAGATAGCAGTGCTACTAGAATACAAATGCTCTGCAAGGCATTTGAGTTTGCATGACATTTATTGATAAAACAAAATATTATCGATTTAACATGATTCAATTTGATATATGATTAGGTACAACGGATAATTTGTCTCTACTTTTATATATAAAGATGTAATCATCTTGAGGGCATAGATTTCCAGCAGGATGCACAGGGATCTTTGATCCAAGCAAGGAATTTTTTCAAATCAACATTAAAGAAGAAAAGAGTAACTATCGATCAAATTTACAGATTAACAAATTTAGACAAGGGGCAAAAAACAAAGAAGGCTCATCATTGCAGAAAGTTCTTGATTATTTGTTTGCCTGGACATTATTTAATGGACTTATACATGCAGACACCATTGACTTGTGAAAGTATTTTGACCTCTAAAGGATTTTCAAAAGGATTTACCTAATACAGTAGATGAGCATCTAATGGTAAGCCTCTGATCTGATTGTTCCAAACTTCTGTGACCTTGGCCAGTAAAATCTCACAAAAAGCAGATGTTTCATTTCATCGGTATATTTATCACAGTAAATTCATTCCTGGCTCACTGTGACCAGAACAAGTGGTAGAAAGCTAGAATGCACCAATAAGCAAATTGATACATTTCTGTAACATCTCAAGTTCCAGAAATCCAAATATTTTAAAATATGCAATAACAATTGCTTTCAAAGGAGCATAAGCTTCATAATTTTTCAGCAGATTGTGTTTTTGATAATCAAACTTCATTCTGAGATTTTTGTATTCTACGATTGTTTCATTTCTATATAACTGTATATAGTGTAAAGTGCTAACCCTAGTCTTCAGATATAGGACGCATGAGAATGGTACAAAGCCACAACAGGGGCATTTCAGACTTGATTTTATTAAACATTTTTTTACAGAGAGGGTGGTTGAACACTGGAACAGGCTTTCTAGAGAGTTGATCAATAGTCTAAGCCTGTCAATGTTTTAGACATATTTGGACAATGCCCTTAAAACTATGCTCTGACTTTCCATCTGCCCTCAAGCAGTCAGCCAGATGGACTGGATGATGTAGGTCTCTTCCAACTGAATTGTTATTCTATTCTGTTCTGTTCTGCTCTATTCTATTCTATTCTATTCTATTCTATTCTATTCTATTCTATTCTATTCTTTTCTATTCTATTCTACATTTTAACTAGTCCCATAATGCTTTGCGGAACTGATCTCTTTTTTTCTTCCCATTACTTAATTATATTGATTATATCAACGGCAATTTACAGAGATTACACTATTCATGAGCAAACAGCATACATCCTCTTACCATCCATAAAAAGAAATGTTTTTGCTTTATAATCAGAAACTTAAGTAAGAAAATAGTGTTATTAATAAACCAAAATATCAATGTTATAAAAGACAATAAAATATGTCATGCAAATATAATTGTAAATCTCATTTAATTATGATATTCACACTATTTTATGCTATTGAAATGTATAAAAAGATGAAATAATTTTTATGTCTCTGTGTCTTGAAGCATCTTTTGATGTTGTAGGATCGTAAAGTCATTCAGGCTGGAAGAGATCCCAGGAGGTCCTTGGTCCAACCTTCTGTTAATAGCAGTGTCAGCTATTGGGTCAAACCTGGTTTACATAGTTTGGGACTGAAAACCCTTAAGTGCAGAGACTGCACAATCTCTATGGGCAGCCTGTGTCATAACCCAACTGTCCTCGTGGGAAAGGACTTCTTTTTGCATTTAGCATGAACTTCTCTTTGAAATTATGCTGACACCATGTACTGCTATGTAGAGCCTGGCTCCTTCTCCTTGATAAGTTCTTTGAAGTTCTGCTTCAAAGTTTTAGGTGTTTGTACTGTAGCAAAACACTTTTATATTTTGAACATAATAAGCAGCTGCTTTGCTAAAATTCTAGAGCTAGAATCCTAGCAATCAGTTTAGCATAATTTCTACTGATTTTTATTGAGGATTTTGGTTATAGTCATCTGTAATATTGGTAAATAATCACATCAAGCTAATAGAAATCAGCCTCATAGCTAAACACCCACACATCTACCTCTGTAGTTTAACGAAGGAAAAGTTAAGACATGGCCTGACAACAGGGAGGACAAAATATGAACATCTTCTTCTATCTAGAAGAGCACAATAAAAGCCCAGGGCTAAATGTTGAAACTATGCCAATTCATGCCAGAAATAAGGTGTACACTTTTAACATTGGAAATAAGTAGTGCTTCAGATAACCTGCCTGCGGTCACAGCATATTATTCTGGAAATATTAAACAGGACTGAATGTTTTTTCCCCTAAAAGATATGCCCTACTTCAAGCAGGAGTTAAATCAAGAGCATCCTGTGGTTTCTGTTGTGCAGGGGGTCAGACTAGATGATCACAATAGTCCCTTCTGGCCTTAACATCTATGAATCTAAATGGAACACAGCACCAGGAGAACTCAAATCCCCTCACAGATTTAATAAAAACCAAGATCACATGACTGACCCAGAGGCAATTTTGAGACTTGCTAGCATGACCAACTGCTGATAATATAGGGCTCTGCCAAGTAGCCAGGCACCAGCACTGAGAGAGAGAGAACACATTTCACAACCTGACATCTGGGTTTGCAGGGAATTGTGTGTAGCAGTCCTAACAACTAGAAAAGGTGGAGAAAGCTTTAGAGCTATTAGGAAAGTGATTCTCAAAAAAAAAAACCAAACAACTCAGTTTGCTTAATTTTACCTCCTCACAAATTAAATAATAAGATTCATTAACTGTGTTGTAATAGTTATTAAGTTTTTACTTATAAATAAATATCTAACTATTATGAAAACTACATATTAAATTTACTCAGATTTTAACAATGGTATTTGTTTTTAATTCTTAGCTGAAAACATTATTAACACTGCAGTAAAAAATAGAAACTACAAAGGAAGAGTAGATAACTATACTTGACAGTGGTTGAGCCTGAATTTTTCATTTCCGTATTTCTATACACAATGAATGAGACCATTGTATTGTTTCATAGTCAGTCTTTTCTTGACCATATCAACTCTACACATTTCTTACTCACTGGAATCACTTCACTAATTTCAGTATATTTATGTCTCATTTAAAATTACATAATTCACAGAAACAGAGAGTGAGGCTTATCTTATCTGAATTTAAAAGTACACAGCACAAATGTCTGATTTTTGGTTTAGTCATCCTGGGCCCCCTCAGTAATCAGTAAAGAGGAACTGGCACTTTGGAGGTGTGATTTGTCTGATCTACTTTAGATGTGTACTTGAGGATGAGAATAATTTCTCAGATTAGCACTGCTCAGTCTAGAAAAGATACAACAAAGAGAAAGGATGTGAAATGCTAAAGGGCTAAAAAGTCATGAATGGCCTGAAAAAAGAAAAATGTGAAAACAGATACTATATGTCATATTGAAAAAAAAAAAACCCAACCCTAAATTAAAAAAATAGAAGACATTCAAGAAAGATGGCTGTAGCTTCATGAAATCGGCCACATTGAAAATGAACAAAAGAAAGTTGTTCTTCTGATCTGTGGAACTCCATGCCAAAGGACTAGATGGCTGCTTAAAGAGTGTGTTTGTGTTAGAAAAGGGTTGTACAAGTAGATGCAGAAGAAATTATCAGTAAGTTGATAAAATGCAAAATTACCTATGCTGCACAAAAAATCCTTTGAGTTGAAATAACCACAGACCAGGAGAGTAATCAGGAAAAGTGCTATGTGCCTATGCAATCTGATCTAGGTTGACTTGCTTCTGCAGGGGGCTTGACTAGGTGATCTCTAAAGGTCCCTTCCAATACTACCATTCTATGATTCTCTATGTGTTCTTACTCTTCACTGAGGTAGGTGGATTTCTGTTCAGCCTAAGTATGGTTGCTGTTATGGTCATACATGGACTATAATGGCTTGGAATAGTTATTTGAGATGAAAATTAACATGTACATTGCAGATGATTGCATTTAATCAGATGAAATCCACAGAGTGTCTTTGACAACAAAATTAGTTCAGGTTTAAAATAGGTTATATGTGGGAGAAAGAGGGAAAACAGCCAGTAAGGTGCTGGATTTAGCATTTCTGTAGGCAATCCAACTTCCCACCACTGTTCTGCTTGTACCCGATTCCTTCGGCCCGTTAATATAATCATAGAGTTATTGGCTGCTCAAATACTACTTTGCTAGTTCTTTAAATGTGAAATCCAATGAAACTTCACTATGCAGATTAAAAATAAGTACTGTGGGTTAACCCCAGTAGGCAACTAAGCCCTATACAGACTCTATGTCAGTGGGATGAGGGAGATAATTGGAAGGGCAAAAGTGAGACAACTAAGTTACATAGACCACCCAAGGGATTTGATTTTCTGTTATTTACAAAAGAAGTTTCAACTGATTAGACATCTTAGTTTTAATGTAAACTAGATTAATTCCAGCCTTTATTTCCGTGCTTTTCGGAAAAGGTTAAACTATTCTGTGTTAATACCATGGGAGGGTGGGAGGACACTGTCTCTATGTATTTATGCAGTCAGAGAACAAACTAAGGTGTGTCTGAACTCTCTTCCTGTCAAGATGTCACTCTTCTTCGTGTTAGTATTGAATTTAAATAAACTGTATTATGTTCAACTGTGAACTTAGGAGCATCTCAGCAGACCATTTCAGTTACTGTAAGAACTATCTGTTTCAAATACCTAACATAGCACACAAAACCCTCCATGTTGCCTCCACTTTCCTATGACTCCTGACAGATCTCGTAACAGAGCTTGGCATATGCATATCATCATGTTCTTTTTAAAACATTGCAAGGCATATATGGCTTCCCATTGGTCGAAACTGCCAACTCTAATGAAATCCTGGCAAGAAGCAATACTGCCTTTAAGAGTAGAGTAATGAAAAAGTGCTCAGAAGGCAGAGTTCAGGGCTCTCCCTTGAACATGCTCTATCCATGATGTCCATTGGTCATTTTCACTGTTTCCTGAGTGGAATGATAGAAGAGAGAAAAATAAGCAATGTATTAACGAGATCACAGAATCAAAGGATGGTAGAGGTTGGAAGGGAACTCTAAAGATCATCTAGTCCAACCCTCCTGCTAGAGCAGGTCCACCTAGATCACGTCACACAGGAACACATCCAGGAAGGTTTTGAAAACCTCCATAGAAGGAGACTCCACATCAGACTCCACTCCTTGGGCAGCCTGTGACAGGGCTTCCTTACCCTCACATGAAAGAAGTTTTCCCTTAAGTGGAACTTTTTGTGTTCCAGTTTATGTCCATTACCCTTAGTCCTGCTGTCCAGTTTATTTCCCTTTTTCCTTTCTCTCCCCTCTCTAAAACCAATGTTTGATATACAATGAAGCTCATTATATTCTACAGGATGCAGGATATTGTATCTTATTTTTATTCTAGAGCAATACTGTCATATCGACCATTGTAACAGACATTTATAGGTATAATGCATGCATTTTATTAGAAGTTGAATTATAATTTCCTTATATCAAAAAGTAAAATGAAACCACAACATGTAACATCTTTACTCAGATCAGTATCTTCTTTTGTGTTAATCATTTGGAATTTTTCACACCAGACACCTGACACATTGAACCACAGAAAAGCTCAATGCAAGTGACAAAAGCAACTCTTCAGACTTCCCATGTGCTTTTCAAAAGAATATAGAATGAAGGGGTAAAAAATTTCTTAAAATACTTATAGTATATTCTGAAAGACAGGCAACTTTACCTACTATAATCAGTCTCAGCGTTTCAAAAATAAGTGGTACCACAGAATATAAAAAAAATAAATAGATCTTCAGCTAGTCGCAGAGCACAGGCATTTTAAAAATACTGAGTTCCTGTATGCAGAGCAAATTCTTCTCCAACATTGCAGATTGAAAAGGATATAGATAAACAGAGTTTTTTCTTTTTTTCTGATAAAGTATCTGCATTGCTCTAACACTTTTATGGAATACATGAGATGATCTTTGGAAAAATTATCGCCTGCTGTAAAAGTAAAAGTAAAAAGTAAAAGGAAAGAGCTTCTGCTATAACAAATAGAGCAACACTGTGGCTAGAAATGGTAGAAAATAACCTTTGGTGGTTTGTAGTGGCAACCCATGCAGTTCAAGCTTTTTCTATATTTCACTATCATTCATGTAGTTTGAGCATTAGATCATAAAGAAGCTATCTTAAGGATTTATTAACAAATGAAAATGCTGATTTTGCTGTTGAGATCACCTGGCTCAACTCTGTGTATTGATGGTAAACAAAAGACCCACTAAACAGTAAGCAAATAAAAATAAAACATGGTGATGGTTTCATCAATGAAAGGAGACAAAAATATGGTTATTAATGTCTCAAAAGGAGTATAGCTTCAGAAAGACAAATATTAAAAGAAATAAGTAAGTTTTCATATCAAGAGTGGAGTCTTGCAATGAGAATACAGTGGTAGAAAGCAAGCTAGGATGACCAAATGCTGCTAATAGCTTTTTATAACCTTGAAAAGACTACAAATAGCATGATCAACATTGTCCCCAAACATTATTTTTCAACAATGTCATCTTCATGAAATAGTCATAAATATTTTCAGTAGCAGTTAGGAAGACCAAATAACTAATTCAAAAGCTTAAATTGCAGGAGTTTATCAAAACTTATTGTGAAGCTCATTATTCTGTAATTTCCAAGTGAAGAAACCAATATCCTGAAACAACCATGAGAAAAGAACAGGTGTCAACATATTCAAGATAAGCTTTAAGAGTAATATCACTAATACCTTTACATCAAATGGTAACATGAACACCATTCAGAAGCAGAAGATGAATGAGAGCTAAGAAAACATTACAGAAAACAATAGGGAAAAAACCCAGTCCATCAACATGACACTTAAAATCTGAAGATCAACATGAAAACAATGAAATAAATTGCAGAAACCTGGGTCCAGTCTATGAAGAGGATGCTGCAGAAAGTAGATAAGAACAGAGAAAAATTACTTTTATTCACTGAAGATATTATAAAATGTTTTTAACTCTTCAAGGACAACTGAACAATCTCTTTTGGATTTATGATCAGTTTCTCACTATTTGCAATTTAACTGCACCTGTAGTCTTTCCTCAATATGTTGATTATGTTTTAAAAGTACTAATCAGCAAATTAGTTTAGAAAAACACACTATGATATCAGACATTGTGAGGGGACACAAGAGATTCCTTCACAACTCCCTACCTGTCCCCATTTAATTGCATCGATCTCAGTCAGATTTAAGAACCAGTGTAGCAAAGAGAGTTTCTGAGTCAACTTCTTCTCATTTCCCTTAGGAAATTTGATCCAATATTACTAATATCACGATGTCTGCTAAAAGCTGGGGCACAACAAAAGAGTCTTGCCTTGTGCAAAACCACACTAGAGCAAGAACTCATACTTCATATGGAATGATTCTCTTTTTGTTACAAAATATAGCTGTTATTTTTATCCCACATTTTCTTACTAAACATATTCAAAACATTGTCCAAAACTGATGTGTTACTATTTTGTATCTGTTTTTAATTTCAAGTTATGTATTCAGTATTCTGTGTTTATTAAACATCAATATTTGCGTAGTCATTCAGAGATACATGCTAAAGCCATAACAAATCAAGCCTGACTAATGTTATACACCTATTTAAACTTGACCTTCAGTTGTTCTCTCTGATCAAAACCCTTTCTTCACTGCTCTTGATCTAATGGATTTTTAGCACCATATGTGAAGTGTGGAGTGTGCATCAGCATCTTTTACACTAACTCACTCCAGAAGACAGAAGAGGAAAATCTGACTAAAAATTCCTAAATGAATTCAGCTGTACAAGCACAACCTATTCATTTGTACAGGAGATTCTGAATGACAGGGCTAAGTTTAAATGTGGCAAAATGCCAATTTAATTGAAATTGATAAATAAGCATATGAAGGGCAACAGATATCCAGTTTATTATCTGTGGGGTTTGTTCCTCAAAATTCTGCTCAATGAAAGCTGTGTAAATCTTTATGTTTTACTAAAAAGAGACCCTTTTTCAGACTTTGTTTTTATTGAACTTCTTCACGTTTGATGTAAGTGGTTTGGATATTTCTTAAAGGGTTTTGCACCTGTTATCTTCGAAGGTATGCAGCCAGATGTGGAAAACCACATTGAATACAAAGACGAATTCAATTCACTCAAAGAAAGATGCAACTCTTTTCAGTATCCTTGAATCTAAGAGTATGGATTCCACAAAGAAATTAATGGGAAGTCATGCCCACTTTTCACTTTAACGAAAACATATTGATGTAAGGTGATATGTGTCATACTATGTGATATATGTCATATTAAGTAGAGGTATATTTTTATTACCTTAGCTTTCATTTAGTAAATAGAAACTTCAAAGGGAAGTAACTTTATTTATTCGCAAGGGAGTGTGGTGATTTAGCCTGATGTCCACCAAGTCATCAAATCACTCCCCCTCCCAAACTGGACAGGAGAGAGAGAGAAATATAACAGCTTGTGAGTTGAGATAAGAACGGAGACACCACTTGGCAATTAGTGTCACGGGCAAAACAGACTCAGCGTAGAGAGAAAAAGGTTTGATTTATTAAAGAAACAATAAGAGCAGGGAGATGAGAAATAAAATCATCTTAAAAACACTTCATCCCACCCCGCCTCTTTCCGGGACTCCCCTTCCATCCCTCCCAGCAGCGTAGGGGTTGGGGAATGGGGATTGCAATCAGTTCATTACAGATGGACTTTGCCGCTGCTTCTTCTCAGGGAGAGGTCTCCTCACACTTCCCACTGCTACACTGTGGGATCCCTCCCATGGAAGACAGTCCCATATGAATTGCTCCAGCGTGAGTCCTTCCCATGGGCTGCAGCTCCTCACAAACTGCTGCAACATGGAGCCTCCCACAGGGGCAGCTCCTCACACCCTGCCCCAGTGTGAGTCAATCACCAGGAGAACAGTACTTCAGAGACTGCTCCAGCCTACATCCCTCACAAGATCACAAGTCCTGACAGCAAATCTGCTGTGGCATGGGCACTTCCCCCACAGACTCATAGGTCCTGCCAGGAACTTACTCCAGGATGAACTTCTTATGGAGTCACAGCCTCCTTCAGGTATCCACCCGCTGTGGCGTGGGCTCCTCCATGGGCTACGAGTGTGTCTCTGCTTCCCGGTGGCCTCCATGGACTGCAGGGGGACAGCCTGCTTTATCATTGTCCTCACCACATATCACAGGGGAGCTTTTTAGTGCCTAAGCACCCTCCTCCCTCTCCTTCTCCACTGACATCAGTGTCTGTGGAGACATTTTCACATTCTCCCTTCCTGTTGCTGCTGCAATTTAGCAACTGTGCAACAAGTTCTTCTCCTTCTCAAATATATTATTCACAGAGGCATTATCTCCATCACTAATTGGTCAGGCCTGGGTCACGTGCCGGGTCCAGCTTAGAACTGACTGGCCTTAATCCTGTGAGCTACATGGGAAGCTTCTGGCAACTCTTTGTTTAAAGAAGCCACCCCTGTAGGCCCCACTACCAAAAAAACCTGTCCCAGGCAAAACCACTTCAGGAGTCACTGCTCTTTAAACAGACTTTAATTAATTTCCCCTCCCTTTGAATCCCTCCAAAGTCTTTCTATCTGTTGCCCATCTGTTATGATGTTTTGTTTTAAATTTTGGTCAAGCAAATATTTCACATATAACTTCAAATATTAAAATATTCTTCCACAGTGCAGTAACAAAAATTCTTGCATGCAGATACTACATTTATACATGAATGATACATGAATTTGGACGGACCAACACTACAATGGGTGAAAAACTGTCTGGATGGTCGGGCTCAGAGTTGTAGTGAATGGAGTTAAATCTAGTTGTTGGTCAGTCACCTGTGATGTTCCCCAGGGCTCAATGTTGAGATCTATTCTGTTTAACATCTTGATCAATGATCTGGAAGAGGGGACTGACTACACTCTCAGTAAATTCGTGAACGACACTGAGCTGAGTGGGTGCATAGACCTGCTTGAGGGCAGGAAGGCTCCTCAGAGGAACCTGGACAGGCTGGAGCAATACGTCAAGGCCAACTGCATCCGGTTCAACAAGGTCAAGTGCCAGGTCCTGCACTTGGGCCACAATAACCCCAGACAATACTACAGGCTTGGGAGTGTTAATTGACAGCCAGCTGAAACTGGGCCAGCAGTGTTCCCCGGTGGCCAAGAAGGCCAGTGGAATCCCAGCCTGTATCAAAAATAGTGTGACCAGAAGGATCCAGGAGGTGATAATCCTCTTGTACTCATCTCTAGTGAGGCTATGCTTCAAATTACTGAGTCCAGTTTTGGGCTCCTCACTACAATGACAATGAGGTGTTGAAGTGTGTTCAGAGACGGGCAGGAAAGCTGGTGAAAGATCTAGAGAACGAGTCTCATGAGGAGCAATTGGGGATGTTTAGTCTAGAGAAGAGGTGGCAGAGAGGAGATATGATCACTGTCTACAACTATCTGAAAGGGAGTTGTAATGAAGTATGAGTTGATCTCCAGTAACAAACGATATAACAGAAGGAAATGGGAGGTTAAGATTGGACATTAGGAAGAACTTTTTCACTGAGACAGTTATTAAGCATTTGAATGGTCTATCCAGTGAGATGGTGGAGTCATCATTCCTAGAGACATTAAAAAAACACACAGATGAAGTGCTGAGGGATATGGTTTAGTTTAGTGATGGGCTTGGCAGTGTGAAGTAAGTGGTTTGACTTGATGATCTTAAATGTCTTTTTTAACTGTAACAATTCTACGATTCTATGATTCTATGACTCATGACTTGCATTACTAGGCCTCTGAGTAAGGGACTGTATTGGGCCTGGGATGGTGGTGTGATTTTCCACAGTAGCCCTTGTAATGCTGTGCCTTCTGTTGGTAGCTAAAACCATGTATTGATAGTACATCAATGTTTTGGTTACTGCTCACACAGTATCAAGGCCGTCCCTACAGCATTTCTTCCCTCACTTTCACCAGGAGCTCTGGGTGTGCAGGATCTTCAGAGGGGCCATGGCCAGGACAGCTGACCCAAGCTGACCAAGGATATTCCATACCATATGACATCAGCTCAGCAATATAAACTCAGGGAGAGGAGCAGGAAGGGTGAGGTATTTGTGATTCACTTTTGCCTTCCAAAGCAACCATTACGCATACCAAAGCCCAGCTTCTCGGGAAGCAGCTGGACATCGCTGCTGATGGGAAGTAGAGAGTAACAGCTTTATCTATTTTGCTTTGCTTCTCATGTGCATGACTTTGCTATTTCCTTATTATACTGCTTTTATCTCAACCCATGAGACTCCCATCTTATTTTCTCACCTTCCTAGCTTGCTGAGGAGGGGAGTGATAGAGCAGTGTGGTGGACACCTGGCATCCAGTAAAGGTCAAACCACCACAGGGGCCTTGAGTACAATTCCTGACCAACAAGTAAACACAAATCCAAATGAACATGGACAGTTAATGGTTAACTATTACTGGTAGTTGAAAGAAGCCTATTTTAAATGTGAACTCATGGGTTTGAGGTCCTCTGTGAAATTCAGAATCTTTAATTCTCACTACTGGTAAACTCTCCTTATTTCTTATGTGTCTTTTGGCATTGCAGCGTCCTTGTTCTAGGTCCTTTAATAACACAATTTACAAAACCAGCAGTGAGGATGATGTGCTGTGGTAACTACTGATTATCAATATCAGTCATTTGTGGAAATAATACTAGTAAGTTTGATCAAGTTATTTTTATTACATGATTCATAGGTAGAATTCTTTTTTTTCATTTTTTCTTTTTTTTTTTTTTTATCAAGTCAAATTATTCCTATGCTTGTCTAAAATATGAAAACAAAGAAAAATAACAAACAGTCCTTATCTGAGCAACTTAACTCTTTATTCGGAAAGTAAGAAAATCTCTTTTGGTATACATAGCCTACCTTTCACAGACAGGCACAATGTCATTTTGGCAATATTTGGAGTTAAATGAATCAGATTCTGGTCTGTCAGGAAGATCATGTAGCTTTGCTTTGAACACTAACCTTACTAAATTTACCTACTAAGGCAACTACTTAGTTTTTGGACCAGAAGTTTGTTAGTGGATTTCTGAAGTTCCGGCTAACTAATAAAGATATAAGATTATTTCATAGAATCATAGAATAGTAGGATTGGACCTTTAGAGATCATCTAGTCCAACCCACCCTGCAGAAGCAGGTCAACCTAGATAAGGTCACATAAGAAGATGTCCAGGCAGGTCTTGAAGATCTCCAAGGAAGGAGACTCCACAACCCCTCTGGGTAGGCTTTACATCAGGCTGCCCAAAAAAATAATAAAACAAGATAGGTTGATACACTAGCTTTTGTGCTTGTTCTTATGGAAATTCAAAATGCATATGGCAGTAACACACACTGAGAGCAACTTGTCTACTCCCAGCTGACTTTATCCTCTGATCACAGCATAATACTTTCATAGCTAAGCTAGAAAGATTTCTGTTGAATATTACACTTCAGTGAGCTTCAAAACCCACTTTTGTTATAGTTTCAACACAGGTCAATGAATCTAATTCTTTTTAAAATGCTACAAGCTCTACCAAAGTCAATGCAAAATGAAATCTTATGTATGCATAAGATTGAATTGGCGAGTTGTCTCAGGTAAATACTTGTAAAGACAAACTGTTCTACAGCTGTATGTTTAGCAAAAATTTCTGAAATATGTGTATTGCAGAACTTATATGATGTACACATGTTTAGTTTTACTGTCAAACAGCATCAAGAAGAGAGCATTAAATGCTTCTACCAAATGTAATGAATTAAACCTTTATATCTAGAAGGGCTCTTTTAAAAAAATTGGTTTATTTTCCTTAGGAAAGGAGATCCATGCTTTGGTAGCCATATATTGGTGAAGAACAAAATGAAATAGTAGTCTCCATAAGTTCCAAATAAACTAATACGTTTTTCAAAGAATCTTTAAAAGAGTTTGTGAAAGATGAAATTCACAGAAATTCACACACTGTAACCAAATTTGCATTTCAGATGATCAAGAAGGATTTACAAAGTCAAGTATGGATTTGATAGGGAACTGATTGGGATTTCCAGAGACCTTGACTCAAATCTCAAAGTCTGGCATAGCTTTGCTGTATGACTGTAGTCATCCAGTTACAATTCATTGAAGTAAACATAGCTGTGCAGAAGCATAGTTGTTAACAGAGACAAAGACATTAAGCTGCCTTTAGAGTTAGTGGAGAGAAAAAAGATATTTTTAGGGCATGATTTATCTAGTTTTTAGATATATAGTTGACACTGAGGAGAATTACAGTTTGCAAGTGCCTGTTTTTCAATCCTGGTTTAAAAGAGACCCTAAAGGCTTTGGCAAACATGTAGATAAGTACATCACATATATTTAAAATTGTTCAAATGAGTCCTGATGCTTGTATATTTGTGCCTTATTTTCTGTATATAAATTGAGGATATTATATCTTGTTTTTATTGTTGTTTACTTTTTACGTATCTATAGACCATATATTCCCAGGAAAAGATAGTCTCTTGTTTTATATTTGAATGAAGTTTCAACTTAGAAGAGTTCAGCCACTTTGTTGGTATGAACATATTCACATTTTAAAAAAAGAAATCACTATATTAATTTTAATAAATAATTTTCCTGACTATAACTGGTATTTCTTTCTTTGCTGATAGTAACTTAATTTCTCTTTAATGGTACATGGATCTACAAGTGATCCAAGCATCTCACAGTCAAGATATGCTTGAAAATATGAAATTTCATTCAGAAATTTCATAGACTTAATAGTGATCCCATTTAGACAATTTCATCAACTAATTTCCCACTTTATACAAAAAAAAAGTAATTTTTAATAATTTCACCGTCTTCTAGAAAGCAGGTACTGCATTTTGCTATAAGATGATGTTACTACTGTGAAGCAAGCATGTATAAATTAATGCTAAGAAAAACAAAGTGCCAGAGTGGTTTTGGACTTTGTATAATTTGTTGAGAATGTGTCTCCTCTTGATGAATCACAGAATGGTTTAACTCTTTGCTAGTCAGAGAAGTTAATGTGGACTTGTAAGTACCCCTGTATTTCAGTAGAGGATTTAATTTCTTGCTATTTTTTTGTTTTGTTAATTCTGATACTGTTTATTCAGATTAAAGAATGCCAGATGAAAATCCCACCAGGCTTAACTGATCACAGTTATTTAAGATTATTAGAATATCTAAGTGTTTTCCAAAAGCTAGGTGGTTGTATATGTAACATACAAGTCAAAGAGCAGGTAAAAGCTAAGATTTCACTTTGTACAACACAGCTGAAAATGAGCTACCAGGCTACCAAGTGGTGCTGGAAAATCATCTGGATTGTTGTGAACAAGGGCTTGACACTGCAAAGTTAAAATCTCATACATGAGGAGGCCTTACTGTGTCTGACTGACTTATGTGTTAAACAGGTTGGCTTGGCACTAAAAAAGATTGCAGACGGGTGTCCTCCCACCAGAAAATATGAGTAACCACCCTGATACTTTAGGATGACTATGTGATGAAAGTCATATGCCATACTGAGTTTTTCTTTCTGCTCTTTGAGAGATGTTTTCATATACAAACAAGTTTTCTGATAGTATCTCTGTTATAACAAACATCTCTGTAATATCATACAGAGAAAGATCTAAAATGTCAGATGAAATCTGAGAATGAAGGAGTGAAAAAACACTACCTAAGTAAAATTGGGTAAAGTATTTTTCTAGTAGCTCAGAAATAATAATTTTATTAAAAAGAAAACAATTCTTTTTATTAAAACAAGAAAATTCTTTTTTCTTGTTTTAATAATTCAAATTATTTCAACTTTAGACATAATTAATCCCATATGGCCTTTATCCGGGGTTCCCACACATATTCAGTAGCTCTGGATATCTGAAAATTCCTGCCAAGCAGCAATATAGACACCAGCAACAGCTGTTTCATAGCTGCAAAATTAAGGATATCTTTTTTTTCTGTGTTTCATCCACATATCCCACGAAAACTTTACCTCTTCATTCATCAACTCAAACTGAATTACAAAAGATGTGACATTTTAACTAAAATAACATATTTATTCAATCCCCTAAAAATCAAAAGATTCTGAGCTGTTATTTCTTTCTTAAAGACAGCTTAAATTATTTATTTATTTATTTATTTTTCTTTACATTTTAAATTCAGAAAAAGTACTTTTGGTTTAAATTCCTACAAAATGAAAACTGCATATCAATGTCATAAAGCAATTAATTTCAAACTGTAAGTATGAAAATATTCAAAAGTTGTGGGTATTAATTTCTTCCAAATTTCTTTCATTTATCTGAAAGCATTTGGCAAAGATGAGTTAAATTAAAAAAAAACATTAGCTCTTCTCTGTAGCAAACATTCTCCATAGTTGCAGTATGTTTTACAGATATTAGTTTTAAAACTTTTAGAGACCTACAGATTGTCACTGCCTAAATACCAGAAAGAAATGGAATTATAATCATATTCATCAGTATTTATTCTTTAATTTATATCCCAACAGAATTTCTGTCCTAATTGTAATAAAATAATTAAATTCATTATTTACTCTTGTTTTTATCAGACCAGTATATCATGACAGCTGAACTGTTTTGAATATTTGCACTTTTCATAAGCATTCTAACACTGCTGTCATACTTCACCTGGCATGCACCAAGCTCATACATGTATCTATTTTATGACCTGCTAAGTATTTTGATTACAGATTCTAATCTTTAAAATAAAGCAATCTCTCCTGATACCTTCAAGCCACAGTCTCCTAGCAACAAAGCTTCCCCTTACTTCCTTTGGTACTAAATGCAGAATAATTTATGGATATTTAATCATTTTTGTTTTATTTCAAGCAGTCTGACTTTTTCCTAGGAAAGGCTTTGTTGCCTTAAAATGTTATAAATGAATGTAAGATCACAGGCAATTTTAAACATGTTTTGTTAAGCAAAACAACAATACATATAGTCTTATCTGTGAATTCAAATTAGAACCACACACATATTAGGCTTTTATTCTTTTCATATATGGCTGGTAGAATTAGAATTAGAAAGTTTTCTTCTTAAAAGTACCAGAGAAGTTTGTACTGGTAGAGTTGGAACTTTTTCAAACCTAGATTCCCGTCTCCATTTAATCACAGAAAAGAGCTTCCTTTTATTCATTAAAGTTTTTGTCTTGTGAGACACCCTAAAATAGCTAATCTTTATTGATATAATCTTATTATCTGATTGTCATCAATGATTTGGTTAAAAGTTGGACTTCTTTACTTTTAAGGCAAAGCCTTACATGCAAAACTTTCAAATCTCATACATGTTTTCATCCTATCCTATGGCCTTTGCATAGCCATGTGAAGCCACAGAATGCTGAGCACTGTTCACTTTACTATACTCTTTTCTGCCACTGGCACTTATTACTAATACCCGGGATACAAGTTCAGTAATACTCAGCTCAAGTGTATCACAGATTTGAATTGTATTTATCAGTCATCTTAAAGATACCAAACATAGTAAAATCTTTCATTATCACACAGAAAGTATATTTAAAAAATACTACTCTCATGCCGTCTCAGTACAAAGGTAGAAAGCATCCCACTGTCTCTGTTGCTTAGTGCTCATACTTAGAACGAGATACAGTATGAGCAGGGCTGCCATTCCACCACAACATTTTCTTCATCTTTCCTCCAATATGACCCTTTCTAGATTATTGTCTCTCCTGATGACACAATCAAATAAAATCAAACTAGTGAAACAGAAATGAGTATTTTTCTACCTAGCAGATTCTAGTCAGCTGCCTTAACACCCAAGAACTTCCACATTACTCTGATACCTTAGCAAAATATACAGGGACTTTGACTAGATTCATCCTCCAGTGTTATCTTAAATAGATAGGACAGGCAATTTACATATATGCTTCATGATTACTCTTTCAAACATGAACTAAAGTTTTTCTTCAGTTGGAAAGCCTTCTATCTTGCTAAAAATTTGGAGAGAGTAATGGTCTCAAAGATATTAAGATACAATATGCATTTAGGTAGAGAAAAGATCCTTCAGCCACTAAGTCTTTTCAATGTCCAAGATCACAAGAAAGAGAAAGATACTAGAATCTAGGTTTCATTAGTCTCAACACTCAGAGAAATACTAGTTGCTATTAGAAATCATCAGAGACTATACTTTGGTCTTGGGTCATTTTCCAGACATTCAAATAATTTTGACAACTTTATGGTACTCTGAATGGGGATTTTACTGTTTCTCAGTTTGTGAGGCCTCATCTGAAGTCCTGTGTCCGGTTCTGGGCTCCTCAGCTCAAGAGAGACAAAGAACTTCCGGAGATAGTCCAACACAGGGCCACCAAGATGATCAGGGGACTGGAACATCTTTCATGTGAGGAAAGGCTGCGGGAACTGGGGCTGTTTAGTCTGGAGAAGAGGAGACGGAGGGAGGATCTTATTAACATTTACAAATATCTAAATGATGGGTGTCAGGAGTTTGGGATGCCCCTTTTTTCTATAGTAGCTAGCAACAGGACAAGGGCTAATGAGATGAAGCTGGAACACAAAAAGTTCCATTTAAATATAAGAAAAAACTATTTCACTGTGAGGGTGAGGGAGCAGTGGAACAGGCTGCCCAGAGGGGTTGTGGAATCTTTTTCCTTGGAGGTCTCCAAGACCCACCTGGACATGTTCCTATGCGACCTGATCTAGATGAACCTGCTTCTGCAGGGGGGTTGGACTAGATGATCTCTAAAGTTCCCTTCCAACCCCTACCATTCTACGATTCTATGAAACACTTTTATTTTGTGTGAGTTTTTTATTATTTAAAATAAAAAGATAACTACCATGATGCATTAAGTTCTTTGCACAGAGATTTTCCTGTCTCATCTTTGTCTGAGCTCATAGTCTTGAAATCTTGGTAATCTATATCCCAATATTGGACCAGCTAACACTTTTTTTTTTTTTTATTAAATTGAACTTTCAGAAGACACTTAATCTTGTAGCCTTCCTGCAGAAGTCTTCTGAAGAAGTATCTGGAATGTTACAGTATGATTGTCTAAGTGAATTTTCTATTAATGATTTAATTATTGCACTGACATCTTACGCTGCAATATTTTCCTACTACACTTCTGTCTATTGCTATGGCCTTAGAGTCCTGTGCTGCACACATAATCTTCTTGATACCAGATCTGTCCTGTGAAATGTGTCTCCAGTTCATATGTAGCATTGTCAAAGAAGTGAGAACTGGTGTAATTTTCATATGTATTTTCATGACTGGATATACTACATTTTCCTGAGAAAGGCCTCAATATCTGACCAGTTTTGAGCCACTTGGAATCCATCCATCTTCTTGGGTATGTGCCATTCAGATACAAATATGCTGCTTTGCCTGGTGTATCTGTCTGCCTGGTGCATTTATGCTCAGGTTTCACCATTTTTTTGGTGCTACTGGGACCAATGTAGTTTTAGGCAGTGATCAGGATCAGGTTAGGGAAGAATATGACAACAAGCAATTTATAGAAGTTCTTGAGAAAGCACTGTGGGGGCTGAGGCTCCCCAAGGAAACATGACAGGCCTGTCCCGTTGCCCCTGACAAGGAACAGGGCAGCTGGGGGAACCAAGGGCAGATCCAGCCCCAATATCAACAACTCCAGAGGGACAAAGACAGGTAGAGGCCAGACTGAGCTTGGCTTGAGATGAAGGCCATGGCTGGGCAGATGAGGGCTGTAGGAGCTGTAGACAATTCCTGCTGTGGCATCAGTGGGACCTGACAGCCTAGGACAGGAATGGCATCATAGACTGTGAAGTAAGGTCAGAGAGGACTGGGGGAGGCCAGTCACAACTAGTAAAGTCACTGGTATTGGTAAAGCCATTGGTGCCCTCCAGACCTTGACAGTTCTCTTCTTGGTAGGACTTCTGGTAGACAGTGAGTTCGGGACACCTGAGCTGGAGACGGCATCTAGTTCACTAGCTTTAGTAGGCACAAACTGACCATTCCCCATGTATTCATCTAATCCCTTATTTAATGAGAGTTTCAGAGTGATTTTATCTCTTCAATGCCTTCTGGCAGTAATTTCTACCTCATTTTCAGCATATATGACTGTTACCACTCAAGGATGATCATATGTCTCATGTTATTCATTCCTGGATTGAATTAGAGGGTCTCCCTCCATCCACAGACTGCCTGCCAGCACTGCAGAGCTCTACTTCTGCTCAGCACCATTATGTAGGCAAGTATCCCTTGCATCATGCCTATTCAGTAGAGAGTGAGGAGGAGTTTCTTTTTCAGAGGTAACTGGTTTTAGCAACAGATTTGTTTACTTAAGCCTTGGGTGTTGATCCCCAATTGCATCCAGCTCTTAACAGTCCTTTCTGGAGGCATCAGAAAGAAGATTAATTAATTAAAAATTGCTTAAAGCATTTTTGAAGGTTAATTTCCTCAACAAAGTAGTGACTTGCATTTTTAAAGCTCCCAAACTTGACATCTAATTATCTTATAGCCACTGAAAAGTATCTCTTGGAAAATGAAAAATAATCCATCACAGTACCTTCTGCTATTAACTTTGATAGAGTTTTGTCCAACTATATTCTCCAGTTGTAGGTGTAAATAGGCTTTGCTATTCCAGTTTCCTGTTCTTCACAGACTTGTTTTTTTCAGTGGTAATCTTTGAAAAATGAAAAAAGATAGTATCTGTGAAAGAATCCTAGTCTATATAGCAGAGACAAAGTTAGGTTTGTTTCCATTTATATACACCTGTAATGATTCATATTACTTCATATTTAAGTGGGTGCAAAAAAATGAGAAAAAAGCTTTTTCTTTAGTTTCTTAATTGTTGAATGAAATTTCAAGCTTTGTTTATGAAGTCTCCTATATGTATAATCCATTTTCCTTTCTTGAAAGCTGGAAGATATTTAAGATTTAATGACACAATAAAGCATTTGATAGACTACTTCTGTCTGTTACATGCATCATCTTTTTTATAATAAAATTCATAGAATCGAGGAAAATCTTTCTTTCAGACAATTTTTGTTAAATGCTCAATATTGGTGACTACTGATGTAGGCTGTGATTTAATGAAAGCTGAGGTATTAGCAAGGTTTAATTGAGCTCTAAGTCGACTGAATCACATCTATTTGTTAAAGATACATCCACAAAACTATGATTTCTGTCATACCGTGTGTGAGTGGAAAATGAAAAGTTTATGAAACAAACCAATAAAGACACGAAAGTAAAATTCACTATTTACACCCCCTCTGACATTTCTGAAGACTTAAGCTCTTGCTTCAAAATAACATTTTTCTATGAAATTAATGAGGTCAAACTTTCTCCTGTTAAGATTAAATCAAGGATCACAAAAATGATGGTTCAGCCCATCAATTAATAGGAGACTTGTGCCACTGCTATTTCCAGCCACACCAAAGTATCATAGGCTTCTGAGAGAAAAGGAAATGACATAAACACATGCATAGAAAGCATGGGCAGAACAGGTTTGGGCTAGAAAGATTGAGGCAGAAGTGAACAACGAAAGAACAGATCATGATGTTGGCACTGCAGTGAATCATCTCTAGGATTTGGACTGGAGGAAAAATAATTGCTGTAGTTTAAGAGAGGCATATAAGAAATAGTAGATTCCATCTACTTTTTCTTTCAGGGGACTATTTTTCCTCTTCCTTGTGGAGTTGAAGCTGGTGAAATAGTTTTCTTTGTTGGACAGCATGAGAAAGCTGTAGTGTAGGAGAAAGTGAAAGCAGGAGACACACTGAGATCTCTCTCCATCTTTCAGACAACGGGTATCACCTGTGTTGTGCTTCCATTCCCTTGGATTGCTCTGTTTCCTTGATCCTTACCTCTACCAGAAGATAATTTGGAATATTCTGTTATAGAGGGAACTTTAAAAAAATCACCATTGAAAGCTAAAATCTCCCTACAATGACAGCAAAGAGTGTTTGACCCCATATCTCTTGCCCCACAAGAAAGACCTAATCAAGATATCCTATATTCTGGAGGAATTAAGTGTGGAGAAGGTGTAACTATAGTTTAACTTGGAGAAATTTAATGATGGAAATGAGTGGAAAAGGGGGAAAATGCCACCAGAGGTGTAAAATATGTTGATTAAGGAATTCATCTGGAAAAGGGAGGGAACTCTAGATATCAGTCCATTTTCCATGAATTCTTAATATAAAATTAAAATAAAAGAATTCCAGTCTTTCTTCCTTCTCAAATGTGTCCCAAACACTAAATTGCAGTTACTTTTGTGCTTCTTTTTTCTTGGGTCTGATGAATATTCACCCAAAGATTTCATGCAAAGTAGAAAGATTTCCAACAGCAGCAACTGAATATATTTGTTTTAACCCCTACCTGACATACTCAACAGTTCAGGGACAAAAACACCTTAAAAGAGATGACAGATCTGGACAAAAAAAGCCTTTCAAGCATTAGAGCCACCTGTATCTAAAATGTCCTTAACCTCAGTAGTGCCCTAAATCTAGCAACTGGCAGATGAACAGGTTTACAGACATATTTTGGGCAGAGACAGAGCTCTTAGAGTTGCTCTGAGGATACCAAGCAGATGAGGCCCTGCAGGCAAGGATATGATGATTCTGGTAAAGACAGGCTTTTACCTTCTTCTAGGGTCAGATGGCATTTGAACAAAGCAGAGGGGTTAGGAGGATTAAGATTATGTATCTAGATGAGATCCAGGCTGCTTGCATTCTGCACAGTTTAGGATTTTGTCTGAAGCTCCAGTTTAGATAACAGTGGATCAACTTTCTAACAATTCTAAGCTGTTATTTTAAGTATTTAAAATTATTAATTCAGTGGCTTCATTCTACAGTATTTTGTAGTCCATCACAGTGGTTACAGGTGTTTGCTCTAGGTGATTAGTCATGACATTCAGTTTACTTTCAGAAAGCTTTCTTTGGGGAAAAAAAGTCACTAGTTCCTAGGCCACTGAACCAGTGGCTCCATTTTCAGTAGGAGGACCATATCCTCTAATTCAGATGCTAATATGCTTCTTTTATCTACAATCTACCTCCTAAACAAGTAAAAGTATGCCCTTTGAAAGTCCAAAGTGTCATTTTTGCTGCCAGGCCTTCTAACATCTCTATTAATGGAGAACTTAATAATTTCATAGTCACTGTTCCCTAGACAGCCTCCAACTACCACCTCCTGCTCAAGACATTTTCAGTTCACAAACAAGAGTTCCAGCAGGACACTCTTCCTGGTTGGTTCACTTACCAACTGTGTGAGGAAGTTATCCTCCACACATTCCAGGAACCTCCTGGTTTGCTCCCTCTCTGCTGTGTTGTATTTCCAGCAGATATCTTGGAAGCTGAAGTCTGCAATAAGAATGGCAAGTGACTGTGAGATTTCTCCCAAGGGCTTATAGCATGTTTCATCTACCTCACGACTCTGTTTGGGAGGTCTATAGTAGATTCGCACAGCAATATAAGCTTTATTGGCCTTGCCCCTTAACTGAATCCAAACACTCTCAAAACCCTATCATCACTATACTTAAGTTATGAACATTCATAATAGTCCCTAATATACAGGGCCATCTCACTGCCTCTCCTTCCCTGTCTGTCCCTCCTGAAGAGCTTGTAGCCATCAGTTGTGACACTCCAGTTATGGGAGGTATCTCACCATGGTTTTGTGATAGCCACTGTATCCTAGCTTTCCTGTTGCATCATGGCTTCAAGCTCCCCCTGTTTGTTGCTTATACTCCATGCATTGGTATATATGCGCTTCAGATGCATTAATGATCCCAACACCTTTTTGTGAGTCATAGGCAATCCTGGGGCTGTTGAATCAAAGAGGTAGGTCTCCAAATGAATTGAACAGGCAAAATTAGATGAGTGATAGGTAAAATGGAGAGAAAGTTTTTATTTCACTCGTCAGTTATAAATCACTTACCAGATGAAGCTCATATGCGTGAGGGCATAGCTCAGTATCTACTGCGTTAACTGGGAGCAAGGGAGACATGAGTTACAGTTCACCTGCTAGCTCCTGTTTTTCTATTGAATTAAAAGTTGGTTAATCAGAACCACATTCCCTCAACATTTCCCTACCTAGTAGAATACCAGAATCTTTATACTATAGACAATGTGAGAAGTGTTTTCCCTTCATCCTAACTGCTTCCTTTCCTTTACTCCCAAATGTGTTGTAAGGCTTGGAAATCGTCAGAAGATTATACAGGAAAAGAGACAACTGAACCTCTAGCCTAGATCTAAGATAAAAATGAGTACTAATTGGTGCACAAATAAGGTGTCAGCTATACCTACATGGATCCCAATTCAGTGCTTATGGGCTGAGAATGCTAGAGGGATCCAGTTCCACTAGCTATATAAAAAAAAAAAGAAATGTCTTTGTTGTTGTTCTGGTTGCTTTTCAAAGGATTTAACTGAGCTATATCAGTCTTATCCATTTTTTTATATGACACTTCCAACATGTTGTGAAAGATGCTAATGTTTAAAAGTGCAATGTTCACAAAAATCTAATGGTTCCCGGATTAGGTAGCAAGTCAATGAGAAACCTTGAGGAATCTTGATTCTGTATTCAGGGATGAAATTTTGATATACAGTTTATGACATCTAAATTCCATAATGCACGTGAGTCTGTGTAGCTGAGATGAAAGCGGTTCATTAAGACAGAAATTTGAAGAGGCAGTGAGGGATGTTGTTTATGTAGTCATTGTTGGAAGTACTATTTCGTATTCCCCCCTAGAATGATTGTGGTCAAATTATTATACTCAAAAAAGTGTCTCACAAGAAGGAAAAAGAATCTTGCAACAGTCAGATTCCTCCACAAAATAAATCCAGGAGGCTACTTTTCATATCAGTGTACTAGAAAGGGCTAGTGAGATGGTATGGCCTGAATGAGTCTTGGGGCACATATAAATCAGACTCGGAGTGAAGGAAGACAGAGAAGTCAGCAACAAATCCAAAATGCAGTGTCCAATACAATGTGTTTTGTAGCTGGTAACATTTATTTTGAAAGATTGCATGCTCAGGTAAGGGAGATAAACTCCAAGGAACAGAATTGAAATTGAGCAAACAAATAGAGCTCTGATTGTTTCCCCATCTGAATAAAGCAGAAAAGCCAAGATTGAGTATCTTGTGAATTCCCAGTTCTGCAAGCAGAATAAAATTAACAGATATCAGAAAGACAAACCAGTGAGTTTTCTGAACAAATGGGCTTTTTTTAAACACTGTAGTTCCAAAAGGAAAGAAAACAATTTTCAGAGACTAACAAACAGATTTGAAGAATGAAATTGCAAGACTGAAATGAGATCTGTAATTTCTCTTTTAGTGTTACCTGTGTAAACCAAAATCTGGAGAGAATTTTATATTGTTTGGACTATTCATAGGCAAACAGTAATGAGAAGTTGTGTTATCTGAATAGAAAGAGGGAAGTATTTAATTCGAAAAGATCTTTGAATGATTACCTCCATCATCAGAATGTGTTAGAACTTTATAGATGACTCTGCTGTTCCACTGCAGAGTAAGTATATGGGAATATAGACTTAAAATGCTAAGATTTAACTACTATCCTGTGGGGAATGGTGGTAGTTTAAATTCCAGTGGTAACCAGAGGACATTCCAACAGATGCTTAGTGTCTGTAATTACTGTGGGAAGCAGACTCTTGCTTAGAGTCTTTGAAGTTTAAATCTCACAAGGGACAGATAAAGACTTAATATGAGGGAGAAAAAGGAAGATCTTATATGATTTTTTTCTTTAATTGTTAATTGTAATTCTGTTCTGACTTCCAGTGATCACAATAGGATTTTTGGTACCATAGTTTTACCTGAGGCAAATCTAAATTTTTCAGTCAAGCCTTGATTTCCTGTGGTATGATTGTATACAGTGTGGTTTTGAGAAAGAGGCATCTTGTGATGCTTGCAAATGCAAGTTACTATTGTTTTCACAATGCTTCAGACCTCTTGTATAACATACCTTAAAAGATACAGTGGCCATTGTTCTTTCTGAATGTAGTCTTAAGAACCTCAAAACTGCATTCAAAAGTGCCTCTGATAGTAGCCTTCTCCTCACCATTAAATAGCTATTGTTGATTTTGGTGAATTTAGTACTGCTGTCCAATTCTATGGAATCTGAAAACCCCCCTCCTCATATAAAGGACACTGCACAGGACTCAAATTGGGGTTTTTTTGTAAATTCTTCAGGAAAACAATCTAATGGGGAAAGGTTTTTTATTTCAGTTGCATTCACACTTTTAGCTGGCTGGTAAAGGCTTATTGTCAGGAAGCAACCCAGTGTCATTCCTGATGTGTTCCATCCAACCAGGTTCTCTGGCTCTACTAGACTCCATGTCCTTGCTAGTGTCCTTGTTGTCTTTTTGCTGGATAACATTTGAAATATTGAACTTTTTTTTCTTTTTAGCAGAGTATTCAAGGCTATTTTTTAACATGATGTTCAGATCTGCAGTAAAGAAAGTGACTTGGTCTTAAGTCTTACTGTTCAATCATTTATGGTTCAAGGGGGCTTGACAAATATCATTAGTTTAGTGATTCATAAGGATGGAGAGTTTACAGTAATTTAATCTATACTGAAAAAAGTAGATTCTATTTACTATATTATAATCTTCCATTTCAAATAACTTATCACAGATTATGACCACATTGCAGAGCTTTAAATTGTGAGGTCTATCACAGTAGTATGTATTTTTTCTTCTACTGTTTTAGCAATATCATTTGAAATACCTTTACACATTACTTGACCGCAGCATGGAATACATCAGATTTTCACAACAGAAAAGTTTTGATCCACGTATATGCTTCAGTCTAAACAGCTCATAGAATCATAGAATGGTAGGGGTTGGAAGGGACCTTTAGAGATCATCTAGTCTAACCCCCCTGCAGAAGCCAGTTCATCTAGATCAGGTCACATAGGAACATGAAAGAACAGGAAAAAAAAAATTTAAAAAAAAGATTTGTGTAAGTAGGAAATGAAGAGGAGAATGAAAGTCTGCTGAGTCAAGATCCAGTATTCCATTTTCTGTCATCACTGCTGTGTGGCTTTGTTGTACTTTCTGAAGTCTGTCTGCAGAACACTCCACCATCTGTGATGAACCCTCTTTCCTTGAGGGCCAGATTCTCAGCTAATGCAAACAAGTGCAACCCCAATGATTCCTTACATGTGACCTGATTTTGATTTAGACTTTGCCTCAGGGTTACTTTGTTTACTGTCATCACTCCTGTTGTCAGAGCTGACACAATCTGTGTTTCTCCCAGAGGCTTAGCAAGGAGTGACCTTGGCATCCTTGCAGAGTTCCATTAACTTCAAGCCAGGTCATCCTGTAGGACCTGGTTGTAGTTGTGAGACTCAAGCTAGAAGCTCTTCAAGAAAAATATTTTATCTCTTTGTGTCCTAAAACTCCATCTACAGGAACTTCACAGTGAAATGGAGGTTACAGTCACACAGCAGGGCTCATTGCCAGATTGTTTTACATTCTGTTAATATTACCCTTTTTCATGGCTTCCACTTCCTGAAAATATTTCTTATCATAGAATCATAGAATCATAGAAAGGTAGGGGTTCCTAATCTTTGAGGAATATTCAAGACTGTTGTTGCAGAATTTTCACTCAGTCTTCAAATATGTTATTCTCTTTCAAGCAATCATTTTTCTCAGCAGAAATCCACTTTTTAATAACATTAGTTTGTCATAAACTAATGGATCTATGGTTCGATCTATTTTTAGAAAATTACAGGTTTTCCTGTGAAATTTGCATACTTAAGGCACTAATTAATGGTCACATCCACTAAAATCTAATTTTTTTTTGAAAATACTGCTTTCTATAAACAACATCTTCAGGTTCTTTTTAAGAGAAAGTAAAATCTTTAGAAATTTTAGAAATTGTTTTTGCTTCTACAATCTTTCATTCTTTTCCTCTACCTTTAGGCTTTCCCTTCCCAATCCCCTCCTGTTTTAAATTCTCCAAGCTGTAGTGGGAAAAAAAATCACTTTTCATTGGTCTCCTATTTGTAGGTGTCTGACTCAGAATATGAAGGTTTTCTCTTCCCCCTAGAGGGAGAAAAAAATGATACAACAGATGGTTTTCTCTCTTTTTGACTACTTATTTGGTGAGATCTGCATTTTCTTTTTGGAACTCCTTTCTGATGAGTTTGGAAAAAAACCCTTAACTCTGCAGTATGTTTTACTTTCTGAAGTGGGTTTTCTCTGACAGCCACAGCTGTAGCTCTCATACCACTTTTCTCCTTACTCAGTTTTTAAAAGAGATTTTTTTTTTTCTGTGAAGTCAGCTTGGCAGCAGTGCTTAATCTCTTTTTCTTCATTTCCTGGCCTTTTCTCATTACCTATCTCTTACTGCAATATGGTGGAGGCACACACAACATACTTTTTTAGTCAATACACAGCAGCACTAAAAAAATCCCAAACATTAATAGGCTGGGGGAAAAAAAAATCTAATACTAGCTTTCATTAACAAGCAAATAAGAGATAAAACAGTCACAGAAGTCATCAGCACAGACAAGGTGAGCTTCACTATCAAACTACTGGCAATACGGAGTCATTACCTATAGTCTATGAATTTCATAAACTAACAGGTATTTGCTTAGTTCGGTTTGCAATAAGCCTGAATATTTAGCAAGAATAGTCATTTTAATGCTTTTTTTCCCCATGCTTCAATAACCATTACTATTGTATCTGTGTGCTACCAGATAACTCAAAATACAATTTTGATTCAGACTCAGGGTAGAGGAGGGCAGGAAGGGGAACTTGCTGGCATGTCTTCAAATGAGCGCTGAAGCATACAGTACAGTGTTTAAACCCTTTTTTATTCAGGCATGTAGGAAAAGAGATAATACATTGAAACCTATTCCAGGAGAAAGTCTGAAACTTCAAAGTTAACATAGCAATGTCTTTTGAGAAAAATGACCATATAGAATGAGTTTATATTGGCTTGTTACTTTGCATCATGGGATTTTCTTTTGATCTCATAGCACAAGACCTAAAGAGAGATTTATTCTCTGAGCAAACTGGAGCCTCAAACCACTGACTAGTGAAGAGTTTTGCAGGGATGCTCCCCATTTCCAGCAAGCCCTTGTCTCTTGAGAATAACATAAAGAATTATTTTGCTGTGCTTTTGTCAAGGAAGAAATCTTGCAAATTATCCTAAAAAGATTGCCTTCAGGATGTTCTGAGAGATCATTCTTCATGCAGACCATTTAGTATATTTTTACTTTCAATATGTTTTGCCTTGCTTTTTAGCTTTATGTTCAGCCTCAACAGGTACCTGGGGATCAGCTGAATATGCAATAAACGCCTTCATCTGATTATATATTTTTTCCATTTCAATTTGTGCAAATTAAAAAACTATTCATAAATCCCTTCTTTTTCAGAGACATTTTTGTAAAGTTTTGAAAGTAATCTGCCCTCAAGCAAAAGAAAATTAAACCTGTAGAAGAGTTACAGCAATATTTTTGTTCAGGCACAATTTTTTCTCTGCACTGTCAAAAAGAAAGGTTTCAAAGACATTTTCTTAGACACACAGATTTTGGCAATGCTGGTAATAGAAAGGTTTCTGTCTTCCAAGGCTGACTCTGATCATTTCTGGAGAGTCAGGGAAAGGTCAGAATGCAAATTTGAAACAAAAAGAAACATTTTGACACCATTCATTTAAAAAAAAAAAAAAAAAAAAAAAAATTTCCCTTCACTCTGAAGCTGAACAAATGCATTTTAAAATCTCAGAAATTGTTGTAAAAAGGAGCTATCATCTTCCAATAACCTCTAACAGTAGCTCAGTTATTAGGAAATAATGCAGTTGAAGCTCCATACCACAAAGTGAGATTAAAAAAAAAAAAAACGTACTGTTGCAAATTGTCACAGGAACATTTGCTGGTATCTTCAGAGAACATTTAAGGGCCATATTACTACTGAAAGGTCTGCAAATGACAAACCAGGAGGAGTCTGTGTGGGGAAAAACACACCAGACATAGTCAATTTGTTTGGACCAGATTTCAGACCAGGAAAATCCTGAAAAAATCCATTCTAATTATAAGCATGATATAGTTCACTCAATATCTAATGTAACCTAGATGAGTAGCTCCACTAAAATGTTCCTCACAACTCTGAGCCTCTGTAGAGACTTTTGTAGGGAATCAATTCATGTTTCTGATAATATTGAGGAACTGTAGAGACCTGAAAATAAAAATAAAACAGTATCTGAGATAGTGATGTACAGGTACAAATATGTGGGAGTCATCCTATACAACAGACATTGTATTTCTTCAGCTTCAGATTGTATGGTGCATGGAATGAAACCAAGTGCTTCTCGGTGAGAACTGAATACAAATACCTGTAGTACTTTACTAAAATTACCATTCTACAAGACTTCCCCAAGTGCTTAGATTTGCACTTCTGCAATGTCCTCTCTGGAGAAAGTCAGCTTCAATTCCTACTCTTAAGGGAGTTATTCTTGTCACATGAATGCTTAGGCTTTGCTAACTTCTGTGCTGGCTGTTGAAAGGCAATTGCAGGCAGTGCAAAACAAAGCTCTGATTAATATAGTTGTTGTGATTTGAGCCAAGAATGCCTTCTGGGAAGTTTCCTCTTTCCTTTTTGTTCACTTTTGGACTGTGTTCTTAGAAGAAACAATCTCCATTTCCAGTGTGTGCAGATGATACCTATATTTAACACATCTGTCAAACTGCTATACTGAGATCGCTACTTAATCTAATGGTTTACGTAAGACAAATTATTGGATACTAGTTGCAAGATAATAGGACTTTTAAACAGATTGAAGTAATGTCATCTATTTTTACTAAAAGAAAATTCTGGTATTCATTGAATATCTTTAAATCTCCTCTGCTGGATCTTTCCATGCACAACCACATCTATAATATGCTTTGTAAAAAACAGGCTTAAAAGAAACCGATGAAAATTTTAAAAAGTCTTTTTTTTTTGAAGTTTTCCTAACAAAATTCCATTTACCCTGTCTTGTAGAAATAGAAAGCCCCAGTCAGAAAACAGGTTGTCGGTCCAGTTCACTTAGTGTATTGCTTCATATCTACATGAAGTACATTTTAATACATGCCTCAAAAATACAAAAATATTTTTCTTCATCATGCATGAAGGATGAAATTAAATTCATTAAGAAATTAATAAAAAGGAAAAACAGTCTTGAGCCTGACTTTAAAAAAAAAAAGTTTGACTAGTCAAGGTGACCGTAAAGCTGTAACATTTCTGCATACTCTGTCCATTACTCAGGTGAACACTGATTGTACGTAGACAAAAGCAGATTTTGTGCTATAAAATGCGTAGCTTTGTGAAGAGACATTTTTACAGAAATGTCCTTTTGATTCTTCACAAACATGCCAATATCTTTTAGACAAATTATTTTCAAGTTTTTAGGCTCAACTTGATAAAATTTAGTAACTATATTAAGAAATAAATGTGAACATTATAAAGAAAAGTTGTATATAACTATAAATACATTTTCCCACTGATGATCCACAGTAGAAACAGGTTGTTCCCCTTAGAAGTAACGAAGAAAATCACTCTCAATATTTTTTACCCCAGGCAGATTTTATTTTCAACTTTTGAACTCATTTTTCATTTCTACCTCTGTGGAAATACTTGTCTGGTAGCAATGTGAGTTAAAATGTAATGACAGCTTGAAACAAGAGAGGATTGCCGCTTTTCATCAGAAGTCTTCTAAATTCCCAGCTAAAAAATGTTAGCAGCTAGAAAATTATCCTTGGAGAGGAGTTTCAGTTTCCTTCACCATGAACACACATACATACTTTATATTAGGAGGCATTTATTGAGTTTGATTTTTTAAAATATATCTCTTTTTTTTAAGTGATAACCACAGTGTACATCTTAAGAAATTTATGTCTCATTTATCTTCTGAGTCATTTTTTTTAAACGAGCTGTTCATTCCCCAGACATTTTTACAAAGGGAGAAAGTTTCTAGATGAAACCTCAAGTGAATTGTTCCCATTATGGTTCAGTAAATGCCTTCCCAGATTTTTTCCACACAGGAGAAAACTCATTCCCTCCTTTGAGGCCTATTACATAGTCTGTTTGCAAATGTTTTTTTCAACATCACCTCCCAAAAAAGTCAGATAGTAAGCATCATTTTGTCAAGAGGCAGTTATAATTATGTTCCTTGGAAGGCCACATGCCTAAGTAATTGTCTTACTAAAGGTAATATTGTCTATTACACGTTCAATATTTTCAAATTTAAAAATGATCAGCCTGACACAAAGATCTGGACATATTAAATCAGATACAAACCTTAATGTTTAGAGGTTGTACAAAAAAACACTGTTTCGTGATTCTTTGTACATCTTGCAAAGCTGTCATCTTCATGTGATTCATGACTCGAATCTTTTATCCTTTTTTATAAAAATTAAAGCATTGTTCCACCAGATAAATTCTCATTATATTAACTATGTGTTACATGAGTTTCTCCCATATCATCATTCTTAATCTCAGCAAAGATAAAACCCAAAATATAGAGCTTGTTGCTGCATAAGAAAATATGATAAATCTATTAAATACTACAGAGCACTACATTTAGTATATTGTTTAAGGAACCATATTAGAAAAAAGAAAAAAGAAAAATCTTGTTTTTACCTCTTAGTTCCATTAGAATAATCAAGCTCTAAATTAGAGCACTTAAATGGAAGTCAAGGAACTTGGAGTGTGATGGAGGAAGCAGTAATCAGTTTGAAAAGATGTTGAATCTCTGATGAGCGTTGAATATGTCAGATTAAGTTATGTCCTAGAGAGGGAGGTTCCCTGAACAACTGCTAGTCACTTTAAATTATTCTGCATTTCAAACAGGAAATCATCCAATTAGACTAACAGCTGCAGAGATTGGAATAAGCCTTGCATATTAGAAAATTAAAGAAAGTGCAGCTGAGTACTATGTAAAGCAGCTAAGGTAAGTCATTTACTCTTTCTTTTTCTCCAATAAAACTTAATTTCAAGGACTTTCAGGATAACGTAATGTAACATGTGATTAAAGCAGGAAAAAATTATTTACCCTGAATTGTGCTGGATAATCTTAGCTGAAATTTCATATAGACAGTCTGTTTGTTCTTAACTACCCATTGTTTTATTCAATATGCGTGGAGACTTCTGTATTTTTTTTTCCCAGGTCAGTTCCAATACCAATAACATTATTTCAAAAGATTTTAATGAAGATAAGAAACAATTTTATATTGGAATGACTATCTAATTAAGTCATCTACATTTGAAACTTTATTCTAAAAGATATTCCGAGATTGTAAACAACAAACTATATGTGAAAAAGGAAAAGATAGTTGAAGTCAGGAAAAATAGTAACTCAGAAGAAGGTGGAAATGAAATTTTATATAATGAACCTCATTGTCAACACCAGATAGCTTTTTGACACCAAATAAATAGGATGATAAAAGAAAATATTGATATAATACCATATTATTTATATAGTATTTTATTAAAACACTTTGAGCTTTGTACTGCACCTGAGCAAAGAAATAAGACCAATATATTTTTATCTAGACAGCCTGCATGTAGTTTCAGAATCAGAAGATGTTAACCAGTCTATGTGTCAAAACTATATTTAACATTTAATAAACGGCCTAATATTAGACATCAGTTTGTAAAAGGACAAAACAGAGGGATGTGTCAACTACAAATTAAATAATAAATTTCTTTTTTTTTTTAATGAAATGTGTTTTAAGGTTACAAAAATGTTCACACACTAAAGCTAAGTATTTCCATAATAATTCTGTTACACATCTATAGACACCCTCAGTGCTTTTAGCAGTGCATATTCCATAACTGGCCTTCCAGACACGTGTTTCATTTCTGAAAAAGTTGTTCCTGAAAGAGCCTCAGATTAGATAAGTACTTTGAGTGTTTGAACTCACCATGAACTTATTGTAAGGGCATATTCTTATGACACATACAAAACTCCTCCTATAGGCTTTGTGTCTGTTTCCGCTGGGGTCTCTCTCCCTTTACTACAGACACAACGACTTGTAACTTACCATAAGAGTTCATTGAAATCAGAACTGAATCTCTAGCAGACAGATACAGTCTTTAAGTGCTCTAAATCCTCTCAGCTTATTTTAAAATGCCTCATTCCCCTGATGCCATTTAAATGAGCCTCAAACCATAATTAGGAAAAATCTAATAATTTTCCTTAATATGTAATTTCAAATTACTTTCTCTAGAAGATCTTTAACTAGTGTTCAGGCTTTGAAAGTCTTGATAAGATCAAAGACAAATACATCAGGATGAATATATAGAGGAAAGTGACTAATTTATTATACTAGCATATATTCACCTCACATCAAGATTTAGCCAGTTCTGGAAAGATTAGATCTAAATTGCTACAGAAAGGATTTTTTTCCCCCCTTAAAATATGTCATTTCAGTTAAAAAGTGGAATTAAAGAAAATCCAGGAGACATTCTCTTGCTTGCTAATAGACAAAGGATTCAGAGACTAAGCTGCCCCAAAGGAATGATTTTTCCCAGCCCTACAGATGAAGATAAAAAAAAAAAAAAATCTCTAGATAGAAATATGTGCAAAAAGTATCATTTAACTTTAAAAATGAATTAAAGAGTCTTTAAAATGGCTGGTGGAATCAAAGTTTGAAATATGTTCAAATGGGAACTTTGAATAGAAAACCTATTTTGTTCAGGTTACACAGAACTTGCTTATCCATTGGAAAAATAAAATTTGTGTTAAAATGTTATATGTATTATTCACCAACTTACTACTTATGTTTTGAGACCAAAATATGGTATAGCAGTACATTTAACTCAGACTGTCAGATACATGGAAATCACTCTGATCTCTGCCAAAATGCAAAAGCAAATGGAAAAAGGACACTTTTTTGCAGTTTAACACTGCAAAACATGACGTAATTATTGTGATCATATGATCCAGTCCAAAACATTGAAAGGAGCCTTTGGCAAATATCTGTCAAAGCACAGCTGATCAGTACTTACAGCACTGAAGAAGCATCTAAGTCTTTTCAGCTTGTGTAGTAAGTCTAGAGTTTGATGTTGACATACAAAAGAGGTAGAGTCCAGGGCTGTCTACCTGTCTGCCACAGAACTGCTCTCAATCAAAACTGAAAAAAGCAGGTTTCCAAACACATCTATGAAGCTGAATGTAGTCAGGAGAAGCAAATACCAGACTCTACATACCTACTATCTTGTTTTATGCCTGTTGTCAGTGTATCCTGCTGAGGGAAAATCTGAAGGAGGAGTTACAGAACAGTATTTTTCACATGCTGTCAAAGGCTATTTTTTTGCATTGCTGAATAACGGTCATTTAATTTAATTGTAACATTTTTGATGTATGAGAGTTGGTGTAATCATGTTACAAGGCCCATTGAAAATCAGCTGTAAATTCTTCTTTGTTTTTTTTTAAATCTCCTCATGCTTGGATTTGAAGGGATGAGTTGTCTAGAGGAATCTTTTTCTTGTGGTCACTAAGTACTGATTTGATCCAGCACTGATAGTTTGTATTCTCAGTATTTTCTGGTGAGGTGGCTTCCTCAGAGATTTAAAAACCTTTCATAAATTCTTTTATCTAAACAACTGTTTTCAAACTGTTTCTTTTAAACCAATGAAGAGTAACTGCAATCATTTTACCTAATCTCACACATAACAGGTGCCAAGACTTCCACAGATGGATTCCTGACCCGTGTTTTTTTTGAGTATTTGAAAATAATATGCATTTCAGAAACATGTCCAGCACATCTCCAAAATTGTTCACTGTAATGACTGTTGTGTTGTTGCTTCAAAACCTGAACAGTTGCTGTGAAATTTACTCTTGAAAAAAAAAAGATGTTAATGTAATGAATGCTACCCCCCACATAGTTTTGAGAAAGAGGTCTTGGCAAACTGACTTCACTTTACTTTTATGAGAATATGAGTTTATCTGATACATGCACATGTGCTAATGCAGTAGATTTCTGTAATGCATGATTTGATACCACATACCTTAGGATTAAGGAACTTGAGACACACAAAATTACTGTGGTGGATATCAGATGTAAAAAACATTGGTTAATCTGTAGATTTAAATACATATATATATAAAAATACTAGATCTTGACCAATTAGATGAACTTCTGTGGAGATCCTAGGAGGAATAAACAATTTGGACTAGATTTAAACATATGTCAGATCATGTTGAAAAAGTAAAATCACTAACAATACCAAAAAAAAAAGTCCTTTTTACCATTCACAGATAGTATCAAAAGAGGAGTGTTTGGCTATATGGAAGTCATAGAGATGTGGAAAAAAGCTGATTTTTCAAAGAAGTTGATTTAGTTGGTGTACATATACATAAATTTACAAGATTCAATATGGCCAAATGTTGGAATATCTCTCATAGCTGCAGACAGAAAACTTTCATAAGAACAAAGTGACAGTGGAAAATACTTAAAAATGCTAGTGGATGATTTTTTTGAATATCAACGTCCACTCTGGTATCACAGCCAAAAATGTTAATATGTGTTCCCTACAGGTATTAGTTCTGTTATTACTGGTGGCCATGGGAATTACGCTTCTGATATTGAAGATCTTGGCAGAATATTGGAGGACTCAGAGGAAGGCAATAAGGATTATTGAAGGGAGAAGAAAAAAATCTTAGAATGCAAAATGTGAGGAGCTCAACCAATTAGTTTAATAAGAGCATGAATGGATAATTACATCACAATCTACAGGGAAGAGAAACTTATAGTGGGCTTTTCAGTCTAGTAGAAAGTGTTGGAAGAAACAGTAAGTATCAAAGCTTAGAAAACACTAAATGTTTAAACATTTAGACTTAAGTTAAAGGATATTACTAGAGTGAACAGTTCAGTTTTTTGTTTGGAATTTTTATACAGATGTTCACTCTCTGAAAATCATTGTATTTAATCCACAAAGCTTTAGGCAACAGTGTATTTTAAGGAACTGTTAAGTGTTCTCAAGTAGTCCTCAATAATTCTTCACAGTTTTCTTTTAGTTTCTATTTACCAGCTGCACACTTGTGAAACTAGCTCCTGGCATGCAACAGAGAATGCATGTTAGTGGTTTCTACACAAACATAATCAAATCATGATCACTTGTAGTAATCACCATTACATTTTAGGCCTGAATTGGTTGTTTAAAACCTCTAAAAAAAAACAAACCTAAAGGTGACGTAATATAGAAGTGAATCACTTGTAATGTTATATTTTAAAGGTTAGAAAACTGATAATAATAGAGAAATTATTTTGCTGTTAATATCAAAAGAAGAAAGCACTCCAATATATTTCTGTTTTTACTGTGGCAGGTCTTGTGTTTGTTTGATTTTTTTTTTTTTTTTAAATTAAATTATATTTTCTAGACATGCTTGACCATTTATCTCATTCTCTCTGGTCTGCTTTTACTTTCTTCAGTTGACATCAGAGAGTAATCTTATCTTCTCTTTTATTATTTAGAAGACTACTGTCAAGGCCAGAAAGATCATTTACCTCCAAGTTGTCCTGGATCTGGAAAAAAGATAACAACACCTTGAATCCTTTTTCCTCTCTTTTATATGTTTGATCCTTATTAAATTGATTTAAAACTAGTCATTTTAACATTCTAACTAAGGAAATTTTCCCATCAGGTTTCAGAAATATCAGCTAAATTTTTGGACACACATCAACAATTCCAGTTTATTACCAATGATCTTGAAATTGGTGTATAAACAAATAAGCTTTTTTTCTTGAAGGCCTTATTGCTGAAGATCATCTTAATTTTCTAATGAATTAATAATCTTCATCTGCTCTCTTTTACTGTATATGAACATATTTTTTAACAAAAAAAACCTATGAGTAAATTATTTTAGCAAGATGTAACCAATATCATTTACTCTTTACCTGGATATTTGTTTATATGTATTTGTCTATTTTATTCATAGTCTTCTTCTTTTAAATTCTTGGTATTTTGAAGAAATGAAAACTTTTTGAGTCCATTTCAGTATTTCTTGGTGAGATTATATTTACATACTTATATAAATATGTGTTACTCAGGTACATTTAAAGGAAATTCTGGTCATTATTAAAATTGTTTGTTTCTTAAATAATTTGGAAAGAAAAAATTATTTCTTTAACGTGAAGATATATTTACAATTATTTCTCACATTTTTAATTAAAACTGACAAATCATTACATTAAATGTTAAAATGAAAAGTCAAAAAATGCATTTTTAAAAGATCAAAATCAAAAGATGAACTTTTAAAAACAATCTCTCCCAAAAAGTCATTTCAAGTAATAGTGAAATTTCAGTGACCTCAACACTGTATTTTTTAATGAATTAACTATTCATTTCGTTATTCATCTTTGTTTCTTGAGCCTATCTGGATAGATTGTTCATTCCTCTTCCATGGAAAAGAAATGACTTACTCATTTTTCTTGGCTGATGTGGCAATATATCTTTCCCTAAAAAGATTGTAGGACTGGCAGGAACAAAAAAAGGAAAGATTAGCTGTCTGGAAGCTATATATTAATGCTGGGGATGCATGAGAAGAAAAATTAATGTTTCCATCTTCCCTGTGGGTCGTAAAGTGGTTAGTATTAGACAAGGTTGCTGCAACTTTTTTTTTCCCTGTTGTAAATTATTTCTGTTTTGAAGGGGAGATCGTAAGACATAGAACTTCACTGACAAGACATGATCTTGCAGAGAGCTTATTTTCACTAGGTCAATTCAGAGAAACTAGTGTAACTAGGATATGGTCCTGCAGAATTGTCTCTTTTTTCCTTGACTTTGCAGTCACTTGTGTTCTTTTAAGCACTGACCAATAATGTAAATTTTGAAGTTTTGTTTCTTAGAAAATATGGTGTTCGTGGTATTTTCTATCTAGATATAGCCTGAAGACCATCATCAGTTCCCTGTCACTTGGTCATTTGGACAATTAGAATCCTTAAAGGAATTATTATTTTTTGGATACCAAGTATGTGACCAAGTATATGCTCACAACTTTTATAAGGAATTTTGCATATTTATTCAATAATATGAAAAAGAATAGTCTTGTAGAACTAGAGATACAGTCATTGACTTTGTTGGGGAGCAACAGGGGCTGACTGCTCTGTAAGGGCAAATGAGACAAGTGACAAAAGTGGTAACCACACTGGCAGGTCAGGATCCTCTCCAACAAGGGCACAATGTCACAGTGTTGGTGCAGCAAAGAACTGAGAAGATTGCCAATGGCAATCAGACTCAGATATAGTCCAGCCTACCAGGTGCATCTATAGTGACAGGACAGGACTGAGGTCAAGACAAAAATTCAAGTCAGTAGGACAGGTTCAGAACTGAAATAAGGCTGAAGCACTCAAGGCTCACAGCTTTAGACAAAGCATCTCAGCTTTGCCTCCAGCTTACCCAACCTGGCAAACATTGTGCTTAAATCACAGAAATGTTGAATGTGTAAAAACATAATTTATTCACTGGACATTAGGTCCTCACTAGCACCATGAGGTACTTTTAGACTGATAAAGCACAAGAGATAACAACCAGAGATCTGGGAAACATGAGTTACGTTAATTTTGGAGAATCACAGGATCACAGAATCTTAAGAGTTGGAAGGGAGCTTGAAACACTATCTAGTCAAAATCCTCTTACAGAGCAGGATGATCAGCTAATGAGGTGGATTGTTAGCTGGTTGAAGGGAACAAGGTAGAGAGTTGTGATCAATGGGGAACGGTCTAGTTGGAGGTCTGTGTCTAGTGGAGTCCCTGAGGGGTAGGTTCTGGGACTGGTACTGTTCAATAATGACCTTGATGAGGGAACAGAGGGCACTGTCAGCAAGTTTGCTGATGATACTAAACCGGGGTGAGTAGCTGACACACCAGAAGGCTGTGATGCCATTCAATGAGACCTGGACAGAATGGAGGGTTGAGCAGAGAGAAATCTAATGAAATTCAACAAGGGCAAGTGTAGAGTCTTGCATCTGGGAAAGAAGAATCCCGTGTACCAGTACAAACTGGGGAATGAGCTGTTAGGGACCAGTATAGGCGAAAGGAACCTGGAGGTCTTGGTGGACAGCAGAATGAGCATGAGCCAGCAAAGCGCCCTCATGGCCAAGAAGGGCAATGGAATCCTGGGGTGGATTAGAAGGGCTGTGGTCAGTAGGTCGAGAGAGGTTCTCCTCCCCCTCTACTCTGCCCTTGTGAGACCACATCTGAAACATTGTGTCCAGTTCTGGGCCCCTCAGTTCAAGAAGGACAGGGAGCTGCTGGAAAGAGTTCAGTGCAGGGCCACAGAGATGATGAAAGGAGTGGAGCATCTTCCTTATGATGAAAGGCTGAGGGAGCTGGAGCTCTTTAGCTTGGAAAAGAGGAGACGGAGGGGTGACCTCATTAATATTTACAAGTATGTAAAGAGTGGATGTCAGGAGGATGGAGCCAGGCTGTTCTCAGTGATTTCCAAAGATAGGACAAGGGGCAACGGCTATAAGCTCCAGAGAAAGATACTCCAAAACCCATCTAGGTAGCCTGTGATAGACATTTCAGTTTATTTTTTGTAACCAAGAATGTACTTTTTTTTTTTTTTTTAAAATTGCCAAAAATATAACATCTTTTTCTACAAAACAAAGCAAAACATGATACATTGAAAGTTTTTTTTGTTGGGATTATATGTATAAAATGCTTGAAATTGTTTACTCCTTAGCCATTCTCATGTACTGTGAATGTAAGAAATTGACTAGTTGTTCTTGGCTGGATAAATTGTTTTTGCACTGGTTATCTTAACAATCTCCCTTTTCCAGGATGCTAATGCCAAAAGAATGATAGTTTCCAAGAAAAAGAGATTGTTATCTGTGATGTCAGGTAAGCTCCAAAATGTAAGGGTATTTTCAAAGTTATAGATCTTATGTTACCAACACAGTGCCACGATGACTGTCATTAATTAAAGGAATTGTTTCATTAAATTAGTTTTATAACATTCTGGATGAGTTTCAGACAGATTCATAAAATATATGAGATAAGGACACATAAAAGTAATGCCTACACAACACTGGCTGCAGGAGAATCTTTACTCCAGTTTTAGGAGCATCTCCTCCTCTCCATCTTCACTGACCTCAGTGTCTGCAGGGCTGTTTCTCTCACATATTGTCACTCCTCTCTCCCATCTGCTGTTGCTCAGCATTTTTTACACTCTTTTAAATATGTTATCACAGAGATTCTATCATTGTTGCTGATTGTCTCAGATTTGGCCATTGAGGGGTCTCCTTGGAGAAAGATGGCACTGACTGTCTGACACAGAGAGAGTTTCTGGGTGTCTACTCGTGGAAACCACCTTTGCAGCCCCTCTGGTAACAAAACCTTGCCATGTAAACCTCATACTATTATGCATTAGTCACTTAAAGGTGGCTATCTTAATTCAGCTGTTCTAATTTCCAACTGAATACTGTATTATGAAAGTTAAGGACACAGTATGTAATACAAGCTGGTTTAGAGGATTTCTCAAATGTTATGGAAGGCATAGAGTAAAATGCCATCTGCAAGACAAAAAGAAAACTAATTTAATATCTCTCAATAATTTATTAGTGAAAATTGTAATTTCCAGAGCTCTGTGGCTGTAGGAAGGGTTAACAATTAACAGAGAGAAGAAAATCAAGCATATGAGAAGAATTACAGCTAGTTAGCCCAATGCCCATTTACACTGTCTGATGATCTGGACTAGACTTACTGGTATACAGTTCATCAGGAGTTCCAAGAGAGCATGGAAGTGTAAAAAAAATCTTTCACACTAGCTAAGACCTTATTAGCTTATTCTTTTTCAGACTTTTATTTCATTATCAATAAACAAGATATTTGCCTTCCAAAACACACTGACACAATGTGTATTCTACTTATGAATGAGTAGCATGCAGATATATTTGTGAATATACCTTAGTGATGCTTGGGCAATATTGAATATTAATGATTTTTCACATAATTAAAATATCCATGATTGTCATTTTTGAAGAGACTTTTGGGAATTTTCTTAAAAACACATAACTCGTTTTCTTTTATCACTGAAAAGTTGAGTAGTCCATGACATATTGTCTGGACTATAGATATTATATAATCAACAGTATGGGGGAAACCACATTTCAGTTGATGAAAACAAACTTTAACTGTAATTTTCTACTTTGAATTAAAGTGAGAAACATATAAATTAAAAACTGGTCAAACTTTGAGAAGATTGAGGTGGGATCTCATTCATATTTACAAGTATATAAATGACGAATATCAGAAGGTTGGGATATCCCTTTTTTCTGTTGTAGCTAGCAACAGGACAAGGGGTAATGGGATGAAGCTGGAACATAAAAACTTCCATTTAAACATAAGAAGAAGCTACTTCACTGTGAGGGTGATGGAGTCCTGGCACAGACTGCCCAGAGACCCACCTGGACATGTTCCTGTGCAACCTAACCTAGGAGTAACTGCTTCTGCAAAGGTGTTGGACTAGATGATCTCTTAAGGTCCCTTACAACCCTACCATTCTATGATTCTGTGGCTCAAACTCTCCCTGACAGCATCACATGACTGAAAAACTTTTGCTTTCCATATTTTCCAAGTATTTATTGCTTTTATTTTTAACAGGGAAAGGGGAAAACTTAAAAAAAATGAAGGTGAAACATTCTGTTAATTGAAAATGAACGTCAGTGTTTCATATTTCTGTCACTCTTGCATTTTACACTCCTTTACTCTTTCTTCTTTAGATTATTTTTGCATATTAAAATTATATCAACATACTGCAGTTCAACAATACAGTTTATTTTATTAATATTCAAGGTTCTTTCAGATATGGACTACTTTGTACTCAATTGAATTTGCTCTGAAAATTTAAAAGTTACAAGGGAAAGATATTTGCCTTTCGCAGAGATGGAGTACATTATTACACAGATTGAGATCCAGAGAAAATACTCTTCCTCAGCAAACAGAATGAGGATGAAATGTAGGATCTTAAATCCAAGAAAGAAATTAATAAAATATATCTGCTTTGAATAAAGCTTTATAGCAATGATGTCTCTAGCTTCATGCTTTGGAACTTGTTAAAGCATCTTCTCACAACTTTCTCCCAGTTATCAGCCAATGTGCCAGCAGAACCAGGGAAGTGATTATCCCCCTGTATTCAGCACTGATGAGGCTGCACTGCAAGTGCTGTGTCCAGTTTTGGGCCCCTCACTACAGGATGAACGTGAAGGTGCTGGTGCATGTCCAGAAATACTCAACATGGCGAAGGATCTGGAGCAGAAGTCTTGTGAGGACAAGCTGAGAGAACTGGAGTTTTTATGTCTGGAGAAAAAGTCTGAAAGGAGACCTCGCTCCTTACAACTGCCTGAAAAAAGATTGTAGCACAGTGGGTATAGGTCTCTTCTTCCAATAAACAAGTGACAGGACAAGTGGAAATGGCCTCAGGTTGTGCCAGGGAAGGTTTAGATTGGATAATAGGGAAAACTTTTTCAGTGAAAAGGTTGTCAGGCAGGTGGAGTCACCATCTCTGGAGAAAGTTGGATGTTGCAATTAGGGAAATGGTCTAGTGGTTGATAGGACATGGAAGAAGGCTGGACTTGATGGTCTTAAAGGTTTCTTCAAGCTAAAACAGTTCTATGATTCTATGATTATATGTACAGTTGGACTAGATATTCATAAAGGTTTTTTCCAATTTAAATGTTTCAATGATTCTATGAATACCGTAATGGAGCTTGATAAGAGGATTGTGGGCAGAAAGCAGTGGCTTTATGAAGATCCCGTGTTTGTGCACCAAGCTCCTGTGAGACAAGTTGTTGGAGAACTGCTAACGTGAAATCCTCAGTCTGTTTAAAATACTCTTTTGTAATGGTTATTTTAACCAATATATTTGATTATATCTCTTAAGGAATATTTCATCTTTTTTTCTTTTGGTGGTCAATCTCATAGATAAATATTTTCTCCTAGTTTTAGATTTATTTTAAAAAGTTTTTGATATCATTGCACATCAACTTTTTTAACGCCATTGTAAGAGAGATTTACAGTTGAATGATAGTGGTCTACTAAATAAGTTATCATTGCTCTTTTATAAGATTTTTTTTTTCATTTGTTGCTTTACAGATGGGATGAAGGAAGTCTACAAAACTTGAGTGGGAAGGAAGAGGCAGAAAGCTTACCCAGTCCACGTAGGTGTGCTTTGTAAGGGCAACAGTTTGACCTGACTTTACTGTACTTGTTAGCCTCAAAACACTTGGAGAACTGTTGGCAAAAATGTATGAGATTTTAACAAGAGATGACATTACTGTCTCAGACATGAGGAGACAATAGCTTAGCATCCTTCTAAATGTACATTACCATATGCTTGAGTGGAGATTTGTAGAGCTTTGTCTTCTTAGAGTCTTACATTGAAATAATTCAGTTGGATGAAGCTATATCTGCTTACATTTTGTATCTGACTGTCTCATAAGTGGTGCTTATACTGATTGCAGAATGAGGAAATCATGACCTAATTTCAAATAGAACATTGTTGGAGAAAATGAATTCTATTCTTTTTTAAAAATTCGTTATGCCTTCTATCCCACTTGGAGTTGAATGGTCATTTCACTATTCGGTGCATCACTGAGACTGTGTAAATAAGGAATCGAATTCTTGTAACAACAAAGTCTCTTAGACTTTCCAATTTACTCTTTTACAACAAGATTATAATGTTGCCTCTTAAATCTAGGTCTTTTCCTTTATAAAGACTAGTACTGGTTGAAAGCACTGGAAAGCACTAATTTGAATGCCACCACAGTGTTATTTCAATTAACAAATATTTTGCTTTTTTTTTCTAACAATTCTTCACAGGTGTTTTTGTCATTGCAATACTCCACAGAGCAGATGTCATGCTCCTCTTTTCACTGAATTCAGTGCTGAAAAGCCAGCTAATTTCAATAGTATGAGATTGTCCCCAGGCAAATGGAAGTATTTTGCATAACTGAAAAGTCAATCTCCTACTCATATTTTTAAGATTTTTTTAATTACTATAGAAGTGCAAAGAAATTTTTATGTTAAGATCTGTCTATCCATATCTATACACTATTTTCTTTAATTTGGTGTGACAGTTTCATTTCTGTTTCTGGCATCAGGATTTATTGTTTGCTTTAGTTGAAAGCTGGTGTTATTGCACTATGCTGAAACCTGGAAAGCATGTCTTTTCACATTGAGCTGTCTGATTTCAGGTTTGTCTCACATTTTTACTTTAACTGATTCACCTCTGTGTACAAGAAAGCATCAGTTCATCTACTCTGTTATCACTAAAAACAAATTTTTATTCTGAGAGGCAGTTGCTATAGGTGTTCATAAGCAAAGATCTAATTTCCCTATAGTCTTATTTAGTTGTATCTAAAGGACTAAAATTTAACTCTGTGATTCCAGAAACTCAAGACACCATCTTGTCAATTGTAGGCATTAAACATGACAGATAAACATGATTAAAAAATCTTTTTTCAGGCTTCCAAGCAATTGAAAATTAAAATACCTACAATTTATTGAAGATTCTCCTCAAAATTGCTTTTATGAATTCAGAACTTGAAGCCTGAGCCACTAAAATTTTTGCAGTTCACCTCATTCAATCCTTAATTCCTTCACTGTTGTTCACAGACATTGTAAGCTATTTCCTTTCTCTCACCTGTGAGATGGCTGAATCATAAAATATGTGCAGTATTTTCTAAATGTCTGATAGTTTCAGAAGCATATGTTCCCATTTCATCTCTGTTAGCATGAAAGATTTCTTTCACTTCCTGTTTTCAACAGTGGTGGAGTTCATGGTCCTGAGGGAAATGAGACAAGGAAAGAGTAAGATTAGGACTCTGAATTTTAGGAAAGTAAAATTCCAGTTGTTCAAGGAGTTAGTCAATAGGAAATCCCAGGAAACTACCCTCAGAGACAAAGAAATCTTCTTGCAGCTTTTCAATACTTAAAGGGAGGTTTTAAGAAAGATGGGGACAGAGTTTTTAGAAGGGTCTATTATGATACTATTATGTATTTAAACTAAGAAAAGTATAGATTCAGACTAGATTAAACTTTTTACAATGATGATGGTGATACCCTCACACGGATTGCCATAAGAAGTGGTAGGTGCCCAATCCCTGAAAGTATCCAAGGTCACTTTGAATAACCTGACCTAATGGAAGATGTCTCTTCTTATTGCAAAGGAATTGGAATAGGTGACATTTAAAGGTCCATTCCAATCCAAATGATTTTACAATTCTATAGTTTACATGAAAACTTTAAAATATTAGTGGTTTTTAAGAGACATAGTATATATTTCAAAACTTGCTACTCTCCATATGACAGTGCTTCGAGATACTATAAATTCTTTAGAAAAAGGACTATTGTAGCTCAAAGCATATTAGCTACTTAGTATAAACCCAGTGAACTAAAATAAATAATAAACTGAATAAAATTTTCAATGAATTTCAAATACCAGTATGTAACAGGACTTAGGGAAATCCTAACTTGACGAAAAAGTATATTGGAATTAAATTCTTTCTACTTTTTTTCCACCTGCATTATAATGTCTTGAAATATCATTCTCATTGATGGCAAGTTATACAGATTAGGAGGCAAGTTTCTACAGATATCTCTACATTCAGTTTTAATGTCATGAGAATTCTTGGCACAGTTGTAATTTAAATCAATATTAGGAAGTTTTGGTGAGCTCTGTGAAACTCTATTATTGAAGCATATTTGATACATGAAGGATCTGAATTTTGAATCTTGATTGGCTCAGTTGCATTTTGATTATCCATAAATAACACTGATCTGAATTTAGCTGTGATCAGCATTCACCGTCTTTCACATTTGTTATTTTGAATGACTCATCATGTCCAACTAAATGAAAATATAAGCAAGTAAACATAAGCTTTTTTGCACTGTTTTCTCTGTAAAAGTTTTTGTGAATGAAGATTCATTAGCACACACCACACACCAACAAACCCCAAACTCTGTTCATTGACTTTCAAATGCTCTTTTACAAAAAAAGAATAAGAAATAAACATCAGAATGATTGTGATGAACAACAATGTTGTTCATTCCTGTAAACATAATTTTAGAGTTATTTGAATATTTCATACCTGCTATTTGAATGCATCATTCTACAGCATAAAGATTGATCTAAGTACACTTCAAATTCTTACTTCTCTGCAATATAGTAGGAAACACTTGAGGAATTCTGTTGGAAACCATCTGGCAGCAAATAAGTAGGAAAAATTGAAGAGCTTATTTTCAGTCTTGAGTCCACTTTTAGTGTCTACTGTCTGATCATGTTGTTCACCCAGCTGCCAAGTGGAACAAAATGTGTTGCTGCTATTCTGAGGTTACAAACAGCATATTTAAGAGGATAGGAAACATAATTCAAGATTCTACAGCTGAAGTTTTTTGAAAATTTCAAAGCACCTAACACTATAACTGTGTAGTAATCTCACAAACTTTGATCAAAGAAAGTATTTAAAAAATGTTAGGAAATACTAAGTATTCCTATTTCTGCACAGAATTATGAACAGTTTAAAGGAAAATTAATATGAAGATTTAAAAGACAACATTTAAGGAGGTAATTCAAAAGGCAACACTCAGATAACTTACTATGGCTTTACTGAGGTTTTAAGAGAATAATAAAGTTTTTTACAGAAATGACATCAGTTTGTTTCAGAAGACATAAATCTGACCCTATGAGAAAATTTAGGAAAAGTGTGTTCTAGGGAAAGGCATCTCTGACAAGGAACATTGATTTGGAATATTCAAAGTCTGAAAATATGCAGTCATTTAAAAAATAATATTTGCATTTGAGCTATACACTTATGCAAGAGTTAAACTTAACTTTTTAACCATCCAGTTCTTTACTAAACATCCCAAGAAACACCAAACTCATGCTATTCCTGTATAAGTCAAAGAAACAGGGTTGAGAAACATTCCCAAGTACTGGAATTTGATCATCTGTCCTGTGAAATTCTTTGCATGGTCAACAGCAGGTTTTTTTTTTGATCTAAGACAGACTCATACACAAAATCGCAGAATGATTCTGAAGCACAATGCAGAGGCCAGATGGGTAAGGGACCATTCTTAACAAGTGAGAGGTTAAGAGGGATTTAAAGCTGGGAGTACAGGGTGTTCTGTTCCAATTGACCTCAACACTTAAGAATAAATTTGCACACGACTAAATAGTTTAGATAAGACTAGATTGTCCTTAGAAATAAACCCTCATACTATCCAAGAATAATTTAAACTATAAAAGGATTCTATAGATCACCTGCTCCAGTTTGCTCACAGTAGATGCAGTTGCATCAGCTTCCTCGCAGACTTGGTTAGTCAAGCTTTCAACATCTTCAGAGATGGAATTATACTCATACTGTCAAATAAAAGAGAGACAGTGACTGAATTGAATATTAGACTTTCATCCAGGTTTTTTGCTTTAGGATGAATACGTTGCTTATTATAGGCATAAGTTGGCCATTGCAGTTATCAGTCCCCAGCTGTATTTCTTTAGAAGCATAGATAGAGTCAATATGGCTACATTTGCCCAGCATATTGTCCAGCCTAGTCAGGTCTTCCAGATCTGAGTTACATAGAGTCCATTGCAGTGTCTGCTACTGTGGTGTTACAAAATTGTAATCTCAATAAATCACCAGTGAATTAGTAATGGAGCTGTTTGTGTTTATTATTCATTACAGTTTAATATAATAAAGGCATTATGCATGGCTCTAGGTGGTCTCATATTTAATCATACATTGAATATTACTAAATTATACCCTATCGGCATTTAAATCATTTCCCAAAACAGGAAAACAACTCTTCTCTCTATGTATCTTCTAATCACAATTCAAGTTTCATGAGATTACAAACATAGCTGTTGCAGAGCAAACTCTGAGGAAAAATTGAGCTCGATGCTGCAGGCAATATTAAGCTGGGTGCATACTTTTCCTTTACAAGACCAAGAAACAGATTGAGCATTGCTGCCACATCACCAGTAGTGAGACTGTCACAGTCTTTCAAGTGGATTCGTCCCAAGCCATGTGAGGTTTTATAGGCCATAATTAGCACCTGAAATTTCAGTTGTTTATCTAATGCATGAGATTTCCACAAATAGCACTGTGTAAGAGTCTTCAAATCCTGAATAATTTTGTGCAGAGAATATTGTGCAACTCAGTATTGAAATGATCAAAGTAGGGCTAATAGAGGAATAATTGGCCACTGAAATCAAGCCAGGAGATAAAAAATATACAAAAATAAAAGGATTTTATAATAGTTAAACTTGTAAGAGATGGATGATATTATAATGCCAACTCAAATTTGGCTGTGGTTGAGTTCTGTATTGTTCAACTTTGCCTTTTACACAATTCCAGTTTCAAAATGGAAGCGTCAAACTATGCAACAGGACATTTTCTTAAATATAAAATCACTTGGAGACGTGTAAATTTGACATTTTAATTGTCTGATATCGTTTATAGCTGCTGCTGTCTTCAGCTACCTATTGAGAAGTGGACTCTTCTCATATGTGTAGAGTAAGATGACAAGAGTCAGGTAGACAAAAGTAGAAAAAGGAAAAAATTCAAGATGATATTATGAGAAATTTTCTCACAATGAAAGCAGTCAAAAAAGAGCTGGTCCAGAGTAGCTGTGAATTTTCTTATAGATGTTCAAAAAACAATTGAAGATTCACCTGAGGAACCTGATCTCAAGATCAAGTAGCCCAGAGGTCAATTCCAATGTAAATGAAACTAGGATTCTGTGATTCCATTTTTTAATTATTATTTTTTACGTATTATGGTTTATTATTTTATTATACATCCAGAAATTAATTTTAAGTGGAAAATCACAATAAATAAGCAGGAAAGTATAATAAGACAGCAAAAAATTTACCTAATTGATACTGCAGCAAAGACTTTTCTGTCATTTATGTGACTCCACTGATGACTTCTTGATCTTGTCTTATATCTGTGATCTGTGGTTAGGCAAAGTTCTTTACATTTTAAAATATGCAATCAATTTGATAAAACAAAACAAAACAAACTTTTATGTAGGGGAAGACAGTAATTTTGGTGTAACACTATTTTTTCTCAGTTTATAGACACCACTAAAGTAGTTGCTTCTTATGCAGACACTGATGCAGAATCTTTGAGTAAAGCATCTTATAATAGAGGCAGCACTCATGAGAACAGCAATCAGGAACAGCTTGTTTCTATAAACACCTTCAGCACTCAGCTTGCCTTTGATTTTAGCTTCTCTGTAGGATGGCAGAGCTCCAATTGCTTCATTAGTCATGACTCAGATCTGAGCCCATATATGTTTTATTATCTCTGTTTCCTCCACCTTCTGTCAGCATATCATAAGCACTTCATAATCATTCCTGGCTTGTGGCAATCCATGAGACATACATGACTGCCTCCATCGACATCCTTAAATCCAATATCTGTCTGAACCTGAATTCATTAAACTCACACTTGCCCCTAACTCTCGAACCTTATACTAATCTTATTGATGTTTAAATAACAGAGTATTTACTTTTACCCCTGATGCTTGCAAAAATATTTCATTTCAGTCATTATGGTAACTAAGACAAAAGCAGTAAATCTAGAGAATCTGAAGAATAAGCCTTTAGAAGAACTAAAAAACAAACCACTCACTAACAGATTCCAACAATTTTTCTCAAGATTTTCAGTAAATCATTAGAAAATTTCAACTTTGCATAAATATGCTTTAATCTCAATTAGCATTAATTGCAAATGCATATTTGCTCATTGTTTAAATATTCTGAAATTCTCTTTTGAAGCAAAACAATCTAGGGTCAGGGCATTTTTGCTTGTTTTATTGCAAGCCAGCACTAACCTCCCATAATTGATTTGAGTGTTAAGCAAAAGCAGTGCATAAAGAAATAGGCAAGCACTTGCACACATCTTTTTCCTCCCTCCTCCCCATCTTAGCTTTCTCATTTTTCACCATTGGTTACACTCTAAGGAGCAGATTGTCAGCACAGGAATTTAAGTATGTGTTGTTATTCCTCTGCCTGTATGTAGTAGGTTGCTTATTCTTCTGTTTCTAATAGTTTTTACAGCTTTATTTCTTTGCATCTTAACACAGTGTGGGTCAGCTGTGGCTGCAATCCATCATGTGATATTCCTACCCATTATGGCATGGAGTGCCACCTAAAAGTGTGTGTCTGGCTACATGTGCTCCTCTGACTGAATCAAGTTTTGGATCCCAATTGTTCAATACTGTTGTTTCATTTGCTTCAGGCCTATATCCACCAAGAGGCAGATAATCTACCAGCACACAATATCACACTATCTTTACTTGAAGGCATTGACTATGGGTTTTGAAGCAAACATCTGGCAAAACAGTGCTTGGAAATTGCTAATGGGAAACAGTGACCAACAACTTCCAGAAAAGCTCTAGTCCTCAGTAGCCTTCCTCAGTGCTAGAGAGGTAGCAGGAGTTACTGTAGAGTAACACATACCGGGACACAGCTATTTAAATGTCTTCAGTTCACTAGTTGTTTTTCTCATGACACAACTTATTTAATTATTTCACACTGAAGTTGCAAATCTCTGACATTTTACAATCTTCCAAACAATATATTGAGTTATTATAATAAAGGAAAGACCTTAGAAAAATCTGAATATACCATGTTAAGTATTGAGCTATTACTTCATTGTCCAAGCTATTTTTTGACTCTGATTTTGTTAATAATTTCACACCTACCTTGTTGGCAGCCATGGTAGCTGTTAGCCAGATAATAAGAAGTTTCATCTAAATCTAGGTTGAATATTTTCTACTGCCAAAGTCATTTAAGAGGTAAGTTTGTTAGTTAAATGAAGTCAGACAATTTGTGCATTTTCCATAAATAAAAATGTTCAGAATAGCCTCTTAGACATGGAAGCCCAGAAGAGTAACAAAATTTGTTCTAGTATCCAAGGACATTTCATGTTGTTAATTTTCAGTCTATGGACAATGTTGTTTCTTAAATCTTAAGACAGTTCTCTTCATGAGAAGAATAAATTTGAGAGAAATCTTTTTTATGTTGAGTGGGAAGAATATGGCATATGGAATAAATGATCCAAAAGATAAGTAAGGAAGGAATCTCATGTTCTCTAATACATCTGCCAGAAGCTCCATAAGTGTCTCAACAAATCAAACCAAGTTCTGTACATGAAGAGGAAGTCACTGATCAGCATTTTGAAGAAATTAGAGGGACATACATATTTCTCTCTAAGGAGATAACTAAAAGCAGATTATGGGGACAAAGTCTTCGCTCTTGAAATCTGTTCTTTGGAAAGAGAATTTGTCTGAGATTTATTGGAACTGAATCCAGTTATTAAATTGCACATGTACTCTTTCTATTTATCTTTAGATTTTAACCCTGATGATTGTTGCTGATGCTGCTTTTTGCTAGGCTCTATTACATCAGTGTTATGCCTAGGGACTGTTTTGCCAATGAGGGAAGAATAGATGCTCTAATCATAGAAACATAGAATCATAGAATGGTAGGATTGGAAGGGACCTTTAGAGATCATCTAGTCCAACACCCCTGCAGAAGCAGGTCCACCTAGATCAGATCACATAGGAACGTGTCCAGGCAAATCTTGAAGACCTCCAAGGAAGGAGACTCCACAACCCCTCTGGGCAGCCTGTTCCACTTCTCCCTCACCCTCACAGTGAAATAGTTTTTTCTTAAATTTAAGTGGAACTTTTTGTGTTCCAGCTTTATCCCATTACCCCATGTTCTGTTGCTAGCTACAATAGAAAAAAGGGATGCCTTCTTACATCCAGTCAAACCCAGTTTCCTCAGCCTCTCCTCATATACTCTTTATATCAGTTTCAAGTTATTGTCTTAAAACATGAGTAGAAAGATAGTGAAAGAAATGTAATCATTTTTCTAGACAGTGACTAAAGAGATGTATCTACAATAGCAACTGATGCAGTGTAAAGTGGGAAAGGCTAGAGTTCGACTTGATTCTAGGTATATTGTAGGACTTCAAGTACGGACTCAAGGTAAATTTGCACAGGATACTCCTCCCAGTACACTGACGTATGGCTCGGAGAGACTTTTAAACCATGGTACATTTTCATGCTTGGAGACTTGAATGTATGCCATCCTTTTCCTTTTTCATAAGGTTTAAGACTGGCTACCACTGTAAAATGCACAAATCCTGAGAATAACAGCTGCTTCTTTCTCTCCCTTCCATCACAACCAGTAAGAAAGACTATACAAGCCAGCTTCTTTTCTTGTTGACTGCTGTGAAATTTTACTGAATGTTCAGAGATGTAACTATGGAAATCATTTGGCTTGTAAGATCTTATATTTTATTTTAAAACTCTTTTACACCTCCCTCTGAACCTGCTGTTTCCTGGCTCCTCTTAGGCAGAGCATATGCAACTTTTCTAACCTATCATTTCATATCAGTGGTAATGATGATTGATGAGAAGACAACATAGTTTATCTATTAAATCAAAATTGAATTTGCAGGGATGCTAGTAAGATTATATTGTTATGCATCCACGTGTGTGCACAGACATACATATGTGTCTAAAATTAAATCCAACATAAATAAAAGAATTTAAGACATCTGTACAACGTAAATTAAAGTTCAGCATGGTATACGTCATCTATAGAAAAAAGCTTAGTTACTGTTTTCTGCACCAGGGATAAAAGACATGCTGGATACAAAGGAAAGAAAAACATCCATAGTACAAGCTAGACAATCAACTTGTGATCCTTCATACCCATTGGTTAGCCTGCTTTCTCATATCTGTCTGGTTCATGGAAATCAGCATTCTTGGCAGATAATGCCTAATGGATAATACCTGAGAGATCCCATTCCCAAAGTGCTTTGCTACAGAGGTCTCTCCTAAACCAAGGTAGCAACCTCGTTGTTATATTAGAATAGACTCACTAGCCTTATTTAGCTCCGTTTCTCAGCAACTAGCAGTGACAAGAGTGCAGAAGAGGCTATAAATCAGTGGTTGTTTTCACTTGAGACAACTTACAGTTGAAATTTTTAGTTAGATAAAATATTTTCTCCATATGAATATCTTAAAGACTTCAGCCATATAGAATATCAAAACACAAGTCATCAAGCTCAGGATTTTTTTGTCAGTAGTATCTGCTTATAAAATGTTTCAGGTTTATATTTATATTACTAGAATGAATCTGCTCCCATTGATCCACAGCAAGACTGGATGTATGTAGAAGGGTAGTAGAACAGATTAAGGAACTAAAAAGTGATGAAAGGGTACATGAATGATGCAAGACACATGAATCCTAATGAAATTTTAAATAATTGCATAGGGCTTAAATATGTGCTTTTACTGGGAAAGAAGAAAAAAATTTAAATGCAACACTTCTAATCTGATAAAAAATTACAAGATGTTGTCATCCTGACCTCATTTTCTTGCAATGTCGTAAGCTTAGTTGCTAAGTAATTGCTGACAGCAAAGAAAGAGAGAAAGAAAAGAAACGAGAAACCTATTTCTAAATTCTCTATAGGTAGCTCTTATATAGATATTAGGTAGCAAAAGATCCAGTTTTAACTGGTATTCTAATATAATGCAATTAGCTCACACTGAGGAGAGCACCAAGAAACTGTTATATAATACATTTGAGTCCAAATGTCTTTATCTTGCAAAGCATATATCCATTTGGTCTAGACTTTTGTTAGTATTCACATTATCCTGAAAGAGAAAATTACTTCTTTTTCAGGGCTACATGATATTTAGACTTCTCTCTTAGTTAGGCTTGAGAACTCCTGAGTACTAGCTTTCCTGATCAGATCAGTAGAGCACTTCCTTTCACCATCACAGTGAGATTCACCTCACTGTTTTGTCTAAAGTTACAGGCAGTGATGAACAAAGGGATAAAATTCAGCCACTCCTTTCTCATTAGGATACTTTCTAAGCAGCTCTTCTTAACAACAAGCTGCTTTGATTTGTAAGCAGGGACAAAATAGAAGCAAACAGATAGCCATTAGGGGTGTCTACATTTAGAGATCTGACAAGGAATTATCCTGACAACAAAACTGTCATTTAATATTTCAAGGGTATATACTCTTCAATGTACAAAAGATATTTAGATTTCAGTCTTGTTCAAGCCCTGCATTGAAAGGCACCGATCCATCCTATTGTAAAATTGAATAAGTTATTTATTGTCAGTGCAGTGAAACTGTGAGATCTTTAATTTCATCAGGATTACTAGATTGCAGATATCTGACTGCTTAATAACCTTGTATTTACTGAAGAAAAAGACCGCTGCAGAAATGACAGAGATATAATGGCATAAATTCATTGTGGATAACAGAGATATGGAAGAGCTTAGCATGTACTGCATGATTCAAATCTGACTGCCTTTTGACATTCAACAGTGGTATTGATAAAACATCACTGAAATAAATATCAGTAGATAATTACAAGTGAGATAATGTTTTTAAGGGGGAAAAAAATTACCTTCTTTATGTTTTGCTTCATCTTTTTGCAGAAAATGAGAAACAACAACAAAAAAAGATATTTAAATGACATTGTTCTTTCTCATTCAAAGGAAATGGACAGCATGATCAATAATATAGCATAATAATGGAAAGAAGAGGAAAAGTGAAACTGAATTTTTAGTCAGAGTAATCTCCTCCTCTACCCTCTCATAAACATCCTTAGGTAGTTTAAGCTAGTAGCTTTATAAGAATCTGTTATATTAAGTTCCAGGCCAAATATTTTAATTTTTCTGTTTTTTAGGACAAGATGCACTCAAAAATGTTGGCTCTGTCAAACCAGATGTATTCTGAAAATATCTTAATATCCAACCAGTCCTGTACAAAACAAATGTTGAGAATCAGAGCAACATGCTTTAGTGACCACTCCTTTGTTATGAGAAGGATGAAAGTTCTATGTTCATTTATATTTGCATAGATCTTCCTGAAAGACAAAGTACATTAAAAGTTCAGTTCCATAATGGTCTTTGTGTTCTAGATAAACAAACTTAGATATCATGGGTGCTGAAAAATAGATATTTCAAAGATGCTCAGGGTCATCATGGAAGTCCGTGGGTAACCTAGGGAGAAAATTCAGATCTTTCTATGTTATATTTTGTTTGATAGACCATCCATTTCTGTCATTTCTATTGCCTCACCCATATATTTTGCTCTTCCTTTCAGACAAAGTTAAAAATATAAGAGTAAAATCTAGGGCATGAACTTTATAGTTCTGTTGTCTAATCTGTAAATCATATTTCTGAGACTGGATCTAAATATAAATAAATAAATAATCCTGATTCAGAAGCAATTAGTCATAACTCTGATTAGTCCAAATAGAAATCTTATATAGAGTAAGATGTACACTCTGAATGTTTGGAAATTTTGAAAACAGGACCATATTGACCCATTAATTATGGTTCAAGGAAAATTACCTAGCTACTGACTATAACACTACTCCAGGAAAGACACCTGTCTAGTATTTCCACTTGCAAATACAGTCAGTTGTACAGATAAAATTTTTAATCTAAATATGTATGAAAAGGAGGAGATATTTACATGTTGTATGAGAAAGAGTGAATGAGCAAAAATAAGCTGTGAGAAACTAAAAAGGGAATAAAAGTAACATGGTAGGAACAAACAATATTAATATGCAAAGTTCAGATTTCATGCTTAATGTTGACCAAATAAAGTAAGCCTTGGCAAAGAATGGGACAGATGTTCAGGGAACATACAGTAGTGCTTTTTCAGTATTAAATCTACAAATTTGACCCTATCAGCAGTTATCAAAGATACCAATCTGGAAGCTTCAAGATGCAAAAACTTTTTCCTTTCCAACCCAAACAGGAAATTTATTGGAGTCACAGACCCTGCTTCATCTCTGGGCAAATGTTGGATTTTATAATGGGCATTACTTCAGATGCAAAAAGCAATGTAATTACATCGTATAGTATGTAAGTAATAACCTGGAAAAGTAATTTAAAATGTCAAAATTTTTTTCTATGTCATGAGATGTGTTTTGATTTACAAATTCTTCTTGACTACTTTAATAATTTACATTGAGTGTAAGTACTTACAAGACATTCTCTTTGATCACTGGTACAGAGACATTCAGTTAGCTCCACTGTTACTCTGTCTGTATGCTTTGAGTTTACTAACTTTTAATTTTTTAGATGTAACTTGTTGAAAACATGCTTAAAATCTATGGTTTATTGTCTCAGAAAAAGATTGCCAGTAATCATTTGAAATCATCTTTGAAAACATTATCAAGCATTATTTTTCTTGATACTGTGGGAAATATTTGTAGGTGTCAATTCTAGCCCTGCCTGTATCCTGTTAATAAACGAGATAGCATGTATCCCTTGTCACAACACTGGTATTTGCCACAAGCAAACCTCTGGCTCATATGAATTGTAATATGAAGTGCAGAGCAGAAGTAATAGTGGAAGGCATTGTACAAAGCAATAAGGTCATGGAGTCTGAATAAATATTAGCTCAGGCCCACTGGAAATTCGTTTAATGTTTTTCTAATCTCTTTCCTTTCTTTTGGGATTTCCAATGTTCACACACACATGAATTATGAAATGTCAACTGAAAGTAGAGCTTACATTCTTACATATTACAGATACAAAATGACAAATGAACTAGAAATATAAGTGAAGGATTAAAAGAAATAAATGGGGGTTAAAATAAATAAATAAAGATTAAAAGAAATACATTAGCAGCTTATATAGTGACACATCGTTACTATATCTCTGCTGATACTGAGAGATATCTTGAACAACCTTGTCTTCCTTTCCCAAATCCATAGAACAGTCCTTTCAGGAGAAGGTCAGGAAGGAAAATGCAGCCTTTATCTTCCTACTGGTTTTAAATAAAGTAGAAATGGCATCTTCCCTAAACCTGAGATATGCTTTAAAGGATATTCTTAACAAAGTAGAGGGACAAGTTTAGCTCCTTTTCCATTTAAGCTAAGAGAGAGATCTAGTAATTAAAGAAAGTGTTGCAGGCTGAAGTTGTCGGACAGAAATGAGAAATCAAAACTGAGAAGCAAATAAGGTGTCGTGATTTAACCCTAGCTGGCAACTAAACATCACACAGCCACTCCTTCTCTCCCACACAGTGGGATGGAGAGAGAATCAGAAGAGTAAAAAAGAGAAAACTTGTGGATTGAGATAAAGACAGCTTAATAGAAAAAGTGCAAGTGGCACATACAAACAAAGCAAACCAAGGAATTCATCCCCCCCTTCCCATGGGCAGGCAGATGTTCAGCCATCTCCAGAATAGCAGGGCTCCAGCACATGTAACAGTTACTTGGGAAGGCAAATGTCATCACTCCAAATGTCCTCCTTTTCCTTTTTCTTTCCCCACTTTTAGCTGAGGAGTATGTTATATGATGTGGGATATATCTGGGGTCAGTTGGGGTCATCTCTTCCAGCTGTGTACCCTCCCAATTCCTCAGTGCCTCAGCCCACTCACTGCTGGGGTAGGATGAGAGGCAGAAAAGGCTCTAATGCTATGTAGACACTGTTTAGCAATAACTCAAACATCCTTGTGTTATCAATGTTATTTTCAGTACAAACTGAAAGCATAGTAGCTACTGTGAAGAAAATTAACTCTATCCCAGACAAAATCACCATAGAATCATAAGATCATTACAGTTGGATGACAAAACCTTTAAGATCATTGAGTCCGACCACTAACCTAACACTGCCAAGCTCATCACTCAGTATGGGAAAGTACAAGCACAACTTTGAAGTTCTGTTTTGTTCACTAAGATTTGATTTCAGGATCTTTTTTCTGCACTTTACTGTACATTCTTCATCATGGAAAAGTCTGGAGCAAGGGGGAAAAAGATAAGAGATAATATGAAGCTTGAGCCTTTTAACACCTGGATTGTGCCTGGACACATTCTTTCTGCCCTCTAATCCATTCTTAGTCTAGGTGATCATCCTATTTTTAACTTTGACCTATGAGAGGAAAAGCCTGTAAGACAAAAAATAACTATGGAGAATTGATGCCAGCATCAGCAGCAATATCATTTTCACAAAGATCCATTCTGTCTTTTTTTTCATAGCCCCACCTATGGAAAACAGCAGAGGTGATTCTAGGACATCGTGTTTTTACCATGGGCTCTCAAAAGCACAGACAAGCAAACATACAACATCGTGAAACAAATGGATATTTATGGGTAATGAAAGTTATCCCAGTGTAAAGTTTTGTGGATAAATCAGGCCACTATAATGTCATACTAGTTTCAGGGATATGAATTACTATAAGACACTGAGATTTATAGCAAAACGACTCAAATAACACCCATAATTCCTTATAGTAGTGAACTCTTAACAATATTATCTGTCCTGCAAAAATGAAAATGTTTTTAAAGGAAAGAGAAAATAATCTTGTTTTTCCTCAGTCAGATGAAAAAATACTCAAAAAAAGGCAGAAAAAGGTACAACTGGAAGAAAGTCGATAACCACATAACCTCATTTAATTCTGCGTGACTGCTCATTTGGCAAGTCCATTGAGAGCCATAAGGAACATGTACAAGTAAGAGTAGTTTCAGTCTGCCATTGCTTCTTTCTCAATATTCTCTTTAAATAGCCCCCCTCAGGGATGGAAAATACTGCAACCTTGGCCCTGAGCCAAAATAAAACCCTCTTTCCAGGAAAAATAAGAATCTGAGCATTGTAAGTCACCCTCTACAAGACAAATTCTCACTCAGTGTAATGTAGCATGATGCAGGTAGTGAGTGGTTCCAGAAGACAATATAGCACCTTGCCAGTTATTTTTAGGACACAGAGAGAGCATCAGCTATAAGCCACTATAAATGTATGTGCACTGAAGGAAGGGTGAGAGTGGGAAAGAAGGCAAAACTCCTCCTGAACACAAGTCATTGATTTTTTTGTTTCTGCTGTACCTTCCAATTACCAGTCCTATCACAGGTGATCTCTTCCTTCCTGGCTGGTTGAAGCTGAACTTTTCCTCCTTAGTCTCCAGATTATTCACTTTGATGTCATGTATTTCCAGCAACCAACAGCAGTACTCAAGGGGACTCTTCATCACAGCTCACAAAGGATGTGCTTCAGAGTCTTCTTTTCTGTACTGCTTCATGTCTTAGACTTTCCAGTTTCTCTAAATCTACCCTCTTGTGAACTGCAGAAACCCTTTTCTCCTGTAGCCAACATCTCTTGTGTACAAATTAACCAGAAACATTGTTAATCTTTAGTTACTCTGAAAGGACATAGCTCTTTCAGCTCTCCCATCTGACCTTTTCTTCATTTGACCTTGAAGGATGAGAGCAGATAGTGTGCACTGGTGTGCACACTAGTGCTGGAACCTGAACCATTCTTGCTCATCATGTGAAGGCATTCTTATGTCCTACCATAAATACACCACTTAAGGCAGCTTTCCACCTACTCTGCCCCAAGCCTGTGATATGGCATGGGGTTGTTACGGTCCAGGTGTAGGACTCAGCACTTGACCATGTTGCATCTCATACAAATGACGATGGCCCAATTTACAGCTACAAAAGTTGTTTCTGGAGGCTGGCAAAATAAAGTCCCGTTTCACAAACTTCTCTGTCTCTCATGTTAAGAGGACTGGAACTCAAACAAATATTTGCGGTTAGATATATTTCTCTGTCTTAACCACAAATTTTCTCTCAAGTTTATGCAAATTGAGGAAAGAAGCCTACTCCAGAGTCCAAAAGGGGGAAATATTTGAAGGTAAGCTTTTATGTGCAATTTCACATATAACTTTATTTCTAGCAGGCAATATTGTTAAAATGTAGATAGGGCTGGCCAGAATCTGTCAGTCACTGTGTGTCAAAATACGTCTGTTTTGCGAATATGTGAAGTTTCTATTTTAATGTAAAGATCATGGGTTGTTTGGGGAAAAAGATTAAACTGGTAACAGAAACTATTCAGTTTATTTGCAAATTTATAAATACATAATCTCTTCTCCCTTCCAACCATATTTAAAATGGCAAGGTGGAATAACGTTATACCCTTTGGAACCTTTCTTCACTCAAGTACACGTAATCGTTACTGTCAGCCCATCAAGCTCCAGGTGAAAATAGATTCTATATAAACTCTTTCAAGTCACATTTCATTAGATCCTTTTCTGTATGAGTTTGACATGGCTTATTATTTCTTATCACTACTTCTGTGGCAGAATTCCCCAGAATAACTTTTGTCCCATAACTGACAAAAGAAATCTGACTGTATTACAGTGAATGTAGTGTTGAAAGTATCCTACCAAATATGGTAAATGGACAGTATATACACTTAATTGAGCAGAAGCTTTATTTTGAGTAACATCAAGCAAAGCCATGTAACATTTACCAGACAGCAAAAGATAAGAAGAAATCTTTATCCTGAGTGGAAACGGCAGAGAATCTATGTGAAGATAAAGGAATATGACAGCGGAAAGAGCATAATCACTAACAAATAAAGAGAAATGCTTATAAATTTCACCAGCTGCATGGTGCAGATTGTAATTAAAGGAAAGAATTAATTATGAAAAATAAAACTAATAATAAAACCATGGCTGAAACTTGTAAATGTTTGCTTTAAGTATGTCAATAATAACAAAGATTACAAGACACAGCTGGAAGCTTTATGTGCCTTTCCTGGCGGGAGTGTTTTTTGGAAAATGAATACCGTGACATATTTTGCCTATTTTGGTGACTTTCTTTCTATCTTTCCCTCTCTTCACAAAATACATAAATATAGAAGTAAAAGCCCTTCTATAATGCACAACTGAGGCACTCTTTCTGAGGAAGGGATGTCTTTATATCTTCTCTTTTACATGGTAAAATGACCAAACAACTATATCGTTATTGCATTTATCTCTTCCAATGACCAGTTATGATTTAAAATAATCTGAATTTTGCTATCAATAGAAAAGTCAAGGGCAGATTCTGTTAACATTTGACCAAACACCGCTTCTCTTTATTGTCACAAAGGGAGAAGTTGTTAATTAGAGACTTTTTTCTTACTGTTCATATTGATTTTCCAGAGTTTCAATAAAATGCTGTTTAAGATCTATAAAACAGCTTCCAGCCTTTGTGGGGAATAATATATGAAGATTCAGTGTTCCTCCCTGAGCCACATGCAGGAGCCAGGAGATGAAATTCAAGGTCTGGGTTACCCCAACAGCTTCCACCAGATATGCACATTTCTTGTCCTTGGAACTGCTTCAAGTTCACCAGTCTTTCTACATGACGGTGTAACATTGTGTCTCACTACAGGGCACTGCTAAGCCTCTGCATTTGATAGATTCTTTCAAAAATTCAGCATTCACAACATTACCCTTTTGTATGGTGGCCTAATCACACCATTAAGAGCTTATAAAAAGGACTGTCAACTGGACCAAGGAGGAATTTTGTAGTACCTTCGTTCTCTGGGAGGATTACATATGCAGGCATGAATATATCTTGAAGATTTGAAAATAATAGTTGCCAGGATGACCTAGCAGAATTGCAAATGTACCTGGAAACAATGGCCCATGCTTATTACTTTTCAGCACTCCCAGCACTTCAAATTCCCATCCCCTAAGTAGTGATGGCAGAGGAGCCAGATTGGCCCAGCCGGGCCGGAGGTGGGTCTGAACCCAGGAACTGGGGGAGCGTCCTCAAACTCTTTACTGGGTCTTCACTGCAACCCGCTCCCCCTGTTACCAAGCAAAAGCTGCCCCTTGCTAAACCAGAACAAAGGTAGATGACTGTGGGTGGTGCTGTGTTAATGACTGAGTGGGATTTGAGTCTTTTTAGGCCTACAGGATAAGATAAGGAAGGAATGCCGAAGGACAGTGGAAAATTATCGATATGAAGAAGTACATGTGGTGAAGCGGGGATATGGCAAGAGAACAAGGGAGCTGTGGTGGCGGAACAAGAACAGCCTGCTCACTAACAGGATGTTATGACCTTGAGAAACAAATCTTGAGGCTTGTCTTGTCTTATAGATTAATGATCTTTTTGTTAAGAAACAGCTAATTAAGTCAACCTATAAGGAGCTCAGTTTTTGCAATATGTATGTGATGATTATTTTAGTAACCAATCATTTTGTTACGCGTTGACAGTAAAAAGTATAAATGTCTCGAACATGTACAATAAAATTGGACATTTGCTTGCATCAAGCTATGTCTCCGTCTCTCAATCGCGGCAAATGGTGACCCCGACGTGATTCATGTGAAGACGCTGTCGGAGACAGATTAACGCCTTTACGGTGCCGGCTGCGAGTCCTGCAGAACTGGAGGAGCTGCTGAAACAAAGCGGGAGAGGCCGGCCAATCACCCCCGTCTGGAACGAGAGGTGAGCTGCGGGAAACTGGGAAATAGGGAATCAGATGAGCTCCCCAGAAAGAGACGTATATGACTTGATGAAAGCCCTGCTTGAAAAGCATGGCAAAAAGACTATTTCAGGCCAGGACCTTAAGCTAATTCTGAAGTGGGTCCAGGTAAAAATTCCTACTATTACGGCCTCCTCGATCTTTACCCAAGACGCTTGGGATGAGGTGGGAGTGAAACTTTGGGATGCAGCCACCTCTGGAAACGAGGAGGCTCAGCGGATGCTCCCACGATGGAGGCTAATTTATGAAACGATAAAAGCACAGAGTCAAGAAAAGGAAAAGCCCCCCACGCCCTCTGCACCACCAGCTTCGCAGTCTGTAGCTGTGTCGATTCCGCAAGTCTCTTCACCACCAGTTGCCTGTGCTGTGGGTTGCCCGCCTGAGGATGACCCTTTTGACCCCGGACCCATAGACCCTGAAAAGGAGCCTGATCTATTTCCCCCCGATCCTCATAACGTCTGGGGAGAAATCAAGCGCCAGGCGCTGAAAGAGGGGGAATTAGAAATAGCTCAGACTATAGTGGCTCCTGTAGTCTATCAGGGAAGAGGGGGAGCAGCTCAATGGGAACCCTTATCTTTCTCGGTCATAAAGGAACTGCGCCGTACGATTACGGAGCATGGGCTCTCTTCTCCTTATTTTGTAAGCTTGCTGTCCTCTGTGTTTGATACGTATGTTATGACCCCGCATGACTTGAAATCTCTTGTACGGTTGCTGTTAACTCCAACACAATATGCTATGTGGGAATCTCAATGGAGAACGGCATTACAAACGCTATTAAGGGAATATGTGGGAAATGCTAATGCTGCTCTAGCTGCTTTGACTATGGAACACCTTACTGGGACAGGGCAACACGCAGACCCTGCCGCTCAGGCAAGAAATATTCCCCGAGATGCCTTAGAAGCAATTCGAGAAAGAGCGAGAAGGGCTTTAATGAAAATCCCTGACTCTGAGAAACCTCAAAAGGTTTTTACTAACATTACTCAAGAACCCCGAGAGCCATACATGCAATTTATTGATAGGTTGAAACAGGCTCTAGATCGGCAAATAGATAATGCCGAAGCTCGGGAGATCCTATTGCTGAAATTAGCAGTAGAAAATGCTAACGCTGATTGCAAAAAACTTTTAAAATCGCTCCCGAATCAAAACCCCACGATAGTTGAAATGATAGAGGCTTGTAACAGGATTGGCACGATGGACCATAAATATGAGGCTATGGCCGCCGCTTTTGCAGCTATGCAGGGACCTGGGGGAGGTGAAAAACGAAACTGTTTTGGTTGTGGACAACCAGGGCATATCAAAAGGGATTGTCGTAATAACGGCAGTGGAAAGAAACCCTCAATGCCTAATGTTTGCCCTAAGTGTCAAAAGGGTAGGCATTTTGCTAATCAGTGTAAATCTAAGTTTGATGTGAATGGGCGTCCCATACAGGGAAACCGGCAGCTGAACGCGAACTCGCGGCGCGTGCAGACACAAATTCCGCGACCAGCTCCGGCGCCCTTTCATATGCAGGGGAGAGAGCAGGAGACCGGAGGGTTTCTGACCTCTGCCCAGCAACCACAGGGAGTGCCGGCTTGGACCTGGCAACCTCCCACACAGTAACTTTACTTGATTCCTCTGTTCATCTGTTATCTACTGAAGTTACTGGCCCTTTACCACCACAGACTCAAGCATTATTAATAGGAAGGTCGTCTGCTACCCTGTCGGGTCTTTTTGTATTGCCAGGAGTAATTGACTCTGATAGTGAATTGGAAATTAAAATCATGGTTTGGACTCCGTTTCCACCTTGTACCATACCAAAAGATAGTAAAATAGCACAATTGATCTTAATCCCTAAAGTAACTAGCCTCCGGTCTGATGGCCAGCCGAAACAAAGACAGGGAGCTTTTGGCTCTACAGGAGTGCCTGAGATTTTATGGGTCCAATCTATCACCCAGAAGCGCCCCATGTGTCGCTGTACTTTAGTTCGCGGAAATCACCGAGTGGTGTTAAGTGGGATCATTGATACGGGGCGGATGTTACAGTCATTTCCCAAGCTAAGTGGCCCCCACAGTGGCCACTAGCAAATGTTTCTCAGGCGCTGGCTGGGATAGGGGGCTATGGAACTAGCCGACAAAGCTCTGATTTGATTCAGATTCAGGATTCGAATGGTCAAACAGCTTCTGTTAAACCGTTTGTTTTGCCTGTCCCTATGGTTTTATGGGGACGCGATGTGTTATCTCAATGGGGAATGTTTATTCAAACTACCCAAAAGCCTTTTTAGGTGGGGCCATTGCAGGGCGTGAAACCCTAAAATTAACTTGGAAAACTGATTCTCCTGTTTGGGTCGATCAATGGCCCCTGCCTATAGAAAAACTTCACGCCCTCCAAGAATTAGTTGCAGAGCAGCTCTCTGAGGGACATATTGTTCCCTCTACGAGTCCTTGGAATTCACCAATCTTTGTTATCCGAAAACAGACTCGCAAGTGGCGCTTGCTCCATGACTTGAGAAAAATTAATGATGCTATGGAGGACATGGGAGCCCTACAACCCGGGCTACCATCACCAACCATGATTCCTCGTGATTGGCATTTAACTGTCATTGATCTAAAAGATTGTTTTTTTAATATCCCACTGCATCCAGATGATGCCCCTAAATTTGCCTTTTCAGTCCCTAGCATCAATATGCAAGCTCCTTTACAGAGATACCACTGGGTTGTGCTGCCACAAGGAATGAAAAATAGTCCCACGATATGTCAATGGTTTGTAGCAAAAGTGCTTAGCCCTGTTCGAACTGTAATGCCTGAAGTATTAATGTATCATTATATGGATGATATTCTAGTGGCCGCTCAGCGCCAGGAAATCATGGAGGAAGCCGTAGCCCTTGTCATGGCTGCTGTAAAATCAGCAGACCTCTGTGTCGCGCCAGAAAAGGTACAAAAGTTACCACCTTGGAAATATTTAGGATGGCGTATTAGGGCACAGACTGTTGTTCCCCAGCCTTTGCAGATACGAGCTAATGTAAGAAATTTACACGATGTACAGAAATTGTTGGGAACAATTAACTGGGTGCGGCCTTTACTTGGTATTACAAATGCAGATTTGAATCCATTGTTCCAACTGCTTAAAGGGGACACAAACTTGTGCGCTCCACGAAGCCTTGATAGTGCAGCTATGGATGCGTTACAAAAGGTTGCCACAGCAATTACCAGCAGACAAGCGCAGCGGTATGCACCTGAGTTGCCTTTTCAACTCATCATTCTAAACCCTGTGCAGCAACCTCATGCGTTAATCTTTCAGTGGGACAACCAGAAACCGGACCCTTTGTTAATTATTGAGTGGATTTTTCTACCCAACCAAGCTACAAAAACTATTTCGACACAGCATGAAATGTTTGCATCCCTTGTTATCAAGGCTCGACAGAGACTGTTAACTTTGACAGGGTCAGATTTTACCCTTATTTGCTTACCAGTAACAGCAGTTTATTTGCAATGGTTATTGCAACAATCAGATGCTTTGGGGACAGCTTTAGTCAACTATGCAGGTCAACTTACTTCGCATCCACCTTCTCATAAACTGTTACACGCTGATTTTCACCTATTGCCGATGCCAAAAAGAAGTGATCAGCCTCTGCAGGCTTTTACTGTTTTTACAGATGGATCGGGAAAAACCCACAAGTCTGTCATTCTTTGGTGGGATGATAAGTCTGGACGTTGGGACTCTGATGTAGAAACTGTACAGGGCTCTCCTCAAATAACAGAATTGTCGGCTGTGGTTCGTGTCTTTCGGAAATGGTCTATTCCTCTCAATGTAATTACTGACTCTGCTTATGTTGCAGGAATTGTTCAACGAGCAGAGGCCTCGGTACTCCGTGATGTCTCTCATGTCGCCTTATTCACTTTGTTACAAGAACTTATCTTTCTTTTGAACTCTCGTCATCATCCTTATTTTATTATGCATGTTAGGTCCCATACCTCCTTACCTGGGTTTATTGCAGAAGGAAACCGACAAGCTGATGTGCTTACGTTACCTGTACAGGTGTTACCTGACCGTTTAGCGCAAGCTCGACTTAGCCATTCTTTTTTTCACCAAAATGCCGGAGGCCTAAAACGACAGTTTAACCTTACGCCTCAGCAGGCTAATAGCATTATTGCCACTTGTCCCGACTGTCAAAGACACTCTTTTCCCTCTGTAGCAGGAGGGGTTAATCCCAGGGGTTTGCAAAGCCTTCAATTATGGCAAACAGATGTTACCCATTTTGCCGAATTTGGGCGTTTAAAGTATATTCACTGTTCTATTGATACATTTTCTGGGATGCTGTTTGCTTCTTGTCATGCTGGAGAAAAGACACGAGATGTACGCAAACATCTAATGCGTGCTTTTGCTACCCTGGGAGTACCCTCCCAGATAAAAACAGACAATGGTCCTGCATATATCTCTAAATCTTTGACTGACTTTTTTGTATCCTGGGGAGTTTCACATACCACTGGCATTCCTCACTCCCCCACAGGTCAAGCTCTGATAGAGCGTTCCCATCAAACCCTCAAACGGCTTTTACAAAAACAAAAAGGGGGAGTAGGAACTGACACTCCAGAGGAGAGATTACAAAAAGCCTTATACGTTTTTAATTTTTTGAATTGTTCTTTGTTAGATAATAATCCCCCGGTAGTTCGACATTTTAGCACAAACAACCTTTTTGAGCCCAGGGTGAAACCTCCAGTTTTGGTTCGAGATCCAGAATCAGGTAAGATAATGGGACCCTATCCCCTTATTACATGGGGCAGAGGTTATGCTTGTGTCTCCACAGAAAGAGGTCCTCGTTGGATTCCAGCAAAAAGTGTGAGACCCTTCAAAGAGACATTGCAGCAGCAACCGTCAGAAGAAACCTCAGAATTGATGAACAAAGATGAGAACATCACCCCTGAGTAACGGCAGTTTTGGAGGTTATTAAGCATAAAGCCTAGCATTCTGTTTTGATATCATGTTTAAAATGTATAGAAGAATAATTGGGCTTGTTGTGAGTATGGCTGTAAACATTGTGACAGGATTTGGTCTGCATCATATTGACCCTCGTACCAATGTGTGGCTTACATGGGCCAATCGCACTGGTACTACAGACTTTTGCCTGTCCCTAGCACAGGTTGGTGATCCATTTAGAACATGCTTAATTGGTTACCCTTATGTAAACTTGGATGATTTTTTAGGTTATGTAAACGACTCTGATTTATCGAATAACCTTAATAACGCCTATCGGCAATGGCGAAGAAACAATGATCAGGGAGAATGTATAAAGAGTAATTATTGGCCTGTGATACAGGGAGCTATGTTTCAACAAGGATTGATCCAGATGCTTAATGTCTCTAATCCATTGCCATTTCAAGAACTTGCACTTTGGGGATCCTTCCCTCCTCAAGGAGAATGGGAAGACATTTCAAATCGTACAAACTGTACCGGTATGCGCCCCACAATTCTACCTGTAAATGGGACTGGAGTAGTTTATTTTGGTGATGGATGGAAAAGATTTTTAATCCAGAGTGGCGATAAGAAAACATTGGACTCATTAATATATTATCAGAACATCACAGGCAAGTGTGACCATTGGAACATCTCTAGGAATGTAGGGTTTGGGTTTAGTGACGTATCTAATATTCCCGGACAGGTGCGATTGCCAAAAGGGTATTTTTTAATTTGTGGAGATAGAGCCTGGCCGGGAATCCCTGCCCGACCTATAGGTGGACCATGTTATATTGGGAAACTCACCCTGTTTGCACCTCGTATGAGAGATTTGATTAACCGTTCTCATGATAGAACGAAAAGAGAGCTTCGGTATTTACGACCAGACTGTGATGACCGTGTCCAACTTGGAACTTTGGGAGCAACTGTGGCTCTATCTCTTTTTATGCCTGGTGCTCAGGCTGCCGGAAATTGGAATAACATAAGAAAATTAGCATGTTGGGCTGTTAAGGAATTCAATACGACTTCTGACGTTTTGTCAGGATTAGCTCAAGATGTAGATAGTCTGCGACACGCCGTGTTGCAAAATCGGGCCGCTATAGATTTTCTTTTGCTAGCACACGGACATGGGTGTCAGGAATTTGAAGGAATGTGCTGTATGAATCTGTCCGATCATTCTGTGAGTATCCACAAGCAAATTGCTGAATTAAGGGACAGAATTCATGATGTACAGGAAGGGATAGATGGATTTGATGGATGGCTAGCTTCCTGGGGAATCACGGGATGGCTGAAAGATTTGCTTAAGCAAGGAATTGTAATAGTTATAATTGTTTGTGTAATAATAATCATGATTCCATGTATCTTGCAATGTTTGCAGAAATCATTAACCGCCTCTGTTAATAAGATTTTTTTTGTACGACAAGATTCGACGAAAGGTCCTGATGTGGAGAAGCAGGCTGATTTTAAACCTTGGAAGATGGCTGAAGATTAAAACAAAAAGGGGGAGATGTGGGTGGTGCTGTGTTAATGACTGAGTGGGATTTGAGTCTTTTTAGGCCTACAGGATAAGATAAGGAAGGAATGCCGAAGGACAGTGGAAAATTATCGATATGAAGAAGTACATGTGGTGAAGCGGGGATATGGCAAGAGAACAAGGGAGCTGTGGTGGCGGAACAAGAACAGCCTGCTCACTAACAGGATGTTATGACCTTGAGAAACAAATCTTGAGGCTTGTCTTGTCTTATAGATTAATGATCTTTTTGTTAAGAAACAGCTAATTAAGTCAACCTATAAGGAGCTCAGTTTTTGCAATATGTATGTGATGATTATTTTAGTAACCAATCATTTTGTTACGCGTTGACAGTAAAAAGTATAAATGTCTCGAACATGTACAATAAAATTGGACATTTGCTTGCATCAAGCTATGTCTCCGTCTCTCAATCGCGGCAGATGACATCCCCTGGTCAAGGTAGATGACATCCGCTACAGAAGTCAAGATTTCTGTTTTATGGTTCAATGCAATTCTTTCCAGTAAACACAAATTCAGCCAGGAGTTAGAGATAGTATTTCTCAATACTAGAGAAAGTCAGGAAAATTGCTAAGTTATGAGTGGAAATGTTTTCTAGTTACTCTGCAACTACTGTTAATGGAATGCTGTTTATAAAATTGCAAGACAAAATTCCTGCCGTATGTTCTACAAATTCATTAACTCTGATATAACCAAGAGATTTCTAGGACTAGGCATGATAGTTGTAATAGTTTAGTCAAATTCATGACTAGAACTCATTCTACCAGCAAAACCACACCACAGAATTTTGCCTTTACACTGAACAATGTGGAGTTAAGATGAAATGTATCTGATAAAAATTTTATAGGTCAAAAGGGAGCAGAGGGATTTACAAATTTGAGACATCTATTAGTCAGTCACCACATGCATAGTTCCTGTGTTAGAGCTGGAATAAGGACTTTGGCTATTCTACAAATTTATTAGAAATTACACCTTTGCAGAGTGAATCTCTTTTTCTTTACATGACTCCGGCAGATTCCTCCACTTAATCAGATTCATTGGATTTATGTGTTAATGGGGGATTTTTCTCAGACACTATAGTCTTACTCCAGTCACACTCCCCATAAACACATAAACACAGTTCCTCTTCATCACAGATTATGCACTCGAGTTTCTTCCATTTGATGAGGTCAGAAGAACCAGCATACCCAGAGTGTGGGAACTGAGCCTTACTCTGGGTAAACCACCTTCCTGACTATGGTGTCTCATCTGCCAAGAAAGTCAGAGATAAAATGCCAGCTTGGTAAACCTTTGTCCTGAAGCTCTGTGGTTATTCTTATATCCCTCTCTTCTCAATTGAGTCATTTCAACTTTTTTTAGAGATGCTATTTAAGATTAAATAAATTCTGTTCTCCTTATCTAGAGAAGACACTTAAGGTGACTAGACTTACTTGTCTACTTTTCATCAAATTAATCTGTATTTGCTTAAATATCCTTTTCAAGACTGGATTATAATCTCCATATATAGCTCTAAGAAACGCATTCCATTACTTCATATCCTCCACGAAGACTCCTGCCCTTTCCTCTCTTCATCATAAAAAAATTCATCAGAATAAATGTTCAAATTATGTGGGGAAGCATATCCTCAGTCATCTCCTACTCTGCTGTCAATCAAAAAGCTAGATTGATTGTAATCCAATTTCAGTATCCATATATTTCCTAAATATTTACTGAGAATTTGTATCCATCTTAATCACTGACAGCCAGCTTCATGGATGCAGATATTGAAGCGCACTTTTACTCTAAACTGGCTTTCTAGATTGTTCACTAGTATCTAAGAAATGGAATACTGAATCCTATGCACATAATAAATGTATTCTTAAACAATGTGTTTTGAGGTGTTTTGTTTTTTTTTCCTTCCCCCCTAGTAATTGTTATTTTCATTATGATTCAACAAAATAATTTTCTTGACACAAGACAACTGGAAATAGTCATGCATCTTCAATGACCTGGTCATGCAGATAGTGTGAACTGGAATAATTAGCCCAAAGAGACTTGTTATCATGTGATAAACCAGCAAAGTTATGTTACATGACATCATTGGACTGAGATGCAGAAATGACAGACTTACATTTCAAATCAGCTGAATAGTGATGGTCCAGTGCCAGATTATTATTCTAAGCAAGACATGTGATATATATATAATATTGTAAAGGCTGAGCAGATATCATGAGCCTCAAAGGGTCTGAACTACGACTTTCAGCTCCCAGGGAAGTGGAATGAGGGATTGGAGTAATAATCTATATACAAGATGTGATGCATTTTTACGTCATTAGCAAAAGCAAAATGAATACTCTACTTGTATAAGTCTACAAACAGTGAAAGAAATGGTAATCATATCATATCTATCAGATTTGAATTGATTTGAATCATCTATTTGATCTGCAAGATGCTTGCAGTGGATTTCCTGTTGCTAAAGCAACAGCTATTTTAGTTGTGAAACTAATGGACAAAATAATCCATAGGCACTTTAAAATATTATGTACATTTTTATTCTTACTGCATGTTATAAACAAACATATATTTGAATATGCTTTGCCAAATCAACAGCAAATACTTATGCTATGAATATATATATGTAGAGTAATTGTGACTCAAACATGTTTTTGCAAAATATTTCCTAAGTAGTTCAATTTGTAGAATTAGGAGTTATTATGAAACAGCTGTGCTATCTGAAGACAATTTTTATATATGTGGTACTGAGGAATAACCAGGGATTGAAGAATCTTATTTGGCATCTTTAGAATGTTTTCCAACCTAGACAAAATATGTATGTTTTATGCTCACATAGTTGTTCCAGCTGAGATAATAGATGATAGATGTTGTACATCCTAAGCAGGACATGGTTCCTTCCAAAAGGCCATGCAGTCCAACAAGACAAGACAGATGACGTTCTCAAGGAATACTGAGAATGCCCATCTAATAAAGTAACATATCAGTGACAAGACCAGAAAAGAATACGGAATTAGTGGACTGAGGAATTGTTGTTACTAGATGCAAACACCACAGATCCTTTCACAACCTGGAAAAACAGCTGTTACTGTGAAAGAATATGGCATTAAACGTGTTTGGAATGAGCTCATCTTGTGGATTTAAAAAGATTTCCATCTCTAAAGAGAGTGGGTTAAACATGCACTTCTTGTAAAAAGAGTATGACAGCAGATGAAACAATCAGAGGTGGAAGTAATGGTTGGAAGGTTGACCCAGGAGAGGGAAGAAAGTTCTCAGAAGGCCTAAAAGTACTGTTTCCATAGTATAAAAAGTACAGTTTTCAGTTGTTCTTTTTGGATTTGCTGCTTGAGAGGAATTGCCCTGAATTTCCATTGGAGTGCAAATAAAGTCTGAAAGACTTTGCATGTCAGTCATGCTGATATTAATCATCCCTAAATAGCAAGAGGCAAGAGCATTCTAATGCTAACTCTGCTGCCCTCCAATACTTCTGGGATTCCATGTTTCGTCAGTCAAATTTATGTTTATTCCAACTTTTCACTTACAGCTAGTAAAGGAAGGATTTTTTTTATCATATTACTGAAGAGCTAATAGCGCTGTGTAACAATCTGGCTTATGATTTCCAGTACTTTCTGATGACTAATTCTGTTGTTAAATGCTTCCAAATTACTACCATTAATGAGGTAATGCCAGTGTAGATACACATATAACCAATTATAATTTATAAATGGCATATTATTTATAGATTTATATACTACTTATAAACTATGTAAAATAAAATACAGATATATAAAAGAAAATACACACTAAAACATGCAGATAGAAATTTATTTAAGCTAATTAAAAAAGGCCCATGCCCCTGCCTTTTGGTTCCTAATATATCCAACTCTGTTGAATCATTTTCAACTCGTGGATATGCTAAAGGAAAGAAAATTAAGTAGGGTTATTTTATCCTTTTTAGTCTATGTATGAGGGCTTTTTTCCTTTAAGAAAATAACTCTCAATAGAAATAAGTTAGGGCACTATTCTGCTTCTCCATAAACTTTTATCCACGTTGTAATAGTAAATCTCTAGAATTTACTGGTTATTTTACAAGACTATCAATGTTAGTCTGCAACAGCAACCAGATTTTTATCAGTGAATGGCAAAAGGTCTGCTAAACTCTCGAAATCTTTGGAAAATAACCTACACAGTGTTCAAGAAATTTCAACTTTTTAACTTAAAGTTGAATCAAATCAATTCATAGCAGTGCGTCTCTCGTCACAATCTGTATAGACAGCTCAGGCCAACTAACATAGATGAATCCCTTTTTGTCTGCCTATCTCCTTCCTGTTCTCTCATCAGGGGGTTAGGATATGGAAATATGTCTTCCCACTGTGATACCACCAAAGAGAAGGACAGGAGGAAGCATTAAGTACAGAATGTTGCAGGAGTAAGTTTTTAAATTTTGCTACATTTCCTGCTTCAGCAATTCACAATGATGGTAACTGGCATGATTTTATACAATTCTCTTAGACTACAAATCTAATGGGTTTTTTTGATGTTCATTTCTATTGATATCTTGGCAGTCTTCAAAATGTTTCTAGAGAAGTTTTGGTAGGAAAAATAATTTATAACTCAACCTGAAAAGGTTTTTTTATCACCCTGGCAGCTTCCTTCCTAATATCTCTGTACCGCAACAGGACAAGGGATAATGGGATGAATCTGGAACACAAAAAGTTCTATTTAAACATAAGAAAAAGCTATTTTACTGTTCAGGTGAGGGTGAAAGAATACAGGCTGCCCACGGAGGGTGTGGAGTCTCCTTCTCTGGATGTCTTCAAGACCCACCTGGACATGTTCCTGTTCTAGGTGGACCTGCTTCTGCAGGGGAGTTAGACTAGATGATCTCTAAAGGTCCCTTCCAACCCCTACCATTCTATGATTCTATGACATTCTATTTCTGTGACACAAAGTCACAGTACCTAAGTTCGTACCTAACATGCCTCTTGAGACAGCAATTTGAGGACTGTTAAACAAATATGACAATTTGTTTTTTGGAATTATCAAAAAAACATTATCTTTACTCTTTCTAATTTGAAGTGTATTGCTCATTAAAACCAAACCAAAACAAAACAAAAAAACCCCAAAACCATCTCCACATAAACCACGTCAAACAAACAACAAAAAGCCCAAAATAAGATCACCAAAATCTCTCACTCATAAAACACTCTTGACCTGAAAATGAATGTGCCAGATTCCAGTCTCAAAGGTAAAAAGATCATAGTGTTAATAAAAAAAATTAAACTGTCTTTAGAAAGAAGGGTATAAACCACTTTAACATTAAATACAGGTTCTATATATCTAATGCAATTATTTACCATAAATGGGATTTGTTTGGAGTCACTGTGATTTATGCCACCTTACCTCCACAAAAAAAAAACAGTGAGGGTGATTGAGCACTAACACAGATTGCCCAAAGAAATAGTGGAGATATTCCAAAGCCATTTGTACTTGGTCCTGAGCAAGCAGCTCTAGGTGGCCCTGATTGTGCAGTGGAGGTGGGCTAGATGATCTCCAGAGGTTTTTTTCCAACCTCAATCATTCTGTGATTCTACTTTTTAATGAAAATAATTATATCTCTAAAGAACAACAAACTTGTTACATTCACTGACTTTCAATGCTTCCTTATCTTATTCAGGGATGAGTTTCAAGGAAGTCTGGAGTTTGTAGTCAGGACTTTCAGGAGAAAGGACTTGGTGCATATCTTGAAAATTAACATGTTGTTGAAAGCCTTGAAGGCTCTGTTTTACTGTGTCCAACAGCCCATGGTTTTAATGGGTCCATGGCCAAGGGATGTACTAGGTCCTATGTTATGTTGATGTCACCAGCAGTCCCCAGAACTTGTTTCTTTCCCTTGGTTTCTGCAAACATGTGCTGGCTGAGAGATGCTGATATATCTCTGCACAGAAAATTGCATCCTTCTCCTCTTTAGATAATGTTATTTTAGCACTCATTTTTTACTGCTCAATGTGGTTACAGATCTGAGGGTTGCTTTGGAAAGTCAAGGCCCACACACCATACATGAACTGTGATGAGGGAGTGAAGGAGGCAGTTAATGAATTTTGCTGCTTTTAGAGACTGTACAGTAAAGCATCTTTAATTTCAAGGACTCCAATTCCCCATTTCTATGCAGGACTGTATGGTTATGGTGGTGGAGAAGTGCTTTGGAAAGAAAATACAATAAACAGGATAGCAAATCAAACTGGACTCAGATCAAAAAGTATCAGAAAGCAGAGCATCAGAAAGTAGTAGAAGATACTAAAAGAGTTCCAGGACAGGTTAAGCCTGAAGAAACACTTTTAAGAAAAGAGTTCCATAGGCACAACCATCCACTTCCAAATATAAATGACATCCATACCAATCAGTGGAAATTCTGCCATTCGTTAGAACTTCCATTACTGAAGTAAATGAGATTTTCCTCTACCAGGCTGATCTCTAGACTACATATCACTAGGCTGCAGTCAGCACTGTGCATTTGAAGAAGAAACTGATACAGTCTGAAGAATGACAGAATCTCTGAGATATTACTAGTGATTTAAGCAATTTAGCACTAAAAGTAGCAATAATAATTTAAGATGGACCTTGTTCTCCTCAATTTCTCAACAATTTTCAGCATGATAGAGAAACTATTAGGATTATTTCATTATAATTATTAGTAAACATCTTATTTGCTATGTCTTTTATTTAGAAGCACAGCATTAACACCTCAGTCTAATTATGAGTGACTCATTCACAAATTCCAGCTTCATTGTTTTAAATGAAAACACACTCTTGGGTAATAAAATTAGCATCAGAATCTATGCAGAAACAAATTGAGTGGTGAACGCTTATAGCAGTGAACACTGAAGTCAGCTAGACACGTATGAGTATTGAAGAACCATTATATATTGTTCTGTGTATACTACTTGTTACAGTTGTATTTGACATAGGAAAATGGCTTTTGCTTTTGATTAGACAGCAGAGAAGTTGTGTTGTTCAGTGCCAGATCAGGATCTCAAATCTCAGGTGTATTTCAGCTAAGTAGCATCAAAAGAAACATAACATTAAGACACTGTCACTATGCTTAGATACAAAGTTACTATCCATCAGGTAGATAAACTCCATTTATCACAGCAAAACATTCACTAGCCTTCTGTCTAAGAAGAAAATTGCACCATACATTTCAAACCAGTTTTCTTCAAATGAATCAAATGAGTAATATCCAAAGTAGGCTTTTAAAGGATAAATACTTAAATATAGTATCATCAGCAAAATAAAATACCATTTGAGTATTCATTTGCCTTCAACCTACTTATATCTCATACTTTCAATGAATAAATACATTGCTAATCTATTAGCCCACAAAATAATCCATAATTAATTTAGCCAGGATAATATTGTCCATGATTTATGACTTTGCACACAGGAATTAATGTTTTGGCTCATGTGGGAGACAGAGAGAGCCAAGTATGGAAAAGCCAACAAAGCTTCTAAGACAGAGCAGGTACTGCTCTACCTGGTCAATATGCAATAGGAAGCCACTGTAGTGAATGGAGGATAGATTGTGCTACTGTTGTACAGAAATATGTTACTGATGCCTCTCCTAATGGCAATTTTCTCCATTCTAATGGGTTCATGCCTCTATGGAGTTCGTTGCTGCAGTTCTTACTGTGTTAAGCACGAATGATCCAGTTAACAGTGTTAACCAGACCACAGTTCAAATTACACCAGGGAAAGAAAAAAAAAAAAAAGATATTTGAAGTAAAAACACTCTTGTCAAAATCTTGAGTGGAAAGACTAAAATATTCTTATTTCATACAGATAAATGTCTATATGCACTGTAGATACAGTTTCCGATTAATGATCACTGAACATCAGTGAGATGTCATATTTTTCACAATAACGACACTGCTACGATTAAGAGGAGGGTTTTGTTTGGTTTCTGGATCAACTGAACTATTTAATTATTCTGACATTATCTGGAATGCAATTCCATTACTTTCCATCCATACATGACATTCGTAACATAATGCTGCTTACTATTTAAAGTATTAACACTGTAGTAAGATATTTTTGATATGTGCTAGTGAGATGTAAACATACTTGGAATATTCAAGAAAGCTTTATGATTTAAATAACTCTACAATACAATTTTCATCTCAGATCACAACGATTATCTCAGAGTTTACTGTGCATACTGAAGGTAATTTAATTGTAGTTATTCTCTACTGAAAGAGAATTATCTCCTTTAAAAAGAAAGAATAGGTTAATCACAGAAAGATACTACTGATTTAATGTGTTAAATATTTTTTATTTATCCTGGTAGATCTCATTTCATTTTCACAAACATTTTAAAATATAGTGTGGCTTCTGTGTTGTAATGCACTAGCTTGTCTCCCCCTGGAACAGACAATTTGTTACAGACTACTGACCTGAAACTTGATTCACAGAAGGAAGGAGAGCGTGCTAACTGAATCCTACAAGTCCTTAAGTATATATTTTCACTCTTAGCTGCATCTTCATTTTCTGTCTTGGATTCTGAGAAAAAGAAATAATTGCAACAATATTCCTTTCAAGTGACACATCTTTGGTACTTCCAAGGCATACTACCAACAGTCTGGTGCAGCCAGGTCATGCTGTTTTCTATATGTCAGTACAATTAAGGCCCTAAGGCATATCTTGTCCTTTTCCACTGTTGACTACACAATGACTTCCAGTTTTGATTTGCCAATTGCTAATCTTAGTTGACTAAAACCATAGACAAGTTCTCCTGAAAAACGGTTAGATTGCATTACTCAGTACATTACTCATAGGTTATACATCATTCACTCGCTACACTGAGCTGCAGTTAAACGTTATACTGATTTTTTTCTTTTTTAAAGCAATTTAAATATTACTTGTTGGCAGTCATCAGGTGTGGCACTACTGCTGTACACCTTTATGACCTCCTGGTACTTCATGTTTTTAGATGTGTCCAGAGCAAGTGGATAAATATACAGCAATGTCAGAATGCCATCTACAGGCTCTAAACAGTCCCAGTTTCGCTTGGTGACCTTGTCTTCCATTTTCCACCAAATTACTAAAAGGAAGAATCAGTGGAAAAGCAAACCACAGCAAACCTTTCCAATGAGAGTAAAATCATAAGTAACTCAAACAAAAGTCTACATTATGACCCTTCATAATGAGTTTTCTCAAAGTTTTCTAGTAAACTCTGACAGGAAAAATATGAAAATGGCCTTTCATGTAGTGTTTATGAACTCAAGCCATGGCCTCAAGTAAAGAAGTAAGGTAGTGAAAAAAAAAAAAAAAACCTTAAATAAGCTGTCCAGAATAGTGCATTCAAGTTGCACTACATTCATTTCTGAAAATAACTGGTAAAATGTTGGTCTACAGTGATTCGTGCCCCTATAACAAAAATGTGTCCAATCTTCCTGATTCCAACAGTTAACCATTAAATCTTTAGACATTCGAGAGCCACGGGATACACACCACATATTCTGGAGATCTAACAAAAAAGGAGCTCAAGTAGTGGTTCACAAAAGATGATAACAGGATCCTACTGCTCCACTGACTAGGGGATTGTCAGTCTCAACATATCCTACTGATTTGTCTCCCCAAAGCCAGAGATTTAGAAGTTTCCATGCCAGTTCAGCTTCCTTATTATTCAGATGACAAAATCTGACACATGATTCGAGCTTGTGATGGTTCACACACATCTTAAGACTCACTTTTCCTATCCTGTTAGGCTTGCCAAAGAGCATGGCTTTGAGCAGTCACAGACCTTGTTAAAGCTGACTGATGTGCCTGCCACTCTACTGTCAGGTTAAATAGAGAAACACACACACACACACATACAAAGCAGAAAATAAATATAGCTGAAAACTAGTAACCACAGCCCAAAGGCCTGAGTTATTTGGCATGGGGTAACCAAGAACACAAAGGGAAAATATCCATTCTTGCAAAGTATTACTCTTGTCATGTTTCATAGGCAGAGAGTCAGAAACAAAGAAGAAACTTCTGGCAATGTCTACATTTCAGCTACTTGTGTTTCCTTTCTTTGGGAATTTCTAAACAGTAAATCAAATAGCATTCCTAATGCAAAATACAAAAGGAAAAACAAAACTAAAAAAGCAAACAAACAGATTATTCACATATGGAGTGTAACATACTTTTCACTATCTTGCCTCTTCTCTTATAGGAACAGTAAGAAACCTGTTACACATGCTCCTGTCAAACAGATATTCATCTAAATCTATGGGTCTCTCCCACTGGCTTCAATTTATCCTCTCAAAATTGCTTCAGTGTTCTTCAGAGAGGCCAAGAATCTCTGAAATTACTCACATGAGTGTTATATTTAGGGCACATATATATGAGAGCTTTTGGAACATCTGAAAAAGCTTCCTTCCTAGGTGAGTACCAACATAGATGATGAAAAGCCTCTTTTATTATTTGTACAGAACCATCATACTGAAGAGAGATCTACATATAAATAGAAATATGTTTAAGAAAGTACAATTTGCATCAGTAATTAAGTTCCATAATCAGAAATTTTTTGCTCTCTTCTGAGTCAATCTTGTAGTCTACAAGAAGAGGGAAGAGCTACATCCATAAAAAAGGAAGTGTTTCAAGCCTTGACAAGGCATGATATTTTTTTGATTCAATAATATTTTTAACTCTAGGGATTGTCTGCTCTTTGAACAAAATAACTTTTATTTAAAATGTATATTTTGAATACTTTCTTATGAAAAAATAGAGAAACATCTCAGAGGAGGCAGAGTAACAGCTTGACAATAGACATCACAATAGAATGCATTTTTGCGTGCATTCTTACTGCAATCCTTTTCAAGCAGCAAAGATGATATATTATCTGAAGCTCTTGCATCTTGCAGTTGTATGAAACTATTATTTTGCTTGGCTTTGATGTTTCACAGAACTTTTTGAAGCAAAGAATCTACCATGACGAAATGGTATTTTCCAAACGCTTCCTTAGCTATATGAATGAGAAAACCTTGGCTAATCCTAATTAACATTGGCACTGTTGTTTGTAATCTTTGTACTGGTTTCTATATAACATTGTTTAGTAGCTTATTAGAGCTAATAAAAGTTCTACTTATTGTGCACAGGACCCACAGTTATTGGGGATACTCAAATTTAAATTGCTGGGGACAGGTGGCAACCAACTTCCCCACCTTGACCTTATAACTAGGTGGAGGGCTATGGCAGACTGTGGTCTGGGTGCAGACAAACGGGAACTGCCTTCAGGTAAATTTCTCAGCTGCACCTGCTTCTCTGTATGGGATGAAGGAAATCTTCAGGAAAGCTGGTCAGACAACAGATGGAGGAAAAAGAGTTTATGTAACTTGGTTCACATTTTGGCTCCAGTGTTTTTTCTCTTTTGTCTAAAAAAATCATTTCCAGTAGTCAAAGTGGATCTTAATCTCCTAGAGAATAAATGTATTTAGCTTTAGCTCTTTAAAATATTGCCTTTGCCAGTGAGTGTGTAAACATCAAATCTCTTTGTGTAATCTAGCCAAAGAGTGTGTCTAACATACTTTGTGAGAACCTGCTTTAGAGCTAGCCAAAGGAGATTGCTGCACAGAGGAGAGTGCTGCTTTTTGCCTCAAGTGCCTCAAATTCCTTAAGATGCCAGGATGCAGTAATTTCAGAAAAAAAGCACCTACTTTTGTTACCAGGAGAAACAATAGACCAGAGTATCACGCTGCCATGCAGAGGGACCTTCATGGCTGCAGAAATGGATTGACAGAAACCTCATGAAGCTCAGCAAAAGGAATTGCAAAGTCTTGCCTCCCAGAGAAGATCAACCTCAGGCACCACAACATATTGGGAGCAGGATACCATTTGCCTCCTTTGCAGCAATGGCACATTAATGAATCATGCTCAACTTATTGTCCACCATGACCCTTGGGATCTTTCCCTGAAGAGTTGCCTTTCAGCCAGCTGCTCCCAATCTGTTATGATGCCTGAGGTTATTCCTGCCCAGAGACCCAGCATGGAACTTCCCTGTATTGTACTTCATGTGCTTCGTGATGGTCCATTTATCCAACTTCTTGAGATCGCCTTGAATGGCAGCAGACTTATTTGGTACCTTCTTCTCATAATACAATTTTTCTTTTTTTCGCTTTTCAGCTTCTTTTGTTTTTGCTTTGTTTTTTTGTGTGTTGTTTTATTATTATTATTAAATCAGTCTTTCCTGCTTAAAGGGTTTTAAAATCAATTTAACACTTCCCTGGCATATTTTCTTTCTTTTTTTAATTATTTTTTAATTTTTATGTATTTTGTCCTGAGGATAAGATATGCACTGGTTCCAAAGCTGTTAAAGTTTGAAATTCTCAGAGATTCTGGACAAGTACAGAGTAACTAAGCCTATTATTGCACATGTTGGGTTTAAGCTAAATGCTTTATCATTAAAATTCAGAACTACTGCAATGGTACAAAACCAAACACAAAAAAAATATATGGAGAAAAAGATAAAAGAACAGCAATAGAAAGAGCTCTTGCTGGGATTTTCTTCCCTCTCTTTTTTTTTTTCAAATTTAAAAATAGCAAGTGACTGTATTGTTAAAAGAAAAAGCAGCTAACTATGAACAATGAAGGCCAAAAATTTAGGCAATAGCATTTCTTGACAGAATCAGCTACTATCTTCTCAATTTCCAGTCCTTTTTTCTTCTTATCCACTGTTTGACTACTTATTCACACATCTTTCCTCATTTGAACATAGCTTTCTTCAGTTTCTTTTAGATCATATATTACCATTCTAAACACTGTTTGCAAGTTGAGAAATAGTTTTTCCTTCATCTAAAAAGAATTCAGGTAGACCAAGGTCACTGTTATAAATTTGTTCATTCTTTCCTTGGATGTAAAGCTTGTGGAGAAAGGAACTCTCTTTTCTGTCCTTATTTGTATTCAGGCAGATATAACAATCTGAGAACATAATATTCACTTCTAATCACTGATAGAATACATATATTTTTAATATATTTTTATTTTGCAACATTTCATGTGAATATTGCTTTTTCTGTCAATCGGGGATCTGGTCATCTGTTCCTATTTTATAAATTCCTTTTCTTTCCCCATGTACAACAATACATCTGCATCATAATCACAGCAGATACATCTAAGTTTCAAAGGGCTTTTGATAGCCACCAATCTCCGATTGTGGAAGTTTAGTACAAGTTAATCTTTCTGATCAAAGCTGATAAATATTCTTTGGCTGATTACTCCTTTTTCACAAGGATAATTCACTAAAGTATCTGTACTACCAGGCCACATCCTCCAAGCCTAGGATCAGTGTGTCCTCACAAAGTAGAAAAACAGGAAAATGAGGCAGGACACCCCATGAATGAACAAAGTTCTGCTGGGGCAACTCAGGAGTAAGCAGCCATTTATGAGAGGTGGAAAAAGTGCCTGGTTTTTGAGGAGAATATAGGAACATTGCTAGAGCATGCAGGAGTGCAACCAGGAAGGGTACAATCCTTCTATAATTAAACCTGGCCAGGAAAGTAAAGGTTTTCAGGTACAAGAAGAGGTTTTCAGGTACATCACCAGCAAAAAAAATGTTTATGCGGAATCTGGGCCTGCTACTGAACACAGAGGGTGCCCTGGTGACAGAGGATGCAGAGGATGTTGAACTACTCAATGCCTTCTTTGCTTCAGTCTTTACGGTCAAGTCAGCCCTTGGGAAGCCCAGTCCAGTAAGGATAGTAGGATGGCCTGAACAACAGGGGATTTGCCCTGGGTGGAAGAGGAAGAGGTTAAAGACTTGTTGGACAAGCTTAACACTCATAAGTCAATGGGACCTGAGTGCTGTGGGAGCTGGCTGACATGGTTGTTAAGCCACTCTCCATCATTTTGAACAATCATGGAGGACAGGTAAGGTGCCTGAGGACTGGAGAAAGGTCAATGTCACTCCAGTCTTCAAAAAGGGCAGGAAGAACGACCCATGAAATTACAGACAGGACAGGCAAAGTGCCTGAGGACTGTAGAAAGGCCAATGTCACTCCAGTCCTCAAAAAGGGCAGTAAGGATGACCCCGAAAATTACAGGCCAGTAAGTCTCACTTCCATTCCTGGAAAGGTGATGGAACAATGCATCCTGAATGTTGTTACTAAGCATATGAAGGAAAGGGTGCTTATCAGGGGGAGTCAGCATGGATTCACCAAGGGGAAATCCTATTTAATCAACCTCATAGCCTTCTACGAGGGCATAACTGGCTGGCTAGATGAAGAGAGAGCAGTGCATGTCATGTACCTGGACTTCAGCAAAGCTTGTGACACTGTCTCTGATAATACCCTCATCAGAAAGCTGAGGCAGTGTGGCTTGGATGAGTGGACAGTGAGGTGAGTTGAGAACTGACTAAATGACAGAGCCCAGAGGGTGGTGATCAATGGCACAGAATCGAGTTGGAGGCCTGTGGCCAGTGGAGTTCCACAGGGATCAGTTCTGGGGCCACTCTTGTTCAATATCTTCATCAACAACCCGGATGAGGGGACTGAGGATACTCTCAGCAAGTTCCCTGATGACACTAAACTAGGAGGACTGACTGATTCCCCAGAAGGCTGTGCTGCCATTCAGCGGGATCTCAACCGGCTTGAGAGTTGGGCAGAGAGGAACCTCATGAGGTTCAACAAGGACAAGTGCAGAGTCCTGCGTCTGGGAAGGAACAACCCCACGCGCCAGTACAGGCTGGGGATTGATCTGCTGGAGAGCAGCTCTGCAGAGAGAGACCTGGGAATCCTGGTTGACAATAAACTAACCATGAGCCAGCAATCTAAACGGTGGATGTCAGGAGATTTCAAGTGTTGTCTGATCCATCTGGATGTGTTGGGTTTTTTTGACCAATTTAGGAATCACTTATAATCAGATAGTCCTCTCCAACTTTTTCTCTCTGAGATTAAATAAGTCCTCCTCTGGAGTCTCTTTCAAGTTAGCATTTGATGCTTATATCTTCCTTTTAAAAGTTATCTTTCATTTGGAATCATCTAAGAAACTCTTCCTATTTTTTCATTTGTATATGCTACATAGGCAGAATTCCTGAGAGCTTTTCCAATCTAAAACACGTCCTTCAGCCAATTTGAACTTACTTGACAGAGATTTGAAATTGTAGTCATGCCCTCTAGCTTTAAGTATAAAAGTAAAATTCTTTTCCCTCAGGCAGTAATTCTTTGTATACTTCTATGTTTTATGTTCCAAAAAAAGCTTTGAGTAGCATAGAGCAGCTGTGTACGATTTAAAGGAAACATTTTTTCAATTAGAATTATGTCCCTCTAAACAAGTGATCATTTTGGAATCCCATTCCTCCATCATTTTTGCTATTATACCTTGTTGTATTCAAGACATGGTTTCATCCCACTACAAATAGTTTGACGTTTATTGGATTATATAGGGAAATAAATGAAGCAGAAATTAAATATTTTCTTTTGGAATCAGAAAACATGACAAAGATCGACATTTTTAACAGTCATGTACTGCACAGCTTATTTTAGGTGTCTTACACATGTTGTTTTTTGGTACCAGTATATGCTACTGTTTGTTTTCCTCCAAGTTTTCAACACATTTTTGTTTTATTTAGAGCTATGCTCTCATCTTGTTATGTAGACTTCCAAATTCCATGTAGAAACTTGCATGATTAGCCCTTCAATTTCCTTCCAACCCCATTTCTATATGACACTCCACTTATTCCGTCTATTCACTATCTCCTTATATTATTACAATTTTTATCTGTCCCATTTTTTCTTTAGGAATGTAGAATTTTAGTGACTTTATCCACAGTGGATGAGTCACAGAAAAGTAGATTGTATTCTATATCTCTTAGCTTTACTTCAATTTAAAAATTCGCTCTTGACTTGACTTACTAGCAGCTTGGTCCTCTTCTGGCAAAGTCAGAAAGGTAATGGTCTGGAGAAAATTATTAGAAAGTAGATTCTAAATATCTCTTCCAATATATGAGCTAGAACACACCAAAGATGGAACAAAAGAAGAAAGAGGGGAAAAAAAAAAAAAAAGATAAAAGAAGATGTAATATACACATGGTGAACACGTTGCTACCAAAGATTACTCCTATTAAGAGTTTACTTGAGCTCAAAAGGAATCCCGAAAAATTAATGAAATATTAACCTGCTTAAGTTTACTGTAGACACAGAAAGCATGTCCAGCTCTGAGTTACAAATATCTGGGGCTAGTATTACATATATGGTGCCATTAATCATGTAATAGGAAGTAAAGCTTTTTACAAGCAGTTTGGAGAGAGACTGCTTTCTATACCACTCAGTCTAAAAGATAAGTGTGAAGTCATAATCACACTCAATATTTTAAAAGTAACTCCTGAAGTGAGAAAGCAAGGATCTGTAAGAAAAATTGACAAAAGTAATGAAATTCTGTGGTTTAAGTCCAAGTGTGTGAGCAGCAGAAAGGCACTCAAATTTATGTACTCAATGGTGACTTATCACTAGTGGAGATCTTTTTCTATCAGTATGAAGAGTGAGAGGATCCTCTTGACTTCTGTGTAGTCATGATTTTTCAACATTTTTTGCACATTGATGCAATCTACCTAGTAAGGATGCAGGAGGCAACAATGCTTGTGGGCCAGTCACTATAACACCATGCTGCACCAAAAAAAGCCCTGAGGTTTATATCTAATGACAGATACATGAAGTTATTCATTTTATCTTGGGACAGACCTCAGCTATATTTAATTCACGACATTGCCTTCCAGGATGATCCAGAGAAGAGCAATAAGTCTGACCACAGGGCTACAGAGTGTGACCTGAGTGCAGCATGAAAGAATCTAATTTCTTCATTCTAAGGAAGAAATAACTACCTTGAAATACATAAAAAGCTGACACAAAGAAGAACAAATTCTGTTCTCTGTAATCATCAGAGACAGGACATGAAAAAGCTAATTTATATTGCCATGAAGTATTTTTTGGTTAGGCAATAAGAAAATCCCTTTCAGTTTAAGGGCAGTTAAACATTTGATTCAACTACCTTGGAGAGATGGAGGAAGTTTCATCTTTGAAACTTTTAAGACAAATATGTCAGAAATAACACAGATACAGTGGATCCTGTCTTTGTAATGGAGCAGTCTAAGTGACCTCATAAGGTCTTTTCTGGACCTTTTCATTTTTGTTATTCTACTATATCCTGAAGATTGTGAGGCATTCTGACACAATAACAGAAAACACAGTAAAATATTTAAGTGGAGACCACCTTTAGAAATTTCACAATCACCTTACAACTATATCATAATCATTACACAAAAATAATTATTTATTAATGTCATGGTTTCATCTTAGTCAGCAACTAAGCCCCACGCAGCTGTTCATTCACTCCTCATCATTGGAATGAGGGAATCAGAAGAATAAAAATCAGAAAATTTGTGGGCTGAGATAAAGACAGTTCAATAAGTAAAGCAAAAGCGGTCCATGCAAGCAAAGCAAACCACAGAATTCATTCCTCACTTCCCATGGACACGCAAGTGTTCAGCCATCTACATGACAGCAGGGCTCCAGCACTTGTGATAGTTACTCAGGAAGGAAAGGTCATCACTCCAAACGTTCTCCCTTTCCTTCATCTTCCCCCAGTTTTATCTGCTGAGCACAACATCATATGGTGTGGGATATCTCCGGGGTCAATTGGGGTCAGCTGACCCAGCTACATCCCCTCCAAGCTCCTTGTGCACCCCCAGTCCACTCAATGGTGGGGTGGAGTGAGAGGTAGAAAAGGGCTTGACTCTGTATAATCACTGTTCAAAACATTCCTGAGTTATCAATGCTATTTTCAGTTCAAATCCAAAATACAGCTCCATAGTAGCTACTGTGAAGAAATTAACTCTACCCCAGTCAAAGCCAGGACAACTGGAAATCTAAAATCATAGAATAGTAGAATCATAGAATGGTAAAGTTCTGATTTATCCAGTGGTTTGAATGAATGTCAAGACATTGAACTAGTCTTGAGCTAATTATATGCTAGATGCTTAACAAATGATAAAAGACTATCTCACTTATTCTGAATTTCACAGAAATGTAGTCTGTGGGTTTAAAATTAAATTTTGAATAAGATAATATGGATATTTTCTTTTAAAAATGTCCACACTTTATACTCAAACTAAAACTATGATATCCAAGTCATGATAGCTCATTTGTTTATTGACTTGTATCAGAGAATAATAGTAATAACAATAAATGAGTTCCTTTTTCATATTGCACCACATGCTGACAGAAATTATTTCCATGCTTAAAATTGTTTTCATATTTCAATTCCCTCTTTGCTCCATTTTTTTTTCTCTACGAAAACAAGTTCCTTAGTGACTGCACCAACATCCTACAGTATGTTTTGTGATAAAATTACTGTATAGTCTCTGCTTTATAGGAGATGTCTAGGCTTGAAACTCAGTGCTTCCAGAAAGCAATGCAATACTCATCTCCTGTATTGATTTTTCACAGAGTAAAATATTAGAAGATTTTAACTGTGACTAAATAAGATTTCTTTCTATACATTCCTTCTCTGATGACTTTCTCATCATAGCTATAGCCTTGTAAATTAGAAATTAACATTTAAGGCACAGAACAGCTTGATTAGGAATAGTGACATTAAAATAGAAATATACATGCTCTCTGTGTTTTGTTCTAGGAAAATGCTGATCCTTCTGACTAACTTACAAGACACTAGAGCTCTATTGATTCACAAAGCAAGTAACTATGACTAAATAAACTTAAGATGTTACTACTGTACCAAGTAGCAATAATTTTATCAGAAGCTTTTTAGTATTTTTTTTCCCTGTACCTGAAAAGTTTATATCTCTCAAATTGTTCTGTATATAGAAGAAACAAAGAGAGATCAAGAATAAAGTGGGGATCTTACATTTGCTTGAATGAAAGATGCTGAACAAATCCATTCAAACGGTAGAAAATTTTGACTGAGTCAAGCAAAGGAATCAAATTCTACTTTATCTTTCACACCTTGTTGATTTCTAGAGCTAAAGGGGAGAATCTTCTTCAACAATTATTTAGTTCTCTTTCAATCATCTGTCAAGAAAGTTGGAACTAGATGACTTTCAAACTCCTTTCCAACCCATTTATCCTTCTTTAAGAAATAGTGTTCCTGTATCCACAATACGATATGGAAGAGGAAGTAAAAAATTTTACCATATCAGAGATAAACTTCTGTGAAACCTAAAATCCCTAAGTAAATATTACATATGAAAAGTCCTTTAGCAACAGCAAGGAGTAAAGACATAGAAGTGAGATTCCAGCATACTGTGCCTTATGGGCCTCGACTGTGCATCACGCAGTCAGTGGAAGAATATATGCTGGGAAATGATAGTCCTTCAACAGACTTAGCATCTACGTTATTTTACTCTTTGAAATATTTGTGGTTTATGTGCAAAATTAGTCTTTGCCTGGAATGTCTTGGGAGATTTTATTGTGTCTGAGCACAATTATGGAGGCTGAGTTTAGCTGGTTGACATTAATGATTACTGACCATACTGTATTGCTCTGTGCCCTGCATTACTTGTGCTCAAATTGTTGGCTGAATGTGACTAGGGTTTAGTTTCCTTCATGTCTAGCTGTCATGATGCACAATCAGTCATTTAACAGAGGTACCTGAGCATAGACCATCTGCAGTTGGTTCTCTGAAACGAGGTAAAGCTGAGTGTTACAGCAGATATATTCATAGGCTTTTAAAATCGTTCCACTCTAACTCTGTGGAAACCATCAGCATTGGCATAACATAAAGTCATTGACATAAAGCCTTTCTCACAAAAACCTACAGTGGCCATTTATTCTTCCTCAGGTATATCTACTGCGGTAGACATTTTCAGTTCTTCATCATTTTGAAGGCAGTGAGTCATGTAGTTTTTCTTGGCTTTACCTTCCTGAAGTATACCCTTAGCTCAGGATACAGGAGCACAAGGTAGATTATGTGTCCTCAAAATTCATCTATTGAGTGATAACACAATGCCTGGTCTCATTCCACCCTACCTTATAGTGGTGGATCTGCAACATCATGCAGGATCAGCCTCACCTTTCCACTTTCAGCTGACAGCAAGATGTGTTCATAATTAATGTGGTAATAAGTTTGGTGTTCTGTTAAGTATAATAAAACAGTTTCTGATCTTCTTAGACTGTAAGCAGGTTGAACATGTATTTGTCAATCAAATGCTGAGAGGAATTAACTATAGATCTGTATACCTTTATCTGTTTAATCTTATTTTGGAAATATGTTTATTTGAGAGCAATACAGTCATCCAGCAAATCACAGCGAGGTGTTTAGCTCTTCTTCTTTCCTGTGTCCAATACAGTACTGCCTGTAATTGTATACTTTGTAGAAAGTGAAGTGAGTGAACATACAACTCTTATGTGCTTTAATGTAAGAGGAATTGAAACACAGGAGTGATTTTCCATCTCTAACTTTATTGTCATAGCTCCTGTTTGGCTGCTTCTCATTTCAAGTGCAGTATGCCAGAAAGATTCTGTGTTTTTATTGATTGTTGTTGTTGTCTTAATTAGCCACTGTAATGGAATTAAGTGGAACCACATCTTGCTTGGACTCATGCATGGAGAAAATATAAGGACAAAAATCAAACAAACTTGCAATCAAAGGATGTGAGAGGAATTTTGCTTGTTTTGAGCCCTTTGAGAGAGGAGAAGCTGGAAAGTAAAGGCAGAAATGACATTATTTTAATTCTGAGTTGATATCATTGGACATTTGGAAAAAATGCAATGCTAGGGGTGGATTTAGATGATATTAGCTAATAGAAGTGTTTTATGATTGCAGTCTCAAGAGAGTGCGTCTATATTGTAAAACATTAAATGAAACTATAGTATCATTTACATGGCTGGATCATTCAGTAACACAGACAGAAATCAGGTTAAACATTCAGTCTCCTGAAAATATGCACCACAAGTCTTACACAGATGTCTGAATCTTTGATCACTGTAAGTAACAGTATTTGCAATCATATGAAAGCCATGCGCATTTTTAGCCAAGTACAATGCCCCTGACAGCTGTCATTTTTTAACATTTAGAGTATGGTCGCTAAGAATATTCTTAATATTCTCAAAGAAAACTAGAGATTAATTGACTAGGATTGTCCTCTTATTGTTCATAATAAACAAGGGGGAATTGTTAGGCAGTGTGTGATTAGAAGGTTCCCTCACATCTCCTGTAATTATGAGGTGAAAAAGATAAGACAAGTTACTAACCACAAACATTACCTTTAAAGATACCCAAAGATTTTTTTGACAATTCATATAAAATTTGTGTCCATTAAAATCATTTATAGTCTCACAGGTCCCATGACAATTGTCTGTCCTCTATTTCTTTTGTTCTTTAAGCAAACCCAGCTACCTCTTTCTTTCCATTTTAAAAGCACTTTTCAAGCATATATACCTTAAAGCATGATGGACTTCAATCACATAGATTAATGTGGGTGAATTTTGGCTAAAAAAAGTTAAATCCTTTTTATCATGGGAATTTAACTCTCACTTTTTTTCTTTCATTCCTTGTCAAGCACCAGGTACTGTAAACTTCAATAAAGCTTTTTATTCAAAAGGAATTTAAGACAGAATGAACTGTTGACATGGTTCTTGCTTACAGTAAGGAGTGGTTGATTGAATTTAAAGTTTCCATTTATTGACATGGAAAATAGCAGCTATTTATATTAATTTTATTTTGTAAAAGTAAATTATCCATAGAAAGTGTTCATGGTTTTTAACCAGGAAAGTATTCCACCTTTACTTATCAGGTAAAGTTCTAATGTAAGGGATAAAAATGGTTGATGTAAGGGATACACATTCGAACTCTGTGAAAACAGTGTTTACCTGTCTCAGAAGCCTGAAGGAGCAATAGTGGATTACCTACACAATGGATGCCTTTCTACATTTACAGTTTTGGCAAATAGTAAAAGCAAGGATAACATACACTACATGTGTGTATGAAGACATGCATGTTCTCGTGTGGTGCTATAGGCCTCCTTTTTTTAAGAAGAGGGCAAAAATGAGTGTCATAGTCCTGCAAATGCCCCACAAAAACATATTTTTATGACTTACTGTGACTTACTGCTTTTTCCCCCCATAGCTGGCAATTGAGATAAGGAGAAATATGAAGAACATTCTTTTCACGGAATCACAGACTCTCAAGGGCTGTAAGGGAGTTCAGAAGATCATCTAGTCCAATCTTCCTGCCAGAGCAGGAGTAGGTCACACAGGAACTCATTCAGGCAGGTTTGGAACGTCTCCAAAGAATAAGACTCAATAACCCATGTGGGCAGCCCTTTTAGTGCTCCATAACCCTCATGATGAAGAAATTCTTCCTTGTATTTCTTTGGAATCTGTTATGTTCCAGTCTGTACCCATTGCCCCTTGTCCTATCATTTGTCATCATTGAGAACAGCCTGGCTCAACTCTCCTGACAACCACTCTTTATGTATTTGTAAACATGAATGACATCACCACTCATGTTGTGGTTTGACATAAAGCCATTTCTGGTAATGAGGAAGGGGCTGTAAAGATGACTCCTGTAAGACGTTGCTTGAAACTCTTCCCATCTCTGAGTCAGACCCACTTCTGGGGCTGAGCTAATTGGGCATCTCCACAATTACTTTTAAAGAAGAAGTTGGATGAGGAGAGTTCTTCCTATTCCTTCTTTTTTCCTTCTTATTCCATTTTTCTGGCTGGTAGTGGTGCAACTAGTTGGAAGAGAAAGAGAAGCAACCACATAGACTCCAAATTCACTGAGGGAAGAGAGGAGGAGGTCTGCTGGAGCAGAGACTCCCCTGCATTCTGTTGAGAGGACTGGTAATGCAGAGATTTGTTTGCACTTTGTAAAAGACCTAACATCAAGGGCAGTGACTCACTTCATTAAAGACCTCATGTCAGGGGCAATGACTATGGCCAGAGGTGGTTGTGTCCTGTGTGAGGGATCCCATATTTATATTTCTGTCATTGCACTTCATACCATATGGACTTCAACCATTTAACTTGTTTCCTTGTAGCATGTCTCATATTGTGTGACCCAATTTTTTCTGAGTGCCATGTTGTCAAAGGATTTTCTTTTCAAGTCCCTGGACGGAGCTCTCTTCCAGGGTCACAGTTTTTCAGCTGCCGTCCGGAGCAGTTGGTTGGGTTGGGTCCTGGGTGGTGAGCAACTGTGTCATGCACCAGTCTTCTTTGTATAATTCCCTCACTTTTGTTATAGCTGTTCCTTTTCAACTTATTTTGAATTTTTTTCTATTAAAATGTTCTTATTTCAACTTATGCAAGCTCTTTTCCCTTCTCATTGATCCCCTCCCCATTCCATTAGGAGGAGGAGGAGTCATGGGATTTTTTTTTCCTTTTTTTCCCAGCTGGACAAAACCACGACACCTCATTCTCCTCTTCTCCAAGCTAAAGAGCTGCAGCTCCCTCAGCCTTTCATCATAAGGGAGATGCTCCCCTCCCTTAATCATCACACAATATTCCAGATGTGATCTCACAAGGGCAGAGTAGAGGGGGAAGAGAACCTCTCTCAACCTACTGCCCACAGCCCTTCTAGTACACCCCAGGATGCCATTGGCCTTCTTGGCCACAAGGGCACATTACTGGCTCATGCTCATCCTGCTGTCCACCAGGATCCCCAGGTCCCTTTCTCCTACACTACTCCTTAATAGTTCATCCCCCAACCTGTACTGGTACATAGGAACCTTCTTTCCCAGATGCAAGACTCTGCACTTGTCCTTGTTGAATTTCATTAGACTTCTCTCTGCCAACCCTCCAGTCTGTCCAGGTCTTGTTGAATGGCAGCACAGCTTTCTGGTCTTGTCTTTTCTATGCTTAAATATATTAAAATTATCCTATTTTGGGGGGGGTTTTTTCCTAGCAATTACCTAGGTACTCTGAAAGAGGATGGACAGCAATGTCATTCAGAGAACATGAGAGAACGAGAAAGTAACAGCAGAAACACACTAAAATGTATCTGTTGCAAGAATCATTATTGACCCCAGAAAACAAGGAGAGTTCCAGTAGTGTCCTATGAAATAAGATATTTAGGGAAAATTATGTTTTCTCCCAGCACATCACCACATATTTTAGAAAACGAGTCATAGTTTTGTGCTTTATTCTTAGTGCTCTGTCTGGATGCAGCCACGTAACATCCAATTTTGCAATAATTTTTGAACATGTGATGCCTTAGTCACTCATTTCTAAACCTGCTCATTACTTTTAATTATTCTGACTTCCTTTCTAAAGCAATACAACATGTTCGATTGAAGAAAAGCACCATACAAGACTCAGATGTTGTATTATTTCATTAAAGGCCATAATTTCTGTTTGAAAATTCATTGGCATGAAGGAAACTAATTGTTTAAGTCTAGAACATCATCTGCAAGGTATCTGAAATGGAATTAATATTTTAATGCCATATTTGATGGTTATGTATTTCAGAACTGTATTTATTTAATGCTAATGAACTAGGTAATTTTTCACCAAAAGAATTTCAAAAGACATCTAAACATTATAAAATAAAATAATTATGCACAGTTTTTTTTAAATCTCATACTGCATTGTTCAGCTTACATCGTTGGCATCACATAGTAGTGCAGGATAATAGCTCCTGGATTTATATCACAATAGCGGTCAGAAAAAACAGGAAAAGTCTTTTTTTTTTCTTTCTTACATAGGTTGTGTTTGTACCAGTTGTAAAAGTTAGTCCCAAAAACATTCTGTTCTTCACAGGAGGCATAGAGAGGGCAATGTTTTAATTCTGGGTCATGACATTCCTATTTCACTCATGTATCTATTGAAGACTCTTCAACTTGCCTTCTGCAATGGCAATCAGTAGACCTTGATAGTATCATAAGATGTAGAAACTCTCAGCCTTCTTCCATGCTCCTCATTCTCCAAGTGGGTAACTTTTCTCTTCATGTTTCAGCTGTGTTTATATAAGTCACTCTCTTGTTGTCAGCTTTGGGTTTTGTCTAGGTTTTGAGGGGATGTATGTGAAATATACACCAGACTAAAGCAGCAGTTGAGGAGTAGGTGCAAAAGGAACAAGGATATCTATTGAGGCATGAAGGAAAAGGCTACGCCAAAAAATTCATTCTTCTTACCAGGTGTTCTGACCAAAATAGTGAGTTCTTACTGTTATGCATCTCAGACAGCAGCTGCTGGGAAGTTGATGCTGAAGCTATACAAAATTACTTGGAAGAAACAGAAAGCAGACTGAGGAACAGCAGTGACATGAGCCAGGAGTGATGGCCAAGTCAATGCACAGAAAGAAAGATACTGCTGAGATGAGTTTGGAATGAGGGGAATATCCTCACTGTGCTACTCCTGCTTTCAATGATGGATTTCCTCAACAGAAAGTTGAGACGTGTGACATATATGCCTTTCTTCTCCTGTTTCCCACCTTGCCATGAAGCATTTCTGAGATAGCCGGCTCCCTTCCAAGATGATCCCTCTCTGACAGAAGATTGAGGAAATCTGGACTCTTTTGTGGGGATCAACTTTGGTATCATCAGTCAGAAGTCAGCATAACTCAGCCAGTTTTACAGTCAGAAGGTGCTGAAAAATGGGTAGAATAAAAGAACTGGCAGCTTGCATGAAATTCATCAGCAAACATAAATCAGTCCTGTCTGTTTACTGTGAGCAGTTAAATCCATTTCACTACAGCGAGAAAGATGACTTTCTGGCGGGCAAAGAAAAAATCTGTTGCAGAGACACATTGCCTCCACCTCCATTTATTCAGAAGCTGATTTTGCTCCAGAACAGTCTCTTCTTCCATGAGCTAAGCACTGTATTCACCTACAGCTCTTGAAGCATTCAAAAATCATACTACCCTCAAATCCCATCTGGTTCCTGCTTCTGCAGTCTAAGTCAGAGCTTTAGTCCTAAACTATCAGAAGAGCAAATTGAAGGCAGTCAGCTGAAGCCTATTTAAAGGGCACCCGTCCCTGCTGCAAACATGCATATCAAAGACTGCAGCGTGTGACTGAAGTTTTCACCCCCCTGAGACAGGTGCTTTTCTGACAGTTGCCAGAGTGCGGCCATCAGCAAACCTGGGTTTGAACTCAGCCTCTCAAAAATGATAGTGCAGTTACATCAGTCCTTTAGACAGCAAAGAGGGGAATCCAAGTTTTCTATCCAGGAAGTCACCTATTTTGACACAAAACTGGGGCTGCTAGGCTAGTCTTGAGCCACAGATCTTCCAGAGTCATACTGTAAGTCAAAGCTAGTCAGGCATAAAAGGATTCAAGTGTTTTCAAACTTGATTGTTAAACAGAAGGTTGTAAAGAGATCAAAGCAGAACCAAGAACTTAGTCACAATTGTTCTTATCTTGGGGCAAAGGCTCCAGGTAAATATACTTGGCCAAAGACTGCATGGAAGGTTGTAAGAGCATCAATAAGTCTACGAAGCTTTTTACAAGGAAGAGAAAACATGAAGTTATATGACTCTATGTAAAGGTTTTATAGCATTTTCCTTTTCACTTTTCAGGATCCAAATCCAACTCTGGAGTCGGAAGAGTCTGGCAAAAGCTGTCCTTTCTTCAAGTCACTTTTGTGGGTTGTTACATAATGCCAATATAGGACCAAAAAGACAAAAACCTCCAGCCTTCAATGGATTAGTGCTTAGTTCGTGTTGTTACCTGAAGACATATTATTCAGGTGAAGCACTGCCACTGCAATGATATGTCCATACAAAATCACAGTCTGGGCCTTCTATGAGTCTTTTGCTGTGTTTGCTTGGATACAGTTTGGATAGGGGGGGAAAAAAAAAAAAAGATCATTAAATAAAAGGTCCTTAAATTACATTTAGTGCCAGAGAGAGGATGATTTTATGAAATGGAGAGTGAGTCTGAAAAGAAAAAGAAAAAAAGTGACTCTGTTCTGAGACAGAAACCTTTGAATGCCCCGTATTCACTGGGAAGTTAACATGTAATTTAATAATTCATTAATTTTGCTCATCTGTGTCATTTTGGTGGCATGCAAGGTACCAGCACATTTCCAGTATCTTTCTAAACAAATCCTGAAAATATAAGTCTGCAGATGAGTATGATAAATGAAGATTTTAGAGGCACAAACACAGCAGATTCTCAGTTCTTAATATTTTTTAATTTAAACATTGAAATTAATTCCTTAAACAGGGCTCAGTATTTACAGGTAGATCATTTTATTTTTATGAAAGTTTACTGAGCAGATTCAAACAAAATAGTTGTAACAGTGGTGAAACACTGGAAAAGGTTTCCAGTGGTGGTGGTAGTTGCCCCACCCTTCGAAATATTCAATGTCGGGTTGGATGGAGCTCTGTGAAACTTGATATAGTTGACGATGTCCCTTCTGACTACAGTGGGAGGTTGGATCATATGACCTTTAAAGGTCACTTCCAATCCAAACTGTTCTGTAATTCTATGAAGCACCTGAGGATGTGATTCTCGTCTCTACTGCTGTGTGTTTAGCATCAGTGAGAATATAATCTGTGCTGTAGAAAAACAATTGGTCTTTACAGGTAGACAGAATGACAGGCAAGCTGCTTTAAACACTGAATATATTAATATCATAGCTACTATTGCACAAGACTTTTAGTCTAATACTATTGGGAACCAAGATATATGCTGGAAACTCTAAGGAAAATACCTGTAGAAATTACCAAATTTCCAAGTATATAAGATTATTCAGGTATGAAATTTTTTTGGCCCAATTAACACATCTACAAGGCAGCAATATGTGTCCTTGCACATATTTTTTATTTATGTAAACTTAAATATTAATGTACCCAAAAAATTCTTGCCAGTGTATCTGTAGTTTTAAATTAAAAAAACATTCTTCCTGAAGTACAGGGTTGCATTCCACATGAAGCATTATGTCACACAGTCTGGAATATCAGTATTGAAATGAGGTTTATATAAACCACAAATGAAAACACATTAAGTCGTTTGTGTTTTCTGGATGACAAGTACCATAGTTTTTAACTTCAGTTTCCAGACAAAAAAGTCAAAGGAGCTGCATGTGCACACTTCTGTTCACACAGTGGGTGGTGATGGCTCTGCTGTGTATAGCATGGTGTCTAAAATGGAAGTGAGCCTAATAAGATATGGTAATTAAACATGATTAATCAGACACATAATTCTCCACTGTGGCCTCTGTGAAGCTGTAAACATACTGATGTTCTGTGTTACAACATAGTACTTGTGAAAATTCAGCTGCTGGTGCTCTTCAGGTTTTCTTGGAGTGAAGGTCCTCATTGTTGATAGGTCAGCACATGGCATGTGCCTATCTGCCTTTTATCCACACTGTCCAGCTATCAAGGCACCCCTAGACAGATCCAAAAAGGAGAAATCCCACAGATTTCCGGTATTAGCTATGCAGATATTTGCAGCCATACTAAATTAAAGTATCAAATATATAGCATGGCTTGATCTTAAGAGATAAAATATGCTTTCATGTGACATGTAACAGGGTAATCGAGATGCTTAGCACTTCCTAGTAGTCTGAACCATGCTATTTGTTTTGAGGTTAAGTTGCTTCCAGTACTCAAACTATTATGCCTAAAGGAAACTTGGATCTCTGAATATGTTAGGAGTATGTCATTTAGATATAACCTGAGTACTGGAAGGCAAAGCTAAGCCAAAGGAAGAAAGATTGAGAATAGAGATATGGAGTTAAGAGTCCACTGAGACTGGTCAAACCTCTGGGAGATTTCAGCAGAACAAAGTTGTGAATCACTGACAAGAGAAAAATCTTGTCACAGTGACTCACAAAATGATTAGCACTACCACAGTGTACAAAAAAAGACTTCATTAGAGCTAAGCCTCACAAAGACTGTACCCTGTAGCTATATAGTACTGCTTTTACTAAAATAAAACACTTGTTACATAATTTTTTTTTCCTATGTGGAACACCATAATGCTACACTGCAAATATATATATATAAAAGAGCAATATCTTTTATTTCCTCAGGAGGACTGTTCTCATGAAATCTGCTGCCTCAAGTCTTGTAAAGAAGGCATTCACTCAGGCTTCATGATGGCCTGCAGATGTCAACCCTAAAAATTCACATCATGGTCATCACTGTTTAACATCATGAAAGTCGTTGCCTCAGACTTCTCTGTGGAAGATTGGATTAAAAATTCCAATACTGTTTGTCCTGTATCTTTATTATTTTCAAGGTTACTTACCTCAGCCCAACGTGTTCTTGCCTGAAAATATCCCACTTCAGTGTATGTGGAGAGTGGGACCTGAGAGTACTCCAGCTGTTAAATAGTATATGCTCTGACAATTCTACCCTGAAGTTGATTTGAGGTCTACTTCTACAGCCCAGTGTTGCTACAGCTAACAAAATGAGCCTTACTAAGACACTGGTCTCTTATTCATCAAGATCTGAAAGGGCAGGAGATCTGACAGATCTGGCACAGGAAAGGAGGTAATAATACATAAAGGTAAAAAAAGGAATCTGATGTGCAGGCAAAAGGATTAAGGAGAGAAATCTAGCATGGGAGGTATGGGTCAAACTCAGTTCATCCATATACATGAAATATTACTATATTAACATTGTATATATATGTGTGTGTGTGTGTATAAATATGTATTTTACATTAAATCAGCAATAATTTCACAAGATTTTGTCTTATGGCATTGGAATTCATTTTCCTTAGGATATAGTCTGGGAGAGGAATTGAGGATTTTGGTGTGTGGAGAGTTGGAAAGGATAGAAATTTTTCTGTAGCATGAGACAATTTTTTAGAAATTTTACAGCTTATGTTATATTGTTGCACATAAGGCTGTTATAGACTAAGACAAAGTTTTTAGCTTTATTTGTAGCAATATCTATATATGGATACTACTTTATATAGATAAAAAGATGAAAAAGACATATGAAAGGATATACATTAATATATAATTTATGGCATTAAATAACATAAATCATCTACCTATAGATCTATATGTAGATATACAGACATAGTTGTGACATAGATTTAGATATATGTACACCACTTGTTTAAAAATACTTAGCCGTAGTCTTCAAAATATATCATAAATTTCAGGCAAGCTGTCATTACAAGGACAGCCATAGGACTACTGTGTAAACAAAAACAACAATTTCTTTCTGCCTGAAGCTTTTCACAATTTGCCTTGAAACCTGCACTCTTGCACAGATAACAGAAGAAAAATTTAACGTGTGTCAGGATAAAAAATAACTAAAAGAGTTTATATTTAAGAGTCTTGCTTGCTAAAACAATGTGCCTTTGAGCCAAAAGAATATTTCCACCAATATAAGCCAGAAGGCATTCTTTGATCATCAGTCCAGGCTTTTTAGAGTACTTAGAGCTCTGACATGGCACTCTGCATTGTCAATGGAACTGCAGCTACGTTTCACTGAAGGGACTGATAATATTGATATCATCCAGATGCTTACATTTACTTTACTTACAGACAATCCTTTCAACCAAATACCTTTAGCATATGTAGAACCATTTTTTGTTATTTTCTCTGAATGCTATGCATGCTTATTTTCAGAACGGAAAAAAAAACAACAGAAAATAACTGATGAATTGTTTGACTGTCACAGAATCATAGAATGGTAGAGGTTGGAAGGGACCATTAGAGATCATCTAGTCCAACCCCCCTGTAGAAGCAGGTTCACCTAGACTATAGATATGAGTTTTTCACTTCAAAGTAGCCATAGTTGATTATACCTAATCATGGGTTTATTTTGTTTTGTTTTAGTTTTTTTTAGCTCTCTTTTCATTCTGCACAATTTTAAGGCAGGATTATGTCTCAAAATTCCCAAGAAACTCTAGGAAAATTTGGAAAAGGAAAATAGTTGGAAACACTCAAATTTTTGAGAATGTTAATACCAAATATTATGGACAGATACCCTGTTTTTTAACCAACAACAGAAGTGTCTTTAAGGAGAGACTTTGGTATATAGTGTGATTGTTTACTTGTTTCATCAGTTATGTCACTACTGAGCTGCTGGGCAGGATGATTTGAATGAGGTAAAACAAATATGTCAGCTTTTGATGTCATGATGGGTTTTTCAGATTTTATAAGACTCAGGGTGGTGTCTGATCTCGCAGGCATAATTTAATTAGTTGTAGATGCTTCTGAGCTGCTTTTAAAGAGGGAGGTAGATTTGTTCATTAAATAATTATGCATTTTCTAAGACTTGCATCAATTAAGGCTCAATAAATTTCAATCCATTAGTAACAAAGGAATATGTCAGATGACATACATTAGACATATTTTGAAATCATGTCATGGATACCTAATGTCAACAGATTCCTGAAAGTGTTGACCAAGGAGATTTCTGTTCTGATAATACAATTTTTTAATATTTTTTTTAATCATGACAGAAAGTACAAAAGCCTGAATGTGTCCTAATCGTTTGTGTGAAATAAAAAAGGGAGAGGAGAGGTGACTCAGGAACCAACACATCAAGAATAAAAAGAAAGAAAGAAAACTAATTCTGGACAGTGTGGATTGCCACAGCTTGTAGGAAAAATCAGTCCTATTGTCAGAAATTTGTATGTGTTCCTGGGGAAGATCTGCCAGGGAAAGCTAATCACATCACACTGTGTGTCACAACCTCAACTGTGATATATTCAACATGCACCCACATGAAAACAAAGACAGGAGTCTGGGAAGAAAACCAGCCATCAAAAAAGAAGGCTGGAAAAGTCCAGAGTCATTTATAAGTTCAATCCCCCAGTGACTTCACCTGTTAGGGAATAGCCTTCTCTCTAACAAAGTCCACAAGAATTCCACTGTCAAAGTTTCCTTCCTATCCTCACCCTTATTAACACAGCCTGTATACTCCTCTTCAATTTGATTGAAACTTGCTAGGGTTTCAAAAAATTATATAACTGGAATAATTTAACAAGCTTTAATTTCTTAGGAAAAAGAGACATAAAGGAAGAGAATCCCCACCAGCTGGTGCCAATGGACCACATACTAAAGGGTTAACAACTCTATGAGAAATATCAAAAGTGACAGCCACTGGGACATGGCAATGAGAAGGATATGCTTTTAGTACATGTTGTGTGGCATCAATGTACTGGACCTAAATATAAAACAAGTGCTGTACAAATCTGTGAATGCTGAAAACATTGTCAGAGCTGTAAACATGGAAGAAGCAATCACTGAGCACAGCCTGTATCATTTGGCTTGTTGGACATATTCCCATAAAATGTGTTTTAATACAGTTGCAGCAAAGACTGCAGGCCCTATGAACTGAAGGGAAGGCTGTCTTCTGCAAAATCATAACTCTAAAAACAAGTTATTATGAGCAGCATAATGCAGTGGTAAAATGGGTAAATGTAATCCTGGGATTTATAAACTCCAACACATTAAAGTGCTCTATAGAATGTGAGGATAAAGAACAGCAGAAAACAATTGTTATGTATTGGAACAGAACTAGATAAAGACAAAGCAGAAATTAGGAGTAGATTTTTAACAGTGGGGATGAATACTGACTGGAATACCGTAGCTGAGTCTTATGTTGGAAAAACGTCTACAGTTCAGGGAGATCTTTCTCTTGCATTAAGCCAGAATTCAATTAAAATTAGGTGGAATTGGTAGTCAATGCCTTTTGCAATAGCTGAATGTCTGAGTAAGCTAATCTTAAACTTGTTGCAGTCAGTTTCAAGTTGCTTCATGACTTACTGAACAGGAATGTCATTTCCCTGCTTCCATCAGACAAGTAAATCACTGACATGAGGAATTTGGTGGTGTAGCTCTGGTCATAGAATCATACAGTGGTAGGTTTTGGAAAGGACTCCTAGAGATCATCTAGTCCAACTCCCCTGCAGAAGCAGGTCCATCTAGATCAGGTCACACAAGAATGTATCCAGGTGGCTTTTGAAGTCCTCCAGGTTGTTCAAAAATGATGGACAGTGGCTTAGCAACCAGGTCAGCTAGCTCCCACTGCACTCACAGATGCATCTCATCAGATCCTATTGACTTATGAGTGTTAAGCTTGTCCAACAAGTCTTTAACCTCTTCTTCTTCCATCCAGGGCAAATCCCCTGTTGTTCAGGCCATCCTGCTATCCTTACTGGACTGGGCTTCCCAAGGGCTGGCTTGACCGTAAAGACTGAAGCAAAGAAGGCATTGAGAAGTTCAACGTCCTCTGCATCCTCTGTCACCAGGGCACCCTCTGTGTTCAGCAGTGGTCCCACATTCCCCCTAATTTTCCTTTTGCTGCTGAGGTACCTGAAAATCTCTTCTTGTTTTCCTTTACTTTCCTGGTCAAGTTTAATTATAGAAGGGCTGTACCCTTCCTGGTTGCACTCCTGCATGCTCTTGCAATGTTTTTATATTCTTCCCAAGAAGTCAGCCCATTTCCACCTCTCATAGGTGGCTGCTTTCTGCCTGAGTTGTCCAAGCAGATCTTTGTTCATCAATGGAGGTGTCCTGCCTCCTTTTCCTCCGTCTCCACATGTGGGGACAAACTAATTCTGGGCTTGGAGCATTTCTACCATCTAGAAACTTTTCCCATGACATCCCTTCCTTTGAAGATGCCAAAGTCAGCTCACCTGAAATCCAGAGTCACAGTCCTGCTTGGTGCCCTGCTTCTTCCACACAGGATTTTTAACTCTATCACTTCATGGTCACTGCAGCTGAGGTTGCCTCCAACCTTCACATCCCCAACCAGGCCCTCCTTATTTGTCAGTACCAGGTCCAGCAGCACACCCCTCCTTGTTGGTTCCTCAATCACCTGCTACAGGAAGATGTCATCAACAATCTGTAGGAACCTCCTGGACTGCATGTGCTTGGCTGTGTGTTTTTTCCAGAAAATATCAGGATGGTTGAAGTCCCCCGTGAGGACCAGAGATTATGAGACAGCTCTCAGTTGTTTGTTGAAGGCCTCATCCATTTTCTTCTTCTGATCAGGTGACCTGTAGCAAACTCCCATAACAGCATCCCCTATATTGCCCTGCCCCTTAATTTTCACCCAGAAGCATTCAACCTGACCCTCATCCCCACCTGGGCAGAGCTCAATACACTCTAATTGCTCTCTCTCATAGACAGCAAATTCACCTCCTTGGGCCTGGTCGCATTAAATAAACACAGAACTTATGGAAGGCGTTTCAGAAATGATGCCAGAGAAGAATGGGGATCCTAACGTACTCAGTGATATTGAGAGCTGCCATAAAAGAGAGAATTACTACTGAAAAAGTAGAAATGGCAGCAGACTACCATGAGTGAAATAAATCAAAGTCAGGGTGTAATCCAGAGCACTCCTGCTTCTGACACACCAAGAAGGTAACTTCAGGATTAAGAGGGATAACGCAGAGCATCACTTCTGCACACAAAATGGGTTCATTTATTGAGTTGACCATAAAATGACATTATTATTTTCATGAAGTATGTTGGTGATAAGGTGTGATAGTGAGAGGACTGTAGAGGTGGTCTTTCTGCAGAAAGGTCCAAGCTGCAAAATTTACCCTGCAGCTCTGACCATGAAAAAGCCCACATTGGAGCACTGGAGGGAGCAGCAGAGAGGAGCTGTTATGATCTGACTACAATCCCCATCTCCATTTCCTGACCCACTGAGGCAGGAGGTAGTAGAATTGGGACTGAAGGACAGAAGTTGAGCCTGGGGGAAGGTGGTGAGGAAAGAGGTTGTTTTATTTTTTACTTTGATTTTTCACTAACCTAATCTGTTTTGGTTGGTATTAAGTTTAATCCATTATCTCCAAGTCTAGTCTGTTTTGCTGCAATGATAATTGATAAGTGATCCCTCCATCTTGAGTCAATTTTCCTCCATCTGTTGAGGAAGAGTAGCTGAGCAGCTGCATTGGAGTTTGACCCTTAGCCAGGGTTAACCATCACAGCTATTCTTTCTAAATAAAATTCAGAATTTTACTGATGTGTCTGAAAGAGCTCTTCTCTAATGCTGAAGTAGAACTTTAATGATTTCTAGAAGCAATAAGCCTTGGGTAGGGAACAGAGCTGGAAAATAACTTCTTTTTCCCTTTTTTCTCTGAAATGTACAGAATCTTTTCTGATTAAATTTCTCTATCTGAAATTCCAAATATAAAGAGATATTTTGTACCATCATAAATGTAAACAGAAAAAAAGCTACAACACAAAATCTTGTAATTACTTACACACACAAAAAAAAATCCACAACACATTTACATTGCATTACAAACCCTTTCCCTAGTTTCATTGACATAAAAGAAAATAGCAGTTGAGAGTGACTGCAAAATATTTCACTTTAACGTATCTAGAGATCCACAGGATCCAATTGTAGTCACCACTGACACCAGCAGTTGTAACTAAGCTCACAATTCCTCATGAACAAGCACCGTTTGGCACAAAAAAGTAAGTCCATCACAACAGTATGTTCATTTTATCTGGATCACAGTACTGATGACTGGACTGACTTGATGTACTGGATGACTTCTTTCTATTAATGAAAATGCACTGGCTAGATCTTTTAAACATGTTTACTGCAGCTGTAATGCACTGTGGTGGGGAGGGGGGATAGATTTCAAAAATATGGCAAGTCAGTTCTGTGTTTTATTCACTATAACTAATAATTATTTTAGCTTTAGAAAGTGTCTGAAGATTACACCTCTACCAACAAACAATTAAGGTTGCCAAAGAAATTATAGTACCAAAACTGAGGAGAGATGGATGTTTCCTAGACTGCCTAAATGTAAACTGTGCATATATCATTTATATATATATATCATATATGTTTGACTATTTCTTACACTGTTCACCATCATCTAAGAAACATTTGATATTTCATAGAATTATTACAGTTGGAAAAGTCCTTTAAGATAATCGAGTCCAACCACCAACCTAACACTGCCAAGTTCATCATTAAACCATATCCCTCAGCATCTCATCTATGTGTCTTTTGAATATCTCCAGGGATGGTGAATCTACCGCCTCCCTGGACAGCCCGTTCCAATGCTTAACAACCCTCTCAGTGAAAAAGTTCTCTCTAATTTCTAATCTAAACCTCCCTTAGTGCAAATTGGGTCTGTAAGTGTTCAACTTCAGATATTTTAAATGCATTGCATTTTTCAAAGTGGAACTGATAACTGTTTTTTTTAAAAAAGTATTCCTGAATGTGGCGTACATTCAATAATCAAAAGTAAAGCACTCCACTAACCTCCATGAACAGCAATGTTCATAATTGATGAGCTATTTTGGTAATTCTAGTCTTTCAGGATGTATCAACTACTTTATAGAGATATCACACAAATAACTAAATGCATCTGAGAAAAATAAAGTTAATTAAAATAATAAAAAGAAAAACATTGGAAAACAGTAGAAAAGGGAGATCTATTCATCACTGTGAGGTCCTTTTAAGTTGGGTGATGAACATGATGAACAATCTTCTGATAGCCCCAGTATCACCCCAAAATCTTAGTCAAATCATTGCATCAATATATAGCTTTTAAGGTCAGAGGGATTATTTGGTTTTAGGGGTTTTTGGGGGATTGTTTTTTTTTCTCTTAAGATTTTAAAATAGTCATTAGGAGAAAATTGCAGTAGCTCCACATTGAAAGGAAACAATTTAATCAGTCCACACTCTCCATAACATCCTCTACTAAGGTCATCTGCTTGGGCATTAAACCAGGGAAAGAGGATATTTGACTATGTCAATAGAAATTAGTTTAAATTGAGCTATCTTCCTCTACAATCCCTTGACTGTCCTTAGGTGAATTGCAGTAAATGATGATAGGGCAATTATACTCTGCTGTTTTACCAGATGTCTGCATTTCTCTGAAATACTATTTTGCTCCATTATATAACCTCTGGCTCTCTAAATACCGAAAAGAACCAGTGTAGCTAGTTACTCTTTCTTCATTATTGCAAGAACTATTCCCAGATCACATTTTATATTGGCTACTGTACTTCTTACAGGAAATTGTTTCCATTATGTAATGATAATAATTTTATTCAACTGTAAAAGATTTGACTGTAACTGTAACAATATTATTTTGTTCTAGTGAATAATCCATAATGCATAGCACATAAAGAAGAGCCCTGCTTTCCCTTTTCTTGAAAGTAGATGATTTGCAGTAATTGTTCTACTTCTTCTGGTCCTACTTAGGGAGGTTCTAGCTGACAGAATAGTACTATCTTTGAACTGAAAGCAATATCAGGGCTGCCACTGTGACCTGATCTATATCACCATGCCATACATTTATTATAAAAATTTAAGAGAAACAAACAGCAGAAACACATTTCCCATTATGGATCAGAGAATGGACTATTCACAAGCCAGAACTGGTGTTAGCAGATGACACCAAAGAAGTTGGAAGGTACTGCAAAAAGTCACCCAGTCCAATCCCCCTACCAGAGCAGGGCCACATAGAGTAAATCACACAGGAACTCATCCAGGTGGGTTTAGAATACCCGGAGAGAAGGAGACTCAAGAACCTATCCGGACAGCTCCTTCCAGTGTTCTGTCACCTTCATAGTTTTTCCTTATGTTTCTTTGGAACCTCTTATGTTCCAACTTGTACCTGTTGCCACTTGTCCTATCACTGGTCATCAGTGAGAGCAGGCTGGCTACATCTTCCTGACACCACTCCCACGTTAATGAAGTCACCCCTCAGTCTCCTCCAAGCTAAAGAGCCCCAACTCCCTCAGCCTTTCATCACAAAGGAGATGCTCCACTCCATCATCTTTGTGGCTGTTCTTGAACTCTCTCCAGCAGCTCCCTGTCCTTCTTGAACTGAGGGGCCCAGAACTGGACACAATATTCCAGATGTGGTCTCATGAGGGCAGAGCAGAGGTGGAGGAGAACCTCTCTTGACTTACTGTCCACAGCCCTTCTAATACACCCCAGGATGCCATTGCACTCGGCCACAAGGGCACATTGCTCCCTCATGCTCATCCTACTGCCCACCAAGACTCCCAGGTCCCTTTCCCCTACACCGCTCTCTAAGAGTTCATTCTCCAACCTGTACTGGTACATGGGGTTCTTCTTTCCAAGATGCAAGACTCTGCACTTGCCCTTGTTGAATTTCATTAGATTTCTCTCTCCCCAACCCTCAAGACCAGGTCCAGGTCTTGTTGAATGACAGCACAGCCTTCTGGTGTGTCAGCCACTACCCCCAGTTTAGTATCATCAGCAAACTTGCTTACAGTGCTCTCTGTTCCCTCATCCAGGTCATTAATAAATAGATTGAACAACACCGGTCTCAGCACTGACTAGACACAGGCCTCCAACTAGACCCTGCCCCACTGATCACCACTCTCTGCCTTCTTCTCTTCAACCAGTTAACAATCCACCTCACTACCCTATCATCCAGCCCACACTTTCTCAGTTTTGCTGTGAGCATGCTGTGGGAGACAATGTCAAATCATTACACATAATCTATTTTGAATATTCTTAATGTGACATATCCCAATTTATACAAACAAGCTTTGAAGTAATCAAGAAAGAAAGGAGAAGAAGGAAGGGAAACACCTTGCCATGGTTTCCTCTTCCTTTTCCCTAAACAATGACATATTTGTATGCTGTCAAGGACACTTTTCCATATATCATGGCATTTCAGAACACACAGTAATGGGAGAAGCAACACAGAGCACTCTCCTTTCAATTCCTTGTTTATTCTGCTAAGTGAGCCATGGCAGAATATCAGCAGTTGACATTTCTTTCTTTTCTACTCTTCTCTTCTCCTACTCCCTATCCCTTCTTTTTCTTTTTCTTTTTCTTTTTCTTTTTCTTTTTCTTTTTCTTTTTCTTTTTCTTTTTCTTTTTCTTTTTCTTTTTCTTTTTCTTTTTCTTTTTTTCTTTTTCTTTTTCTTTTTCTTTTTTCTTTTTCTTTTTCTTTTTCTTTTTCTTTTTCTTTTTCTTTTTCTTTTTCTTTTTCTTTTTCTTTTTCTTTTTCTTTTTCTTTTTCTTTTTCTTTTTCTTTTTCTTTTTCTTTCTCTTTCTCTTTTTCTTTTTCTTTCTCTTTCTCTTTTTCTTTTTCTTTCTCTTTTTCTTTTTTTCTTTTTCTTTCTCTTTTTCTTTCTCTTTTTCTTTTTCTTTCTCTTTTTCTTTCTTTTTTCTTTTTCTTTTTTTCTTTTTTCTTTCTCTTTTTTTCTCTTTCTCTTTCTCTTTCTCTTTCTCTTTCTCTTTCTCTTTCTCTTTCTCTTTCTCTTTCTCCTTCTCCCTCTCCCTCTCCCTCTCTTTCTCCCTCTCCTTCTCCTTCTCCTTCTCCTTCTCCTTCTCCTTCTCCTTCTCCTTCTCCCTCTCCTTCTCCTTCTCCTTCTCCTTCTCCTTCTCCTTCTCCTTCTCCTTCTCCTTTTTCCTTTCTCCTTTTCCTTTTTTATTTTTTTACTTTTTCTTTTTTCTTTTCTCTTTTTCTTTCCTTTCACTTTCCCAACTCTACTTTCAGGCCTGAAGGTAGAAGCTTGGATAAGATGATTAGTAACTTGCCCCTCAAAAGATATTTAAGAAACACTCCCCATAGTACCTTAGTAGAGCTTTTGAAAACAAATTATTGCTTAAACAGATAGTCAGTAAACATTCACAGAGAAGCCTCTAATATTTGTTGTAGAAAATGTAAGTAATTGGGAGTAGGGGTGAAATACTGTAAAACTCTTCAATACTACAAGCATAAAAACATAGTTTCCATTAAGGACTTATAACTGAGCAGAAAGCCAGTTCCTCTGACGTCAGGCATCAACTCTTTCACAGAACCATTTATGAAATAAATCTACTTCATTTTCTATGCTCGGAGAAATAGAAGTCACTTCCCTGCAGCCCTTTTCACACAGTTTTTAACATAATCACAGAGCAGGGCTTGGAAGGAGTCTTTAGAGATCCTCTAGACCAAACTGCATTTCTGGGCAGTGGTCATTGTTGAAACACATAGCAATGAAACTAAGCATAAGCCTGCATTGCTATGTAATATGGGTACAATTGGGGTAATGGGATGAAGCTGGAACATTTAAAGTTCCATTTAAACATAAGAAAAACTGTTTCACTGTGAGGGTGACAGAACTGCCAGGGAGAGTGTGGAGTCTCCTTCCTTGGAGGTCTTCAAGAACTACCTGGATGTGTTCATGTGCAACCTGATCTAGGTGAATCTGCTTCTGCAGGGCAGTTAGACTAGATAATCTCTAAAAGTTCCTTCCAACTCTTACCACTCTATGATTCTATGATTCCCAGTCCATAATACAGAGTGGTTGCTTTGTGTTTAATACTGAAACTATGTGAACTTTGAAAAATGTCAAGACCGTCGTGACCTCTAAAGGTTACGTCTATAAAGGTGCTCATATTATGTTCTGTGAAGTATCATCATCTGCAGAGATGAAATTAGTTGTCAGTAAATAGATAGTTCTTTATTATCCTATCTAAATTCTGGAAAACTATGTCAATTTTGAGATCAATATTTTTTTTTCCTCCAAAATGATTTATAATCAGCACAAATTGTGTCTGTGCAATGTTGGAGTCTGAATGGAACTTTTACATACAAAGATTAAATCATGGAGGAAATTTTATGAATATCTGTATTTGAAACATGAAGGTCTAATCCCAAAAAATCCCATTAATTAAGTGTCAGGAATCTTGTTACCCTGTGCCTCAGAGTGCAGTGACAGACACATTGTCATTTCAGAAATACTTTAAATATTCTGTGAAAAAAAACAAGCCATGTCTGCAGTACAGCTCAAAATGGCAACCTAACTGCTGTGACAAACTTTCTCCATAACAAAAAAGTGAACAGACTTTAACTGTCTACAAAAACTAAATGTCCAATGTAAAACAGTATCACTTCAGCCAAACTTTTCCAAACACAGACCTCTTGGACAGCAGAAAAAGCTGTTACTAGCTCTTTCTTGGTACTACTTACTTCTGCACCAGCTCCTCAATGTGCAAGAAGGAGGCCACAGTAACTTTGAAGTCTGTTTTATTAAATTCCGTAAACAAAGGGAAAGATAGTCTTGGCATGAACACTTCCTAATAGATATTTACATACACAATACATACTGCTAAATTATCCAAGTGAGGGGTGACTTACCTTTGCAGCTTTAAACTTTGACATTTAGCAGGACTGAACAAATAGCACTCAAGTACACAGGAATTATTATTTTCATCTACTTAGGTGCCCAATTTATTTGAATCCATTATTACTGCAGATGCCTGAAGCCTCGGTCTAAAATTTTCAGATGTCATCTTGCTCTTTGAATATTTGTTCAAATACATCCTATCAAGACTTTTTTTCTCTAGAGTTTTCAAATTGCACAGTGTGTTCTTTATTTAGTGATGTACTTACTTTCTGTCTCCAGAAAGGGAACGTCTCATAGAAGTGTTAGCCATAGTTTTTACTTCATAGGCAAGGCCCTGTATTGATAACACTTTCAAACTCACAAGGAATAACTGAAGAGACCGCAAAAGCCTGTTTGTCACTTCTGAAACATGAACTTGCAAGATATGTTCCTACTAAAAAGAGTGAGAACCAAGTGTTTTGCCATTTCAGAGCACGAGAACAGAGGATAGTTTTTCCAGGTTAGACCAAAGGTCTATTCAGTCTCACCATCCATTTTCTCTCTCCAGAAAGAGAAAAGTGAGCAATGCCCAGCAGGTTCCTTGGTCCTGTGCTGAAATCTGGCTCTATTTTTTCTGTTGTTTTTAGTAATATTAATAACATTTCCGCCATTATTTTTTATTCATTTTCCCCCAGCTTTCTTTATAAGGAATATCAGTTCCTTTTAGGATAGGCATAGGTTTGTCCTTTGCATGGCATTCAGTAGTCATGAAGGATGCTTGAGGAACAACGTAAGAGATCAAACAAATGGCACTTTCTTGAGATATTCTCCAGGGTTCTGCAACAGAGGAACTGTTTTGCCCAGAGACAATATCACTGCATTTAACTCAGGGTAAGTTCTTGTCTCCACAAAGTTGACAGTTCTCCTCGTGGGAGGTACTGCAGACTCTGTGCCTCCAGTCACTAGAACATGAGTGCAACTTGTGTAGAATCCCAAATCTATAATGCCTGGGGAAAGGGCATGAAAAGGCAAGGAAATAATTAGAAGTGGTCACCAAACTGAGACAGAGGCTCAGATCTATTGCCAGAGTGATATATATGAATCTCATTGAAATTACTCTCTACTTATACTTTTTAGCTCTAAATCTAAACTTCCAGAGTTTTGAAAGAGACAGGGATAGTCAAAAGATAATCACGGTTCCTTTTCAGTGTAATATGCCAATACAATGGGACTAAATAGAAGCTCTCTGCTAAAATCATTTTCTTCAAGATTCTGTGATATAAGAAACAAATGTTGCTAGACTAATTTTGGAGGGGAAAAAGTGCATGATTCGGTAATTAAACTTTGAAATCTGGAACTTTTGTACAAGGGGCACTCACTTAAATTCAAGAAAATGGATTTTCATAATTTCGTGTACTTAAGCAGGTCTCTTGCTTTTTAGGTCTAAAAAGAGGGGGAAATATCACCAAGGCTTGTAATGACTTATTTTCTTTGTATTACACCTGTAAAAAAACTAAGTCCTTCTTGTTGCACAGTTGGTTGCTGTTATATCTTCCATTGAGATATGGTGAAAAAATCAACAGAAAACACATGAATTACATAGACTCTGTGTTTTTATGTGTTCTTCTCTTCCTGAGAAATAAGGATTTCTTCTTCATGTTGAAGAATATAAAGTAGAAGTTGAGAGAATGGTATCAGAAAATACTTGACTGCATTTGTAAAGCTGTATATGTGAATAGGACACATGGGGCTAGCACAATGCATAGGATCTATCTTATTAAACTATAAATATCTACACTGCTATTGTCTACAGATGAGCTCATCATCCTAAACTTTATTGCTACTAATAAGAAGCAGACACATTTGACCTCGTTCAGATACCTACATTAGACTGAGCTGCATTAGGTCTCAAAGGGATTACAAATCTTCTCCAAAATGCTGTAAACAAATTTCTCAAGAGATAATTGACCATCAAAATTTCAGTGATGGGCTTTTTATGTTTTGAAAGAATACAGGGAAGAGAAAAAACCAAAACCCAAAACTACAATGTGTGAGAATGGATTGAGAAAAATCATTCAGAATCAGTCGCTTTATATATAACAAGTAGGTTTCTGTAGAAGAATTTTTTTTCCATTAAGAAATAATCTATCATTTGAACAAAAAATATTTTTTACATGAACACTTATATGTACATACATACATCATCCAAGGACATACTGTTGATACACTGAAGAAAGCCAGGATATACTCCTGTGTGCTTTGCTGGTTTTGAAAAACAAGATGTCAAAAGAGGACCATCTTCTTGTTCTATTGGATACAAATACCTGACAACTAATATTTTAACTTCTTTGGAGCCATTTCAGTTCCTTACTTTAGGGTTGTGGTGGCATAGAAACACTTCTCTGGCTTATCAATTGGCTCTTAGTCTTTTCTGCACTGTGGATTAAAACCAATGAGATCATTTCACTCTTGTGAAATAGATTTGAAGAACAACTGTCTTTTCAATGTTATTTTCATAGTTTGTCTCAATTGCAAATCACATTTCAAATCCAAAGTTATCTTACTAGAAGAGACCTTTCCGGTATCTCAGATACATTAGATCATAAGTGTTCCTCTGGGAGTGGCTTTTCAACACTCTTCTCAATATCAAATTGCCAGTTTCCGTCTGGAGCCTGCAGCCTTCTCACAGTGGGAACTTCTTTACTGGGTTCCCTGAAGGAGTTTGACTTGTTGTGTGGGGATGCTATGGGGAAACTGATCGTATAACTTTGCTTTTTCTATAGAATCATCCCAAAGAAATTCAAGATGCAGAATGATTTTAGGAGTAACCACAGGAAACAAATGATGTTTCAAGCCACAGAGAGGAAGGGCTGGGTAACTGGATGTGTGAGAAATAGATGTCTACCCAGCCTGAACCCTCCAGAAACTTAATGCTATTTGTAACTGCATGTACCTTAGTGAAACAGTCCAATATCTGTTATTCTGTGAATAGTACCACTGTTTCTCATCATTAAATGGGGTTTGCTTCCCCTTCCACCTGTCATATCTTTGGTGCAATCAGCAAGAGCAGTGCAGGTATTCTAAACAATGAATGTTAAATTGTCTAACTTTGACCAAAAAAAAAAAAAAAGTTTTGAATCTTGTTTTGGCTTTAAATTGATGAAAAGGATCTCTCAAGAACATTTCTGGAATCAAAATTCCAACTTCAAGTCTACTTGTCTGATGTCAGATCTGGTGTGAAACATAACACCATTAACTTCTCATACACTGTAAGTTTAAATTTTACAGTTTTCAAATGCAGGTTTCCCATCTTTCTTTGATCTCCTTGATGAGTTCTGTTTTTTAAGAGTAACATATTGACAGCCTTGAGACTGAAGTCCTACCCAAAACATAGCAACAGTTCTTAACTAAGTGGTAGAAGTCTGAGTTATTGAAACTTACACTTCTGCAGCTGCACAAGCTTGCTTGCTGCTTCCTTTTAGTGTAGCTCAGACCTGTGCTGGAGGAAGGCATTGGCTGTTCTGCCAATTGGAATGACCATACTGATGGTTCGGTGATATGAACACCTGTCACTTTGTAATCTGATCCACAATATCCAATTCATTTTACTTAATTGACCGATGGACAGTACTAATCACAGCCAAATGCAGTCAGTGATGCAGAAATGAAAGGTTTGCTTTCCTCTTACCAATAGCCTGAGGTGCCCTGCCCTTTTTGATGACGTTTTTATAGCTAGAAGCTCACATTGTGTATTCGGTACCATGGTTCTTTAGCTTTATACCTCAGGCCACTCTGAAAAGTACAATGCAGAATCCTGTCTCTGATTCTTTAATAAACACTATAGTGTTAAATCCCCAAGAAGACATCATGCCATTTCCTAAGCAATAATTCTATATATGTAAAATAGTAAAACCACCTGGAAGCAATGTTGGGAGTAATCTTAAATAATCTCTTATTTCCTTTTTCTTTAAGCATGTTTTCCCATAGACAGTGACTCAGCTTCAGGTGCTCTTTAGAATATACAGTCATTTCCAAGCTTTGCAAATACTTGCAAAATTAAAACTGAAAGTAGTCATCAGAATTCCAAAGGCAAAGAGGCCAGACTACTGCTCCTTACTAATCCCTCTTAAACTCTTGTTTAATATGAGATAAATAAATAAAAGGCTTGTAAAAACAACAGAGACGTGAAATGACCTCTTGGACACTGAACTAGGGAATCTCCAGAAGGACAAATGAGGTCCATTATAGTACTCTGGGAAGCTATACTTTTGCTGTATTTTTTTTCAGGGATAACATTCAAAAACTCACAAGTTTATTTGCTTCTGAATTTTATATAACATTCATTGTTACATAGTGAAGAAAAATAAAATCCCCAATGAAGCAATGAAATGTTCACCATTTCAAGGAACTGTGTTCAAGCCCTCATCTTATTCTAAGGTATGTACAAAGCTTCTAGTGAAGTATACACTTCTTAGAAAGCTATCCTGCAAACTGTATGACTGCAATGGCAAAAGTTTAGTTTATTATCAACCGGAGCTCCCAGTTCTCTCTCTGCAGATTTGGTTTCCACTAGGTTACCCCCAGCCTGTACTGCTGCCGGACCCAACCATTAGGGAGAAAACAGATCCTTAAACCAAACAGAAAGCAAACACAGCTTAAAATGTACTCACAGAATTCTCTTACATTCTGCAGGAACCATTTTGTAAACATTGGGGGGGGACTTGAAGCAGCTTGAAAGGGTAAGATATCTACCAATACTCCTTACTTTCCCACAGTCCTTTCCCTACCACAATATCACATCACTTTTGAGAAATGTGGGTCTATACAAATCCTACTGTGTGCTCCAGTCAACTACTGAGTAAGATTTCCTCTGAATCTCTGAAAACTAAATAGGTTTTGGTCTTTTTCTGCTTCTTTTTCTAGTAAGTCTAGAATTGTGTTGTTATTGTGATAAAATATCTGAAAAATGATATACAAAGCTAAATATAAAATGTTGCAGAATTTTCATACTGATCAGTAACTTACAGATAAAACCTGTGGAAAACAGTATATGGTTTACGGGATCATTTTAATTTCTTGCTTCCTGGATAATTTTTTAAATAGTGTACACAAACAGAACAATTTTAATAGCAAAAACTCTTGCCTCTGAAAATTCCTTAAACACAACCACTGACTAAGAAATTTATGTCTCTCAGGTGGAGGATGTTACCAAAACTTCATCTTCCAGAAAAACATATAGCAGAGTGGGCAAAAGGCTCTTCCATTTCTGAAGTAGCAAAGGTCCTTTTATGAGGCACTTCAAGGCACTGCACAGCAGATAATACTAGATGCAAAATATTTATTGAAGATTATGATCAGTATCTAACCTCAAGGGCTTATTCTCATGTTTTCTCCTTAATATTTCAGAGTTATTTTGACATAGCAAGTACTTCATTGGGTTAGAGCCAAGTGCTGTAAGAATTCCTGAGGTCCATTCCAGGATAGATGATTTTTATTTTATTTTCTAGCTTAAGTACAGATGGAACATTTTCACCCCCTACTTTCTTCTGCTTCTCCATGACATATCACTTACTACTCAGTGCAGAGAAGAACTGAGAATCAGAATTCTGATTTGCTCTAAGCAGATAGATACTTCTAAATGAAGTATTGCAATTGTATACCAGTTAGGAACTGCTTTCGTCTACATCTAGTCCTTTACATTTTAGAAAGAGCCATGCACGGAGTCTGCAAAATAGAAATAACCGATTTTACTAATCACGGTGAGAAGGCAAATCACAGACACAAACTGAGTAGCAAAATAAACTAAAATTAGCAACAGCATGCCCCTGGCCTAGGGCAACATCCATCTGATGAACAGAGACAGCTGGGACCTCATCCTCGCTCTAGATTACATTACTAAAAGAAATTAGTTGTTTCATTTATATAATAGTAGGGGCAACTTTCACCTTCTGCAGCACTTTCACTGTCCTTTCCAAGTGTTTTTTCTTCTTTGTGGTTCCAGTCTGCCTGCCTTGATCGCACAAATATCAGAAGAAAGAGGGTAGTGGGATAGCTATTATTACATCTTTCACTAATAATCCACCTAAAGTCCTCACATTTGCTCTTCACAGGATCTATAAAGGCATATTAAAGGATCTATATAGCCATGTTTTGATTCATCAGCTCCCCATCAACTTTTCATGCTTTTCTTGCTTGCTACGGATTAACAGTCTCCCTCTCATGGCCATAAATGCCACAACACAGCTTTTTATAAACTAATCAATATTTAATCATTGTAATACTTTGGAGGTTAAAAGAGGTTCAGACATGGAAATTAGATTGCACTTTCCTGATATTGAAAAGACTTCACTTTGACTCTGTGGGATTAATAAATCATATTATTCCCACTATAACAAGGAATTCAAATTACACATAGGCTATAGGAACTACTTAATGTTACATAAGACAACAATGGCAGACCAAAGAACCAAACTGGCAAGAACATTTTCCTGCAGGTTATTCTCAGCGAATTAGTCCACTCCTGTCTGCATGTGTGTTCCAAGGGGTATAATCTCAAATACAAACTGTTACTGTGATCTGACTGCTCCTTTGTTGCCCACAGACGTCCCCGACTGCATTTTTCTCCATTTAATATAAATAGCTCATCATAGCAATTAGGATGAAGAGTCGGAAGTACACAGAGAAGAAGAATGTTAATCTTGCTGTACATGTACTAATCAAGTAATGGTGAATAGCAGGTAAAATGACCAGAGTTTGATTGACGTTACTGTCACCAAGTGTTAACTCTGAAGAAGCAGCAGGAAATCTTTAGAAGTAAAAATGAACATAGCATTAGTAGCCAAACTCACTAGTGTGAAAAATGGAAATTCTTCTCACTCCATGAAAATTGTTGTTTTAGACATGATATATACAGGTCATCTTCTTGTCTTGGAACAGTAGTTCTAAGCTAATGGCTTCCAAGTACATTGACCAAAAGAACCACATCCAGTTTTCATCTCTGCTTTGTCTTTTCATTGAGGCTCCCCAAAGTGGAAAATTAGAGGCCTAATTAGAAAATTGTTACATTTCTTTGTGGATCTCATCCTTAGTCAATAACTAGGAGAGCTGTTTTATTGCTATTCATATCAGATTAACTACGGTAGCACAAGTCACCTCTCAAATCAAGATTGCAGAACAGGAAAAGCCATTTAGTTCTTCCACCAAACCAAATATCATAACTAACCCACAAACTGTGTATTAGCAGCTAAGAGATTCATCCACTATTGCAGTTCATTTTCAGTTAAAACATGACGCATAGTTTTAACTTCCACCTGCCATTCCTCTTCTTTGCAAATGGTCTAAGACAAGTTTCATCTAGTCAGCACCTTGTTAAAGAGACACTAACATTTATTTCTCCAGACTTTTGGAGACATCTATTTCTTTTTCAAAGCCTGACTGAAAACAAAAGTACATAATTGCCAGATAAATGTGCAAGTTTGTTTATATTTCTCCTTTTCATCTTGCCATCAGTTCATGAATAAATGGAAAGCATATTTTCTAGGAATCGCTTAAAAAAACTGATTATTTAAATATATATACAAGGCTCTAGCTGCACTGGTGACAAGGTGGGAGCTCTACAGCTGTGGAGGTTCATTCAGGAATAAAATCTGCATGAAAGCTTTCCTGAATAGCTATGAAAATAATGTGCATGTACAGGAGAGAAAAAAAAAAAAAAGAGAACATTAAGACACAAATTCTCTTCAAGAATTTATATAAGTAGGTCTCTCTGCCTCCTCCTTGTTAAAAAATATTATGGTATCTGAAAGATACTGTTTCCCTCAAGCAATAGAATTTAAAAGGGATTCTGCTGCAGGATGAAAGTATTTAATGTTCTGGTTAGAACACGCACTTCTTTACATTGATTTTAAAAAATATATTCATGCTACTACACAACAGCTTATCTAGGGTTATTTAAGGTTAAGGTTGTACTGCCTCCTAGGACAATAATTAACTAGTCAAAGAAAGGCTTTTGTTCTCATCTTAGTCTCATCTTCCTTTTTGATAACGTTTGCCATTGCTGCATAGCTTTCCTAACACATCCAACACTTTGCTCAATCAATTTTCTCTCTAGATTTTTTAACACTATGAAATTAATTGAAGGGGATGAGGAGTCCTTTATATCCATTATTTGGACCTTTTCAAAGGTGCTATTAGCAGTTCCTTTGATTTTCTCTTTCTCTCAGACATGTGTTTAATGACACCAAAACAATTGGATTATCCTACTAAGTGGTATCTCCTTTAGTCTGCAGATAACTCAGAAAAGATATTGCATTTGCAAGATACCTGCATAATGCAATAATCTTCTTGGATCAGTTTCTTAAAATCTTCCCTAGAGGGTTCCTTTGAGAATTTTAGAATAATATTTTTTATGTTTAAAGTTCAGAGAATAAGATTTAAGAGAACAAGAAATCCAATGAGAGTGAAGCCAATTGCAGACATCTAACCATTTTTCAGAATTATTGTACCCAGGAAAATGAAACTGTTTCACATACTGCATTTTGTGGATGCCCCATCACTGGATATGTTCAAAGCCAATGTCAGTGATGACCCATCACTGGATGTGTCCTAACTCAAGTTGGACGAGGCTTTAAGCTACTTGATATAGTGAAACATCTCCCTGTCCATGAAAGAGGAGTTGGACTATCAGCTTTGAGTATTGTTGATGTTTTGATAGTATGTTTATTATCATCATATGCCTATAATCACATTGCCCTCGTGGCCAAGAAGGCCAATGGCATCCTGGGATGCATCAAGAAGAGTGTGGCCAGCAGGTCAAGGGAGGTTCTTCTTGCCATCTACTCTGCCCTGGTGAGACCTCATCTGGAGTCCTGTGTTCAGTTCTGGGCTCCTCAGCTCAAGAGGGACAGAGAACTTCTGGACAGAGTCCAGCACAGGGCCACCAAGATGATCAGGGGACTCGAACATCTTTTGTACAAGGAAAGGCTGTGGGAACTGGGGCTGTTTAGTCTATAGAAGAGGAGACTGAGGGGACATCTTATCAACATTTACAAATATTTAAATGGTGGATGTCAGGAGGTTGGGACATCGCTTTTTTCTATAGTAGCTAGTAACAGGACAAGGGGTAATGGGATGAAGCTGGAACACAAAAAGTTCCACTTAAATACAAGAAAAAACTATTTCACTGTGAGGGTGACGGAGCACCAGAGGGGTTGTGGAGTCTCCTTCCTTGGAGGTCTTCAAAACCCACCTGGACATGTTCCTATGCGATCTGATCTAGGTGACCCTGCTTCTGCAGAGGGTTGGACAAGATGATCTCTAAAGGTCCCTTCCAACCCCTACCATTCTATGATTCTATGTTGCTTAAAACTGGACATCCAAAACCCAAAATGCAATATTCATATAAGAATAGTTCTGGCCATTCCTTTTCGTTATGTCTTTTCTCACAAACATGGACAGTAACAGGTTGAAGAGTAAAAAAACCAACAATCCAGCTACTAAAAAATAAAATTTAAAAAATCTGATAAAAGCCTTGAATTTCACGACTCTTTCTTCTCCCTTCTCTTCTCTGCCTTTCCCCCAGGATAAGAGGACAACTTCCCTCTGGTAACAATGCTGATATTTTTAAACTTGGCTAAGGATGGTCTTGAGATGCTGAAGATACTCTCTAGACACTCTCCAGTTAGGGGGGAAAAAAAAAAATCAAGAAAAACAGTATTGTTTCTTTAAAGCTCAAGTGTCTTGCACGTAATGCATTGTTATCAGCATTATTGTAGTCCACTACAAACAAACAAACAAAAAAATCTGAAAGGTATTGAATAATGTGGTTGCCTAGACAGCAGGGACTTGACTGATTGACCTGAAAAGTCTTATTCATTCTAACATCCTCCATTCCTATGAGAAGGTTCCATTAGTAGATGAACGTTGAGGTTTCATTGTTTGAAATTTAAAAGTGTTATGGCAGCTCAGTAAAGCTAGACAGCAAACATTGCTGAAGTTGTCTGAATTACAAATTATACTGTGGTAGTTCATGATTTTTCTTTAAACCTAGAGCAGATGTTTATTGAGCTGAACGTGTTAGGGAAAAAAAATAATTAAATGACCCTTAGGAAAACATGTGGCAAACTGAGCTAAACTGCTGACTTTCCCTTTTCAACTGCTTAAGAGGAGTTAATTATTTTATGTTATATTAGGCATAGTGAACATAAGAAAGAGACTATAAAGGCAGCATAATAAGTCTGTGAGATTTGTTAGGAGATTCGGTTTCGAGCAGATGTACGTTTTCTTCATACAGAAGAATGGGTGATAAGGCAGGCAGGATAAATTGCGAACTCATCTATGCAAAGACTATAGAAACAGACATAGTAGCATTCTGCTCATTGAAAAAAATGTAGGCAGAAGAGAGAAGAAATATTTAGAACATATCTGAAACATGAATATTCATTCCAGAGTAACATCCTTTTTGGTTATAATCGTAACTTCCTTTACAGTTAATTAGCTTTCCAGATTTTCATAGTATGATTACAAGCTTTCATCCCTCAGTTACAATTAGAAAAGTAGTAAAAAAATCAATACAGCCTAAGCAAAGCCATACATTTTGAAATAAAAAATACAAGCCTTATTTACAGAGTAGAGTAACCTAGATGACAATTACTCTGAAAAAGATAAGAGAATCATAGTTAATAAAGTAACAGTGAGCTCCTTCAGTGATGCACTGCAAGAAAATCAACCAAATATTCCCTTGAAAAATTAAACAGAGTAGTGGTAAAAAGATACTGAACAATAATTTCATTTTCTCCTCTTGTCAATACTGAGCCCATGCTAGAACGCTTTCTGCAATTTTATTCTTTACAAATGAAAAATTGGAGGGAATCTCTATTAAAATTATTTGAGGGCTAGTGGAAATTAATTACACAATGAGATTTTGAACTCCATTAGTTCCTCTTATCGATAACAACTGTCATTGCTTTGATCAATCAATATGGGCAAACTTATGCAGGTTTCACATTAGTAAGAGACATATTACCCTTTTGTCATACAGTCTCCATTGTTCATGTGATGGTCCAGAACAATTCAGAATTAAATAGATAGCCTGGTTTATCAGTACAGTGTCCTCATTGAACATCAGCTTGAATTCCATAATCATTCCTCAGTATGATTTATAGATTCATAGCACAAATTTTCCCTTTTGACTTGTAATGAAAATATTATATTCTTCTGATTTATTTTGTATGATTTAACAAAGAGACAGCCTGAGGTTCCAATCTCTGCTCCAGGGACTGTTTATGTATCTTATAGTGTCCTTGGATATAAACAGAAATAATCCTGGAACCAGAACCAAAATGCGCTGGAGCAGAGAGGAGCAGCAAGAAGCCCGCCTGCCCTAAGGAGATGCAAACGGCAGGAGCCATCAGGAGAAGACTGACTGAAACCTCCATTCCCTGCCCCTCTCAGCCATTCATGAGGGGGATGAGATAAAGACATTGGGATCAGGGCTTTGAGCCTGGGAAGAGGAGAGGGGTGGGGAGAAGGTGGTCTTAAAGGGCAGGTTGTGCTCTTCATCATTGTACCACTCTGTGTTGGTTTCTGTTTGTTAAGTTATGCTTGTTATGTTTTGGAGTTTTACGATTATATTTTTGTTGGTAGTGGATTAAATTATTTTCTGTTTTCTTCCTCAAGTTGGGTAGCCTGGTCTGTTTTGTCCAGGACCATAAGCACCAATTAAGTGACAACTAAATCCTCCCTGTCCTTCAGGAGTTCTGAAGGCTGTGGTACTTAAGTCTAATCGTGGTCTTTTGTCCCTGGATGAGCCTAAACCAGGACAACTATAACATATTTGTCAGCCTCTACATCTTGTGGTCTATAACAGACTCCCACCATGACATCTGCCTTGTTGCTCTTCTCCCAACTCTTACCTGTAAACACCCCACCCTATCATCACTGTCATTTAGCTCTAGACAATCAAAACACTTCCTAACATAGAGTGTTTCCTCATCATCTCTCCTTCCTTGCTTGTCCCTTCTGAAGAGTTTATAGCCACTCATTACAGTACTGCAATGGTGCAAGTCATCCCATCATGTCTCCTTAATGGCAACAATGTCATAGTTTTCCTGTTGCACAATGGCTTCCAGCTCCTTCTGCGTGTTGCCCATGCTCTATGTACTGCTGCAGATGTACTTCACATCTACTGTACTCTATATCTTCAGTCACCACATTCAGCCATGTGAAGAGAGGACGGGGAAATCTCTGTATCATACATCCTATCTGTCTGGACTATGACTGATTGAACTGAATCCATGCAAAGACCCTCTATTGGTGCTCTTTAAAGTTTGCAAATTCTTAATCTTGGTAGCCTAAGCTTTCAAAACGCTCCAGTTGTTGAAGATACTACAGAGTCTATCACCATTGTTACAGACAAAGTACAATGTAATGTATCAGTTATGTCAGTCATATTCATCTGTGACCTCATAGTAATCTGATATCAGATTGCAAAAAGTCTCTGAGGTACTTTTTTCTTGCTGGAGAATTCAAATCAAGAATTCAGCCTGGAATATGAAGAGCAATGTACAGGGACAATTCCCAGACTAGGCTAAATCACAAAACTAATCATAACATCTGGGTGACCCAGCCCAAAACAAGCCTTTGATCCAGTCATCTGTGGAATTATTTATCTCTGACAAAATTGTAGCATATGTTATTGAAATATTGTTGAAATAGGTTGTGCATTCTGTCCAGAATTCCATTTTCATTGTAGAACTTTTTGTTAGACAGCAAAAGGTACTATAGCTGATATTACAACAAAAAATTCCATCAGCTTCTCCTGGAAAAGGTAATATCATTCATACCCCTGTGTTTTGGGAAAAAAAGAGTTGTCTCTCCTTTTGTTCCCTTGCACATGATTTTGTTATGTGGTAATAGGAAGAAATTTTCCCAAACTCCACTTTTTCAGACATTTCGTGACTGACATTAAATTAAGATTTCTTTGAACAAAAATGAACATTTTTGAGAGGTTTATCTCTAACCAGACCAATCTAAAATTATAGTAAGAGTTCCAGATTCTGTAACAACAGAGTCTGAGCTGCTAGTTAAGAAAAAATCCAAAATTACTAAAGCAATGCTTCCCACAGACTGTTCTGCACTTTGCTTCCCTTCTCACAGCCTTGCGTTGCCAAGGGATTGACAGCATTGCAACTAATTTTTGCCTTGAAGAATGTTCCAAGGGCAAAATCTTAAATATTTATTGCTCTTACTTTCCCCCCTCCCCCCAAAGCATTTCCTAATAATATCAGATAATGCAATGTGGATAGATTAGGTTGACTAAATGTAAATACTTATAGCATGTACATCTCCATCCCAGCTAAACACTCAAGGTAGAGTATAGTGACTGAAATTAACTATAAGCTCTCAATATAAACAGATGATGGAATTTTGGAGCATAGTTCAAACAATTGTAAAGCAGAAATTTAAAGCAGGTCAGATTCACAGTTAGGAGTACCTGCTTCTCTCTTTTGAAGAATCTAAAGGCGACCAACCTGAAGACAAATATGCACATTTTAGAGTTCTAAAATAAGATGAGATGAATCCCACCCGCAGTACCTAATTTCTACAGGCTATGTAAATCTTTCTATTATATGTGTTATGTTCACATTAGCAGTTGCTATGCAATTACTATGGTTATACTATTATTAACACTTCAGCATGGAGCTGGCTTAACAAAACACCCTGTATCAAAACAATTTCTGGTTCCCAACCCTCATATTTCAGTTCAACAAGAAATCATACCCTTGGTTACCTATGATTTCTCTGAGCAAGGATGTACCAACAAATTAGATGTTTTTTTGCCAAGCAACAAATCTCATAATTAATTGGGCTCTTTGGGAGCATAATTTATCCAGTGTGAAGTTCTGCAAAACTAAAAATCTCTGTATGAGCCATTGACCAAGCTTCATGGTTGCATACCATAAAATAAATGCTGGAATTCCTTAAGAGGGACATAATTTCAAGTGTGCTTAAACTTCTGGCACTCCTTATCTGACTAAATAATTCATAGCACCGCTTTGAATCCTGTTTTCAATTAACAAACCCTTCTCATTTGCTGTACAGCAAGACATGTCCCTAATTTTTGCCTGGCTTCAGTTTATGGGTTTTTTATGTAAAGAACAGTGTTTAAACTTTAGGTTATGCTGTTGCTTACTGCATGCTTTACTGTCCTGAGCATCCAAATATCCAAGTCCTTTTTGGAATTGCATTCTTTATCCTCTTGCTTCAGGATCAGAATGACTGCCACTTTCCATTTCCCATGATATTGTGATGCTAAGCACAATGAGGATTGTAAAGTGTTAGGTCCAGTCTGATACGTTAGAAAGCTGACTAGCAATAGTCACGGCCATGCACAGATGTGTGCTGAGACTGCCTTATGGGAGGTTATTCAAGGTGGAGGTTCTAAATCCTAGCCAAGAAGGAATGATTTTGGGATTAATATTAAACAATCTTATTTTAATTGTATTGTCCAGTGTGTTTACCTTTGACATTACATATCCCTTGGCCATTCATTTACCACCTCTGAGGCACAGGCAATAGGCCACAGCCTGTAACAGTGCAAGGTTTTTTTCTTCTCGTTGTTCGCAACAGCATCATTCTGTGAATAAAGGTGGGATCTAATTAATCTTGACAGTGTATTCCCAAACATGTCAAGTAACATTGCCACAATCTATAATGACATTAGATTTGTTCCTAAACATCCATTTCCTACCTAAACTTTTGTAGTCATGACTACATCTATGCTGATACTTAATCCCTTGCTGTCACAAGACCTCTTATATCAACACTAATAGTCGAGTTTGGGCAATTGTTTCTTTATTTAGTATTTATTTGTTCCACTTCATTATTCTGAAACATAAGAATTTAAAGAAAAAATGATAGCTAATGTATCTCTCTTTTTCTTGCACTGTCCTCTTGAAACAGGCTTTCTTCTCTGCCCTTTCAACCCTACACATCATGTATCACTGTGCTGCGGTAAATAACGATGTCATTTCCTTGTTAAACACTTTCTGCAATGCTTAAGCATTGAAAGGTGTTGTATTCCATCAGGCATCTCTTACAAGAAAATACTGCAAGAAATGCAGAGGAACGATATTCTATTAGTCAGCCTAGGATAAAAAGAATAATCATATATTGGTTTTTTGTTTGCTACATACTCCACTGTGAGTTCAGGATGATTAGTGAAAATTCAGGGTAAAACATTGCCACAAATAAGTCAGTAATACTTAATCATTTGTGTTAACTCAGTATATGGTAAGAGAAGGTAACATTTCAATTTTTTATAGACTTTTTCAAGGAAGATCCAGAGATATTTGAGTTATCTTGCATTTGTCACAAAATTGGCATACTCCTATAGAGGATTGGCAGGTTTATGATGAATGATTTTTTACAGGCCTGAACTCACACTCTATTGGTGCTTAATATTTTGCCTGTAAAGTCAGTATAGTGACATTTCCTGATTCATATGCTGGTTGACTATAAACTGAACATGAGCCAGCAATGTGTCCTTGTGGTCAAAAAGGCCAATGGCATTCTGAGATGCATCGAGTGGGGTCAACTAGTCAAGGAAGGTTCTGCTCCCCCTCTACTCTGCCCTGGTGAGGTCTCTTCTGGAGTCCTGTGTCCAGTTCTGGGCTCCAGTTCAAGAGGGACAGAGAACTTCTGGAGAGAGTTCGGTGCAGGGCCATTAAAATTATCAGGGGACTGAAGTATCTTCCTTATGAGAAAGGCTGGTCTTGAAAACCTCTAAGGAAGGAGACTCCACATCCTCCCTCGGACGCCTGTGCCAGGGCTCTCTCATCCTCACAGTGAAATAGTTTTTCCTTATGTTTAAATGGAAGTATTTGTGTTCCAGCTTCATTGCATTACCCCTTGTCCTGTTGCTAAATACAATAGAAAAAAGGGATACCCCAACCTCCTGATACCTATCATTTAGATATTAGTAAGATCCCCCCTCAGTCTCCTCTTCTCCAGAATAAACAGTCCAAGTTCCCACAGCCTTTCCTCATAAGAAATGAGGCCTCATAAGAGCCTTTCCTCATCGTTACTCATTTCATAAAATAGAATGAATGGTGGGGGTTGGAAGGGACCTTTAGAAATCATCTAGTCCAACCAACCTGCAGAAGCAGGTCCACCTAGATCGGGTCACACAGGAAGGTGTCCAGGTGTGTTTTGAAGACCTCTAAGGAAGAAGATTCCACACTCTCCCTGGGCAGCCCGTTCCAGTGCCACATTACCTGGGTCTAAGAGAGCGCATAAGCATGTCTGCTCCACTCCTCTCAGATCCTAATCCTAAAAGTGTGCAATGCATGGCATTGTGTGTCCTGTAGACACGTATCACCCAAAGTCTGGGTTCTTATTTCTGTAGCCAATAGCCATATTTTCCAGAGTTCAAGCAAACTTTTCTTAACTCATATTCCCTCCTTGTTTTTACTACAATCTTATTACCAACTATCAGGGAAGCTGTCAATTTAATTTGGGTCTTAGGGACAGATGTAGTTTTTACATATGCCCGGATAGTGCCTCAGGCTGATAATTTATGTTAATTTTAAAAGGAAACTCTGGATATTCAAACCTTCCTTATTGTAAATAATTGCTGAGCAAAGGCTTACAGACAGAATTTACTGGGGCTGGTAATAATTCATTTGGTCTGTACAATATATGGAAAATGCCTGTGGTTTGTATGGCAGTAACATACCATTGCTAAGATGGTGTGTACAGCATTTTTAAATTCATACTAACCCAATGAGCTTTATAGTACATTTTGTTCAATCCTTACTCTCTATTTCTCACTCTCCTCCCTCCTTCCATGTTTTTCCATCGGTTCTCATACAAGATGGGATAGACTTCTAGCACTCTCTCAACATGTAGAGGCTCCGCATGTGCTTTCTGGCTTTTACAGGCAGTGTTTACATGTTAACCTTACTGTTGCCAGCTCTCCTTCCTGACAGAAATTTCAGAGCATGTACTCATCTCACAGGGAAACATGGTAGAAACATGCTGTAATCTTCAGGCAGGTAATAAGTTGTTCATAATTGCCAAATACCAATAAGGCAGTCCTCCTTCTTGAATATCAGTGACATCCTATTCCTATTGCAGCATGCCCACAACAGCCAGTGTTGCAGTGATATCTCAGAAGATAGTGTGGGAAGAATCTTTCAAAAAGCAGATTTTAAGTGCACAGTGTTAAAGCTAAGAATCGACTCATCTTTTTTTTTTTTTTTTGAGAAATTATGAAATTTGAGATCTGAAAGTTATCTTATAATAACTGGTTGCACGGCCTTGTCTTCAGAAATGAGATCTGCTTTGGAACAGCACTAGCTTTTGCTGTATCTGCTTGCACACCAGGGTATATTTTTGTCCTGTGACACAGTACAAACCACAATGAATGACCTTGTGCAGCATGTCTGCACAGAGTGGCTCACATGAGAACTCAGCAAAACTTGACCCATCCTTCACAGCATGTAATATTCTGGATTTTACTTAGTCGGAGAGGAAAAAAAGACCTTGATATAGTGGCACCCAGGTACCATTGTAACGTATGCCCTTTTGAAAATTTTCTTTGTCTCCAGTGAGCTAAAAGAAACTTGAGTCTTCTTGTAGTCTCAAGGAAAACTCAGCCAACCGGTTCTACTTTGCCTTATCTTACACTATGATAGGGCTATCATGAATTTGAAACAGAGGGTAGTAAAGAAATTAAAGTTCACAGATAAAGAACAGATAACCATAGGTACCCCAAAATCAGGCATTGTTTATAGACACATATGACCAGGTGAATCATAACCACAAGACTCAGATTGCACTATGAAAAAAATGTTTTTTTCTCAACAATTCTAAAAACAAAATTTGAAATGTTCTTTTAAGAAATAAGTCAATGTGTGAAATATGAATGTTGTATTGGAGCTACTGACTCTTTGAATGTTAAATATGCCCTTCAGATGTTTTGGATCATGAGTTTTCAGACTATGTTAATTTTTGGCAGATTACTATTTGATCTCCAAACCTAAAACAATGCTTGTTTATAGTTTACTATTGTATTAGTTCTGTGTTTGTAAAGCTAATCTTTCCTTGGATCTACAATGCACACATTTTATACAAAAATATTGTTTAAAAACATGAAACTTAAGTCAAATACAAAAAAGGATAAAGAAATTGTGAGATACGTAACTCCATCCATGTTCAACGACAATAAAGGCACCACTCAGTTAATGTAGCAATTATTAGTGCCACCTATTGGCAGGCAGTGCAAACATAGCAAGCTACAAAGTAGAAAAATAATACCAAAATAAAATGCTAATTGATTTCCAAAAGTGAAACTTCCTTTAAAAAAAATGTCTTTTTTCCTGTCATTTTTGCATGCTTTGTCTCACACCATGCAATTTGAAAAATATTTATAGGAGTAGTGGCTTTTAAGAAGATAATGGAGATACCACTAAAAAGTTACTTTCAAAATGATGAATGAATGAGAAACATTATTGTAAAGAAACTTTATTCTAAAGAATTATATTTGTTCAGTCAAGAAAGGAAATCTATGATGTAATATGCATATCTAGACAGATAGTATTGGACCAAAAAAAGATTAAAAATAAACTATTCATAAAGTCTTTTGGGGGATGACACTTTTGGTTAGCAAAAGTCATTGAAATTTCAGTCTTTTAAGTACGTCTCAAAAATGCTCAAATTATTGCAGCTTATTCCAGTTCATTTTATTTCATATTGTGTTATGGGAGATTTCATACAGAAATTTTGACACAAGTGCATTTTATAATGAAATATGTGGAAGTACTGAGAAAATTTTCCAGAAAAATACAATATGTTTTTTTACCACCATGCTTTTAAAACAACTGAAGTCTGAGTATACTTATTTCTGTGCTTACTACATATATGGAAATAATTGGTTTAAGTGCCAGACTCACATGTGGATAAAACATAAAGGGTCAAATATCACAGATTTGGCCACTATCGAGTATTTTGCTGAATCTTATGGTTCTGCCTGCAGGTTTAGTAAGCTTCATGTTGTTTAATTCTTCCTGGTCATGAAGGAAAGGAGCCAGAAATGTAAGCCACTTGGAACAAATTATTCCAATTTGACAGTGAACTTTTGATAAATGCTTTATCAGTAAAAAGATTCAAGTATTTTTGTGCCCACTTTCTCTAATTTTGTTTGGAATAGACTTCCTTGGTTTAATTATGAGACTATTATGAGGCAGTGTTAAAAGCTACATGTGACATCTGCTGCTTCTTTTCTATCCACAGTTGCTCTCTCACTGAAGGAAATTAGATTATTCTGATATAATTTTGTCTTGACAAATCCATGTTGACAATTTCTAATTTCCTTAATTTCTTTTAGTTGCTTCCAAATAGTTTGACTGTTTAGTCTAACATTTTTCCAGGAACTGATGTTCATCTGATTTCCTAATATGCACTGACATTTCCTCTCAAAGATCACTACCACAATCATTCCTGCTTGTCACCCATTGTCCTTTACTTTTCAGAGGGAATCCTATCATCTGATATTTCATCAGTTAATCCTTCAAGCATCACAGCTAATTGAAAACATCTAATTTAGTAATAAGTATTTCATCTGTTGGTTCAGATTTAAAGCCTTAGGCTTAAATTTTCTTCATTGTTACTTATTACTGTAATATTGAACTGGTTCAATCCCTTTAAAAGAAGAGCAATGCAGAGAATGTATTAAAATCCAGATGTGTCAGTATCAGCTCTTGATTGCTTTTCCTGTTTTTTGAACTGCTATTTAATTGGTCTCTGTCCTATTTTTAATGTGATAAAAGAATCATTTTTATTATTATTGTGGACTTTGGGATTGAAATCTTCTCTGTGCCATGGTAATTTTTGATTCTGTAGCATAACATTTATGCAACTCTTCCCTGTCCTTAGGAAGTGATCAAGCTGCACCTTTTCAGATGCTGTCTAAAAAAAATCAACATTTTCAATATTGCCTGCAATTTGGAAAATCTAACATTTTCTGTTCTGGGATGGTTTGCATTTATGCTTTTAGCATTTCCCTCTTAAGAATCTCTTTGATTTCTTAAATTACAATGATACCTTACAAGACAATTCTGAATTTACTGAAGCCTACTTTTATGAAATTTGATGCTTTTCTATTTCTGGTCTTCCCTTCTGCTATCATATGGTTCATGAACTCTATTGTTGCTCAGTTTTTCTCACTCACTACTGCCTTTTACCGTCATGTTCATGATCAATTCCTCTTTAGTCATTAAAAGCAAGGAAAGAAGTCTGTCTTATACTTGAATTCTTCACCATCTGTGTTCATAACTGTCACCTGTTCATGGCAAAGACTTTTTCGGTGTTTCTAATCTTTTTCTAGAAGTACACATAGTTAAAATGTCTCACTAGCCACAAATCCTTTGATCTGTATATTTGTAACATTTACTCACAAGAAATCTCATTTATTTGACTATTTATGCTGATCACCTATTGTTCACCACTCTACTTTGACAATACTTATATCCTTTTTTAACTATTTTAAAGAGACATAGACGTAGAGTAAAAAGGAAGCAACTTATCAGTTATAATTCATAACACAGGCAATGCTTCGGAGTAATAAGAGTGGGCCCAGACAGCACTTGAGCAACTCACTGAGCATTGGAAATAGAGATGTATCTCTAAGCTCTAAGAGCCAAAAATATTCAGCAAAAGACTTCTCCAAAGTACTGCCCATTGCAGCATTTTAGGATTTTTCAGTTTGCTGCAAGACAAGTTGGATCACTTGCCTGGTTGTTTGTGAGAAGATTATCTTTGTGTTCTTAAAATCACCATTTCCAAAGTACAATTGAAAAAAAAAAAAAAAGGGTAGATATTGTCAGAAAATTAAAAAGGACTCTCAAAGATTATTTGCTTCTAAGTTTAATGCATATCAGTAAATATAGCCAATGAGGTTAAAAATCAATAGAATCTCTCCTGTTATGTTTTTGAGATAGATACAGATTTCCATTTAATCAAAGTAAATTTCTTACCTTTTAGTCATTACTGCAGCTTAATAACTGTCTTGCAGAGGTTTTATTTTTGGCTGTCTGAAGTCAGAAGGAATTTTGCAGCTGACTTCAATGGAGAAAGGTTTCACCCGAAGCAGTTCAGTCTAATGATTTCTTATTAAAATATCAGAGCCTAGTTTGAGCTTTATTATGTCAGAGAACTACATTTGCATCTCAGTATTCCAAGGATCTTCTTTTCATGAATTGGAGGCCATTGAAAGACTAATGATTATGAAGGTGATGGAATCTGTACTACAGCAGATCCTTTCCCTTTAAAGTATTTTTGAATAGAGTTTCATAGACTTGTGGTTTCATGATGGGGAATTTTCAACTGTACATCTTTCATCGCTGCCAGCAGATATGTAAAGGACTGAAATTCAGCAATCAGCTAATTGATTGCAGCCGCTGGCTCAGTGCTTGCCACAGTCTTCCTTTTTGCCTGTCTGATTATCACAATATCATCAGCTTCTTTACCTCTCCCTTCAGTGCAGATGTCTTCTGTTAGAACTATACAAACACTATAAACTATAGAATGGAAGTCCTTCACTCCTTTGCTTTCTCTTTCAGCATTTTAATACTGAAGGACACCCTTAGGTGCTGTTGAGCAGTAACATTATTTTGCTAGGGAACTAACAGTCAGCCCAGCGGGACTATTCAGAAGTCATTGCTGTGCTGTATGTCTCCCCAGTGACACTGGACCGCATCGCTTACCATGCACACAGCCAGCTGATGTTATTGAATCTGAGAAACTGCCAAAACCATTGCACTTATGGGGACCATATTGTTTCTCTTTAGGGATTTCGCTCTTCCTCAAGAAACTCCAGAGAGATAGCACATCAGCACTGTGCTACACCTGAATAATGACTCAGTCACAGAAGTAGATAGGATGGGGAATGGATAAAAATAATGTTCCACTGCTTTTCTTGTGGCATGGCATTGTATTTGTATTGATAGCAACACAATTCTATGTGCTCATCTAATTAGTGCCAACTACATAGTATTGTCCTTTAGTATGAAGAATGGCAATATTACACAATCCCACCTGAAAAAAAGTCCATTGGTAAAGGTAGGATTGTTGTGTCTGAGGAAAAACAAATCAAGACCTCAACATCTCAAGACTTAACGTGTTATGTAAAAAAATTATCATCCTATTATCTTTATTGGTCTTATGTTGTCAGCTGTTTTAAAGCAAGAATGTAAAATTAATTTTCTTGGCTTCAAAACTGCTTAAAGTATTGAATACTAGAATCTGGAGGAAGTGTCAGTGCACCTGTCCTGCTCATACAAACTTTCCTTTCACGTCCTATGCAGGATAGTTTCACACAGGAGTCTGGATTTGATCTGACCTGGTGTGGAAGATCAAACATTTTTATGTTACTGGGAAGTTATTGACCAAAATCTTAAATTTTGTACTGCATGACATGTCCTATGAAGCAAACGTAGGTGATTTTTTTTAAAGAGAACTCCATTAGGGAAACTTATTTTGCTGAAAATCTCGATCAGTTTGCTGCAAATATTGTAGATTATAATATTATCAGAATTTTCTCACACTACTGCAGTGAAGTGTCATTTCATTTTTCAGGCCTGATTCACTAATGAATTAATGAGAAAATGTGCTGAAGCAACAGTCATGGCAAACCCAACGCTTCCACACTTGAGTACATACTGCTCTTTCTAAATGCTGAAATTACTTCTGCCTACATCTATAGAAGAAATCTCTAAGACCACAATAAATATTAGCTTTGCCTTAATACTTTAGCACTAAGACTCAACCTGTGGAATTTTATTTTAGAATATATTTGCAGACAGATACAAAAATGTTTTCTTTGTCATTACAATGGACACAAGCCTCCTCAGCAGACAAAGCCATAAATCCCTACCTACTGCATGAATTAGAAAAAAATACCACATATGCATTTACTCAAACATGATGACCATGATGGTGAAATGAGTACTGTTTATGAGCAGAAGGGTTTACATAACGGGTTTGTTATGGTCAAACGGTGCTCATAGCAATAAAATGCAGGTTTCATAGAAATTACTTTCTATGAATAGGATTATTTTTCAGTAATAATAAAGCACTTTTCCATGCTGAACACTGGATTTAAGAAAGTAAAGTTTTTGATGGTAACATAACATTGACTTTATGGCACAGACATATATGGTGGTATGAATGCTCTAACACAAGTTACAGACCACAAAAGTCTCATAAAGCATTGACTTGAGGGGCCTCTTGGGAGGATTTTTACTTTTTATCTGAAAGTAAATACTAAAACAGCTTCAGGAGGATAGGTAAGCACTGGCACACAGTACTTGATTAAGCACATGTTAAAAAGAAATCAATCTGTTCTCAGTTCTGGGAATTTTCTTAAAAAAAATGAGGTTATATTGCTTAAAGGTGCATCATGTTATTAATTCAACTCTACATTGTGTTGAGAATTCTGTAGTGCAGCTCTTGAATAGCATCCCTTCAAAGCTTCCTTTAAACAGGATTTTGCTTACCTTTGTGTTCATTGTCTAAGGGAGAGATGTTGATTCCTGGAAAGATATTTCTCATTTTAACCATGGGGCACAGAAAAGCCTGCTGGTGCAGACTTCTGTGTGATAGACGTCCAAGGGGAGCTTTGAGAAACCGGTGAGTAAGCAATGGTTCAGATAGGAAGGAGCTTGTGACCCTGAGTGCCTGAGTTCCACAGAGCTGCAGCTAAGCTGCTGCAGTGCTAAAGATCCCCATAGGAGCAGTTAAACAGCAGATTGGCTTCAACCTTGCACAGTTACAGAGCATCACAGGACTGGTGCCTAAAGATAAGCTCTGCAGTTGTGAAGCTTCCCTCCTAGCAAATCCAGGAGACATAGCCAGTGGAATGATGATAAAGGTGTAATATTCATGAATATCAACAAAAGCCTGGTCTGTGTTTTCTTGCCAACTGTCTGACACAGAACAGAGTTGTGAAAAGCTAACCAGAGAACTAGACAAGAAACTGGAATTTTACTCATGGACATTTTTGTGAGGAAATAGAAAAATCTTTTAAGACTTCCCTGGTGAATACTTTACAGTGTTAAGTGTACAACAGATGACTTCCTCACATTCCTTGACTGTCTTCCAGCTTAACTCTGTTAAAACAGCAGAGTGCTAAAATCACTCTGAAGATTTAGTAGTTGCATATCAGTATAAAAAAAAAAAAAAAAAAACTTAGAAATTAGATTCTATTTTACCTAAACACGATTTTGAAAGAAAAAAAATTATTACTTCCTATGTCTTGTCAGAATGGCCACTGTCTGTAGCAATGAGCACTAGTACTACTGATGGACAAAAAAAAGCTCCATCAAAACAGAGACAGCACAAAGGAGAAATCTTCTGAAGACTTGTTCCATGAGTATACTTTAAATTATAACATAAAGAAAAGAAAGGTAATTCTCAGATAGGACTATCAAAAATCTAGTTTCAGTCTCCAAACCACAGGCTTATTTTCTTCTACAATCTCGTCTTGATTTCCAGAGGGAGCAAAGCTTTGCTAGACTAGTTCCTTAGTGCTCTTCTAGTTCTCTAACGATTAAGGAGAAACTACCAGTGTATGTAAAGGATCAAATTTTATCATCAATCACATCTCTAGACTCACACATCAATGAAAAACTGACAGAAATGTAACATTGTAAGTAAGAATCTAAAATAAAACAAATTACTGTTAACGTAAAGGTATTTCAAAATGCTAATGAGGTACACATCTCAATAGTTTTACACTTGTCATAGTTTGTATTCTGAAGTATATTTTCCCGGCCATGTTTTCAGATCAATACATTAAAAAACTGAGCTGAATGGCAAATTTTAATTTTCATCCAATGACTGGTGTTTCACAGAAAATAAATCTTTGTTGTTGGTATAGAATCATAGAATTGTTTCAGCTGGAAAAGACCTATAAGATCATCGAATCCTGCCTTTGTCCCAACTCTATCAACCACTAGACCATTTCCTTAAGTGCAACATCCACTCATCTCTTAAACACCTCCAGGGATGGTGACTCCACCACCTCCCTGGCAGCCCATTCCAACATCTCACAACCCCTTCAGGAAAGAAATTCCTCCTCATATCCAGCCTGAACCTCCCCTGGTGCAACTTGAGGCCATTTCCTCTTTTTCTATTGTTTGTTACTAAAGAGAACAGACCAACCCCCACCTCAATATCCTTTCAGGTACTTCCTTTCAGGTAGTTGTAGAGAGCAATAAGGTCTCCCTTGAGCTTTCTTTTCTCCAGGTTCAACAGCCTCAAATCCCTCAGACGTTCCTCATAAAAGAAGTGATTGAAATCCTTTACTAGCTGGGCATATTCTATAACGATGTCCGCAGAAGACAAGAATCAAATTGGATGAACAGTTCCCTGAGAATAACTATGAGACAGAGGTTACAATGGAAGCACATTGATAAGAGACATGTAGGAGATTGTACTGCTGCTGCACACATTCAGTCTCCCCACCCCACAACGCAGATCATTTCTAAGCATATAAACAGTTACTTTCATAATCTCTGTGTGTAGCATTTGGAAAAACAGGGGAACTTGTCAGTTTTATAGCACACTGGACTCCCCAAAACAATCTCCCATTACCCAAGTGGCCTTCTTCCTTTCTGAACACCAACATTTTATTTAGTGGATAATGACAGAAGAGCACTTAAGTCAGAGGTCTGATACAATGCCCTACTTGAGAATGGACGGTAGTAGATAGTGAGTTCTTCAGGAAATAATTGAAGAACAAGATACGTTCCTATGCTATCATTATCTGATAATTAGCAGTTTAAGGACTTCTTAAATCAGGCATGACTTCAGGTATTTTATTTAACAGCTTCTGAAGGATTTTTTTGTTCTTTCTATATATTTGTCAGAATCTATTTCTACCTTTATTTTGCATAGTATCTTGTGGCAAGGAGTTCCACATTTTAATTGTAAGCAAGTAAAAATGTACTTCACTTGTTTTAAACTTGCTACTTGAAAAATATCATTTGACAACTTTTTGCTGTCTTTGAGAGCTAATGAATGATGATTGTTCCTGATTTTATATACATATCACAGCTTTTCCAAATTGGAAGTCTTATTCTGTTTAATCTCCCTTAAAACCAAAGCTGTTCCATACTGTTGCTCATCCTTGTCACATTCCTTCCTGCTTTTCTTTTTCTGCCTAACCCTTTTCAGATAAGAATATTAGAACACACTGTATTACTAAAAAATATGTATGTTCTAGAGATTTCTATACTGCCCTAGTGATGTTTTCTGCTTCATTCTACCTTCCTTTCCTCAAAACTTCTAATATCACATTTTGTCTTTCCAGGTTTACCGGGTATTAAGTTCTCTTCATAGAATTATCACTCATAGCTATTTTGCAATCCCTGTGCCAAATAGTCCTAATTAATTCAGTGTTCATATTTGTATGTGCATATATACGGGTTTTTTTCCCAATTACCTATATTTTGTATTTCCTTGACCACTTTACAATCAGTCAATTATTGACTGACACTATCTCAAGATTCTTCTGCACCTTTCCACAGGCAGCCTCAGGTAACATACTTTTCCACAGGTAGCATGCTTTTTTTTTTTTTTTTTCCAGGGCAGGGATGTTTTTTCCTTAATATCCAGATCCTGAAGGGAGTAAACTACTGAAAAGTTTTCACCATTTATTCCAATTTTGATGTCTTCTTTCTCAGGAAATTCTGATGGGAAGAGAAGCATGGCTCCATTTTGTTACTTCAGACTTAGAACAGAAATCCTGTTTTTTCTACAGTGACATGAAACTGGAACCACTGATGTGAAATAGGTACATCTAGCTACTGATTCACCATCAGTGGCGGGTGTAGCCTTTGTTTTTCTGAAATCTTTCATAACAAATCCTTTGACTGAGCTTGGAGGTGAATCCCAGAAGGGTTCTAGAAAAGCAATGCATCCTTGACTTTTTAAGAAAAAGAAAGTAGAGGCAGCTCAGTATCAGCTGGGTAGTTTACTATGACTCATAAAATGATATTTTCTAATCCTTTCCCTCTATTCCCTTCTAAATGGGGGCAAAATTTAAGAGGTGAACAAGGTCAGAAATACAATCTTAACTGTAAACTACAGCAAGAGTGCAATATGAATCCTTATAGCTGGTGATAGAAATTTCATCCTGGGAAGTGGTTGGGGAAGTGCCCTGCTCAATGTGTTCAAGTGCCCTAAGAGGGAACAAGCCTGCACTGACAAACACAGTAGATGACATCATTCCTCACCTGTTTTCTATGCGAAACTCCTGTTGCCATGTAACCTACAATTGGTTGTTAGTCTCTCTCAGTGGCCTGTATGGCATCCAAAAATCTATTTCAACCAGGATTATATGCTGACTAGTGCAGAGGGAAAATTCAAAATATTTTTCTTCATACATTTCTGTGATGAAACAAAATGTTAATATATACAATATTGCATGGAAGTTTAGATTTTTCTCCCTCTATATTTTTTACCACAAAAAGAATACCCTTTATACCAGTTTTGTAGTTGTAACTATTTGGACAAATACTATCATTTGTGACTCCCATGCTATTATATGACTTCGTTTTGGTATTGAATACAAAGTTGCTTTGACATATGGCTTATAGCTCAGATAGCATTTGGTTTACCCTTCCCTGTGGAATTTGAAGTCATAGAAGTCATACTAAACATTTCTGGAGGAAATCAAGCAGAAAATATTCATTTCAAATGGAAAGGCCAAAGAAAAAGTGTGTAAATTGGAAAACAATGGAGGGGAAAAAATATGTAAAATAATTTTCAAAACAGAAAAGGCAAAATTGACTTTGTTTATGATTCGTAATTACAAATTTTCCTGGGTTCTGAAATTTTTCAAGTATATAAATTTTATGGTGTGAATAATATATGCCCCAGGGAAAATGAAATCTTGGTCTGAAACCATATTCCACCCCAGTCACAATATATTTGCAATAAAGCAAATTTCTCAAGTATAGGCACTTGTACTACAGATCAGTGACAAAAAAAGAAAAGAAAAGGAAAGGAAAAAGGAAAGGAAAGGAAAAAGGAAAGGAAAGGAAAAAGGAAAGGAAAGGAAAAAGGAAAGGAAAGGAAAGGAAAGGAAAGGAAAGGAAAGGAAAGGAAAGGAAAGGAAAGGAAAGGAAAGGAAAGGAAAGGAAAGGAAAGGAAAGGAAAGGAAAGGAAAGGAAAGGAAAGGAAAGGAAAGGAAAGGAAAAAGGAAAGGAAAGGAAAAAGGAAAGGAAAGGAAAAAGGAAAGGAAAGGAAAAAGGAAAGGAAAGGAAAAAGGAAAGGAAAGGAAAGGAAAGGAAAGGAAAGGAAAGGAAAGGAAAGGAAAGGAAAGGAAAGGAAAGGAAAGGAAAGGATCAATTCAATGCTATGGAAATCTTAATAATAATCCATAAGTCTTTTCCCCTTTGCACCTACCAAATATTACCAGTTCAGGACAGAATTGATCATATGGGCATAGTGAAACTGTTATCATAGAATCATAGAAAGGTAGGGGCTGGAAGGGACCTTTAGAGATCATTTAGTCCAACCCCCTTGCCAAAGGAGGTCCACCCAGATCAGGTCACTAAAGAATGCATCCAGGTGAGTTTTGAAAACCTCCAAGGAAGGAGACTCCACATCCTCCCTGGGCAGCCTGTGCCAGGACTCTCTCATCTGAACAGTGACATTTTTTTTCCTTATGTTTAAGTGGAACTTTCTGTGTTCCAGGTTCATCCCATTATCCCTCGTCCTGTTGCTTGATACAATAGAAAAAAGGTATGCCCCAACCTCCTGATACCCACCATTTAGATATTTACAAATATTAATGAGATTCCTTGTAGCAATGTACTTGAAGCAAAATGGACATGTGATCCACCTAGACTTTGGTTATCTGAGACCGTAAGCTGCATTAGGCTAAGACACAGACCTCAGATGCAGGCCTCAGACTTTCCCTATATCAGACAATGAACAATGGGCCTAAAGAATAGTCAAGGATGAGCTGCTTATTAGAATATATATATGAACGCAGCTCTGTGTGGGAAAGAAACTGTGTAAGCATAGAAAAGAAATTAGACAAAGAAGGAATTAGGTAAAGGAATATAGAAATTGTTACTATCAAAACATGACCATAGTCAAGCTTAACAAATCATTAATCTTGCTATTAGGTACATGAACAGAGCATTATAGACTGAGCTATCCAATCATCATGTATTTAGAAAAAACTAACGTATATAATGTGATTGAATGCTAAAATAAATGGCTTCTGCATTGATCATATTAGTCTGAGGTGTAGTCCATGAAATCCGTCCTGCAAGGTGGTCCCTGCAATTCCTCCTCAATCTCCTCTTATCCAGGCTAAAAAGTCCAGGATTCCGCAGTCTTTCCTCATAAGGAACATGTTCCAGTACCCCAATCATCTTGGTGGCCCTGCACTGGACTCTCTCCAGAAGTTCTCTGTCCCTCTTCAGCTGAGGAGCCCAGAACTGGACACAGGACTCCAGATGAGGCTTCACCAGGGCAGAGTAGATGGGCAGCAGAACCTCCCTTGACCTGCTGATCACACTCAATGCATCCCAGGATGCCTTTGGCCTTCTTGGCCATGAGGGCACATTGCTGGCTCATGGTTAGTTTATTATCTATCAGGACTCCCAGGTCTCTCTCTGTAGAGCTGCTCTCCATCAGGTCAACCCCCAGCCTGTACTGGTGAAGGGTGTTTCTTCCCAGATGCAGGACTCTGCACTTGTCTTTGTTGAACCTCATGAGGTTCGTCTCTGCCCAACTCTCAAGCTGGTCGAGATCCCGCTGAATGGCAGCACAGCCTTCTGGGGAATCAGCCAGTCCTCCCAGTTTGGTGTCATCAGCCAACTTGCTGAGGGTACACTCTGTCCTCTCATCCAGGTTGTTGATGAAGATGTTGAACAAGACTGGCCCCAGAACCAATCCCCGTGGAGCTCCAGTGGCCACATGCCTCCAACTATTTGGGGGTGGGATGTATTTCTAATATATTACAAGAGATTGAGTCAGTAAAATTTCATTATTACAACACTTTATCTCACAGTGTTTCTGGCCAAAGTTCAACCTTTTGCATCCAGTAGTGATCTTTTTTTTTAAAAAAATATTTGTCTTTTCCATTTTTATTTATTTTCAATAAAAATTCTTTCTGCTAAATGCCATATTAAGCATCTGAAAAAAATCTCTTCATTTTCATTGACAATACAAGAAACCTAGAGCTTTTATGAGCCTATTTAAGGCTACTACTTTTGCCCTTTAGCCATAATTATTTTGACAAAAAAGAAAGTTCTAAAAAATAAGCTTGTTTTTTCCCTATTATAAGTTTGCACAAATGCTAGATTATAATGACATAATAGAATGGTTTGGGATTAAACATGGTGAGGGACAGACTGCTTGATGAGTAGTCAGAGTAGTGAAAAACATGGTGGAAGGCTCCAAAGGTAGATTAGCTACTGCAAGGAGGTTTACAAGCTTTTATTCCATATAGTAGATATTCCTTGAGAAATTGTCAGTCAATGTGGTTTATTACCATCTGGGCTAAAGTAATCCTTCTTACAGCCACCCTAAACCTGCATCACCTCTGCATGGCCATGGTGTGCAAGCAGAAACCTCCAGCTGGAGAGCTGGGACACATGGTTGCTCTGAGGACAGAAAGGATGTTGAAGGAGCTTCTCAAAACAATAACAAAAATATGAAAATTCAGAGTATTTTGAGGTTTAACAGGAATCAAACTGGAAATTCATCATTTAAAAATATATCTAAGTGATGGAAATTAATTCAAAGAGGCTTTAATATGCAAAAAAAAGGGCTCTGTCAATTCAGGCTCACTACTTCACAAAATATATACAGTTTTGGTATCTTTGCAAGAGAAAAGTTGCTCTTTAGCTAGCGTGAATCAGTTCAGTCTACAGCAGAACTACACTGATTTACATGAACTAAAGACATGACCCATTGTATTTAATTTTAGACATCTTATTATAAAAAAGATATTCACATATTGGAAGAAGATCAGAAGAAAGCTGCAAAAATGATTAGACTTCTGGAGTGATTGATGTATGAGGATTGATTGCAAATGCTAAATATGCATAGTTTGTGTAAGAAATGACTAAAGGGGGACATGGTAACCATCTATAAATATTTGAACAGTCTAAATGTCAGAAAGGGAAAGGCATTTTCAGGATACAAAGGAGAAGCAGCAGGATTAAATTAGTAAAAGGAAAAAAAAAGTGAATTTTAAAAGTCCTTAAAGAAAGACATTAGAGAGTGGAAAGGTGTTAACCTTCCAAATTAAAAAAAAAAATATACAGATGAGTAAATTTAAAAATGCATCTGGGATCCAAGATTGTTCTAAATGACCTTGAAAAAGAAATTTTAATGTCAGTTTTCTGCAAGTGATCAGACCACATACACTAATAATCTCTATTCCCATTGGAGCCTGGACTTTTGGTTTTTTAAGGTTTAAACAATTATTGCTCTGTGAGGAAGTACAAAATTAGAGGGAAAAAAGAGACTAAATCCATTGCAATTGCAATTAATTTAAATATAGAACACCACTTTTAACCAAGAAGTACCACTTTCACTTTGATGAAAATAAGGAAAGATGAAAGATCTGCATTTCCTCTGTTCTTATTGTCTCAGGAGCCAATGGTATGATTTAGGAAACAACAAAGGAAAATGTTGCCTCTGGAGATGCTTTTCACATTTCTGTGTTTAAGCTGGAATCTTTTCCAAAACATGTGATGAGTTTAGAAAATATCAATGTATGTAGCACTGAAAGCTGCAGCTTTATCATTAATTTCATGAAGATTTTATTTCAGGATTCCAAGCAGTGAGAAGTATAGAGAAGATCAAATATCTGTAAGATACTGACAACAAGAAAGGAGATTCACAGGAGTGTGCTTAGAACTAATAGAATAAATGAACGTTCATAAGAAAGAGTGATATGTCCTCAATTTCAGATGTCAGTGAGATGATGAGAAAACAGGTCTTGGAATATGCATAGAGATAACAAAATAACTGAACATAAGGAATCAAAGGTCCACATTCAAAACAAGAATCCGTTAGATAAATTTTCTGAAGTTATAACCACCAAAAGTGAAAATAGACATGGAATCCAAAAGTCTAGATTTAAAGACTTGAAATAATGGACAATTCATTTAATCCTTCTGTACTGTTTTATACTAAAACAAATGTGTCATATTTCAACTTTGTGCATTACTGGTTTCAATTTGTAGCACTCTCTTTGAGTATTTCCTACCATGTTTACTTCTCAGAAATACATTTATGACCTTGACACGTGTCAGTTTATTCTATGGTTGATGTCTATCAAAAATCTTGTCAGGATATTACATTTCAGAGATTGGTAAATTTATCTTTAAATGATAATTTTCTCAGTATAGATTAGCAATTTTCCACTGAAGATAATATATGTATCTATATTGACCTGACAGACCACATTGGAATTTAAAGTATTCTGCAGAACCTTAACACAGACTGAATTGTGGTGACAGGAAAAATCCTGCTACTCACCATCACTCATCATTGTAAATTACATCTAAGTAAACACTAACATCTGCTTCCCATGCAAACAGCCTATCATCACAGGACCCATTATACTGTTAGGAGTAGATGAGGTGGTTTAATATTCATTACAGATATACAAGCAGCAAGAAACTGCTTCATGCACACGCTAATGGGCAGTAAATGTATGAAATGAATTGTACCAGCCTCCACAGATAACTATAGTTTTGAAACTTTAATTGACCTAATGTGAAGAACTCCAATACCACCAAAGAGAGATTCTGAGGTAATATGTGTGCTTAGTGAATATATACTGTAAAAACTCAAAAGGACTAGCCCACAAGGAAAAACTAGCAAGTGTGCATTAGTGTATCAACAATACTGTTTACTTCTTCTCTGTCTTGTTTTGTAATAGTGTGTTACATATTTTTGAAAGAAATGACAATCCAGCTATAAATAGCAAAACAATGAGATGATTTAAAACCCAAATTGTTATCTTGGGCTATCCCTGGGCACTTTTATTGGATTTTATTGGATGTGGGAAAGAATGCATCCATCTCCATGTATGCATCCATCCAGGAAGAGGCAAAACAGAATAGGTAGGGCCTTTATCACTTCTCATCCACAATACTCTAGCTTGCAGAGCTTAACCATCATGAAAAATTACAAAATAATAAAAAAATAATATTGCGTTTCTGTGGAACATTTCTTTCAAGTCCCTTTAGTGAGACTAGAAGGCACAGATGTAAATAGCACACTTATGGACAGGAATTTATATTTTTGACATATACTTCACCATCTAAGTAGTTTCTATGATTCTTTAGGAGCTAAAAAAACCCATAAGAAACCAAAACCAAACAAAAAAAAGAAAAAAAAGGAAACAGAGTCAAGATGTGTACATTAAAGAGGTGGCAAGCTAAGAAGTTATAAAAGCAGGCTGACAAAAAAAAAAAATTGCAAATGCTTCATGTGAAAATATCTGTTCTTCCCTTTTCCAACTAGAAGTAGTAAGGGACAGTTAGCCAATCCAAAGCCAGCTAGCTTTAAACTGTAATAGGAAAGTTTGGAGGGCTATTTTTCTTTTCTTTTCTTTCTGTTTTTGTCTTTTTTTTTTTACAGCCTGAAATTTCCATGATAAATATATATATATATATATATATATATATATATATATATTTGAATTTTGCAGGTTTTACTGAAAGTTTATAGACTATGTAGGAAAATATTAGAATTTGATTTTTCATAGAATCATAGAATGGTAGAGGTTGGAAGAGACCTTTAGAGATCACCTAGTCCAACCCCCCTGAAGAAACACATTTACCTAGATCAGGTTGCATAGGAACACGTCCAGGTGGGTCTTGAGAAGATTTTCATAGATTTTGGAATTTCAGAGATTGGGAGATGTGGTGTTGTATCCCTGGCTGGGTGCCTGGTTCTCATCAAAGGCATTCTATCACTCTCCATCTTAAACTAAACAGGGGAGAAAGGAATATAACAAGAAGCTTGTGGGTCAAGGTAAGGACAGGTGGATAACTCAGCAATTTTTCACAGGCAAAACAGACTCAATTTGGGGAGAATTAGTTTGATTAACAATCAGAAAAGAGTAGTGAAATAAGAAATAAAATTTTAATCTTAAAACACCTCCCCCCATCCCTTTCTTCTTCTCAAGCCTCTATCTCCTCCCCCACAGCAGCACAGAGGAATGAGGAAGGGGGATTACAGTCAGTTCATCACAAATGGTCTTTGCTGCTGCTTCCTCTTAGGGGGAGGACTGCTCACACTAAAATGGGGGGTCTTTCCCATGAAAGTCCTCCATAAACTTCCCCAACACAGGTCCTTCCTATGGGCTGTGGTTTTTCATGAACTGCCCTAACATGGGTCGCATCCATGGGGAAAATAGTCCTTCGGGAACGATCTTCTCCAGCGTGGGTCCCCACAGGGTCACAAGTCCTGCTCTGACATGGGCTTCTCTCTTCACGGGTTCCCAGGTCCTGCAAGGAACTTCCCACCAAGTCACAGTCTCCTTCAAGCATCCACCCACACAAAGTGGACAGGATTAACAGTGAGGTCTGGAAAAAACGTATTGTTGTAATGCAGCAATGTCTAGTCAAGAACAAACCCAAACTGAAATCTTTTCCAATCACATAATAAGTGAATATAATGACTCTTATAATACATTAGAACATAAGAATGGTCATGCTGGGTCAAATCAGATCTTCATCTTCCCAAGGAATCTATGTGACACTGGCTAATAATGAAAGTCTAGAGAAAGAATAAGCATGGAGGAACCAAAAGGGATATTTCCCCAAGTTACCACATAGCCTGTGATTTAGGGACTTCCAGACTCAGAGGTTCTGCTTTTAATAGGTCTTGATGGAATTTTCTTTTCTGAATTTCTTTTATTGCTTTTTGAACTCATCAATGCCTCAGGCATCACTAGCACCATGTGGCATCAAGTTGGACAACTTAATTATGAGTACCACACAAAATTAACTTATTCTGTTTGTTTGAGGCCTGTTATCCCCTAATTTAATTTTGTATCTGTTGGTTCTTGTGTTGTAAGAAAAAATGAATAGTTGATTCCTATTCTCCTTTCCAATGTTAGTCAGGGTTTTCCCAAATACTGTAAAGGAGTTGTTACCTTTATCTTGCAATCTACTGTTTTTTGACTGAGCTCCGATAAACTTAATGTCTCCAATAATTGTGACTGTATAAACAACAGCTACATTTTCTTTAATACACAATTTCTTTTTTCTTTCTTTTCCTTCTCTGAAAGGTATAAAATACATTAATTATATGCTAGCACTTAGCAACCAATCTTCAAGGTGTTAAAATAATACAGATTTCCTACTCACTCACTCTTACCTGCTGCTCCCCAATCTTAAATTGATGGCATTGACTCATTATCAATATCTTCAACAGAGGCCAATTAAGTGAAATTTCTAGGAGTTTGGTATCAATCTATACGAGACAAAATACTTTCATTTCAGTTCTGACCTTCACTAGGTTTAGCAGCGATCTATTCTAGAAATACGAAGGCAAGTGTAACAGCCTTTTTTATCACTAGTATTTCTCATTCATAGCATGTTAGAAAATGGCCTACTGTATTTCAACTTAGCAGAAAGAAAATATATAATGTGAGTTTTTAGGAGATTCAGAAACCTCTGCAATTTCAATTCTTACAGTAAATATAGCATACACCATTTATAGGGTTATCTCTGAGACACATTAATTCTGTGAGCTATATTATGATGTTAACTTTGCAGAAAGGGATTGCAGTTATATCTGGTAACAATGAAAATATATGGTGAACTGAAATTATAGAAAGCTTTAGCATTTATTTGTTTTCTGTCTTACTAGTTTAAAAGTCTAGAAAAGCCCCCAGTCATTTAATAATTCAATAAAAACTTTATATAGATCTAAAAAATGATAGTATGACTCAAAATTACACATTCCCAAACTCAAAAAAAAATTAAGCCAATCCTTCACTCTCCAGCAACTGCACACACACTCACAAATATGTACATACCAACTATTTGCAAATACCTACAGGAAACACATAAATTTGGTTGCACACCCTGAAGATACTCAGATGTTTCAGTTGAATGTTGATATAGTAAATTTGAAAGTCAAAGAGTCTTGAATCAGACTGTCTCAGAACTTCTTTTTACAATAGGCCTACTTTGGGTGAAGTTGGTGGTTTCCTCATTGATGTAAAGCAAGGTGAAGTCTCAGAGTGAAAGTCAGATACATATTCATCACCGAGAAAGCTCAAAAAATCAGTCCCCCACACTATAGCATGGACAGATTCCAATGCTCAGTAGTGCAAATCCTACAATGTACACACATTTCATGCCAAAGCTGACACAAATTCAACACAGAATTCTATGCAATAACTTCCCAGCTTGTGTAGGAACCTCAGGGGAAAAAGCTGTGAATTTTCTATATGTACAGAATTCAATAAATTTGAAACTTTTTAAAATCTTGATTTTTTTACCAATTTTTGTCCCAGAGTAAAAAAGCTAAAAGATTACTGTCTCTATTTCTTCTGACCAAGACATTTCTTGAACACAGCATGGAAATCATATGGAGCACTTATAAGAAAGAAAACTTATCCATGTGCCAAAACTAATTATGAAGAGCTCTTATGGAAGTCTTAAAATGGGGAAAAATAGTAGCTGATTTTCTATGAAAGGAAATGCCTCAAAACTCTGCCTGTATCACAAAAGATAATGATTTGATACTCCAAAAAGCAACTTATAAAAGTCACTCTAGAGTAACCTCTTAAAAATTACAGTTTGTTAGCGCAACATTGTAAGCCACGGAGAAAGAAGTCTGCTTGTTCTTTACCATCCATTTAGCAGATCTAATTAATATTTAATAAAAAGCCAATCCATTCCAGCTTTTATCATGCATAAATTCTTAAGCACATGTGCAAATTTCTGAATAAATTGTTTGCAAACAATATTAAACTATCAACAAATTCAAGTGTCTTATTTCCAACTGGATGTAAAAAAATGGGTTTTTTTAATCAAAACTGATTTAGCATCATTTTGATAGCACATTTCTATGAATGATTAAAAAATACAAGGAAGCTAGAAAATAACATTATCTATTAAAAACAAGAGATACAAAATTACCTCTCTACAATGTTTTTACAGGCAGAACAATTGCACATATGTTCTCTTAAGCACATTTTTTACTATATGCTTAGTCCATTTGGCTACTGTGAGATTACTTGATGGGGTTGAAACCAGGCACGTTAAGTGTTTGCTGAACCAAAGCCTAGAAAAACTAGCAATTAAAGATTTAGAACAAATTTTAATTAAAGGATAAGTCCAGTATTTTAAAAATCATTCAGGCACACCCTCTAAATCTGAGTAGCTAACAAAAGACAAAAAAATAAAAAAATCAACTCTTTTGTAATTTGGTCCTAATTTTGCGAACCTCATACAGGCCAATCTTTCAAAATAGAAATGGGATATCTCTGTGAATATGAACAAGTTCAAGTTTTTCTCTATGGTTTTTTTTCTTCCATGAACTGAAATAATTTGTGTTTCCAGTATGTTGAACAAATGACTCAATCAAGGAGCATCTGTGTTAAGTATTGAGTGGGCCAACATTTTATGTCAAGTAATATGACACATTTTGCTCTTTTTTGTTTGAAAATTCTGAACAGATTTTACTTTTTAAAGGTTATCCTCTCCCCTCAAGTTGGAAATTTTCCTCAGGCTTTGGCTCAGCTTTGACCCAGCTTCCAATTGGAGCTAATGGCCAAGCTGGGGCGGAAACTAATGGCTCTCTCCCAAAAAATGAGGAAGAAGAGGAATAACAGCAGAGTTTCTTAACAAGTCTAATGAACGTTTTCATCAGCCCTACAACCAGTAAATACTTCTGCCAGAATAATTTTCCTGACTTTCTTCTCTGAAAAACCTACTTGAGAAGCACAGCTAATGGTAGAGGAAGACCACAGAAAGGTTTCGTAGTATTAATTCCCATGTACACTCATGGGAACATTCACAACCTTTTGCATTCTTCAGATCTGTCAGTGAGTTGTTTTATGTCAGACAGTGGATATCATCACAGTGGAAAAAGTATTCCTTGTTTGAGTGCAATTCTTGTATTAAAGCTTCATGGTAAGTATATGCTCAGTTTTCTTTCACCAATGTTCATCAGTCTTTTCCAAAGATCTGTTCCTTCCAATAATTATTAGTTAAATAACTTTAATGAGCATTCACAGAGGCCCAACCCCACTAATGGCAAAGAACAGGCTTGATTTTAAAAGTCAGCTCTTCATATGAAAATAGTATTGCTGGAACAGTTGGACTAAATATATTTTCCTGCAAATATAGCTGTTTAAAATGGCTTTGTTCATAAATATTTTCTCAAGGAGGTATTTTTCAGGAAGAATATGTAAAATTAAAAGATAGATTTAAGTGGAACTCAGTGCAAGATTTAGCAACAAAGTTTGTTGTAAATGTTGTACACTGAACTGAAGGCATATAGAAACATCCCTTTTCCAAAATTTTGCTGGCTAGAACTTCCTAAGTTTAATTTAGACTGAATCTGGATAATTGTTGTGTCAGGGTGATATCTCCTGATTCCATTACAGTTTCAATGAATGAAAGTCCATCTCTCGTCTGTTGAGCAAGAAAAAATTTAGAGTATTGTACAAAGTACGATTGTGCTAAGTACCGTGCTAGGACTCATACGACCGTATTTAGAAAGGAAATGGGACAAAATTACCTTACAATAACTGTTTTAACCAGTCTTCCTATTAATTCAGTTCAGCAAAGCAAACAAAAAACTTTATTCAAAAATGTGTTAGGTATAAACACAGAATACCAAGAGCAAACGAATATTTGCATGCACTGTAGAGCTCTCTGACAATTTTTCATCACACAGGTTGAAATGAGATAAATTAAGCTGTTACCATGACAAAACCTAGGAGGTTTGGAAAGTCTCTGTGAGACAACTAGAAATTCAGAAGATTTATGAAGAAATAAGTCTTCTAAATACAGGTATAGCACATTGGAGACTGACTATATGACCAAGGTTTTAATCATATTCAATTCTTGCTTGTGTGCTTCCAGTAATACAACAACAATATTTCCCCATCTAATCATAATTCACATAAAAAATCAATTTTGACAAATTCATAGTGCTTTTCTTTCTTCAAGTTCATTTAAAAAATAATTTAGGATATCAACCACTAACTGGTGTTTTATAAACACAGAAACTGTGGAAGATATACAAAAACATGTTGTGTTTAGCATAATAGTTCTTACCATTTGTCAGTGCTTGAGTTTCTTTCTCCTTTTTGCTTTCTTAATGTGTCTAAATCACATACTGAAGCTGTTTACACCAATTGATTTTATAGCTCTAAAATATGAATCAATAGGTTGCTACATATCTCAAATTTTTAAACCGTCTTTAAAAGTGGCATAATACCTTGAGCAAACTAGTCAACAAGCAGCTGCATGTTATTTTAGGATTAATTTAAGTGTAACTTAGAGCTTCAATGATAAATTGTCAGGTCATATAAAGCACTCTGAAAAGCAAATCCTGGCCTTGGGACCTATATATTTTAGTGAATAGTACATTCCTTTGTATGCTTCATGTTCAACACACTGCTCTTGGACACTACCTGTATAAAATTCAGTAGTGTCTGGATACTGGGATAAAAAAAATCTGCAAATTGGATAACTGATTTCCAAGAGAGAAACATCTTCCAATTCTGGATTGGTTAAAATACAAATCAAATCGCAGTATGCATCAAAACAACAAAACTCCTTGGCTTTTTTGTTGAGGAGAAAGGTAAGTCTAGACATTTGCTTCATTTATGTTACTAAGGTATTTATTCAGCTGTATAGGAAATGGTTGGTGGGAGATATCAGGGCACTGAGGGCTTCCCATGGGTCTGGGTCAGGATTAGGCCCAGTGAGAGGGTCACGTCACCCTAGAGAGAAGTATATGTAGGGCATCCCTTAGCCCTCTCAGAGATCTGCTATAGTAAGTTGAAATAGGGGGTTGAAATCTAGTAATTAGCATTCAGCTAATCTCTCATCTGAGTGCCAGCTAACTGCTCAGCTCTGTGTGTGAAGGTTGGCAAATCTCACCTGCAACTGCACAGTAGGCACAAGTATCTTGTCTACTATCTAACTGTAAATAAAGTTAATGGACATAGAAACAAAGGTTGTTTATGCCTGAGCCTTCTGCTCTTCACTTTGGGCCTCATTACGTGCAGATTTACATTTTATAGGCAGGTCCATTTGGTTACTATTACTTAATACAGACTTGTCCCTGCAACTTGTATTATTATAAACCATCAGGACCTTGATGAAATATATCAAAATGAAACATCCATCAGCAAAGTGTTTCTAAATAATATTTTAAGAGTTTGGTTTGTTATTGATTCACAGATAAATATGATGAAAATATACATGTACATTTTTTTAAGGGGAAAACGTAGTTTATGCAAGTATTTTCCCAAGAAAATTATTTTTCCTCTGAGGAAAATAAATAACCTAGTATTTTAGGTCAGATCAAAGAAAATGAGAAAGTCTTGAGTTTTTTTGAAACTAGTGGAAATATTTCATTTGGTAGCCTGCATTAACTTTTGCCTTTGCTTTGCTGCTGAACATAAGCTTGTCCCTTCTTCATCCTCTCAAACAGAAAGAGGTCTGTGTATGAATTACATCTGTCATGACACATCACTACCTTTTTGCATTTGAAATTGTGACACTTGATAAAAATCACAGGATTATATCTTGAAAACACATAATATGAAACAAAAGATTAGCCAGTAAGAGGCACATGTAATCAGAATGATACCACAGTGCCTGGAAGGCACCTCTAATCTTAGCTCAAATTGCTCTGTTCTTTTAAATATCCAAATATTTTACTATGATCACAAATGTAAAAATTTAACCCTTTTTTGAATTGTTTTTTTAAATGATAATGTAAAAAATATAAAAATTTCTGTAAAAAATATTTCAACTTGCAATCACAATGAAACAAAAGAAATGGAAAAGGACTGGCAGCTTCCACAGGACAGATATTGCAATATTTAACCACTATATTCAAAGACAAAATATAGTTATAACAGTCTCTACAGAACTTAAACTCTCAGGGTTTTTTTATTTCTTTTGGAATTACAAATTAGTTTAGGAGGCCTGGGGAGGTCCTTACTAGAGCTGGAGCAGTTGCAGGTTAGAAAGAGGTTTGATATTTTTCATTTTCATAGGTACAAGTACTGAATTGAAAAACACTTTAAAACATAGGCATATTGACTTTTGTGTTTTGTATATATGCATATCTCTATATACACAAGTGTTCATGCATCTAAACATTGTTAGAGGAGATGATACTAGAAGCAAGTCTATATGAGGTGAGATGCAAGATGAAATGGTTATCTTTAGCATTTGGTAGAAAATTTGTGACTGTACTAGACAATTTAAAAATCATAGAAGATATCAAATCTGATTTCATATCTTAAACTACGTAGTGCTGATCATTTCCATGTGTTGATTTATGAAATATAAATTTATTTCGTAGCACTAGCAAATGATATATTTCTTAAGCTGTCTGGAAAACGCTTAGCATGATAATATGATCCGTTTTTTCAAGGACAGATTTTAACTACAATTTAAAAAGGCAGAGGCATAAATCAATGGCAAGATGTTCTTGAAAGCTGGATACAACAAGTTTTCTGTCTCCTCCTTCTCTTCTAAATTTATATGCTTTTCAAGTATCAAATGGAAACATTGATTTCTAAAGCATAACTCTCAAGGCGATAGAAAAAATAATAGTAGACCTCAATGGCTTTCTATTAACATATTGATGAAACGTATTATAAAGCATCAGAAATATTTCTTCAATCAACGATTTTTCTTCATGCAAATGTAGTCATATTCTTATCAAACTATTGTTTCATAATCTAAATTCACTACTAACATGTCAGTAAGGAAGGATTTCATGTTTATGATTTGTCACTGTTGTTTTACTAAGATACAAATGTTGATGTATTCCAATGAGTTCTGATGTTTGCTTCTAAGCACAACAGCTTCTGCCTATATATACAGGCAGAAGTTGTTGCTCATTAAATTGTCTGAAAGTTTGAAATGTCCCTACCTAAGAGGACAAAGTGACAGTTTTGTTAGCAAACAGACTTACACAGAGTCAAAACCCTTTTGTTGAAATCCCTCTCCTCTCCTTTCCTCTCCTCTCTCCATAGTATTTCCAGCATGTGGCAAACTTTAGCCAGATTATGACTATAGCCAGGTATACAACTACAGCTAATTAATATTCTATTTTCATTTCATTTCTGGAAAATCACCAATGTCCCTTTTCATTTGATTTATATCTTGTTTCTGTGCATCACAATGTCAGTGAACTGTTTTTGGCATTATAGTAGAAATTTAATTTGGCAGGTAACACTGTTTTAAAGCATTACAGTAAAACGACACCACTTGGCCAAAGTCAGTGTTATAAACTGATTTATAGACTTGCAATTAAAAACAATCATCTAGCCCTGAGTTTGGGTATAAATACAGAAGATAAGAGTGGATATTTAAGTGGGGGCTATCTTTTCTGTTCCCACAATTTCCAGGTGCAAATTGTGAATATATTTTTACATCAACATCAATTTCTTATTCAATTTATCTCATTTGGATATGCAACTGTGTGATTACACCTAAAAACTAAACAGTACACGTCTTTCTTTATATCTTGTTATATGTACATGCTAGTTTAATTCACTGGTGAATCACTGAATCCATAGCTCTAAGTATATTGTCTCCTCAACTATTTGTTCATATATTACTGCAAGTGTAAAGAGGAAGTCTAAAGAAGGTCATCCTGGTTAATGGGTTTTTGCTGTATATAGAAATCTCTTTGTCTTCACAGGTCTGTATCTTCCCATTTCTAATGACCAAAATATTAGCATATATTCAAAATCTCTTTTTTTCCATAATTTTAGAATATTAACATTTCTAGTATCATTCTAGTTTCCAAATGACACATGAAACCTCTACCTGCACAAACATTTGGATATCAAACACCTAGAAAATTATTTTAGCAATCAAGCCCATTAATCTGATAGTAATAGAAGAAAAAAAGAAAAAAAAAAAAAAGTTTCATCTCTTTTCTATATCCTTTTATCAGAATATCTTTCACCTGTGTCATCTTTACTTGTACATATAGATGAGGAATTAAACCATTCCAAAATTTAGTTCATAGCAATTGTGGAAGCATCATAATTTTGACTACTATGGATTGAAGACTTTAATTCTTCCCACTGTGAGCGATGAGAATGTTTCATCTGTCATTTCAGGAAAAAAATAATCAGAAACTGTCAGTAATTTCTCTTCTGCTTCTTTCCTTAATTACACTTCTTATATGATAAAATCATTTTACTCTTGATCAAAATATATTTAGTGAAGAGTTGGCTTGGTATCAAAACTTGATGTATAGTGTTAAAACCAGAAATCATTGCATAATCTTGCCTTGGGAATGTGTGAAAAAATTTAAACCAGGGGAGTCTTGATGCTTATGCTAGCCTTATCTGCAATGAAAATAATGTAGAGATGCCAACAGAAAGCACTACACTTTGACTCGAATTTCATTTGAGACTCTAGTTTTACACTAGGGTGAGTCCACTGTTTTCATAAACTGACTCCAGAGCTATCTGATGTAAGAAACAGACCTATTATAGGGAACTCTGGGTTTTTTTTCACATGAAGGGGCATGTGATCCAAGTTCATTGAGGTCAGGACCTCGTTTCTGACAGTGGGCAATACCAGATGCATCACAAGAAGGTTTAAAAATCCCACAGCAGTTGTATACGTGATAACCCAGAAACACAGGGATGCACACTACTGAGTTGAAATTACTTTCTAGCTTTTGTTTGCAGAGAAGAAATAACAATGTACACTACAGATATGTTGTTATGATTAAGATTTAATGTAACTGTCAATTAATTAAGAGCCATTATGCCTGCTTAATTATTGATGTTTTTAAAGCTTTACAAATTCTATAATATTAAACTTTAATTTATTACACGCTACCAATTACTATGTTTATGCCATTAATCATCAGGAATGTGTATGATATGATGCAAAGCACAATGCAGATTTTTTTTTTCAGATACAATGAAAGTTATTTTGTTTTTCTCAAAGAGAATACGTTGGCTTTATATGCATTTGAAATATAAAAAAGTAGTCCATGAGACAGTCCATGTTGTCAGCATACTAGACTGATGAAGATATTTTTTCTTGCTGAAGAAATTTTAATTCTTTGGAAAAGACATTGAAAGCACTAGAGTGGTAAAACAAAACCAGGAACTTAGAATTTCCCTGAGGATTTGAACAGAAAGGTTTTTCTCTCTCAAAGTTAAAGACCGGGTTCATTTTTAAGCAAAGGAAATAACTTCACTATGTGTAAAAATATTTTATACGTACAAATGAATACATAAAACATCTTTGTGATATGGGCAGATATCACAATCTTTATGGACTGATGAGCTCTCTGAAATACAAAGTGGTAACAATATGCACAGAATTGTAGATGTAATTCAGAATGAGAGAATGCTAGAGCATCTGATTTTAATTCTTTTGCTTGTATACATTTGTAGTATAGGGTAGAAAACAATGCAATTGGACCTGGAAAACTCCATCAATGCCATCTTTTTCCTACCTTTCCTGAATTTTGAGGTGTAACTGACCTTTCCTTCTTCTTGTCCATTCTTTTAAGGAAATGGAGGTCTGAAATTCATCATGTGTCACTGTTAAGTTTTCTTTGTTGTTTAGGCTTAAATGTTTTTGGGTATAAATTTATATCATAATAAAACTGTATGTCATGTTTAGATACCATCTCAGACATCTGTGAAAAGATATGAGGTTACACCTAGAAATTTGCTTGCATTAGGTGGTCATCTTGTTTATCTGTACAGTCTCATCTATCTACAGTGTTCATTCCCATCAGTTCCCAACACACTTCACTTTCATTCTAGTTTTTCATTCTATAGAAAACCATGCCATTTCAATTGTAAAATCAAATGGAATGATGCCCAAAACAGAGAGAGAGATGTGAAAAATACCTGTACAGGAAGTATCGTCTGATACAGTATTAGTCTCACCAATATAAATATCAAATTCTATGGCCTCATTATTTTCTAATTCATAATTTCAGCATTCAATTTACAGTGACAGAATACTATGTTTGACTTGCTGTTAATATATACCAAAACATGAGAGATGATGAAGAAATGTGCTATGAGCCTAGATCTATTTCTATAAAACAAGCTGTTCAAATAAAAAAGGCAGAAAACAAGAGGAAGCCTGGATGTTGCTAGCAGTGAGAGCTTCAAAGCATTAGAAAGAAAAAAAATCACCACTTTGTATTCACTTTTCTCTTTTTGTGCCTACATGCCAGACACCCACATTTCTAAGGAGCTTCTCTATCTCTGGTAAAGACAGAGACAGATGATTTTTAAATCCTTCTCAAAATCAGATGATGATCCTTTCCTCTAAATCCTAATGCTACATCAGACAAAAAGATGAAGTTAAACAGGACTGTGAGGTATTCAATCCTTGCAGTTATTAAATTAAAAAGCAGTGATAGAAAATATTCATAATATTGATATATTCTATATAAGAAGGAACCTAAATCTTCTTTCATTTTGATCACTATAAATAAGAGACTGGGATCAGTAAATTTATACTGATGTAAAAATTACCAAGCAAGAAGAAAGCCCACTTCCTAGAGCAGCATAGAACACTCTTCATTCTGCAGCAATATGTATTAAATAACTTAAGTCTTTCTCACACAAACACAAAACTGCACATTTTATGGAGCATCCTTACCCGAAGCTCTAGCAACTTGGAGGCCTAAACCCCTAAGTGCATTTTTTTACCTCTAGAAGGCCTATATGAAAATGTCACAAATTACCATACATTTTCTGCATCATATACATGTCCAAACTACCCTTCTAAGGCATATGCATGACAGAATTGTCTCTAGAATGTCATTGAAATTACTGAACCACCTTGATTCCCACATTCTAACCTTGTATTGCTCTGCACTGGAAAACAAGACTGCTCAGCTGTGGGGTCACTTAGTGTCAATGGACCATGAATGTCCTGCAACAGAAAGAAACTGTTATCAGTAGATATCCATCAGAGCACAACTCAGGAACTGAATGAAAATGGTCCATGCAAATGTTTTATAGCTGCTCCTAAAGAGTAATGCTGGTTTATCTAAATTGAGGCTATTTGTTGGAGCACTGTGGTTTCAGAGAAATTTTCCAGGTCAAAAGATGTTAGTCAGCACACTGTAGTATTGTTGCTACATCTCTTTTCAGCAATTTCAAATTATGATTTTTCCTTAGAAATACACTCACCTTTTCTGTGAGAGTTGAATCACAGTAAAACTAAGATTTAAAAAATAAAGGTCGAGATATAGATTCAAATAGGTACTGTCATGGAAATCTATGGAGTGTTATTGCTTCTGGACAGATTGCGAGGTGTAAAAAAAAGAAATCCCAAAAAATGATAATGCAATGAGAAAAATACTAGGCATTACACAATGCCCTTAGCAGCTATTCATCATTCTTGCCTTCTTCTGTATTGAAAACTAAGCTATTTTTATTGATATTGGCAAGTATGTCTCAAGACTACAAGAGTTTCATTATCTCTTCACGGTCACCTTGAGACTGGACCAGACCCTGGAGCATCTACAGCAGCACAAGTCACCTATCCTTATGTAGCTTAATCACTCACTCACTGTGGATAGGTAAAACCTTGAAACTCTTGAGTGTGTTTCCTTTAAATTTGGATTTTTTTCTTTCCTGTGAGTGAAAAATACAGACCTGGTCTGTATTTGGTCTGTATTTGTTTGTTTTCAAAGTTATGCAGTACATATATATGCCTCAGATATTTATAGTGTATCCATATTAATTTCAATATATTAATCTCAAACAGGTAGTTCCTGAGACATCATAAATAAAATATGCTTCATTTCCCTATGCCTGATGATGTGTAAGAGTCCAGTTTTCACTTATCTCTAGGTTCTGTTTCTCCACAAAATGTTACAGTATGTGGAAGGTGAGAGCATCTGTTTCATTAGACTTATCTGATCAAGGACCTTTTCAATGCAAAGGAGATAATATATGAAAGAGGAAATGTTAAAAAAGAATACATAGAGATAAAAACCTGTTAGACACAACCTAATAGGGATGATTGCAAAGACCAAAAGTTCCCAGTGAGAAATTGCTGGTCTGTTAAGAAACGTTAGGAATGATTTTTGAAGCGGCCAGCCTAGACTTTGCCACTTATAAGAAGGGAGAACAGAAGAAATATTTGGGATATTTAAGAGACAATGGTGGAAGCATGTGAACTGATAAGAGAATGTGTATGTGAAGAGAATCAAGGAGGAAAAAGCAGGGAAATAGACAGAAAGGGGTATAAAGGTGTAAAACCAGGATGGTGAGTACACTTATCTATCTGAGCTCTGGACCTCATCCCACAGTTTGCCCTATTTTCTGAATATTTTCTTAACTGTCTCTCTGTGTAGTTTAATCTTTGTTTTGTGTGTGTGTGTGTGTGTGTTTATAAGCGTTGCAACGACTAAGTGTCAGCAACTGATGGGATTAGGGTGAGTGGATTTAGGGTCATCAACTGGAGTGACCAAGGGTATAGGTTCCCTGGCCCCATGATGTCACTTAACTGGAGTAAGTGGAGGTGTCAATGCCAGCTGCTGGAACAGGTGAGTGTCTCTGTTGCCAGTCACTGAGGCACTGGACAATATGTATCCCCAAAAACAGCTACTAGGGGAGACCGGTGTGGGTAGTGAGAGAGATTCAATTCCAGTGATTGGATCAGGACTGCAAGCCACAGTCTTTCATCCTGGTGCTGACTTTGGAGTAGGGAGTAAGCATCTATATCTTTACTAAACCTACTGTGGATCAGGTTCCCATCTCATTCACTAGGAAACTTCAAGTTGGACTAGATGCTGAGCAGGACGACGCTCTAGGTCTGGGTTGGGGTATTAGGAAGGTGGGTCATCTATACTGGCATGTGAAGGGACATGTGAGGGTGGAGTGCCTGTGAGATGAGGATTTGAGTGTGTGTATCTGTCTGAACATGAGCATCAGGCTGGACCAGCTGGTCAGTGGGAAATATGTGGTATGGTTAAGAGGACCTGAGCTCTGGGTAGCAGAGTAGTGGTATTGCAGGGACAGAGAGATCATGACATCACTGAGCAGATCCGTGAATGTGAGTGTGTTTGTGATTGTAGGGTGCAGTGTGTGCTTCACTAGTTAACTTCAGTCCTTACCGGCTGAAGAGGAGGAAGGGGATTTGGTGTCTTTCTGTCAGTCCTATATGGAGGTGCTGTTGAAGGCAGCACTTCGGCAATCTATGTAGCCAGATCCTTCATCTGTTAATGCACGTACATGCATGTGCTCGGGTTACACTCACTGCCTCACTACCGGTTGAATCTGCAAGAAAACAGTAGCCACATCCAGCAGCCTGGGCTGGAGACTCATGGGTCCCTAGATGCACTGGACTGGGTTCCAGTGGCTGGGCAGGATGAATACCTGGACTCTTGAGATTCTGTAGGAAGTAGCCATTCTCAAACATCCTTAACTGAAAAAATGTCCTGAAGACTCTTTATAAACTGAATCAGGATAGTGTTTAATTAATGGGGTACTCAAGTTTTCACTAGAAAGCCAGACATAGCAGTATGCTCCTTAAAGCTTTTCAAGGACCTTTTTACTTCTCCTCAAACTGAAAATCCTCACATAGAGATAGTTGTTACCCCAATGTTTTACCCCTATGAATTACTGCAATTGCATTGCATTTTTATTGTGTTTCTGAAGTCTAAAAACAATTGATTTTTGCAAATTTAAACAATAGATAAGTAAAATTTTTCAAACTGTACAGCTTCAGCAAGGCTTAGATATATCTGTAAATTGATCACAGTGAATGTGTTTACCACATCTTTGCAGATATGGATGAAATAGGAGATTAGGCTTTTGCAGATATAACCTGACCTATTTAGAAATAGTAATAGTGTTACAACTTTCTCAAAACCATCCATATTTCTACATCTTTAATATACTGTCTCCAATAAAAAATAAGTTTGGTTACACAGAAGAGTAAGTTTTAGAGGGGAAAAAAAAAATCACACAGTGACATTGCTAAGGGCATGGAAATTCAGTCTTATGAATTAGGCAGAGGTAGAATAAGATATAGATATTGCAGTTCTTCACCTTGATCTACAACTGCTGGAGATACCATGGTGAGATCCGAATCTTTGTTCTTATGTTTCTATTACATTAGTAGACCTTTAGAGTAGAAGAAAAGCTTAAAAATATGAACTGAGCACACACAGCACCTAGAGTAGGCTCAAATATCCTGAAACGATGCCAGGAGATGTGAATTATTCTTTTCAGTCTGAACTTTGAAACTATCTTTACATCTAAGGACATAAGAATGCCTGCTATTTAGCCTGTGCCAACTACCTAAGCTGTGTTATGTCTCATCAGTGCTATGTCCTATGCAAATGTGAATTACCACACATGTATAAGTATTTACAACAGAATCCATGCTGAAGATGCACAAATAAACAAAATTCTTTGCAGTAGAGTAATGATGGCTTTTTTTTTGTCCATTGAGAACAAGGAAAATTCTTATTTTTTCATAGAGAAGCAAAGGTTCAAACATAAACACTTTATTAAGCTGTATTTTTATGTGACAAGGCATCATTTTACTTTACATTACTGCAATGGATAGTAGCTTTCACTTCATAAAATTCAATAAATCCTTACAAACCTATTTATATTTGATGGTAGTTTTCCTTCAGCCTTGAAGTTGAACTGTTTCCTGCTATGTGAAGAACCAATTGCAAATCAAGGGTTTATTACAAAGTATATCTTCTCTCCTTGTTTTTGTGAAATAAGTTCTCAAAAACATGACTTAAAATTATTTTATTTATGTAATAACTTAATTAATTGATTTTATTGAATTAATGATTCTGCATTATAGACAAAAAAGAGAAAGGAGAGATTGGACGTGTATGTGTTACCCATTCAGCATTTGCTTAAAATCTGTATGTATGTAGTCTGATTCTGTAATATTCTGAATGAACTATCTCCTTATGAAATATTTTTAAACATACAGCTTTCAAGAAAAGGCAAATATTTTGCAGTAACAATAAGATCCATCATCTGCCCCAGAGAGTTTGTGACCTCTTTTCACAGATGTTTTTACTAAAGAGAATCACTGTAACAACATAAATAGACTACAGATACATAAACATAGGAAATAATTGAGTAACATCTAGAGGAAAATAACTCAGCATTGTAAAACAGGAGAACACCAACAAAGACTCTTTTTACCTGTTAAACAGCTGTGGATCTACAAACCAGTGGATATTTTGTATTTTAGGATCTATTTGTTGACTGTGGATGAAGTGGCACAATGAGGTATAAAAGGTTCTTTAAAAGAAAATTTATTCAGGCCCCTGGAAAAATAAGCCTCAGCTGAGAAGTTCTGAGCATGGACAGAACTAAAGACTCTTAAATGCACTGAATGATTGGATGACACATTTTATCTATCACAAAACAATATTAGTTTTGACTCTCCGCTAGCCTCTGATGAGTAAACACAAAATCCTACCACTGTCAAACTTACTCTTCCTTGATGTTGGTGGAGTTTTGACAATTAGCATCAAATATCAACCTGGTGTAAGAAGTCAAAGTACTGTTTCCACAGAAAACAGAGAATTACACAGAAAGTGCAGATGTCTTCATCTCAAACAGGTGTTCAACTTTACTATTTTGTGGTGTTATACTCTTTTTGCAGAGGGTGAAAATAACACTAACATATGCTGAAAGTTTGTGATCCAGTTGTTTCATTTTTCTTTTTGCAGCTTTCAGGTATCTATCCTTCTCCTTTTGAACTGGTGATGTGAATTTAGACTATTATCTCTTTTATGAATCTTGCAGATTTTAAGCTGAATTGCATTTCTGAAGGAATAGAATTCACTGCCATATAAGGCAATGAAGCAAATTCAACACTACAGGTTTCTGCTGTTTCTTTCCTACCTCAAGGTTTTTAGGTTCTCTTACTACACTGTTCTTAGATCATCATCCAGCTTCCTAGAAACTCAAAATATTAAACAGCTGGAAAGAAAATAACCTATATATAATCTATTCAAGTGGATTTTATCACTAGTATGTAGCATGTTAGTCTGTGTGCCCACTCATATGTTCTAAAAAAGATATAAAGAATTGTTTAAAATAAAGGCAATTATCCCTTCTGTCAAGAAACCTCTCAGCAATTTACTAGTAGTAATAATTCTATGAATCATTTAGTGCTTTCCATCATCAAAATCACATTAACTGACTGTTAGGAAAACTCTCCCAAAGTAAATAAACCTTTCAGTCAATGCTGCCACAAGATTATGCAAATAAAACACACAGTAAAGTGTTTTAGAAGTTGTGGGTCCTAATATCACCCTCTGCCTTTCTGCCGCAATGAAGACTTCTCTGGATCTGTGTTTCCTTGCTTACTGGCACAGGAAGACTGAGTGATTATTGACATCAATGATGATGGATAACAACAAGTACATACATAAAATGAGTTGTCATTAAAAAACATTTAATATAATGAATGCAAAAAAGCCCTATGGATTTCACCATTATCAGCAACCTAGACAATAATTATCTGCATAATTCAGTAATTTCAGTGTTGGTTACTTTGCATTGTTTATTCATTTTTTTGTAGTGCTATAGTTGTCAGTAAATTGGATGATGAACCAGGTTTATTCATATTGCAGCTATATGTAGAAGTTAAAATCAGAACCAGGAGTCCCCATGGAAGAGCAAAAGCAGTGGGTAGCATGGCGACTTCTGCAGAAAATGTCTCAAATTTAGTTGTGCCTTTGTGGGTGCATGAACAGATGTGGCTTGCATAAGAAAGGGTGAAGAATAAAGGAGATTACAAAGTTATGGTGCCTTCAATTCTTTCCTTAGAAATCTCGCTACTCATACTTTTAGGATTTAGTATTGTACTCTATAACACCTACCAATTCTTAGGAATTTTTGCTTTTCTTCCAGTCTTTTCAAGGCTCTCAGCAAACTAGCTACAACTGCTTTACTCACCTCATGTGGTTTTGAATCAGTAAAAATAATACAATGTTGACATTTTGGTGTCTAGCAACACATATGCATAAGATGTACTGAAATCTTTACCTGCTCAAGTACTGAACAAGTTACACTTTTAGTGCCTTTGAGATGGGCTGCATATTAGCAGGGTGGAGCTACTATTTCTTTCTCTGAGCATCTAATGCTTAAAAGTTTATTGCTTACACACTGGCTTTACTTGCTATATTGGCTCGTCTCTGCCAGTAAAGCATGTTACAAGGCTGACTCGGAACATATTGAATAAGTGTTAAAAATCCCTTCAATGGGCTTTGGGTCAGAACTTATCTATTAGATTAGAATGCCAACATGTAAAAGTGCATATTTGACAGAAAACATCATCTCTCATTTTAATATAGTTGTTCTGCATTTATAGAAAGGTCCTGACAAATAATTAGGAATACAGTCTATCTTCATTCAAATGCAGCTGAGGGAGGCACATCTAAATATCTCATTATGTAAAAGATGGATAATTATGTTTATTTCCTTTTAGTACATTCACCAGAGCTGAAGAAATTGACTACCCATTAGGCCATTTCTCTCACATTTTGACAGAAGAAAGGAAGAGTATAAAAACCTGACCAGTATGATCTTGCTAAGTGTGTAATAAGGGAAGAAGGACAGCTGAACTCTGTGACTTTCCTTTCAAATACAGAAGTCCTTCTTTCTGAGAGTGACACATAAGTGAGGGAAAACACTGAGTATTTCAAAGAGTGTGGTTTGAAAGATGAAAAATGAAAACTGCTCTTAGAGTTTCCCAAGTAAGCTCTGTGATGCACCACCACACTTCACTCAAACAGAGGTTGCTGACAGACGTGTTTTCCAGACACTGTAAAACCAAAAGCACTGCTCATCATTTAGAAATCTACTGTGAGGCACTGTCTGTTCCTAGAGCATTTGTCATCATACTGATAGAAAAAGGAAGTAAGCATGACAACATAGCCAGCAATAAATAAGGTGCAGATTTCTAGAAGTGTGGCTTGAACTTTCTGCAAATTCTGAGGGAAATCCAAGTTGGAGTTCAGGACACGTAGCATTTTATTTGCATGGAGTACACTGCATTTCCTCCTAGGAAAAAACAACAGATTTCTGAGAGGCTATTCTCAAGGGATTTTTTTTCCATGTTCACTTTTGAAGCAGCAATGCACATAGATGGCACTAAAGAGAGTCAAGAAGACAAATGTCTGTCTCAGGGGATAGAATTTCTGTGATTACTTTCAAACTTTATCTGAGGAAACACGATTTCTGTATTTTTGGTAAAATTACAGTGACTCATAGGGTCATCATCAGAGAGACTAGTGTACAAAGTGACATTTTTCATATGTCTAAAGAGAAAGGTAATTATTTGTATTTAACTGCATCCAGCACATTCTGAAGAAGACTTGTCGAGTATCTTAGGTCTGAAAGGTCAATTGAGGAGAATTTAATGTGACCAATACATTTTTCATTATAACACAAGCTAAAATAGCTCACAATTCTATTCCTGAAGATAAGAATTCTCATAGGTTTATTACTGAGACCTTCCTAAGAGTGAAAAAATACACAACACACTAATGTAATAGCAGTCCTATTGCATTTACAAAAACTTTAGAATGTTAAACAATCTGCTCATTCCAAAATGACAATCACAAAACCAGGACTTAAAAGGTGCTGGAAGTACATACCTGTAGTATGGCTTGTGGAGATCGAGTCTGTTTTGCCCAACTAAATCTGACTAAATGTTCTGCTTGAGCTTGTGGCATCAAGGTAAAATTATTCAGGTAGTGTTTCCACTCCTGCAGTTTCTGAGATCTACTGTCAGACTGAGGGCATCCTACATGACAGCATGGAATGCAACTTGCATTGCTCCTGACCTAAACATCAGCCAGGCTAGCCCCATGACAAGAGCAGGGTCACCATTTCAACTTGACACAATAATTACATATAAGTCAGGTAATTGTTCCAGACATAGCACCCCACTGTCATGGCCATGCTTCCTTCAGACCTGAGTTGTCTAAATCATATCAGTGTGTTAATTCACCACAAGCTTGAGGTAATTATTTTTTGACAAAGCACTTTGGAAGCACACACAGCTTCTATCTCTGGGATGAGTCCAGATGTATTAGCTCACATGAAGGATCACTCTCCAGCTTTGAGTTGAGTGGAATGTGACACCTTGTGTTTCTAAATGCAGAACGACTCAGCATAAGAAAGATACTGCACCTAAGCTGACTATTGAGAATAGTTCCTGGCCCGTGTTGATATCTGGTCAGAGCCAGGAAATTGTCTGGAAAACTACTACTTGTTACAGGCCAAAACTCTACCAGTGAGTGTGCTAGTGGCCCTGCAATATGGATGATTGGCTCCCCTGCTCTGCGCTTGCATACTGTACAGTCAGGTATCTGGGAAAACTGAACCAAGGAGTTGATGGTGGTTGATATTTCTGTGATGTCTACAGCAGTGTTTCTATGAGCTACAATTATCTGTGAAGGATATCACAAAGAATTAGTAATTCATATCATATTATCATGGACTTGTCATTGTTATTGCAGTGTTTGATCAGATACCCTACCCAAATGGTTTTCTGTTAGAAGACTATGACAGTGTCTTATCTGCCTTCTGCTTTGTGCCACTTCACACATTTATCTGTACTCCATAACATGGTCCCAAATACTTTTTCTCACTTTCAATTACTCACATACCTTATTCCACTGCAGTCTGTATTTGAAAAGGCCCCCACTTGCCTGGTTTGTTACAGATCTTCCAAAACTATGAGCCTGACAGCAGAGAATTACCACGATGTCCCGGAACAAGCCTTCTCAGGACAAGGGCAGAAGATATAGAAACACTGAAAATGAGGGCAAGAGAAACCTGTGTCTCAACTGTGATCATAAGTGTAAATGTGATCATCTGCCCGAGTCCTTCTCCAAGTACTGTTGAGCACAATTCCCTTTCTGCCTTAGCTTTCTTTTTTTTTTTTTTCTGACTACCATTGAATGTACTAAATAAATACATAGCTATCTGTATTGGGTGTTCATGTCACGTGCTGGTAATAGAGGATTTCAAGGGAGACTCCTGTCAAAAGAATTTAAGAGCTGCTCTGTTCACAACACTTCCAGTCACAGCTGGCTCCAATGGACCAACTACAAGACACTGCTTAGCCCATCAGACAAGCTGGTGGCACCTCTGGGAAATATATTTAAGAAAGGAAAAAATACCACACAGTCAAGAGAGGAGAACAAAGAAAGAGTAAGAAAAAGCAGTGAGAACAACAAAGGAAGAGAAGAAGGAGTGGGAAGAGGTGCTCCATGGAAGACTATACTGGAGCAGATATTTGTGCTGCAGCTCATGGAAGACTCTACTCTCTAGGGCAGGTCAATATATCCTGAAGGAGTCCATGGAGATCTCACAATGGAACAAGTTTATCTTGAAGCAATTGCAGTCTGAGAAGGATTCATGCAGAAGAAAGGGAAAAGTATGTGGAGGAAAGAGTGGCAGAGAGAAGCTGTTATGGACTAATCACAACCTCGATTCCTCAACCCCTTGTACTACTGAGGGTGCAGAGGAAGTAGAAACACCAGAGTGAAGCTGAGCTGGGGAAAAAAGGGGAGTCCCAGAAAACTGAAAGTGATTCATCAGGCATTCCTCATGTGCTTAAGTAAGTCAATTTCATGTTTTTTTCAAAGTAATTGGGTTGAGTTAAAATATGATTGACGTGGTTTTGGTACCTTATGCATCACAGGTGAGTAAATCATCGCTCATGAGATTACCTTAACCCTGAACTGTATGCAACTTGAGTCAAGTTTCAACTCTGAGGATGGATTTGGTTTCAAAGTGAATTCAACACTCTCTTCTTTACACTCCTTTTGTCCTTGGGTGTCAGACTGGGGTAAGGCATCTCTCCATTTAGCACAGTCCAGTCTAATCCACTGAGCCCTGCACTGCACCTGTCTTAATGTTACTTCAACATGTCCAAATAGTTATGTGTTGCAACATGGTTAATATTTATCATGATAGATCTTTTTATAATATCCTTCCTATGTTAAACTACTATCTTCTCTCAATACATTCTGAGATGAGGATGTTACCCTTGGCCTTGGAAAACGTGACTTTTATGAACATGCATTGACATTTCTGGGAGAAGTGTGGCTTGAAATACCAGTCAGAAAGATCACAGATGCCGAATTATCAATGAATGTAAGGCTTTGAGTCTCCTCTAAACAGTGTTCTATTGTTGTACATTAGTTGAATATTATGTGATTAACAATCTCATTGACTCAAATAATAACAGAATAATTGAAAGACAGTAACTGAGATACCTCAATGCAGGAATTAAATGCACTGAGACAGGTCTCATCACTCAGTCTACCCCAGAGACATCTGAATTGCAAAAAAAAAAAAAAAGCCTTATATACCTTGGTAAAACCTAGATTCTACCATGACTTGGAGAAGTTACTGAGATATAATTAAGATACTAGTATTATCTTACCGTCACTGGTTTAGATTTACTGTTGCCTAAGAATATGATGGGTTTTTTAAAAAAAGAAATCACTATGAACTGTTAAAAAAAAAATAGTAAATTCTGCCCTGAGTTTCATCATAGAATCATAGAATGGTAGGGGTTGGAAGGGACCTTTAGAGATCACCTAGTCCAACCCCTCTGCAGAAGCAGGGTCACCTAGATCAGGTTGCATAGGAACATGTCCAGGCGGGTCTTGAAGACCTCCAAGGAAGGAGACTCCACAACCCCTCTGGGCAGCCCGTTCCCCTGCTCCCTTACCCTCACAGTAAAACTTTTTATGTTCCAGTTTCATCCCATTACCCCTTGTCCTGTTGCTAGCTACTATAGAAAAAAGGGATGTCCCAACCTCCTGACACCCACCATTTAGATAGTTGTAAATGTTGATAAGATCTTCCCTGGGTCTTCTCTTTTCTAAACAGTCTCAGTTCCTGCAGCCTTTCCTCATATGAGAGATGTTCCAGTCCCCTGATCATCTTAGTGGCCCTGCGCTGGACTCTCTCCAGAAGTTCTCTGTCCCTCTTCAGCTGAGGAGCCCAGAACTGGACACATTCCAGATGAGGCCTCATCAGGGCAGAGTAGAGAGGGAGAAGAACCTTCCTTGACCTGCTGGCTACACTCTTCTTGATGCACCCCAGGATGCCATTGGCCTTCTTGGCCACGAGGCATATTGCCTGCTCATGTTCAGTTTATTATCAATCAGGACTCCTAGGTCTTTCTCTGCAGAGCTGCTCTCCAGCAGGTCAACCCCCAGCCTGTGCTGGTGAATAGGGTTGTTCCTTCCCAGATGCAGGACTCTGCACTTGTCCTTGTTGAACCTCATGAGGTTCCTCTCTGCCCAACTCTCAAGCTGGTCGAGGTCATGCTGAATGGCAGCACAGCCTTTTGGGGAATCAGCCAGTCCTCCCAGTTTGGTGTCATCAGCCAACTTGCTGAGGGTACACTCTGTCCCCTCATCCAGGTCATTGATGAAGATTGGTGCAATATATGATGGTATTTACCATTCTATGAAATAGGAAAAAGGTGCCTCTTTATGGATGGGAAATTCCATGGCTAATGGATGTTTTCTAGAGGAAAACAGGAGAGTGAAATGTTTTCCTTTGATGGCCTCAGGTGAAAATTCCCAGATACAGAGCACAGAATATCCCAATTGACAACAAATGACCTCATGATGTCTGTATGGAGTCTGTATACTACAGACTGACCTCTGCCTCTTGCCTCATTCTGCTAACTCAAAGACATGATACTCAGCTCATAGCTCGTGTTTTCACACTGCTTTGTGTCTGACTGCTTTCCGTGTTCTGAAAATATCACACCCCCATCTCAGAGCAGCCTCTGATTGGCTCTCCACTGCCTTCCCATTAGGAAGATACAGGTACATTTTCTATATGTCTGTGTATAAGACATCCAAATTTTTATTTATAGATATATAAAAAGATCTAGACATTCAATGTAATAAGGACAATAAGGAAAAGGTCAACAACGGTTTCCCCAAAAGACTACATAGAGCAGAAGAACCTGGCAATGGTTCACAAACGAGAACATGAGGGTGGGTGTCACAGAGCTCCCCTTATCCATGGTAGTGGGAAGCCTCTAGCTGCCTGTGGGACCATGGCATGGTACAGTCTGGGACTGTGTGTGCTTCCCTGTCCTTAGGTCAATAGCTTTGTCAAAAGCTGCAGAAATCTCTGAGAAGCTGCAGAGGGGGAGGACAGGAGTGCACCAAGATCTGCTCCTGTCTTCAGCTGCAAAAGGCAGAAATAGCCACCCTGGCTCACTGTGGACAATCCCACTACACCAGGATAGGACAGGGCTTGTGCAAACTTGGCACTGTGCTGGTCTTTTCAGCCCATGTGTCTCAGACACTATGGAGACCTCTCAAATGACATTGGGTATTTTTCTATTGGGAACTGAACACTCTGTGCAGATTAAATTCACATGCCTTAAGTAAGTTCTGCAGTGCACTTCAGTTATCTTAAAGTATCTGTCCTAATCGCAAGAGGCCACTTCAGAGACATCCCACAGGTCTTGTGTCATATATGGAACTTTGTGTCAATGCCTCAGGAAGTCTGCAATATGGTTCTACATAAACATTTAGACTATTGAAATGCTTTCTTACATTTAGACATCTATATTAGTTTGTAAACAATATATTGCCAACAGGTACCACGACAGACCTGATTCTATGCTCTATTGGTTGTAATTGCCTGAACTGTGTCAGAACGAGATAAATACACCCCTAAAAATTCTGGTTTTCTTTTGTACTTTAGCACCAGAAATGAATATTTATTCTCTAAGCAATGCATTTTATCTCACAAGTAATATGAGTGAACGTTCAATCTCTAATTGCAGAATTCCTATCTTTAAGTAAATTCTGAAAACTGTCAAACTGGCCTGCAGGAAAGAATGCCACAGCACCGTAGCAAAAATGTAGTTTGATGCAGTATATGATATTTAAAACACAACTGATTTCAGTCCCTAACACTCATACTTTCATACTCACAAGCATCAAGAAGCATGTAAGTAGTCTGGCAAGTAGTCAGGCACTGATACCTGTATCCAGGGAAACCATCCAGGAGTGCTTGCAATCACATGGAGGATTGCCAGCATCAGTTTTCAAATATATTCCTACACTTACTGGGCTCTTTTTAGTAAGGTGTCAGTTATAGATGAATGTCATTGATGCATTAGGAGCCAACAGTGATTAATCTCTTGATCCTGTCCCACCTCCATGAGTCATCAGGATTTACTCACCACCTGTTTCTAGTTGTCCTGAGAAACTGCAGGTTGATGTGTGTTAGGATCTTGATGACTTGCTACTCTAGGTGTCAGCCATTTTTATAGCCCTCGTCCTTTTGGTTTTCACACCCTCATGTTCACATTTCATCTCAATTCACACCAATATAAACATTTTTATTGCAATTTCCCACATCCCTAAAAGACTCTTTGTCTACTGTTTTCTAATACATCACAGGCACTTTTGTATGGAAAAAAAAAAAAACACAAAAAAGGACAAAAAAGACACCAGCTACCTTTCACAATTCATCAGTGTTCTCAATAGTCTCCCAAGACTCTGATTTGCCCTTTAGTATTTCAATGATGTTATAGTTATTAAAAAAAAAAATCCATTTTCCTTGACCAGAGTTAAAAATGAAAACTACCACTCACTTCTTTCTGTACAATCATTTAATCTTTGAATTTTGATGTGAATTTTTATGTGATTTTGTGTTTTCTTTATTTCATTGGATAAGGATATTAGTGTACCTTTCCACTTTTTTATTCTCCATTACTCAACTTACATTATCCCTTTTCAACTAAACTGGAAAAAAGTTTGAGACGAAGTGAAAGAGAAACTTGCCACTGATAGGAGAGACAGAAGAAATTATTTTAAGTAGCGGAAAACATGTTTCTTTCTCTTTTACATAATATTTTAAATGCTCTTCTAGAGATTATCATGTAGCATTTATACTTCAGAGTGGTAATAGTGTCTTAACTGAGAGAAGCAGTAGAGTGAGAGTTGATAAGTTTTGTTCCATGACTACCCTTTATAAGAAAGGCATATTGTTCAATAGAAAACTAACTTGTACAAGAATGAGGCAGGCATTTGTATGGAATCCATATTATCGGGATGATACATTTTCTACATGATTCTATTAGAAACCATGTTTCATACAATGAGAAAAAAAAAATTACATGGCAGGAGGAAAAAATCCTCTTAAAATATTGTCTCATCACACCGTTACGATAATCTGGAAAATTGTTTCAGAACCGTTAGAATGATCATGAAATTCTGCCACCTCTTCAGGACTTTCTATTGGTTGGGACAGTTATCTTCCATGGCAGCAGTAGCATGACATCCAGTTCTCGATTCTACAGTTCACACAAAAGTGAGGCATAGTATTGTGATAAACATGATGACACAATAATATGCCTGTGACAATAGCATGTCACAGTAACGGTGCAATTCCCTCAAACCAGCCTATTCCAAATGCAGAAGCCCACCCTGCTATAGCAGCATCTATATTCATGAGATCATATCTCCATTCAAAATGATGATGTGAAAGAATTTTTAAAATTCCTTTTACAGATTTTCATTCCTATTATTGTATGGAACAAACGTATTCACCTGGCATCACCAGCATGTATAGACAAAGACTTAAATTACTCTCCAGAGACCTTCCTCTCCCTCACATTCTGTTTGCAAATGACCTATCACCCAAACTGCTGATGCCTGCTCCCATTCTTTCTTTCCTGTATTTGTAAGCATTATAACACCACTTTCCAGCTTCCATGTCATAGTATCTCTTACAGCAGCATCTCAGCATATTTTACAGTTGTTAAGTAATTTAACTTTGCAAAAGTGAATTCTTACAAAGTGGAGAACCTTTAACAGCCATCGTTTTTCAAAGGTGAAAAATGAAGTTCAAACAGGTTACCCATAGCCTTTTTATTGAAAAGCTGAGCACCTGTGCCTTTGAAGTCAAGAACAATCAAAGCTCAGCAAATTTTACAGTCAGAGCAATGAGGAAGGAACCAAGAAGAGTGACCTGCAAAAATATTTATCTTTTTTTTTCTATTTGTTTCACATATTGCTTTAAATTAATTTTGTTTTAACAGTAGTTATGCGATATATAACAAAGGATATTTAGAGTAAAACATGAAATATCTGAATACAAAAGCTTTGATTGGACTTATTTAAGAACAAAGAAAAAGTTACCCGGGTATTTTTTTTTTCTATTTACACCATCAAGATGCTCATTACAGAATCACAGAAGCACAGAAGCACAGAATGTTAGGGGTTGGAAGGGACCTCTAGAGATCCTCTAGTCCAACCCCCCTGCTAAAGCAGGTCCATCTAGATCAGATTGCACAGGAACATGTACAGGCAGGTTTTGAAAACTTCCAGAGAACAGGAAAGATGTTTCACCTCAGATTCAAGTTGAAATTCCTGTGTTCCAGCTTCATCCCATTACCCTTTGTTCTGTCACTGGGCAATAAAGAAAAAGGACTGGCCTCATCCTCTTGACGCTCACCCTTTAGGTATTTATAAACATTGTTATGATTCTTCTTAGTCTTCTCCAGGCTAAACAGTCCCAGATCCTGCAGCTTTTCCTCATGAGAAACATAGTCCAGTCCCCTGATCATCTTGGTGGCCCTCCACTGAACTCACTCCAGAAGTTCACTATCGCTCTTGATCTGAGTAGTCCAAAACTGGACACATTCCAGATGTGACCTCACCAGGGCAGAGTAGAGTAGACAGGCAGAATCTCCCTTGACCTGCTGGTCACACTCCTCTTAATGCATCCCAGGATGCCATTGGTCTTCTTGGCCACGAGGGCACATTGCTGGCTCATGGTTAGTTTATCATCAATCAGGATTCCCATGTCTCTCTCTGCAGAGCTGCTCTTCAGAAGTTCAACCCCCAGTCTGTCCAGATCTCACAGACTGAGGTTCTGGTGAATCAGCCAGTCCTCCCAGTTTGGTGTCATCAGCCAACTTGCTGAGGGTACACTCTGTCCTATAATCCAGATCGTTGATGAAGATGTTGAACAAGACTAGCCCCAGAACAGACCCCTGTGGAACTCCACTGGCCACAGACCTCCAACTCAACCCTGTGCTGTTGATCATCACCCTCTGGGCTCAAACATCAGCCAATTCTCAGTCCATCTTACTGTCCACTCATCCAACCCAATGTAGTGGTTTTGCCTGGGACAGGTTTTGGTAGCAGGCAGCTACAACTTGTATAAACAAAGATCTGCCAGAAGCTTCCCCTGTAGCTGACAGGGCTAATGTCAGTTGATTCTAAGACAGATCCACCACTAACCAAGGCCTGGACAATTAGTGACTGAGGAAACACCTCTATGATTATCATATATGAGAAGGGGAAGAAGTTCCTGCACAATTGCTAAACTGCAGCAGCAACAGGGAGTGAGAATGTGAGAACAACATCTCTGCAGACACCACGGTCAGTGGATACAGATGGGGTGGAGGTGCTCAGGCACCAGAAGAAACACTCCCCTAGGAACTGCAATGAAGACCATGGTGAGACAGCTGTCCCTCTGCAGCCCATGAATGACCCCCCACCAGAGTGGTTGGATTCCTGAAGGAGGCTGTGACTCCATGGGAAATTCACCCTGGAGCAAGTTCTTGGCAGGACCTGGGAGCCCGTGTGGAGAGAGAAGCCCAGTCCAGAGGAGGTTTGCTGTCAGGACTTGTGATACTGTGAGGGACTTAGGCTGGAGCAGTCTGTTTCTGAAGGACTGTTTTCCCCGTGTATGACCCAGGTTGGGGCAGTGTGTGAAGAGCTGCTCCTGTGGGAAAGACCCACATTAGAGAAGTTTATGGAGGACCGTCTCCTATGGGAGGGACCCCACAATGTAGCAGTAGAAAGTGTGAGGAGGCCTTCCTCTGAATGGTAAAGTTCATCTATAATGAACTGACTGTAACCCCCATCTCCCATCCTCTGCGCTGCTGAGGGGCAAAGAAGGAGAGTCCCAGGAGGAAGGAGTAGTGAAGGGAGGTGTTTTAAGATACAGTTTTGTTTCTCATTTCCCTACTCTATTTTGATTATACATTAATAAATTAAACCATTTCTCCCCGAGTTTGTTTTGCTAATTGCTAAATGATTTCCCTGTCCTTATCTCGACTAACAAACCTTTCATTATATTTCTCTCACCCCTGTCCAGTTTTGGAGGGGTAGTGATAGAAGGACTTGCTGGGCATCTGGTACCCAGCCAGGTCTAAATCACCACACACACACCTTCTGAGTTTTCCTATGAGGATTTTATAGGAGACAATGTCAAAGACCTTGCTGAAGTCAAGGTAGATGATATCTACTGCTCTCCTCCCATCCACTCATCCAGTCATGCCATCATAGAAGGCTACCAGGTTCATCAATAATAATTCTTGTGAATCCATGTTCACTACTCCTGATAACCTGCTTTTTGTAACCAAGATCACGTTTACGCTCTTCTCATGTTTAAGCCTCAATAAATGGGTGGAGTTGTGAATGGTCTGATCTGGATGTTCTATAAATGTACACCTGCAGACCATTAACTCATAAAGTGAGCTCTGGGACCAGTTAGTCTGCAATTAATTGAAGGTGAGTGATTATCTGAAATCCTGCTAGTCTGGGAAAGTGTTACTCTAGCTCATCATTTTGAAAGATGCTTTGCTGAAGAAACCTAAAGCCAGTGTTGTTTGTTGCTCATGACAGTGTTGAATTCTTTGTTGATGGGAAGTAGAAGAAAGGAAAATCTTCATGTCATACATCTTGCAATAGTCCCTATATGACCTAATTTCTTCATGTCTTAGCTGTTCAAAAGAGAGGAATTTATACTGGGTGAATGAGTTGTGGAAACTTAAACATTTCAGAAAGATTTCTTCACAGAGTTACAACTTGTCCTGTTGAAGATTTTGGAATTTTTCATATCAATATTTCACCTAAGATGTCTTTGATGATGATGATAACTTAAAAAGTAGCACTATGGATACTCACCAAGAAGACAGAATACAACTTCAAGACATACTGTGGGATGTGGAATGATGTATCCTTGTTCTTAGGGACGAAGCAAAACAAACATACTAATAGGATAATAACTAGAAGTGAAGGACATAATGAAAACCAGAATTATGTAGCTTTAGCCAGAGAAGATATAATTCGTAATACGCTCATGTCAGAATGAGGAATTGTTAGGTACAATAAAGGCTGCTATTAAAAAAAAAAAAAAAAAAAAGAAAAGAAAAGAAAAGAAAAAGATGGTTAAATAAACTGTTCCATTTATATGAAATGTATAGCTGCTTTATCCAGAATAGTTATATTAATAATATCATGCTTATGCCTTAGTCTTGTAATGAAGTGGGGGTATTTATGAAAATGGAGTTACTGTAATGACTGCAACTATTATTATCTGGAAATGAGGTAGAGATTCATCTCACTTAGCTTCATCAGAGCTGGGCATCTCTAAGTTCATTATCTAGACTCCCTTTGGAGTTAACTGTCAGAAAGTGTTTCTCAACTTAAGATATCTAAGACAGTCAAGACTAATAGCCTTTGGACTTGTCTGTCTATTATTGTTGATTATAGAAAGAACTTGAAAAGTAACTTTACTGGATGCATAACTTTCACATAGATAAAATTAGGTGATGCTAATTTGACTTTAATAGTGTTGTCTCATATTAAATCTTCTTGACATTAAGTCTTTGAAGTCTAGAACTGCTGTTGCATTTACATATAAACACATGCTTAAATGTTTTGCAAGATCTCAACCAGGCACTTGTTAGGAATAAATTTTGAGCAGATACTTACAATTTCCTTACTTCCTTCAAGGATGATAATTTGTAAATAGTTAATTTTGTTCAAGTAACAATTAGTAAAGCTTTTTAAGTATCAAGGACTGTCAGAGTAACCCTTTAGTTAAACTGCATAAAGAGATTATGTCAACCTAGTGGGGTTCCTTCTACAGTAAAGCAATTGGTAGTGCTGGCATCTGTAAAAATACTGCACTCCCAATTGCTATATCACACTGGAAAACTTTTATAAAATAGCTGAATGTAATCCACACAGCATTCTCATAAAATAAGAATTTAGACAACAGGCTTTTCTTTCCAATAGCACAGTTAGGTCCTGTCAGGTCTGGTGGTCCTTAAATCTAAGCCAGTCATCAAAAGTAGAGCCACACGGATTCACTGTTTGCTTCTCTAAGTGATTATACCTGCATCAGTTCTGTGACAAGACTTTGCAGTAACTGTGTAATACTAGTTGCTGCAGAACTCAGTGTGAACAGTGAAATCTTTGGAAACAGGTGATAAACTATGCTAAACAAACCATGACTCGGCTGCATTCAAGTCTGCCTTTGGTGAAGATGCTAAAGAGCAAACTTGGTACAGTTAATTCATTTGTAAAGCTTTGGAAATGAAAATAAATGTTAATAGTATCTAACTGCTAGAGCTTCTGCATCCAGATTGGGAAGGTTCATGGTTTCATTCTGATTTGTATTTGCCCTCTAATCCAGTCTAGGTAAGCTATTTTTGTATTTAGAGGGTCATAGTCCTATGCTTTCCATCCCTCTGTTTCTTTTCTGACTTTTTTACCTCCATCATATCACAATGGGGGAAGCAGTTTTGATACTTCTGTCTTTGGTTGACATGCAGAAATGAAATGGTCATGACTTTCAGCAGTTTCATATCAAGGCTGTCAGAGTCTGGAAAGTAAGTGACATGGATCTGCAGCTTCACTTCTGGTCAGCCTGGCCCCTCGACCTGTTTTTCTTCCTGTGCTTTCTTCTTATGCTGGAGGAAAATCAGAAGAAAAAGGATAACACCATTATAAAATGATGCAACAGATCATCTTAAGAAGTGAGGAGTAAAATCAATGCAATGTTTCTCTGATTCTTAGAAACAAAGATACAAACTTAGCATCACTTACTTATTTGGGTCTAAATAAGCCATATGGACTAGCTCCAAAAGCTAGATTTTACATTTTGCTTTTAGTCCTGTTAGGCACATCACAGTCTGAGAGACTTTTATTCCAATACAGCAGTCAGCAGACAACACATTGCTGTAAGGAACAGAGAACAAGTTTAGCTGGGCATGTTCCTATGTGACCTGATCTAGGTGAACCTGCTCCTGGGGGTTGGACAAGATGATCTCTAAAGGTCCCTTCAACCCCTACCATTCTATGATTCTATGATTCTAAAGGAGTTGTTTTGCTGTCGTGACATGTTTGTAACAAATGTGGGCCAGTAAGAATGTTTTGAACCTGTTTGGACAGCAGCTAACACAAGAAAGAGAGTGCACAGGCTCCCACTTGCTCTGAGAAGCAACACCAAAAATTGTCAATTCTGTAATCCAAACACTGTGAAAGAAAGACTTTTTTCCCCCTCATTTTTATTCAGATATGCTTTCTTCCCAGAAGAACAGAATAGCTGATCATTTCCAAAACTATGCTAGAAGGAATGCTTGACCCTTTATCACCTATGCCTGGAAAACTGTTTGGTGTGTGCCCTTCTACTTGTTTGTTGTCCCTGATCCTTCAGGGCACTCTGAATGCTTTGCCACAAAGGTGATCAGAGCAGGAAAGAGAGATGTCTCATTGCCTTTTACTGTCTCTTTTGCCTCAGTATTCTCTCTTAAGATAAATGGTTAGCACAGCAGCATCCCATTCCTCCTCAAATCGGTGTACAAGGAAGCCATCACCCTAGGAAAGTATAGTGGATGGCAGCCATGATAAAATCTCATTTATTGGAACCTCTGATGATCATATTCATATATACGTTGATTCTTTTTTTACATAATTGCTTAGGTTTGTATCTGTTATGCACAACTCAGGTGCTTTTCTCTCCTGGTCTCAGCATGTTCTGCTGTGAAATAACCTCCTTCATTTTTTCTTCATTTTCCTCATTTCTGAAATTCTGCATTTGCAATTTTGTTTGTTTTGCTGCTTTGCAGATTTGTGTGGCTTTTTCCAGATTTATCTCAAAATGATTTCTACCAGATGCTCACGTACCTTACTTCAGGTCACCTCTAAGAATGTGATCCCATGAATCACTGAGTATTAAACAGTCTTGCTACCTCAAGAAACAAAAAAAAAAAAAATAAAGTTTTCTTCAAACTACTCAATCAGTTTCCAGAATTCATGAATCCAGATTTTTATTTTAAAGTAAATGGATTATATATAAATACAAGATAAAATCTGTGGTCCAGGAAGCTTTAACACTTGTTCTACACATGTAAAAACAGAGGGCGAAAGTAGTGACTACACAGCTCTCAAAAAACAATATTAGCTGTTGACTTCAACTTTTATAGTTTGTATTGTCCATTCTTTCAAAAGATGTATAACCACACTAAAAATTTGGTGTTATTGTTTTCATTTTCTTCTGCTGACTTGCCCTTGACTGATACACACTTTACAGACAAAGAGAATCCTGAGGAGGAATTTTACTGTTCTCAATACAACACACTCTTTATTCAGTGGAAGTTTCAGTACTAAAATACCTGCATACCTAGTGCTTCATTTGCCTTTCTGCAGGGTCTAAGGTGGTCATGCACGTTCAACCCATATGTCTTCCCAGGTGTTATTTCTGGTTGCCTTCATTGACTGTCTTCTCTAGTTGTGAAAAAGTACTAAAAGTATTGTGGACTGTCTGAGCCCATTACACTCTTCCTTGTACAGTCTGTCCTAGTACATATTATATACCTTGTATATGCTACCTCCATACAGCAAGACATTTCCTTCTCAGGTTTTGGGGTTTTTTTTCCAATATAGAGCAACTGTTCACATTTAACTTTGTCATAATGTACGTTATTCATACAAGATTCCACTCACAGGTCTGTATTTTTAATCATTTGGAGGAAGATCAAGAAAAAAACAAAGGGAAATGTCATCAAACTGATCTGTCTCCTCTTGAAGAGTCAGTAGACATGTCAGCAATGTGGAATGATCAACATTGCACAAGGTCGATATCCAAGGGACACTTCAGAGTTTTCAAGGATGGGATCACTGGTTTTATGAGAACTTAATTTTTCATTGACAGATGAGCATCATCCTGCAAGCTTCACACAGTACCCATCCAAAATTCAATCCAATATTGAAGCCATAACAGATGTTGGTTATCATTCGTGAGAAAGAAGAAAACACTGTTAGTGCTCTACATGCTCTGATTCTTTGGCATGGAGCTCTAGGGCATATATGGAGTAAGAGGAATGACTTCTCTCCAAAAGTCACTTAGCAAGGACTTTCTGCCTTTAGACGTCAGAAACGAGGAATAACTGCTTTACCTTGCTTGGTCTATCTTTCTGCTCTTCATCCATTAAAATGTCATGAAGAAGCCACAGATGCAGAGCTGAACTCTAAACAGGCAAACCAGTTAAAGTAAATAAAAATGCAAATTATAGCAACATATATGTTGTTGCTCGAGGCTTTTTACAATAGTTGACAAAATGTAAAAAGTATTGAATCTAATAAGAGATTAGACTATACTAGGGGATGCTATCTTATTAGCTGAGAAACGTAAAGTCCATTTAATTTTCTGGTTATATTTAACAACGTGATTTCTTTGTTTTTCCTTTCCTACACTTTCTACTGGATTCCCCTCTAACAAGTAAGGCTAAGAGTGACTTAACAGCTTGATAATTTGCTGTATGCAGTTAATATAGTAATAACTCTAGTCTATCAATTGCTTAATAATTTACTATATTCAGTTAATATAATAATAATTCTAGTCTACTAATTTACTGCATAGTATTTTGCTGATTTTGTTACTTTATTAATAGAAAATCAATGCAGTAAATTACCAAGATAATTAAGCATTTTTTTTGTCTTTAGAGAAACATATAGAGATTAAAATAGGTGTTTGAGGGAAGATTGATATTAGCGAATTTTTTAATTACTTTTTTAATAGAAAAGAAACAAGGAAAATTGATTAAGAGGCCAGAAAAATTCTCACATATGTGGTACAGTATGCATATATTACTGAAATAGTGATGGAAAATGTTAGAGAATAAAAACTATCTTGCATTTTTTAATAACTAAGTAAAAAATATAGAAGAGCGATCAGTTACAGTCTGTTGCTCTAAAATATTGGTCCATGTTTATATTAAACTTTGACTTTTAAAAAATATTTTATTTATGAGTGATCAAAATACAGATATTGATATCTTGTAGATATAGTGTTATGGAAAAAGAATTATATTATATTTTATAATTATTTAGTCAAATAGTTAATTCTAGTAGGTCTTAACTAATTTCTGTTTATCAGACACCACTGATACTGCATTATGTTGTAGCAGATAATTTGTGCTGAACATTTCTTGAGTGACCCAGTTCTGAAATTGGCTGCTTCATCTGCATAGAAGCCAAGTGGATTTCCAGGAATTTGCATGGGTGAATGCAAATCTGTTCAAAGAGCAAGATGTTACATTTACAGATGCCTATTCTACTACTGTAGCTGTGTTTGATTCCAGTTTGAAGGGATAGATTTGTCAGCATTTCAGAGTATCAACAATCCAGTTGAGAACAGCTGTTCTCAGCATCTTTAGAAACAAAAACCTTTAAAACACATTTTTAAAATGTTAATGTTGATAGGAATGTTGAAACAATTATGGCTGCAATAAAAAGAAATAAATAATAACAACAGGAGAAAAGAAGGTACTTTTTTAGAAACTACGTTGAAGAGACAAGAGCCAGACTGAGTAACCTTTATCAAATTAAAAGAAAACATGAGCAAAGAGCCTTAGTTCCACGTACCTGCAGACCCTTTTAATTTGCCATAACACTGCTAATAAAACATTAATGTAATTATGTAAAATTAATTTGCAATTTTATTAATATCTTTCAGACAATAGTCTCAAAGAATTTTATTAGACAAAAATTATCATAGTCTTGTACAGCTTGTAGTTCTTAGTCCTGCAGCTTCAGTTTAATGCAATAGAATCAACTGAATATAGGCCATCTTTAAATGCCATTTGAGTGGGTTCTTCAGGAATTTTTTCAGAAATTATTATTTATGTTTATTTACGTGTCCATATGTTTCTCAATGTGTGCAGAGATTCTCTTTCTCCAAATCTTCTTCTTGAAAAGTAGCATCTGTACTCTGTTGCTTCTAACTTTACTCAGCTTTCAAACTTCGCATTATTTCTGCTTCCACGGTTGACTTCTGTTGATATCAAACTTTTGACATTCCCAGTGCATCCTAAAAAATCACAGGGTAAAAATATGCAAAGTTTTCCTCAGCTTAAAAATGTTTAAGTTGACAGATAAAATGTCAGTGACTTTTTTTACAGACATCTATCTTTGTTAACGTTTCAGACAACACATTCTCTAAAAAAAAGGCATATTTTTATATGGCTATAAATATAATTTTATTTTCATTCTGACTTTCTGCTATTTATAACTCTGTGCTCAGACTTTTTTGAAGTTTTTTAAAAGACTCTCTAGTATTCACTGAAGGAAAAGTTATGCATCTTAAAATTCACTAATAAATAGGTATCCCCATGAGGACTCCTTCTAAAATTAATTAGAAAATTAGAATGGAATTAAAGATGGGAAAAGCATGAGAAAATAGATATTAAGTAAGTTCTTAGAGATATCTGCAATTTTTCCTAAGTAGGAGTGCTTTTCAGTTGTATAATTCTTTAACTCATTATTACAAGCTTATCTTTTCCATCCTTAAATGTCTTGTACCTTATAACTGCTGAAATCAATTAAACTACTACTCAATAACAATAATAGCACATGAGTTATGGTAATTTATAATCAATATTTACTATTATGAATTATTAAGATTAATAATGTAGCCTATATATGTTATATACAATACTGCTGTGCCTTATCTGCATATATTCAAAGCTATTAAAGGAAGAGCATATTAAGTTTCTGAAATGTATCTTAGTTCAATGGAAAGCTCATGGCTCACTGAGGATTTGATTTTATTATATCATAGTCCAGTGAGTGACCTCCAGTTCCACCAGTTTTTATAGACTTTGAACATGCTCAGCATTTATTGGAATTTCCCACGTCCTTGCGAGATTGAGCAAGGAGTAAAAAACTCATTAAAGACAAGTAAAGAATTACAAGCAATTTCATAGACTCGACTTCTGTAAACAATACAAGAAGATAACTGTGCAACTACAGCGCTCAAAAGCCCTTTGCATTCAATGAAATAAAAGAACTAAGTTACAAACTGACTAATAGTTTACCACATGAATGACTGTGTCCAACTGCATCCTACAGCAAGATGAAGCTATTCCTGATGATCATTCACTCTTCTGACAAAAAGACAGAAAATCTAGTAAGGCATGTAATGTCTTAATTTAAGACAATCAAAAGTAGGAATTGTGAGGCAGCTTATGGATGCATACAGAAAAATTCAACTGACCAATGGACAGTTTTTAAGACAGAATCCTTGGCATTATCTGCAATGGTCAACATAGGCTAAAGGGCTAGACCCCTTTCATACATACTGCTAACCATATTGCTCACTGCCTGACTTAGTTTGAGGCATTGGTAGATGTTGTAAAACTACAAATCATTTGTTTAAACTACGATATTAATAAATATACCTTTTCTTAATCAGACATATAATTAACCTACGAGACCTGTAAAATTAACAATAAGGTACAGAAGGAAACCTGATTGTTTCTAAAATTTATTGTTATATCATACCTCTAAATACCTGAAAGACTGGTAGCTATCATCAATTTATAGTTGTTTTGTTACACTTGCAGTGAAGCCTTAGACAATGACTATTTTCACAGACTGCACTCATACGCTAACACGTGTTTCAATAGAGTTTAACACTCTTAAACACTGGGATTATGCAAAAGTAAGTTACAGTTTTTACTATATTTTTATATTCAAGGAGTAACAATCATTTGTACTCATCAAAATATGAGTTTTTTTAATTAATAAGAATAAATTGATCTGATCAAAGCCAAAAATACAACAACAGCTGGGATACCTCATTAGTGGAAGTTTTGCTTAAACAATAGCTGAATGATATGGTTTTGATGCACAGAGTAAGAAGTTAGATTGAGAAATTTTGCACTAGTTTTACACATTCCTGATGAAAATTCATCCTTCTACTAATCTCCAAAAGGATATTAGTATTCTAAAGGTCACATTCATTAAATGCAGCAAGTAGGATAGTAAAGAAGGCCAATTCATTTGCAGTGTTCCACCTTTTATTGTATGTAACTGATTGTCATGATGTTTAATGATTGCATTTGTTACAAATTGTCAGACAACTTAGGTTCTTATTGTACATTAAATATATACTGTTTTCAGGATGGGCTTCATAGAGAATACCTTTTTTACTTTTAAGGTACAATTAATCCTCTTAATCTTATCAAAACTGCTGAAATTCTGTGCATATAATATTTTCATGGTTTTACAATATCATAACTGCATCCATTTGTATGAAAGGGAGGGTTAAGCCTTTTAGATACATTAGTACCAATCATATCCCTTACCAAAATACTGTAAATTAAATTGCTGTTAACCAAGTGATCATAGAATCACAGAATCGTAGAATGATAAGGGTTGGAAGGGACCTTTAGAGATAAAAGAATAATTTCTGAAGCTCCTTCACTCTGAAACAACATAACTTGCAGAATCCAGTCCACCACATGTATTTCTTCCACAGATTGTTTAAAATACGTTAGTAACTAGTTGATACTGGTGGTGTATGCATATTCAGCAGTGCTATACGATTCTGTTTTTACTCACTGATTGGATGACTAGAATTTTCATAAAGGATGGGGAAATCAAAGAGCTCTGAAGAAAGACACATAGAACGGCATTTATGGGATCACAAATATAGACATCGGCAGTAGAGATATTTTCATGTTAGCTAGTTGTCAAGACTTTCTCACAGTGAGTGGAGTAAAATTGGCACTTTCAAAGCATGAGTCATCTCATCCTAAAATAGATGATTAAAATAGGTCAGATGAATCACTGGATATTGCTTTCTATTGACCTTGAAAGGAGCATTGTGTTACTAGCTAGTATGTACACATACAAACTGCAGACATATGAAGCTGGATGAGAGAGACACAATCCAGGGTACCTCTGGAAACAAATTTTTAACAACTGGATTTACAACAGTGTATGGTAATGATAGTCTAAGATATCCTAAGGGGAAAAAAATGTTTACAATTATTTGCCTCTTAATAGAAAACTAGCTAAAAGAAGGTACCTGTAATGTAAAGGGATGTCGTATGTCTCTATGTAAAGTATTATAATATAAAGTTATTTTCCTGACATCTAGAAGATGCATATATTCTTTGAAATATTGTCATAGTGTTTCAATACATCATAGCCATATATGTTAACATCAATTGTCTTTATAGCTTCAAATTCTAAACACAGTACATTAAATGACTGATTCATATGAGAAAAATCAAGTTCAAGCCTTTAAATACTTTTAAATTAATATTTTAAGATTATGATTAGATGATAAATGGCTTCACAGTAAACTACAAATGCTCCCAATAGAATTAAAATGTAAACTGTATACATCTACTGAAGTTTTCAGTGAGGAAAGTCACAACTGACCTTTTAAACTGTAATTACAAAAAGGATAAACAGAATGTTTTAATATCTTCAAACATCTTCTTCCATTAGTTTACTATTGTGCAGACTCCCACAAGGGCACTGTCTTGAAATCAAAATCCAAAAATCATTTAGCCTGACATATCTGCCAGGCTTTATCCCCAAACCATCAGAATATTAAAGAAAGGGTAAAGGCAACATTGTATGTCAGTGCTATGTGTTTTTTTGTCTTACCTCTGTATGACCTTAAGGTGAACTTGAAGTCTGAATTCAATACAGATTGAGCTTTTCCTGACTTTATTTCACCTTCCATTTACTCACCATGATGTACTACGTTGTTAATAACATTTGCTGTTGTGCTAAAAAATGAAGATCAACCTATCTTAAATCTGATTGGCCAAATCTCCCCAACTCAGATTTAAATAAGACTTTACTAAGTGTGGTCTTTCTAGGCCCAAAAATCTTCAGGATATTCAGGAAAAATACTCACCAGAAAATGAACATTCTAGGGTACAAAACTGTGTGAATGTGTATAAAATCTGGCAAATAGCTGTGAGAGTAAAGGAAAATGGAAATATTTGATCTTGATATTTTCTAAAAAGGAAAAAAAAAACCCCATATTTTCATCAGAAAAAGTATTTTGGTTCTTATAACTTCTGAAATCAGTGTTTTTAAAAGCAAATTAAAAGAAAAGGAAAAATTATTTATCAAAATTGTTGTTGTGGAAAGTGGTAGGGTTTTCTAGATCCAACTTCATTCACAGCATCGAAGAATCACAGAATCCTAAGGGCTGGAAGGGACCTCAAAAGGTAACCTAGTCCAACCCTCCTGCCAGAGCAGGACCACCTAGAATAGGTCACACAGGAACTCATCCAGGTGGGTTATGAATGTCTCCAGAGAAGGAGACTCCTCAACCCATCTGGGCAGCCTGTTCCAGTGCTCTGTCACCCTCACAGTGAAGAAGTTTTTCCATTTGTTTCTTTGGAACCTCTTATGTTCTGGCTTGTATCCGTCTATCTACCTGATTACATCTTCATAAAAGGCTCTCAGATTGGTCAAACATAACTTTGCTTTGATAAAGCCAAGACATTTGCTTTCCTCCAGTCCTTAGACACCTCTCCTGTTCTCCATGACTTACTAAAGATGATGGAGAGTGGTTTAGCAATGGCTTCCACCAGCTCCCTCAGCACCTGTGGGTGTATCCCATCGGGGCCCATGGATTTATGTAGATTCAAATTAATTATCTGTTTTGTTAACACTGGCCAAAAAAAGTCAAGCATAATGGTTAGATATAAGAATCCAAATACATATTTCAGCATATGGATAGTAATGTCCCTGTCTCTCATCTTCATAGAATTATAGAATCATAGAGTCATAGGGGTTGAAAGGGATCTTTAGAGATCGTCTAGTCCAAACCACCTTACAGGTCCACCCTTTGTTCCATATATCTACAGCTTTTCTTGTACTGCAAAGTGTACTTTGTGGAAATTGCAAGGATTGGAGTCAAAACAGTGAGACAGCAACTCCTGTATTTGTCTTTAAAATGTACCTATAATATATATGGTTGAATTTATCCACATTGCCCTAAGCTGAATTTCCAAGTTACAAGTCAACCAAAGTTTTAGTGTATTCACACAAAGAATGCTATGACTATTTGATCAAAATACAAGATCAGTATGTTATCCTTATAAGAAAATTTCCTTCCAATTTTATTTTATAAATTATTATTTAGTACCAGAAACCTTCCTGTTCTTTGTTAGATGGGTGAACATGTTTTGGTTTTTTAATTCTTCTCCTCAATCTACTGATGTCAATACCATTTATTTATGTCTTAGTTCAGGAAAATATCAAAGCAGGTAGTCATAAAAGCACATGTCAAACATTTAAATTCCATTAAACCCAAGGATGATGAAGTAATGTAAAGGAAACTTTGAGAGCTGCATCTCTGAGAAGAGTTGAATGCATGTAGTGACACTTCTTTCTCATTATAAGAACATAACAATTAGGAAGTCTTTGTTGGCAAAAATAAACTTCACATCAAGATCTGGGAGATTTTTTTTCCAGAAAATTTGAATTATTTAAAAAAAGGAAAAAAAAAAGGAAATTTGATCAAGTTCTAAATTACAAACAAAAAAAGTGTTGTTATTCTTGGCTATTTGGAGGTGAAACTTTCCAAATATTAGTTTTCTGTGGCTTTTTTGTCTCCTTACAAACTATTTAATGGAGTTTGAGACTTTTTTTTTAATCTTTTAAATGAAAATATAACTACGAATATCATTTGGAATTTTTATTTTTTATAAAGAGAAGTAAAAAAGTGGAGAATATGAGGGTTAAAACTATTTGTTTACATAGTAACCTTAAAAAACTTTTAAATACCCTTGCAGTAGAAAGACAATAAAAGACTGTTTATTTTTTTTCTCTATTTCCACTCTTATTTTCCTCTTTTCAAATTTTTTTGAATGAGAAAGTCAAAGTAAAAATTTCATTTAATCTCATTTTGTTTAGCTTTTAAAACATTTTTTTTTTTCCTCTGGAAATACCATGCTTTCAACTTCTAAAGCATCAGCAGGACTAAAGAACTTCAATGTGAAAGCTATTCTTTGAGTCAGGGTGCCATTTTTAATCTGTATGAAGACCTCTGCTTCATCTTATCTCTCTTTCTGGCTTAAAAACATTTTGAAAACAACAAAACTGCTTGCTTCTGATGCTATGAAACAGGTTGTTGCTCTCAGTCTGCCACAATATGCTATTGTTACAATTAAATTTTAGCCTGGATAGGGATCTTGTGCAATACTCCCCAGGTGAACTGGGCAATCATCTTTGCAGAAAAGGCTGTACAAGTCCTTCTCATCATTCCCCTTAGAGAAATTGAGACTGTTATAGGTTTATACGTGAATGATGTATATGATCTTAAGAAGATCCCGTGTTCATTTCTACTAAAACAATTCTGTCAATGAAACTGAGGCTTTAAAAAATCCTTTTTTTAGGAAAAAAAATATAAAGAAAAACAAAAAAACTGAAATAAAACCAAGGACTATATGGAGCTTATGTCACATCAATTAACCTATGATTTTGAAGATGATAGTAAATTCTGGTATTTTCAAAGACATGGTTTCTATGAGTATTACTCTCCCATGACCTTTTTTACTGTATGATCACTCCCACATTCCTTACACCTTAAATTATTTCCATAGTTATCATACTGCCTACCTTATTGGTTAATTGCCTCCTTGTTTAGTTATTTATCTTCACCTATTAGGTAATGTATACAAAGTCATAAAAGGTAAAATAGCAACACGCTGGAATATCTTACATAGTACTAGCTTACACAGGAGAGAAACAGTAAAGTGTAATGAGGTAAGTATAGCAAAGAGTGTACTGTAGTAATGAACTTCCAAAGTTGGGTAAGAAACCTGGACTAAGTATACTAAGCTGTGCCCAACACAGGATGACCTACTTTCATGTCTACTGTCATCCTTGCTTGTTACATAAAGGGTCATGGGGATGAAGTACCATGATTCTACCAAACAAGCCGAGTGGTTTTAGTTTGATAGATTTCATATAACTCACAGTCTTTTGTAACGTGTGGATGAAATGCACTAAGTGCCCACTTTGCTGTTGACCTGTCTAAAAAGCACTTCAAACTGTTGATCTATTTTTCAACAGTGTGAAAACATCTCAGGTGTATGGTGTTCCATAGATTTATGAGCCTGTCATCTAAAATCTAACCTGCATTTATAGTATTTAGTTACCCCCGTTAGTGGACCATTTTCCATTATATTCCATTTAGCATTTGCTCTCTAGTCTCTCATCCATCTCCTCTCCAACACCTTTGATTATTTTCTTTTCAATTTATACCAGTTTGTCAATGGTGATTATGCTTAAATAGTCCCTTTAAAATGCTTTTTGCCCCCCACATATTTATATGCCTTTCTCAATAGGCTTGCACAATTTAGAGCCAGGCTACAATGCCAGATACCTTCTTACAACAGAGTTACCACAACCACATCCTATTATCATTATGACTATGCATCCTCTCTCCTGCCTTCAGTTTCTCATCTAATGTTCCCTATTATTTCTGTAAATAGACTTAGGAAGAAAAGGACCTTATAATGGCTAATTTTAAAGGAGACTGGAAGTAAAAATACTATTTTAATCCTATTTACACCGTAATAATTCAACTTGTTATTCAAAACAAAGTACCAAACTTAGGCTTTTTCACTGTAGTCAAAATAAAACCCCATCAGTAAACTTTGAATATAAATCCAGGCATATTTCTGTTTCTTTCTGCCTGAAAAGACATATTGGGTGGAAATTGTTTACTTATTTCTCTTTTTTTATGTAGTTGATGATTTATTTAATGCCTCCTGCTCTACCCATAAAATCCTCTTAATGGTATTCTTTCAAAACAATCTATACATCCCAAACTTCTTACATAGCTAGAGAAATAACAAACAGTAGAAAGATCTAAAATAAACAAACAGAACATATTTTAATTTAAATTGCTCTATCTACTTCTTTTTTTCCCTTTCCATTCCTTCTCTCTTAATTTTCTGTTCAGATGATAAGTGATGCTGAGATGACACTTTTCTCAGGTAGTTATCCATGAAGTGATGCGTTTACTTGTACTGCTATAACAATTCTTATTATTTGCAAGATCAAGTCAATGAAGTGAGTTTTCATCGCGTTTTGGATAAGGTGAGCTACCTGAGTCTCAGAAATCACTCATTGCTCAAGAACACAAGCCGCAAGCTTGTAAATCGATTCTCAGAAGATGGTTTAATTTGTGGCATTATCATTATGAATTCCATATTTCACTTGCTAACTGCAGCTCAAGTTATTCCTATTAAAAACTGTTGTATTCTTTGGTGCTTCAGTCTGCTTCACACTGTGGCATCTTCTTTTCATTCTTTAAGAAAAAAGCTTTCTATTTCACAAGAGCTGTTTAGGTTAGTGGAGAGTTAAGACTCCTTTCTTTAGATTTTTACATCCCATAGTAAAATAGGGGCAAATCAGCCAAGGCACATCAGTGAATGCTCAGGTTCTGTCCTCCAGAGACAGTATCGCTCTCAAAAAGAGGAGCTTGTTCTATTGCAAGCAATAATTTTTTTCTGTCTCATTATGAGGACTTCAAACTAAAATTCCACTCATAGATTGCTGTACAGCAAATTTCATTTATATACAAGAAAAAATTATTTTACTGTGAGAATGGTTGAATAGTCAGATCATGCTGCCTCATGAGCTGTGGCATCTCTGTTTTAGGTGACAGTCAAAATACAACCTGACGTGACACTGAGAAATCTTGTCCAGATGACCCTACTTTGAGCAGAGACTAGACTAGACGATCTCCAGAGGTGCCTTCTTACTTCAGCCATTCCATGATTGTGTGGTATGTGAGCCTGCTTTGCATAACCTTATCTCTTACGAAATTAGTTCTCAATTTACAATAGGATGTAATGTTAATTGTTCATACTGTTGATTGGTTGTATTCCTAGTACAAGATGACAAAAAGAACTGGTTTCTTCCTCAGCATAAATTTTTTTTTTGAGAAAAAAATTCAACAAATTACAATGGCATTGATCACTACTGTCCTGAAGAACTGACTCAAATTATAGATATCGACATCTTATTCAGCACAACTGCACAATCATTTAATTTTATTCCTATAAATTTCCCGTCTTTGTATCATGACTTCTATCCTTACAGTTATTAGACTCTGAAATAAGCCACTCAGAGAATTCAAGTTTTGTTTCTCTTCTTCTATAAATGAAAAATCTTGTGTTTTCTCCTTTTTTAAGTATCAAGGATATATCATTAACCCTTTTCCATTGATCTATAAGAAGATAGCTGTCTCGCCTTCTACTCAGTCTCAGAAAAAAATACACACATTCTTTTCCTTCCTTCATTTAGAGTAATGGCTTTTAATAGCCAATCTTTGAAAAAAAAAGCTGAGACACAAAGCTGTCTTTATCTAAACAATATTTCTTCTGAATCATTTGTTTTCCTCTTCCTAATTATCTTCAGTGGCTAACCCATATTTAGTTAAATCAACTTTTGGATATTTTAAGGATTGTGCTACAGAAGGACCATCGTACACAAAATAAATCCTGAACAATCAGAGGCTGTCACCACACAAGGATAAGATGTGCAAAGAATATCAATGATTTCATATAATTTTCCTCCCTCAGAAATTTTTAGGATCATTGTTACTAGAAATGCACAATTAAAAAGAATTACCACAGGAACATCTGTAGGCATCAGATAAACCTGAGAAGTTGACATATACTCCTTTTCCTGTCCTTGTTTTTGGCTTAGCTACGTTTACTTCCTTGCTATAAAGGTAAGACATGATTCTAAAAAGTGAATTTAGATGTCTCAAACTGAGGAACTGAACATTAGCAGTCAAATTTGAAAGCCATATTTAAAACTGTGGCCATGTTCTTATATAAGAAAAAAAAATAGTGAAGAAAAATATTGCTCCATGGGTTGTTTTCATGTACAATTGATATGCCTTTACAGGGATAAACTTGATGTAAGTAAAAGTTAAAAGGCAGAGAGGGCTTGTGAGTTTCCCTGTATGTATATTCTCACAGGGAGCACAAATCCTACTGGCTATAAACAATGCAGGTGAGGATGATGATCTCAGCACTTTCCACCAGCATCTCAGCTGTTCCATCCATCTTCTTTTAAAGCAATATAAATGGTAAACATTTATTATTCTCAGTACATACATCACTTGAACTTGACTATAAATACCAGTAAACCTGACTATCACAATCTTAACATATTATTATGTGTACATTTATGTTTATACAGATATGTATACGGCACCTGTGTCACTGCATAACAGAATGGGAAGAAACTGCATTTTTTTTATGCTATTAGACTTTTTAGTGAAGCAGAAAATTCTTAAGCCATTTGAGGATCTCATCCTTTTTATAGAGTGCTTTCTAAGTGAAGAGTTGAAATCTTACATCAATTAGTTGCTGACAAGCATCTACTCACGTAGGACATTGCTGCTTTTCCATTTTCAGTGGATTAAAATATTTATCAAAAAGGAATTCTTCAGGGTAAGGTAATAGCAGGGTTAAAACTTTACCATATGTTCAGCATATCATCTCTCACACACATATCTTAAGTGCAATTTAAGTAGTCTTCTTGGATAATGAAATTTTCTAGAGTATACAGTATCAAATATTAATTCCTTATGTTAAGCCACGTTATTTGCTAATATTCTTAAAAAAAATGGGGTTGGAAAGACATGAAAAGTGTCAAAAGACTGTTCTACTAAAATGAAAAATGAAGATTTTTTTTTATCAACCACACTGAAATAATGAGTATCTTTCAAAGGTCTAACAGTCTTTCCCCTTGTATGATCCAAAGTCCACTGAAATCAAAGGGAATTGTTCCACAAGCTCACAATCCAAAGAGTTCTGCATTGAAATCTTACTGTGCTTTTGTTGGTATTTTGATAACAAGAAGAACATGAACAGTCTGAAAGAAAAAATTTTAAAAAGAATGAAAGCAAAGACATACCTTAGGAAACAGCCAAGATACCTTTGAAAGAAAAAAGTCCCTATATATCCACAAAGATTTTATCTGTGAGTGAAAATATAGAAGATTTGTAATGAGAGACAAATATCCTAATATTTTCATGTCATATAACTACAATAAATGTGAAATACATAATTCTGCAAACTGTACCTGCCAATTGAAGATTACAGCAACATATTCTATTGCAGCAACATTTTATAGTAAATGAAAATCAAAGCTGAATAATTCCATGTAACTTCTTAGCTAACTGCCTGGTTATCTATAGGAAATGATTTTTTTAATACTTTTTTTTTTTTGCAGAGGAGTTAGTGCTTTGAAAGGAAGTTAAACAAATTAGAACTGACTCTGGAGGGTACACAGAAAAATGTTTAGAGAACAGCTGCAGTTTAGTATCCACCTGGACTAAGCTGCAGTCACTGTAAATTAGGTTAAATGTCAGTGTAAATTGCGAAGTGGTATAAACTCCATCTTAGTTTCTGTGTTTAATGATTTAAACAACAGTCTGTTTGAAGTTTTTTAGTGTATCTCTGCATATTTAATTGCAAAACATAGACTTTCTAAAAGCCTTAGTTTTGACACTGTGCAAAGTTGTTCCAATACTCAGTGGCAGTGCAATATGAACACCAAAAATGAGATCAGTAATGGGGGCCTCTACCACCACAGTTCATATTGCCCAAGAAAGGAAGAGCAATACCAAAGGTCAGAAATACTTCCATGTAGTCAGCACTTTCAAAATCTTTCCATTCCTGGAACTGACTTTACATTATTTGATTTGTCCACAAACTGTACCATTGAAGCAGTATCACCCACTGAACTAAGGGATGTATTTACTGGTACAAAGATAATAATGATATCTATGAGAAACATTAGTATATGAAGCTATGGAACAGTGGTTTTGTTTGTGGGGTTTTTCACTTCCTTTCACCAAAGCAATGAAGTCTGACATCAAAGCATCTCTTTTAAATTCTTCCTGCTACCCAGTATCAGACGAGGTATTATGGAGATGTAGACATGGCACTGTTTTTTCTGGGTGAGATACTTTTCGCTATATCAACAAAATCTATTCCAGAAAAGTATATTTCTGTGGTGGAAAATAAATTCTTCTCTTATGTCTTGTTGCCTACTCTCCCATTAATCACTCCTTCACTCTGTAGCTCACCAGTTTCCTTATTTACCTCTCATTGTGCCAAAGCTGACTAAGAAAAACCCTTAAAGTGCTGGACATCAACCCTAGCCCAGCTAATACACCTGTCAGTCAGCTCGGTAAATCAGTTAGCCCTGCTCTCATCTTCCAGCACCTCAGCTCACACAAGAGTTGTCCCTCAGCTCCCTCCAATTTCCCCTGAAGTTTCTTAAGGAAACCTACAGTAGTTCTTTTTATGTGATAAATACAGAGAATAAACAAACAAATCACTTCATGACATCAAATAATTCTCATTCTTTCTATTTAACTCACTCCCTAGAAGGTTGGATTTTTTTTCCTCCAGTTCCAGGGTCTAACTACCTTTGGATCCATTGTACTTGACAAAGACAATAGGCAGAGCTTTCCGGATTGGAGTACAAATTGAGTTTATAGGTAATATGTAGTGTGGTTTTTACTCTTTGAAACACATAAACTAATACACGTAGATTCAAGATCTCCACAATCACCTGTTCTAAGATAGACATGTCCTGTTTTTTATCAGTCAGTAATACACACTGGAGGGAGGGAATAAAGAAGTTATCAATGTGCATTTCATGCTGTCTGAATCCAATCTCAAATTTTTAAACTATTTGGTCAGAACAGTTCCTGTTATTATGACCATTTTAATCTCAGCTCAGTGGAAAATATTTCAAAGAGAATTTCACTTTACAGTTACTTAGTCATCCATAACACCATTTTTCCAGGGTTCTTGATGCCATGTTGCTGAAATATATGATGATATTGATCCTGCTCCAGGCAGGAAATTGCACAGTGGGAAAGGAAGGCTCAAAACCAGGTGTTGTGGATTCCCCTCACATCTGTTGCCTGTCTTTTCACTTTCTATACAAGTGTATTTATCCATGAGAGTGGTAGAAAACCTTTCTCAAAAAAGAATGTAGTGATTTTTTTTTTTATTGGTTTAAATATATTTTGCTGGTGAGTAAAGTGTATAAATAATGAAGGCTGCACACAGCTTGCGATAGAGCAAAAAGTAGGAAGAAGTTGAGCTTAAGAAAGCTTTAGATCATCATAACATGATAGGCTGGATATTTACAATATGGCAAGTTAAGTACTTTATCTGGCTGATGTGCATTTCAATTGTGAAGCTTCTCTGATCAGACAAAAGATGGATCATCCAAGGCAGGTGCATGCATATAGAATAAGAAATGGTCATTTTCTCATTTTACATAGCCCAAGATCTATAAAATGGAGGCTTCCTCCCAGTCATGGCCAATTAAGATGCTTTACCGTTTCTCATGCAGTTCAAACACGGAGAAAAAAAGTAGAAGAAAGTATCAGGAAACATGTCTTGGAAACAGAGATAAATACAGCCCCCTATAAGTGATGCAGGAGCAGGTGTTGATTCTTCTGAAGAAATAGATATACCAGTTATATAAATAATGGAAATATTAGGTTCCAAACTTAGACAGTGTGATCTGTATATTAGTCTTATCAAAATTGAAGAAAATTATATCATTGACTTCAGTTTCATAACAACTTCATGCTAAATATTACATTTAAGTTCCAAAAACAGAGAAGATAAAAGGAACACAAAAATACCGAAAATTGAATTTTTAAAAACATCAATTGGCAAAGAAAAGTGGACAAAAAACCTATAAAAAAACATATAGAAGGTTGATAATAAACCTGGCTGATAATAAACTAAACATGAGCCAGCAATGTGCCCTCATGGCCAAGAAGGCAAATGGCATTCTGAGATGCATCAAGACTGTCCAGCAGGTCAAGGGAAGTTCTCCTCCTCCTCTGCTCTGCCCTGGTGAGGCCTCATCTGGAGTCCTGTGTCCAGTTCTGGGCTCGCCAGCTCAAGAGGGACAGAGAACTTTTGGAGAGTCCAGTGCAGGGCCACCAAGATGATCAGAGGACTGAAACATCTTCCTTATGAGGAAAGGCTGCAGGAACTGGGGCTGTTCAACCTGGATAAGACGAGATTGAGGGGAGATCTCATTAACACCAGTATTTGAAAGGTGCATGTCAAGAGGAGAGGTGACACTTTTTTCTGTAGTGTCCAGTGATAGGACATGGGGTAAAGGACAAAAGTAGGAAAACAAAAAGTATCACTAAATTTAAGGAATATCTTCTTTACTGTAAAGATGGAAGAGCACTGGAACAAGCTGCCCAGGGGGGTTGTGGAGTCTCTTCTGGAGGTTTTTAAAGCTTGTCTGGATGTGTTCCGGTGTGACCTGATCTAGGTGGACCTGCTTGAGTAGGAAGATTGGACTAGATGATCTTTAGAGGTCCCTTTCAACCCCTACTATTCTATGATTCTATGAAAAGAGAAGCTATTTACAGCCCTAAATCAAAGCTCAGTTGTTCTAGTTCTTAAAGAAGTTGAAATGATGAATTCTAAAGAAATTTATATTTTTTTTTAATTCAAATTTTTCTTTTGACATGTGCTGGTTTGCTAAGCTATTATTCAGTTACTACAGTTGATCCTATATTTTATTTTCTCAAGGAACTCTTATCACTTTTCTTAGTCCATGGAAGCATTGCTGAAATAAATTTCTACCATACTGACATTTTTTAAGTGAATGGACTGTAGATCTCCTATGTAATCCATTGCTAACTCAGTCCTAACAGGACACATTCAGAGCCTTTCAATGATTTTTGAGTGTTTAGCATCATGTGATTCAGATTTAGAAAATGTAAAGGAGATACCTTTAATGTTTGTATCCAAATCATATTACTCTAAGTAAGATGAAACACATATTTACAAATTAAACTTATTGTTGAAACTGAGATTATTTCTTATTATTTAATTAATTCTATTTGAAGGTGTAAGTGAAATTTAGGCATTACAGTGACTTTATCCCCTCTAGAAAAAAAGGAAAAATGCCTCTGAAAAAATGGCAAAGAGATTAAAAGTGCATTTGCACTACTTCGTGCCAATTACCAGGTTGTCCTGAGTCAAATCAAACCACGTGAACCATCCTACTACTCTGTTATTATCTTGTCCTGAAGTCATCTACAATACAAGAATAATTTTTAAAGAACAGATGAGATTTGTCTCTCCTATTTTTACATACTTACAATGTAGATGTTGGAGTGAGTCACTCCAAGATGAATAAAAAAGGAAAAGGGGAAAAAGGTAAAAAAAATAGACACATTTTGAGGAGAGGTTCATATGAGCTATTTTAGAACTCCAGATGCCTCTCTTTCTGGGCTGCTCACTGTTAGCAGAATTATAGAATCATAGAATGGTAGGGGTTGAAAAGGACCTTTAGAGATCATCTGGTCCAATCTCCCTGCAGAAGCAGGTCTACCTAGATCAATCACACAGGAATTCATCCCAGCGGGTTTTGAAGTGCTCCAAAGAGGACACTCCACACCCTCCCTGGGCAGCCTGTTCCACTGCTCCATCACCCTCACAGTAAAATAGTTTTTCCTTTTGTTTAAATGGAAGTTTTTGTGTTCCAGTTTCATTCCATTACCCCTTGACCTGTTGCTAGATACCAATAAAAAAAGGGATGCCCCAACCTCCTGACACCCACTATTTATATACTTGCAAATACTAATGAGATCCCCCTTCAGTCTTCTCCAGACTAAACACTCCCAGTTGCCACAGCCTTTCCTCATAAGAAAGAAGCTCCAGTCCCCTGATCATCTTAGGGGTTCTGTGCTGAACTCTCTCTAGAAGTTCTCTGTCCTTCTTGAGCTGAGGAGCTGAGGAACTGGGGAACTGGACACGGTACTCCAGATGAGGCCTCACCAGGGCAGCGTAGAGGGGGAGCAGAACCATCGCCAACCTGCTGGCCACACTCTTCTTGATGTATCCCAGAATGTCGTTGGGTTTCTTGGCCTTGAGGGCACATTGCTGTGTCATGTTTAGTTTATAATCAACCAGGACTTCCAGGTGTCTCTTTGCAGAGCTGTTCTCTTGTGCAGTAAGCATACTGGAGAGGGGCACAGGAACTAGGGATTAGAGACTGTAGCTAGGAGCACAAAATTGTGCCAGTGCTGTTGGCAGATCTCTTACCCTCAATGCTGGGAAGTTTTAAATACTTCCAAAATTGGAGCAAGTTTCAAAGTGCAGGGAAAAATGCATCTCTGAAGTGAATGGAAGCAGTATCTTCATCATGAAAGTTCAAGTGAGCAACCAGGGTCAAAGTCCGAAGTCAAGGGAAGGATCTGAATTGTTAGCTAGTTGGTCAGCAGAGGTGCAATGAGCTGGAACTTCTATCTGTTCCTTACTTTCTCCAGGGATCCTTGGGGCAGGATTCTGTCTCACCTTGCTCTTATTGCTGGTCTACCACCTTTCTGTTTCGAACACCAAATGTAGTCCATGATCATTTTCAAATCAATTAGTACAAACAATTCTACTTTTCAGCATCCTGAAGTTATTTTTGGTACTTCCACACTCTTCAGAGAGTTCTGGGTTATGAGAGAATGACATTTTAGGCTTAAAATTTTAAAACTAAATATATCCAACTTGTATATGTTGGGAAATCAAATCTGTGAACTCAGCATCCTCCAACCTATATGACCTCCTTCTAACTATAAGGTTAGAATTATTTGATTTTAAAACAGTTATAGAAAGAAACTGACATCACCGGTTAGAACAGTTTTAAGAGCATGATTGCTTTGATGTGTTTCCTACAACCTTGGCCTTTGAAAGTGCAGGTTTCATGCTTTGTAACATTAAGTGTCAGATACTTTGTGACACTACGATTAGATTTGTTAGTAAGCAGCAAAGGGTCTTTATTAACATTCTTCATGAAATTAAAGACAGGGAAAACAAAATTTCTCATTTCCTTTTTTTTGGAGAACATACTCTCCAGCAAAGCAGACCATTACCAATTGTATTTGGTTTATTTATTTTATTTATGCTTGTTGAGAGTCACCACATGAATAGCACAGAAGGAAAGCAGTGAAACAGAAAAGAACCATACGCCAAGGTGCTTGAATCCAACAGGCCTCTGAAACTCAAACCAGCTACTGCTCTTACATCAACTTTTAGGTATAGAAGCCTTCCTTTTGGCCACAATCATTGAAATACCAGCTATAAATATTCTGTTGCTTTTCTCAGTGTGGTCAAACATCAACTATATGTTCAAATTTACTTGCAAAAGTAAATAATCTATTCTGGGAAAGTCTATCCATGTAATTATACACTTCTATACTGCCTCAGTATTCTGTATTGACCATGATTGGATTGTTCAGCAGAGTTTTCATACTCTGAATTGCTTTTTTTGGCCATCTCACAGCTTGGTGAGAGTTTTTCTGAGTTGACACAGTTCTCAAACTGGTAAATCTCAGTAATCTTCTTCTCAGTAAATATGTCCATCAGATTAGAGCCAGTCATTAACAGTCACTATCTTTGGCAGCCTGTAAACCAGTTTCATAGGGGTAATAACCATTTCCAATTTGTGTTTGGTAGATTTTCCAGACTGCAAATTAGCTTGTCAGATTAAAATCCTTCCCTAGTCCTTGTGACCTTCTCTCACAATCTGTTGACCCTCAGAAATTGTTTTATGTATGTATTTTTCCATGTTTGCTCTTATAGCTAATTACAGCAAGCCTGTTTCCAAGCACAAAATATTCCTCATTCTTTTATGTGTTCCTTTCAATACTTAAATTACTGCTGTAGATTCTATTGAGCATGAGAATACTTTAGAAAAATGCTTTCACTTTTGTTGTCTTATTTTTCACAAACTGCCTTCATGAGCTCAAGATCAAATTTTCAGCAATGGTGACATCCTGTGATTTTCTTTGACTTCAGACTCTTACATATGAATAAAATGCAGTTATGCTTTTCTCTCCCCTCTTATTCCTTTCTGACCTTCTTCCTCAACCCTGGTTTGGCTAGAGGAGATATCCAAAAAAGGGGCACTTTACCTTTCTGAGTGCCAGATATGCCAACTTGTGACTTCAAAATTTATGCTGCCTTTCAAGATTTTGTCCCAAACAAGAATAAAGAGATAAAAGCAGTAAATTAACCAATCCATGTTGTATGTATTGCCAGAGTTTAAAATATGCAAGGGTTATTTCTAGCTCTGCAGCATCACAGTTGGACTGTGAAAAAGAAAGCAGAGGCTCAGCCATAGATCATGCAGAGCTCTTTGCCAGTATCACAGAAGCAAAGATGGATTGAGGTATAGAAAGCCCACAGAAAAGGTTTAACTTACGCTTTTCTGGGTTTTTTTTTTTTCCCACAGTGCAGATGTTTTACCATGTGGTCCTTTGTCGGATCCAGGATATGGTTAGACAAGATCGATTGAACCAGTTTGATAGCTTGCTGCCTCTGAAAGGCCAATCCCCTGACCAGTTCTCATGCTCATCCTGCCCTCAGTGATCAAATTCCATCCTCTAAACTTTCAGAGAAAAGAAACGAAGAGAGAGATTTCTGCTGGATTGGTGAGCTGTATTTTCTCACCGAGGAAAACGTGTGCAAGACTACCCAGATAGTCCCAAGGTGTAAGTACACAGGTGGAGCAGGGATGAATGGCAGGGAAGAAGAAACTTTTCCTTTCTGTTTTCTGAGAACTCATATGTCAGTTCATCAGTCTCACCTCACTACCCTTCTAAAGATGCTGACACACCACATTTGTACTTTCTATGCTGAGAATATAAGGTGAAATATCAAGGAATTGTGGATGGAACACAATGACAGCATATATCAGACAGGACATTTTGAACACAATAACTTTTTGAACATTATTTTAGTTAAAATAATAACAAATTGGACAGTGCAAAAACTGAACTAAAAGTGATTTTATTTTATTTTATTATGAGAAGTTTCATCTCAGGATCAATGGTAATTTTTACCTCCTTGGCAAGTCTTCCTGCTTTTTATACCAAAAATTCAGGTTGGGGATTATCAAGAACAGATAAATGTTCCCCAGTAAGTTATTGTGAGGATTGTACCAGGCTTTTTTGTCTACCTTGAATAGTACCTGATGACTACAGCTGTCACTGGGGTACATACAGTCTGCCCCCAGCAATGAAAAGACAACATGTGGTCACCAGCACTATCCCAGGGAAACATTTCTGGACATGAGGGAGTCACACAAGAGAACTGTTAATAGACTAAGCATATTATATTTGAGACAGCAGTGACTAAGCCATTCAGCCATTCAGTGACTCCTCCTCATGACTTCCTGAATTCAGCCAATGCCATCCCAAGCCACTGAATAAATTCAGAATAAAACGTTCAGTGACAGAAATTTATTACATTCTGATGAATGTCTCTGATGGTCTGAGACTTTGTAAAGCTAAGTTTAAGAGCAGCATTTCTAAAGAAAACAAATACAGCAATGGGAGTTTTGGCTCATAAATCAGAAGGGAAAATAAAACCCTGGTTTCATTGGTGAGGACATTGCAGGGAATAAATGAAATCTTTTATGAAAAGAGACAAATATCTGGTCTATAAATACATTGATTCAGTACAATCTCTCAAGTTATTTTCATATTGCATTCAGCTACTGCCATGACAATTTGCACTGCTCTGCTCACGTCTTTGTATTTAAAACCAAAATAATATTAAGAAAAAACTTGGATGAGAAAATGCTGGCTGAGAAAGAATTGGGCATCTTGCTCTGAAGAATCTGAGGCAGTAATGAGACATGGAGAGTTGCTTACCTCTAAGCACATTAATTGCCACAGAGAATAATAGATCACCTAGATAGATTTCCTGTATAACACATGTCCTTAACTCTTCATTCAGAGATTATAATGAAATCAATGTCAGAGAACAATCATGATCTCCCTGACACCTATATCTGAAATATTTCTTTGCTCATGAGGAAAAGAAAGTAGAGAGAGACTTGTAATTCTAAAAATAAACAACTGTATCTCAATGTCCAAATAATTTGAAAGTGATACCTGCCATCTTGCACTTGCTCTCTACTGTAGAGCAGATCAGCTACTCAAAGGGCACTTAGAAATTTCTCAATTGCCATCTCAACAAAGGTCACTGCTTTCCTACTGTTAAGATAAACTATTGGCAGACTTACATAAGGAAACTACCTTATTGATTCAAATTCAGGATGTAGTTTAGGGATTAATTTCATTTTGCACTCATCAGTTTTCTTAGGTAGAAAGGAGGAATATAAGGCCAACAGTGTTGGACTTGCACTCCATTAGACATGTTAAAAGCCAAGGAGAAAAAATCATACATCTAAACCCAAAATATTCTTTTTAGTAACCAAACTTGCAAAATACATTTGGATCATAGTGATAGAATTCCATTCCGGATCCTCAATAAAATCACTGGGACAAAAATATGATGATAGGATGATTCATTAGCAGGCTGGCACATGGTGAATTGTTTAGTCAACAAGACTATATGAAGAGCGGGTCCTGCTTAACTAACCTGATCTTCTATGACAGGGTTACCTGCTAGTGGATGAGGGAAAGGTTATGAACATGGTCTACCTGGATTTCAGTAAAGCCTTCAACACTATCTCCTGCAGCATCTTCCTGGAGAAACTGTCTGCCCATGGCTTGGATGAGCACACTCTTCTTTGGGTGGAAAACTCTCTGTATGTCCAGGCCCAGATGCTGGCCGATCACTAGTGGTGTTCCCCGGGACTCAGTTCTGGGGCCTGTTCTGATTAACATATCAGTGATCTGAATGAGAGGATCAAGTGCACCTTCAGTAAATTCACAGATGGTATCATAGAATCATAGAATCATTATGGTTGGAAAATATCTTTAAGATCATTGAGTCTAACCACTGATCTCACACTGCCAAGCTCATCACTAAACTAAATCATGTCTCTCAGCCATTCATCTATGTATCTTTTAAATATGTCCAAGGATAGTGATTCCATCACCTCCCTGGGTAGCCTGTTCCAATGCTTAACAACTCTCTCAGTGAAAAAGTTTTTCCTAATGTCCAATATAAACCTCCTCTGGTGCAACTTAAACCCATTTTCTCATGTTTTATCATTCATTACTAGAGAGAAGAAACTGACTTCCACCTCACTACAATTCTCCTTCAGATAGTTGTAGAGTGATCATGTCTCCTCTCAGTCTCCTCCAGGCTAAACATCCCCAACTCCCTCAGCTGCTCCTCATAACACTTGTTTACCAGACCCTTCACTAGTTATATTGCCTATCTCTGGACGCACTCCAGCACCTCTATGTCCTTCTTGCAGTGAGGGCCCCAAAACTTAACACAGCACTCAATGTGTGGCCTCACCAGTGCTAAGTACAAGAGGACAATCACTTCCTTGGCCCTGCTTGTCACACTATTTTTGATACAGGTGAGGATGCCATTGGCCTTCTTGGCCACCTGAGCACACTGTTGGTTCATGTTCAGCCAGCTGTTGATTAATATTCTCAGCACCTTTTCCTCTGGGAAGCATTCCAGCCACTCTGTCCCAAACCTGTAGCTTTGCATGGGGTTGTTGTGGTCCAAGAGCAGGACCTGGCACTTGATCTTGTTGAGTCTTAGGCAATCTATGAATCTGGGTGAATGCATAGACCTGCTTGAGGTCAGCAAAAGTCTTCAGGAGGACCTGAGCAGGCTGGATCAATGACCCAAGACCAACTGCATGAGGTTTAGCACCAGGTCCTGCAGCTGGGCCACAACCACCCCATGTATAGGCTTGGGACAGAGTGGCTTGAGAGCTGTCTTGTGGAAAAGGACCTAAAATGTTAATCACCAGCTGGCTGAACATGAGCCAGCCAAGAAGGCCAATGGCATCCTGGCTTGTATCAGAAATAGTGTGACCAGCAGGACCAGGGAAGAGATTGTGCCTCTATACTCAGCACTGGTGAGGCCACACCTTGAATGCCATGTTCAGTTCTGGGCCTCTCACTACAAAAAAGACATGGAGATGCTGTAGTGTGTCTGGAAATGGACAATGATTCTGGTGAAGGGTCTAGACCGCAATTCTGATGAGGAGCAGCTGAGAGAACTGGGGTTGTTTAATCTGGAAAAGAGGAGGCTGAGGGAACACATGATCACTCTCTACACTCCCTGAAAGGAGGCTGTAGTGAGGTGACAGTCAGTCTCTTCTCCCAAGTAACAAGTGACAGAACAAGAGGAGATGACCTCAAGTTGAGTCAGGGGGGGATATTAGAAATAACTTTTTCACTGAGTTATTAGACAGTGGAATGGATTGCTCAGGATGGTGGTGGAGTCGCCATCCCTGGAGACATTTAAGACATGCAGATGACATACTGGGGGACATGGTTTAGTGGTAGGCTTGTCAGTGTTATGTTAGTGGTCTTTTTCAACCAAACAATTCTATGATTCTATTATTCCTGAGTGAATTTGTACTGAGGGAGTTGACTTCATTTCCCTTTATACTGACATTCATTTTCAAACCCAATGCAGAAAAAGTAAAACTAAGGCTTGGTCAGGGAAACTCATAGAGATATTCGAGTTTCAGTAAATGGTGAATAGGTCTGAATTTCATCTGGAAAGAATAAACTATCTATCTTTCCTAACATTTTTTTTTCCTACAAACCATAACTGTATCTTCTCTATCCATTAACGATAGAAATGTAGGCAGGCTGAGAGCAATCATATACAATATTGTAACGAAATGCACAGAAAATGCCACTATCTAAAAATTGGTAAATTTCAGCTGCCTTTTACTGAAACAAGGACTTAAATATTTTAGTATAAGTGGTAAAATCTAATAGTGTTGAGAACTAGTACCAAAGCAAACTGATCTTGTCACAAATGTACTGTAAACTGAGGCACGATGAGTTTGAAAGGACAAATTAATTTAATGTTTGACTATAGCAAAACAGTGAGGAAAGGAGACATGAACAAACAGCAGGAGACCAGAAGGTAATTCAAGGGCAGAGGAAGAACACAAACACTGATCTGCATTTCTGCTGTGTATCTGAGCAACAGCACTCAGAAAAAGCAGGTCAGCACACCAGGTGGTAGACTGTGCAACTGATTCTCAACCCTCATGAGGATGCTCTTTCTATGTAACGCACATGTCCAAGGACCAGTACAGTGCGAGAGCAGATACCGCATAACAGAAAATATTTGCCTTAAAGGGGTTGGCAAACTCAGCCAACTTTTCTGGAACATTTGCTCAAAAATTCAACCCTTGTGATGTTATGGAATATGAAGATCTGACCTAGCTCTGAACACATATTCTTGTGAACTTCACTTATTTTTCAGTGGAAACATGAAAAATTTCCGTACGCACTTCATCCCCACCTCCATCCCTTCTAAACTGCAAATACATGACCAACTTCTGAACTGATGAAGGCCCTGCATATGTTTTTTCTCCATCAGTTAGTTTTCTTCTTTATCTATCAAGCTTTGCTGCTTGTCATTAAGATCCTGGTAACTCACACTCTTCCTATTTCAGTGCCATACTCTGAATATTTTGAGAGTGCTCATAACCATCACACAATTCTTTCAGCCATTTCTCTAAAAAAACGGACCATTTACTCTCCCACATTATCTTATATATAGGTTGAATCATATCTAGTCTGGAATAATAAACTCCACTACAATTTTTCCACTCAAATCTAGTTTTTCATCAAAAGTTTCTCCTATGGAGAAAAAAAGAAAAACAACCAACTCAACAGGTCAGAGATAGAGAGGTTTTTTTTTTTTTTTCATAGAAAAAAAACCCAAGTTATGGAACTACAGAGATGTACTTCTAACCTCAGGTTTTTTTCAGTTTTAATCTCTTTTTATGTACTTTAGCTAAGCCAGAAAAATTCGTTTGGGCATAGGAACAGAATGTGAACAGTTCCACATGCAATTTCATCTAAATATTATAGGCATGATGCACAGACATATTTTTCCTAAAGTACAATTTACCTCATTTCAGTGAGACAGGTATATTTACTCATCAAAATTGTGGACTCTAAGTATTGTGTAAATACATAAAGGTGGCCTGGCTTTTGAATCTGTGTTTAAATAATCCCAAGAGAGATGCAGTTTTATTGCAAATTAAATATTATACAATGCAGGTATTGACACATTCACAGAAAATAACAGACAAACAGTGAACTGAAAGAGAATTCCTATGATATCCTTAGAGTAGGTAACCATATCATATAATATGCTATAATTTAAGATAATATAATCAATTCCCTAATATTGTTTCCCTGAAAACCAGAGTATTCTACCCTCATTTCCTTTCCAGCCTAAATTTATTCCTGGACAGTTTGTTCTCACTTGTTCCTGAGCCAACACTATTCTTTAGCTTAAACAGTTCCTTCCTGTCTCTGGCTTTACCATCCTGATGTATTTAAAGGCAGCAATCTTAGCCCTTCTCTGCTTTTGTTCTGCTATAATTCTAAGCTCTTTCAGCATCCTTTCATGAAATAGACTCTTCCTTCCCCCGAGAATCATAAGAGTCTGTCTCTTGCAGTTTTTCAAATTCATCTCTCCTGACTATGAATAAGGAATTGAACACAATATTCCAGATGAGATCTCATCCAAGCCTGCTACAGTAGCATTAATATTCTCCCTCTCTCCAGTGGAAATGTCTCCCCTGACACATCCCAGTCTTTTACTAGCTTTTTTCACTGTCACATTACAATGGTAGCACAGAAATTATCCTGTGATTGATGAATACACACATATACACTTCCTTCCCATCAGCACCACATTGATAAGCTTTAAGATTATTACAAGGGCTTTGTTTGATTTCATTTATTAGTCCCTAATAATTAAAGTCCTTTATACTTTAGAATTTTGTATGCTATTCCATTTACATCCTATTAATCCTAGTGCTTCTCTCTGAGTAACATCTTTTTATGACTCCATATTAATAGTACCTCCCAATTTCAAATATGCAACATATTTCATTAGAATATTTCTACTTTTTGAGTGTTTATTAGTCATAGCATCAAATGACCTGCATCTGGAAAATAGCTCTTTAATACTTCTACTCCTACCACTTAGCATTGGTTCAGCATTATCAGTTTATTTTCTTCCTTTTGGCTATACTCGCTTTAAGCTTTTTATATTTATCTCAGTTTTTCCTAGCAAATCTCCACGTGAAATTATTGTGTGCTTTATTAAAAAGTAAGTTATGTAATGATCCAGATTGATTAGATCTAAGATCTCTCTGTTCCAAAACCCAATTATCTCATGAAAGAAATATGTCATCTCAGCCTAGGCTACTCTACCTTTTGTAAGCCTGTTCCTTATTATCCCATTTCACATTCTTCTCATTTTTTTCTTCAAAGCTTCCAGATATCCAAATCAGTCCAAGTCATCTATTCTGCAATCCTAATAGGTATTCACCTACTCTCAGTACAATGCTTTTCTCCTGCCCCTTCCAACTCTACCTTTATTTTCTAGTTGTACTGATATATCAAGTCCTTAACACCAGATCCATAACTTAAAGTATCTTTTTAAAAAAAAAAATTATCCATCCCTGAGACAATTTTACTTGTCATGTTAAATTCAGGGCCAACATCAGTTACAATGATCATAGAATCATAGAATGGTAGGGGTTGGAAAGGACCTTTAGAGATCATCCAGTCCAACCCCCCTGCAGAAGCAGGTTCACCTAGATCATGATTTCCCACAGCATGTATGCAGCATCACCATTGCAATTAAAAATTCCAACCAGCTATTCACTTAATATTGAGTCTTGTTAGATTTATATTTCCTCACCCTCCATATCACATTACCACCCTACTTCTATCTTCAGTCTTTTGAACCATGTAGCTTTTAGCATGTACATTCTCCTATAAAAAGACAAGGAACAACTGCAACAGCACATGGTGGAATAAACACGGCTTCCTTAGGTTTGCAGCCAAAAGAAACTTGTCTGTCTACACGAATTTTCCACTTCTTGCTGCTGACTCAGAGAGCAAGGGATAAACTGAGCACTCAGAGTTTACATCAGAGATATTGACCATAAATCAAACTCATGCCCTCTCTAAGACATCAAGAATGCTAGTATTGTATACCTCTTGCTCAGTGAAAAGTGTAACCTACATAGTATTTTCAAGGTGATTTTCACATATTAGTTGTTCAGATCAAATTGTGCCCTACTCCCTACCTAAAGTTGCAGGGAGATCAGCTCAAGAATACAATCAACGGGACTTTGAATCTCTAAAGCACTGCAGTACTAAAACTGCTTATTTGTTTCTGTCCTGAAATAGTACTCTGATAGTCAATTTTAATTTGTTCAATCTTGTTCATCTTCTTACACTTCTTAACTCTTTCTTCTCCTTCGTAGACTTGGGTGGGGGAAAGGCTGTAATGAGAAGGAGACGCCAAAGAAGCCTAGATATGGGTTTGGTTTTTTTTTCATTTCAGAGATAATTGCACCTCCAGGAATCACCCACAATGTGAGATGGTTGATGCTAGGTTTGCTTCTTGGTTTCTTATGGAAGGTGTGAACAGGTACTGAACATTCCTAAGAAAAATAAATTAGAAAGATTAGAAAATTATCTTGTGTTGTTCAAATGGACATTATCGTTCAAATAATGCAGTCCTCTTAGACAAGCTGCATAACTGCTGAGTCACTTTTTAAAATTTTATACCATCCATGACTCACCATCCATGCTCAGAAAATTCACCTTTTAGAAATGAATGGAAAAAAAATAAAGGCTCAAATTTTCCTATGTTAGCTTTGAGGGCCACGTATATAAATAGCAACTACAACCTTTTATTTGGAGGATTTTTGTGTGAGATGTTGAATTATTCGGACATGCTGTAAAGCTATCTGGCAATGTGTGACCTAATAGAAAAGTAAACCTTCAGAATTTACTGTTATACAACAGTAACCTGGAGAGATAAATACTCTACAGGAAGTGTAAGCTACAGAAAATTAATAACAGCCATTCCTCTATTAAAGAAGAGTGACCTACTCCTAACTAAAATTTCTCTCTTGTCTAACATTTCAGAGTCTCCCTTATCTCCTTCTGTCATGGAGCTAAAGTTTTCTATTTTCCTAGCTGGAATTCAGAGGCCTTTGTCCATTTAAATTTGGCACACCCAGACAGACCAGAAAAGGCTCTTTTGGAAAAGCTGACATCTTTCCTGGTCAATAGATCAAATGATGCCTTTCTTTTTCTCTTATTCTGTTGCTCTACTGATCTTAAAGTGGATGTATATTTTGAGGGTATATGTAGGTAGGGACATGGTAAAAACAGCTTTGGGGTATGTACATGTGTATGGGAAGAACTATTGCATAGACATAGGGAATATCATAAAAGAAGAACAAAGCTGAAGAAGAAAATACTTAGTGCCATCTCTATGCAAACAATGGGGGTTTGAATGCCTCTTACAATGTTATGGGCCCTAGATAGATTAAGTTAAGGAGTAAACCAGTCCTTTATATGTTCTGAACACCTTTTTTATTTTAACTTTTTTTCAACAGAATGCTTACTTCTTTATCAGCATTCACAGATTTCTAGACAACCACAGACATCATGTGCTGAATGTGCAACAGGATAACTGAAAGCAAGATATTTTCAGAAAGGTTGCCGTGCCTGATACCATTTTCACTTAAAAAGGGAAAAAAGAATATTGTTGGAGAGTGTCAGTCCATCTTGTTTTCATGTTTCTCCCGATGTCTTTTCCCTTTCACCATTTCAGCTCACCATCTTGGGTCCGCTGTAGTATCACTTTCATTCAAATAGTGCATAGCGTCAATATCACAAGGGGAAGTGGCAGAGGTCTTTCTTTTGGGTTTCTACTTTCGTCTTCCCAGAACTACACCAGCCTGATACAGTTCAAAGTAAGGGGACCAGCAGTGTATATAGATCCAGCTTGATTGCTCTCTTCATCCTATTAGTGTCTCATTGGCTGGGGACTGATGTCCAAGATGGTTTCCCATCACTGAAAAGTGCAACGTCTTGAATGGAGTGTGATATAATCAGCTTGAAATAATGTAGACACAGACACAAAAGAGAGATGGAACTGCTTGAAAATGAGAGATTGTTACAGTTTAACAGAGATCTGATTGTAGAGTTATCTCATAAGTTAGCATATTTAGACAGTCTCAAAGACCAATAAGCTTGAGTAGCAGTTCACCAGCAGCTCCAGTGCCAGTTCTGCAGTAATGATAAACACAGATTAGTGAGAACTGAGCCTTGCTCTTGCTTGGTGGTAAGTTTTCTGATATTATCTTGGACAGCGTACTGAAGTTCTCTACTTTTTACTGTAGAACTGTGAAAAAGATCTTCATTTTTCACTCTGAATGTCACAGTGTTTGTAAATCCACACCTGTGAGCTCTTGCCTCACATGAAAATGTGAGATGGTGTAGTTACTTGGATGCGGATAAGAAATTGTGGAAAACCAGCCTCTTTGTATGGGACAGTTCTAGTTTCATGTTAGCAAGTAGAGGTTTGTGGCATCTCAAAAGGATTAATTAGTACATGTGACATGCACTACTGAGGATTTACTAATATGCACCCTAGATATATTGGAAGTAATAATGAAAGCTAAGAGCCATGGGAAATCAGAGTACTTTATTTGTTCACTGAATGACAGGTGTACTACCAACAAAAACCTTTGGTACCCTTTGGAAAGAGAAGTTACATCAGACAAATCTTTTTACTGTCTTATATAAAGGAAGCAGAACAGGAGAAGAGCTGTGAAGGATTCACACTAGGTGATTTTGTTTTGAATTAACACTGCTTTTCTCTCTGTACTTGGCCAGCCACAGCAGGTGGGGAAGTTGATTTCCTTTGTTCATAACTAAAAAACTAGATTTTTTAATTTTTTTTTCCTGAGAAATTTCTCTGCAGAGGGAGAGTGGAATACCACTGTGCATGGTCCCTAAACACATGCTGGGTATATATATATTTTTTTTTTTTATGAATGCAATTAGACTAGGAAGTACTCTGCAACCGTTACCTTGATGGATCGAGTGTTAGTGAAAATTCCTCTGATTTATTGCCTATCAGATGCCACAGCATCTATTTTCCCAAAGCATGAAACTGGCTTTAACAGCTGTTACAATTATTTCACTTTTCTGGGGAAAGTTCTTAGGTATAATTGCAGCTTGCAGTGGCTCCTATCGAAAATGAGATTAATGCTTTCAGGGAGGACAGATGAGTTGTTCTTGATGTGAAAAGATGTGAACTGCTTTGAGCAACTTTATTTAACATAATCTACGGTTGCTTTAACAGGCTACAAGCATTAAATGGTTTACAGTGATCCTTACAGCTCTTCTGTGCCTGCACAGCTCTGGTTTTTGTTTTATTCTTCAAAGAACCACTTACAATAACTTGCCTTTGAAACATAGTCATGACATTATATCATGTAAAATGTTAGACATGAGCTCTTGATCTACTATTAGGTTGATCTACAAGGATCAGTCCCAATCATCTCCATGTATGACTTGCCTTACTATAATCACAACAGTCTGAAAACTAAAATGATTCACTGCATTAAATAATCTCTAAGAATATATCAGACATAATACACAAAAGTATTTTAAGTGCATGCAGAATACACCGAGCCCTCAGTGTTACAAATTAATTGAACTGAAATTAATTATTGTGAATGAGGAATAAGATCTAAATCCAAAATGGATGCATCAGGATCAGTCAAGTAATGGATGGCTATAGTATCTAAATACAGCATCAAAGATAGACTGCTGGAACTCTGCATGCAAATGCATACAGATAGAGATGCTTTATTTCATTCCAACACAGAGAATCAAAAAGACAAGGAAGAATAAATTGAAATACAATATCCAGCAAAAATAGGCTGCTAAAGAGAATAGAAGCCTACTCTGAAGGCAAAAAATAGTCCCTTGCAAAGTAGCATTTCTGGATTTGACTCACTGCATTTTCCCAAAGATGTAAACTGTAGTAAGCAGAAGATACTTATGCACTCAAAAGGTAATTCTTTGTGTAGATTTTTTTTTACTCATCTCTGAAGAATGTAACAGATTTCAGTGAATATTAGGCCTTTTTGTTTTTCTGTTTCCTGTTTTGCTGCATATTCCCATCCAAAATTCCACAGTTATTGATCTGCATAGGAATCAATTATGGTGTCTATAAACTGGGGTTTTCAAGGACGCTTAAACTGTTCCTAATCCTGATTTCTTTCACTTGAATAGTAAAATTATCTCTGGCATTAATAAATACAGGATTAAGACAACATTATGTGGCTTTTTTAGTTTTTCTCTTTTTTCACTTGATTTGCATACTTTTTGTTCATCTCAGATTTATAAACAGTTTGACTAATAATAAAACTTAGAGACATTGGGGTATAGACAAGGAAAATAACACCTTCATTCATGAAAATATAGAAAATAAGACTTCCACATAATGAGGAATTTCTTTTATTCAAGGTTGCATTCTGTGCACTTAAAAACCCATTTGTGAGACCTTTCATAATGACAATATTTTTGTGACTAATTTTTGTGCAATGCTTTCTGTTCCAAAGCACATGTACAGCTCAAATTCTAGTCTGTAGTGTCTGTCATATTGCCTTGAAATGTAGCTTTTCCTTCTAGCTGAAAGACAGAACCTTCGCTTCCTGATTGACAATATCAGTTATTTAAAGGAAACAGTTGTTCCATTTCTGTTTAAAAAATACTTTATGAAAACTTTACAGTTATTTAAATCTCCCTCTTATAGTAAAGGGCTAGCAACAGGATTGGTCCAAACAGAAAATGTGCAGAAATTGAACAAGCCCCTGTTGCAGTGAATATTTAGGTAATTTAAAGACAACCTGAGACTGGCGAATAATGACTAAAAAAGGTAAAAGAATCACAGTATCTATTTGGATTTCTGACACAAAAAGCAAATAAAACCTCCAGCTTCTAAACACAAATCATAGAATCACAGAGTGGTTTGGGTTGGAAGAGACCTTAATGATAATCTAGTTCCAATCCCCCTGCCATGGGCAGGGACAACTTCCACTAGACCAGGTTGCTCAAAGCCAGCTTGGCCTTTAACACTGACAAGGATGGGGCAGTCACAATGTTTCTGGGCAATCTGTCGCAGGGTTTCACCGCTCTCACAGGGAAGAGCTTCTTCTTTACATCTAACCTAAATCTACCCTCTTTCAGTTTGAAGCATTTGCCTTATGTTCTGTCATTACATGCCCTTGTACAAGGTCCCTCCTCAGCTTTTTTGATGGCCTCATTAGGTACTAGAAGGCTGGAACCTTCTCTTCTCCAGGATGAACAACTCCAACTGTCTCAGCCTGACCTCACAGGAGAGGTGCTGCAGCCCTCTGATTATCTTTATGGCTCTCTCCTGGACTCACTCCAACAGGTCCATATCCTTATATTGGGGGCTCCATAGCTGGATGCAGCACTACAAGTCGCGTGTCACCGAAGCAGAGGGGCAGAATCATCTCTCTTGACCCGCTGGCCATGCTTCTTGTAATCCAGCCCAGGATACAGTTGGCTTTCAGGGCTGCAAGCACAAATTGCCAGCTCATGTTTAGCTTCTTATCAACCAATACCCTAAGTCCTTCTCCCTAGGCCTGCTCTCTATCCATTCTCGGTCCAATCTGTATATGCACTTGACATATCCTCACCCACATTCAGGACACTGCACTTGGCTATATTGAACTTCATGAGGTTTGCACAGACTCCTACTATAAAGTCATCTGTCACTACCTTCTCCTTAATCCTGATGCATAAGCTCTCCATCAGCTCCTCATCCATCCCCAGGCAGAGCTCTACACACTCCAGCTGGTCACTGACACTGAAGGTGACAGTACCTCCTCATCTCCCCTGCCTGTCCTTCCTAAAGAGCGTGTATCCGTCCATTTCAGCAGTCAAGTTACAGAAGACATCTCACCATGTCTCCAGGCTGCCCTCCATCATAGCCCTTCAGGCATGCACACATCTCTCTAACATACCCTCGAAATTCTTCTAGCACATCTGGTCTATGTTGCTATCATTATTATTCATAAGATATTTTGGCTTTGTCCCTCTGCTGCACTGCGATATTTTTGAAATCTGATTTATTTCTTTTTTTTAGAGGAAAAGGGAAAGTATTTCCTGCTAGTTCTGCCTCAGAATATGTCCTTTTTATTTTTCAATTATTCTTTCATTTGTCATGTTCTGAGACTTGATTCCATATTGAAAGACAGTTGAATTCAAACTATTCTGCTGGTGACATTCTGCTCTATGTTTCTGTTTATTTAGCCTGTAGCATCAAGAATAGTACCTTCATCTATGTGATGTTGTACGTGGCAGACAAGAACTTTTGTAATGAACTAAGTTAATTAGAAATTGTTGGGAAGACAACTGCAGGATTTGCCTAGGACTGTTTTGATCACTTTGTAGTTGCTCAGTTTCTTGGAGATAAAGCCTTCCATTAATGGGCTCATTTGACAATTTCTTCTGGAACGAAGCTTAGCAAAATGATATTATAACACAATATTTTCCAGTGTCTGAGAAGATTCATACACTTTTCAGTGATCTTTCTATTATAAAAAATACTGTTTTGGTATAATGTTTTGGCTGGTCTTGGCTTACCCTTAAGATTTAAACACTGCAATTTCTGCATGTGACTGCATATGAAACTTAGCACTGCAGTGATCAGCCTGGATGACTACTGTATGAAGAGTTAGTGATCCACATAGTAAATAATACAGGTGTATGTTTCTGTGTCATGGATATCACGACTGCTACTTAATCAAGGCCTAGGTAATCAACAGAGTAATTAATCAATAAATACAGTCAATGCAAAAGTATTCAATATACCTGTAATCAATGTGTACTTAATCAAAAACATGCATATAATATAGTCTTGCCCATTTGAAATATTAGATACACCTCTTCAAGAACTGTGTTTTTATTAATAAGAATATTACAGCATACTCTCTAAGGGACTCTTTAAGTCAGCATTCCAGGTTTGATTGCTCTTCAAGAACTGTGGTTTTATCAATGAGATAAGAATATTACAGCATACTATCTAAGGGACTTTCTAAAGCTAAGTCAGCATTCCAGATTTGATTGCTACCAGTGACTAACAAAGCTATACTGTGAGCAAGACTCTATAAGGACACTAGCAAACTTAAGTACAGTGAATCTCAACATGAGAAGGGATCTGTAGAACAGGCCATGTCCTAACCAAAGGTCTGTTCAATTATGTGTCATCTCAAGGTTTCCAGTAACAGAGAGGGATATGAGATTTTATAACTTGTTACCTTTTCTAGATTTTTATTAAATAGTTATATGACTCACAAGTATATGTACTTTTCTTACTGGGCTCCAGAAAAACCAGCACCACCTGATGCAAACCAGTCATTTTTACTCAGAAACATAGCTGTGTGAAAAAAAATAGTTCTGCCTTTAGGTATTAATGTCTAAAGCACATATAACTAGTAAATAAAAATTGTTTAGAGTATAGGTATTTGTCATCTTTCAGGCTGAGTAGTCTAAAATATGACAGCTACCATTATTTGGACTAAATATAGCAACAATTTCCTGAAGAACTGCCTTTTGAGTCCTTTCTCTGGTACCATTCAACTTCTTTTACTATCTAGCATGTTCAACTAGCCAGAAATTCCTTTTCTTCCCATTCTTAAACTCAGTCACGCCTATTCTGTATGCACAAGAAGTACCTTAAGGTAATCACAGCACTTTCAGAGAAAGTACCAGAATCAAAAAAGTACAGGTCTCAATCACTATACTTAAAATTTGCTTTCATCCTTGAATGCTGAACATCTTGTCTTTACAGGTTTTTGAGAGGAAATGTTTAAGAGCTTGGAAGATAATCCTTACCTGACCTGGGGGTCCTGGTGGGCAGCAGGATGAGAATGAGCCAGCAGAGCACCCTTGTGGCCAAGAAGGCCAATGGCATCCTGGGATATATTAGAAAGATTGTAGTGAGAAGGTCAAGAGAGGTCCTCCTCCCCCTCTACTCTGCCCTCATGAGACCACATCTGGAACTTTGTGTTCAGTTCTGGGCCCCTTAGTTCAAGAAGGGCAGGTAGTTGCTGGAGAAAGTTCAGCGCAGGGCCACAAAGATGAGGAAGGGAGTGGAGCATCACCCTTATGATGAAGGCTGAGGGACCTGAGGCTCTTTGGCTTGGCAAAGAGGAGACTGAGGGGTGACCTCATTAATGAGTACAAATACATAAAGGGTGGGTGTCAGGAGGATGGAGCCAGGCTGACCTCAGTGATGGCCAATGAAAGCACAAGGGGAAATGTGTATAAGCTGGAATATAAGAGGTTCCAAAGAAATACAAGAAGAATTTCCTCACTGTAAGGGTGAGGGAGCACTGGCACAGGCTTCCCAGATGATTTGTGGAGTCTCCTTCTCTGGGGACATTCAAAACCCACCTGGACAGTTCCTCTGTGACCTACTCTAGGAGGTCGTGCTCTGGCAGGGGGGTTGGACCAGATGAACTTTTAAGGTCTCTTCCAGACCTTGAGATTCTGTGATTCTCTGTTTCTGTGATCTAAGTGTCCTTTACAATTGTTTAACTGAAAGTTAAAAGAAAATTTAGATGTAAGCAAGAAAAAACGTGTAGGAGAGCATAAACTAGTGGTCTCAGCGTATTACTTCTTGAATTACAAAAAAAAAAAAAGTATTTTGGATCTTCCCACTTCATGTGAACACTCACAAAGCATTCCTTTTTCAATATAAAACTCTCAAATACTCCCCCAAATCTTGTCTGTTATAGCAATACATACTTTAAACCATAAAATATTGTATGTATTTGAATTCATCAACATTTCACCACCATGGCGAGAAACATAGTTTGTTTTGGATAAAGGTTTACCACCTGGCTCCTAGGAGCAGGTTAAAAAACTTTCCTTATTCCGGCACCTAGGTAAGGATGAGAGGAAGAGGAATTGCCCAAGCAATGCTCAGACATCTAATGGGGTATGAGTTCAGCACTCCAAAAGTCAGCTGCAAATTGAGAAGATGTATACTTGAGAAAAGAAATATAAATGATTACTTTAAAAATAAAGTACTCGGATTATACCACTTACCTAATAGGTAGTACTGATATGGGCTTCAAAGGGCAAGAGTTCTAAAATGATATGCTAAATTTTAAGTGCATTTTCGCATTATCTACATTTTCTATCTTACTGGCTCATATTCCTAAATCATTGCTTAAATGAAAAAAATAAACAAACAACCCAGTAATGTAGTAAATTAAAAGCCTTTATGGACACTTATCCTCATAGAGGTCTGTCAAGGTCAATCAAGGCACAAAGACTTAATTTTTTAGCTTAGCATAATTGTATCACACCTAGTAACAGGAAATTTTGCATGTTTTCTGTGTAGCAAAGAAAGCAAAAATGTACTTGTTTGATGGTACATCAAGTTCCAACAGTAAGCTCCAGGTTCCAGCAACAATAACAAAACCTCAAAACCTCAAATTGGTTTTTCTGATGTCCATTTTCTGGCAAATTCTGTTTCTAAAACCCTTGCTTTCCCTGTCTTTCTGTTTTGGATGTTGAATATAAGTATAAATGGGGCCATGTTTGTTTGGATATGAAAAAGCTACTCAAAATTCTGTGAAACCAAGTTTTGATTTCATCACCAAATGGTACAATTTCCAACCTACTTGCTCTCATAGAAAAATAAACTACTAATGCTTTTAGGGAGGTAAACAGTTGGACACATATGTTTACCTGCTTCTTTCTATGGGCCTTAAGTAGTTTTACATAGTAGTTGGAGGCCATCTGGGGAACAGAAATGACCATGGAATGATTAAATTCTATATTCATAGAGATGTTAGGAGGCCAGGCAGAAAAACTGACATTTTGGACTTCGACCTGTTTAGGAAGTTACTTGATAGCATACCTTGGGACTCAGTTTTGAACAGGTACAGGAGTCCAGGAAGGCTGGACACTTTTCCAGAAGGAAATCTTAAAGGCTCAGGAACAGGCCATCCTCACATGCCATAAGATGAGCCGGAGGCAAAGAAGATCAGCCTGGCTGAATAGGGAGATATGGCTTAAAATCGGGGGAAAAAAAAGTGAGTTTATGGCCTCTGGAAGAAGAGGCAGACTACTCAGAATGAGTACAGGAACATTGTTAGGTTATGTAGGGAGTTAATTAAAAGGTCAAAAGCCCAGCTAGAAGTCAAACTGGCTTTAGAGGTAATAAGAAAAAAATTCTATAAATACATTAGCAATAAAAAAAAAGACCAGGGAGAGCCTCTGTCTTCTATTAGATCCAGAAGGAAATTTGGTATTAAAAAATGAAGATAAGGCTGAGGTGCTTAATGACTTCTTTGCCTCAGTTTTTAGTAATAAAAGCATTTCCACAGGGGAAAGTCAGTCCCTCAAGCCAAGAGACAGGGATGAGGAGCAAAATGTGCCCCCTACAATTCAGGAGGAGATGGTCAGTGACCTGCTGCTCCACATCAATATACACAAATCTATGGGATCAGATAAGTCACATCCTAGAGTGCTGAGGGAACTGGCAGAGGTGCTCATCAAGCCACTGTCCATCATTCATCAGCAGTCCTCGCTGACTGGGGAGGTCCCATATGATTGGAAGTCAGGCAATATAACACCCATAAAGTAGAAGGGACAGAAACTACAGGCCTGTCCAGGAAGCTGATGGAGTAGACCATCATAAGTTCTATTATGCAGCCCATGCAGGACAACCAGGTGATCAGGCCCAGTCAGCATGGATTTATGAATGGTAGATCCTGTTTAGCAAACCTGATCTCTTTCCATGACAGGATGAGCTGCTTGTTGGATGAAGGAAAGGCTGTGAATGTTGTCTACCTTGACTTTAGTAAGGCATTTGACACTGTTTTTCCCAACACTCTCTTAGAGAAACTGGCTGTTCTTGGCTTGGATAGGCAGACACTTTCCTGGGTGAAAAACTGGTTAGATGGTTGGGTCCAAAGAGTCGTGGTCAATGGAGTCAAATCCAGTTGGCGGTCAGTCACAAGTGGTGTCCCCCAGGTCTCAGTGCTGGGGCCACTCCTGTTTAACATCTTTATTAATGATCTGAATGAGGGGATAGAGTGCACTCTTAGTAAGGTTGCAGATGACACCAAGCTGGGTGGAAGTAGCTCTACAGAGAGATCCAGATAGGCTGGATGGCTGGGCCAAGGCCAATGCCTGAGTTTCAATAAGGCCAAGTGCCAGATCCTGCACTTGGGCCACAACAACTCCCAGCAGTGCTACAGGCTTGGGGAGGAGTGGCTGGAAAGCTGGAAAGCACAGCTCATATGAGGAACAGCTGAGGGATCTGGGGCTGTTTAGCCTGGAGAAAAGAAGGCCCAGGGGAGACCTTATCACTCTCTACAACTACCTGAAAGGAAGCTGTAGCAAGGAGGGGATCAGTCTGTTCCCCCTAGTAAGAAGCAATAGAACAAGAGAAAATGGCCTCAAGTTGCCCCAGGGGAGGTTCAGGCTGGATATGAGGAGGAATTTGTTTCCGGAAAGGGTTGTCAGGCATTGGAATGGGCTGCTCAGGGAGGTGGTGGAGTCATCATCCCTGGAGGGGTTTAACAGATGATTGGATGTTGCACTTAGGGAAATGGTCTAGTGGTTTATAGGGCTGGTACAAAGGCTGGACACAATGATCTCAAAGGTCTCTTCCAGTTGAAACAATTCTATGATTCTATTCCATGAAAACTTCCAGGTTTTACTCTATGGATAACTCTTCTCCAACTTTGGGGTGACACATTACATTTTTCTGGAGCCTAAAATAATTGTGAGCTTCCACAGCACTCCTTGAATGTTGTTTCTCTATGTGCCATCAAAATCTAAAAGCCTCACATTTATTACTTACCATCTCACACAAGAAAATATGTTGCGAGCAGAAAGTGTTAGATTAATACAGATCTCTATAAATGGAACTACCAGGAAAATCCCATCCTTTGTGGATCTCATCTTATACCTTACTTGATCCATCTGCTCAGCCTTGTACCTCTCAGCTTAAGGATGGGTGCTGGACAGGCATACATAAAGCTGCTGTTTCTTTTCTCAGGCAACATACTGTCTTTCAGTCACACTGAGTTGTCAAATGGAACAAAAAGACTATGAACTTACTTGTCCAATGTCTATATTGAGCAGAACAGCCTCCAGGTATGGGACTGTTACTACCAATGGATTCTTCACTTTCTGTCAGTACCTTTCTGTCCAAACTGGAGGCAGAAGGAAATTGAAAAGGCTGAAGTTAACCTGGCAAGAAAAAAATTGTCTGCAAAGCAAAATGGAACCTATAGCTTTAGAAGAACATATGCAATCATTTCTTAACCCTTCTATCATCAAAAACTATGACTATATATATGTGGAAACAGATATTCCTTGCAATACACAGTTCAAAGAACAGGACTGACACCTGTAAAAGAAAATGCATATTTCCTTGTCTATTACTACTTTTCTGCAGGGTTCCCATATCCTTTAAGTGAAAAAAAAAAACCAAAAACCCAAACCAACAAAACCAAACCTAAAAGTACCAACAACAACAACAAAAACCCCCCAAAAACCCAGGGGTAGAATAATATTCTTTTTTGTTGTTTGGGGGTTTTTTTGTGGTAAACATCATTGACTTCACTCAGAGGACTTAAATACAAGGCATGGTAGGAAATAATATTTTTAAAGACTAGAGGGCAAGCTAATGGTAACAGAATTTGCTGTCAATGGGGGATATTTCCCCTCAGACATCTCTAATCTTGATTTCTGACTGATCCACTGCTCTGCATTCTCAAATGTCATTTTCTGTGATCATCTATCAGAAACTAGTTAATTCATGTCAAATCTTAGGACTATATCTCACAATGCTTTAAAATACATTTTCTCTCCCTCTTGGGGTGATTTTTAACATTGTGCCAGCAATTTAGAAAATATGGACTGGTTATGCACCTATACACCTATAAGTACTATTCCCTCAATCAGAAGGCTATAAAAGCTTCCATTTAAAAGCTTCTTTCAGAAAAGTATGAATTAATTAATCTTTAAAAACACTTTTTTCATTATTACTAACAATGAACTATTGGTGGTGGTCTTCTTACAGGGACGGAATTTTTCCTAGTCTTCCTTTGTAACATTTTATCCACCATACCAGAGACACTACTTCTTGACTCTAACATGTTTTCCCTAATATGCTAATAAAATCAGTCCAGCCTTCTAGAGGTTACAGGAAACTTTTGCTAGTAGTTTGCTCTATTCCTTTTTCAGCAAACTCTGAAAATCTAGTATGTCTGAATAAAATGCTAAAGTAGTTTTTGTGATGACACATCCATTTACCCTAGTATCCCTTAGTAAATGTGACAGACAAATTATTATGTATTTTGAAAACGTTTCTCACACTTGCTTCTAAATTTCCACAAAGGATTTTTCATCCTCAGGCAAATGGGTAGAGCTACTCATCAGTCTCTGGTAAACAGCAGAAAAATAAATTCCAGCTGTTGTGGAATAGCATGGAAAGCTAGTATATCTTCCTCCTAACTTACCTCTTCTTTAAGTCACAGTTATTTTCAATCATTTACTTAATAGTACTACATGCATTCATTTGGAATTTGCCTGCTTTCAAGAGATGTATCTGTATACATTCAGTTTATAAAATTTGTCACATTCACCATAGACCCACACTTCTTTGCTACACACTAGAGTCCTTCAGGAACACACTACACCAATGTGGGTCCCCTAAAGGTCACAGTTCCATAGTTCCCACCAGAAAACCTGCTGCTTTGTGGGCTTCTCTCTGCAAACCACAGCTCCTGCCAGGAGACTGCTCCAGTATAGGGTCTCCACAAGCTTTAGCTTCCTTCAGGCATCACTATCTGCTCTAGTGTGGGACCCTCCATGGGATGCAGGTGGATCTCTGCTCTGACATGGTCCTTCATGGCCGCAAGGGGCAGGGCCTGCCTCATCATGGTCTTCATCATGGGCTGCAGAAGAATCTCTGCTCTGGCACTTGGAGCACCACTTCACCTACCTTCACTGACCTTGGTGTCTGTGGGGCAATTTTTTCCTTTTTTTCTCACTTCTCTCTCTGATACTTCCTGCAAAACATATCTTTTCTTAATGTCTATGTGTCTACAACATATCTTTTCTTAATTACCTCTTTTCAAAGTAATACTAGGTTGTAATAGTTTCTTATAGCAGTATAGACTATTCTATTATTTTACCTGACATTTTCTGTGACTTCTGAGTCTTCGTTATTTCCTGCAATATGGTGACCAGTACTGTGTACAGCATCCATCCTCTGCCTTCAGTTTGAAACATGCTCATATATATCACAAATGCTCAGATAATTTTCATTAAATTCTGAACAACACCAGAGAATGAGGAAATAACAGGCATATGACCCAAAGACAGAATGTTACCAGTTGAAGGTCTGGTAGGAGAAGTCCCACTTTCCACTATAGCTCTTTGCATCCAACATCAATTTCTGTGTTCACATTTGGAGACAATGTTAGCTGTTTGTGTAAAGCTCTGAGCCTGGGGAAATTACAGTGAATCAGTAATGTACCTGATGCATCTATCCTTTCCTAGGCAGGATTTTGTGAAGGAGAAGGAGGATTTTCCTGAAGGAGACAGAAATGCATCATTTGGTCAGTCCTTGAGCTCCTGGGGAAAGTTAACACACTTTCCTCATATCCTTTCATCTGTCACTTTAGTTATTCTTTGCTATACAGTAGTGATGTGTATATGGCATGAATTTGTCCTCACAATCCCTAATAATTTGGATAGACTACAGAAATGTCATTAAATCGGGAAGTCATGAGACAAACAAAAAACTGCTTCTGGAATCCACGGATGGTGTTCCTGGAAAATTAGAAAAGTCTGTGGCAAATAATAAGTGACTGAAAGCTTAAAAAAAAAAAAAAGTAAAATAATAATTTAGATTTAAAAAAGCATATACCTTCAGAACTGTACAATCTACTTCTTTTCAGTCTGTATTCACTTACTGGTATAATTTTGGTAGCTAACTAACTATGTATGAAAAATATCATAATTGGTAATGTATTTAGTAATCTCATATATAATCCTTTTACACAGCATAGTATGAAAGGACTTCTTGATGTCCACATTGATTCTATCTCTTCTCTGATTCTTGTAATCTCCTATTGACATTTACTCCAGTAATTTAATCAGGTTTCATAAGCCAGCTCTCTTTTTCATAAATTCATGTCATCAGCTTGTCTTGTTTCTCCCTCTTTTTGTGAAATGGATCCAGGACTAAAAATACAGAAAAACAAATAACATCCATATGAGAAAAATAGCAACAACAAAAACCCACAGACAATGACAGAACCAATAGGAAGGTTTAGAACCATACACAGCCAGTGCAGCTAACTGTACTGAAGAGGCTCAAGCTCCTTAACTGCTAGATTGGGCAGGCTTGTAAAATTATGTTCAGTTTGTAAGGAGGGTATAGAAATGCCCTTGAGCACCATTCAACTTTCAACTTTTAGGCTGCAGCCATCACCAGCATATCAAGAAGGATGTGTTTTTCTCAACACTTGTTGCCTAATATTGTGAGAAATATTGCAGGAAATGTCCGTATGTGATTTATATTCAGGTAGAATTAAAATCTTTTCTATTTTTCCATGCTAAATTTTGGGAGCAGACTGTCTCTCATTCAATTTTCATGGATATCTGCAATTCTGACATTTGCTACCATATAAGCATTTGATTTCACAGATAATATATTTCAAAAAACAAAACAAAAAAATGTGTGTCTATTTATATGTACTTTACAGTCTACAGAATGCAGAATGTATAGTCTTAATTTACCTTGTGCTTACTTTTGCTACAGTCCTGACACAGATTTTCTTCATTTTCTTTTCTCACAGTTCCCTCTTTATTATTATCTTCTCAACAGCTGCTTTGATCCTTCAATCCAAAGTGTGTTCATATTACTGTTGAAACACTACTTTTCAGAATTTGTATTACAAAAAATTATTTTCTTCCTGTTCATTTTGCCATGTAAGTATTTCAAAGGCATTAAAAAATTTAGCTTCACAGAATACCTGTGTGCTTAGACTGCAGAGTTGGCCTCATTTTACAGCTGATGAACAAAATTGGCAATAGCCTATGCTAAAATTACTGTTTTCACACATTTTCAATGCTTTGCTTTTCAAAGCAAATCTCAGTGATTGTCTTTTTCAGCTACTTGACCGTTTCACTTAGTTTAATGTTAGAACAAGTAAACTGCACCCATGGAATTCAGACCAAGATGTCTTCAAGTAGCTTCAAAGGAGATCACACAACTTGTAGCCTTTTCCTTCCTGAACTCCATCTGCTAGTGACAGAAGCCTCCAAACTCAGCTCTGCAGACTGTGTCTCAGTATATTTCAGTCAACATCTACTTTCCCAGACTCTGAGCTCTACAAGCATATCTTTGAAGTGCTGTTATCTCCAGAATGACAGTATTTATTTCTATATATTCATCTGCTGTTTCCTTGAAGCACTTTATTTTCAGTTCTCTGGTTTTATCCGCATCAGTCTTGTCCTATGGTATTACACTACTCAGTACAAAAAGTTCTGGTGTTTCTATGAAGGTTTTAGACAAAAATTTGGACAGGAATGATTATGAGTTTGGAAATAAAGAGGCTAGAAGTAAAATTGAAGCATCTAATTCCAATATATTTGAGGACATCTTATGCAAAATGTACTTCTTAGGACACTGTTCATCCAGAAACCTTTTGACCACATATTCACATGGTATCCTCATTTCACTGACTACTTCAGTGCTGGAATTCTTTCTGTAATCTGCTTCCTCTCCAGCCACATACAGATGGACCTTCTGCTTTAACTCATTGTGAAGACAACTTGATGACTCTTCTGTGAGATTAATACCTCTGCTATTCAGAACCTTTTCCAAGTTTCACCTACTGTCCCTCTTCAGAAAAGAAATATTGGTATTTCATTTTGAGTTTCTTCTTTTCTGTTATGATCAATACACAACCTTATAATCTTTTAAGGTGTCATACATCATGAAAAGTACATGAAAAGACTTGTATATCAGCTCATTTAAACGTGAAATCTCCACTACATCCACTGTTTCTCATTAAAATCAGTTTCAAACATAGAAATAAAAGTTTATCCAGACAAGCCATTGAAGACCTCTTCCTCTTCGGTCCCTCCTCCTCACTCCCTCAGACCACATACTTCTTGTATGTGCAAGTCTGTCCTTTCCTGATGATAAAACTTCTTTAACAAATAGACAGTATGTTTTGGTTTCCATTTCATGGCATAGCCATGAATGCCATATGAAACAGAGTTCTTTTTCATGCTTCACTCTCTGTCATTCCAAGGGGGTTTCCCTTTTGCAGAAATCTCTGCAGGTATACAACTCACGGTAGAAGGAAGAAATTCCTACGGAGCATACACTAGTGTTTAAGGAGCTCTAGCAACAGTTGAAGAAACCTCTGTTCCCATCCATCTTCGAAGGAACTTCTGAGAGAACTTCAGCTTTTTTTAGGCTTAAATCTTTCTTATGCTGGTAAACTACAAGGAATAACCATAAATAAGGCTTGATGTAATGCAACAGATTTCAAGTCTTAGCTCCAAAACTCCAGTAATTTTCAAAAATAGTAGTTGTGATCTTTTAAACATAATAAAAAAATACTGTTTCTTTTCTCCAACTTTTTGTTTAAAGAAACTACCTAGTGGGGATACCTGAGACTTCAAGAAGATACAAATACATATGGCCTAAAGCTAATGTCATGTAGCAGAAAAATCCAGTCCAAATGATTAAAGTTTCAACAGAAATGACAACAGATAATGGGAGGTGTCTAGTAACCTAGTAAATATATGTCTCATTACAGGCAGTGATGAAGGTTTTTCTTGTAACGTTCTTATATTTTTCACTAAAGTAGAATTTTCTCCATTAGTACATCTGCTTTTTTATATGTTCTTTCTTTCTTAAGTTTCATTATTCTAGTCTTTGATGATCATCCAGCAAAATCTGAGCTCCTTTGTGGTGAATTCCTGATTGATATTGAAGCAGTCATTAAATGAAAATAAGACGATTGATCACTGTTAAGAAACATTGATCCTTGACTTCAACATTATCTTCTTAAATTTTTCCTTTGTATATGAAGTCATTTGAGCTTTTAACTTAGCTGTTTATGGCGTTATACTTTTATCTCATTGCTGTCCATTTGGAAATCTTCAGAGTAATCTATTTTATGGTGATTGTTATCCTATACGTGGCTCCATATTAATCCTACTGAACGGTGTAAACAATACCTGATCCTTTCACTGACAAGCAGCCTGTCCAGTGATTGTTTACTGAGCTGACTGCTCAGAGTTAACCAGTTACTGTGCAAAACAATTGTAACTTCAGATGCCAGTGTTGTTGACTTGAGTTTTTGACATTTCATTCATTCTTTGGTGATATATCCCTTAAATGGTTACTCCTTCCATTCAAATTCTATTCAAAATGCCAGATAACACCATGTTAAAGGCAATCCTTTACTGAGTACTTCCCTGAATGAAGCTTCACATATGTGCAAGCTGTATTGAGGTCAGACTATAGTAAAGACATTTAATAATACAGAAAAACTGTTGACAATTATAACAGAAAAACTCTTGTTCATTTTTTCAGGCGGGTAACTTTTTCATCATTTCAATAGCAGCAAATTTCCCATGTCAATGTCATGAATAAGTGAAGACAGTTTCGTCTTCAAGACTGCATCTCTGACTGCATAGTTTAATATCTCTCTGTCCGTTAACTCTTACATATGGAGGTGCTGAAACAAAATGCAATGTTGTGAATCAGTAGGTTGAAGGAGGTTCTTCTCCCCCTCAACTCTGCCCTGGTGAGACCTCATCTGGAGTCCTGTGTCCAGTTCTGAGCTCCTCAGCTCAAGAGGGACAGAGAACTTCTGCAAAGAGTCCAGCACAGGGCCACCAAGATGATCAGGGGACTAAAACGTATTTCATATGAGGAAAGGCTGCAGGAACTGGGGCTGTTTAATCTAGAAAAGAGGAGAGTGAGGGGACAACTTATTAATATTTATAAATATCTAAATGGTGGGTGTCAGGAGATTGGGATATGCCTTTTTTCTATAGTATCTAGCAACAGGACAAGGGGTAATGGGATGAAGCTGAAACACAAAAAGTTCCACTTAAATAAAAGACAAAAGTATTTTACTATGAGGGTGACAGAGCAGTGGAACAGGCTGCCCAGAGGAGTTGTGAAGTCTCCTTCCTTGGAAGTCTTCAAGACCTGCCTGGACATGTTTCTATGCGACCTGATCTAGGTGACCCTGCTTCTGCAGGGGGGTTGGACTAGATGATCTCTAAAAGTCCCTTCCAACCCCTACCATTCTATGATTCTATGAAGTGTACTCTTCATCTCTTTTGGAATCCTCTGACTTTTGAGTGCTTTATTTATAGACATCACACATTCAAATTCCTCATCACTTTCCATCTTTACAGTATGTTCTTACTGTACAAGACTTCTTACAAAGCCTGCCTTGTACAAAGGGTTTTTCTTGCTACATTCGAACACTTTGAACAGCTGTGTTGTCTAACCTCCATTTCTGTCCCATTGGGTTGGTTGGGTTTTTTTTGGCTACCTGAGCTGAATTCTGTTGGATTCCATTAATGTGCACTATCGGAAAAAAAAAAAAAAAGCTCTCTTCTGTAATTAGCAGTATTTTTATACATCACTCAATTTACTTTTAAAGTAAAATGTTTCTACTCCTCTCATCAATAGTTCCTCCATTTTAAATATTTTCAGTCAAAATCCTTATTACAAAATATTAGATTAGTTGTAGTGTCTGTCAGCACTTGCTTTCTTGACAGTAGTCATGTAATTGTCATTCTCTGAATTGCCTGATTTAATGCATATTCAGCGATATCAGTATTCTATAATTGACTTCAATTGTATATTATGGTGGTCAGATTTTGAAGCCATTTGAAGGCACTTCACATGTTGAAATTATATGCAGAATACCAGCATTCCTTAAAAACATTTTACTTGTAAAACAACTTGTTGAGATATTTATGAATTTGTTGTGATCATAAATCAACAACTTATCAGAGTAATTTAGCAACACTGGAAAATGTTACCACTATTTTCTATATATGAACTGAGGCACAAGGATGAAGAAACAGCTTGAAGATAAACTTGCTGTAGTGTCAGTAAATAACATCTCCTTCCACAGAATCTTTTTCTTTATCTTCTAACAAGGCATTTAAAAATCAAATACTTATTTAACACCTAACTATATATGCCATACTATAGTTAGACTTAGAATAAGTCCAACTACATATATAATATTATAGTTAGACCTAGAATTAGTAAAGCCCCTGAGCTCATGCAAGGCCATACATGTCCTGACAGTATTGTGTCTGAAAATAAAGTGAAAATTCCTTCACATATGATCAGTTGATCACATTTTTACTACATCTCAAATCCAACCGACTTGACAGCCAACTCAATTACCATCTTTTTCAGTGTACTGTGAAACTTTGCCTTCACTCTCTCTGTATGAATATGAGTTGTTTTACTAAGAAATTTTCAAAGATCAGAACAGAAAAGAATCCCATTTCAGTGTTTACTGAGATTTTTGGGCTTGATTTTGTTCTTGCTAGGCAGAAATTCAAGAATATCTGTGTTAAATGAAATGTAATAACACCATAGATCCAAAGTAATGTGCCTCCAGTGTTCACTTACTCTGTTATCAAGTTCAGAAGCTACAGCAGAGTACAGCAGAGCCTGGCATGAACCCAGATAGACTCAAGTAGAAATTCCCTGAACTGAAATAGTTTGCAGAAAATCTCTTTACATTCTGACAACTCAAAAAAATCTGACCAAATATTTTTGCAATCAAGCTCTACTCTGGATGTACTGCAGCCAAGGCCACTATTTCTCTAAATAACAGGATGTATTCAAGTGATGTATTCCAGAATAAGATTTTCATTTGGTTTCTGCTTTGATAGTTCTTGTTCAGCTGATCTGTGGAATTATATTGGTACATATTTCTCTTTCAAGGTCAGTCTAACATGCAGTGGAATGTTGTTTCACTACAGGTCTAAATTTCACAGTTGGACACCTGACAAATCGCAATGATGTTCCCAGATCATTGTAGCAATGAATGCAAGTATCACATTTATGTAAAAGTACTAGTTTACATGTCTCTGCATTGAATGTGAATTTTCTTTTTCAGTTATTAAAGTGTTAGTTTTTTCTCATCTTTCCCTTCCAACAATTCTTCAAAGTTATTAGACATATTTGTTAAAGACACAAATTTTTAAAGGCAACATTGTGTTGATTGACAAAGAAAAAAGATTAATAGAAAATACTTGTTTCTGCCAACTTATACCTAGTCCAGGAAACAATCTAAGCTATTTGACTAGATATTTGGAGATCCTTCTCTGCTATGCATTACACAAAAACAAATTAAAAGGTAGTTCCCCTGAGACTGCTTTTAATTTACTCCTAAATGAAAAAGCAACACATGAATAATAAATGAATTGGTCATTTTATTAAAAAATGTTATCACAGTAATAATTTATCTGTGGCCATAAGAATTCTTTTTTCATTCTTAAGTGTTTTAACAATGTCAGTTAATAGAGTGATGGACTATTTCATCAGTGAGGAGGTGCACAAGAAGCTGGGAGTGAGCATGGCCAGGACACCTGACCTGAACATCATGCCAAATATATAAACTGTGAGGCGTTGGCCAGGAGGTGTAGATCACTGATGGGCATCAGTCAGCAGGTGGTGAGCAATTGCCTTGGGCATCACTTGTCTTTCCTTGGATTTACTTGTCCCTCTCTGTTTGATAGGTTTTAAAAGAAAACAAAATTGGAATTTTAAATGAGGCGCAACCGTTGCCACCATTTTATCAGCAGTAAGCAAAGCGGAGACAACAATGTGTCATAGGTGCCCTCAAGTTCAGGAACTGCAGCGCCTGGTGAAAGAGCTGCAGGAAACTGTGAGTAGGCTCTGTAGGATTAGAGGGGAAGAAGTGGAGAAAGATGGAGGCTTCCTCAATCAAGTGCAAGCCTCCAGTGAATTCAACAAGTCATTGACCCTGGTTACAAAAAAAGAGAAGGACAAAGGCTCATCTTCAAAGCCCTCCTTCCAGAGTGCCCACTACAAATAAGTAGGAGGCACTGGCCACAAGGGACTTCGAGGAACAAGCTCCAAAAGGGGAAAATCCACTAAACAACCCATCAGCTGCTCCACCTGCAGTAGGTAATGGACATTGTAGGAAGAGGCAACGGGTGCTTGTTGTGGGTGACTCGCTGCTAAGGGGCACTGAGGGACCCATCTGTGGAGCAGGTAGGGAGTCAAGAGAGGTGTGCTGCCTGCCTGGGACCAAGATCAGGGATGTGGCTGAGAGAGTACCACGGCTCGTAAGGGATGCAGGCTACTACCCCTTACTTGTGTTCCATGTAGGTATGAATGATGTCATGAGGCATGACATCTCCAGGGTTCAGATGGATTTTAAATCCTTGGGGGAGCAAGTAAAAGGTAGAGGGGCTCAGGTTACTTTCTCCTCTATCCTGTTCACTAGAGATAAAGGAGGAGTATGCAATGGAAAAATCAACCAAGTGAACTCCTGGCTGAGAGGCTGGTGCCAGAGGGAAGGCTTTGGATACTTTGACAATGGATCCTTCCTTGGGAACTACAGCTTCATAGGACGGGATGGGATTCATCTCTCCCAGAAAGGCACTGGAATATTTGGGAGTAGACTAGCAAATTTAATAAAGAGGTCTTTAAACTAAGGGACTTGGAGGAGTAGGGGAGAAGCAAAACAGAACAAGCTGTCCCCTCTAGCTGGGAAACAGGGCAGGACAGGGAATGCAATGATAAGTGTCCTTCATCTGCACACTGGGCTGAGATACGGAAGGCTGACCACCCTGAGAAAGAGCCAAACCGGGGAGGAACCTCCTGCACCCACCCAGGGAAACCCGTGCATTTGAGTAAGCCCCTGCGCTGCCTCTACACCAATGCACACAGCCTGGGGAATAAGCAGGAGGAACTGGAGATGTGGGTGTGCATGCGGGGCTACGACCTCATTGTGGTCACAGAGACGTGGTGGGACGGCTGTCATGAGTGGAGCACAACCATGGAGGGTTATGTATTGTTCAGGAAAGACAGACTGACAAGGCCTGGAGGTGGAGTTGCTCTCTCACATAGATTAATGTGTACTGAACTGTGCCTGGGTGGGGATGAGGAGAGTGCTTATGGGTAAAAATTAATGGCCAAGGTAAGGCAGGTGATATTGTTGTAGGAGTTTGCTACAGGCCACCTGATCAGGAGGAGGATGTGGATGAGGCCTTCTAGAAACAGCTGGGAGCTGCCTCACGATCACAGTCCCTGGTCCTCATGGGGGACTTCAACCACCCTGATATTTGCTGGGATAGTCACACAGCCAAGCACACGCAGTCCAGGAGGTTCCTACAGATTATTGACGACAATTTCCTGTCAGAGGTGATCAAAGAACCAACAAGGAGGGGTGTGCTGCTGGACCTGGTACTGACAAATAGAGAGGGCTTGGTTGGGGATATGAAGGTTGGAGGCAACCTTGGCTGCAGTGACCATGAGATGGTAGAGTTCAAGATCCTGTGTGGAAGGGGCAGAACACAAAGCAGGACCGTGACCCTGGATTTCAGGCAAGGCGACTTTGGCCTCTTCAAAGATCTATTTGGACAGATCTCATGGCATATGATTCTAGAAGACAGAAGTGCCAATGAGAGCTGGTCAGTCTTCAAGCACCACTTCCTCCAAACCCAGACTCAGTGTGTCCCAATGCACAAGAAAGGAGGAAAAGGAGGTAGGAGGCCTCCATGGATGAGCAAGGATCTGCTGGGACAACTCAGTCAGAAAGCAGTCATCTATGAGAGGTGGAAACAGGGACTGACTTCTTAGGTAGAGTATAGGAACATTGCCAGGGCATGCAGGGGTGCAACTAGGAAGGCTAGAGCCCTTCTAGAATTAAATTTAGCCAAGGATGTTAAGGACAGCAATGAGGTATTTTTCAAGTACATCAGTAGAAGGATGGTGAGGGGTAATGTGGGCCCACTGCTAAATGCTGAGGGTGCCCTGGAGTCTGAGGATGCAGAGAAGGCTGAAGTACTGAATGCCTTCTTTACTTCAGTCTTTACAGCCAAGGCTGACCCTCGGGAAGCCCAGTCCAGCAAGGATAACAGGATGGCCAGGACAGCAGAGTACTTGCCCTGGGAGGAAGAGGAAGAGGTTAAAGAGTTGTTGGCCAAGCTTAAGGCTCATAAGTCAATGGACCCTGATGGGATGTATCCTAGAGTGCTGAGGGAGATGGCTGATGTGATTGCTAAGCCTCTCCCCATAATTTTTTAACAATCATGGAGGACAGGTGAAGTGCCTGAGGACTGGAGAAAGGCCAATGACACGTCAGTCTTCAAAAAGGGCAGGAAGGACAACCCAGGAAACTACAGGCCAGTCAGCCTCACCTCCATCCCTGGAAAAGTGATGGAACAACTCATCCTGAATGTTATCACTGAACATATGAAGGATAAGATGGTTATCAGGGGGAGTCAACATGGTTTCACCAAGGGGAAATCCTGTTTGACCAACCAGATATCCTTCTATGAGTGCATAACTGTCTGGCTAGATGAGGGGAGAGCAGCGGAAGTCATCTACCTTGACTTCAGCAAGGCTTTTGACACTGTCTCCCATAACATCCTCATCAGAAAGCTCAGGCAGTGTGGCTTGGATGAGTGGACAGTGAGGTGGATGGAGAGCTGGCTGAATGACAGAGCCCAGAGGGTGGTGATCAATTGCACAGAGTTGAGTTGGAGGCCTGTGGCCAGTGGAGTTCCACAGGGATCGATTCTGGGACCAGTCTTGTTCAACATCTTCATCAATAACTGGGATGAGGGGACAGTGTACCCTCAGCAAGTTGGCTGATGACACCAAATTGGGAGGACTGGTTGATTCCCCAGGGCTAATGGGATGAAGCTGGAACACAAAAGTTCCACTTAAATATAAGAAAAAACTATTTCACTGTGAGAGTGATGGAGCAGTGGAACAAGCTGCCCAGAGGGGTTGTGGAGTCTCCTTCCTTGTAGTCTTCAAGACCCGCCTGGACATGTTCCTATGCGACCTTATCTAGGTGACCCTGCTTCTGCAGGGGGGTTGGAGTAGGTGATCTCTCAAGGTCCCTTCCAATCCCTACCATTCTAGAATTATACCATTCTATCATTCTATTTTTATAATAACAATAATTTTTAAACCCTCTTCTTAACTAATGAGTTTTGCATATTTTCTTGATTCTCGTTCCCATCCACCCATGGGAGAGAGGTGTGAAGGAGCAGCTGCATAGTGCTTAGTTGCTGGCTGGGCTTAATCCAGTAGTTGTCCTGGTCCAACTAAATGCATCACTAGCCTTTTTTTTTTTAAAGTTGATAGTTGTAAATTACTTCCTTCAGAGTGTGGGGTTACTGTATAAGCACTTCATTAACCAAAGGAATCAAAAATCACATGCAGTGATCTTCTTTGAGGAATACTATACAGTCTGCAATGTCCAGTTCTAGTCTTGCAATGGCAAGAACATAATTAATATTGGATGGATCATTCAGCCTTGATATTTCTTGCACTCGGTTCCCTTAAAATAAGGTCCCTGGTCTGTTAGGGTTAGCGTAGTGCAAGGCTGTACAAAGCACGATGATTCAAATGTTGAATTTTGCAGTAGATTTTCAGATTTATTTCTTTTCAAGATAGGGAAGTGTAATCTTTGTACATAACACATTAAGCAAACAAAGAATTTCAGTATACATCCTACAAATATTAAATTATATTGCCATGGCTGTATAAAATGTTACATATTTTAGTCTTGAAACATAACATTTTATATATAGTAAAAATAGTAAAAATATAGTAAATATAGTAAAAAATCTATCAAAGAGTCTAGAAAGATTTTGACATGATTCTCTCTTGTTGTTTTCTTTTACTGCCGTCTTTATCGTCTGTAACAATACATTTACACACATACACATTTTTCATTTTGAGTCACTGAGTAAATGAAATCACATTAAGTCTAATAAATATGTTGTCATCTAAACAGCAGCTTCATTAGAGTTCATTAAAAACGTTACTTTTATTATTTAGAATTTACTGTAATGCTGACTTCTGTTTATTTAGTTCCAGTAAAAAACCTTCATACTTTATTATGTGCAAACTAAATCTTACAATTATATTGCACCAAGGCCTGAATATGCAATAGTAATATTTGTAAAGTCTTTTGCATTTCCTAAAGGGTAGCCATAGCACAGAAGTACAACTGCTAAAACAAACACATGCAAACTCAGTTTGAATGAGAAGCAAATGAACTGAAAATACAGGGAGAAATGAGGTAACCATGGATTAATAAAATGTATCTTTAACATCCTCAAATAATGAGAGAAGCATTTTATAAATACTACTAATAAAACTTATTATTAAACTTTACAGTAGGGCCTAAGTTCCTAACACCTACTGAACTGGACATAACACAAATGGAGGTAAAAGACAGATGTTCCAATCTCTTGAACCCAGGAGATATAACATTAAATAATAAAAAAAAAAGTGTACAGCAGTAGAGCATATCAGAAAAAGTATTTGCAGAGGCTCAGGAAATATTAATGCCATTGTATAACGTACTCATGAGATTTCACCTGGAAACTCCATAAAGTTCTAACTATCCTCACTCAAAAAAGAGGAGCTAAAACTGCAAAAGCAGCAGGGAAACTTTCATAGCATGAACAGAGAAATGAGAAAGGTTGACTTTATAGACAGTATTGAATGAGTACGATTTGTTCATTTTACCAAAATGAAGGCTGGGATGTGGAGAGGAATGATGATTGATTTTTTTACACAATGAAGGGATGGTGTAGGAAGATGAGGTAGGATGGTGTCAGAAGAAAAGAGAATAAGTGAGGAGGTAGGAGAACTACATAAATTGCAGGATAGACTAACACAAGAAAAAATGTAAACCAGAAATTAATTCAAGTTGAAAATTAGAGGAAAGATTCTGATATGATGCTAATGAGCTTCTGGAACAAGCTTCTGGCTGGTGTGGTAGAGACAGAGGAATCCATATGTAATTTTTAGATGGCCTTGATGAAGATGGCATCCTGATAGCAGGGAGCTTAAGTTAAAGCCCAGGACTTTCTTGCAGCTGTCACTCCATACTAGTTCATGGACTTCATTGAGTTTCATAGCAATGTATGCTGATGAAAAGGATAGATGAAAGACATGGAAAAAAGTTTTCCTTAATGCCCAGTGCTCTGCCTTTCAGAAATTACTGTAAGCATGTCAGAGTTTCTGTTCGGCACTTGATCTCTATATTCAAGTTTCAGTGATATTCAAAACAACTGACATGGTAGAATAGGTTCAGATACATGAAGAAAATCACAGTACCTCTGTGCTCTAGTATTTTTTTTTCTACTAACGAATTTTCATAAAATATATTGCAGAGTGTGTTTGCTCCTAATCCCTGAAATTTAACAGGGTATAGATTTTTATAGAGACAATCACCATGGTACCCCAACACTTTCTATATTGAGACACTTCAACACTTGGTTTGATAAGAAACACTCTTATAATGGATTTCCAGAAGACTGTCAATACTTTTATGCTGATTTTTTACTGTGTAAAAATGGATATACAAATTCTCAGCCAAAAAAAAAAATGACAATAATATAGTTGGTAACAACCAAATGACACATATCTTCCACACTTTCCCTGTTGCTGGAATGAAAAGAATTGAGCCAGACAAGCCCCTCAACTGTATATTCCAGAACATTTCCCAAAATGTTAAACACAAGCTCAGAATTAAAAATAGTCATCAGCTTCCACTTGCTTTCTCCTTCTTGCTACGGATGAATGAAAATAGTCTAAGGTCAAAAAATCTTAACAATACAAGGCAGAAGCTGTAGAGGATAAATCTAAAATGAAGAAAATAATCTCATTAACTATGCTAAATATGTTAGTTGTGCTCCTTAATCTTGAAGAAAAGGTCATCAGCTATGTTTTGTTCTGTTAATAGCTTCAGGATGACTCAGAATAAACTGGAGAAAAGCTAAAGCAGCACGTGTAAGTCTGAGAACTAAGCATATCGATCTGTTCATAGAGACTTGCACTGCACAACACAAATCTATGTGGTGCAACCCTCACTTCAGTGCTGCAGCATCTAATGGCACTGCAGACATAAACAGACATCAGGTAACACTAGAGCATTATGGCTGAATGTAAGACCAGACACCAGTAATTACCTGCGTGTGCACTGTGCTAAGAGAAAATTCGTTGATTTTGTGAAATGATTTATTCACTTCCCTTGAAGAGCCTGATGATGGCAAGGATTTGAAGACAGCAAGGAACAGACATTAACAGTTTGAAATATGTACCATAACACTGGAAAAGCCCGTATCATATTCTTCAGATTTATAGATTTTCCTAAATTGGACAATCTTTCTTGACAAGTCATAGGCCAAGCATTAATTTCCTGGAAGTTTCTAAGGAATTTCCATCAGTTTAGGTCAGGAAAAACATAAAAAGCCTGCCAATCTCTTAATTATTTTTTATACATTTCCCCAGGAAAGGGATTAATTTGCTTCTCTGCTGCAGATAGAGCTACTCATGCAAGTCTTTGTTTCAGTAAATGTCTAGCCTAATTCAACAAAAATTTTATTGAAAGGTCAGCTATAGGAGTGTTATGAAAACGTCTATTTCACACAACATGATGCTTCTACAGAAGTATAAACTATATTCTTAAATCACTTTCTTCCATCCTTGATCAGCAGAAGAGTACTTTATTCCATAAATAGCCTAAGTCTGCATGCCAGCTGTATGTTTTGTGAAGACAATGTCTTTCTGTCATGGTTTGATATGGAGCCAATTCTGGTAATGGGGAAGGGGCTGTAAGATGGCTTCTGTAAGAAGTTGATTGAAACTCTCTCTAGCTCTGAGCCAGACTCACTTCTGGGGCTGAGCCAATTAGACACCTCTGCAATCACTTTTTAAGAAGAAGAAGCTGGAAGAGAAAGGTTCTTCCTATTCTGTCTTGTTCTGTTCTTCCTTCTTTTCCAGCTGATGATGGTGCAAGGAGTTGGAGGAGAGAGAAGCAACCATGTGAATCCCAAGGTCAGTGAGGGAAGAGAGGAGAAAGTGTGCTGTTGGGAAGAACCCATGCCAGAGAAGTTCGCTAAGGATTGTGTCCCATGGGAGGGACCCTGTATTGGAGCAAGGGAAGAATGCCAGGAGTCATCCTCATCTGAGAAGACAGAATCGGCACAGTCCATCTGTGAGAGACTGACCACATCCCCCATTCCCTGCCCCCCTGAGCAATTGAGGGGGGAGGAGGTAGAGATATCGGAAGCAGTGAGCTGGGCCTGGGAAGAAAGGAGGGATGGGGGAGGGAGATCTTAAAGTGCTGTTTGTGATTTTCTCAAACATCCTGCTCTTTTTTGGTTTTTTGTTCTGTTCTGTTTCTTGTAGGTAGTAGAATAAACTTTCCTACTTTCCTCTTTGAGTATTGGAATCTGTTTTGCCAGGAACTGTAACTGGCAGTGAGCCCTCCATGCCCTTGTCTCAATCCACAACATCCTTCGTTATCTTTTTCCCTCCCATCTCTCTGGGGCCTAAGAAGGATGGGGGCAAGTGGGAGCGGTGAGCAGAAGATTACAATGATGCTTCATTGCTGGCTGGGCTAAACCATGACACTTGTCTCCAAGATGTACTTTTTTTATTCAGTACAGTAATTCAGAGACTACTGTATGGTATGTACAGCAGTTTCAAAGTCTGGCCTAATGTGCTGGCTAAATACTCATGCACCAAGTTTCCCTCTTCCACTCTCAAAGTAATAGCAACCTAAGATTACAGAAATTAAGACATTCTCAATATTATATAAAGGCATAACTGAAACATTGGGATGATGATTGCTGCATTGATGAATGACAAAAAGTTACACAGTTTAGAAAGAACAAAGTGATTACAAAAAGAAATTTAGGAATTGAGAGAGAAAAAATCTTTAGTAGCTGTAAGAATAGAAGAATTTGTTCAAAACTTCAGCACTTCACTGATATGTAGAAAAAATGTCTTAGATGAGAGGAAACAGTGCAATTGGCTACCTACAGATATGTCAGAATTTTCAGAGATGGAATTTATAACATAATCTTGAAATTTGACATAAAACAAATCTCAACAATATGCTACAGATATACAGAAAAGGATAAAATTAAAGAGGGTATGAAAAGGGTAAAATAAAGAGCAGGATATGAAAAGTCCCGGTAGCCCAATAGAATGAAGTATATCTTTTTATCCTTTTTCTAAACTTTTCAGTATGTGAAGACGAAGTGAGTGTAATCAAGGAAAGCAGCATACTAGTTACAGAAAGGCTACATGCAAAACAAAGTGTGGGCACTGTGCTGATCTGCTTTGAAGCCATATTCTTCAAGAAACACTAAATAATGAAAGAAAGCAAAAAGATTTTCAGCCATTCTGTGGATGATATACTACATACAGTGTATGGAGATGGCTGCAATGGAGTTAATTTTCCCCATAGTAGCCCTCATAGTGCTGTGCATTGTATTAGTAGCTAGAAAGATGTTGATTATATCCCAATGTTTTGGCTTCTGCTTGTCCTTGTGCAGTGCCTGCACAGCATCAAGGATGTGTCTCAACATCCTCCCCTGTACCAGTAGCCTGGGGATGGGCAAAATCTCAAGATCTTGGAAGGGAACGTAGCCAGGAAAACTGACTCAATCACCCATACCCTATTATGTCTGCTTAGCAATAAAAAGCTAAAAGAAAAGAGAAGCAGGGTGATGGGGTATTCATAATTTATCATGTCTTCTGAAGAAACAACTATGCATACTTAAGCTCTGCTTCCCAGGAAGTGGATGGACATCACCTGCTGATGGGAAGTAGAGAACAAGTATTTTGTTTTCCTTTGCTTCTGAGCATGGCCTATGCTTTTGAGTTATTAAACTGCCTTTATCTTGACCCACAAGGGTTATTTCAATCTTATGTTCTGTTCCCGCTTGTCCTGCTGAGGAGGGGAGGGATGGCACGACTTGGTGGGCATCTGGTGTCCACCCAAGGTCAGCCCACCAAAATAGACAAAAGGGGATGAAACATCTTTCTAATCTCAAGCATAAGATCCTGACAGCCCATAAGTAAACAGCAAGAGACCTTTGTTCCAGACAGGAAGACCAAATATGAGCAAAGATCTCCCTCTTACCATGCAAGTAACTCATTCAAAGCACTGTAAAATTAATCTTGTACTTTCTATCAAAGAACAGATAAGCTTCTTTTTCAACTATTTGCTGGGTAAATAGGAGAAATTGGCTTTAAGATAATTGGAGGGTCACCTTGGTTGTATAATATAAATATCTTTGGTTTCTGACTCACACAGGGAAAAGGCCTGTCATGATTTAACCTTGGAAGGCACCTAAGCCCCACACAACCACTCGTTTGGTCACCCACTGTAGGATAGGGTAAAAAACTGAAAAGGTAAAACTGAAAAATACTCTGAAGTTGAGATGTAGACAGTTAAATAGCTAAAGAAAAACCTGTGCACGCAAGTAAAGCAAAAGAAGAGATTAATTCACTACTTCCCATTGTCAGGTACGTATTCCATCTCCAGGAAAGTCGGGCTCCATCATGTGTTACAGTTACTTGGAAAGACAAAAAATCATAACTCTGAATGTCTCTCCCTTACTCCTTCTTCCCCCAGCTTTATATGCTAAGCACAACATTATGTGTTCTGGGGTATCTCTGGGATCAGCTGGGGCCAGCTGTCCCAGCTGTGTCCTTTCCAAACTTCTTGTGCACCCCCAGCTCGCTTGCTGGTGGGGTTTGGGTGAGAAGCAGAAAAGGGTTTGACTCTGTATGAACTGCAATACACAGTTCATACAATACAATACACAGTTCAAACAGGCAATACACAGTTCAAACAGCAATAACTAAAACATCCCTGAATTACCAACACTGTTTCCAGCACAAATCCAAAACATAGCCTCATAGTAGCTACTATGAAGAAAAGTAACTCTATCCCAGCCATCAGTACAAAGAGCCAGAGAGATCTCTGCAGGAAAAGCACCAATTATTTTCAATAGTATTTATACCCTCAAAGTCCATTTTTCTGGGTTTCTTAAGAGTATTTTCTAGGCAGTAAGTTATGAAGCAGAAGAGAAAATACCTTCCTGTCCCACCTAAAGCAGGTATTACTCAAAAAGTTTATCTATCTTATTATCAAACATTCCATTTGATGTGATTTTTACTTTTTTTTTTTTACATTTAAAAAAAGTGATTTAAATATTTTTATATTCTTCATTGGACACTGGAAATGTCAACTATTTGTAACCTCTTGCATTAGACCTACTTCAGTACAGAAGGCAATTCTGTTAAGGTTAATCCTTTGTGAAAACATTTTTAATGGGGGGGGGATTAATAATGAAGGAAAATGAAAATTGGACAGAAAATGAGTGTAAATTAAATCCTCTTGTTTATTCCTTCCTTGGTGTTTCAGTTAGTTAATCTGTCTGTAGACAAATGTAGTAGCCCAATTCAAGTCTAAGCCCTGTTTTCTTTCTATTTAAAGCAACAATCAGAATTTGTAAAGGCTCCTTACAGCACTGATAAGTCAGGGATCATAGATTTGTGCAAAGAGGCAAGACTACATGGGACTTTAAAGACCTGCCTGTGAAACTTACACAACTTAGTCTGTTCCTTTCCAAGTCAGGGATCTTGTGGAGGTGTGTGGATACTTTTGTACCAGTGTAATTGTTACTGGTAAGGACACCTCAAAACACCTTTTTTTCCAAAACTTGCTCTGTCCTCTGACAGCTGCTGACCTAGTGACAGTTAGTGACAGTAACATAAGCACAAAAGTTTCACTGTGATGTAAGAATCATTTGAAAAGTCATCGTCAGCATTTTTTTTCAGCTACAATAAATAATTTGGTTTTGTTTAGCAGAACCAAATGACCAAGTGATATGATGGCAGCTGAAATTCAATAGCAAGGTGAGAAGTAATGAAAAACAGGAAAAACTATTATTAATAATGAATGCTGCAGATTCCATTTCAACTACTATCACTGAAAAAATAAAACCCAAAAACCTATGAGAATTATTGTGGATAGTCCTCTGAAAAGGTCAAGAAAATACTCAACCAGCAGTTCATGTAGTAACTGCATGTAGGGGATCATTCCAGAAAGAATTGAGAACAACCTAAAAGAAATCACTGCGTCATCTTTTGAACCCACATCATCGCCATATCATAACATTTACCTGAAGGTTTGGTTCAAACCATTAAAAAAAGGTATAGTAAAAGATGAAAATAATTATAGAATATTTTACATATAACAGGAAACTACATAGACTTCATCTGGGAAAAGCAGCATAATTCTTTTACAGGAAAAAAATCTGTAAAATCACTATTGACATAGAAAAAGAAGAAAGATGATTATTCTTTATATGTCATTGCAAGATAACTAGAGAACATACTAGGAAATTATCAGACAATATGTGTAGATCAGACAAGAAATGACACTGCACTGGAATAAAATTAAAAGAAACTCTAGAATTCATAACTGTAGGATACAATGAAAACTTAAAATACAAGGAGGGCTCCAGATAGGTTAGATATACTCACAGGGTGTATTTCTGTTGTTAGGTACTACATTTGGCTGGTTATCAATGTAAGCCTGAGGCCTTATACTGTTACAAAAATATTCAGCAGTTCCTCCAACAGACAGACATGCATTTCATCAGCATGAACCACATGGTCTTCCAGTGCTAGTCTTGTATCCCATCTTGGTGAACTACAAGCTAGCTTTTGGTTAATATGAGTAGCCACTTAGGGTGAAATTAAACCTGGTAATTCTGGAGAGACCAGTGGATATTGTCTATCTTGACTTCTATAATGTTTTGGACATTGTCTCTCATAATATTTTCACAAAAAAAAAAAAAAGCTGATGAAGCATGAGCTGGCTAAGCAGCGAGGTCAATTGAAAACTATCTGAATGACTGGTCCTAGGCAATGCTCATGAGCAGTACAAAGTCTACTTGGAGGCCAGTAGCTAGCAGTATACCCCGGGGGTCAATACTGGGTCCAATCCTGCTGAATATCATTAGTAATAATTTGAATGGTGGGGTAGCATGTACTCTCAGCAAGTTTTCTCATGACACAAGCTGGGAGGAGTGATTGATAGGCCAGAGGGTTTGCTGCTATCCAGGGGAACCTAGACAAGCTGGAGAAACAGACTGACAGGAGCTTCACAAAGTTCATCGCAGGAGCAGTCTTGCACCTGCTGAACAATAACCTCACCTGCCAGGACATGCTGGAAGCCAACTGTCTGGAAAGCAGCATTTCAGAAAACGACTGTGGTTCCTGGTAGACACCAAGTTCACCAGGAGCCAGCAATGCATCCTTGCAGCACAGAAGGCCAGCAGGGAGGTTAATTTCAAATGCACTGTTACAACTGCAATGCCCTGGGCATGCAGGAAACACAGTCAGATTTGATTACATTCATTGAATCAACAGCAAATCTATCACTGAATTGGCTGGCTTTACCCTTCCTCCAGCAGAACTTCTCAGTCTTCCTCACAGTGCTTTGGAAGACATTTTGAGACTAGCTACAGGATTGCTCTCTATGTACTTTCTACTTTATCAGAAATACGTAGATAGGATATGCCCAGAGAACGTATCAGTTTTAAACCACTATGGTACCTTGACAGAAACCTGTGTAACTATATAAAAGTAACGACACAAATATGCCAGTCTTTTGCTTCTGCTGGAGACTACATAACCATGTGAAGAGGCAAAAAAAGGCTTGTTCAAATACTTTATTTTCTTAAAAAACATAAGATACCTCTTAAAATTAGAAAGCACTTATTCACAGAATCAAAGAATCACTGAGGTTGAAAGGGAGTGAGCAGAATGGGTTGTTTACAATGTTATTATCACCATAATGTGTGATATGTCCCCATGCCATGAGAAACAATACTATTACAGGTTTCGGTTTACTCTTTAATGGGCATTTTGGAAAATACATTTTTAGTGCATGTCTTCAGCTAAACTTTACAGTATAAATTATGATATAACTATTACTAGGGCATGAGATTTACCAGTTGCTTGCCCCCAGCTGAAAGGAACTTTCCTGCTTTTACAGGCTGCTCAAAAACCAGCAAGGTGAATAGCATTCCTAAGAACAGAAGAATTTCATTCTGAGGCCAGTAGTAATTTCAGAGTTAACAAACAGTGGCAAATAACTTAGAATTCCACAGTAGCTTCTAATATGCCAGGAAGGAAAAAAAAACCCAAACTCAATCTTTTCTTGTGCTCCCAAAGCAAGGTTGTCTTAACGATTTCAGCTGCCTTCTTACCTCACAGATGTCAGTATCCTGCACTTTGACTTGAAGAATTTCAGGCATACTAGAACTTCTCTGAATATCTGATTAATTACACAAAGACACATGAGAAGGATACTAAGGAGATCTTGACAGATATATATATCACAGCAGCAACAACCCAGATTGGAAATTAGGAAATATTGCACATTCCTCAGTAACCTTATCTATTGCAGATGTAACAATCAGATTGTCTAGTTCACAAATGCAAATTTTTTAAGAGCAAGCATTTGTAACAGTACTTGCTTTAAAGAAAAGTGCATTCTTACCACTCCTCAGAGTGCTTCTCTAGCAATTTTTCCAATCTGGAAGAAAAAGGAATTTGTTTAGATATAATAGATTAAACAACAACAAAAAATCCCAACAAAAAACCCCCATGTTTACTTAAAACACCAACATAGTAAAGAGAAAATATAAATAACAAATGTAAAAACAATCCGTCCATTCATGCAGTACTGCCTGAATATCAAATGTATTTGGCAGTAGGAACAAATGCAATTCTTTGTCTCAGAGAACCTTTAATGATAGTTTAATGTACATGTGCTGAGATCAGAACAGCCTCAAAATGGACTGGAAGACTATCTTACAAGAAACAATTGGGGCAAATCTGAGCCACCAAGACAACCTGTGCCTGGCCATGTCTTATTTTCACTTGTGTTGTACAAGAAGATACATGAATACTTGTGTAGCTTTGATTTTCCTCTAAATCAGGAAATGACATCAAATGAAGCCCTCAGTCAAGAGGTGTGGGGAAGTTGCAGGTGAGGCTGATCTGGGCCATCAAGGACTATTTGTCCCCTCATGACCTATACATCTGTATGGTGAACTCTTCTGCACCTAACAATCATATGCAAAATTATTTCTCACTCAAACCAAAGTGCAAAGCTCAGAAATGGAAAATGGGAAGTACTGGGCTTTAAAATAATAGCATGTTACCCTTTGCAGGCTTAGCTCACTGTAAAAGAGTTGTTTTCACATTTCCCAATGAAATTATCTGACATAGCTAAATTGATTCACTAAAGCTTTTAAAATAGAAATGTTTGGGATTTTAAAAAAACTGCTCATTTTCTAGTACTCTCACAAAAATGAGGCTGTATGCACCCTTATTAGGACAAGTACCAATTCATCAAAACAATGGTGCTTCTATAATGTGAGCTGTTGGTGGCACCGTGCAGAAAACACAGAGAAGGAGCAGGTGCCTGAGCCTTAAGGAAAATTCAACACTAGTGCTTCTATTCTGTTTTGCATTTCCAGAATAATATGAAACTACCTCATTAACTACTGCAAGCTGCAGTGGTAGCACAGTTGAGACAGTGACCCTGTCTCTGATTTATAATTCTCACACATCCAGCCTGTACTGGGAACTTGTATCAACACCCACACCCTTTCCTGCTTGTTTCACTGGTTTTGTCCTTTCAGTAGCCAGTTAACTTGTTTTCCTGCAGTAGTGTACAACAAATTCATTTTCCTAAAACAGCCTAAGAAGTCCTGGCATTCTACCATGATTTGAAGGCATTATCACAGTGTGACATTTTAAAACAGTGTTGTTGAGGGTGAATGCATGATCTAGCTCCAAGAGAAGATTGACACTTGCCATCAAGATCTGTCTGGTTTACTTACAGCTTATCACATCTTATACTAATTGTTTTGCTTGTGCATAATTATAGTTATATATATCTATATAATAAATATATATTATATATATAACACACTTTCCATTCTCTTCCAGTCAGTGAAAAGGGTTTTCTTTCTTATTTCAAATTATTGTGGACCATCTTAGATCAGTCAATTTTGGCTTCCTGGAGTAATCAAAATCTCCTTAAAAAACAATAAGCCCGCTTGAGATTTTATGTGTTTACTAATGGAATTTGCTGATAGTGATTGCCTGTTCATAGCTCTTATTGCTTTCTTCCTATATTTTCTAATAAAATTTACTTCTGCAATATATCAATAGGCACATGATCAAGTTTGTTTATAAAAAGAATATGTACTAGATGGAAAAAATCAATACAGTAACTTTGTATCCTAACAGCTGACTTATAGTAGCATTTGACATTAACTTCACAGAGTTGCTTCATCATTCCTGGGCAATGTTCACAGGAGGGAAAAAATAGCTTCTCTGGTGTTAAGGCAACAGGAACTATACGGAAAAACTTGTGTAGCTGATAGGTGTTGTTTTTAAAAAAAAAAGTCTACTAGCATAAATTTATACCCAGAATTACAGCGTATCTTTAATGTATTCTTGAAACAATGACACCTGTAAGTCTTATCACATGCAAGTAAACAATCACACAGTATTATTTTCAGGCTGAAGGACAGAGTAACATATGGGCAACAATTAACTTTTTAAGAAGTGCCGTTCAGCATCCATTTTCCAGTAACACTCTAGAAACAAGTTTATCTTACTTTTCACAGCAAAGGTGACTTTCCTTTACTTAATTTCATACTCTTCCTTAGAGATTTTCCAAATAACAGTAGCTCTGTGCCTCACAGTCTTCTTCTGACCCAACAACAAAATATGTGTTAATGACTAAGAAATCCCTAACCAACAGCATTTCTAAAATTTCAGCAACCCTACCAAGTATCATGGTGGTTGCCTAAAATCCTTTGACTTTGAACTTGTTTATATGAATAGGTTAGTTTGCACTCAGGCTAGAAGAAAAGTGTGGTAGCACAGGGGAAAAAAAGAAAAAAAGAAAAAAACAATGAAAAAGACATGTCAGATTACATGACACTCATTTTAGTTGGATACTCAAATATTAGCCTCCTTCTGCTCCAATTTCAATTTTGCTGTGTTATCAAGCATAACACCATTTCAGAAGAACAATACAATCAACTCGAAATCTGCCATATGTGACAAGCCTACATTTATAAATTCTTGTAATATCTCTACATGTAAAGCATAAATCTGAATGATAAATTTTGTATCTGTACCTCTCTGTATGGCATCTTTTGTCTATACATCTGATAACCTTAACAGTAACTTTAACAAGACTTTTATAGGTAAAACATATATTTATAGCTGAAAGACCTTAAATCATTCCTAGATACTTTACATAGCGGTATAAGAGGAAACGAACAAACAAACAAAAGACAGTGATTTTTCAAATACATCTCTTTCCTAAAAAGTCTGTTCATTTTCATTTCTTCCCTACTGTTTAAGAATCTGAATGCTGAAGCTCCTGAGAAACTGGTAAAAATGCAGCAAATGTTCCATGGAAAACTTTTTCATTTCAAACTCATTAAATTCCTGAAAACAATAGCTTTTAAGCAAAAAGATGGTATTATTTCACTAGAAATGTAAATTATGATCCTGAACTGAGACAAGAGTGCAGTCCATAAGGCAAAAGTTAGAGATGAGAGACATTGATGGCCTCCATGAAAAGGGGCCTTTAAATAATACACAGTAAGTATAAATGCAGCCTTCTTTTGAAGCCTAGTTCTACAGCTGTGCTTAAAAAGCATGAACTATGAACCACAAGATGAATGTGTGTAGATGTTCTCTGACACTTGAGTTCCAAGTATATAATGCCAATCAGTCAGTCAGTCAAGCAACTGTTTCCATTGATTTTCACAGATTGTTCTTTGGATGCACACGTGTAGGACTTAAATCATTTGCTGCTGTAAGCTATTGAGAATCGCAGCAGTCCTTTCCTATATTTCAGCTTTCTACTTCACATGCCATCTTAATAACTCATTCTCGAAACATGAGACATTTTTTATTATATTAATTTTGAGTAGTTCTTCAGAAATAGTAGAATTTTTTGTTTGTGAAGTTATATATGGGAATAATTTTACAGGATCAAGACTTTATTGTGTAAGTATTTGGGCCATGCACTATGTTTAAATTGTATGGTTGAACTTGGTCCTACATTTCAGAATACACAACTAGTCAAATTTTTCAAGTTTACATATTATCATTTCTTAAACTCTTATTCACACTAATTGAGAGGTTGCTTTGATGTGCTGACACTTTGGGATTCATCTTGCATCAAGAAGGAAATCCTACAGCAACTGCAGCAAGCGTTTGGAAAGCATTCAAGCATGTCTAAATCTGTCTTTAACACTATTATTCTATGACCTGTCATCCTTCTCAGCCAGCTTCCACTTCTCTATTCAGTTGGGTTTTGTTTCCTATTATGAACTTTTTCTGTGGACCATCCAAGGCAATCAGTTTTGTTTCCTTCACGTGTACAGCTCCAGAAGGAATCTCAGAACTCTTTAACATTAGAAGCAAGAGCAATTTCAAACATCTTGGAATTCAGACCATTGAATTTCTACAAGATTTCTTTCTTCCTCTGCCTGAGGAAAGAGGTCTAAACTCTTGAGAAATATTTTTTGCTCAAAAGTTCAACCAACTCTGTGTAAGAGCCAAACAATAACTATTAAAACTGACACTGTTTGAGGGAAAAGCCACCACTAATTTAATTTTTTTAATAGCAGTCTGCTGTTAAATTTGCTATAGTTTTCAGTAGTTTTGCATAGATGAAGATGGCTATACATTGTCTCCCTCTCTGTCGTTACTGAGCATTTCCAGAGCTAACAAAGGAGATATACAGCAATTTCAGTTTCATGAACAGAGTTAATGATTGAAATTGACGTGCTTCCAGACCATTTTCTACCTTTTTTTTTTTCCCCAGTAAGTTTGGCACATTGCAAGACTTTTCATTTTGCAATTTGACCATGTCTTTACATTTAGAATAAGCTCAATACATTATGCCATCATTGTAGCCACAATTTATGTCAATATTTTACTTGCATGGATCAAGTGCTCTCAAACTGTGAGGTAAGCTTTCCTCGTAAGAGTTTGATCTCATCCAGAGCAAGATGTATCCAAGTCCAGAGAAAAACAACCATAATCAGCATTCATTTTGCCTTATTTTTCTCCATTTGAGATACAACAAAACTAGGCTTTTCTAATTTACAGGAACAGAATAGATGGTTATGGTTTTTGCTGATTTCCAAGCAGAAGCAAGACAGCTAAGCAAGAAACTATGGCAGGTATGTACATCCAGATGTTGTAAACTATCGTAACAGCCTCCTAGTTCCAGAGGACTATTAGAAATCAATTGATCTACTGGTATTTCCATATTTGACTACTTAGGCAGAGTAAACACACTAGACTGCTTTTATTTTACAGGGTGGTTCTTTTGGATATATTTTTTTTAACTTGATGGTGCTTTTATCAATAAGCCTTTAAGTCAGGTTTCCAAAGGTATGCATTGGCTATCTCTTATGGGGAAATAATCAGGAAGAAAGTTGCTTTATGCAGGATTTCTGGAACAGATAGTTTCACTTCAAATGTGCAATACGATTTTAAACTGGACACTCAAGTGAGATATGCATGAATCCAGACATGGGGTAACAAGTCACTTAAAAATTAAATTTTGAAAATATATCTCTTAATTAGAATTGCTACCTCACAGTGTTAGGTGAGACAATATGGACAGAAAAAAAGATTATGAAGAGAAAGGATTAAAATAAAGTATCTATCTGCCATCTAAAATGAATAGTCCTTTATTACACAATATTGAGCAATAGTGCTCAATCTCATCTTGTTTTAAGCTCTTTAAATTTAATGACATATTTGTTCCCCTAAGTCATGATCAGCAGCTCTCAATTCCCATGTCAAGAATATCTTCAGCAAGTGCCAATGGCATGTCTTGAATTGCAGATAATAAATAATTTACAAAGAAAACCTAAATATAGCCAATATTTCCCTATTTCCTAAATCTTAACGATATTTAGCAAAGTGTTCTTTAGAAAAGTATTCTGCACTTTGTAGATTATAAAAAAAGGATAAACTAACTATGTATGACAAATTCTGTTCTGTTTTTTGCCTCCTCTGCTCTACAGTAAATCCCTTCCTTTCTTCCAGGAAGCAACACTCATTCTTTACTCAGGCTTCATCCTGAAAAATGTCATTCTTTAGTTTAGCTAGAACTCACCCTGTCCTACAAAAACACTGCTTCTGAGCCTTTGTATAAGTTCCCATTAACAGAGTACATTTTTGTCTTCAACAAAAAGCTTCCAATTTTTTTTGTGCGTGAGAATCAATTAATTTGTGAGTGTGCTCTTTCCAAACATGAGCTTTCAAGCAGCTTTCTGGAGAAACATTCTTGTTCACATCATAAAAAGAAATATACATTTATTTTGTCAGCCCTCATACTTAAAGACAAACCTGCTTAGAATTTAACTTCAGAAGTTTCCTGGCTCCTTTAGAGGTCAAGGAATATTCTGTTCCTCTTTTTTTTGCTGGTTCATTTTTTGTAGTTAAACTTTAATCATGCTACTGGTTCTGAATAACAGTGAAAGATCTGTTTTCTACCTAGGTAGATATAATATGTTAAAAAGGCACTGACCATTACAAGAAAAAAATTAAGAAAAGTACAGTTTCAAATATAATTTTAAAGCAAGCAATAATGAGGCTTTAGAAACATATTTCTCTTAGTTTGTCAGTAGTTACTGTGTTGGAGCAGATTTTTTACATCCCTCTAATTGTTGTTACACAAGGAGAAAAGCCCTACCTTATATGCCGCTGAAAAAAGTAAAATCAAGCACTTAGAACTGTGAAAATCAAGGAATTGGAGTTGCATTTGTGATTTCAAATTTGTTGATTTTTAGACATACTTCTTGAACATATGTCACATTTATTCATCTCTAGGGATGCTAATTCTCCTAGGGCTATGTCGTATCCTAAAGTCCAAAAATGCCAAAAAATATTGAATGTGGAAGCTCTCAGTGCTCAGTGCTCCTGGTAGCCCTCAGTACTGTGAAGGAGTCTGTAAGAGATGGAAATGGAGAAGACATTTCATCTTGTGCACACAAATAGCAGTAATTGTTCATAATAAATGCAAAGACATTTTTCTTTAGGAACAGTTTCCTTCAAAAACAATTTGTTCTGTATAATTTAATAAAATCTAACAAATAATTACAGAAAGGGTAGAAAGCCTACCTAATATAATGATGATCATTTGAAGAGGGATTCTGACATTTTACTGGCTGGAGAGTTAGCACAATAGAGGGGGAGGAGAACCTTCCTCGACCTGATAGCCACACTCTTCTTGATACACCCTAGGATGGCATTGGCTTTCTTGGCCACGAGGGCATATTGGTGGCTCATTTAGTTTGCTGTCCTCCAGAACTCCCTTTCCAAGAACATTGAATTTTTATCAGGTGTACGCAACAACAGTCTTATGTATAGTTTTTCCCCTGTGAAACTTCTTAGACATGCCAGGTAAAGAATTCTCACAAATATTTAACACATGTAATATTTGTCATGCATTATCAGTCAAGGGTTATTTTCAATCAATAGATTTTAATTAAAACTTTCCAGAAACATCTGATCAAGTAATAATTTATGAAAGTTAGTAAGAACATTTCAAATTCTCTACTGTCAAGTAGCCAATAATTGCCAGTGAAATCTAAGAAAATAATTGTTTTTTTAAAATACTTGGCATTTTTCAGGGTTTCTTGAGTATCTCTTAAGACATAATTACAAAGAATACCACATTTTGACTTGTGTACCCTGCTATACTAATAACTTCTGATCTGGGCCGGATGCTATGGGGAAGGACTCATGGCAGCTTTGGCTTAATAAGTCCTGTTTTTCCTAACCCATAAGATAAATTTTCAGAGCCCTCCCTGTGCTTCATGCCAGGGCAGGTATCTGGCTACTTGCATTTCAGGTACTTATCTTAAAACTAACTTGGAATCTCCAGCCTACACCAGTGTCATAGAAATGACAGCCTCTTAGACTTACTCACAGATTATTTGGTTGCATACAACATGACAGCTGCTGTTGATTCTATCTTAATATCATTAACCTATAAAAATACATTCAACATAACTGCATCCTGCCACGCTGAACTTCATAAAGTAGTTCAAATCATTGTTTGCTGCAGGTCATTAAGAAACTAGTAAACAGACTATTTAACAATGATGCTAATGTAAATTTTCTATGACAGCAGTCACTGGTATCCTGCTGACAAATGATAATGTCATTGCAACGTGTCCTTAGAGCTCAGTAATTACTTCTGCACTCATGAGTGTATTTGGCTGGAAGTTTACCTGATTTGAATGCAAAAACTCTCAGCAAAGTTTACACATGCTAAGTGCATCAGGTGCATGTACAGCACGAATGTGTTTAAAATTCCTCTAAAGAAATAATTTGCTTCCCCACGGCATTACGCTATCTCCTTGCTGATACTCAAGATTCTTCCTAAAATAACTGGAAGTTATTGGACTATTTCTTTAGGTCTTTACCTTACAAGATAATGCAATAAGAAAATATTTCAAGGAAGAAAAAGTGAAACACTTCCAAAGAACTGTGATAAACTAGTGTTGAAAGTGCCCTGCCTACCTGTGTGAAACAGGCTTTTGTTATTTCAAACACCACTAGCATAATTTGAAGCAATTTTGTGATGGTGATTCTTTCAAGCAGCTTTTAAACATTCTAAACTATTTGGAGGACAACATCTGAATTTTAGAAGTAAAGACACAATATCTAATATTTCTAAATGAGCTTTATATAATAAAGTGTCTAGGACCTGAATAGTTTACCTTCAAGTGCATTAAGAAACAAATAACACTGTATTTGAAGTACTGGTAATTACATGCAAGGTCATATTAGAAGGGGATGGAAAACAAGAAACTATGTTTCTTTAAAAGAAGGATAATGTGGAATCCAAAGAAAACAGAACACTTCATCTAAATATGGACTACATTAAAATAGAATAGGTGTGTAGATAGTGAACTTACAAGGACCTGAAGAGCAATAAAAACAGCCAACATTATTTTTTCAAGAACAAACTATGTCAAGCCAATCTAATCTCCTTCTTAGACTGGAATATTGGGTAAGAAGAAGAAATTTGCTCTATCATGACTACATTAAGACTTTTAATATTTTTCCAGATTATATTCTTACAGCAAAATATCATCTAGATGAAACAAAACCACATAAAGACTGTGTAACTGCTGGAAAAGCTCTTCTCAAAGAATAGTTATCAGTACCAAATGGAGAATTTTCTTTCAAGACGATTCCCTCGGATATTCCAGGCCCCTCTGTTCGGTATTTTCATTTATAATATGCATTACAAAGTACATGGATAAAACTTCCAGATGAAATCAGAATGTGTTAGGGTTACAGAAGTCTGAAGAATAACTTCAGAATGCAAAAATTGTAATAATAAAGATATGATCTGGAATTAAAAAAAAAATAAGGAAAGTTCAGAGCACAATAACTACTAAGGAGAAATGAATACTGAAAATGCCAAGTGGGGAACAAGGACCTGCAAGTTTAAGTGTATCAGAAACAACCCTGTGATTCTTTTAGTATAGGCAGGTAAAGAGCTGATAAATATCTCAGGATACAGAAAATTGTAAATAGGAAAGATAATGATAGATGGTTGCCAATTGCTTGTGAGAAAGACAGACAAAAAGAACTCAGTTTAACTTGCAGTAAAGACTATATAGGTCATATATTAAGAAAAGAAATGAGAGGAAAAAAAGCTTGAACAGGACACCCTCAGAAAGTCTTTTAGCAGAAATTCTAAAAAAGTGCCAGACACAAATCTCTGTGGGAAGCTCCAGCATATTTGATCCTTCCCCAGCGCCAGGGGACTGGACTATGTAACCTTTGGAAATCTATTCCATCCCTGCATTTCTAATTCAATGACCACATGATGTGTTTTAGCAAGGACCATTTATGGATTTTTTTAAAAAGAGTGCTCTAAGTGACACAAGGTTAGATAATTTCACCCTTTCATAAAGTAGCACTTTCTTTCCCACAAGGTACCCCTGCTTCCCTTGTGCTTGCTTACAGACTACAGTGCTATTTGGCACAGCTGAAGACGGAGAAGTTGACAAAAAAAGTATTTTTGCTATTTTTTTATAAGTACGTCTAAGTGAATGATTAGGGCAAAATCTGACCCACTTTAAATGCTCCATGAATAAACTTTTTCTGAATAATTTCTAGCTTCCCAAAGCATGAATCATTATTAAATAAATCAACAGATTTAAAATTTATGGCTTTTAAGGGATTTTAGTTCTAGGTGAGATCAATATAGAACTGATTTTCTTCAGATAACTTCACCTAGTAAAGTAACAGACATACTCATCTTGATGTTGGTTAGGATAATGCATCTTCACCATAAATTTTAGAGAGAAGAAATAACTATATAAAAATAGACATGCCTTGATGATCAAAATACTTGTAGGAACATAGTCTTTTGAATAAATAAATATCAGGAATGCTTACAGCACTTAAGGCATCAAAGACCATTCAGATTTTCTAGGAAAATGTACTCTAGTTCTGCAAATACATAGTACGTGGCTATAGCTGAACGGCAGCAATTACCCAGTCTGCAGCTTCTGCAGTGTGGGAGACGGGTGCTGGAAGCCAGCTAGAGCTGAGGCAAACAGACAGATTTATTTGAGATAAACTTTAACCCTGCTGTAGAGAGAATAACACAATGTTGAATATAGAATGGCCAAAAATGTAGGCTGAAAATGCATCTTCGAATACAGACAATATTGACAATATTGTACAAGCTCGAATTAATATGAAAACTAAGCAGAAAATAGTCTCCCTGTGTGTGTATATAAAGAAAAGCATTAGATTGTTGATCTTCTTTCTCACGGAGCTGAGAAATAGTTTCATGTAAGTAGCTAATGCTTTGATATAAAAAAAGTACAGATGGTGTGATGGCAGCACATATATATCTGAAACATGCAGATACGCATCTGTTAGGAACACAGAAAGGTAGACTATCACACATGGGTCAGAAGTACCATTGTTGCTCACTAAAACTAATTTTACAACCATTTTAGTGTATCAATTCTAGGATTTTGTAGAAACAGTTTTTCTAGTTATTATGCTTGAAAGATTTTTTTAACAAATTTGCATCACTCCATGAATTAAAAAGACAAGATGAAGGCTTTTTCTCAGCAATTTCACCATCCCCTTTCTCCCCCTGGATCTGAAATTCAGACTTGTCCTTTTTGCTCATCCAGCATCATCACCTTTCCATGCAGGTAGCAGCACTAGGTAAGTGAATATGAGAAATTAACTTTAAAAACTACCACCTCAAAATAAAGATGAACTTTGGTTTTTTGGGTTTTTTTTTTAAGGAAATTACAATTAGGTAAATAAAGCAAGACACCTTGGGTAGTTAACAATTCTGCTGCTTAGATTATTTCACAGAGGTTATGGAAAATATTTTAATAAGAACTGGTAAGAAAATTATAAACATTTGTCAACAATTTTCATGGAAATTGTGTAACGTTTCGACATGTATTTTGGGTTTTTTTCCTCATTAAAACCCAAATAAACTGTTTTTTTCCTTTTTGGGGGAGGGGGATTATTCCGAATTCACATTCCAAATATCTGTAATTATTAAAGTCAAGTTTTCATCTCATGGTTTTTTTTTCTGGTTTCTTCCTATCTTATTCCACATTTGATTCAGTTTCACTCTGAAGTTTTCAGCCCTCACTGGCTGAGACCACCTTGGGGGTGGTGGCGGTGTTGTTACTGTGGCTGTTGCTTGCTCAGAAGATGTAAAATCAACACCCTATCCCCAATTTAAAAGGCAGTTTACAAGTACTGCATGATTCAGAACGGCCATATGCATGCCTACAGTCTGTAGTAGAGGGGCATATGGGTGAATAGCCTTTCTTAACCTGTATCCTCCCTTCCAGGGAATGACCAAGTTTACCAGACTTTCCAGTGGTGATTACCAGCCAGACACGTCAAACATACCCAGAGGAACCCTTCATTTACTACCTTAGAAAAGTACTCAAATGAATAAGTATAAAAGTGGGAATGAACTGTTTCAAATGTTAAATATTTTAAACACTCATTTTAAATACTACATGTACACCTACTGACATAGGTATAACTCGGTATAACTTATACAGTACCGAGAAGGCTGATAATAACTCACTCCAAGCTCAGGAATAATTGTAAGTGATGGACAGAAGCCAACATGAGCAAAAGTTCATCTTTTTTCACTATATAAACAAGGCCAGATGGGCTCAGGTGGAATGCATTCAAGTTGGTGCATTTTCTCCACATGCACACCTCTAATTGATGAGGAAATTGCCCCATACTTCAGAATTGCCTGGCATTTACTACTGCAATAAGCTGTACTTAGGAAAGAAACATTGCTTCAAACTTCCATACTTTCTCAGGTACATCTCATGATGCAGCCCAGGTTATAAATCCGGGCCACAAGAAACCTATTACACCATTAAAAATGTAATGAAGATGAGATCAAATTTGAAGGGCATAGATTTCAATTTTGCTCTTGCATCACATTCTCTGAGACCTGAGCTGTCTGGGAAGTATTGCAGAATACAATACTAATTGATTGAGCAATAACATGGCAGATGAAATTCTGTATCAAAAAAATGCAAAGCAGTGCACATGAGAAAAATATTTTTAACTATACATACACAATGATAGACTCTAAGTTAGATATTACCACTCAGGAAAGATCTCAGAGTCCTTGTGAATAGTTTCCTGAAAACATTGTCTGCACAGTCAGAGGGAAATGGCATTTTAGGAACGATTAGGAAAGGAAATTACTAAAACAGAAACCACTTTTACACCTGAAAAAATATATCCTATTTTGTGTCCCCCATTTTTCAGAAAAGCCATATGAAACAGAAGAGAGAATAACAGCAAGGGGGACTGATAACGTAGTATCGACTATAGGATCTAGGATGACAAAATAGATGGAGTAGGATTCGTCACATTTGAAGATGTGATTGAAGAGTGATATTATGAAGGCATACAAAACTATGGATGAAATGGTATGATCAATTGGTTTTACTTTTTTGTTAGGGAAGTGTCAGGGAATGGTCAACATAACTTAAGGTTTAAAAGAAAGAAATAAACTATATCTTTAGAATGGGATTACAGAGCTCACTTGCATAGGATGCTGTGGACACTACAAGAAAATATATGGAAAAAACAACCGTAGGCAACTCTTCAACACAAAGATCTCTATGAAATCTTCAGTTTAGAAAACCTAAAGCCCTGGCTGTCTGGAGGTGAGAGCTCTCAGCCAGGAAGAACCTCTCCAAAGTCCCTTCAGGTTTAAAAGATGGACCGCTCAGCTTCTCATACTCTTCCCTAGTAAATCTCTATCAATTAATTACAGACAGGATACTGTTCTAAATGGACATTAAGTCTAACTTAACACGGCAGTTCTTAATTACAATCAGTGTTACCACATTTTTCTTAAACTGAAGTGATCCTGACTAATATCAGCACAATTTAAAGTACAGTCAGGGTTTTTCACTTTCAACAGGATGACCACAATAACCTTTCCTTTTAAGGTCAAGGTCTCTCACCACATATCACTTTCATTTCTTAAGGCTGCTAAATTGGCAAAGAATTATGTGATCATATAGCATGTTGGGAAGGAGTGGGACCAGTGGGTGAATGCATTCAAAGTCAAATGCATTGCACTGGAGTTGTTTCAGTATCAACACAACAGTCTTAATGAGAAACACCATTAAAAATAATGACCTGTTCTGTCTACCCCAGAATTTAGATGAATGAAAAATAACTCAATAAGAACAAAAATGCAAGAAAGCACTGTAAAGTGATTTCCTGAAAATTAGTTCAGCTACTGAAAGGAAACTGAATCTTGTTATGGTGCACTGATAATCTATTCAGTACTGCTGGTTTCACTCCAAAAGGTGACATGAGACCATGCCAAAGGGTGGAGTGTGGAAATTTTACATAGATGGTTTGTATTTTATTTACTTTTTATTGCCTAGAAGTACTAAGCACTTCACAGAAGACATAGCCTCATCACAGAGTTTACAGCCTAATGGGTCTATTTGACAGATATGTGAGCTACAACATTTCATAAAGCAAGGAAGGACTAGGAAAGGATGGAGTTTTGAGGCAATTGTTTTTTCAATCATTTATTTATTGCTGAAGCATTTCCACTGGCCACACAGTGAAAGCTGCAATGAGAACTGCACATGCACAAAACTCTGTGCCCAGGTAGTTGTGCCACGAGGAGCCTTTGTGGCACACAATGCCTACTCTGAAGGCATTCATTTTGCAGGACTGGCACACAGGCCTTGCTCAGGATGTTGTCTATTTTCATGTCACCCATGCTGTGGTAAACCTGGAATCTCATGGAGAAGGGCAGTGATGGATCTTTATTTCTTTGTCTCTTGCTTCTGGAATTACCCTTCTCCTCCTCTGTGTACTCCTGATTGTCTCAACCTCTCCTTGATGCTTAGCACAGCTTCACTTTCCTCTTTTCTTAGTCATCTTCTCCCTCACAAAGCTACATGTCCTTTTAATGGATTGCATAGCTGTGATTTACATTTTGGATGCAAGAACATATCAATATGAATCAAAGTTGCTACTTCAGCACATGGGTATGTATTACTATATATCACAAATGCTGTCCATACTGCAAAGTGTCTGTCATCTTCGTATCCTACTTTTCCTCTGGGATTCCCATAAGATGAATACCACTGGTATCGTCTCTCAGTTTTATTCCCCTTGGGTAATGTACATCCTTCATTTCTTCTCTAGCAAAGATCTTCTCATATTCTTTCAGTTCCTGTAGGGTATTTTCATAAACACATTTAGTCCAAGCATGAGGACCTGATCAAGAAAATAGCCAAAGGATTCTAATCCTTGACAGAGGAAAAAAACACCATACTCGCACATCTTCTGCAGCTGGCTTCATTCAGGTGCTGCAATAGCTAGTCAGCCTCTCAGTTGATGCTCTGAAGAGTGAATTTTCTCTAGTGGTGGCCTCCAGGCAAGACCAGCATGCGATGTTATGCGCCCTAAAGCAAAGCAAGCATTTGACACCAATAACCATCAGTCCCTCTTCAGATCCCCTCCAGTCCATCCCTTCCACACACTTTATACATTAAAAACATTTTCTCAGTGATTTCTTAATTTCTCTCATATTTTGTTGTGGAACTCAGAGATTTGTCCTTCATTTCATTAATCATCTACCTCAACCTTTACAGTCTTCCTGGAAGAAACAAGGGGAACAAGGGTCGCCAGTTTGGAAGTGGCTTCATGCAGCCACCAGAAACAGACACAAACTTTCCTTCGTGCTTGGCAGTGTAGACCTGTATTGGGTTTATGAGGCAAGGGGTGGGGAGATGGGGAGCAGTAGGCATGGTAGGGGTGGCCCCTGTGAGAAGACACCATGTCAGACAAAGCAAATGTTATCTGGCTCCAAACCAGATCATAGCTGCCCAAAGCTGAGCCCAGCTGTGATGCTGGTGGCATGATAATGTACTTCAGAAAGGGCAAAAAAATGCTGCACAGCAGCTGTATGAGAGAAGTGAGAAAAATGGAAAAGAAACAGCTCTGCAGACACCAAGGTCAGTGAAGAAGGAGGAGGAGGAGGAGGTGCTCCAGGTGCTGGAACAGAGATTCCCCTGCAGCCCACGCAGAAGACCACAATGGAGCAGATGTCAGCACTGCAGCCTGTGGACAACCTAGCACTGCAGCAGGTGGAGATGCCTGAATAAAGCTGCTGTCTGTGGAAAGCCCACGCTGGAGCAGGCTCCTGTCAGGAGCTGTAGCCTATGGAGATGAGCCTATGCAGGAGCAAGTTTTCTGTCAGAAACTGCAGCCATGGAGAGCCTATGCTGAAGTACTCTTTTAAAGGACTGTACGCTGTGGGAAGGACCCACAATGAAGCAGGGGAAAATGATGAGGAGAAAGCAAAAGCAGAGACAAAGCGTTACGAATTGACCAGAACCTCCATTCCTCATCCCACTGTGCTGCTCAGGCAGGAGAATTGTGAAAGGTGTGAAATTCAGCCTGTTAAGAGGCGGATGTGTGTGGAATGTATTTTACAGTTTTGTCTTTGTTTTTTGTCATCCTCCTGTATTCTTAACTGGCAATAAATTAAACTAATTTTCTCCAAGTTGAGTTTGTTTTGCCTGTGATAGTAATTGGTGAGGTTTTTTCATCTTATTTTCTCCTCATTCTGTTGGAGAAAGAGAGCAGCTTGACGGGCACTCAGCATTTAGCCAAAGTTAACCCACCGATCTAAAAAAAGCTGCAGTGAGCCTAAAAACTTAGGTCACCTTTCTTCTCTTCCAGCCCTGATTACATCCCTGTTAACTTTCCTATTCCAGTATTTCTGTATGATAAATGTTGTGATCAATTACTTGATCATCTGCCATTCACATCTTAAAACTTACTGCGATGGGACTTTTTTCCCCTTTGACACCGCAAAATGATCCTGAGATGTCTAAGCAGGGGAGTGTCAAGCAGAGGGTGGGATTATTTCCAGGAACAGCACTGAATGATGCTGTTACAGGAACACTAGGTTCATCTCTGATAGTCATTAAAAACATTAGAAACAGAAGACAGATAATGTAGGTTCTACAAAATTAGAGTAGGCAACAACTGGAACAACATAGCCAGGGAAGTGATGGATTTCCTGTCTCTCAGTCTTTAAATCAAGATTGGATATTTCACTAAAATATATGTTACAACTCTAAGAGAAATTACAGACTTGATGTAGGAACTGTTGGGTGAAGCTCACGGTCAGATTAGATCAGACTGCTGTATGAAATAGTTCCTTGTGGACTCTCAGATTAAATTTAAATTAACGTGCTACCATTGTATTTGAAAAAGACAAAGCATATTTGTCAGCTCAGCTGGTAGGCAGTAACTTGCTGTGCCACTAGAATGGACATATGTCTAAAATCTTACTGTTTTATACATAATTAGTATGAATTCACATGAGTGTGTGTCATCAAATCAACTGTCTTGCCTGTTCCCAAATCTTCTTGGTCCTCATGGTGAAGAACCAGCCAGCCATTATGGAATGGAAATATTACTCCATTTTTACTACTTTCAACTTCTAATTACAAAGATAAAAAAATAAATGTGAAAGGATGGAAAAAAGGAGAAATCAAATTTTGGGGAGAATTTAAGGAGATGAAGGAAGCAAGGCAAGGAAGAAGAAAAAAAAGACAAGCAGGAGCAAAAGTAGAGGTCACAAATAAACCAAGCGTAAAAGCACAAGCTTACAGATTCAGAGGAAGGATGCAAATATATGAAGAGAAAGGAAAAAGGGAAGCAGAAGACTTTCTGAAAAAAAGAGGAATGATTATCTGAAATGTCAGCGAAGTTCTGTTTGAGCAAAGAAATCTCTCAAATAGTAATTACTTTACAGGAACTCCCCACTCTCTTGAACACATATACACGGACTCACACACATAGCTGCTCATGCCCATGCAGATAAGTGTAAATATATCTATCTGCTTTCAGTGTTCTTTGCTTGCTCTCCTGGTTACGTGGTTGATGCCAAGGAGCCCACAACCATGCTTCAGAAGTTACTGTCACCTTCTGCGCCAATGAAAGGAGGATGTCTTCCACCCCAAGTCAGAAGAGCTTGAGGACACAGGATGCAGTAATAAACTAGGAAAGTCAAACTGAGTGAACGCAGGCAAAAACCCTGGTCTTGAAGTAAATGTGTTTGTTTGAACACAGAGCCATGAAGTCCACCTTAAAAATCAATATTCTTTCATATTACCAATTAACATTTTAAAATTAAGTTATTGGAGTGACAGTCATTTCCTGTGACTGACAGAAATCTCTCTGCAAAGATACATGAAACACTAGAAGCTCCCTTCTCTGATGTACAGCTACTGTTAGATGATTTAATTCCCTAGCATCTATTATATCTTTTAATTATTAAATGCAATATCCTCAGACTTATGGCAGTTGCTCTGGGGAACTTCCAAGACTTGGAAAAAAAAGAATTCAAAATGAGAAAAAAAAAAAAAGAGAAAGGCCTAAGCAGAACGTAAAAGTTCCCCAATTTCTCTCATTTTTTAAAAAAAAGGGAAAAAAAAAAAAAAAAAGGAGAATAGGCGGCGGCATAGGAGCAGCGAAGTTTTCGTTGCATTTGCTCTCTCTCCTTTTGACATGAGTGCCCACAAGCGCTGAGCGCATTCCATCTCTCGCCCCTCTGCTCCATCCACTGCCGCAAACCCGGCAGCGCGGAACGGTCCGTGCAGAGATGCGCGGGTCTGCCCTGAGCATCCCTACGCGCCGCAGTTGCTGAGCACATACGGCTACACCCCACCACCCTCATTAATAATAATTGCTACTTAGTAACACCAGCCCCGGCCGCGCGGATGATGGGCTGCAGCTGCCGTGCCCCCCTCGCGCAGCTCCAAGCCCGGGGCAGTGACCTTGCCTGGCCCTCTCGCCCTACCCCCGCAGCACAAACTTCCGCGCCGCTGCGCGCCCGCGGATGGATGAGCGTCAGAAAGGAAAAAACAAACCAACCAACCCAGATAAGCCCCGCGTAAAACGCCGCCGCTTTGCCTGTGTCCGCGGCGGCCGGCGCTGTGGTTGTGTGCCTGCGGCCGCGGGCGGCTCCGCGGGGCGGTGCGGAGCGGAGCGGGGCGGGCGGCGGCGATGGGGGGGTGTCACGGCGCATGTCCGCCCGCGCCGCGCCGCCACTAGACGCTCCCCCCGCCGCCAAACTCACCACCATCTTCTGCATGTGCAACATTTGCAGCCGGACAGATACCGCTCCCCGGCGATGGAGACTGCGGGAAAAATCCGTTGCGGCGGGATGGCTTGCTGAAACGGCAGCGGCAGCCGGGAGAGCGGCACAGCGCGAGCGGAGGAGCATAGCGAACAAATACTAAACCAAAACAAAACAGAAAAGAAAAAAAAAAAGAAAAAGAAAGGAGAAAACCTCTCTTTTTCTCCCCAGTCCTCTTTTTTTTTTTTCCTTGATTTTGTTTGTAGCCACCTCGTCCTCAATGCCTCTCTGAGCAGCATCTAGCGAGCGAGCGGGAGAAGGCGAGACAGAGAGGCAAAAGAGAAGATGAGGATAATTTGCAGACAGCTTGTCTTGTTGTTTTCTGGCTTTTGGGGACTAGCAATGGGAGCTTTTCCTAGCAGTGTGCAAATAGGTAAGCGCTGCATTGGGCTGTGTGCGTGTGTCCAGGGCTTCAATCCTTCCCAAAGTGAGTTGGCAAGGAGGCTTTGAAGGCAGTTTGCAGATTTCACCTCTACCACTCATCCCATTTTCCTGCCTTCACGAAAAATTCCGCGCGTATTTGTGTACGTGTGCCTTGGTCGGTGTATGTGCACACATACATATGTACGTGTGTGCCTTCGCGTGCGGCAAGGAGGATGCCTGGCTTTCGCCGAACTCGTTCCATCCCCGCGGTGTGTAGGGGAGGAAAGGGCTCGGAGCTGATGCCCCTTGGCTGCTTCAGCTGCCGCCGGCACCCTCCGTTTTTCCCTGACTCCCGAGGGATGGCGAGCTATGTGCACCGGAGGTTGCGGTAGCCGTCAGGGGTGGGGGATATAAGGCAACACTGCCCTTCCTTCCCTTCTCATAGTTGGAAAGTTTAGGATTTTGTAGTTCTCTCCCTGGGTCCTGTGCTCCATCCTGATCCCGTTCCCATCACCTCCTGCATCCCTCTTTTCGGACGTGTGTCGGATGGGACGCAGCTATCTGAATTCCTTCCAGCTCCGCTCTACCACTGCATCATTTCTCGTGGACTTGTAAAGATGCTGCTAATAAGGCTGAGCTGCTCCCTGCCTGCACATGGCTGCAGAGGAGCAAAGTTCGTTATTTTTCTGTTCAGTGCAGATTATCATACACTAAGTTGATGGGGGTTTTAATTTCTTTCTTTCTTGTGAATCCAGAAAGCATTGTTCCCTTAATCAGCCCAACACTTGTAACAGGCTGTTGAGTAGCTGATATACCAGTGTCTTTGGTATCAGGGAGATGGAGGCTAAACACTTTGAAAGGTCACTGTAATCATGACAAATCTAGGTATTTATATATGAAAAGCTGGAAACTGAGAAGTCAGAAAAGAAGCATCAATGCATCAAGGAGGTTTAAATCGATTAAAGACAGTGATTTAAAGGCAGCAGTTGTGATTACGGCTATGATTAGTTCCCTTATCCATTAAAGTCTTAGGACTCGCCTTAGTGGGCAGCTTTGGGAGAGACAGTTGCTTGGTGCTACAAGATAGTAAGTAGCTCACAAATAATTTACCCTGCTTCCTTTGCTTTTGCTTTTTTTTGTTGTTGTTGTTTTTTTGTAGGTGGTCTCTTCATCAGGAACACAGATCAGGAATATACTGCTTTTCGATTAGCAATTTTTCTTCATAACACCAGCCCCAATGCATCTGAAGCACCTTTTAATTTGGTTCCTCATGTAGACAACATTGAAACAGCTAACAGCTTCGCTGTAACAAATGCCTGTAAGTAAACATGTCATTGATCTGACCATGTTTTGGTAAATTGAAGTGGAAATAATGGGAAACCATGTTATTAACTTGCATTGGAAATACATTAGTAAGTCTGGCTGTGGTATAGATACCCTGTGCAGAAAAGCAAAAGGAGTAGCAATCCTTGTTTAGTTTCTAACTGGAGCAAAATCCTCTCTTCTGCCTTCTGCTGACTAACCTGATGTGACATTTACTTTAGTGTTATTACTGTAGTTTCTTGCTTCTCGGTTTCTATGGAGATGAATTTTGTTGTTGTAAAGAAAAAGTACTAATGTCTTGATAAGTCCATAAATCCCACAGTTGCTTTTGTTCACTTTTGGGTATGGCATACCTTGGATGTGTTTGAAAATATACAGCAGTGTTTGTGCTCACAAGTGCTTTTCTAATGGCTGGAAAAGAGACAGGGAAGCAGTAGTGTGCAGGATAATATATCTGAGTTGGTTGACGCTGCAGTTGATCTGGTGATGTCACTTGAGGCAGCCCTGCTCTTATATTCTAGGTTGTAAATGTCTCTTACCATCTCATAATGCATACATCCTGTGGATATGTCTCTACGCATCCATACATTGGTGCCAAATCAAGTTAGTATCTGATCTACTTGATTTCACAGACCACCTCAACTGGAACAAATATTCTCTCTCTACAATATATTTTATACACATACACACAGACACACATACACCATGAGAGGAAAGCAGAAAAAGAAAAGTCGTTACCAAATGATGTAATGTTTACATTTTTTTTTAAAGCAGAATATAGTTAGCTAAACTTCCTATATTTAGATCACCTCATGGTCTTTACCCTTGGTTAAAACACATGCTGGATACTGCTTAGTCTCTGGAAATGGCAAAGCATTATTTCTCTTTATCTTCATGTATGTCAGGCTAATGAAAAGGAATTCATGTTATTATGTAAGACAGTGGCATACACTGTGGTCAAACTGTAGTAGCATTTCTACTTTGATGTCCGTTTTTCAGGATTCTATAGGTTTTCCTGTGGCCTTTAAGTTTTCAAATCCCTTGTCTTCATTCAAGAGTGAATTGCCTCTGGAAGTAGATGCCCTAAGCAACATAGCTGAGCGAGTTTAGAATAGAAACATACTGGAGAAGGTCTTAACTGCTCATAGTGCCTTTAAAATAAGTACTATGTTTCTCTTCACTTTCTCATAGCCATTTCTGAGGCACTTTTTAATACGTAAACATAACGATGTACTGTGCAGCTCTCATGTATAATTTATTGAACGATTGCTGAATTTATTGGTGCTCCAATTTTCAGGTGACCTTGCCACCTTATTTAACAGAAAAAGCGGCTGAGCTGCCAAAATAGCTCCATTCATTGTATGCAGGAAAGATTGATGTCCCATTAAGTGTGAATTCTATATTAAGCAATGTATTAGTTGTGTTTAGCGTGCAAATCAATATAAAATTCTCTAACGAGAAAACATTTCAAAAGGTGCTTTGAAACTGTAAGGAATCAGGTCTATACAGGTGTAGCTCATTAAGAAAATATTATAAGGCCTGTCAACTTTTACAGGTACTGATTATTTAGTCCATGAAAACAAATGACACAGTAGCTTTTTTGAACTTTTCTTTTTAGGGAAAGAGGAGGAGGCTAAAATCTTTCAAATCAGTGCTTTTAGGTTAAGTCAATTATTTTAAATTCTGCCTAGGCATCTAATTGTGCCAAAAAATTTTCAAGGCTGTTGTTACTTTTTGGATTAAGGGTATTGCATAGTATTTCTGTTCAAATACTAGTGGATTAATTCTGATTTGCATAATTTTAAAATGGTCTGAAGTTGAACCATTTCTTTATATAAGACTTTACACCATTGATTCAAAAATTATTTGCCCAAAACTTGCCTCATTTAAATTATTCACAGCAGATTCTTCTCTCTCATTCCAACCACTTTAGGTTATGTTTCCTTTGCATTGTTTTAACTGTGGAAAACCTTTACTTTTATTTTTCCCGATGTTTATGGAAATAGTGATTCATAACTTGATCCTCATTTTTTTTGGTAACTGAACCCTGCTTTAGCAGGGGATTGGACTATATGATCTTTAGAGGTACCTTGCAACCCCTACCATTCTGTGATTCTTTGAATCCAGCTGAAGTTACAAAAAGTTTAATGACTTGGAGATGGCGAATCTTTACAATATGGAGGAGGCAGAGAGGGGCAAAGTAAATGTATATGTTTGTGTGTGTGTGCGCTGACATAATTCTGTGCATGTCTGTATTAAATAAATGGAATCCTACAGGCCTTACTTAAGTTTTTATTTCCCACCTAAAATAACATGTATTTTTGCATTAGTCCAAGTTTGCATTTATTTCACATTTTGCAGTCTCGTGCCCATAATCTGACTGCCGCTTTTTTTTTAAAAAAAAAAAAAACCTCCACATTTTAATGCTGAAGAATATTTTTTAAACAGTAAATCTTCTCCTAATGAAACATGGGCAAACTGACTGACAATTGAATGAACACATCTCATGTCCCTTAAGCTAAATATGAGCAGAGTCCTGCAAAAATCAATTGTCTGATAGCTGGAGGACACCGGCTTCCATGTGATTGAATTTGCTGGCTTGACAGAGGTTTCTAAAGCGCAGATGTGTGAGATTTTTCTAACCTAATTAAAGAATCCCCACCATCAGCTCTGAATTAAGTGATTTCATGGCAATATGAAATGATAACTCTTTGCTGAATGGCTATGAACTAGCACCTTTGGATCTTTTGGTGTAGAAGTTACTCAGTGTATACATGACCAAATAGACAGTACAAAAGCCTTAGAGGTTCTGGACTGAAATGAATATTCATGTGAGTTCATGCATAAAACTCTGAGACATGACCAGGTACATTTATTTCTGTAGAGGTTACTTGTGAAGATTCAGGGCCCAGCTCCTTGTATATGTTGGGGAGAATAAATAGTGTTTCCAAGGATTATGCATGGCTTATTAGCAGGTAACTCACTGCAACATTGGAAAAACTTGAATATTTTTTTTTATTTTCACTAAATAAAAATATATATCCAAGTGTTCACTCAGGAGTACTTTTGGATCTGCAATAATTTTGTATATTCAGCTTAATATCTATCTTACAATACTTATGTATTTCTGTTTGCTTTAAACAGACTCAGAGTATAAGTATTTTTGTTCTAAGTCATGAATGCATATGAAATAGTTTGCTTAATCAGATAGACTGTTGTAATTTAGCAAAATCAATCTGATCTGCATCAGTTTGGATAGTCCTCTTTTTTTCCCATCCCATTTGCGTGTTTTATTTAAACCTGTTCGTTTCTTTGCACTACATACATTATTCAGAGAATCTCTCTTACTGACAGAGAGAGATGAAATTATTGCAAAACAAGAGTAGTACAAGATTCTTACTCATCAGAACACAATAGGCCAGAGCTGAAACATTTCACTATTGGCATACATTGGTTTGCACATTATAAGCAGGAAATTTTGCTTGTGATTGTGCATGTACCTTCATCTTGATTTCAGATGTTGGGAGCAATGTATTGATTTTTGAAGAGGACTGTATACATTTATTCTTTAGCTGAATGAAAAAATAATGGTCTCCACTCCATGCACCATCTGTATTACATTAGTATAACTCAGCAACGCAGTCAACATTAAACCTGCTTGCGTACTTTTGAGAGACAGCTCTATAATTTCACAAGAAGCTATTTACCTTCCAGCTCTTGTCTTGTGGTTGAGAATTTTTCTGTTAAAGCTTCAAAAATCCTTAACGTATAACCAATCTTGCAGTTCGTGTACAGGATTAGGCTAAATGAGGAAGAAAAGAAATCAGTTCAAGTCTTCCATCAGTGTTTCATATTAAAAGTGAAGGTTTTCCTTGTTTGACTTCATGCATATTCTGAGTTGAATATATTCCTAATAATTATGATTTGGGGTAAATTAGACACTCCTATTGTTTCATCTTGTGTGCAATTTGATTCTTACCAGATTTTAATCCCAGTAGATACAAAACCAAACAAATATCACTTTATTATGTGCCTACTGGATCAATGGAAAAAAAAAAAAAAGCCCACTGGAATGAAAAAAAAATCTTGTCTTGGAATAACTTCTTTTCCAAGAGTTAGTCTCTTTGGCTTTTGCACCCTCTGGACCCATGTGGGGTTGACCTAAAATTAGAAAGCCTGGTTTTGCTTCAGCAGCGTGAAGGTAATGTCTGGGTGAGAGATGACAGAGTCAGAGTCAACCCTGAGGACAGACAAACAGCTCCCACTCCTCCCTACAACTCTGTGTCTATCTCTCTGGGCTTGTGCTTGATAGTGAGGGGAGAGACAATGTCATTTTGGAATTAACTTTTCTGCTTAGATGTCCCAACAGCTGAGGAAATAGACTTCAGTGTAGTATTGCTTTTATATTTGACTGTCTGTCACTTTACTTACAGCAGTTTCAGCTTTGAGTTGCTAAGCTTCATCATAATAGGGTTTTCATTAAATTTGGCTATTAATTCTGCTTTATAATTACAACTCAGTTCAGCAATGGGAGTATAACCTTAGTTTAATAATCATTGTCATATAAAACAATGGTGTTCTTTATGTAGAAAGTGGGTTTCATACAGCTGAATGGTATTTTGCACAGTATTCCCAAGGATGCAGTTTGGAGTATATTGAGAGTTACCATAAAGGCATACCATACGGTCAGGTTTGAACTGTAAAAGCACATAGCGTGCCAGTTGGCTATGAAAAGAGAACTGAATTAAACTGTACTCTTTTAAAATAGGATCGATTACAAAAACTCATTTTAAGTGAGTGTTTTGCTTTAATATATGGTGTTTATCTCAAGCTTTCAATTATTGAAAACAATTTATCTTAAAATTTCTATTATTAGCACTTGCTGGTGGAATCATAGAATATAAGTGTACTTGGGTGTCATTTGCCAAAAGGATTCTCTATATTTTGAAGATATAAAAAGATCTCTATTAAAAGAGTTTTGTAACTCTAAATGTGATCCTGGTAAATAGCTGTACAACAGAGAGAAAAACAACCATCAATAGCTCCAATCCATCAGAGCCTGCATTTAATTTTCAAGGTTATTGCTGGGCAAATAAATTATAGACCTTTGCTGAAATATAGTCAGATTCCTTCACTGAAAATTCACAATGTACATAAAATAAGATTTTCATCCTAGCATGTTACTGCACTGGCTAAAACTTCAAACTCAATAGCTTTATTACAGACTATAGAAGTAATTTCATCTTCATTTCAGAGGATTAATAACAAAGATTGTGTTCCTTCATTTGTCCTGCAGAAGCCAATGCACTGCAATACTTCTTGTGCAGGGCAAAGCACTTTAACAAGTAAATTAAATTGATTAACTTCAGCTTTATCATTGTAATGTAAGTTTGTATGCTAGTCAAAATAGCTCATGCATTTCATTTCTACGTCTTCATTGTTTTGAGACTTGCTTGTTCATGAGAGATGAAGCCGTCTGCTTTGATTTCTTAACGGTTTTAGATCCTACTATGAATTGTGCAAACTCAGATTGTGAGCAGGTGAAGTTCTTTGGATGTAAACATATTGGACCAAATAATCTTTTCTTATAGTCATTATTTCTTAATATGTGACTGGTTTATGGGGATGAAGTTTGTGCTAGGGCAAAAGTAAAGAACACCATATGATTGCACCAATGTAATTTAAAGGAAAATTCGTCCCCCTCTCTGGATTTCCATTCCTCTGAGTAGTGGGCCCAAGGCAAAGATTTTGGACTAGTTCCACATCAAGTCTGCTTTTCCAACTTAAGTGGGCATATCTATACCAAAGTTATGTGTTGGGACACAAAGTCAGGAGAGATAATTTATTCCCATGTAAAGAAATAATAATTCTTCTGACTTTGAGAAAATAATTTTGCTCAAGAGCAGCTGATCACAGCATCATGTTTGGACATTTTGGTGGTGTTCCACTTTTAATCATTTACTACGAAGTTTTATTACCTTCCACTATCTAGCTCGAGTTCTCAGACAAAGCTTACTTGTTTGTTTTATTTTAAAAATCTTTCTGGCTTTTAATAATACTGATACAGATTCAGCTGTTTGTCAACACAATTATGGGATGAGCAGTCTTAAAAAAACTGTTTTCATTTAAAAATGTCTGTTTTCAGGCACACAAGCTCAAGAAGAGAGGCTCTTACATTTTGTCAGTCGAGTATTTTTCAAAGTGCTCAGCAGTACCTGCCTTTCCAATGGGAACTGCTTACTACTGAGCACTTTGGAAAATCTGTCCTTATCTGTTTGTTTGATAATGCACGGGTCAACTGTCATGCCTCAACAGTGTCACTTCCTTGTGAGGACTTTGTCTGTTCCCTATTCTTTTTCCCATGGTCCTGATGAAGTGTGTGCCTGACTTGCTCATCCTCCTACATGAGGTTCCTCAGAAACTCATTATTGATGAGCTTTATATTGGGTTCAAGGGGGAATACCTAGATACTGATGAACAAGTTACTGTTCTTGTGGGCTTTTGGCCAACCATGCTAACATTAACAAATTCCAGTTCAAATATTTACCCTTGTACTGCAGTTTTTTCCCCAGGCAGAGCTGTCTATCATTCTATGATTCTATGATTTAAGTAGGGGCTCTACCCAAGAAGATTGCAGACTGGAACATGTTACAGTGAAGGAACTGTATAAATCAGCTTTTTGTAAGGTGAACAAGTTCTCATTCTTTCGTCTCATAGCTAAAATTTTTTAAAAGTATTAATTTGCTTAAGTCCTGTTATTTCTTAAAAAAATATGTTTAGAAATTGGACCCCTGGTGCATAACTGCCTATGTTAAAAAATTGTTATTTGGACTAAGATTTTTCTTGTGTTCCACAGGCTATTACAGTGTTTTATTTATATGCAACCATTGCTTCTGAAAAATGCAGTCTTGTGCACTAGCTTTCTATATTCTGAAGTCATGGACAACGTAAGTGAGACTGCAGGGCTTTTTCTGTACATACAAACAGAGAAATAAAAAGCACTTACACTTTTCACCAGTGTACTTATTAGATTCTTTGCAGGAAAAGGCTTTAATCACATTTTGAAAACTAGTATTAAAATATATATCAGTTTTTAAAAGTTCATAAAAGTTCCTCTGTTTCTCACTTGCAGACCCTCTGTGGGCTAGATTGTATGCCATTTCTGCATGCATGCTCTTCCAGTTGCTTTCATGAAGTATTTTACAAGTACTCTCTTAGACCAATAAAATTTGAACTTTGCTTTGCACATCCCCTTTTCATACAATTGGGGTATGCCCAGTCCATCAAATAGGTGTTTTAGAAAAGCTTACAGGTAGTGAGAGTTAATTGTAGAATCACTGAATGGTAGGGTTGGAGGGGACCTTAAGAGATCATCTAGTTCAACCCCTCTGCAGAAGTAGGTCAACATAGATCAGGTCCCACAGGAACATGTCCAGGTGGGTCTTAAAGACCTCCAAGGAAGGAGACTCCACAACCCCTCTGGGCAACCTATCGTCTCCTCCAGGCTAAACAGTTCCTGCAGCCTTTCCTCGTAAGGAAGATGTTGCAGTTTCCTGATCATCTTGGTTGCCCTGCGCTGTACTCTTTCCAGAAGTTCTCTATCCCTCTTGAGCTGTAGAGCCCAGAACTGGACACAGGACTCCAGATGAGGCCTCACCAGGGCAGAGTAGAGGCAAAGAAACTCCCTCAGCCTCCTGGCTGCATTCTTGATGCATCCCAGGAGGCCACTGGCTTCCTTGGCCATGAGGGCACATTGCTGGCTTATGGTTAGTTTATTGTCAACCAGGACTCCCAGTTAATTGATGAAAAGCCTTTTATGCTTTGTTTGCCTCAGTCTTCAAATCCATTTCTCAATGGAGATCAAATTTGCATTTTCACACCGTGGTTCCAAAGATAATGCCTGTTGTTAGTATTAGAAATTTTTATACAAAATCATTAGTAATTATTGTACAAAATATTCTGGTTTGGGCATTTCTTTCACTGTTGTGTCAAGCATCTTTTCTTTCAGGTAAAGATTTCACTGATAACAATGTATCCAGCTTTTTTCCAGTGTCAGGGTCAGATCTGTTTCCTCAGTGTGTAAAAGTATTCATGTAATATATATTCAAGGTAGAGACCGGGGAAAGAGAGGAAATTCTTGTAGCGCAGAACGATTGAAAAATGTAGGGTGATATATGTCTGCAAAAGCTTCCTGTTCTAATATTCCTGGTGTACTGTAGCAGTATTTCACTCTATTAGATAATTTGAGGTATGGGTTGGGATGATACTGCATTCAGGTCTGAAAATCACTATTGAGTGTAAGTGAAAACAAATTTATCAAGCACAGATTCATTAATGGAAAATTCAGGAGTAAAAAGCTATAATATATTTTTAAAAGCCCATGTGCATCGGTACATTTAGCCCTTTGCTTTTTCAGCTAAGCCGATGGAGGGAAAAGGAGCAAATCTTCACAGATCTCAGTCTTGGCAGAGTCATGAAAGACCTTGTTATTTGTGATGTCCTTCAGGTTTTCTGTGTTGATCTGTCCTGGAGAGGCTTGCTAATAAAGGCCTCCAGCCTTGGTCATTTCAATCTGTTTAAATGGAGAAGGGTGATTAAGAATGGACTTGTCAAAAACACTGAAGTGAGGAGGATTATTTCCATATAAAATCAATAGTCACATGCTCTTGGCTGACCTGGCAGTTTTTCTCACTTCTCCTCCAAGGAGAAAGAAAGCATGAGCCAGGTAAGAAGCTGGTTTTGAGGGCTATTTGCACACCTTATTAATGTTATCTCTATATCTGGCTGTTTATGTGGCCTCCAGTTGAGAGGTGGTCAGGGATTTTTCTTTTTTCGGATCCTTTTCTTTTTAAAAAAATCAATATCCTTGTTCAGTGGTTTTCTTGGGTGGTAAAAACAATGGGGTAATACTGTAAGTGATACATTATTCTATAGATGAAAACTGGAGTTGCTATCTGAAGGAAAAAGCAAATATCTGAGGAAGAGAGCATAAAGGGTATTGATGTGTTAGAAGGACAGACTTCTACATCTGTCACAGGACTACATATGCCCCACGAAAATGTGTATGTGGCAGGTCATGAGCAGTGCCATATGGAAGTGATCCAAGTTACAAGTCCTTACAGAAGACAGAAAAGTAGTGAAAGCAGTCTGGGAGGTGAAATGTTGTCTGATGGCTATGGGCATCAGTGCTTCAAAGAAGAAAAAGTAAAGGTCACCAAAATAAATGAGAGAGTGGATAGCATATAATAGTGTTCACAGATTGTGTTCTAAGGATAGATGGGATCATTTTGATCACCAACAAGATGCTAGTTAGCCAGTCTGAATGAACTTCTGTATACAATCCATAATTCTTTTCTAAATAAATCCAGTGTTGAATTAAAGACTGGAAGAATCGCAGGTAGATTGTAATCAACACATCATTTGGACATCTCATCAGTTGACTTTGTATTGGATGTAGGAGTCATACAGAGTAGGCAAGCAGGAAAAAAAAAAGGCCTACTGGATTTGTTGTTGGTCTTTATTTTAGTGATCCCATAATCACTGTGGCTTGCATCCAGTTGTCACAGTTGTGCAGCTCCCAGAGCCCCGTGTGATTTGTTCTGGTTGGTTGGTGCTGTGTTTTGCCTGGGTAGAGGAGCAGGGTAGGACACTCTCTGCAGTGTGTGTTATGCCATGGCAAGACCTGTGAAGACTTACTGTGGCCTTTTTTGACTTCCCTTGACCAGTATTTCTAGTGGACACAAATGGTGGGGATTTTTCCCTCTCCTAAGAATGAACATCTAACCCCAAGCAGGGAGCATGGCTTGCAGCAATAGTAATATAAGATTGGTAACTATGTTCAGAGATCGTTAAGTATGTTTTTGCTAACAAATGTACACTAATCATCATTATTTGTGTTCACAGACTCATCTACGTACAAAAACAATGTAATTGTCATATATATTATGCATATTTCACTTTCCATGAGCAACAGAGGATATGAATGTATTACAGCTTTCACCTGGAGGGTTCGGTCTGTTAGCATAAGATACCAAGAGTTATGAATTTAGCTTGGGAAGTCCTTGGTTCATCTGCTTTGTGTGTTGGAGGAGATGGCATCCTGAACAAAAACATGATGAATGAAATTTAATGCACAAGAATGTTTACGGAAAGCAAAAACATGAATAAAGGAATGCAAGAGGTACTCCCATAACTGTCTTTGATTATCTATTGCACTATTTTAAATAGCAGACATTTATGGAAAAAAGAAAAGACAAACTTTTATTTTCTTATACCATAAGTCATTAAAATGAAGAGAAATAGTAACACAAGACCTCAGCAATTAGTTATTGTATGCTAATAGCTATACTTGCAGCATCCTGTTTACTACTGTTCCATCCATTAAATAGTTTGCTTAAAAGATTTATTATACTGTTATATTAACATCAGCTGGAAAATGACAAGGTGTTTTTAGATCACTAACTCAGAAAAAGAATAGGCACAGTTAATGCAAATGTATGTATGTAAGTAATTGGCAGGGTCTGTCCAGGTGCTGTGTGCAGTGATTTGGAGCCCAGGCAGGAGGTGCCTCATCCCTGGTTCTTTGGGCACCCATGCAGACTCTGAAGTGATAGACTGCCTGACGTAAGGAGTGGAATAAGTTTGAGACCTTGCGACTGAAGTTGCTGTTTGCCCTCTGTTTACCCTCAGTTGGGTTGGAGAAGAGGTTCAAGGTACAGCATGAGCCGTATATTTATGAAAAGTTTGTAAAGGAGGCTTTTGAGAGAGGAGGAAGGACTGACACACAGCACTGCTCGCTGCATGGGAAACTGTTTATGAAAGCAGAGAAGGAAGGTGTAGCTGATGCCTGTGGATTAGGTAATCGTAGCTGGTGGTAGCTGATGCGACTTTGAAAACATTAAGGTGGACATGTGGTTGTGCTAAGCTGAGAACTTAGTACTGAAAACTAGTCCATGAGTCCAGTGGAGTACAGTAGGAGTTAATAGACGTGGAAGAGAATAAGACTAAAAAATGCTGTTTAAAAGAGATACAGGGAAAATCCTGTTCTCTTCCATCAGCCATACTTCCCTCCCTTCCTGCTTTTTACTGTTATGTGTCCTATTTTTGTGACAAAATGGGCAGAGCCTATGAGAATCACCACCAGTGGAAGCCATCGACATGGTACTTCCCCAGCTCTGCAGCACTGGAGAAGTGCTGCTGCACTGGAGGCAGCAGCCAACATCCCAGGGATGTCACCATCCCCTTCCTGCCTGCACGTTGGGACAGGTTGCTGTGGCTTCTGCCTTTGGCATGTGTTATTAGCTCTTGTAACGTATTGATTACAAATAGCCATCAGCTTAACTACTGTAGGAAAAGGAAAGAAAGGTACAGAACATAAAACATTTGTTGGTTATGAACAGAAAATAAATTATGCCCTTATACAACCTCAGAAAACTGTGCTTGTTTCACCTCTGTCTTGCTCCCCCTAGTCTGCCTCAGACTCCATCATGCTCAATGCTTTAATATTTTAAGGGAGTGAATGGAAGGAGGGAGTAGTGGTGGTGTACCACAAAGGACTATTTATACAGATGAATTGGATTGCTTTCATACATTCTTCTCTGGGTCTCTGACAGATGTTGAAGGACTCCTGTATTTTTATTTCCTGATGAAAGCCCCAGAAAGCCCATCATTCTTTCAGTTACTGTTTATGATGGGAATCTTTTGCACTTCAGTACAGCTGGCAGGCACTAGAGCTTCACACCTTAATCATATTTTCCTTGTCAGCCTTTCACATGCTATGCTAAATGGGAGACTAGCAGAAAATCCTTTGAGCAATTACAATAATAGGATAATAATAATTATTGCAGTTCCTTGCACTTATATAGCGTTTGCAAGATTACAGTGAGATCCAACATAACGTTACCTCTGAAAAGGTGTGGATATCCTCTGCCAATGGCATTCCCTTGAGAAACCGCTCTCCACGGCCTCCGCTTCTTGCTCCCTTCTCTTTGGTATGGTCAAGCACGGATGCATTACCACCTTCCTGTTCACATCTGTGAGCAACTCACTGCACAAATAAAGTCATGAAAGACAATGTGAATGAGGGGATTCAGCAGCACAGAGGGTTCTTCACAGGTATGGCTATGAAAGACAGGAGAACTAAAGGGTGAAGTCTCCAGAGGGAGCATGTGTCGTGGTTTTGCCCAGCCAGCAATGAAGCACCATGACAGTCTCTTGCTCAGTGCCCCCCATTCACCCCCACCCTCCTTAGGACAGCAGAGGCCCCAGCAAAATGAGAGGAAGAAAGAGAAAACCAAGGACGTTGTGGATTGAGACAAGGGCATGGAGGGCTCACTGCCAATTACAGTTCTGGGAAAAACAGACTCCAGTACTCGACTTAGAGAGGAAAGTAAGGAAAGTTTATTCTACTACCTACAAGAAACAACAAAAAGCAAAAAGAGAGTAGGAAAATGAAAAAAAATACAACCAGCACTTTAAGATCTCCCTCCCCCATCCCTCCTTTCTTTCTGGGCTCAGTTTCCTGCTCTTGCTATCTCTATCTCCTCCTCCCCCTCGCTTCGCGCTCTCTTCCAACTCCTTGCACCACCACCAGCTGGAAAAGAAAGAAGAAAAAGCAAGAAGGAACAGGAAGAACCCTCCTCTGCCCTCTTAAAAAGTGATTGTGGAGGCACTCAATTGGCTCAGCCCCAGAAGTGGGTCTGGCTCAGAGCTGGGGAGAGTTTCAAGCAGCTTCTTACAGGAGCCATTTTTATAGCCCCTTCCCCATTACCAGAAGCGGCTCCACACAAAACCATGACAGCATGCTTATATGAGGAATTTTCTTTTCTTGACTGCACATTATGTAGTTCCTTAGGAGCATTAGTGAGTTAGATGTGTGCAACCAAAAAGATAACACACAGATGTAACTTTAAGTCTGATGGTTTCCTAAGACACATGTAAAGATAATGCACTGTCTGCCTATCTGGTCCTGTCTGTGAAAGAAGTGTCTGCAAACTCTTGGATTTTCAATGCAGTAAGTTAGCAGTTTCCATCTACTGAAATAAAATCCTTCGGGGTCTTTTCCTGCCCCCAAAAAAGTGCTCCACATGTCATTAAAATTATGAAGCTCAACATCAGTCTTTCAAAATGTTGTACCTATTGTTAGTGCTGTGATGATGATAAGTTCCTTAATGATGTGTGTGACCATAATAAGTTGGTGCCATTTTTTTTTTTCACCAAGACAAAAATAACAAAGTGATTTAAAATTCTAGATTTTTTAATTTTCTTTTTGGTGGTGCAGCCTGTAACTTTCCATGTTAAAAACACAGAACAACTCCAGTTGGGGAATGAGTTCCAGTGGGAACCCACCCCTTTTTCTCACCTCTCTCAGTAGGTCCAAGTAGAGATGGATGCACCTAAAACTTACCAGAAGACAGGAATGCAGCAGACTATCTCCCTGCATCTGTGGCACAGGTGACTGAAAAAGCTGTATTTGTCACCCCAGTTCATGTGGCTATCCTGATGCTTTGACTTCAAGAGTGAAAATTACACCTCAAACTTCCTAAAATCTAGATATGTCATAATTCTGTCTCCTGTACAGCCAGTTGTAACCCAGTGTAGGCTCCCACAGAGGGCAGCCTAGATGTATCTGTTCCCAGTATTACATGGGAAGAAATGCCTTTGCTGGCAGCCAGTCATTCCTCATTGTATGAGAAGGCATATGTCAGAGGTTATGTTGTAATCCTTTTGAATCTCTTCTGTGGTCTTCTTGAACACACAGAAGATGTTTGAGTCCCTGATGTCATTTGGATCTAATCCCCTTGAACTTTTAACACCTGACAGTGGTCCCAAAAGACTGCAGAAGAGATTTGCTAGAGTTTCTTAACGTTTGTGACACTCCAGTGTCTGCCATGGTAATTCCATCTCAATTTGTCTGTTCCACAAGGAGAGCAGAAGAGACAATAGCAGGCAACATGGGCCTTTCTGGGACCTTTTTCGCCTGTACCTACACCCAGTCCAGGAGAGCACCTACCCAGGAAGGGCACTGATCTGTTCTGCTTTTTGCTACACAGGGAGCAAAACAGGGGTGGGACTTGCATTCATCTCATCTGGGGCCTCCTATATGTATTTATGACTTATGTCTGCACTCTGTCACATATCTCTTCAAGAGAATTTGTGTTAACAATTTAATTTCTGGAGCTCAAATTGTTTGTTTTCTTAGGAGAGCTCCTCGTGTCTAAAATTATGCACTTGGTTGACTGTTTTTTTTACCAAGAAAGGAGGTTTAGGATAATAGAAACAGGTCACTGAGACAGTGTAACAGCACTTTGGGATGGTGTCTGCAGAAGCTGACACATGTAGAAACAAATTATTTGGTTTCTTCCATGTACACATAGAGAAGGCTTAACAAAACATTTAAATACCTTTAAAACTCTAGTTTGCTTTATGTTGACAACTGTAAACATTTAGAAGATGTGTTTCAAGAAGAGACTTTTAAGACATTTGATGCATCACACATCCTGGTAGGGCAAATTGTGATACTGTACTAGAAGCATGGATGCGAATTAGTTTACTTGGACCAAGTTGTTAATTTCTGGTTGAAAGTGTTGCCCAGAAGTCTGTGTAAATGTGTAGAGCTAAAAGAGAGCTGTCCATCTGTACATGGCATTTCCATACTTCTTTCAGCTAATTCAATGATCGAAATGCTAAATCTAGCACTCAGACGGCTTTTGGATTTATGGCAGTCCCTGAAGGACTTTGACTTACAGTTATTCATATAGGTAGTTTTTAAAATTTATGACAGAAATAATAACTCTGTGATCATATTCATCCTATTGCTTATTTAGAGCATCAAGCATGAGAATAAAAAAATGAGCAGCTGGAAATTCCTGGGGCAAAGCTTTGTCTCAGTGCTCTGCTGTCCGTCACACAGTTTGGAAGCCAGAGACATTTCAGAGACTTCAGACAATTTTCAATATTTGCATAGATGGAGAACCAAAGTGAAATTTGGCTCAGAGCAGCAACTAGTATATTTAACTGTACTTTAAGTGTTCTGCTTACCTCTTTCCACTTAATTCTTGTTTTCCACTGTTTGGGATGTGCATGTGAGCTGGAGAAGCATTGAGCAAGTCATCTCAGTCCCACGTGACATCCTCACAGGATAATAATGATCCTCAATTTGTTCTGCCCCTCTCACTGCTCCATTGTCTGCGGTATTGCCTAGAGCATGCTCTGGATCTCAAGAGGTTACAGCAATCTCTTGGGTCCAGGCAGTAATGAGGGCATCTTGGAAAAATGAGAACAGGCAGTGGGAGACAAGTGGAGCCAGGTCTCAGTGAAATGTACAATATAGTGTTGCCCTGCCTTCTCCCTTCCCTCTCAGGCCATCGCACCAAGCTTTATGAAGGGAACCTGCCAACAGTACTCTTTAATCAGAATTGATATTAGGGATGATTTCTATATTTTACTTAATTTTTTAGTCATACCCCAACCTGGGTTTTCCATGCTCCTATGTATATATCTATTGGAAGTGTGATGTCTTCCAGCACCCAGCAATGGGGAGAAGGACATGGAGCACAAGAGGGCAAGGAAATACAGTATTTCCTGGGAAGAAGTGGAAAATGAAAATCAGATTTCTTCTGTACTTGTCCTTAGGGAGAGTCTTTCCTCAGGTTGAGGTCATGTTTTCACTGAAACACTGTTAAAGTAGTTTTTCTCTTAAGGACTAAGAAGCTAACTGTAGCATAAACTTTAGACATCAAACAGCTTTCTTGTAAGGGAAAAGGCTTTTAATAAAAGTCAACGGCTTTCGTTTTAATTTGTATCTAAAGCAGTCTGTAGTCAGTTAGAACTGTGACCTGAAGGAAAGCCCTTCTGTAGAGAAGGCAGAAAATATCCTTAAATTAATGACCTTTTCACATTCATATCCTTGTAAGAAGATTAGTGATGTGACCAAGTGTGAGCAAGGTGAATGAGTTTCAGGTATGATTGGGATGATGGCCTTGCTTTGTTGGTGGTGTTTTTTTTGTTGTTTGTATTAAATCTCACATTCAAAACCAAGAATCTACCAATTAAATCTCACAAATCTTGACAAGAATGTAAACCTTCAAACTGAGTAAACTTGGGCAGAGCGGGTACTTTCCATTTCTGTGAGGCACACCAACCAGTGTGGCTATTGTTTTGCATTAATGTTGTTTCAGAGAATGGTAGTTTGAAAGGGACCTCTAGAAATCATCTAGTCCAGCCCCCTGCTAAAGCAGGTTCACCGTGATCAGGTTGCATCCAAATGCTTCCAGGTGGATTTTGAAAACCTCTAGAGAAAGAGACTCGACAACCTCCCTGGGCAACCTGTGCCAGGGTTTCCTCACTCTCATAGGAAAGAAGTTTCTCCTCATGTTCAAGTGGAACTTCTTGTTTTCCAGTTTGTGTCCATTAGCCCTTGTGCTGTCACAGAAAAAAAGACTGGCCCCATCTTGTCAACACCTGCCCTTTAGATATTTAGTGTTGATTAGATCCCCTCTTAGTCTTCTCCAAGCTAAATAGCTCCAGGTCTTGCAACTGTTCCTCATAAGCCTCCTAATCATTTTGGTAGCCCTCCCTGGACTCTCCAAAAGTTCTCTATCTCTCTTGAACTGAGGAGCCTAACTGGACATAGTACTCGACATGTGGCTTTACCATGGTAGAGTTTGGGGGGGAGGAGAACCTCCCTCGACCTGTTGGCCACACGCTTCTTAATGCACTCCAGAATGCCATTGGCTTTCTTGGCCACAGGGGCACATTGCTGGCTCATGGTTAGTTCATAATACACCAGAATTCCCAGGTCTCTTTCCGCAGAGCTGCTCTCCAGCAGGTCAACCCCCAGCCTGTACTGGTGCATGGGGTTGTTCTTCCCAAGGTGTAGGACTCTGCGCTTGTCCTTGTTGAACCTCATGAGGTTCCTCTCTGCCCAGTTCTCAGCCTTTCAAGATATCACTGAATGGCAGCACAGCCTTCTGGTGAGTCAGCCAGTCCTCCCAGTTTGGTGTCATCAGCCAACTTGCTGAGGGTACACTCTGTCCCCTCATTCAGATTGTTGATGAAGATGTTGAACAAGACTGGACCCAGAACCGATCCCTGTGGGACCCCAATGGCCACAGGCCTCATGGGCCATTAATGACCTGCAGAGGAGCTGCTGCCTCACACCAAGACCTGTGAGTGCTCTAGCACAGGGTTTGTGGGACCCCTTGCTGTTGGTCACCAGTGTCCCTGCCATCACCCTCCCTGCCCCGGATGGCCTCAGGAAGGCACTTGCATGCACCTGGATAACAGACAGGCCCGGTTTGAGGATGAGGACAAAGCCAAGGAGGGCTGCAGCTGTTTGAGAATATTGGAGCAAACCCACACTACTCTCAGGCCTGTGCTGTTGCAGGCTATGCTGAACAGGGCCCACCTCTGCACCTGGCTGCTGGGCCTGAGGTCCAGACAAGGAGAGGCCCAGTGCCTGTCTATGCATGACCTGACAGGGGAGGGAGCCGGAGAGTGGGGCTGGAGAGGGTATCAGCTCTTCTCCCATAGAGGTAGGAGCCTATAAACACTGACTACCAACCTCAGGCTTACTGCAATAAGTACTGTCATTAAAAGCTCAATTTCAACCACTCAGGTGAATGTGACTCCAAAAATAGGTGATTTCAGAGGGAAACTTTCATCCCTTTTCATAAGCAAAATAGCTAGTGTATGCCTTGAAATTACGTGGGATTTTTTCTTGCTCTTCAGGGTTAATACACCTTGGTTGTGTTGTAAGAGCATGTCTGCTAGGTGTTGCTAGCAAGACTTCTTGAAATGCTGCCAGCAGACTTGGAGAGCTACATACCTTGCTTTTAACACAGAGTGACAGTTTCACATCACACATCGTGCCACTGCATAGCCAGGATTGTAAATACCAAATTTTAATTATCTAGTATATTTATAATTCATTAATAGAAGGTAGACTAATAGACCAGGCTGGCTTTGCAGTGCAAGAGAGATAAATGGAAGATGGTGCATAGATAATAGATGTGAGCGTAGAACATGTGGAATTTTTCTTTCCTCCATTTTATCTTACTGCAGCTATTTTACTTCAGCTCTCAAAGTTGTTCCAGAAAGAGGGACTGGAAATAGGGCAAATGTACATTCATCACAAATGTTCAGAATTCTGAGTCTGAGTTTTAAGTACAATGTATACAGCAGTTCACAAAGCCTAGAGAACACAAAGCCTAGAGGAGCAACTGTAATGTTTTGTTATGTTTTATGGCAAATATTTCTCTAGTTATTTAACAGCACCCATTTAAACTTTGGATATATTGAATACAATATTTCTTAAGCATGTGCCTTCTAGTTGCTCTTGAATATCTTGAATATAAGTTCAATGTCCTCATGATAAATAGGGAACTGCTTATCAATTTGAGTAGTATGATAGATGATAGGTCATTGGTAAAATGACATAAAATCATACTTAGGTGGTGAACTTTTCACAGTCTTTCCCTTGTAAACATAAAACCATCTACTTCAACAATTCTTTTTCAGGATAAATGAAAAGTAGCATGTGGGAAACATAACGTATATGCAGCATAGAACATAGTCAGCTATAATCTAAGTCTAGGTAGCAAAATACGCACTTCCTAACAGTCAGGCTGGCTTTAGAGAAGTAAACACCTGTAAGAAAATGATGAGTACCTAATTTTATATCATTAGATATAATTATTATAACTGGGAATGCTTTTAACCTAAAGATGAATAAAAAGCACCAGTGCAATATATATATGTCCAAAGTTAGAAATAGCAGTTTAAATGGAAGATGTAGTGGTAGACAGAAAATAGAAATTTTCAATTGGTCCATAACATCCTTGTTTACTTGAGGAGGTGTCTTCAGACACCTTTGATGAAAATGATGTTTAAAACAATGTACTAATTGTGTGTAGGCTTAGTGGCAGATAGGTGTTCTGGTACTCTTTAATGTGATGGTTCCTCAAAGTCTGGACCAGGGCTTGAACAGGAGGCTGCCTGGCCCCCACCAGCCCCTGCGCCCAGACATTGGTGATTCAGTGATTCAGAGCAAGGCTGGTGTTCTGCATGACAGGCAGCCCATGCAGGCAGGGTGATAGGGGAGGCCTCTAATTCTTAACACCAGGCATAATCCAGCAGCTAGTGACCATGATGAGAGCTCCACATCACTGCTGCCACAGAGACCAGAAGTCAGCTGGGCTATTTTCTACCCATCAGGCATGTACGGCCTGATTTCTACCAGTGTTGTGCTGAGGATGCCCCAAAAAGCTAATGGGAGACATTGTTGCTCACTTTTCTAAAAAAAAAAAAAAAAAAAAAAAAGGCTCAATTTTTCTGTCAGCTGAGTCAACATACGTCAGAACCAGTTTATTTTGTCTGGAAAAAAGTCAGAAAGGTTTCTGCTGGAGCACATACGTGGATTCACCCAATTACAGAATCAGTAATTATGCAAAGTGACTTTAATCATTAACTCGTGTCTTGATTTTAGCTTGTAAAATGACCAGAATCAGACAACCTCCCCTTCTTTCAGAGTTTGTAGGAGCTGGAAATTTCAGAAACATTCGATGCCCAGCTAAATATGCTGTGTTTGTACAATGGCATATCCTGGTATGTACGGCAAAATGACTCTAGGTCCAGTTTTGGACAGTTTGATCATCTGTGTGGCAAAGACAGAAATTTCATTTTATCTAGATGTTCTCATCAGCAATGATCAGTTATTTTAAAAACTGAATACATTGAAACTTGAAGGAACTAAAATCAATGTTACAAACTATTCAGTGCCATTCATTAATTCAGGTCATGTTCCTACTGCCCATTTCTGACAGTTTAAGGGGACCCATTTATACCTCATAAATAAATTATTCCCTATCAGTGAAAAGTAAATGCTCTGGACAGCCAAGCTATCAGTGAAAATAATCATTGCTATATGACCTATCCAATGTGCATTTACTGATTCCACTTTAAAAACAGGGTACACATAGTATTGTTCTTCAAGGCCAATCTCAGACAAAATTTGTTTCATGCTTTCACAAAAAACATGTTTGAGTCAAACTCATTGCCATTAAGTGTATGTGTATAGTTGTGCATACATCCAGATGCTTATCTGAACAAAGCACGCAAAGCACTTCAGTGTTCTTCAGGCCAAAGCATTAATGTTTTACACGTGGGGAAAGAAGTGTGAAATGTTTTCTTGAAGCCAAGGAACCAGTTATGGGCAGGACTGAGAGGAACTAAATGTCCCGACTAGCTTCTTGACAGCGGGAGCACAACTTGAGAGCCATTTTCATACTTAGATAAAGGTGTAAGAAATTTCATGACAGTTGTGTTTTATGGTTGTCTTTATTCTCTATAAATGGTCTGAAAAATAGGAGATTTTTTTTAAAAACAGCAAATAAACTGTTACATGACAATCTATTACTAGTATAAAAATAAGTAAAAAATGATGCATATTTTCTTGGGTTTGTCTTATAGGTTTGTTATGAGCAATTTTATAGCCTTAGCAATATGTTTCATTTTCCCTAGTACCATTAAAGCTGTCATTTAACTTTCATGTGTGGTGTACAATTGCTTGTTGGTTTATCATCAAGTTTAAGATGATGTATTCCTGGAGCATGGTGTACACTTTTCCCTGGCAAACTAATTCCCTGATTGTAAAGGGCAAGGACAGTCACTGAGCTATTGTTTTGTTGTTCTGTTTTTACTTATTTTTATTAATTTATTAAATATGTAGTGTAAGCTTCTCACACATTAATCTTTGCCTGAAAAACAGTTTGAAAATAATTCCTCCGTTGTCAGGCTGTTGTTTAAGGAAAATTAATGTATACATGTTGAGTTTTTAATCACAATTGAAGTATGGAATCAATTGTTTCTGTAGATTGGATGAACATTCAGATTTTAAAAATAATGGTGTAAATTAGTTAATTTCATATATTTTTACTGCATTTCCCCAATAATACTTATATGTAACAGATTCGGCACAAGCAAACAAATGGATGTTTTCTTTGCATGACGAGTGGGAATCTTTTCTGAAGAAAAGTGAGTGCAAAAAGTTTGCACAGATTCAAGTACAGTTAGCTGTGCAATGGGGGAAGAGATCCATGAAGCCAAACCACCCAGAAACACTCAGGAGCTGTAACTAGTGGAATGCTGAGAGAACACTCAAGGGAAATATTCACTTCTGGCCACTACTGGAGATAGATGGACCCTTTGCCAGAGGCAAAACTACCATTCCTATTTTGGGAGATATTTCCAGTCCCATTGTTATTATAGACTCTTATGTGATACTGTGCTAACATAAGGACAGGCTTAGACATGATGGCAAAACAATGTCTTTGGACTAGTGAGACTGACCCCTTTGTGCAGTTTCCTGGAGACAGGAACATCCAGAGAGTGCTGCTCACACTGCTGAGTGCCTGCCCTGTGCAGGTGGTGGCATGAGAGGCAAAGATGGGAGAGGCTCAGACCCGGTGAAGCAATTATGAGATCAGCACGCACACTAGCACTAAGGAAAGCCTCACAGGTATTTCCAGAGGAGAATGTACCCTTTCTACTCCTAAACATCAAAGGATCTGTAGGGTTGCTGATTAGGAACGGCATCTTCTTTTACTTTAGGAAGGCATGGATAATTAATGATTTTGCGTTCTGATTAGAAAATTAACATTGCTAATGCTGTTACTAGATAACTGAATTTTGGTGTTATAAAAGCCTTTTGAAATGCAATTTGACAGAGCATATATCAGATTAAATTGGATTGATTATGGGAGTTTTGAAGTTGTTGATTTCTTTGAGAGCTCCGTTAACGAAGCATTATATTGTAACAGAACTCATTAACAGCACTGTTCTACTTAGCGAACAGCCCATTACCCTCAATGGCTAATAAAGTAAAAACGTGAGATGCCATAGGAAGCAGGGTAGGACAGGATACTCCACTCTGTCCACTACAGAACTTGGATCACAGTTCTAATCTTGTGGTCCTGTGGGGTCTTGTTTTCGCTGTCAGCTTGGGCTGGTAATGCTGCATTCCACAGACTGCTGTGATGAAGCAAGCATTGGTGGATTGTTGCAAGAGTACCACGTGGCACGATGCTGCAGTGACAATATTCTGTCTACTCAAAGATCTAGGGAAAATAATTGACACACCAGTAGACATGCTGTAACCCTCCCAAAATGGCAATGCGATAATTACCTGCATGTAGGTTTCCTCCGTTTCTTTTGGGTAAGGTACTTTTTTCACTAGAGACCAAAGCAACTGCATTGTACTCTGGAGTACCATGAATGAAATTAAAAATGTGTATTAAATATTAAAATGAGAAAGCCAGCCTCAAACCTAGTAGCTCCTAGAGGCTTTGTCTGAATACCAGAAGCTCTTTTAAATTCTTTTACAAAATTCCCTACCTTGAATCTTGGCCAAAATCTTATCAATCTATATATTCAAATCTTTGGAAGGAAAAAGCCTTGGCACCTCATTTCTGAATGTTAGTGCAGCACCTGTGGAGTTCCTTGCCACTTGCCCGTACATTGGTCCCATTGAAGGCAGTGGGCAACACAGAGGTACAATTTAAGAGTATCATCCAAATCCAATGGTGCACAGGTACGACAAAGAGTTATTTTGCATCTTTTGAGCTTTTTGATAATAATGATGATGCAGCAAAAGATGCTTGCACAGCCAACAGCTGAAAATAGCACTTTTAGAGGTCAAAAAATAGTAAAACCGATGGTGCTATCTGCTGCTACTTTTTGCAGTAAAATTGCCCTCCATGCAGATGTTTCCAGGTCCAGAGTTAGCTACTGTGGTTGCCTGGGAGCCCCAAAAAAGAAGTATCCTGCAGAGGAGACAGCTAATAGGGAAAGTATATTATGTTTCATCTTTATTGTCATTGTGGTGTACATGGTGTACTTCATTAGGCTTAGGAGAGAATACAGATTTTTTTTTTTTAAATTTTATTCTCTGAGGAGATTTTTGAGGGTGGAAGTATGATTAGGGATGTGAGAAATTATGTATTTTCTGGAGGTTTCTTTATTTACTTGCCCCAAGCATGCCTGCATGATCTTGACTGTAAGAGGCAAAATCTGAGCTCAGGAGGGTTGATAGGTCTGAGAGCAATAACCCAGAAAACCTAAATGCACCTGTCAAAGACAGATAAGAGTACAGGTCTTTCAGCTGCCCTTATTGAGAGGATCTGCATTTCTGTAGTTCCGGAATTGTGTCAGCCCAATTTCCTCTCTATTTTATTGCTTTTCAGTAACACAAAATTCTTAGGAGTGTCTGGAGGCTTGCAACTCCTGAAACATAATTCAAATCATTTGCCACCACAATTGCAGTCACCGTCCTAGAACATTGAAATTCTGCCTGCACTGCAGGGTGGAGGCAGTAGCTAATTTAATTTTTTTTAAAAACCTTAACAACAACAAAACAGCAAGTCACAACACCACTGGCATTTGATGTTAGACTCCTCTTAGACTAAATTTTTTTATAAATGAAAATGGTTTTACACAGATGTATTTAGACTGAGTTCATTTGGATTTATCTGAATTTACACTGAGTCACATCTCTCTTAGCAAGTTCTAATTTTCAGTAGTTTGGATTTGACTTTGAAAAGTATTCTATACACACAAAGTTGGAGACTTGTGAAGCTGGACCTAGAATCAAGTAAAATTTTAGTTTCATTTAGAAAGAAATATATCAAAACCAAACTAAAAGCATGCTTCTGAATTAGGAAGTCATCTGTTTTACTGTATTTTAACCCCCCCCCCCCCCCCCAAAAAAAAAAAGAAAAAAAAAAGAAAAGGAAAGAAAAGAAAAGGTTAATTTCTTTTGAGGAGGAGCAAGTGAAACAGGGAGATGAAAAATGGTTAAAAAAAAAAGAGCCAGCAGATGCATGAAAGGGTGAAAAAGCTGTTGTTAATGTAATCTCTTTCATTCAAAATAACAAAAGAGTGCACAAAGCAGGTGGAAAGAATTGACTGCCATGAGTCAAATGGGAGAGTAAGAAAAGCAATTCCAGGGCACTGCAATGTGAGAGTAGTTGTGCAGCCTGGACCAAACTCCATCTAAGTGTCATTCTGCCTCTAACAATTGTTACTGGAGAATATTTATAGAAAAAAAAGGCCTGATCATTGTTCTGTGGCCTGTACAGTTTCTGTGGAATTGTGGAGCCAATATGTGTATCCATGCAACGTTAACTTACTCCATTGGTTTATCTGTCCTTCATAACTTTGTCTAATCCCTTTCTCAATTTGTGTGTCCCTTTCCTTCCAAAGTGTCCCTTTCTTTCTTTGAGTTACGAAATGAATGGGAAGGAGAGATCTCTTCAACTACTGGCAGTTGCTTTTACAGAATTTATGCAGAAAGCTACATCAAACTGACTGATTAAATGAGACAAAATGTTTTCTACAAGATACTGTTTAGCCAAACATACAGATCTGTTGCTATTGAGACATTCATTAATCCGTTTAGATTTTGCAAGTTTGTTTGGCAGCTTGCTCTCTTCTTGTCTCTTTCCCCATCTCCTTATGAAGATATAGTTAGATAATCTAATACCAAAAAGGAACTGACAAAGAAGTTTATTTTTTTTTCAGAAGTCTCAGATGACAGGATTTGTACTGTGGTACTCTTTGGTGTACTCCAATTTGTATGACATTGGTAAAGGGCATGGAATAATCCAAGCACTAGCACTACAAGACTGAGTCTTATTAATAATCTCAAAATATACAGTTAACTATTAAAATTGTACTCTTTACCCAACTATGAAGTTGCTACAGTGCTCTCTGTCTCCTTGCGATTTTTATGACTGCTTGGTCGTTCAAAACTCAAACAACTACCTCTTGAAGTCATTCTAGATTTGTCAGAGGCCTTTGAATAGCTGTGATTTGATTAAAAAGGTAAAATTGTCTGTAATACCTTTGACATCTTTTCCTGAAAGCACAGCACTAAAATTTGGAAACATAGGAAGTGTTTAAAGACTTCCTTTTTGAAACTGTGCTTTTATGATAAGTAGATACAGAAGAATTTAAAATGATATTACAATGTCTGTACGGATGATCAAAAATGCAAATTATGTAATAAGTGGGCACATATATTTTATGTTATGTCAGTGAAGGAAGACCAACCAGCAAAGTGAGCAGGGACAGCACAGAGATGTTGAAGTCTAACCCTATGATGTTACAAGTAGCTGTTCTCTACCAAAGTGGAGGAATCTACTTTCTTTGAGAAAGAGTAGAAATTCCTTTGCTTGCTTTAATCTCAAATTTATTCACCACTTAATAGAGATCAAGAAATAATCCTGATGACAGACATTTTAATCAGATCATTTAGATTTTACTTTCTCTATTTATTCTGTATTTTATCACCGCCTTTCTAATTAGGAAGATACCCATGATAAGTGAGAAAATTTTACCTGCATTGCAGGTAGAATTAGCTAATAGAATAGAATAGCTAATTTTTACCTTTTTTTTTTAAAAGCCCCAACAAGAACAAACAAAAAAAAAAAAGCGAGATGCAACACTGATGGCCTTTGATGGCTGGAATACTGGGGGCTTTGGGTTGATTTATTTTGAAGCAGCAGAAGACAACTAGAATGACCATGAATGTTCTCATTAATGTTTAGCAGTCATTTATTTTTGTAGAAGTCATTAAAGGAAAAACAAAAACCTACAGACTTTTTTATGCCATGCCAATTGATAAGATGGGGAGAGAATTTCTTATAATATAAATTTGTACAAAGCCAGAGCTCTGTCTTAAAAGTGATGTAAGTTGACCATCATCTATGATGTGCAGTTTTTACTCCTTTTTCCCTTTTTATCCCCCCTCTACAAAGCTAACACATATCCCATAGTGGAATTTTACCTTTCAGAATTACATGTGGTAATCTGTGAAGTAAAAGTTTTGGATATTTCAGAGTACAAATGTAGCACAACAAGTTGCTTGCATCCTTTCTTCATTACCACCTAGACTGTTTCAAAAGAAATACAAGAGGTTTGTTTCCCACTTGGACAGGCATCTGGTTGTGTGGACAGTGGATGAGACTGATTCTACATTAATAGTCTCAGTAGAATTAGACAGATGTATTAGTAATCTTGCTTCAGTCTGTGTGCTGACAAGCAATGCATGAGAAATGAAGAGGTCTCTCCAATGTGACCCTACAGTAGAGTGCTAATGAATAGAGATGTGCATTATTAGTTGATAGTACATACCAGAATTGGAAAAAACAAATGCAATTTAAGGTGTTGCTTACATATATAACATTGTAGCTACTTTATTGTGGGGAATAGTAAAGAAATGGAACTTCTTTGCTGGGCCTGTATAGCTAATGTTTTCCTTGTTTTTCAAAGGATTTATGCTTTTCCAGGAAAAATATAGAAGGCTTCAAGAAATTATTGTTCCTAGCTTTACAATCAAAAAACCAGACTATATGACCTGTAAAAATGTTTCCATTTAAATTACAGTATGGATGAACAGATAAATATTTAACAAATGAACACCATGTTCACTTAATGGTAAACATTTTACCAAGAAATGCAAATGCATTTTTGATTTGAGTTTTATCATCCTCCACTGCTACACTGCTACCTGAGAATTAATAGACAAACTGTTTGCTGTCTCTTTAACATATGCTAGCAGTCACAGAATCACAGAATCTTAAGGGTTGGAAAGGACCTTGAAAGATCATCTAGTCTAACCCCTCTGCCAGAGCAGGACCACCTAGAGTAGATCACACAGTAACTCATCCAGGTGGGTTCTGAATATCTCCAGAGAAGGACATTAACCCTTCTTGTGATTTGAAATTGCAACAAACAGGGAAAGAAAAACATGAGATAAAATTTCAGATGTGGAACACTGTGATCCACGGTAAAGATGGTTGTCACAGGGCAGTGGGTTCAAACCAAATGGCACACCACTTCAGTCTGGCAGTGCTGATCTTGATGCTTAGGTCAGCATTGCTAACATCCACAATGCAGCCAGGCACCAAGGCAAAGGGAGATACCACCAAATCAGATACAATCTTTTTCTGCAGTATAGTGGCTGGTGAGATTAATTTTCCACTGCTGCAGACTCTAGTTGTGTGCGGGCAGGTTTTCGCTAAATGGTCACCAGGAAAATAAGTGTGAAAGGGGAGGTGTGATGAGCTGCTTATTGAAAGTGGTGTGTGGCAGGGAGAACAGCTGGTGCTCTGTTCCCTCAAGAGATCTGTGGCCCTTGGAGCAAAGATGTTTAAAGACAGAACTGTAAAGACATCTAAGGAGTTAGCAAAGTATTTAATAAGCCATACTACTTTAGATAAAAGTTTATCCCTCTCGACTTTTGACAAAAGATGATAATTAGTGCTCTTTTGAATTGTCATCTTTACTGTAAACCTTTTTTTGCCTCGGAACACCTGGAAGCTTTGGGTCAGTTCAGTAAACCTTCCTGGCATAAATTTACAGTATTTATTGTTTCACTTCCCAAAGATTCTTTCTAAAAGCAAACAGAAATTTCTTTCTGTAAATGCTCACTTCATAATTCTTTTAATCATCAATTTAAGACTTTCCATGTTACCGTTTTATTGATTTAAAGCGTTTTGTAATTTTCCATGTAAGTCTCAACGTTTCATTAAGTCCCTTCAAACAAATAATATGAAGAATCACTTCATAAAATGAATTTTTTTTTGTTGTTACTGAATAAAATATGTTTAGGATAGGGAACACCTAGTTATTAGCAGAGCATAAAATCATCAATCAGTTTTAGTTGACCAGCTAATTCGAGGAAACATCTGGTCTGTGATCTGCATGTCCCTCAGATGACTGAGGAAGCCAAGAAAAAGTGCTTGGAAGACAAGCGGTCTTACAAGTGCAATGCAGTCTAAAGTGATTTGATTTCTTCCTACTGAAAATGATAGCAGCCTGGTCTATCAGATTGCTCAGAAGGGGTTATGTTCAGGTTACATAGGTATGCGAGGACGCCAAGGCTTACTCACATCTGGAAGCATAGCAGATGGGATTCTAATCCTCCCATCAAAAGTAGTTTATTGAAATGTCATTACCTTCAATGAGAATAAAAGTTAGTCCCTAATCTATATTCTGAAACCGATAAATTTGTGGAAATAGACAGAGGATGTAAGTAAATTCTTTTGGTAGCTGTACCTTTCAATTTACTTTAGTTTGGTTTCAATGAGAATTTCCTTGAGCATTTGCAAGTACATTCCAGTGAGGCTAGTGCTAAAGAAAGGATAAATTCTGGATCCCAACTTATGGAAGGGTTTATCTCATGTAATTGTCTATATTTTTACAATGTTTTAACTTGATGGTTCACGAGATAACTTCCATATATTTCTGTGTTTACCTCAGATTTTCAGAGGAATTTATTATTTAAACAACTGCAGTAAAAAGCATGGACAATATGTGGAAAAGACATCTAGACCAGACAAACTGCATACATTTTTTCACCTGTTTGGCAATGACTTTTCTGGCTGATCTCCACGTAATGGAGATCCACTGAATCAGTGTCCTGAGTGGTACACCTTTACTTGCATGAGTGATGTCATTTTAGTGCTTCTGTATTGCAGGATTTTGAAGACTGAATATGTAAATTTTAGAGCAGTGAAATGCAAGAGACTTAATTTTGTTTCTTTTTCTGTTTTTGCAGTAGATACTTTAGAATTCAAGCCTTGTTTCTGTTTATTTTTCAGGTTCCTGTAAAAAAAAAATCCTTATAAATGATAGCAACATGTGCATATACATATGTGTGTACACAAATGCTGGCATGCATGTGCCTGTATGTCGCACTCAATTCCCCATTTATTGATTCTTGTGCAATTTTGATGCTTTTAGTGAAATTACTGCAAATAATTTGGGAAGATAAGGACTGTTAAGGTAATAAAGGCTGTGTGCAAGGTATGCACCTTTTGCTTACACTTACAAAGATCAACATGTTCATGAGATCAGTTATACAGACCAAACTAAAAAGGCATAAATTTTCTCTGGCCTTAAACCATTTGCTGGCTGCAAGGTAGATGTGCTAGGACAAGCATGGAGAGCTGTTGGACTGCAGGACAGATCCCTTTGCCCTCCCCACTTCTAACAACTGGAGGAAATAATCCACGATCTGACCAAGATAGAATAGGAAAAAAAAGAAAGAAGTATCCCCATTGCTCTGGTGATGTCTGCCTTTCAGTTACACAACCTTTCCCAGTATGAAGGTATTCTCCACACCAGAAGTGTGGATGGAAATTAAAGGAACATTGTCAACCTCCCCATCTCATAGGGAAGCCAGGACTAAGGAGCCTTGGGTAGGAAAAGCCCTTGGCTGTTGTTTGTGATAGGAAATTTTCATACTGGGAAAGGTCATGTTATTGGCAATGGTTGGTGCTCCTGGACCAGCTCTGAGATGTGCAACACTTGGAATTTGCCTGTGGTATCATAGGATGAAGCCACATTTCCCCTGTACTTTCTGGACCTTCAGTCCTGAGTGTCATTCAAGAAACATCTCCCTCACAGTAAAATGCGGCCAGAGTGGGTGAGTCTCTCTACTTGTTTCATATATACTACATACTTTTCCTTACTTTTAATTCATGATGTCTAACACACACTTATCTGACATACTCCAGGGTATGTCACCTGGACATACAGCTTTTCTGCTGCTTTGAAAGCCTTTGGCTTCTGGATGTGTCCGCTTGGACCCCATAACATAGGTACTAGGAGCAGTGGAATTTTCTCCCTCTGGAAAAGTTGGCTTTTGACCAAGAAAAACTGATGGGATAACCTTAAGTCTTTCTGAGTGGGAAATGTGTATCCATCACTGTAACTGTGCTCAAGTACCCACTCCTGTGTGTAGCAGCTGAATGAGCTGGAGTCCAACTGTCTTTAATCAAACTATTCCTGAGCTTAAAGTAATTGTCAGTCAGAGTATGTATGTAAAACTTGTTTTCATTGGACAAAAATATTGCAAATCTATTTAGTTTTCGAAACATTTTGTTTTGTTCAAATATAACAGTCAAATTGTATAGTTTTTGTTGTGTGACTGTGATTTAACTATAAAAATATTTTGACAATGATTAAACAAGTGATGCCTTTAATTAGTAAGGACTGCTTCAAAAGAGCAAGTAAACTTAAATAAGATTGTAACATCTTGCACTTTCATTGTATTGACTGATAAATGTCAACGTTTTTAGACACGTACGAACTGATGTTTGTGTTTGCTGACTGTCCACAAGCCATTTTAACCATCTACTATCGCACATCTTGAATTTCATGTAGTTTACCATTATACATCATGATTTTTGTAGCATGGGCATTAAAGCTTTACCTTATATTTTGTTAGCATCACAGTGGTTGTACACTGAGGATTTGTCCTGCTTGACAAATTAAATAATAGGTTCTCCTGTACTGGGACCAGTGCCTACCGGCACACTCCAGATTAAGCCATGAGGAACATACTTAATCATATTGATTAGATCAGTGTAGTCAGAGATATGGTGAAAGAAATTCAAGTTGAGTAAAAACCTCACAGGAAAAACCGAACCGAAGGAGGACAGTGCTGAACTGCAAACATGGTACCTGGTAAATCCCTCTGCTGTGCTCTGGTCCCTGTGGTGGCAGGAGAGTCAGGGGAAAGACATACAGTGGAGCTGCCTGTCTGCACGTGTCCCTGCACAGCCCAGCTCTGCGATGGGCCATGCGGTGCAGGGGCTGTGGCTACTATGGACTCCTGATGCTGCACCTGAGTTGGTGCTAAGCACTGTAAGAAATTAGGTGAAATATTCTGTACCTTATATGGGGCCTTCTGGAAGGCAGGTGTCATATGCTACTAAAGATTGCATCTCTTTGTGCTTTATCAACTGAAAATTATAATTTAAACCTTTAAAATATACATCACAGTGTCTGCAGACTATAAATGTAACAAGCTTGTACTGTGCCAAGTTGACTGACGAGATAATATATATTTAAATAAAAATGACAATGGGGCTCCACCAGATTTCACTGGAATTCAAGTAGCAATTAAATATTACTCAGGTTTTTTTACCACAAATTAATGAAGAGATAATACAATCAGTGAGGAAACTTATAGCCAGAAAATAGCATTAACGTAAAGTGATTGTTAATAGGAAGTCAATATTTATCACACTATGAATACACAGTCTGTTTTAAAAAAAGTCAGATACAAGGCCATGATACATGTAATTTCTCTTCAGTGATAACTACTGTAACTGCAAACAGCTATGAAATAAATATACTCGCTGTTATTACTTGTGCTTGCCATAGAAATTAGGAAAGCTTATGTACAGCTCTTAAATGAGGGCAGCATAAGTAGCTCTGGGCAATAATTCAGACTGCCCGATCATGTCAGTTTTACAAGAGGACCATGACTGTCTAGTACCAGGAATAGTGAGAGCAGCTTGGGACTGGGTGCTGGATGTGGAAATTCAGGTTCTTGGTTATCTCAGTGCTGCTACCTCAGGTGGAAGTATCTTGCTCTTTACAATGCAGATGGCAGACCCTGATGGAGGCAGTTAAGCCTAGGCAGCATCAGGGAGGTCAGTTTTTAAGAGGTCATATTTAAGAACAGACATGAATATGCATACAAGTGTTTCTTGCATATAGTGATATAATTGCAAGGACTCAGGTCTTGTGGACTTTTGAAAAGAATCTGTTACTTCAAGATGCTGGGTTATATTTGCAATGTGAGGTAAGGGCCGTATGTAGCAATGTTAGCCAGCGTAGGTGGCAGTAAGTATGGTATTGCCACTAAATAACTGCAGGAATTCACTGAAGAAAAGTCATACTTCAGTTAAAATTGATGATGAATTTAAACAGCATAAAATTAGCTGAAGTGAATAAAACAATACCTTAATTGATGATATTTAAGGAAAAAAATATGCATGTTCCTATCAGTATTGTGGAACAGGGACAAAATCTCACTGACATAAAGTATAAAAATTCTTTTTTATTCAGTTCCCAGGTGGAACTGCTTAAACTGCTTGACAGCTTGTTTCCTCAGTTCAGTAAAACCTATTGCAGACTTGAAAAACAATAATTGAAATAAATCACTGTCTAAACCTAAGTTCTATGGAGTTCTATAATTATTGAATGGTTTGGGTTGGAAGGAACCTTAAAGATCACCTAGTTCCAGCTCCCTTGCATGGGCAGGGACACCTTCCACTAGCCCAGGTTGCTCCAAGCCCCATCCAATCTGACCTCCAACGTTGCCAGAGATGGGGCAGCCACAGCCTCTTGGGGCAACCTAAGCCAGTGCCTCACCATTCTCACAGGGAAGAATTTCTTCCTTGTATGTAATCTAAATCTACGTTCTTTCAGTTTCAAGACATTACCCCTTGTCCTTCCACTACCTGCTCTTTTAAAAAGTCCCTTCCCTGTTTTCTTGCTGTCACGTTTAGGTATTGGAGGGCTGCTATAAGGCATCTCCAGAGCCTTCTCTTCTCCAGATTGAACAACCCCAACAACAGTTTTTCTTCACAGGAGGGATATTCTGTCTCTGTGATCATTTTCAGATCTGCAGCTCTGTAATTCTGAATTACTGCATATTTAAGGGTAAAACCCTGACTTCTAGCAACTGAGCTCAAGAGCGGCTTTCTGGTATTTCTGATGTTGTGGTGCTCAAGATCTGATGCTTCCAAGAATGAAAACTTGGAGGCTGTCCATTCTTCTGAAGGTTGCACTGGGAATTGCCCTTCAGCACCTATGGAGAAGGCAAATCAAGGCAGACATAAGTATTCTTGGGTATAAATTACTTTCAGTACTATTAGCTAAGCTGCAGCCTTTTTTTTTTTCAGATTAATTTTCCCCATGTCCTTTTCTGCCTCTGCACACAGCTTTCTTTCATGTATTTATTAAATATTAATTAGATGGTAATGTACTCTATTAAATTACAGGAAACATTCCTGTGATTTTATGCTTTCAGCTTTGCAAAATCAGTAAGGAAACACATTAAAACACTAGTTTAGATGTAGAGGAGTAATAGTCACCTCTGCTGTATAAGTCTGTACTGAGGTTGTCTCATCATAAAACCTCTAGAAAATTGATATTTTTGCACAAATCTGATAATAAACAATAGAGCTGTAACAAAATGGAAGCACTTGTCTTTTCTGCCTTCTTAGGTAAGTCACCTTTGGAGGCTGTAAAACATCTCATTAATTGAAAGATAAGTGTAAAAAGAGTTAACATTATATCAATAAGGTTTCAAGGTCAATTATGTTTGCATATGTGATTGAGACACCTTATGCACCTCCTGTGTGCCTGCAGGGATTGAGAAGGGTGCTATATGCTCATGCTGAATTTGTGAAAGGCAAAAAGTGACAGAGGGCTTGAATTTGCAGTACCTGTTTTACTGTTTTTGTGCTGGTGAGGCTATACCTCAAATACTATATCTGGTTCTGGGCCACTCACTACAAGAGGACATCGAGGTGCTGGAGTGTGTCCAGAGATAGGCAATGAAGCTGTTGAAGGGTCTGGAGAACAAATCTGATAAGGAGTGGCTGAGTGAGCTGGGGATGTTTATCCTGGAGAAGAGGAAGCTGAGAGGAGATATGATCAGTCTCTACAACTACCTGAAGGGGAGTTGTAATGAGGTGGGAGTCAATATCTTCTCTCTGGTAATGAAACATAGAGCACAAGGAAATGGGTTTAAGTTGCTACAAGGGAGGTTTAGACTGAACACTAGTAAGAACTTTTGCACCAAGAGGGTGATTAAGCATTGGAAAAGGCTGCCCAGGGAAGTGGTGGAGTCACCATCCTTAGAGATATTCAAAAGACGCATAGATGAGTGCTGAGGGATATGGTTTAGTTTAATGATGAATCTGGCAGTGTAAGATTAGTTGTGCAACTCAATGATCTTAAAGGTCTTTTCCAACCGTAATGATTCCATGATTCTGTGATTGATTAGGTAGATAGATAAGTAAAATTCTTTCTAGATAAATGAGATACTGAATGGTATAAACATGCATATTCCTTAACAAGTCTTTACTATTGCAAGATAAATCAGCAGGTTTATAGCTCAATGGAACAAGATTTGGAAGACTTGGAATTCAGCAGAGAACAGGAACAGACACTTTTCCAGAGTGCGTTCTATGTGCCATATTTTTTCCCATGTCAGTTCATGGGAACTTGTTTTCTGGATTATATACCTCCTTGGGTCATTCTCCCCACAGAACAGTCCTTCCTTCTGTATTCTCTTGCTTATCAGTTTGAAAATTTAGAGTTGTTTGCACAAGTCTTTCATAGTATACCTGCCCTATGTCTTGTATTTAAGTACTTGATTCAAAAATTAGTCCTGAAAGCTGAACTTTTCCAAGGGCATGTAGTAGTAGGATAAGGGGTAATGGCTTGAAACTGAAAGAACATAGATTTAGATTAGCTATTAGGAAGAAATTCTTTACTGTGAGGGTGGTGAGTCACTGGCACAGGTTGCTCAGAGAGGCTGTGGCTGCCCCATCTCTGGCAATGTTGAAGGTCAGGTTAGATGGAGCTTGGAGCAACCTGGGCTAGTGGAGGGTACCTCTGCCCATGGCAGAGGGGTTGGAACTAGGTGATCTTCCCTTCCAACCCAGAACATTCTAGGATTCTGTGATTCATGTTCTCTTCTGAGCAATCCCACCTGCATCATTAGTTCACCTGCTTTGTTAGTAGCATTATACAGCACTTGTGACATAGATTCTGGCAAATCCTCAGACTTGTGAGTTTGGCATCCTGTCAAATTGTCTTGAGAAGACAATTCTGTGAAGGCAGCTGCAAGAAGTATGCCCCATACTCAGATAATCCAAGACTTATTTAGGAAAATGCCCTTGGAGAACAAAAGATTCTACTGTTTAAATTTGTTGTGGCACTGTTACTGTTTTATCCATTGTTAATTTAGAAGATGCTTGCCATGAAACCTATGCTCATTTAAACATATTATTTGCTTGAACTGTTACAATATCCCTTCTGTCACATATACAGATTACTAAAAATGATCTGGTTTTCATAACTTATTCAAAATAATCCTGCCTACACAAGTTTCTGACATAGTATGGAATGAATACCAGGTATTGTTAGGGACGTAAAAAAAAAATCCAATGCCCATTCTGGACTGAGTTAATTATCTTAAGTCCTGAAAATGAACCCCACTTGATGAGCTCATTTCAGTAGCTTTCCATGCATGTAAATTCTCTTGTAGAAAGTTTTCAGTGGTTTTTTTTTTTTCTTATTTTTAATGTTACTGTAGTGCAATCTAAATGAAAAAAATGACTGCACTCACAAGCTGAACATGCTACACAATTAGGAAGAATTGGGGAGCAACAGTTCTGCATCCAACAGAAATACTAGCAAATTGCATTATATCTGCATGGCATCAGCAAACATATTAATTGATCTGACATTACTTTTTCTCACCACATCTATCTAACAAGTCACTGTCTTATTTCTACTTTATGTTACCCAGTGTGAAGTAAACAGCATTCAAGTACACTGCAGAACAGTTCAATACTCTGTGCTGATTTATGAACGCATGCAATATCACAATTAAATTAGACGCCATTTCAGTGTAAAAGAAAAAAAATGACATCTTTGTGTACACCAAGAAACCTGATGTTTTATTACCTGTTGGGAGTGCATGTGCAGTGAAGCCCTTTCTCATGAGAGGATTTTAGTATCTAATTAATGGTGCCATTCCTTGCTCTGATTTGAACTCCTAAAACTAATGAAATAGCAGGCGTGCCACATACTTGCTTGAGGGAGTGAAGGCTGTTATGATCAGCAGTTCACTCGCCTGACCTTTACATTTTCCTGACAGAGCACGCAGGGTCTGTTTCCTCTCTGGCTGTCTATGAGGAGGGGTATGTAGAGTATGTCCTGCTTAACATTCACGCGTTTAACTGCTGTTAATCCTTTTGGGAGTTACACTGTGATATCAAAGTAGGTATATGCTTTTAATCTCTGAAGCAGAGGCTGGAATTTGTAGTCTTATCAATTTGCAGCAGTGCAGGTGAATAGAGTCTTTAAAATAAAGCATCTGCTGACTCAGCCTAGATAGAGGTTTGGGAGTAAAATTGAAAATCCAGCAGCGCTGGTCCCTTGTCATCTATCAGCTGACTGAAAGTATTACCCTTTTCCTGCTAATCCTCAGAGGCTGGTGTAATGTAAAGAATTGGAGATATGGGTGTCCAAATAACAGAAGATCACTAGTGTTTGGAGACCCTTTAAAGGGTAGCTCCTCAGGGCATCCTCCCACAGCTGACAAGGAGAAACTCAAAATATTAAGGTTTACTTTACATCTGGAAGCTAAAAATTGTTTGAGTAAATTCAGCAGAGCTCTCTAACATGGAGATATTTCAGCTAGATTTCCATTGCTTAAAAAAAGTGATGGGAGCATTTGCACGTGATCATTTTTATATTTTGATTATTTGAGACGAGTAATGTTCAATAGTCATCCTAATTTGAATAACAGCTATCCAAATAGCTCCCTGCCAATATGTGCTGAATAACAGTGTCAGTGTGTAGCATCAGATTTATATAATATGCTATTGTCAAATGATAGACAATAGAAATGCAAGTTTTTTATATGGTACGAGAATCCACATTTGAGGGGCAACCTTCATTAAATGAAAAGATCCCTTCAGCCCACAAATAATTATGTTACCCTTCCAATTGTCCAAATGGCTCAAATATCTGCTTAATATTTGCAAATACATCGAGAAACAAATCCTAACATACAACTTAGGAACAAATGGGAGCCAGAGATGCTCTTTCTGGTGGTGATTTAAAATCAACAGACTTTCAGACAGTTATTTTTATTCCCTTAGGTGCTGTTGGCATGACGAGTAATAGGAAAATGTACAGTAGAGTAAGAGGGCTGAGATACAGAAAGTAAATATTATTTCATGCAGTTAAAAAGTGGTGTCTTGAAGAGCTAAACATGATCAATGAGGGTTCTGATATTCCACTGTCAATTAGTTTTGAATATCTGATCTTGAATAATAATTTTCTGAAAAGAAAACAGTCCTATTGTTGTGTCACTATATTTTTGTCTTTCTAGTTGCCTAAAAGCATTCTGAGTATTATACTCAGGGTGCTTTAAGAACCAGGAGCTTGTTCTTGCGTAGTTATCAGGCCAGGTTTTTTTTAACATCCCAAGTGCTACTTCCTGGAAGAAACTGATTTCATATTGAGGAACCTCATAAGGTTCAACAAGGACAAGTGCAGAGTCTTGCATCTGGGAAGGAACAACCCCATGCACCAGTACAGGCTGGGAGTCGAACTGCTGAAGAGCAGCTCTGCAGAGAGAGACCTGGGAGTCTTGATTGATAATAAACTAAGCATGAGCCAGCAATGTGCCCTTGTGGCCAAGAAGGCCAATAGCATCCTGGGATGCATCAAGAAGAGTGTGGCCAGCAGGTCAAGGAAGGTTCTTCTCCCTCTCTACTCTGCCCTGGTGAGGCCTCATCTGGAGTCCTGTGTCCAGTTCTGGGCTCCTCAGCTCAAGAGGGACAGAGAACTTCTGGAGAGAGTCCAGCGCAGGGCCACCAAGATGATCAGGGGACTGCAACATCTTTCATATGAGGAAATGCTGCAGGAACTGGGGCTGTTTAGTCTGGAGAAGAGGAGATTGAGGGGAGATCTTATTAACATTTAGAAATATCTAAATGGTGGGTGTCAGGAGGTTGGGACATCCCTTTTTTCTATAGTAGCTAGCAACAGGACAAGGGGTAATGGGATGAAGCTGGAACACAAAAAGTTCCACTTAAACATAAGAAAAAACTATTTCACCACGAGGGTGAGGGAGCCCTGGCACAGGCTGCCCAGAGGGGTTGTGGAGTCTCCTTCCTCGGAGGTCTTCAAGACCAGCCTGGACATGTTCCTATGCGACCTGATCTAGGTGATCCTGCTTCTGCAGGGGGGTTGGACTAGATGATCTCTAAAGGTCCCTTCCAATCCCTACCATTGTATGATTCTATGACCATATTACAGCCATCTTCTCAGTTTTAAAATGTAAAATAACATTGAATATTATATTTTAAGTATGCAGAAATTATAATATTTCTGGATTTTATTCTCATAACTCATTACACATTGCTTTTTGAGTAAAATGTACATCTACATTCTAAATGTCTACTTCACCATGTAGAGTGCAAGAAACAAATACTATGAACAGAATTCCATAAATGGAGATCTGTGTGATAGATAGGGAAGCTTTTTAAATTGCAAATGCAATGGAAAAAATGCAAGTAAAAAAAAAAAACCTCTGCTTGCAAATATTCATGGAGAAATTTCCTGCATCATTAAATGGCTTTTAAAATTCATAATACGGAAACTTAGCAAGATGCACCTGGTATTTCTGATGAAAGAAATCACGTTGGATTTTTTTCAACTTCCTGAAGTTTAACATATCCATGATATTTTGCAACAAAAAGCTTATGGGTTTATTCTGAAGGCTGAGACAAAATACCAGAATAATTAAGTGTATGTATAAATCTAGATAACAACAGGAGGGAAAAAAAAAGTCTTTAAAAATCTTTATGAATCTGAGACATGTTTTGATTATTGTTCTATAGAGAGAAAATACTTCTGTAAGAACTCATGATGTCTGCAGTTAAATTACAAAGATGACATTACACAAAATGAAGAAACATAAATCCGAAGTTTATGACTTCAAAGTCTGGAGATCTGTATTTCATCTCAGAAGTGAAACAAAAGCTGAACTCTAAATCAAGTGCTGTTCATTATAATTTACATACATACATGTAAGTGAACAGTAAAAAACTATGAACATTAACTGTCACTTCTTCAAGAACTGCTTGTCTCTTAGCTTACAGTTGATGTCCTTAAAGGACTGGAAATTGCAAAGCAGGTCCTGGCATGTGTCAGGAGATTCACTAGAAAGTTATTCATGTGCAGCATTGGGAAGTTTTGGTCTCAGATTGGTGTTAAGAGAATTCCCTGGCAGTGACATCTGTCCTTTTCTGGCACTACCTGCAGATGTTTTCTGTGTTAACAGCCTAAGACTGCTGTTCAACTCAAGTGTGTAGATGACTGCTGCCTTCCCTATTCGCCCGACCTTTTCCTTGTTTGAGTGTGGAGTCAATTGTGTTAGTTTGAAATGCCTTCACTGTTGATTTAAGATTTAAAAAAAAATTTTACATTGGGGCGTAGATTTTAGGAAGCACTTGTGGGCTCTGTTTAATTCACATTGCTGTTGTCATGGTGATCTCCAACATGGAGGTGGTAGAAAATGGCCCGAGGTAATAACATTTGCAGCTCTTCCAGCTGCCTGCAAAGCAAATACGTCTGTGACCTTAGATTCTAGGATGTTGTTTTTTAATAAATGGTGAATTGGAGTCCCTAAAATAAATGTAAATTTTAAAATTGATCCCTTTGAAATGTTTGTTTATAGAAGCTTATTGGATCATATTTTAATTCCAGTGTTGTTAATAGTATAGAATAAAACTGCATGTTTATGCTTTGAGAATGTATGTCTCAGTTCTTAGCTTTCCCCGGGCAGACTGCAAGATCCTGTAATCCTCCCAGGTCCAGGCTAATTGCATAGATATACTTTTCAAGGACAGTTTTATGGAGAAAACTCTCATGTTTACAAGACTGTCTACCGCTGGACCAGTTTCTTTTGCAACACCTTAGAGGAATGTAAAGAAAATGGACCATTTCCCAAGATCTCTTCTATTTGAGAGCCATGTTCACAGGCTCTGTGAAGAATGTCCTGTTGGTATCTGGGTACCAAGATAATAAGGGACTCCTCCAGAAGGCCTCAGATTTCCTTTTTGCCCACAGACATTGATGCTTTGACATGTGAAATTACCTGAGACTGGGCATAGCCAACAAGATGACTTGTGACGATGTCCATTGGCATCTGAGGTCACATCTGTCACTGCATGTTGTAGTGCTTTATCTCTCTGCAGCTCAGAAGAATCTCCTTTTCCAGCTGTAGGTGGTGTTTCTGTCTTTATCTAGCTCTTCTTATGAGACTTTACTCTTCTTAAACTGTGAAATGTTTTCCTTCAGCCACAGAAGACCTGCAAATGCATTTGTTAACTGGCCCCAGTTCAGGCTGTGGTAATGCAGCAGGCTGGTTGCTGAAGAACTGTCTCAGCAGTTAAAACTGCATTTGGAAAAGCTGACGTTTCATTTCTCTATGCAGATGTCTACACGTAGAAGCTGAGTCTTGAGTTACGAGTCTGTGTACACAATTTTGTACTTTGGACCTGGAAGCTTGGGAAAATTCTGGACTAGACTTTTTATTTTGGACAAGCTGTGTCCAAGTCGTAGGTGGCATGGCTAGGTATGATTCCTGTCTAAAATGCTAACACAGCCAGCAAAGCTGAAAAAAGTTCTAGTTAGTGATTGCTGAGCAGAAGATTTATGTATAGAATTTAGTGTACCATCAATTTAGTGTCCTGTACCATAGTAACAGGACAAGGGGTAATGGGATGAAGCTGGAACACAAAAAGTTCCACTTAAACATAAGAAAAAACTATTTCACCATGAGGGTGAGGGACCAGTGAGGGACCAGTGGCACAGGCTGCCCAGAGGGGTTGTGGAGTCTCCTTCCTTGGAGGTCTTCAAGACCCACCTGGACATGTTCCTATGCGACCTGATCTAGGTGAACCTGCTTCTGCAGGGGGGTTGGACTAGATGATCTCTAAAGGTCCCTTCCAATCCCTACCATTCTATGATTCTATGGTCAAGGTCAAGAAGGTTTTAGCTATACTTATGGATTTATGTAAGTGATCAGATGTTCTATAATTTGATATATGAACTGAGACAACTTAAGTCAACAAAAGAAGATATATGGGAGGACACAGGATAGGTACTGTGACTGGATTTGAATGTAGTACAGAGGCCCTCAGTGTGTCTGGTGTTTGTATGGGAAAGTTGAAGGTTTGGTGAGTGCAAAATGTGGTATTTTGTGGCAGGAGACATTACTGAGGTTCTCCTGAAAGTTTTACTGTAGTCCATATGAGTAAGGAGCTGGATGGATATCCTGTGAGCTAGTATTGATATACATGGCTCAAAGTTGTGAAAGTTAATGAAAGTGCTTTAGGATAATGCAAGGGGGAAATAGATTTAATTGAGGGATATCTCTCTGGGTGCCATACAAGCAGCTAAAGTTGTTCTTGAAACAGCAGTGAGGAGAGTTTTGGAATTTCTCTCATTTGATTGAGAAAGTCATAACAGTGTCTGTGGCCTTTTATGAGTTGAACTCACACAGGAGGACTAGAGGGCAGAGCCAGACATTTGTTCAGTATGCATTTACAAGCTCGGTTTCAGCTTGATCTTAAAATAAGGTTGTAGCTAGGTGCACTTAACCATACATCAGTGCCTCTATGAGTAATAAATGGGATGGCAGAGGTCTGGCATTTAAACTTTTTTTTTTTTTTTTCTGCAGAGCTTTCCTGGGTGAAGAACTGTATTTGAGTAATCTATTGCCATTTTATTATTGCTTTCCCCTAGAATGAAGATTGTGGAGAAGGGAAAAGGGAAAGCTACATTTTTAATTATCCCAAACAAAATTGAAGCATTAGCTAAGTTAACTGCTTATTTCCTAATTATAACTTATGTAAACATTTAAGAAGTTCATTTGCTATTATTTTTCATAAGTGCTTTGCTTTCCACATTTTTTGTAAGCTGATAATTATAAAACCGGTATTATTATAACAGGACAAGGGGTAATGGGATGAAGCTGCAACAAAATAGTTCCATTTAAATATAAGAAAAAACTATTTCACTGTGAGAGTGACAGAGCAGTGGCACAGGCTGCCCAAGGAGGGTGTGGAGTCTCCTTCCTTGGAGGTCTTTAAGACCCGCCTGGACGTGTTCCTATGCGACCTGATCTAGGTGGACTTGCTTCTGCAGGGGAATTGGACTAGATGATCTCTAAAGGTCCCTTCCAACACTACCATTCTATGATTATTGATGATGGCTTTAAAACAAGAATGTGTAGGAGTTTATTTAACATATCATGCTTTTACTTTAAGATGCCCTAAGCTATTGGAAAAAACATTTACTATGCCACAAAATTTCCTGCCTTATTAGTTAAAAGGAAATATTTCCCTACAGATATTTTAACATGTAATGCTATTTCCCATATTTCACAAGATGTTTGCAGTTTAAACTTAATCATATTTGCCTTTCCATCACTAAGGCTGTTTAGAATTACCTTAGAGATCCAGATCTTATTTGGATATTTATAGCATAATTAGATTTGACATATCTTACTTTGTTTATCTCAGTTAATGCCTAACAGAGGTATAGCACCAAATTTGGAATAAACCCTGTATTGGAGATGCTAATAGCAGTCTCTGTCCAAAATAGTTACTCTGCTCTCCTCGTGTGTCTTAAAATGTGTTAGGTTGGAAAGATGCATTTGTATTTTCTTTAGAATAAGATAATGGCTGCAAATGGAGCCAGTCTGCAGGATTTTAATCTTATGTCCTGGTGTTCTCCATATATATTACTTTATAGCTAACATATGAATATAGTTTATTTAATGGAATAAATGTAGTTTTGAACCTTCAACTATACTCTGTCACAAAGGGACCTGATCACTTGTACTTTTGCATTGTGTTTTTTCTCTCTATTTTTAATAATCCAGAGATCCAGATATAAAATTCAGCATTTCTGGAAAGTCAGGGTGGACTGGTGATACTTTCCAGAGAACTTTATTCTTGTGAATCAATGAATTAATCAACATCCAGACTTTGTAGTTTACTCTCAGTAAATTAATAATGTTTGTGTTGGTCTTTCTTCCCATGCATTCTCCAAGGATAACTCTAGGCATGTGACTGCTACAAATTCGCATCTTCCTTTGCTGTAAAAAAAGTTTAGTATGATCATACCACACTATATATACTCTCCACAGCACTACTGCTTGTGCTGTAGTACTAGAGAGGGTATTACAATATGTATTGGCTGTCAATGCATCAGTTGTTACTGCTGGGTTGTTTGTGCTTGGAGTGCTCTGAATTACAACATGGGAATTGTTGTATTTCCTTGTTTTGCATGTATCAGTAAAACTCTGTCATCATCCTCTTCACAGACATATAATTTCATCGACAGATTTTGTAACGTGTTAATATCTGTTACGAAGGTGGTTTACCATATTGGCCCTGAAGGCTGGTCATATTTGAAAGCAGGAACACTCAGCTGGCTTAAAGTGATTTGCCCACATTGAGTAAAAGGTATAGGGAACCTTCCCATGTTCAGCTCTGAGAAAGAAGTGTTGACAGGAAAACCCTGTTGTAAATAGCTTCACCTGTGCACTGCTTTTGGTTGAAACCCTGAAACAGTTTGCCAGAAAATCAGAGCTGGTGCTCCATCTCTGATCTGGGCCACTTTGAACTCTTTGCACATCCCTAATGTAGCTGTGGTGTAAAACAACCTACAGTCTCCAGATGTTAGGAAATCTGTTTCAGCTTCATAATCATCAGTATGTGGCATTTGAACCCCGATCAGAGAAAATTAAATTCAATGGCCATAGTCAGTCATCATGAGTGCTACCACTTCTGTGAAAGGAGACCTTTTAAAAACATGTAAGACTTCTAAAATTATTATGTATTGGCAGTCTCATTGAAGATATGTAATGTATTTGTGGATTTTCTGAAGGAGATAAAGTAGGGGAGAGCTATTTTTCAATTACCTATTTTTAATATTCTGCTTTCTGTTTGAAAATTATGTTTTGAATGTTATTTATAGTGTTCTGTTTTTATGGAAAATAATATGCTAACTTAAATTTTGCTGACATGTAATATAGGTTTGGGCTATGCTGAAAAAGAACAATACACATAAAATATTCTGCAATTCTTATAAAAATACAAGTACACAGACTGATTCTTCTGGTCTAACATTTAGATGCAGAATGCTGGGATAGTATTCATAAGGCAGAGGGTAATTTCTTGCTTTTCAGGTTTGGGTGCACTGTAGAAAAAATGGATAGTGCTGAATATTCCTGTTTCTATGGAATTTAATTTCTTATTGGACTATTTGTGTGGTTTTGGAGAAGTATAGCTTTATCAAGAAAAGACAAATGAATATCCTTAACTCATTGCTCAGAGGTTCTGCATACACTAATTAGTACTATGTTATTTCTCAGATATTCAAATTATAGTGTACAAATAAATTTCAATCGCTAATTATTTATACAAAAAATATTAATTTTCTTATCACAGAATGTTGATACTGTGGAAAATTATTGCTGCAGTATTTTAGACAAGAGTAGGACAATAATTATTGTTGCCATTAGTATTCCAGTGTTATCCAAAATTTACTGAGCCCTTTAGAAATGCAGCGGACAGCACAGCCTGCGTCTTAAAACACGCATAAAACAGTGAGAACAGATGTAATATGCAGAGACTCAGAGTGATGCTAGGCAAATGTCTCATTATTTACAGGTTTGCTCCTATCTGAGTCTAAATTTAACACATTTGTGGTATTTAAGCTGTTGCTGTCTGCACCGATCATCTAAGTTAAGAGTGACCAACTGGTGGCTCTTGAGTAGTCTATATGCAGTCCTCTGCCAGGGTTGTGTGCAGAACCGTGGTGAGGCTGCCCATCACAGGCACCACTGGATAAATGAACCCCACTGCAGCGCGAGCTGGGGATGCCACCGAGGCCAGCTGGACACCCCAATGCTCTGCTGACACCAAGTCTCTGCTGGCCTCTATGGGAAACACCTCCTTGTTGTTCTTTGGGTGTGAACTACTGGAGAGCCTGACACTTGTTTCCCTGTTCCACTGCCGCTTAGCCCCATGTGGGGGGATGTGCTGTCTTCTGCTTTCACCTTCATGAAACCATGAATATGTGGCATGTAGTGTCAAGATGTTAGGCTGCTTCTAGCCTTGTTTTTTCCAACAGCTGTGGGCTTTGTACCTATGCCCCTCTACCGTGTGTATCTGAGAGCTGTCACAGGGAGGAAGAGTGCTGCCAGGAGAGACCTGGCAGGGAGCAAGGAGTTGAAGCATGGAGGGAAGTGAGGGCAAATCTGTGAGAAACGTAACAAATGACGTGTGAATGATGCCTTTATGACTATTTGCTGCAGCTGGAGATCTCAGGAGAGCTCAGAGGTGAGGCTGTGATGAGAAACAGCAAGGGAGACCTCATCAGAGAAGACTCTTACAGGGATCAGAAAGGAATTAATATGTTTTCTGTCAGACCAGTATGCAAGCATCTCTGTGAGTTGAGGTGGTGAAGGTGCAATAGGAGGACAAAGAAAAGAAAACATCTTAGATGCAAGACATGACTTGTGTGGGTGAGGTAGGTGAGGAAGAATTAGATAGGGCGGAGTCAGAAAGGCATATAGAATCATAAGTGATCGTGGAGGAAACAGAAGAGCTCTGTTTTGCTGTGGTGGGTTTGAGCAGATACTATGAAGTTGTGAGTTAGATTGATTCGTGGAATTAAATAAATGGAAACAGGCCATCACTGAAGAATCAAATTCACTTTGAGTCACCTATACAAGCCTGTTACCCAACAGTGTTTGAACAAGCAAAGCTGTAAAAGAAATGAGAAAAAACACAGCTTTGAGAGCAAGAATTTAAGAAAAAAATCATGTGAGGCTTGGGTATTGGGGTAAAGGGAATCAGTGAATATGGGTAGACAACTGCATGTGACTGAGCTGACAAAACAGAATGACTATTCTCAGTTTTCCAGTTTCTCAGCCAATGCTTGGATTAACATGTCAATTGACTTGAATTTACAACAGCTGAAAATCCGACCTTCAATACTGAAACAGGGTGGCATTATGTAAAATGGACAGAGAGACCCAATACATAACTTATTTGACCTTTATATATTATTTATAAAGGGCTATGCCTGCAAAGTGCTAAGCACCTTCCATTTTCAATAACTAGCCTGCAGGAGCTACTCATAAAAACATTGCTTCAGTCTAGCAAGGAAGGAAGCCAGGTTAATCAGAGGATTTACCTCAGTCAGTAGGATATGGTGTATTCTGTTGCCTTATTGACATGAACCAGCTTTGTAGTAATACCTAAGAGAAGATTTTAAATTGATCAGTATAAAAAGTAATAGTGACTGTATGGAACTGCTGGCAAAATAAAATAAGAAGAAAAATAAGTGAAGAGATGACTACAGACTAATTTAAATATGGTTTATGTTTTAGAATTTTTCTGTAAAATAAGATTTTAAAAAACCTCAACAGCCCACAACTGTAAGGCAGATGAGCCTGAAGTTCTGATTTCTGCGACGGTGTTAACTGCCTTTGGGCTATCTAGGAAACTTATTGTAGGTCAAGCATTTATCTAAGGTATCTCTTTCATACCAAAGAGCAACGGCAAGTGGAAGTCCTTGCAGTGGTATAATAGCTCACAGAAAAAGAGTTTATAGTCAGTCAGAATTTGAAGGATTCCGTACTGGGTCATTTATGCACAGGTTCCCCAAAGCCCATGGGCTGAGTGCTTCACACTGTGCTTTGGATACAAAAGGGTCTGGTTTTTCTTCCCAACAAAAGAAGCTCTGACTCTAGCGTGCTATTTTTGATGCAGTTTTGGAAACAGGAAAGACTTTTGTAGTTTTATAGCTCATTCTTTCTCTGAAAGCACAGACCTTTCGTTACAAATACAGCTGCTTACCTTTCTCAGTTTTGATTAGGCTGACCTTTGGGTCAGCCAAATTTAAATTTAAAATTAGATTTAAAAAATAAAATTTAAATTTAAAACCTACCAAACAAAACAAGCAAAAAAAAAAAAATTAAAAGTTCATCAAACTTTGACTAAATCAGTTTATATAGGTCAGATAAATTACTGGAGCCTACATCATGGGAATGCTAAGCAAGATCCTGGTATGGTTTCTCTTGACCTAAAAAACTGTTCAGGGCATCATGGTAAGTTTGTTGATAGCAAAGGCTCTTACTTACTTTTAAACATATGTGGCATTGTAGGGGTTAGCATTAGCTCATCCCTTAGCTGTTCTGATATAAATTTCTACTGGTGGAAGAAGACAGTATTCAGCTACAGACAGCATTTGGCCTTCTTGAGGGTACCAGAGTACTAATAGCTCTTACTGTAAGTTTTACTAATGCAGAAAATTGTGTATCTTAGGGATTAGCTGAATTTGACCTCAGAATTTTGTTTCTTGTACAAGTGACTTAAAAGTGTGCCTTTTTTATCTCAAATACGAAACATTTTTTTTGTCTTCATGAATTCTTCGTCTACTGAAATAACTCTAATTGCTCTACACAGTACAGATTTGATCTTCCAGTGTATTTTCATGTCCGTGTTGTTTTTCAGCCATCTCAAAAAATTTTCCCTGTGTTTACTTTGCAATTCAGTGTGTCAACGTCCTCACAGAAAAACTGAGAAGGTGTGGGCTGCATGATAAGATCATGAGGTGGATTGGTTGAACAGAAGAAAGCAGAGAGTTGTGATCAATGGGGCAGAGTCTAGTTGGAGGTCTGTGTCTAGTGGAGTCCCTCAGGGGTCAGTGCTGGGACCAGTACTGTTCAATATATTCATTAATGACCTTGATGAGGGAACAGAGGGCACTGTCAGCAAGTTTGTTGATGATACTAAACTAGGGGGAGTGGCTGACACACCAGAAGGCTGTGTTGCCATTCAACGAGATCTAGACAAGCTGGAGGGTTGGGCAGGGTGAAATCTAATGAAACTCAACAAGGGCAAGTGTACAGTCTTGCATCTGGGAAAAAAGAACCCTATGTACCAGTACATGTTGGGGAATGAACTCTTAGAGAGTACTGTAGGGGAAAGGGACCTGGGGGTCTTGGTGTACAGAAGGATGAGCATGAGCCATCATTGTGCCCTCGTGGCCAGGAAGGCCAATGGCATCCTGGAGTGTACTAGAAGGGCAGTGCTCTTCTCAGTGATGTCCAATGATAGGGCAATGGGTATAAGCTGGAACATAAGAAGTTCCAAAGAAATGTGAGGAAGAAATTCTTCACTGTGAGGGTGACGCACTAGAACGGGCTGCCCATATGGGTTGCTGAGTCTCCTTCTCTGGAGACATTCAGAACCCACGTGGATGAGTTCCTGTGTGACTTATTCTAGATGGTCCTGCTCTAGCAGGTGGATATGACTAGATGGTCTTTTGAGGTCCTTTCCAACCCTTAAGATTCTGTGATTCTTTGAATCTGTACCTGAGGTGGCATAGCTTCTGCCTTAAGAGGCCATTCGTCTACACATTAAAATGGCTGGATAGATCCTTCATATTAATCTTAAATCATGCCTTACTTTCATTCTGTACCACTTGATTGCACAATTTTTGCAAGCCTAAGAATCTTTGCTATCCTATTGTTTACGTATATTCAGACTAACAGCTATTACTATTCCATCCTTTATACCTGATTTTTTGATTACACATGCTTTGAGGAAGCAAATTGAAAATTAATTTTGCTTTTGAATTTTCTTTTTCCTCTCCCTTTCTTGTTCCTCTTCATGTGTTTGTATTGTTTTTTTTACTTAAAAATGTATAAAAAGAATTTCAAAGAGTGTGATGGGCTGACTGTGGCTAATGGTCAAGTGCCCAGCAGCTGCTTTCTCACTCTCCCCTTTTGGGTTGGGATAAGGAGAGGAAGATCCCTTACCAATTAGTGTCATAGGCAAAATAAACTTGAAAAAAATAAATTAAGCACTTTTTCTCAGGCTTAGCTGCACTACTTCCTTCCCAAGGCTTTCTCCCCTGCCCTGAGGGGCACAGCCACCATCTTGGCTCTGGGCTCAGTAGTGCCCAGCACAGGACAGCCCTGGCCTCTCCTCGGCAGCCCTTGCCAGCACCTGGGCACTCACAGCCCATTCAAAGAGATATGATTCAATGAAAGCATCCAACAGAACATTTTTCCTCACAACCCCAGATATGTTTTCTGTATTCTCTTTTCCAGTAGTTTTGGTCTAAAGATTTTCCCTGTGTGAATGTATAGGAGTGTGTATGAAAGTTCATTCTCTCTTCATATACATAGTTTATATTCCCTTTGTATTTTTAGTCCCTCACAATCAACTCTTAAGTCTGGTTTACTGCTCTGCCTTTTGTTGAACTGTTGAAGCTTCCCCATAGCTGTTGTTAAGCGTAAAAGGGCCAGTCCTTGTCACTAGACCCGTTCTCTTCTTCCTCTTCTCACATGCTAGTGAACCTGGTTGGTGCTCAATTCCTTGTCCAAACCCTGTTGGGTTTTTTTTTACTCTTTTGGACAGCATTACTAGTTCCAGCTTTATTCTTGCTACACTTGTCCACTGCCTTCCTTTTCTTCTTGGGCTTCTTTTTTTAAATTATTTTCAATGGGCAAGGGTGTTTTCTTCTGCCTCGGATATTTGATTGTACAGCAGCTTAGCTATACCACCTACTTTGCATTTTGCATTTAGATTAGTCATTTAGATTAATGTTTGTATCTTAGTTTTTGACAAATAGGTATATTTATTATATACATTTTGTATATTACTGTATAGAATGTATTAACATTTCCTTTCTATATACTTTAACCATCATTATGAATGGTTTAACAGGATAAAATGTCTTTCCCAGACTCTGGCACTGTACTCTTGATTGAAAATTAGAAATGTTTCTCCTCTTGTCCTCCATCAATACAACAACTGAGATTTGAAAATGGGAATATTTAGATGCTGAAGCTGAGTTTTTGGGAAGAGCTAGTTAGACTGTCCTGAGCTTAACAATATAAATGATGCTACTTTGTCAGTTCATCTCTGGACAACTTGTGAGCCAAACATTCACTGAGCTGTGAATACCTGATTTCAGCTTAATGAAATGTTATCTTCCAAAATCTAAAAATAGGATCACTTCAGGGCTCTATTAAGAAGCTCTTCAAAGCCTGAGTCACTGAGGCTTAATTGCAGAAGCACTGATGTTCTGTGAAATCCAAGTCAACTGTTCTTGTCTTAAAACATTATTGCTATATATTGTCATCCTCTTAAAACTACTGTTTATTTTACTGTGCTTATTTCAACTCTTGACAGTAAGGAAGGTATATGTATTATTTATGATCACTGAATGTCAGTTGTATTTTTAGTTGTATAGCTCTCAAAGATGGATTGTTCAATTCATGTCAAATTTTTCTGAGTAGCACTAGTGTAAGTTATGGCCAAGCCACATGTTCAAAAATCCTGTTTCTGCATTTTCATAGAGATTTTAAAAATCTACACAGCATTCTGTGAATACACTAATCATTGTAGATATCATGAAGATCAAATAGTTATATTAGATGTCACATACTTAAATCTCTTTTGAATAACTTGAGATGTAAAATGGAAATTATTCTGCTCTTCCTCCTCCCCTCTACCCTGTCAGCAGCTCTTAAAATGACACTAGTCAAGAGGCCAGGGCAAACAGGTTCCATCATGAGAAAGGTAGTTTGCCTGGAGAGCTCTGTCTCAAGTGAAAATGAAAAATTCACTGAAGCAGGAAAGTACTAAAAATGGACAGTTCTGAAACAAATTTTTCTGAATCATTTAAACAAAAGGAAATATTTTTGTTGTATTTGAAATATAAACTTTTTAAAAACTCTATCAGCGATGAAGAGATGAAAATTTAGATTAAGTAGTTGGTAGAGACTTCTAATTTTATAGAAATTATGTTTTTCTGATAATATTGCTATTTAGGAGATGTAAGAAAAAGAGACAGCTTTTCTGATCACACTTATACCCTGTGATATTACCCTTGTGCATCTTTTATTGAACTTAGAACCTCTAGTTCTCATTAGATTTTTTTTTGTTTTGATGTTAGGTAGTAGTCTTTTTGGTTTTGACACACGTACGCTCATGAAATGAACAGACTAAAATTACAGAAAATAGCATCAATAAATAATCATCTGTGCAATCAGAAGAACCTTGTATTGTTTATAAAATTCAACTCAGACAAGTGCCTTGATTTCTAATAACATTTTTCTTGTGTTAAATATATTTAACAAAAATAATTACAGTTGATAATAATTTGAGTGTATATATATATACACAAATGTAACTACCTTTTTACCTCATTATTTGTCTACTGTATCAGTTTATGTTTTGTACCTATTATCTCTTTAAAAAATGTACATAATTTAGTAACTCTAAAGACGATAGTCTCAGGAAAGAGAGAAGATGTATTGTCATTGTGTGATACAGTACATACAATAGCACAAGAAGAAAAATTGGCAGCATTCTGTATAAGAGAGGGCCCTCAGTATCAGAGACTGATTAAGGCCTATCTAAATAGCTGTTTGATTTCGTGATTGCTCAGCGTTTTTCAGAATATTGGAATTACACTAAAAGCAAACTTACGTGTTTCACGTAAATTATTCACCATTTCTTTGCTGCAGGGTTATTGCAGAAAACAACTTTACTTTCCTAGTTTTTCTCAGAGGAGCTTTTATAATCAAAGGCAGTGATAATCTTGCTTCAACCAACCAGATGAATGTCAATGAAAACACTGTGCTTAGTGCTAAACACCCAGTGTCAGATGAAACTTAAGCATCAGGAGGAATCTATGATGCTGGTATTTTCCTCTGTAACATTATTTATTTCTAAGGAAAAGCATGCCTGTCCATCACACACTTCATGGTGAAGCACTCTGTGGGGATAGAGTCTTATCCTTCACAGAAATACCTGAATTACCCATGCAAGCGGCTCTGGTACAGGCAGCATCTACAGGAGAATGGTTGAATGTGGTGCACAGGAGTTTCCCAAACCAGGGGAAGCTAAGAGTCACCAGGAGCTCACAGCTCATGCAACAGCAGCTGATGAGACCTGAGCAGGGCCAGAAGCAACATCAGCCAAGCTCCCCCCGACACATATAAAGAAGCCCTTAGGGAGCACTGGTGATCAGGAGCAACATGAACAGAGTGGGAAAATTGTGTGGCAGCTTGCACAGAAAGGCGTGCAGAAAGGGTACTGAAGCCCTGCCAGCTCAGCCAGGGAGCAATGGTTGCTACTGTGCAGAAAGCCACGGCCTTTCTAAGTTCTGCAGTCACCATGACTGATGCGGCTGCCCAGACAGAGTTCTGGTGGGATCGTGCAGCCACCCAGGTGCCAGGCTGCACTTACGCCAGTACCAAACTGCAGCAGCAACCTGTGTGGGACATGCACTCAGGAAGAGGAACAGGACAGAGCTCTGGGAGGAGGTGAGTAGGTTGAGGAGTATAAGGTAGTGTGAGACAGAGAGACTATTGGAATCTCACCCTCCTTTCCCTGAGACGGGCCCAAGAGGCAGACAGGACACAAGATACACAGGATTCCCGTTCCCCTGTCTGCCTGGCTGAACACAGTGACTCAATGGACAGGAGACAAGTTCCTGCCCATCACAGCAGATGTGTCTCCTCTGTGTCTTCCCTGCCTTCCCAGGTGCCCTTGAATAATAGATATGAGGCTGTGCAAGTGGAACCAAACAATGATATGGATGATGGTTCATCTAGGTGTCACTGAGGTTAAGTTGGCCTATGTTCTGCATCAAAACTGCTTCCGTAAAGAAAAAACAGACAGATCGTTGCTGTAGGAGATGCTTTTCTGAATGCAACAATATGCAGACCAGAAACTCTTAGAGAAGTCTGCTGCCTCCTGGATGTGGCAGTACTAAGTTAAGGGTTACACTTGATCTTAAAGCTTTTTTCCAAACTATAAGATTCTATGATTCTTTATTAATGATGTAAGAGTTAAAATATTCACCACTCCGCTTCTCTTGGTGTATCTAGACTTTTCTAAAATCTGGCACACATCTTTGTGATTTTCTTTAGATGCTACAATGCATCTGTTTTTTGCAGTCTTCCCATTAATTTCAGTGCATGGACTGCTTGTAGAATACCTACGTCTGCATAGCCTTCTAACTTTGTTAATGAAGGAATCTGCAATTCCTGTGCAGAAACCGATTTCCACAAGTGTTCTATTGCAGCTATGTCTCATAATTTACTTTGTTGAGATAACATGAAGGAGTGACAGTAAATAGACAATATTACAACAGGATGCAATATAGCCTCTAGAGCAAGCCCTTAGCCCTATTCTGACATGTCTAGACTTATGCCTTAGGCTGTGTATGGTGTCAAATAATTAAATGTTGTTGTTTGAAATACTCATTGATATATATTGTTTTATTTTCTGATGCTGAGGGATGACTTCAGGCTATATTTTGCCCTTGCATGTGCACAGGCAATGCCCACTGACTTTGAAGCAAGGTGACTCCACACAGGACCAAGATACTGTCCCTCAGCCTTTATGGCAGTGCAATTATTTAATCAATTGGATTTACATTTTTGTGACACCTCACAGTGCACCCAATCGATATTAAATGATCAGTCAAGATTGCTGGGTTTATTAAGTGATTGGGATTAAAATATGTTCCCTGTTGTGTTAATAACATTGTGTCATAGGCTCATCCATGCATAAGCAGGCATGACTTTTTGTTTCTACAGTTGCCATGCTTCTGGTGCAAATATGATGTATTTTTAAGCCCATCTTTTCAGAAGCATATCTACATTTGTGTTCATTGACATAGCCTAGGTTTTTGAGTATGGTTTTTTTCTAATGGCTGTACTGACTTTTTCATAGTAATTGCTGCTTTCAATGGGCAATGAAATTTGTGACATCTTGCAAGAAAATCTAGAGGTGGGCTTAATAAGGAGTATTTGATTATTTGCCAACAGTATGCTGAGCAGAGCCAATAGATAGGGGAAGTTCTTGGCCACTTTTAATACAGGACACAAGAAGAGGTGCTGGAGGAGCTGGGCATGCTCACCATGGAGCATACAGCTTTAGGAGGACCTAATAACTGTGTCTATAGCGAGGTCATCTAGGAGGTAGAGCTGAGTTCACTGAAGTGGAGCAGGGTGGGAAGATAAGAGACAGTGAAAATACACTGAAACGACAGATTCAGACTGGATATCTAAACAAAAATGGCATCACTCCCCCAAGTCAGGCAATGAAACAGGATGCTCAGATATATTGTGCACTCTCTGTCCTTGGAGGTTTTTAGCCTTGACCAGGTGAAGCCCCGAGCAGCCTGGTCTGGCCTCAGAAACAACCCAGCTGTGGGTCAGGAGATTGGACCAGAGACCGTCTGAGGTCCCTGTCAGCCTGAGTCATCCTGTGATGCTGTTCCTGCCCTCCAGTCAGATGCTTGAAATCTCTGTTCACATTTTCTAAATTTTCATCTCAAACTCAGGGATAGAAAGCAACATGGTAAGGAAATCCCGTGGGATTGTGCTGAGTTTGTCAGCACTGAGATCGGAGCATCATGACACAGAACGTGATGCTGGAAATTTCTCACAGGCCACCAGCTGGCAGGCCAGCCCTCTTTTCTTCAATCTAGAGGAAAGGAGACAAGCAAATTAAGCAGCTAGTTTGTTTAAACTGTCTCTTGATAGTATTGTACCTGTGCATGGTGGAAGAATTACCCAGCAAAGCATGGATGTGAAGTAGATGTTCCTGATTTTGTAAATGAAGAAAATGCAATTACATTAATAGGACTGGATTTTTTTTAGCTCCTCAGTGTGATTTCAGTGAGATACACATTAAACCTATTAAAACCTGAAAGGAAGTAAAATGACCCTACATAGATTCTATTTGATCTCTGGCAAAGAGTAGTTGATGCATGTCTCTCTTTTCTGAGCTGTGTAGGCATAGAAGTGTAGCTACTGTGTAAATACCACAAAAACGGTCTAAAGAAAGAGACTGTACAAAAGGTAAGATTTTAAAAAGACAAGTTTTCTGTACTTCTATGTATTATTTGTTTTTCATAACAACTCTTCCACTTCAAATCAAGCTGTGAAAAATATTTGATGCTGTGGTTTTAGTAGCATCTTTGTTCCTTTGTGAACCCATAAACAAATTAATCAGGCTAAGGGCAGTCAGTTTGGCTCTGTATAGCAGTGAGAGAAAAATGCTTTATTTTGTAAATTGTTCCTGACTGAGTTCAGATATATCATGTCAACATTTCATTTAAACCTTTGGTTACTTGAAAATGCATGATCAGTGTTTCCTAAAATTGAATAATGATTTACAAAAGTTGATTTTGGCCAGTAATTGCATATTTGTATAATAAAATCATTGTCAAACTTAATTACCACTGAATTTTCCACATATTAGAAATAAAAAGATCATAAAACATTTTCCAGACAAATATAATGTGACATTTAAAAAAAAATACATGTTGTGGTAGCCTTGGGCTACCAGAAATTAATAGGTTTTAATGGCAGAGGTACTTTTAATAGATATGCTAGTATATATGCATTTAAAAAATGTGTTGCAATCCTTATTCAGGAAAGATTTCCATTTCTGTTACTGAATTTTTTCCTGAAATGTAACAGAGAGTAAGCAAGGTAGTCTCAGAGAGAAAGGAGGAACTTGTTTTACAACAGCTGTTTGAGTAGGTCTTGCTGGAATCATTAAAACCGTGGTAAACTGGTTTAATTTTTTAAGTCAAATTTTATAACTAAAAAGAAATGAATGAACACAGTTTTCTTAAAAACTCGACCTACAGTGCTCTGCCTTTCTCCAATATGCCTATAAGCAATACCAATCCATTATCCTAAGACACTCAATTTGATCCTGCCGAGCACTGCAGAGAAAAGCAACACGACAGAAGCATTTCAGCACTTTGGTGTTTCGCATGATTGATTTGGTTTGGGTGCACATTACCATAGTCACATTTCATCCACTAACACTGTTTCAAACACTGTTTTGCCATTTTCCTTTTTTGTATATAGCTACAGACTATCTGGGAATTATGAATTAATATGTGCTAATTAAGACAATATAATAGTTTAAAGATACACAAATGTTAATAGGATTTGAAATAAGAAATAGCTTGAGGCCGCTCCTGTAACAGTCCATTTAAAAATTATTAGCATCAGGCCCAGTGGACCGGTAGTAAAGCATACCTGCCCTTTTAGCACAGTGTCGGTGCCAGTGGCCCATAGAGCCTGAGCTTTATTCTGGAAATCACAGCCATGCACTGCGCTGAAGTAGTTTTGCTTATTCCTGCAAATGCCAAGATAGAAGCTACTAGCCTTATGTTATGTCTGGGGCAATGTATACAATATTTCATTATTTGTAAAGCAATTCATAATTTGTAAAGCAATTTGTAAAGCAATCATAAGAAAAAGCTATTTCACTGTGAGGGTGATGGAGCCCTGGCACAGGCTGCCCAGAGGGGTTGTGGAGTCTCCTTCCTAGGAGGTCTTCAAGACCCGCCTGGACATGTTCCTATGCGACCTGATCTAGGTGAACCTGCTTCTGCAGGGAGGTTGGACTAGATGATCTCTAGATGTCCCTTCCAATCCTACCATTCTATGATTCTATGAATCTTTCCAGCAAATTAATTTATGCACATGAACAAAGACATATTCTTGCATCATTTACATCAAACTTTTACATGGGCTTTTCAGTGGTCTGTTTTGGAGACTAAGTTTGATCTATAAAAGGAGCTATGACACACTTTGTTGACAGAACCACTCAATGAAACGGAGGACTCTACTTTGGTCATCCATGAAGTCCAAAATAAAATGAAAAACAAGGATTTCATTTGAGAAGGCTACTGTTTGAACAGTGAAATAGGTTTAAGGTGACAGCTATTTTAAATCTCCTGTGATAACTATGGTAAAGAAAAGTATTTTGTAATGGAAAATTCTGTTTGACGATTGGGATCCTTTTCCCACAGACCCTCCAGTACATCTGCCATTGGTTACAGAGATAACAAGATGCCAGCCAACCAATCTCAGCTCCCTTCTTATCTGCTTCCTTTCCTAAAACCATCACCAGCACATTTCCCAGCTCTGTAGAAATCCCAATTATAGATAGTCCATTTAAAAATGCCTTATGGATGAAGCCCCATTCCTGCCAAATATATGAGAGAACAAAATGAGAGGGCTTGTGCTGCTATTTGAAATTGATGAAGTTGTGGAAATAGTTAAGACAGTGCCTCAAAACCTGGCAGAGAGAAACAAAGATTAGCTGAAAACCCAGGAAGAAATGTAGGTAACTGAAAAACATATTTATGTTACTACTTTCTTTTTGTTAGCCAGTTTACAAGTATAGAAATCATGATGTTTACCTTCAGAAGGTAAATATTTTGAGAAATGAAGAAAACTCCTTGCATATAGAAAGATGTGAAGCAACGCATAGGGCTGAATATTAACAACTATCTCAGGTTTTGACTGTCAATGCTCTCTCACTTATGTTTCTGAATACATTTTGCCATCTTTTTCTTATGCTTTACAGATTATTGTTCTCATTTTCTAAGCTCACAATCTGACATCATGGGAAGACAGATGGAAACAGATTATTGTGCCAAGAGTAGGACAGGGACTGTGAGGGTGACGGAGCAGTGGAACAGGCTGTCCAGAGGGGTTGTGGAGTCTCCTTCCTTGGAGGTCTTCAAGACACGCCTGGACATGTTCCTATGCGACCTGATCTAGATGGACCTGCTTCTGCAAGGGGATTGGACTAGATGATCTCTAAAGGTCCCTTCCAACCCCTACCATTCTATGATTCTATGAACTCAAATATCTGCATCATAGTGTGCCAAAGGAGAACAGTGGACAGCTAGTTTTTGACATGCAGTTTGATGTCTTTGGATTTAAAATTATAAGCCAATATGTTGTGCTAATGTCTTTTTATATATTGGGAAATACCACAAAAGAGAACTGTGACTGCAAGGAAGACTCTGGCATTACTGTAGGCAACGATGTAATAACACAGTTCAGTGACATCAATTGATTCTGATGCAAGTTAGCAATTTTGCTCTTAGAGGGAAATATGAGATATGCTAAGCAATTTCTTCATTTTGAAAGTTTATGTTGTGTTTAAGAATGGCTATTTGAGCCAAGCAGTCAAAACTTTCACCTATGTTCTACAGGTTGTTTTTAGTCCAGTAGTTGTTAGGAGCTCAATTTTTGGATAAAGACGCCATTTTGTTACATGTTTTACAAATACAGAGTTATAAAAGAGATATTTATTCATAACAGAAGGTACAATGTAATTATTTCATGTGAAGCAATGTTTTGTGGGTGGTAACTATGCTTTATGAGACAACATAACCGTTCTCATCAACTGTTAGGCTCTCAGACAATAGTACTTTCATTTACTAAAGTATCTCTTGCCCCCCAAATTGAAATGAACTAAACTCTTCCTGTTAAAATAAGCTTGGAGAAGTATATAAGCAAGAAAAATATATTAGCCACAGTTACAAAGTTACATACTTTTATTTAGCTTATCTACCTATTTCTTTGAAAGACACGTGAGCTAATATTTATCTCATAATATAGCAGAGATTTATATGTGTTTAAAATAAATAGCTGCATAGTTTGCTAAGATGTAAAAGAATTTGTGATCCATCGAAATAAAAAATATGCATACGTATTCTTATGATATGTATAGAGATCTATTTATGCAGGTCTTTTATTTCTTTCCAAGTCTTGTTTTAGCTGAAAAGAATTATTTAGAAAATATACTCCATTCATGGCATTTCAGACTGAAACCTGCCTTTTATATCAGGCAGTTAGAGACTGAAGTCATTAAGGACAGAGACATGACTAGAATCCACCTTGGACTCATATCTCATGAGGCTGGTCTTCCATTTAGAAGGTGAATGGCTTTCACTTTAAATAACCTTGGTCAAATAATTCATTTATATTCTCATTTTTGAAAGATAATTCCTTTTTATCAATATTTTAATTATTCTGTAAGACCTACAGCTATGTAGAAAAGTCTTTTATACATTAAAAAACTAGAAAGACTAGTTTTTCAGAAAAAGAAGAAACAAATTGGTGACAAAAAGGGAAGACAGTGAAAGATACATTTCTAGTAGTCCATGCCAAGCATTTGATTTTAAAACCACGGAACTGTATTGTAGTCAGTTCCCACTGGCATAATTGTGGGAGGCTAGGAAGCAGCTTTCTCTTAAAATGAACAAAGAAACTGCAAAATGCACAGGGGAAAACAAGGAGGGAGAAGGAAGAAAAGCAATAGGTCAGGATTTCTTAAGCTTTGGACTTTTGACTGTCCACAGACACTAATTGCCTAATGTTATTTTGCCGTGACATGGCCATAGTAAACGGAATCTACATCTGAAATATCCATTAGCTATGGTCAGTGCATCATCTAGGGAAAACAGGCAAGCTACAAGATGCTGAAAAAACTTCAGTGCAGTTAGATGATCAAAACAACATAAAGGAAGAAGTACAAGTAATGCAAACACAATCTGGTTGACATGTCTGCATGAGATGTCTTAATTCCCAGAATCATATAACCACCTAAATGGGCTAAAACTCAAATTTTCTGGGAATAGTAGGAGAGAAAAATCTCCTGTACGATTTTGTTTTTGTGAAGTTAAAGGTAATAATTCCTAGGATGTTTGAGGGAGGGATGAAGTATGAAGTACAGAATGATGAAAGTAATCTCAGAGAATTCCTGCTGAACAGGATGCTGATGGGTGATAAGGGTATCTTCATTCACCCTAATGATTCTTTGAAAAGGTTTTATTCATTACTCCAACTATATGAAGAACTGAAGTGCTAGAATCTTTGGTTTTCAGATCAGAAGACTCTGAAAAGCTAAGTGACATATGTACAAGTGGGGAAAATTAGAATGAGAGTGAAAATTTACCAACTCTTAGCCTTTTATTTAGACTGTGTCTCTCTCTCTTCAGGTACCATTTGCTAGTTAATTAGAGCAAAGGTAGGAAAACCAGTAAAAACAGCAATATCACAGAATTTATTGGATAATTCTAGGCTATCAGAAACACCTACATGTTCTTAGAAAGCCACAATTACCAATGGTGCTTTGTAAGAAGAAACAACCCAAACAAACAAGAAGTACATTTTGGATGTACATGTACATGACTTTTTAAAAAATAATTTATTTACTTATCAGAACACACTGGCACTAAGAAAAAAAACCATGGAAGCATGGAAATATTCACTATAAATAAAACCAAGGTCCTCAAATGTGAGAAAGCCAATAGAAAAATTGGTACTTCATATATCTTCATCCCTGAAATCATGGCTAGGAAGATACCCCTTGATAGGGGAATAGCTTTAGCAGAATCTTGTGCACTTTGTCAGCAACTGCTGTTCTGCCAATACACCATCACAGACTGCAGAAGGCAGCAGAAGAATTTTTTTTTTGTCTCTCACCAAGTTGTATATAATCTCACAATGTAATACCATGTTCAATTTATCTGACAGTAATACTAGTTTCAAATTCTGCTTCATACCATCAAAGGAAAGGAAGGAAAGGAAAGGACAAACAACATATTCTATCAAAAGTATTCAGAAACTCTTCTTATGGAAATCCCAACTGGGAGAAAAAAAGTGACTATATCTAGGAGTTTCTTCCACGTTAGAATGTGTACAATTAGATAATAATTTTTATTAACCCATAGGAAATGAGGAAATACAGATAAGATTTTAGTCCCATATATCCTTTTAACATTAACATTATTTTCACATATTAGAAACTGTGTTTTCTGGCTCTTGAAAAGATACCTAGATCCAAGAGTAGTCAAAGAAGCAATGTTGTATTTAATGTTGTTTAGTCAACATCATATGATAAATGTTGACCTTACTGTGACCAAAAAGAATCTATGGCTTCATTGGTTTTAAATGCCAAACAGCAATATAGGAGGAATTATTTAAGATGATACCTATGTCCAGTAGCATGAATCAAAGTATGCAATGATTTCAGTTGTAAGTGAGTTGACTCGTCGGTGGTGCACTGAGGGAAGAAAGAATAAAAAATCCCAACCTCACTCCTCTCAACATTCAAAAGCCTGGACTGGATAGCAAGCCTCCACTTCAGTGGACAGCCTGTGTGGGCTGGAAGATTAAGGTGGAAGAATAAGAAATTAGGAGATGGACTCACTAATAAAAGAAAACTGGAGTTCCAGTAATGGATCAAATGACATCAGTACCCTGAAGAAAAGCTTTAATTCTAAAAATAAGACTACAAACTTAACCAAAAGAACTACCTCTGTTCAAGTTTGATTGACAGCAGGACCAAGTTAATAATATCTTTCATGATTTCTTCTCTCACTTTCCTTCCTTTTCACAAATTTTTCAGAGATCTAGGGAGACATTTTCCAAGACAGAGGAAGCAATTAGATGACTAGTCCTCTTTGAAAGTCACATGGAAGTTTAGTACCAAACTTCCCCAATACTTTAAAAAATGCTTTCCTTGAGATTCTTCCAATTGCAGCAGAGTTCATGTTTTATTTCAGTTCAATTAAATTAGAATGTAAGGGTTGACATAAAGAAGCACCATTAGTTCAAAGTGTGAGGTATAAATAATGATAACGCATCCATCAAAACAATTTAGGTCAGGAACCATATTGTATGGCTCCACCTTTCATATCTCCTAAGAAATCCACTTAATTCACATCAGTGACAGTTTCACTGGCACAAGTACTGCAAAATTAACATATATTTCCTGAAAATGAAGAAAAAAACCATTGTTGCTATTTTTTTCCCCAAAACCTAAAAATTGTTCTTTTGCATAAGAAAAATCTCTGATTATGTACTATGTGTAAAATGCGATCTTTATGTAATCAACTGCACATTTTATAAGATATCTTCCTATTTAAAATGATACTGACTTTTTTTCAGTTCTTTTTCTTCTGGAAGGATACATTCCAACCCTACCATTCTATGATTCTATGGCTGTTTAAATGTGTCTATTTTTTCCCTTTTCAATATAAAAAGAAAAAAAAAGCCAAAGTTTTGCAGAATTGGGCCATCAAAGGATTAGTTCTTTAAACGAAATTCAGACTCCTCTTTGTTCTGTTTCATTAAAATGGAGTGTACAGGTTTGTTTTGGTGATAAAAACAAATTGTAAAAAAAATTTGTTTTCTCTACAAAGGATTATTTGGAAGAAGTTCAAATTTGAACTGAAACAAATAATATGTCTCATAAGGAAACTAACCAGTCCAAGAGCAGCAAAATATATTTAATCACAGGAGCAAAAAATGTTTTTCATCACACAGGCAATCTAGACAAGTTGTAAAACATGATTTCTCTAGATAGTCACCTAATGAGGATGAGCTTTCCCAAACAAACTTACCAGCTTCATGGGAACTTTCTACCAAAACCTCCATGTTTAACTTGTTTAAAAACTTCTATGGTTTTGAAAAGCCTGGCAGCCTCGCATGGTACAGATATTTTTATCAGTTTTTAAAAAACATCCAAAAAAGAACTTCTGTAGCAATGTGGTTTCTCATTCATATGACTGTGAAAGGTAAATGCTGCATGTGGATTCTTTATGGAAGTGCATTCAAAGAAAGTTTTGGCAGAGTTAGGGAAATGCACGTGTACGTGCATTGCAAGACAGCTATAAATACCAGATCCATGGAGTGCACAGGACTAGAGGACAAAGGCATAAAGACTGGATGATTTATTGCAGGGAGAACTGTAAAGTACTTCAAAAAATGAGAAAAGATTTGTTAGCATTCAGCAAATGTGAAATTCATGAGGGGAGTTCTATCAAAGGGATTAGCCGAGGCACAGCAGAAAGAGAAATTTTATAAATAAACCCAGAGGAAAATGTTTTCTTGTTGTATAAAAATGTTCCATTGGATTGAAATTATTTGGAATTATATATTAATGAAAGTAAAATACTTTGGTGCTGCCAAAGTTTTCAGATGGAAACTACTTAAAGATTAAAGTCATAGAAATTTATGAAAAGCCAAGCAACTTTGTGTTCTCCATCAAGAGTTGTCAGCACTTTTTGGGAAAACAGAGATACATGGTCTGTATCTGAGAAATACCTGCAACTCCTAGCTGGAAGGAATCTGTGCCCGTTGTATGAGAAGGGCCTCAGAGAAAGGCAGCTCCAAATCACATTGAATCTGGGGATGAACAGGAGGGGAAACCACAGAAATATGTTTCCTAAAGTGAGACTCTGTTGACAATTTTTAACTGTAGCTAACTAAATGTAGGTGCCAAGTCTTTCATAGTTGAACAGTTTCCTTTCACAGCCAAAAGAGATAAGTACTTTTAATCAGTACACTTAATTTATCATCTGTCTTAGGCTGGGGTAATCTGTCTTCTGAATATACCTTTGTTTGAGAATGGTACAAAAAAAAACCCCTAAAATTCGAAAACATAACTTTAAGGTGGTAAGTCAGGCAAGACTGAGTCCTCCACTCTCCCTGTGTGCATACATTCTTACAAAGGCAGACACACTTCTTTCACAAATTCTTTTGGGATTGACTTGGAAGTTTAATCAATGTATTAATTTGTGAAGAGCTAAGCATACTCCATAAGAAAAATTAAGAGTTTGGCAATTGGATTTGCAAGTCAGTCTTCTCTAGTCTTTATGGCTCTCTCTTTTATTTTGAGCATCCCTTAAGGGCAACCTAAAGTTAGTATTCTATAACTTAGGGATCTGGAATAGGGCATCACACACATAATACTGCATTACAATGTTCAAATTGATTTTAACAGAAGAAAATCTTGTGCATGTTAATTAAGCTAATTCAGTTCCGTTCTATTTTGCGTTCAATAGGCAAAAAATGCACTATCACTTTCTGCAATTAATTCAGGAATTGAAATTGAACAGGAAAAGTGTTTTAGAGACATTTCACAAAAACTGTTTCTGGAAACTTAATTATTAATTAAAAATGTAACAAGTTTGTATCTTGCTTTGCAATATGTTCTTGCATCTGCAGTTGCACAAACAAAATTGCATTTCCCAAGTTAACATTTGATCTAGCACATTAAACGAAGCTTTTAGTTGTTCCTAGGAGAGTATTTTTAAATGAGCTGGCAAGTCACTTACAGAGTACTAGAAGTAACCCATTACTGTTGATTACATGGCAGTGAATTTTCTGTGCCTCAAGTTCAATGGATCCATCTGTTATCTCTCATGCACATTTTTTATTGTGTGCTTAATTTTGTACATGCAACTAAATCTGCTGACCTTTATGAGAAGTGCTTACATATTTTAGGGGTCTAGAATTTACTACAGAATTGCAAGATAAAGGTCTATTGGGTGTAATGTTTATACACATCGGGGTAGCACTCAGAAGCCACAGTTGAGACACTTGGACCATTGTGCTGAATTTTTTACAGACATATAATGGGAGACTGGCCTTCCTGTCAAGTGTTCATAGTCCAATATAGACCAGACAGTGGAAACACTGAGAACTGAGACTTAGGAATGTGAAGTGATTTCATAGAATCATAGAATGGTAGGGGTTAGAAGGGACCTTTAGAGATCATCTAGTCCAAACCCCCTGCAGAGGCAGGGTCACCGAGATAAGGTCGCGTAGGAACATGTCCAGGCAGGTCTTGAAGACCTCCAAGGAAGGAGACTCCACAGCCCTCCTGGGCAGCCTGTGCCACTGGTCCCTCACTGGTCCCTCACCCTCATGGTGAAATAGTTTTTTCTTATGTTTAAGTGGAACTTTTTGTGTTCCAGCTTCATCCCATTACCCCTTGTCCTGTTACTAGCTACTGTAGAAAAGAGGGATGTCCCAGCCTCCTGACACCCACCCTTTAGATATTTGTAAATGTTAATAAGATCTCCCCTCAATCTCCTCTTCTCCAGACTAAACAGCCCCAGTTCCCGCAGCCTTTCCTCATATGAAAGATGTTCTATACCTTTGATCTTCTTGGTGGCCCTGTGCTGGACTCTCTCCAGCACTTCCCTGTCCCTCTTGAGCTGAGGAGCCCAGAACTGGACATAGGACTCCAGATGAGGTCTCACCAGGGCAGAGTAGAGAGGGAGAAGAACCTCCCTCGACCTGCTGGCCATACTCTTTTTGATGCATCCCAGGATGCCATTGGCCTTCTTGGCCAGGAGGGCACATTGCTGGCTCATATTAAGTTTATTATCAATCAGGACTCCCAGGTCTCTCTCTGCAGAGCTGCTCTTTAGCAGTTCGACCCCCAGCCTGTACTGGTGCATGGGGTTGTTCCTTCCCAGATGCAGGACTCTGCACTTGTCCTTGTTGAACCTCATGAGGTTCCTCTCTGCCCAACTCTCAAGCTGGTTGAGATCCCACTGAATGGCAGCACAGCCTTATGGGGAATCAGCCAGTCCTCCCAGTTTGGTGTAATCATCCAACTTGCTGAGGGTATACTCTGTTCCCTCATCCAGGTCACTGATGAAAGTGTTGAACAAGACTGGCCCCAGAATCCATCCCTGTGGAACTTCACTGGCCACAGGCCTCCAACTCGACTCTGTGCCATTGATCACCAACGTCTGGGCTCTGTCATTCAGCCAGCTCTTGATCCACCTCACTGTCCACTCCAGAGATTTGCTCCAGAGTATGAATTTAGTCTCAGAGTGCCCAACATACCAGTCTTCTCATTATGCAGTTACATTATAGGAGAATAAATGTTTGAGAGGAATAAATATTTGAGAGAGTAATGTTTGTGATTTTTTTTTTAACCAGAAAGGTAATAAATTAGCCTCTTTTCAGTCATCTCCACCATTAATACTGCATTAATTTTAGGGGAATTAGTGATTTCAGTTAAAGTAATAATGGAATATTGTGTCTGGTTGAATGCTTTAGGTATGATGCTACCCAGTGTGATGCGTGCCTCCTGAACACAGGGGAAGATAATTCTTTTGCTTGAGGAAGTTTGTGATCAAAAGTCAAAGGTAGATGATGCTTTAGAGGGTAAAGAGTGTATAAACAGAAAATTAATAAGGTTGTTACAGATGCTTGTTTTCTTAAACCAAAAAAAAAATCTAACAATATAATTTGAGAGAAACTCTTAGTTTCTTTTTTCTCCTTTTTTGGGTAGCACTGTTTAGAAATTGCTTTTTCTTTTTCAGACAGTTCTTATGATAGTAGTAAACTGGTCTTAACATCTATAATGTTTTTCATCTACCTACTTCATGTAATGCTGTTTTCTCTTTTACAGCCCTATCTGTCATCTTATGTCGGTGATTTAATTCATGAATATTCCTCATTAAGTTGGTCTCAGTGGTGGGGATTTTTCTTAATGCGACAGCATAATTTACTATAAAACTAGCAGTCTCAAACACAACCCAGAGGAAGAACATATTTGTATGAAATTTGTACTGGATTTGTGTGCAAGGTAGTTGAAAACTACATGAGGATGAATTTAGATCACTTATCTTGCAATTCTAGATCTATGACTGGCCTTGTGTCCTCTTCCAGGAGGTGTAGGTCAGTGGAGTAATTGCGAGGAGGTGGATCAGGGAACACAGCGAAGCAAAAGACTATTGGGTTTTTCTCTGCAAAATGAACAGAAACGTGTTTTGACATTTTAACAGGAAACTCTAATCTCAAAACTGTTTCTGAAATATTATTTAATCTCAAGTGTTGGAGCTATGACGCCTGTAAATTGATAAATCATTTGACCTTTGATGGCAGGTCCCTATTTAGATTGAGTCTCCCTTGTTCTCCCTTGCTTCATCTCACTTGTAGAACTTGCATATCAATATGGCCAGGCCGATCCTCTTGGAAGGAGATCTTTAGTTTGAGGAAATTTGTGCAGTGCTTTTACATCAGTACTAGCAAATGCAAGTGCACAGCAGCACAGAAAAATAGAGTTTATCATAGAATGCTAGAGGTTGGAAGAGACCTTTAGAGATCATCTAGTCCAACCCCTCTGCCGAAGCAGGTCCACCTAGATAAGGTCACACAGGAACATGTCCAGGCAGGTTTTGAAGACCTCCAGAGATGGAGGCTCCTCCCAGTACACTCAGTCCTCTCATTCAGATCGTTGATGAAGATGTTGAAGAAGACTGGCCCCAGAACCGATCCCTGTGGAACTCCACTGACCACAGGCCTCCAACTCGACTCTGTGCCGTTGATCACCACCCTCTGGGCTCTGTCATTCAGCCAGCTCTCGATCTACCTCACTGTCCACTCGTCCCAGCCACACTTCTTCAGCTTTCTGATGAGGATGTTATGGGAGACAGTGTCAAAAGCCTTGTTGAAGTCAAGGTAGATGACATCCGCTGCTTTCCCCTCATCTAGCCAGCTGATTATGCACTCACAGAAGGATATCAGGTTGGTCAAACAGGATTTCCCCTTGGTGAATCCATATTGACTCCCCCGGTAACCATCTTTTCCTTCATATGTTCAGTGATAACATTCAGGATGAGTTGTTCCATCACTTTTCCAGGGATGGAGGTGAGGCTGACCGGCCTGTAGTTTCCTGGGTCATCCTTCGTGCCCTTCTTGAAGACTAGCGTGACATTGGCCTTTCTCCAGTCCTCAGGCACCTCACCTGTCCTCTATGATTGTTCAATAATGATGGAAAGTAGTTTAACAATCACATCAGCCAGCTCTCTCAGCACTCTAGGATGCATCCCATCATGACCCATTGACTTATGAGCCTTAAGCTTGGCCAACAAGTCTTTAACTTCTTCTTCATCCACCAAGGGATGAAGAAGAAGTCCTCTACTGTCCAGGCCATCCTACTATCCTTGCTGGATTGGGCTTCCTGAGGGCCAGCCTTGTCTGTAAAGACTGAAGCAAAGAACGCATTCAGTAGTTCAGCCTTCTCTGCATCCTCAGTCACCAGGACACCCTCTGTGTTCAGCAGCAGGCTCACATTCTCCCTCATCTTCCATTTGCTGCTGATTTACCCCAAAAAAATGTGATCCATGAGAACATGGGTCACTGGCACCTCAAATGAAAGTGTCTCTATACTACTGTGGTGGCAAGGAAGTGTAAATCCTTATACATATTTTTTAAATGTATTGCTATCTGGAGATAACAAGGTGTATTGCCTTTCTGTGGACAGGTTTTGATTCTAGGGGGGCTACAGAAGTAGCCTCTGTGAGAAGATGGGCTACTGTCATGTTGGACAGAGACAGTTTTCAGATGGCTTCAAAACAAAACTGCTGCTGGCCAAAGCATCAGTGACTGTGTAGTGCCTCTATGACAACATATTTAAGAAAGGGTGAAAAACACTGCATAGAGCAGTGAGAGAGAAGTGATAAAATGTGAGAAAAAAAAAACCCTGCAAACACCAAAGTTGGTGAAGCAGGAAGGAGAGGAATTTCTGGTGCAGAAATTCGCCAGCACTCCCCATGTGGAGAAGACCATGGTGACACAGTCCCTACAGCCCATGGAGGACCCCATACTGCAGCAAGTAGATATGCCCTTAAGGAAGCTGCAACCTGTGGAGACCCAACAGTAGACTGGGCTCCTGGCAGGAGCTATGGCCCACAAAGAAGAGCCCATGCAGGAACTGTGGCCTGTGGGGGCATATGCTGGAGCAGTCTTATTCTGAAGGACATGGACTGTACCCTATATTGCGGCTGTTCCTAAAGGACTATATCCCATGAGAGGACTTCATGTTGGATATGGGGAACCACATGAGGAGGAAGGAGCAGCCTGAGACAAGTTGTAATGGATGGACCACAATCCCCACTCCCTTTTTGAGTCTCTGATTCATAGAAGAAAATGAAGAGACAACAATGAAAGATTGTGGGCCCATCAATATATCTGTAACAGACAGCAGTGCTAGGAGCCTAAAATGAAGGGAAAGGCATTTTGAAATGTTCATTCCAGAGCTTGTGTCCTGGAAGACTCAGGGTCTGTGAGCCATCGTTCTACAGCAACATCTACTATGTTACTTCTGTGTTAGACTCTGGATCTTCCAGATTGCTACCCCTATAGGCACCATACAGGCTGCCAAGCAAAACTATTGCTGTTGTCAGACTAACTGTGCTCTGTTTCTCAGACTTCATTTTGTAAATACATTGTTAGAGTAGTGTTTTCTTCGTCTTTTGAAGAAATAATAAAACTTTTATCTGTGATCAAATAACAAAATAAGACCAATGTCGTGTAACTATGTGTGCGGGTGTGTATATGAATGTGTATGTATGTGTATTTGTACATACATATTTCTTACAAACTTTCACTTCTGCTGTGTCATTTTCAAGGTTACGATTACAGATGTATTTGAACTCTGACTTTCCCTCTACATGGATATAACTTCTGGAAATCAGTGAAGAATAATAAAAAATTGTAATTTTTATGTTTTTTATTTTTCAAGAAAAGATTTGTATTTCAAGTGTGGGATTTTTCTTTAGAACAATAACAGTCTTTGGAAAATCTTTCTCAGAAGAACGCATGTGGCTTGACTGTGTATCTCAGTAAAATCTGCAGTGTATAATTTTTTTGCTATCTTGGAATCCCATCTGGTGAGTTGTCCGTTCTTTCAAAGTGATGGTACTATCACATAGTCCAATCTGCTATAATAGAATGTAGGTAAATCATAGTACAGCTGCTGCGATAACATTATTTTGGCTATCTAAAGTGCATTACAACTTCTCTGGAGTCTGACCTCCACATTTACCTTATCTTTGGTGAGACCAATGTCATTGCAAAATTTGCAGGAAAAAAATCTTATGTGTAATGCTGGCATTAAGTTGTAAGCTATGAAGAGATATGTGGTTTATAGAAAAAATATTATTCAATGTATTTCAAGGTATGCACATGAAAGTGTATTTGTCGCTGCTTTATATTTATGGGGGGAAAAATCTTGAACAAAATTTTCTTAGGATGATAGTATGAGACTGTTTTACCAAGAATTATTTAGTCCATTCATAATAAGTAAAATGCCTTTAGAAGTATAAGAGAACTAGATAAAGAATTGGGAAATCCAGGTAGTCATGTTTGCCTGGAGGCATTTTCTGAGAACAGTAGTGAGTCAGAATGCAAATCCTTATGCTTTTGCTGATTTTTGTGGTTGCTGCTGATTACTGTAAAATTGATTCAAGAGCATTGCAGCAGCTCTGCATATGTTTAAGCCTAATCTCCATAGTGTTACAGGCATTTTTCCTCTCTGTGGGTATTGTACTGAGTAAGAAAAAACTCTCATAATCTTCATCTTAGCATTATTTCTCATCAAGGAGCAAAGAAGGACATTACTCAGTAACTTCCCAGTCTTAATCTCAAGTATAGTACGCAAGTTTCCTTGTATTGGTTATTTCAGGACTTTAATGAAAGTCAGATAGTGTTTTGTTGCGTTTATATCCAGGCAAGAATAGTTTGCTTTGAAAACATGGAGAATTACTATTCTGCTATTTTGAGTTAAAAGTATTTTGGAGTCATATAGTGCTATTTAATGAAATTTCAAGTTTTAATTTTGTTATCTCTTGTTTTTTCTCCATCTTGACGACGAATTTGAGCTATAACTCCATGGAGTGTACAATTCCACAGCTTGACATTGACTTCTTAAATTGTGGAATCCTACTGTACAGACTTTGTGTTATGAAAAGTACCCTTTGCTCACATAAAACTGCAAAGTAGTAAGGCAATTCAGAGTCTTAGCAAGGGTGTTCTCTAAACAGAAAACACATTAAGCAATTACCACTTACATACACATATGTAAGGTTTACATTCAGCTATTTAATTTGGCAAAGTTACTGTACTGTGTCTGAAAACAGAGTAGACCTGACATTTTCTCAGAAAAATATTTATAAAACATTGAGAAATGCTTAGCACTGGAAAGTTATATGCAGGATGTGATTCCAGATCTGAACGAGTGATTACATAAGAAAGGTATAAGAAGCAAGTGTTCAAAAAGGGTGTACTAGTTTAACCCTGGCTGGGTGTCAGCTACCCACCAATGTGATTCTGTCACTCCCCCTCCTTAACTGGACAAGGGACAGAATTATAACAAAGGCTCACAAGTTGAGATAAGGACAGGGAGATCACTCAGCAATTAGCATAATGGACAAAACAGACTCAACTTGGGGAGAAATTATTTGATTTATTAACAGTCCATAAAAATGGAGTAGGGATATAAGAAATAAAAACTGAATCTTAAAACACTTCTCCTCACCTCTCCCTTCTTCCTGAGTATCTACCTCCCCACCCCCAGTGACACAAGGGGACGGGGAATGTTGATTATGGTCAGTTCATCACAGATGGTCTTTGCTGCTACATCCTCTCAGGTGAAGGCCTCCTCACATTTCCCACAGCTACAATGTGGGGTCCTTCCCATGAGAGACAGTCCTCCATGACCTCTCCAACGTGGGTCCTTCCTATGGGCTACAGATCTTCATGAACTGTTCCAGTGTGGGTCTCATCCATGGGAAAAACATTCACAAGTCCTGCCAGCAAACCTGCTCTGGTGTGGGCCCTTCACAAGCTTGCAGGTCCTGACAGGAATTTGCCTCCTTCGGACATCCACCTGCTCCAGCATGGGGTCCTCCATGGGCTCCAGGTGGATCTCTGCTCCCTGGTAGCCTCCATGGCAGCAGGAGCAGGGCAACCTCTGCTGTGGCACCTGCAGCACCTCCTCCCCTCCTTCTCCCCTGACCTTGGTGTCTGTGGAGATGTTCTCACATTCTCACTCCTTTCTGCTGCTGCCGCTGCCCTTTGGCCACAGCACAGCACCTTCTTCCCTTTCTCAAATACATTAATCACAGTGGTGTTACCTCAATCACTAATTGGCCAGGACTGGGTCAGCTGCTGGGTCTATCTTAGAATCAACAGGCATTGGTCCTGTCAGTTATTGGGGAAGCTTCTGGCAGCTCTTTGTTTAAAGAAGCAACCCCTGTAGTCCCCCTGCTACTAAAACCTTGGGCCACACAAACCCACTACAGGGAGTTTGCAAGCAAGTAAAAAAGATTGTATTGAAAAAATCAGGAGGTATAGAGGACTTTTGCTGCAGAAATAGGAACCTAAGTTTAGGCTGAGAATGAAAACTGAAGCTTGCAAAGAATGTTAAGAAGGTCATTTACATCTTTAAATACAAAGATGGGCAGTAGGAAAATAATTCAAGCTGTAATATATCGATGAAAGGACAGAAAACCAGGAAAATTTGATTAAAGATAAATTAGTAGATACTTCGGCTTGATTTTCATTTAAGAAGGATGTTAACTTTAATAGAGGCATGATAGCTAATGATAATAGGGAAATTACCTCTTCTGTGGTTCTTAAGGAATTGGTTTACTGAAGGGTTTACTGAAGGGTAGATGCAATAGCAAGTGATACTTAGTAGAGCTACTAAATGAGTTGTGGCATGTATGATGAGTAAATAGGAAAAATAATACCTATTTTTAAAAAGAGAACATAGAATATGGAAGCCATGTGCCTATTAGTGTAACATCAATAGACTGTAAAGTTATAGAACAGATTTTGATGAAAAATAAATTTTAAAATATTTTTATAGACAAAAAATGGTATAAAATGCAACCAGAAGTTATAAGTAGTTATAGATTAATCCATATATTCCAATTGCCAAAAGAATGAAAAGATATGCTTATGAGACATAATTTATAAAAATATAGGTAAACAGAAGAGTCAAAGGCATGAAACTGAGGAAGATGGCAACATATACTTGCAGAAGAGGAGGTATGGGGCTGGAGAACCATAGCTACAGGAGGAAGATTCTAAGACAGTGATTTTACAATAGACTCAGAGAGTCCATCAGAGTACTCTGATGGAATGTACTGGGGAGGCAGACAGAGAAGTTCAGAGCACGCTAAGAATGTAACTGTAGAAGTAAATAATTTTGAGGAGTACAGTAATAGATGTGACATAATGGAAAATGGATAATAGTGACTATTACAAATATTATGCTATAAGCAGAAACTCGGCATTTGGAAGTGGCCAAGAAGGAAGGAGCAAAATTTTGATCATGAGATGATTGTCAGCTGTCACTGAGGTGCAGATTTAGAGAAACCCAATGTGATCATAGGAGATGTCAGTAGAAGCATTTCAGAGGATAGATGGGGAAGTAATGTAAAAAGAAGCAGAAAGCCTTCAGCTTAAATTCTGAACATATTGGTCATCTGTGTTCAAGAAAGATGAGATAAAACTGGAAATCACAGAACAATATTTCTTAAGATGATTACTGGAATAGCAAGTCAGTCATTTGATGGATGTAAGAGAATGTATGTTGTGTGGTCTACCAAAGAAAACACTAAAAGTGTTTGTAAGAGCTTTGTGTCAAAGTATTGAAGAGGAACTTAGGGGAAGAAAGAAAGCTTTTTAGAAAAGTTTATTTCTATATAATCTTTCTGTGAAAATCCTTAGGTTGGGGGCTGTAACAGTGGGGCAGCACATAGAATGACAGACTACCCTCAAGCAAGTTACTCCAGTTCTGGTATCAGAACTGGATAAATCACAGAAATCTAAGGAGCAAAATGCGGTTTGCGTTTTTTGCTCTTTATGCAGTAAATGCAATACAGAAGAATTAAAGCTGAACTGATTTTAATGAGCCTGTTTGCTAAATGTGTATGCTGTACCCTGACTTGTGATGTTCTCTCAAGACGGCTGTGACTTCCTGGCTAGAAGAGAGGAGGTCATCATTATTTAAAAGAGTGTGACTGAAGTTTTCACATATTTAGGCTACATGGAAGCGTAGGTCTCTGGAATAAGAGAGCATAGGAAATACATATTTAGGAGAAATTGATACAATTATCTGACTGTTCTTTTCTCCATTTTCTCTTACTGTAGGATAGGTAACACTAACACATACTAATGGTCATACGGTTTCTAAGAAGTCATTTTGTACTTTAAAAAAAGTGGGATTTTTTCATTGGGCCCCTTATGAGTTGCTAGAAGGGCAGTATTTTCTCAAGAAAATAGCCTTACATCTGCTGCTTTTATATGCATAGATCAGTAAAGTCCTTATCCAGTCTGCTGGAATCAATAAAAGTCTTTCTCTATGTCTTAAGTGAGTCCAAGAGCAAATCAAACTCAGAATATATATTCAAGTCATTTGTTTTCTGGTTCTGAAGTTGACACAGAGTAGAATAAAAGGTTTGGAGTGAAAGCATGGTCACATTGATTTACTACACTTTCCTTCATCTGCTCTCTTAAAGTCAAGGAGATTAGTTATGAAGTAGGTTTTTACTCAATGTCTATAGTAGAGTTTTAATCTAGCACAAGGGCTGCCTGCTTAAAGGGAAGTGAAGGTTCTACATTGTTATGGTTTAAAATGTCCAGATTTCATTTATGAGGTCAGTAACATTTTTGTTGCAGTTTTCTCATTTCAAAATGTGAACATTTTTCCAGTTTAAGGTAATGGAAAGTGATCAATTCCTGATAATATGAAGAGCTGTGGTTGAAACAGCATATTAAAACTTTTCATTGCTGTAATGTTGTAGAAATAGGATCCAAAAGTGACAAAATGTTGTTTAGCTATTTATTGGTTTCCAGAGTGAAACACGTGTGAAAACTGAAGTTAACTATACAGGCAGAAATGGACGTCTTGGGGAAGTCAGAATGTGTAAGTACATATTCACAGATTTTGTCAATAACTGAACTCTGTTGTTTTTTTTTCTTTCAGTTTGCTCCCAGTATTCTAGAGGAGTTTTTGCCATTTTTGGACTATATGATAAGAGATCAGTACATACCTTGACCTCATTCTGCAGCGCCTTGCACATCTCGCTCATCACACCAAGTTTCCCCACGGAGGGTGAAAGTCAGTTTGTGCTGCAGCTGCGGCCATCTCTGCGGGGAGCCCTCCTGAGCTTGCTGGATCATTATGAATGGAACCGGTTTGTCTTCCTCTATGACACAGATCGAGGTCAGTTGTGACCCAGCTTTCCTATCTTTTAAGTTCACATTACGTTTGCAAGAACTGTGCATTTTTTATATCTTATTGAGAGCTTGGGGAGTGAAATTTTAAAGGGCCTTTGAGGTGAAGTACCTCTGACTGGGTAGCTGTGTGGCTGAAGAAAGAACTCCTTCATCTGCAAAAATTGGATATTGGTTGCACATAATATGTAATCAACCAGCCAAAGCCTGTGCTTTTAAGTCTGGAATACTAAAACATTTTAACTAATATTAGTGAAACAAAGACACAGTTCAATAAGCAGAATTTTATAGCTCTATTCATTCTTCAGCTCACTTCATAAGGGCCAGCAATTCAAAGAAATAGAGAGCACCAGCCACGTCTCTGCACCTGCACTGATGTAAGCTGAGATGTGAGTCAGCCACTTGAGGCTTCCATGCTTTGGAAGGTCAGGGCAGAGAGAGGCTCACTCAGTGTGAGGTGCTGCAGCAGAGAAGTGGAGGTAAGAGGACTAGACTTTTATAAAAGATGTACCACGTTACACAAAAAGCTACCCTTTGTACACTCTCCATATACATCCCAGAGCATCTCAGAATCTTTAAAATGGTAAGAAACTGCAAGGATATCACTGTGCCTCACCACATAGTGCTAAACTGAGAAGTGAAATCTCTTTCTTCACATCATGTGCTTATTATGCTGTCTGTCGTGGTTTGGCCCAGCTAGAACAGCAGCACCACAACAGTCTCTCACTCGGTGCCCCCATTCACCCCCACCTTCATTAGGATGGTGGAGGCCCCAGTGAAATGGGAGTAAAAAGATAAGCAAAGTTTTTGTGGATTAAGACAAGGGCAGGGAGGGCTTGCTGGCAATTACGGTTCCCAGCAAAACAGACTCTAGTACTCAACTTAGAGAGGAAAGTAGGAACGTTTATTCTACAAGAAACAGAACACAACAGAAGCAAAAAGGGAGTAGAATGATGAGAAAATCACAACCAGTACTTTAAGATCTCCCTCCCCCATCCCTCTTTTCTTCCCAGGCCCAGCTCACTGCTCCTGATATCTCTACCTCCTCCCTCCTTAACGGCTCAGGGGGGCAGGGAGTGGGGGATGTGGTCAGTCTCTCACAGATGGGCCCTGCTGCTTCTCTCTGCTCAAAGGAAGATGCCTCCTTGCATTCTTCCTCTGCTCCAACACGGGGTTCCTCCCCTGCTCCAACACGGGGTTCCTCCCCTGGGACACAGTCCTTAACTTCTCTGGTGTGGGTTCTTCCCAGCAGCTGTGGCTTCTGCTGATACAGGGTCCCTCACACGGGACACAGTCTTCTCTGGCCATAGTCACTGTCCCTGGCTCGGGGCCTTTAATGAAGTGAATGCTGCCCCTGATCCGGGGCCAGCTTTAGCAACGTGAGTCTCTGCCCCTGATACAGACTCATTATCAAAATGAATCTCTACCGTTGATGCAGGGTCTTTAAAGAAATGAAAATAAATCTCAGCTTCACCAGTTCTCTCCATAGAATGCAGGGGAGTCTCTGCTCCAGCACACCTCCTCCTCACTTTCATGACTGACCTTGGAGTCTGCATGGTTGTTTCTCTCACTGTTCCTACTCCTTGCACCACCACCAGCCAGAAGAAAAAGAAGGGATGGAGGAAGAAGCCTCCTCTTCCAGCTTCTTCTTAAAAAGTGATCATGGAGGCGTCTCATTGGCTCAGCCCCAGAAGTGGGTCTGGCTCAGAGCTGGGAAGAGTTTCGAGTAACTACTTATAGAAGCCATCTTTACAGCCCCTTCCCTCTTACCAGAAATGGCTGTCATGTCAAACCATGAAACTGGCAAAGCCTTGTGCCTTTGTTTATGACATTGAATTGAGACAACATGGCTGAGCTTCTGAGAAACAGGCAAGATTTTGATGTCGATGGCTTGCTTTCGAGGGGAAGTAAGCAGCGTAGTTGTAGTCAAATAATTAATTTACCACAGCTGTTTCAATATAGCTCCCCATGTGGACAGTCTATTCTGGAATTAAAGTGGCTTTATTCCAGTATAATTACTCTGCAGTAGACATAGGGAATTATACTGACCTAACTAAATCTGTTTAATTATTTGATTAAGTCTATAGAAGTCAATTTTCTCATGTATACAAGCCCTAAAGTTTAGTGAGTTTTTAGCTTGATACATTGCCTAAATACCTGAATTTAAATCAAAATGAGTAATGGAACAAAATTAAAGGGTTTGCACTGTTCCATCATTATTTTTTTTAAAAGAAATTAGCAAATTTAAAAGTGTTCCTACTCAAGATATGATTTTGGGTACCAAGAAAAGAAGCATGAAATTCCAGATGTGATCCTACAATTTGAACAAAAAGTTGAAGAAGTTCACAACCTGTCATCACCTTTCTCACTTAAATTCACATGCTTGACTAGATTAAGACATCATTTTTAAGCATACAATATCATACCAAGGGCAGTTTCAGAACATCATCTCTAACAGTGTAGTTAATAAATGATTCTTATGGCACTGAACTCAGCAACTCTCTACTTATCAGTATGTCTTTGATAATGAGATAGACATTTGCCAGCATGAATGCAAGGAGTGCCACATCGGTTAGTCTCTCAAATTCTAAATATGTCTTGTGACTCAGTTTAACTGAGGAAAAAATAAGATCCAATGTGTCTTCAGGTATTAAGATGACTGTAAAGATACATCATTGATGAGTATTTTTCACTACCGTTACACAATAGAAATTTATAATGTTGATTTGAGATATGACAAGAGAAAGTATCATCTCTTACTTTCAGTGTAACCAGAAAACCAAAAAAAAAATCATTGATGTTGAGTCATAGAGTCTCTCAGTAAGGCCAGAACTGAAACTTGTCCAAATTTTTTTCAAAATATAATTCCTTTACATGACAGCTATTTTCCTGACTCTCTGAACAGCCCCATGCAACTAAACTGAAGGAAGGGGAACCCCCGTTGCCTTCCAGTTTTGATACTGGGCCTCTGATTTTGATCTTTGCATCTTAACTGGGAAGATATAACTAGCTCTTAGGGGAAAGTAAGCAGTAAGCATGAACTGCAGCCATACACAATAGTTATTTGTGAAGGTCGCAACATTTAGCAGCCATCTGTATTGTAAAAGGCAGAAGTCTTTTGCAGAAGATAGTATGACAGAATAAGTGCAGGCAAACCCTCAGCAGCCGTGGTGATGTGCTGCGGTGGGCAAAACCATTTTATTTCCAGACCTGCTTTCCTGAACTTTCAAACCTGCTTGCTTCTTGATTCTACTACATGTGGTTCAGTTGCTACTCACTTTTAGGGCGTGATAAATTAAACCCTATTATTAAGGTAGATTTCTATACCATATCACTCCATTCATCTCTTCAGCACCCTGCAGAACCCCACTCTCTTTGCTACTGGGTCATCTACGTTAATAATTTAGTTCAAGTCAGGAATGCACTTTTCTCACATCTCTCCAGTTCATTCCCATGTACCACACTTGGGTTTACTGCATGGAGTGGTCTTGCAGCTCACAAATTTGGATGAGGAGGTGGCATGAGATACTGTGTTTAATCTCCCTTTCTGATGTTCTGCCAAACCTACAGTCTGGAAAATCACCGTCCTGTGACAGGATGAAGACACTAGGAAGAATGGCAAAGATACAAAATTAATTTGATCTAGCTGGGGACATTACAGGAAAAGAGAACAGATTTTGCAAAAGACGATAGACCTAAGAGAAAGATGAAGGAAACTTCAGCTCATTATTTAACAGGAAAAGTTAGCAAGTAGTGACACAGAAGGCTAAAGCCTCAATACAGTCTTCATTCTTTTACCCCTCTTCCAAGGAAAAGTTTAATTACAATCCGGTGCTTCATACAATTAATACGAATAGCAAAGTGCTGGGAACACAGATAGGACAGGAAAAAAAGAAGGCTGAAGAACACTTACTTGAGTTACACAAAGCACATCAGGAAAGGGCTGAGATGGAAACCATGTCTCCTTGATATATCCAGGGAAAAGGAAGTCCAGCCAGGACTGAAGTGCTCATTTGCTATTTGATGTCACCTCTAAAGGAACTTAAGAAGATCAGAAGAATATTTAGTTTAAATGTGTTGTTTTATTGTGATTGAGATCTATTTCTTTTAAAAATGAAGCATACAGTCAAGTGGAGCTGTACATCTGCGAATCCATGGGATTTTTTACTTGGAACGGGTATACCTACATTATCATTTGCTAGCTGATGACAACATTTTATAGCACAAGAAAGCAACAGTTAAACCCTTGAAATGACAGAAGGCTGGAGAAGTTTATGTGAGATTTGAGAAGCTGTTTAAGAATAGAACCATAGAATCATTTAGGTTGGAAAAGACCTTTAAGATCATCGAGTCCATTTATTAACCTAATGCTGCCAAGTTCACTACTAAACCCCGTCCCTAGGCCCCATACCTACACATCTTTTAAATACCTCCAGGGATATGTCTCAACCAGTTCCCTGGACAGTCTGTTCCAGTGCTTGACAACCCTTTCAGTGAAGAAATTTTTCCAAATTTCTATTATAGAACTCAGAGGTACAAGAAGTGAGCATACCAGAGGTTGGTGTTAGTTTTCTAGATTGTGTGCAGCCTTACCGAGAAAGCTGGCATGGCTGACATTGCTAGTAATACTGCAGGGATTGCCCAGAGCTTAGGGGTTCCAACGTGGGGAGTAGTACAAAGGCTGCAGAGCAGCATGGGACACCGTGGAGGATGGGAGCCAGCAAGCTGGAAACTGTTTTCATAAAAGTTCAGCAGCCATTTGAATTCAACCGTGTTTCCCAGCAAGAGTTTTCAGTCCCTGACTGTGACTAAAGAGCAGTAGCAGGAGGGGTAGAGCTACCAGCTGGCCTAGCAGTTGGCTTACCAGAGGCAAGGACTGTAAAACAGTTATGGTTTTCTAGAAATTAGGCATCGTGTGTGAGCCTGTTTATGTACCTTGTTGATGGGACTTTTTTTTTCCTTTGCTCCTTGTAATTACATATTGTTCATTAAACCAACTCAGTCATGGTTGCAGGTGAGGAAAATCAGCTTGTTGTGCACAAGGTAAATTTAATTTTCCCACATTTCTCAATAGTGTTTCTATAGCAACCCTTTCAAAGTTGAAACCATTCTGGTTTATGATCATTTAAACCTGGCAGAGAGTGACCTGTGTCCTGGTGACCAGTTTGAGTTAACCCTACAGTACATAGAGTAGCACTCTCCAAGCTTTTATCTTTGTGGACTTGTGGAGGATAGATGAGACCCAGATGTCAGAAGAAGACAAAGAAAGCTGCAGGAAATTTATAGCTCTCCCACTCATTTTGAGGGAGATTATGGAATTGCTTATTTGCAATTAGTTTATCAGGCTAATGTAATTTTCTCCTTTGGCAGAGTCGCAGGCCTAGCAGTGAGTGATAGGTCTGGTGCATCCATGATTAGTAACTGCAGTGACATTGCCTCATGCCTGGCATTCTCCCAGAAAAAAATAGAAAATAGGGATTCAATTGCAGCATGATGTCTTGAAAATTACAAACCATATACCCAAAATTGTAACTAATTACACATTTTAGAAGTAAGAGGAGGTCTCAGGTGAGGTGCAAGAGATTTGGTTTTGCTCTAGTCTAGCAAACATCCAGTATGAATTTGTGTGGGTACCCATCTTAGCCAAGCTAAGAGTGATACAAGACATGTTCAGGGTTCAAAGAGATCTTGCTAAATACATAGATCAAGAAGGTGAAATATGATAAAGGTGATACAAAGGATAAACTCATTAGAGAAGAATCAGAGGTGCAGATGAAGTGACAGATAACTAGTTCAGCACTAGTATCATGGAAATGTTTCAGGAGTTGCGGTGAACCATCAGAATAATTTAAGCCCAGAAAGACATATTGTTTCTAATAAAGTAAATGTTATTTTGAACTTTACTAAAAAGAATGCTACATATGTGAAATTAAAGCTGAATACTGCTCTCTACCAACTGGTTATGCTGCTGTGTCATGTGTTGGGTTTCAACTTCAATAGGAAAGATAAAAAATTTCCAGTAAGCTCAGGAAGTGGAATGGGATCAAGTGGATAAGGCACATACAGGCCAGCATGGGGGCAGCATTGTATCCCACCACCTTTTCCTCGCCCTTTGAAAGCACTGCCTACTGTCTATTGCTATAACAAGGACATTCAGTATCAGCAGGGCACAAGAATCAGGCATCTGTTGTTGCCATGGCACTATGGTCACTGACCAGTACATACAGATAGCACATAAATGAGTTTCAGGGATACAGAGGAGAGGAAGAGAATTAGGTCTGCAAGGAGCAAAGACCAGTTCTTCTTTGTACCCACCAAGATCAAGGCGAGAATTAGAATTATTTTGAAGGAAGGCAGATTTAAGATGTTAGTAGGAAAAATGTTTCAATAAAATTACAGTAATCTTAGGAGTTTGTGGGGATTCTTACCATCAGAGGTTTTAAAGAAGAGGCTAGAAAATATTTTCAGTGGTGATCTGCTTTGTTACATGCTGCATCAGATGATCTCTCCTGTGTCCTCAGGATTTATATTTATGTAACTTTCATGATTTCTTTAGGAAACTGGGAATGGCTTCTTCACAGAAGACACTGAAAATAAAATTTTCTACTATGGAGCAACTTTCAATAATATATTATTGCTATTCAATTATATATAGAGCCTTTGTAAAACATTTAGTATGTTCTATTATTGAAAAATCAGATCAAACCCATTCTAAGTGACTTAAATAAAAACACTGTAAAATCAGGTTGAAGGACTATAATTACAATATGGTACTCAATAAGTTATTGCTAGCTAGGCATTTAGGAATTGCAAGAATTGGCCCTACATCAAACTTTACTTGATAGTTTTACTGCACTTCTGGACAAATTTGTCAGTCTTAATAATGGAAAGAGTAATAATATAATAGCAAGTTGGAAAGTTCTTTCAATAGCTAGCTTAATTGAAAGACTTAGACATACTGAAGCCAAAAGCCATCTAGAAGTATAGCCTACATAAAAACACTTAATCAAGGTTCTTATTTGTGAAATAAGTTGAAAAATCAACTGTTGCTAATAAACAAAAAATTGAAGATGAATTTACAACACAGTACTGTCAAAAAAAACCCACCAGTTTTTGCCACCAAATCCTGTTTAGATATTGTTTCTGCATAACAGTGTTAAACCCAGACCTATATTTGCTCTTACCTTAAACTGATAGAATGTCACAGAGTGTTTCATGTATACCTGAGAAACAACAATTATATGCTGGATCATAGACAGGATTAAGTGGGAAATCTGAATTTACTCAATTGCAGTGATCCACTTGATCTTGAGGCCTTTTTTCATTATGATTAACAGGAATAATTTTAGCAGACTCCCACAATAAACATTTTTCATCCAACTGACCTTTGGCAATATGTCCAAGAATAAAAGAGAAACAGAGGTTCATGACCATGTCCGCTAAAAATTGAGTGTTCTTTGCTGCATCCTGCAGTTACATACTAAATTTTGTGAAGCAAAGACCAGTTCTGTCATGACCTTGCAGAAATATTGATATGATGTGTTCCAGAAAACAAACAGAATGCAATATCTGGTCTCATAATGTTTATTAGACTACTCTAACACTTGATCTGTAACTTTGAACCTTTCCATATTTTGTCTTTAGAATTATTGAGATCAAAATAATCAGTGTTTTCACCACGTCAGCTGTTACTTATTTTAGAGTAGTTCCATCAGGTCTAGTGGTTAAACTGGTTTGGAGTTTCAGTAGCTGAAATACATGTCAGGAATAACATGGGACTGTAGGTAAATAAAAAAAAAAATCTTTACTAGACTTTTAAAAAAGCTCTTTATCTTCAGTGAACACTCTACAGTGAACCATGTCATACATGCTGGGATCTGGATACCACTGTGCTTGTTGTTTAACACAGTCATGTTGAAATTTCATGCAGGCCAACCTGAACTGATATACAAACCATGATGAAAAAGTTATTAATACCAGTGAATGTAGAAAACTGTAGTAAGTTTAGCAGTCTCCCTCATATGATCTACTTCTCTCTATGCTCAGTAACAGTAAATTCCATGTTTTTAATGGAATAGACTGGCAATTTTGTTTTGCCAATGTTAGCTCATTGATAATTATATCAGCAACATGCAGGCTTGTCCTCATCTTCTCAGCAGGTGTTAACAACTTGAAAGCGTAGGTAGTAAATACACACATGTAACTAGGGTGCATCTGGATCCTAACATCAACATCAGTAATAATACTGTGACTGTCCATCTTACCCTTGCCTTACCAACAAAGAGAAGCAATAATTGTAAACCAGCATGATCATCATGTAATGAGCTCAGAATTCACTACATATGAAAAACTTTTCAGACTACTTCATTAAATAAAAGTACTCCTCTTGTTGATTGAAATGACTGAACATTAGATCAAGATTGAAATTAACAAAAATATGTGTATGGAAATCAAAAGCTCACAATCAGGTGTATAGATGAGTCCCCTGACTTTGTTGTTCCATGTAAAATGTGAATCAAACTCTGCTGCATCAGAACTTTGCTGGCTGTTTTGGTCATCTAGCTAAACACTCAGAATATGCAACACAGCCTAATTTGCAAATGCATATAACTATAATATAAATCTGAAAACATTAAATAAACTGCTCATCTGAAGAATTTACTTTCCTTCATCGTGGGTTAGTGGATTCCAAAGAGAAGACAAGGGACTTATGCTAATTTTAAATGTTACTCTTCAAGTTGCCATGCCAGTGAATCAGCTTTGCCTTTTGTAATGATTTGTTTGTTACAGTGCTGCAGATTCCTTAGAGCTAAGTTCTTCCCTCAGTAGCATTTATCTCAAGTTTGCACATGTGTAACTCCAGAGTATGCCTGTAACTTCTATATGCTTTTATATTCCAACATCCTAATGTAAATAACATTGCTGCTTCCAATGGCTTCCTCTAATAATATCAGAGCAATTCCATCCAAAGAACCTAGCACAAAGCGTTTGTTGTCATCTGCGTATGTAACACATTCCTCTGAAAGGAAAAATGTAATTTTTAACTGTTTGTTACACACATTCTATATTTACTTGAGAGCAGGGCAGTGCAGTCTATAATTTTGAATATCTGTTTCCATTTATTTAACAGTTTTTCCACACAAGGAAGTTACACTGCAGTTAAGGAAGTAACTTCATAGCATAGCAGTCTTTCTGAAAAAAAAAATCAATCCCTCCTGAACTGGTGTTTTTACTCTAGATTGTCTGCATAAAAATATTAAGTTCAATTTTCATGTAAGTTTACAAGTGTTAATTCTGAGCATGCTTCTGACTATGTGCTATATCTGAGTATATGAGTACACATTACTCTAAGTAGCAATTTTAGTCACTTGCCTCATACAAATTAGCCATAATAAAAGGTCTGAATACTGTATGTTAGGAACTGTATGCTGTAAAAATTGATTTTATTATTATTTTGTCCTAAGTAAGAGTAGGTGATTTCTGTATGTACTGATGTGACTTACATTCATCTTCTCCATGAATTAAAAACATTAATTGCATGGAACAAAATTTTAAGCACAAATTTGTGTTAGGTTTTGCTGATATATAACTTTCATACTGATCTATAGGACTCTCTTCTTCCTTACATATATCTATCAGTGGTATCATGATTGACAAAACCTGCAAAACACTGTCTTCAGTGAAGGGACTGTGTCAGCTTTTCATCAGGATAACCAAGAGCATCTTTTCTAAGCATGAGGGTGTACTATGTTACCACTAGACATTGGTCAGTAATAACACTGCAGAGGGTTGATAGATACAACATCCAGCAGAGTGGGCCTCCAAAGGCCTTGAAAGGACTCAGACGAGGAAGCCAGCCACACATCCAAATGCTCATGCTTTAGAATTTTCTTTCAGTATGGACATCTGAGTCCTGCAGCTGCTGTACATAGCCTTTTGTATGGCCACAGGTGTTGGCCCCAGTGCTGGAGCACGGAGTGGTAGCAAACAAAGGGGAGTATAGTCAATGATGCCAGAGACCAGACATAGTGCCAGTTTAATACTGAGTGTAAAACAAATACTTGTGCCAATTTGTTTCTAAATGCATTTTTAGTTAGAAAAATTAGCTTGTCTTTTGAGAGCATTATCTATGTGGGGATGAATATTCCAAGTTTTAATACAGTATAAAGCGGGCTTTTTAAAAATCAAAACAAATAAACAAAATATAGACTTAAAAATAAACAAAACCTACAATTCTGTTATTTATGTTCTTATTGATTAAAAAATAATCAAACTGCATTAGACTAATATAATTCTTCATGAGCACTCCGCATATTTTTTGAGACATTTATCCTTTCTGTAGTACAAATTATTTTTCTGGAGCTACATCAGGAAGTAAAGGTAATTCAGCATCAGAGTATGTTGTGAAGTAAATCTGTGTTTGTATTTAAGGGTATTTCTGAAGTTGTGCATTCTTAATTCAGCCGATTGAACTATCACTGTATCATTTGTGCAATATCTAATTTTAAGACTACATTTGATGCTTCCTTGAGGAATGTATATTCCAACGTATTCAGATTTTCACTATTTTGAGATGCGTTTTGCCTGTAAACAGAGTATATTTCTGGCATTTACCACATTAATTACAGCTGAATTCTATTTGCATACATATTTATACAAATCATTTATCTTTGGTTGATTCCAAAAGGAGAGGTAGAAGTGTAGAGATCCTTTTAAAATGATTGACTACTTATCACAGTACTACAGATGCTATTTCTGCCTCTGTACAGGGAATTTCCTGCACTAGTGTTTACAGATAATAGCATTAACAGCTGCTTCTGTTACCAAAATTGCAGTGAATGTTTGAGGCATTTAGCATTTTTCACTTGGAAAGAGAGCTACCAAAGGGTCCTTCAATCCTAAGGATGCAAAATCCTTCTTTTGTGCTACTACCTGGGGCGTTTTAATATTAATACACACCTGGATGCTCTAGGGAGATTTCTTGTGGACAAGGAATATACATTTTGTTCCAGTTTGATTTGAACTGAAAGTGGCAAACAGAATATTTAATGTAGTTCTGAAGATCTAGGCATAATATATGACAAAAGAGTCACCAAAGAGAGGAAAATGAAAAACTGTATTTGCTAGTCTAGATCCATGAAACAAATATGCATTTTGTTAACCCATTGCTGGGTAAGAAGAAAGAACCTGTCCTTAGAGTAAGGACTTGTATCCTAGTTCTCTCATAACAGAGAGCCAAATCAGCATGAGTCAGTTGTTACTCTGGAAATTCTCATATAGACACTTTTATGTCATAAAAGCCATTGGAGTTAATATTCATCTGTAAAGAGTTCAAAGTAAGAAAAGTAATGGGAAATGTAGGTACACATTGCAAAAAATGGAAAGTAGTAAACAGTCTCGAACATACAGATAATAAATGTTTTTGAAGTCAGCTCTTCTAAGAAGTTCCTTGTAACAGAGAAATGTGTTTGCAGATGTTTGGTATGAAATGGTTTGATTTGTATGAATGAAATCGAGTGAAAATGAAGCAGTTTACTTTGTTAGTAAACTTGGTATAAGCAAGGCATTAAGATGTGTCTGTACTCAAACAAATCCTTCCTGTGGAAAACGTACTGTCTTTTATTTAGCAGCATAAGAGTAGATTCAAATAGAACTCATTTATTCAAAATACTCTTAAGAGACTACTAACTATTGGTAGTAAAATAAGACTGCTTTGCCGAACTTACACTGTAAACAGCTTACATTTAGTAGTACAAAGCAAGTCATGAACATGACCCTTAAACAAACACAAGTGACCATCCTATGCACAGACCTATCAGTTATTTGAGGGGGGAATCTCTTTTTCCTTGTGTTAATGGTGTGGATGATGCTTTATCATTTTGCATATGTGTATATAATATGCCTAAAATAAAATTCATCTCCTAGCTTTATCTGGATGCAGAACAGTTCAAATCATTTAAATATAAAAAAAATTCTTGATTTAGAAGTTCAGATCATACTACTGAAAATTCTCCTGGCAGTAACTTTAAACTTTCTTTTCTTTTCTTTTGTCTGTTTAATTTGTATTTTCAATCTCTCATTAAGCATTATTTAAAAAGCAAACTTACTTTACAATATTCAGCTAGTGTGTCCCAACATCTTGAATATTTTTTTTCAAAACTATTCTAAATAGAAAATTCATCTAAACTAGTCTTTTCCCATGAAAGGGATTTTGATGTTTATTCTTCAAAGAAATCTAGTGTGGGGCAAAATTTTCCCGACAATTCTGATGACTGTTTCACTGGGAAAAGAATATCCTTCTTCTGAAATGTTTATTTAAAAGGGGTTTTAAAAGATCAAGATGTCATTTATATATTTTATTGTGCTTTCTGCTAAATTAATTTCATATCCAAATTGTGCTTAAATAAGCAAAGCATTCTGATAGGTATTTCCTAATGCAACTACACACTCTTGGTCTTGAGGCAGAAGGAAAATCTCCATCCAGATTCTGTGGGAAGCCAAGGATGATGTTCACAGTGAACAGGACTGTACAGGATTTTTATTTGCTGTGAAATATACCCAAACCAACTGCACTTGATGCATCTTTCTTGTCTTAACAGTGTTCTTTTTCCACTATGAGAAGAGGAACTTTCTTCCTCCTCAGTATCAGAATATCCAGTTATGGGTTCCTAATCCCATGTCTGCATCATGGGCTGCAGCAACTTTATCTCCAGTTGCTTCAAAAACAGTTTGATAGGAACTTCCAAAACTCGTCTTATCTATTTTGTTGCTCATATTTCACTGCTGCAGGGAGGTTTAATTATCTTCAACTGCATTATCTCATGAGTCACCTCAGAATCTAATTCTGCATTCCCACTTTCACATATTTTCCCAGATTTGTTTGCTTGATTTGGCATTTCTTTTTCCCTTTGATCACTTCACATTGTCTTTTTTTCTACACTTTCTTCTACTCCTTTTCTCATAGTTTCTTGTCCTATCATTACATTCTAGTAAGTGTCATTCATTTTCAAACCTTACACTTTATGAGAGAAACTAAGAGCATCCCATTGCCTTCTGTGTTTATCTCTACCATTCAGAATTGGCAGAGATTGAAGTTTTTAGCTTGAAAACATTTGAAAACATATATTATGACTTAAAATTAGTCTGTGTCTGTAGCTGCCATAGAGGAAAAAGTGTAGTATTGTTTCCAGGATGAACAAGTAATTATCAATATAATTTAATGCAGCAACAATGCCGTTAGAGTGAAAGACATAAGGAACAAAAACCCAAAACTGGCATTTATTTATTTATGATCTAAATCAGTTTAGAAAGTAAAAGAATTCCAGTTTTGATTTACTATATTCCTGTATGAACTTCACATGTCTTCTATCACCAAAGAGTAAAAAAAAAAGATTCAAGCAATTGCATTGTGTTGTATCCTCAAATGCACTTCTAGACTACCAGACAAGAGTGATAATAGGAAATGCATAGAGATGCAGTATTTTGTCTACACGAAGAGCTGAATTCACAAGTAGTATAAAGGCCAAATTACATAATTTCTCCTCCCGCAAGTCAGGCACGTTGCGGTGGCCACCGCACAGCTGCTGGCCTGGGCAACATCCAGGCAGACACAGTCACAATTGTCCCTTTTCATCTGGGTCACTCTGAATTCCTTCAACAGGAAATGGAATACAAGCAGAAAAGTTTTAAAAACATCCCAGACATGAATCAACAAAACCCCCGAACATCTGCTCATCAAAGCTCATCAGAAAACAGTGTATTTTATTTACACTCCTTTTCTAGATGTACTGAGAATGCCTAATGAGATTAGAGATCACTGGAGACTACTTCTGGTATGAAGTGTCCATTTCACTTTCCATATTACTTGTCTAATCTACCCAAAACATGAAATGCAAGGTACCATATTCCCAGCCTCCGCAATTTTGTTATTTATTTTAGCGTAAAGTAATGTCATTCTATTAAATCCACAGCTTGCATCAAATCCAAGCTGGCTAAAAGAAAAGGTGCAATCTTTTAAGCAGTATTTTAATTCCTTTTAAAGATAAAATAGTACTAGGAAATATAAAAATGGGGATAATAGAAAGTGCAGTTAATATAAGTGGATTCAGCAGAGGAGTGAGGAACATTTTCATGTATAAGGAAATGGAGGCTCAAAACCTCAGATACAGGAGCTCAGTATAACCTACTGACTGCATCCTGTGCTGCCGAGGAATTAGGCCACTGTGTTTAAACGTCTAACATTGTATAGTTTTTTTTATGATCCACAGGACAGATCCCATACTCTGTCCTCATTCAAGATTTATGAATCCACGTGTCCTTGTGAGAAGTCTTATTACTAAGGCAGGTCTAATTTAAGCTTTGTCTGGAGTAAGAGCTCAGATATTTACCCTTTCTCTTCAGCGGTTGGCATTGTTGTAAGGCCACATTCAAGCCATTACACAGGGAAGTGCTTAGCTCAAAGGTGGATACTGAGTTATCAGAACTATCTCAGTTATTTCAGGGAGAGATTCACCTTAGCTACAGTGAGGAAGCACTGGCTTACAGTGGCTGTGATCTCATCTCTGCAGACATCTTCTCACTTCTCTCTTCATATCAGAGTGGAAACAAAATCTTTTGCAGGAACAAAATTTGTTGAAGTGTAAAGGAAGTGTTCTAATTTCACTTGCCCACCAATTCCTGTCTTTTTCAGGCTTTTTAAACAGTACCTAGCACCTTAGCATTAAAACAATATGGTATTTCCTCTGAGGCTTTTTTGTTTGTGTTTATAGGAAAGTACGTTTCTTAGCAAACTTTTAAAGGATTCCAGTGTAGCGCACTGATCACTCTTTTAAAGAGTCATTTTGGAGATTATGCATTTTTCTCAGTAAATTCCAGAAGAAGCAGTACTTTCGTATTGTTGGTTTGGAGAAAGAGGACAACAGCATTGATGGATGACTGGAGCAGCTGTAAGTCACATAAGGGGTAATTATTTTTTGCAAGTGTGAAAAGGAATTTTATTCTGCATGTCTGCTGTGTAGCTATAAAATATTGCTGTCAATGCCAAAAAGGATAAACACCTGCTAAAAGAACTGTAGAGAGGATTATCTGTCTTTTTTACACATACACTTATGAAATACGTACTACACATTGGATCATCTCCAGGTTTTTTCTCTTTCACTCAGCATTTTTCAAGCTACTGAATCGATTGTTCATCCTCTCTGCCTGGCCTATGAAAAAGACATCTACTATGCAGAGAGGCCAAATGTCAACATATGACATGCTTTGGTTACCTTGTGGAAACCTGCTAGGCCAGAAAGTTTGTTTGCTTTTTAAACAATCTGCTATTGAGTTCTGCTGTGTGGTTTTGTTGCTGGGATGTGGGGCTGGTACTCTCTTCTGCTTCTTATCCCTCCTCACTAGTCTGGGAAGAGCTACTTGCTGATTTCTCTCCACCTGTGCAGCTGTAGCAGTGTCCTGCCAGCAATGCTAACGCTCCCTTGCCAGTTTTTAAACATTCTGCCAAGTGGAGAGAATTAATAACAAGATCTGAATCATCTCTAAAGTAACCCCAATGCCCCTGTGTCCTATTCCTCCAGTATTATGTCATTTTTCATCTCCTGTCTGGGATAATAAAAAGGACCTCTCATACCCCCACAGCTAAGAAGTGTGTCAGGGCAGGCTATGCCATTTATTCAAGCTACCCTTTTTGCCTTTGTAGCTCTAAACATTTAAAAACCTTTAGGCCAGATTTTACTGGCCATGTCATGCTTCTCAGATGATGCAAAGTGGATGGACTCCAGCCAAAGTTGGCAAGTGGCCACAGCCTTCCCCTTGTGCCCGTGAAGGCAGGCAGGAAGGGCAGCAAGGTTGGTGTCCCGGAAGCCCCTCTGCCGTGTGGAGTACGAGGTCGCCAGGCCCAGGCCCTGCCATCCCGGGAGGGGAGCCCCAGCCTGGGCTGAGCCCTGTTTCTGCACGTGCATGAGTACAGAGCTGGTGTTTCCTCCTCTGAGAAAATCCACGTTTAGACTGGAGCTGTTGATTTTTAGACTGGGAAACAGAATGGGTTAAACAATTGAAAGGTTTGAGTGGACGTTAAACCAGCAGGGAGAAACTACTAAATGTGAATCATATCTGATAATGTCTGCACTATATGTGCCTACTATAACTTCAGCAGCGATGTTCCACTGTGATGTGGGCTTAATTAATTATCTTTCTTTTGTTTCATCCTTTTTGCTCCATTTGCAAGCCGAATCAAAGATCTTACAGAATCAAGTAAAAAGTGAATAGTGGAAGATGCTTTTGGTATGGCTCTGCTCAATATGTACTTTACCTTCAGGAAATGCTGACAAGCATCAATTTTAGGTTTTAATAAAAAGTGCTTCACTTTGTTTCAATAGGAGAACTTGACCTTTAGTCTCTGGAAACCTCTGCATTCTGCATGATTGTGTGCAGAGCAGGGGCAAAGGAGCGTATCTTGCTCCAGTCAGCTGCAGTGTCTGTTTCTGTACCTATCAACTTTCATTCCTGCTGCAGCTACTGGTGACTGTGTCTTGGTGTCATGGTTTCCTTCCTCAGTGCTCTAGGAAAAATCTGCACAGCCATGAGCATAACCTGATACACTGAGCTCTCCCCTCCCTTTTCTCTCCTGTTTGTCTTCTGCCACGTGTCAATCGTAAAATTTACTTCACATTTGGAAGTCATCCGTGCTTATCTCCAGTTCTCTGTGATGCATTTGCTTTTCCCCTGGGCATGAAGCCTTTGAGGCAGCAGTTCTTCAGCTCTTTGTTTCTCCTTCTGCAGCCTACATATTCTGTCTGCCGTTTGGAAAGGACAACACTAACTGCCTGCAAGGGCATCCCTAAATACCATTGTGGAGGTTCAGAGACAGCTTGTATTGTTAGTGTGGTAAAAGGTAAACCTTGTTTAGAAATGTAAACATGATCCAATACTTGGCCATCCACCTGTCAGGGGTGGTGCGTTGGCCTTGTCCTGCTCTAAGTGTTTGAGTTGCATATATACATACCACATTCCATTCTCTTTTACTGTGTTTCATATCCACTGCTTTTGTTAATAAGGGGTTATTCTACAGTGGCTGTGATGATAACAGAGTGGTAATGAACTGACCTCAAGTGCTACTTAAAGCTCCGATGGGAGATGTGAGAGAAAGAAGGCATCTTTTTAGATGAAGTACTACATGCGGTTGTGATTTGGCCCAGCCAGCACCGAAGCACCATGACAGTCTCTCTCTCGGTGCCCCCATTCACCCCCACCCTCGTTAGGATGGCAGAGGCCCCAGCGAAATGAGAGGAAAAAAGATAAGCAAGAAATGCAGAAAATCACTTTCCCTGTCTCAGGATCTGTAGTGAAATGATTGGGTCCCTCCCATGGGACATGGTTCTCCTCTGGCCATAGTTACTGCCCCTGGCTTGGGGTTCTTGGCAAAATGAGTCTCTGCCCTTGATTTGAGGTTTCTAGCAAAATGAGTCTCTGCCCCTGGTCTGGGGCCTTTAGCAAAATGAGTCTCTGCCTTTGATGTGGCATCTTTAAAAAAATACAAACAAATAAAAGCTTCACCAGTCCTCTCTGTAGAATGCAGGGGAGTCTCTGCTCCAGCACACCTCCTCCTCTCTTTCCTCACTGACTGCATGAGTCTGCATGGTTGTTTCTCTCACTCTTCCCACTCCTTGCACCACCAACAGCTGGAAAAAAAAAGGAACAGAAGAAGAAAGAAACAGGAAGAACACTCCTCTTCTGGCTTCTTAAAAAGTGATCCTGGAAGTGTCTAATTGGCTCAGCCCCAAATGGGGAGAGTTTTGAGCAACTACTTACAGGAGCCATCTTTACAGCCCCTTCCCCCTTACCAGAAAAGGTTGTCATGTCAAACCATGACACATGCCTGCTTTTTCCTGGACAAAAAGGGTCTTTGTTCAAAATAATCTTTTTTCTAGGACCATCTTCCATCTATTTCACTGTTAAAGTCATAATATGATAAATTAATGTGTCTGAAAGAGCTACCTGGTATAAGCCACTAAATTCCTCTTGGTTCTCCACTCCATTTGTACTAAAGAGACAGTTTCTGAAGACCTAAAAGTTATCTGGCTTGTAAAGAAAAATCCAATCTCTGGCAGAGATTGGAGTTACAAAATTTGACCTATTTAAAAAAATCCTATTAGATGGATTTACACATAGGTCCCTGAGATCAGACTGTCCAATATGAAGAAAAAGACTTGAGGCCTTTTAATACGACCTGAAGCCTTAAAGCTGTTAAATGCTGTCAGGTATTTTTGCCATGTTCTTTGCTTATTTCAGATTCTCGTGCTAAAACCAATGCAAAATATAGTCTGCTCCATATAGAACTTAACAGTTCAGAATATCATCATGCCCAACCACTGAATCTGTTACATTACATTTTGATAAATAGCATTTCTGTAAACAAGAAATAAAAAATCAATCTTTTTTTTTTTTTTGCCGCAACTAGTAACGCAGCATGGCAAGATGGTCCTCCTCAGAGACTATTCTGAGCTCTGAAATAGCCAGTTCTCATTTTAGCTTGCTATAGTCAAAACCATTTTTTCTTGACTTTTTACTGCTTCATCTCAGTCCATGCTGCAAAGCCACATGACCTTATTGCAAAACTAACAGTATTGAGTGGGGTTTTTCTTTTTTCCTTTAGTGTCTTGCTTGAAGAGTCAGGTAGTTTTGTGAAGCTCTCAGCATTCCTTTCTGTCTAAAAATAAACTGCAAAAAAGAAAACTTAAGTCTGCCTTGGTTGTAAAAAAGAGTTTGTGACTGCAGAGGCTCAGGAACTAGGGGACGAAACCAAAATCTAAGAGTATATATAGTTATCTTTAAATCTCTGTTTTTGTATTGGTCTTGTATATTTATTTTTATTTAGTTTCAAGCAATGATTTTTAAAGTTTGTTTGCTTATCCAAACTTTGGTTATCAAGATCCTACAAAAAAACACCCAACCCAAAGTACCCCAAAAACCCCAAACTTGGCAACATGTTTTCACCATAGTGTCAGAGATGGTATTTATGGGCCCTGAGCAAACACCTTTTTCTCCAGCTCCCTACAATCTATAAGGATGAGGAGAGGACATTACTGTCTTGGGCATATGGAGTTCTAACTCGTTCTGAGCAATATTGGTACAGTGTCTATTGCAAAGCAGAATAGCTTACTTTCTAGGTAATAAAGTTAAGATTTCAATTCAGCATTGTCATTTCCTATGTTCTTTACATGACAGCTTTAGGGAGTCTTTGACAGAGACTATATATATATCTGTATAGTAAATCTAAAGTAATAAGTATGTACTGGCTATAGTAATAAATTTTCACCATCTTTTAACATTTAAAAATGGTTGTGAATAACTCTGTAGGAGGACTAGATTCTCAGCTGTCATAAAAAGCGATGAAAGAGGTATTTATGTGTTTATCCTCTGAAGGCTGGTTCCCAGTGCTCCTTTCTCACATGACTACTGTACCAGGAGCTTGCAACTTTTGCTAACCTCAAGCTAGGGAATCCCTGTTGAGGGAAGGCTGATTTCACAGACTTACAATACAGCCAAAGACTCTTTCACTTAGCATTAAAAAAGTATGTGTATACCTGTGTGTGTGAGTAGGTGTGTGCATATGTGTGTGTGTGTTTTTAGACTTCATTTTTCCCTGTATCTGTAAACAGAAATGCTCCTTAGAATTTCACCTCAACTTCCCTTGATTTGGCTAACTCAAGCTGAGAGCATGACTCTTTTTCACATGATATTTCCTGTACGTTTTAGTCTCCATATAGTTGAGCAGTAATTAGAATGAGTGCAAATGACAGGTGAAATATTATTGGTCTGAATTAAAACACTTTACATCAGTTTTGCATTTAGTTGTCATAAATGATCATGAAAAATACATAGCTTGAAACATTACTTCATCATTCTTCAGCTTGTTGAAGTTTACATTATATTTGACAAGTGAGTATTGATCTTCATATGGTGATGGTCAATGTTATCTCTTAAAACACTAAAATCATAGCCTCATCTAAATAGAAGTGGATATCTTATTACCTATGCTCTTTCCACATGGATTATTTTATTATAAATGACAATATATTAATTTAGCTTGGCTTTACTTTGAATCATACATATACTTGAATTTTCAAATAGAGTATTTGAAGTGAAAGTAATGTATTAAAGATCTCTGGTGAGACTTAATGGGTTTATAAAAATAGAAAACTACAAGTCCAAACACATAAATATTTATAGTGAATTTTCTTATCCCTATTTGTATTTTATGTAGCATAATCTTTCTGTCATAAGATTATGTTTGTTCTGCCTCTGGTTTATGTGACAGGATATTTAAGCCAGCCCATATCAATCAACATAAAGCACAGAATGCAATGAGTTAATATCAGCACTAGCAATGTTGAAGTTTTTTTAAAGCATGACTTATGTACCTACATGTCTCGTCCTTCTGAATTAAAAAGACCATTTGGGGCTGAAAATTAAATCTTAGCTGAATTGTTTTTCAATTAATAAGGGAAACAAAGCTTTTAAACCACTTTGTGATTCGTAGGTACACTTTATAGAGTTCAGCCTGATTCTGCTTTCAGTGACAGTGATGAAAATCAGGGGTACCTCCAGCAAAGTCAGTGGAGGTACTTGAGGTAAGATGAGAACAAAATGAGGAATTTATTGTCACAGCTGTGGAGAAAATATATCGAAGTGATAGATTATTTCTTTATGGACTGTGACACAGCTTGAACGAAGGAAAAAACTAGTGGCCTATAAGCAATTGATTTTTTTTTTAATGCTGAATGCAGGGAGAGCCATTGTTTGCCACTGCTCATATGCAGAGAAACAACTGGTAAAGTACAAAGAAATTTTACTGGATGGGAATATCTTTTGCAAACATATTTTCAGTTTAATGATTGGAACACAGTAGTTTGCCTTCTTATGAAGGAAAGTGCAAGTCTCTGAAACTGCTAACAAAGTCTGCCTGATAGAAAGCAAATTGGAGAATATGCCAGAGACTTCCTGAAATACTATTGATTTGCAGCTAGTTGTCTGTGAGTAAATTTAGACTATTCAGAAAGAGACATTTTATTGTATGTCAGCTGAACTATTTCATCTTTCAATGACTAGTAACATACTTCATTTTTTAGTTAATAAATGCTAGATGACTTTTTAGTTAAACAGATCAATTTAGATGTTAATTTCTGATGCTTCTTTGAAACTGCTGTTAACTCCCCCCAGCTTTACACTCATGCAAGTTAACACAATGGTTATATTTGATTAATAATGAATATTGCAAGTTAGTGTCTTGTGATAGTAACATTTAATAATACATTTAATTTATCTTTTCCTTATCTTGTCATCTGCAAATTATCTAATGATTGATTTTGATCCTTAGAAAAAAAAAAACAAACCAAAAACAAACAAAACCAACCCAAAACAAAAAAAACACTGTGTTTTTCTTCTAAAGGGTCAGGTAATACATGGTACAAACTGACAATTCTGGCTGCTTGAAATGCAGAGCGCAGAAGTATCACTCAAGAATACAATTTTAATAGCCAATAGGACATCAATAAGTTTAGTGAAAGGAAAGCAAATGAAGGATGTAGAACTTCAGTTTTGTTTGTTAGGAAGATTAAAAAAGAGCTACTAATAAGATGAGGAATTTAAGAATCAAAAATTCCAAATGAAAATTACTGAGAACACTATTTTAAGGCATCCAAAGAAAAAATTCAAGCAGAGTCCTAAACTCAGAAAATGCCTAGTGGGATGAATCCCAACGGCAAATATAAAATGTTGTAACTATGAAACTATCAAGGTTTCACTAGAGGAAAAGAAACCTACCCTTGGGACAGATGGCTTTAGGTTTTATTCAGTGCCTTTGAAGTGATCCAGAGGAAATATAGAAGCTATCTAAGAAAAAAAGTAAATAAACTGTAGTTACAAGAGGCCAGGCATTCTCTTTCTCCATATTAGAGAATATGGTATATTCTTAGCACTCATCTAAAAGGCTAATATTTGTGATAAACTGGCAACTAGCATTTAACTAACTGTTTTGGACAGATTGTCTCATTTGGAAGAAACCTCTTATAGGTATTTGAATCTATATGAACCAAGACATTATATGTTTATCTATACGTGTGTGTGTGTATATATATATCTGTATATGTGTATAGATATTATAGATTGAAATGGTCATGGGAAGATGGCCATTTCAAAACTCATGAAGAATTTTGTATACAGTTTTGAAATAATACTGTAAAAATGTCACTTACAGGATACTGCTGAAGACAAAAATGCAGCATGCTTCAATTATCAGCTGGAAATTGCTATGAGTAACAATATCTTGAGATATACTAGTAAAGCCAAAGAAGAGCTATTATAAGAAAAACAACAACTCATGTCAGATTTTAAGTCAGTATCTGAACAATAGCAAGTATGATAAAACTGACAGAAAGTGTAGTATAAAAAACCTTTTTTTTATATTTTTGTGAAGCAGCTCATGTTGCACAAGGTAACCCACATGATCATGTACAGATTGGACTTTTTGTTTTGATCAATGTCACATATTATATGGTGTAAAGTAAAACAATGGCAATGGCTCTCAAATATAATGATACAAAACCTGTGACTCAGAATTCTCTGGTTAAAATTCCTCTTGGAATTCCTATTTCCTGCTGTTAGCTTGTTAAACTCAACTTCAGGTGATGCCGGTGAGCTAGTATAGCTGGCTAATGTTTGTGTGGTAAATTGGAAAACTCAAGTGCTTCAAGCTAAATATTAAGCTACTTTTTGAACAGCTGAAACGGTTGGATTTGGCAGCAATAGAATTATAAATGAGAAAAAAAGATGTAGGCATTTCTATATGATGTGTTGTCATGTTTTCTAAGCATTAATGGTGAAAGAGACTTGGATATCTGGTGCTGTGATAGTTACTTTTACCATAGAATGAAAAACTTTAAAATGTAGGGAAAAAAATAATTAAAAAATAGTATCCATATTGTAGAAAGCATCGTTGGGATTTCTCCTATGATCAGTCTTAGGAAAGCCACTGCTCACCAAACCCATGAAAAAGTTATCGTCTACAGTTTCGAAAATATACTTCTGTTTTGGTATCCTTCCATTTTTAATGCATATTTGACTACACATTTGTTACCTAAGGGTCTTAATTTGTGTAAGCCTTAATGTAGCCTTCATGCAAAGTATAATCCAGTCATGCATTTCAGAGTGACCATTGAAAACTCTTATGCTTTACAATATTTAAACAATCTACATATGTCCCAATGTGAGTGGGATATTTTTTTTTAATAATACTAGAAGCTATAAAATATGTAGTGTTCAAAACTTACTGATTGCTTATAAAATATTTTAGGACAGTTAGGCAAACAAAAAAGCTTTCCTTTGGTAAAAAAAACCACATCAAAGAAACAAGATTATTTTTCTGACTTGTCTATTGCCAGTGGCTTCTTCACAGTAATAATAAATTGCCAATAATTTTAGGAATAATGTTGTACACAATAAAGACTTCATAACAAGTGAACAGAAAATCTTCTCTATGAGAAAGAAATGACAACCTCAAGAAACAAAATGTTTCCTACAAATGTGGATGGAAAAATAAATTACTGCATGATGAACTAGTACATGGATTTATAGCAGATTCATTATTCTACAGTAATTACTTGACTATGAGAAAAGTTGAGTAAGTGAACTGACACAGGCTGCAAGCTGGTAGTGACACATTAATTTATTCACTTCATAAATATTTTTCAAAGTCTAATAGTATAGCATATCATCAACGAGCCATTTAAATTAATTAATCTTGATTGGCAAATACATTTAGGAGTCCAAACCCAAGTATGAGATTGGAAATAAATTTTTTTACTTCAAGTGCTTAGTATACTAAAAATAAAGCAGGCAAAACCTGATCTACTATAGGTAGCAGTGTTTAAAACTCAATATCATGGTGAATTTAATGAAGTTCAGTGTCTATCTTGTTGATTTCATTTGATGTGACCAGCATGCAAAGCTTCATAATTTGTCATAAGCAATGTTACCTTTACAGAGAAAAATTTCTTGTGCAGCAGATTTCAGATTTCTAATACTCTTGGTATATTCAAGGACAGATGATACACTTTATAAGTAATATTTAGTAAGAAAAATGAAGTTTTTTCCTCCTTTTTATCTTGAGGTACTGATCTGACTTAATCTGAGATTTTAATACTATTTTTGTAGGGATTTCTTGATGGTATTTCTTTGTTCCACTTTCAAACTCCAGAAATGTTTCTAATATATCCCTCTCTAATAGAGAACAGGGAATGCTTTTCTGTAGATGCTGGACTTCAGGCTATTTCCCAGAGAAATCTGACATGGCACCAGTGTGTGTCTAAGCCCCAGCCTGAGGTGCCTACATAAGTAATACATTCAAGAAACAGAAGATTCTCACAGGCATGCATCCTGAGACAGGAAGCATCAAAGCCAGATGCTAGAAAGTACAAATGGGAACAATGTTTTGCACCTTTGAGCACTTACCTTTACATCATTGGATTGTAGGGAGACATCTGTTCAAAGTTCACAAATTTGCCTTTGGAAGTTGCTGCTGTCTTGGAGTTTGATACACAGTTTCCATTAAATAGGTACACTGAAAATCTTACAAGGGCAAAAAATAAATATAGTTGAGACATGGACACAAAGCCTTCATGTTAGTGTAATTTAAGTCTTATCAGTCTAATCAAAATACAACCTATGATGAGTCTTACAGTGCTCATCTTCCTTCCTCATAAGGTAGGGGCAAGGGGAGCTGGACTGTTAGAGAGGTAAGGGATTTACTAGGATGAGTGTTATATTGGTGAGAATTTCTTCCTCCATAATCCTCTTGAAGACCTTTTTATCTTTTCTAATGCACTCTCCTTACTTGGTCTTTCCTCATGGTTTCCCAGTTCCACCTTATCCGGGTTTTTTGTTCTGTTATCTTTGAAAACCATTTCATCTGACTGAGTAACGACTGTAATTCCACTCTCAGGCCTCTACTCTTTACTTCTACCTGTACTTCTCTACATTGCACTCTTATTCTAACTCATGGCTTGTTCCCCCTATGCAGAAGAACTATGTTATGACTATCTGTTAATTAGGAATAGATGCTGCACCACAAAGCTGCACATAGTTGAACTGAAGCTAACATGTTTTTAGGCAATGGTCTGCTCACTGATAAATGTTTGCTAAAACAAGCTGAAATCAGCTCAGACCAACACAGGTCCAGACAAGTCAAGAGGCATACACTGTTAAGTCAATAAAAAGCCATTGGTCTTTTCTTAATAATGGTAAAAATATGTTTGTTAGTGTATAAATTTGATATATCAATTATCTACAGCAACTTTTGTATATGGGCATTTGTTTAATGGCTTAGGTTCACTGCCTGCTGAAAAATGCGTTGAGCCTTTCTTAGCAGAAAACACTGCTGCTGGGTTGTTGCCTTCCGAGTTTGTCCCCATTGTGTTGGGAGTGAGCAGTCTGGCTTGCACAGAGCAGGCAACTGTGGGAGCAGTGCCAACACAGAGGATGGAGAATTAGCAAAATAGAATGACAAATGATATTGTGGATGCTGCCTTCTCTTGAGAGATGCCAACAGACAGTACATTAGAAAGACCTGTGATTTCAAGAGAAAATCCAGACTATGATTTAGGGCACTCTGGCATATGCTGTCATTAGGAGATAATTGGTATTTACAGTAACATTAGAATGATTGTCCCACAAATTTCATACAATCATAGAATCACTTAGGTCAGAAAAGACCTTTAAGATCAAGTCCAATCAACAACCCAACACTTCTAAGTTCCACTAAACCATGTCCCTAATTGCTACATCCACATATCTTTTAAATACCTCCAGGGATGGTGACTCAACCACTTCCCTGAGCAGCCTGTTCCAATGCTTGATAACCCTTTCGGTGAAAAGAAAATTCCTGATATGCAACCTCCCCCCTTTCCCCCCCTAACTTGAGGCCATTCCTTCTTGTCATGTCACTTGTAACTTTACACAAACTCCTTTACAAGTAATTGTAGACAACAACAAAGTCTCTCCTCAGCCTCCACTTTTCCAAGCTAAACAACCCCAGTTCCCTCAGCCATTCCTCATTGGACTTACTCTCCAGACTTTTCATCAGCTCTGTTGCCCATCTCTGGATGCGCTCCAGCACCTCAATGTTCTTCTTGTAGTGAGGAGCCCAGAACTGAACACATTACTCACCAGAATCGAGTACATGGGCACAATCATGTCCCTGATCCTGATGGCCACACTATTTCTGAGATAAGCCAGAATGCTATTAATCTTCTTGGCCACCTGGGAAGACTTCTGGCTCATCTTCAGCCAGCTGTCAACCAGCACCTCCAGGTTCTTTTCCTCTGGGCACCTTTCCAGACACACGTCCCCAACCCTCTAGCGTGGCATGGAGTTGTTGTAGCTCAAGTGCAGGACCTGGACAATTGACCTCAGCCCATCCCTGAAGCCTGTCCAGGTCCCTCTGAGGAGCCTTCCTACCTTCAAGCAGACCCACACTTTCACCCAACATGGTGTCATCTGCAAACTCACTGAGAGTGCTCTCTATCCTCTCATCCAGATCACTGATAAAGATATAAACCAGAACTTGTCCCAGCACTGAGCCCTAGGAAACACCACCTGTGACTGAGCTCAGGCTGACAGGCCTGTAGTTCCCCAAGTTCTCCTTCCATCCCTTTTTGGAAATGGACATCTCATTTTAACTCACAGTCAACTGCAATCTCCTCAGTTAGTCAAGACTGGAGATAAATGATTGAAAGTAGATGGTGAACTCTTCACTAGCTTACTCAGAGAGTAGGTCACACAGGAACTCGTCCAGGTGGATTTTGAATGTCCCCAGAGAAGGAGACTTAACAGCCTCCCTGGGCAGCCTGTTCCAGTGCTCCCTAACCCTCACAGTGAAGAAATTCTTCCTTGTATTTCTATGGAACCTCTTATGTTCCAGCTTATATTCATTGCACCTTGTCCTATCATTAGACATCATTGAGAAGAGTCTGACTCCATCCTCCTGACATCAACCCTTTACATACTTGTAAACAATAATGAAGTCACCCCTCAGGCTTCTCCAAGCTCAAGAGCCCCAGCTCTCTCAGCCTTTCATCAGAGGGAGATGCTTCACTCCATCATCTTTGTGGCCCTGTGCTGAACTCTCTCCAGCAGCTCCCTGTCCTTCATGAACTGAGGGGCCCAGAACTAGACACAATGTTCCAGATGTGATCTCACAGGGGCAGAGTAGAAGGGGAGGAGACCCTCTCTCGGCCTACTCACTACAGCCCTTCTAATACACCCCAGGATGCCATTGCCCTTCTTGGCCATTAGGGCACAGTGCTGGCTCATGCTCATCCTGCTGCCCACCAAGACCCTGAGGTCCCTTTCCCCTACACTAGTTCATTCTAAGCGTTCATTCCCCAACCTGTACTGGTACATGGGGTTCTTCTTTCCCAGATGCAAGACTCTGCACTTGCCCTTGTTGAATTCATTAGATTTCACCCCACCCAATCCTCCAGCCTGTCCAGGTCTGGTTGAATGACAGCACAGCCTGTTGATGCATTAGCTACTCCCCTCAGTTTAGTATCATCAGTAAACTTGCTGACAGTGCCCTCTGTTCCCTCATCAGGGTCATTAATGAATAGATTGAACATTACTTGTCCCAGCACCGACCCCTGAGGGACTCCACTAGACACAGGCCTCCAACTAGACCCTACCCCTGCCCCAACTCTCTGCCTTCTTCCCTTAAACCAGTTAACAATCCACCTCACTACCTGATCATCCAGCCCACACTTTCCCAGTTTCAAATGCTTTACTGAAATCAAGATAAATCACATCCACTGCACTACCACCATCTGTCCACCTGCTTACATCTTCATAAAAGGCTATCAGGTTGGTCAAATGTGACTTCCCTTTGTTAAAACCATGTTGATTGCTCCTAATGACCCTCTTGTTTTTTAAATGCCTGGAGATAGCACCCAGAGTAAGTAGTTCCATCACCTTTCCAGGGATGGAGGTGAGGCTGACCGGTCTGTAGTTACCCAGCTTCTCCTTCTTATCCTTTTTGAAGACTAGAGTGACATTTGCTCTCCTCCAGTCCTCAGGCACCTCTCCTGTTCTCCATGAGTTTCCTGCCCCTTCTTTAAAAGATTGTAGACTCACCTTTTTCTCCCTAATTACAGCCAAAGCTCTCTATTCAGACAGACTGGTCTTCTGCACTGATTTGTCTTTCAACACATGGAGACAATTTCCTGCACCTTTTAAGATTTTCATCTTGAAGAATGTTCAGCTTCCGTGGAGCCCTCTGCCCTTCAGGACAGCCTCTCAAGGAGCTCCATCATACAGTCTCCTCCACAGACCAAAGCCTGCCTTCCAGAAGTTTATTTTCATGTAATATATGTATTCACAGACTTTCAATGTCACAACAAGGTACTTTATAGCAACAACCTAATAATGAATCATGCAATTATAAGTAATAAGAACAGCCAAAGCAGTCATTCACATCAAGAACATAACAAAATTACTATTTATTGTGAATGAGTAGAGGAATGATATCTAGATAATTGATGCTAGGTTATATTCCTAGTCACTTTTTACCTCCTTGGCTACAAGCAGACATTGTTTTGGGAGCATGCTCATGTACAAATTACATTGTAGAAGTTAATCAACGAACCCATATCTAAGTTAAAGGAAGTATAATTCTCTTTTTAGCTGATCCTTGAGAGGGGCTTCAGTTGTAAGTGCAAGAGAAACCAAAGAGCTGAATATCGACTGCAAGAAAAAGTAGGCATCCAAAGCAGGATGCCCCTGTACTCTCCTCTCTATTTTTGCATGAAATTTATGAAATGTATTTCAAAAGAGGAGATGGTGGAGTTCAAGATCCTGTGTGGAAGAAGCAGGGCACCAAGCAGGACTGTGATCCTGGACTTCAGGTGAGCCAACTTTAGCCTCTTCAATGACCTGCTTGGAGGGATGTCACGGGATAGGATTCTAGATGGTAGAAGTGCCCAAGAGAGCTGGTAAGTCTTCAACTGCCGCTTCCTCTCTAAGCCCAAGATCAGTGTGTCCCCACAAAGTAGAAAAGCAGGAAAAGGAGGCAGGAGGCCTCCATGGATGGGCAAAGATCTGCTGGGAAAACTCAGGGAGAAGGCAGGTATGAATGAGAGGTGGGAAGAGGGCCTGATTTCTTGGGAAGAATATAGGAACATTGTCAGGGCATGCAGGGGTGCAACTAGGAAGCCTAGAGCCCTTCTAGAATTACATTTAGCCAGGGATATTAAGGACAGCAATAAGGCATTTTTCAAGTACATCAGCAGCAGAAGGATGGTGAGGGGTAATGTGGACCCACTGCTAAAGGCAGAATGTGAGCCTGCTGCTGAACACAGAGGGTGCCCTGGAGTCTGAGGATGCAGAGAAGGCCAAAGTACTGAATGCCTTCCTTGCTTCAGTCTTTACGACCAAGGCCGACCCTCGGGAAGCCCAGTCCGGCAAGGATGACATGATGGCCAGGACAGCAGAGGACTTGTGCTGGATGGAAGAGGAAGAGGTTAAAGACTTGTTGGCCAAGCTTAAGGCTCATAAGTCAATGGGTCATGATGGGATGCATCCTAGAGTGCTGAGAGAGCTGGCTGATGTGATTGCTAAGCCTCTCTTTATAATTTTGAACAGTCGTGGAGGACAGGTGAGGTGCCTGAGGACTGGAGAAAGGCCAATGTCACGCCAGTCTTCAAAAAGGGCAGGAAGGATGACCCAGGAAACTACAGGCCGGTCAGCCTCACCTCCATCCCTGGAAAAGTGATGGAACAACTCATCTTGAATGTTATCACCGAACATATGAAGGAAAAGATGGTTATCGGGGGAGTCAATATGGCTTTACCAAGGGGAAATCCTGTTTGACCAACCTGGTAGCCTGCTATGAGCGCATAACCGGCTGGCTAGATGAGGGGAGAGCAGTGGATGTCATCTACCTTGACATCAGCAAGGCTTTTGACACTGTCTCCCACAACATCCTCATCAGAAAGCTCAGGCAATGTGGCTTGAATGAGTGGACAGTGAGGTGGATCGAGAGCTGGCTGAATGACAGAGCCCAGAGGGTGGTGATCAATGGCACAGAATTGAGTTGGAGGCCTGTGGCCAGTGGAGTTGCACAGGGATCGATTCTGGGGCCAGTCTTGTTCAAAGTCTTCATCAACAACCTGGATGAGAGGACTGAGTGTACCCTCAGCAAGTTGGCTGATGGCACCAAACTGGGGGGACTGGGTGATTCCCCAGAAGGCTGTGCTGCCAGTCAGCGGGATCTCGACCAGCTTGAGAGTTGGGCAGAGAGGAACCTGAGAGAGGAGTCTGCTAAACTTGCGCTAACTTCAGCCTTAGATAAGGTTAGTCAAACCCTTATCTAATTAGATTTTTAGTGTCTCCAAGGATGGGAATCTGAGGTCTTCTCTGAGAAATCTCTTCTTTTGACCACTTTTGTTGTGAAAATTGGAAATTCTGGTTTTGGAACTTGTGTCTGTTGGCCCTCTCTTCATTTTACTGTGCACCACCAGAAGAGTCTGTCTCCACTTCCTTTAAACCCTCCCATTGTATAATTGAAGAGAACAGTAAAATTCCCCTTAGCCTTCCCTTCTGTTGTTGCTTTCTGACTGTGTGAAGGCTATGAGGTATGTAGTTCTCTTAATTTAAATTGAACTTTGTGAGCCAGGAAGGGCTTTGTTCCTATATATTTAGCGACAGACAGGCGAAGCAATTATTACTCAAAAGAGTTTATAATGTTCTGATACTGCATTTTAAATAGCATTTTCAAAAGAGTATAGAACCTTATTTGGAGTAATTTACACCAGTAATCACCATTTTCAATCTTAGTTATGATGTCAGTAGTATAAAATTAGAAGATTTTTTTTTCTGCCTTAAGGTAAAACTAACTGCAGAGAAAGAAGATGCACATTGTAAGTTAGACTCTGCTGGTTATGTGCCCTCTTAGCAGGGGTAAAACAAGCTATAACATTGCTCTCTTTTGTACTCTGTAGATTATCTTCTGCCCTCCACCTCAGCCCATCCTTTTCTGAGACACTTATTGCAGAAACAGTTCTTGAAAACTAAGTGAGCATCAGGATTGAAATCTTTCCTGACTTCAGTGGGTTAGCTGATGAAGAATTGGTCACCCAAGGAGTAGGGATAATTTAATTTCATGGAAATATCCTCCTTCTTAGATATGCAAACACACAATACCAGGGGCTGAAATTTTTGCTTCAGTGCCTCTGAAGATGGGTCATGATGTAAGGCTGATTGTATTGTCGGTGCACTAGCCACAGGAAAAAAAGAGCAGCTACATTTCAGGCACTATTTCCCCAATCAGCTGCACCTATGTGAGATAAAGGAGGAAGGCTAAAGGAGACAGAAACAGGAGGACACAGTGTCTCTGACCCCCAGCTACCTCTTCCCAGAACTGGGCAGTCAGAAGGGCATGTAAGTACACCTGGTGCACGCATGGCTTTGGCTGCTCCTGTTGCAAGGAGGAAGCAAAGGACTGAAATATGACTTTCTGGGTCACGGTGCACACCTTAATCTACCCCTGAGCTATGCAATTACACATTTTCCTTATTCAAGGCTCATGCTGACTATGTGATCTAAATAAATTTCAAAGCTTCTATTCATGTAACTGATCAGATAAGGTGGCACAACGACTGTTCTTATACAACTGCAGTGCACTCTGTGTATGCAGAGTCTAGTGAAATGATGAAAAGAAATTCTGAAATAACACTTTCTTCAACTCAAATTCGATTTTCAAGTTATGAACAATGGGCATTTTTTAAAAGGTTTCAGATGGATATTTTTCTCTCCTAAGAGATTCATGCAAAGCTCTCTACTCCATAGATAAGCCAACGAAAAAACAGAATTCGATGCATTTAATGTCATACTTCTAAATTTTCTGGTGGACATACATTGCAATGGTGTTTACAACATGAATTAGCATAATTGCTCCTGATAGGTTGTTTGTATCTCCAGCAGAGGCAGCTCTTTGTTTCTTTTCTTTGAAAAGCTGAGCATCTCTTGTACAGTATAAGGCTTTATAACTGAATTCAATGTTTTTATGAACTCCAGCAGAACTACCTTATATTGTCTTTGTTCCTGATGGAATTGTTATGCAGGGTGAACATTTTTTATCTTAGTATAGCTCCTCCAGACCATAAATATATTAATGAAAACCATCTAACATTAGACAATTACAAATGTATAGATGTCAGAAAATTTGCAGTTATTGTTCTCACAAAGATTTAATTTCTTTTTGCTGAGTATATGCAGTATTTCATGTCTCTCAGTAATGCTTTGCTGTATTTAGTATTTATTTCATAGGCATCTTACACATGATTTATGATTACTGTAAGAGCTGTTAATTCAGAATTTCCGGGTTTTGTATATTTACATTGAAATTTTTTCCAATATATTGTATGTGGAAGGATGTTGTAGATTCTTATTTGGGTGAAAAACAGAGCTTCAAACCAAAGTAAGGAGAGGAAGAAAGATAATTAGATAAATAGCAGCACACATTCCTCAAAGATACTATGTAATTGTGTCAGAAGTTCTTACAGGTCTTGAACTGTAACCAGACCTGAACTGTAACTGTAACATCTGGTTTGAATGTATTTTTAATGTGTCAGCAAAAATGCACATTATAATAAGATAGTATAATGAGAAGAAGAAGCACTTGTAGCCACTGAAGTCTGTCCTTGCTATACTTCTGTGCAGCTGCTGTATGTAAAGACTGACAATTCTGTGAACTCAAGATGAAAGGACTAGACAACTACATTTCATAGAATTGTAGAATCATAGAATGGTAGGGGTTGGAAGGGACTTTTGTAGATCATCAATTCAATAGTACATTGTCAACAATGACTAGGCTACAATTTTAAAATTCGTATATTTGTTCTTGATCTGATTTAGAGTCATTCTGCTTAGGCAAGTTTAAAAACAAAGTAGGGGAGATTGAGAAGTAATAATATCATCTTGAGTCCTTTTTTGGAAACAGGCTAACTAAAGTATGTGAAGTGAAGTGAGTGAATCAGAATAACATAATCTGTCCCATATGGCTTAATAATTACATATCAGAGTTTATTTATCATTTTATACACATTATTCTATTTATTAATAATTTTCTGCTGTCTTGAAAAATAGAATGATGTTATATTCTACCTGGCCTTGAATCACTGAAATACATCAATACATCATCTCTTGAGTATCATGGACCAGACCTTGGCATCTAGGTACATATTCAGAAGGTTTATGTTACATGAAGTAAATGAGGGCTGGCCAAGGTCTTTCTCTGTAAATTGGAGATAATATCTGATCTCTGTTGCAAATCAAGCATAATAAAGTACATTTTTGAGATGCTGAGATATAGTAATACTAGAAAGTACATGAATGCTATAAAAAAATAATGTAAAGATTATAAAAGAAACAATAGATTTTTTTTTTCATTTCCTCTTTTTTGTCATTTGTGAAATGACATGACCAAGGGTTTTTTTGTTTATGGAGACAATAAAATCAGCATGTCATCAGTCAAATCTGTAGAGCAGACAACAGCCAGTGGAGCAGCCAGCAGCCAGTCTATCTCATAAACTATCACCTCTCTTTTGCTTTTTGAACTATTTATTATGCTGTAAGAGTTCACAATTTTATTTAAAAAAAAAAACCCAAACAAATCAATAAAGTGATGACAGCTACATGTAAAAGGTCAAAAATACCAACTCCTGATGATTCAACTTCAATATCTGTCAAGTACAATTTTCCAAAACATGGAAAAGGTAGCTTACTCAATAACTCTCTACCTGCTCTTCTCACAGAATCATAAAATGGTAGGGGTTGGAAGAGACCTTTAGAGATCATCTAGGCCAACGCCCCTGCTAAAGCAAATTCACCTAGATCAGGTAATTCAGGAAGATGTCCAGGCGGGTCTTGGACACCTCCAGGAGATTCCACACCCTCCCTGGGAGGCCTTTGCCAGGGCTCCCTCACCCTCATGATGAAATAGTTTTTCCTTATGTGTAAACGGAACTGTTTGTGTTCCAGCTTCTTCCCATTACCCCTTGTCCTGTTACTAGCTAAGATAGAAAAAAGGGATGCCCCAATCTCCTGACACCCACCCTTTATATATTTGTAAATATTAATAAGATCCCCCGTCAGTCTGCTCTTCTCTAAACAAAGAGACTAGACAGCTCCAGTTCCTGCAGCCTTTCCTCATAAGGAAGATGCTTCAGTCCCCTGATCATCTTGGTGGCCTTGCACTGGACTCTCTCCAGAAGTTCTCTGTCCCTCTTGAGCTGAGGAGCCCAGAACTGGGCACAGGACTCCAGATGAGGCCTCACCAGTGTAGAGTAGAGGGGGAGAAGAACGTCCCTCAACCTGCCTGTCACACTCTTCTTGATGCATCCCAGGATTCCATTGGCCTTCTTGGCCACAAGGGCAAATTGCTGGCTCATATTAAGTTTATTATCAATTAGGACTCCCAGGTCTCTCTCTGCAGAGCTGGTCAGTCCCCAGTCTGTAATGGTGCTAGTTGTTCCTCCCAAGTGCAGGACTCTGCACTTGTCCTTGTTGAACCTCATGAGGTTCCTCTCTGCCCAACTCTCAAGCTGGTCGAGATCCCGCTGACTGGCAGCACAGCCTTCTGGGGAATCAGCCAGTCCTCCCAGTTTGGTGTCATCAGCCAACTTGCTGAGGGCACACTGTCCCCTCATCCAGGTTGTTGATGAAGACTTTGAACAAGACTGGTCACAGAATCGATCCCTGTGCAACTCCACTGGCCACAGGCCTCTAACTTGATCCTGTGCCATTGATCACCACACTCTGGGCTCTGTCATTCAGCCAGCTCTCGATCCACCTCACTGTCCACTCATCTAAGCCACACTGCCTGAGCTTTCTGATGAGGATGTTATGGGAGACAGTGTCAAAAGACTTGCTGGTGTCAAGGTAGATGACATCCACTGCTTGGTGAAGCCATGTTGACTCCCTCTGATAATCATCTTTTCCATCATATGTTCGGTGATACCATTCAGGATGAGTTGTTCCATCACTTTTCCAGGGATGGAGGTGAGGCTGACCAGCCTGTAGTTTCCTGGGTCATCCTTCCTGCCCTTTTTGAAGACTGGCGTGACATTGGCCTTTCTCCAGTCCTCAGGCACCTCACCTGTCCTCTATGACTGTTCAAAAATTATAAAGAGAGGCTTAGCAATCACATCAGCCAGCTCTCTTAGCACTCTAGGATGCATCCCATCATGACCCATTGACTTATGAGCCTTAAGCTTGGCCAACAAGTCTTTAACCTCTTCCTCTTCCATCCAGCACAAGTCCTCTGCTGTCCTGGCCATCATGTCATCCTTGCCGGACTGGGCTTCCCGAGGGTCGGCCTTGGTCGTAAAGACTGAAGCAAGGAAGGCATTCAGTACTTTGGCCTTCTCTGCATCCTCAGACTCCAGGGCACCCTCTGTGTTCAGCAGCAGGCTCACATTCTGCCTTTAGCAGCGGGTCCACATTACCCCTCACCATCCTTCTGCTGCTGATGTACTTGAAAAATGCCTTATTGCTGTCCTTAATATCCCTGGCTAAATGTAATTCTAGAAGGGCTCTAGGCTTCCTAGTTGCACCCCTGCATGCCCTGACAATGTTCCTATATTCTTCCCAAGAAATCAGGCCCTCTTCCCACCTCTCATTCATACCTGCCTTCTCCCTGAGTTTTCCCAGCAGATCTTTGCCCATCCATGGAGGCCTCCTGCCTCCTTTTCTTGCTTTTCTACTTTGTGGGGACACACTGATCTTGGGCTTAGAGAGGAAGCGGCAGTTGAAGACTTACCAGCTCTCTTGGGCACTTCTACCATCTAGAATCCTATCCCGTGACATCCCTCCAAGCAGGTCATTGAAGAGGCTAAAGTTGGCTCACCTGAAGTCCAGGATCACAGTCCTGCTTGGTGCCCTGCTTCTTCCACACAGGATCTTGAACTCCACCATCTCCTCTTTTGAAATACATTTCATAAATTTCATGCAAAAATAGAGAGGAGAGTACAGGGGCATCCTGCTTTGGATGCCTACTTTTTCTTGCAGTCGATATTCAGCTCTCTGGTTTCTCTTGCACTTACAAAATGTGCAACTCCTGAATGTGGTAAACCTTTTCACCAGTGCTGTGCATTAGCAAATGAACAGTGGTTTTTTTTATCACATACTTTCTTTTTCCAATCTTTCCTTCTGATTCTGACTGTGCTCTAGCATACAGCTTGATATCTTTTAGCTTCATATGACTGCAGAGGTGTTGATGGTAGTCCTGGCAAAATTTTAAGAAGTGGCAACAAGGCCTAGATAGAAAAATGGCTGAGGACCATTGATTTTTCTACTCAGAAAACAGAATGCACTTAAGAATGGCAGAATTGCCAAAAGGAATTAATGTAGGAGTGTAACATAGTCATGACTATTTTTTCCTCTAGTAGGGTGGAAGAGCTAGTAACAAAATATCCAGGTGATCATTTCAGCTATTAATATTCAAAATCTTTGGGTTTAAGTTTCCAACTTCCCAGATACAGAATTCTTGGTTCACATAGCTAGGTGACAAGTGATTCATTAAATGTAACTAGAAATGAGTCAAGATAACGTGGGCTATGCCTACGCTTCATGTTATGCTTTGATCGGGTACCTTGCTTTTTGGTCTTGAGATAATGTTTCCAAGACCAAATTACCATTTTTGGCATACTGTATGCAGGTTTCCTGACTGCTCAAGAGATAGCCTAAAAATGGATCTTCCTCAACAACCTTAGTGGTTTAAGAGCATGACAATTTTAGAACAGAATTAACAGCAGAACTACCGAAGAGCAAACTGTACTACCAAAAGCAAAGTGTTATGTTCATTTGAATATTATTTGTTGGTGTCATTGTAGCACTTTAGAACTGTAGTAAGAGAAAATTATTTACACCTGTAAGTACAAAAGAAAGAGACTGTTATCTGAAGTGATTGTGTCTACATATTAAGCAGGACAGCAAAAAGAGAGCAAAATATGGGAGAATTCAGTCATATAGAGAGATATGGAAAGTATTCTTAATGTCATGGCAGTCTAATAATTGTCGAGCCTTCTTGTAGGTGATACAGAAAAGCAGTAGTTGAGGGTGGATAATGAGGTAGCTAAGCATATGCTCACAGGGAGCCTGTGAAGAACCACAAAGGAGAAAGCAGAGTCGAATGCTGGAAAATCTAGTAAGCAGAAATGATGTTAGTTAGCATCATTGATCACCAGCAGCTCTAAAATAAGTGATGATATGGTAGAGGTAGATCATAAAGGGCCTTGAAAGTGGGCAGAAATATTTAAAATTGTTGTGATGAGGAAAGAAGAGCAGAGAAAAGGATTGTAAAGAGATGTTATCACCAAAACAGTTCATGTCAGAGCTCATGGGGGAAGATAGAATTGTAGAATAGTTTCAGTTGGAAGAGACCTTTAAGATCATAAGTCCAGCCCTTGCCTCAACCCTATCAACCACTAGACCATTTCCCTAAATGGTTCCAACCATCTCTTAAACAGTAGAAAGGCAAAGAAAAGTTTCAGTCTGTCAAAAACACAGATTGAAATAGCAGTGTAGGTTGTACATGTCACACAATCACAGAATCAGAGAATGGCAGGGGTTGGAAGGAACCTTCAGGGATCATCTAGTCCAACCTCCCTACTCAAGCAGGTTCACCTAGATCAGGTTGCATATGGCAAAATATCTAGTAAAGTAGAAACATTAGCTGATACAAGTAGGTGAGAAAGTAAATGAGATGATCTGGGATGGCAGAGAAGTATGCTTAAAGGGGTTGTAAGCATTAGTTTCAGAGAGTTTAGGGAAGAGAGTTAAGTAGTAATTGTAAAAGCCAAAGCAACTAGGATTGGTACAAATTCAAGCTCTGATTGGAAGGAAAAAATTATAACTGATGTGTATCTCAGAGTATATGCCTGTATATACATATTTATAAACTTGGAAAATAAACACTACACTCCAAAAGGAAGCACTATTTTTTTTTTCACTGTAGCAGCATTGCCCTTCTGTTTTATTAGGAAGTGTGTGGGTTGATTTTAGAATTCCTCATTTCCTTGAGAGTAAAAAGGGCATAACACTGACTTAATTTATAAAGGGTCTGTATTAAATTGTCCTATTAAGAGCTTTGTTCCACTAATTACATAGGTGCTAATATAACTGGTTTATATTACATTTAGAATATAATATGCCAAAGGACGGATTTTGTTTTTCTAAACCTCCTTTGTTGTAGAAAAAGATAATGAGAGCTATATAACGTCCTGAAATCATAGCCACTTTCTCAGGCCCACTATGTGAGCTAATGCAAGACGAGAGTCATATCGCATTGACTGCTTATCATTTTATACCACTTTCAATGCCCAGAAGTGAAAATAGGGAAATTAATAGGGAAATAAAGAAAGAAAATGGACTATAAATAATGTATTTTCTGGCATTTTGACTCTTACTCTATTATTAGTCTTTTTATATTGGAAAAAATTCCAATCAAATCAGACCAGTATTCAGATTTTCAGGGATTATAGATACTCAAAGAAGTGTTGCAAAGTAATGTATTTCTGATAAGGATCTAAAGCAAACAATGAATAGGAACTAACATGAATATGGTTTACCTAGATATGATGCTTCATAATACTGTTATTATTTGTTGTTTATACTACAATAGTTAATATTTTGTCAACATTTCTTTCATAGTACTATAATGAGAAGTCTAAAATTTGTTTATGAGGTCCTGCTTTAGTTTAAGAATTTACTTCTAAAACGTAAGCTAAATCGTCTCAGCTTATTTTAAGTAAAGGAATGAGGTGAAAGATACCAAGGAGCTGTGGTAATCATTTCAGACACATTTGTGTTCCAATAACATAAAACTTAATTTGATGCCTAGTCTGAGCTTTTGCATTTAGGCTTAAAAATGAAAATTGGCTGGATATCTGTTTAATTAGGGTGGTGTCTGGGGACTTGTGGGGAATGGGAGGCCATGAGTATGTGCCTGGGGAAGAGAGTGGTGGAAGAATCTCTCATGCCCTCACCTGGTAAAAACATTGTGATTGTAGTCCTATCCCAAGCGTCCATGCCTGAATGCAGGTGCCTTAGGGAACAAAGAAGAGGGATTAGATGTTCCTGTGTAGCCACTAAACTGGGACCTTGTGTGAGATTTCAGAAAGGATGAGAGTGCTTCAGGGCATGGAGGAGAAGGACACAGGCTCATCAAGAAGTGTGGCTCAGTGTTCAAAAGTTGCCTATGAGGTAAGCTGGCCCAGAGCATGGGAGTCGGGAACAGAGAACAGATGAGCAGGAGTGGAATGCTATACACTATCTAGAAGCAGAGGAAACCTTTAGATAGCTGGAGGAAGCTTCAAAACTGCAGGCTCTTGTACTCATAGGTGACTCCGACTTCCCTGTCATCTGGCCAAAATGCAGTAGAGCAGAGTGCAAGCAATGCAGATTTCTGGAGAGTACCCAGATTTCTTGAAACAGGTGATTGAGGTAGCTAATGTGGAACTGTTAAACCTGCAGTTACAAGCAAGGAAGAGCAATGCTGGAGATGTGCAGGGCAATGGCCGCTTTGTCAGCAGCAACTGTGTGATTCTGAAGTTACAGAGAAGTAAAAAAGAGAAATAGCAGAATTAAAGCCCTGGTCTTAAGGAGAGTAGGTAGTTTAGAGATCTTGGCACGATTCAACAGACTTCTGTGCTGGAGAGAAAGGGGTCCAGGAAGCTAGCTGATCTTCAAGGACAGTTTTCTCAAAGCACCAAGACAGTCAATTCTGATGTGCACAAGTCAAGCAAGCATGGCAAAAAGTCAGCATGAATGAAAGGAGAACTCCTGGGCTCAAATGCAAAAAGCAGGTCAACTGAAGATGGAAGCAGGGACAGACCACCTGCAGAGTAACAGAAATGAGGATCAAGCATGCAGCTGTGTAGTGGAAAGAAAACCAATGGGTGTGAAAGGCTTCTAAAAGTGTACTGACAGAAAAAGAAGAGCAAAACCCAGTGAGTCCAAAGCTCAGTGGGCAGTGAAAGTAATAGCCAAGGACACAAAAGTCTCAGTGCCTTTTTATCTGCATTTTTACTGACAAGATCTGCCCTCAGGCCTTTCAAATCACTGAGTTTAGGACCAAAATTGGAGTCAAGAAGGATGTGTGTCAGAGACCTTTTAACCAAACTGAATTTATACAAACCCCTGGGACCAGATGAGATCTGTCCAAGGGTTAAGAGAATGAATGTAAATCTCTATGGTCTTTGAAAGATCTTATTTTTTGAGAGGAAGCTCATGATAACTGCGAAAAGGAAAATTTCATGCCTGTCTTCAAGCAGAAGAAAGAGGATTCGGGGAAGCACAGGCTGATCAACTTTAAATCAGTCTACAAAAGGACTATGGAGAAAATTCATTTCTATATATATGACAGACAAAAAAAGTGATTGGGAGCAGCCAGCCTGGATTTACCAGGATGAGACTGTCCCTGACTAATTTGATGGCCTTCTGCAATCAAAATAGTGGCTCAAGTGGACAAGTGAAAACAGAGTAGATGTTGTATAGTTTCACTTTAGCAAGGCTTTTGACATTAGCTCCTATGCTACCAACAGCTGAGATACAGTATGGATGTGTAACTTGTGAGATGAGTAGAATATTGGCTGCATCATTATTCTGGAAGGGTCATAATTAGCAAACCTAGTTTATGCCTAAGTATTGGTGGTGTGCCTTGGGTCAATAAGGGTATTAATAATCTCTATCAACTACGTTAATGAGTTGACTATGACAAAGTGCAAGTTTGCAGATGATATCAAACTGGGGGGAATGACTGATATGCTGGACAGAAATGAAATTCAACAAACACAAATGCATACGTTGCACATGGGACAGAGTTACCTCAACAGAAAGACCTGAAGGCTGGTGGGACAGAAAGCAGCTTTGCAGAGAAGGACCTGAATTGAACATGAGTCAGCGATTTGGGTTTGTTCAGCCTTAAGAGAAGGCTCCAGGGAGATCATAGTGCAGTCTTCAGCTTCCTGATGGAATGATGAAGAAGGAGCCACTCTTCCTTATGGCTCACAGCAAAAGGAGTTGCAGCCCAGGGTACAGTTGACTTTCTGGTCTGCAAAACATGTATTGTCAGCTCATGTCAAATTTTTACTCCACCAGTACTTCTAAGTCCTTCTCTGCAGGGCTGCTCTCAACCCATTAATCTCACAGTCTGTACTGATACTGGGATTGCCATGAGCTATATGCAGGACGTTGCACTTGGCCTTGTGAACCTTCATGAGGTGAACCTTCATGATGTCTTCAAGGTCTTGTGGCCTTATAAACCTTCATGAGGTTTACATGGGCTCACTTCTCATACCTCTCAAGGTGCCTCAGGATGGCACCCTATCCATCTAGCAGATCAATTGCTCCATGCAGGTCAGCGTGATCTGCAAACTTGCTAAGGATGTACTCAATCCTACTGCCCTGTCAGTAGTGAAGGCACTAAATAGCATTGTTCTCAGTACACCCCTTGAGGGACACCATGCATTACAGGTTTCAATTTGGACATTGAGCTCCTGACTGTAAATCTTTGGATGCAGTCATACAGCCAGTTCCTTATCTGTTTCACAGTTCATTCATCATGTCCATCTCTCGCCAATTTAGGGATAAGAATGTTGTGGAGGACAGATCAAAGACCTTGTGAAGTCTGTGTAATTTTTACCTTTTGGACAATTTAGAATTTGTGAGACATAGAAAGGGACACATAAAGTACTGGTAATGAGATTGTGTATAATAAACATTAGTGTTTTCATTCCTTGTATTCCCCAGAGAACTGGATTAGAAAGACTGGAGTAGTTTGTATTAAGCCCATTAAAATATTTTCATGTGTTATAGTTAACCTCTTAATTTTCAAATGTGCCTGTTAAGTCTCTTAAATTTTTTTAAAAAGTTTCACTCTACTTTCCTTCACTTCTTTTTCTCTTCCCTGAGAACATGAAAGGAGGAGTAAACTACTTGGCAGTAATAGGTTTCTTTTCACAGAATCACACAATCTTAAGGGTTGGAAGGGACCTCAAAAGATCATCTAGTCCAAGCCCCCTGCAAGAGCAGGGCCACCTAGAGTAGGTCACACAGGAACTCATCCAGGTGGGTTTTGAATGTCTTCAGAGAAGGAGACTCCACAACCCACCTGGGCAGCCTGTTCCAGTGCTCTGTCACCCTCACAGTGAAGAAATTCTTCCTTGTGTTTCTTTGGAACTTCTTATGTTCTAGCTTGTACCCATTGCCCCTTGTCCTGTCATTGGACATCATTGAGAAGAGCCTGGCTTCATCCTTCTGACACCCACCCTTTACATATTTGAGCATGAAATCTTACCAAGTTTCAGTCCCTAAATAAGACGTAAGTCTGTGATGTGGACAAGAGTCAGAAATATTCAAGTCTGTGTACATTAATAAGAGGGGAAGAAATGGGATTTCTCATCTTTAATGTTTGCAGTAATTATCGCAATGGTTTCTTAAAAGGCAATACTGAAGAGTTGACATGCATGCAGAAATTTTCTCATGCAGGAGTCACATCTTTCCCTACCCCCACCAGAAATGCTGTCTAAATGGAGTTTTTTATCCATTTTTCGTTATTACTAACCAATTTAAAGAATGGCAGATTACTGTGCATAACTTCCGATGTTCATCGATTCATTGGAAACTACTGTTCTGCTTTCTGAGCTCCATATTTTATCTTTATTCTTCTTAAGTGTCAGAATTTTTTTACATATTTGAGATTTTTCAAATAGCACTGAGACAAGCCTCAGGGGAGTGTAGTCCTCATGAGATAATAGTACCTCTGGAGAATGGAATTTACTCAGGTACAACTCTTGATTCATGGTGCTGTAGGATATGATTATCTCATGAGGTTTCATGCTCAGTTATGTTAGTAGCTTATGCATTTCCTCACACTCTTTAATGACTTTCTCTTTCTTCCCAAACTTACAAAAAAGAAAGAATTTGTGCTTTAAAGATTGACAGTGCTGATGTAATTATTGCTAATCGTGATAAATAAAGTTTATTTTATTTAGAGCACAAGTTATAAGAAAAAATTAAAGCTACGTAGTGGTGCACAAGACTTCTAACCATGGTAGTTCTTGTGGCATCTGTTCAAGAAAGAGATATTCTTAGAAGATATGGTAGGATGATCATCACTATGCACAACCTGTGCCATGAGAGGAAAATAAAAAGGCTCTCTGGACAGGAAGAATTAATGTTTTCAATAAATATAATAGGGGAGTAAAAGTAAAGAAGTGGAATTTTTTAATATAAAGGGCAATGTTGACTCAAACACAAATCAGTGTAGAAATGGGGAAAAAAAGAAGTGAATTTGTACTGGAACTGAAAAGATTTTTTTAGCAAAGGCAGAAGAAGATTACAGAACAGTCACCAAGTGAGCTTTATGGAGAAAAGACTGCAAAGTACTTTTAAAAGTTAAATTAATGATTCTTTCCTCATGGTTAGATTTTGTGCAGGTGTTTTGTCAAGGAATGAATTTTACTTTTAGTGCTCAAAAAGGGAAATGTGTGTGTTTTTCTAATACCATGTGCTTCCTGGTGTAGTGCTTATGTATCAACTTTTAAAAATGACATATGTACCCTTTTGGGGAAGATATCGAATCGAATACTATATAGATAGGGGACAGAAATGTTTGTTAATTTGAAAATTAATAATGATAACTTGATAAGAATCAACCCCACTTTTTAGCTTCAAACTTGTAGTAATTATAAATACTATAGAATGCTTTCTATGCAGTAGAAATCAATCATAATCAACCAATCAACTTTGTAGTACTGACAATGCAAAATTGGAACTTCTTCTGTTTTACAATTACCAAACTTTTTTTTCTCCAGTCTTACTTTTGCAAATGTCATTGTCATTAAGGAAAAAGCAACAGTATCAGAATGGTCCAAGAAGAGTCCAAGATAAATACAGAGCGATCCTGTTCAAATTCTAGGATTTAGTTCTGTGAACTGAGGGTCAGTAATACTGTCTGTCTAGAAAGACCACAAAGGTACAAGAAAAAACAGGCTCCTGAGATGATAAAAATGTGGAACTGACAGGATTTTATGTACTTGTCAAGAAAAAGAAAGTTTCTGAAAATGAGTTGCCTGACCCTTTCATATAGTTTGCCCCTCTGTTTCTTATTATATCTCACTGTCTGGAGGGGAGTTCTTGTGCCTACAGGGGTCAAGTAACTCCAATCCTTTATTGGGTACACCAGCCTTTGACAGGGTTTTTAGGAAATTAATTCATTTCCCTTTGGATTTCATCCCATCCTCAATATCTTACCAATATTTTCAGGAAGACTTTTTCTTCTTTTGCTGTTCCTCTGGGGTGTTACGTTTTACTTGATGGATTAAAAAAAAAAAAAAGAGAGGTTTTGACCAGCAAAACACACCAGCTTCTTGAATAAAACAATAAAAATAAACTTTTAATCAGCAAAAGCTCCTTTTAAAATAATTTTCTAGCTACTGACTCTGTATTTTACCTGGATTGCCATATAATTGACTGAATTTCCCCAGCAGATTACTGTAAAGACTGTGGATTTCATTGGGAATATGCTCACAAAAAAATTAGGAATATGCGTACAAAAAATACGCACTCTTAGGTTCACATTTTTTCATCCATAGTATATGCAGGATCCACATATCTTAGTGGGGTACAAAGGCCTGCCATGGGGAAATTATGTAGAGGATGCAGCAGGCATCCAGAAAGTATTGGGTCACAGGATTGCACTCAGCTGCTGGAGATGCCATAAACAAGCTCTCTGTGTTTATCAGATTGCAAGCAAAAGCACCAGATGAAATTCTCTGCTGAATTGTTAGGGATGAGGTGGAGCTAAATAGCATTAAAAGGTTTAATTCCCTTTTCGTAATTCAGAATATTTGACTGTGAGAAAGAACAACAATAATAACTCTCTAGAGAAATGGAGGAGATTTTAACTCAAGGTAATATACCTATGCCACATAATGAGGAACATTCACAGTGTTTACATGGTAATCATCAGTATCTTGATTACTTCAGTCTTTAGCTAATTCTTAATCTCTCAGCTTTGGAGTAGCTTGGCACTGTTTTCTGAAAAATGAGGAAGAAATTACTGAATACAATTTTGAATGCCTTTAACTGCTGCACAGAAATTTAATGTAAGATTATTTCACAATCTATTGGGAATTTTGCACACTTTTGAAGTCAGCATACTACACTTGTGGCTTAAGTCTTTGTTTTTGTTAAAAAAACATTAAATAAAAAAGAACATAAACCAGATAACGAGCAGTAACAGTGAGTCTATGGATTATATCTATCATCTATAAATCTTTACCTATACATTACTGTAATTTCACTGAGATGCCTATAACATCCCTGCAAATACAATAAAGTATTCTAATGCTCCATGGAATTGGTCTTCAAGGAGAGTCCAAAATGAAGATAGATTGCAAATCTTGAAAAGACAAGAGAAGATATGTTAGGAAAAGAGAATGATGCTTATTTATAAGATTTGTCAACTTTATTGCCTGTAATCTTGAATGCCTCTGGTTAAATTATTTTTTCTACTTTTTTTGACAAATTCTGACATTTTGTAAACAGAATGCCAATCTAGAATTAAAATTAATTTTTAAATGTATTTGGATATCCAAAAAGACTGACAATATTTTGTAAGTTCATTCTTTAAAAGTTTATAACTTGTACTTGTGGAGTTTGGCCTGTGACATATGTCAGCAAGTTCTCTGATGACACCAAACTGGGAGGACTGGCTGATTCCCCAGAGGCTGTGCTGCCATTCAGTGGGATCTCAACCGGCTTGAGAGTTGGGCAGAGAGGAATCTCATGAGGTTCAACAAGGACAAGTGCAGAGTCCTGCATCTGGGAAGGAACAACCCCATGTACCAGTACAGGCTGTTGATCAAACTGCTGGAGAGCAGCTTTGCAGAGAGAGACCTGGGAGTCCTGATTGATAATAAGCTAAATATGAGCCAGCAATGTGCCCTCATGGCCAAAAAGGCCAATGGAATGCATCAAGAAGAGTGTGGCCAGCAGGTCAAGGGAGGTTCTTCTCCCCCTCTACTCTGCCCTGGTCAGGCCTCATCTGGAGTCCTGTGTGCAGTTCTGGGCTCCTCATCTCAAGAGGGACAGAGAACTTCTGGAGAGAGTCCAGTGCAGGGCCACCAAGATGATCAGGGGAATGGAACATCTTTCATATGAGGAAAGGCTGCAGGAACTGGGGCTGTTTAGTCTGGAAAAGAGGAGACGGAGGGGTGATCTTATTAATATTTACAAATATATAAATGGTGGGTGTCAAGAAGTTCGGGCATCCCTTTTTTCTATTGTATCTAGCAACAAGACAAGGGGTAATGGGATGAAGCTGAAACACAAAAGTTCCATTTACACATAAGAAAAAAACTATTTCACTGTTAGGGTGAAGGAACCCTGAGGCTGTCCAGATGGGTTGTGGAGTCTCCTTCCATGGAGGTCTTCAAGACCTGCCTGGACATGTTCCTATGGGACCTGATCTAGGTTGACCTACTTTGGCAGGGGGTTTAGACTAGACAATCTCTAAAGATCCCCTCCAACCCCTACCATTCTATGATTCTGTGATATGTGGGAACTGGCATTTAGACATATCTGCTGTTATTTTGGTTACTATACAACAGTCTTTCCAGAGTGTAGATAGAAGTTCCCAAAGGATGACATCTACATTGACATAGGTCTTCAGAACATTAGGTATTTTACCACATTTTAATTATAGGTCTGAAATGCATCAGGGCAGGATATCAATTGCTGACTTTGTAAAACTTTAATTGTATTAGATCTGCAGGACAGAAAACCTTTGAAGTGCCAAAGGTGCAGTGCAATGCAGAAGTGTGGCTTTTAGGTAAGAATGTGCAATAACTTATGAAGAGTTATTTAAAGAACAGGGTAGCTTTCAGATGTGAGTATTGCTGTGTTGCATCATAAAGACCTTTTTCTGATACGAGTTTTGTGTGGCATGAGACCACAAGTTCAATTCCTTGTGGATTTCAGTAGACAAGCAAGCCTTGAGCATGCCTGGAGCAAGTTACTGTACCAACAAAGAAAGTTGCTATTCAAACTGAATGTAGAAATGTCAGTTTGCTGCAAGTAATTATCCTTAATAAATCCTAACATATCCCTGGTAAATGTTTTGTAGTGTTTGCCAGCATGGTAGGGTTTTTTTTAAACTTTATTTACTACCCAGATATTGACTATCATATTAGGTATTAATTGGCTGAGATTGTTCCAGAGTGGAAAAGAGATTTTGCTATTGCATTCCATTGAATATGTCATACACTTCACCTGCCATAGTTCTCCTCGTCCAGGAAATAGCTACAATTGTCACACTGGCATGCTGACAATGAACTGTCAAAATGTCATAAATTCTACAGAGAAAAACCTCTGCATGGTGGACATGTTTGGTCATGTTTTAAGTGTTCAGTTTGCAAATAAGGCATGTCATTTAAAAATCAACATCTGTCACTTCGTATCATTTGGAACATAGACAGTAGCTTTTTAAACCATACTTTTGATGTGTCAGAACAGTGCCACACATGTTGTGACTATCCTGAAGTTGTGAAACTCCGTGTATATGAAAGATATACAAGAGAAAGTTGCATAAAGTTTGTCTAAAAAGTAAAAAAAATGTATACTTCTGGAAAAAAGCATGTCCAGATAAGATTTAACTTAAGGATAAAGCATCAGTTCCAGCTCAGACTATGGTTTGTGATGTTTATTACCCAAATTCGCCTATAACATTTAATGTTCTTTATGACAGGATTGCAGTTTTAGTATTCAGTACTAGTCCTACAAAGGAGGATCCTCTTGCTGTTGTAAAGTTGTCTGTGTACTGGGGTCTTATTCTTCTATCTGATTATTTGTTAGCTTTTGATGTAACTTCTTTTTGTGAATTACATTTTCACCTTTCACAGAATTAGTTGCAAACTTAAAATCCAGTGAACGTATTACATGGGTTTGGAAATTAAATGCTCTCAGATTTTAGTTACATCAGGTTTCAAATACTGGACTAATGTCTTCTCCCATGAGTAGTTACAACTAAAGTCAATACAACTGTTTTATGAGATTTTCAACAGAATTTGTCCTATGTTTTATGAGAAATCCTAAAGAAAGCAGTATTTATAGCATTTCTCTAGCTCTTACTCTGCAAAAATGCAACTTAGAATATGGACCGTGTAGTGATTCATCTGTAATGTTGCAAAATAATGACAGAAAGGAAAATGCCAAGTGAATTAGCTAATAATGTACTCCTGAGTATATTTTAAAATAAATAAATAATATTTTAAGCAAATAAATAATTATGTACACATTCAAATACCTCTTGAATTAGTATTATATTGTATATTTTGATCTTCATTGTTTAATTAAAATGCTGAATATCCATGTGAAAGCGAGTTGTTCAGACTGATAAGTATGAAAAATGCTTTTGAAATGTCTTGCTGACTTAATTAAAAACAAAATAGGAGTAAACAATTTGTTCTACCTCCAAATCTGTTTGGTTTCCATGGTCTTTTTTTTTTTTTTTGAGACATGTCCTGTGTAGATGCTTTGTAAAGCACTTGGGACAATGAGGCCTTTAAGCACATTTTTTAAAATGTAAATACATACAATTACTCTCATTGGGGATGCTTAGAATTTTATCCCCATTCTCCATGTGGTGTGTTTTACAGGCCTGTCTCGTGTTTCATGATTGTTGTCTCAGAATCAGAATAACCTTTTTAATCGTGAAAATGAATTAACACAGACTCTTCTGATGGAAAAGGACTTCTTCATTTAAACTACCATGGAGATGAAAGCTAAATAGTGAATATTAATACTTTCAGACAGAGATAAAACCTTAAAGAAATATCTATCAAGTAATTACAATTCTTTTTCTTGCACAAATACATTCCTAAATTAAGCCACTAAGGTTTTTCAAAGTGTTCAGTGATACACAAATCAAGATGCCATCATCAATAGAATGATAAAACTGGTGTCTTGTAGGCTGGTTTTCCATTAATAGATGTTTTATGACTCCTTGTTTTTATATTAAGGAAGAATCAGTTCTTTGTGTCTGTCATGAACAACTTTGTGAGATAGATACTTAAACATGGTGCTTTAGAGTAGCTCCAGCCCACAGAGACAACCTGGCCCTGGGACAGAGTTCTCTGGCAGGGAGAAGCATCACACGAGGCCTTTGTAAGTTCACACCTTCTTCCTTCCAACTGCAGCAAGGTCTACATACAACTTCTCACAAGGCTGTTTACTGTAGATGTCCTGCAGTGTGTAAATACTGAGATTGCAGTCTTCCTCATATCATTTTCAGTGTTAACAGCTCAGAAGGGAAACTCCTGCTGCTGCATATACCTATGCAAGTTGTCTCTCATGGAACCGTCTCATAAGAGAGATAGACAAATGTTCAGTTTCTGTAATCATGATGTTTGTTTATTTGTTATTCATTCACCTGTGATCTGTCTCAATGATTTGGAACCTGATTTAGCAGGTAACTTTGGCAAGAGGAGGGAAGTCACCCTGTCTCTCGTGCCTTGGGAAATCGTACTGTGTGCATCCCAGGCTGGGTCACAGCCCAAAGTTGCTGTGTGAGCATTCCTTCAGGGTGCCAGTAGGCATAGCTTCAGTAACACAAGCAAAACATGACGTGCTTAAGGAACTATATGCAATTTTACAGCTGTAGCCTGGTCTTCTGGAGATGTTTAAGGATCTCCAGTAAAGGAGCTAGGTGGGGTGTCTGCTCTCTCACACTCTGTTTCCGTAGAGAATGCCCTCAAGTATTAATTGTGGTCCACTGAATTTTTTGGAATAATGTTCCAACCCTCAGTATGAAAAGACTGGACATCACTGCATTAAGCAGAGGGGAAAATTCAAACCTATGTTGCATCTCTTGAGGACAGCTGAGGTGACTTACAATGTTTAGGATATTCTATTATGAAATAATATCTTGTCAGTCACATTGGAAAAGTCAGTAGAAGCCAACACATATTAAAAAAAAACCAGTGGGCCGCAGATTTTTTCACTGTAGATTTTGAACAGTAAATATAAAGAGAATTGTTCCAGGCATCAGTTCCTAAGAAAATTAGAGATAAAAAAATAATACTGTATGCTTGGATTATCATCTCCTGTAGCTTTTTCAGAACTAGATTTTAATTTCCAAATACAGGAGTGTGAACATCAAAAAGTTTGGTGGAAGTGGGATTTTTCTGGTTTTACACTAGTACAAGTGAAAAGAGACCCTATTTACAATTTTATTATAAAATTAAGTTACAGTCTAAAATGTGAAACATCAGTCCTAGAACTTCAAAAGTATTTTATATCTGTTCGGTAGTTACTGAGTTCTCACTTCTCATTCCTTTCAGGTACAGAAAGTCCCTCTGTTGTATTTTTATTTTTCACCTCCTTAAGTTTTTGTAGCCAATTCCCATATCCTCTGGAGCTTCTCTGGATATGCTTTTTAAAACTACTTAGTCACTGAAGCAAAGATTGCAATAAAGTTTCACACTTCTCTGAAAAATATTCTTTTACCCCGCTACAGAGTAATTTTCTCTATCTTTCTCTGCCTTGGTGAATATTTTAGCATTGTTTCTGTGCTGTGGAGCTGCACCAGATGGAGAGATGGAGACTGAACCATCCAGGACACCCTCAGTCCTAATGATCGTGACACAGTGGTCTCAAGGGCATCCAGTGACATATGCAGAATTCTGTTCTTTCTGGGGGAGAACAGAGTATCTTGTTACCACTGCTTTTGTGGGTAACAGTTATGCAGATAGCAAATTGTATCTTTTGTTTCTATTCATGGAAATGCCCTAAATGCACTATATAAGAAATGTCTATTTGTATTAGATGCTGTTTCTACTATTTTGAAACTCTTGTCATTTTTTCTTCTGGCCAGTCCTATGCAGATGAACTCACTCATATTCATTAAGACTTGAACTGTCGCTAGAGTGTACTACTCTATGAATAAACATCTGTTCAGGGGAAGAAAAATACCCAATTGTAAAATAAACAAAGTTCTTAAGACCATTTGCTTTTGAAACGGTCAACACAAGTGCCATTGTATAATGAAACATCACAGGCGCTTAACTTTTATGGAGCAGTTATAGAGTGGTCACTGTGTTCTTTTTCAGATGTGAATGCCAAGGTCAGTTAATACTAACCAAAGTCTAGATCAACATATATTCAATACAAGAAACCTGCCAGGACTTTATGACAGTTTTCTACCCTGGTCTGTTTTCAGACAGGCAAATCACAGCTTTTGATGTCTGTATTCTTTTACTTGTTATCCTTTCATTATACCTTGCCCATTTCTTCGTTTACTACTAAATGTCAGTTCTTACATCTGAAATTTAATTTGCATTGTTAAATATATTCATTCTGCCAGAGCTTTGAACATGAGTTCATGATTACTTCTTGGAATATAGCTTGCCTCAGTTGGACGTAATAAATTAGTCCAATCGTGGTTAGTGCTTACTTCACCCTGTATTTGTTCCTGCTAGGAACTGAAATTGTCTCTATAATTGTATGCAAATCCCTTCACCAGAATAATCAAAGGAAACCTATGTGTAGCTGCCCATTCTCCACAAGAGAAGCATAGAAGTAACCTAACTTTTAATTCTACTTAAATGAAAAGTTGTGTCTTCATATGTACAATGTCGATACAAAATAAAAAACCTGAAATTCAAAGGCATATGAGTAGCAAACAGATACTTTAATATTGCAAGCTGCCTTTAGACCTGCTTTCTTACATGTGCACAATACTATTTTTATAGTTTTCATGGCATTGAATCTGGGAAATAATATTAGATTTTTTCATTTTGAATGTTGGGGGAATTTTACCCCCCAAAATAGGTAAGATAGATGATAAGAGGTTTTATGATTTGGCTTCAGAGGGTGCTTGTTTCCCTCCACTGCATGCAGGAGAAGACTGGAGAAACTAGCTCAGACTTACCCATCAAACTTTCATTTGAGATAAATTCTCCTGTAAGTCTCTTATCCAAGGCATGTTTTAAGTGTTCGCCTGAAATCATTATGATTTGCTTCTTTGAACTCTGTCAAATATTCTAGCATTAATTTTTTAAATGTGGACAGCAAAAAGAGATTTAGTCATGTAGGAGTGGTCCAATGTCGTGTATGAAGATCATGGTTCTTTTAGCCTTCCTCTTGCCTGTTTTTCTATTTAAGCATCTAGATGTTACATCTGAAAAAGAAGAGTTCTGCATATCTCTGACTCTGACAACAACGTTTGTGAAGACACTCAAAGGACACAAGGTTATTAAGTGCCCTTTGTCTTAGCAGTTCTTTTCAGAGGAGGGGTGAGAAGAGAAAAAAGAGAGCAGAAGGAGCTGAAACAATCTATATTTATTCATTTGCCTCTTTTAAAAATTATCTTTTTTGCATGCTATTTTCTACAGGTTCATATAAAGTATTTACATATATATGTATATATGTATGTATTTAACTTATATGTGCATATGTTTTTAATTTCTTGGAGCATTTAGAAGAACTTACTAAAATGTTTTCTCACCTTTAGTTGAGAGAGATACTTGTAGTCCCTCAGATGAAGTGACTGGGAAATGTAAGAATATTCAATGGCACAGAATCACAGAGTCATAGAATTAATTAGATTGGAAAAGACCTTTTAAGATCGTCAGGTTGAAATGTTAACTGAGCACTGTCTGCCACTAAACCATGTCCCTCAGCACCACATCTAGGTGTCTTTTAAATACTCCCAGGGATGGTGACTCCACTGCTTCCTCAGCAGTCTGTTCCAATGCTTGACAACCCTTTTGGTGAAAACATTTTTCCTAATATTCAATCTAAACCTCCCCTGGTACAACTTAAGCTTATTTCCTCTTGTCCTGTCACTTGCTACTTCGGAGAACAAACTGACCCCCACCTTACTACAACCTCCTTTCAGGTAGTTGTAGAGAGTGATCGTGTCTCCCCTCAGCTTCCTCTTCTCCAGGCTAAATAGCCTCAAGTCTTCAGAAGTTTCCCAAATTGGTGCTCCAGGCCAAAAAAAAAAAAAAAAAAAAAACCAAAATGGAATGACATCTAAATTCTGGCCTACATTAGAATCTCAAATAGTGTGTTTTAGGAATCAGAAGATTGTCATATATCTTTGGTCTTATCTCCAAATTGTTACATGTTTCCTGAGGGAGGCAATCAACTTTTAATAAATTCTATGTGTCAGTTTAAAAAAAATAGTAAGACTTACTTCAGAATAGTTTCAGTCAAAATGCTACCATATTATAATCATAGCACCCAAATTTTAAATCTTCTCTTCTCAAGACATGTTACATTCTTTCTGAAAAAGTTAAATCTTTGAAAATATAGATTTCAAAAATATTTTAGCACAACTGGAGTCTACAAGTAGAACATATAGAAGAAGTAAGGTCCTACAAATTCTCTGCTGTATAGCCACCAATAAATATGGTCATGGCCACATGTCCAGAGAGAATGAAAGTTGTGACTTACTTAAAATGTATACTCTTAGTGTGAATGCCTGCTGCTTCAGTCTGAAGAATGTTCTTGCAGTTTTCTTTCATGTATGTATTAGAAATGACACTGCATTCATGCCGATAGGCAGAGATTGTCAGATATTTTACAGTAAAAGACTAGTTTTCTAACAAATCCCTATAGAAAGGAGGCAGATGTTCTGACATCAAGATCCTCATTTAGTACCCACAGTTACTAGGGCACAGGTATCTTGTGCACAGACTGAGGCAGATGCCTTCTGGGGAAAAATAGTATGTGAGAATATAATTAAAGACAACCCTATGACACATTAATTAGAATTCATTGGGGTACTACTAATTTGAAGCTCTTGAGTGCTTTAGCTTGCAGTCTTCAAATTCTTTGACAGTTCTTTTGGAAGTTGTTTACACAAAGGTCTATATACAGTTGTATATCATCACAGAGCAGAGAAAATCCTATTAAAGTGATACTAGAGAGGTAAGTTATTTTAAAGCTAGCAATTTCTGGAACATAGCTTTGCATCAATTAAGATATTGTGTAAGAGATAATTTACTAGTATCAATGTTATAGACCATAACTTTTAGTGAAATTAAGAATTTTGTCTTTAAGGCATTGTGCTAAAGAACAAAAGTTTAAGTTGTATAAAAGCAAGGAATACTTACAACAAAGCTGAAGATTTATCAAATTAACAGGAAGAACAAATAAGTTAAATATATGAACAAATCTTATTTTCTTCTCACATACGTTAACTTTTTTCTGTTATCTCTCCTTTAAAAAAAAATATTGACATACATTATTCCTAATGGTAGACCCAGAATGACATAGTCAAAGAGACTACATAGCCTCTATAGTTATTTTTAAATGCTGGTCTGACAGAGTAAGTCTATCAAAGTTCTGTACTAAGAATTTGCTAAAATTGGCTAAGGTTGTGTCTTCAGTGCTGCCTGCAAAATTCAGAGAAGCCAAAGGCTTCTCAGCTGAGCCATTTCTAGTTGAACCCTTTAGGATAGCTGAATAACAGACAAATAAAACCAAAGAAAGCATAACATGCTAACATGGTACAGAAACGCACTTTTGGCGTGTATCTGTAAGTATACTTGAAACATTTATCTCTATGCATGCTTGTCATAAGTAAGGTTACCGGCCTTTGACGTTAGTTTGAAGCCATTTAATGAAGTGGGAAGAGTAATGGTATCTAAGAACTGTGAAAGCATGAGCAAAGCTATCAGACTGCTTTCAAAACCAAGTCTTTTTTTCAGTCTCTCTCAAGTTTCCACTCGTCTTTATCACTTAGCATTTTGGTGAGACATCTTTACAGCGTATTTCATATGAAAGTTGCAGATTCTGAAATGCAAAGAAGGGGAAAAATCTCACTGCAGAGTGGGTGTAGCATAAATGGGACCTGACAATGTCTGGACCTTTGATCATGAATTCCCATTGTGGAGCAAGCCAAACCTCCTCCCATATGCTCACTGAAAGCACATAACCTACATGCCGTTGTTCCACTTAAAAGCTTTTTTTTTAAATAAAATCATGGTTGCAATACACTGACAGCATTTTCTTGTAGGATAGAAAGTCTGACTATAAACCACAGCTAGAGCTTGTTTTGGAGGTTTCTCACAACTCTCAGAAAATATTCAAGGTCATAGATCACAGGAAGGAGAGAAACATAAACTGAGATCATAAAGATAATTTCCTTTACAATCAAATATTCTGATGTCTTTAAAGCAAAATAATTATAGAGGAGATGTCTAAACCAGATCCATTATTTCCTGTTTTTTTCAAAACCATCAGAAATAGAATTAGAGGACAGACTTTTTAGCAAGGCCTATTGTGGTGTGACAAGGGGTAATGATTTTAAAAGAGGGTAGATTAAGGCTAGATAAAAGGAAGAAAGTTTTTATGAAGAAGGTTGTGAAAAACACTGTCACAGGTTTCCCAGAGAGGTGGTAGAGGCCTTATCCATGGCCACATCAAAGTCAGATTGGATGGGGCTCGGAGCATCCTAATCTAGTTGAAAGTATCCCTACTCATTGCAGAGGTGGGGTCTTACTAGATGACCTTTAAAGGTCTCTTCCAACCCAAAATATTCTAAAGATACTATGAAGATTGTTATCCCGATCATTGATACTGTAGTTGACTTAATTTACAGTCTACATAGTAACAGATATGTTTAAAAGTAAACAGAATTTGGAAAGCTAAGTAAACCCAAACATGAATTTTTCAGGAACAAATCATGTGTGATGAAGTAAATTTCCTTCTACTACAAACATCAGGAAAAAAAATAGATGTCTTGTTCTAGTAGGGCTTTTACACAGTTTTTATGAAGAATTGCTGAATGTACAAAAGAAATTCCATCTTAATGAAATTTCTAGAAGATATGTAAAACAGTGGTCCCACACTTGAACTCAGAAACAAGTGCATGAGATTTGCTGTCAAATAAGGATACATCAAGTAATGATCCATTCTGGCTGTTGTTTTTCCCAGTATCCTTGTTAATGATTTTGATGAAGAAATACAGAATACATTTGTTAAACTTGCAGACAATAACAAATTGAAAGGAACAGAGTGTACTTTGGAATACATTTTTAAATACATCACCAATGCAGCAATGCAGGAAAAATCCGGATCACTTGCAACATATCCAGAGGAAAGCAAGGAAAATTTTCAGAATCTAGACTAAAACATGTTTCACAAGGAAAACCTGAAAGAATCATGTTTTGGCAAGAGAAATGTAGACAAAAAAGAAATGAAACAGCAATCTTCAGTTATGTTAAGGATTGTTTAAAGACAAAGAGAACAAACTATTCTCCAGGTCTGCTAGATGCAGAACAAGTGCCTTTAAATTGTGCCAGGGGAGACTTAGGTTAGACTTTAGGAAACATCTCCTAATGATCAGGATAATTCAGCAATGAATATATTACCGAGGAAGTTATAGAATCCTCTTCAGAGATTTCTTAAGGACAAACAAAGATATCTGTCGAGAGTGATTTAAATAAAATTTATCTGTCTTGGGGAATAGAGGGATAGAGAGGAATAGATGGGATTATTTCTTGAGCTCCCTGTCTTATTTTCCAATCTATATGTTGTTTCTGTGAATCAGACCAAAGAACGACTCAAAACACACCTGTAGTTTTAGCTTTCATTCTTATATCTAAAGTGAACAGTTTGGATGTACTTTTTGTTGAATGTTCTGGATGCAACTCCAAATGCAGGCAAAATCAGACATGAGAACGAGTTACCATATGTCAAAGGTTATATGATGGAGCTTAGGAATCTTACTGGTTGTGTTTGAATTCTTGAAGCTGTATAGTGAGCAAAATTTTCAAACAAACCCATATGTTAATAAAAAGATATTAATCATAATCAGGAAAATGTACTTGAGTTTCAATGTTTGTAGTTAGTGGATGAATGTACATCATGCATCATTCATACTGCAAATTCCTTGAATGGTTTTCATTACTGCGATGTCTAGATTCATCTCACCAAGATTTATCTAGATAAATAGTAGGTATTTTCATTAAGCCTCATGTCTGGAGTCCTTCGGCTTTCATTGGAGAAAAACACCTCTAAGATAGATATCTAAGACTAAGAATATATATATCTCCTTTGAAAGTTCAGATTATTAATTTATGCAACTACTTTGTAGACAGCTAGAGTTAAGTGACATGACTCCAATTCTGAAGGCCAAATATATTGACTTATCCATACCAAATGATTTGATCATTTCTTCTTCACTTCTACTGTGTGTTGGATTTATAACAAATTCTTTTCTTCTACTAATCATAATATGAAGCGCAACAGATGGACACAGCTTTCATAAAACTATTACAGTGTCTGTGGCCATTGAGATCATAGCTAATCTTGAGAATGGGATTGATTCCTCTCTGAAAGTTAATTGGACCAGAAGGAGAAGAAAGATGATGAATTTGCATTTCAGTAATGTCCAGTAGATGATGCCCATCTTTGGAAACAACCCATGTTCATCAGAGATGCTTTCTACTCCTGGGACCATAACAAATACATTGCATATGCTGTTTCTAAGTGTATTAACCTGTTAACTTGTGTCATTCAGTACAGTCATTCTGCTAGCCAGAGTACAGTAATGATATGTAAATAATACATCCTTTTTTATCATAGAAAATTAATAATAATAGTTCCAGAACCAGATGACTTATTCCTGGTGGTGCTACTGTTTGGAGCAATCAGTCACTTTTCTATCTGTCTCCAAGGCAAGGCTGTCAGGAATGATTACATGTGCTTATAGGGGTGGGGAAAACGGTTTCCCAGAATGAAAAGGCTGCTGCAAGATGAAAGTTATTGGAATTTAATTATAACACTGTAATTGATCACTGAAATATTTCTGGTGAAAGCAAGTGAGAAGGAAAGAAAAGGAAAGAAAACAAGCCAACCGTGTTCACTCCAGCAGAATGATAATTTAAGAAAATACTCCTCTATCTATTGAGTTTATTCTGGCTCTATCTCTTCAGTTTATTCTGAACACATTGAAGAGATTTAGATATTGGATTTTTTTTTTCATTTAAATGGAAATAAATGAAATTAAGTCATTGACCTCTAAAACAAAATTGGATAGGAGAAAGCCTAGCTGGTACAACAGAAGACAAATAAAAAACCCCTGAAAGGCCATTGAACTTTTAAAATCCAAAAGATTACTCATGATTTCAGCTACTTGGGTGGAGGGCTGTTGTACACAGGCTCCAATCACAGCAATGTTGCAGTGACTAGCAGGAGTCCTGGACTTGCAAACTCCTGCACTTAAGGTATGTGTTCTTAAGTACCAAAATTGGTCAAATGTTTTACATGCTTCAGCCTCCAGAAGATACCTAAAACTCTCTGAAAAAGTACTCATCTCTCTCTAAATATATATAAGACCAGGAAAACCTTTGGGATTGATTTTCTGTGGCTAACACATTTTGCAATGGAAAAATGCCTATGGAGTGTGGAATGAGGGAAGTGGGGTTAAAAAAAAAGAAAAGTCTGAGATTTTGTTTGAAAGGTACTTAGCTGTGATATCAACCCCAATATGTAGACTTTCTGCAGTAGGCATCTTCAGTTGTGATTTTACCGGAAAATAAATAGCATAACTTCATTCTCATGGGTTTTGCTGTGGTTGTGTTTGTTGTGTTTTTTTCCCAACATAGTGACTGTATTATATACCATTTTTGAAAAAAAAAAAAAAATAGCAGTGCATTAGGTCACTACAATTCTACCTAACCAGAGAACAGAAAAGCAAGTAGGGATGGATTGAGAATCATGGAATGGTAGGGGTTGGAAAGGACCTTTCGAGATCATCTAGTCCAACCCCCCTGCAGAAGTAGGTTCACCTAGATCAGGTCGCAAACTAAAATATTTAGTGTAGTTTAAAATATTTAGTTTAGAGAAACTAAAATATTTGCAGACTCTCCCTGTCTCTGGTTTGGTTCCAGTATATTGAGCATGAATTGGTATTTCTGATCCTTAAGCAGTTGTCAATAGTATCTACATTTGAGCAATTACTTACAAAAAGAAGATGGCAGACTTCTCATCCTAGGTCATTTGAGGAAAATTCCCGAGAATCATAGTCTGATGAAGAGGAAAAAGATTCCATTCTTGCAAATAGTGTCTGTGCACTTGGGAAGGACTTCATCTGTGCTTCCAGACAGTTGTACTGTTGTTTTATCTTATTGATAGACTTGCTAATTAAAAACAACAAACGAAAAAAACAAAAAAGAACTCCAACCAAGCAAAAACCTCCTGGAAGGACCAGGAGTTTGTTCGTACAGACTTCCAGGGTTCAACTGGTTATGGTTAGACACGATTTGTGGGTTTTGACAAAACAGTTATCTTCTTTTCAAGGTTGAATTAGTTGCTTAGAAATAGTTACTACACATATTTCTGAGAACATATCTTTCTTTTATTTATTGGCATAGCCCTAAACATTTATTTTTAAAATAGTGTCATTTTGAACAACTTTGATTATGTATATCAGCTGATATAAGTTACCCTGGGTTTTTTAAGTTTTCTTTCATGCAACAAATAGAATTCCATAACACTTGGGACAGAATGCAGTCCAGAAAATGAATCATTCATCTCTCTATAGCATAACTGAGGATAAATAGGAGATAACCAGAAAATAAATACCTTTGAGATGGCTGCTGTAAGATTCGTGTCTGCCGTCTTTACTTGGGTAAATATCTTTCGGAAGTTTAAGGATTTTGTCTAGAGATGCTTCATTCTATTTCTGAGAATTATTCCAGGTTAGTTTCAGATTTTTTTCCGTAAAAAATATTTTCAGCAGTACATACATTTTTTCTCTCTCTGCCAGTTGTAGCCAATTATTTTGGACAAATAAGCATTCTGTGAATGCTGTTATTCATTCTGCATAAACTCCACCTTTGTCAGTCTGTTACATTAAAAATTGTTCCTACACACTGAATAGATGCCTATTCCACTGATTGCTTGCACAGGGATTCTGAACTCTTCTGATGGAGATGTTGCGTCATATCCAGTTACTAGTGTTTATCTGCGTTATGCTATATGTGAAAGACATGCTAACATGAAAACCTACATCAGAGTGCCAGCTACTGACAAGCAGCTAGAGAAGCTTCAAATGCCTAAATGAAGGCAGTTGCTAATGAAATGTGACAAGTCAAACCTTGATCCAAGGTAGAAGAAAAGCTTTTCTGTGTGTTTTTCTGATATTTGTCATGCTTTATGCTGGGATAAATTCCCAGTTTGATCAAAACATATCTTAGTAAAGTTGTCCAAGCAAAATAAGAAAGGAATGAGAGGATGTCAACTGCTGTTTCAAACACCATTCATTCTGAATCAAAGAAAATGTTAATTTGTGTCAGGAAGCTGAATTAAGTAAATGTTGACTGCCTTTGTAGCAAAGATCAAGTCAAAGCCACAGTGTAAATGAAACAGGAACCCCTGTAACACTGGAGCAGTTTTAATGTATATCTATATATGGAAATGAATAGGAAATGAAGCAAGAAATAACAATGTTTGGGAAAGAATCTCGTCGTGATTTGCAGAGATAATTACAGGCAAAAGGGTGATTGAATATAGCAACAGGAAAAGCAGAATAATTATGCAGCAATTAACAGGAAAGCTGTATGGTTCTTTGAAAAAATAACAGTCATCGGGTTAAAATATATATGCTGAGTACAGAAATGTTTTAACACTCAATCCATCAAGTATTTAAATTTCTTTCCTAAGATAAAATACTGTTCTATAAAATAAACGTCTCATTTATACCATTAAATGTGTTATGCATTTTTTATATTCATTATAATTGTATTTTTATCTTAAGTATGTCATCTGAATTGGAGAAAAAATATATATGTTTATTTCAGAGTGCAGGTGTATGGTGTCATAATAAGATGCAGATTTTAAGTTAATATCTCTGGAACTGCAGATGTCATAGAGGTAGCATAGAAATATCTACTCTTTGATTTTCAAGAGAATCAATTTCTCAGTTGTCCTAAAATCTTCATATTCTGATAAAGCTGTTATCTACTTTTACTTTATGGGCAGCAAACTTGGATTTCAGTGGTTTTGCAGGTCTTCTGATAATTAGTTAGCAACAGCACATTTCAAAGTACTCCTGAAACATCACTTGCAGAGTTTCCTCTTGAAATCTGTGGAAGCATCTGATAGCACTTTTTGCAGGGAATCTGTCATGCAGTGGTATCTTCAAGTGCATTCAAATGACAGCTCAAGGTCACCGTACACAGGCATAGGATCCTTTTGTTGAAGAGAGAAAGGAACCACCCCTGTGTAGCCACATCACTAAGGACAGATTTCAAGAGGTGACATCTTGCATTTAAAGTAGTGGAGAAGATTCAGACGCATAAGGAGTAAAAAGCTACTGTGTAATGACTCTAGACAGGGGGATCTTCTCTGCATTGTATCATTGTATCAGTATGTTATTGACGAACATATCTGTCCTCTTTGTCTTTCTTAAAATGTTAACTCTGGATCTGAGGTGTGCAATTTTCACTGCTTTAAACAAATTTGACATTTACTCTAGGTAAAAGATGGAATAATACATGCTTTCTACTTCAGGAGTTGGCTGGGCAAGTCAAGACTAGACTTGCAAGCTGTCCTAATATATGATACAAGCTCTTCTGCTCTCTCTATACTGAGACTCTATACTCTCCCTGGTGAGAAAAAAATATTAGGAAAGGGAAGAAGGCAAAGAACTGATGGGTCTAAGCATGCTGAGACTGCAGGCAGGAAGCCTGCCATGTATGTTCAGGTGGAGACCTCAGACAGGATGCTGCCTTTCCCTTCTGTAAATGGGGTCAAAGATGACAAAGGGGGCATCTAATACTAATAACAAAACAGCACAGTAATCCTGCCAGTAGTAGTAATTAATGCTTCTATAATGCCTTCATTCATGGACCTCTAATTATTTTGTATACATTTATTATGTAGAGTATCTGAAATAGATTGATATCATTTGTATTCACTCATCTACACTGGCATATGTATATGTATAAGAAACTATAAATGAATGCTTACTAAGAAGTACTAAAAACTTCTTGAATTAAATGTCAAAAAACCCAACACAAGAAGCATTTGAATGTCTAACATACTGCTTTTGTAGTATACAAGTACTTCTGGTGATTGAGTAGGCTCGGATTTTTTCTATGCTGTGTTGTGAAATTCACAGATAAAGAAACATGTACAAAACCAGTCTGAGAAGCTGAATGCTTGACTGGAAGACTTCAAGTGTATAAAATCATAGGAAAATTTTCCATAATGCTGAGAATCATTCCAAGCATTCTGATCCCAGTGATTGCAATTTTTGTTAATTGCATTCTGTGCGCCGATCATGGCTAATGGCATAGGTAGGGCTATAAGCAGTCACTCATTCTCTTCCCTGCGGGAGCAAATATTAAGAGACATAATATTGATTAAGGACAATTCCTATTAAAAAAAATGCAATGATCACGTTACTAGTGTATTGTATCCTTTTCTTTCAGGTTATTCAATACTTCAAGCTATTATGGAAAAAGCGGGACAAAATAGCTGGCAAGTCAGTGCCATCTGTGTGGAGAATTTTAATGATGCCAGCTACAGGCGGCTATTAGAAGATCTGGATCGAAGGCAAGAAAAGAAATTTGTAATAGACTGTGAAATAGAGAGACTTCAGAATCTCTTAGAACAGGTAATACCTGCTTTTAATGTCACTGTAAGCACATTACTGAAACTCCAGATGAGATACCCTTGTGCATTGTTTTTCGTTTATTTGCTCAATGAAAATGAGATTGCTTGTTTATTTTTTGGTTTTTTTCGTGGACCTATATTTGTACAGTCTTGCACACTCCATTTTCTTTTTCAGTACAATTCTTAACAGCCAGCACATCAGTGCAGTGAGTCCCCCCCCTTTTCACACTCAGCAGGTCTGTGAGCTGCACTTTTGGCCCTGTATCCGAGCACCTCCATGCCTGATGCGTCTTGCATCAGGGTCCTAGATCTGGCAGAACAGCATGGTGTCACTGACTTGCCAAGATGCCCTCAGTCCATACCTTCATGGGGCAAAGCTGAGGTTTGCTTGAGGAAAAAATAGCTTGTTTGAATCCAGTATTACCTTCTATTCACTAAATAGCATAGACCATGTGTTTGTAGACATAAAATGCTTTAAAATTATTGTAGCACATATTTAAACTGATAGTTTTATTGCTGTTGTGATTCAAGCCCAACTGGCAGTGAAACACCATTCACTCCTCCCTCCTTCACCTCCATAGGATGGGGAGTGGAATTGGAAAATCAAAACTTGTGGGTTAAAATAAGGACAAGTATAATAAATAAACTAGAATGCGTAACAGTAAGAAGAGTAAAGTATAGTAAGAGAAATAAAACTCAAGGGCAAGTAGTGCCCAGTGCAATTGCTCACCACCTGCAGACTGAGCAGAGATTCGCTCCTCCCTGCCAACCCCCTCCAGTTTATATACTGGGCATGATGCCCTATGTCCTTTGGCTAATAGTCCTTGGCTAGTTGGGATCAGCTGTCCTGGCCATGTTCTCTCCCAGCTTCTTGTACACACTCTGCCATGCTCCCACTGTTCCCAGTCCACTTGCTGGCAGGCCAGGATGAGAAGCAAACAAAGCAAAAAAAGCCTTGATGAGCAAGCCCTGCTCAGCAATAACCGAAAGATCCCTGTGCTGTCAACGTTCTCTTCAGTGTAAACCCAAAATACAGCCCTGTAGCAACTACTAGGAAGAGAATTAACTCTATCCTAGATGAAGCTGGGACAATTACCTTAACAGAGTATTTATGGACATGAAAAGCAGTATTATAAAGGTGCTGTTGAACTGGGAATCAAGGTCAGGTTCTTGCATCAGTTATTCATGGATGGCTGCTATTAGATGAAGACGACGCTGGGCCAGACAGACTGGCTTGCACTGGTTGGCACCCATACGAGCGTGAAAAGTGACTATAACACAGATCTCTCTACAGCGGTAATTTGTCTCTACACAGTGCCCATATGTGAGCTCGCTGTTCAGCGGCGGATGGCGAAGCCCAGCAGCCCCCGGCCGCGCTGGCTGTGCCGGGGCCGGGAAGTGACGCGGGGCCGGCGGCGCCCGGCGGGACGCGCCGCACGCGCTGCCGCGCGGGGCCGCGGCGCCACCTGCCGGCGCGGGGCCGCCCCGCCGCTGGGCCGGGAACGCGCCAGGCGCACGGGAGCGCGCAACGCCCCTCGCCGCGCGGCGATGTGTAACTGCTCGTAGAAATACGTGTGGCAGCTGCACTGTCACTGGCAGAAGATAAGGAGGGAAACTGAGATTAATAGTATGGCAAATGTAGCGAGGGCTTTTCTATGACTGTCGCCAAGAGAAGAATAGATGATGCCACATTGCTATAGATATTAATCTGGCTATCTTTTTTGATTCTGAATGCCATTATATTGTAACACATAAGTTCTGTAGTTTATAATTAAATCCTCCCACAGTTCAGCCTATGTTGTAGTAAAACAGAACACCCATTTGAGGGTCTTTTGAAATACATTCTGAAAAGTACTTTCTCCCTCAAGTCTGTGTGTGCGCTTTTGTGTATGTACCTGATGTCTTCTACATGCCTTCGAAATGTGACACAGAAAAACTATGCTATATTACCATAAGTCTTGAAGTACACCCACCATCCTATGTAGGAGTATCTATTGAGTATCCGCTCAGTTTCAGAGCAAAATGAAGTCACCCAGTATGCATTTGGATCTCGCTGATCTCAATGTATACGTGTTATCTGCCTCCAGGGACTGCTACTCATTTTCCTTCCAGATTGGCAGCTGTATAGTCAGCTTCTTTTGAGGAACATCACCTGTGCTTTTCATTCAGATCATGCAGAACTGAATTGGATATTGATTTTAATGTGATTAGGTTTTTATCTTCTATGACTTAATACAGGTTTGCATTTTACATGCCTAGAATAGGTACTCAATGTAGGCATGGTACATCATAAAAATGAAGTGCCTGATTTCAACAGACTGAATCAAATCTGGTGAGTTTGGCTAACATCTCTTGCCCTGTAGTGTAAGCCCTAAAGCTAATTGAGACTTCTTTCCATTAACTGCACAGGGAGAATGGAGGATGGAAGTTAATACCTAACTTACAACATACCTGTACCTCAGTCTGTCATACAGTCACTTCTAGGAAGTGATTCATCTGGCTACTGGATAATTTTGGGTGGGATTAATTTTACCCAGGAAATGAGAGCCTCTATACTTGTGCACTTATTTATTCACATCTAAGTATAATGCCTTTGCCCTTAGATCTATGGTAACAAAGGGAGAAAAATTGGTTTAGGGGCATGAAGATTTTTTCTTTTCTTAGTAGTGACTGCCCATATATGTAACTACATAAGTATTTACAATTGAACCCATTAAATTGAAATTTGTGTATTTCAGAATATTTCTGTAATTTTCTCAGATTATAAGAATACACTTCTTCCCCAACAAATCTGGAGATCCTTTCATCCTTCTGAAAGAAAGTCACTGTATAAACAAGAGTGCCATTACAGCCAGGCTAGACAATGTATGCAGAAGAGCTGCAACTTTACTTTCCATTGTGAAGGTCTTGGTCTTCCTAGACAGGCTGACCTGCAATTATAGCTGGGGTGCTGGTTTGGGCCTTCAAAATGAAAGCACTTTGCTTTCAAAGATTCAAGTGCTACTTAAGGATGGGCAGTCAGAACACTCTTGGCCACAAAAAACGTTTAGTCTGACAAAAGTGGAATTGAAGCAAAAAGAGTCTAGTCCAGTACAGAAAATGCAAAATAGCAACCATTTCAAAATATCAACTATTGACTTTTCCCCTTTACATGAAGGCTTTAATAAGTTGTAGCAGACAGGTAAGATGGCTTCACAAATGGACTAAAAGTTGGCATACTCTTCCCTGCATACACAGAGGAATTGATTAAGCTTCAGTGACTCTAATTAACTCAACTTCTTTCCTGCCTAGTTCTGCTGTAATTGAGAGCCTAAGTTGTGACTATACTGTAATACTTCGCAATGTACAAGTAAATGTTCTGCAGAACATTTAGGAAAAGTAATTAAATCTCAGTAATGAGACCGTAACTCAACATGCTTTGCCCTTAAATCTAATGCTAATGAGGGGAGAGAAACTGGCTTGTGGGCTTGTGGGTTTCTTCTCGAGTGACTGCCCATATATATACACATTCACACTTCTTATGGCTCTGGACCTCAAGTAGTGAACACTGAAGACTTTTTCCCCATCTGTGTTAAAAAAGTGAGCTCATGTGCTGCACCCGTGCCCACACTTGGTGCCCACTTGTATAACCTGGTGTCTTCTCTGTCCTCTCCCAGCTGCTTAGCTGGGAAAAACAGCACCTTGCTATTTCTTCATTTCTTGTGCAACTTTAATGTTACTATTTTCTGGTTTGCCTCCTATATTTTTCTCAGTTTGTTAGTTTGTCTCATTTATTTTCTCCTCTCTGTGTGCCTTGCTGTGTGTAGAAGCTGCCTCCATGCTCCGAACCTGAGGCTTGTCTTCAGGAGAATTTCTCTCCTGAAACCCAGTGACATATCTGAAATCCAGGCTCCCCTTGTGCACCACCCAAGATGTGCTTTTTTTTTTTTTTCTATCTTCCTTTCAACTTTTAATGTTACAGTGGTGAGGTTCATGTTTTGGTCAAGGACCAAACCTTTACATGATTTAAGGATTAACATTAGACTTGATGGAGCTTCATTCTCAGATTTCTGGTCTAGAAAGGGGGATTCAGGGCCAGTGTGAAATTCAGGGCTGCACCCAAGCGTCTATATCTGATTTGATTGGATTACCCCCTCCTCCAAAAAAGAAGTTTCAGATCTTACTTCTCAATGCTCTGCCAAGACTCACAGGTCTGTGAAGGTTTTCTTCATAAAGCTATGCTCCATCTTTTTGGTTGTGCTTACACACACAAGACCATACATACTCCAGCAGTAACTGGAGATTTTTGGGAGTGATTGAAAATGGTTTTCTTGATTTCTGTATTCATGCCAATTGGCACAGCTCAGCTTAAAGCACTGTTTAGACACAGTACTGGAGCAAGACACCTATTCCTGCAGGGTCACAGAGTGTTCTGTCCATACATGTGTAAGACAGTGTCTTCAGCCTATCAGAGTCAGTAGATCTCCACCTACTCTCGAGAATCGTCAGTTACTTAAGCATACCAAGATCATTTTAGCCATTTGTTAGACTTTATTCTCGGTATGGTGAAAGAACACCCTACCTCCTTGATGTCTTCTAACAGTCATAACCAGAAAAACCTTTTTGTTACCTATGATTGAAATAACTCCTTTACACTCCTTTGTCAGATCTTATCATAGAATCATAGAATCATCCTGCAATTCCAGGCTCTGAAAGACAGACTACAAACATCACGACTCTTGCATAAGTGGTTTCTTTACTTGTCCACTTTAAGGGGTACATACCACTTGCTTTTGCAGAGGGTAAGCAGATCCTGGCTCATTTTAATTTACCCACTGTATATCTGGGGATGGTGTTGCTCTGGGCATGGACTGCTCCCATGCAGCTCCCCAGTCCTTGATACAAGGAGATACAATGATTGACAAGACATGACTGTTCACCCCAACTAAACCCAAAACAGTATGTTTCAGTGCTGCACAGGAGTAGCAAAAGTAAGAACATTAGGATGGAAGGTGTCCCTGCCCATGGCAGGGTGGTTGAAACTAGATGACCTTTAAGATCCCTTCCAAATCAAAGCAGTCTATCATTTTATGAAAACCTCTTTCATGTCAGCCTTCCCTAGAATGTCCAAAAAGTGTGTTTCCATTTTGGAGAAAGTACATGTACTCTTAGCATTTAAGGAGGACTCTTTATGCTTAACACAATGTTTCTAGAACCTCATAAGCAATCCCACTAAATCTGATGAAGTGTTCACCAGTTTACTTACCTGGCTCTTTGTTTCATCTGTTCATACACAGTCATAATAAAAAAAATGCAACATACACTTTTCATTTTAAGAATAAATTTTTATAGTCCCTTACATGCAGTGCATAAGTGATTAGAAACAGTCAAAACACCATTTTCCTACATTCATGAAATTAGATTCTTTTTTACCTTTCCAGCTTGCTGGGATGAGATAGAAAAAAAAAAAGGAACTAAAACAAAGACACAGAAAGACAAAATGACATCTCCACAGTTTTATATAACATATATTGCTTATATAGCAGAATGAATTTCTAGTGATTCATATCCTTCTGCCAAGGAACGTTATGTCCTTGTTTATCAGCATCCTTTTTTTCACGACACTTTCAGCAGGTGGTCTTTTAAAAGCACAAAAATATTCTGTCTGAATCAAAAGATGAAAGTCAATGAGAGACAGAAAACTCTTTGCTTGTGTGTCTCTTCTTTCTAAGTGGTGTTTCTAAAATGCTCCCCTGAATTTAATACAAAGAAATTTCTGCTTAAGATGAAATGAATACTTGAAACACACTGTAGCATTGTGATTTCCATTTTCTTCCAACCAATCTGCTAGGGCTGGCAGCAAGCAGTACACCATCTGAAAGGTCCAGGCGAAAGTGGGCCTTTACTGCATGTGGCACAGCAGGAATCAGGCCCATATATTTCTCTCACTTCTCACTAGAAGTTTTCTTTCCTTACTTTTTCTTCTATTTTTGTTTTTCTTCCTGCATTCTAAAATACTGTTATCTATTTGCATTTTAGGGCTTATTCACCAAAAATTAGAAGTCGTCAGCCTAATATAAAGAGACTACTACCACAATGACAAAATCATTACTTTAATGTTTTTATATGTGTGTGTGTATATATATACATATATATATATATATATACTGGATTTCTATTTCAAATACAGACTTCATGGTTCAAAATAAATATGCCTACAAAAGAAATGTGGTTTTATTTATTACTGAAAAAGTACAAAGTTAATATCAGATACTTAAGATGAACTTACGAAGCACCAAGTCAAGCTTCCCAATTTAACAAAATTAATATTTTACATTTTTAAAAATTTTCTTCTCATTTTATCCTGATTAGTATTAATTCTTTGCTTAATTTGTATCAGTACAATCTGAAGAACCAGCAGAATCAGCAGAATGAAACAATGTTCAGAACTACTAAAATAGTAAGAAGTGAGGACTGATACCCCCTTTAGTTTCTCTGGCCTTTATTTTTCTCTTAGACCACCATTACCACCAGCACCATTAAAATATTCTTCCCAAAAATGTACTGAGCAAACAAGAAATAGCACTTACTATGGCTAATCAAGAAATAGGTACTCTTTTGTGCTGACTAGTAGCTGTCAGACAAGAGCTGTAATGTCTGGATGTTTCTTATCCCCTTTTTGGCAAAACAAGCAGTAATAAGGATTGTACAGACTTTATGTCTTAGATGTCCTAGATGTCTTAGAAGAGGTCCTAGAGGCTTTGTCTTCCTTTCAAATATAGCTGAAATTGTTGAATGTGCTAAGAAATATTTTGCTGGAAAATTGATAGAGGCATCTCAGTGATACAAACGTGATTTCCTTAGGAAAAGGAGTGAAAATACATGACAAAACACACACATTTAAGTAAATGTCCTATCACTCTTTTTTAAGTTTTACTTGCTTTTAGGTAGCTGGAATAATTTACCTTCAGTAAATACATGTGGTAGTCATTTGTAATTTCCTTGTTTGCTAACTTGCAAGGAAGCATGAAGTGTAATAAAGTGAAGAAATTGTGGTCAGATTTGAAGAACAACAAAAGAAATAACTTTGAAGATTTCGGTGAAAACATACATTATTTGTTCTACCACAGCATTTGGGGTTTTTTACTTCTTTAGACACTAATAACACTTATTACTGGAAAAGCAGACTGTCATTTGCTCAGCTATAGCTGATATCACAGCTATTACTTACAGTTTGTTTGGTGCTCAGAAATGTGTTCAGATACAAAATGAAGTCAGTGCTCCAAATAGATTTTGCAATTAAGCTGAAAAGTGTAATATAAGAATCATTTAGATTGTGATAGATAGTTTTGTTAACTGTAATACTTTAGCCCTTTTCTTTTACCCTTTCATTGTTTTTTTTCTCTTTTAACTGTTAATCTGTATCAAAAGGACATTTACAATGACGTAAGGAAGCTTTCAAAAGCATGAAATACTGAAATAGGAAGTTAACAATTATGTTCCCCCATTTCTTTTTCAGCCACAGTTCTCATTGTCAGCACATATTAAACATCATAGAGCAAATAAAGTGAGATTTGGTTTTAGGTAGGTTTTGGACCCAGTTTTGAAATTCAGATTTTGAAGTACTGGCACAAACACCTCTGCTGAGATTCAAACTGTGAAGTGGTGATATGAACACATCTATTTTACACACAGAATAGCAGAATAATTGGGGTTGGGAGTGACCTCTGAAGGTCATCTGGACTCTCCCACTGCTCAAGGGGGAAAGTTTAGATGAGGTTACTGATCCAGTCAAATTTTTAATACTTCCAAGGATGGAGAGGCCACATCCCCTTTGTGCCCTGTTTCAGTACTTGACCACCTCATGGCAAAAAAAAATAAAGTAAAATAAAATCTTCATATCTAGTTGGAATTTGTGTTGCAACCTGTGTCCTTTGCCTTTTGTCCTGTTGTTGTTCACCTCTAGAAAATGTCAGATATCCTCTGCCCTACACCATCCCATTGGGTATTTATACAGATTACTAAGAGCTGCCTGAGCTGTCTCTTCTTTAGGTTGAACAGTCCTGTTTCTCTCATCTTCTGCTTGTATAACAGATCCTTCAAGGCCTCAGACATCTTTGTGGCCTTTCTTTGGACTCACTTGGGTATGCCCACATCTGTCTTGTACTGGACATCTAGGCACTAGACACTGTACTCCAGATGAGCAGAGGGGAAGGATCACCTCCCTCAAACTGCTAACAGTGCAGTCCAGGAGCCTGTGGGCTTGATTTTTCATCAGAATGCATGAGTGGCTCATGGTAAATTTGTCTACCAGAACCTTCAGAAGCTTCCCTGCAAAGCTTGTTCCTCTCCAGTGTGTACCCAGCCTGTCCTGCTGTGTTTGTTGAGTCAGGCAGAGAGTTGGGCCACAAAATAAAGCACAGATCTACACAGATGAGCTAATTTGTTTCTCAATGCTCTGTTTGCACACCTATAGGCACTGTTGAGATAAAAATACCTTATGAGTGGGTGAACTGTGTGTCAGCTTGTATTGAGTCTTGCAAACCCATAATATGCTTGCATCAGAAACAGCTAGAAGCAATACCAGAATGATCAGATCAATCTGGGCTACCTCAAGTAACCATATCTAAAAAAAAAAATCGTTCTCTAAGCCAGGCAACCAGCTTCTGTAGTATTTTGGTTCTTCATTCTCTGCTACTTCTTCCTAAATTCCGATAGTTCTCTTAGGCAGATTTATAGAAGGGAAATAGTGTAACTGTATCTCCATATGACCTTCATGCCAAGCTCGTCAAAGCAAACTGAAAACCACAAGCTAGTTGCAATTGCATTTACCTAGGACCTTTATGTTTATATCTTTCTGAAAGAGCATTTTGTTACTCAGAGCATTTCTAAGGCTTTTTCATATGCAGTAACATTTACAATGTTTATTTCTACATTTGCACGCACAGGTGACAATGGATTTTCTTTCTTTTTCCATCTGTAGCTGTTCCATCCTCTCCCACCCATCTCCATCTCACAGAGTTCCAGCCTCAACACTCTGTGTGTTAGAAGTCTTCCAAGGTGTCCACTGTGAGAAGTGTTTTCTTCTGAATTTTACATAATGAATCAGTTCTGTTGTTAGAAGTCATCGGCCTGGCTCTTGGTCTACCAGACAGGCTGATTCCACTCTTTTTTTTTTTCTGCTCTCCACCCTCCCCTGCCTGTTAGACAGAATTAAACAGGATGTTCGCTAGTGAATGGGTACTTTTCTCAGCTCTGTCAGTACTCTGTATCAGCAGGATCAAGCCTCACTGCTCATCCAGGGCTGTATTTGCCTTTGAACACAGAGGTGAAAACTGCTATGCAGCATCTGGCACATATTTAATGCTTCAATGTACATAGATAAATTGATACATAATAACAAAAAGAATGTACATTGTACTTTGTAAATATCACATAGAAAAGTAATGTTATCATTATTATCTTGTAAAAATTACAAGCCAATAAACCCTAATTAGTAACAGCTAACAATGCTTTTTAACAAGCATGATAGGCAACTATCTGTACACTGTCTTGAATGCTGTTTGTATTTGTCTGACTAACTCAGGTTTTCAATGGGTTGTTTGACATTGCTGATCCTCAGATTCCCCAGTCTTAAAGAGCCTTGACATATATAGGTGAAAAGTACTGTTTATGTGTTAGCACTGAAAACCAAATCTCTCTGATGGGTAAAATGGAGCAGGCTGTCACAGCAAAATTGATTATTGTTATTATTGTTACCATCAAAATGAAAATAAGTAAATGTATGAGTGAAGAAAATATAGAAGCTGATATATGCCATTCCTTCTTGTGCTGCTCAGGATTTTGCCACAGAAGTGCTAAACCTAAAAAAATAACATTTGACTGGAATTTCTCTAAATTGATTAAGTTGTAAATTTTGCTGGCTTTAAAAATATTTTTTTCCTCATCTTAATTTCCAACGTGTCTACTAACTGAGGCTAGCAGCTGGCATTTTTGCAAGTGATACTTAGATCACTGGCATAATTATTTTAGAATAATAGTAATAATGGTAGTAATAACAATAATGTAAATCCTAATACTTTATTAAATTGCCACATAATACTTATAAGAAGGCAGAAATTAGCCAGACACAGTATTATCTCAGCCATTCCTACACAATTTCTTCTATCTTATTGTTTTTCATTAACATAGCAGAGCCTTGACACAAAGGATCACAAGCACAACATAGACAAGTATTTATCAAGGGATCACACTGCTTTTACATGTAGTTTAATTGCATCGTGAGGATTCCTTTTTCCCTTGGTTCAGAAATGGCATTGACTATGACTGGTTTTCCTCTAGATCTTTTTTTTTTTTGCATGAAAAAAATGCAAATTCAATTTTTCTCACATAGAACCACAGAAGTAAATAATTTTTCGAAGAATTTAGTATGGGCATATGACACAGTACTTTGGGCTGGTAGCAGTGTTGTTGGACTTAGACTGCTTCAGAGACACAGCAGCAGCTCTATGTGTATCTCTTCTTAGTCCCAGGGGATCTGGGAGATTCATAAAGTGTCTTTTCCTCATCATTCTTTTCTCTCCATGCGTTTTTTCCCTAGAGGTCTACTGAGGTGCTTCTAAGCAGCACTGTAATGTCAATGCAAGCTCATAGCTTTTCTTGAGGGAGGCAGTTGTCGGCATGGCCACCAGCATCTTCCTCACCCCGCAGAGCAGGAGAGGCTCTCTGCATAGACTCGTTTTCTGTAAAGCAGTTGGGATTTTGTACACAATAGTTCCACATAGCACAGTAATAAGAATACGTTTTGTCACTGCAGCACACAACTGATCAGGTTGGGACATGAGAAATAGGTTATTTCAGTTACCGAAAGAAAAATAGACTGTAGAACACAAAGGATGAATACAAGTGGTTTGAAGGATTTGTGAAGTGGCCTTCTTCTTACATCCTTCCTCTTTCCTCACCTCCTTTTAGCCTACAGGTCTGCTTATCCCATTTAGCTCTGAGTGAGCCTTTCACAGGCATAGGCTTGGAATGCAAGCAACTTCAGCAGAAGAAAGTGATTAGCCACATTGAGGACACTGGTTAACGGCCTTTGAGCTTCCTCTCCAGGTTTTCTTCCTCCTCAGCTGCCTGTGCTGCACAGGGATCTGCCCTGCTGCTGGTTGTGGGCACAGATGCAGTGTGGGAAGCATTCTTCCCCTCCGTTTGGCTGTGTGTGGGGCAGGCGTGTTCCCCACTGGGCCGGAACAGTACCTGCCTTCACGGTACAGAAAGAAGCTGCGATTTGTGAGGAGCCGCTTCTGCTTTGTTTGTTGCCATCTTTAACACCCTCTGTTGTCTGTAGTTTGCTAATAGTCCACCTTTTCCCTAGTGACACTGTCCTTTTGTGAGCACTAGCTGTTAAAATTAAGCTGATTTCTCAATTGCTTTTTTATGGCTTAGTAAAAGATTTATCTTTTCTTCAGGTATTGTATAAAATCCCATTTCAGTTGTGGTTTCTATCATCACCAGTTCTGCTGCAATATTTCAGGTCGGGTCTCAATCTTTCATCTTTAACAAGTCTCCACACATTTTATATTGTTTAGACAGACTTCATTTTATTGCAAGTGTTTTTTATTTTTAAGGCAATGGATTGTGACATAATAGCAAAGAGGAAAACCTTTGTTAAAATCCCATTGGTAATGCACAGCTATCACCTTTTGAAGAGATTTAGCTGAAAATAAGTCCTTTTCACTCCAGCTGAACTGACCTCCATCTCCTGGAAATCATAACGAGGAACATGTCATGCTACAGAAGTTAAGCATTCTTTTAAAATGAGTTATATGCAATATCCATTTCATAGTAGTAGAAAACAGACAATGACTTGAGGCCCAATTCTCTCTTCAGAGGTTGATGCAAGTCTGGAAATGGTTTTATCAAAGTCAGTGAACTTGCCACTCCCAAGGAAAAAAAAAAAAAGAAAAAGGAATCAAAGCAGACACTGCTTGCTTTTCTTCTCAATAGGTTCTGAACTTCCCAGGCCAGGCTATTGTTCAGCTAAATGAAAAGAACGATATTGTATGATGAAGTCATAAAGTTCAGAGTTGTGTCTAAAGCCGAAGTTGGATTCAGATCTCACTGGACCTGCTTTTACTATGCTTTAAAGCCAGTGATATAATTCTAGTTACTTGTGATTACCACTGGAATCACTGAAATAAAGCATTTTCTTAATTGCAGATTACCAACTAAAGAAATCTCACAATGTACCACTCTTTTTAGTTGCTTATACAAAAATGCATTTGGCAACATGAATAGAGCCTAAGGCAGAAGTTCACTTTTTGCAGACGCGCACATACGCAATGATATTTGAGAAAAAAGAAAGCTGCATTAGATTCTGAAACAACCTTGATAGCCTAGTGGCCTTAATATTTCACTTTCTTTGATTCTCTCTTGCTGTATTTACTGAACCAAAGTCTTCAGTAATGCTGTGACTCCTGGATAACACATGGAGTGGCTTTAATTGTGTTTCCTGTTAATGATAATTTGGGAAGCAGATTGTATTTTCTTATTCAGTCTTCTTCAGAACTGTATTGATTATTTAATAATAGCCTCAGTTTTACAAATAAAAGTATAAAAGAGACCCAATTCTAGGTGCTAGTCACCTTGGTGATTGAATTAAAACATGAAAATCAATATACAAAAGCCAGTGCAGCATCCTGTTTTCCACTGCTTTCAGTCTTCCCCAAAGACGTCACAACTCAGTTCACCCCTCCTAACACTTTCTTCCCAAAATCTCCCTGAGCAAGCTGAGATCACCTTAAACTCTCACTGTGGAAAAAGCCAGGTGCGATATTTGTGTGTGGTGTTTAAAGAGAAGTCAGAGTGGGGACACAGAAAAAAAAATGTTTAGCAGGTGTAAGTGAAGAGGTACAACATGAGGGGGGAATGGTGAATGTCATTGCATTCACTTAGGTTGCTGGCACTAGAAAAGTTTTGAATCAAAGCACTCTGAAGTAATTAAAAGGGCAGTTACTCATAGAAAGAGTCTTTCCTGCCCTGCCATGACCCTCATCTACCTTATCAGCAGTTTCATGGTGCATCACTGCTTATGTGACTGGCTAAGCTCATCTTAGTCCTGTGTCAGGTTTTGTACCTGGCCAAAGTGGGAGCCAAGTTAGACCTCTTTCTCCCTGGACAGAGCCAAGGCATTCCCCTCTCTTCAAGCGCCTTCCTTTTGAAATTAAGACAGTCCCCTCTGCTCAGCTGTGTGCTATATATGGATCTCCCATCTGCCCCATGGATACTCAGGGCCTGTTTAAGGGACACACAGAACATCTTAGTGTCAGGAATGTGTTCTTTTGAAAGAAATCTCCCGATTTCTGTGGTTCACATAATGGACAGACTCAAATTACATTAATTGATTTTCTTTTGATGAAAAAGAAAACCTTTTCCTAGAAGCACCCTTGAAGTGTAGTGTGAGATCAGTCTAGTGACCAGGTTAGAAGCAGTTCTGAGTAAAACCCTGAAACATGCATGGTAGGGGTGCCAGCTCCTTTGCATCTGTTATGGTTTTTCAAGGAGCTGCTATGCTTGGTAACAGGGGAGGGGGCTGCAGTGCAGACTTGGTAAAGAGTTCTCAGATTTTACCCCAGCTCTGAGGTTCAGACCCACCTCCAGTGCAGCTGCTGCCTCTGAGATCACTATTTAAGGAAAGGAATTGGAAGTGTGAGGAGGGAGATGGAAGGGCAAAATGGAGGTGACCACACGGACCTTGCAGCCAGGAAAAGACAAAAGAGGCAATGTCAGACCAGAGACACCCTTGCAGCCTGCAATGAGAAGCAGAGACCCCATGACAGAGGGTTTGAGAGCTGGAGACTCTGGGTCAGAAGGAGCAAGCAGTTTAGACCCCAACCCAGGGAAGATGAACTGGGGCTGCAGCATCCCGTGGGAGTGGCCCGTGCAGGGCTGCCTGGTGTGTGGGAGACCCTGAGCTGGAGCAAGGGAGGGCTGGTGAGGAGCACTTCTCCTCAGGAGTGAGATAAGCAGCAAGAGACATCAGGAAAGGACTGACTGCATCCCCCATTCCCTGCCCCCAGTACTGCTTATAGGGGGAGGAGGTAATGACACTGGGCTCAGAGATCTGAGCCTGGTAAGAGAGAAGGGATGGGGGAAAGGTGATCTTAAAGAGCTGGTTGCACTTCCATCATTCACCCCACTCTTTATTATTTTCCATTGGATATTTCTGTTTATTATGTTTTAGTTCAAGGAGGATTAAATTAAGTTCATTTTCTTCCCCAAGCTGAGTAGCCTGATCTGTTGTGTCCAGGACCATAAGCAGCAATTAAGCCCTCCTTGTCCTTCTGAGCCTTTCTGAAGTCTGTAGTACTTAAGTCTAATCACAGTCTTTTGTCCCTGGATGGGCCTAAACCAAGACAGCATCAATGCTTTTCTTGTACAGATCCTGTCCTACCAACTACACTGCTTGCTAATGCAGATGTTGGATGAGGCAATTTCGTCCTCTTTCTGGACAGTGACTGAGCTTGTCCCTTTGGTCTGAACGTAGGACTGCACAAGGAAGTACTTGAGCTTTCAAGGTCCTCCCAAATTTAATGTAACTTCTATAGCAAAGGCTTTTGGAACACTGTAAAAATCTCGGTCCTGTTTTTCCCTTTAAGCATAGATTTGCTGGATCTTTTAGCCCCTGCTGCCCTTGCTGTGCCATAGAAGAAAAATGTTGTTCCCTCACTCATCAGCACTCATCCGTTCTAGACATTGTGGTCTAGACAATATCTACTGTTACCGATATGCAATCGTTGGGGTCTCATCTCTGTTAAAACTCTAGTCACTGCTATCCAGCTAAAGAATAGACAAGAAAAAATGTGAAAGTTTGCATTCCAAATTGAGTAGCTGTAAGAAGTTGAAGGACTTAAGTTCATTGCCTTAATTTATCTCAGTGCAGAAGAAGTATAGAGAAAAGTGGTTCTCCAGGTAGTGAGAATTCGTATCCTATTACTGGAGGTTTAGCCCTGGCTGGGTGCCAGGTGCCCATCAACTTGCTCTATCACTCCTCCTACACTGGACAGAGGAGAGAGAAATATAACAGGTTTGTGAGTTGAGATAGGGACAGGGAGATCACTCAGCAATTAGCATCATGGGCAAAACAAACTCAGCTTGGGGAGAAATGGTTTGATTTACTAACGAACAGTCAAAATAGAGCAGGGAAATGAGAAATAAAGTCAAATCTTAGAAAAACCTCACCCCACCCCTCGTTCTCCCAGTACTGTCCTTCCTTCCCCTGCATTGGTGCAGTGAATGGGGAATGGGGGTTGTGGTCAGTTCATTACAGATGGACTTTGCTGCTGCTTGTTCTCAGAGGGAGGCCTCCTCACACTCCCCTCTGCTACAGTGTGGGATCCCTCCCATGGGATACAGTCCCTATGAACTTCTCCAGCGTAGATCCTCTATCCATGGGATAGAGTTCCTCACAAACTGCTCTGGCATGGGGCCTCCCATGGGGGCAGCTCCTCACATCCTGTCCCAGTGTGGGTCATCCACAGGGAGAACAGCACTTCAGGTACCGACTGCTCCAGCCTGAGTCCTTCACGGGATCACAATTCCTGACAGAAAACCTGCTCTGGCCTGGGCCCCTCTCTCCCCACAGACTCCCAGGTCCTGCCAGGAACTTGCTCCAACTTGGGCTTCTCATGGAGTCACAGCCTCCTTCAGGCATCCACCCGCTCCAGTGTGGGCTCCTCCATGGGCTGTGTGTGGGTCTCTGCTTCCCAGTGGCCTCTATGGACTGCAGGGGCACAGCTGCCTCACTATGGTCTTCACCACAGGTCACAGGGGAATGTTTATTCTAGGGTCTAAGCACTCCCTCCTCCTCTTTCCTCACTGTCTGTGGAGATGTTCTTCTCACATTCTCACTTCCTTCTGCTGCTGCTGCCCTTCAGCCTCTGCACAGCAACTTCTTGCCCTTCTCAAATATGTTACTCACAGAGGTGTTACCTCAGTCACTAATTGGCCAGACCTTGATCAACTGTGTGTCCATCCTGGAATTGACAAGCATTTTCCCTATCAGCCACAAGGGAAGATTCTGGCAGATCTTTGTTCAAAGAAGCCACCCCTGTAGTGCCCCCACTACCAAAACCTGGCCCAGGCAAAACCACTGCACTATTTTATAGATCTGCAGCTTTGCACATTCAAGAGAGAAAGGTTACGTTGAGTTTTTTCCCAGCCAGCAATGAAGCATCACAACAGTCTCTCGCTTGGTGCCCCCATTCACCCCTACTCTCGTTAGGATGGCAGAGGCCCCAGTGAGATGGGAGGAAAAAAGATAACCAAGGATGTAGTGGATTGAGAAAGGGCAGGGAGGGCTCACTGACAATTACAGTTTCAGGCAAAACAGACTCCAGTACTCAGAGAGGAAAGTAGAAAAGCTTATTCTACTCCCTACAAAAAAACAGAACAAAAAGCAAAAAGAGAGCAGGATGATGAGAGAAAACACAACCAGCACTTTAAGATCTCCCTTCCTCATCCCTCATTTCTTCCTAGGCCCCTCTCACTGCTCCCAATATCTTTACCTCAACAGCTTGAGGGGGCAGGGAATGAGGGATGTGGTCAGTCTCTGCCGCTTCTCTCTTCTCAGAGGAGGACAACTCCTTGCATTCTTCTCCTGCTCCAATATGGGGTCCCTCCCACAGGACACAGTCCTTAATGAACTTCTCTGGCATGGGTTCTTCCCCACAGTTACAGCTTATGCAAATACGATGTTCCTCACACGGGACACAGCTTCCTCTGGACATAATCACTACCTCTGGTATGCGGGGTCTTTAACAAAAAGTAGACAAATCTCAGCTTTTCCACAGGACACAGGGGAGTCTCTGCTCCAGCACATCTCCTCCTCTCTTTGCTCCCTGACCTTGGAGTCTGTATAGTTGCTTCTCTCTCTCTTCCAACTCCTTGCACCACCATCAGCCAGAAAAGAATGAAGGACAGAACAAGAAAGAATAAGAAGAACCCTTCTCTTCCAGCTTCTTCTTCTTAAAAAGTGATTGTGGAGGCATCTAACTGGCTCAGCCCCAGAAGTGTGTCTGGCTCAGAGCTGGGAAGAATGTTGAGCAACTTCTTACAGAGGCCATCTTTACAGTCCCTTCCTCATCACCAGAAATGGTTCCATGTCTAACCATGACAGGTTACTATATGTATGTTTTGGATTTTCAAAAGTACAAGATATTCACAGAAACCCGTTTCACTAAACAGGCACTTTTTTCCTAAATCTTAAGCAATTCCTGGTTTGCAAACTGTGTATGATCAATAACCATAACCTTTCAAATTCAAAGTCAGAATTGTATCTGATGTTGGTTGGAAATACAACCCATATAGCACTTTTTTTCTTCTCTATCTGCATGATCAACATTCTTTGGTGAAATTCATCTCAGTTAACATTTGGGATATAAAATGTAGGTGTCTACATCAAGGATAATCATCATCAACTCTTACTAGTCAGTGCTGAAAAATACACACTTTCAGGGCACAAGCTATCTAATTAATTTTAGACATGTGCTTTAGGATAAGATGAATCATTTCCCCAAAGTGCCTGCTCTTTCCACTGAGTTTAAAGGAGGTTAAGACAACCAGATGATACGTAAATATGTCCCTTTATCACTCATCCTAAGAGACAAGTTTTAGGTGAACACACTGAAAAGTTCATTTTTTTTATATATATATTCTGTGGTGTTCACATCAAATTCAGGAAATCTGCAGTGATATCTAGGTGCATTGGCTAGGAACAAGCACAAGAGCAAATCTGGTGAATCTTTTGCAGTATTTACTCATTTTGGCTGTGATAACTATGGACATGTATCTGACATACCCAACAGTTGCAGGATGATAATGTGCTTGTTTTATTTGGCTGATACAATGGTTGTCACAAGTCATGTTATGAAACACAAACAGAGAACAGATCATTGAGGATGTTAATTGCCAAAGCTATGTCAGCTTCCAGGAGCTCCAAGAGAGCTGCAGTGATTTGCTCAAGCTGATGATCTGGTACACAGTTATCACGTCTCTTAACTCATGTCAGTCCACTTACATTCAAACTGTGATACTGCAGTTCTGTAAGAATGTGAGGTTTTGATCTGTGTCAATTTCCCTATAATGAGCAGGCAGATATTTTCATTACTATGTATTGCATAAGGGGTACAGATGTACCAAATCACTGAGATTTGGACTTTTTTATTGGGTGATAGGAAGAAGTGTGATTCCTCTCTCTGACTCTCCACCACGTGCCAGTAAAATGCTAGCAATGATATTTAATCACTGATCTTAATGGGAGTTTGACTGAATCCAAAATAAGCAGGTCATTTCTTTGAAAAGTGGCAATCTGGTCATGGCTTGGGAGACATAGTGTCTTTGGGATTTTTTTAGCTTATGTTTTGCTTCTTAAGTACAATCATTTTTGCTACAGACTATAAATGTGAAGTGGATGTTGGGAAACAAGAAGAACAAAAGGCTAACAGACAACTTGCTTGTTTAATGCATTACTTTAAAGTAATGAAATTTTAAAAGTTCTGACAAGATGCTTATGCCACATCCCTTTGATTTTCCCTTCCACTCTGCTGTACAAACGATTGGTTTATGGGAACAATAGAGCTGGAAATCAAACATTTTCAGTCTAAATCCAGATTTAGGTTCTGGATCCTTATGTGTCTTTGACCAGATTATTTAGTCCTTCATCAACTTGTCTATCTTAACTGTACTTGGAAAAGGATCGGCAAGACTTAGTGAATATCTCTTCTCTTTTGAACATGACGCACAATCCATGAAGGCAAGAGGTTGCCAATTCTTCAGTACGTGGCCTAGAGCCAAGATTTCAAAGCAGGAAAGAAGACAGATCTATAAGTTTCCAAATGTCTATTGAGAAACTTGCACTGCATGTAGACTTTTGACTGTGTTTTATTTATTCCTTTGGAAGTAAGCTAAAATGCTTTGTGGAGATGAGTACATGAGGAAAAAAAACCCCAACACATAGAATCATAAAATCATAAATTAATTATGGTTGGAAAAGACCTTAAACGTCATTGAGTCCAACCACTAACCCCACACTGCCTGGCCCATCACTAAACTAAACCATATTCCTCAGCACTTCCTCTATGCATCTTTTAAATATCTCCAGGGATGATGACTCCACCATCTCCCTGGGCAGCCTGTTGCAATGCTTATTAACCCTCTCAGTAAAAAAGTTCTTACTAATGTCCAATCTAAACCATTTCCTTTTTTCTTATCAGTAATTACTGGAGAGAAGAGATCAATCCCCACCTCACTACAACTCCCCTTCAGGTAGCTGTAGAGTGTGATCGTGTCTCCTCTCAGCCTCCACTTCGCCAGTCTTAATAATCCTAGTTCCCTCAGCTGTTACTCATCAATCTTGCTCTCCAGACTCTTCATCAGCTTCATTGCCCATCTCTGGACACACTCCAGCACCTCCACGTCCTTGTAATGAGGGGCTCATTACAAAACTGAACACAATATTCAAGGTACAGCCTCACCAGAGCAGAGTAGAAAGAGACAATCACTTTTCTGCTCCTGCTGGTCACACTATTTCTGATGCAAGCCAGGATGCCACTGGCCTTCTTGGCCACCTGGGCACACTGCTGGCTCATGTTCAGACAGATGTCAATCACTAACCTGAGATCCTTTTCGGCTGGGCAGTTTTCCAGCCATACATCCTCAAGCCTGTAGTGCTGCACGGGGTTGTGGTGGCTCAAGTGCAGGAACATGGCACCTGGCCTTGTTGAACCTCATACAATTGGCCTCAGCCCTGTAGACCCAGCATGGGCTGCAAGCTGACTTATTCTAAATAAGTGGTAATCTATCAAAGATAGGAATTAGAAAGACTTCTTGCTTGGTATTAAATACAAGCCACACATTACAGGTATTACTGTTACTTTCTTTACTAAAAACAGCTTTAATCTGCCATGAAACATTTAACACTATTTTCTACTGAAGAAATATTCTCTCTTCATTTTTTATTTTCAGCACATTAAATAAGAGGCATTTCATCATATAAACAGAAATAATATTGTCACAGGCTGACATAGTTTTTGTCTAAACTCTGTTGTGCATCTTGCCGTATAAGGACTGTAGCAGCTGCCACATCATGTTTGTTCCCTTTTTGCATCTTCTCTGGGGACATTCAATACTCACCTGGATGAGTTCCTGTGTGACCTACTCTAGGTGGCCTGCTCTGTCTGGGGAGTTGAACTAGATAATCTCTCAAGGTCCCTTCCAACCCTTAAGATTCTGTGATCCTGCAATTCTATGATGTTATCTTTTGGTTAAACACTCAAGGGCAGCCTTGCTGTTCATTCTTGTTCTGTCCTTGCTCATGCCCATTCCCAAAGTCTTCAGTGTATTACAAAGTGCCAAATAACACTCGTAGTACTTGGCCACCACAAGGGCAAACAGCTTTGTTCTCAAAAGGAAACCCAGTTGAATTAATAAATTCCACACGTGTTTAAAATGAAAAGGTAGATTTGCAGGTAGGCTTTCTAGCTAATGTGTGACCTCCTTCTTCTGAATTTGTATCCTACAGATAATTACTGTATTCATAAAATATTGTACTACAGTAGTGCTTTCCATCATATGGAAGGCATTCAGATTACCAGCTCATTACTCTCTTTTCATTTTTTCCCATGACTAAGTACCTGGAAAGTTACAGGTACCTTATTGAAGAAAGACTCTCTACATCATATTACTGATATTATGTATTTCAGAATTTATATCTATCTGGCTATGAAAATACCTTTCTAGAGACAACAATGTGACATTGTTTTTTTCTTTTTTCTTTCTTATTTCTCTCTCACAGATTGTGAGCGTGGGAAAGCATGTTAAAGGATACCATTATATTGTTGCCAACCTGGTAAGACACTTTTCTAGAATTATACCCTTGCTCGGTAAGTGAAAACACTCAGTTTTACTTTGCAGTTATAGCACTTCACACAGCATTTGCTATTTGTCACTAATATGTGATTGCACATAATACATTCTTTATGGTGCATAAAAGAACTTGGTTTTGTTGTTACAGTCATCTAGAGAAGAAGGGCACAATATTACCCTCTTAAATTTTATCAAAATCAATGTAGCATAAAGGACTGCTAAGTGTATCTTGTGGCTGAATTAGAATTTACAGAACTACATTATGATTTTTGACTCATCTTTTTAATATTGGTAACATAACAATTCTTGAGGTAACTTTTTTACATTCTCCAGGGAACATTCATTTTACTCTAAGATCAGTTCTTTCCAGTGAAATTACTAGTTAAGTATTTTCACTCTAAGTCTTAGCTACACATTCACAGAGATAATGTTCAGAGGAGGGCAAAAAAGAGAGTAAATGCACTATTTTATTATTAAAATAACCCATTATTTAAGCCTAAATACCTGCCTGGCCAAGCACAGTGAATGTAGGACAGTCTAAGTTATGCTTTAAATTGTTTTCTTTTCACTCTCCTGCAAGGAATTCTAGTTAAAATGAAATATTTTACTGTGCTTTGCTGTACTTGAACTTTATCTTAAGATCAGATTATTTTTAAGATCTCAGGCATTTTAAATAAGGTGTGTCTATTAAGTCTTACAAATCAGATTTTCAGCATTGCACACTTATGCTTCCCCAAGTAACTTTTGCCATGCAAAATAGTTGCTGTAAACAAGGAATTGGAAGTTGCAGTGTACTCCTAATGGAGTATACAGTGGGAAGAGGCACATCTGCTCACCTGCTTGAGCAGATTGCTATCTACTAGCTGTTCAATAATGTGGGTAATATGATTTCCTGATGTGTCACCTTTTATATTTACTGTCAGTATCCTTTAGGACATGAATCAAATCTCTGTCCTTAACAAGTTTTTTTTTTCCTCTGGGGTATTGGGTCAGTACTCCACAATTTTTCTTTCCTTAAATCTTTCTTTTTTAAATTGTGTGGTATTTGCATGGATAAATGCCAATCAGAGGAATTTAAGGAAATAAAAATAAAATACCTCTGAGCTAGCATTAAACATAGCAGCTAGGAAAGGAGAAGAAAGATTTATAGCTGCTTCTTAGCCTGCTATAGCAGTTTGCATTATGCAACTTCTTGAAGTACAGTTATATCTCTAAAGGCTAATTTTACTGAAGAATTTTACTTTATACATGCTGAAAAGATTAGCCTGAGAGATGAATGTCAGAAAGTATATGGACATTCAACATATAGCAGATCTGAGAGCTACCACTATGCTATTTCACAAAAGTGTGATTCTGGTGTTACATTTTCCTTGCACTTGATTTGCCAAAGGCATTTCTTAAAAAAACTGTCTACCATTCCCAGCAATGTGTTGTTTAGTTGTCAAGACCACCCTAGTAATAATGTGAGGTGTTTTTGCTTTGTTTTTGTTTCGTCCTTTATCACATAAATGGAAATTATCAACAAAGGTTCAACATCATTCTCTGGTTTTATGTTTTGGCTTCTAATGGGAAATTGCTGCCATACATTCTTTACACCGCCTTGCTGACCTAGAACAGATTGGACCACAGTGGTGCATGAAGACAAGCAAAATCTTAAATTGATTTTCTAGGGATTCAAAGATATTTCTCTGGAGAGATTTATGCATGGAGGAGCCAATGTGACTGGATTTCAGCTAGTAGATTTCAGTACTCCAATGGTAACTAAGCTGATGCAGCGCTGGAAGAAGCTGGACCAGAGAGAATACCCAGGATCCGAGACCCCACCAAAGGTACTGGCTGATCTCAAGCACTACCAAAAACATTAATCAAGTGTTCTAATTTCTGATGAACATTGTTGAATTCATGAACAAAGACCCTAGTATTTAGGCAGAAGAGAAAGCCGTTGATGTTACTATTGCTGGCAACTAATTTTGCCTATCTTATGATTGTGTCATAGAAACACAAACTGAACCACATTTCATTTCATTTCACTCATGCATTTTAATGTCTTTTGTCACTTATTCTCCAGCTTCACCTCTTTACAGACAGGAATTAAAGGTCAAATGCTTAACTGACAACTTAATTTCAAACAATTTTACATGAATTAGTCTAATTATCTAGATTCACTTAAAGTGTAGAGCTTCCCCAAAAACTGAATTGTTCTGTATGTGAGATACAACCACAATTTAAATGTATTATCTCTATATTCTCATTTGGATTTTACTCTGGAAATTCTATCCACCTCAAAACCTGATCTAGTAATCACTTTCAGGCAACGATCTTCCAGTGAAATTAGATCCTAGTGTTCCTCTATCCTGATGCCTCACAGATGGATAACAAAGTATTTCTGTCACTGATAATTTTCTTGGCAGGCACATCACAGCATAGCTGTAAATATGACTTCATTAAAATAGTTCTGATATTATATGTAGTAATGCAAATCAGCCCTAGTTGAAACCGGTGCCCTTTGTGCAAAGATAAGCAATCATCCCTTCCTTGGCTGGAAGATTGGTAGGTTAGTGGAGTCTAGAGAAAGTGTCAACATGAATAGTACAAAGCATTGTTACATGTTTGGTGAATGTTAAAGAGATATATGTTTGGGAGGCAAAAACAAACAAGGATGATATGAGCTATGGAGTACAAACATCATGCAGACATCCCCAGGTGCTGATGATGGTACCGATTTAGCCAATAGGGCTCCTTGCCACATGAACAGATTTATGCTGCTTCCTAGATAAGCATGATTAATCTGAATCATACATAAACTATGTTGCAAAGAGGTTATAATCTGGAAGACAAAGGAAAACAACCTAAAGCAGTTACTGTACTTAGTGTAGAAACACAGACCACTCAGTGCCCTGTGTCATTCAGAGGCAATGTAGTTTTTCAAAAAGGATGAACATACTCTTGATCATTCCTAACATTTCCCATAGCCTGGATAGCTTCTCAGTAGCCATGCATATTTTCAGTTACATTTTCTCAGTGAGTTACTGTTTCTTCCTTTTGTTATTAGTAAGTTAGGTGGATGGAGATATATCTAGTGCATAAGACAACTTTAAAAAAAAAAAAGACTTTAATATCTCCAGTTTGTCTCTTTTAATGATTTCTTCAAAGGCAGATTTCTTTACCCTTAAAAAATACAGTTTTAAAACTGGAGCTACTGAGATGTGTTCTTCTCAGTCCTGCATTTGTTCCATAGACCAAATTGCCTTTGATTTTGAGGAGTTTTTTTTCTAAATGAAGATGCAGAATGAATCAAACTAGAAATGCCTGAGACAACTGATTTTTGTAAAGACCTGACAACTGTGCATCCATCTATTTAGTATACATCTGCATTAACATACGATGGCGTACTTGTGATGGCTGAAACTTTCCGTAATCTTAGAAGACAGAAAATTGATATTTCAAGGAGAGGAAATGCTGGTGACTGTCTTGCCAACCCTGCAGCCCCATGGGGTCAAGGAATTGATATGGAAAGGACATTAAAACAGGTAAGGAAAGGCTTTATTATAGTCATCTTTGTGAATATTAGATACTAGTTGTACACTATATAATTTGGAAGCTATTATACACAACGGTAGTAATGGGAGAGGAGGAATTCATTTTTCAGTTGCCATATAGAAACAGCTGGAGCTGCTCTGGTTGTTCGGGTTTATAACTAGGAATGAAAGCAGAAGGGAAGTGCTACAACTACTGTTAGTTCTATTAGGATAGTTGGGACTTTCTCCAGTGAACTGGTGAGGTTATCTATTACTTTTGCATGTAACCTATTGTCATTTAAGGAAGAAGGTATAGCCACATAATATAACCTTTTAAATATGTTTTAGGGTCTTGAATAAAAGTAGATTTCTCCCAGGGAAGTCACATAGATAGTATTTTTTTCTTTAAAAAGAAATAACCCAGAGCTATTGTTCCCCAATGTCTGGATTTTGAATTCCCTATGAATATGGATGCCTAGAAAGTTCCAGGTCTCTGTCAAGATGATTTAGCCTTGGAACAGTAAGAAAATAAAAATCCTGAAGTAGAATTTAAATCATTGCAATTGAGCAGGCTCCAGTCAGGAGAAACTGCTGAGAAGTGACTGCTGACAGAGCTGGCAGTTCTGTGCCTGGAAGCCAATGTTTCAGTCCTAGGGAAAAACTGGCAGAGATAGAAATGGACGGAGGGAAGGAGTAAGTGGTTTAAATCCGCCTCCTGACTCTTAGGGATAGAAGTAAAGAATTTTGTACTCTTTACACACTCTGCAGATGCACAGATTTGTAACAATTGTGAGAAGCGTGAAGTCAGGCTTCTGTGTTGGGGCAGAAAGCACAATACTTTGAATTTGGCATAGAAGTGGCCAGATCCTGATAGAAGTCAAAGCCAGCAGCAAAATGGCTGTGGCTTCTTTGGAATGAAGACCATAGACAGTATCCTTCAGTGAGGCAGGAAAGCACTGAAAGGAAGGAAAAAAAGAATTGTGAATTAAACTGAGACAGAAATGGTGGAATAGTGCCACAGCCAATCTTATAGCTTTGCATCTATCCTCCACTCTCAGGCCTTGAAAACACCGTTTTCAGAGACTGTGCATGTCATCTATCTTCCGTGATAAGAAATTGCATTCCTTAGGCCAAGGTTGTTGTCAAATTATAGATGAGCAATATATGCTTGATTTATACACTGAATTCACCAGAGCATAAGCTGAAGTGGTAGATTAATTCAGGCAGAATATCCTTTAGGTTTATTTCACATGATCCAAAATATTCTGCAGCAGTAATGAGAGTGGTAAAAGTTGCTCTTTAGGACCTCCAGCTGGAAAATGTTGAGCTGCGCAGCATGAAAGAAGAGAAGAATCTTTATGTGTCTGTTAGCTCTTAGATACTGGCATAGCTAAGCCTATTTTGAGTATGGTTTGTCAAGAAAAAGGAATACAAAGGAAAGCAGCCAACTTTATAGCTTTATAATGCTTTTCTCAAGTAGTATTGTTATGGTAATCTAAGGATTTAGCCAGGATAACTTTCACTGATCTGTGACATTTGAAATAAAGAATATTGGACTGGATCTTCATGATGCTTTTTCTTCCATTTGTAGGTTCGAATACAAGGATTGACAGGAAACGTTCAGTTTGACCACTATGGTCGCAGAGTCAACTACACCATGGATGTCTTTGAGCTGAAGAACACAGGCCCTCGGAAGGTAAGTGCTGACAGTGGTTACTATCCTGATGCCATATAAATGTGTCATGTGTGCTGAAATGATTGGGTAAACTTAAATTAAACTGGACTCTGTGTAGTTTGAAAAAAAAAAGATAATATATTGAATACATGAATAATATTTCCAGTGGGAGCAGATTTAAACAGCATTTTCTACTAAATACTATTATTCAATGTAACAAATTCGGGAACATAATGGCAAATGTGCGTCTTGGAGAGATGGGATGTCAGCCAGTCAAGCATACTAATGAAAACAAGCTGGATGACATGTTGCTAGGCTGCTGGATGAAGGAAAATGGTCAGAACTCTTAATAGTAGGTATTTCCTCTATCTTATCCAAAGATATCTGTCTTCCAGATTGCTGACATTTTTAGGCATGATCATTTATATGTTCTGGGTAAATATGAATCACAGGCTGTAACTAACATAAGGCTTTTAAGAGGAAAGGTAAGGAAAGAGGAGAAAGAGAGGATGCCCTGAATACTTACAGTTTCTAAAATTAATTGCAGTATCTAATCCTATGAGCTTGTTTGGTTGCTTGTAAGCAACTTGGGCAAGCGCACATTAGTATAAGTCTAAGCAGATCCTCCATATATGAATGTATATAGCTTATCAGTCAGCCCAGTCACTTTGAAAAGATAAGCCTGGGTATTTTGTTTACCCTTCCTTTTCTGTCCAGAAATATGTCCATATTTCATAGTATAAAACAAATAAAGAGCAGGAAATGCACTCGGGTCAAGGATTTTATTTCCTTTGGAGGCATTGTGACCTATTTTCTTTGTGAAGTTATCAAAACCAAAAAAAAAAAGTGAAAAGTAGATGGTGAATAGGAGGATTGTGGCTGCTTGAGTTAAATTATTGAATTCAGTTCAATTCAACTCAATAGTCCTCCGCTGTCAAGCTAGAGCTGACAGGCCCAGTGAATAGTACCACAGGTGAACTCTGTGTCACCAAAGACAGTTACAGGCCGCAGCGATGAAGAGGAAGTGAGTTAAACTACAGACTCCATGCAGAACCAATGCACTGGGATGAACAAATGGCCAGTATATCACAGTATAAAGTGGTGGGCTGAAGCAAAGCATGTGCCTGTGTATAAGGTTTATTGGTGAAGCTGCGTTTTGAAACTATGGCAAATGGCTAAAGAATAAATTGGAAAAGGTGAGTCTGTCTTCCTTCTCTCTTGAGAAGCCCGGTGTCTTCTACCAGACAATGTGTCTGATCTTCATGCCATTCCTGCTTCCCTCCTGGCTCCATACTGCACTGTCGGCAGCTTGGAGGATGTATGGGTTGCTGGGGTGCCTTGAAGGGAAGTGAAGTATAACCATTCCATTCCCAGTTTCCAGTTGTACAGGGGGAAGACAAGGTGGAAAAAGTGTGGTTAATTAGGTCACAGCTTCAGTAACTCATGAGGGAATTTACTTGGCAGCAAACTGTTGAAAGTAGTCTGTTGTTCCTCTTCCAACATTTGTCATCTGTTTGGGGAGAGGTGTCTGGCTGACACCATTGCAAGGGAGTCCCCACCCTTTCTTCTTGCCTCCAATTTAAGGGAAGCAAGGCTGCAAATAGGGGAGCTATGTCTGTGTTAGATTCCTAAGGTGCTTTTCTTACCTTTTCAGCGATGCCTTTCTGTCACTCTTAAGCCATTACCCTGTCTTTGATATAACAAGCCATAACAGCTTTGACAGATCTGACTACTCACCAGAATTAATTTCTCACGTATCACGTAATATTTTATATGTGATCATTGGAACAACTCTGTGCTGCAGCCTGACAAATCCTATAATAATATGTGAGAAACGGCAATACTTAATTGAACTAAGAGGCCTTCGCTTTTAATGTCTTCTTCTCGTGTCCTACGTAACATGACTTATGAGTCACTCAGAAATACCTTTTCAGGACTAGCCTTTCCAGTTAGAGTAACGCATACCTCTAATCTTTAGAAAAGTGATTTTTGTTGCCCACAGCTTTAAGGATGTGAACAGAGATAATCAGGCACAGCTAGTCAGAGATAGTCTTCCTTGTAGTTTAATAAAATGGGAAACAATAGCCAATGTTTAGCCAGTGTTCATATTAGTTTCATTTATGCAACATTCCTTACTTGGTTCTTATCTGCAGAACAATACTACACCTGCTGTTGAGCGGAAAGGGCGTGAGGAGAGGGATGATGGAAATGTTGTGGCATGGCTCTTCTGACTATAATGTTGCAGTGGAGGCATATAGCCCCTTTAGGAAGGACAGGCAGGGAAGATGAAAGGGGGTGTTGCCCTTTATGTGAGAGAGCAGTTAACATGCATGGAACTTGGCCTGGGGATGGATAAGGAGCCAGCTGAGAGTTTATCGGTTAGGATTAAAGAGGAGTCTAGATAACATTATAGTGGGTGTCTGCTCTAGGCCACCTGACCAGGAACAACAAGTGGATGGAGCAGCCACGTATTCACAGGCCCTGGTCATCATGAGGGTTGTAATGTGAGTGTGAACCCAGGAGCTGGGAGAGAGTCCAAAAACTTTTTACCGGGTCTTCACTGCAACCCGCTCCCCCAGTTACCAAGCAAAAGCTGCTCCTTGCTAAACCATGACAAAAAGCCATGTCCCTAAGGTGCTGAGGGATATGGTTTAGTAATGGGCTTGGCAGTGTGAGGTTAGCGGTTGATCTCAATGATCTTAAAGGTCTTTTCTAATGAAACATTTCTATGATTCTATGAAATTCAACTTGGGCAATTAACTTGAAAATTATCAAAATTTTTTAGTATTATTTTGACCTTACTGACCTTTAGACTTCAGCAGGAACACTTCAGTGGTTTCTGCAAGGCCCACAAGAAAAATAGAATCACAGAATGATAGGGGTTGGAAGGGACCTTTAGAGATCACCTAGTCTAATACCTTTGCCAAAGCAGGTACACCTGGATCAGGTCACACAGGAACGTAACCAGGTGAACTTGCTGAGGGTACACTCTGTCCCCTCATCCAGGTTGTTGATGAAGATGTTGAACAAACTGGCCCTAGAACCAAACCCTGTGGAACTCCACTGGCCACAGGCCTCGAACTCGATTCTGTGCCATTGATCACCACCCTCTGGGCTCTGTCATTCAGCCAGCTCTCAATCCACCTCACCATCCCCTCATCCGAGCCACACTGCTTGAGCTTTCTGATGAGGATGTTATGGGAAACAGTGTCAAAAGCCTTGCTGGAGTCTGCTCTCCCCTCATCTAGCCAGCTGCTTATGCACTTGTAGAAGGATATCAGGTTGGTCAAACAGGATTTCCCCTTGGTGAATCAATGCTGACTCCCCCCTAATAACCATCTTTTCCTTCATATGTTTAGTGACATATGTTTAGTGACATTTGGAAATGACACTACTCATTCAAATGCTAAACTTGTGGCAAATTTACTTTGAGGGAGATATTTTTTGCAATATTACAGAATCACAGAATCTTAAGGGTTGGAAGGGACCTCAAGAGATCATCTAGTCCAACCCCCCCCGCCAGAGCAGGGCCACCTAGAGTAGGTCACACAGGAACTCATCCAGGTGGGTTTTGAATGTCTTCAGAGAAGGAGACTCAACAACCCATCTGGGCAGCCTGTTCCAGTGCTCTGTCACCCTCACAGTGAAGAATTTTTTTCTTACCTTTCTTTCAAACCTCTTATGTTCCAGCTTGTACCTGTTGCCCCTTGTCCAGTCATTGGACATCATTGAGAAGAGCCTGGCTCCATTATTCAGTCTCTGTATACGTGGATGCAAATCCTATATATTCCCATTGCAATCCAAATAGAATTGATGTATTTTATTAACTGAATTCAGTCCTATCCTTTGAAGAGGTTTTTTCCTTGAGGGTTTGAGGTATTTCTAGGAAAGCATATTGTTATTTAGTGCTCTCACAGTGACTGAGAATCTGTATACTTACACAAATGTCATGATATATCTTATATATTTTTTCAGTAATGCAGTTGCAGACTTACTTTAGGACAGATTTCAGCACATCTAAGATTACACTCATGCACATGATCTAAAATTCCTTTTAAAAATACCTGCCATTCCTCAAAATGCTCCTTTATCGCCGTATTTTCATAAGGTACTTACTTTTATAAACCAGGACATTTTCTACTTTCCTTCTGAACTTTCCAGTAATGTGAAATTGCATAATGAAAAACAAACATTCATTATTATTATGAGCTTTCCAAGTTGTCAGGTTTTGATGTATATATTCTGCCTTTTTCTGGTCACAATTCTTGACAAGAACGTGCCATTTTCATTATCAGTTGTATCCATGACTCTATCATTGCCTGGATTGTCTTGGTTTTGACTGGAATAGATTTAATTTTCTTCCTAGTATCTGCTACAGTGCTGTGTTTCGGATTTAATGTGATAATTATATCGATAACACACTCATGTTTTATTTGCTGCTAGTTAGTGCTTTTCCTAAGTTAAGGATGATTCCAAGGCCATGCACAAAGGGATATTCCATACCATAGGACATCGTGCCAGTTGTAGATCCTGGAGGGAGCTGGAGGGGTGGATCACTGCTCAGGCATCAGTCAGAGGGTGGTGAGAAACTGCACTGGGCATTACTTGTGGTTTTCTTTGTTAGTTATTTTTTTACCTTGGGTTGTATTTCTCTCTTATTTTGCTATATCCCTTTTATTCATTATTAATACTACTTCTACTATTGTTTTGTTGTTATTGTTGTTGTTATATTTTGTATGGTTTTAGTTATTAAACTTTTCTTAACCACAAGTTTTACTTCTTTTTGCTGATTGTCCTCTCCATTCCACTGGCAAGCTCCTGTGTGGTGCTTAGCTGCTGGAAGGGATTAAACCAAGACATGGAATAAAAATAATATTTGTTTGCAGTACAGCCTAGTAGGAAGACAACATCCCTATATCAGCAGTGCTGAATCTTTCTGTTAGCTGTAGATATCTAGATCAAGGCTTCTGTCCTGTAATAGCAATAATAGCAAATTCAAAGAGAAAAAGAACATTTAAACTACATATAACTCAAGTTATGCATGGGAAGAGTTTGTGCTTCTTTGTTTCACTAGTAGAAAAGAATGTTCACTCATATTCAATCATACTCATATTGAGTTCACATATTTGTAATTCTCTGTGGTGTATCTGCACTCAGCTTTAGGGACTGCTAAAATGCCTTGCTTCTCACTACATTTGTTTCAAAAAGAAAATAATGAAATCGTAAATCTAGAGAACGTTGGCTGTTTTAAGAATATACAGGATTCTTAATGTATATGAGACCAGGAACCAAAACCACTCGCCTGCACTTCTAGATTCTCATAACTCATCACTGCATTGATCTCAACATTATGTTTCTCCATGTCATGGAGACAGAATCCTGTGTGATGATGAGTTTTAGTCTGAGTTCTACAATAATGTTAGAAATATTGGCTGCATAACTGATCTCATCATTTAGCCAGTTTCCATCACACTGAAGTCTTTTCATCCAAGGCATGGACTGTCTTTTGTCACTGACAGTTACACTGAAGCTCTGTCTGGAGACCACTTTCCACCAAAATTCCCTTTCCTTTTTGATAAGATAAACAAGGTTTTCCTCTCTCCCAGCTCTTGGTCTCATCAATTTCTAATAAATCAAGGAAGAAGGGAATGGGTAATTTCTCTAACTGGTCACCAGGTCCTTCTGAAAAGTGAGCAATGCCAACTTGAATTACATCTCTTTGATAGGAACCTTTTAAAATCACTGCCACTGCCTGCACCTTTGCTGGGAAAAATGATCAGTCTCTTAATTTGTTAGTTTCTCAGCAACCTGGAGAGCCCCTTAAGGTGGGACTAGAGCAGTGTTGTGCTGATATGTTGGTGTTCATGTTGTCTGACATGTTTGAAGGGAAATCTCTTTTTCTTCAGACTGCCTTCATCCCACCTGGTCTTACAGTAGTCACCACATCCCTGGGTCCTCACAGGAAAGGATGTTGACTCATGTCTTGTGCCCAGCAGCATCACTACCAATGCACAGGGCACAGCTGCAGGCTACTGAATACCAGAGGTGTGCACTGTGGAGTGCAGTGTCTGTATGTAACAGAAGGCTTCCGATTGCAGGCATGCCACTTGTATTAATTTTTTTTTTATCTCCATGGGAATACAAGAACGAGTGATTCAAACCTGGCTTTAGGGTAGTTCATCACCAGCAATGAACAAAGGCAGTTGCTTCACCTTAAAGGAAGGGTTGTGGCAGCCTAATTGCAGCCAGGGAGAGGATAACCTGATTTGTTCCACCTCCCAGTGGTACCAGTGGTACTTTTAGAGTGGAGTCACTCTCATCATGCTTTAGATTCAGTGAGGAAAGCAAGCACTTTTTTAAGAGGACTGCTTAACCTGTATGAGCTGAGTCACTGCCTGGTCATGCATGTCTGTCCAGTGAGGGTAAAGAAAGCTTTAATAACAGGGCTTCTGTTGTGAGTACTAAAGGTCAGTGCCAGCCATTAAGTGGAACAAGCCTGGTCTAAGGCTTTGGGCTGGGATCTCCTGGGAGGCCACAATGGAGCAGGAGATTGAGATCAGCCATTGAATTGCAAAGCTATCATCCAAATGTTTTTCACTTCTCCACCTAAGACCAGATCAGGAGGATTAGTGAATGAAAATTTTCTTGTGGAGAGCAGGAATTCTTACATATCATTTATGCCACAGGAACTATTGATAATGGGATATAAGTTGTGCCTCTGGTTGAAGTGAGTAGTTCAGGTCATTCAAGAACAGCTGAATGGCAGTGATGCCAGCAGTGGTACAAATCGTTATACCCAAAGTGTTAGATACATACCACTGTGCACTTGTCTGTGAGCATGACTTCCTTTGGCACAAAATTATCTTCAGATCACTCTATTGACCTTATAATAATTTGTATTGGTAATTATACAGAATGCAGACTTTTGTACAGTAAATTATATGAATTTTGTTTTGCAGGTTGGTTACTGGAATGACATGGATAAATTAGTTTTGATTCAGCATGAACCTACACTTGGAAATGACACTTCAGCCATTGAGAATAGAACAGTAGTTGTCACTACAATTTTGGTAAGGTGTTTCTTTTTTTAATACTTATACTGGTATGTGACACAATCTCATTTCCAGTTATGGTGTAATTTATCCTGCTAGTACCTAGGTCAGTGAGAGGGTTGAAGCCATATATCTTAATTATTTTGAGTATCATGTCTGTACAGAGGTGTTTTGGTGTGCATTTAAGATAACGATTCACTTGAAACAAGGTTTTTACAACTGAGTTGCACTATTTTTTTCCTTTATTCAGTCTTTTCCAATTTTTACTAAAGTCTCAGAAATGTAAGTGAATTCTTTCAACTTTTAAATGATAAAACTTGAATCACAATAAACTGGAAGAAAAGAAAAACCCAAAATGCTTAACTGACAGAGTTGAACAGAGGGTATAAAATGAGATGTCTCAAATACCAGTGTCCCTTTTTGTTGGCATGTTATAAATTCAAAGTAGACATTAGCTAGAGCTAAAATTTTAAGTACTGTAGTTCCATCAGCCAATTATAACTGGATTATCTACTTTAATTGTGAATGAAAACATGAATTTAGCAGATGCATTTGAACATATTTCTTAATATGTTTGTTCAGAATTTCAATAGCATTCCCAGTTTAATAAAATCTAAATAGATTTGGGATTTGATTTGCCAGTGTTATTGGTGTTTTTAAAGAGTGGTTGCAAAGGAGAATGCAATTGCTTCATTCATTTACATTTTTAATGTATAGTTTTTCAAAACCATTGTTTCTTGCAAATCTCTGTTTTAAACAAAATGTTTAATAATTTTCCCTCTGAAGTCAGACATGCCCTTTTAAGCTGATGTTTGTCAAAGCCAACTGACAAAGAGTGACCTTTACCTGACCACTTTTAAGATTTTACATCTCAGTTCACTACCCTTTTCACCTGCATCATTTAGAGAAGACATTTTAACCCTTTAGAATAAATTGTCTCCAATGGGAAGGAGTATTCTGTATGTGTTGTTATGCAATATTTTTTCCTAATTTAATACAGAGTTAATCCAAAGGAAAGTGTCAAGACATTTTCTTACTAAAAAATGCATCTAGTTACCAGATTTCCAGCAGTGTGTATCAGCATTTATGTATTTAGTATGCCTTAACAAATCTGCTGTTGAAGATGATCTTTCCAGGATACAAACCAGTCAAACTACTATACAGTAATTCAGAATGTAACTCCTAACCAAATTATGTAACTTTATTTTTTATTTTATTTTATTTTGCATGGGACATTTAAAATATATGTATCTGTATCCTAAAAAAAAAAAAGACTTGGTGATGGAAAAAAAAAATATACTTCAGTACAGTCCTCCTCTTTTCAGCCTCTGATGAAGAATCCTATTTTAAGAAATTGATCAAGGAAGAAAAGAGTCCCAAGATGCTGCGAACATTCCTAACTAAGGCTCAAGTATTAACCACCAGTCTAGTAGCATTGAGCTAATTTTTCCATATGGATTACTGTTCCTCTGACTGGATGACCAGGCACTGAACCACCAAGAAAAGTTCTGTGACTAATCTGAAATGTCTAGAACAGATGACGTTAACCTTCAACTTTGCCAAGCTGAGAAGAGAACGATGTGAATAACAAGCTTTCAGTCGAAGTTTTCCTCTCATACCAATCCCGATATCTTTGACTGAAGCTACTATACATGAATAATGCAATTTCCATAAATAGCTCCAAGCTTAGGAGAAGCAAGTAAAAAAAAATAATGAAAAGTAACATAAAAGGTTCCTGTTTGTCAGAAAGGAAAAGAAAGAAAGCAGGAAAGCTTTTAAAATGTGTTATCTTGCCTGTCCTGTTTGCATTGAAGCATTTTGATGTGCATAATAAATGTTATTTTCAAAAGAACTTTTCCAGTCCCTGTACTGAAAGGACTGGTGGGATCATTTTCAAAACCAAAAAGCTGAGTTGAGATTCCAAAGCATGCCCTATGTTTATGCAGCATGTCATTTCTTTACCAAAACTGTCCCCTTTCAATGTTTCAGTATCATAGTGCAAGAGAAATATATCAGAATTTGGTTTGAATAAGAATATATGGTGAATTCTGCTTTACCATGCCGATCTCCACTGAGAGCTGCACACATGATGGTAAAGGCGGATTACAACCATATTTCTTAGTACTGGCCTGATATGTACTGAGAGTCCACAAGCATGTGACCACACACACATACAAAAGATAGATTTAACTAGAATAACTGTCAAAACCCTGTTATTTTGCTCTTCTCTGTATTATAGTCACATTGCAAATGCCTTCCTCTCATTGGAGGGAAGTTGAACCATTGTAGTTGACACATGTAATTCTGGTCGCATGCGTATTATCCAACATTAAAACAAAAATCTTCTGCAATCAGTGCTGTCAGGCTTTTCAGTCTTCAAAGGCAGGTGCCAGAATAAGAAAAGTTTACAAGTTTTCAGCATGGCTTGCTTTTATTTTTGCCTGAAGCCAAACAGCACAAGTTGATTTGCCTACTGATTCTTCAGGTTTTGTGTCTATGCTTACTTTTCTGTAACATGTACATTTCTGTACAGCTATTGCATAGAAAATGCATTATAATTACTTAGCTCTGCACTCAAAAAACTTAGTACAGTGTCTTCTGCTTGGCAAAATGTTATGTTCTTTTGTAGCATAGTGAAAGCATGTAGAATTTTTTTACAGTTTTGGTTTAGTGTATAGGCACTCAAACTATCTGCAGTTAGTTGTATGCTGAAGAGCAGCCCAGAGAGATGTGGCAGCAAGGGCAGCTGATGCACTTTACCAGCTGCTGTGCAGTTCCTGGGAGAGATCTGTGTCTCGGACCTCATGTGATGCAGAGCCTCCTGCACATCTGGCCCTCTGGAGAGGACAGGTTTTTTTAACTATATGCAGAATCTCTTCAGGGGAGATTGGGACTTCAAGTGTGCATAGACTCATTGTATGACTGGAGAAGGGATGCCATGTGCAGCCCTTCTCTAACAGTAATGTAAAGTGAGTGACTTACCTAGCTAGGAAGAATGATCATCTCTAATTTAGCAAGCTGAGAAATACAATGACAAGTTGTTGAAGTTGAATATAGGGGAGTAGTCTGGTGAGGCCTCCTAAATCTCTAATCCATTTCATGATACAGTCAACTCTGTACCTATTCTTAAAAGTCACAAAAATCCTTTAGAACCAAAGCTTGATGTACATGAGCTGTGTCTGCATTGTGACTTCCAGCTCGGTATTTGAAGGAGACAATATTGGTGTTTGCAGAGTAAGCTTCAGGGGTGGGATCCAGTTCATGACCTAGTCACCTAGATGCAGGTGACTTTACAAAGGTTATTTATACAATTGCCCACTTACAAGCACTGAGTGGCATTTAAGGTACTCTAAGATATACTACCTGCCCCCTATTTCTTTCACTAGCAGGATGACACTTGCCTGTCTCATGCCATATTTGGCCACTCCATCTGCAAGTCTCAGATATTTTATGTTGTTTCGGGTCTGTGCCCCATGCATGTAAGCTTTCATCATAGTCCACAAAAATTTAGAGCTTGATTCAATAGCCCATAGACAGGTGAGGATATCAGCCCTACCTGTAAAGGGGCAGCACAAAGTACCTGCAGAGCTGCACTTGGAAGTCAAGCATGTTATCTTAGGGCACCTCAGATGACAGATAACCTTCATTAAGTGACTGAGATCCACCCTCATTGTGTTTTGCATTATATACTCTTGATGGAGTCTTACCTCAAAAAAGTCTAACTGTAACCTTCTTTCTCATAATAAAATAATATTTTTTCATTAGAATTTTTATCAATTAAATTCTTTAGTAGACTGAAGAAAAAGTGAAGTTTGTTGCATGACAATAATATAGACTTCAAACTGAATCCTCGACATTTTATTCAGAAAAAAAACCAAAACCACAACCCCCTCCCCAAAAAAAAAAATCTTCCATTGACATCTGCAGAAGTTCCTTTCAGAATAAAATGTGATAATGTGTGCCACTGCTGTTCCAAAAATGAGGCATTTCCTTGCACAAATATCTGTCACTTTTACAAATTATTTTTACAATGTTTAAAAGATTTTGAAGTAAACTCTAGAATAGAAAAGCCAAACATAGATCTGTTTGGATTAGTTACTTTCTCCAGCTTTCCTTATAATATGAACCATCAGTTTTGAGCTTTTTACTGTACACAAGAATTTGTGGCAATGTGGTGGAATGCATTGTTTACATCTATAAAGGTAATTGTTGCAGACATTAACTTGTATTTACAAATGTTAAGTATTGTTATTAAATTGTGAATTATATAAGTAAAGCTTGTGCCATTTCAAATATCTGTTCCGTGCTAGTCATTGATCATTTCAACGTGGACTTGTCCTTGATTCACTACCCCATAGAATACTATTAAGCAGCTGAAATCTTGTAAATATTGTGGTCTCAAACCTCATTCAGCAGTAAGTCAAACCTGTTTTACATCAGTGGCTTAAGAAATTATAGTTGAAAAAATGTAGTAGATACAAAAACAGTGGAGAGAATATCTTTATTAGAGAAGATGCTACAACTGGAAATGATGAAAAAGTATGCCTTTTGTTTTCAGCTGTTTCATCTGATCTAATAAAAAGCATTACCTCTCCATAGATTTCTTGCATCTCTTTCACTTTCAGGCTAGCATGGTTGCACTAACATTACTACTAATTTCCAAAATGCAGTTGTAATAGATTATACAGAAAAAATAATCTTTTTCAATGCCACAGATCAAAAACACATCAAGATGTGGCTGAGTACATGTCATTGTCAGTTCAGATATTTCGTGACCTTGCAAATTCATATGTAAGCTGCTTGTTAGCAAACCAGTAAGACTTGCCTTTCAGTGCCCTGCTATTATATTAATACTTAAAAATCTCATTAATTTGAAACACCCTCAAAGTTTTAAACCCCCAAAGAATTTAAAACTAGCGCTACTATTTGATTTTTTTTTTTTGCAAAAGCCTTTGTAAAAAAGCCACTTTCAGTCCCACCCACATCAAATTCTACCTCACAAACACTTCTCTCATTATTTGGCAGGTAAAATAGGCACAAAAATTAAAGAAATTGTTATTTGTTCTGTGTAAAATAGGTAGTAAGGAAAGGACAATACAGTAAGCAAAAGGTAGTAGGTTTTCCCATTATTTTTAATTGTTCCATACTGACAGAGCTTACTCAATTGCTATTCCTTTTAAAGCAGTCACAGCAAGAGGTACTACCATACTCTGTAAGAGAATCGCATTATAAGAGATGTCCCTTGCTGTATTTTGCTCTAAATAAGTAAGATCAGAGTGTGTAAAAAGTGGACAGAGAACCAACACTCTTCCTCCAAGTCACCCACAGAGCCTACTAGAAGCCAGGTCTTCCAAGTCTCACTTGGTGGTCCCCCCACCGGATGGAGTTGCCACTGTTTGCACCTACCAAACACAATGTTGGACACCCAGCTTAATTTCTCAATGTTCCACACAGAACTCATGATGAATTTGTTTACCCTTTGACAGGAGAAATAAGGCATCTGTCACTTTTCTCTGCTGTGCAGACTGTTGAGTGAGAGGCTTTTTTGTAGCAGCCTTCTCAGTGATGAGGTGCAGGAAAAAGCACAGGGCTGGGGTTTTTGGGAGAGAGAGCAGGCTGCCCTGGCCTTCTCTCTGCCTGTCTGCTTTGCATCCCTCTCCAGAATTACTGCTTCTTGGTATGACTTTAATTGTATGCCTTTGAAAGGCTGAATCAGAAGAGCTGGCAGTTACTAGCTCTGGTGATTGAAAACCAGAATTGCTCTTGAGGTGCGGCAAGCAAATGTAACTGAAGCTTGCAGGGAGATTCCACAAATGCAGGATACTGGACAGGACTTGATTATATTTCTAGCTAGTAGTTGACTAAATCACAGTCAGGAGACAGTAAATTTTGCCTCTGGGTTTTTTTAACCATTTTTGAGTAACAGCTTATGTAGAAAGGCCCAGAATTTGGTTTTTTTGCTCATAGGAACAAAAAGCCTACATGAAGAAGGAACATTTGATTCAAATACTTTCCAAAATCAAGATCTACTGTAAAGAGAGGTCATGATCCCTTCATTCTACTCTTCTCTCTTCCTCCTTCTGGAAGACAGATGATTGAGATCAAGTTGATTTAACTGGGGATAGGAATACAAGAAATGCTGCTGGAAATGCTCCGTGGTTTCCCTTTGAAGATACAAACTCTGTATGGGCAAAGGCATTTCACTTGCATCACTGCAGTGATTACAGTGCATAGATAATGCTGTAGCTGAGTGGTCTTCTCAGTGCCCAGGCCAGGCATATCAGGGCCAGAACTGCTTGTTTTGTGAATAGCCCAGTTTTAGAAGACCTTGTTAATTCTTAGCTGTGCAGAGACTATGTGCTCAAGAAAAGCGACAATCTGCTGTTGTTATCCTCAAATTTCTCTGGGCATTTATACTTATCTATAGGTCAAGGAATCAAGTAGTCAGACAGAGTTTGACTTTGGAAGTGATTGTTTGGGACATTTTTCTATGCTGTGTGGTTCTTTAGCTGAAGTAATGGCCATAACACATCAGAGGCCTCCAACACTGAATTACAGCTACAGCATTGTGACCTAAAGAGGCACATCCATAGCAGGTAAAAATGTGGGAGATGATGGGAGGAGAGGTGTTTTGGGAATACACCTGAGAGTGAAAAATTTATGCAGTACTTGGGAACCTGACTGTCTTTAAAGAAACACTAGCACTTACTTGTTCCCAAACTGTGTTGAATTTAATCTGGGACCTTTCTCTCATGACCAACACAACTTTTTCCACCCACATTACACAAAGCTCCACACTGGCATCCTTATACAGAGGTTGATCAGAAGGAGTAAACTTACATAAGCAAAGAGAATAGTGCCTCCCACTTATAATCTCTCTCTTTTCTATTTCTCTGCCTTTCCACCTTATAATAGCAAATTAAAGATATTGTTCAGGCTTGCTTGTCTAATTCTTCACTTGGATTCGTGCCCTTCTAGTAGTAGCTACTTATTGGTATTCAAAATAAGAAATTTACTTGACCAGAATTTTGGAATTGGCTTATTCAGTCCCCCTAAGACTCATGTAATGCCATATAGCCACCATTGTTAAATTACCCAACAGAAGTTACACTACTGGTGTTGCTTACAGTTACCTGATGTTCATGTATTTTTAGTGAAGCAAACATTCTCAAACTACACATTTAAATTTATTTCTGATTTTGTACTAATTACGTGAATAGGGCAGAGTACTACCAAGATTAGAGTCAAAAACCCATCATTCACCAGGGCCAGTGCAGAGAAAAGTTAAGTTGCCAGTATTTTGTGATGTAAATAGAAACAAAGGGTGGCATTAGTGACCATACTTTTTTTTTTTTTTAAATCTGGAACTAGGTAGGAATATGAATTATGTCAAGTAATTTAAAATACCACACAGAAGTATAGTTTTACATGATCGTTAAAGTCTGCATCCGTACAGAGCAAAACATACAATGTGACCTTGTCTTCCCAATGTGACATTGATTTCCTAGTCACATAATGTTCACTATTGTGATGGTAAGGTTTACACAGGGCATGTAAGATCCACTTTTCAAGATTATTTTTATTTGTTTCCAATATCACTCACCATCCAAAAAATATTTTGGTACTTTTTTCATGGAGTATGCAAAGAGTGTGTCAGCCTAATACCATTCTTGTCCATGTAAATTGCTTAGATTCATCATAAAAGACATTGCAGAACCAACACTGTTTATTCAAAGGGGAAGATGTGTGTTTCGTCAGGAACATATTTCTATATTCTCACTAAAATGTATGTAGACTCTTAGTAACTGTGCATTCTAAACCCCAAGAGAGTGCATCACTCAGACTGTGAATCTGAAATTATACATAAACAGTAACCACACTGTGGCAGAGGATATGCTTGCTGACTGAAGTTAAAAGCAAAAATTACACCTTGTATTATCACACAGTCGTTTGCATTGTATAGGTTCAACATCTATTCATGTGTTAAATGTAGCATATACAGCACAGAGGGCTTTCATTTAAAACAAAGTAAAATGTATATGTATTTTTTGATAGTTTTTGTCTTCATAATTTGTAAGGTTGATAAATGTTGTGACATGTGTAAACCAAATTACGGTGTAAATTCCGAAAGGATTTCTGTTCATACATTTTAATTTAAATGTGCTAATTCTATCCACAAACATTTGGTAAACTGTTCATTGTTCAGTTGGTAGATGACATGTTACTTTCAAGAGCATGTTTGGTATACTTCTCCTTTACAGTTCTACTTCTTTCATTATAGGAAGCCCCATATGTTATGTTCAAGAAAAACCATGATACGTTTGAAGGGAATGACAAGTTTGAAGGATACTGTGTAGATCTGGCGTCAGAAATTGCAAAACATATTGGTATCAAGTACAAAATTGCCATTGTTCCTGATGGAAAATATGGAGCAAGGGATCCAGAGACAAAAATCTGGAATGGGATGGTGGGAGAACTTGTTTATGGGGTAAGCATACCAATTTTTGAAGCAGGAATTATCATGGTGTTAGTTATACACTTGGAAGTACATGTGCATTTCACTTAACCTTGGGGTCACAGAAGAGAAACAGAATTCTGTTTCAAATCTCTGTGTTTTCATTTATTTTCAAGAGAAAACCAAATCATTGCATGCAAATTCTATTTATTCAACTATTCACCTTCTAACATCAGAACATGCATAGTTTGCACACCCTTTAAAAAGTCATTAGTGCGAGAACTAATGTTAGAGACTTTCTATTTTTGATATATTAAAGAACTTGGGTGGGAAGAGCATCACTCATTTTCGTGGAATGATGGACAGATATTTTTTAAAAGACAGGACTCTTAGTATAGTTTGTGAAGCAGAGAATCCGATGTCATACCTTTATTAAACATATATAACAAACTGCTACAGACCAGTACACAAATAGGCAGCTTGAAATTAAGACAGACTTTTAAGATGAGCATCAATAATAAAGTTTAAGAGCAAACCTGGTAAATTCAGCAACTAAGAGAATTATGTTATAAAATGATCTGGAGGAGGATTTTTCAGAATAGCAATGACAATTAACAGTTCTGTTGACAGATAAACTTGCAATATTTAATGAAAATAGTTCCAGCAAACCCAAAGAAATATTTGCAGTGTCTACTGTTACCAAAAGTTGCAAAACTCAGCACTGTGCTTGCTGGTGTCTGCAGTTGCTAGTATCTGCACTGAGAACAGATGGGAATTCTTAGAGAAATTTTTCATTTAAGTGATGGAATATAAAAAAAACATCCTCAAACTATTCAGGTAAAAACAGTTTCTGCCAATGAGCTCTTAACCTCCCTATAAAAAACTACTGCATACTGGTTGGTCCATCCACAGTTGCATTTTTCTGCAATTCCAATGACAGCTGGGGACACATGAGGCAAAAGCCTAATGGCTTTCCCAACAGCTCAATTTCTGTTCCCTTGTGTCAGCTAAGTATAGCTAATAAATTTTGTCAAAGTCTTCTCGAGTAGTATCAGTTCAGACGATTCCACAACATGAAATGCTGTGTGCTGGGGGAGTATGGGAAATGATGCACCAGTGTTTGGTTGATTTCCCCTCCACATGGGAATGGGAACATTACACCAGTCGCACAAAACTCTATATGCTCTTAGAGGAGCCAGCCCCACTTCTCTCTTAAAAATGTGGAAAAGCTGAATGGTCATCAACCATGTACATCCACTTCAGTGATTTAGAAACAGTTCAACTCTCAGGTTACTAAAAGTCAAGGGGAGGATTCATCTTATTTTATCAAAATGCAGGCAATTCCTTGTCTCACTTTTAGTTGCAACAGCAAACACATGGATGCCAATGGTTATGCACTGTTTTACCAGCAGGTTTTTAAATAATCCATGAAATTTTACAAATTGTGAGAAAATTCCCCTGCCTAGATGCACAGTTTCAGTGGCCTGTCATCTAGTAGAAAATTACAGAGGAAACTTGAAGTGACACTGTAGTTTGCTCTTTGGTTTTATTTTTTCCTTTTATCTTAAAATTTTATCTCTTCAAACCCAAATTGCCCTAGTACTAGACTGAAATACAAAGTGCTGTTAGGAAGCTGACACAGAGGTTCGTGCCAGTTCTGGAATGTGACCTGTTACTGTTAACAGAGCTGAAAGCAACAAAGCTCACAGGCAGATGAAACCTGTTGTAAATCACCTACATGAAGAGAATATCCCAAAATACAAGGTCCACACTGCATTTTTTTGTAACAGAAAAGAATGAGGTGAAGGCTCTTAAAAGGTTTGATGGCCAAGTTTAAAAGCTCTTGCTCAGCTGTCTGTTTCGGAAGGCTGCAGTCTGATTGTGATTCTGGTATTGAGCTCTAGGAATGAGCTGCAGCAAAGCTGTTAAAGCTGCTTTTTTATTGAAAGAAATAACAGAAGTCCACTGCTGCCCAGGGTATTTGCTCTACTGTCTAAAGGCTCCTTGAGGTTGTATCTATTCCACCCTATCAGAGGCACCAGGAGTCTCCCTAGGCACTGGAACTTGCCTGATTAATCTTTTAAATTGTGACAGTGATCCCTAGTATATTTTTGGCCCATAATTGCTGTCAAAACTGATTTCTGATCCCAGCTAGACGCTAGAGTGAGGGAAACACCATTCCCTGTAAGCAACTTGGATAAAGCCATCCTGGTTTAGAGGCCCTGTGCCAGCTAACCTTAAGACTAAGAGCTACTCCAGGCATGTTTTGTATACTTTTACAGGTGCAGCTATAAAGGAAAATCTCTCTGTTAACTTATAAAACTTTGCTGCTTAAGATTTCCATAGAGAACGCATGAAGAGTATCCTCCCTGAAATTTCCCTGACTTCTTGCTATATGATTTACAGAACATCTGGTTCCCTCGCCTATTCCACACAGAGCAAGCAGAAAAATCAGTCAACCAGAGATTTTCCTGCTATAAGAGGATATTCATCTTCTCTGATAGATCCCCAAATCATAAACCCGAGCATTCTGAGTAGCTGGCTATGCTTCAAGCAAGGCTTTTTATATCCAGCCAGGACTGGGAAGAATTTGCAACTGAATTATTAAGTTAATGAGATGATCTGTTTGGGAAACATTTCACAGTTTCAAATCCCCATCCACATTAAAGGATTAAAAGACAGTTTTATTCTGGCCAGTGAGATTGGACTTTTTACAAAAGGCTTCCCTTCCTCTTCTGCTTTTTAAGTGGTATCCCAGTGCCTTGGTGCCACCATTTGTCATGTGCCAATTTTATCCCATATCCCCTCAAGACCTATTTCCCTCATTGATCATTCTGAAACCTCAAGATTTCAGATACTGAGCAGAACAGCTTGGTTGTTACCTAAACTCTATAGGTGATTTTTTCATCATGTCCCAGAGGAAACAGTGTATAAAGTGCTGTGGTGTACAGTTTTGCAGTGTACAGAAGGTCATGGTGGGGGGTTGTTTATTTTCCTATTTTGTTTTTAGCACTCTGTAAAAAACCACCAGGAGGTCTCGGTCATTTGTCCCTGATGTATCCGAATGCCTGCAGTAGTCCCTGGGGGACTCTTGATCTCTAGCTCACAGGAGAAATGGTGGCTGGGAATTAAATACCACTAGGCACGTCTAATAGGTGTTTCCAAATGCACTAACAGTGAACTCCAATTAAATATTCATTCACCTGACAGAGATTTCTCTTCCTTCACAGCTTAACACAAAAGGTCACAACTCATTTCAGTTTAAAATCTGAGGAGCCATGAGTTTCTGAAATTGAAATCGCTTCCCACATGATTTTTCTCAGATAGCTTTACCACCTTCATACAACTTGTACCAAGCATAGATTTTTTTTTTCACAAGGTTATAATAATATACTCTGAAAAAGTGAGTCTCTTACCATCAGATTTAATCTTGACCCATTGTATAATGTTTCAAAATATAAGGTTTCAAAATCCATCTGTACTTGGTAGTGGTGCAGCATTGATTGAATTGCTGTTACAGATGCAGTTGATTCAAGTGTGAAGTATCATTAGTCTTTGTCAAAATGGATTTCACTGGCAACAAAACCACTAATTGTTTGCACCATTGTTATACTGTTAATCAGTTAAATCCATAATTATGTGGTGTACATTAACTGGGCAAAGCACAAATGCTGATGATCATTATGCACAGCTATTGTCATTATTTAGCTTTTAACAAAGAAGGGTCTATGTAGACCTTAATGTGGCACACAGTGGTCTTACAAAAATTGTTTTATCAGATTGAGGAGGCTGCACTTTTTCCAATTTGACGTTGAATTGTGACCTGGCTGTGTATCGTGCTTTTACATTCATTGGCATGGAAGGGATGTATTAGACCACTTGTCATAATAAAATGGGATAGGTTCCTATTTCTCCTCTTTAATTTATTAAAGTAGTGTAGACAGCTAGTTCTGATGTAGTTCAAGTTCTGGATATAATCTTTGAGCATTTAAATTTGATAAGATGAATCTGATCTGGTGTTTCACATACCCTCCGCAGTGTGCTTATTAGGTCTTTAAAATCTCCACATTTCACACTAAAATACTGCTGTCACTTTTTCACCTCATATTATAAAAACTAACAGCCCTAAAGGATCATTGTTTTAATCTCAGGAGTAATCTGCAAACACAATGGATTAGCCAGTACTTTGGAAGACCAATGACCAGGTCTGTCATTGACACTGTGTTAATGAAGATACCACTATGTGACAAGATTAGCAGTAATAGATCACAGTTACTCTGAGTCTTTCACTTAATTCTTTTCAAGGACTCCATGTCAGACATTCACAGTAGCCGAAATTTAGAAATATTAAAGACATTAATTTCAAGGAAGCCAGCCATTCTTCTAGAAGAAAAGGAATCGATCAATGAGATTAAATACAAAAATCAGCAGCAACGCCAGTAGCCCAAACCATCCTGCAATCCATAGACTACAGAAACCAAATTTACTTTACAATTTTGGGGATATTTAAAAATATCTTTTAGACATGTTATTTTTCATGATATATCTATCTTCACAAAATGCCTGTTTCAGTCAGTCATATGTGATCACAAGACTTCAAGAAGCCAATTTTTTTAAAACACCTTGTATTCCAAAATTTACATTCAAAATCAGAGAATTGGCAACATTATCATGTTTAACCAAGACATTAGCACCAGAGATGTCTGATATGCTTGTAAAATTACGATTTTGTGTTGCTTAAATTGTAATATCTTTGCATAAGATGATATGTGTTTGCATCACAACTATTTCAGAATGTCAGATAGAATCTGATTATTAACATTCAACAATTTTAATACAAATTTGCATTTTTGGGCCATTGCTCTGGAATGATTCAGTCCTTTAAAATTATTCAAAATTATACAGCTACCAAAATAGATTTAAATTTTAACTACAGTAAATTATTTTTTAAATTAAATTCCATAAAATATATCTAGCCCAGTATAACTTAGTGTATAAAGTAACAAAACCGATTTATTTTAAATACATTTACGTGTTTCAGAGTTGTGAGATGACAAAAGCTTACATTTCAGCAAGCTATTTATGTAACACTTGGATTAAACTGCTTAAGCACGTCCTTAATTTTTAAGCATGCTTTAATCTTATTGAAATTGATGGGATTTAAATATATCCTTGTGTATTTTATTGAGTAAGAATGTCTTTTAGAGCATCCTAAAAGACCAACATGCTTAAATGCTTTGCTAAACTATGGGCTGTGTAACATATCCGAAGATGCAACTTCATAAATAAATTTGGGCCAACTAAGCATTTAGAAAAGAAAGCTATGACATTTCTGTTAGGGAGGTTTATGAATAACTCTTAATTGTGCCCATGAAGATGACTGGGCCTGGGATAGGGTAAATATAGGCAGATTATCTCAAATATTGAGGCCTGAAGCAGAGTAATGTCACTGAAGAAGGCAGATGGTGACTCTACCTTATTCGTAGTCAAACCAAAGGGCTCTCCAAATATGCTCAGCTACCCTCTGTAGCCCCTAAGCTCTGTAGAAGTCCATGCTGGTCACAGGGCACAGGCTCTGCTTTGTGAATCCCCAAGGTACAGCACCACAAAGATGAACAAGAGAAGAGTTTAAGCAGCCACTGCATCTGTTCCCCTCCAACTGGTGCATCTTTTTTTTCCCCAGTGTCTCTTACAATTCCCATCTTGAGTAATACTGTACTGACAGTTTTGGATTACAAGGCAAGCGAACAAGGCCAGGCAAGGAGCAAACCTTCATATGTTGAGTCCTGAATGACAGAAAAAAATCCATTAGCATAGTTACAATACCTTATAGTTCATGCAGATATCGCCATTAGCAGCTGTAATCACCATCATCATCAATAATGGTGCATTCAAGACTGACATATTCATTCTAAAACATATTCAAGAAACATTAAAAAATACTCCTGTCTCTCATAGGAATGGATTCAGCACACTTTCCATTCTTTTATTGCAAGATTTTGCACAGCTATTTTCACTGTACTAACATTTTTGCACCATTTAAAATCGGACTAATTCCTATTCAACTGTCTTTCCCCCGAGACAACTACATGCAGTTCTGTGGCATCATAGCAATAGTTACTCACCTTTTCTACATCTAGCTATTTGGAGATTCCTTGAATCTATAAGCTGGTTTCTTTTGAAGAATGATTATGTCTTATGAAAATATGATCATAAATCACTGATTCTGAGATATTATAAAAAATCTCTATATCTTCAGTGACAGTAGGGACATTCTCATTTTTCATTCTTCCTCGAATTCCTTTAAATCTAAAATAAAACCTAAATTTATCTACCTACAATGCTGCCTGCCTCTATAAAATTTGAGTCTTCTCCGTAGCAGGAAAATTAAGTGTTTGTATAATTCTGTAAAATAAAAGCCTGTAATATGTATGTTTTATTAAAAGCATATTGATATTGAATAAATATAGAGCATGATAGAGAGAAACAGAAAGATGTTATAAAGAACATTTAAGGCGCGACGTGCTGATGTTAATGACATACCTTTGGAATTAACTGCTTAGCTGAGTGTCTAAGCCACCTTCAATTAATCTATACATTTATATTTCTTTTTTTCCTTTATAGAAAGCAGAGATTGCTGTTGCACCTCTGACCATCACTTTGGTACGAGAAGAGGTCATTGATTTTTCTAAGCCTTTTATGAGTTTGGGGATATCCATTATGATCAAAAAGCCCCAGAAATCTAAACCAGGAGTGTTTTCCTTCTTGGACCCGTTGGCGTATGAGATCTGGATGTGCATAGTCTTTGCCTACATTGGTGTCAGTGTGGTCCTGTTCCTAGTTAGCAGGTTTAGCCCATATGAGTGGCACACAGAAGAACCAGAGGACGGGAAAGAAGGACCTAGTGACCAGCCTCCCAATGAGTTTGGCATATTCAACAGCCTCTGGTTTTCCCTGGGTGCCTTTATGCAACAAGGATGTGATATTTCCCCAAGGTTTGTGTCAAATCTTTTTACATTTGCATTTTATCTACAACACTGAGCATAAAATCTTCTTTCATTTCTTTTTCTGGCAGTGTTTTGAAGTTTGTTCTTTACGAAGCCTTTTCATTTTATTTTTTTAATAGCTGTGATAAGGGCAACAGAGAATCTACTTTGAATTTCCATCATTACTATTATTTTGTGTGTGTCAATGTGCATAAACCGCAAATGGCTCTCAGAAGCAGCAGGTACACGCAGGGGCAATTCCACCGACTTGTCTTCAGAGGAACCATGTTGTTGCTAAATTAGTTTCACTGCATTACATTATGAAATGCACACCATTGTGCTGAATATTTGCCTTACATGAATGAATGTCCTGTTTCTGTTCCCTGTCAAGTTCTACAGTGCTGCCACCTGCGTGAGAGAGAACATTTGACCATCTGTTTCTGAGAAGCCACTCTGTATTGCTAAGCCATGCCTTACAGACTGGGTGCCTCAGATGTGATAGATGATCCCAGTCCTGAATTTCTCAACAATTTAAGATGTTTTGAAACTGTAGTGTGCAGTAAATACAACTTCTTAATTAAACATTATGACCCAATCTTCCAAACTCAAATGTTTCATTTTAGCCATTTACAGTGAGATTTTGAGCATTCAGCATTAGCTTAACTCTACTGTTATTGAAGTTAGCAATAAAACTGGTTAAGATTGGATGTACATTGCTCCTCTGTAGCCTTCTCATAAAATTACAGGTATTAAAATGGAAAATACAATTTTTTAGTTAACATAAATAGCTCTGTTAAATGCTTGCTTCTTAAATAAGAAAAATGTGAAATTCAAAATGATTGCAGTAGCTTGTTTGATTTGGGTGACAAGAACATTTTAATCCCAGAGCCAACATAATCTATGTGCAAAACCTTTTGTGTCTTTTTTTCTTTTTCTTTTTTTAAGAGGAAACAGAGAAAGCTACCAATTTTCAGCTACCATGCTTTACTTTTATCTCCAAAACCAGACTGTTTATCCAGTATGTTTTACAAAATTTTTGCTATATTTCCTGAAATAAGAACACTGATTACTGTTCAAGAGAATTCAAACTCCTGTATATGCATGAAATGTATTAATACGATGGACACTGTACTGTAGGCATTACGATTCAAGAGAAAATGCATTTATCCTTATTTAAAATTCAAACGATCTCACTCCCATTGACTGTACATAATGATACATGTTCAGTAATAATAATGCCTTCTCTCTTTGTTCCTTCATGGCTTAAGAGACAGGAAAATGTGCATTATCTTATTCATGTTTAGATCCCTCTCAGGTCGCATTGTTGGAGGTGTCTGGTGGTTCTTCACGCTCATCATTATTTCATCCTACACTGCTAACCTCGCTGCTTTCTTGACTGTTGAGCGAATGGTCTCACCCATAGAAAGTGCAGAAGACCTTGCCAAACAAACTGAAATTGCTTACGGGACACTGGACTCAGGGTCAACCAAAGAGTTCTTCAGAGTAAGTTAACATGTCCATTAGAGCAGCTCTCACTACCAACTGCTCTTATAAGATGCTTGAAAGTGTGAAATAATATTGCTTTGCAATTATATGTTGTACAGTTTGTAACTCCTGCAATACTTAAGCTACATTTTTACCTCCTCAACGTCATTTTTTGGAGTTTTCATTTCTTTTGATTTGTGGAAAGCTGACTGATCCTGCCATGTTGGGCTAAAGAGGTGCCCCAAGGGATACTGAAGCCAGTGATAATTAAAGCAACCTTGCACTATTGGTTCATCTGATGCTACAGTACTGAAATGATATGCAGCATTGGAAGCCTATGATGATAACATGGAGTCTTGCAGGTTTTATTTCTGCTTATGGATTTGGCTGTGTGCATTTTGCTTCAGGGTCTTGCGTGGTGGGCACAAAATGCGTTTTTTAATTTGTTGACTTTCAAACGAATAACAAAGAGAAAATATATCTCAGGGGGAAGTGGTTGCAGCATTAGGAAATAGCCTAAGTAGCAATTCATATGTCTGTGCTGTCTGTATTGATTGCTTCATTTTCATTTGCTTTCCTGTGTTAGTGTGGTTGGTATGTAATCCTCACCATTTGCCAGCTGGAAAACAAGGAGCCTGGACATCACAAGGAGTACATAATAAACAGCCCTGTCTGCCTTAATTCCTGTCTCTAGCAGATGAAAGTTAAGCCTAGCTGACTGAATATATCTGAGTTTAATGTTTGAACATGACTCCGAATAAATGCTTTGAGCCAGTAATCCTTCCTTGGAAATTACATAGTTTAGGAGCATTTTTTATCTGAATGGTTCATTTAAAGGCATTTTTAGAAGAAGCGAAGATGGAGTGACAATTTCTTCTTCTTGTCTAATTGAAAAGGGACTGTTCTGTGTTAGGTACTCCTGTGCATCTTGACTGATTTCAGTTTGGTCAAACTGAACTTGATGAATAATTAACAAAATTATGGATGGGATTTGTGAACTATAGACAGTATCATTTAACCTATTTACTGCAAGAGATATCTCCATAGAAGAACTTGCAAATATTTTCTATTACCTGTAAAAAGATGATGATTTATAAGCTTATAAGCATATCTTCTAAATGTCTTATGTAGACATCAGAGAAAAGCACTGCTGTCCAGGTGTATTATGATGAAAAACATCACCCTTTAAAGTATCTTCCTCTTTGCATCAACACTAGAACGGTCCCACTGAAATGGCAAGGGTGCCTGGTACATTGTTTTTTAAGTGGATATGGTGAAGTGACAGATTTCTTACTGTCTTCTTCTATAACCAGGGTATTGCTATATACATGACACTACACATACTCTCTGGGAGCTTTAATTTTACCTCAAGTGGTAGAAACTCAGCTTGTGGTCTCTAAAAGCCCTGATTTCACATCAGATGTCTAGAAAAATGGAGGCATGAAAATATAGGAAACTTGTCTAAGAAGTGAAACGTTTTGAGATGGCCAAATTTCTTGAAAAGAGTATAATCCCTCAGTACTCATTAGTTAGATGCATCTATGCATCTAACTAGTAGATTCTTCTTTAGCTCAATTTATGGAAGGTTAGGTATTTAATTCCGGGAATTCCAGTTTCAGTCCATCACAAGCTGAGGTGATAACTGCAATATATGCATACAAAAAGTTCTTTCTGCTAGAATGAAGCTATGATGATAATTAAAAACATGACGTTGAGGACCAGGCAGATTTATTTAACTTTGGCTTTTTAACTTGTTGCATTTTCAAGAGTATCTGGTGCTTTCATTTTTTTTTTAGATGATGAACAAAGGAATGGGGAATTCTTTGAAAAGAATTTCAAAGCCCTTGTGCAAGCCATTGCTTTGAAGAAATGAAGCCAGGTTTTTTTACATAAAAACAGTCTCGGTCACAAAAATTTCATTATTCTTTTAAATCATCCTGTAAACACAAATACTTCTTTGTTTCAGTCAATATTTCATGCAAGATCTCTCCTTAAAGAGAAGAATCTTTGTCTGTCTGTAGTGACAGCTATTGTTTCACTTTAATCTTAAAGGGGTAAGGGAGAAAGGAAGGAAAAGCAGTATTCTATTTTTCCTTTATTTCAAAATACCAAGCCAAACATTAAAGGTAACTACAAATACTAACTATGACTGCTTATGAAAAATTTTAAACTTTATCAAGTTGTAAGCTGTGGTGATATTTTTTTTTTAAATGGTGCAATTCAGGCCCTTTTATCAAATGATTTCTAATCTCTGCAACCATGAAGTGATTGTTGATGGTAGTGTATGTGATATTTCTAAAAATACATTTCTCAAAACAGAACAGAAAAATAAATTATCATTGACAAATACTATTTGCACAAGCACTGTTTGCATAATACATAAATTAAGATCTACCCTGAAATAATAGCATGAGAAGAGTTGCTTGCCAAGTCTGACATTTTGTGTAGCTGGAAAGAACATCATCAGTTTTGGGATTAGAGTCCCACATAACTTTTTTGTCGGTGATTCCTGTCTGGCTGAATATCAGCCTTCAGGACATTTTCTCATCATTTTATTATTTCTGATCAGAAAAAATGTCAGAAACTCTGAGCAAGTGCTTTGATTCTGGTTTGAAAATAGAAAAGGGAAAAGTCATTTTAAAACCACATTAAAGAAATAGAAAATTTTGATATGGTTAGTTACTTACTCTTTATTTTTGGTTTTGGGCACAGTGAGAGTTGTGTTTTCTGAGCAGCTTGCTCAAGAGGGAGAGAGCTTAGTTTTAGCAGGCCTACTCAGGGAAACCCTAAATGAAAATTATCCTGGCTTGGCTGACTGCAAGGGAAAGCTGCAATGTTTCCTCATATGATAAGGAGGAACATCTTTTGATTTGCTCTTCAATTTTCACTCTGAGCTGACAAGCAGAAATTGAATGTTACCAAATGAAGTTTTGTGAGAAGAAAATGTTCTTATAGAGCAGAAGCCTTGTTAGATTTTCCATATTTTTTGTGTCTTGATGAGCAAAGGAAACAAGATCCTAAAAAGATATTTAGTGCAATACTTTTAAAATTACTTAGGACATTGTTTCCTCTAACTGACAGAGCTATTTTATGTGTTGCCCGTTTTTAGTTTTGAAGTGGCCTGTTGTATGTTTGCTTTATAAAGAATCTGATGGCTGTTAATGGTCAAATTAACATGGAAGAATGGATGTTAAAATGTAAGAACTGATAGGAAGTGAAGGTAGACAAAGGCAAGTAAATATTCTTGAAGTGCTGCCTCATTCATTACTGGTCTCCCATTTTTATTCTTTCTGTGAATTCAAATCCATGAAATTATGTGAACATAAAGCTAAAAGAATACATGGATGACTTAGCTTATGCTCTACTGTCAGCCACTATTATGTAAATGAAAAGTAGTTGTGACTGCAGTGGAAAGATGGGGTGACAAGACGGGACGTGATTATGGACATACACAGCTGTTGTTAATTGAAATTTTATTACATTGGACAGAAAGATAAAATTATGCATAGAGACAAGTAAAAAAGCAAGGATAATTCATGATGTTCTGTTATATGGTATTTTTATTGAACATTGCTGGTAAAATGTCACTTACCTTTAAATTGGTAAAACCTCCCTAACAAATTATTTTCAAAGCAATAATACAATAATTCAGTAATTGGTAAAAAGAAGTGCTTCAGGGAAATTCCTCTTATACAAAGCCTGTACAAAGGCTTGGTTGCAGACTTTTCAAAGCCATTGTCTATTCCAATAATACCTAGATTATAGGATTTGATATTTCTTATTCTAAGGCCCTTTGTTTAGAGACTTTTTAAAATAATGATTTTTTTTTTCCCTGGAGTGTTTAGCACAGTGTAGAAATGGGCTCATAGATCACAAATTTTGCTAAGCTAGAAACTCCTGTTGACTCAAATAAAAGCTGACTCGAGCATTGGGTTGAGTCTTTTTTGCAGCATGCATAAGAGAAGACAAGTGCCTTCTGTTAGTAAACACACTCTATAGTGTTCCACTGACTCCCTGCTGGTGTGCATGTATCTCTGTTGCTGGAGGAAGCTGAGGAGTTGTTGAGTGAATCTAATGATCGTGAGAAGCTTCTTAGTCTGACAGCATTTCCTTCCTTCCTTCCTTCCTTCCTTCCTTCCTTCCTTCCTTCCTTCCAGTGAAAATGTTTTGGGGTTTTCTTAATTGCACAGAAAGTTTTATTTCTGCTTATGTCTTTGTGGTTACACCATGCATTCCCAGATAGGAAAATTTCTAACTAATGCACTTAAACCATTAATTCTTGAGCATTCTTTGAGCAAGTATGTTTCTTACTCAGTTACTGAGTAAGATCAGTGTTTCAAAGTAAAACCATGGATACTGCAGTTCTAAAAACATAGCTAATACATCTTTGAGACAAATGTTTAGGGCATTTTGGTCCAGTTTGCTGGTTTTGGTCTTTTCTTTTGTGTCAGGAGTGTCTTTTTTTATTTCGTCTCTTTTTATTTGTGTCAGGAGGTTGAGACATCCCTTTTTTCTATTGTGTCTAACAACAGGACAAGGGGTAATGGGATGAAGTTGGAACATGAAAAGGTCCATTTAAACATAAGAAAAATCTATTTTACTGTGAGGATGATGGAGCAGTGGAACAGGCTGCCCAGAGGGCTTGTGGAGTCTCCTTCCTTGGAGGTCTTCAAGACCCGCCTGGACATGTTCCTATGCGACCTGATCTAGGTGAACCTGCTTCTACAGGGGGATTGGACTAGATGATCTCTGAAGGTCTCTTCCAACCCTACCCTTCTACGATTCTTTGATTCTATTTTGAACTATATCTTAAGATATTGTGCAGTCTTTATCAATGTAAATGGAATTAATTATGGACTCTGAGTTACAAAAGCAGAAATCTTAAACTATTGTGGTTTTGGTGTTTTAAGAAGTAGGTATTAGAGATGAGAAATGTTTCAAGATTCAGCTCAGTATTTATGGGGAAATTATTTTATTGTTTCTCTTTCCCATACAGGATTAGTGTGGATATCTACTTTATACATAATCCTCAGACTCACACATTGCAACAGTTTGACTGTGAATTGCCTTTATCTAACACAGAATTCAGGTCTTAGATTTGCAGTTATTTTATCGTGGTGGCTAGGCAATAACTTGACCTGAAAATAATATCTGATATTATAATATTGATATTGCTGTTTCTTGTTTCTTCTTAAGTGATCATGGCATCCAAAGAAAATCCTTATCCAAGTACAATTTCCCCAACCCTAATTGCTTCAAAAATTAAGTATGTTTTATTGTATTTTAAACAATGCCATTCTGAAATGTTGTGACTTTGTTTTGTTTTAACTTCTTTTTAATTTTCTCCAGAGATCAAAAATAGCAGTGTATGAAAAGATGTGGACCTACATGAAATCAGCTGAGCCATCAGTGTTCACTAGGACTACTGCAGAGGGAGTAGCTCGTGTCCGCAAATCCAAGGGCAAGTTTGCCTTCCTGCTGGAGTCCACCATGAATGAGTACATTGAGCAACGAAAGCCATGTGACACCATGAAAGTGGGAGGAAATCTGGATTCGAAAGGCTATGGCGTAGCCACACCGAAGGGTTCTCCATTAAGGTGGGTGGAATAGTATAACAATATAAAATGTGTTGTTATAGTATTCCACCTTCCCTGATGTCCGTGATATAGCTCTTTTTGTTTTGTGTGTGAACATGGTATGTTATTTTTCTTTTCTTCCATTTCATAGTTTTTTTGATCAACAAAGGTAACCATTTCTAATTGCAATATGGATTTAACAGCTATAGCTGGCATCTCTTTCAAGGCCATATAAAAACCACACTGGTTGAACACTAGCTACTTGAAGTCAGCCTCAATAGAATTAACATCAGCTGTTCTATTTCATCAGCTTTTTTCATCAAGTTTACCCCTTTATAGCAGTATTATGTCTACATTATCTGCATCAGTAATACATTTTGTGTTTTATTTATTGACTTTGGCTGCTCATTTCTGAATAAGAAGCTGCTTGTAACATCTTTTTTCAAATGTCATTGCTTGGAGGCAAGAAGTCCTTCATTTAAGCAACTTCATTAAAGAACTGTTTTTAAAGCATCTTCTTCTTTAGAAAAAAAAAGTTTGTGTTTCTAGCATTACGCATTTCAGTACTGCCTTCAAACTCACCGATATTTTCTTTATCAAGGTATCAGATTCATCCAGTCAAGTAGGAGAGTTTTTGTTTCACAGGCAGAACATCATTTCTTCTTCATTCAAATTGTTGGAGAAACAGAAGTGAAGGTGCTACTTCTGTGTTAAGATTGGCAATGTTTACCATTACGTTGTCTTTAATGTTTTAAGACAAACAAAACTTGTCTTTCTCCTCTGGTAGACTTGTCAATTTTATTCAGAAGAGCTACTAGCATGAAGTGTGCATCTTTTCTTCAAAAGAGCTACTCGAAGGTACAAGGAGGTAGTGTGTGGAGTCTTACAGCATTAGGCCACATGTGAGTGGCGAAGAGGGAATGGCCCACAGAGCAACCAGCATCCCACTTCTTAAATGTGTGCTCATGATAAGGGATTACAACAGGCTCTGATGAAACAGATTCACAAGGGAGAAAAAGTGAGTTGAAGGGAGGAGTTGCAAGTGCAGATGGAGCCATAGTTCTGTGCAGGAAATAATTAAGGAGGTACCTATATCCATGACTGCAAAGGAGACATCATTACCACTATGCAGGTTGCAGATAACTAGACTCACCCTAACTCACCAGTTTAACCTGCACATAGTAACACAATCCTCAATAGCTCTAACATGGATGAGAATAGGAGCATCATCAGAATCATTTCCATCCACAGCTTGTACGTGCAGGAAAAAACAGGCCAGTCATTTCAGTGATAGCTTATGAATTTTTGGTCCTTAACGTTCAGTACCTTTCAGCTTTAAACGCTATCATCTTCACCACTGAATAAAACAGTAAGAGAACATAAGGAGGCGAGAGAGGGGAAATGACAACAACAAAAACATTAATTATAAAGAAAAAAACATGTCCAGAGCTCATGGATCTGTTAAAGGTAGAAAGCAGCAAGTAACAAGACAGGCCGATCTCTCATCTGGGTATATTTTCAAAGCACTTATTTTTTTATTTTCCATTTTCAATAGATTGCTATCTCCATCTCAGCGTTTCAGAAAACCTAGAAGTAGCAAGCAGCACTGTAGTTTAGTGAAGCTGCTTTCCTGTAGTAAGGAAATGCCCATTGCTTTACTGCGGCAAAGCTAGGGCAAACTTTTTAGGAATCACTTTAGCTAGTGTCATATAAAACTTAGCAGCGGTCTATTTGCTCTAAGCATGCTTGATGGTGCTCTTTAATCCCTTTCACTTGTTTCTACAGAGTATCCAACATAACAGCAAGAGATAGCCTATTATAATACGCACTAATAGCCAGTGGAACTTGGTTTGTGTCAAATTTCATCTTATTTCAGGTCTCTTCAGTTGGCTAGATAAAAATACCCAGGACATAAAGCAGTAAGAAGGATGAGGGCCTAGTAAGGCAGTAGAAAAGAACAGAACCATGACTGTAAGAATCAAGTGTGAAATCCTGGTTCCATCCCAGCTAGTGACCAAGCTCCCGTATAATTCATTGAGGCCACAATTTGTTTTAACTAGGGGTTGGCAACTATCATTAAGATGATGTGACCAAAAGCGTTTAGTTTTTCACATCCTACCGTCATATGTGTTTCAAAGAGGGGAACAGGGGAAATTTTAACCAACGTGAAAATTGGACCAAATCTTCTTTCAAGCTGTCTCGACTGGCAGTCCATGCCCATGCCTTTCCCAAGCCTTTCTTTCACATGTGCTGAGCTGCTTGCACCCCATTCCCTCTCCAGCCCCACTGACAAACCTCAGGCAACACATCAGTGCTGCTTACTTGTTAAAAACATTAAGCAAGACACTTAATGTTCTGGATAAAAACAAAGAACAAGCAATACCTCACATTTGTACCATCTCTTCCATGTATGTCTATAGACAGTAGTGCTTACCAAAGAAGGGAAAAGCTTCCTACCCTTGTGCTTTTGAACAGAGAAAACTCAGCTGTAAATTTTAACTGCATGCTTCAGTATTTTCTGAATTGTGTGCAATGGTAGAATATGCTGTCTTTTTTCTATTTTGACTACATCCCCCATGGTAATGTTTCTGTTACTGATCAGATGTCTTATATAACTGCTGCCTGCACAGATAATTGCAAATATTGAACATGCAGTTTGAAATCCATGAAGGGCAGACTAGTTAAGCTCATTACATAAATTAGCCAAAAGACCTAATTTGCTATGGGAGTTGTAAATTCTATATTTTGTTTAATAATCATAATTTCCTATTTGAGTTATGTGAAGACCACAAATTACTTGATGTGGTTCACAAATAATTGCAAGTAGTATATAAATGTTAAATGTTCATGCTCTGTTCTTAGGCTGTTCGGGGCTAGGGAAAAATGTCATTTTTTTTAAGTGAATTATTCAAATCAGAATATTCACTAAACTCTTGGAACACCTATTTCACTATTTATCCTCCTACTACTTAAAATGATCATAAATCAGGATTTTTTTTCAGTGGAAATGTAGTAACAGCTGCATAAAATTGATGTGAGTGTATGGAGAACTGTGAGTGTATGTGCTTTCACACATCTAACTGGCAGAAAGTGAGGTAATCTAAATCAGACTTCTTCCTGTAGCATAGGACTAACAATGGTTCCCCCCATCACGCCACTGGGCTCACATTCATTACAGAGCACATACCCATCACTTCACTCATGCAGACGAAATCCACCTGTCAGAGTGATCCAAGAACTGGTCTCTCTGTTGCTCATGACCTACACATGAGCAGGGTAGTGGATTTTAATTGGAAACTCTTCCTTATTCGGTTCCATGCTACACTCCTGCAGTGTTCAACCAGTACCTATTGGCTAATTGGGATGATTTATTCTCAGTGCTGGTGCAATATAGGATTCATGCATATCACTGGATGGAGGAGAATGGGAAATGCCTGATGTGTGGGTTTTTTATGCCTACTGGGCAAGTACCACGTTGCACATCATGTGTGTCTCCTTCCTTCTTTTTCAGTGATATTCATTTCTAGATACTGTTATAAAAAACTGACTTATTTGAGAAGGAATGTGAAACTGAGGGCAAAGGCTCTCATTACACAAAAAAAAAAAAAAAGAGTTTCTCTCATAGCACTGTGCAGCTGTCCTTACTGTTTCCTCCTCCTACCACGGTAGGTATCCTTCCAAAACTACTGTGTAGTAACCAATGTGAATTAATGAGTTTTTTTTTCTTCCAAGGTGGTTAAGAGAGTTTTGCTTCTCTGCTTAGCAAGACCTGCCTTTGTAAATGTGTTGTCATTACAAGACGTTCTCGTGGCCACACTTGTGGCCATTGTGGATCACTCCTGGCTTATCTGTCTTGCCACTTGCAGTAATCTGTGTTTCTAGAGGGCAGCACCTGCAGATCTTGTACTATACAAATCCTGTGCCTTGCATGCATCTACTTTTCTGTTTGAGATGTGTAGGCATCATAAACAAGTTTGAATAGTGGTGAACATTAGAGAGTTCTTCACTCTAAGAGGAAATAAGGGCAATATTGTATTGAAGTTGCACAAAAAGCTTTTTCTACATTTTATACCTTGAAGCTGTTGGATGCAAAGATGAATGACAAGTTGAGTTAAAAAATGAGAAGTTGTCTTTGTTGCTTTGACTGTTGTGACTCAGGACATTTGGCTGTCCTCTCCTGCAGCTGACAGTGTACAGTGTGGAGGAGTGAAACTTGCTCAGGTCATGAGTGTCTGCTGAGACACTTTGAGTCCAGCCAGATGAGAGTGGCAGGATTAGATCTAGCCAATAAATGAAATACTGTTGTGAATAGATGTGTTGGTGTACTTTAGAGATTGGTGATGGTTGTTCACCAGCACGGCGAAATCCAACGCTACGTTAACTTCCTGCTATTGCCATTATGGTTAATGTTTATAGATTTCATTATTCAAGTCTCTGTTGCTTTACGTAGTAAAAACAGTAACTCCAGTTTGAATTTGGGAGGAATTCTTCATGTTCTGGAGAGGAAGGCAAAAAGGTCTACGAGGTGCTACCTGTTGTTTTTTTGCAGTGTGAGAGACGGTGACACAAACTGACTCTTGACACTGACTAAGGTGCCAGTTCTTTATCCGTTCTTTACTGTGTATTAACAAGAAGTGGGAGATGTGAGAAGTGCATCAGTGTAGCAGGTGAAGTAGGTGTAATTTTTCTGATCGTTCTAGCTACTTGTGTGAAGTGCAAAGTACAACATGAGTGAAGCTATGGATTTTAGTTTCTATTCCTTGCAAGAGAGAAGTGCCTTGAAGAGTGCTTGGGGTACAAAAAGCATCCCAACCATTCCCTGCTGACATTGTATGGATTCTCCTGGTTTATATGTGCAATATCTGAAAGGGATTTACCTTAGAATTGAGGGATCTGTGGTGGAGAGAATCTTTTCATGACAAAATGTGTGAGAATAAGGTAAAGGTCTGTTATAAAGGGAGTATTTGTGTGCATAGGCTTTATAAAGTACCGTATTGCTTTCAATGACTTCATCTAGTTCTTGTTTTCCTGAGGTAAATCTCTAAAACTGACACTCTTTCATGGCTTTGTTTCAGTGGGGTACAACAGCTGATGACATTACCTTTGCTTTTGAAGGATATAATCCAGTAGAGTCCTTTAGTTAGAAATGTAGTGTTGAAGGAAAACTTCTGCATGCTAAATTTTCATGCATACATTTTTTTTCATTCATACAAAATGTTGGCAGATCTTACATAGGATGAGATTTCTCCTATTCTTTTTTTTTTTTGACATCTTTTTTCTTGAAAAGGAAAGCTTGGAAAAAGAAGGCTACATCTGATAGTATAATTTATTTAAACTTCATTAAGCTTTTTATTAAGTTCTCTCCTTCACGTTTTTGGAGACCAGAGTATGAGAAGAAAATCCCAGATCACAATTCATTGTCAAATCTGTTTGTTGTGAGCTTAATATTATTGTTCTGATATATATATATATATCAGTTGTCTTTTTACCCAAGAACTGATAATTCAATCTCTGATTGAATCTTTTAGATTCACAGTTTGTTTATGACAGAGATTATCTTCCGTTAGCGTTTGTCAGAGGTTTGTTACTGTGGAAATCCATGGATTTTTGCAAAAATAGGCTGTTCACAGGAGTGAAGCTTCTGTGTGCAAGTTGTGTTGTATCATAAGGTAGACATTTCCCTGGAGCACTCTTCATTGTACCCTATAGTGTTTTCAAAGAACTCCTTAGATTTTTTTTTCTTTTTTAACCAATATTGTTGCTTTAGCTATTCTAGCTTGTGGTGTTTCTTTGCATCTGGGCTGCATTTTTTACCCAATAGTGAGTGTTCATGTTTTTAGAAAGGTATGAAAATCAGCAAAGGTAATGTATGCTTGGGTCACTATGATGAAGTCTGTGCCCTACGTGCTTTTGAGCATTGTTCTGGCAATTCATGGAGAAGGATGGGGTAGCTGGCTACCTGTCCTCCAGTTGGCAATGCTGTCATGCAAAGGTATCCCCAGAGCAACATTCACAGTGGAGGGATGCAGGGGAAACAAGACCAATTCCTTTTCACAGGTTTCTTTTCTGCTGGGATGACTGGTCTTGCCTGTAATCAGTGTGTTGTCCATAGAGGCAATCACTTCAGCAAAGGGCTGTAGGAGCTTGAAACTGGAGACAACTTGTGAATAATGGAGGTTTGAGGACAAAAATGAGTGACGTGAAGTTGCTGAGATCAACCTCTATTCTTTTAAAGCAAGGGCCACCGGAGAAAACAAAAATCCCTGCATAGTTATGCTGTGATCTATTGATAGTTACAGGAGTCAGGAGTTTAATTTACCAAGATTTTACGAGGTCGTTTCTTTCTGTGATACAGAACAATTTGAAAACTAGAACGTGATCTATAACATTTTATGCATATTGTAAACATTGTCCTGTTTGACTGATGGTGTAGATCATACTGTATGACTTTGCATAATATTCTTCCCATCACTTTGGGCATAACAAGGCTTGAATTACATCCCATTACCCATTCAGTGTCAGAGCTTATAGTCTGGATATTTCTCAAGCAGGTCAGATCATTCAGAGTTTGTTGGGTTTTCTGTCAACTAATAATATCTACAAGGTAAAAAGGCAGAGGGTGGGCCACTGCTTAGCAAGGATTGTGAAAGTCAGGGGTCAAAAGAAGATTAGTGAAGAGAGAGACTGGCAATGAATGTCAACAAGCTGTTCTTTCAACTGAGCCTGGGAGGCTTATTTCTGTCTAAAAAGAGAATATCTGTTTCAAAAGTAAAAGTAAAGCCTTGAGAACAGAGATCATAATCCCAGCTTGCTGTGTTCCTCAGTGATTGGTACTGGATTAGTTTTATAATTTTTACTTCAGATAAAGCTTTTCCTCATAAAAAAAGAGTATAATAAAATAGAGGAAAATTTGATGATGGCTAATGAATGCCATTACAACGTAGAATCATAAAATGACAGAGGTTAGAAGGGACCTTTAGAGATCGTCTAGTCCATCTCCCCTGCCAAAGCAGGTCCACCTACATCAAGTCACACAGGAAGACATCCCAGGATGCCATTGGCCTTCTTGGCCATGAGGGCAAATTGCTGGCTCATATTTAGCTTATTATCAAACAAGACTCCCAGGTCTCTCTCTGCAGAGCTGCTCTCCAGCAGGTCAGTCCCCAGCCTGTACTGGTGCAGGGTATTGTTCCTTCCCAGATGCAGGACTCTGCACTTGTCCTTGTTGAACCTCATGAGGTTCCTCTCTGCCCAACTCTCAAGCCGGTCGAGATCCCTCTGAATGGCAGCACAGCCTCTGGGGAATCAGCCAGTCCTCCCAGTTTGATGTCATCAGCCAACTTGCTGAGGGTACACTCTGTCCTCTCATCCCAGTTGTTGATGAAGATGTTGAACAAGATTGGCCCCAGAACCTGTCCCTGTGGAACTCCACTGGCCACAGGCCTCCAACTCAACTCTGTGCCATTGATCACCACCCTCTGGGCTCTGTCATTCAGCCAGCTCTTGATCCACCTCACTGTCCACTCATCTAAGCCACACTGCCTGAGCTTTCTGATGAGGATGTTGTGAGAGACAGTGTCAAAAGCCTTGCTGAAGTCAAGGTAGATGAGATCTGCTGCTCTCCCCTCATCTAGCCCTCGTTATGCTCTTGTAGAAGGATATCAGGTTGGTCAAATGGGATTTTCCCTTGGTAAATCCATGTTGACTCCCCCGATAACCATCTTTTCCTTCATATGTTTAGTGATGATTTTCAGGATGAGTTGTTCCATCACCTTTCCAGGGATGGAGGTGAGGCTGACCAGCCTGTAGTTTCCCAGGTTGTCCTTCTTGCCCTTTTTGAAGACTGGAGTGAATATACTTCAGCAAAATCTTTTACTTGGAGAAGTTTTGCCTTTTCTTGCACAAAGGCAGGACATTGCAGTGATCCTGACTTAAGTCACCAAATTGATGTGAAAGGCATTGTTATTGAAAGAGTTTCTTATATCTTTACAAGAAAACAACTCATTAGTGTCCATGATGCTGCACTGCCAGAATTTTCCCTGCCCTGGCAAAAAATAAAAAAAAACCAAACAAACCCAAACCAGACATCAACATACCTTTCAAGTACTTCAGAGAATTGTGTCTCATCTACCTTACCCCATGGAGCTTATTTTTTCACTGCCACTGCAGGAAGTTTTCACCTCCAGACTTCACGGGCGTATTAATAATTGAACAAAGCTCTCTGTGGTCTGGAGGAGAGAGCAAAAGTCACAGGAACTTGTTCTGTTGCCATTTCTGGTTTCCTACATGATGAATGACATTAAAAGCAGCTGATGAAAGACAAAGCTCTTCCAAGAAGCCAAGCTCCCATTTTGGTCACACATTCTGAAATCTCTCTACTGTATGCTGCTGTTACACAGGAGCATTGCTTGCGCCAGTCCATGGCAGTCTGCATCAGGACAAGTTTTATAATGGGCTCATTTTCTACAATCTGAAAGAAATAAAAAATATTAAAACATAATCAGAGTTCTTTTTTGTTTGTTTCAGAAATATCTGAATGCAAAAAGAATAGGAGCTTCACATTATCAAAACTGTCCAAATGAAATTTGTTAGACTGCTTGCTTCTCTGCCAGATAAAAAGAAGCATATGTTTAAGTGTATCTAATAAACTTCCCTAAATCTATCAATAAAGACCAGCATGTCTCAAAAATACTGATAGCACTGCTATGAGTGTGCCAGTGAGATACAAAAGGGTTATCATTGTTTCCGATCTATAGATCCTCTGAGGAACAAACTCTGCTTCTTGCACTTCAGAAACAAATTTCTTCTGCCCTTTCCCTGCCATTTCCCCAGTCCCTCATAAAGCAGCTCAGCAGAGGGCAAGATGCAGCCCATTATGTTTTAACAATGCAGCTCGTTATTATTTCTCTCTTTTCTTTTCATGACAAATGTCTGGCTGTTTAGGTGTCCATTCCTAGGAAACTGCCAGGCTTCAGAATATGTGTTCATTAAGGGCACAAGCCAGCTACCCTTTGAAGTTGATGGTACAGTTCCCCCCAGGTAAAAGGCCTATCCCACTAAGATAATAATTGTCCAGGTAAATTGTAGGTAGACTAAAGCAAGGGAGCCAGCCACTGAAAAGCATCTCAGCAGCTTGTAACAATACCTCTCTGTGGAACTGACATTTGGGGAACAAATAGCACCTGAAAAACAGTTTACGATTAATCTGTGTGGTAGTTGCAAAGCTACCCACTTCCAATTGATAGTAAGTACTAGATGGACTCCCAAGAGACACAAAATGCCCATTTAGTCTTTATGCAACCTTGGCTTTTCTGAGAAATCCCAACCCAAAAGTAGGGGAAAAGGTTTATTTTCTTTCTCATGGTTTCTTTGATCCAAGAACACTGTCTTGTACTGGCACACTGTACACTGTACTGAGTAGGAATTATAGATAGAGTGAACATCCCAGAATGAAAGATGGATACTACCAGTGGGGTAAAAAAAAAAAAAAGAACAAAACATGATTCAAGAGGCTTAATATATAATTTAAGCTATTCTGTGTCTTGGCATGAAATGTAGCTATTTCCCAGCATCAGCCGGATGTTCCCAAGGTGCTCAGGTTGCAGATAAAAATGTCCATATGTGCCTGTCACTGAACAACACAGGTTTAAAAGATTATATGATAAAACGGTGACCTGTGGTCAATCAGTAGTTATTTCTCTGAACAGGTCTACCTTGTGTGTGGTAGGAAGTAATATTAGAACTATTGCTTATTTTCTCAACTATCTCTAGGTGTCCTTTGCTCAAGTCTCTCTATTTTTGTAGCTAGAAAGTATATTCCCATTTTCTGCCTTCCTTTCTCTGCTTCCCTTTTCAATTAAGTCACTAAGAGCTTAAATTAAAGCTGAAAAATTATTTTTCTCATATTTAACCATATGTTTTAGCAAATCACATGATGCTAAGCAATGCTGGTGTTCTTTTGTTGAGACAGACTCTTTTTTTTAACAGCTTTTTGCAGGATTGGCAGTTTTCCTTAAAGTTTCACTGCAATTTTCCCTGCACTTTTTAAAGCCAAAAGTCAACTATATTAAAGCGGTCCAAGCCTAACCTGATACAGAGACCTATTTCATTGTTAGACTTCAGTTATTTCTTTCTACTCTAAAAAAAAAAATCAAACATGTAAAAAGAATAATCTGCCTCCAGGAGCCAGGGCAGACAGCGGAGTTTTGTCTTCCTCCAGCTCCCAGCATAGGCAGGAGATAGCATCTGTGTGCAGGAAGGTCCACATCCCTTACATCTTCTGTAACTCACAGCAGGAATGAATGAGGCCTCCAGATGAGAGCAGCCCCAACATCTGGCAGCCCATCTGTTACCTCCAGAACAGACTTTTTCTGTACATAATTACACATCAGACTCATTCCAATCTGTGGCTTACATGGTTCCATGTAGTGCAGCCAAAATTTGAAACTGACTCTAAAGAGAGACTTTTACATTTAGAATGAGACCTTTGGCTTCAATGTTAAGAATGTAGACACCTGATTTTGCAGATGGCAGTGTGAATATTCTTTTAATAGTATGTTATACTGTGTCATTTGTGTGGTTCAGATTTATTTTGGATCTTAAAACTCTGAGCCTACAGAAAAACTCATCAGACATAGTTGGAAATCTGCAAGTTATTTCCTACAGAAGAGCTCAACATTTTCTATTTAAGTCAAATCACTTGGATTTCAGGTGCCTAAATGCAAAACATTGATAGGCAATTTTTCAAATGTCTGCATTTTCAACACAAATTTTTAATTTGGAGGTTGACACAGAAGCTTTTTACAGGTGGCAAAACAAGATAGTGACAGCCAGGATGTAGACTGATGCTTATTTGTTTAATGGTTTTTGTTAAAAGATGGTGTCATTCTGTGTGCAAAGCTGTGGGACCAGCCCACAATAGATACTCTGCACTTTCTAAAATCTATCTCCTCGGGTTTTAATCAGTATGTGATAGTATTTTAATTATATTCTATACCTGCTAATCATATTTCTTTCCTATAAATGCACACTCAACAATTAGTTCTGGTTGTACGGAGTTTAAATAATGTGAACTCAGAACACAAAAGTGTAGTGAAAAAAAGCAGAAAGTCATCACAGTTCCTTGAGGATTTAGGAGTTTTTCCTGTCACAGTTAAATAACCAGGCTTCTACTTTTGGCACCTCTTTTAGATAGTGGGCAATTATCCAAGGCAGTTTCCAATTAGAGTGCTTTTAGCTCATCTAATTTGTAACTCACAAGAGAAGACATTGTGACATCAAACAAAATAATTGCAAACTTTCAGACCACATCTACTATACTGCAGTCTTTCTTTGGCCTCCTAATTCAAGAAAAACATCAATAAATTGAAGTAATTTCAGTTGAAGGTGATCAAGATGGAGCTGGGTCTGGAGCACTTAGCCTGTGAGGAGAGGCTGAGGGAGCCAGGCTTGTTCAACTTGGAATAGAGATGGCTTTGAGGGAGATCTGACAGCAGCCCACAGTGCCTGTGAGGAAGTCTTCAGGGAGATAAAGCCAAGCTCTTCACAGCAGTGCAGGGAGGGAAGGTAAGAGACAACAAAGCTTGGACTCAGTGTAAGGAAGAACTTTTTCCCCTGACTGCCTGAAGACAGTCTGAGAATTGCACTAGTTGCCCATAGAGATGGATTCTCCATCCCTGGATTTTTAAACCATCACTGGATGAAGCCCTGAGCAGCTTGGTCTGACCTCAGAGCTGACCCTTATGTGAGCAGGAGGTTGAACTGCACTAGAGTATGGTACTTTTTGAGAATTCTGGATATGAAAAGGACAACCATCACATTCAATACTCTAGAACTACAGGAGTATTTGGAACATTGTAGGAGCTTACAGAGAGGGATGTTTCAGTTTTCTGTGTAGTAGAAGGTATATCCTAAACTTGTATAAAAGCTGATCCTAAACAGTAGGCTTTAGTTATTATTTCTGTGAATTAAAAGTTACATTATTCTCATCTAAATCCCATTCTTGTGTAGTGAAACTAAGAGAGTGGAGAGTATCTGAACTCAGTGAAATAAGTAGTAGTGCTTCATATCTCTGCTTTGCCAGGGCAAAGTGAGAGAGTATTTTGTTAAGGGAGTCAATTAGTTCAGGTTGGCTGTCTCTCACTTTTGGTAGGATATACAGAAAAGTTAGGAATATCTCATGGTTAAAGACTGAGTTGAGAGAACGTGCACAGAACTTTGATTTCCATTGAGAGGCAAGAAGAATAAATTCTCTGTAAACACTTGCCTGAAAGTGGCCTCATTACGCCAGCATCAGGGCAGCCAGGTAAAAGTATGGTCCCATAGATCGTGGTTGAAATCCTTTCATTGAAATCCTCACAGCTCACTCAGGAATAGGGACCAGATGATTATCTCTGATTCTGCCTCTTCCTCCTGTTCTTGTGATGACTTTGGTTCACCTTCATCTCTCACTAAGCAAACTTTTTTTGGATTACTTCTTCTATGTAGGAGGGACAGATCCCAGCACAGGTTAGTTCTCTGGTTCAGCTGCAGCGCCTGTCACTGGGATTTGAGTAGCCACAGTGCCTGTTGTCATGGCAAGGGTAGCTGCAGTGCTTGTCATGAGGGTTGGAATAGCCACAGTGCCTGTCAGTCTGTTTTCCTTCCCTTCTCCCTGAGGGTGCTGCCTAATGTTAAGCAATGTTTGTTAGATGCTGGCCAGGGCCCAGCAGAGTGCAATAAGTTGTGCCTCTTTGGAATAGCCACAGCATTTTCCTTTTAAATATCCTCTCACTTCATTAGAGTCCTGCAGTTGTTTGTGAGCAAAGTTCCAAACTATGAGAGGTGAGATACCTGCCCATATTCTCCCACATGCCTTTCCACCTATGACTGTCCAGCCTTGGGGCAGATCTCTCAGTGGTATTATTAAAAAACCAAGATAACCCTAAACAAGACCTGAAACACATTGAGGGGACAGAGCAGTAAGAGCATGCTGGCTTGGACATCTCAAGGATATAAAAAATTCTCAAAGCTGTTGCAGTTAGCCTGAAGGAGAAAGGAGAGGTGAAAGGGTAGGAGAAAGTATCCTCTCCTGTCTTCCCCATGGATTGAGTAAGATTAGTAAGGAATTCCAAGAGAAGACACTGGATGTACAGGAGTGGATGTACAAGAGACCAGCTTAACCTCATGACCAGTGATGTAATCATAGAATCACTAAAGCAGGTTCACCTGATCACTAGATCAGGTCACACAGGAACACATCCAGGTGGTTCTTGAAAACCTTCAGAGATGGAGACTCCACACCCTCCCTGGGCAGCCTGTGCCAGGGCTCCCTCATCTGAACAGGAAAGAAGCTTTTCCATATGTTTAAGTGGAACTTTTTGTGTTCCAGCTTTTGTCCATTACTCCTTGTCCTGTCACTGGAGACAATAGGAAATAAGTGCTTCCTCATTCTCTTGACATACACCTTTTAAATACTTGTGTTAATCAAGGGCATCAGTGTCAATGAGTGTTTAATGAGACCTGTCCATGGAGGCCTCTTACCTACTCTACCTGATTTTTCACTTGTAGGGATACATTGTTTTTGGGCTTGTAGTATGTGGAACTTGACAATTAACCAGTTTTTTGGGCACTCCTACCTTCTAGAATGACATTCCTCCAAGCAGGTCTTTGAAAAGACCAAAGTTAGCTCTCCTGAAGTCCAAGGTTGCAGTCTTGCTGCCCTACCCCTTCCACACAGGATCCTGAAGTCACCGTCTCACAGTCACTGCAACTAAAGCTGCCACCAACATTCACATCCCCAGCCATTCCTACTTTGTTTGTTAGTACAAGGTCTGGCAGCATGTCCCTCCTCCATTGTATCGTAAGTCTATGTTACTTAGTACAGCAAAATGAGAGTCTCCATCCCTCTTCCAGAGGTGATGAACAGTACCACAGGGAATGCATAGTGTGTGTAAGAATTTACATAATGCCACCATGTGAACCAATAAACCAACATTGTGACTAGCAACTATTTAACTAATATAATAAACGCAGGTAACAAATTTGTTTTAACACACTCTGGTCAGATCTCTTGTTATCTCAAACCTTCAGGCCCCACGTTGGTTGCCACAAAGGACTGCCATGATTTAGTCTCAAATGGCCACTAAGCACCATGCAGCCGCTTGCTCACTCCTCCCCCTTTTGGAATGGGAAGGAGAATTGTAAGAAAAACGTCAAAACTCATGGGTTGAGATAAGGATAATTTAATGGGACAACGGAAGAAGATAAAAAAGAATAATAACAATAATGCTAATTAAAGAATAGTGATTTTCAATGCAATTGCTCACCACCCAGAACCTGATGCTCAGCCCACTCCCAAGCTCCTTCCTCCCCCTGGCCAGCACTGAGCATCACATCATGTGTTTTCAAACATCCCTTTGGCTTATTCAGAACAGTTATGTTGGCTATGCTCCCTCCCAGCTTCTTGTGAAAATTAACTCCATCCCAGCCAGACTTAGGACATGATGCGCTCAGGGCAACAGCAATTACATTAATTGGATCTTCATGGCCATCACAGAGATCTGTTAGTGATTTCCATATCTGATTTTCTCTATAGCTTAGGTGCTTGTATTTGAAACATTACAAGCATGAGTATTACTGCACTGATGTGACTGTGCTTGATCTGACTGGTGCTAGTGTATTTGTGTTTGCTGCTGTGTACATGGCTGTACCGACAGTTGCCAGAGGGATTGGATTGCCCTTGTCTGATAATTTCACCTGATCATGGACTGATGTTCAGCTGGCTTTGGACCATTTTAATTGCCAGCACACTGGCTCTTGAACTGACCATCTTGTCTGGTTGCTGGCATTGTATAGTGTTTGTCTCTGCCTATCAGATCTTCCTCATTACCTTCTACGATAATATTCAGACAGAAAGTCCTAGGAACTCTTCCAGCTAATCCCCATTTTGGCTGCTGACCAAATAAGGCTTTATATGACACAACTGTAATTGCTTCATTTGTATGGTATTGATCTGCCATTAGGCAAAACACAAGCCAGCATTTCACTAAGGCTCCAGTTTTGCAGTATTATTTATTGTTTGCATTGCAGTTGAAGCTAAAGTTCCCAACTGGGCAATGGACCCCCTGTTTTTTCTCTCAGTCTCTGCTTCTAGTTAAAACAATGAACTTCAAAGTGCTTGCCTCATGACTAGACCAAAGCTTAAGAAACCACTTCTTAGCAAGAATCTTTCCATTTATTGCCTTCCTTCTAATCCATCTTTATGAAAAACATCATTATGAAGTCACAAAGAACCATGTAGAGTTAATGGAAATCTCTCATGACTCTTCTTAGTCTAAGCTTAGGACTGACAACAGTGTATCAGCTGTGCAGATCTTATGAAGTAGTGGTGTTTTTTCACACAACAGGAAAAATCAAACATTCATCCTGATTTGTCAGTGTTGCCAATGCTTTTTACATAGTGGCCGTGTTACAGTAATAACTTGTGGACATTGACGTCAGTGAATGAATTCCCTCAGAAGCAAACTGCAGTCTTGCCCTATAGCTTTCCCATCTGGAGTTGCTTGCTTTACTATGAAGGAAGTAATGGATGAGCAAACTGTTTGTGTAACAGCAGTTTCAGTACCATACAGTATGCCAGCGTCATTTGGTTTTGTGTTTATTTCATGCTTCAGTCTCATTAAGGTGAGGCTAGGGCATGGTAATTGAAAGGTCTAATCAGGCAGGCAAAGGTTGGTGCTCACAAGGAGAACGGTTCAGGTTGTGCCAAGGGAGGTCTAGATAGGACATTGAGAAGCACTTTTTCACCAAGAGGGCTATTAAGCATTGGAACGGGCTGCCCAGGGTCGTGGTGGAGTCACCATACCTAGAGATATTCAAAAGACACATAGATGAGGTGGTGAGAGATATGGTTTATTGGCGGGCTTAGCAGTGTGAAGTTAGTGGTTGGACTCAGTGGACTCAATCACTCCAACTGCAGTGATTCTATGATTCTATGCTTCATTGGAAACAGCGCCTAAAATAGTGGATTTGTTTCTAAAATAAAAATATAGACATTCATAGATTCATAGAATAGTTTGGTTTGGAAAGGACATTTAAAGCTCATCCCTGTGCAATAAGGAGAGAAATCTTCCACTAGATCAGCTTGCTCAGATACTCATCCAACCTGACCTTGAATGTTTTCAGGGAGGGGAAAGCTATTGCCTCTCTGGGCAACCTGTGGCAGGGTTTCACCACCCTCATTGTCAAAAATGTCTTCCTTATATCTAGTCTGAATCTATCCTTTTTTAGTTTAAAACCATAACACCTTGGCCTATTGCAACAAACCCAACTAAAGTTTGTCCCCATCTTTCATATAATCCCTGTTTAAGAATTGAAAGGCTGCTTTAAAGTCTCCCCAAACTTTTCCCTTCCCCAGGCTGAACAACTCCAACTATCTCCACTTTTCCTCACGGCTGAGGTGTTCCATCACGCTGATCGTTTTTGTAGTCTCCCCTGGACCAACAGGTCCATCAGTTCCACAGGTTTCCTGTGTTGAGGACCCCACAGCTGGAGGCAGCACTGCAGGTAGGGTTTTAAAAGAGCAGAGGGGCAGAATTGCCTCCCTTGACATGCTGGACACACTGCTTTTTATGAGTTCCACTGAATCTGGCTACTCCCTGAACTCCTGAGAAAAGCAATAGCAGTAAATTCTGGGTTTTTTTTTTTCCTGAGTTGCAGCTGCTGAGAAGGTGGCAAGAGGGGTATTTTTCTCTCACTGTGGCTCTATCACTCAGATCCCTATCACTCAGTCACCCTGACAGGAGTTAAGTGCAACTCATTTTGTAAAGCTCTTCTCTGAGGCCATCTCAGAAATATTAGCTAGGATGGAGGACTTCTCTAACCTTTTATGGGGCATTTTAAGCTGAAAACAATGTGCAGAGATGCTCAGTTGAGCATCTTTACTTGTAGAAGGTACTCCTGATACTTTTTTATAATTTCTTAATCTGACATCACAAACTAATCAGTTGCCATTATGAGGTCTTGCTGCTTGCAAGGAGGAAAATATAGCAACATATGAGTAGAGTAACAGGAGAAGACTGTGGGAAATAGGATTCATCTTACTCATTGTTATATGTACATAGAGGGTGAGATTTGGCTTTACATAAATGAAAAATTTGAGAAGTCCAATAGTGAAACCTCCTCAAATATTGCCAAATTTGAATCAGTGTCCAAAAATGCCAGATATGTTCAATATTACATTAAGAAAGATCTCGGGTTTATGATGTTAGCTGCCCTACTACCCAATCAATAGAGCATACATTTAGATATCACATTGAGTCATGGAGCTCCTTTGGAATCAGAAAACCTAAGTTTTGCAGTGAGTCCAACAGGATATTTTATTTCTCGTGATTTGTAGTGATGGTCAGCAATGAGTCCTGACTGTTTTGAGAGGTCACAATAATATTCCTTGTGGGGATAGGTGATTCAGTCTAGGGCTGGGTCTTCCTGTGCAAGAAAGCTTTGAAATGCTCGGTTGAAGGCACAGTATTTCTGCCACTGCTGGGAAATGTTGAATGGAGTGAAAAATTAGAAGCTACTGAGACAGCTGCCACCTGTTTTGTGCTGTAAGATTTTTTTACACTTCCTCCTGTGTTGGGTGGCCAGAACCTGTGATCTTAATAGGTTTTCCAGTAATCCACCAGTGATATCAAACATATTGAGATGGATGTAAAGAAGGAATAACTTTCTAAGCCATAAGGAACTACACCCTACTTCTATTCAGTAAGCACTGAGGAACAGCCAAGAGAGATACATTTTTTTTTCCTAGTCTCATTCCAGGTGAAAACAGTCACTGTGACATTCAGAAACGTAAATTTTAAATGCCTTACAAAGATATCTAAGGTAATGTGTACAAGAAAATGTAAATCTACTGGCCAACATCAGTAATGATTAATAATATTTTCAATCCTGTTAAAATTAAGTAATCCATTCCATCATTTGTGCAGACAGCAAACTGCAACGTTTGGCTTTTTCTCGTGGATGGAGTGACGTAAGGAGTCTCAGTGACTTGTGCCTGGATAACATAGCATAATGCCATTTAAAGAGACCTGCAAGTCTAGATAGGAGAGGAGAGGGACAGCATGAGATGAGGTAGAGCTTGCTGCTGTGGCCCCTACCACAAGCTATTACTTTCTATCTCTCAGCAGTGCAAATCCAATGCCGGTGGAACCTCTGCCTGGCACTGAACCCCTACCTCTCTGTGCCAATATTAACATTTTCTCTCTGTTGGAGGACCCTAAATTTAGGAGTTACTGGAGAGGCAGGTGAAAGAGCATCCAAACGCCCTACTGAAGCAAAACCATGAGTCAAGATCAGCTTCACCTGAGCTGTAAAAGGCAATAGGCTTTCTGCCAGCTGTGCCAAAGGTGAATGTTACCCCATCTAAATGCATTAAGTATTTCAGGGTCATGTATTTTAAAATGCTCATTTTACACATGTCAGATTTTAGAATATTATTGTAAGTGCTTTCAGCAGAATCAAATGCATAAAAACCATGAAGGGGTCAGGATTCTTAATGTTTCTGATGCAACTGAAGTTTGAGGTAGTTGGCAGTGGGCTAAGCTTATCCTCAGAGCAATTCCTGCAGTGTGGAGACAGGGTTACACCAGTGCTCAGACACTTTTGAAAAATCCCACTCAAGCCTTTAAAACATATATTTTGGGTTGCAGGTGCTGGACTGCAGCAGCGTATTCACATAATCCTGCTTATCCTGCAATCAGCAAGAAAAACAGTACTTTGAAAAGTGGTACTGCTCAATGAGAACAAGATCAGGCACTTATTAGCAAAAATTAAAACACTGTAGAGTTGGGAGAAACCAGCGTTTCTGATGCTACTAAAGACTATATACTGAACCAATATGAATAGTTACTCTAGGGACAATTTTGTGTGTTTTTTATTTACAGCAAAACTTTGTCTAAAGCATAGAGAGAGGCTGAGTTGCCTGCCCAGGTCAATGGCTGTTGTTTTTACATAAGCAAAATATATACTTAATTGCTTATGCCAAGAAGTGTTTGCATACTGTAATTGGAATATCTTGCTGTAAAACAGCTTTCAATTTATATAACTATTTTTAACTACACTCATCAGCCCTCTAGCTGGTGTAAATTGTCAGAACTTCTTTGAATTCAAAGTAGCTATGGCAATTTTTAGCAGCAGCAGTTCTCCCATTAATTGGAACTCCTGCTGATCCTCAAGGTGTCAGTTTGGCTCATATTTGTTTACAAAGCTCAGTTCAAGTAACTAAGCTGCATGCTTAGGATATACACAGAAGCTGCAAATGCTCAGTGCCCCTGGAAATTAACCATCTTATTTGGATGGCTAAGTGAAGGATGTTATACTTATTTTAATTAGCCACAACTTGAGCACTGCTTTACATTTTCCATCTCTAAACAAAGGATAACAACACGTATACACTTAGTAAAAAATTATTCTTATAAATTTTTCAATGTCTTTGAAAAAGCCTGATTTCAAAGTTGGCCCTTTGTCATTACAATTTAGGTTGTTTTTCTTGGAAAAATGCTCTTGCATTAGCTCTCCTCTTTACTATTTGCATTATTGATCCTTTAAACCTTCTGAGTATTTAATGATGTCAGCTTTGGCTACGTCTTCCTCGTTCACTGAGTGCTTCTTTCATTCCTAATTTATTAAACATATCCAGCAAGTGCCATGCAGCTTTACGCTTAATTTCTCTTGATGAATTGTCAACCACCTTTAAACTGCACTGCGTTTGTGTCATGTGAGAGTCTGCCATCAGCACTTTTCCAAACATGATTAAAATAAACAGCCCAGAAGATAGGCAGGTTTAAATGTTTTCCTTGGTGAGGTCTCGTATTAATTTTTCCCATTTGAAATTATTTGAAGGGATGATATGAATGAGTGTTAAATATGCACCTACTTGTGTTCCACTCAGTGCATCTGAGACAGATCCTCTGCTGCATCTGGGAGGCATTAGGCTGTGCAGTAAGGGGAGGCTGTCAGGCAGCTGTGACCTCCTCTTCCCAAGCCACCTGGGCAGAATTCTCTCTCTAGAGAGTAATTTAGATTCCTATCACTGAAGTAAGGTCACTGAACTCAGCTTCACTGGGCTCTCTCTCTGCCTTGTCCTGAGGGAAGACCCACTCTGGCCTGCGCCCAGAGCCCCAGGGGGCTCATCTGGGAGAGCTACATCGGGGAGGAATGTCCACAGTGCAAGGAAGAAAATGAGCTTTGAGTCACTTGAGACACACCAATTGCCAACACATCACTGGCTGTGACTACGTGGTCTTGGGAAAGCTTGTTGTGTCAGTGAACTCCTGTGGTGGCACCGCCTCATCCATGGCTTCACTTCCCCTTATGCAGTAGTTTACTGATCTTTGCAGGCACTACTTACAAAGGACTATATGTACCACAGAGTTATATGGCAATGTGGTCATGGATTTTACTGGAATAAAAAGCAAAACCCAGTATTTTTCCAGTTGGTCCATACCTCACATATGGCTCATCTGTGGTGCTCCGATCATGTAACAGCCAAGTACTCTTTGTTTGAAGTTTGCTGTGTGCTCAGAGAACCTGAGGTTAAACAGAGGTAGCATCCCTCTGTGAAACATGCTAAGTGGCTGACCGATTTCTGAGGCTTTCAGATCCTTGTGGGAAGGATTTGTGAAAAGCCTTTTAGAGGGCACAGGGTCTCTGCTTCTGCCTCAGTAACTGCAGTGGTGGCACCAGTGATTCTAGGACAATGGGCTCTGCAGTATGGCTGTGGTTTAAACCAAGCTGTCTCCACATACATAGAGACCCATTAATGTCAGTCATATTATCTTCACACTTCCTGCTTGTTCATTATTTCAAGTGAACAACATTGCCAACAGTAAGGAGTGAAACAGCAGTGCCGCCGCCTGTAAGGATAACAGCAAAACTTCACCGAGAATCCAGGGAAGTACTGAGGGAAGTATTTTGCAATCTAACGTGCCAGTTACACAGAATTTATGAGACTAAGTTCAGGAAAAGGATTCGGGAAAATGTCAAAGCTGTTTAAATAGCTAAGACATTTAAGTTTTCCTGGCAAAACTGCTGGTTACCTAAAAGACTGTTATTAAATGCTCTCAGTAGAGATCCTGCCGTCTTGTAATGAGTCCTTAGGGACCTGTCTGTGCCTTTTCAACATTTAGCATTCAAAATGAGGTATTCTGAGACCTGGCTTCATGGAGGAGGTCTGCTTTGCTGTGTGTGCTCAGGCCAAAGCTGAGTTCTCTGAATTATATTCATTAGTGATGCTGCTGATATGTGATGCTTTCCATGAGCCACTGCTTCCAGAGATGCTGGGAGCTGAAAGACTGAGGCAAAAAAGAAGCTATGTCTGAGACTGTGGATAGTTATTCACATTTAATCAGGCTGGAGAGATCCCATTGCATGTGTTTAAGCTCTGGGCATTAGGATATGAAAACAGGCTTGATCTTACCATGTCAGGATGCATTTATTGGTTAGTCTCTGGTTGAGAGATGATGAGTTGCTGTGCTGAAATAGGTGCTTAAAGTGTTGTGTTAGGCAGAATTTGGTGCCTCCTGTCATGATGTTCCCCTATGACTGTCTCAAATTTCCAGCAGTGGCCATGATATTTGCCACAGTGGTCGCTAGCTTGGGCATCTGTCTTATTCCCCCATGGCTCAGGGACCTCTGTGTGTCTCTGTCAGCCTTGGAAATGCCCCTCCTGTTGTTGAGCCTCTAATTGCTTGGTATCACAGTGTCGTATGCCACAGCACTCAGGTCGCTTGTTGAATGCCTGCCTCAGTGCATCATACAGGTTGAAGTCCAACAAATGGATTGTCTTTCAACCGTTGCTGTGACCCAAACTCACTGGAAGTCAAAGCATATGTCTTTGCCAGCTTCCTTGGGCTTCAGGCAAGCACCTTACTGCTATTCTGTTGGGTAGCAAGAGAGGTATTGCTATCTGGAATCGTAGATGTTATTTTGCAAGGGGCTGGGTCATTGAACTGTCATCTGCCTGTGAAGTTTTATCTTTTGCTGCCCTTGAAAGGCCTATTGGCAGTTGGCACAAATAGGTGCTTTAAAAAGAGAAGTGACATTGATTGTTTTTATCTGCTTATTCCTATTTATTTATGGGAAGATAGAAAGTGATTTTAAATGAGTAAGAATGATTTAATTCTCATCAAGCTCTTTATATAGTAATTCTATAGGCAGCTTTAAAAAAACAGGTGTAATCCATACATTGAAATCACTGTCCATGAAAGAACTGTGAAGTAAGGTACCACTGTAATGCAAGGGGAGCAGTTTTGGCTGTACTGCCTTGACTATTGCATACAAGGACTTGTTTTCTTCTGAGCAATGGAGAAGGCAGGACTGTATAGTGACAGCAAGGATTAAGAGTCAGATATTAAAGTGCTTGCCTGCTCTCTTCTCTTCCCTTGCTCTTGCAAATATTTCAGTTCTTTTATTGGGGAAGACATTGTTCTTTAGTGGGACTCTTGACTAAGTGTGGTATTGAGGATGCAGTCTTATTTTTTTATGATGAAAGAATGCTTTCTGCCATGGATAGTCAAGTTCCAAAATGCCTTCCATGTGGCAGAATGAATCACCATCTAGCAGGAGTATGAGTGATCTAGCCTGGCTCTGAGGTCTCTGGTATACAATTTTCAGCGTAGTCACTATTGCATCTCTCAGGATCTCGATTGCAATATGTCTGTGGGAGCTAGAGCAGTGTTGAGCAAAGGTTCTCTTGTGTTTTGCTGACCAGAAGGAAACTATTTATTTCCTCATGTTGAGGTGGACCTGGATAACAAAGCGACAGAGAAAGCAGTGTGAAACTATCCTGGTTTTACATGGCCTACTAGACATGAACAGGACAATAATGTATTACATTTATAAACAATACGGTTTAATTTCAGAGCAATGATTGCAGCTTAAATCCACATTTACTTCTTCATCCTTTTTATTTTTATTTCTCTATTGTGCTGTGAAACTGTCTATGGATATGGCTAATAACCCAGCTAAATAACCCTCTCATGAATGGGTTTAATTTATTTATTTATTGCTCCAAGATTACTATCAACCAGCTGCAGCTTCTCTAAATGACTGTGGGTAAATTTTCCTTTATGATCTTTAATATTTTGAAAGATGAATTGAAACATTTGGCAAGTGAGAAAGCCCTTTCCCTTCTACATGGAAATTAAACATGAAAGTTTAGTAGGCAAAAACGAATCATGTAGGGTTTTTTTTTTAATTCATCTTAAAATATCCAGATAAAAGTCAAAGTAGACATAAACTTGAAAAGCTTGGGAAAAAATGTAAGTTATCAGTTAACATCTTCATCCAAGGTAAGATAAAGATCAAAAAAAATCTTTCTAAGGATTTTTCTAAGGACTTTGTCCAATTCAGTGAGCTTTAGTGTTCATACTTGAGAGACTACAGTTTAGAGGAAATAATATGAAGATACTTTTACAGACAGACTGGTTTATAGGGCTTCCCATCTGCTCAAAAATAAGACTCTGCTTAAGTGGCTCTTGAATTGAATGTTGGTGATATTCTTCGAGATATGTTTCATTTTCCATGGGACTTATCACTCCCATTCGCATCTATAGCTCTGACAAAGCAGCTTTTTTTGTTATTGCTTACCCAGTGTCAGAAGTAGACATAGCAGAATTAAATTAGAGCTTGATTCGGTACCTGTTGAAAGGAGACTTTGTAGACAACAGGCTCAAGCTATACATTGAAGTCATTTCCAGAAGAGGTACTGTTGCTCAGTGTCAAATATGTAATGTTTCTATAGGGTCATCTTTCATTTATGACTCAGTCCCAATGTCCTTACAAAGGTAAAATTTGCATTTAGCATACTGGAAATTTGTCTGGAAATTGGCAAGGCTGGCCACAGAGCTACCTTTCTGAGTGAGGCAAACAGGCCAAATGCATAAGCTTTGTAACTGAAAGCTGAGTAGGAGTATTCTGTAGTAAATATGAATGATTCAAAAGCAATTGCTTCCCAGAACAAAAGGGACAAATGAACAATTTCATTCTGATTTTGCAATTGCTCTTCTCCCTCTGGAGTGTGAACCGTAATTAGAGCACTTACACAAAATCACATTTGTCAGCCTGGCTGCTAAATTCCCATGAAAGCTTCATCCACAAGGAGCTGTCTGTTATACTTCCACTACAGCCTGCAGCTCTCATTTTCTCTTTCAGGGTCAGACAAGCAATTGCTTTGTCTCTATTGAAAATTTCATATAAAAGTAACTACAGTGAAGCTAGGTAAAGTCAGATCTACATACAAACAGTTTCCAAACTTTGTGAACAGCCATCAGAGATCTGTCTCAGTTCCAGCAAGAGCTATATGAAAAGCTGTTACCAGAAGACAGTGAAGGTGTGTCCTGAAGTTTGTCCCCAAAACAGACCAATTGTCAAGAGCACTCCGTGAGCTGTGAAATGCCATTGTCTGTACCCACCTGCCAGGAAGATACCTCTCCTAATGTGTTAGAGGAGTTTCTATCCTAAGACCAGAGACCAAACATTTCTAGAGAAGGTGAATCATAAGCCCCAGTGGCTTCTGGCGCCATAAAATCTGATGGATCTCTGCTGCCAGATGATCTCTCTTCCTCAGCCCTTCTCCAACTGCTCTGAGGGTGTTGCATCTTCTCAATAATTGATGAAGGGAAGATGCCACTGACAGACATAACTCTTACCAAATCCCACTCAACCTTGATAGACAGATTTTGATAGCATTAAACAAATTCAGACTGAGAAACAACATCCTTCTCAACCACATATTGTCCTTGAAGGGCAGTGGTTAAGCTATTGGCACCTAGATACTTCTTTCCCTTTGGAGACAAATGGTGCTTCAAGGATATGGTGCTATGGCTTCATAGGCCTCTCTGCAGGTCCATAGCAAGCCTGGGCAGACACTCACCAGAGAGAGTGTACTAGCACTAGGGATCTCTGAACATGAAAAGAGGAAGAGAAATTTTATTATTATGAAATTGTAATAAACATTGATGTGGTTGTGCACCACTAGAATAAGTGACCCTTGAGACTCTTTGTAACAAAGATAAGAAGTTGTACACTTAAACAAGTGCAAAGGCTCCTTGGGAGCCCCTGAAGGCTGCATAAATGCCTTGGCAGATTTCTTGTCAACTCATTTTAAAATGTCATGTGATGACTATAGTTCCCCATCATAAATCCAGGTGCCTTACATTTGGGGTTGTATAGTAATCTATACTGTCTACCCTCTGCTATCCAGTCTCAGTTTTCTCTGGATACCTAAAGAGAAAACCTCTGAGCACACACAGAAGCAACCTCATCCTAGGACTAGCTATGTCTCTTTCTTGCCTGAGTTCCAGTGCACTCCCAGCAGCTTTCAGATCATGCAGAAGCAGTGATTCCGTGCTCCATGTTGGCAAACTCTTCTACCTGAACAGATCCAAAGTCTCTCTCAGGGATTCATCTGAAAAAAGAGCACTTAAACATGAGCTGGAGGACATGAGGTTCACAGAGCTCCTTTCAGGAATTTGTCTTTCATCCAGTGGCAACATAACATGTGTAAACCCTCCAGGAAAGTTTTCAGGACATATCAACTTCCCCCTTATATCTCAGCACCCAGGAAATGGGCTAGGTTTGGTCTTCATACTGCCCGAGCTTCTGCTTGGCTGCCCTGTCTTCAGGTTTCCCCAGAGAAGATGCATCTTCTTGCCCCACACCTCAGGTGCCTTCCGGACAGGAGACACGGTACTCTCTCTCCCAGGACAGTAGTCCCTGGAGCCACGGCACTAAGCTAGGCCCCAGCTCTTGCATTTCAGATAAGCCTCTACTGTGCAAAGGGAGCAGGACTCTAGAGCCTGCGTCCCAAATGACAGTGTGCCCACAGCAGATCAAGAAGCTTCAGACAGACAGAACTCAATAGCATCTCTTTTTGCACTGTTTTCTGTGACTGGCTGTAGACAGCATCACAAGTTAACAACCAAGCTGTTAGGCTCCTCTGCTTCACACTGCCTGTTTCTGGAACCCTGGCCCATAGATTGCGTGGGATCAGCCTGAAATGCTGTGTGTCAAAACTTCCTGTGACACAGTGACTGGAAGCAGCTAGCATAGGTCATCTAGATCTTGCCTCTTTAGCATACGGGAAAACATTTTCCCATCTGCTTGAAAAATCAGCCTGGGCCCACACTGAACATGCTCTAAATATAGATTCAAATAAGTTTGTGTAAAACATTTGTAATTCTAGGCAGAATTTTATCATCACTTTGCAAAAACAGTTTTGGTTGGTTGATAGAATTTTCTCTTTCATATTGAAGCCATTCTGAAAATCATTTCTACACTGGAAACACATTTTTCACATTTGAGAGTAACCACAAGGGCTTTGAAATCTGGAAATGAGAGGTTTATTTAGTGTGTGGATCAAGCTTATAAACAGCTTAAGTCCTCATTCCTTCTAACATCTTAACAGCTGTGCAGTTTCTTACAAAATATGTTTTATCGTTTCAAGAAATGCTGTTAACCTCGCAGTTTTAAAACTGAATGAACAAGGCCTCTTGGACAAATTGAAAAACAAATGGTGGTACGACAAAGGAGAATGTGGCAGCGGGGGAGGTGACTCCAAGGTTAGCCTCAATGTCACCAAAAGCGGGTAAACAGTATGTAAAGTAATTGGTGCATCTGCTGGGGTCTTACCTGCACCAAAACAGCTTCACTAGCAGCACAGCACTGCTGCTACCTGCAGTTGAAATCTAGGTGTATGCAATTACTGTCAAAGCAAAAATATTTGCATTTGGGAACTCATAAGCAGTCTCTGCTGTGAGATCTATCACCAGTTTTCAGAAGCCTGCATCTTGTGAAACCATGATCAGCCTTTTACAAGCTTGCTCTTGTGAATGGGCAGTTTGAAGCCTTCAGGAGCAAATACCAGCACAGGCCTTTTTCTCTATATATAGCACTACCCAAAATATTTTTCGGTGACAGAAGAAGAAAAGGATGAAAATAAGTGTGACCGTGTCCTAGCAGTAGTCTAATGCATGGTCCACGCTCAGGGATCCTCTATTGACACAAACAGTACTGGTACAAATTGCAATTTTCAGATGAGTCTCCAAAATAGGAGGACAAATTTCAGCTAAAATGTCTTCATGCTGACATTTCCTCATATCTTACCAGCAAATTGAAATCCATGGTGGTTCCCTAGGCAGAATTTATAAGACTTTACTAGACAGGAATTTTAGGCTGAGGTGATGACACCTTATTCTTCCTGCATTTCCACATCTTCCACATGGCCAATGCCACTACTTCTTTGCCTTCTCACAGCTTCCTTTTGGGAAACTGCAATGTGCTGAAAAGAAGCAAAGATGTGGAAGGGGAAGGTGGTGAAGTGGAGAGGGATGAAGCTATTAAAAATACCCCTTCCATGCCCAGCAGCATGTTGTAATATTTATTTATGTGCTTGTGTGTGAACAGTATATAAGAGACTTCTGCACAGGTAACTATGCAGGCACAGAGCTAGAGAGATACAGATTATCAAATTTGACTGATTTCTCGTACACAGGTTATGTAGCTTTCTTTACAGTTGCCTACATATATATTTTCTTTACTATTTTCTTCCCTCCTTTAGCCCTCCTGCTCTTTCATGCTGTGTCCTAGCCTCAGGGACCATCCCTTGGGCTGTTCTGCACTCACCCAGAACTGGTCTCCTAATTCTCTTCACTTTCCCTTAGTCCTGCTGCTCTACCTATTCTTTCCCCACTGCTCTGCTCGCCAGCAGTCACAGTTTCAAAAATGGTCTCTATTTTCTCTTCCAAAGTGCTAAGGCATATTAGACCTGAAAGCACGTCCCTACAAGTGGAGCAGATGCCAACTTCTTCTGAGAAAGTTGACAAGTGTATGATAAATCTCCCACATTGCTACTATTATATGCTCCACCCAAGCCTGAACTTTTGCATTACTGGGGGGAAGGTGTGTTTAATTATTTTTTTAATGTCACAAGCAGGGATTCACATCATTAAAATACAATCCTCACAAACCTGCTGAGGTTGAAAGGTGAGATAAAAGCTAGGCAGCACACTAAGGATGCTTTCAACTTATTATCTGATTACCAGTCACTGGTGCTTTGAGTCACCAAGCAGGAAAAAGGGAGCAGCTCATGGCAGAGGGATGGGCAGGGTGTCACCAAGGAAATGTCTGGAAGTGCTGAAGGAGCAAGTTTGGTGTGATGGCAAGTGACAGAAAAAAGTTTAAAAAAGTAGAAAAGAAAGGCAAGGAGTGCAGTCCATGGAGGAACAGGGAGTATCTGTGAATGCAGGAAAGAACATATTGCCAATGGAAGTGAACAACAGGTGACACACGTAGTTCAGGATGCAGTAGAAGATATGGTGGGCAAGGCAGTGTTAGAAAAGGATGGAGAACATGATGGAGCTTAACCTGTGGTCCTAGGACTATATACAACCTTCCAGGAGCAGGCATTCAACCTTAGGCACATAATGGTGATGAGCAGACATGACCATGCTGCTCAGGTTCTGCACTGCAGCGGCACCTGGTCTTGTTTTTTAAACTACAGCCACTCCAACTCCCCAGAGTGTCAGCCGTTTATCATCTACAAAATGCATTTCCATGTTCAGGAAAAATCTTGTAGGATCAAGTCAATTAAAGTCAATGAGACTCTTTCTACTGAATTAATGGAGTTCTAAATGTTTTAATTGTGTATGTTAGCAAATGATCATTAGCAAAGCAACCAGGACACCATGCACTGTTGTTGAAAACCTGACAGCTACCAACAAGTCCTGAACTAAGCTCTTAGGCAACTTTAGCAGATGCTTATGACTGCATGAATTTAAAAAGAACAAACCCTGAGTTTTGTTAGCAGCTCCAGTCCAAATTACAGGGCTTCCTGCTGTCATGAACAATAAGAATATCATTTTCTCCTGAAACGAATATAAACACCTGGGACTTCTTTGATAACTGTGCCATTAATATTTGAGAGTTCCTAGTCAGAATATAAGAATAGACCCAGAATAACCCTTCATGATAGTACAGAGGACTACAGAAATCAAATTGTTGCATGAGAACTCAGCAGTTCTCCAAAGGTTTTTGTTGCTCTGTAAAACAAGATTTCTCCTACCTCCACTCTGTGCTCTTAGAAGATCATCTCTAGTCTCCCCATTTATTGTTCCCTTTAAGGACCATTCTTCCTAAATTCAGAAAGGCAGTTTAGAGAGCTGCAACGTGAGCCACCTGTGATTTAGTGATGCCAGTAATTAAGTCATTTTTTTAAGATAAAACTTATGTCTCCAAGTCGTTTAAGTGCTTTTGAAAGTATTACCTCAGATCTGCCATCATCAGTTCATATGATGAATGGGGAGGTATTTGGACACAGATTCTGCCACTCTGCTCCATTGTTTTTATAAAAGTGTGAGTGGAAGGAATCTGTGCTGATGGAGCTCTCTTCCAGTCTCTGCTGGTAGCCCTCAGGTGGCCCTTGTTTTTCATTCAGTGGGTGAGACTGACCTTACACTTAATTAACAGCTCAGCCATGAGTGAGTAATAGAAATGCTCCTAAAGCATACTCATGAGTGCATTTTTTAAATCCTTGTCTAACAAAATTCTGTATTGGTTTCAGAATCACTCAGTATTATAATTTAAATGCTAGAATTAGCCATTCATTGCCCTAAATGCAACCAGATTAGAACTTCATTAATGCCATTTAAAAGCACTGTGATTTTGCTGATATTGCTAGCACAAGGTCCAGTAGCAAGGCTCTTAAAAAGCAACCCTTCCAACAACGAGGGATTGATGACAGGATAGGAAGAAATAAGTAAGCTGCAAGAAGAGGTAGAAAGGCTTAGAACATGACGACAAGGTAGAAAACCAGTGTCCCTACACCCACATCATGCTATGGCACCATTGACTTCAGCAGGTGGGTGAAGAATGTAGTGTCACACACACACAGTTCTGCACTATGGCTACAAGGGACAATTTTTTCTCAATATAGAGGGTACTAAAAGGTAATTTTAGTTGCTGCTTCTCATATATTGTCCTTTCAAGAATTCAAGTGAGATGAATCCCATTAATATATAACAACAAAGATTCTCGACAGCTATCCATTTGAAAAACTACACTGTTTTTCACAAACTGCCAGTTTACTCTAGTTGATGATGTAGCCCAATGTTAGTAATTCAAGAATCACAAACTGCTTTAAAAAAAATTAAAGCTATAGTCATTTCCCACTGTACCAATGTACCAATATCAAAGATACAGGACTGAACTTGAGGGGAAGTTTAATCCTAAATGCTGGATTTATCATGACTTAGGTACGTTGCTCTTGCTTATGTACAACAGACCCCACTGATTTTTAGTTTCTACCCCCTTTAATATCAGTGGGACTATTAATCCACTGATTGTGTAAACAGTGTAGTGAAAGTTGTAGACTCTGAGTTCGTGACTGACATGATAAAAATTATACTTTTCAAAGGATATTTTCAAAGAAAGAAAAGTTGCCTGGATAAGCAACTTGCCTTGAAAGCCAATGCAGTCTGGATATTCAACCTGTAGGGGAGTTGTTGAAATTCTCCTGCTGCTAAAATGAAAAGCCAAATAAAACAAAGCCTAAAACAGGTGAAAATTCACTACACCTACAATCCCTCAGAGGGACTGCAACCAGGTTGCTGTTCTGAAAAGTGTAAGCAAAAAACTTTCTTTTCCCCTCTGCAGCCCCTCAGTCTGGGCCATGGGCATTTCCCATCGCAGCTCACTGATTTGAAGTGGGACAAAAACCCTGTAAAAATCTTTGCATTTAAAGAAATTTTAAATAATTTAAAGTTTAATTTTGCATTTAGCTCAGAGTGCATCTCCCTCATCACAGCTAGGATTGCCTGAGGGGAACTGTAAAAGACACGTCATGTTGCATTCACATGGCCTCACTAGGGCAGGTGAGAAAGAGGGGAGCCGAAGGACAGGTTTCCCACCTTGATTCAGAACATGTTTCAGCAAAAATGGTGGAGAGGAGACACAAGGGCCTGGCCTTGGACACATGGCTGGCTGTGTTTCAGTGTATTTCAGCTGTATTTCTTTGCTGGCCATTGCCATTGCATTCAGTTGTATACTGAGGATAGCGTGGCAATTTTAAGCATGAAAGTGAAAACATGAGAGCTTCCCTGCAGAGACAAAGCAGAAAGGATGACATAAAAAGAGCTACAGCTGCAAAGAAAAAAATCCCTGCCTGTATCAGGCTTTATATATCTAAACTGCTAGTGCTGGAAAAAAAAGCAAAAGATAGGGAGATATCTGTTTCCTGACTTGCTGCTAGTCTTGATAGTTCATATTGAGTCCTAATTATCACTTTAAGCAGCTTAATCTGCAACAACTCCACAGGTTTATAATTTTCCATGTCAGACTAGTACCAGGATGTCCCTTATCTTTGTTATAAGCAGCCCCGATACACTGCTGGGATTTAGGAGCACTGAAGTGATTTAGGAGCACTGAAGTGGGACTCAGTACCAATGCATGACACAAGACAGATGATGGCTATCCAAATAATAATTAATTCACACTTGTACTAGAAGCAAAAAGAGGATCATATTGACAGGAAACTTGCCACCATCCCAAACTGCTACCCGCTCATTTCACAGCTGTGAGACTCTCATATTCCACTATCAACCTGCACAACTTGCTGCCAGGAAGCCTGAAGACAAAATGTAAGTTTTTATACTGGAAAAAGTAAGGAAATAGGCATTTTCTGTTCTAGAAACAAGAGTATTGAACTAAATGTGTCAGATTTGGAAAATGGGTGAAGTATTTCCTTTACTTAAAGGGATCACTTGAGAGTGATCGCATGGAAATCCGCTCACCCAACTGTACCTGTCAAAAATTGTTAATTCTGTGGTGCATGAAGGCTTGCTCAGTAGGAAATGAAATGATGGGCATCTCAACAGCATGTTTTGTCCTTTGTTAAAACCGATATCTAAGCCCACCTTTCAGAGGTACCTTTTTCCCTTAGCTGCAGGGAGGCCTAGACAAGAAGCCAAAGCTTGAGGCATAACTTTTGGATGAAAAAATGAGGTGAGGTGAATCTCCCTCTTTATGTATATATATAAAGAGCAACTGGAAACAGGATCCCTAAAGCTAAGAGTAGCGTATGAGGTTGATGAGCTGTTATTTGTGTACTAAATATATATATATATATAAACACAAACATGCACAAATATATTACTACGTAACCATTTGAGGATTTCCAGTTAAACCAGTTACAGAGTGTAATAAGGCCCGTTTCTCTTTCTTTAGAAGGTTCAGTGACACTATACTAATTAATGCTTGCGCTGATTATTTATTCATAAAGCCTTGAAATCACGAGTTAACATTTTAGCAATGCATGGATTATAGTGTATTATGAGAGATTAATTTTCCCTTAGGAATCCGCTGGCACACACAGGAGCAAGTCCTATGTTATATAGTATCACCAGAAGGCTCTCTATCACATGCCATCATTGTTTACCTACCTCCTTCTTGGATATATATTTTATCTTCATGCACACCTGCACATAAATAGATACCCATATGCCTACCACATTAAGAGTCAGACAGTCAATGATTCAAAGTAGAAAGCACGTAAATCTGTTAATCATTTCATATATTTTTAGAAATTTAACTTGTACAACTACATGAAGTGTGGTATTACCATAATATTCTTGAGATTATTCACTAAGTTTATGTAACTTCAGTGCAAACCCATAGTGATTCAAGACTTTGAGGCATTATATTAGTTTTCATCTCAGTATTATACTCTGTTACACCACCCATGAGAGAAGATGTTCCAAGGAGTCATTTCTCATCAGCCTGGAATAAGTGAGATTTAAGGAAAATCTTTGAATTTTAAAATAACATTGAAACAAGAAACCACAATGAAAGACTGACTGTGACGTCCTTAGCTGAGGGAAGAGGCATCCCAGCTCTCCTCACAAGTTCTCTGTGTGCAGACCTCCTGATTACAGATCTGCACCAAGTGGTGATGGACAGCAAACTGCATCAAGCATTTTCGTTCTCTGGCCAGGATAATTTTGAGGGCAGTAAATGAAATAGCTATAGCCAAGTCGTATCATTAATTTGTATGCATACAAACTACAAACAGATTTAAAGCAAGGAACACAAATGCATATGTTTCTGAATTTGCATATTCTGTATTACGTATGTCTCTGAAGGGTATGTTGTTAATATGTCTAAGCCAATAGTTTTGGGTTCACAGTAATTGCATACTATTTATTTACAAATCTTCCCCAGCAGTATGTGCCTGTTACCTAAAGCGATGGAGCAGGTCCCGGTCATATGTCTGTCTCTAAACCTGGGCCAACAGTACATGACATAGCACCCACTGTGGCCTCTGCTCTGTCACTTTGCAATGCGATTCTATGTAGTTTTACTTGAATAACATAAAATAACATATATAATGTTATTTATGTTATTTTCCACGTGAAGAACTCCTGTAAACCTTGCCGTTTTGAAACTCAGTGAGGCAGGCGTCTTAGACAAGCTGAAAAACAAATGGTGGTACGATAAAGGTGAATGTGGACCCAAGGACTCTGGAAGTAAGGTCAGTCGCTGCAGTTCGGGACCTACTATCGTGTTCACAAAGCAATAGAGGAAGTAATAAACAAAATAACTTAGAAATAAAATAAGCAGCTGTAGACACAGAACAAATCAGCTTCACCCCATTTTAATGGGGCTCGCACTTTAATTTAAAGAAGCACTATTGCTTTTTAAAGTCTTCAGTGATATAAATCACAAAACATATATTCAAGGCATCTGTTGAATAGTTACAAGGCAGTTTCTAGTTTTGGGAAAGGCAGATTGGGTTAGCTGTTTCCTTCCTGCGTAGGGGATATGGATTTTCCCCGTTGACTAGTTGGGAAATGTCCATTCATGCCATCTCCTTTCGGAGCTGGCCTCCCTCAGCAGTTTTCTGTAAAGGAGGAACACCAGTAGGAAGGACTGCCTTTTATCGCTGCCCAGGGTGGCTGTGCCTGGCTGCCTTTGGAAAGGCCCCTGGCTCCTTGAGGAGTGAAAGAAGACTTAACTTGAGCTTTGAAGTGAAAGGCTTTGATAGTTAATAGCTTTCTACAGCTTCCAGTGTTTACCCTAATCCATTCCCAAACAGTAATCCTGACAGCTCCAGGGAGTGGAACCTTCTCTATTTCTCTCTGTTTGGGGACAAACACAGAAGCGGATATTTTCTGGGAAGCACCATGATCTGCTAGTCCCCTATTTGAGGAGCCTTACATTTCTTCATAGTGCCTGTCTCCATGCCAGCCTGTGCTGTCCAGAGCTAAAGGGAAAGTGTGACGGACAGTGACTGCTTGCAGCCTGCATGTCCTGAGAGTTACCCTGATGGATGGCAGATAAAATCAGCCTGGGAAGCAAATTTGCAACACTTACTGCTTTTTCTGGCAAGTGCTTTGGAGAAAGGAGTGAAAACTACTTAAAAGGATGGCAGAGTACCCATAAATGATAACTGAGAAAAGTCTTAACCCACTATGTATGTTAGATCAGTCCTGCCTCCTCCTTATTTGCAAGTACCATGTTAGCGATTGGCACCAGAGGAACACAGTCACATCCAAGATATTCGGAGTCCTCTTAGCCAAAATGAGACAGAGAAAGCAGAACCCACTTGAGAGAGAGAAAGCAGAACCCATCGATGAGCCCCCAAATACCTCTGTACATCCATGGGAATCGTTACTATGCTAATTACTGATTACACAATAGTGCCTCTTTAAGTTAAACATCCAAATATTTTGCATTCTTCGTAAGTTAAAATTTCATAGAGATTGCAATTGGGAGTTAAATATTCTCCTTACTTTAGGTAAAGATTATATAGTCTGCATAAGAGTAAAGTTTTATAAGTATCTTGAGGTGCACGATATAGTATATGGAGGTCAATCCTGAGAGAGTTCCTTGAGAACCGTGGTAAAAATGCACATGGATTTGAAACAAAATATGTGATTCATTACTAAGCAGTTAAGTGTAGAGAAATGTAGAATAGTTATTTACTACAATAAGTCCAAGAAGGTGGTCGTGTATAAAATGATGTATATTTAATAATTTGCTCAAGAAACTTCTCACTGTTGTCTAAATTATAAATAACATGTAAGATTTCATAAATTATTATTTGAAATTATACTATTATGGACCTTTATTTGTCCATGGGCATGTTCCAGAACTGTATCTATAGTAAAATAGAAGCACAATACAGTAATTGATAAGAGGCAAATGTATCACAATGTGCATGGTACAGTGTGCACTTTCAAAGGAAGTGTTTCTTCAAAGAAATAACTTAAGCCTCACATGTTATTTTCACCTGTCATTTAAGTATCAGAAACTCAGTCTGGATCTTGTTAATTGACGGCAATGCCTACCACAAGTACAGTTACTGTTTTTGTAAAGATCAAGCAGAGTCTTGTCTGATATAAATGGATTTCTGGATTGCAAAGCTTTCAAAGAGCTTTTGGTAAATACAGTTTTGTATCAGCACTCTAATGTCCCCTGAAGAGAGCTAGACACGTCTTTATTTAATTCTCCACTTAGTGGAAGTGATGCTTTGCCTTAAGCAAGCAATGATATCCTAATGTGTTGGCGATATATTTATAACATTTTTTATGCCAACAAGGAAAACCATGCATTTGAAATGTATTTTTTTAGATCCAGATAGGTCAAATTCTGTAAGATGTAAAAAAACCCAGTCATTTAATTTCAGCTGAACATTGTTATTTATTTCCAATGTTTTAACATGATAGCTTGTGCTCCTTGAGGGTCTGTTTTCCAGGGTTAATTGTGTCACTTCTGTTTCCCCAGGACAAGACGAGTGCCTTGAGTCTCAGCAACGTTGCTGGAGTCTTCTACATTCTGGTTGGAGGCTTGGGCTTGGCAATGCTGGTGGCTTTGATAGAGTTCTGTTACAAGTCCAGGGCAGAGGCGAAACGAATGAAGGTGGCAAAGAGTGCACAGACTTTTAACCCAACTTCCTCGCAGAATACCCAGAATTTAGCAACTTATAGAGAAGGTTACAACGTATATGGAACCGAAAGTATTAAAATTTAGGGGTAGGACTTAGGGCCTACTACAGTGAGTGGGTGATGCATCTTGTAACGCAGTGTTGTGACATGTCTGTCTAGTGGTGCTTGCTTCTGAACAGAGCTTTATATTTTTAAAAACTCCAGTGCAAAGTGGTTCAGTTTTTTTGGCTGCAGATGTACAGTATACTATTCTATGTTGCTAATAGACATCTGCATTGCAAGGAATTTTTAACATAAAAAAATATGTTTCTGACAACCAAATGTTGTCGAATCAGTTGAGAGATCACAACTATTTGAAATTGTGAAATATATATATTCAGAGGGCCAGTGTTTAATTACTTGATTGGCCAATCTGTTTTCCTAAAGGTTTGCACTCTACTACTGACAAAATTGCTGTAAGCCTTTATTATTTGATGTTGGCCCTAACTGAGACTTCATGATAATCAAGATTTAGGATAGGCAACATCACTGAACCATAGTCAACCTAATGGAAGACAAGGCACTGTTACAAGAAGTCTAAATGTTGTTTTACCTTCCCTCCCTCCTCCCCACACTGTTCCTTCACCCTGCCTTCGATACATGTTTTATGCTAATTGTGTGGCATCTTTTTCATAATATTTTGCTTCAGGTCAACCTTTTCCCACTATAACAACCCACAAAAAGTCACTAACCAGTGAATAGACCTTGATTATCCTCCCCAGCTTTCAATAACATGCCCTCTTACCTAGCTCAGGACTAGTGTATGTTAAATGCTCATACAACAGTTTTGGAGACTGAAACACTGGTGCTACTAAGCTACATCCCATGCAGTTTCCCTGAGTGGACATGCAGGGATGGTTTAATAATGTACTTGTTCTCGTCCGTGCTGTGAGTACCTTGCCAACTAATCATTAGTCAAATCAACTCTCTGACCTTTGGAAATGGCATGTAGCACCAAATTGAGCTTCTAAATATAACTTTTACCCAAGCTATGCTGGCTGCTTTGTAAGTGAAAGTGCAGCTAAATCCCTGCCCTTTCGTGCTACCTCAAGTTCCCTTACCCTTGCAAATAAAAGACCACATATCCCCTCTATTAACAAAAGGCTTGAGATACATTTTCCTGAAATCACTGAGCCATCCCCATAGTGGAAGTAAGAAACAAAACTTTAGGGAAAAGAGGAGAAGAGTATAATTTTTATGTTGCCACCTAGAAAAATTTTTTGAGGAAACAACTGGAGATAAAATTTTCATTTCTTATTTATTATTTATATAGCGCTGGAGTACACGGCGCTGTACGATAGGTGAAGTGTGCCAAACACATAACAAGTCCCTGTCCCGAGGAGCTTACAGGCTAAAGGCACAGCCGGTACAATACCAAACCATACAGTACAGAGCAAACACAGAATGAGCAGAGAATGGTGTTTGAGCATGGTAGCTGGAGCGCTGCGAGGAATAGGTGGGTTCTCGGGGGGCGAGGGAGGGGGCTTGGTGTGTGCTGGCTGGGAAACTGGCCCAAACATGCTATCACTGTGTAGTTTTCTTTTGTCCCCCGCTGTACATGAAGTCATGGCCATAGGTATATTTTAATTGTGACAGAGCTGTCTAACTTCCCCATTAAAAGTAAAAGGAGAGAAAAAAAGTCTTAGCTGTGCACTTGGCTCACTGGTGAAAATATGAGGCCTAGTAGGTGGCAGGGGACTCAAAGAGTGTAGGCCAGTGTCCATTGCACTGGACTGGGAATCAGGACTTCCAGATGCTAATATTTAATCTCCCCAGTCCACTGTCTACTGTCATTAGTAAGGGTCTTAAAAACAAGTAATCCTGTGCAAGTAACCGTGCAAAATGCAAATCGAGAGATCTTTTCCCTTTAAATTCTTAAGTGATATGTCCACAACTAAGAGCGTCCCCAGGCTGGTATAAAAGTAAGAGTCCTAGAAAACATATTCCTTATCAGGTTTCCAGGGTGCAATGCATCCAAAACATAGTCTTAAAGAAAGTAAACAAACATAAATCAAAGCTTTCATTCGTATACTGACCTGACCCAAACTGTCTTTGCATTCTGAACATGGCATGACTTGAAAGTCCCTTGAGTTCCCACAGAGCTCTGTGACTCCAGTGCAACAAATACTATGATTATACTTCTAGCATTTTATTATCCTTATCGTTTTCTTGAAATAAAAATAAGAGCTAACTGAGTTTTATTTCTTAAGGAAGGCTCATAAGTACTTTTCTCTAAAGTCTGGATTTTGGTGGGATTTTTGCAATACACAGATGAATCTTTATAGGAAAAAACTTAAATTCCCACGTTGCTTTTTATTTTATTGAAATTTTGTGTTTGGGTCGGTCAAAACTTCTGATAGTCTCTTAAAAACATTTTAAGTTGCAGAAATTTAAAAATTCACCAAAAAAAATATGGAAAGAGCTAGGATTTTGAGCAACTAGACTTCTGAAATTCTTCATTCTACTTAGTTACTGTAGTGGTTACCTGAAAAATTTCAACTTATGAACTTCTTATAGAAAGGTCTGTATGTGGAAGACTGCCAAGGTGGAGTGATTCTCTCCTGGCAGACGTTACCTGTGTGCCATGCTTTGTACACAGTGACTCTGCCATCTGCTCATACACGTGCTAGTCATGAACCTCTATTAGATGGCAGCAGTACAGAGCCCAACACTGGTTACACATACTTCTGCAGAAGTATGTCTGTCATGCATTTTGAACCCTTTGACGGTGGTTATTTATCCAAGGACTAAAGGGATCCTGCTGGGACTAAAACTTGCTAATATGGAAAGATACTTAGCGGTTCTAACCTGCATGAGTAACCAACACACTGACCTGTTAAGCTAACATCACATAATTTTAATAGCGTATGTTTTAAACTCACGTAAAATAGCTGAATAACCCACTTGACAATTAATATTCATTACTATGTGTTTTCTTTTAGTTTAATCCAGTGAAAAGCGAGTTGCCTCAGAGAGAGTCACTGCCCTGTGAGACAGCAGAAGATGAAAGCATAGGAATAGCCTGTATGGCTGGACTAGTCTGTATGGTAAAGGACTAGTCTCTGTATGTGAGATAAAGACATTGAGAAGAGAAGGCAAAGAAGGAAGTTTGCTTTCAGAAGGGACCAGTCCCTTCCTCTTCCCAGAAGTTTTCCCTTTGTGTGTATCAGTATTAAGCCCTTAGTACATTTGTGGAGCTGGTGCCCTGAGAGCAGTGCAAAGCTTAGCAGCCTTCCCTCCAGCTGCTCTAGGAAAAAGCCCTACTCAGTTCCTCATCCCAAACCCACAAGCTTTCAAAAGGATTGTCCCAGTCTCCAGCCAGCCACCACCACTGCCTCTCCATGGCCTTCTCAGGGGGCCATGAAGCTCATGAACCAGCTGCCAGTTCAGCTGCCTCCTCCTGCTCTCCCATCCCATGCTGTTGTTTCTCATAAATGAAACTAATTATGAAACTATGACAAGCAATGAAAAAATCATTACAGTAATTGCAAAAAAAGATAAAATGCTACAGGATGGCTCAGTAAATTGGTAATGCAATTATTTTGTCTTGTATGCTTCCAATTTCCTATTCAAGATAGAAAATTAATTAAAAGTTCATCTTAAATATTTGTGCTAATGACACTCCCATGTGACCCAGATACTAGAGGTGCCTGAACAATAAAAGAACCCACACAGGTTAGGATATTTGTATTTAACCTGAGGATACCACTTTCCTAAATCCTGATTTCTCAATAGAGACAAGGCAGTCAGGGTTTTTCATGGGATTCATTCCACAACTAATTTAATCGAAACTAACAACAACTTTAAAAAATGCATTATCACTATTAACTGCATACACTTACTGCACAGAGACTTTCACAATTTGGGTAATATTCACAGTAAATATCAAGACTTTTCCCTCTCATCCCAGACACTCCTGAAACTGTTTCTGCAGCCAGGCAGAAATTGTAATCAGAAATTGTAATGACACAGTTATGTAGACTATTGGCCTGGCTTATTACTTCTAGCATAATTTAAAATATAACAACACAGAAGCTTACCTGGTTACTTGGCTTCATGGCACCTTCCCGAGTACAAGTTTGACCTGCTCTTCTGGCTTTGTTAACTGTCTGGGTCGTCTCCGTGGTGTTGCTGAGCTGCTGTTAATCTCTGCTGTGAGAAGAGAGGAGTTGGTTTAGTGCAGCTTTTTCTGTTTTTCTGTGGAAGGCTGCTGAGAAATTGTTTGTTATTATTTTTTTTTTGAGTGGATCTCTTTTGATGTCTTTCTGTCCTCAGTGTGTTGTCAATGGCCAGAAAGCAATATACACTGAGCTATAAACCCACAGTTACGCAGATCTTGTATATCCTGTGTAAATCTGAGCTCTCTCAGATTCCCCAGTGGCAAACCTTGAATGGCCATGAACGGAGAGCTGATCAAAGCAGTGGAGAGATGCTGGTACATAACGATGACTTTCTGGGGAAATGAGCCCATCTGGAGTAAGCTGTCCCCTTTCCACCCAAGTTTGTATCCTAATCTGGTCGGGATTCTCATCTCTCCCCAAAACTAAATCTCCTTTGTTTTTTCTTGCCATTGACCAAAAGATGTTCTGTACATTTCTTCAGGCAGTTACCAGTCCTCAACATCCATTTGCAGTGGGATTCTGGACGTGCACTATGTGGAGCTGCACCACATTGGACCGTGTCTGTGCTTTGTGAATGCGGAGTTTTATTTGCTGCTGGGGCGTAGTTGAGGTTTTTAGTACTTTTGGTCCCCATTCCCTCACTACCTTTGTCTCCGTTTTTATATCTGACTGTTCAATTCAGTCACGATATGTTTGGTAGCACTCCCTGTCACAAAGCAACGTGGCAGCAGGGAAGCTGCTTTTCAAAGAGTGGCTTTGGACATTGCAATTGATGCTTATCAAAGCCAAGGTTTCTCAGCGTAAGGGGAATCTCATAACACCCTCTGTAAGCCTGGGGGTTTTCCTTAATTTGGCTGCTTGAAGTTTTTAGAGTAATTGATTTGGAAAGTTGCTTTTATATCCAAGCTCCAGCTGTGCCACAACAGCAGCTGTGCTTTTGGTAATTTTTTTTTACAGGAGCTACAGATAGCAATGCAATATTAGACCGGCGCATTTTCATTGAAGTGCACCCAGAAGCAGTAGAAATGTTTGGGAGTTTTAAAGACACTTTCTCATCTTTATACACACACAGAGATATATAAAAGTAACTTCAGCACATCAAACAGCAGCTCAGGATTTCACTGCTACCTCAGGAGACACTGGGCTCAGAGGGACAAAGATCTAAATACAGAGATCAGTAATAAGGCAAATAAAATGATTTTATGGTGTTGGTCATCCCTTTGCTCCTATGTGAATGCACCTCCCTGTCTCTGTTTTTCCAATTGGTGTTTCAAACTGCATCCCCACACACCAATTACAGAAGTCAGTTGTAGACCATAGCTTCTGCTGACCAGGAACCAGATTTTCCCGTAACTGATATCTTAACATGGTATCTTTGAAATCTGTTTCAGTGTAGCATAGTTTGGGTGCCCACTGTTCCCCATGTCCTTGCTGCATTAGTTGACCTTAGACACTTCTCCTAATTTTAGTAATCTGGAAATCATTTAGTCTGAACTGGTTATCTTGACTTTTGCTATCATCCCATGGTAGAGCTCTTTTAGATTGCGTTACTGATTTTTTGGATGACAAAAGTTAGACAGCATAACGATAATTCTTTTTATTTAGCAAATCCAATTTTTTTGCTAGAGTCAATTAGTCTGTAAACAAGATATTTTGTTCTGATTTACCTGAAATTAAGACTTTTAATAATAAAAAATTAAACATTCTCATGGAAAATTTAGACCTAACGTAGAAAACTACAGAAGACTGTATTTTCTCTCAATAAACTACATTTCCTTTGAAAGTTCCCACCTTCTTTAACTGTAGGAAAATATATATATGAAAAGATATTTGAGGCAAGTTCTCAGAGTTACTGATACTAAATGTGTGCATTGTGAAAAGTCGTGAAGTCTTTAGATTCGATCCATGGCATTATCACAAATACAGCTGATACAGCTGTTGCAAATATAACTAATTTTCAGTCGTTATATTTTTTCTTGACATTCTTAGTTGAAGAATGTCTAAGCCTGTAAACACCTATGCATGACTTTATTCACAGATGCTATGCTTTCAGGTTTGTAAAAGGTCTTGTTTCTCATTTTGCTAGATATAAATAAAATTCAAAGCAGTTTAGCTGAAGGATAATTTACTGGTCAAATTCGGATTTTATATTTAAATCAATAATGACTTATTGTAATGAAATTTACCCTCCGAATTGCTAGTCTTTTTTTCCCCTAGTAGATCTGGATGCTATGTATGACATTTCTGACAATTACTATTATTATATTTAATGTTAATATGAAAAAATGCAGATGTCTAAAATTTAATATTTTGATGTTTGCTGTGTTGTGGTTGGTTGAAGGACAGAAACGTTGTAACACTTTCCTCTTTTCTTCTTCTATTTTTCTCGAACCTAGCTTACCTTTTCTGAAGCCATAAGAAACAAAGCCAGATTATCCATCACAGGGAGTGTGGGAGAAAACGGACGCGTATTGACTCCCGACTGCCCGAAGGCCGTGCATACTGGAACTGCAATTAGACAAAGTTCAGGATTGGCTGTAATTGCATCGGACCTACCATAAAAACCAAAAAAATAATTGAGTGCCTTAATCAAACTGTGTTGGTGACTGATGGGAACACAGCACAGACTGTAACGACATGGGAGTGTCATTGATGAACTAATGATTTGGCTGAGAAAGGGAAGTACGTCCAAATGCGCCGGACATCATCAGCAACAATGTGTGCATGAGCTCAGCTCGGAAACCCAAACTCAGATTTTATATCAGGAAAATTCATAATTTAGTTTTGTTGGGGGAGGGGGCTGGGAAGGGTGTATTAACAGCAACAAATTTCACTTGAGTGGACTTAAAACTAATAAGACTTGCCAATTTAGCGCATTAAACTGTGAAGAACATGCTCAGAAAGGACAACATTTTGGTCTTTGTGTTGACAAAGAGAGAAAAATAGCTATAGAAGTCAATGAACATGCTAACCTGTGTCTCCAGAACATTCATATATACAACAGAAGAATACTCAGCTGTTCGGCTGTAGAAATGAATCACTAAACTGTGATAAGAAAATAATAAATATGTAAATCCTGTGAAAAAATAAAGAAATTATTTACATTTTCTTTGAAAAAAGAGGAATATTGAAACATGCTTGCTTTTTAACTGATGTAAATTCGGTAGAGGACAACACAATTCTTTTTTCTAACCATCTTAGGGAACAATTCATTGCAATAATTGATATAAAATGACATCACTGTAATAAAATTCAGAGACTTTTTTTTTATAAAAGTTGTTGATCATCCTCTCGTTTGCTGTTACCTTCATTCTGTTCCATCATTCCGTGTTCCACAGTTTGCATCTGTCTAATACAAGAAACAAAATGATAAAATGTTTAGAGTACGTCATCAGTCTGCAGTGTAGAATCAAAAGAGACTACGGGTCACTCATGTTACAGATATTATTTATAATCTTGTTCTGTGTAAGAAACTGTGGTTTTTGTACCCACCAAAAAGAATAAAACAACAAACGTTCTTATAATATTGACAGAGCTCGAGTTGTTTTCTGATCCTTAGAGATGTCATCTGGAAAACAGAACAAGGTGGTTCATTCCTTACCACAGGATGCAGAACCTTATCGGAGACAGTCCCTGCACATTTATGAAGTGTTTTTAAGTCCTTAGGGAGCAGGGACTTGAAGCTGACAAAGTATTGTCATGATTGTTCACTGGGTATTTTAGTTCTAGTTGTTAAAATCTTTTCTGAGAGGTTTATTTTAGCACTGTGGTTAAAACCCTTTCTGAGAGGTTAGGGAACCATTTAGTTCTGGTTTGTTCTCTATGTAGGTCAAGGAATGAGATGCCAGACAGCGGGAAAGCACAAATGACAGTATTTTGGACTGATGTGATAGATACAGCAAGCTTGGTACCCAGCAACCTCAGTTTTCATCAGCCAGCTCTTCAGTGGCATGCCAGGGAAAGGCTAGCAGGCACGGTTGGAATATAAAGCCAAATGTTGACAGAAGCAGGCATGTCTGTAGGTGCAAAGTTGTAGCAAGTCTCTTCTGCAATGGCCATGCTCACACTAGACACTGCAATGGTCTCCAAATCCAGAGTGTTTCCGTCAGCATAACAGCTCCATGCCAGAGCCCAGACCCCAAATTGGGACAAATTTGGATTAACCACAGCTTCTAATGTCTTTCTGATTTTGCCAAGCCCATGAGGGGTAAAGTTCAAAGGGCCTGCATTTCACCAAAGCTTCCATGGATGGTGCTCCTCTCACGAAAAGGAGGGTGGGCACATGGAGGAGTCTAACACTGCCAAATAACCACCAACCCTCAAAAACTGCAGCAAAGGATGACCAAGCAAAAGCACTGCTGTGGTGGTACTCATCCTGTGTGATACCGACATCTACAAAGTAGCAAAGCAGGTGTTAGCTGCAGTTGAGGTATCAATGACATAGATATGAATTTCTTACCTCAAATGCTCTAGACAACTTTTATGGTTACTGGTGGGAAATAAGCAATCAGAGTGAATGGCTTTATCTCAAAGTAGACATTAAATCACCAAACTGCTGAATCACAGTAGCAAGAGCCTCAATATTTCCACTAACTAGGCTGAGGGCAACCAGCTCTTATACAGGGCTGGATAGTGCAGGCTAAGGCAGAAATAAGGTGATGCTTACCCCTAAGGCACAATTACTACAAAGTGTGCAGGGATCTTTGAGAAAAAGATACATAACACTGTAACTAAAGTCTACTTTATAACCTTGTTTTACTGGCATGTTTAGCTCATTCATGAGTTACTGTGAACTGTTTATGTTTCTGTGGCCAGAATGGTGAGTTGTCTGGTTTTTTTCTTATCGAGTAAATCTGGGAGCTCCATCTCAGATGTATCTTTACAGTTGTGTTCAAAAAGCAACTTCTGGGTTGTTTTTGTTTGTTTGTTTGTTTGTTTGTTTTTAAAAGGTGTTTGTCTTATTTTTTCATAAAGCAACGTATTAGAGACTGAACAGATTGGGAGTGTGAAAGTTGCTGTCTATTTTGTTCAACTGTCTATGTCTGTTTTTTCCAGAAGCTTGTCTTCATCCTTTCCCCATTCAGGATTGTGAGCAATGCCAGTGCTCTCCTGGGATATTTTACTGTCTTCCAATGGTACTCCTCTTATATTCTTCCCTTTCTCTTTATCGAATTATATTTATTGCTCACCTTTGGCAAACAGCCCATTGTTGCAGTTAGGAATGTCACTCCATGGACCCCATTTTAAATTGCCTAAGTCAGGTTTCCACTTGGCAACAAGATCTCCAAGTCCCTTGAGATGTCTTGTCCGGTGTCAGTAGCTACTGAGGATCCCCACAGAGAGCATTCACAAAAGAGCAGCGTGAGCAATGCAGCTGCCGAGCAGCGTGTCCATGGAGTGCCGTGACCCACTGAGGGCGTGTGGCCACCAGCCACGGCAGCGAGCTGCTGCATCCTCTCCCCACTTCCAAGACTTGTCCTTGGCAAGGGAACACTTTGCTCAAAGAAAACTTGGTCAGATGAGGTAAAGAGCAGATTGTGACTTTGCCAATGCCTGTCATAAAATGACACCTTTTTTAAAAAGACAAGACAAAACAGGAAAATGCTACAGCAGAGAGCTGAACAGAATTCAGGTGGCTGAGAAAGCAATCTCAGGGTATCAGTCTGCTGTCTTCACAGTCACTCACTATTTTAATCCAAGGGGATAACCATTGCCAGATTGCTATAACCATCTTCACGTATCTATCTTAGCTGCCCCTCAGACATCTTTTCCCTTACTTTTCCCCCTTCTTCAAAAATACTAGTTTCTCACTCCTCTCTGTATCTTCCCCCATCCTTTTAAAAATAAGTACAGAAGTCACTCTCTTCCCACGTGCAGGAAATAGGACCCAGTGGAGGAAATCCCTTCCTCAAGTCAGGATCAGGAATGCCATGGTCTTCATTCATGACATTCAATGGCATCCTGGGATGCATCAAGAAGAGTGTGACCAGCAGGTTGAGAGAGGTTCTCCTCCCCCTCTACTCTGCCCTGATGAGGCCTCATCTGGAGTCCTGTGTCCAGTTCTGGGCTCCCCAGCTCAAGAGAGATGGGGAACTTCTAGAGAGAGTCCAGCACAAGAGCCACTAAGATGATTGAGTGGATCATCTTTCTTATGAGGAAAGGCTGTGGGATCTGGGACTGTTCAGCCTGGTGGAGACTGAGGGGGGACCTCTTTAATATTCACAAGTATGTAAAAGGTGTTTGTCAAGAGGATGGAGCAACACTTTTTCCTGTAGTGTACAGTGTTAGGACAAGGGGTAATGTACAAAAGCTGGAACACAAAAAGTTCCACTTAAGTAAAAACTTTAACAGTGAGGGAGCCCTGGCACAGGCTGCCCAGGGAGATTGTGGAGTCTCCTTCTCTCTCGGTTTTTGAAATCTGCCTGGACACTTTCCAGAGAGACCCGATCTAGGTGGACCTGCTTCTGCAGGGGGATTGGACTAGATGATCTTTAGACGTCCATTCCAACCCCTAATATTCTGTGATTCCTATGCATATGAGGGTCTGAGAAGAAGCAGAGCAGCTCCTGGTAGCTGCTGGGCCACATCTATCCTCTTAGCACAGTGATCACAACTCTCCACCATCCTTCCCCCTTGCTTTTTCTTTGGCCACCTTCCTCTAGCAGCATCGTTGCAATGGTTGGCTCAAAGGAATTTTAAAAATCCACTAATATTGAGTCATTTACTCAAATATCATCCACATTTTTCCAAGATTTTCCCCTCAAAAAAAATGTGGGCACAGAAAGCTGGTGAAGGGTCTGGAGAACAAGTCTGAGAGAGAACTGAGGTTGTTTAGTCTGGAGAAGAGGAGGCTGAAAGGAGATCTTCTTGCTCTCTACAACTATCTGAAAGGAACTTGTAGCTAGATGTAGATCAGTTCTTTCTCAAAAGCAACAAGTGATAGATCAAGAGGAAATGACCTAAAGTTGTGCCAGGGGAGGTTTAGATTGGAGATGGGGAAGAATTTTTTCACTTAGAGGGTTGTTGGACAACAGTAGTACAGGCTGCCCAGGGAGGAGGTGGAGTCCCATCCCTGAAAGTACTCAAAAGTCATGTAGATGAAGTTCTGAGGGACATGGTTTAGCGAAGTTAGTAGTGGATTTGATGATCTTAAAAGTCTTTTCCAACCAAATGATTCTATGATACAATGAACCTGGACTTTTTTTTCCCTTCACATGGGATGCTTCAAGCCATGCTACTTGGTCTCCAGCTAACAGTCTAGAAAGTGTTCTATCAACCTTGAGTCGTGTCTGTCAGTCGCAAAGGTATCTCAAGCACCACAGAGAATCAGATAGAGCACAGGATAGCCATATGTGGGCAAATTGAAGGTGCTCAAAAAAGTGATTTTGATTAACTAAAGACTCATTTCTTTTGCATAAAACTAGGCATCTAGGATCACTTGGGATGATCAAGTATCTCTCCTGACTTTCTATCACAAGTTTAGAAAAGTATGAGACTCCTGTAGATCCTGGGTCAGATTTAAGAGCTCTGTGCAGATGTCTCAGATGGCCTAAGGCATCTGAAATTGTACTAGGTCCCTGTGACAGAGTAGACGAATTGTGTTCTATAGTCATAGAATCATACAGAATCACAGAACTGGAAGGCTTGGAAGGAACCTTGAAAGAAGTTGTTTTCAAGCCTCCATTGACTAGATCTCAGTGGACTATGCAAACACCTTAGACAATTTTTGTATAGACATGAGGAAATGGGCTCAAGGTGCACCAGGAGAGGTTAAGCTTGGAGATTAGGAACAACTTTTTTACCGACAGGGTTGTTAAGCATTGGAACGGGCTGCCCAGGGAGGCTGTGAAGTCACCATTGCTAGAGGTATTCAAAAGATATATAGATGAGGTACTGAGGGACATGATTTGTTTAGTGATGGGTCTGGCAGTGTGAGGTTAGTGGTTGGACTTGGTAAACTTAAAGGTCTTTTCCAACCATAATGACTCAGTGATTCTGTGATCTACATTTAGCCATCTTAAAGATAAGCTGAATGACACATGTATTTATCTGCTTCTAAAATAATGTCAGTTTTGATGTAATCAAATGCAAGTATTAACATTAATCCGTATAATATTAGTCTTGTCTTAAGTGTCTCGTGCTGGTGTGAATTGTACTGTACTACATGGCTGCTTTGACATTCACTGTTATGTTAGTTAGGTTTTGTTCTACACATTCAACCCTCCTACACTGGTGGTGTATCCTATTAAACACCTATTAAATTCAAAATCAGTACAGACTTGCTGTCTGAGGACCTTACATGCAAAATTAGTCTTAGACAACTGCTCATTATTGCTGAGTTTCACCTAAGAACTACTGTGGGAGCGAATGTACATGTTCTGACTTGAATTTGCCTCTGACAAAAAGAGTACAACTTCATACCACTGGTTGTAACCATATTATAGGGTGAAGGAGGAGAGTGGTACCCGTTCACCTCTGCTCCTTAGTAGCTCTGTACTGGCTTCTGCCCTGATTGGATGAGAGAATGAAGAACAAAGATTCTTTACTTTGGTGTAGAGACTCCAGTGTTTTTCTGCCATGTCAAAGTGTGAGTAGATCCTCATCTATGACTAGACACAGCAGAAGGGAGCTGCTAAAGCTCTCAACTGTCAGAAGTACCTACTGTACTAATGTCAAAAGCAAGAAAAGAAGGGCAGCCTTCAAGGAGGTGCAGACATTTGTGGTAGGCATGGAATAATTAATACTGTGACAGTGTACTGTTACATACTGTTACAGAATGTAACAGTTAAAATTCAGCTGGAATGTCTGAGGGTAAGAAGCCACTAGTGGAATTATAAACAGAAATTTAGAGTCATTTTCTTTTCTAAATGAGGGAAGTGTCACAGATTCCAAACAACTTATTAATTTCATAGCAATTGCATTCAATGTAAGATTGGGCAAGCTGAAACTAATAAAGAATCATAGAATAATTTAGAATAGAAGGGACCTTTTGAGCTCATTTGCTTCAAATGTCCATTTAAAACAAATTCAGCTTTGAAGTTAGATCCAGTTTCAAAGTTAGAGAGGTTTCTCAGGGTTAGTCCTATCAAAATTTTATGATGTGATTGCATAACCTCTCTGGGAAACCTCTTCCAAGTTCTGATCACTCCCAACATTTACAAAATTTTCCTAATGTTTTATTTTTACCCTGCATTGACAGCAGATTTGTATGTAACAACACATGCCCCAAGCTGTTACTTAAATGCAAATGTGTATTATTACTTGTTTAACTGAGCTCAAAACCTGGATGCATCTGTTAGATGAGAAAACTGGATGGCCAGGCCCAGAGAGTGGTGGGGAATGGAGATAAATCCAGTTGTTGGACAGTCACCAGTGGTGTTCTCCAGGGCTCAGTGTTGCGACCTGTTCTGTTTAACATCTTTATCAATGATCTGGATGAGGGGACCAAGTGCACCCTCAGTAAATTCACAGATGACACCAAGCTGGGCAGGAGTGTAGAACTGCTTAAGGGCCAGAAGGCTCTTCAGAGGGACCTGGAAAAGCTGGAGCAATGGGCTGAGGCCAATTGTATGAGGTTCAACAAAGCCAAGTGCCAGGTCCTACACTTGAGCCACACCAACCCCAGGCAACTATAATGATTCTGTAAGTATATGATTCTATGAGACTAAGGCAGGCTGTCAGCACACTTCAGAGGAGTGTGTGCTGCAGTCAGTCTTTCATTGTGGCTAAAATGAGGATTCATGCTCCTACATCTCCAGTCCATCATCTTCCATCAGCACCACACTTTAAAAAGTTATAAAGGTCATACCCAAAATGTTTTTTTTAAAGTGATATGTCTCTAATAGGCCTAAAGACTTTCAACAAGGCTAAGCTGTTGAAGTAGACTTTGAAGTGCTTTAAGATGAATTATATATGTTCCTAAGACTTTGGAAAAAATTATATGACTTTTCAAGTTACTGTATATTTTAGCTGTTCCTCTAAGGATTCCAGTACTAAAACCTTATAACCCAGCCTTAGACTTGATACTAATTGTTGAACTCAAAATTGATGGACAAATGCAATCACTAGTGTGGATGGGAAGATCTGATCTGGTGAGATTTTTTAAACCCATTCTGGTCTAATTTTGTAGAAGTTTTGGAGAATTTAGAAGGCACAAGACTGTCGTAGTTGAAATCCAGTGACTCCATTGAAAGTGGTTTCACACATTACAGTAGTCATCAAGTCTATACCAAAGTAACAGATGTGGTGTCTTCTCTCCTACTGCCATGCCAAGGTATGTGAGAGTGTCTCGGTTTAGGCCCATCAGGGAACAAAGACCATGATTAGCCTCGAGTACCGAAGTGGCTGAGAATTGCTCAAGGGCAGGAAGAGCTTAATTGCCGCTTAAGGTTCAGGACAAAACAGACCAGGCCACTCGGTTTGGGGAAGAAAACAGAGAAACAATTTAATGCAACATCAACTAAAACATACCCACAAAAACCCAAAACATAACCAAAATGAAACAACACAGAGTAATACATCAATGAAGAGTCCAACCAGCCTTTTTAAGAACACCTTCCCGCCACACCTCCCCTCTTCCCGGGCTCAGAGCCCTGATCCCAGGGTTTTTACCTTGTTCCCCCCTGAACAGTTCGGGGGGGCAGGCAGTGGGGGTTTCAGTTAGTCTGTTCCCCATAGCTTCTGCCGTCTGTCCCTCCTCAGGACGGGTGAACTCCACACCAGTCCTCCCTGCAAGTCCGTGGGGTAACTCACACACATGGCAGCCCTGCACGGGCTGCTCTGACGTGCACCCATTCCAAAGGCAGCAGCTCCTCTCTGCCTCTCGTGTGGGGCTGCTCTGTGGCACACAGGCTCTCCAACACGGCCTGGGCCATGGCCGTCTCCCCACACAGTCCCTCGCCCGTCCGGGCTCACTCACATGGAGCTGCTGGTAACTCTCAGCCCTGCCATGGATCTCCATAGGTTGCAGGGATACAGCTGCATTCTCGCCACGGCTTGCAGAGGGGTCTCTGGTCTATTGCTTCTCCTTCCTTCCTCCTTCTCTGGCTGAAGGATCCGCATGGTCGCCTCCATCTTGTATCACTCTCACACCTCCTGACTCGCATTCCAATTCCTGTCCCCTAAATAGTGATGGCAGAGGCGCCAGATTGGCCCAGCCGGGCCGGAGGTGGGTGTGAACCCAGGAGCCGGGGCAGAGTCCGCAAACTCTTTACCGGGTCTTCACTGCAACCCGCTCCCCCTGTTACTAAGCCAAAAGCTGCTCCTTGCTAAACCAGAACAGAGAGACTTTCCATGCTTTGGTGACCAGGCTGCAAGACTATAAAAATTAATTTTGCTTGTGTTTTAAAAAAGATCACTGTCATATTCTGCTCACCTGCAATACTGTCATGTACTAGAATTTCCCTGACACTTGATTCTAAAACAACTGTAAGAAAAAAAATTGGTTTTTTTTTTTTTTTTGGCTACAGGACAGAATCAATATCCTTGAAAAAAGTCATCTGTTAAAAGCTCCAACTCAACGATTAAGAAATAATTGATAGAAAGCCTATAGAAAATTCAATGTAATTCTGAGAAAATCTGATGGCATTTGGGGTAGTACTCACTAACTTTAGAACCATAGAATGGTAGGGGTTGGAAGGGACCTTTAGAGATCATCTAGTCCAACCCCCCTGCAGAAGCAGGTTCACCTAGATCAGGTCGCATAGGAACATGTCCAGATGGGTATTGAAGACCTCCAAGGAAGGAGTATTGCCAAGGTAACTATCTAGGATGTTGTAGGATGCAGTATATCTGACTTATTTTGGATGATTATTTGTGGGTGAGATAGTCGTAGAATCATAGAATTGCTTTGGTTGGAGAAGACTTTTAAGATCATGAAGTCCAGCCACTAACCTCACAATGCCAAGCCCATCACTAACCCACAGAATCATAGAATCATAGAATGGTAGGGGTTGGAAGGGACCTTTAGAGACCATCTAGTCCAATCCCCCTGCAGAAGCAGGTTCACTTAGATCAGGTCACATAGGAACGTGTCCAGGTGGGTCTTGAAGATCTCAAAGGAAAGAGACTCCACAACCCCTCTGGGCAGCCTGTGCCAGGGCTCCCTCACCTGAACAGTGAAATAGTTTTTTCCTATGTTTAAGTGGAACTTTTTGTGTTCCAGCTTCAGCCCGTTACCTCTTGTCCTGTTGCTAGCTACTATAAAAAAGAGGGATGTCCCAACCTCCTGACAGTCGTCATTTAGATATTTGTAAATGTTAATGAGATTCCCCCTCAGTCTCCTCTTCTCCAGACTAAACAGCCCCAGTTCCTGCAGCCTTTCCTCATATGAAAGATGTTCCAGTCCCCTGATCATCTTGGTGGCCCTGCGCTGGACTCTCTCCAGCACTTCCCTGTCCCTCTTGAGCTGAGGAGCCCAGAGCTGGACACAGGACTCCAGATGAGGCCTCACCAGGGCAGAGTAGAGAGGGAGAAGAACCTCCCTTGACCTGCTGGCCACACTCTTCTTGATGCATCCCAGGATGCCATTGGCCTTCTTGGCCATGATGGCACATTGCTGGTTCATGGTTAGTTTATTATCAATCAGGACTCCCAGGTCTCTCTCTGCAGAGCTGCTCTTCAGCAGGTCAATCCCCAGCCTGTACTGGTGCATGGGGTTGTTCCTTCCCAGATGCAGGACTCTGCACTTGTCCTTGTTGAACCTCATGAGGTTCCTCTCTGCCCGCTGAATGGCAGCACAGCCTTCTGGGGAATCAGCCAGTCCTCCCAGTTTGGTGTCATCAGGGAACTTGCTGAGGGTACACTCTGTCCCCTCATCCAGGTTGTTGATGAAGATATTGAACAAGACTGGCCCCAGAACCCATCCCTGTGGAACTCCACTGGCCACAGGCCTCCAGCTCGATTCTGTGCCATTGATCACCACCCTCTCTGCTCTGTCATTCAGCTAGCTCTTGATCCACCTCACTGTCCACTCATCTAACTCATGTCCCTCAGCACCTCATCTATTCATCTTTTAAATATCTCCAGGGATGAGGATTCCACCACCTCCTTGGGCAGCCCGTGTCAGTGCTTAATAACCCTCATGGTGAAATAGGGCTTCCTAATACCCAATCTAATCATCCCTGGCACAACTTGAGCCCATTTCCCCTTGTTGTATCACCTGTGACTTGGGAGATCAGCCTCCACCTCACTACAACCTCCTTTCAGGTAGTTCTAGGGAGCAAGATGGTATCCTCTCATCCTCCTTTTCTCCAGACTAAACAACCCCAGTTCCCCCAATCACTCCTCATCAGACTTGTTCTCCAGACCCTTCACCAGGTTTGTTGCCTGTCTCTGGATGCATTCCAGCACCTCAATGTCTTCTTACAAAGAGGGGCCCAAAACTGAACACAATATTTGGCGTGTGGCCTCACTAGTGCTGAGTACAGGGGGGCAAGCATTGCCCTATCAGTCTTCTCTAAGTTTTGTTGAAGACAACCAAGGGTGACTAATTCAAATGTAGATATTTACACAACAGATGACTGCACTTGGTCAGGTGACTCCTACTCACAATGACTCAAGTGTAGCCACCACATTGTGAAATAGCATGAGACTAGCTCTGATCGTAATGTCAATGAGCCAGGGGAGACAAGGACAGCATTGCTGTCATCACCTCCAAATTTCACAGTCTCTGATGCCTGCAGGTTGCTTGTTTGTCACTCTGTGTGTAAACACACTAGTTTGGACTCAATGTTCCTCTCACAGTTGCTATTTAGAAACCATCAGCCACTAGAGAACTGCCTTCCCTCAATGCCAAAAAATTATGTTGGTTAATATACACTTAATTAAATAATATAATTAATTAATATGACAGTGGTGAGCTGGTGAGAACCCTTGTTACAGCAGCAGTTGGATGCCCTGGAATCTGAATTTTCAAAGCAGAGGTGAGAGAAGGCAGGAACACATCTTCCTGTTGGGGCCTGACAATAAATACGACTCCAGCATGTCTCAGGTATGATGATCTGAATGAAGTGGGCTGAAGGCAGGTCAGTACAGCCATCTTGAGAGCCTCTGGAGATACAAGGCAACTCTGTGTGCATGGTACATTTTCATTACAGCACGAGCTTGAGCTTGCATCTCCTACAGCTTGAGGAGTTAACTAACTATATGTAATAAAGAAATTTCCATGACCATGTTGTTCTATTCATACTTAGTTCTTCACACCAAGTGGAATGTCTACAGAAGAAACCCCAGCCAGTGGAAGGCCAGTTTCAGTCCTCATCACTGGAACTATTACATGGACCAGACCCAAGATGGTAACAAATAAATTGGAAATATATGAAAATTAGAACATTTATATAGACAGTAGGTATAAAAGTTCATTTATTTTTCTCAGTATAAAGAATATTTAAAACTAACTCTAATACAAAGCAACAAAAAAGGTCACTATATGAAACATCAAATTGTGTAATTTCCAAAGAAATGTACAGAAAAGCCTCCTTTTAAACCAAGAAATTATCACTCTGAATAATGTTAGGAAGGAATGGCTGCTTTTCCTCTGGAGACATTTCTGAGCAGAAGGGAGCTGTAGCAACCCTCAGGAAGGAGGCTGTCAGACAGGTTGAGTTATACTGATAACCATGTCAGATTAAGTTAGGTTTGATATTTTCCAAGTGTGTGATTAGTTGCTGAAGGCTTTGAAGTGGCAAGCGTGATGCAATTGAGTCTGAAATTCCTGCAGAGTTCCTGAACAGAAGAGGAGGTTTCTTTCTTAAACGTACAACTCCTAGCCCGTCTCCTCTTACTCAGCATCAAATAAAATCAGGCTCAGGAGAGAGTGCAGTTAAGGTCACTGCTTTCAGACAGGTTTCTTGGTGCTCAGAAGACAGCAGCTGATGTGGAAACTCTGCTGCTTCCTACTTCTCTCATTTTATTTGGTCACAGGTGACATGCAAAGCCTGAAAGAAGGCTTTAAGACATCTGAGTTGTTTGTTCATAGATTCAAAGAATGGTAGGATTGGAAGGGACCTTTAGAAATCATCTAGTCCAACCCTGGTCCATCATATTTGGTCCATCATATTTGGTCCATCATATTCACCTACTTTCCCATCCATTGAGACCTGGCCACCTCTGTTAGGAACTGAAAACCAGGAATCACTGTGATATTAAATTAACCTAGGGAAAAAAAAATAAAAGAACACTAACTTTCTCATTCTACTTTTGGCAAATTCTGTTTCCATAGATAAACCTGTCCCAAAGAGGAAATGGGCTGATGTTTTCATTTAGCATTGTTTTCACCATGTCATTTCCTGAGGGCCACTGGAGCTCTTTGACATTGTATGTGGTAGTACAACATCAGAAACTTGTGGTCAACACGGAAAAAGGTCTCTGGAAATTTCACATTCCCAAAAGACAACAGAGGCTTTCAACTTTCCATCAGCATAGTGAAAATGAAGCAGAATCATACTATCTCATCCTCTTACAAGTCTCAGTAACGGTCACAATACACAATACCCACACAAGTTACTTTGTGTGGTATTCTTCCGAACCAGCAAACCCAGAGGAGCAGAAAGCCCTTTTCTCGGGTGCTTTGCTCCAGCTTACCTACGCCAAACCCCAAGGCTTTCTCCCACCCACTGGGATTTCTTTCACTGTTGCGGCTCTTCTTTGTGACAAGGTGCCTTGATTCACCCCTAATGAACATTGAGATCTTGTTACCACCCAGAGCACTCTTTGAGGCAATATAGTATCTCTGATTCTCCACAACAGCTAACCTCAGAGTAACTTCTGAACCTCATGCTGGTAAACATTGTTGTCCCCAGGATTCCTCCCAACTGAACCACATCCATCATGAAGTCCCATATAAAAAGCTTCCATCAGCTCAGGCCTGATGAGTGGTCACAATTAAAAGACAAAGATACCTTCCTGTGCATTGCAAACAGTATTCCTAAATTTGATGTTTATTTTTCCTGTGAGAATATGGGGATGCTAGTACATTTTCTTCCTGATTTTTTGCAGTAAAGCTGCAGAGGCTTCATTTTCCATTTCCATTTCTGTAGTGGATTACTCCTACTTAAGTATAGTTTTACATTTGTCCATCTTAAATTGCATTCAATTTTTTCTATACAATTTATCCAATGTGTTAGCTTCATATAAAACTTTTCAACAGTTCATGTTACATAGAAAAGAGCAAGGAAGAAAAGGAGAAAAGAGCATGTTTTAATAGTGAGAAATATTATTTTCTTACCACTAATTACAAGCTGCAGTGCAATTAATATTTAGTACAGCTGATTCACGCACGTTTCCTGCAAAACGTATTGCAGAGAGGCTGCATTTAAAGTCATCACTTCAGAGTCATTTTCAAAATTATGGTAATGGTAAATATCTTTGTGATATTATCAATGTCACAACGTTAGGTTGTTATAGAGACAGAAGCAATGTGATGACTTCATGGAAGCAAGTGACATTACACTGACAGTTTGGGAACAGTTGCTCCATTTATGAACTTGGCTTTGAAGAAAAAGGACAAAGGAAGATTTGTAAATTTAAAACTGTTCTCTGTATAAAATGCCAAATACTCTAATTTCCTTCTGACTAAATCTAAAGCTGAAAGAAGATAAATATTTCAAGAGAACTTCTTCAGGTCTATTTATTTTAATATCCATTAGGAAAACAAGATTTATATCCACACATTAAGTTTGCAATATGGGATAAACACCACCATTCAGTAAAGGTGATACATCTGCAGGGTTTTCCAGAAAGTGGAAAGCAAAAGTAGTAATTTCTAGGCAGGATAACATGCTGCCTAGAAATCAATAAGAAAACTTTCTCTTCTGTTTTTTAATCAGCTCTCTTGGATAAAGGCTAAAATTAAATTTAAAAAGAAAAATATGCAGTAAAATGATGCTAAGACAAAAGATGTCGCTGTGTAGGACATCCTTTCTTATGTTCTTTGTCAGAAGAAAGAAGATGAAAGAAAAAGATTCAAGAGTTTCCAACTGTGATATTGAAAATTTATACAGGGCATCAGCACACGAATAAATGCTGCTGAGCAACATTTCAATCAATGGGAAGACTGCTGTCAGCCCACAATAAAATAATGAAAAAATGCCAGGGTTTCAGCTACCAGACGCCAGGGTTTCAGCTACCATTAATATCAAACAGAAAGATGTGCGAAGAAACAGAAACAAAGAGCGAGCTACAGCAGTATTCACAAAAGTGGACACAACTTGGAGAAAGTCCTTGGAACGAGACATAGAAAGGGCAAATCTTTTGCACTGAGCTGTGGCTAATGGTCAAACAGAAATCCAAACATCTTGCTAGAACAAATCCAATGGAAGACCCTTCCAAGGAAATAAAGAGCATCTTGGGAAACATCAAATCAACAGTTGCCTACAAAGACTTGAAGAGGACATGCAGGCAGGGAACGGCTGAGGCACACTGGACAGAGGTGCAACATCAGAAATCCAAGTGAGACATTTTTAAAGAAAATTTTCAGAGAACTTGGTCAAATGAGGAGACAAGCTGCTCAGAGGAGCTATGGAGCCTCCATTCTCAGAGATGTTTAAAAGTTGCTGGATATATTCATAAGCAACCTGATCTAACATTGAGGTGGGTCAGCTTTGAGCGGGCTTGGTCCAGATTGGATTTCTGCTTGACCATTAGCCAAGCAGACTGGTCAGTCTCACCTCCATCCCTGGGAAGGTGATGGAATGACTTATCCTGGGTGCTGTCTCCAGGCATTTAAAGGACAAGAGGCTCATTAGGAGCAGTCAACATGGTTTTAACAAAGGGAAGTCACATTTGACCAACCTGATAGCCTTTTATGAAGATGTAACTAAGTGGATAGATGGTGGTAGTGCAGTGGATGTGGTTTATCCGGATTTCAGTCAAGCATTTGAAACCATCTCCCACAGATTCCTGGCAGTGAAGCTGAGAAGGTGTGGGCTGGATGATCAGGTAGTGAGGTGGATTGGAAGGTAGAGAGTTGTGATCAATGAGGCAGGGTCTAGTTGGAGGCCTGTGTCTAGTGGAGTCCCTCAGGGGTTGATGCTGGGACCAGTAAAGTTCAATGTATTCATTAATGACCTCGATGAGGGAACAGAGGGCACTGTCAGCAAGTTTACTGATGATACTAAACTGAGGTGAGTGGCTGACACACCAGAAGGCTGTGCTGCCATTCAATGAGACCTGGACAGGCTGGAGGGTTGGGCAGAGCGAAATCTAACGAAATTCAACACGGGCAAGTGCAGAGTCTTGCATCTGGGAAAGAAGAACCCCATGTACCAGTATAGGTTGAGGAATGAACTCTTAGAGAGCGGTGTAGGGGAAAGGGACGTGGGGGTCTTGGTGGACGGCAGGATGAGCATGAGCCAGCAAAGTGTGCTTATGGCCAAGAAGGGCAACGGCATCCTGGGGTGTATTAGAAGGGCTGTGGGCAGTAGGTCAAGAGAGGTTCTCTTCCCCCTCTCCTCTGCCCTGGTGACACCTCATCTGGAATATTGTGTCCAGTTCTGGGCCCCTCAGTTCAAGGACAGGGAGCTGCTGGAGAGAGTTCAGCACAGGGCCACAAAGATGATAGAGTGGAGCATCTCCCTTCTGATGAAAGGCTGAGGGAGCTGGGTGTCTGTACCTTGGAGAAGAGGAGCCTGAGGGGTGACTTCATTAACATTTACAGATGTGTAAAGGGCAGGTGTCAGGAGGATGGAGCCAGGCTGTTCTCAGTGATGTCCAACGATAGGACAAGGGGCAACAGGTACAAGCTGGAACATAAGAGATTCCAAAGAAACGTGAGGAAAAACATCTTCACTGTGAGAGTCTGGGAGCACTGGCACAGGCTGCTCAGATGGGTTGTTGAATCTCCTTCTCTGGAGACATTCAAAACTCACCTGGATGAGTTCCTGTGTGACCTACTCTAGGTGGTCCTGCTCTGGTGGGAAGATTGGACTAGATGACCTTTTGAGGTCTCTTCCAGCCCTTAAGATTCTGTGATTCTGTGCACAACTTGGAGAGAGATGGAAACAGTTGTGTGGCAGCCAAGCAGCTCCTACCCAGGGAACAGGAATGAAAAAGGAAGCACGATTGGTTGAGATTTTGGGGCCACTCTAAAAGTGTGTCCAATGTCTGCAATGTTCTGACTATCAAACCTTCTGCAACCAATGTGGCAGCAATGAACTCAGACAAAAGAGGGAAGCAAGACATTTCCTAGGATAGAAGAAACATGTTACTGAGGAGGAGTTCATGTTAAGCACATGATGTAGTAGCTTATGCTGGGATATGTGGAGGGTACAATTTAATGTGCTGATCATGGACAAAATTTAAGTCACCTGTGCACCCACAGATCTTGTCTCATCCATCCCAATGGGGAACAGGCATCCTCACCAAGGATTATTCATGTCTGACAAAGAGTATTGAAAATATTAGACCATTTGTTAAATCTCTGCTCCTTATAATGTTCTGTTTTCCCATAGACTCCTTGCTTCCAACTGGTTCTTTCATGGCCAGGTCCACATATGTCCCAAATTCCCTCTGCTAAAAACTTGACATTGTGTAAGATCCACCTTAACTTCTATTATCTGTAGGCACACAGTTTTCTGTACACAAGAAAGAGGCGTAATTGCCTGTCTAAAAAGGATTTTAGGAAAGAGACAGAGCCAAAAGAATGAGGAAAGCAGCTATAGCAAAATCCCAACAAAGAAAAGGAGATATGGATACAAACAGTGCTGGAATGGTTACCTTTGCCATTGGGAATGAACATTTATAACAAGATAAACACAAACTGTTGCAAATTAATCATCAAATCACTTAAATCATTTAGGTTGGAAGAGACGTCTATGACCATAAAAGTCCAACTGTTAACCTAACACTACCAAGCCCATCACTAAACCATGAAGCCCAAGGGGCTGCTTGTTTCAGCTGTGTATTTTGAAAAAGGAAAAAAAAAATCAGGATTAAAAGGAGACAAGGAGCATCTATTAGCATATGATATCATTTATAGCATATAAAGATGATAGAGAAGGCACTGACAGTAATAGGTACACCCACAGTGGGGTGTGGGCTGGTCACAGAATCATAGAATCATAGAATGGTCACCTGCTTTCACAAGCTGTGAAGCCCTGTGTGAAGCCTGCTGATTCCCAGCTCACGATACCCACCTACCTCCTAGGGTGTTAAAACTTCCCAAGGAACTCAGACTGGGATATTTTATTAGCACAGATAGTTTGGGCATCAGAGACTCACAGGTCCAAGCATCTCACCAGAGAGCACATGTGCCATTAGCCACCATGCTGGTGCCAGGCTTTCAAACACGACTCAAAACAGATCTAAGGATGCTGAGAGAAAGAAAATCTAGATCCCAGGTAAATTTTTTGCAAACCTTCAGGGGTAAAAATGTCTTTTTTTTTTTTTTTTCAAGATTAAGAGCTGCTGTTTTTTGCATCCAGGAATTTAATTTTGTCATTTTGTGGTTATCTGCTATAACACTCCACCCTTGGAAATCTCTCGTGTAGATATTTCTAGACCATGTTATCTCAGATAAATTATTTAAATTTCTCATTGTACAGTAATTTTTCCAACCTGGAGTCTCTCTTGATGTATGTATCCTTGGGCTGTGCCAACACAAATCTTTAGCCAGTCATATTTCATATTCCTGAGACTTTCATCAAGCTGAGACCATTTTGCTTGAAGGAGAGGAATCTCACTGCAGCCATGTGAGAGTCATTCAGAGGTGCACAGGTGAAGACAGAAAAAAACTCCTCTATCTTGCCTTTATTCAGCTGTAGATCTGCCTGTTACTTTCTTCAGACATGGCAAGCTTGCTGTTCCAGCTGTAACCCAAGTAAAGGGATGCTCTCATCTGCTGCTACCTTTCCCTCAGCAAGCAGTCACTGAGGGCACCTTCTAGGCCCTACCATGGCCATCAGCCTTGGATGGACATTCAGGGAAGAGAAAAATTAAGCCAAGCTCTCTCTTGGGACACCTGGGAGAGTCTTTTCTCCTCAGAGACAAACCTGGAGCAACATGGCCACCCAAATCCAGGGAAGCCACAAGACTGTTGGAGGCAGGACGATGTGGGATGAGAGCCTGACCACGCTTGGCAGTGAGTTATTATCACATGCTGCAGTGAACATGTGGTGGCTTTTTCCCTGCCCACTCCTCGTGGGCCTACGACCTTTTTCTGTTAATTTCAGTGGGAAATGTGATGAGTAGGTGAATATGTCCTTTGAACTGGTATTTCAGGCAGAAAAGATTAATTTATGTATATTTGATAATTGGTGATGCATTTCTTATTTTGATTTCTTTTGGATGATTTCCTGCATACCCCCACATACATACATACATACACACACACACACACATACACACACACACACACACGGAAGCAAAAAAGTTTTTTGGCTGCTGTTTGTGTTTATCAGTAGTATGATACGTAGAGGTTGGAGGGAAGGGGGTTGGTGCAGAATATGTGAGAGTTACTGGTCAGACAGACTCCCTTTGAAGCTGATATTTCTTGTTTAACCCTGGAAAAATACTATGCAGTTGATAGCAGTGCTGGCTGCTCCTGGATCACACCTGTAAGTCTTGGCATCAGCTTTTATTTACAGAGAAAATTATGTCTCAGTTACGGTTCTCCTCCAGTCTTCGCATCATCTGCTGTGCTCCTGGAGATGAACTGCCTGCTACTTTTGCAAGGAGGTTATCTGTCCATTTGTAACCCTGTTGAGTCAGCTGGGCCATGTTGTCAAACTTGAGTGCAGACACAGCAGCAGCCACTGAAGGGGAGTGTGATGAGAACTGATTTAAGCCGTTCTTTCACAATAATAATTCTTTCACAATAATTTTGCTAACACAAATATGCTCGACTCTTGCAAACCTGTTTGTCACTGAAGGTTCCCATTACCTATGAAACAGTAACCCACAGGGTTGCAGCCATTGGAGGTCAGATTTCTGTAAGGAACAAGCTAAAAATGCTAAATTTAAATATCCAGGCTTTGGAGGCATTCTGTTTCAGTTGTCCCAAATCCCTTGTTTTTCTCTCCTTTAATATTTATTTAAAACAAGTTCCTATAATTTATCTTCCTTTATTTCAGTCCCTATTACTTCCCTTCCTTTTCCAGTACAAAAAACAAAACAAAATCTTTATATTTTGGCTGAAATTGTCCAGGCAGTCATTGTACCTCAGGTCTGAGAAATATGAACAAGATACTTCAGTTTTATTCTGTGTCTCATTATACTGATTTTAAAAAGAATTTAAAACTTCAGTTTGAACTCCAGGTTGATTGACTTTTTTATAACAATGACAAAGGAGCTAAGGCAAGGACAAATACTCCCAATGAAACTGCAGGATTAAAAAGATCAGCATGGAATTTACATCATGAAAAAAACCCCAAGGACTGTCAGAAAACAAGGTTGATGGGAAGACATTGATTCACCTGAAAATATAGTCTCAAAGCTTCCCACTTGTACTGAAATTTGCTTTCTCATTTCCATTCTTAGCTATCAAATTTAAATTAACTCAAACAATGCTGTCAGAAATTGTCTCACATAAACTCTGTCTGCCACAATTCTGGACCCACTCGCTTTTCTCAGACCCTCACCCCTGGGCAGTCCTAGGCCTTTGACAAGAAATATTTCGGTAGGTAAATGTGCCATGCAAATAATGTGAGCAGCTCCCACCCATCCTTCCAGTTATATGATTTCTCTTTCCTCATTTGCACCTCTGATCTCCTGAGAGTTTCCTCATAAGAGAGATGCTTGAGTCTCCTGATCATCTTGGTGGCCCTGCGCTGGACTCTGTCCCTCTTGAGCTGGGGAACCCAGAACTGGACACAGGACTCCAGATGAGGCCTCACCAGGGCAGAGTATAAGGGGAGAAGAACCTCACTCAGTCTGCTGGTTGAGCAGTAGGGACATTGACGAACAGGCAACATGAGGATGTTAGCATAGTGCTGGTCAGAAGAAGAACCAATGCCCCTGCCACCATGTGTGCATGTAGAGGGTCCTTCTGACCTCATGGGACAGTGGTAGATCGAGTCCTGGAGATTGCTCCCTTCCCTTTGGCAGTGGCAGAGGGTTTTCAGGAGGAGGCTTTTCAAACTATGCTCCTCTAGCCTCTTCCTGAACTCTTGGATGAAAAGTTGTGAACTTGAAGCTCACACAGCTTGGTTTCTGTTTTTCCCATAAAGACTTTTGTTCTACAGGAAGTAACTCTTTCCTGCAAACATATAAAGGACTCATACTCAACAATGCTCATATATCAAAAGGAACAGCATGAAGAGGGCATGAGGGACTTACTTTCTGAATTAGTTTGGTCGCACTGAATAAAAGCTGGCATCTTCTAATAGACTGAATTTTCTTCTCTAGCCAACAGTCCCACTAAACTGACCAGCTTCTGAGTACAGCCTCCTAAATAAACGACCTTGTCTCCTTCTCGTAGAAACAGTGCAATTATAAAAAATGCTGCAGATGGGAAAACAATCTGAAAGAAGGGAAGCTGGCAGGCTCCAGGAAGGAGGAGGTGCTGGCACGTGGACTTTGATTCACATGAACGATTCTTTAGTGATAGAAGTGAAGTAGGGCAAGTGTTTATGTTAACTTCTGACTCTGAAAGAACTGCTTGCAGAAAATAATTTTGTTATCAAGATGATCTATGGCTGAAAGATTATCGGGATCTATTTAGAAAACAGAAATACAAATTCATTCTTAGTAAAGTATGTGACAATGCATATCTGACTTGACAGAAATACTATTTTTTTCAGTGAGACACCTCAGAGGTCAGTGAGAACCCTTAGCTTCTCCATTAAGAGTAAGAGCTTTCCTGGATACTATTCTGAATTAGACCACAATTTCTCCTCCACATTTCTGAGCCAAAAGTTCTCTCTATCCCCAACTTGTAAAAGAAACAGTGCTAGTTCTTTTAGCTATATTCTCCTCTGAGCGATTTAGAAGGCCATTATTGCACCAGTACCAGCCCTGGAGCAGATGGTGTGCTAGCTCTCTGGGAGATATCTACAGGGAGATCTGTGCACATCTAAAAGCAACTCTACTTCTGCCCACTCCCTGTGCAGGTCTTGAAAAGAAAACCTCATACCAAATAGCAAAAAGAGATCTTTTTTAGTGGTCTCATAAGATTGATCCATTTTTGTTTCCTGCACTTAGCTCTGTCATTTTTTTCCTCTGATAAAACCAATATGAAATAATATTATCCTTTTTTTTTTTCCCCCCTTCTGTCTTTTGTGCAATTCTTTAAAGATTTGGGTACTTGGAAGTTGACAGTCCCAGCTCAGGGGGAGATTGATCTTCTCCCCCCTCCTTCTTCAACTACTCAGACTCAAGCAAAGATAGGCTTCTGGGATACCAGGGTTAAGGACCTTCATCCTCTCCAGGTGTCTGTGGTGCCATCACTCACCATCCTGCCTTTTCCTCTGGGTCTTTCAGGTTCTCTCCAGAAATGCTCACGGAGGTATCACCAAATGGCCCTCAGCTCTGCAAGTTTTCAAGGTGCCAACGGGATAAAAAGTTATTCAGCTCATCTGAATCAAGGCTTGGGAAATTTAACAATTAATCTCTTCACTTTCATATATTCAATTTTCCCACTTTTCCTGCTGTATTTTTACTTTCTCAGTTGTGATTTTTCTGCAATATTGCAGAAATATACATGCCAGAAATGGAGTGACTGAACAATTAATCTGTCTTCACAGCATTTCTCCTGAATCCTCTTGGGTGGAGCATTTTGCTGTGTTTATAAACAACCTGGAGTCTTTTAACTGTAAGACTTCTATGTTAATAATGTGTATAAAATAGAAGTGATATGTCCATTTAAAAGTTAATTGAATAACTGAATCAACAGAAAAGCATACTGATCCTGGAGGCCATGAAGAGAGGAAAGACTTCTTAAATTCTGTAGTCATTGCCATTCCTGTCCTTCATCTGTGTCCCTGGTGTTCACTTACTGACTTCACTCCTGTTCTCCAGCTCCTGATCCGTTGCATTTCTGCGGTTCTTTCACCTTTACAGCTGGCTTTGCATGGTGATTTTGCTCATCCACCATTTAGGAGATTCTGAGAGGAGCTGTTTTAGTGTAAAACTCAAAGCAATGGTGTAGTTTCTTCTTAAGTCAAATGATGAAGAGATGTAGACAAGTAGCCAGCCTCTATTCACTCAGGATGCTCTCATCTGCTGCCCAGTTTCCCCACTTCTGTCTCTCTACTTGTTTAAGTATCATAGCTAACTGCTTTCACTTTAGTTTATATCCATTGTCACAGCAGTGTGTACTACCTGTCTTACCAGTCTAGTCCTCCTGTTGTCCTCTCTCCCTTGAACTTCTACCCAACTCTATGACTGAACACTGAGCCTTGGACCTTTTCCAATGTTTTGGATACAAAATGACCTTGACAAACTTTGCAGATACAACCAATTCACTTTGCTTTCATGAGATGACCAAATCCCCTTCAGGGTATCTGAATTTGGGGGTTTCTGAAGCATTAAGAGAATCACAGAATCACAGATTGGTAGGGGTTTGAAGGGACCTCTAGAGATCATCTAGTCCAAGTCCCTGCTCAAACAGATCCACCTAGATCAGGTCACAGAGCAAAATGTCCAGGCAGATTTTTAAAACCTCCAGAGGAGACTCCACACTCTCCCTGGGCAGCCTGTGCCAGGGCTCCCTCACACCCACAGTGAAAGTTTTTCTTTCTGTTTAAGTGGAACTTTTCTGTTCTAGCTTTTGTTCATTACCCCTTGTCCTGTCACTGCAAACAACAGAAATAGTGTTCACAATCTCTTCACTTACACTTTTTAAATACTTGTAAGTATTAAAGAGGTCCCCCCTCAGTCTCCTCCAGGCTGAACAGCCCCAGTTCCCGCAGCCTTTCCTCATATGAAAGATGTTCCAGTCCCCTGATCATCTTGGTGGCCCTGCACTGGGATCTCTCCAGAAGTTCTCTGTCCCTCTTGAGCTGAGGAGCCCAGAACTGGACACAGGATTCCAGATGAGGCCTCACCAGGCCAAAGGAGAGGGGAAGAAGAACCTCCCTTGACCTGCTGGCCACGCTCTTCTTGATGCATCCCAGGATGCCATTGGCCTTCTTGGCCACAAGGGCACATTGCTGGCTCATGGTTAGTTTATTATCAATCAGGACTCCCAGGTCTCTCTCTGCAGACCTGCTCTCCAGCAGGTCAATCCCCAGCCTGTACTGGTGCATGGGGTTATTCCTTCCCAGATGCAGGACTCTGCACTTGTCCTTGTTGAACCTCATGAGGTTCCTCTCTGCCCAATTCTCAAGCCGGTCGAGATCCCGCTGAATGGCAGCACAGCCTTCTGGGGAATCAGCCAGTCCTCCCAGTTTGGTGTCATCAGGGAACTTGCTGAGGGTACACTCTGTCCTCTCATCCAGGTTGTTGATGACGATGTTGAACAAGTCTGGCCCCAGAACCAATCCCTGTAGAACTCCACTGGCCACAGGCCTCCAATTTGATTCTGTGCCATTGATGACCACCCTCTGTCATTCAGCTAGTTCTTGATCCACCTCACTGTCCACTCATCCAAGCCACACTGCCTGAGCTTTCTGATGAGGATGTTATGGGAGACAGTGTCAAAAGCCTTGCTGAAGTCATTCTTTTTCCATAATTTTAAGAAGTCACCTTCTGGAGATGTGCAAATGTGTAGAGAACCACAAAAGGTAGTACATCTGACAGGCTCTTACCTTGCGCCAAGACCACTGTGAATGGTGCTACTGAATCTACCAAAACTCTTAGTGCTTAAAGGCTGGGCTGCAGTTCTGATCACGTCTCTGTTCTCCTTGGAAAACTGGCTTCTGTGGACTTTGAAGGCTGCACATTTGCACCTCTTCCTGATAACATGTGAGAATGTTAGATGACTGCTGCTCTCCTCTCATCTAGCCAGCCAGTTATGCACTCATAGAAGGCTATCAGGTTGGTCAAACAGGATTTCCCCTTGGTGAATCTGTGTTGAGTCCCTCTGTTCTGATTGATTGGCTCTCATTCTTAGTACCTGGAGGAGGGATGATACACTAAAAGGATGGCAGACAACAAGCGAGAATGAAATGTCCAAAGTGCAGCCTTGTGCAAAAGTCCAAGGGCAATGAAGACAAAATAATTTTATTACAGAGAGAGGAATATTTCACCTGTGGGTTTTGCCCATATGCAAGGACATAAACATTGCTTTATTGAACCAAAGAAATTGTCTATCTGGCCAGAAGTTCTATCCTCAAAATTGGCTTTCAGCAGGTGCTTCTGAGAGAAGGGTGAATATGCTCCACCAACTTTCCTTTGGGCACTGGGATGTCACTTGTCCACAAAGGCTACAACCCTCTCCAATCTCACTTGCTTAGCGTGGCAATTTGGGACATACTTGCAGTCTTGGACTGGATACTTCCCATTTTTCCACTGTTAGGAAACTGCACTTTCTATATGTAGGACTGTTTGAAAGAAAATCGTTTGACTCACGAACACTCCTACGACTGAGCACAAAACTTTTGGGATTTGTTTTTTTCCACAAGGACTACTACTGAGCAGTAACAGTAAGAAAGATCAACAGCTCGTTTCACATAATCCTTTGAATAGTTATAAGATGCAGGTAATGGTTTTGTTCAGGACATTAAACAGGTGACTGAAAGATTTGCACTCCATTAACAGAGTAATACAAAACCACTTTCAGTAGGAGAGCATCTAATTTCTATCTTTCCTGTTTTGCAATGCAAAACTTTAGAAAATGTTTTTCTAACTTCAGTTCTTCCTTTTAATTTCTCAATTCTGTAATCTCCTCCTATCTCAGTGAGATAAATATTGGTCCAAAAAGCAGTATTCGAGTAGCTAAACTGACAGAGGAGTAAAATTAAAAATTTGTTTCTTCCTTTAACTCATACAGTCTGTGATGGGGCTATCCATCAAGAGTGAGCTATCTCAGGACTGATCACAAGTCTGACACAATGTAATTACTGAACCAGAAGCATTGTATTATATAGCATGAAATGAAATAGCAGCTTTGCCTTCCACATTACGAATCAGTTGACTAATGATGGAGTGTGGCAATTAGAAAATATGGAAGTAACAAGGCAAGGTATTCCATGGTCTGCTAATGTGTAGAATAAAACTACCAACAGTGTGAAGTAGGGAAATAAAAAACAGTAAAACTGTAACAGAAAATAACAATCCTTCATAAACTGTAAAAGGAGAGGATGGAGGTTTCCCCCTAGAGTAGGTCAAGTTTTAAAGGATTCCGTGCAGTTCACAAAAAGGGCTGCTTCTGGTACTGTGACAGTAGGCCTATTTTTTCTCTAATGTTTCTCTGATGTTTGAGAACTATTGCATTCATTGGCACAGTAACTGTGACCTTGCATTGGGAGATTTTGCTTTAAGAGACCGGGAAGAAAAGAGGATGAGTGGGATGCTGAAGCTGCTGCAGTTGTGTTGGCCAGGGCTCCCTCCCCAACTCCTGCTTCATGAGTGACAGTCGACCCAGGTCACAGCATCACGGAGATATTACCCAGCCACAGCAAGTGGAACTGGTGGCAAAACTATTAGTTTGAGAACAATCATTGTTCTGGTATAAATTAGCCAAAAAAAAAAAAAAAAAAGAAGAGGAAATTATAAAGTGCTACAAGTTGCCCCAAGCCAGTTGCCCCAAGCCAGTAGCCTCTTGTTTGTCTGGAGCACACACCTCCAAAAAGTGATTATCTGGAAAAAACAAACAAATAAACAAACAATAGGGCATTTATTTTAAATGCAATCTTGTGTTTCTTTCTTTCTTTTTAAAGCTTGGATTAAAATCTTTCTACAGTCCTAATATCAGCTATAAGCATTTTGAGTCACTGATGTAAAAAGAAAACCTAGAGGAGCCTGGCCCACTTATATTTATCTTAATGTTAGCTGCAACCTTCAACAGTGCCTGAGTGATGCTGGGATTTAGCCTTCCAGTGAACTCAGCTTTGTCAGAGGCCATAGCTGCTGCTGCTCTCACTCTGCTAGCTTTTTAAATCAGATTTATCTGCCTTACGATGCTGAGCTGGAGCAGAGATCCTGGAGCAAAATGCCTGAGCCCTGAGCCAAATGGCCATGTTGCCTCCTCCATGGCCTCTGGAAACAGCTGTCCCTATCCACAGGGATACACTCCATGGAGCTGGCTGAGCCTAGGAAGTAAAGGCAGCTCAGAAAAGCAAAGGCAGCATCTCATGTTTGCACTGCAAAGATGATGTCCTTTGACAAGACAGAACTTCAAGGGAAGCCAGTATGCAACCTGATGGCATGGAAAAACAGGAAAGATAAGCAGGAAAGAAGCAAATACTCTTGTTGCTCTGATTCACAGCATCATGGAAAATATTAGAGGACGACAGCATGTGTATCATTCTTCATGTTTTGCAAACTCATTTTTAAAAACTGCTGAAAGATGGAGATGATGCAGCTTCATCGGGTACCTAGACCAGTTCTGTGTGTCCTGACCAGCCTTTTTCCTCGTGTCTAGTCCAGGCAGTCACAGCTGCAAGTCAGGCTTATTCTTCCAAGTCTCAGTGTCAGCAGGCTCAAAAAGCAGATTACTTCCTGCAGATTTTCGTGTATGTGAAGGCTGTTATGTCTTCCCTCAGTCCTTCTTTTCGTGGCTAAGTAACTCCAGTTCTTTCACCTATTCCTTGTGGGTGATGCTTTAATACCTGTAATTTTCCTTGCTCAAGTTGGGTGGGAAAAGAGAGAGCCTCATCTTTACATCTCCAGAGAAGCAAAAAAGGGAGACCATACCACCATCAGATCTCTGGCAAGATCAGTGGTATTCAGACAGTGACCAGGAGCACCTGTTTCCAGTTTAATAGAGACAAATCGGTGTTATGTGAATAGATGCATATCAAAACTGAATGGAGAGCAAATCAGTGTCATGTGGATGTGGGGACATCCAAGTGACACCCACTCCAGAAATGTCTGAGCTAGATGGAAGCAGAGAAGTGCAAGACACAATGTGCAGCAGAGACCAGGAACACACAAGGAAGCAGGGTGAAGGTCTGGAGGAAAGCAGAGCAGGGGAAAACAGTCTTTCCCTGAGCTCTGAGCAATGAGACAAGGAGTCAAATTGCCTGATCCAGTACTTTCATTCCTGAATAGGACAGTGGAAGCTTGAGCTGAACTGAGCTGGTTCACGTTTCAAAGTGCTTTGAGCGTGGACGGAACAGGGTACATGATTGGGGTTACTAATTCTTGTAAGACAGGGGGCTAGTGACTTCAACAAGGGAAGAATGACAGTCTGTGAGAGGGAAACCTGCACAAGGTCTTAAGCAATCTTCTGTATCAAGTCTAGCTTTCATCATTCATCAGATTGCAAGGTTAGTACTTTGAACTCTAAAAAAAAAAAAGAAGAAGAAGAAAAAGTGAACACTACTGCATTTAGTGTCATTTTCTGACACCCTCTGGCTTAAATACACTAACTGCAATAAAGAAAAATCAGTCCTTCCTCCTCCCTCTTCTCCCACCTGTCGTTTCTGTCAAGGCTCCTGATTGACATGGAGTAGGATTTTTGAGAGTATTTTTGTGTTTGTAAAATATCAGCCCTGGCTCTGACTTCATCTCTTGGAGCACTCCATGCCTTTCTAAGAGGAGTTTCTTGGGGGCTGTGAGTCAGAGAGGCAGATGATGTTGCTGATGCTCTTTTGTGGCAACTGCATCAAAAATTCTACGAAAAGGTGAAGAAATATGAGTTATCAGCTTCTGTTCCCACTTGCAAGTGGGATTTTAGAAGCTTCTTTCTGGGGGAAACAAAATCTGAATATAATTCACCTACGTTTTAAAAAGGCACCTGACAGATTATTGCCTGTTTCGAGATGACATATACACGCACCAGCCAGTCCTGGATTATCCATATACCTGGCATAGAAACATAGAATGCTATTTTGAGTAACTTTTACCACCAGGCAACCACCTGATGTAACTGAGAGCCTCGTGCTTTACTTGGGAAAGTTCACAGAAACCCAAGACTTACTTTTCTCTTCCTCATGGGCCCTTTAAGCAATTTCAAAGAGCTGCGAGTGAATAGGTTTTTTCCAACACCTGAAACAGCTCAAGGATAGTGATACTGGCTTTCCCTCTCTTTGCCCAATCTTTCTGTTATCCTGAAGACAGCAACAGAAGCAATATTCAGGGCACCATCACCCAGTCACACAGCTCCCACATGCACGTGTGGGTGCTGGAGAACTTCTTCACTCACTGCAGGCTGGTCTGACCAGTACCGCTGCAATGCAAGACTTTCTGAACTGTTACCAGGGAGATGAAGAGTGTCCAATCAACTGCAGGTAAATACGCAGCCTCCCCACCATATCTCTATTCCAGGGCCCAGCACAGCCTGGCTGCCTAACCTTGGCCCACACTGATAGGAAAATCATGAAGTTGTGACAAAAAGCTCAGAAAGTTTGTAGAGAAGAGTCAAGCAGGATAAGCTAAAACTACACATGTAGGTGGGATTATTGAGATAGGTGTCACTAGCACTTCAAGGATTTAAAGGGAAAAAAAAAACCCATAGCAACATGGAAAGATTAAGAAATACTAAAGCAAAAAAAAAAAGAAAAAACCCTCAGAAGATAGCAACTCAGGACCACCAAAGAGCCCTGGAGAGCCAGATAGCCCTGGAAGATGATAAACCTTGCTAGTAAAGACAACTTAGAGGTGATGAGGATACTAATGCTTAGTTTGAGACTTTATAAAATCCTAAGTATCTTGTTTGTCTTAATATATCTGCATGGTGTATACATTGCTTGCAGCATCTCTTTATGCACACTGAAAGTTGCTCAAAATGGCCCTGAAGTAACACAACCTCTTAGTCAAGGGAATGAAGTTGCCTTTGACTCCTATGGTGCTTTCTCAGGTGTGTTCTGTTGCCAGTGTGGTTGCTGTTCATCCTGCAGTATTCTTGAGGACCACATTTACAGCCTTACCTCACAACCTTCTCTGGCTGTTGTTAGGACACCATTAAACAGTTGTCAGTCTGTCTCCAAACTGTATTGAGAAAACACATTGATGCATTCTGTTTCTCTTCATTAATGTCTTAGCTAGGCATAAATTGATGCCACTCATCATGAACAACAGCCAGAGAGAAACTCTCTGAAATAGCCTTATCTTACCTTTTTTTATCTGGCCTTCTGGCCCTAAAATTATTGACTAGAAGCCCCTTCATGGAATAGTGGATATAATGGCACTTCTTATGAAGGTCCCAGTGCAGGTTTCTGCTGCAGCACAGGAAACCACACAGCATGCACAGAGTCTGATACCTTTGGCAGCTGCCTGCTGCACCTCAGGCCAGCTGAGGTGTTGCACTCGCCTATTCATACATTCCCATGAGGGTCCACAGAGTCATGAACTCTGACATCAGTTCATCAGATACAGCCTCAACAAAACAGCTCACAATGACCACTGGGGTGATTTCCAGGACTCTTGTTTTATCTGTTATCCTGCTTCATCCATCTTCCCTCCTGCTAAATGTTTGATCTTCATCCCTCTCCTTTTTTATTCCCCAAATACTTGCCTCTTCTTCCATATGTGTGCAGTTTCTCCCTTGTCTTAAAACCCTTCCCAGTCTGGAAATGTCACTCATTACTTACACAAGCCTTTCTTTTAAGCAAGAGTCCAAAATGTCTCACTCTCTGAGAGAGGAACTGAGTTCACACATATGTCCTGGCTGGTGACATTTACATGGTCAAAATCTTGCCCTTAGGCTTTGCTGCCAGTATCCCAGGCTGGTAAATCAAGTAATTAAAGTTTAAGAGATTGCAGATTAGTATTTAAAGATATGACATTTAAATTCAAATTACTACAAAAATTACTGCAATTTTGGTGTGAAAAAAGCAAGCTATAAAAGTGATGTATTAAACTCTGTAATTTTCTGTAAATTTATGTTGAAACTGTATTTTCAATGATTTGTGACGATACTTAATTTCATCATTCAGTATTTTCCAAAAGATTTTGTATAACGAAAGGATGCATCATTTCTCTAGGAGGCTGAATAGTTGTTACAAGAAATAATTGCTTACATACTGCTATATTCACATTTGGAGAAGTGTTCAAATTTCTGAAACAGTTCAGGGTTCAGAAATGGTTCAGATTTATCTATTTAATTTTCCCTAATACCCTTAATTGATCTTAGGGCATAATTCCCAAGCTGCCCAAAGTAAAATACAAACGATTGTCCTCATGGTTAAGTTGTTCAACTGGTTTAAAATATGAAGACATAGGTGCTGAAATCAAGCAGCAGTGTAACTATCTGTCGAAACAGGAGTCAGACTCCACATTTGCACCTTCCCAGCCAAGGACTTCTTACAGACCACAGGAAGGTTCTCTGTCCTGACTTGGTGGTCCCTGAGACCCCCACTGGCAGAACAGGGCGAGACACTGAAAAGGCCTTGATGCTTTGCAAGCCCTGCTCAGCAATGACCAAAACATTCCTGTGTTTGTGACACTGTTCTCAGCATAAATCCATAACATAGCCCTGTAGAGCTACTAGGAAGACAATTAACTAGATCCCAACTGAAATCGAGACAGTGAAAGCCAAGGCTGAGCCCATCAGTGATGGTGCTGGTGTTCAGATTCTAATATATTTTGGGGGGGGGGGGGGGGGAACCCTTAGGCAAGGACACCTGCAGCTGGAGAAGAGTGGTGAGAACACGTGAGAGCAACAACTGCAGACACCCAGGTCAGTGAAGAAGGAGGGGAGGAGATGCTGCTGGTATCAGAGCAGAGGTTCCCCTACAGTCTGTGGTGAGGCCCTACCCCTGCAGTCATGGAGCGATCCACATTGGAATGGGGTGATGCCTGAAGGATGCTGTGACCCCTTGGGAAGCCCATACTGGAGCAGGCTCCTGGCAGGACCTGGGAACCTGTGGAGAGATGAGACTTCATGCCAGAGCAGGTTTACTGTCAGGACTTGTGACTCCTGTTGGGGACCCATGCTGGAGCAGTCTGTTCCTGAAGGACTGCTTCCCCTGGGGATGAGACCCATGCTGGTGCAAGCCAAGAGTGTGAAGGCAAAGCAACACCAGAGACATGTGATGAACCAACTGCAACATCCATTCCCTGTGCCCCCTTTGTCATGTGGAAGGTGGGGGCAGAGAAATCATGAGTGAACCTGAGCCAAGGAAGAAGGAAGGGGTGGGGAAACGTGTTTTAAGCTTTGGGTTTATTTTTCATTATCCTACCCTGATAATGATTGGCAATAAATTAATTTCCCCCAGCCAAGTCTGTTCTGCCCATGATGTAACTGCTGAGTGATCTCTTCATATCCTTATCTCAACCCGTGAGCCTTTCATTGTATTTTTCCCCCTGTCCAGCTGACGAGGGGAGTGACTGAGCAGCTCATCAGGCACCTGCCATCCAGCCAGGGTGAATTGCCCCCACTGCCCCTGGGACATTTCTATCTAGCTGCTTTGTGTCCCCTTCCCAAGGGCTGGTTCCTTTAAGCCCTACTCTGAGGTGCCTCATCTCTCTGATTTACTACACAGGCAATACAAGCATCAGCAGCTTTAGGGTGCTGCAGTGTTGAGTATCCATGTTTCTCTCCATATGTAGTCCTGTTTCTACATGAAGAAACAATAGTCTCAAGAAAAATTTTGGATTGCAGTAGTCAAATTTATTTCCACTGTAGAAGCACACTTGTTTCAGTAATAAAAAAATAACATTTTATTTGCAGAATAAAAGTAATCCTGTAGTGGTATAAATATATTTACTCGCACAAGAATCCATGTAAGTCACTCAACATATATTCAGATTTAGTATTCTCATAGTCCTAAACTTCAAACGGAGTCAACAAAAAACTTGCAGAAAGATGAGAAATGTGAAGTCTGGCTCAGTTGGGATTTAAATATATACGAAATAATAGAAAGCTTCCTTGGCTTTTTATTATTATTTTGAATACAATGCTTATGAAAAAAAATACTGACAGCCTCCAGCACTGACTCTGTTTATCTCATTAAAGCATACTATATGGTGTCAGCCATAGAAGGCTCTTCTGCCTGCCTCAGAGATGTGACCTTAGTCTTGGCCAGGCAGAATTCACATCAGGAGTGTTAAGTGTCCAAGCTCCATGTGCCTTACCTTGCTCAGTCCCCCGTGTCCCCATCACTAGCTGCTGTCTTTCAAGGAACAAAGCCAGTCTCACGCTGTATTTCAGGTTGTCACCTCCATCAGTAAGTCCCCAGGCCACACTGAACCAGGTGCTATATTCCACATAGCATTATCCCTGACCTCTGTAGCCCACAGTCCAGTTAATAGCAGCTATGCTTGATGGGTAACTTTATCTACCACAAATACTTCATGCAAAAGGAAGAATACTGTTGTCGACACTCCAGTTCAATCCACAGAACAGTAAAACGCAGTTGGAGGGAAATTAACTTGAACTTTTAAGGTAATTCTTTTTATAATTGTGAGGGTGGAAAAAAACAAAAAAGGAGAAATTAAGTTTAATGATTCAATTGCATCATGATTCTGTGCTACTGTGTTCTAACTTAACACTCATTGACTGTGTGGGCTATCGTCAGCACCATGCCCTCACAACATATCTTGATTTATTCTAATCCTTCCTTACTGTTAGTACAGTGAAAAAAGTACAAAGTTCAGCCTTGATTTTTATCAAGGTGTCTACGAGAGAAGGACACCAAACTAATACAACACAATACTGAAGACAAGAGAACATAACACTTCTGACACATTGAAGAGCGATTGCACACACAAGCTCATTTATGTAGGGACACCGACATACTGAGCACCAACCTTCCCCTCCCCCCCTTTTTCAGTTTAACAACAACATTCAACTCTGAACAGAAGAATGTTAAGCCTCTAGGATAGTTTCAGTATTAAGAACAGAAAGAACAGAACTACCTCTATTTTACAAACATCAAAACACTAACGTTGACACTTTGGAGAAGTTCACTGCAAGTGGGGGAGCTCACTGCAAGTGACCCTCTCTCTGAATCCGAAGGCGCTCCTTCTCTACTTGCAAGCGTTCCTTCTCAATCTGCAGCTTCTCCAACTCAAACTTCAGGAACTGCAGCCTCTCTTTCTCCAACTGTAAACGTTCTTTTTCAAGTTTTAACTTTTCAGTTTCTAGATCCAGAGGCTGCACAATGGGTTTTTCTGTTTGGGTGAGGTCGTTTTCCAGGGCAGGCTTTTCAGCGTGCAGAGTCTCCAGCCTGAGTTTCTCCCATTCAATCTGAAGTCGCTCCTTCTCGATCTGAAGTCTCTCGCGCTCCAGGTCCACGTGCCGCAGCCGCTCCTTTTCGATCTGCAGGCGCTCCTTCTCCAGCTGCAACCTTTCAGCTTCGATGTCTAGTCGCTGCTTCTCCAGCTCCACTTTCTGCTTCTCCAGATTTATAAGCAAGTGAGAATCTTCATAGGCTAGCCTGGCCTGAGCAGAGCTTAGGTTTCCAAACTCTTCAATGTGGGGGAACTCTGGTAGGTCGTTTTCCTTTTTCGAATCTGGCAAAACTGATGACAAAATTTCTTCTTCTTCCTCAATAGGAAACTGCAGAGAGGAAGCGACAGCCAACAATTACATTCCAGTCTTTACACCAGAATAAATTTGTTACACACAATTTAACTGAAAAGAAAATATTGGGTTTGTTTTGGTTTTTTTTTTAATCTTAAAAGCTACCCAGAACTGTTTAACTCACATACTGTGAAATTACCATATTAGATCAAAAGACTGTTGTCTACCACTACACAAGCAGAGAAACGCTATTTATGTGCAAGTTAATATCTTGTAGTGAAAAATGGAAAACCAGATTGCCAGTGGACATGCAAAAGAACACAGAAAATAGAGCACGATAGGCATCAGAGCATTCAGAACCACTGACAGAAAATTGGATTTAAAAAAGCATATGTTGTTCTTGCTTTTCAGATAAAGCTGAGTCACATTTATGTAAGCCACTAGGAATGTGTTGTGATATTTATCAGAGCAGATGGATCCAGCAGCTATGTGGTATATAAGCAAACCCAGCCTTTACTACCTTGAGGATTCCATTTCTAAAAAAAAGAAAAACTGACATTTTTCACCTGCTCCTAACCCTTCAAATTATATGAAGTGGGACAATAACAGGACATAGAGCCATTTTTGTATTCTCACGTTTGCTGTACAGCCATTCGCGGCACAGATGAGCAGCCAAGTAGGACCTTCACTCCTGGCGGATGGACTCTAACAACACCTATGTGCTACAAATTCAGAGTACACAAGGGATAGTTGTCTCCCACTAAGTATGCTGTAAAAGAAGGGCAAACTGAAGAAGATTCAGGTTCAGAAAAAAGACAGTGGGAGCTATTGCTAGTTCTCTAGCACTAGAGCAGACAGACACCATTCTTCAGCAGTTGTCAGACAGCAGTCTCTCTACCATTTAACAGCTTATGCTGATCTTTTCACAGCACACATCTCAACTGAGCTAAGACAGGAGTTGCTTCCTCCTTAGCCTCAGCCTCTCATCTGAAACTGTTTTGAGTACCTCTCATTAAAATGAGAACTCTAATTTGGTACAGGCACAACAAAACTATCCAAAAATTGGACTTTGCTCTAGCTGCCTCCCCCAGGACAGTCATGGTACTACTAGAAGTGACAACCTGCAGGACCGACAGCTGCTTGTCAAATCCGTACTAAAATTATGACAAAAATGAATGGCTGACTGATTTATTGAAGCAATATTTTTATCTCCTGTGAGCTCATTTTAAGAAATGAAGCAGTATTCTCTCAGTACCTGAAGGTAACAGATACTTTCATTTGTTAAAAGGTGCATTTCTCCTCTCCATTCATCCATCCAGACAGCCTACACATTAAAATAACCAGTTTCCTTGAAGAGTGTATTTTCGTTCTACAACTAGACTGAACTAATTCTTATCTACAGCACATACAAATGGAAAATATATGTGCAAATTAATATTCAAAGTTGAAGGATATCAATTTAATAATCAACATCCAAGACTTTACACCCAATCACAAGTCGCTAGGTTTGAATATCAGCTCCCTGAAACATATTTGCTTCTACAGTTTCTTTAATTCACACATTCAGAAAAAAAAATAGAAACAGATGCTATGAAGAAACACAGCAAACAGCCTTATGCTGAAATGAAACAAAGGCCATATTGCACATAGCTAATGTATGTCAGCCACTCACTTCAAAATTCTGCGGATCCTCCTCTTCCTCTTCTACTTTGATTTCTGTTAAAGATCCACCAGCTTCTCTGAAGTCAGTGATATTTTGCCATTCAAAACTAGATTCAATTGCAAATCCCATTTTCTCATCCATGTCTTCATTGAGAGAGTCATCTAAATTGGATGAAGGAAGGTGAAACCCAGCACCTACAACTTTGATGTTCGCATTCAGACGTTTTCTCTTCATGAGTGCTCTCCAGTCAAGGTATCGCCTTTTTACTTCTGTCCCTGTTCTTTGCTCTCCTTCACCTACAGCATTTACACACTCTGCTATTTCCTCCCAAGCCTTCCGTTTCATTTCATTAATTGTTGTATTAAGTTGCTTTGAAAAGAGTACGTCTCTCCTTTTTCTGATTTCCTTAAGGAGAGTCTGAGTTTCCTGAACACTAAAATTGCTTTTTCTTTTTCTTTTTAATTGTTTCATTTTTTCCAGCTTTAACCTAGTAATTTCACCACAGGAGATTACAGAGATGATATGACACTAATCAGTTATTAACACAAATAACATTTAAAAGCCAATGAAAGCAGAGCTCAGTTCTCGTGAAGTGAATTTTATCTTCACTTTGTAGTATTTTCCTATTTGTCAGGCTTCCTAAGAGAAAAAGAGCAAACAACATAAATCTCCAAGGTACACACTGTATATTTTCATTTAATGAACTTGACTCCCAAGTCACCATTTAAGGAATAAGTATTTTGAACCAGTCATTCATTTAACAGAAGAAAACCATTTTTGTTAGACTCTGAATTTAAAGTAACTATATAGACACCTTCTCTAACCCCGTGTGAATTCTAAATCCATTAATATATCCATATCAGGTGTAGTTGATATTTCCATTACAAAAATGTAGCTATTTTCTTTCAACTATTAGGAGTTTTGCCAGTCAGTATTTGCTAAAGGCTGGAATTTGACATACATATTTCAGTCCAAATGCTAAATTATTTCAAAAAGAAGTTAAAATTGTTGTATCATAAGCATGAAAGGTTTAGAGGACTGAACAGATACATTCTATTATTAAAAAAAAAGTAGACTGATATGTAAAGTCAAAGTTTTAGAGGCTCTTCTGACTTATCTTAATCACAAAAGAACAAACTAGAGTAATTCTGCTGAATGTCAGAAAATAAGTAGTATTTCAAACAAATGTAATGCATTAGAGATGTTCTAACAGGAAAAAGATTTAGGAATAAGTCACTACATGCTCATGGTAAATCCCTCCTCTACCCTCTTACACTGCAAAACACTGCTTGTCAGATGTGATGGCAGGTTGAAAGTTCATCCAGTCCACTGCCCTCAGCAACAGCTGGTCCTGAGCCCAATGTTGAAGAGAATGATAAACCCCATAATACACCTGACAGATTGTGCACAACACTGCACCAAAACCATAAAGTTTAGAGTGGGAGAAACAGGGGACTATTAGTGCATTGATGCATATATCATAGACCCCATCACCAAAAATAACCCAAACAACTGAAATTAGAGATTGAGAATAAAAAATGGTTCTTGGTCACAGACTGCTTAGTAATAGTCCAATTTAGAATTTATTTAGAACTTTCTTTTGCATTGTGGCACCAAACACTTTAAAAAGCTTTAAACCAAGTAGACCAATGATTCGCTATACAGTACCCACAGGTTAAAGCTGCTACGTTTGTTCACTATTAATACACCTTCAGGTCACCTGAAGCAAATGGCTTGCTGATTATATATTTGATTGCTGGTGACTAATGGACTTAATCCCTAAATATCTCCCTGCTCATCTACTCAGGGTTCTTATATTACTAAGATTTTTTTTCTCCTGTTATTCTCCTAAACCTGTTCAAAACATACACATCAGCATATCACACAAAACCTCTCCATTTGGGGGACAGTTTAGACACGTCTCCTATGTGCTGATTGTGAAAAAGGGCACTCGAAAAGGAAAGTGCTAAAGGGAACCAACACCACCTAACCGGGGAAGGGAACACAGCGGAGAGGAGGCACGGAGGATGGAGAGCAGCTGCGGGTTCAGCCTGCTGAATCCCAGCTCCCCTTCCACTGACACAGCCGCGGCCGAGCCCGGGCGGACGGCTCTCAGCCCCGAGGCCGGACCGGCCCCACAGCGGCCTCGGCGTCGCCCGGCGCGGCCGCTGCCGCCAGGGGGCACCCCGGGCCCGCGGGGAGGCCAACGGAGGCAACAAAGAGAGGCGAGAGTTCGGACCCCGGCACGGCCCCGCGCACGGCCCCAGCCCCAGCGGCACGGCCTCTTCCGCCAGGGCCGCCGCGCCCCGCACAAGCAACCCCCGCCGGGCCCGGCATCTCTCCTGGCAGGAGAAAGAGAAGGGCCTCTCCCGCGTGGGCCGCTGAGGAGGACGGCGGACAACCGCCTCACCCTCTCCAAGGGGCCGAGCGTGGCACTGCCCCACGGCTCTCCCCCACAAAGGGTCGGAGGGTTGGCTGCAGCTGGTGCTGGCAGCATCCTCACACGAGGGGGAAACGGCTGCTTCGGGGCTGTCCTGGCCCCGCTCAGGTCCCCGGGGAGCCGCGCGAACTACTCACCTGCGCCCAACTCTCCCCTGCGGGTCGCCGGCCCTTTAACTGCTGCCGCTCTCCTATTGGGCTAGGCGCATGCCCGTCAGCCCTTCCCGCAGGCCTATTGGCGGTCCGCGTCCGCCACTTCTCCCTCGCCCCGCCCCCTCGCCGCCCTGACGCGCCCGGCGGGCGGAATCCCCCGCACACGCTGAGAGCGCGGCACGCCTCTCCCAGCGGTGCTGCCGCACACAGCCCCCCGTCACCGCTGGCTACAGTGGCTGCTTGTCTCCCCGCCGCCTGCCGCTGATTGGCTAATGTCCGTCAAGGCCCGCCCCTCTCCTCAATGAGCTTCCGGCGGCGGGGAGCGCGCTGGGTTACGGAGGCGTTAGACAGGGCGGTCGTAGAGTCGCGCCCCGTCCTCTACGGTGAGGTCGGGGCGCCCGGGGCTGGCTCCTCTCTGTGGCCTTGTGTAAGGGGCAGCTGGCCTGGTGTTCGTTCTCCCTGCGGTGTGGGAATGCCCCGTGGGCCTTCCTGCGGCCGTGTGGGAGCAATCGGAGCAGAGCAGCTGGAGCCGGGATGGTTTATGGTGGCAGAGCCAGTAACGATTTGCGTGTCTTCCTAGGCCGCTGTGTTCAGTATATTGTATGACTGAAATAGTGAAGTAACGCTTGTGCAGATACTGTAGGATTGGTTTGGGTTTGACTTTTTGATATCTTGTGGAAGGCACTGGTTATGTAAAGCACCACATCAATACAAGTAAGTATGTGTGCCAAACGCTCCTGGAGCCAGCTTTCTGTTCTTAGGGTCATCCTTTTTCTCTCCTCAGCCACACATGAAGCCTCTGGCACCTGCTCTTTGTGTAACGTTCTTTTGTCCTGGTAATGTAGCCTTTGCAGGCTTAGGGCACTACTTGAAGGCAGACAATTGAAAATAATTTTGTTCTGGCATTTGCTACATCTCTTCTGCCTAACCTGATGCATGCATGTGGTTTTCATATTTACTAACAATTACTTGCTCAAGCCTTTCATGTCTAGGTTCCGAGGTATATTAAGTATTTGGACTTTAGCATTTTCAATGGACAAATAGGTTATTTGATTAATAGAGCTTCTAGTAGTCATATGGGTGAGGATGAAACTACAAGCCTCCTTTAAAAATATTATTTTCCAGTTTCAGTCAACAATTCTGGCAGTGACCTTTCTTCAAAATACTTACAGAAACTAAATATAGAAAGGCTAGGAATTTGGCAGCTGACTTGCAGGTAACAATAGTTTTGCTGCCATCCGTGCCTGCTGTGTACTGAATATCATAATTTTAAAAGGAAAATAGTAAGGAGCAGGTTAGCAAGACTATGCCACATGACCGACGATACATTTTCTGGGCATATTTCTTAGAAAAGCCTATGTATGAACTAGGATTCAATTTGCCTTACTACCAGTATTTTGTCAGTGCTCCCCTCTCAGTGCAGTTTTCATGCATGCAAACTGCATTCTTGGTCATAATCTAACATTCAAAAGGTTGGGGGGAAAAAAAAAAAAGGTAGTTAACCTGTAGATTCTCTGTACTTTGAAGCTTAATGAAAAAAAAGTCAGAGCGGAGAAGGATTCAGTTGCTCGGTGCTTTTATTTCACAGAAGAATGAGTATCTCGGCAAACACGTAGCATCAAACTTTCCACATATCAGCAGAGCCCAGGCAGCAGCAAAATGTTACTGATCTCTATGCTTTATTGGATAGTAGAAGGGGGGGGGGGGGGGGGAAGGGACTTTAGCATAATGTTCAGGTATAAATATTGTAAAATATATCCCTGGTTTCAGTCTGTCTTAATTTAAATAGATCTTGTGCTGCCTCCTGTTGGTCGCCTGCAAAGAGACAATTGGGCACCAACTGACCAACTGCAGACAGCACAATCTATGACCAATTACTGTACCTACTACCTACTACAAGTCAAAGGAGGTACACCTCTTTCTTCGTGGAGCAACACCAGAAATAAAACAGCCCCAGAAAATCTACTCTGTTTTTGGAAGATAATGAATTTTTAACAGCAGTAAAGTGACATATTACAAATGTATTTAGCATATAGAAAATAAATTCATTACTACATAAATAGTAATCATCAGGTCTGTGCAAACATAATATAAACACCCAAATAATTGATATTTATTATAACAACTAAACTAGTATGATAACATTACCAAAGTGCCACAATGTTTTCATAGCATTCTTTAAAAATGTAAATAATTTAATATAATCATTACTGGGTATTAAAATCCCACATACAATATATATTATCTTCATGTCTGTTATACTCATCATGCTTATAATGTGTTCTGTGACAGAATACTATTAGAAAGGTTTTGGTTACATCATATAAGTGCAAATAGTAGATTGTAACTTTACATGCAATTTGTATGTGTAAAACATCTTACAATATTTCAGTGAGAATATAGGTGATCATTAATCTAGTCATTGACTATTTTTAGAGGAAGGTACTTCATAAAGTACTGTGAGCTTTGAAGTCAGAAAAGATGAAGAAAAACTTGCTTTACTCTTAATTGTGTGACTTCTTAAACATTGTGTTGGCTGATGAATCTATTTTATCCAGACTTAAAAGCAATTACTCATGCAAGTAATCCATATTCTTCTATGTAGCTGATTTTGCTGAGGTTTCTAACATCATTAGCAATTAACCACAGGGTCTGGAAGCCTTGGGTTTTACCACGACTTTCTACCACAGTTTCTCCTGCCCTCTATTCTGCAATCAGATTTAACTCTCTGTATGTGGAATTGTGGCAAATGACATTTTTCCTCTGTGATTTGTAATACAGGCTTACCTACAGAACTGAAGAAAAGTACTACTATTTCACAGTAACTTGTCTGTAAGCGATGGTATAAAGTAACTGACACTACTACATTATTTCCTGATCACTGAGTAGGAAAGCTAAGCTCTATTTGAAATCCAGGAATGATTTGTCAAACTGGGAACTGACATTAGTTCCTGTGCAAATATAGCATAGAATATTAAAGAAGTGTGCCCATTTTCCAAAATAATTTAAATTTTGCTATATAGTCTAATAATGAGTAATTTACCACATATATCATTGCTCCTTCTGATGTCATATGTCACAGGCTTATACATGTAGCAAGTAGCTGGGTGGAAGACTGACAAAAATATTTGCTGTGAGGAAAGAGCATCACCTGAATTACTGACTGACTCACTGTTTATGTGACCCAGAAATTTGGTCATGACAGTGGCAGTTGAAAAAAAACTGTCACAATTCTTTAGTCTCCTCCAATGTGCATAGCTATTTATACCCATGTAGTATGGTCTTAATATGTTACTATGCTCATTGCATAAATCACATACTCATACTACTCAGGTATAAAAACAACACAGGAACACAGGCAATGGAGAATTGGGCCTTGTATGAAGCAACATGTTGCAATAATTAATGGTTAATGAGGTCTCTATGCTACCTTGAGTAGCTTTGTTAATGTTAATCCTTTATGCCTATTTTTGTCCTATTTTGGTAAGCAGGAGTAGTATTCTCCGTGTCTCCTAAACTATTCAGTACATCTGTTTTGCACTAACAAAAAATAGTTGTGTTCCAATATAAAATGCTTGTGTTTCAGGATGGTATTCTAAAGGTTACCTTAGCTAAGAGTAGCTATGATTTGAAGACTCACTATGGAAAGAGTAAAATAAATGTGGAAGTTGCCTGAAATACTGTTAACAAGCAGCTATTTATTTCTACAGAACCGACACACATATTAACACAAAGTATTGAGTGGGAGGGTTCCACTCTATTAGCATGTTCTCCAAATATGCATAAATTTTCATTTACATCCTTATGAAAATATTTATGATGAAAGTTATCTAAATTTATAAACGTACCTTATAACAAACTATAGTCAATCACAGAATTGGATCTTCCCATTGTTTACTGTTTAAAACAGAAATATGCTGCTAGGCAATATTCAGCTTTGAGTATTAATGCTGAGCCCAAGTTCTGCCAAAAGTACATGCAGCAGTGATGTGACGTTGACTTACGGTGGTTGTCTCAAGCCACATGAAAGAAGTTTTAGACACCTCACTAAGTTTCATTCCATTTTAGACTGCTTGGAGAAGATGTGCTTAGATGTTTAGAACTATTCTGAGTGGCATAAGACAACCCTAGTGCTTAAACAATACTTACATGGAACATTAAGGGCTCCCAATATCTTATTCAAATAGCTGGTAAGAAAGAAAATTCTCAGGCTGTGGAAGATTACAAATTAATTTATGAAACCTAGGTAGTTTCAGTGTCCTTCTGTAGGACACAGGTCTGACTTTCACTTCATGGGGTCAAATTTACTTCACAGGGTATGCCTAGACTAATATTAATACTAAAAGTCCATTACAATTTTAACATTATAACAGATGACTACTGAAAGTATATCAAGGAATATACTGTGTCATGTTTACCCTGTAGTATTTTAATGCTTAAAATTACCATGATGTACAAGATAAAGTGTTTCAATTTAAACCACTATAGAAGTTTTAAAAAGGAATTCTTTCACCTCACAAATACTATTTACTTTGACTTGAAATACAAGGATTTCTGTGGCTTTGATTCTGATACACGACAAGATACAAACTTTTCCCGTAGTTAACCGAAGTAACAAATAAAATTTACTGTACAGCTAGAGGCTGCTTAGTAGGTAGCACTGGAGACCTCAGAGATGGAAGACTTCTGTTAGAAAACATCCTGAAGTGGTTTTTCTTTAGTTAACAGCATGACTGAAGCAAAGATACCACATGAATTATCCATCCTGTAGAAATCTTGCCCATCCTGCAGTATGTTACCGAAGTTTATCTTGCTGCAGTTAATGGGATGAAAACGGGAAGTACAGCTACTACTAAGGCACAAGGATGGAGAAAAACTGGTGAAACTGAAGAGCTGAAGTAACATGATAGTAAATATCGGTCTCTTCAAGTTAGATACCTGGGTTTAATGCTGTGAAGGTCACTTTGGCTTTTGCCCTTGCTAAGGTTATTCTATTAAGATAAAGCTGACAATGAATTCTTACAGGTATATGGATATAAAACCTAAATAAAATGACAGTAATATCATTTTTTTTTTTTTTAACTTCAGTTACATAGGGAAAACAGTATCACAGTCAGTTTTCTCACTCAGCAATTTGTCTACTGGGACAACCGTGAACACTACAGAAATAATGGCACATACTACACAATGAACTCCTCATTATTATGCTTTTTGGAAAAGTAATATTTTTCAAACAATTCAGATAATTACAGAGAAGCCTTGCTTAAAAAATTAAGTAATACTTTCTATATAATGACTATCATGAGTGACAATGGACTCTTCCAAAAGCAATTCTATAACATACAATTTAAACTGAAGATTTGAATAAAACAGTACATATTTCTCCATCTGTAAATTAATACCAAAAAAATCTGTTCTAATACTTGTGCATTTAAGTAGATTCTTTAGACTCAGGAGTTTCAAAATTCTCCAGAGCAAATGGTAAGTACAGATGACCAGGGGTCCCTATATTTATTAAACTGAATGACCTGACAGTAAAACTCAGTTAAGGCTCTTGGCATTGGTGAAACTTCTTCCCACTCAGACCTACTACTATGGTAGACTTGAACTTCATCTGTGATTTCTTCTGGAGCATAATCACCGCCCAATATATAAATTTTGTCTTCTGTCCCAACTGCCCCTGCATTAAAACCAGCACATTCAAAAGATCCTTCCCCCTTCCAAACACAGGTTTCTGGGCAAAAACTGTAGACCTTGTAGGTGGAGAGATCACATATGTACAATGTGCAATTCACTGGAACAGCTTTGATTAGTGTTGCATGGAAAAACTGCCCAAATTCTGCAACAAGCTCAGACCATTGATCAGTCATAGCATTATACTTAAAGAAACAGTCAAGAGATGGATTAAAGGCATCAGTGATCTCTACTTCTGAGCCAAGGACGTAAATTATATTCTGACATGCACTTGCTTCTGGGTAATAGATACCTCTTGGTAATTGGCTTACAGATTTCCAGTCTTTGGAAAGAGGATTATAGGATTCTACATCCAAAAGACTTCGGGTTTCTTGAGCTCCTCTGGTCTTTCCACCGATTACAAACAGCTGATTTAAGGTTACAACAGATGTGTGCATTGTCCTCGGTTTTTTCATAGCTGACACTATGGAGAATTCATTGCTGACTGGGCAGTAGCACCAGGTTTGGTCAGTGGCATCATGAAATGGTTCAGCAATATGAAGCCTGACTGTCCTATAACAATTCCCTTTGCATCCTCCAGTTATAAATATTTTTTCTCCGTAGCTAGATAAACTTGACCCTGGAAGATCAATCATGTGCGTATGGGGCAGTTCCTTCCATTTATCTGTTTTGATGTTATAGCAGAACGTATGTCTGTTTTCTCCATCTTCATCAGTTTTATGAACAAATATGTATTTTTCTGTTGTTGAAGGACGTGCATCTGGAAACAGTCCACTAAAGTTCTGCACACTTTTAACTGCATCATTGATTATTACTGAGCAATTAGCACTCTTAAGTAAGAGTTCTTCAGAATGTAGAAAGTCCTGCAAAGTCTTCTCAGGTAACTGGTGTAGTCTCACCTTTTTAATCAAATTAGGCAGGTATTTCTGTCTTGTTTCTAAGTTGTGTTTAGTCCATTGAAGGACAGCTTTCAACACCGATTCTTCCTCAGGCACATCTAGTTCATCAGCCTCCAGACATTTTTGTAATATCTCAAAATTCATCTCCAAAAAATCACTTGATCTAAGCAGTAAGGAAAAGTGGTGCTGTACGAAATCAAGTGCATGATCAAATAAGCGGACAGAACCGTAACTTTCTGATAGAGAAAGCAACTGTAAGCAATTCACAAGATCAATACTTTTTATTAGAAAGTCACTGCAAGCTTTTGAAAGGAGGGAAACTTGAAGAAATGATGACAGTTGGAAGAGCATTTCCACATTATCATTTGTTATCTCTGTTTTTCCTGTGTAAGCGTAATCAAGAAAAGCTTTCACTGCCTTGGGTGATAGATTACTAATAGTAACATTGCCATCATCTCGTTCTTTCATATCAACTTCAAACATGGCTCTGTGAATAAAATATAGAAGATATACAAACAAATTAAAGATCTAGCAAACAACAGAGAACACTGATGTGCGGGGAAGGGGACAGTCACAGGTGTATAATAAGGTGGACAGGCTGTCTATTTAAAAAATGCGTAGGTTCTCATAAGTAAGAACAATGCATTTGCTTGGTATGGTTGAAGGAGTGGTATTAAATTATTCAAAGTGATGGCTCATAAAAATGATGGCAGCACCTGGGTTTTCTATGGATTTTCACAGAGCACAATGAAGTATGCAGCTCTCAATGTAACAGAAAATGTGAAATTGTTTGGGGCAGCATCAGTTTCAACAACTTGAGCAAGAAAGGCTGATTTTAAAAATACACAGTAGAAAAGGCCTGTGATTTGGGTCACGCACTGTGGATGAACACAGAAAATTAACAGAAAAAAGGCCTTCAAAATTGCAGGCTGAACAAATGGCTGAATGTGTAACAGGTGCATTCACAGAATCACAAAATCTCAAAGCCGGGAAGGGACCTTGAAAGATCATCTAGTCCAGCACCCCTGCCAGAGCAAGCCACCTAGAGAACTCGTCCCAGTGGGTTTTCAATGTCTCCAGAGAAGGAGACTCTGCAACCCATCTGGCCAGCCTGTTCCAGTGCTCCCTCACCCTCAAAGTGAAGAAATTCTTCCTTGTATTTCTTTGGAACCTCTTATGTTCCAGCTTGTACCTATTGCCCCTTGTCATATCATTGAACATCACTGAGATCAGCCTGGCTCCATCCTCCTGACACCTGCCCTTTATGTATTTGTAAAACTAAATGAGGTCACCCCTCAGTCGCCTCGAAGCTGTAGAGCCCCAGCTCCCTCAGCCTTTCATCGTAAGGGAGATGCTCCACTCCATCATCTTTGTGGCCCTGCGCTGAACTCTCTCCAGCAGCTCCCTGTCCTTTTGGAACTGGCCTTCTTGGCCACGAGGACATGTTGCTGGCTCATGCTCATCCTGCTGTCCACCAAGATCCCAAGGTTCCGTTCCCCTACACTGCTCTCTAAGAGTTCACTCCCCAACCTATACTGGTACATGGGGTTCTTCTTTCCCAGATGCAAGATTCTACACTTGCCCTTGTTGAATTCCATTAGATTTCTCCCTGCCCAACCCTCCAGCCTGTCCAGGTCGTATGACATGGCAGCACAGTCTTCTGGTGTGTCAGCCACTCCTCCCAATTTAGGATCATCAACAAACTTGCTGACAGTGCCCTCTGTTCCCTCATCGAGGTCATTAATGAATATATTGAACAGTACTGGTCCCAGCACCAACCCCTGAGGGATTACACTAGATACAGGCCTCCAACTAGACCTTGCACCATTGATCCCAACTCTCTGCCTTCTTCCCTTAAACCAGTTAACAATCCACCTCACTACCTGATCATCCAGCCCACACCTTCTCAGTTTTGCTGCCAGGATGCTGTGGGAGACGGTTTCAAATGCTTGACTGAAATCCAGATAAACCACATCCACTGCACTACCACCATCTATCCACCTGTTTACATCTTCATAAAAGGCTATCAGGTTGGTCAAATGTGACTTCCCTTTGTTAAAACCATGTTGACTGCTCCTAATGAGCCTCTTGTCCTTTAAATGCCTGGAGACAGTACCCAGGATAAGTTGTTCCATCACCTTTCCAGGGATGGAGGTGAGGCTGACCGGTCTGTAGTTCCCTGGCTCCTCCTTCTTACCCTTTTTGAAGACTGGAGTGACATTTGCTCTCCTCCAGTCCTCACACACCTCTCCTGTTCTCCATGATTTACTAAAGATGATGGAAAGTGGTTTAGCAATGACTTCTACCCGCTCCCTCAACACCCAAAGGTGCATCCCATCGGGGCCCATGGATTTATGTACATCCAGACTGCTCAACTGATCCTTAACCCAGTCCTCATCAACCAAAAAAAATTCCTCCTTTAACCTGACTTCCTCTGGAGTCTGGGGCTCCTGAGGACAGTCTCCAGCAATATAGACAGAGGCAAAGACGGCATTCAGTCAGTCTGCATTCTCTGTATCCCCTGTCACAAGGGTTACTTGGTAATGAGGTAGGTCAGGGGTCAAAGAAGAGAAAAAACATGAGGAAACTAATTATTCTTTTAGAGTTGACAGATAGATATATGGTTACAGGCAGATGTCAGGAAAAAAGAGATTTTGACATAGGATTAAATGACAATGAAACATGCAAAAATAGAATTGTGACCGAATACAAAGATGATGATTGAAATTGAGGAAAAAACTATTAATCAGTAAATTTGTGCAAATGTTATAACAACATTGACTACTTTATTACTACATATGTAATAACATTTAAGTATTTTACACAATCTAACATGGCAACATATAATTTTCCAAGCCAGTAAGTGCTGGCAATTGAAGAGTGCTCAGGATCCCTTACCCCACCTTTCCAGAGCCTAAGTATCAGGCTGTGATAGCAACAGCTTCTGAATTTGACAAAAGTGGAGAAAGATTTATATAAACTGTCAAATACTAAGTATATAATCTGAATTATTAACGTGTCATAGATAGTTCCTGTTTAAAAAAGTATTTATCGTCATTCAGTTGTATAATTAGTATCTATATAGTGAAGGATTTTTAAAATCCCATACTTTTGTGTAGACAAAGAGGAAAAAAAAAATCACTGTGTACAGCATACTCTCTGGAAAGTGAACATCAGGTAAAGCAGGAACTTGTCTGACTTCCAGAACAAGAGCATAAAATTAAAAAAAGACAATTACATCCCAAATCCCTTTCCGCATACTGAATGATCATCCTTAGAATCCTTTCCTCATTAACCCAAGAGGTATGATAGAAATCTCTAAATTACAGATTTAAATAGCAGCTGAACAATACCGGTAGAAGAAGAGCTATCTAGGCAAAAGCTTTGATTCTGAAAGCTAAAAAGCAGGGAGCAAAATTATTCTGAATCCTGGGTTTACAAAATGAACCTGAACTAAGAGAAGTCCAAAGACCAATGACGACAAAATGTGCTTCATTTAAAATTTACCCAGTGTGCTTAGGTCCATTTTGTTCCCTGAAGGTAATATACGGGCTCTGTGTTCCAGGACAACTTATAAATTTGATGGCTGTTGTCATCAACTAAACACAAGGAGAAGTCTCTCCTGGCAAATTTTAACCTGAAGAGCCTCTAGGTAGTGAAAAAAACACGTTACCATGTGCATAACTTCTGTACTGAAAATTACACTGGAAGCTATTTCATCATAATACTCCTTTCTACCAGAGCATCTCTGTGCTGTCAAGCAGTAAACACTTGAAATGCAAATAGTTCTGTGTGTCAGAGGAAAAACAAATCTGCTACTAGTGGAAACGTAGCTTATTTCATCTACACCACTTCCTTTTTCATAGTCCTAGGAACACGTCTAGCCTATATCTTCTGTTACCTGTCGCCTGTGGACAGACTCCCATTGACTGTGGGATGCACCTGGCCACTTGAAAATAACGCTTGTCATCTATGTATGGGCAACTGAATCAAGGTCATTTCCTTTTCATTAAGAGCTTCTTAGCTTTGTGTTTTAGTTAAAAGTACATTTAGAAACAGACTTTCAGTGTGGAATTGCAAGCTTGAGCCTTACAAATACGGCTAGCAAGGTTCTTCATAAATTAAAATCCTGTATGTGAATGATCTGTCCCTTAAGATTGCACAGCGTTAAGCACTATAAGGATCACAGATCCACTTCATACTGAAAGGCTGAAATCTGTAGTTAAGAAAAAATATGTTTAAATACCTCTGAATACAAACTCTTCTTTACTGTCCCCTCATCTTAAACAAATAAAATCCAGACCCATTCCATAGCAATGTACAATTTATCTGCAATTCCTCTGTGTAAGTCTTAATGATACACAAACTGTCAATTCTACCTAACAGGAGAACCATGCACTTATGATTTGACATTTGTATTTCAGAATATAGACTGCTGTCTGAATCTCAAATTCATAGAATCCTCATGTCACTTTGGAAACACAAACAGATGAATTTGGGGTATGGTTAGGCATCCAACACTCTTAGTTTCATTTTGGTTCTCTTTTTTTGCTATCCTTCATATGATGTTTGAATGTTTTGCTCAAAACTCTGTAGACATATATAAGTTGTGATGATTTATTTTTAAACTTTTGTAATAATATTCCTTCCCTCCCAGAGAATTTACAATCCATTTTCTGCAAACTCATGACAAAATTAGGTTTACCTGAAAAAATCACTGCACGCTGCCAGTACACAACGATGACAAGGAATTATTTCATCTTTCACAAGAATTTTAAAGTCAAAAAATATATTTTGTTCTCTGAACTTTTGTAGTACTTTTAGAATTTGTTGTCCATGACCTTCAGCCACTAAGGAATTTATTTTATTTTCAGGAACAGAAATTCCATTGCAAATAGGTCTGCTAATGTAATCCCGTTGATTGGCCATGGTTTCTTCAATCTGTTCCTGAAATGGAAAAATAAGTGATTGACTCTAGATTCTTACTATTAAAGAAAATTAAAATGAAATCAATATATTATAAAACAAAAATAACCCAAATTCAATGCTGCAAAATGTAAGTCCTATGCAGTTACAAATTTGTGTTTTAAGTGACTTTTACACTGAATTTGATAATAATACTTCTATTTTGCAAAACATATACACATAACATACTTTGAAAAGTAAAATATCTGATATATATCAAAGAACAACTCTAGAAATAGTACCCACCTGTACAATTTTTTTTCAATAAAGTCCACAGGAAGCACACCATGGAGTGTGTTAAAAATCTGTAATCATCATTTAAGAAAAAGACTAGTCTTAGGCTTAATCTCAAAGAACTCCAAACTCTCACAATTTCATGTAAAATGAAGATGGGAAAGGAAAACTCAGGTTAGGTATTTTTAGATTTCAAAAGGCTCATCAGTATACTACAAACCCCCTAAACTCAAAGCAAACCAATGGTTTCCCTATGTCTTGCAGTGGAAGGTAGATACAGGCTACTATACTGCTTTCTAAGTGGTTCCCACGGAGCACTCCAAACTGAAATAACCAACTCGGACAGCCTGGCCTAATCACAGGATTGCTGAGGCTTTACCAAATGGGTTCACTTAGAGGTGGTTTGGTGACAGGGCATCTTTGAGTATTTAGTCAATTGATACTGATTTTACCTTGTACCTCTGGTTTTGCTAGGGAGCTTTGTGTTTGCTTACACAGCGTGCTGCACGCTATGAGCTTCATTTACAGTAGTGTAAATTAACTGGCTTCAGAACCAATTTAAGACAGTGCAATCTCCCTTTCAGCAGCCAAGTTTTTCTGGTAAAAAAACCTATACTGAAATGCATTGTTTGTATGGTAAATTGGCCTTTACTATTTTTTACAAGAAAAATATTTCACTCCACCTTGCCAACTTAAAAAACACCCCCTCTGTTAACATTTGATTTACACCTGTTTAAAGCGCTACTTGTACTGCTACAGATGCATAAACTGCTCTTTCTGCAAATTTAAGCCAAGCTTGTCTATTTTAAAGCTTAAGGAAACATTCCACTGTTTTTCTATTGCAGGATTTTGCTTCCATTATTCCAATTAAAATGAGCAACAGATAATGTCCCACCTGAATTGACAGAGAAGGGGATAAAAAAATTCCAAGCCAAACCAAGAAACCAGAAAAATATTGGTTTTGGTTTTTAATTTAACGAAAAGGCTCATCGGATAACGTTCAGAGCAAACTAAGCCATCAATCAGTCTTCTTGAAGGGAGGTATGTTCACAGCAGACTGATCTATATTTTATCTAGGTAGGTAGCTCCAACCACAAATAGACCTCCATGTCTCCTGGAATAGAAGAGATCCATTGATCTTGCTGCCAGCACTGGCACCCTTGGAGCAGGTATCTTCTCCTTCCCATGGCCAGACAATCTCACGTATTCACTTTTTCCATTCTAAGCCTGAGGAACTAGGAAAATACAGAAGAACAAGACCACCATTTATTCTGGTAATATATGGCCTCATAAACTTCCATAAACCATAAAGCTTTTTTGTATATCAGAATTTTCTAGAATACTCTTTTCTTATGAAGTTAAAAGCCTGTTCCTCAAAAAACTGAATCATAAAAATCAGAGTTGTTTCAGTAAAATTAGTTTCCCACATTTGAATTTTAAAAAGTGAATTTCAAGGTTTATTTGATATCAAGTAAAGTATCACTTTTTCTAAACCTTTCCATAAAATTCTGGAGCTGCTAATAGATAATCTATCACCTTTTACATATAATTTCTAGAACTTGTGGCCTACAAGTTGCTTCCTGTAGGTGAAGTTACCAATTTAAGTAATATTTATCTTTGTATAATGAACATGGAAACATCTAATGTCATCCATTCTCTGCTATTTTAGGCAAAGATGTCATAGCATCACTTTCATAAAAGCAATCTATATTTCAGGCATTTTTCTTTTATCACCTGTATTTCCACAGAAGGACTATCTCAGCACGTTGGTGCCAAGACTGAAAATCTTTTCACTACACAATCGATTAACGTATTTGCTCTTCTGTCAAAACTGTCATTTGAGTAAATTTTCCTCTGTATACTTATAATTATCCAGAGTGCTGATAGTTCCTCTACTTTTAGTAGAAGGAAAAAATGTTAAACTTTCCAAAGTCCATTTATAAGCCTGATTTTTTTGTTTTCTTTATTATTTCTTGCAATTTCCTCTTCACCCACTCCAGTTTGACCTCATATTTCTTTCACTAATATCAGATTTGTTGTACAGTAACACCTTATCAGTCTCTAACTATTCCAATTTGCAGGTCATATAGTGAATCCTAATCCTAATCTGTAATAGAAGTGTCTTCTTATATTTTATTAAAAGCAAGGTTTAGCAGTGTACCTCTAATATTTTTGCCCAGCATTGAGGAAGATACTAATGAATATTGTTCTATGGCTTATCCTAATTCACCTTCCTGTACATTCCATTAAAAAGATAAATAAGGAAAAGTTCCATTCTCATCTCTCCCTTGTACACAATTCCTGCTTTACTTGAAAATTCTGGTACTAATTTACCATTTTACTGGACCTGTTGATAATTTTAGAGCCCTCCAAAATGCCTTAGTAATTCAGCTGAAACTTGGTATGTTAAACGAGGCCAACTAGGATTTATAATTAGTTCATGGATTTTTCCACAAAGCCATATGAATTAATCAATAGTTATATTTATAAATATTTGATCAAGGTACTAACAAACGAGTAGAAAATGTAGGGGGTTCAGATTTACGTTATGTAGATCTGGAGTTCAGGAAAGCTGGGCAACAAGCTTCCTTGTATATGCTCCACCTACAGGATTCCAGTTACAAATGCCTGGTTAGCTGTTAGCCTGATTTTCTAGAAAACAACAAAACAAGGCCACCCCTCACCCCCACCCAACCCTAAATCCCTTAAAAGTAATACATTTGCCTTGTTTTTCTGTTTGAAAGTCACATCAAACAGGTGGCCTCTTGGCCATTACAGTGAAATCTGATACAGACTTAAAAATTATTAAGGTCAACCCCATGTAATACACGCTTGGGGAGATGTACATCACTCTCAAAGCTCTCTGTACAGATCTCCACTTGAGGGGGAAGACACTCTGCACACCTGACAGTTAAGTGGCAAGAAGTGGCCAGCCTACCTGTGGCCACAAAGCAGCTAACAGTTGAACAGAAGGAGGCTGACGATGGTAAGACAATTTTGGTCATTACGGTGGATAAACTAAGAGACCACCTGGGAGCTCTGAGGGTAAGAGCACTCTTATGGTCTCTCACAAAGTCTACTAGTAAGGACCTAGATCTCATTAGTTCTGCTGTTCACAAAACCCCTCTGGTTTAATACTGTCTTTTTCCCAAGATGATAAGGCATGGCACAGCCTAGAACATAATGAGCTTATTGACCCACATGCCAGGTAACCACATTAAGAAGTCTGTCAAGCCTATCAAAGTCAAAATATGAGATATTCACACATTCCTACAAGTAGTATCTAATCTATTGGTAAAACCTACAAGGAAGTTTTTAAGTGACCTTAATACCTGTATACCAAGCAAACAGCTACCAAACATACTGAATTTCCAGAGGAATTCTTTAAGATCACAAATACTACTGTTCCCTTTCCAAAGAGAGTTACAAGACATAAAGATTTACTTTTAGTTGGCACCATCAATAATCTTTCTTAGATAGAATTCTGAAGTTGAAGACTGTAATTTATTTGTTTATATTTATTCTTATCCTTTGGAAAGTCCAGCTGCCTTTTTAACTACCAATGTCATAACCTGAGTATTGAATCCTATATACTAAGAGACTATAAACACAGCATACTATTAAACTTATGTAGGAGTCCAAAAAACATTCAGGACAGCCCTTTTCAGAATATCTCAATAGGTATACACTAAGATCTTAACCACTGTAATATGCCTTCTAGAAATAGTGTTGATAGCCATTCCACCAGATTTGACACAGCAAAGCAAACAGAACTGCAGAGCTGAGCAAAGATGAGCTTTTGTTTGTGCAGGATCTACTGTACTTCAGAGCACTGATCAGAACATACTCATATAAAGTATATATATTCATAAACACTTTTGCTGAAGAGATTTTGTTAAACCAACAGTCAAAATATGCTGCGACTGACAGATAAAACAGTTACAGAACTTTAAATGTGCTAATGAAGTTGAGAATGTCATAATATTAAAATTATTAAGTGGAAAATTCTGTACTTTTGTATGATTGTTTTGATTGTCACTGTCTAAGATTGAAACCAGTCAATCACAGAATTCAAGGTTCGTGTCTGGAAATATAGATGCAACTGGGTCTCACAGCTTTTTCATAAATAACTAAACTTCAAGAAAACGAATATTCAGTCAATCACTTTTAGACAATCAAAAAAGATGCATGTGACATTTAGAGACATTTAATCCACAAAAATGGCATTTATCAATAATACATGTTGAGACAGTAATCCAAGAAAGACACAGAGACTTGAAAGCTCTGGGTTCTTTAGAAGTGATTGAAAAAAACAGCATGGAAAAAAAAATCCCCAGCATGGTAGTAGAAGGAAGCAGTGAAGTTGTACTGATTCCTGGAGACATTACAAAAATGGAAGATTCCCTGTCTGCAAGCAGTGATATTTAATTGCATATCCTCTTACAAACACATGAATCCATTAAGATAAAGAACATAATCACTTAAAAGAACTCAAGCTGACTGGATTAATCCTAAAGCTAAATTTCTCACTCCTCAAGTTCCTTTGGAAATTGTTTTCTGGCTCAAAAACTTCAAGAACTGTAATTTTCCTTTTTCAGAAAAGGAGAATTTAAATGCTATGCTGTACTTCTAATTCTGGCAAAAATAACTGCAAATTCCTGGCTTTTCTAGGTTCTGTAGTTTATCATTTCTGTATGTGATTAAAATATGTGGTTTTTTTTAAAACATACATGCAATATTTAGCATATTTATAGAATAATTTAACATACCTTATTATTATAACATGTCTTATAACTAAAATGTGGATTTGTATTGAATATATTCCTAATTATATTACATATTATACAATGCACCTTGAAGGTGTAAATTTTTCATTTACACATTCTGCTTTTTTTAAAAAAAGTCAATAAATCTGCTAGTGAAGAAAACTGCTATATATTTACATCTAAGGAGAAGGCATGAACAAGTCCAACGTTTTAATGAAACCTGAGGGTTCTTTGGGAACTAGCTAAACTCCATATTCTATCAGTATTATCACATATCTGTAGCTAAATATAGATAAGACTACAACTTCCTTTTCAAAGTGTGCAGAAAACAATGCTTGAAACATAATACTCAGCTACCATTTGGTATTGGTGAACAGCATTTTCCTGAGGGTTTTTTTTGACTCTTGCTTTTTTTTGACCTCCTCTGCTGTCAGTTAGCTTTTTCTCTGTCCCTGGATAAAAGGAACTTGCATGGCATTCATTGCTTGAATAAGTCATGAAGAAACATGGAAATAGTATTTTAAAATAATTCCACTACTAATGCCTTGCTGAAACACTTCTCTTCTTGTCCCAAAACAAGTTACCTCTGTGTTTAAAATATTTTGCTAAGGCCAACCTATACTCAGTTATAACTGAGACTTATTTTAGGTAGAAAGACAGCAGTATTTTTGACCACCATAGAAACAGCACTTCTTCACATTAACAGAGAGCCAAGAATGCGAAACTATAACAACAAAGAGTCTTAAGAAATATCTGCAATAATGTTATTTTGAATATTTTTGCATCATTTGTAGATGGTTAATATAGAATGGTTGAGGCCTATTTCAAACATTTTTAGCCATTGCCCAACTTCAAAAACAAAAAGTAAACAAAATTATTTCCATGCTTAACAGGTGGCTTGTAATTGAGGGCATAAGGGAATCCAGTTTTAACAACCATTACAGTTCTTAACAGAACAAAGAGCAGAGACTCTAGGAGGCTTTTGTTTGGACATAGTGTTGCATCTAGTGTGTGAACAATTGCCTCCTCTTTTCTTGCCGATGTAGAACAGCAAGTCCAGGGAAGCCACAGAGGCCACCTCGCTGCTACAGCTCCCGGCATGTGTCAGCTCTACCGGCGCCCGGGTCAGTTTCTTGGCAGCCTCAATGTAGCCAGGGCACCGGGTTAAGCAGCTGCCGTTAACCAGTAACGGTGCCACGACGGAAGCCCTGTCTCGCACAACGCCGCCGGCAGACACAAGCGACAGGGCTATTACGTTCTTTATGTAACGGCCGTGATTATCAAGCACCCAGCACCAAACCAGCACCCAATGGCCCGGCTCGGCCCCACATCGCGGCAGTGACAGTCTCAACCTGCCGCAGCCACCGCATCCACCACCGCTACCGCCGCGCCCGCCCCTCGCCCCGCCCGCCGCGGGGAGGGCAGCGGCGCCGCGCCCACACTGAGCATGCCCGGCCCGCAGGCGCATGCGCCCTGCGGCGGCCCCGTTCATTCTAAGGACTAATTCTGGGAACAGAGGCGGGATGCGCAAAGGGCCTCCCCTCCTCTAACGGCAGCGCCGCACGGCCCGGCTATGGGCTGTGGCGGTCTCCAGGGCTGCCGCCTCTCCGCTGCCGGCAGAGAGCTCGCCCCCCCCCTCAGCGCTCCCTGCGAACGGCGCGCACCCACCTGCAGCCAACACCAGCAGCTCACCGCGCCGTCTGGCCCACCCGCGCCGCAGCAGCGCCAGCAGATTGGCTCCTTCCGGCGTCATTCTCCCCCTTCCCGCGCGCGGGATGGCTGCCCCGGCCGTCAATCCGGGCGGAAGCCCGCCTCTCCGCCCGAGCGGGTCCCTCCCTGCGCTCGCTGGCGGCGCCGCGGGTGTGGCGAGCCGCAGGCAGCGCCCTTGCTCTGATAAGCCAGTACCTGGCGCATCCCGCAGTCACGCCGACTCGGATGGGCCGCGGTGCCTCCCGCCCGCCCATCGGCGCATGCGCGGGTGGCGCCAGTCGGTGGCGGCCGGGCAGGGCCGAGGCCCAGCCGCAGCTCAGCCGCAGCTGCTGCCATGGGCAGCGTGCGCTGGGCCTTTCCTTGCACCGCCTGGCGCCCCCGCCGCCAGGAGTGGCTGCTGGCGGCGCGGCTGCTCCAGCCGGAGGAGAAGGACCGCGTCGGACAGTTTGTCTTTGCCCGCGATGCCAAAGCCGCCCTGGTACATGCTGGCGGGGGGGACACGGCGGCGGGCGGCTTCCCCTCCCTCGGAGGTGCCGGCGCCAGCCCTGTTTCGCGGAGGCCTCCGTCTCGTTTGCCTCTGCTGCGGGCAAGTGCGGCCGTCGCCGGCGGGCCGCTGCCGCTCTGCGGGGCCGTGGCGGAGGCTCCGAGCCCCTCTGCCCACAAGCCTCCTCTGACACCGCTCCCTGGGCCCATCCTAATCCATGGGGAAGCAGTTATCTTCTGCAGATTCAGTATTGCCCCGGTTTTCTGACTTCTAGGAAAACATGGCCAGCGAGGGCATTTCGGGGAAGTAAATGCATAGTAAAGTATCGATGGCCATCTCTAACGGTACCTCTCTTGAGAGATATTTGCAGTCTGCTACTAGTAATTCTCTAAGACTTAACAAGTTTTGTTATGATTGCCAAGTTGGGAGACAAAATTAGTGTACTTAGGAGACTGTACAAGAAGATGGTAGTGCAGTGTGTAAGATAATAGAGCTGTTTTACACAACTCAGGTTTTAAATCACCTCTAACAGTGTGGTAGTAATACAGACTATTGCTAATTCGGCTATAAGAATTTACTCATCATTTCTAGCTGTTCAGTATCTCATTTAAGGCCTAAGTAGCTGAATAAATGTACTGAAAGGAAAGCTGTTGAGATAGTTTCACTCTTCAGTGCAGTATAAAAAGTATTAATCTATGCAATAAAGTATTTACTAACTTAGTAAATAAAATACAGAACAATTTGGGATTTTCTAGGCTGGGACTACTCTTTGTTGGGTCCTGTATTGTCGCTATGCAAACAATGATTACAAATGTATTCCATACTGATGTCTGTGGAACTCCTGGTTAAATTTGACATAGGCTTTTATAAAAGGGAGAAATCTAAACGATTTGGCTAAAATATACTCTTATTTTATATTGATGATAAGCCACATTTTTAGGCAGTTGACTTTTGAGAAATTACAGATGTTTTGCACATAGTGATTCATACAGAACTCTTACACCTCCATTTTATTTCACAGGCCGGTCGCCTGCTGATACGGAAATTAATTGCAGAAAAGCTGTGCATACCTTGGAATGAAATAGACTTGCAAAGGACATCAAAAGGAAAACCTTTCCTGGCAAATAATGTATTTGATATTTATTCAAATTACAACTTCAATGTCTCTCATCAAGGAGATTATGCAGTTCTTGCAGCTGAGCCTGGGCTTCAAGTTGGCATTGATATCATGAAGACTGATTTACCAGGTAATGCATTATGGTGTCCAAAGCAGATTCTGTAATGTCTAAATGGTGAACATTTAAACATTTCACAAAGAACCAATTTGTGTCCTAGAAATTAGAAGAGAGTGCATAAATGTACTGTGTATTTGGGGTTTTTAATTACATGCACTCTCCATTGTTCATCTTAGATTTTCTGTTATGCCAGATATGGATATATTTCCAGTTTAGAAAAGCAGAACCCTGGAAAAATAAGGTCACGAATCCTGCTATGAGTTTGGCAGGACTGGCATCTGCAGATGTTTTAATTTTGGATTTGCTGTCAACTTTCCAAGTAAGGGACAGAGGGGTCCATCCCCATGAGAGGTTTATACTCTTTTGTCCTGTAAGCGTGGGTGTTACACGTGTCAACACCAGGCCCAGTTCTGTAGCAAACTGGCATCAGAGATTTCCTGTGAGTGTGCAGTAATCTTCAGTCAGAGGAGCTCATGAGGAGGGAACATTCAAGGTGCCCCTGGTAAAAGACTAAACTTCATAAACTTTAGTTGTTGGCCTGTTTATTTTTATGAAATGTTACATTAACATGACTCATGAACTTGAGGACACAAATTAGAATTGCTGCAAAGTATATTTTTAAATACAGTTTCATAGAGATAATTTAGTTTACAAATGTTCTTCGATGCATGACTGGGTTAAAGGAGAAACAGCCTGAGATTTGCCATTTATCAGAATTAGAGTTTTTGAAAATCTTCGTCAAATGTTTAAATAAATGTAACAGAATATTTATGCTCTTAGAAAATCTGTCTTTACAATCTTCAATTTACCCAGAATTTTAGACTGTGAAATAATTCTGGTGGTGAGGTAAAGATTCAAATAAACCCTTACGGTGTAACTTTGTCTCTGATCACGTTACATATTTTTAATTATTATTACAAGTGTATATTTTTTTCCAAAGTCAAGTTCTTCTCTGTGACACTTGCATCTACTGCAGACTCTTATCTCTGAGGATGATGGTCAGCATGTGCGGCCATGCTGTGGCCCACATAGGACCACACTAGAGCAGCTCCATGACAGGACCTGTGGCCTATGGATAAGGCTGTGCTGGAACATGTACCTTCCTGAAGGGACAGCACTAAGGACAAGAGGCAATGACCATAAGCTGCAACATAAGAGGTTCCAAAGAAATACAAGGAAGAATTTCTTCACTGTGAGGCTGATAGGGCACTGGAACAGGCTGCCCAGATGGGTTGTTGAGTCTGCTTCTCTGGGGACATTCAAAACCCACCTGGATAAAGTCCTGTGTGACGTACTCTAGGTGGTCCTGCTCTGGCAGGGAGGTTGGACGAGATGATCTTTAGAGGTCCCTTCCAACCCCTACCATTCTATGATTCTATGATTTGGGCCTTGAATTCACAGAACCACAGAATCTTAAGGGACCTCAAGAGATCATCTTGTCCAACCAGGTGGGTTTTGAAGACCTCAAAAAAAGGAGATTCCACACCCTCCCTGGTCAGCCTGTGCCACTGCTCCATCACTCTCACAGTAAAATAGTTTTTTCTTATGTTTAAGTGGAACTTAAACCCCCAGCCTGTACTGGTGCATGGGGTTGTTCCTTCCCAGATGCAGGACTCTGCACTTGTCCTTGTTGAACCTCATGAGGTTCCTCTCTACTCAACTCTCAAGCCAGTCGAGATCCCTCTGAATGGCAGCACAGCCTTCTGGGGAATCAGCCAGTCCTCCCAGTTTGGTGTCAACAGGGAACTTGCTGAGAGTATCCTCTGTCCCCTCATCCAGGTAAGTGATGAAGATGTTGAACAAGACTGACTCCAGAAATAATTCCTGTAGAACTCCACTGGCCACAGGCCTCCAACTCGATTCTGTGCCATTGATCACCATCCTCTGGGCTCTGTCATTCAGCCAGCTCTCCATCCACCTCACTGTCCACTCATCCAAGCCACACTGCCTGAGCTTTCTGATGAGGATGTTATGGGAGCCAGTGTCAGAAGCCTTGCTGAAGTCAAGGTAGATGACATCCGCTGCTCTCCACTCATCTAGTCAGCCAATTATGCTCTCATAGAAGGCTATCAAGTTGTTCAAGTAGGTTTTCCCCTTAGTGAATCTATATTGACTCCCCCAATAACCATCTTTTCCTTCATATGATAACATTCAGTGATAACATTCAGGATGAGTTGTTCCATCACCTTTCCAGGGATGGAGGTGAGGCTGACCAGCCTGTAGTTTCACAAGTCATCCTTCCTTGCCCTTTTTGAAGACTGGAGTGGCATTGGCCTATCAGATTAACTTTGCAACTGGTGCTTTTATCATAACTCTAACAGAGCAAAACCAAACAAAGGTGGTGTCCTGCTGTGTCTTGGTGTCTCCAAGTGTCTTGCACACCCTCAGCCTGTTTGCTGAGAGGTCAGAGTGAAAGAGAAGGCCTTGGTGCTATGCAGACACTGCTGCTATTGTGGTATCAAGACTGTTTTAGGCATAGATTTAAGACATAGTGCCATATAGGCCACTCTGAAAAAAATTGATACCCATTCCCCCACTACCTTTGGAAATAGGTGATCCTACTTTGGCAGGGGGACTGGACTACGTGATCTTTCAAGCTCCTTTCCAGCCCTTAAGATTCTATGATTCTGTGATTCCTGTTTCAGCAGGTAAATAGTAAAAATCAGAATGTTCAAACATCTGTATTTTATGCTTGTCTTGTGAAGTGAAAAATTGAAAGTCATTTATACGTGTTAAATATGGAGGTAGGAACATCTTGCATCCTTGGCTGGCATTTTATGCAGCTGAATATGTAGCCAGCATTTTTAAAGACCCATTGCCAGTGTTCAGCTGACAAGTTCTATGAAATGTGTTGCACTCTCCTTCTGAAAGTAGCAAACAATAGTGAAGAGCAGAGGTCTAATTCAACATTCTTTTATGTTTAGAAACACGTATTTGTATTACTTCTCCATTTTAGAATACATCATATTCAGCTTTATCAGGGAATACATTCTTAGTTACTTTCCAGTTAATAGTAAAAAAAAAATCTCTCAACTTCAATATTAGTGAGATTTATTTAAAAAAATCAAACCAAACCATGTTATTTCTAATTCCTTCCTTTCTTTTGTATTTTTTACTTAGTTATTAAGTATTCCTTTCTCATTTCCATCACATTGCATCATCCGTTATTTCAGTGATCTAATGTTCATTGATCTATTGCTCAATATGCAGGCAGCATCAGAACAAATCAGGGTTCTTTTATCTTGTGTCTGAGTGTATTCTTCATTCAGTGTCCCTAGTTGCAGTTGTCAGTAGAGATGTAGACTCAAAGTTAGGCCATCAATATATGTTTTCTCTACTTTTAGTTATGTCAACTTTAGTAGGCTAAATTTAGGGGAAAATGGCTTTAGATAATCCTGTTGATGTTTTGATTGCTATTCTGCTTCTGACGTATCTTTTTTATTGCCTGTCCTAGGGTTTCTCAGTAACAACATGAAACTGAAGTTGAAAGTAGAATTTGGTATCGAGGAAAGACTTCAGCACGAATATAGGAAAAGCAGTGAAACCAAAAATTTTTAGTTCATTAAAAAGGGAGGTTAGATGCAATTAAGCACCTCAGTATCGAGAGAGACTCCTGCCAACCCGTCCTAGAATTGCTGATGGCAGCAGTTATTACCTCTTACCATAAAGCAAACATTGTTTCATTCCCCTGACCAGAAGCTATGTGGATTTAGTTTGTAAATGTGAGCTGGTAAGACTTAAGTAATGTTCTTGAAGTCTGATACAAACAAGCTTCATTGTTTTTTGCCCATAGACAGAAAAAGAGTGGTTGTTGTGGAGATGCTCTTGATCCCAAAGACTGAATGATGGAATTAAATTGTTCCAGACTGGAAAAAGATTCTGGTTTTGGCCATATATCTTCATTTTTGGAAATGAATTTGTTTTTGTTTTTTTTTTTAAAAAAAAGAAGTTAGTAGTGAAAACTTAGTATGTGGGAAAGTGACCCAGCAGATGAGCAATATTAAGGATAGAATTTTGAATTATAGTTTTTGTAATATGAATTGAAGCTAACAATCTCTCCACCTAAAATTTTTGTGAGAAAAATTTTTTGTCTTAGTAGAATTAGCTGGAACCCTTTTTACTTCTGTGCTATGAATATCTAACTTTCACTTTATCAGTATTGTTTTATCTGGGAGTTCCACTGAGTGGTGCTCTTGCTCTGCAGTTGCTAAGTATATTATATTTCTGAGAGTGAATCCATTATAAATCTCTTTCTCTGCAATAGTGACAGGGACAAAGAGTTCCCCATGTATCAAGTACACTGAAGTAGTTTGTTTGGGTGTTTTTTTTCCAAATGCTTGTTTAAATATAAAGTACTTGTCTAATCATGTTATCCAACAGAATCTTGATTGAGATCTCCAATATTCTAGCTCTTACATTTCTTTATTGTTCGATCAGTCAACAAAACATGCAGTGCAAATATATAAAAGAGTATCATGCAGGTGAAAGTTTTGAGAAATACATTATTAAATTCTCTGCTAGTGTGTAACAAGGAGACCTGGTGCCTGTAATCATTTTATGTCACTTCTTATTGTGTGCTGTCTATTTTTGTTTTACTTATGAGCAATAGTAAGTCACTTCTTTTCATATTATTTTTGCTGCATTTTTTAAATCTGAAAAATGAAACTACTGCAAAACATAATCTCCTTGAAGGTGAAGGCAGGCCACATAAGGAGCTGTTCTTAGTAGTGTAAATAGAGCCAGTTCTACAAGAGTTCTGATATGCAACAGTTTAGCACTTTTTTCCCTCTATTCAGATATTGAACTAAATTATATAGTGATGGTAGAATACACAAACGTCCTCCTTAGGTATCATATGTTGTTGCATTTTGGTTGTCTATCAGGTTATTGTTGTAGATATAAATCAGGCTTTTGATTTGAAGAATTACTGAGATCAATGATTTCTTTTTCTTCTCTTTAGATCAGTTTAAGATCAATTCTTGTGTCATTTGGGAAAATGCACACTGCACTGTAAATTTGTTAATTAAAGTAATTCTGGACATTATTTGGCAACAGAGGTAATGCACATGAAATTATTGTAACCCTTTCACAAAAGAAACGAGGGTTCTCACAGCACTGCTAACTCCTGTGGAAAAACTCAGCTTGTTCTAATGTATTTGAGACAAGTGTTAACTTGGTTTAAGTGGTGTGTGGGATGTCAATTTACCAGTCACTTAAACTCTGTAAAGTAGAACACTTTCAGAGACTTAGGAAATAATTATAGATTAATAAAGATTGCTTTGAGCATTTGGAAAACAAAAAAAAAAAGTTTAGATACTAGGTTCAAGAAGCTTGCAGCTATGCAAGTGAATTTCTTGTTGGTAATGCAATTTTTTTAGCTTAGGTTAAATTACAAAGGTTACAGTTGCTTTGACATCTGGACATATAATGCATAGTTCCAGAATTAATTAATTAATCAATGCAATAAAATTAGCTTTCAGTTTTATGCTAGATTTACTTATTAAAAGACACAATTGGCTAAATTTTCCTCATGTCTATTTTATAGAAAACTAATTCGATCTAAAAATACTTCCTGAAACATGAAAGCATTAAGAAAGTAGGCTGTTACATGCAAACATCTGATTGTTTGAAACTGTTTTCCTCTGAGGCAAAGAAAAATAATCAGAACTTAACTCATTTTTCTCTTTTTTAACTCTCATTATTTCATCAATGAGGCGATATAATGCAAGAGATGATAGATATCTTCAAATCAGAGATATGTCATGTGTGGGTCAAATTGTGTAAGTTCCCCATGAAGCAGCTAAATCCTGTACTTCAGTCTAGCTAGTGAAGAAAAACTCTCACGAGGCAATGATAAACTTTGTGCTTTTTTGTTTTGCTAGTCATAAACTAAATTGAGACACACCTACTTTCTAGTTAAGATATTTGCTATGTCTTGTACTTAGGAGCCACATTCAAGTTTTTGCACTTGAAATGCTTTTTAATTACTACTTTTCAGCTTTTAATAAAAATTTCTTGATCTAGAAAGAAATGCCAAACCAGATTGCTCTTTGGAGTGTTTTTATCCTTATGGTGCCTTAACTTTACCTTAAGCAAAGTTTTAATTTTGAGGGTTTTTTTGGTTGTATTTCAGTAAATTTCATAACAGCAATCAGCATTTCACCTTTTACTACTGGAGCTAACTGCAAAATTACCAGCTAGTGGTACAGCTGTAGTTATGTAGATCCACTGTTTGTGATAAAGAAATTAACAAAAGATTTAGTTTATATGTTACTTCTAATTAAGGAAGTTAGAATTTATACATATGAAAATATACCATTTTTTAGATGTAAATTAGTGTTAAAACAGCTAATATGTTGTTGACCTAATGAATCATAGTGGTCCTATGCCCTTTCACTGAGTAAACAGAAATTCCTTTGTTCATGTTCTTGAAAATGGGAAGGAACAGCCATCTTAAACATAGTCTTAAAGAATAAATATTATATAGCAGTTACATTATTGTGCTTTATTTAGTCATATTTCTAAGACTGTTATAACCTGAAATTCCATCATGTTTGTGAAAACACTTGCACATTCCTAATTAAACAAGCACCAATACTTGATAAAGTGTGAAAGGAAAAAATGGTATTGTGACTGAATCCCCTTCTTTGAGGGGAAGTAGGCTTTTTAGAAAGAAATAATCTTAATCCTGTAGGTTTGTGTTCTGATAGGAAAACATAAACCCATTTGGATTTAAATAGAAACTGACAGCAAAAATATTAGTAAAAATAAGAAGTAGAACAAAGAGAGGCTATAAGAATGCCTGTCTGCTTTTGGTTATGGCTTTTTTTGCTGAAACATCCTTCTGCACACTAAATTTGCAATAAATGCATTTTACTTGTGCATTTACGACATCTTTTCCTTTCCAAATTAGGAGATCTAGCAGAATAATGTGACAGGAGGGCCAAGGTTAAGTAATTATGATGGAGGTATTAAGAATTTTGAGAAATTTCTTGCTAAATCTTTCCATTTCCAATAGCTTCAGCACTATGAATACATAAATTTGTTGCAAGAATTGGGTGAATAGAAGCCATCTTTATTCTGTGTTTTCAAAAGATTATTTGGATATTATTTGTACAAGAATTACAGTTTGGAGCTCTTATTAATTTCAAGGTTGGGAGACAATGTTTTAGAGACAGATTTGGAGATTTTTATGTGAGTGATGGTAGAAATGTGTCTTCAATATTTAACAACTGCCCTCAGTAACTGTAAAATAATACCCTCAGCTGATTTCCCTGGCATATTTACTCCCCAAGAGAAATTCTCATGTTTAACAAGACAAATATTATTTCCTTACTAAAGGTGACAGGTTGCTGTTGTCATGTCAGGTTTTCAGGGAAGTTTAAGACCAGGATACTTTTGCTGCTTCTCCAAGTAGCTGTTTTCTTGCCTTACACTGAGTTAGTGCTGAAGTTCAGTCATCTGTGCCTGTCTCATATGCTGTATTGCAAAACCCAGTCTTGTAGTGTATTTGTTGTTACTTGCTTTGTTTTATAGTTTTCTTAACTGTTCATCAGAATTGTTGGATTTTGTATTAAATATGTAGATCTTTTTCCTAGCTAAACCCAATTTAATTGAAATCTAGCAAACATTTGGAGATAGTTTCTACAAGAGTAGATAGAATTGTTACGAGTGGATGATCATAGAATGGTAGAGGTTGGAAGGGACCTCTAGAGATCACCTAGTCCAACTCCCCTATTAAAGCAGGTTCACCTCAACAGGAATGCTTCCAGATGGGTTTTGAAAACCTCCAGAGAAGGAGACTCCACAACCTCCCTGGGCAGCCTGTGCCAGTGCTTCCTCACAGGAAGCATTCCCTTGAGTTTAAGTGGAACTTCCTGTGGTCCAGCTATGTCCATTACGTCTTGTCCCGTCATTTGAGACAACAGAAAAAAGTGTTGCATCATGCTCGACATACATCTTTGAAATATTTGTAAGTATTAATGAGGTTAGTCTCCTCCAGGCTGAACAGCCCCAGTTGCTACAGCCTTTCCTCATGAGAAAGATGCTCCCATCCCCTGATCATCTTGACAGCCCTGTGCTGGACTGTCTTTAGAAGTAACCTGTCCCTCTTGAGCCGGGGAGCCCAGAACCATTGAAGTTCATCAGTTTTTTCAGTTGTGGGCCATGCTTTACTTTTGCCACCTTGTACTGCATTTGTCTTCCTCTTGCATCTTATCTTGTATAGCCTGTTGGCTGAATAAGACAGCTCCTGCAACAGCTGGTCTGGAGCAAAGCAGAATTTGATTTGTGTGTTGATAGAGGGGAAGGATGCAGGGAAGGACAACATGCTGTGAATGACTAGCTAACTGCTGGCTCTTCTCTGTGGGATGACCAAACAAAACATTCTGGGTTTTAGCTGTCAAGTGTCTTTCAGCTGCTGGCAAGCCAAAGAAATGGGTTTACATGTGGTTTTTAAAAGCATGTTCTTACCTGGTTACTTTCACTGTTACATAGATTGATTATCAGATTTAAAATATTAGGGGTTTTTTTTTCTGTCATCTTTTGAGGTTATTTGAACTTAATTTTGAAGAGAGGAAGACAGATGATGGAGGTGTGGAAATAAGGTCCACTTTTACTGCATCTGTCTGTGAGATTCATGTTCTGTCACAGGCTTCTGTGCACTGTCTTGGCTTCTGCCATCACAAGGAACTCTGATGTTTAGACAGTGTATCATGATACAGTCCCTGAGTGTGTGTGTCGCAATATTAAGGACGAGTTCTACACCAAACACCAAATCTGGAAAAAAAAATCTGTCAGTGTCTTTCAGCTCAGTCTAAATCAGCTTGTGCTTTCTAATGTCACAGAGCTTTCTAGAGAGGAAAAAAAAAATTGCATGGGTCAAATCAAATACATGTAAAGAAGTCTAAATCATGTAATCAAGTTCATATGGAAGATGAAGATGACTTAAGTACTGAGAACTGGCTTTTCCCCCCCCTTTTATCCAATAGAACATTTCTATGCCAAGTGCCAATCAGATCCCAATGTACCTCCAGGTTCTGCAGTGGTACTAGATTCACAGAGGTGGAATTATTCTCTCTGTAATCACATTTTCGCTGAATTACTTGCCCTTTCCTGCTGCTAGTATCTCAGTACTTCTGTGGTTCAGTAGCAACTAGTAGTGATACCATGTGGATAGTGTTTTGCAAGATATTTGATTCAATGAGAAGAACTGTCCTCCTTGTGCTGGAATTTCTGTCTGTGCATCTCACAGCAGCACCATATATATGTATTGTGGTGGTTTGACCCTGGCTGGATGCCAGGTGCCCACCACGCTGCTCTATCACCCCCATCCTCAGCAAGCCAGGAAGGGGAGAAAATAAGATGGGAGTCTTGTGGGTTGAGATTAAAGCATTTTAATAAACAAATAGCACAGCCACATACGTGAGAAGCAGAGCAAAACAGATAAAGCTGGTACTCTCTACTTCCCATCAGCAGCGATGTCCAGTCACTTCCCAAGAAGCCGGGCTTTGGTATGCATAACGGTTGCTTTGGAAGGCAAAAGTGAATCACAAATGCTCCTTCCTGCTCCTATCCCCAAGCTTATGTTGCTGAGCTGTTGCCATGTGGTATGGAATATCTCTGTGGTCAGCCTGGGTCAATATGTGTTTTTAGCTACCAACAGAAGGCACACAACTAAAAGGGCTGCTGTGGAAAATGACCACCACCCCAGACCCAATACACTGATACATATATATATACACACATAGAGATATAGATATATATATATATATATATATATATAGGGAGTTGGACTAGATGATCTCTAAAGGTCCCTTCCAACCCCTACCATTCTATGATTCTATTATATATATGCATATATATATATACTTACATTCATACCAGTATAGATGTTTACATGTGTGTATATACGTACACATACATGAATTTTATGTACAAAATATGAATATGTATGTGTGGATGTATTTTTACACGCAGGTTTTATATTGTATAGTGTGAGTTAATCTGTTTTCATTGGAGGTATGAAACGAGTTAGTTTTGAGATTGGTTGTCATCCTCATAGCAGTGGGTTTTTACTTGTCTGTTTTCTAGGAATATTAGATGGTGTTAAATGGTACATTTTCTTTAAAAGATTTATTTTAAAAGGCCCTTTAGTTTAAAGAGATCTGAGCATGTTTGACCCTTTTACGTCCATAGTTATGTCCTCGCAACTCACAACCCTAATGGCTTTATAAAATTAAGTCTAATTTTTCATGTGTTCATTTTAAGTGTGATGCATCATAATCTTATGAGTGTTGAAAGGAGGTAGAGTTCCTGCTGTTCTGACAAAAGTGAATGATTGCTTTAAATGTTTGATGTATTTGGTAATGCAAAACTAATAAAAATGCCATTGTCATGGGGTAATTTAACTTTTTGATGAAATACTATATCTACCTAGAGCTCTGCTAGCTGTAGTCTACAACCTCTTGGAAAAAACTTAAAAGAGGTAAAGGTATAACTGTTAACATAGACAAGTTAAGAAAAAGTTTCTTATTTTATTACTGTTCATTATCTTTTTTGCTATTACTGTTTCTTTAAGTACATTTCATTAAAAGAATTTGGGATTCCTGAATCATCTTGGTGATTGAGACCCCATGCATTTTAAATACCTCCCTTTTCTTTCTCAAAAGCAAGCTAAAACCATGTGCTTGCACCCAGGTGTGATTACGTCAGCATGATCTTTCATGACAAGTATATATTACAGGTGAATGTTTGGCATAGAAAGAACATGTAAAAGTATGTTGAGTTTAAACTAAATTTGAGAGGATCTGAATTTTTTTGTAATTTCAGAGCAAATGATGAAAGCATATATGTATTGCAGACCATATGCTGTCTCTAAATTGATCAGATGTGAGGTATCCAGTTAATAGCTTGTGACTTTTCTTCAGGGTTTTTTTTGTCCAAGCCATACCTATGTCAAAATTGCTATTCTCCACTGTAGTTCTGGAGGTAGAACTATGTAATCCATTACAATTCTATACTTTCTTTTGTTTAACATGGATGATCAGGGCAGCTTGCTTAAATATTCATCACTGACATTAGACTCAATCACAGTAATGTGACTGAAACCTTAGCAGATTCTCTAATATTGCAAAGACTTAACAATCCTTACTGCAGAGAAAATATCAAACATTATCACATTATGTCAGTCTCTTTATGACTTTTCCATTTTTACAATCTGGGAGATGTTGAGTAATTCAAAGGAGGCAACCTGAAATTCTCTGACATTTTAAAGTTAATGGTGTTTTTCTGATGTACACCAAGATAAAATATATCATCAGTAGTTACATGATGAGAATGGATGTTTAACATATATATCACCGGGACACTGCAGGATACTGGCAGGAAGTGGAGAAGTCATAGAATACAAATTCAATTTCCAATTCACTCTAAAACTGTGTGAGCTAGTAAATTTAAAAACATACTTTGTTAAATTTCTATCTGCTTCTTCTAAGTTAATAATTTGTCTAGCTAATTATTTGCTTTGTGTGGTCAGTTTCTAAACATCTGTACAATAGTTAGTTAGTATTAAGAAATAACTAGGACCTGGGCATCTGATGCAGAAGGAATGTTTGCTCTGTATCAGTTGAATTTGGTTTCCTTTAGAGACAGTAAAACATAATCAAATATGGCCAGAAAGATGATGGAGTGGAGCATCTCCCTTATGATGAAAGGCTGAGGGAATTGGGGCTCTTTAGCTTGGAGAAGAGGAGACTGAGGGGTGACCTCTTTAATGTTTACAAATATGTAAAGGACAGATGTCAGGAGGATGAAGCCAGGCTCTTCTCAGTGATGTCCAGTGTTAGGACAAGGGGCAAGAGGTATAAGCCGGAACATAAGAGATTCCAAAGAAATACAAGGAAAAGTTTCCTTACTGTAAGAGTGATGGAGCACTGGCACAAGCTGACCAGATGGGTTGTTGAGTCTCCTCTGGAGACATTCAAAACCCACCTGGACAAGTTCCTATGTGACCTACTCTAGGTGGTCCTGCTCTGGCAGGGGAGTTGCACTAGACGGTCTTTCGAGGTCCCTTCCAGCACTTGAGATTCTGCAATTCTGTGATACACAAAAAAGATTGTCAGCCCTAGAGTCCAGGGCTCAAAACATATTCATCTTATACAGTTTGCTAGTCTGCAGGATTTATAGCTAGTGCATGTTTCACATTATTAAGTAGGTAGATCTGTTCATAGTTCAGTCACTTGTTTTGCTAAGTAGTACTTTTCACATTTTCACTTTGCCCTTTCTGAAAGTAAATTGAAATGTATTGATTAGATGTTAGATCTTGATCACTGACCTGTTTCTTTCATACAGTTCAAAGCAGTCAGGAGTCTGTTAGCATTCTGAGGGTTGTGTGTGTATGTGTTTGGTTGTTGTTTTTTAAGGGGCAGGTTATCAATAAGCTGGCAGTAGTACCTTTTAGCTTAGTCTCCATTGTTTTGGAAATAGACAACAAGAGAAGTTGGTTAGATTGTATCTGACCAAAACAGCTTGAAGACTCTAAAACTAGTAAAAACTGAGGTGAGGAAGATCAGTAATCTACTCTGCTTACTGTTTTTGAGAAAGCATGTTATGGATTTAATAATCTCTGGTACAACAGAACAATTGCTACCTTTTACATGTACATTGTGTTACCAAAGCTGCTTTATAATTGACCTGATTTTTCTAGCAGCATAAAAAAAAGATCAGGATGAATATTTCTGTATTAGCCCTGTGGATAGTAACCTTTGCTATTAATAGCATCAAAATTTACATGGATCATAATCTGATTGTCTTTTGTCTTCCTACATATGTAGTTTGTTTGGCATTTTTAATCAAGTAAAAAAAAAATGAGGAGAAATTCCCATGTATTCACCTACGATTTCTAAAGCATTTTCTTAAATAGGACTAGGGAATATGGTATGTTTTCTTATTCTTCACTGCTCTTTTTTAAATTAATCTTTTATACCTGGTCTGAGGTTTTACTGTTTTACAGGGAAAGTGCAAAGCAGATTTCTGGCCTAGTCTTTACCAGAAATGGGTAAAATACCCAGTTGTCATTGCAGTGGAAAAGATAGCATTAGGTATTTCTGTGTAAATAGTTTGTTCAACAAATGCAAAAATGCTGACACAGATGTACACATATGAATGTGCACACTTATCTATATATAGTATATTTACTTTCCAGATTTAATATTATACTCTTTTCCAGTATCACTCACTGTTTCATCTCCTGACTCTTTTTTGTACCCTGAAAGTTCCAGGATGTTGTGTATTTTTACTGAAAAAACTTAACTTTTGGTTTATATTTTTATAAATGCATAGACGACATTTTTTTGAAAGATTATTCAGATTATATTTTTAAGACTCCACTGTGCTTTGAAGTTTATTATCAGGGAATAGATGTATTTAGGTAAGAACCAGGTTGCCTTTGCAGCTGTGCTAATTTTACCTTTTTTTTTTCCTGTGACACATTCCTGTTTTAAATCTGCATTGTGATGTCATAGGAGTGTGAGGGTGAAGTATCTATAGATGAAAGAAAATACAATAAAAATATATCTTGGTCTCAAAGATAAAACCTCTAGCTTCACTTGTGAATGTCAACCTAATTTAGACACGAACTGGAGGAACTGGTCAGAGATTTGCTAGATGGCTTTTGTCTGTTGGCTACTGTTCTCTAAGAAGCAAGTTATATGAGAGGTAGGCAGAGCTCTGCATATTCTAGGGAAAAAGGACTTTTGAAGTTAGGCCCCTGAATAGCTAAACCATCCAGTCAATTTTGTTCTAATGCAGGATTGTATTTGTTAGGCAATCAGATACTGGGGCAAAGCAATTGTATTTTAATTAGTTAATCAGTTAATTGTATATTGTGAAAAGAAGCTGTAGTATGTTTTGTTTACATTTATTAGAGCTTTGTAGTTGACACTCTTGCTTTTTAGCAAGATGATCCAATGTGAAAGCAAAAACTGCTTTCAATATTTAGAACATGTCATACTGTATGACAAATTTTTAAAGTGTGAACTTTGCATTAGACTAGAGAAATGCTTTCAGAATATTGGCTGTTACAAAGAAATGCAAACAGAAAGAGCACACAATAGTTTATGTAAAGGTGAGAAAAGGAGTGAACTATAAAAACTTTCATTTGAAAATATACTTTCATTTGTGTGAGTGGAAAGACAATATGATTCTGCTCAGCATTAAAAAGAATTAAAATTTGTTTCCCACTTTGACTTCAAAAGGACCTAGGTAAGTTTTGAACAGTATATTAACTACAAATTAGGAAAATAAGTTGCATAGGTGAGTAAGAAGTATCTATACAAAGCATCCAAAATAGTTTCAAAGTTTACACTGCCAGGTGTTAACACATTCAAAATTTATAACTGTTAATTTAGATTTTCAGAAGGTTTTACAGTGAAGTTATTTGGTTGATGATAAATACATGCATTTCTGCTTCTTTATTAATAAACATTTTTATGAGTATGTAATTGTGAAAAGAGATGTTAGATTTTTGACAGAATACTTACAGTAATTAATACAATAAATTTCAAAGCAAGAGTACTCCCAGTCACAGCGGAGCTTATTTTCATTAATCCCTTCAAACCAGGCAAGTTTGGTTTCATGTTTAATTCAAAAATCTCATCTCTACTTTCCCACTCCCTTGTTGCTTTGATATCTTTCGTGCTATTGGCTCAGTTTCCTGTCTGCTGAAATACACTCTCAATTCACTAAAGAATCTAAAGCAGCATTTTACTCATTTCATTTTTCTAAAACCTTTTATCTGCTCCTATCACAATTTTTCTGCTCTTAAAGAAAACCAGCAAGGTGAGTGACTGTTCTTTCAAAGAGTTTTAGCAGTTGATAGGGATATATATCTTTTTCAATTAATTATAAGCCATCTGTGGAACAAGCTTCCTGTTTTTCTCTGTTTCCAGCTCCACTTATTTTTGAAATCTCATGTGAAAACATGTCTAATCTGTCTCTTGTATTCCTGAAGTCATAAAATTGCATGTATTCAATTTCAGTGATGTGCCACCATCTAGTAAGATGTTTGACCAATCAGATAATTTTATGTAATTTCCTGATGCTCACCAATTTAAATAACTAATTTACATATGTGAATATTTTTTTTCTGAAATGTGTTACTCTGATACTGAGATAGCCAAGATTACTGCAAGTATATTGGATTTATTGGAATCAGAATCTAAATTCGGATCCTTCAGAATCTGTAAATATTACTTATTAAAAGAAGAACTATTTGAAATGCAGTTTTGAGTGTTTCAGTTGAATGTTTCTGCACAGTTGTATCCACAGCTAATTTTTTGTCTCCAAGTTTCAATGGTTTTTGAATAACCCTGAGCACTGGGAAAGATTATGTCAGCAAGGACTCGTTATTATGTGAACCCAGCTGTGTGACATCTGCTCTGGAGCTTGGTAGCGTATGGGTATTCAGAAGCACAGACAGATCATGCACAGTTTTCTACAACCTGCATAGTCATGTCTTAAAGGAATCTTTTTTTTCTTGTACTCTGAGTTAAAGATTGCAATAAAAGTTCCTTCAGATAATCTCTTTTTCAAGTTTTTACTGTCAGTTCTTTTTTATCATGCTTCTCCAATTCACAGAGCTTTTTTAGAGAATTTTCTTAGAATTTGCTCTTAGAAAAATACTAATGTTTGAGTGCATTTAGAGCATCTGTGTACTAGAATTCCATCTTCATAAATGCATGCATATATACGCAAGTTACATGTCTTGTAGAAAATAGGTATCAACTTGTGGAGAAGAAGAAACTACTTCACAATGAAGAGTAGATACTAATTCCAACTTTTTAGCTAGTTAACAAAACTCTGAAGGTGAAGTCAAAAGCTGACTCTGTATATGAGAATGTTTATCATGTTATGTCATTTCTGTGTTGAATAGTTTGCAAGTCTTGTGGAAGATCCTCTGGAACTTCTAAAACTACTTTTAAGAATAATTCAGTATGGCTGGTTGATAACCCTTATAAATACACCTTTGTCTTGCTTTTATTTCCTATCAGAGTTCCAATTTGCAATCCAGTTTCTTTTGTATTCTGTTATATGGTCGTTGTATTTTCCTGTAGAAAATATTGTGCCTTCATGAAGATCATTAAAATACTAAGGCACATTTTTTCTTTCTTGACTTAAATTTTACAAAGTAGGCTTTGAGATGAATAAAAATGCTTAGCACTTTTCCTTAACTTCTCCAAGATAAAAACAGGCAATAAACACAAGAAGAAAGGTATTCAGAAAGTCTTAGAATGTTGTCATTAGAATAGGAAACTCGGTTGTTTGGTAAAGGACCCTGATATCCTGTCTTGCCCTGTGCCTTAATGATCTGTACACCATACCATGTGTAATCCAAAATTGTATCCAAAAATAGATGTCAGCTCTAAAGTATGCTTAATGGAATAATTTTGCATGAAAGCTCTTTATTATATTTTAAGTAAAAGTCAGAACTTGTAAATCAGAACTTGGATTATTAATTAATTGAAATGCACAGAAATAAGTCCAAGTGTTTGTGTAATTGTTGATAGGTGAGTTTATTTTTGAAACAAGTTGACAAATGACAGATGGAGCATCTTCCTTTTGAGGAAAGGCTGCGGGAACTGGGGCTGGTTATTTTGGAGACGAGAAAGGCTGAGAAGGAGTACCATTAATATTTGTAAGTGTATAAATGGTGGGTGTCAAGAGGTTGGGACATCCCTTCTGTTGTAGGTAGCAACAGGACAAGGAGTAATGGGATGAAGCTGGAACACAAAAAGTTCTACTTAAACATAAGAAAAAACTATTTCACTGTGAGGGTGACGGAGCAGGGGAACAGGCTGCCCAGGCACGGTGTGGAGTCTCCTTCAGGTCTTCAAGACCCGCCTAGACACGTTCTATGCGAGCTGCTTCTGCAGGGGAGTTGGACTAGATAATCTCTAAAGGTCCCTTCCAACCCCTACCATTCTGTGATTCTATGATAATTTAGAAATGCAAATTTTAAATATGCTGAATAATTGCTGTAAGGGGCTTGTTCTCATTCTTTCAAAAGAAGTTTTTGTAAATTGTGGTAAATATATTTGAGACCTTTTTATCTTTGTTTCAAAATAAACCAAAAAATGTAGCATTCAGAAAACCCCCTTTCTGCTGCTTCTAGTTTTATCTCCTCATTGTCCATGTCATGAAAGACATAGTGAGGGGCCACCAAGGTCATTAAAGGATTAGGGAACTTGACCTTTGTAGAAGTGTCACAGGAGCTGGGTTTGTTGAATGCAGTCTACCTGAAAGTTAGCTGTAGAGGAGATGCAGAAAGTTGTCTTCGTGATGGTGTGCAGGAACAGTGCAAAAGGCATCAGATTCAGGTTGCTTCAGGGAGAATTTTGTCTTGACAAAGCAATTCTTCACCATGAGAACAGTAAAAACATTGGGATAAGTTGCTCAGAGAAAGGGGCGAAAGACTCTGCTTGACAGGGCCCTGGATAACCTAACATAAGGTTCTCTTTTCAACAGAAGGCTGGACCAGATGGTCTCCAGAGGTCCTTTCAAACCTAAATTTTAGCATGATTCTGTGAATCTGTCTTTTTCTGATGTAGAAGCAGATGTGGGGAAATGGACTAGACAGGGTATGGTGATGCTAGTAATTTGTGGAGAATAATAGTCCTGGTTCCTTTAGTCTGATCCATTCCTCAAAGTAAAGCCACCTGTACTGTATTAAGAAGTAAATGGGGGGGAGGGCAGTTCAGGAGAAATGGGTGCCTGAGCTTTTAAGAGGAGGGATGTGGCAGCTGGAATGGAGAAGAAACTGCTTTGTAATTTTGAACATAAGCATCAAGGAGAGTAGCTGAGCAGTTGAAGAAGGACAAAAATGATTAAGGAAGGAGTGAAAAGGCAGTAGAATATGGGTTTGAGATACACATGGTATACTAAACTAAAGTTTGGATGGTGGAAGGACTAAGACATTATATGCCTCCAGGTGATGAAGGTAGCACAGTGTGGATAGTCTTGGATAGTTTTCTCTGGTAGTGTGAATACTCCTGGTTTACTGAAAGCAAGAATTCTCTGAATGTAAGGGAGGAAAAGTTAAAGCAGGGCATTCTTGAATGTGTTGTAGTTTGAATCACCTGAAGAGGCTGGTGCCTCACCACTGTTGTTTTAAGTTCTTGAGAGAAGAAGAGAAAGAAAAAAAAAAAGGGTTCATTTGGAGCAGATGTTACCAGCTGTTTGGTCACAAAATGAGCCATATAAACTGAGACAGATGAAAGACCTTCTCCAAGTTAAACTTTTTATTTGTTATTTTTCATTGTTTCAGGAAGGTTGCATTGTTTAAGTAGATAGCTATTTCATTTGCTTTGTAATCCATCAAAACATACTTGACGTTGCTTTTCTTTTTCAGCATCATCCCTTTCTCCAGTGAGTGAAGTTAGCTCTGTCCATAGGTTGTTCTGGTTCATTCTATTAGCTGATTACTGCAGCTGTCAACAAAATCTCTCTCTTAAGCTGTTTTCTTCACTTTAGTCTATAAATGAAATTGAAGACATCTCTGAACTGTCACTGCCATATCTTATGTGATGTGTGTCAGATTTCACTTTGTCAGAAAACCTGAATGTGTGCTTTAGTGTCACATTAGCTCCTTCAGATCAATTCTTATTGCTGCTAATACCTATTTTTATGTAGCACTTAGATGTCTGTAGAAGGCAAACACTTTATTTGAAGAGTGTTAATATCCTTTTCCCTGGTTTAATATGGGGAACGTTAGCGTAGAGAAGGAAAGCTCCTTGCCCACAGGCACTCACAGAATGAGTGGAAGGGCAACGGTTACTATCTTCATCTTCGTTAAGCAAATATTGAGTGACAGGTTCTTAAAGTAACGTGGTCTTGGGAGAGGAGGGTGTGTTTTGGGTTAAATACAAGTAATATTTTCTTTTTAATAAGAACATTGCCTAAATTATGAAAAAAAATGTCTCCATATGTGGAATTGTCTCTGTCCAGATTTTTCTTATCCCTGCTAAAGAAAACAGATTATTTTCTGCCATTGTCTGTTTAGCCAGCTGTAAGCCCTGTTGGACAGATTGCATGGTATGCTGATTAATGATAGAGGCCATGGGTGATTAGCCAAGCATGTAATGAGATGCAGAGTTTCCAATGTATTATAGAAATGCCATTGGTCAATATAACTACACAGTCTGTAGTGTCTTCTGCAGAGTAAATTTAGACTAGCGGATAAAAGTAGTGTAGCCTCTAAAGAACTGCTGCAGTGCTACACAGCTGTACTTATTTTTAGAGGAGATTTAAATTGAGGGATTTGAAGATTTTGGGTGGTTTTTTTCCCTTGTTTTATTTTTTACTGTGATTAGGGGCATATCCCTCCCTCCATTCCTTCCTCTGTTTTTCTTGCAGAATAAATACAAAAGATTTAATATACACATGATAAATTTGGGAGATAATATTTCTACATATGCTCTAAAAAAGTGTTTATTTTGTGTCCCAGCATCCAGGGGTAGGAGGCAGAATAACTTGATGAATTCTGACAAACAGCATGCTGTGTTATAAAGTATTACTAGATCAAGCTATCAGACATCAAAGACTGTATATGCTACTTTTGTAACTGAATATAAATATTTTTAATATAAAACCATCTCTGGTGAAACACTTTCCTTTTTAGAGAGCAATGAAAATGCATAATGTGTTTATGACTTTCATTTCATATTTTCAATGCAAAAATTCTTCTGTAGGAATGATATTTTTTCATACTGTTTCCTGACCAATCATCAGCATCACTGTATGAATGCAGAGTGTAGAGCAGACTTGGTTCATTTTCTAGGAGGTTTTTTCTAGAGGAATAACATGAGGTAATTAATTTACTTATTATTACTGTTCTATTAAAATTTCTGTAAATATCTCTTTCTAATTTATAGGTAGTAGCTCGATTACAAATTTCTTTCACATCATGAAGAGACAGTTTACTGAAACAGAATGGAGTGTAATCAAGTCTATGAGAAATGAGTGGATGCAGCTGGATGTGTTTTATCGACACTGGGTAGTATATTTTTCATATTTAAAGACTGCAGTGCTGTAACCTGCATGTTCTCTTTTGATGCAGTTATTACTTTCATTGTGGTAGAATTGTATACTTTTTATAGTTGCACATTCTTGCTGAGATAATATTTTAATGAGTTTCATCTTTTGGTAATTTCTGTTTTTTAATGTCAAGGTAACTTTGAGAACCATAGTACAGCTGGCATTTCTGGAAGGATTTATGGATAATTTTAAACACATATCCAGAGCAGGATAAAGGGTTCAAATCTGTATGTGCCACTTGGTTAATTCCAGTTGGATCATCTTTCCGATGCAGCAAGTTAGGCTTGGTATTAACACCACTGATAACTTTTGATAGTTGCAACAGTTTACCCTCTCATTTGCAGTAGTGTAAGTCTTAAATTTATATGATTTACAGTGTCTGCTCAGAAGTAATGTTTATAGAACAGTTTGAAAACAGCCAGTATGAATAAAATACATTTATTCTGTGGTTTAGGCCTTAAAGGAAAGCTTCTTAAAGGCTATTGGAGTTGGAATTGGCTTTAACTTGCAAAGAATTGAATTTCATGTTTCCCCGTTGCAACTGGAAATAGGGAAGGTGTATAAGGAGACAAAAATGCTTCTGGATGGAGATGAGGAAGAAGAGTGGATATTTGAGGTAAGAAATACTCAAATATTTTTCAATAATGATAAACAATCTCAACCCCCTATGATTGCATTGCACATTTAATTTGAGTATAGCCACACACCTTTTTTTTGTGTTTAACCACATCAAACATATTTCAGTTGAAACTTAGGATATAATCTGCAGCATTTTAAAGTATTTTTTATTATCACAAAACCACCCCAATGATAAATTCATTATAATTCCTTTTTGTCTTTTCTGTTCCTGGAGTATACTTCTTGCACTCTATGAAATTCTTCCTAGGGCGTGCAGGAAGTTCACTGAAGTATATTCAGAACCATCTTCTGAACAGCCTCTAAGCTTTTAAAGTTCTTCATTGATTGGGACTGCTGATTAACTAACTCCATTAGGTAGTGTTTGAAGTGGAGGAGGTGTCTTCAGCTTCTTTGGATGTCTTCATGTCCATTCAGTCTGGTAGAAAAGTGCTTCTGTGGGTTTGGAGATAGAGTGGGCTGATTGGCTACTGTCTGTGGGAATCGAGAGATGCAAAAAACCTTCCTTTGCTTAACTGGAACACTAGTTGAGATCAGTCTTCTGTCTGAGTGTTTGGGTTTGGGTTTTTGTTTATTTTTCTTCCTTTTTAGTTAGTGTCTTATCACTAAAACATCTGTCCTGTCAAATTCATAGGAAATGATCAATGGCATCTAATGTAGTTTAAAGGGGGATGAGAGAACTAATAGGGACACAGTTTAGTGGTGGACTTAGTAGTGTTAGGTTAAAGCTTTGACTTGATGATCTTAAGACTCCTTTCCAACCTAAATGCTTCTATGATTTATAAAATCATCTCCAATTATTTACTTACCCTAAGAAACCAAGCTTTAAAAAGAAAATTAAGTAAATCACAATGCCCTTTTTCTACACCTCGGAGTCACATTCATTCAGCCACTTAAAGGCAGAAATGCAAGATACTGACTTTAAAGTTGTCTGTAAAGGACACCTTGTTGCAGTCAGCCCTAACTGGTGGATGCAGCTGGTATATAGGTGACTAGCAATACTTGTCAGTTTCACAACATACTCTAGCACACTTTCCATAAGACTGTTCCATTTCCAGTGTGCATTTACATTTTGAAACTACCCGCATTGTTGGAGGCAACAGTTGCCATAGAGTTGGTCTAAATGTCAAATTTCTGCTGTGTGCTGGTTTTGTGTAGTATACAAACTATATGTATGATATGCATGTAGTAAAAAAAATAATAAACACACCAGTAAACATTTAACGTGTAGCATAACTTGTCTTCCTCGTGGTTCATTCCTTTCAGCATTTCTAGACACATTTGGCTTTGTGTTAGTTTAAAAGTCTACCTATACGAAGTCAGCCCTTCTGCTGATATTGGCATACTCAGAATTGAGTATGTCCTGGAATTCAATTGCTGAAATTATAGACTGGCAAAAGAAAATCTTAGGAAAGACTGTGATATAACAGTCCTTTCTATGTTCCTGCTAGCAGTGTACCATTGTCAAGGAAGCATCTGCATCTCTTGATTGACTTTTGCAACTCTTAATTTTGGTCCTTGATGACATGCCTGTGATTGATTTACTAAAATAGCCTGAAGATGATGATGTAGATATCTCCCTGTATTACTTAAATGCTTTATGATTCTTTGAGGTTTTTTCCCTTATTACTTGGTAATTACTGCTGGAAGCTTAATTTCATTTTTGTCTAAGAAATGTCTCCTCTTGCCTTCCTACTTGCCAAGAGTTCAGCCTTGTAATGAGGCAGACTCTAGTATTTCAAAGAAAGGATTTATTTTCAGTTTTCATTTAAATTCAAGCTCAATTGAAACGTAATTTCATTTAAGTATCAAAAGTTATTAAAATTAAATTGGAAATAATTAATTAATTTTCCCATTACCAATGCCCAGCCTAAAATTAAGCATCATTCTTTGTCTTTTCTCAAATGTCTTTTAATTTTGTGTCCATTTTCTTACATGCAAATATCTCTTTTTGTTTCATTAGTTGCCCTTGAATTTTCCTTGTGTTCCTTTTTTGTTCTGGGTTTGCTTGAGTTAATTTCTTCTATCAAATAAATATGGTGACCTCACTTTTACTTTTCACATCTGCCTGTATCTTTATCATAGGAAATAATCAAAGAGGGTACAGCTGTTTTAAATCCAATTATCATGTTTTTTGGATTGTCTTATTTCAGTTTTAAAGAGAATCTAAAAGAGAGAGATGGAAAAGACTTTACCCATTTAAATTACAGAAAATATTTGCAAATCTCTATTAGAAAAGTACCACGTAATGTCAAAAAAAGCAACCTGAAAGCATAAAGACTAGGAAAGGATGTGCCACCTAATACCTGTCATGACAAAAAATTCATGACACTCTTCAGACGCCCTGTAACTGTTCACAACAACAGCAAATCCTGTTCTTATTGGAGATGGATTTGTCTGTGACTATTAAAAAATATATGGTTTTCAGTCATTTTTTTGTAAACACCAAATGAAGTACCTTGTGTAGCTGACTATTTGTTGTCCCTTTACCAAGGGTTTAGTTTTGTTCAACGTGTCCTCATGTTTTTTAGCTTAGCTAGAAGGCAGTAGCTCAGAAAAACAGGCTCTTCTTGCTTGGTCTCGGTAGATCGGTTTAGCTTTAGGCACTTGTTTTTGTACAGAACTCTAAAGATTGCCACTTGTATTCCCTCCAACTGTTTTGGAAGGAATAGGAGAAAAATTGCAGTAAAACTTAATTTAAAAGAAGGAATTTAATTTTAAACTCTGTGTGCTACGTGTGTTAAACATGCCTTATTTGCATAGGCAGTGCATACTTTGCTCATTTTGAAAAGGTGAATTTGTTTAGTAATAATTATGAGTTTATTAGCCCAGCAAAGAGTGATTTAGTGTTTGTGTCAGAGTATTAATTTAGGATGGAGTCATTATTCTGATGATGATTGTTATTATGAAAAATTCTCTGTGCTTCATTTACTTCCTTTGAAGAAAATGAACTTACAGGTTGAAATACTAGTTAATTTTAATAAAAGTGAAAGAAGTTGATCAATAACCATTATGACAAGTTTTACAATATAAAGAGATTAACGTAAATTTACAATATATATTTATCTGTAGCAAATCTGATACGTGGAAAAAATTACTGCTTTGCAAAATGTCAAGTCGATTTATGACTCTTTCCTTATTGGTCTTAGTTTTGTACAGTTAATCAGGAGGAATGACTGGATAGCACTTCTTGGAATTTACATTAAAGAAGGATCTTGAATGAGACATAATACTCTTCTGTTTTGGTACATCAGTTTTGGATACAACCAGTTTATAAAGGAGGCACGCTATTTATCTTAAACCTCACTCAAGAATTAAGAATCGCCTTGCATCACTGCTGCTAACACAAAAATAATTGTTTGCCTTTTTTCACAACAAATATTTGCTTGGTTTCTCTGTATGCAAATACATTGCTTCCAGAATATAAAGTTCAAACTGAGATTATCTGGGTTGATTGGAAACATTTAGTAATTGGTGTTGATGTGCAACTCTAATGGAGTATTTCAGCCTTGGTAAGAGAAGTTAATCCTCTTGTATTGTCAGAAATAAATAGGAATGAGAACTTTTACTTCTAAGCTTAGCTAATCCAACTGGATTCACACAACAATCAGTTCTGCTGCTGGGAAGGTACAGCTTCCTCATAAGCTGTCTGTTGTTGAGTGAAACCAGAATGATTTGAATGCCAGACACATTATTCTGCTGAGCCTTTGAAATGAGGTCATGATAAGTCTCAGTGTGTCTGTAGCTTGAACAGCTCTAGTAACACTTTGGTTCTGACAGATCTCCTTCCCTTCTGTCTTTAGTTAGGATTAACATTTCTCTGAAGAAACAAAGATAAAATAAGGCATAGTTTGTTATCTTTTATTGTAAGATGATGAAAACTCTTTTGTGATCACAAAGGATACATGAAGTAAATGAATTGGAAGCTTCTGAATTCATTATCCACTGGGCAGGGTCTCTGCAGGGGAATAATCCTTGTTATCTAAGGAGTCACTACGTGTTAAAGGCAGTTTTGAACAGACAATTTTGTTAACAAAATGTAGGCTCAATCTATAATATGTTTATAGTTGCATAAACAAGAGGTAAAACATAAGTTCATTTCCAAAAAATAAATTTCTGTGCATTTAGCTTAAAGCTAACACAGTTGCTTGCAGATCTCTAGTTGCATGTATAGGCCACCGCTGAATGTGCTGTGTTGTGCCCTCTGTTTTTATCAGTCTTTAACTCAAATCTTGGACATGTGAAAAATTAAATAAGGGTGAAAATGAAGTGGTGAAAAACTGGATGTAGTTATTTTTCCATCTAGACGAACACAAAACACTGCCACTGTACAGCTGTGTGAACTGATTCACAAAACTTGATTAAGCATCTAATTTTGATAGTATTTTTGGTTTTGAGGAAGCTACAGAAACGTGGATAACTTGTACAAACAGTTAAGTTTCATCAAACTTGAGGTAGCATTCTTTTAAGCTTTACTTTCAGTTCTGTACCCTAGTAAAGGAGCATAAAACTTAGTAAAATGCTTTAAAAGAAGTATGTCTATAGCTCTTACAGTTGTGGGAAATTCTATTTCCAGTGCAGATTGTTGGTGTTTCTCATGTGCATTAAATAGTCATTTTCTTACTAGTGCTTTGCAGAGAGGTAAAACAGCATGAGCTTGGCGTTTGTTTTTAAATAGGTGAGGGACACAAAGTTGGCTACTAAATTGCTTTTCCAATGTCATTATTTGAAAGCATTTTTAATTATGTTCTACTGTCATTCTGAACCATGTTCTAAACATTGATTTAGTCTTTTTTGGAGACAGGGTAAAGAAGACACACTTACTGACCTACCTTCATTGATGTGAGAGGAAGTGATAACAAAATCAACAAAATGGCCCTTAGGTGAGGTAATGTGTCTTACATTTTTCTTCTTAACTAGGAAACCCGGTTAGATGACCATCATCATGTGGCTGTGGCTCTTGGGAAACAGGAGGGATTTGGACAGAAGCATTCTGAGGTAAGAAATTACAAAACATTTTCAAGTCTTGGTAGCCAATCCCTTGAACATGTCAGTCTGACACTGTATCTAGAAGTGTGTTATCTCAGATCCAGGGCCATGGAGAAAGCTTGTCTTAAGCAGGGTATTAGACAGACTCTACTGAACTGGTTTTGTTGTGCTTATTTCAGGAAAGGTCTGGGAAGGAGAAATGGTTTCAGAGGATAGCAACAGATAATGTCAAATCTGGGATGTGTTTGTTCATTCAAGAGAAGATTAAGTGATTTTTCTCACAGCCCGCAAGTACTCAGGTGGGAAAGATGATTTTTCACTTAGGGAAATGGAGACAGTAAACCAATCTGGACTGCTAAACTAGTGCAGCACCTCACCAAGTTGGTTTTAATGAGGGACTGTCAGGGCATGTATCCCACAGAAGATCCATCTCTCAAACACTGTTATGACAAGATAACCCTTGAGACAAGCAACATCAGCCAACAGATGGGAAGAACAGCAGTGTTAGTTTTCATTCCATGTGGTCTCGCTATTCAGAGAAGCAACAAAGCTACTTAAAAGATTGTAAGGATTTTCTGTGTAATTTAACAAGGACCTGGTTGATGAAAATAGCAGTAAAAGTCAAATTTAAAGCAGACTGGCAAGTTGTAGCCAAAATAGCCAGACAGTCGGCAAAGGGATGTGTGACAAATTGCCACATTTGTCTGTGCTTGTAGTTGCTCACAAGAAAATGAGTTAGTTGTTTTCTGTTATTTAGATAGAAAATTTTTGCCAGAAATGTGAAAAAAAACCTCATATATGAATGGATGAGAGGATTAAAGTGGTCATGCACACATCTATCGTGGTCGTAAAGTCTGAGTCTGTGTTCATGGATAACGCTTCTAACTAGTGTGGGATAGATAAAATAAAAACAGGTATAAGCTATCTTTGAGGATTTACTATGGTAAATCAGTGCTAAAATACTCTTTAAGAAATCATGTACATTTTGTTTGACAGGACATACTTAAGTTCCTAGCGGGGCTGCATATCATCCTTCCTGCAGGAATATTGATAAATGTCAGTCTGAGGTGAAAAAAAGGTGGCTATTATTTTCTAAAGATAATTACCTAATTATTTTACAAAAAATCCAGGATTTTTAAGTGTTGACCTTCACTGTCACTGTCACACATAGATCAAGTATGGTATCAAGAGTTATTATGAGAAGTCTTTGAATCGAGAAAAGTCTCAAAGGCATACTTGTCCACTGACTAAATTTGTGACAACCTAAATTTCATTAGCTCAAAAAAAGGTCATTTCAAATAGGACAAGTGAGCATTCTGTGACTCCCCAGTATGGAAATGAAGTGAAAATTTCTGTACTGTTGTGTTGTTCTTTTTCAGGACTCATTCTAACGGGAATTTGGACGAAATAAAAGTGATATTCTCTCTTTGTAAAAACTGTAAAAAAAGATGTTAGGTATTGCTAGATAAGTGAGTCAAAAAGGTGTTCTTCATCTCAGTTTTGAAAAAATGAGGTGTAGACATTGTGCAGTTGCTTCAGGATGTCAGTGCTTGTTTCTGTCCCTTTTTTGCTATCATTATGACCCATTTACAGAATATGTACTTTCAATGAGTTTTCTTCCCAACCTGATAGTAAGTGCCTACAATTCAATTGTTAAAGTATGATCATTTAAATTCTCTAGTGTCAAGAATCTTAACCAATGGTCTGCTACTGACTGCCATATGCCTTGAAGATACAGAACATTTTTCTTGCCTAGATCTAAACCATTATGAGGCAGGTCTCAATGAAAGATTGCAGAGTTTATAATTCTTTAATAATTCCTATGTGGGCTATAAAATATCTTTTCGTCTATCAGTTGCTAAATTTCCTAGGACTTGTGTTGAATTCTGTCAGTACACACTTCTTTTCTGATAAGCATGTGCTGAAGTTCAAACTAGATCTGTTAGCAGTCTATTCAGCTCTGAGGCTTTGTTCATGTTTGGTATGCATCTGTGATGTCATTTGCAAGGCTCTGGGCACAGTTCCTGCAGCTTTACCTCATCTCCAAATTCAGATGAAAAGGAATGTCTCACACCATGTCATTTGTGTGAGTACAGCTCAGTTAACACTTGCTTTCAGTCTGCATTTGGACAACAAATTGAGTTTTGCTGTGCTGTTAACAACAAACACAAACCATTTTGTTGTCTCTCAATTTATTCCTAACAGCAGCTTACTGCTTAAATGCTGAAGCAGAGAACAGAAATTTTTGCTCTTTTGTCTATTTACTGACCTACCTTCATTGATGTGAGAGGAAGTGATTACAAAATCAACAAAAAGGGCCTTAGGTGAGGTCACTTTCAGCACCTGCATGTAGCAAAGCAAGTGCAAACAAGGCAGCATTATAGAGAAATCCTCTCCAGAAACTCAGCATGTTTGGATGCCTGTCTAAGGTGCCTGTACAGCTAGCGCAGGCAGTTTGGGGAGTAAACATGACAAGTTAGAGATCTGCATGCAGTTACAGAGCCACAACATTTTGGGGATCACGGAGGCATAGTGGGATGGCTTCTGTGGCTGGAGTGTTGTGAACAAGGGGTACAGGCTGGGAAGATGCAGAGGGGATTACATTTATGTGAGGAGCAACTGGCGTGCATGGAGCTCAGCCTGGGATTTATGGTTGGGATGGGTTAGCTCCTACCTGAGAGTTTATGGGTTAGGATTAATGGTTGGTCTCAATGATCTTAAAGGTCCTTTCCAACCTAAAAAATCCTATGATAGAGCCTCAGAGGGAAGCAGAGCCAAAGAAAGCTACTTATTATTCAAGGATCAGCTCTTCCAAGCTCAAAAGAATTCCACTCCAATTAATATGAATTCAGACAAAAATGCCAAGAGGCCTTTGAATAAAAAAAGAGCTTCTAACAAAACTCAAACACAAAAAGGAAGAATACAGAGAGTGGAAGCAAGGATAGGTAACCTGACTGGAATACTGAAACGTGTCTGAATATTCAGGATGAAGTTAGGAAAGCTAAAGCCCAAATTGAATTGAATCTGGCCATGCATATCAAAGACAACAACAAGGGTTTCTATAAATGCCCAGGTAACAAAAGGGTGACTAGGGAAAATGGGGACTTTTTGCTTGATGAGACAGGGGACCTGACTACACAGAACATGGAAAAGACTGAGGTACTGTTTGCCACATTTGCTTCAGACATCATTAGCAGCATTGGCCTTCAGGAAATCCAGGTCCCAGAGACATGAGGGGAAAGAAAAAGGAAGATGTACCCTTGGTGAAAGAGGATCAGATTAGGGAATACTGAAGCAAACTGGACATACGTGTCATGCACCTTGATGGGACGCACACACAGTGTTGAGGGAGCTGGCATATATTTCGAAGTCATCTATAATTTTTGGTTGATCGTGGTGACTGGGAGAAGTGCCCTAAGACTGGAGGAAAGTAAATGACACTCCTTTCTTCAAGAAGGAGGACCTAGGAAATTACAGACCCCGTCATCCACGCCTTGATCTCTGGAAGGGTGGCAGAGCTACTAATTCCAGAAACTATTTCCAGGTACAACAAGGACAAGGAAATCATCAGGACTAGACAGCATAGCCTCACCAAGAGAAAATAATGCTTGATCAACACGGTAAATGTCTACAATGAAACGACTGGCTCCTCTTAGATGAGGGGAGAGCAGTGCATAGTGTCTGCCTCGACTTCAGTACCTTCTACCTCAGACACTCTCTCTCATAAGATGCTCCTGAAGAAACTGTTGATGTGTGTACTGGATAAGCAAACAGTGAGATAGACTGAAAACTGGCTAAACATTTGGGCACACAGTGTGATGATAAAGTGGCATGAAGTCTGACTGGAGGCCAGTAACTAGCCATGTACTCCAGGGGTCAATACTGGGTGCAGTCCCATTTAACATCTTCATTATGATCTGAATGATGGGGTAGTGTACCCTCAGCAGATTTGCTGGTGATACTAAACTAGGAGGAGTGGCTGATAGGCCAGGCAGTCATGCTGCCATCCAGAGGGACCTCAACAGGCTGGAGAAATGGGCCAACAGGGACCTCATGAAGCTCAGCAAAGAGAAGCACAGAGTCCTGCATCTGGGAAGAACAACTAGGCACTGGAAAGTAGCTTTGCAGGAAGGGACCTGGGGGTTCTGTGGACACCAGGTTGAACAGGAGCCAACAATGGGCCCATGCTGCAAAGGCAAGTGGTGTCCTGGACTGCATCAGGCAAAGTATTGCCAGCATGCTGAGGGAGGTGACCCTTCCTCCCTGCTAAGCACTGATCAGGTCACATTGGCAGTACTGTGTCCAGTGCTGGACTCTGCAGTACAAGAAGAGACATGGACAGACTGGAGAGAGTCCAGCAAAGGGCCACAAATATGATGAAGGGACTGGAATGTCTCTCCTATAAGGAAAGGCTGACAGAGCTGTGACCAGTCTGGAAAAGAGAAGACTCAGGGAAATCTTAGGTAATGTATCTAAATATGTGGAGAGATGGTGTAAATTGGACAGAGCCAGGCTCTTTTCATTGGCATCCAGTTAGAGGACCAGAGGCAGTAGGCACAGGCTGAAACACAGGAGTGTCCTTCTGGATGTCAGGAAACACATTTTTTCTACTGCGAAGGTCACTGGCATTACCCAGGGAGGTTGTGGAGTCTCTGTCCTTGGTGATGTTCAAAAGCTAGCTGGATGTGGCTCTGCTTGAGCAGGAGCAATGGACCAGATGACTTCTGGAGCTCCCTTCCAGTCTCAGCCATTCTGCAGATAACAGACAGCAGTATTTGCTCCCCAGGAAGTTAACAGCACCTTAACTTGCATCAAAAATGTATCACCTTGCTTGATGTACCTAACAACTGCAGTGCAGAGTAGCCTTGCTACTAATATCTATCAAATATTAAATGTTAAGAAGATGTTGCTTGAGCAAATGCTGAACTTAGAAGGATCAGCTATATTCACATGTGATTCAGGCAGCTGTACTAATTGCCCTACTGGTTGGAAGCAATAGCAATTGCACTTGCAGATAGTATACAACAGGCTGCACAGTAATGTATCAAAAAACCCCAAACATTTGTTTCTTTGCAATGTGTTTTTTCTTCAAGTGATGCAACTAATACAGAGACCGTGGCATTTTCATCTCCAATATATCTGTCTGTACTTAATCTGCATTTAATACTGGGAATTGTGAGTTGTGACCACGCAATCATCTCAAATAATCATTTCAGTTTGCTTGTTTGTGGGGTATTTTCCTTCCTTTTCTGGATTTAAAGATTCTGTGGTATTTGTAGCATTCTCTTATCCCTTGTGCTTTCAGTTTTCTGAACTGAGTTTCAAACACAAACTTGCTGAGTCTGTACTGCCTTCTATAGTTACTGTATAGACTAAATTAGGGACAGTGACGGTCTCAAATGGAATATTTTCTTTCTTCTTCAATGAGCAATATGTAGTTTAAACTGGACAGGGACTATTGCAGGAAATATATGGAGATTTGTTGATTGATGTAACGCTAATATGTATTTTCCTTAGGTATGTTCCATGGAGCCTAACCAGCCACAGTTTACCTTGTTGACTTTTGAAGATTTAGTTGCATCTGGTATTCCAGTCGCACCTGAGGATTCTGCATATTGGGATAATTTTTGCTCTAAGCAGGAGAGCCCAGTGAAACAGAATTCACATTCTAGATCAGAATGCTTATAAGAAGACAAAAGTTGTCAGCATTTTTATGCAGTTACTCTATGTAATTCAGTGTGGGAATAAGTACCAGAAAAAATGGTAAACATTGTGTAAAACTGATTGGAGGCAAGGAAGTAACTTATTTCATATCATTTTCACTTATAATCTTTGTTAATTAAAGTTTCCTGTATTTACTTTTGCCTTTTAAGAGTTCTTTTTGTACTTTTTTCCTTGGCAACTGGTATGAGCCAAACAGCAGTTCCATTCCCCTGGACTGGCATTTTCTTCTGTACTGTCTTAAGTTATGTGTAAGGGGAGGAGGGAGGGAAATAAAAACAATTAACACATGTAAACTCATAACATCTGACAACAGAACATTTTCTTGTCTTACAGTGAACTAAAATTTCTGGAGACATGTAGATCTTGAGTGCACCTTCAGAATGTTTTATATTGGTTTTCAAAACAAATCCTATTTTGTGCCATTACCTCTTGCTTTTCTTTCCTCTCACTCTTCTTTCCAGAAGTCATGGCTACATTATGGTCCATCTAAATGTAAGGAAACATCCTGAACAGAAAGAGTCATACTTGAACAGGATGATTTTTGCAACTAAAAAGAGTTCATTTCTGTTCTACAATTAGACATAAATCTTCAGTAAATTCAGGTTTGTGTACAACTTGGCTGTATCCTGTATTCTGAATAAAGGAGAATGTACTTGTAGTGTAACCACTGAAGCCATGCCTTATTACAAAGATAAATAAAAGGTTTAGAGAAAGAGACAAGTTTTACAATATTAACAAGCTTTTGGAGTTTTACTGTAGATAATTCTGAATTCAGATATGCTGTTAAATGTTCCTACCAGTTCTGATTAATGGCTCTCTCATCTTGTGTGCTAATCATAGCTTTTGCTGCTTGGCTTTTTTCTTCCAAAGCTGTAAATTAGAGAAGCAGTGACTCTTTTCTCCAGACTCCAAAGGGGTTAAATTAGATGCTTGGTAACTTAAAATCTGAAGATAACAGAAATACAAAGTAATTTATATACACATTGTAGGTCAAGTATTCAAGACACTTCCTTTTAAAGGAAATAAAACTTGAAATAAATAATTGGCACTTCATGAGGGCCAGAAAAGGCTGTTCAGTAGATATGTAATGGTATCACTTACTGGGATAGGATTTTTTTAACTGATTCAGATGGCTCTGTTATTCTATTCTACATTAATTTTACTCTAATTCCAGAATGTGCTCAAGAACTGAAATGACTAGTGCATTGCCCAACTGAAAGAAAGGAGTATGAGAGGCTGGAGAGTACTGAGTTCCATGGCTGGCTGGTCATCCAGTATGTGCCAGTCCTCACCAGTCACTGAAGACCTGACCCCATCAGTTGCAGCTGTACCAGCCAATGAAATAGCAAAAAAAGATGGCAGGGACAGGGAAATGAACTGCAAATATGGGGTGACATGAATAGGGAGTTTTCCAATCTAGATTTCTGTGGACAAAGGAACTCATTTAATGGTAGATTTCTTTTTGCCTGATGATAGTGTCTCAAAAGATATTTTTTCTGTCATTGGGAAAAGTTTAAAATCTGTTAATGAGACTATAAATAATATTGTGCTTGCATGTATGTAGAGGACAAACCAATTTTGTTAAATTAGAAAATTGCAACTGGTTTGCTTGCCAGGAATATGATAATTTTCAGAACTTTTATCTAATTAGAAAGATTCGAAAAACAAAGGAATTTGCTTTGGTTAGCTTTCCATGAAATAAAAGCATGGTTTCTAACAGTCCAGACAGATTCAACTAGAAGATTGCAGTTCCTTACATTATGATTTTTTTCCATGTCTTTGATTTACACTGAGCTATTTGAAAACTAAGAGTAATCTCTCTTTTCAGCCTCAGGTAGCAGTAAGGTTAGGTGATGGTAATGCCTTGTGAAGAGCCACTTGAGTCAGGTTAAGTGTCAGTGCAAACAGTCAGCATTTTTTTTGTAAAAATTGCTTTTACCACTGTGGGAAAGAGCAGCTGTATAGTTGGGGAATTGCCAGCTTAAAAGCAAGCTGCTGAAAGACCAGAAGGACATTCGGACTCTTACGAATGTGAATGATCCTTCTTGAAGTCATCAGAAGGTTTTTCTGGGCATATGGGTACTGCAGAGGCATATATTGAAATAAATGTAGGTAGTGTGTACAGACAAGTTAATGCAATCTCACAGCTCTAAGATTTCTTTTTTTATTTATTATTTCACCATCACACTTTCCCTTGTACAAAGAATGAGCCCTATGTCCACACACAGCTATAATACTGGCTTCCTTGTATTTCCTCAGGCTACAGGCTTTATCTCCATTGCATCTCTGCCGTTTAAGGAATACGGGTCCAGCACAGCTCCTGCTTTCTTCACTAGTTCAAGTTGTTGGCCCAATCCAGTGCAGATGAGCTGACCTTTGCTGGTCTCCATCACATTTCTACCTACAAGAGGTTTCCTAGTTGTGTCTAGAAGCCTTCTGCCTTTCAGGTTCCTTCCCTGGAGCTCTGTTCCTTTATCTGTTTTGTTTTCTATGTACTACCCTAGGCATGACCATGCCACATGCCTGCATCCTAAAGGGTAAGAACCTGCAACAACACAAGCTCTGCTCCACATGAGCTGTTCCCAGCAGGGCCTGTGACTAGGTAGGCTTTTCCCCTATGGAGCAGGATTGACCAGCCTCCCTCTTGCTTAACATAAAGATTTACATCTTAGGTCAGGTGGGCTGCCCAAGGCTGCAGACCAACCCCGTGTTTCTGAGCAGTAGCTATTAACAGTCTCTGACCTAAAACTAAATTTCAAAACATTTTGGTCTTCAGTGAACACATTGTCAAAAGTGAATAAATGTGTTTTAGTTTGGACCTATTATAGTGTTTAATCCTTTGTATATCTTGCATTAAAATTGTTAGAGTGGATTGAGAACTTCAGGAGATAACTGTATTGATGACAATTTGCAACTGTGACAAGATCTATAACTTTGAAAAATGGATCACAGGTATTCATTCAGCCTTTTACAAAGTCTGTAAACCTATGCAAGGTATCTGTTTTTGCTCTGTTATGGGATCAAATGCACTGATGTTCATAAAAGGTACCGATCTTGGACAGATTGTAGATGTAGTAGCAGAAGTAGTGTAAATATGTTGTAATTTATATGTTCTTGGAAACATTCAGGCAATAGCTCACCTTTAAACAATTATCTTTAACCAAGACATTTCAATAAAGCCACAATCTACACCAAAAAATGAAGATAAGAAGGAAAAAGATAGCTATTCAACTAAACACAGACTGTGTCTTTGTCGGAGATTTAGAAGGTTATAGTGCTACTTTCTACAAAGGAGGTAAGTGCTGCTTGGGCAGAACTGATGCAACCAAGTCTAAAATAGTGACTCAGACATCTAACTGTTGCCTAATTCTGCAGGTGGCTGGACATACTAATTGCACTTCAAGTTCCTCCAGAATATGATATTTTGGATTGCTCTACACTGTATAGGAAATGTAAGCATGAAAATGAATTCTAAGAGCAAACATTTAAAAACTTTTATTCCAAAAGTCTTTTTTTGTAACGTGTTATTTTCTTGTGCTGTACATTCTGGGTTTTATGGCCAGATACTATGTATGATTCATGAGTTTAATATCTTTATTGAAATAAAAAGTAATTTAGTGCTTGTGTTCTGTTTTTATGTTGTCTATTTAGGGTTCTAGCTTTTTCTGTTATTTTTTTTTAATTAAAAGTTATAATCCTGTGAATACAGAATTTTAAGTCTTTGGTTTGCAGGTGTGGTCAAGGCAAGTGCACTTTCTACCAATCTGCTACTGAAAAAGACTGTAGGTCCAACTGAAGGCAAGGATTTTCTATTGTTCCTAAAGTGTCAAACTTAGAAATGCTGTGTGTTAAGTATACTTTAGGCAAGGTTTGTCAGATGTGTCCTGGGGATTTCAGGGTGCCTTTTGGCCATCTGAAGCAAGTTTGAGGCAGGAAGGCAACACTAAGGTTCTCAGCATAAGCAATATGCAATGCCAGACCTACGTGCAGTACTGGGGCTTGGAAGGACTGAGGAAGCGTTGGTAAATGGTAATGTTCTTATGAATGGCAAGGCTGTTGTGGTTGGGGGGAGAGGGTGTCAGGTTACTGTTTTAAGTTTTGATATCTATGTTGTATATGTATAAATGTCTTGCTTTGAATTTGGTTATTAGCCCATTAAGGGGTAATAATCTAGTCAGATATTCCACAAGGGCACTGAGGTTTTGCTTACATTAGGATTTGAGGACTGAGCTTGGTATGATGGCTTTTGGCAAACTTGCCTTTTTTGTAAATCACCTGAAGAAGGTGGCGCATCAGTTCCATCCTTTTTCTGTGTATGTTTATGCCTTGTACTGTGCCCTTGGTACTACATGATCTCTGACACATCTGCCTGAGATACCTTTTGCTGTCGCAGCTTTTAATGGGCTAGTCCCAGTGTGCTGGAAATTCCTGCTGCCAGGTGGTTGTCCCTGAGCTGACAAGTGGTTTGGTATCTCATTACCAAAAAGTGGTGCAATGTTTCTCTAGTAAATTAATGGAAAAGATGAGTAATAGAGTTACATGGTAAAACCTTTATGTTGTACTGCAAATAATGAGGGGAAATAAATGCAAAAAACAAGCTGAAAGTGTATTAATGCTTGCTTTTAACTCAAAAACAGGGAAGCTTTTAGTTCTGCTTTTCTCTAAGTTCTCAAAGCAGCTGAAATATTTCAATCCACTTATCTGGATTTCTTTTTTTCCCCTCAAGGTTAAACAGTGGTATCCATACCACACATTTTCAAAGTTACAGGTAACATTTTCAACTATCTGTGAGTTTATCTTGTCACAGTAATTTAATGTTTCCAGCCTTGGTTCAGTGTTCCAAAAAATTGGTTTCTATTAATCTTGAAATAGGCTGAACTTCATTCAACTAGCCAGTCACCTTCATTTTATCCACGGGAGTCTCTGACCAGAGGCAGCACGTGAGAGCTTGAACTGCCCTTGAATTCACATACAGGTTGGCCACTCACCCCGGGTCCTGCTTGAGTGTGCCCTGTGCATCCAGGATCCTCTGTGTCTGCAGAAAACGTCGTCTGCCCAGGCAGGGGATGGTTGTGACCCTTTCCATCAATGCAGCGGTGCTTAGGGATGGCAAAGGCTGGAGTGGGATGGCGCATCTCAGCTGTTTTCATCAGAAACAAGAGCCTGTCAGACTGCAGCAATTCATCCAACCTGCTGCTGATCCAACAGCCAGCGGTTACTCTGTTGTTCAATGTGACCCTGTTTGGTCAGGAGGAGAGCACATGCTCCTGTGCTAGCAGCTCTTAAGCTGCCTCATTACTTCCTGAATTAATTCACTTGGTTGAGTGACGTCACTGAACATTAAATTCTCAGCTGAATGACTGATAATTTTTTCCCCAGTGCTGAAGCTAATGCTTCTGCTCTATGAATTTACTAATGGCCATTCCCACAAATGATTGCAATTTTTGCCATGATATCAGTGTACTGCTGGTTTTGGCCTTAAGGCATCATAGAGAGCAATCCTAATAGCAAGTGCAGAAGGGAAGTGCAAAACAAATAACAAAAATATGTCATCTTTATAAATATGATCAGAGATTGTATATACCATAGAATTATTTAGGTTGGAAAAGACCTTTAAGATAATTGAGTCCAACCACTGACCTCACACTAAACCATGTACCTCAGCACCTCATCTGCACGGCATTTAAATACCTTCAGGGATGGAGACCCCACCACTTTCCTGGGCAGCTTGTGCCATTGCCAGACAGTCCTTCAGTGAAAGAGGTGTTCCTAATCTTCAATCTAAAGCTCCCTTGGTGCAACTTTAGGCCATTTTCTCTTTTTCTGTCACTTGGGAGGGGAGACTGACCCCCACCTCACCACAACCTTCTTTCAAGTAACTGTAGAGAGTGTTGTGAGATGCATATTATGTGCCATATATCTGAGATATTTAAAATGTTACAATTGTTAAAATGTATTATATATTTATACATATGTAGACTTACCTATACATACACAGTATATTACAATATCTTGTCTTTTCTACAAGGACAGGACTGTGTTTTCCTCTGCAATTTGTACAGCCACAAGTATCTCCATGTAATAAAAAAAAAATGCATTTATTATTTTTCATCACAGAGTGCTGTTTGAGATATTTAAATGATTGCCTGCTGAAATGACGTTTTGAAACTGCACACAGTGCAGTTTGGGCAAAACCCAAAAATACTGCCTTGGAAATGTTTTCTCTTTCAAGTGAATTTCCTGTGTTCTTCTTCAGCAGCGCAGTTTTCTGCAGTTTGTCACTTCTGCCATCAGGTGAGTGGATTTGTACAATGATTGTACAATGATTTGAGCTGATTGTACAATGTGCTCCTCATCCTCATTGAGAGCTTTTGTGAAAGGTACAGTGAACTTATTCAGTGAGGTCACTGGAGAAATGGAATTTTCCTGCATGTATTAAGTTCAAACACTGTCTACTGAATAGACTAATATTCTCAGCAAGCAGTGTATCTTACCTACATAAAAGCACTTCATTTATCGTTTCACAGTTACATGATCTACAATTAATTAGCTACCTGTACAAGATGGGAAAATGGATTGGATCATTTTTGTGTAGTGAAATTGTGTGTGTGGGTAAAAGTTGTACTCAGTTGTGTGCTTGCTTATGCCATAATTAAAATTCTCATGTGGGTGAAAACAGTGTATTACAGAAAGGCTGATCTTTCTGATAGCATTGTTTCTGCCTAATTACTTGTTAGGATCTTTAGATTATTGTCCTTGTTCACTTAGAATGTTTTCCCTAAAGTGCAGTAGGATATTTATTTGCATTTACACTGAGGCAGTCAGGCAGCTCCCACTTGCAGAAATCGTTATCTCTGTCACCTTTCAGGATAAAAAGAAAACAGCAAACTGCTCATTGCTGTGAAAGCACATTGGTTTCTATTGGCTTAGGTAAAAGTCAGATATGCTGGCCACTGAGCTGTGTAATACTGGTCATGTAAATATCTTTAAGTAGTCAGAAGTTTATCTTCTGAGACAAGTCTTCAATTTAAAAAGGGAAGAAAGTAATGTCAGATGAAGACAATAATTTATCCCAGAGTAAAGAGCTGCTGAAATGGTGAAGAAACATTTCATGTGCCAGGAATTTTAATATCTGATTTATTTATAAAAGTCAATTTGGGGACTTCTGAAATTATGTGATAAAATAATTATGGGTTTTGGTTGGGGGTTTTTTGCTTGACAGCAGTTTGAGTGCAGCACTGATTGAGCTGTTGAGTTTGTATAAACAGGCTTTTAAAAAAAGGAAATAAAAATGCAGTTGCATTAAAATTTAAATATCTTAATGCAAATATATCCACTTCAGCCACACAGTGTTTTCACAGAATCACAGAATCTTACAGTTTGGAAGGGACCTCAAAAGATCATCTAGTCCAACCCCCCTGCCAGAGCAGGACCAGCTAGAGTAGGTCACACAGTAAATCATCCAGGTGGGTTTTGAATATCCACAGAGAAGGAGATTCCAGAGACAACCCATCTGGGCAGCCTGTTCCAGTGCTCCATTATCCTCACAGTGAAGTTTTTCCTTGTGTTTCTTTAGAACCAGTTATGTTCTAATTTGTACCCATTGCCCCTTGTCCTATCCTTGGCCACCACTGAGAACAGCCTGGCCCCATCTTCCTGACACCCGCCTTTTACATATTTGTAAACATTAATGAGGTCACCTCTCAGTCTCCTCCAAACTAAAGAGCCCCATCTCCCTCAGCCTTTCAACAGAAGGGAGATGCTCCACTCCATCATCTTAGTGGCCCTCTGCTGAACTCTCTCCAGCAGCTCCCTGTCCTTGAACTGTGGGGCCCAGAACTGGACACAATATTCCAGATGTGGTCTCACCAGGGCAGAGTAGAGGGGGAGGAGAACCTCTCTCAACCTACTGCCCACAGCCCTTTTAATCCACCCCAGGATGCCATTGGCCTTGGCCATGAGGGCACATTGCTGGTTCACACTCATCCTACTGTCCATCAGGACTCCCAGGTCCCTTTCCCCTACACTACTCTCATTCCCCAACCTGTACTGGTACATGGGGTTCTTCTTTCCCAGATGCAAGACTCTGCACTTGCCCTTGTTGAATTTCATTAGATTTCTCCTGCCCCATGTTTTAACTCTTTTGTTCTCAGACTACAGTCAGTTCATCACTGACAGATGTATCAGAGACTTGCTACAGATACGTAGCATACACACAAATATACATACATAGTATAGAAATGTACACATAATCAGCTTTGAAATAACTAGAAACTAAACCCATCTTTATTAACTCAAAAATCAGGAAGTGTAAGAAAAGAGCTTCAAATGCAAGTAAAGAAATGGTACAAATACATTTGGTTGATGCAAGAGAGAATTTAAGGCCCAGCAGTGGGGAAATAAACAACAGTGCCTTAGACAAATAGAAGAAGGAGCTCTTATTTGGATTTTTTTATCTCTTGGAAGCTTTTATTAAAATACATGAATTAACGTGCGAAGGAATGGATATAGATATTTTTTTTGTGTGTGTCATTTAATGTTTGGTACTTTCTATGAGTTAACAACAGAAACCCAAGAAATGAGATTCTATGTAATTTACTTTGCTTTAGCCCATAGGTCTTAAGGGCCTTTCTAGTTCAACAACCAGTGTGACAAAAGGCTGCCTTAGATCTTCTCCTCCACTTAACAGTAGAGGTCCTGTGGGGCTTCCACAAACTTACACTTGGTGTCATAAAAGAATGATTGGTAAAGGAATTATGAAAAGCATAAGTTTTAAAAAGCTGAATCTAAGCTCCTGTGAACTACTTCCATCCTGAGGTACTAGGAATGGGCAGCTGTTAGCTTTTATGCAGCTGATCAAGGTGATTCCCTGGGTCTAAGGAGTCTGGTTTCAACTGCAGGGACCTGAGTCAGATGTTTGACCATTGCAATACACAGGGCTTCCCTCCCAAAGCCCAGGGATGTCTCTGAGAGCTCTAATTAGCCAGGAGTCAGGTTGCAAACCAGCTGAGCTGACATCAAAGACTTTGGAAGAAGAAACTTACTTCTTAAAGTAAGTACAAGGGCAGCTAAAACCCAGTTGTATACAGAGAAGTTTATAGTGAGATTTTTGTGGTGAAAACCATTGTTATAAGGTTTATAGCTTCTGAAATAAGGCTCCTGTCTGTCTTTTTTTCCTTAATAGAAATTAAAACGTGCACTTTCAATTAGAGACTGTACAGGACAACAGCATATTTTGGAGTTTTCCAGTTCTCATGGCATATTTTTCTCCATCCCTCCAAAGTGTAACATTTCTGTATCTCTAGAATACATTTATGCTTAATTATGTTTTTGCTACAGGTCTAAAATGGTTTGCTTCTGTTTTAATCAGGAAAGGGCACATAGTTATGTTTTAACTGGATAGCCACTAATATAAAAATGTAATTTAAAGTTAATGTCTGCCTGTTGGCTGTATTTCTGTACAATCACAATAAAATCACTTCTTGATGCCTCTGTTTCCCTCTGTCTGCATAGCATCAGCTGAAACTGCAAGGCCTTTTTGAGAAAGAAACTCTCCCAGTACTTTGGGAAATGGAGGCCTGGTCTCAGCTGGAGCGTCTTTGCATAACTCTTACACTAATGATACAGGAATAATTTAATCCCACTGATGACAAACCTAATAATCCAATAGCAGCTCCTTCCAACTCAGACAATACTTTTCTTGTATATGGGGGATGATATGAGCCATTGGGCTGACACAAGACAGACCTGGCTGTTTCACTGCTAATACACTAAGGAGATGGACATAGACCTTGGTTGGCTCCTGTGAGTGGAGACATTGCTGTTAGATTCTTCCACTTTGGCATGTTGTGTTTCTCTGTCTAACCTGTAGGTGGGTTTCATTTGAAATTCTTAGCTGGTTTCATGCCTGCCTGCTTCTCCATTTGAATTAATAAGTCTGTAATAGAATTACAGGATATCTATGCCAGTAATTTTTATCCAGCAGGCAGTATGCCAAAGGCTTGACAATACTATAACTTTATTAAATGTGAGTGTATGTATGAAGTAAAAGATAATTTAGTTATGGTTAGGGTATATGGCCTCTGCTCACTATGCTTTTCTGCTTAACCTACAACTTCTTGGCCAGAACATTTTTATCTTCTGTAGGCCAAGGTCTCTTTTGTGATGCTGATTACATCCCAAGGCAGTTCACAAATACTGTATAATCACAGCACACTTTTCCAGCACTCTCCTGCTCCTGTTCATGTTCTTTTAGCAGTTTAATTTTCCTCCATGGGGGACTGAGTGTGAGTCCCTCTTGCAGTGCTGTTTGTCCTTCCCTTGGCTGTAAAGCCACTCAGTGCAATGCACTCCCATTTTACACAAGTTTAATTGAATACCTGCAATGGATAGTTGTGGGTTTTTAATTTTGTAATTTTAAATTTCCTGATGATATTTCCTCTTCTCCAATCTAAAGCCACTTCTATTTTTCCTGGTACAATAAATCCACATTTTACTTCCCATGTCCCTAGCTCCTCCTTTTCTGCTCCACAGTCTTTAGCTCTCATACTGCTGTGTGCTAGCTACAGGGGTGGGAAAGACACATCCAGTTAGACTGACTCAAGCTACTGTGTGATAGTGTTTTCATGTAGCAGTGCACTCATCCAGGTTCTTGCCGAGATGATGCCCACATTTTGAATTGCAGAGTCACAGGAAGGTTATGTTACTACTTTGATTCACTAAAGATCTTCCCCATATTCTTGTGAAGAAGGATCTGACGTAATGATCAGACAAGAAAAGTTTGTGCCACAAAAGGGTTTGTGCTACATGGGTTCCTCTTGGCATCATTTTCCTCTTTATATGATCAATGCATTTGCTTTCTCATTTGTAAAATGGGGTGATGGTACATTTCTATTACCAGGGGTTTGCCTTGTTTAGTGTCTCAAAGCGCTTGGATTCAAGCTTTTACAGAGGTGAAAAATACTGAAAAATTATTACTCCAGTTGTTTCTATGGGTTTTGGAATAGCATCAACGGATTTTGGAGGCTTTAGTACCTTAATGTTCAAGCAGAAATGATCATAATCTATTGTGAAGGTTCCTGAATGCATCCACACAAACTCACTGCCAGCAGAATAGCTATTACCTATAGACTATTCCTGAAGGGGGATTTAGGTACCAGCCTACCACTTTCTTTACCTCTAAAAGCCCAGGAAGAGCCAAGGATTCTCTGTTGCCTTACAGCGCTGCCTTTGTTTTGGACCTTCCAACCAGGTCTCCCTATGTCCAGTTCCTAAAATTACCTGAGAGCAAATAGGGCAGTTCCTGGGTTTGATAAACTGCAGCTTCTGTTGCCTCTCATTGATATGACTGATACTAGCAAAAATACTGCAAAAACCAGGTACCTCACCCAAAAAATGTGTACCTCAACAATGGTGCAAGTGACAAAAGAGAGCTGTTTCCCCAGGTATGTGTGAACAGTCTTATTGCAGCTGGAGCTTTTGATGAGATCATTTTAAGTAAATGGTGCATAAAGTGTATTTTTTGTCCTTATTTTGAAACTTGGCCAATTAGATTAATTTTTCAGAGGTATCAAAATGTAGTAGATAGCTAGAGGCCACACTACTAAGCTGTAGTACTTGGATAAATGTTCAGTTAATGTGACAAATATATAGTTATATGCTAGCTTAATGCTTTCAAAAGATTATCTTGTGTTGCAATCACTTGTCAGTGATTTATCTTGGAACACAAACAGTGACTAGCATAATTTTCCATTAAAAGTAAAATGCCTATGATTCCATTGTTTTCTGCAGTCAAGAATAAGTTTTCTATTATTTTCATGAGAATGTTCTCTCCAATAAAAATAAACTGAGCCTTTGCTTCTCTTCCATCTTTGTCCAACAGAATTATTAGGTCCAAATCACTCATTATGTCATCTGTAATAGAGGGTGTCTGTTTGGATATTGACTTTCTGCCAACTAACTTGCATTGGACAGTGAACAAAGTTGTAATCAAGGCAGACTTTAAAATATTTACAACTTCAGAAGCCAGTCTCTTGACATATAACTAGTTCACTACTACTCTTCCACTGTATGTGTCAGTTCTGCGTGGAAATCGTAAGCAAGGAAAAGGGTTGTGATTGTGGGAACAGGCATGAAGCAGTCTAGGACAACATCTTTGTCGTGTTTCATTACCAGCTATTTTGATGAGTCTTAATCATCTTGAGGCAGCTTCAAAAAGATTTCAGGAGCTACAGTCTTCAGAGCTGCCACATCCAAAACCTCAGTGTATGAGCCTGTGAAAGGAATCTACAATGTAGAAGCAGGTTCCTAGATTCCCTTTATACTGAGTAATGAGGGTTATGTATTTTCAATAATGTTCTCAGTAGCAAATACTTTGGGCCCAGATGGACATAAACTGTGAAACAAGTAGCAGTACCCTCTCATTCCTGCAGGATGGACAACATATCAGATGGGCAATGTATCATCTGGAATTCCAGCTGTAGGTGACAAAGCCTAGCAAGCAGAGATCCCAGACCTCTTACGCCTGCAACCATTTGACAAATAGAAGCAGCAGATGCAAGACACAACATCTCAGGGTGTGCTGGGCACCCACTGAATCTCATTAACTGTTTTGGTTAATGAGATTATGGTTTTTAAAATTCTCTATTATATTAGTTTTGTATTATGTTAATCTTTTAAATTCTTAATGTTATGGTTGACTAGGGAAGGGAGATTTAATAAGCTCTGGTAAAAGCTGGCCAGTGTGCTGTGCAGAGTCCATGTTGTGTGGTGATAGCAGGTAAGAAACAGGCCTCAGACTTCTTGCAGTGGCTCAAGGGCTCTCCAGTGATGGAGACAAAATTGAATTTTGCCACAGAGAGGACAAAAATAAAGTAATTGCAATGTACTGGCTCTCCTAGAAAATACACCATTGCCATCTGGGGAAGGTGAGATGAAGAGAACACCATTCCTCTCTGCTTCCCTCCCTATATTATGTTGTATGTCTAATATAAAGACACTTCTCTGCTTTCAGTCCTTCTCCATGTGTTTCAGGGGTGAGACTGGGCAAGGACTGAGCTGGATATGCAGCAGCATCCCCTCCTCCAAGCTTTCACCGGGATCGGGGATGAAATTTAGATGGAATTACACAAAAGTGTTGTCTATTCCTGCTTGTCTGTTAACAATGAAAGCTGTCTCACCTACCTGTGCCTAAAGGCAGCTGGATTTTGGGTGATCCCTGAACAGTGCTACAGCCAGACAGGCAGGAGCATCTGGAAAACCTGGTATGCACATGGGATCTTGTGCTGGCAATTGATGCTAAACCATTTCTGCAAATACCTTACTGTTCTGTGTTTAAAGGATCAGCATCTGGGTTAGCCTGCAGTTAGTTTCTCACACCTACCTGAATAGGGGAGGGAAAGAATTAGAGCAGGAAGAGCGATGTGGGATATGAAGGAGAGTCTGTAATTGGTGCCTAAATGTGTCCTGCAGCCTTTTGTACAACAGCATCTCATTGACAGGCCAGGAAGGAGTCAGACCCAAGTGTGCAAGCTGCAGTGTTATATGAGAGCAAATAAGGCTTTCTCCTGATTGACTTCAAGCACAGGGAAGTGCCAGTAAAGAATCAGAAACCGCAGTTCACTCTTAAGCTTCTTTTATTACTCTCTCTGTGACTTGTCTCAGCTGCAAAAAGGAAAAACAATTTTAAAACTGAACCTAGGCTTCTGCTCTGATTTTTTGTTTGGACTCACATGGGCTTATCCTCTCTCATGTCAAATGCAATCACAGAAATGTTAGAGAAGTTCAAACAGCATTTGAGAATGCTTTCTAGAGAAAAGCCTTTCCCAGATTGGTCTTCTCCATTCCACAGACAAGGCTTATGATTATTTTATTTATTTATTTTTTTATCCACGATTTTGTTGTTACAGAATTTTTGTCCTTTAAGTTTGAACAGATGAATTCTCTTACTCCAGCTTTCAGTAAACAATATCACATACTTTACTCTTGAATTTGAAACAACCTACAGGATCCACAGGGATTGTTTCTGGAGTCAGTCTTGTTCAACATCTTCATCACTGACATGGATGAGGGGACAGAGTGTACCCTCAGCAAGTTGGCTGATGACACCAAACTGGGAGGACTGGCTGATTCCCCAGAAGGCTGTGCTGCCATTCAGTGAGATCTCAACCGGCTTAAGAATTGGCCAGAGAGGAACCTCATGAGGTTCAACAAGGACAAGTGCAGAGTCCTGCATCTGGGAAGGAACAACCCCCTGCACCAGTACAGGCTGTGGGTCAAACTGCTGGAGAGCAGCTCTGCAGAGAGAGATCTGGGAGTCCTGATTGACAATAAACTAACCATGAGCCAGCAATGTGCCCTTGTGGCCAAGAAGGCCAATGGCATCCTGGGATGCATCAAGAAGAGCGTGGCCAGCAGGTCAAGGGAGGTTCTTCTCCCCCTCTCCTCTGCCTTGGTGAGGCCTCATCTGGAGTCCTGTGTCCAGTTCTGGGCTCCTTACCTCAAGGACAGAGAACCACTGGAGAGAATCCAGCGCAGGGCCACCAAGATGATCAGGGGAATGGAACATCTTTCATATGAGGAAAGGCTGCAGGAACTGGGGCTGTTTAGTCTGGAGAAGAGGAGACTGAAGGGAGATCTTATTAACATTTACAAATACCTAAAGGGTGGGTGTCAGGAAGTGGGACATCCCTTTTTTCAATGGTATCTAGGAACAGGACAAAGGGTAATGGGATGAAGCTGGAACACAAAAAGTTCCACTTAAATATAAGAAAAAACTATTTCACTGTTCAGGTGAGGGAGCCCTGGCACAGGCTGCCCAGAGGGGTTGTGGAGTCTCCTTCCTTGGAGGTCTTCAAGACCCACCTGGACATGTTCCTATGTGACCTGATCTAGGTGAACCTGCTTCTGCAGGGGGTTTGGACTAGATGGTCTCTAAAGGTCCCTTCCAACCCCGACCGTTCTATGATTCTATGATTCTATGGTATGATAAAGGAATAGGAAGAACTGTTCATATAGTTCAGTCTGGGTCAAACAGCTGTATCCTAAATGCCAACATAAATTAATCTATTTATTATTTAAATTCCTGCAGGAGGATGCATTTATGGTGCTATTGTCAGACAGCTTGTGAACTTTGATGGGTGTAAATGTGGACTGGGATCTGGTCTGGGTTCTGGTTTGCAAAGGATCCATAGCTAAACATAAAGGGCACAGGCCATATGCACTATCTGTTGGGCGCTTTGCATAGGTCAGGTGTAGTGTTTAACTCTCTGATTTGAGTTTTGTTCAAGTCAGATCTTTTGTACAAGTATAATTGTGTCAAAACTTTTTAGCCTGTTTCTATCAGTGCAGAGAGGAATGTTCACCAGCTGAGCTGTTACTCTGAGCTTGTTAAACTGCTGGGTTAGTGACTGGAGACCTCAGTGTGATGGCTATAAGCTGACTAATTTCTGACACTACTCATTTTGATCCCTAAAAAAAAAATCTTGGTATTTTTTGTTAAATAGTAACAGCTAAAAGCTGTCAAAGCAACAATTTAAATGCTTTCTATTTGTCTCCTTACCATCAGGTACCATTTAATATTAACAGTTTGGCAGTGCAGTCAGACATTCTGCTTTGGATTTCAGGCTGTGCTGATCTGAGGGCTTGTTGTAAACGTGATTGGTGTTGTCTTTTCTAAACAAATAAATATTATGGGCCAGGCAATTAGCAGACTCAAATCAGTCTAATTCTACTAAAGTGAAAAGAACTTTATAGACTAAAGACAGCTTTTAGTTTGCCTCAATATTCTTGACATAATGATCCCGGAAAAATCCACACCCTGCCTGACGTTTTCAAGGCTGGCCTTGATTTGAGTGGAGAAGTACAGAATGTCTATTGCAAATCTAATGATGCATAAAAAATAACTGTTTAAGCAGAGTGGAGCATTGCTTTTACTACTAGAAACCATTTAAGAATTCTGAGAACTGCTACTACTTGTTTATAATGTTTATCTAAATGCAAATGAGAACGTTGCAGCTTATGTATGTTTGTCATTTTGTTTCACACAGTTGGTCAGGGAAAAGACTTTGATAAACTTTCTGATAAAATACTTACAACTTTCTAAAATAAAACTTAGACCAGTGCAAGAAACAGATAAAGGGCTTTTCTGAAGAAAAACGTTTGTTTAAAAAAACCTCCCAGTTTTCAGTAAATGTTGTCTGTATCAGGTGTTTAGAACAGGTCCAGCAGCTTCATATATTGCAAAATAATGAATAAAGATGAATCAGTAAATATTCATGCAGTTTGCTTCTCTTTGCTTTAAAAGAAAAGCCTTCTTTGGCACACTTGTGATTCCTAAGCTTATAGTACCATCCTCACTCCAGTAACAAAATTCAGCAAGCAAAAGGTTGTATTCAAAAGAACAGAAGTAAAACAAGACGCTTTTCCTAAAAGATATTGCTTGACGCCACAAGACAAAGTTAAACAGAAAGCCTACGTTGAGCAAGTGTCCTCTAGAGATGAAATCTCTGGATTTCTGAGGATGTCGTTTTCATCTAGCTCAGTTCCCTGGACTGGCTTGCCATCATGGCTCCAGTGCCAGTGCTGGCACAGAGGAGGGGAGGGGTTGTGTAGCAGAGGACAAGGCATGTGGGGTGAAGGCAGGCTGAGAAGATCTGACTCTGCAGACAAACCTCCATTTCCTGGGAGCATACATGTCCATTCAGCTGACCATCTTCCTCCTGAGGACTTTCAGTTCCTCTGTAGGGAACAGTCTCAGCCTCAGTACCTAACCGTTCCTTCATTTATCTTGAGCTGGCTCCTGTATGGCAAAACGACCTACTTCTAAAGCCCGTCCTTTATTTAAGCTCAAAGCAATGTTGAGATATCTCTGACTCTTATACCACTTTTATTTTTGTGTGTTTGTAGTGGTTTGGTATGCCCAGGTTTTCGTAGTGGGGGTGACAGAGGTGGCTTCTTTTTTAAAGAAGAGCTACTAGACGCTTCCCCTGTATCTAACAAGGCCTGTGCCAGTCTGCTCTGAGATGGACCTGCTGCTGACCAAGGCTGAGCCAATTAGTGATGGAGGTAAGGCCTCTGTGATTAACGTATTTGAGAAGGAGAAGTTGTTGCTGCACAGATGCTAAACTGCAGCAACAGCAGAAGGGAGTGAGAATATCTCTGCAGACACCCAGGTCAGTGAAGAAGGAGGTGGAGGAAGTGTTGCTGGCATCAGAGCAGATATTCCCCTACAGCCCATGGTGCAGCCCATGATGAGGCCCTGCCCCAGCAGCCATGGAGGCCACAGGGGAGCAGAGACCCACCTGCAGTCTGGGGAGGACCCCACACCAGAGCAGGTAACATTCAGTTTTTATTTCTTATTTCCCCAATGTGTTTTGATTGTTCATTAAAAAGTCAAACCATATCTCCCCAAGTTGAGTCTGTTTTGCCCATTATACTAATTGCTGAATGATCTCCCTGTCCTTAACTCATGGACCTCTTGTTATATTTCTGTCTCACCTGTCCAGTTTAGGAGGGAAAGTGATCTACTGACTTGGTGGGCATCTGGGACCCAGCCAGGGCTAAACCACCACAGTGTTATAAAAGAAATACCCACAGAGAGCAGAGTTCTTGTTGACATCACATATTTGCTGTGGGCTGGGTTAGTGCCCTGCTCTCTAATTGGGTGACTCAAACTGGTCCTGAACTGCAGAGCAGGGGATGCAGCACACTGAGGGGAGGCCCCACTCAGCCCAGGAGTGGGGTGGTGGCTGCCATGCCCTTGCCATGCACTATCACTTCTTGGAAACAGACTGCTAGAACTAAAGCTCAGGGATTAAGTCCATGTTTTCACTGCCCTCAGTTGTACACCAGAACTACTGGTACTTTTCTGATAGTGGATTTGGGCTTTTTTGACCCTGGGATACAAATCCCAGAGCGAAGGAAAGTTTTAACCTTGTGTTTGTAATGTAAGTGATGTGCCCCTGTGGTTCAGTGGCACTGAATACATGGAAGTCTCCTGAATAGGAAATATCATTAAATGGACCCTACTGGTGGTCAGCCCAGGAAGGCCTGAACTGGGCTTTAAATGCTACAATCTTTGGTGCTCAGCATGATAGAAGTGGCTGTAACTTGCTGTCTGCTTTACTCATAGATATAGTGAGAGATGGTTAATTACTTGGCTTGAGTTACTTGTATTTGGGGCAAGGTATTGGAGGTTGCAAGTATTTCTTTCATACAACTGTAGTAGTTTTCCAGAGAGATGCACCAAGGTCTGTTTCCACACAGGTCAGGTAACATCTGGGAATTTTCTCTGAGTATTTCCCATTCCCCACTCTCACCTCTACCCACCTACACCACTCAAAAATCACACACTCTCCCTTCGCTCTCAGACATTAGTCAACCTCAGCGTGACACTATCTCCCAGGTTACCCTGCCATTTTCATGCAGCTCAGTTTCACATTAACATGCAATGTGTGTTTTGGACAAATGCTCCTCTCATTTCTTGGAGGTACTTGGCTGCTTTTACATTTTACTCTGAATAAAAAGTGAACGTTGATGTTTTGGGCTTCAGCAATCTTCACCTAGACTCCTGGGTGAAAATATTCAGTAGTGACTTACCTAAAAAGAGTAGTGAGTGACTTCTAAACAAGTAATGAATAAGAGCTTGCACAGCATTCTGAACATGTAAAAGCTTTAACACCAGCAAATAATTGGTAAAATGGTTATTTGAAAATTGATTTTCAATGAAATTGCTCAAGTGGCTTGCAGCATATTAAAATCTATCATATCAGATTATATGTTATCAAAAAACTCAGAAACAGTTTGAACAATGGATGTAGGGTCACAATATTGTCATTGGTATTTTAAGAGGCAATATATCAGTTTTGCTTTGCACAGTGCTGCATTGGTGACAGCTCAGAGAATTACTTCAAGAACTTAATTCTGTCGATGTCAATGGCAATTGCTTTGGAAAGCGTGCACTGAACTCAGTGAGAATGCCAACTGCATCCATCTAAACATGAACAAAGCGTTGGTGCTGGTATAGAGAGTGCTTATTTTGCAGTCTATCCTCAGAGCAGACACCACACAGGAGGCAGGGATATCTCCTGCATTGCTGTTTCAAGATGCCTGCAACTCATCTTCTATAGAGAAATTAAGTATTTTCCTTCTTTATTTCTGTAACCTAAAAGCCTTTCAGAAGGCTCTAAAAATGGGACAAAAGCAGAATAGTAACTTGGTTTGTCTTAGACCAGCACTTGTCAGGAGCAAGGAAATAGGAAGACTAATAATTACTAACATTTATTGGAAAACTGCTTGTCTAAATAGCTGAAAGAGTTCTAAGTCACTATTAAACCCAGTGACCAAATGTTGCTATGGAGATACTATTTCATAAAAGCCTTGCTTAGCTGGTTCCCATTCACTTTTAAACCACCATATGTAATTACTTCCATTTCCCAGATCCAAGCTGCAGAAGGAGCTCAGAAATTCATTGCTTTTCACAGTTCAGTCCTTCCAGAGCTAAATCTATTAGATAAAAAAACATCTATGAAGGCAGATAATGGGTGATTCATTCTTTCTCATAAAACTGGAGAAATTTTTAGTAAACCACTTTGATTCAGCAATTTTAGGTGGATTTGCAGAGGTTAATAAGAGATGTGAAGATAGAGCTTGTAATAAAATTAGTTCTTGATAGTTATTTGGAAGATGTTAGCTACAACCTGCCCCATCAAAAATCTAAGTTACTGTGTGAAGTCTCCATTTTTTATTTCTTGAACATTATTGACAACTTCTAAGTAGAGTTTAAAAAATAATTAACATTTGGGAATGCCAGCAATAGAAGCCAAAAAGAATAAAGATAGTCCATAACTTCAATATTGTCCAGAAGTAATTGCTCCACCACTACTTGAAATCAGGTATGAAATTTTATGGAAAATAGTATCTAAGATGGAAAGCAACTTAATTTGCTGGATTCTCCAAATTTCAGCATGACTAATAAATGGCTGTGTCACTTGAATCAGCACGGAAGCTCTGCAGCGCTTTCTGCCACATCTGAAATCAAGCAAGCTGCTAGTTGTCTCTGTGTACCCCTTCAAAACTGAAATTAAAAAAAAAAAAAACAATGACATATCCCAAATAAATCCCCAGTATGAAAAGCTGTGCACTTGGGTGTGAATTTTGCCATCTGGAGAAGAATGGTTGTCAGTGGGGAGACGGTGCCAAAAAGATGAGCCCGAGGATGCAGCCTTGCCATTGCTTGTGTACAGTGACAGTCTGAAAATGAACAAGTGACCCAAGTACAGCAGCCAGGTTACAATTTTTTTGCTGCTTTTCATGAACAAGCTGCTTATACTAATTAATGGCAGGTAATTCAATGCCATGCACATGTAGCAGAAAAAGACCACCTCTCTGCAGAAACACAACCCAAGCATCAAGCCAAAGACAGAAAAGAGCAGAGGGATAGAAATTGTGGGGTTTTTTTCTGATGCTTTAGCTGTGACTGATAGGAACATCAACACAGTGAATTCATGGGGTCACTATGAAGTTTCCAAGGGGAAGAATAAGGAAAGATGAACTCTTTGTATGTTGATGGCTCTTCGTGCAGTGCTTTTTCCCAGGCTCCTGCTCTACTGAGCAGATCACCCCTTGGCTGCTGAGAGGAGCTCTGAGCACTGCCTGGGTAAAGGAGACGCAGAATTGAAATGCTAAGTATAACAAGTTGAATAAACTATGTGTGGGAAAGCAGAGACAAGGGATTGGATTTTATCCTGTGGAGCTGCCTACTTACGCAGGACAGAGCTGCAGTCAAGCATCACTGATGTGCTTCTCTTTGTTGTTTAAAACCAAAGCCACAAACAGATTATTTTGATGGCAACACCATACTCACAAACACAGACAAGGACTTTAATTTTTTTGCCTTCATTAAACTCTTTTTCATTTTCTCTGTCAATTAATCCTGAGATAAATCTCATTTAGCCCCCCTCCCCTCTCCAAAGTACCCCGATGCGGTTACAGAGAGGTGACAATGGGGAGAGGATTTTTTTCTAACATTCACTATCTTTAACAGTGACTTATTCCTTCTTTTTGTGTTTTTAGCTGCTCCTTTTCCTGCTCTCTCAGGATGCTCACACAGGAAAGATGACTGGGGAGTGAGCAATGTGAACTGTACCCTCTGCACAGGCTGTTGTGCTCCAGCATCCTCTGTAGTGCTGCTAATGCCATCAACAGCCAAATCGCATGGCTTGGTTGCCCTTGGGCTTTGGCTAGCCCAACGCCCTATACTGTTAACACAGTGCACTCAACCTCTTTATGATAGGAAAACTCCTTTTTGCTTTCACAGGAGGTGAGATGCCAAAAAGCTGCTCTCACAGCAGTCCAGTGAAGTCCTGCTTAACATTTGGAAGCAAATTGCACTTGATCATATATTTTTCATCTTATGAAACATGAATGGATTAGTGAAAAATTGAAGGAAACGAACCTCAGAAGGAGACCACCAGGTCACCTCTGCTGTTAAAATAAGTCAACACAAGATCATTCTCTTAGTAGCATTTGCTACTAAGTAGTAGCATAGCACAGAATAAGATTATCTTTGGTATTAGGGAGACAAAATCTGTTTATCTGACGGAAATAGTGGTGCTTTTTTTTTCCCCCACTATGAGGTAGTTCTGGACTCAATGATCTTAAAAGTCTCTTCCAACTGAAATGATTCTATGAAAGATTATATGATTCTAATCACCTATAAGATGACACAACAATTATCAGAGTTTGAAAAAATGCTCCAATACATAGGCACTACTGCAGGGTCATGAAGGAGTGTGAAACAAAAGGCAGCATGTGCACAAATCAGAGGTCTGTGAGATGCAGAAGACCTGCAGAAGCAATTATGTATCTATATGTTTCAGCCATCTAATCTAGTCACAAATATGGATGCATGAGGGCCTGCCAGAAGTGGAAATGTACAAAGAGATTTAAGTCAGATATCTCAATTTTCTACTTGTCATTTCCCTTCATAGAACTTTATAGAAAAGTCTCCAGTTTGTACTCAGGTCACACTGGTGACATTCACCCAGCTGCATGGTCAACCTTCAACCTGGTCGAGCTGCATGTATCCTTTGTGAAAGACAGTGTTTAATTATCTACTTGAGTCTTGAGAAGATCAATGTCTTCAGAGTTGGCTTTCAGTCCAGTTTATTGGATAGCATGTGATGTACCGTCCCATTACCTTACTCTTAATTACTACTTTTTGAAGATTAGAGTCAGATCAAGTAGTCACTTTATGTACTAAAGGTTTTAAATCTCTTGGTTTATTATATCCTATTGTTTTATTATATCCCACATCTACTCTCAAGGCTGCTGTGAGCATTAGTTCAACAATATTTGAAGTGTCACTGCAAAATATGATTATAGAAACTGAATATACAAAAATATGATTATAGCTGGCTTTCATGCAAAATTAGCAGAAGGGAGAAATCCTGGAATTCTAAGCAATCCATTTCAGTGCATCTAAACATCTCATGATTTGCTTTAGGAAGTAATAATGAGCTATAGTTAGCATCAATATGATGTTTTCCTTAAGTTGTCCAGAATGTTTAGTTTTCAGAATAGAGCAACATGGTCAGATCTTGCTGTCATTTTTGAGATGACCAGGGAATAGATCTTTCTGATCCTCTAAAGTAGTTGTCACTTCCCTACTGGTGCAGGTTCTCTGCGTGTACAGAATTATCAACACCCCTGACACAAACACAGACATTTGCAGTATGCAACATTTACTTAGAGAATTAGAGAAAAATCAGCTGTTCAAACTTTGAGTCTGAAATTCTCTGACTAAACTGGGCGCTGACTGAAGTGCTTTGTGAAATGATCTGATCCTGTGCCTAGATTACGCACTCTTTAAATTGAGGGGGTCATAAAAAACGTAATTGCTACTGAGCTGAAGTCTGCAGAAATATATTTCTTCAAAGATGCTGGGCCAGTGAGTGATTTTCTGACTTCAGTTCCATCTGTAGTACAGCATACAAAGTGTTTGTGTCAGTCTCAGGCGTAAAACCTCTGAAACAGCTGTACACATTTGATGGTGGTGTTTCAGTTCTACGATACGATGCAAAGCATTTCAGTTTTCTCTCACAAAGGCAGGGTGTTCATCCAGTCCCTTGTCCTACTATTTTCTCAGAAACTCAAAATTTTGTTTTGAACCAGGATCGAGGTCATTCTGATCTGCAGTAGGGAGGGGAAAAAATCCATGTATTTGGTCTGAATGCTTATCTTTATTCTGTCCTAGAAGAGGTGCTCACCCTCAGGTCCATCTTTAGTGGCACAGCTCTGTAAGGAAGCCAGCCCTATGGCAACGGTGCAGAACTTCTACACTTTCATATTTGAGTAGCAGCAGAATTCCAGTACAAATCTTGAGGTGCTTAGAGATATCCTCCTTCTGCTTTCTTGCTCTCCCTGCTACCTCCCCTTTCAGGCCCATCAGGAAGTCAGGGGATGCAGACACACCTCCCATCTCTGCCATTAGCAACCTGGTGCTGTTACATGAAGGGCAGATGGAGGAGAAAGAAAATCTCAGCCCTTTTCTCTGAAATGAGGTGACTTTAAAACCTCTGAATATGACTTTACTAAAACAAATACATTCACAATCCTTTCAAGTGTAATAGATTAAAAATTAGAAGTGAAATCTGGAATGGAACTGCCAACCTGAATTTGCTTTTGTTAGAGTTTTGCATAGCAGCCTAGATGACAGATTTTTTCTAAGATCGTGTTTCAGTTGAAGTTCTGTTTTTTCCAATTCCTCATTAAAAGCACGTTGGTTTGATATCTTAGTAATTTTTTCTCGTGTTTACTGGTTTCTGTAGCAGGGCATCATGATGGTGATGATCGTGAAGGAACATTGCAGCATTTGTGGTAGGCTATGAAAAATGTGGTTTGTTCAGAACTTAAGAAGAAAGGATAATAAATTCTAATTTCACTGACTTGAGCACTTCAGTTTTATATACAGATGGCAGGAGGATACGTTAAACTGCACAGGTCCTTATTCTTTAGTGCTGAAGTACTGTAGCCTCCTGAGATACTTTCTTCAACCCATCTTTTTTGTCCAGCGCAGGGCCACCAAGATGATCAGAGGCCTGGAGCATCTTTCATACGAGGAAAGGCTGCGGGAACTGGGGCTGTTTAGTCTAGAAAAGAGGAGACAGGGGGGATCTCATTAATATTTACAAATATCTAAATAGTGGGTGTAAGGAGGTTGGGACATCCCTTTTTTCTATAGTAGCTAGCAACAGGACAAGGGGTAATGGGATGAAGCTGGAACACAAAAAGTTCCACTTAAATATAAGAAAAAACTATTTCACTGTTCAGGTGAGGGAGCCCTGGCACAGGCTGCCCAGAGGGGTTGTGGAGTCTCCTTCCTTGGAGGTCTTCAAGACCCACCTGGACACATTCCTGTGTGACCTGATCTAGGTGAACCTGCTTCTGCCAGGGGGGTTGGACTAGATGATCTCTAAAGGTCCCTTCCAACCCCTACCATTCTGTGGTTCTATGTAAGTATTTATCATAGCCTGCTTCTTCACCTACAAACAGTAGCTACTATTTTTAAAGTTTCAGGTAATAGAAGGAGAAAAGACTTTCTAAAAGCCTGATATAAAAATTATGCCATGCAGGAGAACACTAAATCAGCAAAAACAGTGATGTAAGAACACTGAAAGTCAAAGCCTGTAATAAGCAACCTTTGGGCTAGCAGCTTGGCCAGCACAGCCAGTCTGGCATTAGCATTGCCTGGCGGGAGGCCTTGGTCTGCTTGACCTTGAGATTCTCACTCTTTGAATAAGCAGAGAACGAGATACTAGGGAGGTAATACTTTCCCTCCTGAGGGAGATGCTGTTTATTAGCAGCCTTTACATGTTGTTATTGTATCGTGGAAAATAGCCTCAGAAAATGCTGGTTGCTTCAGTTCCCTGAACACAATTATACGTTAAGGGACTGTGGAAGCAGCAAGTTAGACCACAAAAACAAAGAGAGAGTGTTTCATTAAAGGCATAGCTGACATAAAGCTCTGCAGAGCCTCTGCAAACATGCTCCAGCGAGGAGTGGAGATCGGTTGCCTCCGCAACGTACTCCCTCCACCAGCCTCCTGATGTCCTGCCCAGGCAGGGCCTGCATGGCTGTGCAGGAGCAGGTTGCTCCACCTCTGCCAGAAGCTATCAGGGGTTTTCTGCTAAAACAGTTCTTAGGTGGAAAGTGACACTTCAGTGAGAGCAAAATGTTTAGTCAAATTTGCCATAATTCAGCTTTAAAAACACACTTTTTGTTTTGGAAGTTGCAAATAAAGCTTTTCAGCAATGATACTTCAGTGGTTTTTTTGTTTATTCAGTGCTTTCTGGCTTCCAACTTTATAAATAAATAAATAAATAATGAAATACAATCAGTGATCATTTAAAAATACAATTTAACAGGAATTTTCACAAACTTGCCAGTAGTTTTAAGGATAATTATCTACAGCCCAATTCCAGCATGACAGGCTTCCAATTTCCTTCTCCATATTTCTGCTTGAACTGCAGTGCTTGAGATAGGAACCCACTCCTCATAAAGCACCTTTATACATCAGTACTGTCAGGACCGAGTACTCTGGGAAATGGTGCTTGGATGTTCAAAGGTATATTTTTCATTGAAAATGTCAGCTGCTCGTGGGAGAAATACAAGACCACTTGGCTTAGCTAACGCAGACTGCACTCTTGGAATATTAACTCCATCAGAACACTACCAACTCCAGAGAAACACATGTGAAAATTAAAGGGGCAGCCTCTATGATATAGTAAGTAGACATAAGGTGGGCAGATACTCTAAAACTACATTCACCGAATGAATGTATGCAGAAATTAAAGTTTAAATAATACAGTACAACTGACTAAGTTTTACCAGCACTAAGTGGTCTTCTGAGTAAATCAGTACAGTAATTTCCCATAAAGCAGCAAGAAATCTGTTTAACATACAGGAAAAAAAAGTAAAATGACAATACCAATTAGGCATATTTAGAAAGGATTTTTTCAAAGGAGTCTTGACAGCCATTAGTTTTCCAATTAAAATGTGATTTGAGTGTCTGATTTTATTGTATTTGTATAAAACCTCTCAGCAAAAGCACACTTATTTTCATCATGTAACCAAGCATAAGCATGTTTGGTTGTGTAAATTGTCAGTGAATTATGAAAGTTATCCAAAACAGGAATCTGAAACAATTAAAGTTCTAATCCTCCTCTGATGAGAAAGTGTCCCAGTTCCTATGCTGCTCCAGGGTACACAGAGGCTGTCAACAGGTACAGTATTGCCTCAAATGAAAATGTCAGGGGTTTTCATACCATCATGGCTTTTACAGTATTGGATCAGTACAGAAGAGATAAACCAGGAAAACTGGTGTTGTAAAGTGAGTCTGAAATTCTTAACATGAGCATAAGAAAATTCTTCTGTGCTTCCATACTGGGAAGGCACTGGTGAAGCCATTACTGAACAGAAGTCTTCATCCTTGGGCAGAATTATCTGGATCACAGTGGCACAACGTTTACAAGTTTATATGATAATGTACATAATACATCTTCCCTATACACTTTTGTTAATCATTATTTGCAAATTATCAGGTTTTAAAGTGTTCTTTCTTCATGATTTGGTCAAATCAGAATAAATGATTAGGAGAGTTCATAGAATCCTAGAATCATAGAATGGTAGGGTTGGAAGGGATCTTTAGAGATCATATAGTCCAACGCCCCTGCAGAAGCAGGTTCACCTGGATCAGGTTGCACAGGAATGTGTCCAGGTGGGTCTTGAAGACCTCATCTCTCCAAGAGTTCAAACTATGCTGCTGTCTTCAGCCCTTCAATCCTATGGAAAATACATTTCATGTATTTAGAAATGCTTCATTCTTGCTCTTGCCCCACACTTCCCAGTTCAAGGGAAAAGAAGACAGGAGAAAGACTTAAAAAATTTATTTAAAAATGGATAACTTGTTTCTTTAATTAAGTAGTATTTGCAGGACAAAGATGAAGGGAACACAGTTCACTCATTACAGCACTGATTCATTGATGTCTACTACTGTGCAGTTAAAATAGGGATCTTGCAAGTTAATCAATAAAGTCCTTTGACGTGGTAAAGTGCAAGGCAATTTCCAACACAGATTTGAGGTGGATGAACTATGCTCTCCAGTCCTATGTTGCACTACAGAATAAAAAATAAATTATGTTTTAAGATAAGATGAACTGTCAGAGAAAGCAGTGATAACACTGGAAAAGCCTCTTGTCTCATTATTACTCAGTAAAAGAATAAGAAGCATGAGACTCAGTTATGTACACAGTGAAGTAAAGATTGCAAGTACTTTGTCAGTCATAGTCACCAAATTCATTTTGCTGTTGTTTTAGAAAAGCAACACACATTCTTTTTTACTCTAGCAGTTCAGGTTTTTTTTTTTAAGCTCTTCTGTGAAGACATAGGTTCTGTTCTTTGACAAAGATGTTTATTATTCATTTGTACTCATTAAATATTTAAACTGTACTTCTGAAATCACATTACTCAGAAATAATACTTTTGGGGCAACGCCTGTTTCCTACCTCTGATCCAAAAAAATTTGTAACTGATGTTTGCATTAGAGTTACCCTCTTACTATGTGCATGTAAAACTAATAATAACAGAAAAAAGATTGGGCTTGTTTATCGTTTTTAAATCAAGAGTCCTATTAACCTGATCTAGCTAAGGCCTCCCAAATACAGGTTAAACACATCCACAAAGTATCAGTAAACATTTACACCAGCTCCAATTCAGAAGAAAAAGAACCTCCTGAAATGTCTAACATTGTGAAGTTTTGAAAATGCTAAATAAGTTTGACCTCCTTCAACAGCTGGATTTAAATGATTAGTTCCTGTGTGTCAAAACTGCTCAGAATTGCCATTCCTCTGTGGAACACACTCCCACACACTAGCAGCTTTGGGTCTCATGACGTCATTTCAGTGCCAGGAAACCTTTGGACAGTATAATATGTCTTAAATTGGCAGGTTCCAAAAGAACGAGCTTAAATTGCAACAGAGAGGTGTTAGCTTCAAAAAGATTTCATGTGCAGCAAAGAGGTGAAAAAGCTAGGGAGCAAGCTACTAGCTATATTGTCACAACTGCACAGTATACATTACTGATTTCATACTTAGGCAGTTCTAGTATATAGGATGGTCAAGACGAAAATGGATCTTTACTAAAACTAATTCAGATAAAACTGGAATTGATGCAAATCACAGAATCTTAAGGATTGGAAGGGACCTTGATCATCCAGTCCAACTCCCCTTCTTATAAACAGTTTCGGAAGTCAAATATACTACCTCTGCCACATGCAGTAATGCTCATTTTTCAGTTATAGAAGAGAAAATGTAAGAACAGTAGAAATGCTAATTTCTGAATATTTTATATACTTGAAATTAAAAATCTTGTTCAGACTTTGACATTGTTTGGACCATCTGCTTGTCAGAGAGCTGCAAAAATGGGCTACTCCATAGAACAAACTCATTGTTTCCTAGCAGTGACAGATCCGTTTTCTGATGTGGCCACTGATTAAACACGTTTCAAACCTTTTTCAGAAATGTTCTCTATTTCGGACAGGAAAGACTAGCAGGGAATTTACATTTTAAAAAATAAATGAGGTAATTTTCTCTTTACAATTTAATAATTTCATATATTTTATGAGTGATAATGTAATCTAAAGTTATGACATCCATTTCAGTGTGTTGCTCTTTGAATTTTATTTACTTCAAGCCATTTTCCACTGCTATGGTTTTAACTGGCAGATTAAAGAGTCTTTTAATATATGTGTGTACTGTACTAGAAAAGCAGCAAGAGAACTAGTTTGAAGATCAAAGAGAGTTAGATAGATACAGCTGCTTAATTCAAACATTTGAGTTTGTTTATCGTTAAAACATATATTGCTTTGGCCTAGACACTGAAGTTTTAACTGCTGCTGATTTTCAGCTCTTAGAACTAAATTTGTAAGCTTGCAGATGACACCAAGCTGAGTGGAAGTGTTGATCTGCTTGACGGTAGGGAAGCTTTACAGAGAGATCTAGATATGCTGGATGTCTGGGCCAAGACCAGTTCCATGAGTTTCAATAAGGCCAAGTGCCAGATCCTGCACTTGAGCCACAACTCCCAGCAGGGCTACAGGACTGAGGAGGAGTGGCTGGAAAGCTGCCAGGCAGAGAGGACCTGGGAGTGTTGGTTGACAGCAGCTGAACATGAGCCAGCAGTGTGCCCAGGTGGCCAAGAAGGTCAATGGCATAGTGGCCTGTGTCAGGAACAGTGTTGTCAGCAGGAGCAGGGAGGTGATCATTCCCCTGCACTCGGCTTTGGTGAGGCCGCACCTCAAATACCGTGTCCAGTTCTGGGCCCCTCTCTACAAGAAGGACATTGAGGACTGGAGAGGATACAGAGGTGGGCTGCCAAGCTAGTAAAGGATTTGGAGCACATCTCAGTATGTTTCCTTTAAGAGACCCAAACACCTTCGAAGTTGTAACAAGTTTTCTTACACAGAAAAGATAGTGCTTACAAATTATGCTTCAGGAAGAGCTTGCAAAGACTTGTAGGACTAAGAAGCATTCTTTATATTACAAAATCTCTCTCCTGCAGTGGCTTAATATCAGCTTGTCATATGACATTGCCAGAGGTCATGACTGGGACTGTTACTTTTTGACTCTACTGATCATGCCAGAAAGTTAATCCATGCTCGCAAAAATCAAATGAGTAGGGGAGAAAACTCATCTCTATCGAGTCCTTTTCATGGTAGTCTCAGAAGTTTGGTCAGATAATTGAACAAATTCTTATTTGTGCCTAACTCCTTCCTTTTCCAACCCTAACAAGTATAGTCGACAGAGAAAAATCAGAGAAAACCCAAAAGATGTCTGACTATGTCTGCTCCAAGCCAGATGGTAAGAGGCTGGAGTGTAAACACACACGCTGTCCTTGCCACTGCCGGGCAAAGGGAACGCTGTGGCACTTGTACGCACCTAAGAGCGGTTACTGATCAAGCCAAAGGCATATGGGATAATCATGGTCCCACATCTGTGCAATCTGAAAAACATTAAATATTGCAAAATTAATATAGAAGAACACAAGGAACCATAGGCCTGATCTACTCTTTCTGGAAACCTGAATGCTAAAACAGCAGTTTTAATGAGTAACTAAATACAAGCAGTCATCAAAGCCAGATACTCTGTTAGCATTCCACAGAGTGCTGGATTGTAAATGTGGCCACATGAGGTAAATTTGGATGACGTCTGCTCAAATCTGCTCTCACAGCTTCAGATGCTGTTCCGACTCGTCTTGGTTAGCTGCAATGCATGCCCTTGTCCAATATGGCCATGGAGTGATTGCTTTGTTGTGCTTAGTCACCTTGGTTTCCTCCTGAGACCTATGAGAAGCATGGTACAAGCTAATCTACCACCTGCACACAGTCAGTTATACCCCTTGGAACCTTGTTGCAGAGTCTTGCAGGGCCCTGCAAGGCTGTGAAGGGCTGGCATGAAAGAGTCTGAATGTACTATTCACAGTTACTGTTGTTTGGACTTCTAATTCATGTTTGTCATTTTCTCAGGAGCATCTTCTCTAACAAGACGTTCTGCACTACTGAGGCTGATCATAATGAGATTTAAGGCAGTAGATTTTAAAGCAATGACACAAAGAAATCTCCTTCCTTCATGTTTAGAGCACTGAAAGTATTTTGCTGAAAACTGAGGAAAATTTGAGAGTAACTTCTTATAGATCTTAATTTCTAAAACAAACATGTCACTATCTCCAGCTGTGCATTACATTCCTCACTGTTTCAGGACATATGTGTGTGGCAGAAAATGAGAATGCTCTATGCCATATCTTCTGATAGCGTCATGTTTCAGACCTCCAAGGACATGGCTCTGCTGACTTTGAGCCACCCAAGGATTTAACACCATGACCAAGGGATACCCTGAGTCCCATAGGCTGTGTGATTGCTGCTAACTCCCTCCTGATGCAGCTGATTTACAGCCCAGCTCTCTGGCCATCTTTGCACAGAAGAAATTCCGCTTCTCCTTCTTCCCTGTGTCGCTGGAACTGACTGGAGTCCTTGTGCAAACAGGTGTTTCTCCTTGCTTTCAGAAACAAGAAAAGGCTGTCATGTTTGCTTTTCTTTGCAAAGGTTTTAAAAAAGAAAGAGGAATGGTAAGAAAAGATAAGACACAGCTGGAACTAAATTTGGCAAGGAAAGTGAAGAATAATAAGGAATTCTTCAGACACATTAGTCAGAAAAGGAAGATAAAAGAAATTGTACCCCTCCTTATAAATGACAGAGGATTAGGTTACAATTGACATGGAGAAGGGTGAGGTTCTCAACTTCTTTCACCTCAGTTTTCACTGGAAATTGCTCTGTCCACGTCTCTTGAGTCCCTGAATCTCCAAAACCAAAGGGTTGAACTGAAGTGCAGACCAAGCAATAGACAAGCCTTCTTGATCAGGATAGTGGATCAGAGATGATTAAAGTTGGAAAGCAAAATAACATAGTATTAAGATTATTTTAGAGGTAACTTCAGCAACTCCTTACAAAAGGTTTTCCTCTAGGCATCTGAATAGCAACAGGCATTCCCAGAAGCATCTTTCATCTCAGCATGCATAAATCATCAAAACACACAGTGAAAAGGAAAAAAATAAAGCATAAAAGAGAGAAAAGAGCAAGCAAGGAAAAAAAAAATAAAACCAAAACCAATTCTCTCCACCAAACCCCAAAGAACAAAAAACTCAGGGCAAAAGAAACCCAAGTAAGTCCTAGGGATTTGAAGGGCTATATGGGAAACCTTTTAGTAAACACAGTTCTGCTGGCGTCAGGGGGAGGCAGTTCTTCCTTCGGGACATTAAGAACAAAAGCAAAAGCTTTTTGGAAATGACAATCAACCACCTTTCTTTTCAGTTTCCAGATGTAGAAAGAGTTTTCATTTTCATTTTTCTCCATGAGCAATACTCAGAGCTACTACGAGGAGGAGAAGGAAATAGAAAACACATAAAGATTTTAAAACTTAAATCATCCTGATGTCCCTTTATTCATGAAAATTCAAACCAAAGTAAGCTAGAAAAGTCTAAAAATATCCTCTGTCTAAACCTACACAGATGCAAACGTGCAATATAGCAGAATGGGCAAGGCAATAGTTCATCAGCAGAGTCTGGGTAGGGAGAGCCTCCGAGCATGGTGTTGGATTCCAGTTGCATCCCAAGTTTAGTGCTACCAACAGACTTGATGACGGGGGTATTCAGTCTCCTCCTTTAGGTCATTGATGAAGATGTTAAACTACTCTAGACCAGATACTACTCTCCTTTCATCCAGAAACCTAAACATTTCATTCTGGAAGGTATTCAAGTCAGGTGGATCCAATCCCTCCCAATTTATGCTGCATTCTCAAAGAGGATCCTGTGGTTTTTAAAGGCCTGTCAACAAAGCAATCTCTATTAACAATTACAGCTGTGGAGCTCTCTGTGGGCCTTCAGGAATTCCTGCTCTTCCTCCCCACTGGCAGGACTAAGGAGAAAAGCAGCATAGTCTTAACCATTGCTCCCAGGGCCCTGTAGTCACTCCAGACACACTGCAGCTCTTCCTGGCCATATTGTTGGTCAGGAGCAGGGGGAGTTATAGTCCAAGAGCTGAATGAACCTCAGCAGCCCTTCTCCTTGGCTGCACATCTTAGCTAGGCCCTTTTGCTCACCTCTGTCTGGCATAGCTGTAGCTTTTCCTCCTTCCCATGAAAAAAAAAAAATTACTGTAAAGAAAGACTCATCTAATCTGCATCTTCTTTTTATGTGGCATTACCTGCCAGTTGTACAAAGATCCTAAAATACAGAAGGCTTTTGGGGAGTTATTTTTTGATTTGTTCTGTTTGGGATTTTTTCTGTAACATGAGTTTTTATTGCCTAAGTTACTCTTTTTTAGGGAAAATAACAAGTCACCAATATCTGGATGACTGATCTCATGGCACGTTTCAAACTTGTAGCAGTACTTCACAGCTCTCATGAAACCAGGCTGTTCATTGAATAAATAGAAACAAAACTGAAAAAAGCTGAAGACACTCATAACCACTCAGCAAAGGGAATAACATCTGCAGTCAACAAGAGGATTTGCAACAATAATTCGTACAGCTCTGCAAGACAGACCACTCCACTCTTGGATCTAACTTGTGCTGATCTGTTGGTCTGTATCCTGGACTGAGCTGTACTGCCTTGTCCCTGTGTCTCCAGGAATTTGCCACAGTAGAATTTTAATAAGACCATTAAGATTGGTTTTAATCTCTATAAAAAGATCTTCCATTATTCACCCTCTGCAAAATTTTCCTCTGCAACAGAGCAACAGCAGTGGAAGATTATTTCTTACCTATGTAAGAAATGTACCCCTGTACCCTGGATATGCTGCTTTACTTGTGGCAAGGAAGGTTATTTTTTTCTTTTTCTCCTAAATTGCTTTAATACTGAAGACTGCTTAGCTTCTCCTTTTGGGAAAGCAATGTAGCCACTCTTAAGGGATTGAGACCAGATACGAGCTACTCATGCACTTCTTCATGTCATTTGAAAAACAACCACAGCCTTCCATAGACTGAACTTGTCAGCTGAGAATCTTATCTGTCCAGGTGTTGGGACTGAGATGTTGTCAGGGGAAATGTACTGTCCTTCCTGTATCTGGGACTGTGAAGGCAGTTTTCTTTCTGGGACAACTTTTGCCAGTTCTAAGCATTAACATCTCTAGATTGTGCTTGGACTCCTGTACCACTACAAGAGTGTGGACCAACCATGCTGCCTCTACTCCTCTTCTTCTCAAAACTGAAAAGCAAGTCATCTTTGAAGACTGCAAAAATGAGCCCAAACCTGGAGCAGATGCCCCTATTCTGGATGGAAAAGGTAAACTCAGTCCCTAAATCTCTTTGCAGAACTTAAAATCTTTGACAGAAAACAGACTCTTTGACCTTATTGACCTCATTAAAGCTCATGATCTGAAGGCAGTGCAAGGTTGTCAGAAATTTAATATGTAAGTTGTAAATAATTGCATTGCTTAAATATGCTGAACTAAAAGTGAAAATTCAAGTAGACTGAACCTTGCAGAAAAATGGAAGCTCTTACACAGCCAGCTAGTCATGCTTGCCACAGAGTGATGAAGGTAGTAGCTGGGATGTATTCCTTAGACAGGGTCCTCACTATCAAATTCTCTGTGAGGAGCCTTAAACATCACTGATTTCAGCCACCCTTTTTAAAAAAGATTTTTGTCTTTATTATGATAGATTTATGACAAGTAAAAATAGCAGATCACCAATGCTAGTTGCTTTGCACCAAGGCCAAGTCATTCACAGCCTCATTTAACTGAGCACCCAATTAATTCTTGTGACAGGGGAAAGATGTTGCCTCAGGGCACACACAATCCTGCAGAGAAAATTAGGTGTAGACAGACATTGCTGCTGGAAAAGCACTGAGCAGAGGTGGAGGGGAGATCCAAGTATACACTGGGAGTTTTTAGGTGTTTGATTCTTCCTTGAAGGAGTCAGATCATTTGGAGTGTCTAGTGTTCAGTGTCTGTTTCTGCAGATGTGTGTGGCAGTGTTTTTTCGCTGGCTTTTATCTGACCGTGTTCACTTTGACTATGTAAGAAGGAAGGACCTGTGCAAGAAGCTCAAGGATCAAGGAGGCACCTTAACATCCATTGCACAGAGGCAAGGTCTGATTCAGAGTCTTAGTCTGGCCCAAGGTACAGGATGTTAAGTGCCTTCTCTTAACAAACTCCTTAATGAACTTCCTGAACTCCTTCTGCTTCTCCAGAGTGTTCAGCTTGTTTAGAGAAGAGTCCTCATTTTGCATATACATTGTTTTAATTTTTGGTCAGTTTCTTTGGTAATTTCAAGTCTTCTCTTACAGCATTAATAACAATTTTTTTGGTCATCAAGTCTGGCTTTCTTCTGCTGATTAGAAGCTTTCTGTGATACAGAGTGAAGTTCTGCCCAGCACAAATACTTCCAGGTGCAAACAAAAGCTGGTGGCATAGAATCATAGAATCATAGAATGATAGGGTTGGAAGGGACCTTTAGAGATTATCTAGTCCAACCCCCCTACAGAAGCAGGTTCACCTAGATCAGGTCGCATATCACCACCTGGCATGAGCGAAATTCCTTTGTGACTCAGCAACTTTCCAACGTCCATTGTCACTATGCTCTTTCTGGAGTCATTGACAGACCAGTTTTGTGAGAACAAAACAGCATCCTGCTGAGTACCTGTACTGACTTTACCCGGCTTTCAGTGCTCCTCCAGATTGTAGCCTCCTTGAAGAACAACTTGTAGCAGTTCACTCTTAGCCTCATATTAGCTTTTTGATTACAGGAAACTTGATCTGAATGTGAAGAAGTGCTTTGGTTTTTTTCTTACTATAGAAAGATTTCACTAACAGTGAGTCAATGTGATGAACACTCATTTTTAGAGTTGATGATATTCAACATAATGAGATAAATTGGAAGGGCTGGGTCATAGATAGTCCTAAGAAGGGCTTGATAACAGCACTTCAAAGGAGTAGCAGTTTTATCCTCAGAAGGGGAAAATCTTAAAATTTATGTCTGACCTTTAAGTATCTTTGAACAATATTATGCATAATCTTTCATTCCTTACCCTTTATGCTTCAGACAGGACTTTTTTTTTTGGCCACAATACATCCCTTTTCCAGCACAGTCTTTGCATTTTCAAAGTTCAGTGGCACTTAACATTTACAGAAAGTTTTTATCATTATTGTGGGAAAAGTTTGAATGCCAGAATCACTGTGGGATTAACTAATTAATATTTTCAAAGCACTTTGAAGAAGAAAAGTGCAAAAGGAAAATACACTTTTCTATTTTTGATGAAAATTAGAGCTTCAGTGCAGATTTTTAATTTAACTTAATGCCAAAAAGATCCCAATACAGCACTCTGTTTAGTCATGATTTTGCATTCAAAAACCTTCAGTGGAGTGCTCAAACACAGCTGGATGCTGCCCTGAAGTAGGACTATCCTAGCCAAAGAGAATAACATGTAGAAATTCTGGTCAGTATGTCTGCATTACTGTCCAAGACAATTGTTGTTTGCTCTATCTCATCCACACTATAAATTTTGATTCATCCATGCCTTCCTTTTGGGACAATGGTAGTTCTTACTGTCCTGTTAAACTGTATGAAATAGTTTTCTCTGAGGTGCACATCTGATTTATTTTCTGATTTATTTCATACCAATCAGAAGGGAACAAAGAGAATGGGAATTGAAAGATATGGGTAAAAACTTTAGTAATGGGCATGCTAAATGGTTGAAATCCAGGGAAGAATCAGTTCCATAATGTCAAGTTGATGGTATTAAATGTAACTCGGAATCTGTTCTGTAGACAGAACATGTGGCTCTGAGATGCATCCTGTCTCCATGGAGGAGTGAAAGAAGTTTTCTGCATGAAACAAATCGAATTAGAGGTAATGCAAAGAGCTAAACTAGTCAGAAAAAATACCCAGAAGGAACTGCAGTCCCGTATTTTGCCTTGGATAGTTTGAATGGGCTGATGAAAATTTCCTGCCCAAGGCCTGATGATCAGTGTAGTACCTGCCTGTATTAAGAGATGGAAAATATCCCTAAAGCTGAGGATTAACAGAATAGAAATACGTATTATTTGTGTTTAAAGCTTTTGTCCTAATTAGCAGTCCCGTGCCTGAGGTGTCTCGTTATCTAACTCTATGAGAGCAGAGGACTAGCACATATACCAGAGCTACTGTGGGGACACAGTGATGGACAGGAGGAAGCAGGATCCATTCCAGAGTGGTCAGAGCCAGAGGACCAGCACTTGGGATAAGTGACTTTAGAAAGCTTTGGAAGAAGATTGTTGTTTCCATTTTAACTTGACTTGCAACAAGAGCTTCTTCAATTTAGTGAATGAGGCATGACAAGATCTGTTGACTGGAAACTGAAATTAGATCATTTCAGGCTATAAATAAGGTGCTGTTTTCCAGAGGGAGGATAGCTATCTACTGAGCAGCTCCCCAAGGCTCCTGGTGCAGCCTGTACCACTGACATGATGATCTGTCAGGAATCTGTGCTTCACAGCAGTGAATTCAAAGCAAATATCCCTTTTACATGACATCACACTAAGCAATCTGTCCTTTCAGTAGCTAGAGGTTTGATTACTGTTTACCACCATGTCCACACACCATTAGTAGTAGTGCCTGTCTCAGATCTTCTCTTTACAATTTCCTTCAATTTCTCATCACAAACCATCTGAGAACCCATCTGAGGAGCCACCTGGCCATTAAATCCTGCAGTGGAGGTTTCCAGATCTCCCTCTATATGAATTCCAGTAATTTTTTAGAAAATTGTCTGTCCAAAATCCTGTCACCTTCGAATTTCTCAGCATTTATTTTTAGGTGGCACTCAGTTCACTACTAGGAAGCACTTCAACCTCCAGTATTGCTATCTGGTAACAAAACTGAATCACTAACAAAACTTTTAGTTTGCCTTTTGACTTTCCTTTCCTCTGTAACTTTAAAGAAGCCTTCCATAAAATGTGTTACTTACCAGAGTAATAAGGAAAGTGAAACATCACTGCAATTTAATAATGTCCAATAAAGAATGAGCTGCTTCAATGTGGTTTTAGCACACTAGTGTTGTTCTTAACCTTTAGAAAAATCTAGTTACCTGCAGTTATGCATAGCAAATCACGTAAGCCTGCAGGACTAGGCTAATGACTTGTCTGCCAAGGATCCCCAAAGGGATCTATATTCTTGCTCTCCATCTCTGATGCAGCACCTTAAAAACTGAATTCCTTACATCTGTTTGCCCACCATTAGGTTTTCATTCATGCTGGACATCTCCCTGCAATAGAAAATTTAATGTTTATAAAAAGGAAGAAAGAGAAACCAGTTTCTTAACCACACAGTAAGACAGCATGACTATTGGGGTTTTCATCTGTGCTTTATGCAATGCAATGCATTGAAATGACTGATAAAAAATTAGTTTCTCGGAAGACACTGCAGAGAACTAATAAACAAGAAGAGACTCAAGAGTTTGGGGAGTAAAGTAAATGTTTGGAGAACTGAGAACTTTGCTGCTACATCTTGATGATATAAATATCTTGTCAAAGCCTGATACCCAACACCTCTGTTTTTTTGTCCATCAAAGCTATATTTAAGCATTAAATCTTTTGTTCTGCCTGTTGGAACAAAAGTTACCATCTTGTATGCAGTGCAAGATGCTACGACTGGAGCTTTTTACAGACTGCATATGCTGAACCTCACCATGACATGTTCACAGCATTACAGTTCTGCCGTGCAGATATAACCCAAAAGAGACAGCCCTGCTATCCAGGGGCTAAATTCCTTTGCTAAGGTAATGATCTGTAGTTCCATTAAAAACCAATGTTCTGATGGAGAACAAGAGTATGACAAAGCTTCCCCTATCTAGGTCTTAACTTTTTTGCATGTTTGATTTGTGCATACAGACGTTTGTAAGGGTAAGAATTAGTTACAAATAGTGTTTGAAATTATGAGACTAAACCCAAAATGTATAATTCAGTCCATATCTTAATTTTCAGGTCTGTTAGGACTCTCAGAGCTGCATTTACCTGTGGAAGGTATATCAGGAGGGAAAAAAAAAAAAAGGACCACCAGAACATGAATAGACTAAACACCCAGGTACTTGGTGGTCAAGGAGAAAAGCTGTGTGACCTACACCTACATCTTACTTTCTGGCTTCTCTCATTGAATTTGACTACAGTGGTCTTTACTAATATTTAGAAGTTACCAAATGATAAGCATTTCTCAAGTGTTGATAAAATACGAGAAGCTTGAGATGAAACTCTCTGACACATAACAGGTATCACTACTCTTCTTCTGATGAACATTATTCATCTTTAGCTCTGCATCAGGAGACTGTGCAAGAATCACAGAATCACAAAATCTTAAGGGTTGGAAGGATATGTACACCTGATGATATGAAAAAATTATGTATTGGCTAACAAACATGAACGATAGCTGGGATTTAAAGAGCCTGGTGACACTCACCACTCCACAAGGCACCCCAGAGCTTTTTCTGGGGAAGGGTGGGCTCCTTCATCTCCCGGGTTCAGTCCTCAGTGGTGCTGTTTTGCATCTCCTGTTGACCCAAAACCTTCTGACATGGATGACTAGGCAGTGTAGCTTGATGATCCAACCAGCTGACTCCCTCAATGGCAGGAGGCTGCAGAGGGGCTTACAAAGGAAGACATTACCTGCGGACCATGGAGCAGAACCGAGATGGCTACAGACCCATTGTCTTCAGCCCCTATCTCTGTCTTTTTCCCTAGGTAAGTCCACATGTAATATTCCTTGCACAAGCAACACTGTGAACTTCACTGTTAAGTTATTAAAATTACTATTTTCTGGTTATGACACAACAGAAGCATTATTACAGGTATTAAAATGTTTATTTCAATGTAAAAATCCTTGCACTATCTGTTTTCCCAGACTGTGAGACTTGAGGCATACTGACCCTGGCAGAAAGAGCAGAAGAGCTGTTTGAGGTACATTTAACCATATCAGTTCTTATCACAGGACGCAAACTTCCCTGCCCTCACTAACACAGTTGCACTTTTGTGATCTTTAGACATTTTTATGGAAATGGAGCTCTCACTTTCTCATTTGCACTCACTTGGGACCTAAACTCTTCGGCACAAGTTATAGATGGTAAAAGCTTACAGAGCTTCAAGGGGAACATGGAAAAGTTCAGAAAGAACTTCCCCAAAAAGAAGAGAAATACAGTGACAGTTGCTGATTTCATAGAAGTTACCTCCAGCTGCAAATAAAAATGGTCTGGGATAATCATCAGAAAAATGTCATACATACTTGCCTTGCTCTCATACAGTGCCCCAGGCTTTTTTGACTACTAATAGAAAGCAGATGGTTTGATTCATTGTAGCCATTCTCATCTAAGATAAGCAAAACCACACTTACCTGATAAATGGAAAAGTACAAATCATATCATTGCATATTCTCTACTTTTCTTTCCTGTGAACTTTTTAACAATGGTGAAATAAATTAGACTGAAAAGCAAACAGTTATACAAAGCACAGAAAAGGTTTTTATCTGGCTAAAGGTATAGAGTATTAGGATACTTAACTTTCTCATCTCTATCACATTGTCAAGATTTGTAATAGCTTGCTTTACATTATTTTACAGTAGGGCATCACTGTGGTCTCCATTTGTGCCCTTATTAAACTCAACTCTTGTTTAATAGCAGATAAAATTGATGACAAATCTGTTTTGGGTTCAAACACCACAGATAAAAGAAGTCAAGAGTCTCAGATCTGGATCTGTCATTCATAGGCAGCTCTGATGCCTTTTTTTTCTGCCTGCACCCACGGCAGCCCACAGAGGCACAAGGAAATAGTTTGCTGCTGCTCGACTCTGCCAGCCCAGCTACAAAAATCTGATCTTGACAGAGAGAAAAAAGGCAAGATAAAAATTGTACCAGTCATCAGGCCCGGGATAACCTGAATCAAAAGAAAAAGATGTGAGAGAATCTATTGCCTAACAACCTGCCAGGAGAGCTTAAATCTATAAAAAAAGGTAGAGGGCAAAAGTTGACAAAAAATTATTAAACCAGTAATTCTGAAACAGGTGCTTCTGCCATGTATGCCGCATATGATGATGTGTATAAAATCCCTGTGAACTCTTCTCAGGTGTCTGTTAAAAAATGAATCTTCACGACTTAAAAAAGAAGTTGCTTAAAAATAGATTTCAGTAAAAAGGTAATATGATGAAATGTTTGGAAATTTATTTAATGAGGCAGTTTCTGAACTATAGCACAAAACAAAGATTATATAATGAGTGTCAAGGTAATAAATTGTACCTAAATTCTTCTCCTGCTTCTGAGTCATTTATCCTGCTGCCCTTTTGAGCTGTCACTTTAACAAAAGCATCTGAAATGAACTAATTTGGTAACTTACCTCATTTGTCTTTCTTTGGGAAGTAGTCCTTTTCTTCAAAAGTCTCTAACAACAGGCTAAAAGGAGAGACAAATATAAGTGAAATGCCAATAAGAAAGACAAATAGGCTTTTTTTTTTTTTCACGAGATGAAACTTTAGATGTCTATTCCAGGCACAGTTGCTGTGTACACCACACACTTCTGGTATTCAGCTCAGAATTTAAATAAAAGTCATGAAGTTATCTCTCTTATTGGAGAGCCTTTGAGAATCAAGCTTGGCTATCAGAAGCCCTACAGCTGCCTTCACATCACTCCTTGAAGCATCAGACTCTGCTTATAGCATTTGTCCTTCCTCTGATATCCAGATTTAACTCTCCAAGGGCATGCATATCTCTGAGCAGAACTGAATAACCCAAAGAAAAGAAAAAAAACATTAAGCTTCAGGCTTAAAATGCAGTTTGAAAGAGGGACTCTCCTCCTGGCAAGTCAGCACCTCCTAAACACCTCCAAGTTGGGCTCCACCACAGATACCCTTGTCAAAATGCTGAACAAGTTGTTTCATTTTTGTATGCCTCTAGTCACTGTCCATACCAGGATAAATACAATTATTTGCTCTCCTCTGATCATCAATGCTGGAAATGTGTTGAGACCAGCAGAACTCTCTTGCTATGAATTCATGTTTACCACAATGGTACTCAAACCTCAGCAGGAGCCTTCTAGTGCTATGTAGCACAAATAGATCCTAATAACTAACGTCTCTAATGAGAGACATCTTCAGAGGTGTAGGGAGACTACTAGCCTGATCCATCCATGGGTGCCTGTCTGACCAGATGTATGTCTATTAGCCTACCTATTAGATTACTTTATTCTTACATTTGTAGAGAACTCATGACTGTATCTCGTTTTTCAAACAAATTTTTGTTATTCTTGAGGATTTATCTTCTTAGCAATTACCTAGATTGAGACAGACATTTGAAGGGAATTCAGTAATGCTTCCTTCATTATCAAGCCTGGACACATTCATGCTTCCAGCATTCTGAAAAGGTTTAACAGATTGAGATATGTATGAAAATTACACGAAGACTTTAATCCCAATGGGAATTTCAGAGGGGGCATCAATGTGTCAAACCCACTAGCAGACAAGTAGATCTCGAGCTCAGCACAACAGATTTAATTCATAATAGAAATGAAAACAGGATTATTTGTGGAGGTAAATCTAGCAGCTATACTAAGTTGCTCTGAAATCTAGTATGTCATAAACCAATCAAAATGAGATTAGTGGAAAATTTAGGAACATACGGAAATATGTAGAGGATTATTTGACAACACTATCATCCTCAAAAAGAGCTAGGAAAACTAAGAAGTAACAATATTCTCAAGGCTGCGGGAACTGGAGCTCTTTAGTCTAGATAAGAGGGGACTGAGGGGAGATCTTATTAACATTTACAAATATCTAAAGGGTGGGTGTCAGGAGGTTGATATGTGACCTGATCTAGGTGAACCTGCTTCTGCAGGGTTGTTGGACTAGATGATCTCTCAAGGTCCCTTCCAACCCCTACCATTCTATGATTCTGTGATTCTATGATCAGTGTTTTAAAACACAACAAAATATGTAAGGCTTTAGCTTTGGTAGTCATACCTGAAAGGAAGTTGTAGTGAGGTGGGGGTTGATCTATTCTACCTAGTAACAAGCAATAGGACAAGAGGAAAATGGCCTCAAGTTGCACCAGGGGAGGTTCAGGCTGGATATGAGGAGGAATTTCTTTCCTGAAAGGGTTGTCAGGCACTGGAATGGGCTGCCCAGGGAGGTGGTGGACTCATCATCCCTGGAGGTGTTTAAGAGACAGGTGGATGTTGCACTTAGGAAGTGGTCTAGTGGTTGATAGGGCTGGGACAAAGGCTGGAGTCTATGAACTTAAGGTCTTGTTCAGCTGAAATGATTCTATGCTTCTGTGATTCATACTATCCTTTAACATATCCACCAACTTTCTCTTTTTCTTTTTAGTATTCAAGAATAATTTACATTTTCTGTAAGGCTGTGGAGAAAATCATTGGAATGCAATTCTTAAAGTCTTAAAACCATAAGACAAATAGATCTTAAAACACGTATTTATACATTTATTCAATTTAAGTAGAAAACGTTGTTTTTCTAAGTCTCAGTCTTGGTTTTTGAAGTCAACTTTTCTATTGATCTGACCTTTTTTTGTAATTCTGACAGAAAGCATAGCTGCAGCCTTGGACTACAGCTGAAGTGTACTAAACCACTCAAATCTACTTGCATGAAAATATTTAAAATTGTTAAGAAACAAAAATAAAAGATGGTCAAAGCACATAAGGAAATAGCCAGTATGAACATAGATAGATTCATATATTTGTGAATATTAGGGTTATTCCTACTTTATTAATATCAACAGTAATTTAAAAGCATGGATTAATATAATCTACTTGAATAGTACTAAATAGAACAATAATATAACAATAGGAAGGACAGAGATCTGGTACAAAAGGTCTTAAATTAGGTCTGTGATATTAAAAGAAAAAAAGTTGATTTGATAAAATACTAGCTAATATGAAAGGGAAAAATGAGCTTTTAAGAAAGAATGAATCTTGCATAATTTCAGCCATTTAAGCCATTCAAAACTTCAGCTCTTTAAATGTTAAGTATCTCATTTCAAGATAATTGTTTAGTATCTTGTGTTGTCAGTGGACAGAAATATAGATAAATTTAATTCATCTCACTTATCTTCAACAATGCTTTAATGTAGGCTATTTTTGTGAACCTCTGATCTCTCTTTTCACTATAAGGGAAGTTGGCAACCTGTCTTGATTTAAGTCCAGACAGCAAGAAAGATCCATGCAGCCCCTCACTTACTCCTCCTCCCTCCCCACCCCAGTGGGGTGGAGAGGAGAAAAGATAAGAAAAGGTTCATGAGTCAAAACAAGGACAAAAAAAGGGTTCACTCACCAGCTATGGTCATGGGCAAAACGGATGCAACTTGGGGAAAATCAAAATCAATTCAATTCATTACCAATCAATAACAGAGTAAGAGGATGAGAAAGAAACCTAAATCTTAAAAAGCCCCTGCCTCCTATGCCTCCCTTCTTCCTGGGCTCAGCTTTGCTCCTGATTATCTACTTCTCAGCCTCAATGGTGCAGGCAGACGGGGAATGGAGGTAGTGATTAGTTTGTCACTGTCTCTGCTACTCTTTTCTCTCAGGGGAAAGACTGATCACATTCTCCCCTTGCTCCAGTGTGGGATCCCTCCCACAGGAGAAAATCTTCCACAAAATTCTCTGATGTGAGTTCTTCCCACTGGGCTGTAGTTCTTCAAGAACTGCTCCAACATGGTTTACTTCAGTGACCTGCATGTCTGCTCTCCTCTCTTGCATATAGAGAATTGAGACACTTTTTTAGAGAGCTGATCCATTGGACATTTAAAATTTGGAGGTCCAAAACAGATGTTTAAATTTGAAAGATGGATTACACCTTACAGCTTTGAAGAAAAAATGACAAATGAGACAGAAGGAAATAGAAAAAAGCAACATGTTTTTTTGTCAAAGTTAAGTGTTGTCAAGCTATTCTGACTTTTCTTTGGGAAGTTAAATTATTTCTTAAATTGAATATAGTAGGCATTTTATGTTAAGAAAATCATAGTGAAGCTAAAGAAAAGAGAGGTAAATGTGATGTGGTTAATATGGAAGTGTAACTAAGGTCAAGTAGGTAGGGAACTGCTAAAAGAGGAGGTGAAAATTATATTCTCAGAGAGTCAGTCACCAGAGAAATGTGACAACAAGGATCCTCAAAAATTGCTTCTAAGATGAATTTATTAGTATTTTAATTAATGATCTTAGTTCAAAAGCAAGTATGTGATGATAAGACTTTGAAGACTTTGCCAATAAAAAAGGCAAATCAGGAAGAACAGCATGATGTTGAGGACTGAAGTGATGGAAATGGGATTTAATTTAATGGTGCATCAAGTGAAAGATTGTGTGCTTAAGGACTTGTAAGAAGGCTTTCTGAAGTAATAAGGAGTTCATCATTTGAAACTGAATGAGGCAAAGGAAAAATGGTACATAGGAACAGCTGTCTTTTGAGTTAACACAGAGTAGGCTTGAAAAAAGTAAATGTGTCCCTAATATTTGTTGGGAGAGGTATTTCCAACATGGCACTCCACAGGGTGTCTTCTAGGGTAGAAAAGAAGATTTATTAAGAAGAATTATGAGAGGAACATCTATAAACATGTAAAGGGATAAATGCATTTAACATTTAACATGTTTAAACCAAAGCACAGTATTACAGGGAAAAAACCAAAACACACAAAGCAAACCACAAAAAAAACCCAACACCAAACCCCAAACCAATATATGTTGAGCAGGAATGATTTTAGGTTCAAAATAATAAAAATCAAAAAGTTTCCTTATCATTATTACTTGGGATTAATGAGGCTTTCTATAGAAACCATATAACAACTTTCAATCTACATCAATTGTCTTCTGGAAAATATGATACAATGATGACACAATCCAAGCAAGGGACTGGACTCAGTGGTTTAGGAGCTTCTTTCCAATTCACACTTGCAAACACATGGACTACTGATAGAAAATAGTGCAGAATGACCTGTTTGAGAGTAACAAGCTCTTTTAGAGAACATTTTATTAGAATATTTCTAAAGATGAGAAAAGACTGAGGCGGGATCTTATTAATATTTACAAATATCTAAAGGGTGGGTGTCAGGAGGTTGGGACATCCTTTTTTTCTATAGTAACTAGCAACAGGACAAGGGGTAATGGGATGAAGCTGGAACACAAAAAGTTCCACTTAAACATAAGAAAAAAACATTTTACTGTGAGGATTATGGAGCAGGGAACAGGCTGCCCAGGAAGGTTCTGAATTCTCCTTCCTTGGAGGTCTTCAAGACCCACTTGGACATGTTCCTATGTGATGTGATCTAGATGGACCTGCTTATGCAAGGGGATTGGACTAGATGATCTCTAAAGGTCCCTTCCAACCCTACCATTCTATGATTCTATGATTCTATGATTTCTATTTGTGGAGGAATAAAAAGTAACGTGCACTTAAAATAGCTTTTTTTTAGTCACCCACCAGGTTTGTAGAAGACAGAATAACTTCATTTAATTCCTGTACACTGGGCTGTCTGTTGCACTACAGTGACATCCCACAGCTGGAAATGAGGGTGAAAGGAGTTAATTTTTCCATTAAAAATAGTTGTTTAAAACCACCAAACTTGCTACTATAAAGAGATACATACCATGACTTTTTCTTTTTTTGAGATTCCTGTGAAAGAGTAGGGCAATTTCCTAGGGAAAGATACGTTTTTTCCATCTAAGGCATGTCTACAGGTGTGAAACGGAGTGTGGCTCGAAGAGCCATAAATTAATGGAGCCCTAAATTCATCATTTCACATGGGAAAGTATAATCTTGCGGATAACTTTCTTTCTAACTTGAGTCAATGCTTAGTGTGGTCCTGCCCATGAGAAAACCAAGTAATTCTGTGTCTTGACTGGAACTGTCTTGCACCTAGTACCTGGATGTCTGTCCTGGATGCCAACAAGTGTCTTGGTCTACACACAGTGTGAATGAGGCAATGTGTGCAAACAGCCTTAAAAATCATCCAAGTCTGTGGTGACACTTCCTCTGTCAACCTGAGTTTTGGTTTTTTGCAGGATGAATTTGGATTGTTCAAGCAACCTGGTCTAATTTTTCAGAAGTTTGCCTTAGCATGCTAGATTGGCAGTGAAAAGGGAAATATTAGTCACAAGCAGAACAGAAGTTATTTCCTCTGAATTTGTTGTGTAGATGTGCTGTCTATCCAGATTAGCTGTTTTGTAATTGTCTCTAATTTGGTGTTTCACCCATGTTTGCAAAATTGTGTTCATTCCAATAGACTAGTTCATCAGTTTCGTTGATAGACTTAAGTAAAAATATTTCTGTTCATCCAAATAAATTGCTTTATGACTTTATTAACGAGGTGCCAAATATAAAGGAGATTATCCAGTAGGGTGTATATATATTAGATACTGCTGGATGGCTCTCATTCTTAATAAATTTGAAGATGTAAAAATTACTGCATTTTTCTGAATATAAGCAAAATGTGTACAAGCAAAACAAAACATCAGTCTGTAGCCTGAAATGTTTAAATTAGCTTTACAGCTCTGATTCATAAAATACAATGTATCATCAAAATAAAAAGGACATAAAAAATCCTGTATTTTTAACCATATTAATTCCTTGATATGAATAAAACAAGCAAGCTAATAACAAAGTCCCTTCAATAATGTTGTTGTTGTTTTGTTCTCTAACAGTCTCATCTGAATAATTGTCACATTTTCAGTTATGTTAATTATCCAGTTATTTGGTTTTAACCCCTTGTTAGTCTCTGAGGAATGGCACATAGCTTGCAAAGGAGTAAAGACAAAACTACAAAAATAATATCTAACATTTTAATATTCCAGAATGCATTACCCATCTTGATTGCTAACCCTGATGTCATCTTATAGCAAATTTCCAGAATCAAGGGAAACATAACCCTGCCATACAATACCCTGTGAAACCTAGTAAAGAAATAAATTCAGTCTTCCTTCCTATCTATAGAAGAGGTTTACCATCTTGGTTGCAAAGTTTGCTTGGCATGAGGGTTAGGGCTGAAGAATTTATCATTCTCAATAGGTAGTATTGAGAATGAATATTAATAACTGAATATTAATTGTCTCCTGTGTATAGAAAGCAGATTAGTTTTGGGGTTTTTTGAGGTATATTGTCTCCTACAGTGGGAAACGATCCTTTGGATTTTGGGAAGTATCATGTTAGGGCTAGCATCATGGTATGGCTCAACAGCATCATGCTGAGGGAAGCTAGAGGACTGAGAACGTTAAATGGCTTTTAGAGACAAGAAGGGATTGGTGTTGGTTTTTACAGGGCACTCCACGGTCTTTTACAACTCCGTAGTACTCATATTAGGAATCTTTCTGAGTTAGGGTTAAGGAAGGTCCAGGTAGGCAGCAGACTATGGGACACAAACTGACTTCCTGACAGGAGGTGGCCTGAGTAATTCTTCGTCTTTCAATTTTATAAGTCCTTTAACAATGCCACAGGTTCTCTAGGCTTTAGAGCACAAAGGAGTAGCATCAGGTAGTTATAGCTGAGAAATCTCATCTAGCTAGTACGTTGCCAATCCCATCCCTGATTGACTGGAAAGAAAATAACTGAGGCAATTGTAAAAGACCACAGCATATCAGTTAAAAAGAACAATTTCTAAGCTGAAAAGCTGAATAATATCTTCAGTCATCTTAGTCCGTTGTGCTCCCCATGGTCTTAAATGTGTCTCACTTTTGTGACATACTATACAGATCTTGTGTAGGTTTTTCTACTTGTTTTCCTTTCAATATTAGATTAAATGCAACTAAATTGCATCATATCTATTACAAACACACAGCACAGAGTCAATACTTTGGTTTTCAAAGTTTCATCAGAAACAGCAAATTGCATAGGGAATAATTTGTGGTAGAAATGATCAGCCAAGATTAAAATATGTTCAAGTGCAGAATAGAGACACGAAATCAATTATGTACTTTTGGGAAACACAGATACCTTCAATTTTTGTATGCAAATACTGTCAGCAGTCTGAGACCTTCTTATGAATGTACAATGGTAAATGTGACTGTTAACATCTTGCATTTACTCATATTCCCCAATGAAAAATCTCAGCACTCAGGAAAGCTATAACAAATGTATAAATTTGCCTATAAAACTTCAAGTCAATGAATAAATAAATGGAGCTTGTGTTAAGAATTTTATATTTTTGAGAAAGGATTTTTTTTTAGAGTGTAAGTTTGGATACATTTTCATCAGGTAACTTCAAACTTTCTTATTTCTTTGACTCTAAAATTCAGAACCTTTCACTTACCTTCACAGTCCCACCAAAAATAACAAATAATCTTCATGGAGGTACTTATTCTTATAGTAACTGATGTACCTGGTAGCAACATACTTCAACAGAAGGCAACTAGTCTGAGATAAACTAAAACATTGTGATCTTGCAGATGTCCTGGGCTCAGGAGCTGTTTAGATTAGCAAATACAAAAGGCTATCTCCCATCCTGAGGAGGCAGCTTGCATCCACAGTGCTTACCCCTCTTACCTCCTCCCAGGATAGGGCAGCTCTGTCCCACAGTCAGTAGGGAGCGGTACCTGACCAGTGGTATTGCTGTCTCCCAGTCTGTCCCACGATATAGGCTAGGAGATTCTTAGTCCCAAGGGGCATCCTAAACTTAAGCATTACGAAAGATCACACACACCAGCCTGGGCCAGTGATCAGCAGTGTTTATTTTACTAGCTAGATTGCTCATTTGTATTTATAAAAAACCACATTAGTCCAAGGCCAAACCTACACAGACCCAGTAAGAAGGAGAACAGAAGCTTTTCACTCCTAAGTATGATATTTAGTTACAAATGTGTTGGGAAGATCTTTGGATGGCATATTGAATCTCTGTGGTCACATCTCCATAAAACTAGGGTAACAGAGTAGCTAAGCAGGCCGGTCAACTCCCATTGTGTGGATATTACTAATGTGTTTTCCAGCCAAAGTAACTTCATAGCACAGTAACAAGGGCAAATGAAGATATCTGAAAGAAGCAATTGTACCTAGTGTTGCTTGTTCCAGAAGATGAGATGGGCTGCATGGCCTCCATCAGGAAAGACCTCCAAGCAAGTGGGAGCAGTGCTCAGGCAGAGTGCGAGCAGCAAAACTGCCTTTCAGACAGAGTAAACAGCTCAGAAACAGGCACGAGACATTCAGGTTTGGTTCTCGGTTCATAGAATTGGTTAATATAACCAAAATTTATCTGCAACCTTTGGAGAAAGCAGAGGAAAGAAATTCCAGCTTCTGTCTGGAATAATCATTCCTGTTCTGATAGCAGAAATCACCACCCAGCACCTCTGTCAGAGACTGGGCCAAATGCTACAAGGACTCTAGAACCAAATTGTAGCACAGACACTAGAAAAGGGATATCATGGGTAAGGATAAGGTCAGGTACATTCTGCCAACCCAGATGCTGAAATATTGTGTTTGTAGCCTATAAAAGACCCTATTCTCTCACACTGTTCATCTTGCAAAGTGAGGTGAAAAAGAGCAATGAGAGCGGTCCGTCGATTTCCCTGTCTCTGAAGAGTGCCTCTGGCAGAACATTTTCTAGTGCTTTGCCTAGATATCTGAAGTCAATCTGACTGAAATTAAGGATTGAAATAGTCTTTGTTACTTGGATTAAAAAACCCCATAAATACAAAAATCTCATTTACATTAAAAAAAAGAAATATTGCATATTTTACAGTTTCTTCACTCCAGGAGTTGTGAGTTTTAAGACTTTTTAATAAATAAATTAATATTTGTCTTTTTTTTTTTTATTGTTAACATTTTCCAGAGTAAGTTATATTTCATTCCGATATTCAGCTAATCTTAATTGATGGGAAAAGATAAACTCTTCCAGAAAATAATGGGAAGCTTTTAGTTAGAAACCAGAACTTCTGTTGTTTTCAATAGACTTGAAATCAGACTTGTTCCACTGTGATTTGTATAACAATTAAAATGTGTATTGTTTGCTCAACTTTAACATAAAATTGAGACTTCCAGGGCTATTTTGGAGACCATTCTGCAATCTGATATTATTTTTCCCTATGTTAGTTTGCATTTTAGTTCCATCCATTCTTTCTATCACATCTAGGTACATTTCAATGTACTATCCTAAGCAACTTTCTCAATATTTCCCACAATTTTTAAGTCCAGTATGTGTATTTAACCTTTGATTTCTCAACAGTGTTGTGCAAATTTGTCTTACTCTTCTGCAGACTTTGATTTCTTCTATATGTTTTTTTCCAATCATAGAATGCTAGGGTTGGAAGGGACTTTTAGAGATCATCTAGCCAAAGCCCCTGCAACCTTTCAACCTTTAATTCTGTTTTAATTCCCCCTACCCATTTTTTTCTATTTGGACATTGTTATTGGTTCTGAGGTAATAAGATGCAGGATGGGCAGAAAACTTTTAGATCAGAGTTTGCTCATAATCTTCTGTCTCAGAGCATTGGCAGAACTCATTCATATATGTCTACCAAGAGCAAATACACTCCCCCCCAGCTACGCTCTATTGCTTGCACTTCAACTGGAACTGTTTCATACTGCCTAAATGATTTCATATTGATTGGGCCAGGATCTGACTGTAGTCTCAGTTCTCATTGCAGCATTTTTGGCAGAACAATTGCTATTAGACCCCATGGTACTAGAGAATATGTTGCTGTGGTTTTGGGCATCTGCATTGCAGGGTGGAGTTGGATTAGATAACCTTTAAAGGCCCTTTCCAACTCAAGCTATTCTATGATTCTGTGATATCATGGTTCTGTGATTCTATGATAATGTTGATTAATCTGAAATATCCACTGTTCTGGGCAGGAGTCACATAAAACCATACACTACACAGTTATAAATTTCTGCCAGTCAAGATTAAAACAAAGATGCTACCTCCAAATGGCTCTGGTATTCCTAATGGCAGGCCAATGATTTTGGCTTTAGTGCTGGGGGATTTTTTAGAAGAAAATGGCTTTAGGTATTCTCACCAACAGGAATGCTACTGAATGTGTTCATCGAGGAAAGGAACACAGGGCCCCAGATACCTCTTACAACAATTTTTGAGATCATAATGTGCCTCTGCTAAACCATTTGCTCTCAATAACAAAATCAAGAGTGCAGGGGAAGGCAGATGGTGCATGTTTAAAACACTGTGGCCAGCACTCCTGAGGAACTCATTTCAACACACACTCAGATATGGAACATGTTAACACCATTGACACATTCAGATATATCTTATGTTGACCTTGAAGGTCCTTTCCAATTGCCTCAGTCTGAGCAAGTAGAATGCTTTGAGAGCTCCAAAGCTCAGCATATAATGAGATTATCCAAGACTTTTTAGACTTCTCTGTCTTCCCAGACATGTCAGGGTGGGTGTGTGCCCAGCTGTGAGTGGCTACCAGTACCTACATGTACATGAGGGGTGACAGGGTTGAGGTGAGTGGCTGATGCTCTCTGCTGTGAGACAAACTGCACAGCAGTGATAATATTGAGTTGTGGGTTCTCAAACACTCCCTCACATCTCCTCATTCTGTTCCTGTGAGATGAGCATAAAGAAATGAATGGTGGATACCATCTCTTTAAGAACAGAATTCAAGAATACCCTTGTGAACTTCACTGAACATCTCAGAAGCCATGAAAGAAATGCAACTTTTCCAAGGACATTTTACAATATGGGTGTCTGAGAAAGATCAACCTAGAGGTAAACTGATCTTTTATTTTTATGTTTTAAAATAACAGATTTAACAGATTTCTCTTTCTCTAAGAAGAATCAAAACAGGTAATGAACAAAACTGCTAAACACAGGGTATAAGATGAACAAAAGAAGTGCTTTCTCACAGAAGGCCTAATTAAGCTGTGGGACTCATTTTCACAGGATAATGTGAACACTGCAAGTTTAGTTTGGGAAATGTCATAATCCAGGGTTATTAAAAATAAAAATAAGGCCCAAAGTCCCAAAGCTTCAGATTGCTCAAAACTGGATGCCAACACTAGCACTACTTTTTGTTTTCTGCTCTATTCCTCCACTACTAGCTGATGTTGGAGGAGGAGATCTGCTTAGGTGGATCTTCGTTTGACCCAGTACAAATGTCCTAATGTCTTTCTGTTTTATTCTTCCTTTTCTTCTTCCTAGAATCAGCATGATAGGAGATGCAGAGTGCTACTCAAATAACAAAAATAACATTCTGTTTTCCAAGACTTTACCATCCCAGACAAGAGGCAGATGGAAAGAGGCAGATGGAGAGTACAAGAGATCAGTGACACAACATCAATCACTATGAGTGGCAGTGAAATCATTGCTGCAGTAGTTTTACCATTATAAGGTTTGTTCCTGGAATTAGGACAAGAAAGGTTTTAAGCAGTGACTTGGAGAAGGATAATGAAGCATTTTTACCTGTGTTTACAAAAATCTCCTCCAGAGTGTGAGGAAAGGTGGAAAAGTTCATTTGCTCTAAAATCGGAGCTTCACTTTAGATTCCCATCTTTTAAATTCTTGAACAGAAATCCTGCTACTTCCCATTTCCACTTCTTATGTTATTCAAAATAATAAAACCTCAAAGTATATTCCTTTTCCTCTGTACCACCACTTTGTATATACAAGGCCTGAAATAAGAAACTTTCAAAGTCTTGAGTGCTTTGGTGCATATTCTATGACATGCGGGCTCCAAAATAAATTTGTTTGACAGCTGCCAGCCTAGGAACTAGGGAAAAGGTTGTTTAATAAAGAATAAGACTTGTATATACTTTAATTAACTAACAATACATACTTAAGAGAGTTTAAAAACAAACAAAAAACCCCAATGTGACAGAACAGGAAACAGGTGATGAAACAGTCAAAATCATAGGTGGTGAAAAGGAGGAGTTGATGTGACAAAGACTTTACTGGACTAAGGGTTGCTCCTGCAAGCAATCAGAGTGTAGAAAGAAGAATGGAGAGGAGAAAAAATAATCAAAATGGAAAGTCCTGATCTAGCAACATGGAAATAAAATAAGGTATCAAAAAACATTGCAAATAATTAAGAGCTACAAGAAGAAGCTGGACATCCTTTCAGCAGCACATAAGAGGCAATCTTGCTCAGCCACAGCTCTCCTTGTCTGCAGCACACACTCTTGTGTGATGTAGTCAACCCAGGTTTGATCTTCTGCAACCTTATGGTACAGGAATTGCTATCTGGCCTTCTGCAAGTGTGCCCTTGCCTACTTCTTTCCCAGAGTGGTTTGTGAGGAGACTTATGTGTCCTCTCCAGTCAACCCTCAGGACACATCTCTGTGTTGCATGAGGGCTGGACCTCAGCAACCTCAGCTGCAGTAACTCACCACCAAGAAATAAAGCCCTGTTTTCACTGTCATTAGTAATGTCTCCCACGCTGGAGGGTAACAAAGAACATGAACAATAGAAAACTACTGGGACCATCTAATTGTGTATATAGTACATGGGCAAGCAGGAGTTTTCTATTATCATCCTGGACTCAGGAAAGGTGAAAGACATGTGGGAGAGCAATTCAGAAATACTCTCACGTTCAGTACTTGAGGATCCCACTCCCACAGCCTGAGAGGAAACTCTGTAGGGAGCTGCTGTACTTGCCATCTGCATGCTGCACGCTACTCTTGAAACCTCTTCTGCTTCTTCCTCAAGTTTGCAATATATTTGATAGACTTGACTCTGTGTACAAAGTATACTTCTATTTCTGATTCTTTTTTCAGATATCCTTATTGATGTGATAAGAATCATCTCATTCTAACTTGCTCTTTGCTTTGCTGAACTGAACTACTGCTGTAGCTGGATTTTATTTGTACTGAAATTACATTTATGCCATTTTAAAAGGAAAACCAAATCAGTTGTAGCCAGCTAGTGATTTGCCATATTTCATGCCTGCAGGATTCATCATGCACCTGGTGATTTTTCAGAAAGAGAATAAAACTTACTTGTATTTGCACCAATTTTGGTGGAAAAAAAATCCCAATCCTGAACAGCTGAAAGTCTGAGTCCCAAGAAAGAAAATAAACCAAACACTCAAACCATGAGATGGTTTTTAAAATCCTCTTTTGTAAAGATTTTTATTTTAGATTGAAATTAATTGTTGAGACAAATTCCAAACATTTCTCCTCACTCTAAAGGCAAGAAATCTTAACCTAATACATCTCCTTAGTAAATCCACACCTTCTTTTGTTTGTGTTGTTAATGTCACTATTTTACAGTATTAGTGTGAACTTCCAGCAAGCAAGTTTACAATTACTTCACTGAGCAAAGAGAAAAGAAACTGTATAAAACCTATTTTGCTCTAACTCGTTCCTCCAGGTTGAATCTAGGATGTTATGCAGCTTTCTGGTCTCTAAGATTTAGTGAAATTCAGAGCTAAAAACCACCATACAGAGAGGCTTTTGGAAGTGACTTCAGCCCTAGTGGAACATACTCTGTGCGGACCAAGCCTTTGTGCTTCACTAGCTTCATGTTTATGAAGGTGTCAGTCACTGTGTGCAACAGTGGGAAGTCAGTGGGAAGTCATACAGGGCAAGTTACATGGATAAAGCCACTTCATATTTCTCCTTGGTCTCATAAAACTTTCTCACATGATTTTTAGTCTGTTTTCATTTGATGTTCTAATGATGGATGGCAGTAGCCAGACGGTGATCTGTGGTCCTTTAATGAAAAAATCCCTCAGCCCCACATCTTTCAACTTCTTAAACCTGAAGTTAGGATGTCTGTCAGAGGCAGTGTGTTTTATGCATGTAAAGATATTTATGGGTAATAGTTTCATGCATATGATTAGTTGATTGCTGTTTTGTGATTTCCCACAAGTAAAGAAGAAGATAAACACAACCTTATTAATTGCTATACTTACCAGAAAGTCGATGTCTATATGCTGGTGGGTAGGATTTATCGGTCATTTTTTCCCTTGATTTATGGTTTTGAAGGTCAGAAAGCGATATTGTGATTTTGGGTACTTTCTATAAATAATCTCCTAATATTTTACTTGGTAATTTGTGTGGTTAATTCACACGAAAGGGTTACTCCTTTTTTTTAATGACTTAAAGTAAACAATATCCACTAGAGAATCCTCTGCATCTCTAGGTAGTTTTTCCAGAGTCTCCATGTTAAAGATGTGTAGCTCATTTCTACCCTAAAACATTATCTATGGCACCTGGCTGTTTAATCTCATTATGGTCATATGTACTAGATTGAAACCCTCACAACTCTTTGTCTCCAATTGCCCATTAAGGTATTTTCAGATTGGGCTTAGTCACTGTTGCTCTCTGTAAAGCACATCAATGTCAAAAAGTCAAGATAGCAGAAATGCCTCTAAACTTCCAGGGAGTCATTTTCCCCTCAAAAAAGTGAAAAGGTCCATCCAGTCTAATGTTTATGTAGGTCTATTCATTACACAGGGAAGATCATCACTTCAGTGTTGCCCTCAGTTCTGGAGTCCCTATACAAAAAGGGTGGCATAGATCATAATGTGAGCAAGTACTTGGGATTCTAGAGACACAGCTGCAGTGTTAAAGTTTCCACATATTATGCCAGTTAATGATGAGGAGGGTAAAAATTATTTTATTTTAATATAAAAGTGCCAGTACTGCCAGTAAAGGTAACTGATGGTAATGTTATATCTTTTTCTTTTCCCCTATCTACAAAGGAATAACAAGAACTAGCATCTTAAAGCTGAAGTCATACACACTCAATCTTGATATCAGATGTAATTTTCTAACAATAAACTTCATTTCCTATTGCAAAGACTACATAGTGAAGAGATAATGTTTCCAATTGCATTGGAGTCTTTAAAATGAGATTAGCTATTTGAAAAGAAAACACAATTCTTTAATTTGACTTCTGGGACAAACATGGATTACATATAAAAGTAACCAGATAAGGTATTTAGAACAACCACTTCTGGTCTCAGGGCTGTACAAATAAACCATTCTATTCCATTTACAATATCATAAGCCCAGATTAACTAATTTTTTAATTCAAGTTTCGTTATTGTTTGAAATAGCTGTTTAGCTAAAATATACTTCAGACTTTAGCTCTTGTGATGTCAAATTAGACTGAACTACTTTTTAAAGAGAGAGATTATAATTCTTTACAATAAATTGTGTTCCTTCCTAGAACTTTCTAAAGAGTATGAATTATAGAATCATAGAATCATAGAATGGTAGGGGTTGGAAGGGACCTTTAGAGATCATCTAGTCCAACCCCCCTGCAGAAGCAGGTTCACCTAGATCAGGTCATATAAGAACATGTCCAGGAGGGTCTTGTAGACCTCCAAGGAAGGAGACTCAACGACCCCTCTGGGCAGCCTGTGCCAGGGCTCCATCACCCTCACAGTGAAATAGTTTTTTCTTATGTTTAAGTGGAACTTTTTGTGTTCCAGCTTCATCCCATTACCCCTTGACCTGTTGGTAGCTACTATAGAAAAAAGGGATGTCCCAACCTCCTGACACCCACCCTTTAGATATTTATAAATGTTAATAATATCACCCTTCAGTCTCCTCTTCTCCAGACTGAACAGCCCCAGTTCCTGTAGTCTTTCCTCATATGAAAGATATTCCATTCCCCTGATGATCTTGGTGGCCCTGCGCTGGACTCTCTCCAGAAGTTCTCTGTCCCTCTTGAGCTGAGCAGCCCAGAACTGGACACCGGACTCCAGATGGGGCCTCACCAGGGCAGAGTAGAGAGGGAGCAGGGCCTTCCATCAACCTACTGGCCACACTCTTCTTGATGCATCCCTGGATGCCATTGGCCTTCTTGGCCACGAGGGCACATTGCTGGCTCATGCTTAGTTTATTATCAATCAGGACTCCCCGATCTCTCTGTGCAGAGCTGCTCTCCAGCAGGTCAATCTCCAGCCTGCACTGGTGCTATTTGTTCCTCCCAAGGTGCAGGGCACTGCACTTGTCCTCATGAGGTTCCTCTCTACCCAACTCTCAAGCTGGTCGAGATCCTGCTGACTGGCAGCACAGCCTTCTGGGGAATCAGCCAGTCCTCCCAGTTTGGTGTCATCAGCCAACTTGCTGAGGGTACACTCTGTCTCCTCATCCAGGTCATTGATGAAGATATTGAAGAAGACTGGCCCCAGAACTGATCCCTGTGGAACTCCACTGGTTACAGGCCTCTTAACTCGATTCTGTGCCATTGATCACCAACCTCTGGGCTCTGTCATTCAGCCAGCTCTCCATCCACCTCACTGTCCACTCATCCAAGCCACACTGCCTGAGCTTTCTGATGAGGATGTTATGGGAGACAGTGTCAAAAGACTTGCTGAAGTCAAGGTAGATGACATCCACTGCTCTCCCCTCATCTAGCCAGCTGGTTATGCACTCATAGAAGGATATCAGGTTAGTCAAACAGGATTTCCCCTTGGTGAATCTGTGTTGATTCCCCCTGATAACCATCTTATCCTTCATATGTTCAGTGATAACATTCAGGATGAGTTGTTCCATCACCTTTCCAGGGATGGAGGTGAGGCTGACCGGCCTGTAGTTTCCTGGGTTGTCCTTCCTGCCCTTTTTGAAGACTGACGTGACATTGGCCTTTCTCCAGTCCTCAGGCACCTCTCCTGTCCTCCATGATTGCACAAAAATGATGGAGGGAGGCTTAGCAATGACATTGGCCAGATATAAAGTATATAATCTATTGCATACTTTAATTCTCTTAGTTGCTTAGTTATGCATACATACATTTTAAGATGTTATTTTTAATTCTTAAAAATAATGCTTGTTTTGTGAAACTTATCATAGTCTCTATACTTGTCTTTTGCCTGAAGTTACTGGTACATAGTCTCAATTCTGTACGTTTTTTTTTTTTTCTGATTTTTTAGCTTATTTTCAATTACATAATATTGTAGAGATAAACTAAGAGTACTCTGTGAAAACATCTCTAATGGTTCTAGTTTTAGTTTCAAATAAGTTATGTGGAGAATAAAGTGTGTAGTAGTGCAGTCCTCTGTGTTCAGGATGAAAAATGACCTTTTTAAAAGAGTTGAAAGTTTTTAAGACTCTGACTTCTGAAGCAAAATTGATGCTCAGACAGACATCTCAGAAGAAATAGGTGCTAGAAACTGACTGCAACAAATAAAACAACCCTCTATCCTAATGTTCTATTGTCAAAGTCAGCCTTCTGTTATCATTCATTCAAACAATCCAAGCATCTGAGGTAGTCCTCCCTACCTGCCAAATCATGACACTATTTGAACTGTTACATGAAACCTTCTGCATTAGTGCAGATTACCTATACCTCCTCCTTTGCTGCCCTGTGATGTGCTATGCATGATCTGCCACAATTTCCCCACACCCACCTGTTTCTTATTGTTCTTTCAAAAGTAGCATGGAGGAGCCTGAAAATCATTTAACCTTCATCCCTCTCCTCCTCCCCATGTATCCTCCTTTATAGGCACACTGGTGTATAAATGAAGGTACACCCAATGTTTGCAAGATGAGAACCTACAAACCTGCTGTGAGAAGGCCCCCCATCACCACCATCTTCCCAGATATTCATTGTCTGACTCCTGAAGCTAAGAAAGCATTGGAAGTGCAAATACTGGAAGGAGTAAATCTGCTTTGTGTGTTTTGCCAGCCAGAGGTACAAAGCAAAATTAATGTAAACATTAAAAAAAATAATCACTAACAATAAGTCTCAGACTGACTTCAATGAGCCCTCAGTAATGCCCTTTCTGCTTAAGGCTCTGTTATAAAAAACAGATCTCCACAAATTCACACAAATAAGATACTTACATTGCATTGACTTAAAACTGTTGCAGAAATATTTCCTTTTGTATCTCAGTGCTGGCTGTAATTACAACATACTTTCAAACTGCATTTATTTCTGGTATAGCAACATTGCCATGGCAACCTCAAATTATGTCAATATATATGTGTGTTTTAGTTAATTCTTCATTTCAGAAAAAAAAAAAAGAAAAGCAGAGTCAAGAACAGGGCTAGAGATCACTGCCTGTGTCATACATACAACAGGGCATTTGTAAAACCTCAGAATTTTTTCCCCTCAGGTTGCAATAAAAGCCACAAAATTTTATTTATTTTTCTTTTTTAACTCCATCTTTCTTGTCTGATTGAGCTGCATTTCTAGAAGGAAGCTTGTCTGAAGCCAGCTGTACTGCAACATGACTGGGTTTTACCTACTGGAAGCATACCCTTTCCTTTATGCTGAGCAATCAAATTTACCAAGCTTGTCTCCTGAAGGCAGACAGAAAGCCCCCATGCCCTTGGTCAGGAGGAGATACAGAGAGGAAAGGTCTGAACTCACCATCATGTTCATGCCTCCCTCCCCGCCACAACCAAGCAGCTGCTTCTGCCCTCAGTGGTGTCCTCACTTCTCCACTGCAAACATCAAGACACCTACTGATAGCCCTTTCTTATCTTTGGGTTGACTGGATGTGATGCTACAGACCATAACTGCCACTAAGAGGCTTCTGGAAATGGAGCAGCATCACCAGTCAGCTCAATGCAGGATCAGCTGTGAGAAGGGCATTCTGCAAAGCTGTGTGAGGCAGTGGTTTTAGTCTTTAGTCAGATTTCTGGGGACTATGCAATAATCTTGCTGATATTTCAGACTCTTCACAAGAAAGAGAAAATAATCTGGACTTCATGATTATTACTGTTATTATTAATAATAATAATGATACGTCAAAATATTTTAAAAGTTGCTGTCATGCCTCTGTGGATAGTGAAAACATTGACCTTTTTCTTCAGCTTGATTTTGTAAAAGCCAGCTTTATTTGACTCAATAAAATTACTAAAAACAAGTATTGTAACTGTATACCAAAATGGGAGAAAAAAAAATCAAATGTCAGACAAGAATTGCCAGAACAAAAGAATGAAAGACCATCTTTTAAGTCATGGAGTCAAAGTTAAGGTTGCCATGGAAACCTTAATTCTACTTTTCCAATGGTATTTTTTTAAAATTATGAACTTGGCCTCCTCACTGTGTCAAAATCAATGGGAATTTTGAGCTCTATAAATTAGTCTGTGGGTTTTGTCTCCTTTGTCTCTGTTCATTTGACATACGTTATAATAGAATTTAAGCCTACATTCCTAAACATCATTTATACCATGTACAGAAAAAATGATAAGGTTAAAGTTAAAAGACCTCTCAACAGTCATTTAAGGAAAGAGAAGCTCCTAAGAAATGAGAGCATGGTGGCCTTTTTGAATGGCTTTGAATAACACCCTTGACAGGATGAAACAATATTGATTGGATTGATCCTAGATAGCTGGCTTTGGAGCACCATCTGCATGCTGTGTCAGTCTATGACTCTAATTACCTGGGATTGCTCTTCAGGCTGATAAATTGTATGAAGGATTCTGTTTTCCATCATCATTCTTCATTCAGCACAGATAGAATGATAATTAAGTGGCAGTAACTGTCTCTGAATGGGGATAATTCATAGGAATTATTTCCAATAAACAAACAACCTAGAATGTATTCAAAACCAAAAGAAGAGTTCCTTAAAAGAGAATCTGTCACCCTATGTGCTGCATCCACTCCTTCTGACACAACTTAATCAGAAAAAAGCAGAGAAGGTATTTGCATGTTTCAGCTTTCTTGTTCTGTTAGTCTTGTTAGGGAGCATTAGGCATATTGAGCTAAGGTGCAAGCTCTTTCTTAACAAAGAAATTATATACTCTAGGAACACATTGACTGATGATGACCAAGAGACTGGGAAACAGAGATTGGTTATAAACCAGCAGTACATATTCAGTAATCAATTTCTCATGAAAATCAACATTCACTTTTTGCGATTAAACTATTTTTACAAAAGGTAGTAGAAGCATTGAATGCCAGATACACAGGGGACTCGTAGTTTCATTCCGTTTCCAAGAGCATGACACAACAAATAACAAGGAAGTCCACAACCACCCAGTTGCCATCTTCCAGTTGTGAAGATTGTAGGCATAAGGAGTTTAGAAATATAAAATACCTTTCACATGCATTGTGTTATGATCATTTCACACAACTTTCAAGGTCCATTTAAAGAGGTAAATCTGAGAAGAGAGTCTATAGATCATGGACGGAAGGAATGGCTGCTCTCATCAGAGGATGTAGGGAGGAAACTAAGAAAGCAAAAGCCTTATTGCAATTACACCTTGAAAGGGAGATCAAGGACAATAAAAAGGGCTTCTTCAAATACGTCACAAACTAACACTTGAGGCAATGTAGGCCCACTGTTGAATGAGGTGGGTGCCCTGGTGACAGAGGATACAGAGAAGGCAGAGTTACTGAATGCCTTCTTTACTTCTGTCTATGATGCTGGAGACTGTCCTTGGGAGCCCCAGACTCCAGGTTAAAGGAGGAGTTTTGTTTGGTTGATGAGGACTGGGTTAAGGATCAGTTGAGCAGTCTGGATGTACATAAATCCATGGGCCCCGATGGGATGCACCCGCAGGTGCTGAGGGAGCTGATGGAAGTCATCGCTAAACCACTCTCCAGCATCTTCAGTAAGTCATGGAGAACAGGAGAGGTGTGTGAGGACTGGAGGAGAGCAAATGTCACTGCAGTCTTCAAAAAGGTTAAGAAAAAGGAGCCAGGTAACTACAGACCGGTCAGCCTCACCTCCATCCCTGGCAGAGTGATGGAGCAACATATCCTGGGTACTGTCTCCAGGCATTTAAAGGACAAAAGGGTCATTAGGAGCAGTCAACATGGCTTTATGAAGGGGAAGTTGAATCTGACCAACCTGATAGCTTTTTATGAAGACGTAACCAGGTGGATAGATGGTGGTAGTGCAGTGGATGGGGTTTATCTGGATTTCAGTCAAGCATTTGACATAGTCTCCCACAGCACCCTCACAGCTAAACTGAGAAGGTGTGGGCTGAGTGACCAGGCAGTGAGGTGGATTGTTAACTGAGGGGAGTCCAGTGCAGGGCCACCAAGATGATCAGGGAAATGGAACATCTTTCATATGAGGAAAGGCTGCAGGAACTGGGGCTGTTTAGTCTGGAGGAGACTGAGGGGAGATCTTATTAACATTTATAAATATCAAAATGGTGGGTATCAGGAGGTTGGGGCAACTCTTTTTTCTATAGTAGCTAGCAACAGGACAAGGGGTAATGGGATGAAGCTGGAACACAAAAAGTTCCACTTAAACATAAGAAAAAACTATTTCACTGTTCAGGTGAGGGAGCCCTGGCATAGGCTGCCCAGAGGGGTTGTGGAGTCTCCTTCCTTGGAGGTCTTCAAAACCTGCCTGGACATGTTCCCATGCAACCTGATCTAGGTGAACCTGTTTCTGCAGGGGGGTTGGACTAGATGATCTTTAAAGGTCCCTTCCAACCTCTACCATTCTTTGATTCTACAACCTGGTTGAAGGGAAAAAGGCAGAGAGTTATTATCAATGGGATAGGGTCTAGTTGAAGGCCTGTGTCTAGTGGAGTCCCTCAGGGGTCAGTGCTGGGATCAGTAATGTTCAATATATTCATTAATGACCTTGATCATCCTGGGGTATACTAGAGGGGCTGTGGACAGTAGATCAAGACAGGTTCTCCTCCCCCTCTACTCTGCCCTTGTGACACTTCATCTAGAATATTGTGTCCAGTTCTGGGCCCCTCAGTTCAAGAAGGACAGGGAGCTGCTGGAGAGAGTTCAGCGCAGGGCCACCAAGATGATGGAGTGGAGCATCTCCCTTATGATGAAAGGCTGACGGAGCTGGGGCTCTTCAACTTAGAGGAGATTGAGGGGTGACCTCATTAATGTTTATAAATACATAAAGGGCGGATGTCAGGAGGATAGAGCTACCTGTTCTCAGTGATGTCCAATGATAGGACAAGGAGCAACAAGTACAAGCTGGAAGATAACAGGTTCCAAAGAAACACAAGGAAAAGCTTCTTCACTGTGAGGATGATGGAGCATTGGAAGGGGTTACCTAGATGGGTTGACTCTGGGGTCTCTGGGGACATTCAAAACCCACCTAGACTAGCTCCTGTGTGACCTACACAGGGTCAAATGTGTAGATCATTTACCCTGAGTAAATGATCTTTCAAGGTCCCTTCCAACCCTTAAGATTCTGTGATTCTCTGATTCATAATCTACATCATCTATGAACTCTAGAAGTGTATGTTAATTTTTTCTGCAAGGGGCTTGATTAAATAGAAGTGTTATTTAAGAGCATTATGTAAAAGATTGTCTTTTATGAACTTTAGGGAGACAGTGAGTTTACCAACTTCTTCAATCTCATATACTTTCTGTCTTCAAAATCTAGTCAGTCATTAAGAAAAAGATAGCATGCCTGTGAAACTTGTATAGCTTAACCTCCTGTAGTCTTTTAGCCTTCATAAATTTAATTCTTCTAAATTTTGCTCTGAACTGTAAGTATGCGATTCAATAGGCACATATGCATAGGCTGGTTTTGTTCTTGATCCAATCTAGAGGGCAGTTTAGGGCTATGAGTTGTAACCATATTTGTCATACTTACATTTATTCAGTTAATTCCATTGGACAAAATGTTGACTGTATTTACCTCTAATATTTAAATTTGATCTGACTGAGTAGTACTGGATATTATGTCATCATATGGTTTCATACTGTAAGGCTATTAAATATAATTTATTAGATTATTAAATATCTACAGCAAAGTGATTTGAAGCTTATTATTGTAAATTGTAAGCAATGTTTTCTACAGTGTATTACAACTCCTTTCTTTATGTACATGTGAATCTTACTTTTCTGCTATTTTTGGACCTGTTGGTTATCTTCTCTCAGAAAAAAAAAAAAAAAAGAGAAGAAAAGACAAAACCTGTCTAATTTTTTGTATCTTTTCCTCCATGTAGATAGTTTAGGACATTAAACCAGAGTCTGTCATCAGCTAATCTTCACCTCATTAAGTACGTTCTCAAAGGATTACTTTGTTCCATGAAACACATTCTGTTTTCCACCTTTATTTGCAAACTGCTAAATATTTTACTTTGTCATAAGACAAGAATATATAATCAGATGTACATTTCTTTCTTCTTTCTTCCATATCTTTAAAACATGTGCTGATATGTGAATTTCATCAATTTATTGCTGTCATTAGTAGTGAACTAAAATGCAGAGGAGGAAAAAGAGAAAATGGGGTTTTTTTAGAGGAAGAGGTTATATGAGTAAAAATGTTGCATCTAGGAGAAAAAACACCCAACAAACCAAACTGATAGTTTACTGTAGCTGTTGTAGTGCCAGGGATCTGCAAGTGTTTCCCTGAAGCACTTTGCAGAAGGTTCCTCCTCCTACCTCATGAGCTGTTGAACACACTGCCCTTCACTGTGACACCTTTCCTTGCAATACATAACATTTCCTGAGAAGTTTCAGTATTTCAGGTAAATAGAAGAGTTACTTGACTCATTTTACATGTGAAATGAGTTAATAAACTAAAAGCCCAGTCCATCTTCCATTAAAGCTGAAAGAATTTTCTCTTCATTGAAAGACAAAATTTACCATATATAATGTGATTAATGCCAAAGTCTGTGTCTGCTGGAAGGGATTCAGTATCTAACAAAGCACAGAACTTGACTGAAAGCTAGTTCTTCACCAACGGGCCTGTGTTTATAATCTGTTCCACCTCCCATTTGCAGACAGGACCAACTAACCACTCGTGGCCAGGCAGCGCTAGGAAAAGGGCAGCACAGAAAGGATGTGATTTCAAATATAGAAAGGTTGAGTGCAATAAAACAACTAGACGAGCTTGTTTTCACTGTGCAACAGTACTCCAAATTCTGTGACCTGAAACAGCTAAAGGGGTCTGGGAAGCAAGGACAGTGCTGATGTCTTTTTTATACGTTTTTATACCCTGGGTTTCTCATAGCCATATGTCCTTCAAATGCACAACACTCACAGTATACATGTCCAAATGTATTGCCTGGCATTTACAATTGGTGTCAGCTGCCCTAGATGGCATTCCTGACACTTAGAACAGAGACAGAAGGCTCTTTCTTTATCTCTTTCTTCATGCCTAACTAGGTTTCTTAAGTTTGCCCAGGACACTTGAGAAACTGTAGGGGTTCCTGCCCTTGCAATCCAAGCAGCAAGTGTGTAAGCAGGTTGTCCTGACAAAGGGAAGGCTGCTTTGCACATTATTATTCCATAGGGGATGAAAAGCATCACTGTGGGTCCCAAGCACAACCACAGTTAACCACAGAAGATGGGGAGAATGAGGCATGTGAAGTAAATGTTTCTTTTTATTCCTTTATTAAGCAAGCCCTTGGGAAATTCTTTTTGATTGCTTGAGGTTGGTACTTGATTCAAGAAAGCCCTCTGAGTCTTTTATTATCAGCTTCATTTTAACTAGAATTTTGCTTCAGTGGTACTCGGAATGCTTTATTGTCTATTTTTATTAAGCATTACAATGAGAAGGTAACACAGATTACTCCTCTCCCATGCACTGCAGATTGGCTTGGCCTTGTGCATGGAAATGTGCTCATTCTGCCATTCCTCATGCAGTGGCGGTGGCTTCACCAACAGGGGCAGACGGGCTCAGCAACTTATTGTGTTTGCAGATTGATCTGCATTGTTACTTAAAGCTGGAGTGGCAGTGGCTATAAAAATGAGATAGGCACTGAAGAGATTAATATTTAAGTAGAAGTAATGTTTATTAAGTCTTAGATTACCATTTTAACAACCTTCTCAGCAGGGCATTCGTAACATTATGGACTGAGAATTAAAAAAACAGCAGGGTAGACTCTCCATTGATTGTCATGGTTCTTGTGGCCTCAGTGATAAAACACCCTTTTACTGCAGGGAGAACCTGCTCTACTGTCACATGTCCCCTTATTCTATCAGTTTCAAAGTAATAATAAAACAAAGCAAAACAAAATTTCAATTATTGTGTTTCATAGTTGAAACAGTTTTCTGAAGAGTTGGTCTTGATGAGCTTTGTCTTCCAATGCTGCATGTTTTTTGCTCTCCATTGATGATCTAGAAATCTTCAAGAGATTTGGCGATTTCCCAGCTGCAGCCTAATCAAACTCAGCTGGACGCTGATACTCTTGGACTGCAGGGAAAGTGATCACAGAACTGTCTGCAAAGGCCATACCTATATTTACTACAGCCTGTAAAGCACTTCAGAGGAGGGGAAATTCAGTAACATTTGTGAATAGGAAAATATGCATTCAACATGAAAATAACGCATGTAAGTATGATATGGGTTGTACTGCTTACTGTACTAGCAATAGGTATCAAACTCTTCATCTCATTTCAGTAGAAGTAAAAATGCTGCTTTCATGGCCACAAGACTGTCACCTCTCAAAGCAGTCACAAGAGGGTTTTTTTCCTTTTACTTCTGCCTTTTCTGTAATTGTTACTATACTTCTTTTTTCACAGGTAAACTCTCTTATATGATTGGCAAAGGTAGAACATCTTCAAAAAGCCTTTTGACCAGAGCCCAGTGAATATGGTGATATCTTGCCACCATATTTCTCAGTTTTCTTCAGTGCATGTAGCTGTATTCAATGTTTGCAGTAAACCATAGTCTCATTTGACCAGGTTCAGGCTTCATTTGCATGTATTCTCTGAAACTTTGCCACTCAAAAGTTTTAAAGCAAAACCATTTTGGAAGTCTGAGGCAGATACACAGCTTTCAAACCAGAGTTTTTTTTCAATAGTATTTTCATATTTTATAGATGTGGTATACCTGATAAGCCTTTATGTTAAACTTGTGCCTTCGTATTAATGTCTATTTTCTTCCCCTCTATCCTTTTCCTTAGCTTATACCATTTTCATCATCCACTATCAGTGCTTCAGTGTTGTATATTCAGTTCAGTACTTTTCATCTTCAATTTGGCATGTCTTCATTGCATATATTACCACTGCTGCCATTTTATCATGGCATCTCATTTCATTTTGTATATCCAATTTTTCAGATGCTGTTTGTTTTTAATCACATTTTGAGGTGAATTCTAATACATTCTGGGTCTGTTTGGCTTCTCTTTGTAAACTAATTTTGAATTAATTTTGTTTTAAAAGGCTGTATGCTATACAATGTAGTACTTTCATATTTTTCCAAAAATTCTGTATAAAGCCTTTTAGCTTCTCTCTGGCTGTGTCTCTTTCAGCCTGGACTCAGTGCAGGCATCTACTGAATTTGAGTAAGCAATATGATGTAAAAGGCTAAAAAAATGTCTCATCTTCTAACACCACACATTTTCCTAGTGTATTTTGGGAACAGAGTAGGAGCCTGTGTGTCTGACTCTAAAAGGCTTTCATGTGTGTTGAGGAGGCATAATGATGCTGGGGGCATAATGAGACCTGATGGTCCGCAGTAAAATCCTTCTGTTGTCTTCTGCTCACAACACTGTAGACAGTGTCTTCTCACCTGTGAGCAGTACAGGAAAGAAAGAAGAAAGTTTCCAGGTGCAATGCACAGTTTGTTGCCAGACCATTAGCACACGAGCTGAACTTTTCTTCTCCTTGCTTCTTTCATAATGAGGGTTGGGGTTTACCTCTCCACAGGAAAACTTTGGTCCTCCCAAAATCACTTTTGTCTTTTCTATCACAGAACTAGATAATAGAGATGCAGCTGCTCAGATATCTGGAGCCACCACCTGAAGCAACTAGCACTGCCATCAGAGACCATTAACAAGACAGTCCATTCTGACATGACAGTTGTTTTTTAAAAAGCACTGGAAAGACACAGCTGGATTTGATCCAAGACATAAAAGGTGTAACCTCTCATTTGTGTATTCAGATAACACTTGCTGACATATACTAAAGTGCTTTCCCTAGAAAATTTGGACATCTGGTGTTCTTGGTGGAAGTACCTTGACCAGTACATGTGCTGCCTAGAATTTGTTGGCCTTTGTATACAAAGTGAAACTGATCTTTTTATTCACATTTTTCTCGAAGTTGGATTTATAAGGAAAAGTGTTGTATTAAAGATGAATTTCAATAGTATTTGCAGGCAAAAAGCTAGAACAAAAAATTTCCTGAATTGTGGTGAAGCCTCACTTGAGACACAACAGAGCAACAGAACTGAGAGCAGGAAAAATGAATCTGAATGATAGGAAAATATGATCTATCAAACTATGGAATAATCTACGAGGAAAATAATAGTCCTGGTACCTCCATTATGAAAATCAGATTTGACAAACAATCATTAGAACTTTGGTGGATAGATCAATCTTTCTGTGGCCCTGGGGGATGTGGTAAACCTCAGACCATGGATACTGCTAAGACTCTATAAAAAAGTGTAGAGAAGTGAATATTGTTGGGGTTTGGTATGTTTTTCAGCCTCTCTCATTTTGTGAACATTTTACTCTGAGATAGGAAACAATAGTATTATTTTATGTTGTTAACATGTTGCTTTCTAAACCAAATTATGATGCAAGCCCTACACAGACAGACATCACTGTACCCTGCCACCGAGATGCAACAGCCTGTAGCACAGACATGGGAAGTCACGTACAAAGCTTCTACTCTGATAGACCACGCAGCAAGAGGAGACAGAAAAACATTCACTTGAGCCTGTGACAATAGGACAATTCACAGCTATTGGCACAGCCTTGTGTTCAGGTACCATGACCTCGGAGTTTAAAGTGACACACATAAAAATATTCAGTCCTTAAGATACATTCATTAGTGTAGTACATGTTAATCTATTTCTCTGTTCTATAAGTTAGTTCTCTACATTGTCCATTTATATATCATTTAGGGTGAGAGAGGGGGTTGCAATTTAAGTTATGGAAAGACCAATAGAGTTAATACATGATAACAAGAACCTTGCAGAAATACTGCTCTGCAATATTAGAGATGTTAAAGGGGAAGAGAAACATTTGAATGAAAAATGACCTTTCCTTCAGAGGTCAAAACACTGTTGTCCACTGAGTATTTTGTCTTCCTGTGTAGAAGATGAGAAGGATCAGGAATCAAAGACCACTGTTCTCAGAAGCTGACAAGCAGGAAGGCTCTCTAAGGTATTGTGTAGAAATGCCAAGGGCAGCAGATCTGCAGTGATTACCTCAATGACAGGCTCTGTTATCCAATTATCTTTCAGCTCAAAAGGGAATTAATCCCTAAAATTTCTCAGATTTCTCTCACAGGCAGAACAAAACGTGAATTAGATCTGTCTGGACTCCCACACAATGAGCCACATTGCCCCAGAATCATGACAAAACACCATTAAGTTGCCAATTAGATGAAATAAATGAAAATATTTTTATGTAGTTACCCTGACCCTCTTCAGACAGGATATTAAATGCAGCTGGGTAACTTCACAATAATCACGAGTCTCACAGGGCAAATCCAAGGCAGATATCCCACATCAGAATATGCCTACCCTGAGCAGGGGTCTAACAAGATAAAAGCCCTGGTCAGCTGCTGTCCCAGGTCCAGCTTTGCTCACAGATCTGTTGGACACAGGTCTCTGCTTGCACTCTTCACTACCTCCACTAGTGTCCTGCTAACTTGAATTCCCCCCCTTTCAGCCTTTTTGCCAACCTGATCCTTAATGCAGGGTCCAGAAAGGCAGAGCTGAGTGAATCCAACTCCTTCTATGTATTTTCCAGCCCTAATAGATGTGAATTACAGACTCTTCTGCTGTTGTCAGATATTCAGAAGACATTTCACATAGTATTCTGCATCTACTCCTGCACTGCAGCAAATTGAGTCCCACATAAAGGGGAAAATGGATGGGAAAAGGGAGATGTGTAGGTTTCATTCATGGAATGAAGCTTCTATAGACAGACTAGAGTGACCAGGTTTTGAGGAAAAGAATAGGAAGTGTCCACAGAACACACTTCACAGCCTAAGCTTCTTTTTTGTATAAACAAATTTGTTCTTTCCTGAGAGATATTTTTTCGACAAACTTTTTTTTTTTTTTTTTTTGCAAGCAGTGGCTTCCAAACACACTTTTTGAAGCATCAGAATAAAGACTGTAGCAGAGTGGTTGTTTATTGGAGTCTCTTTAGAGACTCAAGAGAGCAGGCAGTGGCTGCATGATAAAAGCAGTTCACAGATACAAGTCCCAGGGAAGAGAGTCAAAGAGAAACCTGTCACAGACTATGCAGCATTGTTGTCACTGTGTCTTACCATTTTCAGGTGGAAGATATTTTCTCCCTTGGCAATGGAAGGCCCAGAAACAGAAGTGGTCATACTAGTGATGCTCTGCTACATGTAGCTGCTATTTGCAGTTTTTATGTCAAATGAACCTGCAGTGGCAAGTAAGACTTTCAGACACTGTCAGACAAAGTCTGTAAACATCCTGTCAAATAACAGCAGAAATCCAGAGGGCAACCATGGCCCCATTAAGGGGTCTTGTCTTATGCAACACTTTGAAGATACCGTTTTGTTTCCAGAGGCTTTTCTCAGAAGGAACTCCATTCTGTGTTAAAGGAATGTTTCCACACAGGGGCTGGTTAAGTAGTTTTGTAGCTATTATTCCCTATCCCTATTTATTGCCTATTATTCTCTCTTGTACAGGGAACGTAAAGATGTGTACTGCTTTCTTTAGAGGTTTTTAAACACTTCCCAAAGCTCCATGTAAACTACTGAAAAGGAATGTCATCCTATTATTGCTCTTCATAGTGAAACATTTCACAGTTTAGCAATGTAGGAAGACATACACATGTATATATAAAGGACATTTCCATTTCTGCTCTGAAATCCTTGCGGAGGGATATGGTTTAGTTTAGTGATGGGCTTGGCAGTGTGAGCTTAGTGGTTGGGCTCAATGAGGTCTTTTCCAACCACAGTTCTATGACTTCTGCTCTCCTATTTAGTGATACAGAGTTTCCATAGCTAGAGTAGGAATTTTGGAAAAATCAGGATCTAGTTGCATTGTGCATACAAACTGTGTGAAAAACAAAACAAAACAAAATGCACAAAAATTTAAGCTTAATGGTATTTTATTTTCATCCTCTTTTTTTTTATTGTCTCAGAAAACATTCTGTAAGTATAAAACTGATATCTCTTGCTGTCTTTCTAGTTATCTGCCCAACCATAGAGCTACTTTACCATTACTCTGCCCAAATGAAAATGTTCTCTGCAGACACTTGTTTGTGCTTTGTGAAGCATACTACATCTAAGGAAAAACCACAGTACCTAGAGTCAGGAAATGCAGGACAGTTATCTCCTCCTTTCCTGTGGTCGGTTTTGTTGCCCTTTTCCAAAAAGGAAGGTCCTATCTTATGATTTTACTCATTTAACCTCAGTCCCTTTAAATATTTTGGTTTCTAATGACAGAAACATAGCTTATTGCCACTACCAGCCAGGGTGCTGAGTGAGGAGCACCAAAAGCCAGGAGCAAGGAGTCTTTTTCTTAAGATACAGACATGAGCCCCAAATGTGAATGACTTTCTCTCAACTCTAGCAAGCTGCCACACCAGCAGCAGAAGAATAAGACCTTCACACAGCCCAATCTCACTTTTCTCCAGGTACTCTGTGCAGCAAAGCAGTGTCAGCTCTTTGCATGGAGGATGGGAGGAAATGGGTATCCTTCATGGGTAAAGTGCTGAGAGCTCTCAACTCCATTAGGTTTCAGTACTCTGCACAACCTGGAATTAGGAAGTGTTGAGTTTCAGTGTGAATGGGAATGGCACTGTATGTCCATGGTCCATTCTGGAGAGAAACAGAACTCCACTTCCTTGAGAGATTTAGTAGGATTTCCTGTTGTTCATAATGTATCCTTTAGCACATATTCCTGCTCTGCTATAAACACCAGAGAATGCAGCTATACTTTTTACACTTTTTAAAGAGGTTAGAAAATACCAATTTTCTTCACATTGCATCAGTTTCTCTAAGTTTTTAATGAGGAATTTAGACAAAACCTTTTCCTGTTAATAATCTTCCTTTGTCTAATAAACAGCTGAAACATCATGATAATAAAGTAATGCCTACAACTTCATTCCCATACTGTCATGTTATCTAGTCTCCACAAGGCTAAATAAGAACTCTGTAGAGACCTAAGAACATTGTCATGAATAAACGGACATAGCGATTCATATATTGCTGAGCTTGGCTGATAACTAAGCATTTTCATGTTTGAAGTCATTCTTAATAATGTCCAGTGATAGGTCAAGGGGCAAGAGGTACAAGCTGGAACACAAGAGGTTCCAAAGAAACTTAAGGAAAAATTTCTTCACTGTGAGGGTGAGGGAGCACTGGCACAGGCTGCCCAGATGGGTTGTTGAGTCTCCTTCTCTGGTGACATTCAAAACTCACCTGGATGAGTTCCTGTGTGACCTATTCTAGCTGGTCCTGCTCTGGCAGGGGAGTTGAACTAGATGATCTCTCAAGGTCCCTTCCTGCCCTTGAGATTCTGTAATTCCGTGGTTCCTGACTTGCAAAGTTTGATTTCAAGAAGCAAAACCCAGCTCTCCTTTAGATCTCAATTGTATTTCCATGATAAATTCTTGAACTTGGATAACTGATGCCTAAGGAAGTGCTTCAGGAAACAAATCTTCTTCCAAGATGCTTTGGGATATAGAGGAGCATGTTCTTTGCTATTCCTTCTCACAGAACATGGCAAACAATCACCTCTCTGTGACACTCCAGCTCTTCAGGCGAGTGTGCGGGTGAACTGAAGTTAAGCATTTTTCTTCAACAGAGCATGGGAAGAACTTGCAGCTGTGAGTTCCTTTCTCATCAGACTGGTCTTCATAAATTTCATGTATGTCTACATGTATAATTTATTTTGCTTCATTAATGGGAAACAAAATCCAGTGTAGGTCAACAGCTGCAGCCTATTTTCTCTGTTTCTCTGCAGCTGGGAGCAAATTGATACATGATAATCTTAGAATAAGAGGAGAAAATACACAGTAGACTTGCCTTAAAATACTTGGTTAATTTTGCTTTGTCCTCCTTTCCTGTGGCATGCATAAGTCCAAGGTGGGAGCCAGAGCTGTTTCTGCCTCCTGCGTTCAGTATGCATGGGAGGAGTAATCAAAGTTTCTTGATGGGACAGAATAGCTAGTACATTTTGGAGCTTGTGGAGGCTTTACAGATAAGATCTGTCAGGACACCAAAAATGGCATGGGTTGTCTAAGCTGGCAACACTCAAGCACTCCTCTGAGTACACGAACTCTGTTTATTTCAGGCCTTATAAACACTGTCCAAGAAGATGACAACACCTTTGGCCTCGTGTTCTTATCTGAAAGCCAGCAATAAAATGACCTGTGAAGGTTTTCTGAGTTTATTTTGGTTTCTAAACGGATCGTGTTTTCACACAAGTAGCAGCTGCTGATATGCTCATTCTACGTGCCAATTTCAACTTTCTCTTCTCTGGTGAAAAAAAAAAGCCTTAACAGATGCAAGTTTAAAACAAGTGTATGCAGGTGAATAAGACGTTGGATTATTCATTTAATCTTTCAACTTGTCAAACTGGAAGACTGTTTTCTTGGGCTTCAGCTTTTCCCCAAGGTTTTCATTCAGACTCTGAACATTTCTGTGGCAGCTTCTCTGTGTTGAAGCTATGATTCATACTGTCATGGGATGGTTTGGGCCAGAAAGGACTTTAAAGATCATCTAGTTCCAACTCTCCTGCCATGGACAGAGACACTTTCTACTAGACCAGTTGCTTAAAGTCCCATCCAGTCTTCCCTTGGACACCTCCAGGGATGTGTCTAACCTCTCTGGGCAACCCATCCCAGTGCTTCACCACCCTCACAGGGAAGAGCTTCTTCCTTACAACTAATCTTAGTCTACCTTATTTCGGTTTCCCTTGTCCTATCACTACATGCTCTTGTAAATTGTACCTCTCTAGCTTTCTTGAAGGCCCCTTTAGGGATTGGAAGGTTGCTGTAAGATCTTACCAGAGCCTTCTCCTCTCCAGGCCAGACTACCCTAACCCTCTCAACCTGTCCTCATAGGAGAGGTGTTCCAGCTCTCTGATCTTCTTTGTGCCCCTCCTCTTGACTGTCAAACTGAATTTTAAAAGAATTGGAACTACCTTTCCAGAAAGAGCTTTGGTTTACCCCAGAAAGTAATGCTAGGAGAAATGAGAAACTTGTAGGGATAATTAAGCTACCAAAGAGTTTTCCTGTCGTTTCAAATTCTGCAGACAAAAGGGAGTTTTGTTGTTATTTCTTTAGAGAAAAAAAAATGCACACAGAAAATGAAGAGTAAACATCCAGCTTTTCTGTACTAGAGATAAAAATGAGTTCTTCAATACTCTCATCAAAGAATTCTGACTCCACGTTTCAAGGACATCAGTCTTACTCCCTAGAAATTTCCTGACAGGAGCATGGTGACTTTTTTCTTACAATCCATCATTATGTAATATTTACAATATGGGGCCAGATTTGCACTTTGCCAAGCAGTTCAACTGGAAGTGTGGCATCTGCCATATTGACCATTTCTCTATGCTTTCAGATATTCAGATACTATCTTTTCTTATGTGATCCTGAGCATAGACTAAATATGAAAGTGTTCTTTCATGGTTACCATCCAAATGCTCAAAGTGAGAATGAAAGAATGCAGCTTCTGGACCAAATACCAGTTTTTACACGTCTTGTGCCATACAAAAAGCCATGGAGTCATTCATGCAGTCTGCAGTATAAGGTTAAAAAAGCAGAAAAAAAAAGCAAAAAAAATGTGTTCTACATTAAATTGTTTCCTCTTATACTGGATGTTAATGTTCTGAGAAGTTCTGCTAAACTCTGGGACCATTTAAAAACAGGTACACAGCAAACATTGCACCAGAGAACTACCTAAGATTTGATGAAAAACCCAAATATTAGCTAATTTTTTGATGAAAGAAAAGATTTAAGACATTTTTTACCTCCAATTCTGTTTTCAAGTAAAATCACAGCCAAAAGTCTCATGGTATTTTTAATAGTAGTGGGAACTGTGACAATAACTGCTCTCACAGTTTTCTTTTATAAGAACTACTCACATCAAGTTTGGGCCAACAAGCCCAAAATTCAGCAGTATTTTTCCAGAAGTTCCCTCATCTCTTCATGAAACAGTAGTATCAGTGCAATGTCTAATCATTACCCTTGTTCTTTTACTGGTTTCTTTTCCTTCCCAATCCCATTACCTTTCTTTTCTGTACATGGTCAGAGTGTGCTTTCTTACTCTCCCCTATTGACTTTTGTTCAGCAAGAAGGACCTTGGTGGTTTTATGCTTCTGTATTTGCAAGATTATTGCTAGCTTTTCCTGGTTGATGCAAAACCTAAGCTATGATTTCAGTGAATGTGCCTCATAGATTAGGTGACATCTACAAGTTTGTTTGAACCCTCATCCTAGGTCTTATTGCCTTGAAATGGTCATTTGCACAGTTCTTAATGTCTTACCTTGATTAGATTGGAATAAACTATGACTTCTTCAGATAGAAAAAAACCACATTTTAGTTTTCCCCTTAGAAAATAATCTAAAAATAAAATTTGTGGTTTTCACCTTTTTCATTTAAAAGAGCAGAAATCATTCTTAGCTTTCTGAGTTCTTATATGTGGTTTGGTGCCCTGCCTGCTATACCTCTGGTGTTTTGCAAAAATAATTTTGAATAACAGCTGTACCCAAGCCCTAACTAGAGTTATCTAGATAAATAACAGGAGATAACTCACTCATTTCTTCTAGGGCTGCCGATACACATTACCCAATTGCCAGTGTCACCTGTTAGAGAGCCGGTGAGCATGATCAGGGAAAGACAGAACTCAATGTAGCTCTTATTTAAGTAGATATCTGAAAAGAGATAGGAGACTGTCTATGTGCTAGAAGTGCAAGTTGTTCTCAAAGAACAGTGCAAAAGGCTTATAGTGTTGTCACATGTGCCAGCATCTCCACTGCGGACACTGAAAGTAAAATGAACTGATTTGTGGTTCTGCTATTGCTAGCTGTGAACAGGCCTCCAGATGGTTTTCCTTGAAATGCTCTTCTTATGCCAAGGCCAGGATATTTATTACATTCTCTCGATACTCTAGATTAATTATGCTTCTGGTAAAGTTGTGCATACAAAGATAACACAGCAGCTCAGTGTTTATTGCCAGCTGTCTCCAAGCTATACTGATGTGTGGTTTTTGCCTCTGTTTGGAAGTGCCTGTGAAGCTTTCTAGATTTGATGCTAATGCTAGCACCTGAGACTTCCTACCTGTGAAGTCAAATTTGATGTGTTGACACTATTCCCAAAGATGGGTTCTCATAAACATTTGCTGGTCATCCTGGAAGTCACCAGATCTATACAACTAGACTAAAAAGAGAGGAGAAATCAGGCTTGTATCACCTAGTGTTACTATCTTAAGCTAAACTAAAAGCAAACTATAAAGAAGGGACTGGACAGATTCCAAGTACTTCTGAGCAAGAATTGTGCTCTTTTACATTACTATAAGACTGAATCATCACCATGAAAGATACAGTCCTTCTATTGTGGTGGACATGCAGCATTTCATGGGGGATCAAGGTCTATGCTTGACACTGTACAAGAATGTGCAAAAATGATTCAGAAAGACTTGTCTGTCTGTCACTTCACAAACTTAAGATGGAATTGTGTTGAAATATAAAGGTATCATAGGATTTTAAATATAGTTCATTCATAGAGTGCCTTATGACATTTGTAAGGTATGTTCAGGAAGGTATTATCCACCCTTTGGCTGGCTGGCCAGCCAGTCTGCAGCTGAAAGCTACTTCTTACAGTGAAAAACTGCAATCAGTGCTGTGATTGGGAATGATCAGTTGGCAGAGAACAAGAGAAGTGCTGACAAATTGCTAGAGGGTTTAAGGTCAAACATAGCAACAAGTTTCTCTAAGAAGTTAAAAGAAAAGAAATACAAGAATCTATAGGCCAATTAATGAAGAAATTTATGCATAAATACAGAGAGTAAAGAGGCTGAATACTTTCCACTAGACATTAAGTAGTACCATAAAAACTACTATCATGTTTGATCAGCTAATGGCTCTATTTGTTGATGGAAATATAATGACAAATTTTATTACATATGAGAAGTCAATGGGAGGTAGTGAGGGCCAAATTCCACAGTGCTTTGTAGCTGTATTTACTATTACCTCTTTTACCTCCAATATGGGTAAACCTTGCAGACATTTATTTCATTATTCTAAACCTCACTAGGATTGAACACAGTTTTGGTAAGAATAATACAGTGTGATACTTAGAATTAAATGTGACATTTTAGACTTACTGATTCAACAAACTGCTCATTTGAAGCTGACAAAGAGTAAAGGCCATTTGGCTACTTAGTCCTGCAGGGCAAGTTGTAAACAAAGCTTTTGTATTGGGGTTGGTAGACTGAGTTTCAGAGAAGCCTTGCATGAGGTTCTCCAGGAGACAACCTCATGTTGAAAAGTGTCTACAGCTTTCTGAAACAGGATAAAGAACCATCCAAAGAGAGAGAGAGAAGGGAAGAAAGTGAAGAAAGAGACAAAGAGAAGAGAGAAAGAAAGAAAGAAAGAAAGAAAGAAAGAAAGAAAGAAAGAAAGAAAGAAAGAAAGAAAGGAAAAAGAAAGAAAGAAAGAGAGAAGGAAAGAGAAAGAAAGAGAGAGAGAAAGAGAGGAGGAAAGAGGGGAAGGGAAGGGAAGGGAAGGGAAGGGAAGGGAAGGGAAGGGAAGGGAAGGGAAGGGAAGGGAAGGGAAGGGAAGGGAAGGGAAGGGAAGGGAAGGGAAGGGAAGGGAAGAAGAAAAGAAAAGAAAAGAAAAGAAAAGAAAAGAAAAGAAAAGAAAAGAAAAGAAAAGAAAAGAAAAGAAAAGAAAAGAAAAGAAAAGAAAAGAAAAGAAAAGAAAAGAAAAGAGAAAAGAAAAGAAAAGAAAAGAAAAGAAAAGAAAAGAAAAGAAAAGAAAAGAAAAGAAAAGAAAAGAAAAGAAAAGAGAAAATCTTCCAGATCTTTCTTCAGAAATCTGAAAGGCCAAGGTCAATACAGAAGATAGATGTACAGAAATTGTCTTTTTCCCAGATGTCAAGTCGCTGTTTTACAACTGCAACTAAAAAGATCTAATTTAATGAGCTCATGGGATAAAACTAACCCTTATCTTAATATTTGATTTAGACACTCTCCCACCTTCCTCCATTCATTTCTGGATAGAATTCAAGTTTCTGACTCATTTTGTATCTGTGTCACTGTAGCTATCATGAGACTGTCTTTTTTGGACTCAGTATCACCAGGAATGTTGATGTGACATTTGGTTTTTTTTTCAGACCATCCTATCTACTGTGATAAACAACTTTGCAACTGCCTTGTATTTCTTTAGATGTTTTTTTTCATTTTGCTTGTTGTTTCTTTTAAATAGGAAATACTCCTTCAACTATCATAATAACAGCTTCAGATAAATATATGTGCTAGCCTGCCCTGGTGCCTGAGTTTATTCTTGCCCAGGTGAACTTCTTTGCATTTGTCTTTCTTGGACTTTGTGAGGACTCAGTTCCTCAGGAGCGTGTTTATCTAGCTAACAAATGCAGCAGTTTGTACAGAACAAGGTGTCCCAAAAACTGCTTAAGAGAACAAGTGGCTGCTGAATCACATTGATAAAGTAGAGAAGCTATCCCCAGAGCAAGAGCTCCAGCAGGAGGATATGGCCACACAAGACTCTGACCACTACTGCTACCTGAAGTGCCTGAATGCCTGGGGCTGGGAGTAATGGTGTCCTACCTACTGGTGTCCTTAGGAGGGTAAAGCTGGTCAAATCCTCACATGCTCAGATAAAAATGCACACAGCCAGGGAAACAGAGGGCAGGAAATAAGAGTAAAATGTGTGGACACAAAATTGCCACAACACTGGAATAACTAAGCATTGGTGGGGTAGATTGACATGCCTAGATGCTTACATACTTCTAGATATCAAGAAAGTCATAGCACTGAAAATAGATATAATCTCAACACTGGTCCCTCCTAGTGGCATGGCATTAACTGCTTCATCAGTGAAGCCATGAGCTCCCTGCATGCTCTTTATAATTCTTAAACCTGTGGGCAAATAAGGTCAGTATTGTTGGCTAATCAGTGTTTTAAGTGAGATTTACAAGTGAAAAGTCAGGATTCTTAGGATATATGCATAAGAGTGGTTTAGTTTGTGAATCTCAGGCTAGCTAAGGAGAAAAATAAGAACCTATTTTTCAGATCAAGCCAATACAGCAAAATTTCTGAGCAGTCACTGGAACTGGACTTTTGGTGGAAGAATTTTAGAGAAAATAGGCATCAGTGATGTCTTAGGCATTTAAGCAGGCTAAGGGGCTATGTTTATAGACTGCCCTGACAGGATAAGGTATCTGTATTTCATTAAGATTAGTTTTAGGCACCTTATATCTATTTTAAGACTTGGTAGCCCTGGTGACAGCATTGTCATTCAGATATCTCTTTCCCAAGTGTGGCCAAAGAAAGTTGGTCATTCTGTAAGTCGTGGAAGACGTGCTTCCTGAGAGGAGCTGTGCATTTCTTAAACATGAAAATCAAAAGATGTTCTCATAAGCAGAAGGCTATATGCTAAAGGTCAAGTCATGTCCTCTTCCTTGGCTCTCTAATGCAAAGCCAGACAAATCCCATGAAACAACACAATGTATTTATTGGATATTTAGAGCTGAGGAATGTGACTTTGCTATCAGTACAGCCACAAGTAGAATGTACACAAGCCCTGGGAACATCTCGGAGAAGAGAATTTATCAAGGGAACATAGGAGTCTGAACAACTCCCACAGCAGCACCAGTCAACATTAAAGTGTTCATGTTGTGACTGACTAGTGCTGATGATAGACTTCAAACTTTTGATTTTCCATCCTAAGTGCACAGATCTTTTAAACCAGATCGGTCTCCATATTTGCCACAAGAATATTTCCTTTAATTGGCTTTTTTAACTTACTATCCTTTCCTGGAATACTGTCAATTAGAAACTAATCATTTATCTGTAACCACATAAGCTCTGTTTACTTGAATTTTATATGGAAAATTACTCAGATGATTTATCCCTTTCTGGCACATACGTTTCCCAGGATGATTCTAAGTAGGAGAAATCAAAATGAGTTCTCTTCCCCATCTGGATCTCATCCAACATTCTCTGAAGTGACTGGAAAGATTCCCATCACCTTTCAGAAAACCTGAACGGTTACAAGAGCTGTGAGTGAGGTAGACCACTTCAGGACTTGTTCTGCTGTTCTCATATGAAATTCAAAGCCAGAATTCTGTGAATGCTGCACATACCATGCAGAGCCTAAGCCTCTTTGAGTCTATTGCTATTTATAATAGCTGATGATTGTACTTCATTTTTCACCGCTGATCCCAAAGGATGTTGCAAACATCTGGTTGAACAGCAATCCTTAGATCAGTGACTGTTGCAATCCAGCTGCTACCAAACTGCTGATAACTGCTTAGCACTTGGAGGCAGGGAAAACTACAGAATCTTCAATCCTCAGACCACTTTTGCTGCTGCCGCTGTGTCCAGTACATGTTGCAGAATTTCCAGTATATTTTCTAGGATTTCAGACCTCAGATAGCTCAGCTGGAGGAGTGGTTCTGAAAATCAAAATGTTCAAAAAGCATAGAATGGCTCCTGCTCATCAGGAACCAGAAATGAGGCACCTATCCATGGGCAGGCATTTCATTACTGGTCTTGTGTTCACCTGGGATACTCTAGAGAAATAGAAGAGATCCTGAAGTATGCACCTAGGTGGACTTGCCCATCCTTGTTGAGGTGGCCTTGTCCACCAATATATTCTCTGATCTTTTATAGACTCAGAATTTTATCCATTAATTTCTGTATTCTGCCCAGAGTCCTTGATTGAATTCTTGCTTTTAGAAAGTTGTTCTGTATTGCTTTCAAGTCTTCCAGTAATGAAAAACATGGCACAGTGGCTGATGCAAGGTCTCAATAATTTATTATACTGCCTTTTAAAAGGCACAGTTCATTCTTGCACTAAATTTGGTTGATGTCTTCTTTCAGCCATAAGCACACTGAATACACTGTTTTCAGACATTTTGATATCCAGGGAAAAGGTTAAAAATCTGTAAAGACTTTTTCATTTTGGACACCTGGTGTTAAACAAATTTAACATTTTCAAAAAGAGGATCTTTCCCACATGATGTGATTTCCTGAGATTAACTTGTGTCCAGGATTAAAGTTTCTTCATTTCCTGACATTTTTGAACATATTGATGGCACCTTTGCCTATGTCTGTATAAATAACTGAAGAGACTCTGGCCTTGGGCTCAAGCACGTTATATGACCATGTGCATTGTACATTCTTAAGCACTCTCCCTTGCATGGGTTTGGCCTGAGCAAGCTGATCTTCCCCTCAAGTAGACTGTGGGATGCTTGTATTTCAAAAATCTGAAGCACAAGGGGACGTCCATGTACATATTAGTTTTGAAAGTCATCGAGATGACAGAGCGCTGGCACAGGCTATCCAGAGAGGTTGTAGAGTCTTCTTCTCTGGAGGCTTCAAAACCTGCCTGAATGCATTCCTGTGTGACATGACCTAGGTGAACCTGCTTTAGCAGGGAGTTGGACTAGATGATCTCTAAAGGTCCCTTCCAACCCCTACCATTCTGTGACTCTGTGAGGCCATCCTAGCTGGATGTATGGTCTTCGCTGTGTGGGTGAAAGCCATGCTTAAGGCAGAGGGCAGGCTTGTTGTTTTGTTCACATAGTATAAACACAGCTTCTATGGAATTCTAAGTAGTCATTATGGAATGCTATTACAGTGATGTAGTAATAAAGCACTATTAGGCTTGTTCAGAAGGACATAAAGGCCCTTGACATCTTCTCTAGGGTGCACAAGCAGCTGCAAACCCATCCAGAACTGCTTGGGAATGCCTGACTGGAGCTCTTGGATATCTATGTATAGACATAGCTGTGGTAGATAGCTATTTTTCTAGTTTTTCTACTGAATGAGGAGTTGTGGGATACCTTCAGGACAGATCGTGCTCCATGCTTATGCTTCTATCTAGCTGGGAAATCCCAAACCATATGTAGTAGCCACAGGGATACATGTGATTGTTACTGACTATAACGTGTGATGACAGCATCAGTCACAACACCCATTACGCTTCGGTGCCGTGTTTTATATATAACACCCTACTCAACTGTGTGCAGGAGATATATCCACAGAGGTGTGTAGGTGCTTCACCATTTTTTGAAGCTAAACTTCCACAGTTTCACAAGAAGTAGGCACCTGAATGCCTTTGTAGTGTGAGTAAAAAACTCTAGAGGGAAAGGCATCTTTTTTAAAAGAACTCTTCCTGCCATCCCTTGTCTTTTCTTTCCTTATTTCTACAGCATTCTTCTTATATACAATGACTTCTTTTTAAAACATTTTAATTAATTAATTTTAATTAATATATCATATTACTATTGTGTAATATTGCTATAGAGATCAATTTGGCAAGTAGAATTGCCCCTACATACCATAAAGAAAATATTGCACATTTTAGAATTAATCTGAGTCAGATTTCATTTCTTGACAAGTTGTACATTTTTTTAAAACTTATTTCATAAAATTAAGCGTAGTGTTTATTCAGTCATCTGCTGCAACCATCTGCTGCTGATATATCATTTTGATTTATTATACTTAACCTGACAGAGCTTGATTCTGTCCTCAAGGAAGTCAACTGCAATTTTATTATTCCTTTCACTTAAAGCAGAGGCTTCATTCAACTTGCTGCTCCAGCTGATTTATAACGTAATCTTCTTCCACTACTCTGCAGTTAAGAGTTGAAAGTGTCCACACCTATGTTATTGTGATATTGCAACTTTATTTAAAGATCTATTTAAACATAAGAGCCCTGTTGTGAACACTTGTAGTCTTCTGTAGATTAATGATATTCCAAAATTGACAAGAAAGCTAACGCTTAAGTACGAAAGTATGTTTAACAGTATATCAGCCAACAGCTTCATTCGTTTCTCCTTCTCAATTGGATGTTTTTCTCAAAGAGGTGTGGTTGGTTTACATTCATATAGTTTCCCTCAAATATATTATCTATTGTATATAAAGCAACTACATATTACACATTAATTGGAGCTTACAGTTGCTACCTTAAAAATGTATCTGTAATGTGTAATTAAACTGAAATATTTTCCTTAAATCTTGTTATTGCTGACTGAACTCTATAATTAGAAATTAAAGTCTTGTATTTGTGTGTGCATCATGTCCAGATATTTCAGATGCAGTTCTGGGAAAAGTAGGTCATGATTTTGCCAATAGAACAGCAGTAGGATATTTGCTATTTTTTTCTTTTAAATATATTTATATGCATATTCTATATTACAAAAAATTATTTCAAAAAAGAATGTAGTACTGCTTCAACTATCCATTTATCTATATGAAATCCAGCCATAATACAGCATACACACACACATCTTTCTAAACAGATCTCATCTTTAGATATTGATATAAATATTTTTTGGTTTTAGAGTAATGCATCATATTTTTTTTATGAAGTACAGATATTAGATGCCTCTTGCCTTCAGAGCCAGTTTTTTTGGGATCTAGCTTGAAAGAGGGCATGTTTAATCAAAAATAGAGTGTCAGCCATGAATACTGAACAGTTACAGGAGCTCAGCCATTCCCAGAAATGTTGATGGAAGGGACCAGGGTCAACAGTGAAGTGGCAATACTGTTAACTTCCATGCAAATGTTATAGTACTGGGCCTAGATGGAATCAGAGCTAAATATAAAAGATGAACACACAAAAGCATGCATCTGCCCCTTATGATATTAACAATTACTCAGTCTTTCATATGTCACACCTCGTGTAGGGGGAAAAATGAAGTTGACAGCTGTGTGTAAATGAGTGGTTATTCAAGTAGCAATTGCAATGCACAAACATAAATTGGTTGTGGTGTATGCTCTGGAGCACAGTCTAAGAACACGTCACTAAATCTGCTGCTCATCCAAGCAAAATTCTGCATGTTAGCCCTAGTCTAGATTATACTATAAGCTGTGTATTTAGTGATTATGACCAATGTCTGGATCTCATCTTGAACAGCAGGAGCTGAACACAGTTGGTTACGTTTAGTATTTGTAAAGTGCTTGGAAGGGAGGTATCTTAAAACAAAGAAAACACATTTGAGTTACTGTAAGAAGAGATCTCATAGAACCTGCTCGGTAACTGCATGAATTTTGTGTAGCCAGACATTCACTCTTCACTTCCAACTCCTTGACCTCTTCCCGGGCAAACTGTATGTATAAGTGCATTTAATTGTTATGAATAATTACAATTTAGTGTTTCTACTCTGAAAACAAACCCTAAATGGAAATAAAAATTATTGCAATTCTTTAAAATGTTGATAAATCCAGACAAGGGTCATGGAGCAGAGGAGGGAACCCCTTTTCATTCTACACAAGTCCTTGATCCCATGTTGTCTCCATCTCAAAAAATGATACTTTTTTGCTTTTCCAACCAAGAAGGTTAAAATAAATTAGTCTATTGGGAAAAAAACAAAATAAAACAACAAAAAACCCTCATGCCTATTCCTCCTACTTAGGAAACTCCTCTGAATATAAACAAGAGACTGATAATCAAGGGAAGTCTGTCAACCTCAGAAATGAGGCATCTGCATCTTTCACAGAGCATGAAATTAAACCATGATACTAACTGTCATAGGTTATTGGAGAGGCCACCTGTTCAATTAGGTTGGGAACAGTTACTAATGGCATTTTGGGGAGCTAAATGTAAAGTTCATTAATAAAATGATACAAATTTTTATTCAGGAAGCCTCTCATTTAAAGTTTTCTGGAGACTGCAAATGCATACAAAGATAGATATAAATTCTTGCATTTTGAAGCTCTGCATAATTCCCTAAGCACACATTTTTGTTTACATAAAGCACATTTTGGAGAGGAGAGGAGAGGAGAGGAGAGGAGAGGAGAGGAGAGGAGAGGAGAGGAGAGGAGAGGAGAGGAGAGGAGAGAAGATACTGGGAACAGTCAGTATGGATTTGCCAGGATAAATCATGTCTAATCAACCTGATTGTCTTCTACAATAATACAACTGGATTTGTGAATGAGGAGAGAGCAATGGATGTCATTTGCATTGACTTCAGCAAAACTTTTGCTACTGTTACTAACGATGTTCTTGTATCCATATTTGGACAGCACAGTCAAGCTAAGTGGGTAAAGAGATCAGAAAGAAACTGGATAGGCAAGTTGATTAAGAGAGATCTTGACCTGAGGAGTCCAGAACTGAACACAGGACTCCAGATGAGGCCTCATGAGGGCAGAGTAGATGGGGAGCAGAACCTCCCTTGACCTGCTGGCCACACTCTTCTTGATGCATCCCAGGATGCCATTGGCCTTCTTGGCCAGGAGGGCACATTGCTGGCTCATGGTTAGTTTATTATAAACCAGGACTCCCAGGTCTCTCTCTGCAGAGCTGCTCCTCAGCAGTTCAACCCCCAGCCTGTACTGGTGCATGGGGTTGTTCTTCCTCAAATGTAGGACTCTGCACTCACCATTTTTGAACTTCATGTGATTCCTCTCTGCTCAACTCGCCAGCTGGTTGAGATCCTGCTGAATGACAGCATAGTTTTTTTGTGAAAATAACAAGTATGCTGGAGAAATGGAGAAATACCATAGAAATCTGGGTTGGAAGGAACACAGTTGATTCCTACTAGACACCTCTTCGAAGTAGAAACTGCTTCACTAGGATTAGTCAGTGTGTGAGATACTCCAAAGCAGTAATTTCTCTGAAAATCACTTCATTTTTGCATCAACGAGGCATTTGACGAGGCTAAAAGATGTCAGCCTTTCTTTGAGGTAAGTATAGTATTTTTCTCCTTACTGTCTGATGTAATCAATGTGATCTTTCTCTGACTCAGAGGTTGCCTTTTTCTTCATATTTGTACAATAACTAACAATGTCAGAAATCAACCTACTTGCGTCTATGGAACGTCATATTTGTGTGCTACATATAGAATCATTTTGGTTGGAAAGGACCTTTAAGATCATTACCCTAACCCTGCTAAGCCCACCACTAAACCATACCACTCAGTACCTCATCTATGCATCTTTTAAATATTTCCAGAGAAAGTAACTCCACCACCTCCCTGGGCAGCCTGTTCCAGTGCTTAACAACCCTCTCAATGAAAAAGTTCTTCCTAATCTCCAATCTAAACCTCCCCTGGTTCAATTTGAGCTCATTTCTTCTTGTCCTATCATTTGTCACTTGGGAGAAGAGACCCATCCCCACCTCACTACAGCCTCCTTTCAAGGGAGTTGTAGAGTGATCATGTCTCCCTCAGCTTCCTCTTCTCCAGACTAAACACTCCCAGTTCCCTCAGCCGTTCCTCAGCAGACTTGTTCTTCAGACTCTTCACTAGCTTTGTTACCTGTCTCTGGACACACTCCAGCACCTCAATGTACTTCCTGTAGTGAAGGGCTCAAAACTGAACACAGTATTTGATGTTTGACCTCACCAATGCTGAATATAGGGGGACAATCACTTCCCTAGTCCTCCGGGTCACACTCTTCCTGATACAAGCCAGGATGCCATTGGCCTTCTTGGCTACCTGGGCACACTGCTGGCTCATGTTCAGGCAGCTGTCAATCATAACCCTGAGGTTCTTTCCCACTGGGCAGCTTTCCAACAACTCTGTCCCAAGCCTGTAGCATTGTCTGGGGTTGTTGTGGCCCAAGTGCAGGACCTCGCACTTGGCCTGTTGAACCTCCTGCAATTCGCCTCAGCTCATCGCTCCAGCCTGCCCAGGGCCCTCTGAAGAGCCTTCCTGCCCTAAAGCAGTTCTACGCACCCAGCCAGCTTGGTCTCATCATCAATCTTACTGAGAGTGCACTCAATTCCCTCATCCAGATTATTGATAAAGATGTTAAATAAAACAGATCCCAACACTGAGCCCTGGAGAACACCACTCTTTACCAGTCATCAGCTGTATTTAACTCCATACCCCACCACTCTCTGGGCCTGACCATCCAGACAGTTTTCACCCATAAAATCATAGAATGGTAGGGGTTGGAAGGGACCTTGAGAGATCATCTAGTCCAACCCTCCTGCAGAAGCAGGTTCACCTAGAAAAGGTTGCGTAGGAATGTGTCCAGGCAGGTCTTGAAGACCTCCGAGGAAGGAGACTCCACAATTTCCCGGGGCAGCCTGTGCCAGGGCTCCATCACCCTCATAGTGAAATCGTTTTTTCTTATGTTTAAATGGAACTTTTTGTGTTCCAGCTTCATCCCATTGTCCCTTGTCCTGTTACTATCTACTATAGAAAAAAGGGATGTCCCAACCTCCTGACACCCACCCTTTAGATATTTATAAATGTTAATAAGATCCCCCCTCAGTTTCCTCTTCTCCAGACTAAACAGCCCCAGTTCCCATAGTCTTTCCTCATAAGGAAGATGTTCCAGTCCCCTGATCATCTTGGTGGCCCTGCTTTGGACTCTCTCCAGAAGTTCTCTGTCCCTCTGGAGCTGGGGAGCTCAGAACTGGACACAGGACTCCAGACAAGGCCTCACTAAGGCAGAATAGAGAGGGAGAAGAACCTCCCTTGACCTGCTGGCCACACTCTTCTTGATGCATCCCAGGATGCCATTGGCCTTCTTGGCCACAAAGGCACATTGCTGGCTCATGTTTAGCTTATTATCAATCAGGACTCCCAGGTCTCTCTCTGCAGAGCTGCTCTTCAGCAGTTCGACCCCCAGCCTGTGCTGGTGCATGGGGTTGTTCCTTCCCAGATGCAGGACTCTGCACTTGTCCTTGTTGAACCTCATGAGGTTCCTCTCTGCCCAACTCTCAAGCCGGTCGAGATCCTGCTGAATGGCAGCACATCCTTCTGGGGAATCAGCCAGTCCTCCCAGTTTGATGCCATCATCCAACTTGCTGAGGGTACACTCTATCCCCTCATCCAGGTTGTTGATGAAGATGTTGAACAAGACTGGCTCCAGAAACAATTCCTGTGGAACTCCAGTGGCCACAGGCCTCCAACTTGATCCTGTGCCATTGATCACCACCCTCTGGGCTCTGTCATTCAGCCAGCTCTCGATCCACCTCACTGTCCACTCATCCAAGCCACACTGCCTGAGCTTTCTGATGAGGATGTTATGGGAGACAGTGTCAAAAGCCTTGCTGAAGTCAAGGTAGATGACATCCACTGCTCTCCCCTCATCTAGCCAGCTGGTTATGCACTCACAGAAGGATATCAGGTTAGTCAAACAGGATTTCCCCTTGATGAAGCCATGTTGACTCCCCCTGTCTCTCCATCTCAGAGTCAGTCTGTTCAAGCCATGGGCAGCCAATTTCTCCAGCAGGATGCTCTAGGAGACTATGTCAAAAGCCCTACTAAAGTCCAGGAAGAGCACAACCACAGCATTTCCCTCATCAACTATGCAGGTCATCTCTTTGTAGAAGCAGATCAGATTGGTCAAGAAGGACTAGCCCTTCATAAAGCCATGCTGACTGATCCTGAACCCTTGGTTGTCCTGTCTGTGCCTCAGGATGGCACTCAGGATAATCTGTTCCATAACCTTCCCCAGCACTGAGCTCAGGCTGACAGGCTTGTAGTTCCCAGGATCCTTCTTCTGTCCCTTCTTGTAGATGGGTGTCACATTTGCCATCCTCCAGTCCTTTGGAACCTCCCCAGTGAGCCAGGACTGTTGGTAGATGATGGAGAGTGGCTTGACAAGCACTTCACTAGCTCCCTCAGCAGCCTCGGGTGGATGCCATGCAGCCCCATGGACTTGTGTAAGTCAAGGTGGAGCAGCCAGTCACAAACCATTTCTCCTTGGACTACGGGAGCTTCATTTTGTCCCCTGCTCCTCTCTTCTGTCTCAGTGGGCCAGCTACCCAGACAACGATTAGTTTTACCACCAAAGGCTGAGGCAAAAAAGGTACTAGGTACCTCAGCCTTTTTTCTCATTCTTTGTCATATGACATATGGTAAATGGTATATATACCATACTGTGATTATATATCAAACATTTCTCTGTTGAAAGCTTTTTTTTAAACTATATTGCAAGCAATTTTTTCCCCTTTCATGTTGTTTTAGTTACTTATAGATTTAGAAGTATGAAAAAACATATATATAATACAGATAGATATAGATACACTTTAATAAACATTTTCCAGTAAAAGATATTTTAAAATATAAAAAATGCTGTGTGCCATTAGGCTATTACCCTTTGTGCATTACACTCTTTCTAAGTGTACTTATACACTGATTGAAGTTAATAATTGAATCTTCTGCTTTAATTACATGTGTCAGAAGTAATTTATCAACAGAGAAGTAATTAATCCATGCTTTAATAAGTAATATCTCATATGATGTGTAAAAGAATTTTTAATCCACTTTCTGGTCCTTGGAAATCCCAATGACATTTTAAATGTGATTGAGAACCCTATTTTCTTAAGTTACTCACTACAAGATGTTTTTAGCTCCAGCTTATTAAAAGAAATCAAGAAATTTTGATAAAACTCAGATATGAATTTCTTTCTTCAAAACATAAAGAAAAGTGCATTCTATACCTCTGAATAACCAGCTATTCACATAATTTTCATTAGAGCAATTTTACATGGAAAAACACAAACAATGCTGGTGCTATGGCAGTGTAATAATATGCCACTGGTTTTTGTGGCAGTACAATAGGAAAGCCACTTCTTAAAATTTGAGAAGGCCAATCAAGCTACAGGTTGGTCTGATTCATTAATAAGGTAAATGATGGCATTGCATTGAAGACTTCACTCACAATGAATTCAGTGAAAGCCAAGAAAATGACAAAGTTTAGCATGATTACAGTTTTGTTATCCAACAACAAATAGGGCTTTTATATTTTAGAAGACCGAAAAATTAAGGGTTGCTATAACACACATATGCCTTTAAAATAGGATGGCGTCCTGCTAGGAAATTCAATAGAGTTGGCTAATAACTAACTGCAATGAATAAATCAGGGATAATGAGTAACACTCATTCTGTTGCACAGCTCTGCAAGCCAGAAAATTCATTGCTTAGAATAGCAAACTTCTTGTTTGCTTAAATATTTCAGTGTTACCTTAAAATGAAACCATAGATTTGACTGAAACAGTATTTTGACAGAGTATTTCTAACACGGGCAAAACTATAGAACATTGTTTTATACAATTTGCTTTCAAGAAGTACTTACAAATCATGCAAACAGCTGCAAGCTGCCTCACAATCAGAATCCCTGGTCCTCATGGGGCACTTCAACCACCCTGATATTTTCTGGCAAAGCCGCACAACCAAGCACACATACTCCAGGAGGTTCCTACGGAGTGTTGATGACAACTTCCTGTCACAAGTAGTGATGGAAAAAGGGCCTGGTTGCTTGGGAAGAGCATAGAAACATCTCCAGAGTATATAGGGACAAAACCAGGAAGGTCAAAACCCTTTAGAACTAAACTCCTGCTTTAGCAGAGAAGTTGGACTGGATGATCTTTAGTGGTCCCTTCCAACCCCTACCATTCTGTGATTCTTCCTTGCATTTACTTTTTAAAATGTGATATTGAAATTTAAAGGGCACCCATTGAATGGACATTTATGAAAGAAAGATGGTGATTGAAAACTAAAGTTTTAAAATGCAGATTTCCATTATTTGGTCTTGGAGCTAATGCAAAAATGCAAACACTGTTGTTCTAATATCCTCCTAATTGAGCATACTGAGTTCTGTGTCTAGTTTTTTTCATGGTGTGATAGTCATTAATGTTTTCCAAGTGGTCAGATGACCACTAGCTTATTTTTAAATGCTTACATGACTACTAAACCTTTCATGAAGCTCAGCATTGGCAATTATTTACACCGACAGAGAACTGGAATTCACTATTTTTCATGCACTAATCTTCTTTTTAAAAAATGACAGTCAACAGATACAAGAGCAAATCACAATCAACAGGTAGTAAACTGTCATAATGAAGCATCCTTCCATAGACTAAATTATATAACAAATATGCCATCACAAAAGACCCAAACCAACAACAAACCAAACAGTTTGAGTTGGTTTGAGGTTCTTTTAGTGAATTATTCTATCAGCAGTATCTGAAATTAAGGATTATTCTGGCTCTGACTATTCTTTCGAAAGGGCAATTCTTCTTAAAGTAATGACAATGTACGTGTTGGATGGATACAGAGGTGGATGTGGATATTCTCCTCATCAGGAGTATTAAAGATTGCTCCAAAAATTCACTCAATGGGAAATATTTGTGAAGAAAGATAGCAAATCCTTACAGTAGATGGAAGGAAAAATTTAGCATTGGTTCATCAGAGTGTATTGGGTTTGTGTGGCAAGGTTTTAGTAGCAGGGAAGGCTACATGAGTGGTTTCTGTGAGAAGGTGCTAGAAGCTTCCCAATGCCAGATGGGTACAAGATGGACCTGCTGCTGGCCAAGGGTGAGCTCAGTGGTGACGGTGGTTGAACCTCTGTGATAACACATTTAAGAAGGGGGAAGGGTTACTGCATAAGAACAAATGCAGCTGAGAGAGAGGAGTGAGAATGTGTGAGAGCAACAACTCTGCAGGCATCCAAGTCAGTGGAGAAGGAGAGGATGAGGTCCTCCAGTTCCAGAGCAGACATCCACCTGCAGCCTGGGGAAGACCCCATGCCAGAACAGGTGGATGCCTGAAGGAGGCTGTGACCCTGTGGAAAACCCATGCTGGAGCAGCTCCTGCCACGAGCTATGAACCTACAGAGAGAGGAGACCACGCTGGAGTGGGTTTGCTGACTCTTGGAAGTGACCCAAGTTGTAGCAGTTTTTGTTGATCTGCAGCCCATGGGAATGAATCATGTTGGAAAAGTTCATGCAAGACTGTCTCACATGGGAAGGACTTCATGCTGGAGCTGGGGAGGAGTGTGAGGAAATGTCTCTGAAGAGGAAGAAGTGGAAAAGAGGGGGCGAAGTAGAGAAAATCATGAATAAAGTTAAGCCTGGGAAGGCATGAGTGAGGGAAGGTATTTTTTAAGATTTGGTTTTGTTTCTCATTATCATACTCTGATTGGATTGGTAATAAACTGATTTCCCAAGTTTGGTTTGCCCATGATGGTAATGGCTGAGTGATCTCTCCTTATTCTTATATTGACCCATGAGGTTTTCATTACATCTTTTCTCCCCTGTTCAGCTGATGAGGAGAGTGGTAGAGAGGCTTTGATAGGTATCTGATGCCCAGCCAGGGTCAATCCACCACAGGGATGTAATTAGATAATAGTTTTTGATTTCATCTTTCTCTAGACAACCTGAATTCTTTGTGCAGAGACTACAGGTTTGCTGGCATAGCACCACCCAATTATATTTTACCTATGTGGAAGAGAGCATTCCTCAGTTCTACCCAAGCACAGAGGTCTTTCACCCTGATGCCTTTACTCACCTCCTCTGAAAAACCTCAACATGAGAACTAATCCTTGAATAGTTCACATACTATTTTACCTGCTCTGTTTTACGTATATGAAGTTTTCAGATGCCTGCTATTTGTATTTATTTTCTCCTCTATACACATCTAGTTCTTTCAAAGCTATTTATATCATGCATTTAAATTTATATCTGTTTTATATCAGTAAATTACTCTGACATCACTCCATATTATTACTATTATATCATTAAATTACATTGTTTAGTGGAGTTAGCTTTGCAGCCGCTACCAATTTTTACTTCCTGTCCTCAGTACCAGAAATTACTACAACAAAGAAAACCCCAGACATTTCTTGCAAATATCTAACTTGCTCAGCATTTTTTTCTTGCTGTTGGTGCATTTTGAGCTAATGAGATGTCACTAAGGTACAGCAAATACTAATCGATGCACTTTAATTAACATGTTTTAAGTTAATTAATGCTTTTTTTTTTCTTTCTAGAACTATCTTTTTTGAAACCGTGGTGCCTGTTGTTTAATAGTGTATAAGTGGGTGAATGTACAACCTCTGTAATATCTGAAGTGGAGCTGGAAAGGATCAGCTTGAAGAAAGAACTCGCACTATAGACATAATTGAGTTTAATTAGATCCAAATTATCTGAAGCTGGGAATTATAGCAGAGGAATTCCTCCTGAATTTGTTATTTAGATCTGAGAAAAAGTGTCCTTGAACATCTTCTTAAAATGATCTTATCTCAAATACTGACACAACTACATTGAGATTTCCCACCACAAAAGGTGGTTTCCACATTTGTGAATAGAGAGTTAGTTTTGCACTGAGATCTATAGACTAGACTAGACTAGAATAGAGGATTTACATGTATTTCAAAGAAGATAAAAGAAGATGAAATGACTCTTCATGTAACTCCAATGTGTTTGTGAGAGTTACATCAAGTAAGATGGATAATATGCAGTGCATTTTGTTTCACTGTTAATGGACATTAAAATCCTATGAAAGAAAAAAATCAAGATCATCCAGTCCAACTCCTTCTGCTAAAGCAGGTCTGCCTAGATCAGGTCACTCAGGAATGTGTCCAGGTGAGTTTTGGAAACCTCCATAGAAGGAGACTCCACACTTTCCCTGGGCAGCCTGTGCCAGGGCTCCATCACCATTACAGTAGATAAGTTTTTCCTTAAGTATAAGTCAGTCTATCTTTTCTCCATCCCAAAAAGATCTAAGTTTTTCATCCTTGCCTTTAATGTAATTCAAGACAAACTGTCACAAAGGCTAAAGAACTTTTATTTAGATTTTAAAAAAATGTCTATATGTGGTATCTGATTTTGTATTCTTAATGTACTCTTAAAGAGGAAGGCACAGTTTCTTTCTCTGTGGAAGCGCCATATGGAGTATTTATATAGCATTGTCCAATGTTGATCCCTGTCTTCCCATTACGGACTGGCCTCCTGATGGAATTTGTTCTACTGGTCACAACCCTTTAAACCTGACAATTCTGCCAATTTTTCAGTCCACTTCACTGTTCACTGATCTAGTCTGTACTTCAGTACTCTGTCTATGAAGATGTTATGCAAGTATCAAAAGCCTTGCTAGAGTTCAGATAAACAACATCTACTACCCACTCTTCATCAATGAGCCAATCATCTCATCACAGAAGGCTGTTGGGTTGGTCAGGCTTCATTTTAGTTTTGTAAATCCATGCTGACTATTCCCAACAAACTTCTTAGTTGTGCATTTGGAAACAGCTTCCAGTTGCCACCAATTCACACCAGAAACCTCCTGAATTGCTTATGTGCCACTGTATTTTCCTTCCACCAGACCTACATACCAACAGAAAATTTTCTCTCTAACTAGTTCTGCACATAGGGCTTCCCTCTGCACTTATACCATTGTACTACAAATTTGCTTTCCCACTATCATGTCTCAGCCTTTTTTGTTCCATCGCTTTCCATAGTCCACTCACTGAATAGGCTCTTCTCATCTTTTTTTACCATCTGAGACTTTATGAGATTTATTTCCTATCATCTGGTAAAAACACTGAGTATCATGCAAATTTAGATTTGCACAACTCCATTAGTAAAAAAAAAAAAAAATCCATTAAATTAAAAACACAATTCATTTTTCATAAACTTCTATCTTTGGACATCTTCTCATTAACATTTCTGGACATTTAATGCCTGCCTCTTGTTACTAAGGTTTTTAAAAACTTGAATTATAGAACTCAAAGTTTACCATATTTTCAATTTTTACTGACTAAATCTGAAACTGCACCAAAAAATAGGTTGTGAATGTACTCAAAAAAAGACTTATTTTCGGTAATTCCATGCTTGCTGACAGGTCTTATATTTCCCATACATAAGATTTAGTTTACTGAAAACATCATCAGATTTTTTTCATTATTTCCATTTCTTTGGCAGTAGGTCCAACTAAGAGAAGAATAGGAGTGTATTTCAGGCATATGGCTCTGGATATGAAAGAGATAGTCTACGTCTGCCTGCGTCAGATGGCTGCAGTGGATTAAATGTGATTGATTTAATTTTTCCCCCAGCTGATGGCTCAGCTCCAACAGAAGCACTATGATGTGGTCTTGTATGAAAATAGAGTACACAGCAAGGACTGTGACAAGTCAACACTATCTATTAAATTGCTATGTGTAAATAAAGACCATAGGGAATAAGAGTCCATCTGAAATGGTAATTTTACATGAATAAAAGGTAAAATCAAACAAACAAAGCTAAACATTGATCAATCTTGCTGTATCTACTCACACTTGTACTGGGACTGGCTGAGTTAATTTTTCCCATGGCAGCCCTCACAGTGCTGCGCTTTATATTGGTAGCTAGAGGAGTGTTGATCACACACCAGTGTTTTGGCTACTTCTGAGCAGTGCTTGAACAGCATCAAGACTGTCTCTCCAATGTTTCCCTCAAATCAGTGGGCTTAAGGTGAACAGGATCTTGGGAAGGAACATAGCCAGGACAACTGACCCAAACTGACCAAAAGAGGAGGAGGAGAGGGTATTCATTATTACAATATTTGTCTTTGGGAGCAGCTGGTACATGTACTGAAGTTCCGCTTCCTGGGAAGTGGCTGGACATCAACTGCTGATGGGAAGTTGAGAATAAATCCTTCATTTTCATTTGCTTCCAAATGTAGCCTTTGCTTTTACTTTATTAAACTGCTGTTATCTTAACCTAGGAGGTTTTTTCAGTCTTATTTTCTTCCTCTCCCTGTCCTGTTGAAGAGGAATAAAATGGCTTGTTGGGCACCGGGCAACCAGCCAAGGTCAACTGATCCCAACTGCTGAAAGATCAATAAAGCAGAATTGGGGAAATTGTTCTATGTTTCCCCTGCCTTTCGCTGATTCCCTTTCTTCTTCGTCACCAAATCACCACTTCTTTTGACCCAAGCATTTAAAAGCATAACAGATATAGCCCCAGAAGCTGTCAGTAGTTATGGCACTTCAGTAACCATAAGAATAAAAGGGACGTTCCTCTTAAGAACTTCTGATGGTCCTCAGATCAGGAGCAGCCTACCAGCCTGCTGAAATGTGCAACGTTTTGTTTTACCTAGTGAATACTTCTCTGCAGGGCCTGACCATTTTATCAATTCTTCCTCACTACAGAATTTGTAATTTTTTTTCCTGATGTTTACTTTATGCTCAGGCAGCATATTAACATTCAGCATTCTTGCATCTAACTTTTTATAGCTTTTGAGTTTATTCTCAAGACTCCTTTGTGTCTCAAGTTTGCCTTAGTTTATAAAGTCAAAAATACACTCTTTTTGTCTTGAAGAATATTACTCTGACTGGAAAGCTTCACAGACTATTGTTGGTGAGCAATATTTCTCTGGAAAAGAAAAGCAAAAGAGGTCTGACTTTCTCACCTGTGTCTACATTTCTCTTAGCTTGCAGTTGTGGCTGTCATATATGACTGATGGTTTTAGATACAATCCACATTTAAATGTCTCACCTGAAATGCTTTGAAGTGGTCTGATCACCTCAGAATGTTTCCTAATTCACCTGCTAAAAAGGTTATCCCAAGTAGGAGAATTCAGGGGCCTGTCTCTGAAATACTAACCTATCTAACAGCAGCATTGCAGACTGGATCAGGACTGTGGTCTGGAAGCAAATAGTCTTTTGCTTCCACTTTAGTTTGTAATGTGGAGTGATCTCACTGCACACAAATGGATTCTTCTAGCTGAAACTAAACCAGGAGAGTAGCCCACACTGGTGTTCTTGCCACTGGTGGGCCCTAAACCCATAGGGACAGACCAGAGCTAGTTAGTCTAGGTGAAACTGCCTTGGAAACACACAGACAGTGCAGACTTTGGGTCCTAAAATCTATTTGCTCTTCAAGCATTTCCCATTATGTTGCACTACTTTCTAGCCTTAGCTTGGCTTCTGTTAGCTTCCAGAATCTTAAAGAGCTTGAAGAAGTACCCCTTTTGGCAGGGAGGGGAAGAAAAGTGTAAAACCAAAAGGACGTGTTTGTTCCTGAAGATTTCAGGAACATGCCTTCAGCCATGGTTCCAAAATCACTAACTTGAATCTGAGAAGACCTGGAGCATTTCCCAGCTCCCAGCTATACCTGTGTATTTTGATGACAACCAGCATTCACATCACTGTAAGGCTTAGATGTGTCCTACTAGGCAAAAAGTGCCTTCTACGTGCCACCTCATTTGCATGACTAGCAGCATCAGCACTGGAGGACACACACAGCCTTTAGACACTCTGTCTTGAAAAGACATAGCCTTTGAAGACATGTATACATTTCCCACTGACACCAGCATATTAACATTTCACTACAGTTATCTTGACGTGCTGTCTGCAGTGATTAACCATGTTTCCCACGTAGGTATTTAGCATGTTGTTAAATACAGCAGCAGCTCTACTGCTGACATTACTGGTGCTGCTCAGACGTCAATGAGAACAGAAAACTCCCTCTTAAATCATACCCCCAAGTAGTCCTTGAGGTTTTTCAGAGCACAATGCCATTCCTTTGCACAATGTAGTTTCTTTTCTCAATGCAATGTAACTATCACTCTGTGGGACAAGCGATTGTTCCAGAGATAGGACTGATCTGCTGCACATCTAGCCCAAGGAATTATCCCTTCCTCTGCAGAGGCTTATTTTCTTCTCTGGACATTCCTATTTCAGTATTTGATGGCAATAAAAATAATGTTTGTTATGTTGTCAACTGTAAGGTCAACATTCAGAAGTGGTATAAATTATCCTGCTGTAAATCAGTCCAAGTGAGTGTCAGATGTGTTTTGATAGAAATTGCATGTTAGAGAAGCAAAATGGCAGGACTGAAGAAAAGGAATCAAGCGAAGTAAGATAAGGGAGCTGTTACACCAGAGAAGATCAGGGTGTAAATCATTGAATAAAGATGATAATACATAGTTAGAGAGTTATATATCTCCTTTGCAATCATTTGATTGTTAATAAAGAAATAGATGGTCATTACCAAGTTTGACCTTTTCCCCATCCAAATTTTCTTCATATTCTTTCAGCGACAAAATTTTAACCACTTAGAAAGCTCCTTATTTTGTATCTCCACTGCTGAACCCTGTGTATTAAATAGTAGCTTTCTAATATTCTTTAAAAAAAATACATGCTAGTTTATGTCTGTATTCTAATGTACCTGTGTTCCTATACAAAAGAGAATTATAAAATAAAGGGTTTTTTTCCAAAATACATCAAAACAGGAGTAGCTGATATAAGTAGATTTTCTCTGGAAAGTGTGCACCAGAGCTACCTTTTGATCCCACTTCCTCAGTAACATTAGACTAATCAGGACTGAGAGAGCTATTTGTACATATGTTTTTCACTGTGTAGAATAATCCAAAAGTGCAGGTAAGAAAAGCAGAGGAGCTCTGAATGTCACATTAGACTGAATATTCAAATTAAAATCTGCACCATAGCTTTGCCTTTTTTTCTCTGAATCTTCCAAGTGAGAATGTTCTCTGGAACAGTTTAATTAAAATTTAGAGCCATATGTGTGCACATGTTTGGATATGTCATTTAGATACCCAGCTGTCGGCATTTGGTACCCAAGGTTTCCAGTGGTGATTGTGTGTGCTTTGAAAGGGAAAAAAACATTCCTACCTTTAGCACCTCCTAGCACATATTTAGCTTAGCTCAGTACCCCAGCCCTGGCAGCATAGGGTGTTTATTTTCTCCAATGCAATTCTATCAAATTCTGATTAACAGTGAAATCCTGAGGAAAAGCACTAAAAAATCTAAATGAATGTTTTACAGAACTTATAATTTTTTTTTTTTCATCAAAGAGAGCTCATTAGAAGGTCACTTTATGCATAGGGCTATGGGCTTGATTTCCCATGAGAGATCATATAGACTACTTCTCTCTTGAACATAAATAGGAAACCTTGACACTACACAGGTTTACACATTTTAATCAAGTAAAGATGAAAGGAATAAATCTTGTTTGAATATTATCATATTTGTCACAGAAATTATATTATACATAGAAATGTATTATACATATATATATTATACATATAAATATATTATATTTTAACTAAAATTAATGTCCATGATCAGATTTAGTTGTAGACTTTCATGAAGGAAAGTTGCTAGCACTTTCCAAGTGTCTTTTCTGAGGGTTTCCTTGCTTCAGAAGTCATTTTATCAATACTAAACACAACATTGTGCAGGGAATTTCAATAGGAAGATTTCCTCGTTGATGTAATTTATATTGACAAGCATACCTCATGCCATTTACAAAAACAGAATTTATTGACCTTATCAAGCATCATGACAATCATAATTTTCTGTTATTGTACTAACTCATGCTGGAGAAGGTGGGTTTACTAATATGCTTGCAGACACATTGATATAAAACTCACGTAGTCACTGAGCTTCCAATTTGTTCATACAAATAAACAACAATAAAAAAGACATAGCATATTTTATACCCAGACTTTATGGGTAATTTTGGAATCCCAGGCTTCACTAAAGGCTCCTTGAAGTACAAAGGATTTTTTCATTCTACCTGTAAAAGTTGCAGATAGAGGTTTCGTTGTCTCATTTGACTTCATATCTTTATTGAAATGCTTTTAGATGAGTGCAATTCACTGTTTTAACCAGGAAAGAAAGTGATAAAACTTCTGCTGCCTTTAAATTTCTATTGACTATCAGGAAGTAGATAACCAAACACAAAATTCTGGTGAAAAATGTCTTCTACTGCAGACATGACCAAGGACATGAGTGGTGATTTAGCTCTGACTGGGTGCCAAATGCCCATCAAGTCGTAATATCACTTCCCTCCTAAACTGGACAGGGGAGAGAGAAATAGAATGAGAGGTTTGTGAGTCAAGATAAGGACAGAGAGATCACTCAGCAATTAATGTCACTGGCAAAACAGACTCAACTCGGGGAGAAAAGGTTTAGTTTATTAATGAACAATCAAAACAGAGCAGTGAAATGAGAAATAAAATTTTAAAACACCTCCCCGCACCCCTCCCTTTTCCCTGGACTCTCCCTCCTTCCCCCCCATCAGTGCAGGGGATGGGGGATGAGGGTCATGCTCAGTTCATTACAGATGGACCTTGCTGCTGCTTCTTCCCAGGGAGAGGCCTCCTCACACTTCCTTCTGCTACAGCGCATAGTCTCTCCCATGGGAGACAGTCCCTCATGAACTTCTCCAGCATGGATCCTTCTCATGGGCTACAGTTCCTCATGAGAAAGATCCAGCATGGATCCTCCCCCTCCTTCTCTACTAACCTTGGTGTCTGTGGAGATTTTGTTCTCACATTCTCAGTCCCTGTTGCTGCTGCTGTTTAGCATCTGCACAGCAACTTTTTTCCCTTCTCAAATACATTAATCACAGAGGCATTACCTCTATCACTAATTGTCCAGGCCCTGGTTAGCTGTGAGTTCTTAGAATTGACTGGCATTAGCCTTATCAGCTACAGGGGAAGATTCTGGCACATCTTTGTTTAAAGAAGACATCCCTGTAGCTCCCCCCACTACCAAAAACCTGGCCCAGGCAAAACCACCATAAGATGACTGTGGGTTTTTCATTCCTCCAGCATGGGAACTGCTTCATCAGAGAACACTGGAGAACCAGAGATACAGGGAGCTTCAGGATCCGGGGTACTTCCACATATGAACTTGTTAAGAAGTCTGTTTTGGTCATCTTTATTTTTTTCCTCTGATAATACCTAGTCAGTTCAAGTGGCCACAACCAGTGGGTGCTGAATGTTATACTGAAATGTACCAGAGTGGGGAGAAATTGCTCTAAAATTTGCTTTGAAGTTGCTAAGGAAACCATCTGCCTCCTATCATATTAGTTCAGTGTACCTTTATATTACAGCTTTAGCTTCCAGGTATCTATACAAAGGACTTCTCAGGTTCAAGGGAAGAAATGAAGAGAAAGAAGAAAAGGTTTACCTACGACAAGCATAGAAATGGTAATTCCTTCTAGGTGAGTTCAAAGACTAAACTGTGGTGTGAATCATGGGCCACTATCTTGGGATTAGATACCAATTGTTTGACCTATGCTTTTAGTTCCAGCTCCCACAAAAACAATTGTGAGCTGAGTCTGGAAGATTTTTTTTCTTCTCTGCTGACAATCAAGGAGATTTATGTTTCAACATTTAGTAAGAGTTCATTGCTTTACAGTTCCACCTCTTCAAACTTCTGGCTGGATTTTGACCACTGGAGATAATGGGTTAACTTCTAGAGTCCATTGAGTTTCTCTCTAAGAGAAGTGCTAGGAAAAGGAGAATTTAAGAGCCATCTCAAGCTCTTTTGATAAACTACAAGCTTGCTTTAGCTGAAGAACTTGACCCTTTTGGAGGCATCTACACCATAGAATCATAGAAACATTATGGTTGGAAAAGACTTTTAAGATCATTGAGTCTAACCACCAACCCATTGAGTCTAACACTGCCAAGCCCATCATTCAACCATGGCCCTTAGCTTCTCATCTATGTGTTTTTTAAATATCTCTAGGGATGATGACTCCACCATCTCCCTGGACAGCCCATTCAAATGCATAATAACCCGCTCAGTAAAAAAGTTCTTCCTAATGTTTAATCTAAACATCTCCTAGCAGAACTTAAGGCCCTTTTCCTCTTGTCATAGAATCATAGAATGGTAGAGACCACCTAGTCCAACCCCCCTGCAGGTCCACCTAGATCAGGTTGCACAGGAATGCATCCAGGTGGGTCTTGAAGACCTCCAAGGAAGGAGACTCCACAGTTTCCCTGGGCAGCCTGTGCCAGGGCTCCTTCACTTGAACAGTAAAATAGTTTTGTCTTATGTTTACATGGAACTTTTTGTCTTCCAGCTTCATCCCGTTACCCCTTGTCCTGTTGCTAGATACTGTAGAAAAAAGGGATGTCCCAACCTCCTGACACTCACCATTTAGATATTTGTCAATATTAATGAGATCTCTTCTCAGTCTCATCTTCTCTAGACTAAACAGCCCCAGTTCCCTCACTCTTTCCTCATAAGGAAGATGTTCCAGTCCCCTGATCATCTTGGTGGCCCTGCACTGGACTCTCTCCAGAAGTTCTCTGTCCCTCTTGAGCTGGGGAGTTCAGAACTGGACACAGGACTCCAGACCAGGCCTTACTAGGGCAGAGTAGAGGGGGAGCAGAACCTCCCTCGACCTGCTGGCCATACTTTTCTTGATGCATCCCAGGATGCCATTGGCCTTCTTGGCCGCGAGGAAACATTTCTGGCTCATGTTCAGATTATTATCAACCAAGACTCCCAGATCTCTCTCTGCAGAGCTGGTCTCCAGCAGGTCAATCCCCAGCCTACACCGGTGCATAGGGTTTTTCTTTCTGAGGTGTAGGACTCTGCACTTGTCCTTGTTGAACCTCATGAGGTTCCTCTCTCCCCAACTAAATGGCAGTATCATTGTCCTGTCATTCATTACTGGAGAGAAGAGGATGACACACACCTCACTACAACTCCCCTTCAGATAGTTGTAGAGAGTGATCATATCTCCTCTCAGCCTCCTCTTCTCTAGGCTAAACATCCCCAGCCCCTTAGCTGTTTCTCAGAAGACTTCTCCAGATCCTTCACCAGGTTCTTTGCCTGTCTCTGGACACACTCCAGCACCTCAATGTCCTTCTTGTAGTGAGGGGCCCAAACACAGCACTGAAGGTGCAGCCTCAGCAGTGCCGAGTACAGGGGGAAGATCACTTCACTGGTCCCGTTGGCCACACTATTTCTGATAAAAGCCAGGATGCCATTGGCCTTCTTTGCCACTTGGGCACACTGCTGGCTCATGTTCATCCAGCTGTTGATTAACACCCCCAGGTCTTTCTCCACAAGATAGCTTTCCAGTCACTCTGCCCCAAGCCTGTAGTGTTCCATGCAGTTGTTGTGGCCCAAACGCAGGACCCAGCACTTGGCCTTGTTGAACCTCATACAATTCGCCTCAGCCCATTGCTTCAGCCTGTCCAGGTCTCTCTGAAGAGTCTTCCTGCCCTAAAGCAGGTCTACACACCTGCCCAGCTTGGTGTCACCTGTGAATTTACTTGAGGGTGCACTTGATCCCCTCATCCAGATCGTTGATAAAGATGTTAAACAGAACAGGCCTCAACACTGAGCCCTTGGGAACACCAGTGGTGACCAGCCAAAAGCTGGATTTAACTCCCTTCCCCACCACTCTCTGGGCCTGGCCATCCAGACAGTTCTCCATCCAATGCAGAGTGGGTCCATCCAAGCCATGGGCAGTCACTTTCTTCAGAAGGATGCTGTGGAAGACTGCATCAAAGGCCAAACAGAAAAAAAGAGGCTTTTAAAATTCACCAAGAAAGCTCAGGTCTGGAAAAGCTTACTTCCTATCAGATGCTGATCCCTCAGCCCTGGTTGTACAGACCAGTAAAAGGAAATTTTAATTTATTTATTATAGTAGAACTGTCTCGAACACTTGTTACAGTGTTATACAGGAGGGAAGAATGATTCATATGATGAATTTGTCCCATGAAAAACATCTCTCATCTCTTGATCTGTGTTCAGCAGCAGTGAAAATAAACCAGTCTTAGCCTTTGTTGTTTATATGTTAGTCTAATAAATGTTCACAGCCTCTGTTTTTTTTTTCCCTCCCAAGACTTGAATTATGGTGCCACAACATCATAACTTGTCAGGATATTGAAGTGTTTAGTTCAGTGGCTTGCAAACATTAACTACTCCAACTATTTAAGATTCCTAGCTCCTATTATAAATAACTCTTTAGCTTGGAGAAGAGGAGACTGACGGGTGATCTTATTAATGTTTACAAATACATAAAGAGTGAGTGTCAAAAGGATGAAGCCAGGCTGTTCTCAATGATGTCCAATGATAGGACAGGAGGCAACAGGTACAAGCTGGAACATAAGAGGTTGCAAAGAAACACAAGGAAGAATTTCTTCACTGTGAGGGTGATGGAGCACTGGCACAGGCTGCCCAGATGGGTTGTGGACTCTCCTCCGGAGACATCTGGATGATTTCCTGTGTGACCTACTCTAGGTGGTCCTGCTCTGGCAGGGGAGTTGGACTAGATGATCTCTCAAGGTCCTTTCCAGTCCTTGAGATTTTGTGGTTCTATGATTCTGTAATACATGACTATTTCTGGTTTTAGTGGTAGCCAGGAATGTTAAGCAAGGACTACTGTACTAGAAAAAAAAAAAGAGCTATGGTACTAGATATCAAAGGAAAAAGCCACACTGATGGTCCTGCCATCTAGAGTGCTGAAAAATGGTAGTATCACACAGATGAATAAAATGATAAATGCTGGACAGATGGTGAAAAGGTTTGCATAATCAGTCACAAGAGAGAATACAGTTGTCACGTTCTACAGTAGTTCATTCCCTCTAGGAAATTCTGCTTCATATTGCTGAGTCCTGTCTTTCAGTGATGCAGGTTATAACTGCAGACTTGTAGAAATGCTAGATACAACTTCTCTGTTATTTCACAGGGGGTTTAGTTCTGATGCAGCTTCATTCATTACAAACATGTTGGGTTTTGTTCGTCCTTCTGTCTCCCTCTCACACATAAAATGATTCTCACTTCTACAACTTAAAAGTACAAAGTTGACTCCATCCAAAGAAAGATGCAAGTGTTTTCCCAGGGTTGTTTTTCTTCAAAAGTGACATAAGCAACAAAGAAAGGTAAAGAGCAAGTATATACAGAAGTAGTCCCAAAGGCTTCTGATCTTCTTTCCTGAAATCAAAGTAGTGATTCTTTGCTAAAGGTGAAGGTTGTTCCTGCCAACCCACAGCAGATGTCATGATATGCACTGTTAATGTCCAGCTAAATTAAAAATCAGTGACTCGAGCACAAGTATATTTTCAGGCCCAGCCTACACTGAAGTCTAGAGAAGCTGTTCAGCTGCAGTGGAGACAGAAACTTTCCACAGGTTGACAGATATTCTCTGAGAAACACTAAAAGAGAAACTATGCTACCCATTAATGTGTACAAAAACAAACACTCCTCTGGACATTGTGTAGAAAATTCATTCTCAGTCTGTCCACCAGATATCCCACCTGCCTCCATTGTATTATCACTTGCCTGTCAGGCAAACAAGACAATCCAGGGTCCATTCTCACTTTGCCCTAAAGATACATGCCACAGGGCTACCTAGGATTTGTAGACATCTAGAACTTTATACATTGTGGTAAGGGAGTAGTTACTGGTACAGGTACCAAGGATTTATGGCTCTGTGTTTGGGAGCATGCTAAGATGTAGATGAAGATTTGTCTGGACAGTTCAGTGGTAGCACTGAAGTTAGTTCCTAATCTGAACTTGTTTATTTATAGTTATACACAGTTTCTGGAATGCTAATTGTTAAAAACAATGTTAAAGCAATAACTGAACATTTGCAATTCCAATGCAGACATTAAGGCTGGGAGAGGCCACTTTTTATGCTTCCTGTTGTTTGCTTCAGGGCCCACAGCACCGCTACTCTGAGATTTTTGTCAAATGAGTTTGACTAAAGATCACTTTCAGCACAAAAGACTTTGAGTGATATGAATCATGATCACCAAGAAGCTCCTTTCATAACATTATATTAAATTAAACAAAGGAGAACAATGAACTAGATTAGACTTTGGGGACTACAGAATCCAGTCTCCTGTTTTTGCAGATGAGTATTTAGATGAGCTATTCTGCCTTAATATAAACTAGCAAAGAGATAGGCTGCAAGTTCCAACAAAAAAGATAACTTTTAGGAATTAAAAAAAGGAATATATAAAGAAAAAAATCTCAGTAACAATAATAATACAGTTGGAACTGTTATCTACATGTTTCTATGTGCATTTACAGCATCCCTTTTCATCCCTCTGACTCATAGGTTGGTGGCTTCAGTCTGGTGGGGGTGGAAGAGGTTCAGCAAGTTGTCAGCATATGAGTCCTTCACGAGGAGGATTGATGATGGTTTCTCTTTCTTCAGTCTAGGATTCACTTGCAGTCATTTTCATATAATTGTTAATTCAACTATACACTTTCTTTTCTTTCATTGGTCTGCAATGCCATGTTAAATATGAATTTTCTGTACCTGGAGCATTTTAATTATGTTAGGTATATGTTCTTTGTTACCTCTAAATCAGGTCTACATCCACATTTCTTTAAATAACCATTAGTGAGAGACTACTGCACTAGAGCCATGGGCCTCTAGTACAAACCCTGTACCCCACTTCTTATCATCTCACACTTATAACCCTCTCCACTGTATCCTGCAAACATATTTTTCCAGATCTCTGTTATCTGACAGACTGGAATTTCTCCACACCACGTTATCAAGTCACAACTGTAAATATGTCATTCTATGCAGACTGCCTACTTGCTACTAACATCTATATAAAAAGTATAATTGTATCATACATGGATAAGAAACAATAAAACATGTTAGATGTGACTGGCTGATCATTAGAAAAATTGTTGTTGTGATTAAATGAAATCAAGGAGGCAGGTCAAGAAAAGCTCAGACAAAGCCTTACCAACTCAGTACAAATCCTGTGGCCTGTTACTAGTAAGGACAGCATTGTATTATCAGCCTACAAGGTTACAGGTGACACAATATGTTGGGTCTCTGAGCTTTTATTTATTTGGCACTTTATATAATTGCATTGTTCTCTTCTTCATCTGTTATTTTTTCATCTGGTTTTTTCCCCTTGATCTAATTGGGTTTTTTATCTTTATGGCATTTTAGCTTTACGTATGTATAGATATAAAACAAGTACCTGAGTAACGGAACAGTATTTATAAGTGAGACTAAATGAATCCATTGCCAATGAAAGAGTTACACTGGGAAAGAATTTTGTTGCAGAGGCTTTAATTTCCAAAGAATTTATTTCATATTAAGTTGCATTAGAATTAATATTAAAATGAAAATGAAGCAATGGATCTTGTAGAAAGATCTAGGAGAGGGGAAATTGAATTAAGAACAAATTAGTTGGTCCAGTTTTGATGAACAAATGGACTTAATGTGATGAGCAAAGATCAGAGGCTTAATTCAGTGCTCTCATTTGAGATTTCGAGAAAGGCTTTAAGCTACGTTACATGCAAGTCAATCCAATCTGCTTATGAAAAAAAGGTTATCCCATTCTGTTTCCCTGAAGGAATGGATTGTGAAATTGTTCTGCGTATATGTACATTTCAAACACAAAACTTAAGTGGAGAATAGAATATATAAATAAGCAATTTATCTGGGTTTAGGTGCTTAGGTATGCTTGTTTATATGAGGAAGAAGAGCAGAGAGGATGAGTAGAGAAACTTTGTCTCTCCTTTCAAGTCTTTGACCTGAAGGGGTGAGAATCCACTCCTTGTGGGCATGTCAGGAGGAAATAGGAAGAGAAACAGATCTGTTGAGTTTAGATTATGGCAATTTGCCCCTCATTTGTTGCTCTTAGCACTGACTGATAATCACCTCAAGGTTCAGTACTTTCTATTACCTGCAATAAAAATGTTACTATTCAAGTTATCCCTGCACACTTAGAATAAAGCCCAAAAGAACTCAAATAGTTTCTACTCTAAAATAGACAGATAGACAGACAAATAAGATGTAATATATCTTTACCAGACTGTCTTAGTTCATAGTTATAATAGAATTATAGAATCATAGAATGGTAGGGGTTGGAAGGGACCTTTAGAGATCATCTAGTCCAACCCTCCTGACAGAAGCAGGTTCACCTAGATCAAGTCACATAGGAACATGTCCAGGTGGGCCTTGAAGACCTCCAAGGAGACTCCACAAGCCCCTCTGGGCAGCCTGTGCCACTGCTCTATCACCCTCACAGTAAAATGTTTTTTTCTTAAACATAAGTGGAACTTTTTGTGTTCTAGCTTCATCCCATTACCCCGTCTCAACCTCCTGGCATCCACCATTTAGATACTTGTTAATGTTAATAAGATCTCCCCTCAGTCTCCTCTTTTCTAGACTAAACAGACGAAGTTCCCGCAGCCTTTCCTCATATGAAAGAAGACATATGTGAAGACATAGATTCCGTATTGAAATATGGATGTGCTCTAAAAAGTGTCTCCTATTAGACAGTAAGCTCTTCATCAGCCTTATCCTTGTATTAGTTCACATTTGTTCAAATAAATAGTCAGAATCTCAATTTTATTACCACTGTCAGACTAGGCTGTGGTCTTGTGTTTTCATAGTGATCCACTGGTCGTAGATTCATTTTATTGTAGAGGGCAACCAGATTGTTTAGGCATGATTTACCCTTGACAAATCCATGCTCACTCTTTCCAGTTATCTTCTTTTCTTCCATTTGTCCATCAATGTCCTCCAGGAGGGCTCACTGATTTTCTCATGGACTGAAGTGAGACAAACCAATCTGTATTTTCTGAAGTTGGTTTGTTGGTCTGTTCAGAATAAAGTGTAACATTTGCCTTTCTATAGCTATCGAGGAACCTTCTCTCTCTATGACCTTTCAGAGATGATAGAGAGTAGCCTTGCAAGTACTTTATCAGCTCACTCAGCCCCTTTGGATGCAGCAAGTCCTTGCAAGCATTTCTGACTCAGACCTCGTCTGCTTCTGGTCATTTTCCTCCATCCTGAACCCCTTGAAAGGAGGCCTTGGAGAAGCTTTAGCAAAGAAAACACTACTTCAGCTTTCAAAAGATGTTCAAGGGTCTACTGCAAGGTGGTTGTGTGCTCCACTACAAATTCTTGTCAGTTAGGAAATGATCAGTAAACATCTTTTCAAGACAATGAACTTTGCATTAAGCTAGTTCATGGATGCAAATTGTATAGATTTTACAATGCCTGAGCACTACACCTGACAGAAGAATAGATAACAAGTGTGAAAGAAGCATTGGAAAGTCCAGATATATCATTCAGTTTCATCTGTTTTCTTGGACACACATTTTGTAGCAAAGGAAATCACAGAATCATATAATCACAGGGGTTGAAATTGAAAGGCCTCCCTGGAGATGATCTAGTCTAATGATCTTGCTCAAAGTATGGTCAATTAGAGCAGGTTGCTCAGGGCTATGTCCAGTCAGTTTTTGAATGTGTCCAAGAATGGACACCCCACATCTGTGGAAAGCCTGTTTTACTGTTTGATTACACTTGGAGTAAAAAGTTTTTTCTTACATATAAATGAAGAAACGCAGGTTGAACTACCTTTAGTCTTACTCAGGATTCTTGTTAGCTAACTTTGTGAGTTGAACATCTATTTAAGATTCATTTGATCTACTATGGAATAGAATGAATCTTCTTTCAGATATCCTTCTTTCTGTTGATTATAGAGTGGAATAGATAAATGAGTTTAAGCATCTAATTCACATGACAGGAATTCTACCAATGCTCGGTCTTCTTCCACAGCACCACATTAAGTCAGAAATGTAAAAGAATAAATACTCAAACAAACAAACAAAATATTCCACTACTTTTTTGCTAGCAGACTTGGATGAAAAGAGAAATTTCCAGTATCTAGGATTCAAAATATACAAGTATTCTGTTTTCCCCTTTGCTTTGCTATCCTTTGCTTATCCTCTCTACTCGTGGAAACCATCTTTATGGGAGTCTTTGTGCTATGGGAATACAATATCTTATTTCTCTCCATTGGCAACCTCTGTAGCAGTTGTCTGATGTCAGATTTAAACTAGTAAAGTCATCACATGAAAACCAAGCACCAACAAGTTTTGTGAGAATCAACAGATGGTTGTTAATAACTAGAGCAGAATTCAGTGTTTATCCATTTCAAGAGATAGTTGACAAGGTCAAAATCATAGAATCATAGAATGGTAGAGGTTAGAAAGGACCTTTAGAGACCATCTAGTCCCCCTGAAGAATCAGGTCCACCTGGATCAGGTTGCACAGGAACGCATCCAGGCAAGTTTTGAAAACCTGCAGAGAAGGAAACTCCACAACTTCCCCAGGCAGCCTGTGCCAGGGCTCCCTCACCCTCACAATAAAGAAGTTTCTCCTACGTTTAAATGGAACTTTTTGTGTTCAACCTTTTGTCCATTATACCTTGTCCTGTAGCTAGATACAATAGAAAAAAGGGATGTCCCAAGCTCCTGACAGCCACCATTTAGAAATTTGTAAATATTAATGAGATCCCATCTCAGTCTCCTCCAGAATAAACAGCTCCAGTTCCCACAGCCTTTCCTCATAAGGAAGATGCTCCAGTCCCCTGAAGATCTTGGTGGCCCTGTGCTGGACTCTGTCCAGAAGTTCTCTGTCCCTCTTGAGCCGGGAAGCCCAGAACTGGACACAATACACCAGATGAGGTACACATGTCACAGAATCAGTTGGTCTATGAGTGTGTTATAGAAAACAGTCAAGATAAAAAGCGTCCACTGCTTTCCCTTCTATCCACGAAGCTAATCTTTTTTACCTTAGACGATGACTATATTGCTAAGGCCTAATTTCTCTTGGGTCTCCATGATGACTGCTCCCAATCATCTTCCTGTCTTACATATGTTTGGAAACAGTTTCCAGGATTATTCCAGGATTGAGATGAGGATGGTCAGTCTCTAGTTCCTGGGATTTTCTTTCTTGCTTTCTTGAAGCTAGGAGTGTCATTTGCTTTCTACCCATCCCCTAAAACTTAACCTGATCACCAGAACCTTTCAGAGATAATTGAAAGCAGCCTGACAATCACATCAGTCAGCTCTGATAGCACTGTTGGGTGCATCCTGTGGGGTCCCAGTGACTTGCATATATCCACTTTCATTTAAATGTTTCCCAGTATGATCCCTTGCCCATTGGTTTCAGGGGTCTGGAATTCCTGAAGGTAAATCTTGCCAGGAAAGACCAAAGCAAAGAATGTGTTGACTGCTTTGTCATTTTCCATGTCCTTTGATATCAAGTCCTCTGCCCCATTCAGGTGCAGGCTCACATTTTCCCTCATCTTCCTTTTCCTCCTGAGGTACCTGTATAAACTTTTCTAGTTGACCCTCAAGTCCCTCAGAGTTTCAATTCCAGGTGGGCTTAGGCATTCCAAATCTTATGGTCAGGGTCTCTGTGTGCCTTTTGGATCACTTCTTCCTACTTCTACATCTTGCATGCTTTCTTTTTTGTATTTGTGTTTTGTCAAGAGATCACTGTTCATACAGGCAGACCCACTGCTGCCTTTACTTGACTTTTGTACACATTGGAATGAACCAAACCTAAGCCTGGAGAAAGTAATCTTTAATAATCAACCACCTATTCAGGATTGTCTTCTTCTTAGGGTCTTATCCCATGAGATTCTTATGAACAAATCCCCAAATGGAACAAAGTCTGCTCTCCTGAAGTCCAGAGTGGTGATCCTGCTATTTGCATTGTTTCTTCATCTCAGAATCCTAAACTCCATCACTTATGGTCTTTGCAGCCAAGGCTTCCTCAAACCTTGAAACTCCTGATTAATCTTGCCTTGTTTGTGAGCATGAGATCTGTCTCCTTTCATTGACTCCTCAACCACCCGTGTCAGGAAGTTGTCATCAACATTTTCCAGCAATTTCCTAGGTTACTTATGCTGTGTTTTACCTCCAGAAGATAAAAGGGTTTTTAAAGTGCACCATGAGGACCAGGCCCCAAAAACATGAGGCCTCATCTACTTCTTGTTCTGGCAGTCCATAGTGGATTTCCACTGCACCATCAACCATGTTACTTTGCCCTCTAAACCTGACCCATTAATACACTTATCATCTGTCCCAGACTGTGCCCATTCTTCTAGTGTTGATGCATGGGAAATTCTTTTAACATTAATGTACTATTACAGCTAAAATCCAAATTTGTTCTCCACCACAGAGTCAGACACAGCTACTATTTGGATGGGAAGGGGAAAGAAAAGCTGTATAGAAGAGTAACTTCTACCTTACAGTATGACTGATGTGCACAAATTGAAATTGTTATAAAAAGGGAGTATGGTGGGATGTTAGGATTCTACTTTAAGTTCATATTCACTTTGAAGGGGACAAATCTGACAGCTCCTTTATATCAAGTTCTCACTGTCATCTCAATTGATATCACAGTACCATGTACAAAGAGCTATACAGTCTCCCTCTAGCCTGACATCTGAAATATTAACTCACAGACAATATATTACAGAATTAAATAAACTCTCCTCTGCCTCTTACACTTAGAGCATGCAGACTGCAAGTGCCTCCCAGACTTGCAAATAGCTTAGCTAAGAAAAGCTTCAAAAAGCATCTTATAAAACTGGTCTATTGGTCATTTGTCTCATTTCCCTATGAAAAGTAGGTATACCAATTTCCCTATCATTTTTCTGAATGAGATGATCATGACATAATCAGGAAAGGCTGGATTTGAAATATTTTGCAAGAAAAACTTAACTGAGTCACAGCTGAACCAGTCACCAAGATAAATAAGGCTTTGTTAACTGAGGATACGTTAGCTAAGATGCCATAATACTCTTGGCCATAAGGATATAGTGAGGCACAAAACTTGTCTCAAATGTGTACAGAAACATTAAGTTCATCATACTCTGAAGACTACTGCCAGACTGATGCTACAATAAAGTTTCCGCCTTCTCTTTTCTGGACTGCCAGCTCTGCTTGCAGCTGTCAAATCTAAAACCAGCTCTCCTCATTGTTGGTAAAAGCTGCACTGGTTTGAGTAGGAATACTCAAATGAAGGCTGCTTGTAAGAACAAAGTTTCAGAAAAACAGATTTTTGCTTTAAAATAGGGAGTGTATCTCTACTTTCAGAAAAATATTTTCTACATTTGTGACATTTGACAAATTAGACAATTTTGCTATCAGAACTATGCTTTTGTCTTTGTTTCTTTTAATTTCTAATGTTTATTTTCATTTGGATCTACAGCTTATTTTCACCTAAGAGACATTACATTCAAGATGGTTGAACAGGACCTAGGCTTGTCTAGCTTGATGGTTGGTGTGTCATCATCCCCCTCAACCTCTATTCCTCCTGCAGTACTGCAGCCATTCTTCCCAGTAGTTACGTGCATCTAACAAAAAACTGAACTCAGAGAGTCATAATTTCCTAGGGACTTGGCAATCTAGTCATGTCTGATCAGGTTTACCGAGCTCTTTGCAAGATAAATATATAAATCTGATTATGCACTCGTGTAATACCTAGGAAAATGTTCCCGTGTTTCAGCCAAAGTCCAATAGCATATTTGACAATGTTATTTCTGCAAATGTGTAATACAATGTATTTTTTCAGGCATTTGAGCAGTAATATCCACTACAGTGTTCTTCAGAGTTTTACAAGGTTGCACTTTTTCTTTGCTGTTGTTTTTGTTGTCTTATATTGAATTGTCCTTAACTATAGTAGACATGTTACATCATATTACCAACATTTCACATTATTATCTAATAAACAGCCAAAAAAGAAATGTCAGCAGGATTATTATACTTTCACTGTGCCAGTGAGGAACAATTACACTGCAATCCAATAAAAAAGAATTGCTGCAATGAGAATTGAAAATACAAGGTGGTAGTCTAGAAAAAAAAAAGAAAACAACTAAAGCTGTATTGCTTTTATGCAGATAGTGCAGATATTGTTTTTTAAAATATAGTGGAAATTTCTAGTTTTCTAAAAAAAAACAAAAAACCCTTAAAAAAATAGATTAGCTGCATCACAGATCTGAGAGGAAGTTAAATCTGTAAGCAAAGTTCACCTCCAGGAAATAGCTGTTGCCATTCAAATTCATACACTTCTGCTTTTGGGACAAGCAAAGTGAGCCATGTGGGTAGATGAAGGAAAAAAGAGACCAGGGAACAGAACAGTAAGAATAAAGTTAAAAAGCAAAACAGTAAAAGAAGTGACTGAATGCTCAACAACTGGAAGCAGAAAGGATGAGACTAAGAAATGAGTAAAGACAGACAGGATTTATTCACCTATGGAAGAAGAACTCTGGTGGAAGAACTGAGACAAAGCAAGACCTTTACACAAATGTACACATGTTTTTTCTTAACTCTTCATTTTTGCAGATATACAGATCTACTTCCAGTGCTGGTTTATGTAGGGTGATAGCTGTTTGAAACTAGGACTCTTGTAATGACGACAAAAATTGCTGAGCACAACAGTTTCCATTTCCTGCCTGAGGCTCTCTTATTTGTTACCAAAATAAACTCCTTTACTTATGCTCAGAGTATACTGCAGGGAAAAGAGAGTTTTAGAATATTTTATGTCAGCATGTCTATTTTGTAAATAATTGTCACACATATTGCATATTTAACTTTCGATTTCAGGCTATGGAGAGTTGGTTGGTGCAGATATGGATTCTGGAGTGCAGTTAGTCTTCTCTAAAAGCAAACACCTACATATGGGCAGGTAAGTAGTTTTCTATACTCAGTTGACTGATGTAATTAAATCTCTTTTGCTTATAACAGTAGGTTAGATGCCTGGCTCAGAGGTTAAAGCTGTTAATAGCAGTCTTCACATTGCTCAATTCCTCATCTAAAAAAGCAAACAAAAAAAGAAACCAATATGATTTTTTTTATTATCTAAGAATTTCAAAATAAAATCAAAACACAGATCTCTAATTGCTGACTAACAGTAAGGACTTGTGGTAAAAGAAGGGCAAGGGGAAAATGAACTGGGAAAAGAAAGACCTCTCTAGATCCAAGGCTACTAGCAGACTCAGTAAGGCAAAATCATCCTTCTTTATGGATTTGGGGTTTTACAATAATTTTAATGATTCCAATAATTTAATTTCAATAATTCCATCTTTGTATGTGTCTCCTAACCAGGACCTGATGTGAAGCTGTCAATACCACAAGATGCTAATAAGTGGAATAATTTTGATAATTAGCCACAGGTTTGGCTGGCAGCATAGTTTGAACAGAGCTCAGCAAAAGTATCCATGTACATCAGACACAAGAAACACACATAGTGCCAATCCAAATGTAGACCACTTCAGAAAAACTACTAAAGCAAGTCCAGATTATCCATTTCCATCATTCTGTAGAGTGCCTTCTTCTTTAATTGTAATGTAAAGACTGCTGTGAGTTTCTTTCAAATTACTCTGATTCAAATCAAAAACTTCATTAAAGCAATTTGTACTTTAAAGTAACCTTCAATAAATTGCTATAATTATTTTTCTAGCTGAAACAATTAGTAACTAATTGAAAATTTCTTTTTTTGATGCCTTTTATGGTTTCAATTATAAATTTAAGTGCATTGTTAGTCGTGGCAGCTCATGAATTTTTTTTCCTCTTTTCTCTCTAAAATGTTTAGTGCTCCATTAAGCAGTGCATGTCAATCAGTTGTGAGCAATTGAGAATATTAATTTGTGAAAAAGTAGAATATATGAGTGTGATGGGGTCTAAGTATTTACAACTGGTGTCAGTGTCAGTCTTTTTCCTGTCCCATCACAGAACGGTTGTTGTTTGAGTCAGGTCCAGTTTCATCAAAAGACCTACTGGTCATGAAACTTTTGTCACTGAGAAATACATAACCAGGTATATGAATATAACCAGGTGATGAGATACCACATAATAAAAGAGGAACTGTTACTGGAGGGAAAGAACCTCGTACCATACTGTTGAAGTTTGACAAGTTGTTTTCACTGCCTAGAATACTGTTTTCTTTCCTGTTCAAACAGATACCTTAAGAACCTTGAGAATATTTCTAATGTTTTTTTGAGAGAGAGGTAGGTAGATGAGATAGCCATTCATCTGGGAAGCAAGACTTCACAGACAGTAAAAAAGTATACTACTTTAATACTCAGAATAAGTTTTTTTAAACTCAGCCTTGCAACAGTTCTGGAATGAAGCATCAAATGATTTATTTAGTTTTTGGGTTTTTTTAAATCTAATAAGGGGACAGTAAGATTAAGGTCCAGCTGTATACCAAATGTTTCAAAGTCAGTATGATGGCAGAATTCCATCTGCTCAGAAATAAATCAGCCTATTGGAGCCTGTGGCTTGCTACATGAGAGTCAAGACATTACTCCCTGAAAGCAGTTTCTTTCCTGAGTTCATTCAGAATCAAAGAGAATCACAGAAATATTTAGACCTCTCGACTGATACCTCTGGATCCAAAGATAACCTATTTCAAAATTCAAAGGAAATACTTTGAAAAAAACCTCCATCAACTACAACTATATTGAAGTCATGAATGTTACCATGAAAACTCAATGCAAAGGGTATTTTTCTGTGTCTTACTTTATATATGTGTGTTCTGTGTCCCTCCCAATGATGAAAGAACTCATTTAATTCAGGAAACTGTTTTCAGACAATTTTCAAACAGGAAAGAAATTTAAAATCTTAACAGAGGAAAAAAAAAATCCTCTCAGCTGAGCAGAACCATAAGTTTCAAACCACCAGGACAAGCACTCAGAAGATACCAACAGCCAAACCCAAATGAATAAGGTGCCTGAGTTTCCTATTAGTCAGTTATTGGCACACTTTTTATCTTCAGAAAGACAAATTGTGAAGTGCTGTCCTTTCCTCTTTTTTTTACTGAGTCCATAGAGTATTTGTCATAAAACATTCACACAGTCCTTAAAATTTTACTCCCGTTTCTATATACATTTCTATATTTAGTTCCCCACAATTTCTCCAGTCTAGGTAAGATCAATGTTATCACCCAACTTAAGGTAAAGTAGACTTTTCAGAGCAGAAGTTAGGTAAACAAAACTATAATGCTTAATTAATAAAGAAAAGATGATTCCTCAGTTTATGCAGTTGGATAACTGTCTTCCAATGTCTTTTCCACAACATAGAGTTTGACGTTTTCAAAACAATTCACTCCCGTTATTCTGAAGTAACCTTGGGGTCTGGTCAGCTAGCATTTCCTCCTCAGTAAACCCTCAGCCAGGCAGTTTCCCAAGTGTGCAACTCATGTTTCCTGTATGTGAGGTATGTAGGAGGCAGTTCTGTTACTGGTAGCCAGCTCAAAAGGTTCCTAAAACATGACTCATTGTTACTTTTTTCCCAGTTTTAGGGAATCAGGTCACCTTTCCATAGCTACAAAACTGTAGCTTCTTATGCATGCTGCAAGCATTTCCATAGGTTGCTTGTCTGTTTGGGACTCTCAGGAGGAGCTCAGAAGCAGATGAAGAGCATAAAGTTACAACAAAGTGGACTGCAACTGTCTTATTTCCAGTAAAATAGGTTTTCACCATGCTGTTTATGAGATATCGAAGAGAAAATAGGACATAGTCAAACACCTGACAGAAACCAGAAGGGATCATCAGCAGGCATTAGAGGGAGGTGCCCACTACTGTCTCCAGTAGCTTCCATCAGCCTCTACCTCTGATCCATGGGAAAGATCAGAAAAGAGTTTTGATTGATCACACAGGTGCTATCTTGAAGAGATGTGTAGTGCTAATCAACACAGCTTGTTGTAAGGTCTTTCTTCTGACTTGAAGGCTACCCTTGTCAGCCCCACTTTGGCTGGTGCCTGTTCCTCCTTGAAATTTGTCTTATGTGTCTGAGAATGGGCAGAGTGCCACTCAACAGATGGTCATAAGTGTAGGCAAGCTGGAAACCTCGTATGTACAGATCTAAAGCCAGATTTCTCCTCCAGATAGGAAAATTGTGTAGAGCTTTTATGATTCTATGATTCTTCATTAGCTAAAGTCGTCTACTTTAAATATCCCCAACTACATTCCATCACTACCAGAGCAACTTTTGGGGTCTATTATAAAAAGATAGATTATTCCTGAAGATGAGGAAAAAGATTAAGAGGGATGTCTCTATGCAACAAAATCGATCTCTAGAAAATGTATGGTGTTAAGTGGAAAATTAAGCGGTTTTAAAGTTCTTCCAGAGGATAAGTATATGTAGAGTGAATGAAGGGACAAAGTCTCAGTTATCTGAAGACAGTTAACTCAAGATTTCATCCATGTTGTAATTATACATGCCACTGTCTTCCTTCTTGCTATACAGTATGACAATGGGCATATCCCTCTCAGAACAAGTATGATATTAAAGAGCTTTTTGTGTTTAATGGATCAAAAGTTGAAATCTAGTTTATGCAATGCTTGCAAAAGACAAGAAAAAGGTTTTTTTACAGTGGCAATCCAATAAAAACTATGCAACAGCTTTTTTTTCAATGCAAACAGCATTGCAGGGCAGTTCAAGTGTCTTTTCCACTGTTAACATTTCCCTTAGAAAGAAATATTTTCTAGGAAATTAATCTAAAAACTTTCCTTCTTTCCCTGATCCTACTTTCAGTATTTCCTCAGTAGCTTATAGCACAGAAAGTTATTTTCCTGTTCACTGCTTACTACTGTCAGCCGTACTGTTTCATTGCTTTTTTAAATCTCCTTATTTCAGTACCAGTATAACACAGCTGTTTCAGCAGCAGCAGTCTCAGGTTCTACGTGCCTTACAGGTTTTGTTTTCAGTCAGAACGCCCTTTTTCTTCTGCTAGCCATCTACGCTTCACACATTGCCTCTTTTTCAGACAGATCTCAGAGATTCGATTTCCTCTCCTTTAACACTCTTCTTTGTAGCTGATCTAACCTAATGTCAGGTTCTCTTGGTGGAAAACTGATTCTACCAGGATGTTTTGTGGCTTTCAAGGGGCTCTTAAGAAATGAGTATGACCAGAAAGAGTAATAGAGGAAATCAGGACTTCCAATCATATGCATCCCAAATTTCTGGTTCATACCATTTTAGGGCAGAAGAGGTAGAGTGTCTGTTCTTTATAAGGAGAGTCAAATCTCCATGATTAGGTTTTAGGATTTGTTATTGAAAGTATGCTTTCAATTCCATCAGCTTGTCTACAGAAATGATGTCAAAGCAAAAACACTTTCCTGTCGTTCTTCATCAGCACTCCCAGCCCCTTGACCTCTTATGTCTGGACCTTCCAAACAGTGTGTTCATGGTTTAAAAAAAAAAAAAAAAGATGTTTTTTAAAGATACATCTAGAAGGTGTTAAAAATCCTAAATAATATCATCAGGTGAGTCTAGTGGCAGTCAATGTCAGCAAGAATTCATCTGTCTGAAGAACTAAAGAAAAGTATTTCTATCACTCTTGCATTAAGAGAAACACTTTGAGGAGCCTTGAAAAGTTTCTTTCAGATACTAATGGAACCAGTCATCTGATCCTTCTGCTTCTGACATTCTTCTGGCTGGCAACTTCTGGGACAAATACAACTTCAAAATAGAATCACAGAATCTTAAGGGCTGGAAGGAACCTTGAAAGATCATCCAGTCCAATCCCCCTGCCAGTGCAGGACCACCTAGAGTAGGTCACACAGGAACTCATCCAGGTGGGTTTTGAATGTCCCCAGAGAAGGAGACTCCACAACCCATCTGGGCAGCCTGTTCCAGTGCTCCATCACCCTCACAGTGAAGAAATTCTTCCTTGTGTTTCTTTAGAACCTCTTGTTCCAGCTTGTATCTGTTGCCCCCTGTCCTATCATTGGACATCATTGAGAACAGCCTGGCTCCATCCTTCTGATACTCACCCTTTATGTATTTGTAAACATTAATAAGATCACCCATCAGTCTCCTCTAAGCTAAAGAGCTATTTATAATAGTAGCTAGGAATCTTAAATAGTATATTTTTGGTAGATGTCAAGTTTGCTGAGGTTACAGAGATATGGTCTATGGTGGATTTGACCTCAGCTGCCTGATAGACTCCCATCCAGCAGCTCTGTCATTTACCTAATTCTCAACAGGGAAGGAGAAGAAACTAGATGAAACTAGATGCTCATGAGTGGTATGGGGAGTGGGGAACAGGAGTTGAAGTCAGTTCATAACACAATTTCTCTCCTTCCTCCTAATGCTATTCCCCTGCTTCAGTGTGGGGTCACTCCCATGAGGCACAGTCTTTAACAAACTTCTCCAATGTGGGTCCTTCTCCATGGGGAACAATCTTCCAGGAGCAGTTTGCTCCAGTATGGGTCTGCACAGGCTGCAACTTCCTCCAGGATGTACCCACCTGTGTCAGTGTGGGGTCCTCCATGGGCTGCAGGTGAATCTCTGCCCCACTGTAGACCTCCATGGGATGCAAGGGGAATACCTGCCTCGCCATTATCTTCTCCCTGGGCTGCAGTTGAAACTCTGCTCCAGTGCCTGGAGCACCTCCTCGTCTTGCTTCACTGTCCTCAGTATCTGCAGAGTTGTTTCTCTCACATTTTTCTCACTTATCTCTCTCACAGCTCCTAAGCAGCATTTTACTCTTTCTTAAATCTGTTATCACAGAGGTGCCACCAAGTGTTACTGATGGGCTTAAATTAGGCCAGCTGTGAATCTATCTCAAAGCCACCTGGAACTGGCTCTGCAAATTATAGAAGCAGCTCTTGGTGTCTTCTCTCAGAGACTAGCTACAGGCACTCACTTACCAAAACTTTGCCTCAGAAACTGAATACAGGTTCTTAAAGGACTAACAAAAAGGTGTGTGGGGATGGCAAGTGCCACACAAACCCATCCAGGAAACGCCAAATAGGCTTGGTGAGAACCTAGAAATGTTGGTGGCTTGTTAGAGTTGTGACTACTGGCTGTTCTACAACATATCTTTACCCCAGCATGAATTTAGGATCTGTATTTTAATTCATTCTTTTGAATTAGTACATTCCTATCATAGTCATTGCCCAAGAGCAACACTGAGATATCATGAGCAATATTATGCTTCTTAGAGGAACAGTACTTTTCTTTATTAAGAAACACTGGTAAAACTTGCCTACTCATCAAGGGCAAGTGGGGAAGGACAATGAAGGTCAAGGGCACTTTGTTTGCACAAATCTATGTCAATAATACAAGTTTTCCAACTAGTGACAGGTGTCATCCAGATAAATTGCTAGCACACATCATTCAGGCAGTAAATCTGAAACCAAATCAGCATCACAGTCCTCTAAGAGTCTGTGTGAGCTCTTAGAATCATAGAATGGTAGGGTTGGAAGGGACCTTTAGAGATCATCTGGTCCAATCCCCCTGCAGAAGCAAGTCAACCTAGATCAGGTGGCATAGGAACATGTCCAGGTGGGTCTTGAAGACCTCCATGGAAGGAGACTCCACAACCCCTCTGGGCAGCCTGTGCCAGGGCTCCCTCACCTGAACAGTGAAATTTTTTTTTCTTATATTTAAATGAAACTTTTTGTGTTCCATTTAATTCATTTTAATTCAACTAATTTTAACTCAATTTTATTCACTTGAGTGAATAGCTTGGGCTTGCTTTTCACTGTTAAATCAATGGGCTGAGGATCTGAGGTGGGACAGTCATTGAGCAGCTTTGTACTGGTAGACTCTCCCTTGATTCCAGAATCAGAATAAGCAATAGCAGCATAACTAGTACAGTTACACCCATTTCAGAAAGGATCTGCAAGAATCAAGGGGCAGAAAGGAGGAAAAGTTATTATTTCATTTGACCATCACAGTTAAAACCCAAGTGTTTTGTAAATTACATAAGCCTTATGCCACAACAATTTAAGATAAACACACCAAAAAACTCTGAATTCTTTTAGAAATACACCATATCATTTTGTTAAAAAAAAAAAAAACCGCTAATCAGTCTTTAAAAATTGAATACTGACTACTAGATAAAGGCTGCAGTTTCTGGTCTCAAGTTTTATGGTGATGTGCAGTGAAGTCTTATAGGAGTGACTGAGGGAGCTGGGAATGTTTAGCCAAGAGAAGAGGAAGCTGAGAGGAGACATGATCACTCTCTACAACTACCTGAAGGGGAGTTGTAATGAGGTCGGTGTCAATCTCTTTTCTCGAGTAATGAATGATAGGATAAGAGGAAATGGGCTCAAGTTGTGCCAGGGACCGTTTAGCCATTAGGAAGAACTTTTTCATCAGGAGGATTATTAAGCATTGGAATGGGCTGCCCAGGGAGGTGGTGGAGTCACCATCCTTAGAGATAATCAAAAGATGCATAGATGAGGTGCTGAGGGATGTGGTTTAGTTTAGTGATGGGCCTAGCAGTGTGAGGTTAGCGGTTGGACTCGATGATCTTAAAGGTCTTTTCCAACCGTAATGGTTCTATGATGTCTTCATAGTGCCACACAAAACATTGTAGGAGTTATCTGTATATATACAAACTTAGGTAGAAGAAACAGTAAAGCCATGGCAGCGTTCCATTTTGTTATCAGGTCCTGCTTCCCAGTCTGAGAAGAAAGCTGCATTAATGTCATTGTCTTTCTTTCAGCAATGAGCTAGTTCCGTTACCAAAACAATACATTGCCATATTGCCATTACGTTTCTACTCCTATACATATTTTGATCTATAAGCATGGGAGAAGGAATGCTTATATCTGTAAATATGCCTGCACTATATCAGTAAGTATACCCATATAACTGGGCATATGAAGCAGGCTCCCCCCCCATTAGTAGCTGAGTTCTTGTTTCTTTTTCTGATGAACAACAAATATAAATTTTAAAACAATAGGGGTTTTTTACTTTCCAAGTTATGCTTTGAAAATATTAACCAGTGTGCTAGCAATGCCTTTGAACGGAGCTGCTCGGTATCTGAATGCTTTTCAGAATTTTGTTCACACTACAGGTAAAATTTCAAACTCTAAAATGATTTACAAACTTAAATTTGAAGATTTTTACTGATTTTCTCTGTATAGTGAGAATGGAAACAGATGCTTTTATAGATGATTCTTGAATTAAAGTCTTTTACACCGTAATCTGAAAATGCAGGGGACTGAGCTGGAAATCCACTTAGCTCCTTGCCTTTATTCCTTTCTCCATCTGTGAGTTTTACTTTTTGCAGGCAAATCCATGGAAAATAGGAACTGGAGGAAGTTGGTAGACTTGTTTGCTTTAGGAGTATAACATTCCCAGTACAAGAAATCTTTGGATTGAAGTCTCACTATGCGTAAGACAAAAAGCATTATCGTGTAACAATAATGATAGAAAAGAACAAGTAGAATTCTACATACAGAATCTGTCCACAAAATCTGAAAACTGCTAAAATTATTTAAGCTTTTCAGAACATGAAAATGGGGAAAAGAACTTCAGAATGAAAAATAGGCAGTATACAGACAAGTGAAATGTAAAGTTGATAAGTACAAAAAATCCTCAAAACTACTTTTCAATCAACAGTTGAATTAGAAGGCTGTTGGCTTTATCACCTAAAGAAAAGAAACTGCATATCATTACAGATAGATCACTGGAACCTCTACTTAATGCATGACATTGATGGAGAAAAGCAAGTCAGATGTCAGACTGCATTAAAAACAGTTGGGGAAGAATACTGGAAAAGTAATGTAATTATGTTGCTAGTTCTACAATACCAGCCGCCATATTTTTTTGAGAAAAATTACACAGAAGACTGAAAAGAAGGGCATAATTATTAAGAACACAGAAAAACATTTAAAGGAGATTGAAAAGAGTGGAATTGTTTCCTTTAGAAAGGAGATTAATAAGAGGAGATGAGAAATAACTGTACTAAATAAAGCAATGCAATAGAAAAGGTAGATGGTGAATTTCTGTTTCCTCTCCTTTGTAATGCAAGAACAAGGAGAGATGCTAATAAAAAGCTGGCAGGATGAAAACGATAAAATCCATTCCCTGCAGCAGATAATTAGACTGTGGAGCAAGCACATTGATAGAGGTGCAATTGAGGTCAAGCATTCTGCAAGGTTGAATGAAATTTTTATGGTTACATGAATCAGTGCCAGCAAGACTGTCAGATAAACCCAGTTTCTAACTCCTAGGAAGAGGTAGAAGGCTCACAGTACCAGGGTTCTTTTTTTTTTTTTTTCCTTTTTTTAGCTATTAGTAAGATTCCTACAATATGGCCAATGGAATTTATCACATAAGTCTCTGCATTTTAGGTCTTTTCACAGTAACATGACAGCATTGCAGATGGTGTAAAAGCTTATCCCCAAAAAACAATCCAGTCATCACTTCCATTTTCAAAATACAGAGATGAGTCATTTCCCTCCCACAGGTAAATGTGTTTGTATGAACATCAAGCTGTACAAACTTACATGTATATCCTCATAGTGAAAAAGAAATAGAGCAGAGCCCTTCTCTGTATTGAAAAAGGTCAGGTTTCAGCCCACCCTTAACCACACTCCAATTCAGCAAGTGCTCTGTCAAGCAATTCTAACTCACAGTACCCAAATGGGTAGAATCTTGCAACACTAGATTATGGCAAGGAAGAAAACATTGGTAAGTGAAGGGATGAGGAGAAAGTTCCTTGGAAAGAGATAGTAGCTATGCAGAGGTTAACCACAGTTTTTAAAGGACCAAAGGATCATAAGATGATTCAGACTGGAAGGAACGTCAAGGGTCTCTGATCCAATCTCCTTCTCATGAGAGGGCCAGCTCTGAGGTCAGACCAGGCTGCTCAGGGCTTCATAAATTTGTGACTTAAAAATCTCTGAGGATGGAGACACTAAAACCTCTCTGGACAGCCCGTGTCATTATTTTACTTTATGCCTACTGTCTACAGCCTCCCAGTCTTGCATCACTGTGAAGACTGGCTCCAGCTCCTCAGTGACCTTCTCATAGACACGGGGGACTACTGTTAGGTCCTCACAATGTAATTTCTATCCAGACTGAACAAATCCAGCTCCTCTAGACTGTCGTTACAGGGCGCATGCTTTGGCTTCACCATCTGAGTGACCTCCCCTGCCCTCCTTCCAATTTTTCAGTCTGTCTTGTACTGGACACTCAACACTGTTTCCCATTAGGATACTCCCAGTGAAACTGCTGATGGGTTGAGTAAACAGACAGTGAGGAAGACTAAAACTGACTGAATGACTGGGTCCAGAGAGTGGTGACCTGTGCCACCAAGTCTAATTGGAGGCCAGTAACTAGCACTGCACCCCAGGGGTCAATACTAGGTCCAGTCCTGTTTAATATCTTCATTAATGATCTGGATGGTGAGTCAGCATTTTCCTCAGCAAGTTTTCTGGTGACACAAAGATAGGAAGAGTGGATGATACAGTAGAGGGATGAGCTGACATCAAGAGGGACCTCAACAGGCTGGAAAAATGGGCTGACACAAACTTTAGGTAGTTCAACAATGAGAAGTGCAAAGTCCTGCATCTGGTCAGGAACAACCTCATGGCACCACAAGGAACACCTTCCTGGAATGTAGCTTTGAAGAGAACACTGTGCAAGGTTGGGTGGACACCATGTTGAACAAGAGTCAGAAATAGGCTCTTGCTGCAAAGAAGGTAAATTCCGTGATTCTGTGTCTTACTGTCAACCTGTGTCCCAATTGCTGCCCACTGGGACTCCCAGAGCCTTTCCTGCATAGCTGTTCCCTAAGTAGTCAGTCCCAGACTGTGTTATTGCAAGAGTCTCTTCCTTCTCTGGAGTAATGGCTGACATTGTCCTTGATGAATCTCACAAGGTTCCCTTTGTCCCATTCCTCCAGACTGTCCACGATCCTCTGGATAGAAGCCCTGACCTTGTGCATATTGAGTAGTCCTCCCAATCTGGTGACATCAGTAAACTTGATGAGAGTTCACTCTGTAATCCTACAGGTTCTTGATGAAGATGTTAAATCAGACAAGTCCTAAGAGAGACTCCATGACACTCTACATGTTAGCAGTCTCCAGGCAGAGATGTCACATTAACCACAATTTTCATCTAAGTCTGACCATCCAGCCAGATATTACTTGTCTATCCATCCAGACCATAAAATCAAAATAGGGATATAAGACTATTACAAAACCCAGTTTTTGAAATCTTGATAAAGTAAGATTAAGTGACTGCTCTCCCATTGTGCAGAAATCCAGTCATATTATAATGGAAAATAATTAGGTTGGTTATGCCGTTTCACCCTTAGATACCTATGCTGAAGGTGACTCTCAGTCACCTTCCTCTCTTCTATGCTCCCAGAAATGTATTTCAACAGGACTCAGTTACTCAGTCATATTCCCAGGGATCTAAGTGATACAGAACAGCCTATAGTTCCCTGAACTGTCTCTTTCTGAAGACAGGAGACATTTTGCCTTCCTCCATCTACCAGGGGCCTCTCCCGAGCTCCACTATTTCATGATCTCTCCAGCCAATATGTCATTGTCACATATCAAATCAGTTGATCCTAATTATCAGGAACAGCTCTCCATCTACATTTACTCTATATAAAACAGAGAAGACCTTAAATTATCTACAGGTAGTTTACTCCCTTCTTGCAGAGAAATTCAGAGGCTAAAGGCAATCTAGCAGTGGAGAAGGTGTCTAAGGTGTGGGAGAGGCTGCAGATGTTCCCGAGCCAAAAGAGGCATTTTGCTGTGGTCTGGTTAGCCATGACTGTAGCTAAACTTCATACTTTTGGATTTCCAACTAATTCTGGCATGGTCTTGCTCTGAGAGCCACTGAGGTTTCTTTATTTTATCTAACAACACAGGGTATCTCTGTCAAGCTGAGGGGTGTGTTAGGTAGCAAGCATCCTTAGTACCACTATACTTTGAAACTCACACAGATTTTAAAACAGCAAGGATGACTGCCAAGCTGCAAACTAGGGATAGAAAAACTCATATATCCCTTTCTGTTGTATCAGTTGTCAGAATCCTATGGTTGCACTTCTAGCTCTGGCTTGGCTGGTTTATCTGGTCCGTGATTTTCTACAAGTATGTCCTTTGTGACTGCCTTTTCCAAGACTGTGCTGCTGTGCATATTTTGCTCGGATGAAGACAAAGACACAGACTACCTTCCCTCTTCAGACTCTAAAATCAAGTTGTATCTAGTACCACAATCTGCAGATAGCACAGGCTGAAGGGATCATCTCTGCTACTGTATCACAGAATCAGAATGGTAGTGAAGGGACCTTTAAAGATCATCTAGTCCAACCCCCCTGCAGAAGCAGGTCAGCCTAGATCAGGTCGCAATATACTGTATGTGGACTTTGATAAACACATTGCACAGGGGCGTAGGGCACAGCATGAGGCATGGGTCCTCAGGCAGACTGCATCATGCTGCTTTGTGGGAAACAGAGCAGTGAACTTCACATATCACAGAAACAGCGAGAGGCAGTAAGGGCACCGTGAGGTGCTCCTGGCACAATTCCTGTGTGTTCTGCTGCTGTTGCATCTGGGACACACTCCAGCACTCTCTGGGAAGTGCATCAAGCACTGGAGGATTAGACCTCAAGTGTGACACCAGGAGTGCAGTACTCAGACAGCTGGGCAGATGAGGCCTGGCAGAGAGTGATGGCCAGAATGCCTGTGTGCACACAAAAGAAGGGCACACTGCCTTGGAAATGCAGGCCACAAAGCCTAAAAGTGTAGATTTTCTCTCATATCCTGAAAAATCACTGCAACTCACTGAAATATGGCAGAAGAAGCAAAACATGCCCACTACTAAAAGATTTTAGACAACTAAGACACCAAAGACCAACATCTGCTCACAGGTCTGCCTTGGGCTATTTGAGAACAACCATGTATTTCATTACCAGGCACTCTCAGGAAGCTCTACATTTCTGCAATGCTCTTTCTCAGGCTCCAGATATGACCTATGTGGGTAAAAATTGCACTTAGGGGACACTCTGATCACCCACTGTGTTTGCGCTCATCAGATTAAGCCAAGAAGGGAGCTTGGGAAAGTAGTATATGCTATTTGTATAAATAATGTTTTGTCTGAACATGATAATTCAATAACTGACTTTTTGGTTAAGAAGACCTCTAATAGAGTTGAAATTTAATGGTGACCCTGTAAATATAAGGCTGAGTTGTGAAATTATCTTCTGTTTCTCATGAATCTACAAGGAGCTGTGGGAGAAAGAGCAGAAAGCTGAAAGCAAACTCAGCACTTCAGATAAAAGCTTGAAACACTTTGAATGTCTTCTTTCCTAAAGACAACAAAGTTCATTGAAATTCCTCATTGACTCTCTCTCCATAGAAGCTGTGGATAACCTGGACTAACACAGGATGTGTTGTCAGTTCTCCTGTTTAGTAGAGGAAATGGTGGCACAAAACTATGGGCTTTTGTGAGGTAATTTTAATTGGAAAAGCCTGAAAATCTTCTTCACATCTATTAAGACTGGCTGTGCATTGCAGAAGCCTATTGTACAGGAAAATTTTCACTATTGATTCCATGTCAGTTCTCTCTCTTTTATTTCCTTCTTCTTCCAAATTAAAACCTATATGATTGTGTATTTTACAATATCATTGAAGGGTGATAAACGTTGAAGTAGCAGCAGTTTCCTGAGAGCTAAAAGAATGTACCATACAAATTTCACTGGGAAGATATTATGAAGTTTAATGTGAGAAGAAATTATATGCAATGTATCATTAATAGTTAGACTTAATAGGAAACTATGTCTGTGCTGTTAAACTCTGCAGGATTGCTTAAGAACCTGTGAGGAATGAAAGCGTCCACTATTGTTTACTAAGGCTTTTAAAATTAAGCATTTAAAGAGGATTATTGCATCTCTGAAATATACCAATTATTTTTAGGGCTCCACCATACAGACTTCATTAGTTTTCTACATAGGAGGATAAAGGCTTCTGCCATAGTTGCGCAGACACTCATGGAGAACATTTGTTAAATTGATTTATTGAGATCTCTGCATTCCATAATACTCACCATTTGAAATTTAATCTCTCAGATAGGAGATTCAAGTGTTGTTGCAGCAGCACCTTCAGCTGGGTCAGGTAAGACATCTCAAACTGTAGTTATATGGATTTTTGATATCCAGCTGGATGATGGTCCTACCTGAACACACTCACGCAAGCCAGATCCATTGCTACTAATTTTCTTCAACCATGTAAAAGATTTTCCTATATTAAATTTGTACAAAAGACTTTTCTATGTGACCATTCCTGCATCTGCAGAAACAGTTTCTACTGATAACACAGTTATCCTATTTATGTTGAGTTTGGTCAATTCTGCTGAAGCAATGGGCTCAGGGGGTCTCTGGGAAGGCCAGAGCCACCACCTGGGATGTTACTCTGTGCAAGGCAGAGCAGGGATGCTGAGCAGGTCAGTCAGTCTATGCTTAGAAGCTACCCAGGGGAGAACTACAGGGCTCTTCAAAACCCACGCCCAGACAGACACTGTTGAAATGGGTCAAATGCTTCACAGCAATGCCAGTAGGAGTTCAACCAAGCATTTTGCTGCACATCAGTCCATTAAACCAAAGAAGTCCCAAGTCTCATCTGTACAGAGACTGCCTGGGGAGTTCCTGGACCCCCCCAAGGAATGAGTGACTGAGTGCAATGCAAGCGATGGCAGGCAAATCCCTGCTATCACAGTTATAACTACAGGGCAAACTCCAGTTTCATTTTCACATCAGACTTACAAGTTAAATCCTGTAATTCGTGCCATGGTGATATATTTGGTAATGAGAATTTCAAGAGAAAGACTAAGATCAATATCTGAGTCTTTTGTCAGACTCAATCTACTAAATTACTATAGTTACAGTACAAATGTCACACTTCAGTATTACAGTGGTGTTCAGTCCCCCTAGGATGCTTTGCTGTCTCAGGTTTCCGTCAGGCTTATTTCTTAATTTTCCTGTCATGATGAAATGCAGAAGAGACGTTACTTCACTATGAGTTCATTGCTACTGGTCAATGAATATGTGTTTTCTTATACTGATGCGGAGGAAAATCAGATAAATATCTCATCGTTTTCATGACAATGAAAAATGTCATTTATTTTCCTGCATAGTAAACCACTTCTTCTTCCCCCTCACTTGTATTTACCTTGTTTCTTTTGTTAATTTCACACCTGCATAATTTCTGAAGAATTCTGCTTATCGACTTAAACAATGAAGACAGACCACTCAAGGAAACATGAAGACAATCATTTCACATGCTGAACTGAAGGGGCCTGTTTATGCCAGCAAAGATTTCCTTTGTGCAGCCTGCTAAGAAGCCCTGTACTCTTAATAATAATGTTGAGTAACAAAGCAAAAACCAAGTGTATAAAATCCTACAAGAGATAAGAGGAAGTGGACAAAGAATTTAATTCACTAGAGGAGCACAAATGCGAGTGTATCCCATGATGAATATCAGGCAGTTGGAAGCAAGGGACTCTTCTTAGGAGTCTCTCAAGGGTGTGACACCTGTTTTCTCCAGGCAAGTCTGTGTATAGAGTTGATGCCCAGTCAGGCACAAAGCAGGATATATGTAAACCTTCCTGATAGGATCCTACCAAGTTGCCTGGTAGCAGTTTGTAGGCAAGGCAGTCAATAACTGTGCATGGAAGACAAGCTTTCCCTGTGGCTCATGCTGATAGGAAATGGATGGCTGTCAGTCTGGATATTGAAAGGAGATGGATCACTCACAGAGAATGAATGACATAGGCCTGAAATCTCTCCAAATATTTAATACAACATATACAAAGGGTTAGACACGAACTGTTATCTTCCTTTTATCAGAAGTAAGGATTATGTTGCTAGAAACAGGCTTTTCCCCAGACTGAATGTAAGGGCATATCTGTCCATCTCAGCTCTGGAATATGATATTACCATTGGTACTAGGGAAAGAGAGGTCTGAAGCAGGAAAGTAAAGGAAGAAAGGATGCTCTGAAAAGCAGCTGTGCTCCCAGGGATCAGCTAATGTGACATTTGCCTAACAGTTTGCTGATGTTACGCATTGTGTGCAGGACCACACTCTTCAGTTTCCAGCTAAGTATGCTTGAAGCTGTGCTGTTTCTCTAAGGACTCATGCTATTCCAAAGATCTGAGTTTACTCCTCCAGACTTAGGGCTATTGCCAAAGGGTGTTAAACACCTGAGCAGCTTTGGACGGAAAAGTGTAGCCTTTGAGATACTCTCCTGTCTATCAATCTTGTAAAGCTGTCTAGCCTTTCCCAGGAGAGGGCATGGAAGTATAAATCAGATATATGTGTAAACCTAGGAGTGGAAATTGGGTTCTATAAGCATGACTATGCAATGTGGCATAGGGAAAAAAATTACACAACATTACCAAGACAAAACCCCAAGGATCCTCTTGAAGCTCCAGAAATAAATTAATTTTTCCTTCTTTGGAATTCAATAAATGGCTGAAATCTTCCAGGACCTGCGTTCAACAGTTCTATGGCTTTGCTACAGTGCAGCTAATACCGTGCCGAAATAGGATCACAGCTCACAATAGCAGCACAGCAGACCACATGAGGATAGGTCACGCCACTGCAAAATAATTTATGCAAAGAAAAGCACTGGCTGGTACCGTGGAAATAATTATGTTTATTATCTGTGAGCCCACGGTGACAGAAAATGTGCGCTGCAATAACTATATCTCACCAACGCAGTAGTCGCCCACATTGTTGATGTAGTCGTGGTCATTTTATGAATTACAACAAAGTAATATCTGAGGGAAGTTATTAAACCTGCTAATGTAACAGTGCCTGGTACATGGTTTTAATATTCCATTATTTATTGGTTTAGCTCTTGGCAATAAAAAGCCTGAAGCATCATTTCCCTACCAGGGCTTCAGGCTGTGCCTGGGTTTACTCTGCTCCTGTGGGGAAAGACAATTAAATGTTCCAGTTTAACACCTGACAGATCTGAGTTCTGTTCCCTGTGTTTTCTGTTGGGTTTTTTTGTGGGTTTGTTTTGTTGGTTTTGGTTTTTTTTCACAAAGATACAATATCTTCATGCAGTTAAGCTAATGCAGATGGAATACAGGTTTTGGATTAGCACGTTTATGGGGATGCTTTATAGAAAAATGACATTGAAACTGCAAAACTCCATGCCAAAGGCTTAAAATCATTGAAACCATTCAAAACCGAGTCTGTTTTTTCTTTCTGCAATGCATTTTCTACTGAAATTATTAGATAAGGATTTTTATAGATAGTTATAAAGATTAGACTAAGTGATATAGATTCTCCCAGTGCAAGGATCAATGAGTATGTCAAAGCATGTGCTGTCTTTGGGCTGTGTTCACACCACCAGGGCTGCTTCTTTGTCTCCTGGCAATGAACTGGCAGTAAACAGGCAGGGTAAGGAATTAAACAGAGCCCGAATACACTTCCCATAGCAGGTAACTTCCCTGTTGGTCTGCTGGCAAAGCCAGAAGGAAAATGGAGCCTATTCTTAAGGCACTTCATCTCAAGGCACCTCATCTCAAGGCAACTCATCTCTCTTGCTATACAAATTCACTTGTTAGCAAGGGAATTCATATTCTGGACCTTATTTTGCTTAAGATATTTTCGCATTTGCAAGTCAGCTCTTTGGACAAGATTTCATGAAGTGCTGCACCCAACTCTGCAGATGACACTCAAAGCCTTTAAAATAAGTGCCTCCCCAGCAACTCCTAACTTGCAATACCATTTTGAAAACAGTCCGTTGTTATGGGAATTCTGTTGTCCTTGTTTTGTCTTCACATACCAATGTGCTTTTCTCCTCATTGCTTTATTATCTATCTGTATCTATTATATTTTTCAGACTGAAGCCACATCTGTTTGGCTCTTTTTCTCTGTTTCTTCTTTTTTACACTCCATCCAAGTACTTCCCTTGCATCTCTTTTTTCAGTCTCTGAATATGCCAAGAAATTAATCTTTATGTTTTCACTGTGAAAATGAATAATCTATGGCAAACTTTCTTTGTAGCAGAAATGATCACCAAGCATGTCAAACTGAAGGACTCTGTGCAGTCATGAGCCATTTTAAAAAAAATAAATCAAGGTTTGTCTTGTTCTGATTGAAAATCAAGAAGTCAACATTTAAATGATAATAAAAGCAATGTATGTATTTGCTGGAAGTTGGTACAGAGGAATTTGAAGAAAATTCATCTCCCTCCCCAAAAAAAGAGGGAAATTATGAACAGTATTTTTCTGTGTGAAATGGCAAATGAAATGCATTAAAGAATAATGAATCTGCACAAAAAATAAAGCACCAGTTTCCTTTCACCAAGAGGGCAGATGTCCCAGTCTTTATGTCATCCTCCCCATCACTTTTCCTCTGTCTGATGTGACTATTGGACAGTCTTGTCTGGAACAGGCTTTTCTTCACTTGATGCCTGTACTTGCTTTCCTGACCTCTGCAGTAGATGCTATTAAAATAGTTCTGAATAGTTCTGCATACTTTAGCCTTGGTTAATTGTATCATTCTCTCTTCTTTTTTTTCACAACTATTTTGTTTTCCTGGCCTTTGCATAACTATTTAATTCTTCCTGCATTTCTCCACATTTCTGTTTCTAAGACCCTTTTCTTCTAGGTCCATTTCTCCATTTACACCACACCATCCACTGAGGTGTGTGTGGAGGGAGGAGGAATTCTCAAGCACGCCTAAAGTGCAGCCAGTGAGTCATTTCACTCAGCTATTCACTTCTGAGATCCCACATTTTTCAAAATTGAGTATGTTGGAGCCTAATTAAGGAATTAAGTTCCTCACTGCTCAGAGTGACATTGAAAACTGCAGCACATGGATCAAAGAAGGAATGCATTTTTATTACATCAATTATTTACATAAGGGAAGAAAATGAGCAAGGGCATTGCTATGATGAAGCCAGAGGGGTGAGATGGGCAGTGAGCTTAACTGCCTGCACTCATTAATTGTAAAGAACATCTTGCACTTCCCATGGGTGAACAGTAGTGAAATTCACTGTTTTATTTTACAGAGACCTCTGAGTAGTAGCTCCTTGAATCTGTTTTAATCAAACAAATACTGTAACCATTTATTCGAGAAGAGTGACAGTGGAGTGGAAAGTCACTTCCAGAGTAAAAAAGGTTTGGCTTTATCTGTGTTTCTTTGAAATGACTGGTTTTGTACCCAGGAGGAACAGCACAGCTGAGTGCAGCCTGAGAGTAGGTGAGCTGTCGCATTGCCTCTGCTGATCCTGTTGGTATGTGTTGCAGCATCCCTGAGGTTCTTCTGAAGCCTCAATAGGTCTTTGAGTGCTGCGGGGTTTGGGTCCTCTTCATGGCTCTTTGCTCAGGCACATATGAACAGCTTTGCTGGGTCAGCCTGAACGTTTGTGTGGATAGTACCTTGCCCATAGACACACTGTGCACAGCTCTGGTGGGTTGATCCTAGCTAGGTGACAGGTGCCCACCAAAGCTGCTCTATCACTCTTCTCCTCAACTGGACAGGTGAAAGGATATAAGATGAAAGGCCCTTAGGATGATATAAGGACAGGGAGATCACTTACCATCATAGGCAAAACTTGGAGAGAATTAGTTTAATTTATTACCAATCAAATAAGAGTACGATAATGAGACACAAAACTAAATATTTAAAACACTTTCCCCCCACCCATGCCCTCTTTGCAGGTTCAACTTTACTCACAGTTTTTTCTACCTCCTCCCCCACAGCAGCACAGGGGGATGGGGAATGGGAGTTGAGATCAGTTCATCACACATATTCTCTGCTGCTGCTTCCTCCTCAGGAGGAGGATTCTTCACACTTCCTCCTGCTACAGTGTGGGCTCCCATGGGAGAAAGTCCTCCGTGAACTTCTGTAATGTGAGTCCTTCCCACGGGCTACAGTTCTTCACAAACTGCTCCAAAGTGGGTCCCTTCCATGGGGAACAGTCCTTCAGGACAAGGCTGTACATATCTCCCAGCACATATCTCCCGCTGCCGTCACAAGTCCTGACAGGAAACCTGCTCCAGTGTGGGCTTCTCTCTCCACGGAGACACAGGTCCTGCCAAGAGCCTGCTCCAGCATGGGCTTCCCACAGGGTCACAGCTTCCCTTGGGCATCCACCCACTCCAGCGTGGGGTCCTTCCCAGGCTGCAGGTGGGTTTCTGCCCCCCTGTGGCTGCAGGGGAAGGGCCTCACCATGGGCTGCACCACAGACTCCACTGTTGTTTCTCTCATATATTTTCAGTCCTCTCTCTGAGCTGCTGCTACACAGCAGTTTTTCCACTGCTTGAGTATATTATCACAGAGGTGCTACCACCACTGCTGATTGGTCAGTGGCAGGCCCATGTTGGAGCCATTTCACATTGGCTCTATTAGACAAAGAAAGTTTCTAACAGCTTCTCACAGAAGCCACTCCTGTAGCCCCCTTGCTACCAAAACCTGGCCACATAAACCCAATATATTTCACTCCTCACCTCTGTAAATCACAGATTTAAGAATTTTGATTAAAATCCACATTCATCACACAATTTTCACTTACATCAATAACAACAAAAAAATCCAACACTGAAATCAAAGTCACATCATCACAACACTGGACAGTTGACACAAAATATGTCCCTTGTCCCTTCACCAGAATTATAACAACTGAAACTCTCCACAATCATGCCAGTTTTCACTCTCTACCTGTTTTCAGTTCATGTTTTACCCATTACCTCTCTTATTTACTATCCTTGAATTCCTCAGGCCCCAGGTTGGGTGTCAAAAAGGACTCTAGTGGGTTGATCTTGGCTGGATGCCCAACGCCCACCAAGTCATTCTATCACTCCCCTTTTTAACAGGACAAAGAGAGGAAGAAAATATGATGGAAAATAAAACCTTATGAGTCAAGATAAAGACAATTTAATAAAGGAAACTCAAAGGCCATGTGTGGAAGCAAAGGAAAACAAAATACTTATTCTCTACTTCCCATCAGCAGGTGATGTCCAGCCACTCCCTGGGAAGAAGAGTTTCAGTATATGTAGCAGTTGCTCTGAAAGACAAACAAATAATGAATGTCCACCTTCCCCTGACTCCTTACTTGTAACTTTTCTTGTTACACCAGATACCATTTGTTATGGAAGACCCCTTTGGTCAGTTTGAGTCAGTTGTTCTGGCTATATCCTCTCCCAATATCTTGAGATTTTGCCCATCTGCAGGCTACTGCTGAAGGGGGAACGTTGGGGAGACAGCCTTGATGCTGTGCAAGCACTGCTCAGCAGTAGCCAAAACACTGCAGCACAATGACGGCTGCTGTGAGGAAAATTCACTCCATCTCAGACAGATACAGTAAAATAGAAAAATAGGATTTGAAAGGAAAATCAGTGTTTATGCAAGCACATGACTATCCTGACTTATTTCCATGATACATGATCTTCTCTATAATGCCCAGGAAGAGGCATCAAAATGGAAAGGCGAAATGAAGCACTAATGAGTCTCAGCACTCAGTATTTAGAAATATGTAACAAACCACAACAGCTATGGCAACTAAAATCCTCTTAAAGCAAGTATTAAACTTATTTTTAAAGTGAATTGGGTATTACTACTACTTTGGCTTAAGTGCCATAAATTCTCTCTTTTGTACCTACTTCATACCTCAAAAAAAATTGTAAAGAGCCCTAAATCACATAAATAAAGAATTAAAAAAAAACCCCATCTGTACTGCCCTGGTAGAGAAATGAGCACTAGCCACAGCCCATGGCTGCCACAGGGTGATGAGAGGACTGGGGACTACCACAGCCCACTGTCCAACTCCTCTCCAGGGTGATGTTATACCCACATTGTTGTCTTTGACATTCCATAGGGGATTTAACTTCTTTGACACTGATTGCACTTTCACCTTCTCATACCACTGCTCATCTTTCCCACGTTGCACAGCGCAGCCTTGCCACAGAAATGTACAGCAATGTGCAGTGACGCCACTCATCAGCAGGTGAACCTTGTGTGTGGCCATTAAAAAAGTCTCCCATTAGTAAATAGCAGATCATTTTCAAGATTCAACACCCATTTGCTCCTGCAGGCTTTGTTCTGTAAGGAAATTGACGCTCTCAAGTATGGGGATATTGGTTAAATAGTATTGTGAGGTGCTACAAAGACAGAAGAGCCTTGGCATCGCCTGTTTTGGAAAAGGCAATACCACAGGTGAATACTTCACAGGCATGGCTGAAGGCACACAGTCTTACGGTTTTGCAACTCTCTGCCCTCACTCCAGCCCTCGGCATAAGTAGCAATGGTGAAGTCTTCCTGTGATCACACTACATCTGCCACGTTCTTTCAGCCACTCTTGCTCTGGGGCCCCAGGCAGGAGGCTCGTGGGTTCACCCACTCAGTCCGTGGTGGTGCCCACTGGCTCTGGGCACTGCAGTTGCAGCAGCAGCACCATCTGCCCTGTATCAGAACATTACTCATGCTCAGGAAAATGCTTCAAGTGGGGCAAAAAGAATTGCTTTCTCTGCCTCCGAATCACCTTGTGAAACCACTGCAACCCCTGTGATCATAGAACCATTTAGTTTGGAAGAGACTTTTAAGATGATCGAGTCCAGCCTTTGTCCCAGTCCTATCAATCACTAGACCATTTCCCTAAGTGCAACATCCATCTCTTAAACACCTCCAGGGACAATGATTCCACCGTCTCCCTGGGCAGCCCATTCCAATGCCCAACAGCCCTTTCAGTAAAGAAATTCCTCCTCATATCCAGCCTGAACCACCCCTGGTGCAATTTGAGGCTGTTTCCTCTCGTTCTATTGCTTATTTCCAGGGAGAATAGACCGAATCACTCCTCACTACAACTTCCTTTCAGGTAGTTATAGACAGTAATAAGGTCTCCCCTGAACATTCTTTTCTCCAGGCTAAACAGCCCCAGATCCCTCAGCCATTCCTCACATGAGATGTGCTCCAAATCCTTTACTAGCTTGGTAGCCCACCTCTGTATCCTCTCCAGCACCTCAATGTCCTTCTTGTAGAGAGGGGTCCAGAAATGGACACAGGATTTGAGGTGCGGCCCCACCAAAGCTGAGCACAGAGGAATGATCAGCTCCCTGCTCCTGCTGACAACACTGTTCCTGATCCAGGCCAGGATGCCCTTGGCCTTCTTGGCCACCTGGGCACACTGATGGCTCATGCTCAGCTGCTGTCAACCAACACTCCCAGGTCCTCTCTGCCTGGCAGCTTTCCAGCCACTCCTCCCCAAGCCTGTAGTGCTGCTGGAGGTTGGTGCAGCCAAATCAAAGTGGTTAAGGCAAAGATTTGCTTCAGTGTCCAAAAGAAGGGGTGACAGTGCTCTGCAAACCAGTGGCATTTACCTCTGTGTCCTCCACAGGGCTCTGACTGCTGGATATAGCAAGGGGACGGTGAACTCTAATGCCACGCTCTCTCTGGCCCTGTGCAACATTAACACACGAACACGGTGTTTCATGGGGCAGCCAAAGCCCATTACACAGGCTCCACTGGCAACGTCCAAGTCAGATTAGTAGCGTGCAAAGACACCTATTGGGTTTTTTTAACAATTTGTACATAATGAAGTCATTAATGGTCTAGTTAAGCTTTTATAAATTATGCTAAAGCTAAATATGAAATCCTTCTCTAACTACTATACACTTGCCTCAAGAAACTGTAATTAAGACAATATTGATTTACCAGACACTTCCAGTGTCACGGATCAGTTGTGCCTGCCACTGACATTTATACAAGCTCCTTTTCACCTGCAGCATGCAGGAAATAGCCAAGTTTCACAGTTAATCTATATTACACTTCCTGGAGGTAGTGATCTGCTATATACAATTAAAATTGATTAGGTCTTGATTTTCCAGAGTATCTGAGAAATTAATAGCCTTTTTTTCTGAGATGGAGGCAAATTTTGCTTGATTCCGATACAAAATAAGTGAGTCTAAAGTGAAGAATAATCCTTCATTTCTCAACCAATAATCTTGTCTTTACTGACAGAAAAACCTGTCTTCCTCCCTTGAATGCCAACACAGACACCACAAGATAATTCTTTTCTCCGTATAAGCTACTGTCTCCAGTGCTCAAACTAATTTTAAACCCACGCTTATCCTGGTTTCAAGATTGTTATTACTGCTATTGATGGGTTTTCAGCAGCAGATTTATATAATGGGCTGCAATATTATTCTTTCACAATTCAAACAGAAACTCAGCACCTCCTGGTAATAGATTTCTGAACATTTTCTACAGGTAACAGCAACTCTCTCCTTCTGCCCTTCGGAAGTGCTACCTAGCCTAGCTTATACTCCATCCGCTTCTTCCATCTTCCACTTTGTTCTAGACTGCTATTTCAGACAGATTGGTGCTCATTTCAGTTGGGGTTCAGTTCTACATTCTAGCTTAAGCCTGATTTCATGCAACATTCTTCAAGACATCATTACTTAGCCTTGTACTGCTTTGCACACAGATGTAAGCAGCAACAAAGCAAGCTTTGTGCGTAATACAACACACACATTTAAATTAGACACATTTGCATGTTTGCATTGCATAGTCAACATTTACTGTGTAGGCTTCTCTAGGATTTAAGTGCTCCGAAGTTCTTCAAAATTGAGATATTTGATATTTGTATGGCTTCAGGACGCTAAAAGTTTTATAACTGAAGATCTGAAACTCTTCCACAGAGAATTTACTGCGCATCTACCACTTGTAGTGATATCTCATTTGGAAATAAGTATGTGAAAATAATACAGAATAAGAGCAAACTACAGCTCAGTTTGATAATATGCTTACAAAAACAAAGGCTTAACATAAACCATAAAACTACTAGTGTTCATGTCATCCAAAACATGACAGCTGCAGATTTGAACACAGATTAAGTCAAAGATCTTAATGAGAAGTCTTGTTTGTCATGGTAGCCAGGTGCAATATACAAAGTTCTTATAAAACATCCTTTTACAAATACTGTCACCACAAGTTTATAAAGAAGGAGAAAATGCATAGCATATTGAAGGGGGGATCAGCCTGCAATCTCTAAAGGTTTTAATATGAGAGGAAGCTGAGGCTCTGACTCCAAATTGGGCTCTCTCCCCTCAGATGATGACATTTCTACTGTTGGAGAAGAACCAGTGAAGTTTCAGACCATTTTCCCAATGCATTGAGCATTTTTTAATGTTTCTCTGTGTTAGCGAGAGAGCTGAAGAACCTTCGTGTCCATGAAGAACCTGTTCTAATCTGGGATATTTAGCACAAGATGTGTGGTTGGTATTCTGATGATAGAGTGCTTAGTAATATAAATGGAAAATCAAATCAGCTTCTCTAACATGTCAGTGTCTTCAGACCTGAAAGAACTGGACGGGTCAAAAACTGTTAAATCACCCATCACTCAAGAAAGACAGGTGAGAAATGGAGATGAGCTCTTTGCCATAACTCGTTATCCAGCTTAGAATTTCTTAAGGCAGATGCCTGAAAGGAAAGAAAAAATAAAAGAAAGAAAGACGTAATATTCAGTCTTAAAACGGTGAAGAGGTATTCATAGGTGTGTTGGAACAAGTAAATGACATCAGCAACAACCTGCATGACCTGCGCTATAATGACTCAGGTGTGTGACAACAGCTCCACTTGCTACCTGACACATCAACAGGCTGCTGTCACTGCAGAGGCACCATCTAAGGTTTATGAAACTCAGAGCTGAGCAGCCACAAGTTGCCAATCACAGACTTTGGGAACTGAAAATTGCCAATGAAGTAATCCAGAGTCTTTTTGGCTGGAGAGCATTGTACTTGGCTTCCCACACCACTGCAAGGGAATGCCACCAAACGTGGCGTTATAAGCTCTGACAGCTCCAGACAGACAGCTGAAATAAAAGCAGCATTTGTTCTTTCACTGCTACCATGGGACAAGCAATCTATCTCAATCTGTACACTGTAGGACTACATTGTTTTTTTTTCCGAAAATAATTATGTCATACAAGAAATAAAAGCCAGAACAAGGGACTGCTATTAGCAGAAATAACTGAGATGGATGGAAAAAAATGTAAATTAGATAGTATTATATCTACTTGTTTGGACTTATGACATTTTCACAGTCATATGAAAGAAATTAATTCACAATTCCATTTTAGTTTACAAGTACTCAAATCATTATACTTCCCTGTTAGACATATTATTCAAACTTCTTATAATATTTCTCCGCACCAAATGTAAAGTTTTATTTTAACATTTGTGAATGTACTCTGGTAAAAGCAATCTTGTACACTGATTAAAAAAAACAACCCAGACCTCTGATCTTACTCTGGTTAGTTAGCTTTCCCTTCAAACAGTGTGATGCTTTCATGTGGGAAATAAATTATGACCTCAGCATGTAGTTAATTCAGCTGCCTGAATACAGTGGCATTTTATGGCACCCAAGAGATCAATGTGGCATTGGTAAATATGGCCCTGAGGTCCTTTGGTCACTTAGGAGCTAGACGATAAGCAAGATCAACTAGGGCATCTCCAATGCAGAAAATATCTGTGTTTTGGAAGCTGAACCAAGATGCCTGGCACAAATATTGATATTTAACTTTCTCCCATTTTTGTGAAAATTCCGGAGTGCAGGCAGTGGCTGAAGATCCTTCACCTGTTAATTCTAGCACCACATAGAACTGAAAGAGGTACAGAGAACCACACCTTGAATCTGTCAAGAGATAGATACACTAGAGGGCAACTCAGTCTTCTCTACCTCTTGACTATATTCCTGATCTGCACCAGCTTCTGCCTCCTTAGCCTAAGAGAGTGGCAAGCGATGAGAGCACTTTGAACATTTTTGATGGTGGTATAATTCTCTGCTCAAAGACATACTATTGCATCAGGAACACTTAAAATGTTTTATATATAAGCCCTTTAAAAGATGCATGGCCTACTGGAAAAGAAACAGGTTAATTAAACAATTCTGTTTCCCTTAGGCTTTACTTTGCTGTCAGTCACAGGAATACACTAATTTCCTGAATGCAAATAATCAGAATTACACACAGTATTTCAGATATGATCCCACAAGCATCTTTAGCAATGACACTGGTAGTTCCCTGTATCTAAGAGAAACATCTCACTTGTGGTTACATTTGATTTTTTTTCATATTACATTAGTGACTATAATAATATACTTCTCAGTCAGTACCCTGCTATCTCTTTCTTCTTCTGCCATTTCTAAATTATGAGCTTTGAGTTATCACAGGAATACCTGGCACACATTACTTATCCTTTCAACCTACTTCTATTTTACATGGTCTGCAAGCCACTCCATTCTCTCCTTATTTCATTTGGCACTTGTTCTGTTGATAACAACTCCTAGTTTTGTGTCATCAACGGGTACCATTTCTTCTCCCCTATACTAAGGTCTTTAATGAAAATAATGAATCAAAGTAATCCTCAGCTTCAGTTTCTGTTCCAATTAGCCTGTGCATTTCGGACATGCCTCCATAATAGGAGGCTAGTAAAACAGAATTAAAAGTATGTGATATACTCATAGAATTTTAGAATCATAGAATCATAGAATCATAGAATGGTAGGGTTAGAAGGGACCCTTAGAGATCATCTAGTCCAACCCCCCTGCAGAAGCAGGTCCATCTAGATCAGGTCACACGGGAACATGTCCAGGCAGGTCTTGAAGACCTCCAAGGAAGGAGACTACACACCCTCCCTGGGCAGCCTGTGCCAGGGCTCCCTCACCTGAACAGTGAAATAGTTTTGTCTTATGTTTAAGTGGAACTTTTTGTGTTCCAGCCTCATCCCATTACCCCTTGTCCTGTTGCTAGCTACTATAGAAAAAAGGGATGCCCCAACCTCCTAAAATTTATATAGTTGTAAATATTAATGAGATGCCCCTCAGTCTCATCTTCTCTAGACTAAACAGCCACAGTTCCTGCAGTCTTTCCTTATACGGAACATGCTCCAGTCCCCCAATCATCTTGGTGGCTCATATACACAGAGCTGGGAAAATAATATGTCTGTGTAGACCTACAGGAATAACTCCTTTATCCAGCACCAGTATCTATTTTTTTTTTCCCTCAGTACTGAAATCAAGGAGAGATATTTCATGTAAGAAACCACAAACAATCCTTTTTGATAAAAGCTATTATTAACAATGTCTCAGATTGAATCCTGCAATGCCTATGCTCCAGATATCAGGTGGAGTCAACACAATGGAGTGCTTTCCCTATCAAGATGATGAAAGGCCCAAGTCTTTCCTGTAACACTGATTTTGGCCCATCATTGGGTCTTTGTGTATTTTCTTGGTTCATATGGGTTTTTTTCCTAGGAATAGGGTAAGTTCTGTGAAAGATCACATGAAACTTGTTTGTGCAAAGACATTTCAGCAGAAACTCACCTTTTTGATTTGTCCCCCAAATGAAGAATCATCAGATGGCTTTTCTCTCTCCAGCCAAAGTCCTTTTCAGTCTACAATCCTTACCTTGTATGCTTGATCCCAGAAGAGACCTCAACTCTTTTTGCCCTCATGTCCAGTCCATAACAATGAATTTCCCGTGCATTGCACCATCTTCTCCTGACACCGATATGACTTTCAAATTCCCTTCCTCCCCTTCTTCCCTCAGCCTGCAGATGATCCTGGACTCTTTTCTTTCAGTGTCTCCCATGTAAGAACAGAATCCCAGAACTTTTCATGAAAGGTCAGTCTATCCAACAACTTGTCTTCAACAATATCCATAGGGAATGATACACAAGGGAGAGCATAAAAAAAAAATATGATGATACACCCTCCCAGACTCCTGCAACAAAGGATTAGTGGCCTCCTGGGCTGACAATGGCATGCAGCTCAACATGTTTGAAGTCTTTATCATAGTTGTCTTTTCAAACCTGGGAAATTCTTGCCCATTTAATTTCTGGAAGACATGCAACAGCGTTTGTAATTGTTGTGGACCTTGTCTGTACTATTTCTTATTCTCATTGTACCCTTGTGTGCTGGAATTATCTGGATTTTTTATGGGCACTAAGCTGAAAGCATTACTTACATTCATACAGTCACATAAATGAGCTTTATTGGACAAAGCAAGACCTCAACATGCAGTGTTATGTCAACAGAAGAGTAACTCTCCCAGTGAAAAAGACACCTGATAATTGACTTTATCATAATTTCCTGCTTGATATACAGTATTCTCAAATCTGTTGTGGACAAATATTGATTCCTACATACCAGTTTGTCAATTCCCATCAAAACATTACATAATATTTTTTCTGGAATAATTTTGAAGACAGGAATAGGAAAAATATCAGTTTGTTTCTTTGAAAAGGCTGGCAAGAGCAAAAATCCCTTAGGATAGGTTAGACCTACCTTAGCTTTAGATTTAGCCACATAAAAGCCAAGTACATTCATTACTGAAATGTCAGAATCAAACTCCCCTGACAACATTCTGAATTAATGGAAATTCCATTTTCTCCCAGCAACACATTCCACAGAAAAATATTGCAACCAATTCTAGTTAATGGTCTCCTGTAAAAAATAGCAGAGCAGAATGAGTCATGTTCTCCATTGGGGTATAGAAAAGATGAAGAAGGAAAGAAAAAATGGGCAACATTAGCAGCATTTATAAGGCTGATGATGTTGCACTGTGCCAGCTTCCTTTGCTCTTGCATTGGTAGCAATGAGCTAGTGTCAATATTTCATTGGAATATCACCCATTTTCTAACTCTGTTTTCCAGGACAGAAATCTGGTCTGCTTTGTTGTTCTAGAGAATCGATAACTGAACAATCACTGGAAGAAATTAGCTGTTACCGCATCACCCAAACCAGACATTTTCTTTTCAACAACCTGTGAAATTTCATAAACAGCTCTGCCTCAGAACTCGAAAAATTCAGTCAAGAACAAAGGTCTTAGTAAGGGTTTTGCATGGCACTGTCCATGAAAACCAGAGCTTACATATCGAGGGATACAATGTGTATCTAAGCATCTAGCATTTTTTTTTTATGTTACTAGTTTATGATTTAACAGTATGTTTGGATTTTTGGTATAAGGTGAAGCTTGAGAGTAGAAGTGAAAAGGGATTCTTTTCCAGAAATACTTTTATTGACTTTTTGGACTGTTTCCATTGAATTTGGTTTTAGTATGTTTTAATTCTGCTCTCCGCAAATAAGCTCTCAACAGAAAAGGTGAAAATTTCAATGATTCATCATGACTTTTAATAGACTTTTGCATGATTTATTGATGTAAATATACTGTAAATAACTGGTTGGACATTAAAGGGCAGTAAAATGTTTTTTTTAAACAGACAATTTGGAAAAGAACAGTATAAATAGAACATAGTCATCACCACTTTATTTTATGTCATTCCAACCTACTGTCAATTTCTTTTCATATACAAATTGAACCTTTTTGTAATCTTGAATACCTAGAAACCTTGTAAAACGAAATATGCTATTTACACTGTGCATGACTCATAATTAATTACAAATAAAAATGATACAAAATGCTTAAAATGTATAATTACATGAAAGGCAAGGAAGAGATAGCAGATGTTGTGATTAATTGAAAATGCTTACATATTTGTACATATATTTCTAATCTGAAACTGCTAGATGATATATGTGATGATTTTGATTGGGAATACTGGTTCTTATACCTGCACGACCAGAGATGAAGCAATATTTCCAGACATAATGAGCCACTTAAGACATTTATGAAACTGCATAGGATGAAATGTAGTCATTTAAAAAAAAAAAACAAAAATAAAATATTTGAGCAATTTCATTCATGTCATACAGATATATTGTATATTAAACCAACACTGTAAGATGGCATTGTAAATAAACCATAAGAGAGCTATAACATTTTAAAAATATGCAATTCACATGGCATTTGTATCATAAAATAGCAGATGTACAATATTATTTACATTGCAAACCAAAGAGATGGTAACCCGGCGAAACTGCAGCAAACAAATTGTTTGAAACATTTATCACAGACCTGATTCATAAAATACGTATGAACGTGTGCAGAGTGTATGGAAAAATAAGTCCTTAGATATCTCAAATGCTGCATTAGATACTGGGTGTGCGACTCTCACCTACAACTACCAATGAGGTATGGCTGCAGCCCCACCACCCTTGCTCACAGCGTTGGCCAGGAGAAAGTCCAAGCGCACACTACGCGAGGCCCAAGTCTCGTTCAAGTTACCCATGCACCTGAGCAGACACAGGGCTGCAGCCTAAACGGCCCATGTAACTAAGCTTCAAATCCAAAAGCAGGTGAGGGGAAAGTGCTGTCTCGTTCCTACATGGGATGCATTACCTACTGACATGGCGGGCTATGGTTCTGCTGACGGATCGAGCATTACCCGGCAAATAGAATACTTGGGGATCAGACTACAGATGGTTTTGTACAGTAAGAAGTGTAGGACATGGTTCCAATGCTCTTTGCAGACTTTTAAGCCAAACAAGGACTCCTGTTAGGTACAGCAGGAGCCACATAGTTTTGCTTTGCAAGGATTACTAGGAGGTAGGAAGCCTGCAACTCTTAAGAACACAAGGTTTCTGGCACGGCAGTACTGACTGTGACTTTGACTGCACTGCAATGATTTGCACAGATTTGCACAGATCAGTCCTGACACACAATAACATTCAAACTTCCTACCAGAAAACCTTGCTGGAATGCAAATCCTACTTGCCAAGCCCCAGTGGGGTATTTGGGTATTGACCATTTCAGCAACAATCTAAACAATGGTTATTAAAAGATAAGGACAGTCACCTCCTGCCCCATGGCAGTATTATAGGTACTAAGCATAAAATTTAGCTATAGAAACTGATAAAACTCCTATGATCAGCATTGACCACAGTATTTGAATGGTGCTAGTTCCACACATGGCAATGGGAAAGAAGGAAGTTTAAGAGAATGTGAAGTCTGACAAATGATCTCTAATTCACAGCGCCCCTCATTTCTTTTTTTTAATTCCTTTCTTATTGGTCCAGATAGTTTTCGTAACAAAAGAGAGGGTAGATGGTACAAATCATGTATTCCAGCCAACATCAGGAACTCCAAATGCTGCAACTCCCATGTTTTCCCTCAGGATTAGCCAGACTGAAATGCATGAGGACCATGTGTCTGCACTAGCTGAGCAAAGTGTCAACATGTGTTGTGCCTATACATATCAACTTCACAGTATGAGGTGAGTCCAGTGCACTTCCAAAGCTGGTATGCTACTAGCATGAACCCAACATATCCATACAAAACTCTTCTCACCTGAGATACAGAATTGTTTGGTGTGGCCTTTTATCCATGATTTCCAGACATCAGACAGCCCAATGTTATCAATGTGAAGAGATGTCAAAAAATACCAGACAAACAGACAAAAAAGATATCACGAAAGACATAAATCAGCTATTTTTTCATGGGAAAGCAAGTCTGCAACACTCTACCAGATGCAGTCATCACATATGAGAATTCCAATAATACAAAGACACAGACTTAAACTTGACTTTTTAAACAACGAGAGAAGAATAATGAATAGCCTGGATGCACCTGGCAGCATAACTAAACTGGTAGGGTACACTTCATACTATGTTATTGCAGTGCTTAGAAAACCAAGCTCTGTCAATGACTTTCAGTGAATTAGCTGCATATATGTCAACAAAAGTCATTCCAGATGGACATGACGTTTAGATTGTATTTACTAAGCAATTTGGACAAAGTAACCAGGTAAGTTTTTTCGCTTTGAAGCTCTATTGGCTTCAAAAGAGAGAATTTGAAGGAAGAAACAAATATTTTATGAGCAACTATTATGTTTATCAGCAAAGCTTAATAAAGTAAAAAAACCCCACTTAATAACTTCCCTATTGTATCACTTTTTAAACTAATTGCACACACTTCTAGTGTGTAAAATTTAAGAATTTAATATTCTGTCTTCTTTGACCACCTCTTTCTGAAATATATACAATAGATACAAATACACAGAGCTCTGAAACAGAGATATATTGGTCACAATCAGGGATAAAACATTCTTCATTGCAATTTATCTGGAGAAACATTTTTTTCTGGATATTGTGTTACTAATATATCAAAAATCAATTCATATGAGTTAACAATCAGAGGACTGGGTCAAATAAAGCAAGAACTACCTTGAAGGAAACCTGTAGGATTTATTTATATATTTTTTAAATCCAGATAATTTCTCCATTACAGCAGACTTTCAGATAAAATGGGAAGCACAAATTAGAACAATGTGACAAAGGCTGCTGCCAGTGTCCATTCCAAAGTCTTCATCAAATATGACTCAAGAAACTTTGTCAAACTGAATAGGCAATGCAAGAGCTTCAGAACTTACTCAGCTGAACTTCAAAGGGGTTTTGTCGTTTTTGCTGATCACTAACAATTCATAAATGAGATTTAGGATCTATTTATGAATCAGGTACTGCACAAAGGCCATGCACTGAAATAGCTCATTAGTTTTCCATTGCAAATGTATTAATGGGGAATCAGAGTAGGATGGAGCCCACTACAAGCTACTTAGAAGCATGAGAAAAGAGATTTGTTCGACTGATGTTTCTGTTAGTATTTAGACAACTGTTAGTATTTAGACAAAGCGAAATTTCTTTGCTTGGCCCTGTGAAGAACAATGAAACTTGTATTTTGATTATCAACATTTCTATGAGTACTAGTTTAAAATAGAGGCATTGAAATAGAAGATGTATAGTATATTGTATATTGCTTTTCTTATAGAGTGTACTTATATTTCTAATATCGTGACAAACAAGTAAAATCTTTTAGGACAAACTAAAAGGACCTCGTAACAAACACCATTATAGAAGATCACACTATGTAAACAAGACGTCAAGTCACGATGCAGTGCAGACATGCCACTAAAAGACAATTTTGAGTACTCTTAGAAGGCTGTTTTGTACTTTCATTATCTGTTAACAACATGCCTGCATGAGTTTTGTAAAGTTTTTTCTTCTTGTTTGAGGCTTTCAGTGGCTTTGAAAAAAGGAAAGGTAAAAAAAAGGCAAACTGTCTGCCCTCGGTTACACTTTGCAAGAATTATATTACCAAAGCCTACTCAAAAGGAGGCAGAAAGAGAAAATTAAGAAGCATTGATAGAAGCTGAACAGAATAAGGCCATTTAACAAATGATTTGTTTCTTCTAAACCAGGCCTGGGCTCTTGGCACTGTTTGCGCTTGCTAGGAAAGAAAAGCAGCCGCTTGTCAGGAGGAGATTCAGAAAAGGCATTCACTGATCTCTGTAGCCTGCAAGATTTACAGATAGGCATCTGCTTTTCCATTTCCCAGCAACACATGGAGAAAGATCCCTTGCTGTACGGAGGCTTGTGTAAACAGAAATTCACAAAACAGTGATTTTAAAACAAGAAGAATAAACTTTAGATTACATTTTTTTCAGAAGCTCATAGGGTCACAGCTATCAAGATATACATTCTATTATAGGAAGAACAGTACAAATGTTAAAGCTTTTAAAACCATATGTAGTTCACTGCACACACAATTTTCCCATGGCCTACACGTATGGCACATCAATTTATTACATAGACTCATGTTCCCATGGAGGGATTAATACTGAATCCTGCTGTGTTACACTGGTGCTGCAGCCTAGAATAAGTTGCTCAATGACACAACACGGCCTGGTTAGTACATACATAATGCACTTCAACTGCTCGCAGTTGAAGACTCAAATGACAGAACCAAACTTCACTGTTTTGTTTTCAAGTAGGTAAGTCTTTGGTTAGCAATAAATTCAGTTGGCTTGGGGAAGCAATCATAACTGAAATTGTAATTTTCAACCCGAGGTACTTATTGTAACTTTGAGACACACTAAGAGTGCCAAATGAATCCAATAAAACCCCTGAAATACAGCATGCAATAGTTTGTATGGACTTTGCTAATATTGGCAGGTGGATTCTTTTGCTGAACAGTCAGGACAAGTAACCAGAGTCGATTTTGCAATTGCTTCCTTGGTTTCAGTGTGGGAAGATCTTGGCTTATATGCTTTGTTGATCTTTTCTGTCCATGTTAGCTCACAGTAAAACTCTAACTTGCCTCATATCTTCCCAGTACAGTGCAGATTGATGTTTAAAAATAATGTTCAGATTTACATGTTACTAAAATTAATCTCTGAACCTTTAAGTTGACATAACTATCCAAGGACATCACCTTATCTCCTCTGCATACTACTAAAATTGAAATGCTGTCATTAATTAGATTATCATTGTATCTGTAAGAAATTTTTCACAAACTGCTTCAGTTCACAAACACCACAGTGCTCTAAACCCTGACAGAATTCTGTTGATAGTGCAAGGTTGTAGTGTTATTACTCAGTGCAGAATGCTTATATGAGTCTCTTCAGAGAAAGCTTTATAGGACACAGTAAAACAGTATTATAAAACTACACAAAAAGCATTTGCACCCAAGGGAGGCTGGTCCATTTCCACAGGAGTGCAAACTTTGAGGTGGTCAGAGTACCAAACATTTTTATCCAGCTTGCCAAATGAGGAACAAGACAAGCAGCGATTCTCAGCATTCATAAACCTGAGATTAAAACTGCACTGCACTGACCTGCCCCCTCCCTTTGTTCTGCTCTCAGTAAACTGACACACCACCAATATGTGGCCACAACTCTTACTAAATATTTCCACTCCTAAAATTGAGCATCCTGAACTCAGGTGAACACCCATCTTCCTGTAATAATCCAAGCTTTTTACTCATACCTACAATTTACCTTCACACATATCTGGTCTTGTTATTGGAGCTGTTTGTGATCATCTTAGGAAGGAATTAGCCCTCAGATATTACTTCGACAATACTGAAATCAAAGGAAAAAGTCAAAAGATATAACTCTAAGGCATCCTCTAGAGTTACCTGCAGAGGAAATGAAGATAAACCTGACTGAATTGGTAACTAAATCATGAATTTCAGAGTTGCAGCAGGCTCCTGGAAGAAGGTTTAAACAAGTATCACAAGTAAGAGATTTTCCATCCACGGTTTCATGAATTTCATGGGTTTTCCATTAGATGGGAGAGTCAGGATCACAGACAACTGGAAAATTTTTGTTGATTCTTCTAGGTGAGAAATTGCATGCAAAGTTTAATTTGTTCTCACAGGCTTTGGGAAGACACTGAACTATGACTTGACAGACTCAGGCTGTGAAGTTGATGCCACAGCTTGTTCTACCAAAGTTTCTCCCAATCATGAGTTTATCCCACTGAAACAAATATAAACCACTAGATGATTTTTAGCAGCATTCAGTTCCTTTTCTAAAGTTGGCCAAGTGGGCAAGAGCAAAGTGGTAGGGAGAACAAGGGAATTATTTGTGGCTGTGAAACATTGGTTAGGCTCTCCAAGATGGTGGTCTGAAACAGCACCACTGGATTGCACAACCAGACCACACACAGTCTCTTCAAAACACTATGGAATCCTCCAAAGAGGAACTGCAGAGTTTTAGTAAACTAGGAAAAGTTAAAATTAAATCAAGAAGCGATGCAAACTAGTTCCAGCAGTGGATTCCACCATATTGAGAGAAAAAGATGACAGTATTAGTTCTCTTACAGTACTTGGCTGAAAAAATCCTGTGTTACTAATCTCTGTGCTCTAATGTAACTGAATTTTAACAAACAAAGGGATGATGATGCCTCTCACTGAAGCAAGGATGGATGCCAAAGACATGTGATCTGGTTCACAGTAGTCCCAAGACTAGTGATAATATATCCGTAACATCTCAAGATAGCTATTGGACACAGCAGTGTCCACGTGTTTTCTAACTTTTATTCCTAACCTGTAGGATGTGCAATGCAGATAACTCCTGGCGCTGCTTATCCTGATATGTCTGTTTCACAACTAAACCTTAACACTGTAGTAATAATGCTACACAGTGAATTCCAGATAAATGATATTGATGCTAATTAAGTCCCAAAATCAAGATGACTCTTGACATCTCGTAGAAAGATGACCAAAGGCTTCTGCAAGAACGGAATTTGCAAAAATGATTCTGGTTTATATCTAAAAGACAATGAGCATAAATACTTTACAAATACTTTTCACAGTGATTTGATTTACTGACTTATTATACCCTACACTTGTCAATACCTCAGATCCGAAATGCAGATGTTTTATAAGAGATGCACAGAAAAGACAATTTCTAAAGAAAGTGGTGAAGATTATTCCTGAGCTATACATAAGTCTGCTTCCGAATATAAAAGTAAAAATAATTACTTAAGCCATAGTATAAACTGCATGTAACTACTGCCAGTCTTGTGTTCAGCTGAGACCCAACCTGTACCTTGCAGAACTTTTCACCTTGACCAGACAGATTGAGGCTCCCTATGTGCAATGGATTGCTGCTCTTTCAGGGTCACAGCCAGTACAGTGGAATTGCTCTCCTATGGCAAGCACATAACAGAAGAAGAATGAAGCAGTGTTTTGAGTTTGAGATGTTTTCAAATCCAGGCAAGTAGTAATACAAGTGTGCATGGCACAAAAAAAAATTTTTTAGAATACAAATGTTAGATGTAATGAAAAGTAGCTATCCACTTTTTAGTAAAGATATTTGGAAAGCTGCTTTTGCTGCAGCTCTCTTACTAGACTTGGTCTTTGAGACCTTAGTTTTTATTTTTCACTTGAAGTTCAGCAAAAAAATTACCTGCAGAGAAGATAAAAGATTAAGTCAAAGTCTCTTCTTTTTTTAGTGTTCAAATAATGGCTTTAACATAATGACCTCCACTGCCTAACCTGAGGTACACGAGTTTGAAAGGACCATGGCCAAACTGATTCAGCCAATAAAGCAGCAATCACAGGTGGATCTGGAAGGTGAATAAAACAGAATCAAGACTAAATCCTGTCATTCTTCTAGTTGATGAATCAGATTACTTTTAATGTATTTTTATGGGTAACTTGCTTTGAGTTGAGCGGGTTTTTTTGTTCCTTTCTCTCCAGATGTTATGACATTTTGATATACCTTTACTCCTGTTACTGAATTCATCCTTCTCCAGTAAGTGCATCATGTCTATTTTTAGCTCCATGAGCCACTAATCCAGTTTCTCTCACAAATGTAATTTGTTGGAAGAAATGACTAGTGTTACGCTGTCTCAGAGTCCTCTTGAGAAATTAGCTTCTTAGCTGACCTTTAAGCCAAGTGAAAATACTGTGCCTGCAATTCCACAGGGTTTGGATTTCATTATCACAGCAGTTTGTATGAGATGGGATGCCCCTGCTGCCCAGCTCTGCCTCTCTGTTTTGTTTTCCTGGTAATTATAGAAACTGTTTACTGTATATGGAAAAACTGCAAGTTTTCTCAGCTCTTGAGGATAATACTATTTCTAATTCATTTTCTCTGGAGAGAGTGACAGTTCACAGTGTGGAGGACTGCATACTATTGCTTCTTCCCAAGGAAAACTTTCCCACAGCCTCCCTAACCATGACTGCAGTGAAAATAGCCATTGATGTCTAAGGCTCAGGATGGCAACTGCAAACCAGAGAGAGAAGTATGGGAGCAGCATAGCAGAGTGGCAGCCCTGGTCCTTCCTACTCGCCTCTGGTTCACAGCCTGACCCAAGATCCTGTTGGGAATCTGGATATTCCATGTGTGCAACAACACAAGTCACAATACAATTCAGAACCAGTCAAATAGATTTTTTCACAACTATGATCACAGTGAGAGAACATTTGGCCAGCATCTCCCCCTCTGTTCCCTTGTTCTTTCCCAAGTGACTGCAGAGACCAACAAAAAACATGACAAAATGGAGAGATGACTCTTGGTGGACCCTAGAGGAGTGACACACTAGTATTATTTTACGTCATAAGTAGGGAGTTGGAAAGAATCACAAATTGTTAGCTTTAGTTAAAAGGAATGTTATTTTAATTAGGATAACCTTCCTAGACAGGTATGTGACCCTGATGTGTTTCTCTCCGTGTATATTTTCTGTTCTATCCCATTACATCCTCTCATTCATACCAGCAGTGGAACTCAGTTCATCTACAGTATGGCAACTAATCTGACCTCATGCTACAGTTCCACACTGTAGTCATTAGGGAAAGAGAAAAGAGCACATCTAAGGCAGTGGTTTGTCTCATCCTCAATACTTCCTTCAGGAATAGTCTCTCTTTGAGATGCCAGCATGACTGTACTAACTGTGGAGAGAGCCAACCTGACTGGCTCAGACCAGACATCATTTTAAAATGCCTAAATTTAGGTTAGCTGAATTTCACTTAATTCTTACAGCAATTCCCCAAACCCTTGGTGCTCTATAGCATAATGGGCCCCTGTACCACTTGGGAAGAGTGAGATGTAAGAAAAATAAGCAATATTCCAGCACTGAAGACATTAATAACTATGACTTCATAAAGTGCTAATTTTCTAGTGAGGCAATATAAATACCATGTATTGGGATGGGGATTTTGTATAGTCACTAATGCTGACACATATTAGAAAGTGCATTTCAAGCCTTCCTTTGGGATGCACAATATCTCTTAATACAATCTAAACCAACTGTGTTAATCTAGGTCTTACCTAACATAACCTGCTTGGAATTTCTGCAGAAGGTCCTTGATGAAATACTGCTGCCTTTGAAATGATTTAAAAACAACTGCTGGTTGAATGTGCTTTTGAAAACTCCATATATAGGACTGTTTCTGAAGGAATGGTGTGACCTATATATTATGGCATCTTTTTGTTGTGATACAACAGTGTTCCGAGTTTTCTTTCAGTTTAGGCATTTCTAAACAATATTTATTTACAAAGCAGGAGAGCTTCAATTTTTTAAAGTCATAACGTTTAAATACCTTGTTCCTACATACTTTTCAAAAGGCATTCTTACTATCATCTCCAAATATCTACCAGTTGGTAAAGTACCTCACTTGTATTACTTCACATCTAATTTTGCATTCAGTACTGAAACTCATAGAGGAATTCTAAGTCTTACCTCCAGGAAATTCAAATGATATGGAAAAAGTGAGAATTTTTCCTTTGCATTCAGATTTTTTAGACTTTCTTTTTCCCACTCACAATTTTCCTCTGCAACTAGACACTCAACTCTTACTTAAAATACAAAGCAACTGTCCCTCTTCCCAAAACAGTGCATTTCTCATACAATTCCACTAAAAATCTGAGGATCATGGACTCTAAAACTCATCCTAGTGCCTTGAGAGTTCATGACATTACCTATAGTGCTTTCTGGCATATCACATCATACCCGGAATACTCTCTGGGTGATCCAACTTCCAAATACACAAAAACTGAGAATTAGCAGCACACCTACATACAGCAGCTCTCTCCTACACACATACTTCACTTTCTTCAGATGCTTTGTCTCTGTTGACTGAGAAAGTAAATCTTAGATGCAGCTTGACACTCCCTCTGCAGATAAGCTCAGTTGGATGGAGCTGGCTGGACAGTGGTTTTTCCCTTAGGATGCCTTAGAGCACCACAGAAGTGGGTAACAAGCCTCATCCACACTGATGACCAGAGCATTCATACGCTCACTGCAACACAGATGGGAGCATCACTTTGAAAAGGTGTCAAAAGACTGCACATATCAGAAACAAATCCACATTTCATCATCCAGCACAGGTTAGCTCTAGGAAAATGATGGTTAGAATTTGCCTTCATACATCATCATGAACAACAGTTCAAAGGAGCATAAATGTTATGGATTTAAAACCCACAGTTCCAAAACTTACTTAGGTCTTCAGAACCTCAGAAACATTCAGCAAAGTTAGGTTTAATCTTCAGAAAGAGGTTATGTTTAAGTAAAGAAAATGGAATTGAGAAGTAAGTCCCTTACATGACTTGGAGAACTTTATCTCCTCCTTCTCAGCAAATGCAAATAACCTGAACCTGGCAGCTGTGCTTTGAGTGTACATTTTCAGAAAGATTTCAACCAATCAGAAATGCTAAAAAAACTTTTAAAATAAATATACCTGCCCATACCTTTTTTTTCCCCATATGATCTGTTCTCTCAAGCAATGCATCACTCTAAAAAAAAAATGAAACCTCTCCTTGATAGTTATTGATTCTTAATCATGTTCTTCTGCAATAAGTTCAGAAACTCTGATATTGATTTAAGAGTATGTTCCAGGCTCATTGGGGAAGGAAAATATAATACCTTAGAGGTATATCAGTAATAAATGACAAAATTGTTTAAACAGTATTCCTTCTCTCTGGGTATTAATCAGATTTAGCATCTGTTTACCACTGTTTATAAAGCAGAAGTTATCCATCTTACATACTTGCCTGGTTTATTGCTAATATTTATCATTCCTAGGTGTATCTCACCTACATTACTAGTACTATTGTTTCTAGGACAGGAGACCAGTCTTAGTCAGTGAGAAGTCTTGAAAATCCTCTGTTTACAACTAAAATTCTTTTCTAATCCTGGTCTACAGTTCTGATTTTACTCTTCCTTTTTTTTAAAGTAAATAGCAATATATATTTTTTTAAAGCTAACAAAAAGACACCACGTCACAAAAACAAGTGATTCTGCTACATGCTCTTCTCCCCTGGGGAAGAGGATGGAAGTACAAATAATGCATGACAGAGTGTTCTGCCATTTAATGTTCTGCTAAAAAGTGGTTTATTAAGGTGATAGCTGTTGTACAAGGAACTACACAGAATAAATAAGCATGGCTTGACTTATTGCTTCAAGAGTACTCACGAGAAAGTATTGCTAGGGAATAATTATCTAGAAAACAAGTAGCTCAATGCAAGATCTGCTAATGAAAAGTTAATTTTGGGCCTACAAATTCATAAAAGTGCAAAAACATATGATAATGATAACTTGCCAACTATGTCTGCTCTTCAGAATACAGATATTTTACTACCAACTTTGCTATAGGATAACTAATCAGGTTTATGTAGGCATTCTGGCACATAGCTCAGGTGAAGGTGACACAGAGGTTTTGCATAATTGAGCTAGAAGCTCAAAGCTCAAGTACCTTTCTTAATCACAGTCCTAATGGCATCCAGGAGTTGTGATTGGCAGTGCTGACATCATATGTAAAGCATTCAGATATCAGAAGGCAGAGATTTCTAGAACTGTAGTAGCCTGTCCTTTTGAGAGTCACCATGGCTACCACATCAAAACTCTTTTTTTTCTGGGACATGCTTATCTGTCCCTCTGCCACTTAGTTTGATTCAGTTTATTTTGGCCAATGCAAAACTCTGCAAAGCAGCAAGACTAAAAGATCTAAGACACGGAACTCGGGCTGGGAAAAGCTTAATTCATTGGGATCAAGCTCACTTGCCTTTATTTAAAAAATAGTGTCTAGTCTATGTTTGCTATCTGTGGTCACTGAGAAAGTTAAGGATACTCAGGATTTAGGCAGCCTCATGCTGAAGCTAGAGAGGAGGGGACGAGTGCTTGAAGCACACATCTGTCCTCCAGTCTTCAGAGGAAATTTGTTTCTTGCAATGCTAAAGCCAAAGTGGGCCAGAGAGCTGAAGGCTGAACCAAGCACTGCTGCAGCTGAGGCAGCCAGCATGTCTCTCTTGACATCCTCTCACTCTTCTGCCTCCCTTCTAGCCATAAATCAGGGAAGACACTCATTTCCCTGAAATCCTGTGTCTTCTCTGTTTGTCGAAAGCAAAACATGTTCAGCCTCACTGCCTTTGGAAACTAATATCCCAGGAGCAAACAGCCGGTTTAACATCTGCCTCCACTGATCCTTCCATTAAGGTTACCAGCAAAGTAGCCACTTTGCATCATTTACTGTTTTGGCTTCTCCTATCCCAGAGGGAGGCTGCTGTTCTTCAGAGGCCATTTTATTGCTGTAGTGACACAGAGATACTAACCTGGAACACAGAGAACTGGAGGTCAGCCTTTCTAAGCCACAGGAACAAGTAAGCATCTGCAGACGTGAATGGTATGTTGCCTGTGACTTCTGTGTTACATTCCCCAGTTTCACTGTTTTGCTCGCTTTCATGCATGATTAATAGCAAAGCCCCATGTATATGAGGTTAAACAGTTCACAGATTTTTGTTGTAAGGCTGCTCATGCATTGCAAATTAATAACATTCAGGAGTAACTTCTAGCAGCATGGAACAATTTAGTGCTTGGGAAAGTTAAAACCATGCCATCGACTGTTAATGTGGTGCTTCTTCAGTCAAATACATCAGTGATGACTTGCATGGAGAAGTTCTCCCTCTCTAAGGATGTGAGTAACTACTGTCACTGTAGAATTTTTGTCTTTGCTGCAAAGAAGAGTAAGATCAGCTTTTCAATCTCAGTTATCCTTTAGGTATAACCAGCCATGACAACAGATGTTAATACAAACAATAATAGCAATGAATTACTCTGTCACATATAAGGTGCTAAAGGAAGGAAAGAGGAGGTCTTTTGAAGAGTGAAAGAGTGACCAAGAGGAGGTAATAGCATTCAAGATGACAGAATAATGAACAGTGGCAAGAACAGATCAATTCCTGCCTGTCGATTCTCCCACACACTCATCATCTTCAATTCATCCACAGCCTCAGCTATCACTGGCACCTTCAGTCCCAGTAAAATGCTATGAAGAATGTATTACCTAGAAAGAAGGAACCAATTGTTTCTGAATTTGACAAGCTTTTTTATGCCTCTTGTTTTGTTGCTAATTTAAGCATGTTGCCATTTTCCAGTATTATACATATAATTATGCAAAAGATCGCTGGAACTCAAAGACAAAGCCAGAAGCTCTGAGATTGCATTAGGACAGGGAATTAGCTCACTCGGCAGATATGAGGTTGGTAGCCTGGCTGGAAGAGGAAAAGGCAGAAAATGCTATAAGTTTGCAATGCTGCTGTTGGATTGCAGGCTTCTTGGCGAGACAGTTTGCACGAAGCATGCAAAGCATGACAGCACATGGCCGCTAAAGAATCTGATAGCTGTCCAGCAGTTAAACTTGCCCCAACAACTGATATAGATTTCATACTCATTTGCAATTCAAAACAGCAGTTTTGGGTGGTGGTTATTTTTCCCGCATTTTAAAATCATCTGGCAGAATGCGAAATGGGTTAGCAAAGTTTAAACCTCTGTGCAGCACTGTGATGCTTTTAAGTGAATACAACATGTCATGGTTCTGCACTGCTTGTTTTATACAGAAAAAAATGAAAGAGGGATGTTGATGGAAAACAGAAAAGGTGGTTATACACCTGATACCACTATTGGGATTGATTGGCAAGGAATATCATAAGCACAGGAGGAGACAACATTGTGAAATGGCATATACACACGCATGAACTGTGGGAGGACCTGCTAAGGACTCAACCACAAGGATTTCTTCTTCAGAATAGGAAATTCCCATACAAGATTCCAAGGTTCTAAAAGCTTTGTTTTTCTGCTTGCTGAGGCATGTTTCCAGGCTCCAGAATGCCTTTCCAAAGAGACTCGGATCGGAAACTGGATGTGGGAAAGAGAAGTGAAGCCAAAACCACAACCACAGTTAATGACTACTGGCTCTTTGGAACAAAAAAAGAAATATCCTGTGGGATATTCTTGTGCAAGAAAACCACATTTTGAGGGTTCTGGCTTAGTAGCAATTCTCCCATGCAGAGGCTTTTGTATTTGAATGGTAGATATTAAGAGAACAAAACATGTGGAACGAAATTTAGCCAACACTTTACTACTTCCACCACTATTTCCTTCTTGCTCTGAGTTCCTGACCTCTATGTAACTGCATCATAGAAGTGCCTGTGTGATGGGAAGCTTCAAGAACATAGAAAAATCTGACCTAAATGGTCTGGAGGAATGACTGCTACCCCTGTTTACTTAGGCTTCATGACTTTTGTACAAGAAGTTGGCCACTGGCCTCTGTGGTGAGTCCATGGTCTCTTGTATCACTGAGCCTGGAGGAGAGGGAAGCTGCACAGAACAAGACTGTGACAGAGACTGCTGGCCTTGGCTAAGACACTCACATCCTCTTTCCTTTGCCCTATACAGGCAATATGCAATAGATCTACTCTATCTTCAGAGAGAGTTGTTTCATACAAAAGCTCAAGACAGCAGATGTTGCTCCTTGCAGCTATGTGAAGAAACACATGCAGGTAAATTCAAAGGAACAAAGGACCTTTGTGGAAGGAAAGTACTAGAAGAGCTTTCCAACTACAGTACATGATTTCTGCCTCCATTTCAGTACTCCTGACCTCTCCACCTCATCATCCCAAGGTGTAAAAACTCTGAAAACCTTTTTATTTATGAAGACAACACCAGGCAAATGAAAACATTTCCCCTATCGCTAAAAATAAGTGCTGTTGAAGAAATGTTGAGTCTGACTACCATCTACTTGAATTCACAGCATTAACCTTGATAATAAATTTCATTTAACTTCATAAAGTTGGCCAACAAAATAAAATTGCAACCTAATATTAAAGGCAGCAGAATCAACTACTAAGTTAAAGAGTGTGGAGATTTTTTTTATTTTTCTCATACTGAGATGGAAAATTGTCCCTAGAGAGACCACACTTTTTTATTAACTTCCTTTTTCATAACACAGAAACTAATACCACAATACTTAGCATCAGTCCTGAAGTTCTGGACACATTACAGTTATACAAGCTTATAAAAAATAAAGACTGAATATTCTCATACAGTGTATCTACTCTAATTTGTGGAGCTAGATGATTTATTTGCAAACACTGTCATTGTCTCCATGGTGATGCCAACACCAGTTTTCAAGTTTTGCATTGATCTCTGTGATTATAAATTTCCTTATAGAATAAAAAGTCTCTGAGAGGATGATGCTACTAAATTTTTTAGATTGCTTCTCCAATTTTCTAGTAGAATTAGCATTTACCCATCATTTTCATGGCAGTGTTTCCACATCTCTACCAAGATTAGCTACAGAACTACTAACCTAGACATTTACTATTGATAACTGTGAGAGATAAGTTATTGAGTTACAAGCTTTTGGTCTGAATGTTTATGTTTGTTCTCGTCACTCAGGACTACAAGTAGTGAGAAGAGAAAAAAAAAGTTTGACTAGGGAGATTGGTACTCTGACACCAATGAACAATGAGGATATACAAGTGAAGACAGAATGGCAACTGTTTGAGAAATTTTCACTACAGGGAACTAGGTAACGATATCAAGCCCACACTTTTACTAGCTAGAAAGTGGTGTTCCTCTCCCAGTGGTGAAATATGAACTTTGCCCTGTTTATGATCCTTGCATGTCTCACTGGTGTTAGCAGGAAAAACAAATGCATGCTACTTCCTGTGTATGTGCAGACTAACAGCTACAGGCTAAATCTATGCAGACAATTCTCAGATCTGTAGCTTAGATGGAAACTTTGCAATGTCAAGCTCAAACAGCTTTTGGTAAGTCATTTTTCAGATGGGCAGTAGAACTGCAGATGCTCTTTATCAAAGCAGATAAAAGATTAACCTCTCCAATCCCAAGGATGCTCTAATGTCAATGGAAGAAATTTCTAATATCACTGTTCCTCTAGAAAGCAAGAGAATTTCCATTTAAGTAAATTTCTGGGCTAACTCTCTAGCATCTACCCTCTTCAGGCAAAAAACCCCCACAAGCCAGCCCTGCATTGTAACTTCCAATGTCCCCTACACACTGAAGTCTGTATAGGTTCAAGATAGTCCTTTCTCATCCAGAAAGGCTTCATGGAAAGGAAGCCTGAAACGTTTGGTTGTGCCACGCTGACTAGATCCCACCCTAACATGAGCTGTTGGCCAAAGGGGAGAATTGCAGCACTGTCATTCCCTAACTGGATAATCCAGACCTTTAGTGAAAGTTACTTAATTATTTTCAAAAGGTGCCTCAAGTTACGACTCCTAAATCCAGAAGCAAACTCTAATTTGTGGTCTGGATTACAGAAATGCAGAGCTTCTCATGTCTTCTAGGCCTCCTGACAGTCTTTTATTTCACTGAGTTCTGATCAGGCCCATGTACAGCTAAAGCCCCTTCAGAATCACTGCATAACTGTTAACTAGCAACTTGCAAGACCAGAACATTGGCCTATGTCAGTAAGACCCTAAAGGGAGTATACCTGCAGAGGAAAACTGACTGCCATTACTTTTGTAAAGGAAAACCCATGAAATAAACAATGTCTGAAAATGTCTCTATTAGGGAACAGATTCACATCTTCTTTCAACTGGATTCAATGCAGAAAATAAAACTGTATTACTTTTCAACAAGTTGACATGGACTCACCTACACCTTGAAGTGCCATTTGCATTACATCTGGGAAAGCATTGCCTTCCTCTTTTTAGCATTTTTTTTGGTCTGCACTAGATAAAGCAGGGGACCTCTCAGCCAATCCAGAGACAGAGGAAATTTCCTGATGAGCATCATTAGTAACAGACAGGATTTTCAATAATCAAACTGGAATAGGAACACAAGTCCTACTAAAAAATGTGGAAAAGGAGCATTCAAGGAGCGTCCACAAGATCAACATTTTTTAAGAAGTCCAGGATGTCTATCAAAAATCAGTTTGGTGATACTTCAATGGGAAAAAAGTCCTACTGAACAGAACTTTTCTGTTTGTCAATACATTGGTTTTCTCCACTTTGTTTGCATTGTCCTGGAAGGACTGGACATACAACATTGTAGGACAAATACTGAACATTACTTTATATAAGCAAGACAATGCTCATCTAAAGCTTTAGCATAAACATCAGGTAAAGAGATTTATCAAAGTAGTTTTTTTCCTGTAAAATATTGAAATTTTTGTTGCCAAAAAAAGTCAAAAAACGACTTCTTCCCAATTGTATAACAACAAGGTTTGACAGGTAGAATGTATGAAATATAAAGTAGCTTCTTCTGAAAAGCTGTCTAATCTCATTCAGCTTACAGTATGTGGAATGTAATTATCCAGAAAGTGAAATATGTAAAAAAATAGGTAAAATTCCTACAATATTTGTATTGAATTAGAATTCCTCCTGCCAGGACGATTACAGCAGGTCTACAGTATATGTATGAAATGTTTGTTCATAAAGTTAAAAAACATCATTACCTTACTGAAGAACACATTAAATGTAGGAATGCATAATCAGAACTGACTCTCAATTCTGCTTAGCTGGTGCAAATCTACAAAGAACCATCATCCTTTCTGCACAAAACAAAACCAACCTCTAATATGAGAGTTGGGTGGGGTTTTTTTGTTTTGTTTGTCATAGAGGGGCCAGACTGAAGTTTACAAAAGATATTCCTCTGGACGTGGAAGTACGTCATTTAATTTTCTTTGATTTTCCCTATCGCCACTTTGTTTACTGACAGCAGTCACCCACCTTTTAAAATGATTATTGCCTGACATTACATGGAGCTTTTACTGCTTGTTCAGAACAAGGCAGTGAAACAGAAAGAACCTCCAAACTCCTCTGTCATGACCCAGTTCTGGGCTTGTGCTTTTTTGACGAGTCTTTGATCTGTAGCACGCCTCATAGGCTAGTCTCCCGGAGGAACATGGTGCCAATGTTGTAAGAAACCTTTCTCACTCTGGCAGATGTGATGGAAGGTTTTGGCGGCTTCTGACCACTTTTGACCTCAAGGAAGTAACAGATCCCAGGAATTTCCTTTGGAAAGTTTTCTGGAAGCTCTTCACGGGAACGAGGGATAAAAACAAAATTGTCTTCCTTTTTCAAAAGCCTGGGGAAAGAAAAAGAAAACAATAGAGGAACATAAAAAAAAAATCTGTAAAATATGTCCAGAAACATGTCCTTGGAAGAGATGGATCCTATCTGGTCTCAAGCAAACAAACAAATTAAAAGCAATTTGTAACATCCAAAAAATTCCTAAGTCAGGATCATCAATTAATATATATTTAAATAACATCGTCAACTACAAGGAGTAATGTTGACTGAGATCAGTTGAGGAGATGGTCCAAATAAACACATTCTCTGAAAATCAATGTCAGTGTTCAGAAAGCCATTTACCAAATTAACAATGATCATTGTCTGTAACACCTTGTTTGGCTCACTCACAACACTTCAGTCTGGCAAGTTGTTGCAGAAATGAACATTTCAGGGTGATGATGACAAACAGGTCTCCTGCTGGAAGGTAGGCATGAAGCTGACATTGCTTGGGAGCTCTCAGAGGCAGAAGCAAGGTAACCAGTTTGTGCCCTTCATGTACTCAATAGTACTGTATTTCAAAAATTATGTTCACATACAGCAAATCCAGCTTCAACAAAAAATAGAATAAAATCTGACACTATTCATCACAAGTACTCATGGGTTTAATCTGGGCCACCTGGTTGGGGTCAAAAAGGGATACAGGCTCATCACAAGGGCCATGAAACCATCCTCCAGGAATGCCCACACGTGTGCTACAACATCACAGACCTGATTATAATGCCTTTTGCCATTTGCCATCTCCCTCCATAGTGCTGAAATCAGGGTAGATCAGGGTAGATCTGAAAGTTTAGGGCCTCTTTATTGAGTATCTACCCTGAAACTAGTTGGACTTGTAAAATAAAGGAAAGAATTCTATAAATTTTCTTTTTGTTTCCGGTAGTATACTAGTATTCTGTCTTTTGAAGGGCTGAAAAGAGCAGTTTTGAGGTAATGGTACACTCTGAGCACAGTTGAATATACTTTACCAGTCTTTACTTTTTCGCCTCCCAAGATATTACTCTTTCATCAATCAATCAATTTGAATCTCAAAAACATCAATGTGAAGAAGTTCTTTAACTTCAGTGGATTTTGTAATGCTGCTTACTTAATCTCTCTAAAGCTGATTTCAGGGCAGTAAATGAGAGAATGAATGAATCCTGTTGTCAAGCGAATTTCCCGGGATTCTTAGCATATGTAATGGCACTCTCTTTACTGAGGATTTTTCGTGGGTTTTGGCTGAGACAACCTGCATGAGCTCCTTGAAATATAAAAGCATTTTCTTCCCAGCCTTTAAGTAATCGGTTGGTTATGAATCCAACAACGTTTTTGCCTTTAAACTTTCAAAGTGGTCTTTGGAGTTTGAATGTCATAATCTATTTTCCAGACTGCAAACTTTATGATCAAAATATGTTTTCTAAATTGCATGACAGTTTGCAGAGGTCTCTGCCAAGAAGCTTCTCTCCATATCTGCAATGCTTGCAGTAAATATTTTGTATTTTAAACTATAGGCTTAATACACTGAAACAACTCTTTGCTGCTTCCCAAACTAGACTTCTGCAAGCAATAGTCCAACACTCAGAACTTTCTGAGCTAAATCAGGCAAGCTTTTGTTGCAGTAATTCTTTCTCAAACTGACCATTCACCATAGAAGATCCGGCCTTGATAAAAATCAGTGGTTTCTTTCTCAGAGTCTAACATTATCTAAATGTAACGACAGTTATATAAGTTTGAAACTGTAACATATATATATATATACACACACACATATTCTTTGATTCAGGCTGGTTCTGAGTTTAGTTGGTATTTCATACTATTTTCCTCATAGAACAAAAGTGTGAGATATTAATTAAATGACTTATTTTCATTTGTTTTGTGAATTGTAACTCAGTTGCAATTAAATGCTCCAGGAGTCATGGATGACTCACCAATTAGTCCTTCAGAAATTCCTCCACTATTGTGTCTCTACATCACTATATTAGGTACACTGCTTGAATCAGCCTCTCACCCTCAGAAATTGTCTAGAAGACCTTTACTGGGATAATATTTCAGTTCCCAAGCAAGCATGGCAGGAAATCTTCTTTACCAAACATTAATGGAAGCTACTTAGAATCATATTCTATCCCACTTACTTTAGTTTATACTTTCAAGAAAACAAAATACTTTCTGGCTTTTGTAATAATACTGTTAGAAAGCCTTCAATCAGGCCAAAAACAGCCTCTCACTAGCATTCTTCTAAAGTACAGGTTTTTTAGATTTCTTAAATATATTGGCTCTGTCACTTGGTTTCCCAGTCTGAAAATGAGATCATGTTTTAGAAATTGCCTCTGATTTCTTATAGCTTTGTGTGTACACTAAGGAAACAAGTTATCTATTAATCCTCAGTGCTTATCAGTGAGGACATGTTTCTACAAAAACCTCCCATATTTAGGCTATTCATGATTTTAAAAAGCAAACAGTAATAGCTAATGGCCATGACCCAGATCTACAGCCCTTTCTAAGTTTCTTGTCTTCTTTTTCATGGTACAAAGAACCCCAAAAGACACTTCTGCCTAACAGCTGAATGAATAGTGCTGTTCATCAACGAGGGCAAGGCCAAGCCACACAACCAGTTTTTGCACTTCCCCTCTGGCTCTGGGGAATACTAGTGTCAGTGTTCAGAAAGCCATGCATCAAATTAACAGTGATTATTAATACCCAGTGTACAGCCTTCTGGACTAGAAAATTTTCTGGGTGGTGGTACCCATTTCTGTTTGTTTGTCTCACCTTGCAGACCATTCTCAGGACATTTGCTGTGACGAAGTCAGACAGTCTGTTCTGAAAGTCTGAGAGCACAATCTATCCTTGACCTTCAGGAAATTAGATGGCAGCTTAAACTCCACATAAACTCCACATAATTGCCCCCAGCTTGTCCATAGTCATAAAACTGAAGCTGAAGAAAGTTATACAACCTCTACAGTTCAGGAATACACATATAACAACTAGTCTGAAAATATTCCAAAGCATTTCTCTCAGCTATATTTCCTACATTGCTTCTGTGTATCTCCCTTAAGAGCGCTATTTTTAGAGCAGGCTATTCACAGGTTTGAAATTGCAGGCTCCACTCAAGTGGCTGGATATACAATTTACAATTCAGTGCTTAATTGTCAGGGTCAGGATACACAAGCATTCCTATAAATTGCTTGGAACTAGGCCTGCCCTCAACTTGCCTTCTTTGTTGATGTTTCAAGGGAGGAAGAATTTCTTAAACACTGATTTATAGCTGATTAACTTTGACATCTTTTCCTCCTAACCTGAAATCTTTCTAGCTGTTTAAATTCTTGTCCTCTCCCTTTCCTGGTGGAAATGCTGTTGCTTTCAGACAAAAACAGATGGTATCTGAGAAATATCCCATTTAATTTTTAATTTTCAGTTCATGTGAAAAAAAAAAAAGATATTAGCATGGAAACAGAAAAAGTGGTTATTTGCTAGTGGAAACAAGAAGAATTTCAATGCTAGGAGGTCTGTCTGAATGAAATTTTGAATCATAGTTAGTGGGAACCTTGAAGAAGCTTTTAAAAGCTGTAGCTCTTTTGTGCCCAGAGGAAATGATAGGTTAATTATATTTCAAATTGGCAAGAAACAGTCAGACCTTCATCTATGAGTTCCTATATTCAGAACATGAACTAACAAAGATTTGTTACTACAGAATTATTTGTTGCAAGGCACTCTATTTTGAGTGCCTGCTTTCCGCAATGATTCTTACTCTCTCCATGCCTACTGCAAAACAGTATCACTTCTTTATCTTTATGCAAGAACTTTGCACTTATCACTGGATGCTGTGAAGATGAATTAATACTCATAAAAAAGAAAGTACCCCTGCTTGCCCTCAGGCTCAGCAGGAAGGATAGCTGCAAATATTTTATGTTTGTTTTTTTTTTTTTTGTGAAAAGCAAGCTGACTTGCTCCATTCCTCCCCAAACAAGATCCAATCACAAAATGAAATATCTGTCCAAAGGAAGGGAAAAGATGGTGAAAGGAGCAGCCACTTAGCAGTCTGAAGTACCAACTCCTTTAGAAATATGAAAGAGTAACTCCTTTGGAAACACAAAAGACAATCTTCTTCGAGAAGTGTAATTCCACAGCTGAAGGAATAAATGATTACCACGTGTGCTAACTCAACTCTAGTTGCTTTGAGAAATAGCAGTGCTAAGAAAACACTCACCTAGACTCAGCATGCTCTAATACTTTGAGTTTCACCATAATGGCTTTGGAAGACACGTTGCTTATACAGTGCCTGGAATCCTTTGAAACTCGCTGCCCACTGCAATGACTGGTGCTTGCTGGACGTGACTAGCACAGGTTTCCACATCCCCACAAATTTTGCAAATCCCAGCAAATGGCAGTAGGTTTTTATAGCTGCAAGAGCCTGGCACACCACATAGGTTATACTGCTCAGGGGCTTGTCTTTTCTCACACCCTCCACACCAGGTTGGTCTCAAAAGACACATTCAGGCTACTCTGTCAGGCCAAATGCTTCCAGAGTTAACAGATAGCAAAGAGCATGCCAGCCACTCCAGTGGTGACGCAGTCTGTCCTTGGCCAAGCTCCTCCACTTGCTTGCCAAGCTTGTCACTCTCTGTCCCCTAACCACTGGAGCAGTTCAGGAGTATCAGCCTCCCAAAACAAAGTACAAGTATGTCCACCTGCCTGCACTGCTTGCTCCCCTCAGACCTTCCACAAACTGCATAGTGGATATACTTTACATCACAGTTCTAAGTGCCATAAACATATATATATATATATATATATGCATTTAAATGTTTATTATATAATAACCTTCAAACACATGTTCAAATCTAATTAGGTATTTTCTGATTCAATAAACTACAGAACAGGAATTCAATATTCAAGTAAGGTATTAACAGCATATATATATATAAATGTATACACATATATACATACATACCTTTTAACCTCTATATAATGAACTTCTATGTGCCCTAAATAAAACTCATGTTATAATAGGGTTTGCTAAAAGTCATATTGTAACGGGGTTTGAAAATTTGCTGATTTGCATTAAAAAACCCCACCCACTCAGAACTGAACTCCAATGTAAGCTTCTTTCAGGAAAATTGTTTTGTATAGACCAAAATTTGAACAGTTTTTCTAAAATACAATTCACTACAATAAAGGCAAACATGCACTAACTTGCTAAATATAGTATGCACCACAAAAAGTAAGGTGGCCAGGTCGATCTTGCATAAATGTTACCTTTTACAAGGGATAGCTATTCCACCAAAGAAAAGGTTCCTTCTGCCCTAACTCTTCAAGAACTGTAAAAACTGTAGTTAACCTTGCTCACATCCACCTACTATTAGGAAAATTAATCAACAGCTTCCCAAACGTGTTATCAGAAGATTGCCTTCTGAGGGACTGCTGAGTCCTTCCTCTGTAGTAACAAGTTTTGGTGACTTCAGTTGTGCGTCTAGCTTGATAACATATGCCGGGTCATTTGTTTCCATATGAATTCAGATTACAAATTATCATGGCACTCTTGATAAATATTGGTAGACTGCTCATAAGACACACTATATAACGATGTGAATTTGCTATTGTAATGCTAAAAATCACTTAATTTTAATGACTTTGAATTCTCCTCTCTGTTTCTATACATGCTAGAAAGGCCGGGAGATTGGAAAAAAAACCCCTAATTATGTCTGGATCTAATTAATTTCACATTGTACTTTATTATTTTTTAAACCGTGGAAGTTCATGTATTTTTTTTCCCTCATACAGAACAATTGCAATAAGATTATGAAAGGAGTAGCCAGGATTTTTTTAATGCAATACACTGTATGCCACATGCAGTTCAATATGTTGAGTGTCTATCAGTGACACTCAGAGATACATTAGAGAATAAGGCTCAGTGAATACAATTGCGCCATCAGCAGTGAAAAGCCCAGGCTCTGCATTGATCTAACAGTGTCGGACTCAGGACTTGTCTGAATTTGTCTGGGCTTGAGTTTCTTGTAGTTTTAGTAGTTTTCTAAAACTGATTTAGATTTTCTAAACACAGTTTAGTTCTCATTTAGCTGTGTGCAACTGTAGTTGCACAACTGTGAACTTAAAAACTGTGATCTAGCACAGAAGCTTTCTGTGTAGAGTGATCTATGAATCTTGAATAAAACTGTAGTGTCACGAAGCACAAGCATGGGCAGACAGCAGAGGCCCCAGGACTGTAATCACAGATCACAGTGACTATGGGGGTGCAGCCTCGTGGAAGCAGCTGACACTGGGAACAGAAAAACAAGAATAAACCAGTGCTTTTAGACTAGACTTTTAATATGTCAATTAGAATATCAGTAATTTTTTTGTGTCCACATAAAAGTCATGTTCCCTTTCTGTCCCTAAATAAATTGCCTGTCCACCAAAACGTCTCATGAAATTATACATGGTAAATCCATCAAAACAAAAGGAAACTTTTTTTTTAAAGGATGCCCAGAAAATAGAATTGAAAATAACTTGAAAAAACTCTTGGAGAGAAAATGCATTTGCTTGTCCACATGAGGCAGAAAAATATAGATATAAATGTAGATTGAGAAAGGAAAAATAATATATAATGTAGGAAATATATAGCTATAACTGTTAGGAAAAATAATTTCATTAAAATAAAAATCTGTAAAGGGTTTATAGAGATGCATAGTTGTAATCTAAAACCCTGATAATAGAATGTTGTATATACGTCCTGCTCAACTACTTGAAGGTAAAACTTCTTCCATACAACATTCTGCAAGATAAGTGTTAAAAGAACTGTTCAAATTTTGCAGTTTTTAATCTACTTTCAAGGATGAGGGGCAATTTAGGCAGGTGAACCAGCAGTGATCTCATTCAGCTCAATAAGGAGCCACATTTAGTTGCTGTCTATCCTAAATCAGATATGGATGTGGGATGCAGGCTGTTCATCTTTGCCTAAGATGAGCCGATCCCAGGTGTTTTGTCCAGCATATGATAATGGAAAGTATCTGTATCCTACACTTGATGTCAGAAGGACATCCTTCTCCGGAAGGGAAATATGTGCTGCAGAATTCCAGAGGTGAAAAGAAGATAAAAAAGAGAATTCATTTCTAAATACAGTTACATGACAAATAGTTACAATTATGTTTACCTGCTTTTGATAACTGCTTAGAGATCCCAAGGCATTGCATTGTAATACTATTAGGGTAACAGGATGAATGTAGGTATATTATATTAATATCTGAAAAACATTATCATGCAAGGCTGAAACAAAGAATTAAAAAAATATTTAATCTCTCTTCTGTGCTCTCATAAATCTCATTGTGCTTCCTTCCTGAGAACATAAAATAGGGTAATTTTATTCAATTTAGCATAATATAGATTAATTAAATAAACCTTGGGCTGGATTTAACAGTTTACTAAAGGATCAGATAATATATTATTCCTCTACTCCTTCTGTCCACATGTTTAAACAGAGAACAGTCTGGGATCCTCTACTCCCTCTCCAGTTTCCACATGTGTCACTGGAAGCTTTACAGTGGCATTCCAGTGCTTTCATTTTACAATGCTTAGTGATTCAAAGCAAATGGGGCTCTGTAATCCTTCAGTCAAAAGATCTGTCTCAGTCAAGAAAACAACTTATTTTGAGGAGAACTGAGCTCTTATCCCCAACAGATTCCAAGGCTGTCTTTGTCAAAGGTGCTGTTGGACACCACAGAGCTCTGCCCAGGCAGGTGCAACTAGAGCAAGGCTGCCCCAGGTTCACTGCTGCTGCTAGGCAACACCACCTCACAATGTATAATTTTAGGCTCTGATTCTTACATAGGCAGATTACAGGCTCACAGGGAAGTGTCTGAAACCAGTAATAGGCATTCTGAAGTGTGATTATAATGTGAAGGCTGATGATGCTTTATAATGCACAATCTGTACTGTAAAATGAAAGCTGATAAGACGTTTCCAGTATCTGCGTGCTTTGTAAGCACAAAACTTGTATCAGAGTTTTCATCAAAGGTATGACAGACACAAACATGCAATGATAAATGCCAGTAGTTTTCATTAATTGAAAATCCTGTTATTTTCATACTGATTGCAGAATTATCTACTTTGGGAAACATTGCTTCTTAGTTTAAAAAAAAAAACAAATTAACTGAGCAGCACAGTATGGTCAAATAGAAGCACTTGATGGAATACAAGGTGAAATATAAAGTCATTTCAGTCTGTGATGAATCATTTTATTTGTGCACAGTAAATTAAGTACTTATGCAAATTCTGTTTAAGAAAAGCTACACACAGATGCATCAGATCTCTACTTTTTTTATTTGAATGGTACCGGCACTACTATGTTCAAACCTCCTAGATCACATTCAGAAAGTCAGAATAATTCTGTCATGTAGAGTATTTTGGAATTGCAGTCTTTCCTGGCCACTGTCAACAGCATCATTTGTTGACTTCCTTCCTGTCTCTTCTCATGCTTTCAACTATGGCAGAAAGTATGGTCTGAAACAGTCTTTCTAAGTTTCATGCACATTCACTTTGTTTTCTCATATACTTTCTGAAATATAGACAATAAACTTGTTCCTATCCTTTTCATTATTACTTTTAGCCATCCATCTTGAAGGATAATTGCTCCTCATTCAAACATATATCTTCTTGTCATCTCTACTTCCTTTACGCATAATCGTGTGTCTAAACTGTTACTTGCCCTTAAAATGCTCTGAACCGAGCTCTGAATTTGTTCAGAACATAACAGTAGGTTTTTTACAAGGTACAATAATGCAGTTAACAAATACAATAATACAATAAAAATAATAATAATAAGTCTGTATATTGTTGTGGTTTGTTTTGGAATTCTATGGTATAGCACTGCCACATCACCAGTCACTTTTTTACCACCTTCCCTTTTTGGAAGCAACAGTCAAAAATTTGTAACTTTTCAGAAGATAAGCCCAGACACGACGGTCATATAAGGTCAAAGTTTATCCCTTCTGAAATGAATGGTCCTATTCCTACTGGATTTCTAGGTTTAAAAGGAAATGGAAAAAAAAAAAAAGCCTTTTTTTGACACAGCCTGGAAGACATTCACAGCAAGAAAATGTGACTCACATTATATTAGGGAGGTCTTAGTAAGAATGCTCTCAAACCCAGGTTACCCACATTTGGCTTGTTACAGTATGGTATCACCAATGGCAGTCAAGTAGAGGAGAGACATTGACAAACAGAAGTCAACTTCTCTGTGCTACAGTGTAGATGGAATCAGACAAAGTGCAGCATAAAACTACGGATTTTTAACAAGCTCCATACACAAGCCCCCAAACTAGCTTTCAGACATTTTACCAGCAATGAAATAAGACATACAATCATAGAATCATAGAATGGTTTGCATTGGAAGGGATCTTTTAAATGCCATCTAGTTCACCCTCCCAGTAATTGACAGGGACATCTTTAACTAGATAAGGTTGTTCAACATTGACCATAAATCTATTGTCTCACAGAAGAGATACTAGACCACTCAGAATCAAACCAAACAGAATTGACACTGGTACACTGAAAGTGACTCTGGCTTCAGCATGCCAAGAAACATTTTGTGCATCACTGGCTCCACAAATACTCACTAGTTATACTTCCAACTGTATTTTTCTTAAAATCATATGGAACTGTCTAGCTCACCAATTTCTGCTCTCAGGGACACAAACCTGAACAACAAACATTGAGTTGAATCTCACCCCTTGAACAACAATTGTGAATCATTAAGATCTCCCTTCTGAAAAAGCACTGCAATTTCAGAATATCTCCAAGACCTTCTCAGGCTTTATAAAAACTGCTCCTGTAAAAGGAAGGTCCCCATCAGGTCCCCATCATAGGGCCTTGGTCACTTTTTGCCAGAATCATTTACCTTCATTTGTATAAAACTAACACCAAAGGCCCTGCTACTGTGTTTTCAAAATCAAGACAAAATCAGTGAATGATCTTTTGTTCACTTTTCAGACAATGTCTTAGAGTGTGCCTCCTATCTGAGAGTGGAAGATCAGGAATCAAAGTCATTAGAACACTGAACCTGGAAGTCCCAAAGACAATTCTTTTTTTCAAGCAATACCAAGTTCCAAATAAGAACTTCCCATATATTTATTGAAATATATTTATTTTAGTTTAAATGAACGGATTTTCTATACCCAATAGTAGGTTGGGTCTGTGTTTCCTTTGCATGTTATCAGACAACTGTATGAATCTGATTCTGTTCCTTTTATGATCAAAAGTCTATTCTGTTTTTCTGCCTTTTGTTCAATTAGTTATACTTGCTCCATTCTGTAAATCTCATCTCAAGTGAATGGGCTCTTCAGAAGAATGTCATTTTATTCACTAGTCTTAATTACTTCAATTTCTGACTGATTTATATTTTAGCATATCGAATACTTTGTTGGATGAAGAAATTCCATTTAAAACTTTATTTTACATAGAAAGGTATGGGAAAAGAATAAATACTGAGTTCACAGTTTTGTTTCAGAAAAAAAAAAGGCAAGAGAAGCAGTATTGTTTGAGCAATTGCATACAGATTTACCACAATGAAACAGTCTCAAAACCTGAGGAAAAACGTACTTCAGAAAATTACTTCAGATACAGCACACAAGAAAAAAAGAGTTAAGATTCAAATCTCCTGCCAAAAAAAGTGAGTACATCAGCAGCAATCCAAGCAGCAACAATTCTAATAGTCAAGCTGTCAAATTTGAACAATAAGAAATACCTTTCTTTATTTAGGAGCTGTTCCTCATAACCAGACTTAATCAAGTATTCTCTCTATTTGCATAATTTCTTCAAGGAGCTGGGGATGATGCTTTGCCATTTTCAATCTTTTTTTTCCTATATTGAGAAAACGCTTCTATCAAGTGTCCCTTTCCAATGCTAAATAAGAAATTCTGTCTTCAAGAACACATAATAACTGTTTGAAAGCTTGGATTCAGTGGCAAAATGAAAGCTTTTCTTCTGAGCCAATGGGAACATGTTTCTCTCCATGAACTGCCTCCAGTGGGTCAAACTCAAATCCTTAGCCTAAAGTTGTAATAGTGCATAAAATTACAGTGCTTTGGGAGACATCTCCCACTTCTTCTGTTACATATGACTTTATGCAGGAATGGTTGGCCCTCCTGTTGCACTTCGTGTCCTCTACTGACTTTGCACATTCTGATGCAAACCTGCAAACAAAGATTGACAGCTCCATGCAACACCTTTTCCCAGTTGTCCTGGTGCCCCAGTGACTTTCTGTTGAAGTTCATGTATTGAGGACAGAGCATGTTACAAGACCAAACTCAAAAGAGGCTGAAATAAAAACAATATAAAAAAGCTAAGAGGACTTACTGGTATGTGGTTGGACTGACATTGATGCGACGTGGGTGACTTCCTGACTCAAATTTGCTTGCAAGGGTGACATTGTTCCCAAAGAGACAATAACGTGGCATTCTTACACCAACGACACCAGCCAGCACTGATCCTGAGTGAATGCCTATCCTCATCTGGAAAAATATGAGATCCACGTCAGTCTGTCTCTCGTGTGCTGATCATGGTAATGTCATTAGCACTTATTTAAAAGTCAGTCATTCTTTCAAAGAAATAATAAACCAAAGAAGAAAAAGTGAAGTGGAAGAAAACAGGCTTTCCCATTCCTTTAGCTTAAGTCAGAAGGAGTCAGAAAAAAAAAACCATGGTTATCATTTTACTTAAATGATTTTCTTCTCAATGCACATTTACTGGAGATGACAACAGTCAAAACAGGAATCACAAACAGAATAGGATGGGACCATGAGCAGTTACTGCAGTATCAGCCATCTAATTACACAAAAGGATACACTACAGAGGGTTATTTTTGCTACTACTTCTAATAGAGGCTTTGAAGTAACAGTCAGAGTTTAGCAAACTGGCAGAAAGAGTAGTAAAGTGGAATGAATTAATTTGGTGCTTTTATCTTTTTTTTTTTCATTTTTTTCTTTCACACTCCTTAAGGTCTGAGGTCTTCCTCACTTTGTCAGACTAAGAACTAGAGTGGTGATGAAGATGCTGAAGATTAAGGCAATAGTGATTTTTAAAATAACTGTATCTCCCTCAAAACAAGATGGAATAAAACACTAAGAAATTAAAAGAAAAACCCCAACAAAACCCCATGTGACTGTTCCAGCGATCATCACCTGTAACTGTCTGCGATGTGGTGATTACATTGATCTGTTAAGCTGGGAGTCACCATGCAAGTGTCTGTCAAGAGTGAATTATCAAACAGAGATTTACTCTGCGTACATTTGAGGAATAAGTCATGTTTGCCAAGAAAATAAGTTTTACAAACAGGAAAGTCTTCTTTCTCTAGTTAACTATAACATTAAAAAATGAAATTAAGGTATTTATATCTTCTGAAGATACTCTCATAGCAACAGGACTGCTGTGAAACATGAGATAATGTGAAGAAAATAAATAGCAGCTACTAAAACAGAAGACCCGATGAGGTCTGTATGAATGATTTAACTAACACTATATGGTCCTTTGACTTCAATCAGTTGTCATGCTGTGCTTTAGTCTGTCGATCAATCCCATTTTTTTTGTAACGAAATACATATTTACTCAAATACAAATAAAAAAAAAATGTTAGCATGTTCTCATGTTAAGACAAATGCAAGCACTTTATAACCTTGGCACTAGAACAGGCTGCCTAGATGGGCTGCTGAGTCTCCTCTGGAGACATTCAAAACCCACTTGGACAAGCTCCTGTGTGACCTACTCTAGGTGGTCCTGCTCTGACAGAGGGGTCCCTTCCAACCCTTAAGATTCTGTGATTCTGTAATTGGTGTTCATGAAGTCCTATGATCATGTGGGATCCCACATTATTTCACTGATTATAGTACTTCCCATGTGTTTTACCATTCAGCTAAGCACCCTTTTTGTTCCTCTCTCTCTTGTCACAATGGGTACAGCATTGTAACTGGTAACACTAAACCCATGCATAACCTAAGAACACGTTGTTCTGCATTCAATGTGAATTAAATTAAGCTTTCAAATCTTTACTATAGTTTGGAAGGCAGATACTAAAATTCTTCAAATATTTTATCCTACTGGCTCAGGAAGCAGCTACAAACTTGCTTTGGCTGTGAATATGTGCAAACCCACCCATCACATCTACATTATCTTGGTCATATTTGGGAGCACGAAGATTTCCTACTTTTGCGCCAACACATATTTAAACTGCACTGTTCATTTGCAGTGAAAAAAGTGCTCCTGCAGCCAAGAAGTGAGCAAACAGTCCCTCTGGACATTAGTGAGGTTACTACCAGCCCTCAGCAAAAGATAACCAGCAGAAAGTCTTGCTCACACAACAGCAAGTATGCAGTCAGCTTTCAATAAATAATAACAAATTTATTTACAATCTCTTGCTTTTGTGAGATGGAGGAAGGATTAGCTACTTTGTACCCAATTTTAAGAACCAAGCTAATGCTACCTGTAAATTCCACTATTACTCTGGCCATTTACTTAAGAATCACAAACAACCTCTTCTAGGGTACATCCAATCACATGTAAACACCAAATTGAAACTGTAAGAAAAAGCACTATGTTTTGCTGATGCAAAGTGGAAATGAGAGTACGCAGTAGATTGGAAGGAAAATCTGGTAGCAAAAAATGAGCTAAGAAAATAAAATTTACTTTTGCAATATGTGCAATGAAAGGTTGTTTCTCTGTTTTCTCTCTTAAAGTGCTTTTTTTTATGTGTCCAGATAGATTTTTATCATTCACTGCTTCAGTTACAGAGGACTTCCAAATGATTTTCAAATCCATCAGGATTTCCAAGTTCTCAGTACCAAAAGTTTAGGTTGTCTTGAAGAACCCAAACTCCACTCATACAACAAATGCTTTCAAGGTCTTTTTTCATGATTGTCTAAAAAAGACACTGGAGGGATAGTCCGTGGTTGTGACTTTTCTCCTACAATAACAAAGGCAGATGTTCCCACAAACTTGGTTTTAACTACACAGAGCTATTCATGAGTGCGTCAAAAACTGTGGTTTTCATTGAGTGCAAGAAATGTTAATGTAGGTTTTCTCATTAAACTGCAGAGATAAATATCTGATACAAGACAACATTACACCAAGAATGGCTTGCTATAAAGCTCCAATTCAGATTCATTATATGGTTCTCAACAAGCAAATGCCTGCAACACTGATACTATTGTCATGAAGTATTCCTTAGTGTGCATTCTTATAATCAGGAAAACCATTATATTGGTCATATATTACTTCTTAGTGAAATATGTTTTTAATAAAAAAATGTCGTTTCAAGATTTTATTTCATCTGTGGATAAATTGTTCTGTCTTTTTCCTCACTGAGTTGAAAAGTGTTAACAACTTAAGACTTTTTTTTTTTGCAAAGGAAAAAAATGTGTGATCAAATTATTTGCAAAAAGACACTTATTGGGGTATATCAACTTCTCACATTATCTCTGCTGCAAAAGAAAATCTGCCAGAGAACTTGATTTAGAACAACAATAAGTTATACATGTATAGTTACAGTTTCCAAGCTATATTATAGATGCAGCCCTTCCCAGAACAGTTACCATTGAAGATCATTAATGTCATACAAAATGCAAATTAGGTGGCAACATGATTTCTGTATCATAACTATATTTATTAATGTATACTCTTTAAATATATATAATATGCATTATACTGAAATCTAGCATTTTTAATAAAATGCATGCTCTTCATCTGTGCTGACTGCTCCTTTATCTGTCCTAATTACTTAGCTAATGACAAAAGGGCAGCATGTAACTGAGACCAAAAGTTCAGAGGCGTTATGTCTATAAATGGAAAGACAACTCTTTGGAAACCATCACAAAGAGAAGATGGCTGTGAAAAAAAGAAAACATAGAAAATACCAAACCTCCATAGTTAAGGAACAGTGAAGAGATGGACAAAGGCAAAAGACATTTCTAGAGCAGAATATTGAAAGGCACAAAGGGGATTGAAATATGAACAGGTGTATAAAAGAGCAAGAGACCTGTGAGAGACCTTTTAAATAAAGAGAAGCAACTTGAACCAGCTGCAGTGTAAAGACTGACCAGGAGAAAAGAAATTAATTAACTTGATCTTCACAGCAGTTATGGTAATAGTGAACTAGAGAAAAGCTGATATGAGTGTCAGAGACATAAAAGAAAAGCAGCCTGTGTTGATCAGTGGATAACATGAGGAAAGACATAGCTATGTGTAAAGGAAAGGAAGCTTTCATTAAAGAAAATGTAGCAGCACTTGTATATCACCTACTCGATGAGATACAAGGAGCAGAAATGGCTAATACCCGAGTGAAAGGAAGGATAGTGGGTTTGTATAACAGTGACAGATAAAGAAGGTTCATAAGGAAAAATAAAGAGCACTGGAGCTATGGTCATCCTCTGATAGGGGAATGGATCAGAAGTGGTATCAACGAGAACTGATAGTCCAGACTAGACTGAGGAAGAAAAACAAACAGGAACCAGGATGTTCAATATAAAAGTATTTTGTTTTTCTGAACTGAACATTCTATTAATGTGTTTTCTGAGCTACTGAAGAGCTGTGTGTTATCCCTTTACATTTCCTCATTGCCCAAACATGATGTTTCTTTGTTGTAAGTAAAAGTGCTCGATTTGGTTTCATTTAGTTTCATTTTGTTGCTACCTGCTGTGCATCTTCCATCACTGCCAATAGCCTCAACGCCTTCCTAGAGCAGCACAGTGAAAACTGCCACCAAAATAAAGCCTATTCCAAGTGAGATGAAGTAAATGCCATTTTGAAAACTCACAACTCATCTATACACACTTTACACAGAAGAGACAAAAATATTTTGTAAAGAGTAAAGGAATGCAGAGGCTTGCCTGAAGTAAAATTTATTATTGCTAATTTATTCCTTAATAGCTTTTTCTGTTAAACAGTACATACACAATAAGCAAATCCAGTAATTTCCTTCATAGTCAAAGCTCTTGAGCTTTTTCTCTTTGAAAACCCTGTTGAAAAATGCACTTTCCTTTGCCTCTCCTCATTTCCCACATAATTTTAGAGGAAAAAAACAATTTGATGTTACAAAGCAAATGGAAGACAGCATTCTACAGTCTGAAAACCAGTACTTGTCTCCTCAAGAATATTCTACAAAGCTTCTTAAATATATGACCAAATATGTCTGCATGTTGATAGCCAGTAGAACCCATTAAAACCCATATTTCCCTTCAGTCAACCAAGACTTAAAAATACTTTCTTTATTAATTAGACCACAAAACAATGGTCCAAGTTGTAATGGTTCTTGAAAGGAAAAGTAACAGCTTTTAAAATTATTCTTCAAGCTTTTTATGCACATAGTATCGTGTAAAAGTATCTGCAATCTTGGCTAAGGGTTTACAAATAATTTTTTAAAAGCATAACCTCTACTTAATTCAGAAGTGAAACGAGCTGTCAGAGACATCATTCTTGATAGGCAACAACATGAAGAATTGCATAAGGCCACCACAGTGAAGAATAGTTTCTGAGTTGAAAAGAAAAGGCTCTCTGTGGACAATATTGTGAGGCAGGGTAAAAAAAAAAAAAGGAAGAGTCTGCGAGTACCTTTCTTTTTGTCTGCCAGTAAAGAGTAGTCAATGTTACAAGATGCAAGCAGACTTTCCAATTTAATTCAAAGATACATGTAACCTGTCATCCGATAAGCATGGGGCAAAGATATATGCTCATTTCCAAAATTCCCTCTCTGCAACCAGTAATTTTTAGTTCAGGGATTTCCTGAGTTTAAAAAAAAAATCTTTTTTTGTAGAGGAAAGGTGTTTGCTGTTCACAGCTCCTCCTCAAAAATGAACTACAATGATATTTCCTGGGAGTGGTGACTGTACACATTCTTCCCACCACATACACAGAGATAAGGACCTTAATAAACAGTTCTCACACTCTGAAAAACATACTCCCATGCTAGAAAGAGAAGTCTTAGATTGCCTTATAGATTAACTACATCCAGAAGGACTCAATTGTCTTTTTCACAGAACTGCCTGCCTTACACAGGCACTGAGCTGAAGAAGTGAGGGCAGGTTGGAAAGTAGGTGACATGGTCTGGAAAGCAGCTACAGGCAGAAGGAAACTCCCACTCAACCAGTCTAGACTATTTCAAGCCTCAAAAATGTGATTGAATAGCAGCTGATCAAGACTTTGTGCTGAGTTGGTAGGAGAGCTCAGGACTGACACAAGGCTGTATGTGTATGGATATACCTCCAGGCACATGGATGTCCCAAACTGCAAACCATTTAAATGCAATAGAAGTGTTCTGCTGGAGCAGGACTTTCAACATCAGTTTCAATAATTTCTGTATCTATACACCACCATTTCTCAGACAAAGAAAGCACTCTTCATTTTCTGTCCTAACAGAGGGATACTTTGTGTTTCAATAAGGACCTTGTCCTTTCTGTCCTTGCAGTGTCCTTCAGAAAGGAAAAAGTCACTTTTCACAGCACATCTTAGCTATTAGTCTGTGACACACTGACAGATCCTTCCAAACAGAATGTGCCAAAATCTCTAAGACCTTATTTGCTCTAATATTTTGTAGCAGTTTTTACAACAGTGCTATCTCTAAATCTCAACATATTGCCTTACAAGGGGACATTTATTTGTAAAATAAATTATCACAAAATAGACTCTACAGATCTCAGAGGTCTAAAATCAGGGCTGCACACCAGTGAGTCAATGTGCCTTTCTGCTCCTTCACAGAACTACAAGTTGACAGGACTGACAGCTATGCCCTGACATATGCCTTAGTGTGTGGGTTATCTGTATTCTTAGATAGATTTATAAATATCCCAGTGTCTTTCTGCAAAGGGACATATGACGGTACAGCTCACTACAAAATTGTTGCCAAGAAACAGACCTGCTCAGAGGAAAATTTAGATCACTTCGAATTTTACAAGGTGTTCTATAGAACTAAACTACAGGATATGTTTCCCCCATATTGTACAACATTTGGAGAAATGAACACTTAGCCTTTTCCTAATGAGAATTTCCCAGATTTCTTACTCACAGCCTTAGAATTATTCAACTTGCCTCATGCAAAAGACAGAAAAATTATACAAGGATAGTGAAACACAGAATAATAAACTACAAAGACTGAATTCCTTGGGATCAATCAATCTATTTTATATAATTGTTGGGTAAAGCAGTCATGTGGCTTGTGTAAAAGACATACCATTAAATTAAAACCTATGTGATGCACGTTACCTAGGTACATCCCTGGACTATTGTCTGGGCATACATTCATCTCTAATGAATGTGGAACAAGAAGCTATGAAGTATTTCTACTTAAAGAAGCCCCAGTCTTGAAACACAATTCCTTTCCTCTTTCCCCTTCAGTTATTATACTATGATGTAAGTTAGCCCTGATTTGAATAGTGGCTGGATTAGATGACCTCCAGAGGTTCCTTCCAATCTCCTTTATTCCATGATTCTGTATTTCATACCTTAACAATGGAAAATTGCACCCCTGTGAGTCTACAGCACCAGTATGAAGTAGAATTAGACGATGTAAACATCAAAATCAAAGACTCAGACTAGGTTTGGGGGCTCACTTGTTCCAGGTGCAAAGGAAAGTTTATACTGTGGCAACATTTTTTTGGGCCAAATCACATGAATTCACTCTGGCACTGCTAGGGGTTTAGGTTAGAAGAGCATCTGGGTCAACATCTGACCTGAAATTATGTAGTGAGGGGTGGTATGAACCATGTACATGAGAATTTCTAAAGTTGCTGAAGGGAAGAATTAGTCCTATATCCTTCCTTTAAGAGTCTAAAGGAGAGACACTGATGTCAATAGGCTGCTTCATAAGCTGCTTCTCCTTCACCAATAAAATGTTGCATTTCATTGCTGATAGAGCATTTTTTAAAAAATCTCTCTTTTTTTATTGTTTTTTTTGAATAATAATTTCCACTGCAGTAATTTAACTGCTATGTGAATCTATGTGTTCAGGCACTTAAAACAGAGCTAATCATTCAAGCAAGCCCACATAGCAATGGAAGATTTTTCCCAGCCTTCTCTCCACTGACACCCAATTAAAAAAAAATTATCAGAAAGTTCTGGTTGATCCTTAGTGTAGGAGGACATCTTTGTCTCACAGGGCCATCATATGACAGATACTGAATGGATTGGGTGCTACTTTAACAAGGGTATATGACACATGCTCAAAATATTTAAGGGAATAAAAAAAACTGAATGCTGAAAAAAATCCAGCAACATTGGGCATAAAAGTTTTAACCGTAAGAAACAGCCTTCAATACTTTCATTAATTTAGTCATTTAAGTAGAGATGTATCTACCATTTATCTACAATACTTTAACCTAATTTCAACCACCCAGAAGTTAGGCAGCTCATTTAAACTAGATTTCCAGATACCTTCTAGACCAAGAAGGTAAATGACCTCAGGGCTGCAAATCTTCACCCTCCAAAATCAGCACCTAGGATGGGCTAGATCAATCACTCCTGAAGGTGTCTAGCTCTCTTAGAGGAATAGAAAGTGACACTTAATAGTAAGTTTAGCCTAGACACCTCATGCACAGATATGAGATCAATCCAACCCTCAGACTGGCAAAGTAGACACACTTTCATCTTGTTTTCTTAAAATGAGCTACAATCCTGTGCATAAATGATCAAAGAAACAGGTCTTGATGGATAGGACCCCATCAGAAGGTAATTCTACTTGTAAAACAGCAGAAATTTCTTCAGATATTTTAATATAATGGTCTTTGAATCTACTCTGAAATCTTTGAAACTGTAAAATGAAATGACCTTTCAATGGAAAAGGCATGCTTTTTCTTTTGATCATAGTACATGCTTTTATACATAGATGAAATTCATGTTGATGTGCTTTGGGAAGTGTGGAACTAATCAACAATGATCTGATGTATAACAGCTTTAAAATCTACAGAATCCATTGATGTATAAAAAACCTCACAGTTTTACTATTAGAAGAAAACTTATCTAGTCTGTGTAAAGTAATGATATATTTGCATCAAGATTCTTCCCAGAGGCTTCTACATTGAGAAAGAGACCTAAATAAATGCCTATGTCATTTAAAGCTTTATCATTGCAAGGTGTTTTAATAGTTTTTGCACAAAGAGGAGATATATTTTATGTGTGTAGTTTCTTACTGGATTTGTCAGCTTCAGGCATTCATAATCAAGTTTTAAAAAATTATTAATCCCCCTCTTCCATATGGACACAGCAGACATGAAAAAAAACCAGCAAGTGGCTGGGTTTTGCAAATATGCCCGTTCATAAGTTGTGAAAAGTGGAGAGCCTAGTTCCTCTTGCACCCCTGAATCTAACAAACTACATATCTAATTAAATATAGTCAAATGTCAGAAACAAGTAAACATGTCCTCTTTTGAAATACAACAAATCAAGGAGTGTCCACAAGACAAAAGGCTAAGGACTCCCCATGCTGTGCATAAGGAATGCTTAGTGTTGCAAGTTGTATTAGCTCAAAGCCAGTTTGTTTCCTTGTGATGAAACCTATGGCACTGTCATCATCATAGAGATTTGAATACTAAATGTCCAACATGACCATTCTTCCCCATGCTTAACTCAGGAAAAATCAGCTTGTAAAGTACAGAAATTTTCCACATGACAGCTGGAGTGTACGTGTAACTTTGTATCAGGTATGTTCCAGTGTTATAACATCTCACACTGTTAGGCCATCCTGATATGTCACTCATCTCTAAAATGATGATGACAATGTCTTCTTTTGCTTGTTCATCAGTTCATTTTTAAGAACTTCTATTTCTATAGATTTAATTCAAAACAACATAAAACCTACATGGCAACAAGGATTTTTGTAGAATTTACCCTTCTCTTAAGCCTGGAGCAAGTTTCCATAGCTGGCAGGTGATGATTAGCATAACAGGCAACACTATTGCATACAAAGAGATTCTATGGATCCTATAAAAAAAGTGTTTAAGGCCATAGTTGGGAAGAGGTTTATTAACACACCTTACTGGCCTCTGTACTTCACCATCACAGAGCTTCAGATTTATGCGGAGAAAGTGAACCTCCTCCCCAGTGAAGCCGAAACACACATTCGCATATAACAAGGCTTTTGAAGTCTTTCAGACAGGCAAGTCCACTGAGTTTAGAAAACTACTTCATACAAAAAAGAGAATGATCATTAAAAGAAAGTGTGTTGTTCTGCACTGAGCTTAGGATTTCAGCAAAGTATTCACAGACTGTCATGATTCATGTATAGACGGCGCTTCAGCAAATCAATCAAACTGTATTGACACCACAAAAGAAATGTAACAAAAACTAATAGCAGCACTCAGAGTATTCTGTAAAGTTCTGTTAGCTTCACTAAAAATCTAGGTTAAAAAAATTGTAAATAAAATGGTTAATGAAGTCAATGAAAAATCACTCTGAAACCCATGTAGAATGCAACATTTTTTTCGTTCCTAGATTTAACCTGCAAATCTATAAGCAGTATGTGACGATTCTTGCATGTCAGATGGGCTATGAATGGCAATGAGATACTATTTTACCAGTTTCAAAAGCTTCAAACAAAATTAACTGCACTACAATCCTAAGAAGAATATTTACAATAAACTTGAACATTGCAGAGTTTTCACAGCTAGAAATATTTTAACCCTATTTTCAAAGCAATTAGCAAATGAAGACCTGATGATGCCAACAAAATCTGAATAGGTGGAGATAAATTCCTCTCAGATGAAGGCGAACCACTTATGAGAAGGAAAGAATTCAATGTCCAGTCTAACAACATCATTCAGTGATCTCTCTCTGTGTCTCACGCTCATCCCCCCCTCAGAGACCCTGATACAGAACAAAGCATGGGAAAACATACATCTGGTTTTAGTTTGTACATTCTGTAAAACACTGAAATCACAATATCCTTTAATATATATTAAACATTTTGCAAACAAAAAAATCCAAAACCATTAATATGTTTAGTCAAGATTATCTCTGCCCATCTTCACAAGCTTTTATCAACTAATTTATTTTTCTAGAATTTACAAACATCTACACACACAAATAAAAGCCTTTTTATGAGAAAGACCAAAAAAGAAAGACAAAGAGACTTTAAGCCTCAGTTATCTTTGGATGTTCTATTCAAAATCACTAGACAAATTAAACACTAATTTAATTTTGGATGCAGTAGCAGATGATAGCATGGCATATCCATAACTTCATTGTTTGTCACAGCTTCCCAGCCAACCTTTAATGCCACTAATTGGGTGAATTTGGCAGCTGAAGGACACAGATGCCTAGCCCTGGATTCTTCTTATCCATCATTATCATTACTTGCTCCTTTCCTGCTATTGCCCTGGTCTGATTGTGTTTCATTTGGAGCTTTTCCAGTCCACTTCTTCACCAAAAGCCATCACTCTCTTTTCAAACTTTGCAGACAAGAGCTGACAGCTCCTCTACCTTTTAGTCCCATTTTTTACTTCTTTCCTCTCAAATGCATGCAAGATGTGTTTTCGTGGAGAGTCCCTTGATTTTTGTATTGTACTTTATTTTTCATGCTGTACATAAATGTCGCATTAATAGACCATGTAATTGAAAAATAGGAGTAAAATACACAAATTCTTCTCACACAAATAACAGCCACCTCGACAATCCTTCTCCCTTGACTTGCTAACAAACAACCTTCCATATTTTTCTTCAAAAATTAATTCCATTTTTATCAGATACATAATCAAGTCAACGTGAGAAAAGCAGAAAGCAGCAGCAACCAACCAAATCATGTGAAATAAAGTGTTATCCTCATGTTGGGATATCTCTGTAGAAAAACAGGATGAGTGGGAAAGGATGAGTTGAAAATCATCTTTTTATTAATGAGTGTGTTAAAACAAACGTTTAAGTTTCCAATATTAAAATTGACTTTTTAGTAAGATGTTTGTTTAGTAGATCATCTGCCGAGAGCATGAAGCCAAGGCAAGCAAACAAATCAGCCACCAACCTTACTAATAAAATAATAGTTCTTTTAAAATCAATAAACAACATAAATGACAACGGAAAGCTACAAATAGCTATGATTATTTACAGGAGAAAAAAGAGAATTATTCTTGATATTACTGCTTCAAAGTCTATCTTTCAGCCTTAAATTAAGGGAAAACAGTTGGAGAGAAAGAAATCGTTAGCTATTTCAGAGACTCTGGCTGTGGCTTTGTGAAGATTAAATCATGTCAATTTAATAATTTTTATTTGTATTTAACTTGAGTTGAAATTAGTGGATAAATGAAATAAAGTAGATGAAATATGCCTGAACTTCATCTCGCTTGTTACTTATGCCTAGTAAATAAAAATCAATTATGCTGAATTTTGTTTACTATGTTCGTTAATGATCTGCAATAAACAACACACATTTGCATTTAACTGATCACACAAACTGAAAGCATCTACAAATATAGTCCAAGTTAAAAATACACAATTCAAGAGAGAAAATTGGCAAGTTCTGTGTCAGGTCTCCTGAGTGAAGACCAAAATGAACTTGAGTTAACATGCAATCTGGTCATATGAAAAAATATAATTTGGCACTATGAACATCAACTGACACTCTAAATAGTTCCTTCCTACAGAAGTCTAGATCAACTGCACCACGAATATTAAGTTAAAACCTAGGTACTGTCAACAGGAGTGATTTCTGAAAAGATCAACAATCTGTTCAGATCCTTGAAAGGTTTGTTTCAGAGGGAAAACTAAAAAAATCTGTAAATATTCACAGCTTGGTAAGGTACAACTCAATAGAGAGAACATGATAATCATCTGCAAATATCTAAACTCTTTTAAGGTCAAAGAGGGAAATATGGCAGATGGGGACACAACTAGAAATAATAACATGGAAATGAAGACATAGATCCAGCTTCCCTAGGACTAAGTAGTCTACACTAATGGCAGCAAGAGAACTCAACACTGAGCTTCATCATATAAGTCTTTTCTTTAAAGCACAGCTAAAACACTTGAAAACACATTGTACGGATGTTGACAGGAAGAAAAGCAGGATGCAGTAATATATGTAAGTCTTCTTTAACATCATAGTGTATTTATGGAGAAATAATTAGAAAGTGGTAATACATTTGAGAGTTTCAAATATCTGTCTTCCTGTCATCCTTAATAACAGATGGGGTAGGAGAATTTTTTCTGAAGTACTGAAACCACGTAAAGAAATGGAATTTTGAACTATAGTTTTAAATTAAGTGTAACTCAGTTCACATTGTCTTTAGAATTTCACTAAAACATAATACAAAAATGGGCTGAACTAGGAACTAGGGTTTAGCATTTTCAAAAGACATCTAAAAGAACTTTGAGAATATTATTTACCTCATTGAATTAATCTATGTACAATGACTGTCAGTACTCTGGAACACATTCCTTCCGAGGAAAGAAATTTATCATTTTTAGCAGAATCCAATTTGGAAAATATTAATTAAGGTACGATGATTTAAGCACTTTAGAAAGCAGATGACAGCAGGATCACAAACTCAGAAGCTTTAGCACTAGGCAAAAGAGGTGGCTCCAGAGACACTAGGGATCATCTGAGCTGCAGAATCTGGGAGCACAGCAGGGAGAATTAACACCTCACATGAACAGAGGATTGGTAGATGTCAGATCAAAGGGTATGAAATCCTAGGAACTGTATGGTCTCTACTGGTCATTACAGTCTTGAAACCTGCATTTCTGGAAAACATTTTCAGTGACATTGAATCAAAAGAACTGTTTTGACAGAAAACGTGATCATATTGTGGCATAGGATTTAACTAGTTACTAGAGATGAAAATGAATAATATAGCAAGTACGTTCACCCAATTTTACTTTCAACATAAATTTGGATTTTTAAGGGGTTTTTTTAATATTAACATGATGATCTATGTCTTAACATTCTTTGAAGTATTGAGTACACAATGCATAGCAAATCAGTGAATTTTGAAAGAAAAGTAATATGATTTTTAAGATAGTCATTCTTTAGGAACGTGACTGTCAGTTCTGTTAATACAGTCATTTTGGCATTGGTCTACTCATCACAGATTATCACAGTGAATATACATAACTACCAAAATAAATCCTTTCCCAGGAAATACTTGGACAGTTGGACATTCAATGTTCATGTGGATGAGAGAAAGGATCTCTCACTAAAGAGCAGTAACCTCCAAAGTAAAATGATGCTATGTCCTACAGTGGTTTTGGTTCAAACAAGCTGTGTCTCTCTGAAGCGTGTATCCCAATTGTCCCTACTTACTCAACACTGTTTCAGTTTGCAAAATGGTTTTGGTCTACATGAACTAGACCCCCGTCAGAGGAAATTAAAACAGTATCTGTGCTCAAGATGTACACCAAAGTCAAGACAGACTTTTATGGGCATATCAGGGTCCAAATCAACATTTAGTCTTTTAGATCACATATGGTAGAGGCATTCAGACCAAGGAACAAAATCAGTCCTGTGAAAAATTCAAAATGCATTGAGTGTCGATGTAAGGGCCTCAGCACAAACTCCATCAACCCATTGATCCTTTTCAACTGCAGTGATCTGCTTGTTGAGCCGGCATACCTATTGGATCATTCGTGACAGGGGCAAGACAGTAAAACTAATTACCTAATATTATCCAGCCAAACCTGAAATCATTCATTTAAAAAATTTACTTTCTAAAATTCTAATCAGTAACTGACATTTTTTAACAATAAACTCATTACTAAGTAAAAATGTTATGGCTATATTAGAAATGTTCAGAACTGAAATGGAAAATTGAAACGATGACATCTTTAATTAGAGTGGTAAAGCACATAAAATTAAGACACACACTTATACAAAAATGCTGTAGATGAACCTTGAATGAAATTAGTCATAACACATTTAAGACTTCTCATTGCAAAACTCTTTAATCCCAGAAGCTTCCCACATTAAAGGCCTGGCTTCATACATTTCAAAGCTGTAGCACGTTAAATTCCAATTACTTCATAAAAGGTAGGCAGTATGCATACAAAAGACACTTGCAACAACAGACTGCATTATGATGTGTCTCAAAGCTCATTATAAAGCAACTACTACACTGGACTTTGTCCAGTAACTCACCACTATTTTTCTTCATTTAATTCTACTTAGAAATTCATCTTGGTTTGTAAGCAAATTCCATGAATCCTAATGCACTTCTAATAATCCCCATGAGAAAGATGAATAATGTTCAGACTACAGGTTCCACAGACACCATTCCCCACTGACGAAATGTGGGAAGAGTAATGAAAACTTCTTTCCTCTCCTCTGAAGTCAATTATTTTTCATAAAAATAAACAAGGGCTTTCTTCACATCAGCAACCATCAAATTCATGTAGTTGAGCCTAATATGCAGATTTGAGTGTAAGAAAGCAAATCTTCTCCTTTAAGATGTACACTTCATCAATTTCTGTCTAAATCACACAACCATCAAAAAGCATACAGATTTTTTGAAAATTAAGCCGATGGGTGAAGAACCTGTTAACAAGGAAGCACAGTTTCATATGAATCATGAGGAAATGTTGCCAAGCAAACACAAGTTCTTTGTATCTCTAATTTCTGCCAAACCAAAAAAGGTTGTTTTTCTATTTGAAGTATCTTTAAAGCTATTACCTGCACTGTAAGTTTCAGTGAGGCATACAGGCTCCAAGCTATGTTACGATGAGCTTGTTCAGCTCTGACCCAATATAACCATAGAAGCACAGGACTGCTATTATTGGGTCAGTCCAGGGTGCCACGAGGACTACTGTCCTGACTCAACCCACAGCAGCTGTCAACATCTATGAAAAAGTATCAGAAAATGACTAGCATGGAGTGATATCTTTCCAGCTTTCCTTGCTTGCTACTCATTGCGTCTCTGGGTCTTCTGAGGTGAAAGACCGTTTGCTGAGCCCTGCGTCCTGTGATGTCCTCACTAGAGTGTTGTGGCTGCTCAAACTAACTGGTACAAACCTGGAAAAGGTAAATCAGATATTTGCCTCTCTCTTAATTGCCAGCATATTTCCGGACTTCTTTCTTTGCTAGATTTTTCAAGCTATGCAGTGAGTGGATTCCTCAAATTTTCATTGGACTGAAGAGAGGTTATTGTTATAACCATCAGGTACCAATCAGTAACAATTTACTTGCCTGCAGCTTAGCCTGGAAACCCTCCCCAAAAATTATTTCTAAAAGTAGGAGTTTGATAATGTGCCATTTCTGTGGAGGTTACAAATGTGCTTCTGATGCCACTTCAGTCCAGTTCGATAGAATTTAAAACAGAAAGTACCATCAAAGCACATGGTACAAAGCACATGTCAGCACATGGACTGAATTTCCACCCAGTTAGCCCTGTGCTGACACCAACAGCTGACAGCACACTGCAGCAGATCTGGATTGTACACAGAACAGCGTTCAAATTTTTTTAATGAACTCTTTTAGATGCAAGAGCTGCCTGAAAAATGATTTGGGTCAAAGGCACAGAAGGACAGCAGAGGGCAATACAAGCTGGTGAGTGGGAAGTGTGCTGTGGGATGGTTAGGATGTCTGAGTTTAAAGAGAAGAGCTGTTGGGAAGGGAAGAGAGAGTTGTAGCATTCAAGGGCATGACATAAGATAAAACACAGGTCTCTTTCAGGATATTCATGAGAAGGATGACAATCCCTGTTTATCCCTATTAATCCATGAAGATTTTAAATGCTATAACTACCAAATCCTAAAGACTACAAGCAATATACCTGGGCAAAACCATGTGGAACAAATCAGAATCTTGTTTATAGAAAATCCCTTAAATGTAAAATTCCAATAAATGACAAAACAAAGGAATGGGAGAGGAGAAGCATGGAGAGGGGGGACCAGTGTAAGTTAAGTTTTGATAGGCTAAGTCCATAATGAGACACGCCACCAATAGACAAAGATGCATATCTTGTTTCCATGTACCAGTAAAAATCCCAGATATGTCACAGTAAACATGGGAAAACTGTAATTCCTGTAATGGCATTGAGCTATGAAGGTATCATCTTCTGTTAGCCCAGGAACACGAGTCATGTTGTCATTTTGTAACCTTGTCCCACTAAATTGACAATATGCTCAGGAAGTAGTTGTATCAGGATGTGAGGGCATTATTCATAACATTGCCATTACTGTGCAAGACACATCAGGAGATGGACTTAGAAATGTTTGCAAAAAGAAGTAATAAAAATAAACACTTTATCTAGATGGCAAAATAAACTATATTAACGTCTGCATAACCTCCATGTCCTGCTGAGCATTCCAAGTCCAGTTAAAGACTTGCTTTTGCTGATGTTCTTGGGAAGGAGGCATCAGTAAAACTGGAATCACAGACTCTTTTCACAGAAATTTACACAAATTTCAGTGGTTTATATAGACTGTAAACCTGCTGCTTGGTTCTTATGCACATGAATTTGCTGTTCAGAGTTGTGCAATCACCTCTACCAAGTTCTTCCCATTGGCTTTTTCTCCTTTTTCCTTTTAGGTGAGAGTATAGAGAAGAAACTTGTCAGGGTTCCAAGTAGCTTCCCTGTCTTCAGAAGACCAAACTAAAAGTAGTCATCTGTTGCAATTTGGTCATAGCTCCAAACTGATCCATCTATAAAGGAATTTGGGAGGGTTCAGATGTCCACTAAACATAAGACAAACCATGCATTTATTCTCACTTTTTTGAAAAGCAAACGACTTCGGTCTAGAGTTTAGATTTCACTTTAATATTAGTGTTATGTGGTCTGTGTAACTATGATGCTTGTGTTAGGACTAGCAAGAAAAACATTCAGTTTTGTATAAATTACAGTTTTTAAGCATTTTTTCTGTGAAACAAAACTGAGGTACTTAAATGAAATGAGAGAACAATGACAAGCTCAAGAACAGCCATTATATTATTTTGGGTTCAAAAGCTCTCATTCACCTGGAATGTGAGATCTTCACCTTTGTTTAATGTAAGCCATGGAGACAAAGCTTGGTTTTCTACACTCTATTAAGTCACTGGCTGCTCTTAATGTCTTTTTTATATTTCCAGAAATTACATCCTAAACCATTGAACTATGTGTTGTACTAAAATATCATTAAAACTAATGGTTTAAAAGAAACAGTGTTTTCATGTGCACAAAACATTTCACTGGAAACAAAGGGAACAAAAGAAATGTCAGATAACTCTGCTTACAAAACTATCACAGCAAAAAGCATGATGCATCTGACACACACCTCTAAGTCAAGGTAAGTTGAGCCCTATATTACCCTTACCTCATTGAAAACTAGATTGGAAACTCTGCACTGTTTTATAGATTGCACTGTTGCTCTGTAAGTTAGTGTAGATGTTGCTGGAGAGACAGTTGTACTATGAGAATAACCTTTCTCTATTGTGCAAGATACATTTGAATGCAATCATTTTGATTCTGAGTGGCTGCTCATTTCTTCCTAGTCATGAACAATCAGACCAAAAAAACTTAATCACTGTGTTCACCGGGGAATAGATCTGTGCAAAATTAACGTTATCTCCTGTAAACAATAATCTTCATATGTGAAGAAGAGTAAGTTTTATTATTTAGCCGTTTGTCATTCATTCCAATGCATTAAAAGTTTTTCTTCTGTCCAGGGAGCAAGAATGTCACACAACATAGGTAAACAATGCACATAATGCAAAAACTGGCAAAAATCAACAAAAGCTCATGAAAAACAAAAAGGCTAAATGTTCTTTGGCAAATGCTCAGAAATAATGAAAGCTCTGAGAACAGAAGGATGTTACAGTCTCCTCAATATGTTTATAACTAGCAGTTTCACAAGCTCCCTATGAGTCCGTTGGGGAGGAAATGGCAGTGTATAAGCAAGCAAAAAATGTTGTAGGGTGACCAGATTAAAACAGATACCATGACCTCAGCCACAGAAGATAGAAATTTTGTGCTCTTGTGTTGTTTTTGTTATCTGAGCTATCCTAGCTATTAAATGTGCCATTTCTTCAGAAAAAAGAAGTTGACATTTATCTGCAGAGGCCTGTGACTAGGATCAGGCAATAAATTAGATAAGAATGTAAGAACAACTGTACTGTATCAGACCAAAAGACCATCTAGTCCAGTACTGTGGCCTTGAAAGTATAAACAGCCCAGTGTGCAAGGGATCGTATCCTGGAGACAAGCAGGGGTAAATGAAGGACTCACTGAAGCCTGTGAAAATTTTATTCTGGTTCTGGTAGAGAAAAGGTTTCAGAGAGTGCCAAACAATGTCATGCTTCGTTCTCACCGACAGTTACAGACAAGTGAGACCGGAAATTTGAATATCAAATAGCTTTCTATTATATTTTAGGTTTTGTGGCAAATGCATAAATTTATAAAATTAAAAAAACCCTAAGTTTGGGCTCCACATAATTGTCTTAATTTTCATCTTCAAGAAAGTTCCTATTCACAGATAGCCCATGAAATGGAGACTTATGTTCTGGAGTCAGAAATAATGGAATTGTCTTTATCACAGTACAACATTTTAGGGCTTATAATACCTTGTCCATGTCAAAACTAGTACATGTTAAAATTAAATTAATTACTCTTCAAGAGTTTGCATAGGAAAAGGGAAAGACTCACTAATTTTGGAGACATTTCATGGCTGGGTGTATATAAGCTACGAATTTGAAGCGATGTCCTTATAAAATATCCATCAATGTATTTACAGAAACAGTATGGATTTCTCAGGCTTCCAGGGGCTTTAAAGTTGAAATTGTGATTATTACAAAAGCTAGTTAAAAAATAAAACCACTATCTAAACTTACATTCTCATGAACACTTATGTTATTGGTTCTTCTTTCAAAAAACAGCTCCACTAACATACTTTGAATTTTTTGTATAATGACCTTTTATGACATGAAACACCTGAGCTATTGAAAAAAGCAAAACTTACACATTTAATGTACCTTTAGCCTTAACAGTCCATAAAGCTACAAATTGCTAATGTGTATGCAGATCAGTCACACACAGGTTTGCTGAATCTGGCTGCTCACATAAAACAGTGCACACACATATATATATGGAATATTTATATACATTAAAGGAACGATTTCAGTTTGTTCTGGTGATTCAGAGTTTTTGTCATTATTGCTTGAACCTAAAAATACTTGTGTGTGGGATGTGAACTTGGCTATTAATTAATTTTCTAAGGTGAACAGCTGTTAATATTCATTGCATTAAGTCCAGGTAGATATAGTTTTCTAGAGTAAAAATCAGACTAATTTAGGGCTCATGAGCATCAGCTAAATCATAGAATCACAGAATGGTACGGGTTGGAAGGGACCTTTAGAGATCATCTAGTCCAACCCCCTGCAGAAACAGGTTCACCTAGATCAGGTCACATAGGAACATGTCCAGGTGGGTCTTGAAGACCTCCAAGGAAGGAGACTCCACAACCCCCCTGGGCAGCCTGTACCAGGGCTCCATCACCCTCACAGTGAAATAGTTTTTCCTTATATTTAAGTGGAACTTTTTGTGTTTCAGCTTCATCCCATTACCCCTTGTCCTGTTGCTAGCTACTATAGAAAAAAGGGATGTCCCAACCTCCTGACACCCACCCTTTAGATATTTATAAATGTTAATAAGATCTCCCCTCAGTCTCCTCTTCTCCAGATTAAACAGCCCCAGTTCCTGCAGTCTTTCCTTGTATGAAAGATGTTCCATTCCCCTGATCATCTTAGTGTCCCTGTGCTGGACTCTCTCTAGAAGTTCTCTGTCCCTCTTGAGCTGAGGAGCCCAGAACAGGACACAGGACTCCAGATGAGGCCTGTATAGAACTTTGAAGATTTTGCGTACTTTGGTAGGTGCAAGTCTTCACTTCGTAATTCAACAAAACTAAGGGAGATCCAGTTCTTATTAAATATAGATTTTTACATGCATTAATAGTCAAAGAAACAGTTGCTACAGAAACATAATTTATTTTTTAAAACATACTCACTACTTCAGGAAGTAAACCACAGCTCTCACTGATCAGATTAGACCTTCACAACCCTCCGTTCTTTAGAAAATTCATTCCATGAAAGTAAAAGATATAAAACCAGAAACCCAGAGAGTTACCAAGCAATTATAGCTCGTGTTGATTTTAATGCCTGAGAGACATTAAACACGCACTTCAGTTTACTAGATGGTACAATTGTGCAACTTTGAGTAAACTCTTGCAGGCAGATAGACTTGTAATAAAGGAAAGAAACTGTTCATTTTTTCTATATATACCTCTTCTAGTCTCTATAAATTGATAGTCAGAAATGACAGTTTCACCTTGGAAAATCAAAGGCTGAACAAAGGTAGTCATGTGCAAAAGAGTTTCTACTCAAATCAGGATTTGAACTCAGCTCCCATATGAGTAAATGCATAGTTAGCTATCGAAGTTTGAAATGCTACCATTATCTATTAACCCTGGACTATTTCTGATTAAATTAATAGGAGTTTTGGACAAAAAGACATTTGAGCAATAAACTGTTATCTAAGTTCAGACAACCACTGTGTTCTAAGATGACGACCTTTCTGTAATATTGGAAATTAAAGTTCCAAAACTAGTTACTGAAGATGGCCTATACAGCCATCTATGTAAACACAAAAAAGACAAACACAAGATACAAACAGAAATCACAAATAAATGAAAGATCAAACACCTTTAACCAGAGACCATAAAAACACCTTTTCCAAGAGACTACATTCTTTTAAGTTTGAAGCAAGTAGTGAATAAAATTGTCCTACTTGAGATATCTCACAGATGCCCAATTTTCAGGCCACAAAGCTCTATTATTTTCTGACAACCAGGCTGTTCTGGTTTAGCAAGGAGCAGCTTTTGGCTTAGTAACAGGGGGAGCGGGTTGCAGTGAAGACCCGGTAAAGAGTTTGTGGACTCTCCCCCGGCTCCTGGGTTCACACCCACCTCCGGCCCGGCTGGGCCAATCTGGCGCCTCTGCGATCACTATTTAGGGGATGGGAATTTGAAATGCGAGTTAGGAGGTGTAAGAGGGATACAAGATGGAGGCGACCACGCGGACCCTTCGGCCAGAGAAGGAGGAAGGAAGGAGAAGCAGTAGACCGGAGACCCTTCTGCAAGCCGTGGTGAGAATGCAAGCTGTGCCCCTGAAACCTATGGAGATCCGTGGCAGGACTGAGAGCCACCAGCAGCTCCATGTGAGTGAGCCCGGACGGGCGAGGGACTGTGTGGGGAGACGGCCATGGCCCAGGCCGTGTTGGAGAGCCTGCACGTCGCAGAGCAGCCCCACACGAGAAGCAGAGAGGAGCTGCAGCCTTTGGACTGGGTGCACGTCGGAGCAGCCCATGCAGGGCTGCCATGTGTGTGAGCTACCCCACGGACTTGCAGGGAGGACTGGTGTGGAGTTGGCCCGTCCTGAGGAGGGACGAACGGCAGAAGCTATTGGGAGCAGACTGACTGAGACCCCCACTGCCTGCCCCTCCGAACCGTTCGGGGGGGGCAAGGTAAAAACCCCGGGGTCAGGACTCTGAGCCCGGGAAGAGGGGAGGTGTGGCGGGAAGGTGTTCTTAAAAAGGCTGGTTGGACTCTTCATTGACGTATTCCTCTGTGTTGTTTCGTTTTGGTTATGTTTTGGGTTTTTTGTGGGTATGTTTTAGTTGATGTTGCATTAAATTATTTTCTGGTTTTTTTTTCTTCCCCAAACCGAGTGGCCTGGTCTGCTTTGTCCTGAACCTTAAGCGGCAATTAAGCCCTCCCTGCCCTTGAGCAATTCTCAGCCTCCTCGGTACTCGAGGCTAATCGTGGTCTTTTGTTCCCTGATGGGCCTAAACCGCGACACAGGCCATCATCAGATCACAGCATTTTATTTTTAGAAAAACACAGAAATACCCATTGGAATAATGGGGAAATATTCATGTAATTTCATAATATATATTTGCCATTGTCACTGTCAGAAAAATCGGAAAAGATTTCTGAAAGTTAAAGGTTTTTTTAAGTAAATCACATTAATATCCCCAATGGAAATGACAGCTCAAATTCTGTAAAGCGTTGTTTGTGGCTTCAGAGGGATTTCTAAAGGACCACCCTGCAGAAATCTGTTCTAAAGCAGTAACAATAGCAGCTAGTTCCTTTCCCAAAGAACTTTAGAACGGAATGGTAGTTAAAAATCTTGAAACTTTAGGAATCTTTTTTGGCAAATACAGGTTTTTACTACTTTTTTCCATCCATTTTCAAAACGTAGCAGAAATGGACTTACTGTGAAGTAAAGCTGTCACAGAAAGTAAAAACAGAAATTCTAGTGAAAGATGACAGAAAGGATACATTTTTTAAAAGGCACATAGGGATTTAATTACTTTCTATTAAAATTATGTAAAAGGTGTCACTACTTCCACGGACAACTGAAAACTTATTTTATAAATAAAAGTTACATCTCCCAGATGAACACCAAATTTTAAAAATACAAATATATAATCACACTGCCTGAGGCAGAATAACTCTGAGCCCAGTACAAGATAAGATCTGTGTGGCTGGGGAGCAGCTTTGCTGAAAGCGAGCAGGGGGTCCTGGTGGGAAACAAGATGCACAGGGCTCAGCACAGCACCACTGCAACAACAGCAACTCTGGAGTGTCCAAAAGTGAGACATAAAGATAATCAAATGGCTGGAGAACCTGCCCTGTGAAGAAAGGCTGAACAGGTTAGGTCTTTCAGCTCAGGGAGGGGAACTTCATCACAGTATTCCAGTATGTAAAGGGCAGCTACAAAGAGGACAGAGGCATTCTCTGTCCAAGGAGCCACATAGAGATGACAAAGGTGCAATTTGGATCAGGAAAGGTTTAATCTTAAATAAGAACGAAATTTTTTACACAGAGAACAATCAATGAGTGGAACAACCTCCCCAGGGACATGGTGGAGTCCTCATTGCTGGAGGTTTTCAGGGCACCAGATCATAGAATCCTAGAATCATTACAGTTGCAAAAGACATTTAAGATCATAGAGTTCAACTACTTATCGAGTTTAATCACTAATAATCACACCTAGGGTTCCTCTCCCACAAACCTAGCTTCAAAGCTTCAAACCAATACAAATATCAGGTCTTCCTTCAAGATAATTATCACTTGAGTTACCCCAAGTACTGTCAGGTGGGAGAAATCCGAGTACATCCTAATCCATTTTTGTTTATACCAATTTCCCCTTTCATTTTATTGACCTAATCAAATATATCACATGACAGGAAGAAGCCAAAGGGCTCTTAAATTAGCCAAACCTCCTTTGAATTGTTGTGTCTTGCTTTCCCTTCTTTACCTTTCACAGTTAATGTGTTTACATCTCCTCCCCTGCCTTTTTAAAATATTAAAGCAAACCAAAAATCAAATATGAGATATACTAAAGTAGGGAGATTGGTTTGGCTTTTTTTTTTGAAAAAAAAAAAAAGTTCCAGTTATTCAATAAGAAATCTTTGAAGATGATTATTTACACTGAATGACTTTTACTCTAGTTTAAATGTAAGGAAGATATTTGAACAGAAGAGGCTGTTTCTAGCTTGTCTGAAACATTGGCACTTTTTCCAAACCACTCTATGTCTCATATGAAAGGAAGCTGAAATACCATTAAACAATTAGTTTATGGACTTTTTTATAACAGGAAATGCATTCTTCCTTAGTGAACAAAACTGTTCTGAAAGAGATGAACACTGTTGCTGAACTTGTCAGCTTCAAACAGAAAGCCAAGTATAATCCTTGAGCATCTACCCCTCATCTGAACTGCTCACTCAAATATAGCACAGTATAATGACTCACCGTTTAGCACAGACTAAGAACGACAGTTATGCGATAGAATTTTTTAACTGGTGCTTAAAACTGCAGACTTTGACTTTTCTTTTCAGAAACATGGGTGTTGGAGAGAATGGGGGAAGAAAAGTAGACGATGGCCGTTTACAAATACACTTCCTTCGTCTTAATCTCACAGAGGAGATGCTGTCTGCTGCTGCTAAAAATCCTGTAGCTGGCGATGCCAGAGTATGTAGGTAGATCTGCACAAAGGTTAACAAATCTACAGGATTGCCTAGTGAGGGCTGAGAAAGACACCATTCTCCGTGAGACAGGCCACAGGCACCTCTTCTGGAACTATGTGCAAAGCTCTGCTTGCAATCTGGGGTCAGAAAAGATGAAGACTTGTGAGATGCTATTCCATGAATATCAAAAAGGAGATCTTTCTTGCAGTGAACATAATCCTCCCAGAAGAAATGTATTAAAGGGACAAGGTAACTAAAAATCATGGTGAGGAGAGCTACACCCCTGAAATATGCAGCAGAAAGTATGCAGTAAAAAAAAAAAAAAAAGTGCATGCAGCTCAGCTGCATTCTTTTGGGGTTAATTTCCAGTGCACCTTACCCAGAACTATTCATACAGTAGGAAATAAGGGAGAGTGGAAGGAGGAAATGGAATGAGGCCCTTTCTTGAATCTTTTTCTTCAGCCTATGTGAGGGTGAAAGAGAGGGAGCTATGCTATTCCTGTCACCAGCTCGTGGCTCCTGGAGGGATAGCAAAATCTCTTTCTTCCAGGGGAGGGTCAGATCAAAGGAGGAAGCATATCTGCCCTATTCACTGCCCAAAACTGCAATTTATGGCACAGCACCACCCCAGATAAAGTAAAAAATCTGGATTAGGGGACTTCACTGTTTGAACCCTTGGAAGGGAGACAAAACATGAAGCGACATTAGTCTCAGATAAAATATTGTCCAGCTTAGAAAAGACAATGTACATAATTAATACTGTAATAATAAATACATGTGACTAGCACTGGACAGAAGAGGTCTCCTTCAATTTAAAGCAGGCAGATCAAAAAACAAGTGCTGGCACCTTGAAGGGTGAAGCAGATGATGCAGCAATACAGCACAGGGCAGCAGCTGCGCAACCGATCTCAGATGGTCAGGTGGCAACTACCTCTACAGCTAAAAGGCTGTTAAAGGCAAGGCATCTTCCCTTCTGTATTCCACTCAGAGGCCTCTGGGATCACCTCAGCATATTAACTCAGTGAGGTGGCAATTCAACCTAGCAGCATTTTCTGCTTACATGGCTGGACTACATAAAAGTCAATAAAGCACTATTTTTATGCAAAAATCTGTGCTTGTTTCTCAGTGTATTATCACATATCTTCTGTGAGTCCTTGCAGGGTTGTGTATAATATCATACCATTACTTTTATTTAGATTTCCTGTATTGCTTCTCATCTCTTCTCCATCTCAGGAACAGATATTTAGAACTGTGGCAAATGAAAGTTCAGCACTCAGCTACCCTGAGTTCCTTTAAATACTCATGGATAATTTTAAAATATATAGGTTTATGTCTTTTTTTCTATAAATACATAACATCCCTATACACATGGCAATTCTCATGAAGGACTTTTGTCCACTGTTCCCTTTGAAAGATGTAACATCAAACTTTCTGAAACTCCTGTGTACACCACAGAATGGTTTATGTAAATATTCACCCAGTGAGTTGTGTTGCTGTTTCTATTGTTGCTTTTTTTTTTTTTTTTTTGCCTGAATAAAGAGCCAATGACAATAACAACAACAGAAAATTTCAGCTTTGGCATGGAAGTTCTCCACTGACTGGAACAATCCAGAATGTGACGTTTCACTACCTGCACACAGTGCCCCAACTCAAGCCCACAGGCAAAACAGTATAATTGGATATCCTCCATCCTAGGTAACACTTTGCTCTGTTCCAAGTCTCTTATTTTTCAAGTGATTGTCTTATTGTTTTATTATTTACTATTCTGGAACAAGTTTTTCTCTGGTCAGAAACTTACAAAATCTGGTGATTCTATCTGATAAAAATGTCACGAGACATTTCTATGGAAGTTTTGGGGTTTGATCATTCAGTGTTCTCAGGCAGAAAGTGTTTTCCATGGGAAACTTCCAAACAGCTCTACAACTAGCCAGACATCTGGAGTATTCCTTGGAGGTGTTTGATTCTGGAAAGACTAATGGACCATGAGAATCACACCAGTGAGAGATGTCACATCAGTGAGAGATGTCACATGGTGACCTTAAAGTTAACCCCACAATCCAGCTGCATATCCTGTGGCCACTAATCTCATGACACAAATCTAAATCTTGAAAACTTTGCTGGTTTCCCCTGTGCATATACTAGTATCACCTGAAGAAGTATTTGCTCTCTGTGAGGCATTAGGACAAAGTTAGAAGCCAGGCACAGCCACCATAGTAAGGTTTTTCTGCCTTAGGGAACAGGACATATGACTGAATTACAGAGGCGTTTCTATACTCAGTTGGATCTAAATACTGTGACTCACATAGAGTTGTGAACATGTAGTAGTCACTTTGAATTAATAAACAATGGAAAAGTCCACAAAGTGCTCTAGGTAACTAGCCTGGTTTCTACAAGTATGCTTTATCTTTGTAAGAGAGAATAAATAGAAAGGTGCTTGTGCGTCTTCCTTTCAGGACAACGATGCAACACAAAGCATGGCATGAGAGGAGAATGACTGGGTCTAAATTAGCACTCTGATCATCTTTCAGGTTTCTTCCTTTCAGAACTCAGAAAAAGAATATCTTCATAGCTTTCTAATTAACATAAGCTGATGTATGTCAAGAGGATGGGGTGCCACTTTCTTTTGTAGTGTCCAGTGATAGGACAAGGGGTAATGGACAAAAGATGGAACGCAAAAAGTTCCACTTAAACATAAGGAAAAATTATATCACTGTGAGGGTGAGGGAGCCCTGGCACAGGCTGCCAAGGGAGGTTGTGTAGTCTCCTTCTCTAAAAGTTTTCAAAATCCACCTGGACATGTTCCTGAGTGACCTGAAGTAGGTGGACCTGCTTGAGGAAGGGGACTGGACTTAGATAATCTCTAGACATCCCTTTCAAGCCCTACCATTCTGTGATTCTGTGATCATGAACTCTCCTCAAGTCCAAGGAACTGTCACTAGGGCTGACTTTGGCTCACTATCTTCCAAGAATGCTCTCCAGAAAAAGGTCTAAGCTCCACCCGAGACATACAGATCTAAAAACTCCCCAAAGGAGTTGTGCTGCTCTCATGCTGGTAAGACTTTGAAATAAAGAAGTCGTGTCGTGGCTTGCACATTTTTAGTAAAGTCTCAATGCAAGTGTTTCTTTTGTGGAATTGTTTCTGATTTTTTTCTTTTAACACAAGGAAATTTCTAATTTGAAGTTATGCAGCCTGAAATAGGATATTATATACCTTCCAGAATCTGATGATGTAGACATGAGGTACAAGGGGAGGTTGCTAGGAGACCACAGATGGAACAAGGAGCATTGCAGTAATGCTGCAGCTTTTCATATGGGGCTGATGAGAATGCCTGCATCAGCAGCAAGCCTTTCACAATTTAAAACAAACCAGACAACCTTTTACTGCTTACATAAAGATATAAGTTTGATGAGGACAACTAAATTATTATAAAACTACCATGCCACAGGCTGAATTCAAAGCAAGGCAAAAAAAACCCCCAAACATTTAAAAGACTACATAGATAACACTTGCTAAACTACTCTGACTCATTGTAAGTTTGGTAGTGACCCCTTCATATATTAACTGGAAATAAAAGCTTATATTCAAGCAAATATTGGCACTTTCACTCTACTTGTGTTCTCAGCCCAAGTGCCATATTACCATCATGCAGAGGGGAATGCTTAACGAGCCTGAAGAATCATAGAATTGTTTTGGTTGGAAAAGACCTTTAAGATCATTGAGTCTGACTTAACACTGCCAAGGCCATCCCTGAACCAAAACCCTCAGCACCTCATCTACATGACTTTATCTCCAGGGATGGGGACTCCACCACTAACCTGGGGAGCTTGTTTCACTGTCTAACAACTCTCTAAGTAAAAAAGTTCTTAATGTCTTAAACCTTCCCTGGCCTATTACTTGTTACTTAGGAGAAGATAACAACTATCACCTTGCTACAGCCTCCTTTCAGGTAGTTGTAGAGCGTGACCATGTGCCCCCTCAGCCTCCTATTCTCCAGACTAGACAACTCAATTTCCCTCAGCTGCTTCTCATCACACTTGTGCTCCAGAGCCTTCACCAACTTTGTTACCTATCTCTGGACATGCTCCAGCACCTCAATGCTTTTTTCTGGTAGTGAGGGGCCCAGAACTGAACACAGTATTCTAGATGCAGCCTCAACAGTTCTGAGTACAGGATATTATCACTTGCCTGGTCATGCTGAACACACTATGTCCAATACAAGCCAGAAGGTGCTACACACAATAAAATTTATTGACCATTTCCATGTTATTTAGAAAAGCATGTCACTGTCAGTGTGGACATGAGCCATTACAATCCACAGAGCCCTTTTGTCTCTTCTGTAACCTTACTCATGAGGCAGAGTTCATGCTTATTAAAATTTACTACTTGACAAGCAGAGATGAAAGGTTTATCTAACTCACGCTTTCATTGTTCCAGTCATCACAACCACAGGTATTTAAATACATAACACAAACCAAAACAGCTGCATGGATGTAAAGTCACACAGCTTAGACTTGCTACAGAAATGGTTTTACTTGTAAAGCATTGTCACTTATATATGGGAAGTTTCAGTATAAAAAGTTTGGATAACATCTAAAATTCAAATGGAAAGGCTGTGACTGAACAGAGATTTGAACCAGCATTTAAGTGCAGATCCTTCCAGCAGGACTGTTCACCCCGAGAGCTCATGAGCCTGTTGCGCTGATTTTGGCCAGCGTAGAGTTAATTTTCTTCATAATAGTTTCTGCCGGGCTATGTTTTGGATTTGTGCTGGAAACAGCATTGATAACACAGGGATGTTTTAGTTACTGCTGAGCAGTCACAGTCAAGGCTTTTTCTGCCTCTCAACTAATGTCTTGAGCAACTGGCCTGGGAGTCCACAAAGAGTTGGGAGGGGACACAGCCAGGACAGCTGACTCCAACTGACCCCAGGGATGTCCCACACCATATGACATCGTACTCACAGAAAAAGCTGAGGGAAGAAAGAAGAAGGGGAGGGACATTTTGAGTTATGGTGTTTGCCTTCCCAAGTAACCCTTACACATGCTGGGGCTCTGCTGTCCTGGAGATGGCTGAACACCTATGTGCCCATGGGAAGTGGAGAATGAATTCCTTGTTTTGCTTTGCTTGCGTGTGCCGCTTTTGCTTTACCTGTCAAACGGTCTTTATCTGAACCCACGAGTTTTCTTTTACTCTCCTGATTTTCTCCCCCATGCCACCGGGGTGGGTGTGAGTGCGTGGCTGTGTGGGGCTTGGCTGCCAGGGGTTAAACCAGGACTCCTGTTCACCCTTCAGATAGGACCTATCTGACAAATATTAATTCAAATATTTCATTTTAAGGTAGACACTGAAAGCATGTTCGATGAATATAGACTAAAATAGCTTTACTGTCTCCTTTTAAAAAGAGCATTAAAGTAACAGGCTTAGATGTAGTTGTTCACACTGTCAGTATTTGAAATTAGATGAGGTTAATTCCACCCTTCACATTAAATGGTCCCTTTGCCAGACTTTTCTTCCCTCTCTAGCTGATAAATGAAGACCAGCTCTTGTGTTGATTGTGCTAATACCAGACTACACTGTTTAAATGCAGCTTATAAATCCACTAATAAAATGGATTTGGCAGTGCATATCTAAAAGCTAGAAGCTGCAAGCGCATCAGGCACTCTATCTTGATAATAAATAAACAACTGAGCTGATGCTGGCACCACACTATGTGCTTTCAAAAGCAAGGTCCCATCCACCTCACCTGAGGATAAATTAATTTAATTGAAGTCAGTATCAGCTAGAAATTTTCTGAACTAGTCACTAGCAGGTGAGAAAAAGAAAGGTGAGGTTATGTATTTGTTTCAGTTTGTAATTACAGTATTTATAGGCCTAATTCTCCTGTTATTGTAACATAATCATTTGAAAGACACATGCCATTTTTCTGCTGTAGAGAAACACATTTTAAAACATGTTTGGAATTACTGTGGTAGGGACTAATCTTTATGTTTTAGTCAGGAGCACCTGTATACAATACATCTACATAATTGTAGCTAATTTCATCAGCTTCATGTAAATAATTTACTTTTCCTCTGTTTGTTCCCAGTCCTGTATCTCTTCACAGCCTTTATACACTACAAAAACGAGCGGATAATCTTACAGAATAATCTCTTGGGAAATCTTATTAGTCAAAACTAGGTAGGTTCTGACAGAGCAGCCCTTTTAACAATAAACTTAAAAGGAAGTCTTTCTGTTTCTTTGAGATATATAATGTGCATGAATTAATTAGGCAAGACTTGAAGCACAATAAAAAGTGTTGCCACTAAAAATATCCTATGGGTTTTAACACATCAAATGAGATCTGCATCGTGACTTCTATCTCTGAAGGTCAATGCTCTGGAGAATTCTTCTTACAGTATTATCTCTAGCTGTTAAAATTAACGGGCTTCCACTTTATCTAAGAAAAAAAAGGTAATAAAATATGAAGCATACCCTAAATTCAAGTAACACTCACCTAAATGTGGGAGACAGTTTTAAATCAGTATTTTCAAACTACAGTCACGGGGCACTATGTATAACTAGTTGTACAGAACCTAAATCAAACAAATGTTTCTGGACTAAAAAGCACTTTGCTGAAAGCATATAAATCCAATTCTACATGCCGTGTCTGAGCCAAAAGTCCTTCTTTTGTACTAAGGCCTTAGTTCATGCTAAAGTAGCGTTGACATTTTGATTGAAATAAAATTGAGTTTTTAAAAAATCATGCAGGGACCTGAAGCCTTCTCCACTGTGAGTACAGGACAATGATCTGTCCATTTTCTGTCACAAACACTTATTTTGAAATGAGGAGACTGTACAACACTGCTTATAGGTTTTGAGGAGGCTGCTGCAACATTGCTTGCTCTCTTTTTCTGCAAAAAACCATTTTTCATTACCTTGCAAATCACAGGCTACCCACACAGGTATGAGAAGTGCAGGCTTGCAGCCTCCATTCTGCTTACACATTTCTGCTGCTCCACTGGAAGTCTCTATGCCTGAGTACACATTAGCTGCACACCACAGTACTATTAGCAGTGCTTAGGGGGCAGGAGCATCATCTGGATATAAATCAGACCTGCTTCATACCCCTTGTCACCATTGTACCTGTCACTGTTTACTGACCACATAAGTATTGCTCTAAGAGGTAGATTTTTCATAAAGTATGTATCACTGTACAAGCAAGGTATTTTTGTGATCATTACATTGAATATTTCAAAGGATGTGTACCCAGACCACGCACTTAATTTAATACAGTATTTTTTCATTCATTCATTTACTTTTTCATCATAACTCTATCATTTAACATGTCTGCTGCTATCACACAGATGAATATTTCGAGCACTACTAAAAAGCAAATATTTACATTCTGGTGAATTCAGTCCTAAGGTGACAGCAAAACATACTCATCAAAGTAATTTGGAGAATAGACATATTCAATAAATTAGACCCATAAAGTTAGACATAAGTTATTGGGCAATCATCTCATAAAATGCGTTACATTTCATAATTGCAGTTAGGCTTCCCTGGGGCTGAAATCTCTGCAACCAGGACAGCTCAAAAAAGTTTCATAATGACACTATCTAAAAAAATTTTGCCCCAGAATTAATTAGCCTATTAAATGTGCATTGTATCAGCCACATCCCACAAACACGGGGAATATCTCTGAACTCCCAGTTTCCAGTGCTGATCTCAGAGAGCTTAAACAAGAAATATGCCTCTGGAAAAGAAATAAATCCCCTGCAAGCACCAAGAAGACTTCAGCATATTTGCTCCTTACTAGAAAACACAATTAGAACAGAATAGTTGTACTGTAATTGTTAGACTACTAACAGAAATCAAACTTCAAATAACTGTCGTTTCATGCACTATATAAAATACTAAGAACAATTCCTTCCTATTTAATCATGACTTATCAGTCAATTTGGAGTGGGGTGAAGATGGGGTGGGGAAAGAAAACGGTTCACTGTTGTTTGCTCTTGATATTAGAAGGTCCCTTATTTTTAGGAATTTGTCTCAAACATAGCAATTGTCTTATATTTTCAAAATAGCTACTAGACTATGACGAAGAATTGTCAGAATTTAGTCACAGCAACTCCTGAAAGCTATCAAAAAGATAAAACTATCGGGCATGAGGAAAACTGCCCTCTGAGTTCAAGTTCTTCTCAAATATCCAAATATTGATGTAGGGTTTTCAATACAAGAAAACAAAAGCTGCGTCAGCATTCTGTATTCAAGACACCTGGTAAGGACATGTTGATATGAATCACAGATAAGGTAAACTATAGTGAAAATACTGTATTTGTTTTGCTATCTGTCTTAACAGGACCAGCTCAAAATAAAATGTCTTATAGCCTACATTAGGTACTTTGTATCTGTTAATAGATATTTAAATATTTTAATAGCAAGGCTTAATTGTAAAATGTTTCACACAGAAAGTCTCCTATTAATGGTTCATAGCAACTGTTACACATACCTAGGGGTTTTCTTAGCTTCAGGTAAACTACAGAACCAAGTCCAACAACCAACTCCACACAGGACAACCCAAAAGTGAAACCATACATCTAAGAGCATTGTCATAATACTTGAACACTGACAGGCTTGGAGCCATGAGCACTTCCCTGGGGAGCTTAATTCCAGTGCTTGACCACTTCCTGCTTTCCCTGACGCAGCTTTAAGACATTATGCACATGGAGCATTTGTTAACAGAAATCTGTTGCATGATGGGCACATTCATGTTTTTCTAAGAGAAAAACTGGCAGCTAACAAATGCAGGGATCACTCGAGTCAATTCAGCATTGGCTGAAAGGTAAAATCATGCCAACTCAATTTAGAAATAATGCATATGTTTTTAACTGTGACGATCATTGACATAACCACCAGGAAAAACTGTGTGTTCTTTGCCACTTGTAGGAGGACTCATCTGACAGAGCGTAGAAGCTTACAGTTCAGGCATCCACATTAAGGCTAAGTCCATAGACTTCCCTTACAGACAACTGTGAAAATACACATTTTTAGGGAGTGATTCATCTCATTCTAGAGTAGACAACTAAACTAGGACAAATTAAAGTAGACTTCTCCAAAAGTCCTTATTTCAACAGTTTTACAGGGTAGACATTCATACGATAGGAATCCTAACCTTAATGTATTTAAACTTAAGTCAAGATGCCACTATGACAGATAAGCTTTTTTAAACAGAATTTACTAGGTTAGAAACAAAGGTAACAACAACATTCTGCAATATCACCCTCCTTACATCCTGCCTTGACATTATTACATCTATTCTCAGTACCTCTACTGTCAGTGAATGACTAAAGGGTCAGAGGATTTGTATTCTGGGAAGAACAATTTATACAGAAACAGGAGTGAGTACATATAATGAAAATAATGTGTAATCTGACCCTTGAAAAAGAAGGGCATATATATATTTAACTCTCTGGGGTTTTTTTTCCTGATGAATCTCTATCTCCTACCTAAATATTACCAATTTCAAATGCTGGCAGCTACAAGATTGGTATAAGATCAAGCGAAGCAAAACAGCAGTGGAACTTTAAAGTGGACACATGGGTTTCCATCTCCTGCTACCTTCTGTACTGATCTAGGAGAAGGAATTGGAGTAGCGTGGGAAGGAAGCACATTAACACTGAGGAAGAGCAAGAAGTCTGCACATTCTGCTTTTATACAGGTCAATAATTATTTAGCCCCTCAGAGCCACAGAAAACTCTGAGTGCCTCTACGCTAGTCACAGAATCATAGAATCATAGAATCATAGAATGGTAGGGGTTGGAAGGGACCTTTAGAGATCATCTAGTCCAACCCTACTGCAGGAGCAGGTTCACCTAGATCAGGTCACACAGGAATTTGTCCAAGCAGATCTTGAAGACCTCTGAGGAAGAAGACTCCACAGTCTCCCTGAGCAGACTGTGCCAGTGCCCTGTCAGTAGTGCTGAAGTCCACACCAGCAGCATAGATCTGAACCACATTTCCCTATTGTCAGCGCATACAGTGCTCTGGCTTGTAGCATGGGACAGTCCTGGGTCATGTGAATTGTTGTCTTCTCACACTAAACTGGATTGGAGGAAGGGCTCCAGGAGTGGACCTAATACCCCGCAGCCACAAATTGGCATCCAATGCATATGACAAGGCAAGAGCTAATCTGTGTGGTTTACTGTGTTTGCTAAAGTAAGGCATGTCTTACAGGATTGCTGATGGGCATCAGTGAAATATATGTCCATAAAAAGGTGGTGATATTTTGATCCAATTTTAAATTCTCTTAATAATAAATAGATTTTTACTGACAGCACATGATGGAATTGATCAGGTCCACATACCACTGACTAGCTGAGGGTAAAGAGCAAAGGGATTACCTTAATAGGGCTGCCATCTGGAGTCAGAACCTCTTCTGAAAGCTCCATCATCTTCAGTGCCATCAGGGCAATGGCTTTAGCATGACTAAGGCTTTTCTTATGGAGCCCTGCTGCAACGCAGTACGCATCACCTATTGTTTCCACCTGCAGCAATCATATAAAACAAATGTTAAAGAATGATAATGAGAACTCTAACATTAGTTATCTGCAATAAAATGGCATTGCTTAAAACACGTAAAACATCCATAAAATAAGCAATTAGACAACAGCGCATAATTACCAGAGTTTCCAAGCAGGTGCAGTCAAAACCTGACAAGCAATCGCTTAGTGGTTCAGCACCAAAGATCACTACATCTAGAACAGAGTATGCCATCAGATGAGAGATGACAACGTTTTCCCATACAGTAAAATCCTTTTTTTTTCTAAATGAGAATTGCATGCAGCTTTGTTTGACAATATGCTAACACAGTTTGCTGTTGGGTAAGAGTAGTGCTATGTGATTATAATTCATAATTATTATTTACTCTGTGAGAAAAACATATCAGGAAGTAAATTAGAAAAAGCAAAACATCATCATAAAAAACAGTGAAGAGTCTGTAACTTCTCATTAGTAGGTAGCTCTTCCTGGTATAGGGATAATTTCCAAATGATGTTATTGCTACAGACTTTTGACTGTACCATTTTATGTTATTTTCACATTAGAATTGTTGTCTCTCTATTGTGCAGGCTAACTGACTGTGAATTCCCTACCTTTAGGCATCAAGTTCATCAGACTGATCCCTCTGGTCTCTTCAGATAGTCCTTACTTCTTTTTATCCTTCATTTTCTTTAAAGAAACCTGTCCCTCAGGAGGAAGCAGGAGCAAAAGAAATTACAGAAGCCCTCTGGCTCCTTATAAAAGCAACCTGAGAAATACTGAAGCCCTCGAGTTCTGCAGCTTTATTGACAGCACTATGTTTTGCAATCTGCTTGCCCACACATGTGCAACATGTTCTGCATACAGGCCATTAACACATGCCCAAGCAGACTCAGCCCTCAAGGCTGAGTTTGGTTTTTACTACATAAGTAGTCTGGCTTTCACCCTGCCCACAACGCAACAGACTAGGAGTGCCAGAAAAGGCTTCATCAAAGACTAGAGCGAGAAGAACGCATGCTCTGAGCAAGGACTTATTCAGGGAATAAATATATTGGATTCCTCTCGCTGCAGGAATTCTACTAACATTAGTAGACCTGGATCTTCTCAGATTAACTTCCAGTCCTGATAAGCAGGATTGGAAATTGTATCTCAAAAAGTAAGTGTTACATGTAAATGTACCCAGAGCATGAATCTGGAAGAACGGCATGAGCATATACTTCCATCAAATTTACGGAGGCTGCTACAAGCCTATTGCCAAGTTTGGCATCTTAGCACTTCCTGCTGATTGTTGAGAAGGATATATAAAAGAAGCTGAGGGCTTCTCACAAGCTGAGGGCTCAGATAGCTGTTAGAGATTCCTTGTCACTTTTGGGAGATCCTAGTAGTCCTTGTATATAAAATACTCCCCATGTAGGATGAATTTATACTGCTGCCTGCCTGTCTGTTTTACTCAAGCCATATCTCAGGATCTCTGTCCACAAGAGGCAGAGTCTGTCAACTTCCTGCTGTTTATTTAGGAGCTCACCTTTCCAAAGAGAAATGGATGGGCAAGTATATTGCAACGCCTGGTGAAAAATGTAGAAAGCAGGGAAGAAAATACATGAGCATAGTGAGAAAAAGGATCAGAACTTAAAAATACACACTGGACAGCTAAGAAGTAGATGGTAAAAAGAATTATCTAAATCAGGAGGAAGAATTAGCAGACATCCAAATAACTGCACATTGGCATTCTTAAAAACTGTGGATGAACATAAGTAGTTTGAGTAGAAATAAAGGTGTTACTAAAAAAAGAGCTGAATGTGTGATGTCAAATACAAAAAGTAAATACAGATTCTGCTCTTTGTTGAATAAACTGATTTCAGAATGACTTTTCTACTAAAGTTAGTTGCATTACTCCACTGCATGCAAGTATAGATCTGGGACGACATACTGTTCCTGCAATGTTTAGACAAATCTACTTATTGCTACCTTCTTCCCCTTTGGAAATTTCCATAGCTGTCTAATTTAACAGCTAAAATGCACTCACTGAATGAGTAGCATCATAACAATGGCATTGTACATCCCTGTGTACAACCAGAAAAAATACCTTGTTAATTTTGTAATACCATTGCAGTATAGCCTTTAAGTGCTTGACGTTATGAAGTTTCTCTGATAGTGATACTGAAGAATCAGGGAAATTATTAGGACTGTTAAGACTGATCTAGTAGTTGAAACTGGGTGTGCTGAGTACTGCTATGGTTGTCTGATGATTTACCACTCTGTGATCCTGTTTTCAGTCACTACTAAGATTTTTGCCAACTAGGCATTTAAGCTGAATTTTTCCATGCTATTTTCTCCATCAAACTTTAACCTTGGTATTGTCCTTCCTCAAAAACAGATTTCACAATTTTTCTAATTTTCTGTGTTTCTCTCCCCAATTCCATTTTTCAAAAACCTCCAAGAGTTCTTATAATTCAGATTGTTCATGGCACTTTGATTCCAGGACACAGTTGACTTTCTGGGCTGCAATTGCACATTGACAGATCGTGTCTAATTTTTCATCTACCAACATCCACAAGTCCTTCTCTGCAGTACTACTCTCAATCCATTCACCTCCCAGGATCTTTTAACATTGCAGATTACCCTGACCCAGGTGTAGGACTTTGCACTTCGCCTCGTTGAACTTCACGAAGTTATAGAAACTGCAATAAGAGCAACACATTGCATTTCAGAATTTCAGTCTGGTCCCATCAGTGAGTCAGATACACACTGCTGGGTAGATCCTGAAATCACTATGCACAGCAGAAGGCAACTTACTCCACAAGTATTGAAGTAAATGTCAATAGGATTAAGATAAAACAAAGGCACTACTCAAGGTGGCTAAAAATAGCAGCACTCAGATGTTTCATTCTCCTCAAGATGGTGATATACAGTAATGAAACTCCAGAGGAAAAGCCTACCATGTGATAAACTAACTTCTGAGTTTTTTACTTTGTAATGTGACTATTCTTGTATGTGTTATTAGTGGTACATTTGATGTTTATATCCTTCCTAGACACATCTGCAGCAAAATGGACTTTATCACTGTAAGACTGGAATATACCATCCCACCTCTTAAAAAGAATATATATATTTTGAAAAAAGACCAAAACATATTCTAGTTTTAATATTTCAGCCATTTTTGCAAATAATTGACAGCTTTACCTTTATTAAGATTTAGTGCTTTTTTCTTCTAGTTAAATAATTGTCTCGTACTTCTCGTAATATTTCTAGCCACTCACTGATAGCCTTAACTACTTTTCATCCTGCTTCACTGATTTACACTCACCATTGCCAGTTTCACGGGAGATTTAATTAATTTGGAATCAATATATAGCACCATAAAAGAGAAGTGAGGTTGAACTTAGATTTCAAAATTAGACATATATAAATATGTAGGACATAATTTTTATTCCTAATTAACAAAGAAGCCAGGAAATATTGCAGCTACTTACACAGCTACACAAAGGCCTCCTTTAAAGCCTTCTATAACTCTACACCAAGTTATTGGAAATGTCCAAAAGACTTTTAGCCAGGGTCTCAACAAATCCAAGATTAAGATTCGTAATTACTTGAAGTAATTATGTGCAGTCTACAATTCAGAAAAAGCCTTTTGATAGATATCCCAAGACTGCTGAATCCTGTACGGTGACAATGCACAAAACTTGCAGTAGGAAGTAAATAAAAATGTCTTTTGGGAAGTCATTTTCTATGTACTCAACTTCTGTTAGTCATTGGTTGATACTGTATGTCTGGTTTAGACATTAACAGTACTTTTTATAGAAGCTGAGCTCTAATTCATTCTGATTCTAGGTAGAAAATGACTTGCAGATTAATTTGGTATCCCAAGAGACAGAATAGAATTTCTCAAAATTTAATGTGTCCAAAAAACAGAGGTTAATAAACTGCCTCCTGGGCAGCTCCAACAGGTCTCTTTTAACTACCAGTGACCAAACTTTTTGTTTTGTTAACTGAGAAACTGGAAGCTGTGGCTAAACAATCTTCCCCTTGTATAAAATCAGGGTGTTGATCCAGTGACAGTTTAGAAGGAAAAATGTGGTGTACTGAAGTAACATCCCTCATCCTGGAGAGAGTCCAGCACAGGGATCAGGTGTATGGATCATCCTTCATATGAGGAAAGGCTGCAGGAACTGGGGCTGTTTAGTCTGGAGAAGAGGAGACTGAGGGGAGATCTTATTAACATTTACAAGTATCTAAATGGTGGGTATCAGGAGGTTGGGACATCTCTTTTTTCTATTGTAGCTAGCAACAGGACAAGGGGTAATGGGATGAAGCTGGAACACAAAAAGTTCCATTTAAACATAAGAAAAAACTATTTCACTGTTCAGGTGAGGGAGCCCTGGCACAGGCTGCCCAGAGAGGGTGTAGAGTCTCCTTCCTTGGAGGTCTTCAAGACCCGCCTGGACATATTCTTACACGACCTGATCTAGATGACCTTGCTTCTGCAGGGGGTTAGACTAGATGATCTCTAAAGGTGCCTTCCAACCCCTACCATTCTGTGATTCTACGATTCTTCTAAATACGCAACAGTCATTACATATACAAACTTCTAGAACTAATGAAGGAACTTAAGTGTCACACTTCATTTCACAGGGTTACATACACAGGAGTAAATACTTTCTAAGTGAAACCTGCAATATCAAGTTAAAAGATTTTCATGTAAAATATTCTGGAAGCTCAACAGTCTCAAGAATCTTACTAGCACCTTCTTCAAAGCACAGCTGGAAATAAACATAAAAAATGTAATCATAGGTCACTTTTGTGGTAATTCTAATGTGAAATTTCTACAGCAATCGAAAGTATTAAATCCATTGAAAGAATCAGATGGAGGGACAACTGGCTGTAGATTTAGTCCTGTCTCTCTCTGCAAGTACCCTCTAAAAGTCTCATAGATAATTGGTATATTGGTAACAGTTACAGTGGAGTACTCATTACTTTTTTGTTTTACATGTAAGAGATAAATGTCTATGTGAGCTTTGTTCCTTTTTGAGTGGGTTAAATTATACCAAAAAAATCTTCTTTGCTTACAAACTAAAACTAAATAGGTACCAAAAAAAATAGTCTAGAAATAGTCTAGAAATGTTGTCGTCTTTCAGGAAGAAAATTTACCCTTAGTAGTGTCCCTTGTAGATCCTTCGTCTCCCTCTAAAGGATACTTGTATACTATTGTTTCCATCTCCAAAATACTCACAAGGCTGCATAGGTATTTATTATCTCACACCTAATGGTTACAATGTCTTCACCCTAAAATAATCTATGATACCGTCTCTATGGGCTGTTCAAAGTTCTTTTGCAAAAAAAATAAATACATTGGAAATTAAAGATGGATTGGCTTCACTATAGAGATAACCACAGTAAAATTATTGCCTCGAACCCAAAGTACATCCATAAACAAAAGCCCTTAATGCAGGTTGCACTAGTGATTTCAGTTTGAGTTGGCTGTACTGCTGAGACAAAAATAACTTCTAATGGAGCCCTTTTCAAGACAAATGCATTCATGAAACATGCATCATTCAGCATTTTTTTGATATATATAGATACATACATATAAACATACATATGCAGAAAGAATAGATTCTAATTTTCTCCTCTCACCAGGCACAGGAAAAAAAATCACAGTGCAATTCAGAATGAAGAAGAGGTGATCAAGTGAATACAGGATTACTTTGGAAAGTAAATACCTAAGTATTTCCTAACCATCCTTTGTTCAAGGACACTTTGAGAAAAGAAAAACTTTCCGTGGTTTCCACGCGTATGTGGAAATATGTTATTCAAAGACTACTTGGTTTATTCTATTAACATATATATATATATAAAATATATATAACTATCAAAGACAGAGTAACTAGAGAGATATTCTTCAACCTTTTCCATGTCTTGGTTTCTTATCTTCCTTTTATAGAGTAACAGAAATTTCTTCAAATTCAGTTGAGTTTCCATGTGCATCACATCCTGCTTGTGGTCACACATGTTTCTGTTAATTTCAGCCATCAGAAAAATTTATTTCTGCTTAAATAATTACGTGACCATAATCACTGTAATTTTAAGTTGGCAGAAAAACTTGGAAAAAAACAGTTTCTCTCAACAGTAAACAGTTTCTCTATGCTTCACACCCTGTTTACAGCCAGAGTATATAAAGTGTATATGCTATATTTAGCTAAAGAAAAGCTTATTGCTAAACCGTTTCTTATCGCTTATGAGAAATCTGCCAATGGCTTGAAACTCTCCTACTGCTGGGAGATATTCTATAAAATTTAGTTTTATAATACTGAAATAATAAAAATCAGCAGTTGCAACGACATCAGTTTCCTCTTTTCACTGAGAGTGAAAAAAATAAATTCAAAAGCAGCAGGCAAAGGGGTAATGGCTTAGCTAATCAAAGTTTAATGCTCTTTGCCTTCCTCACTTAACTTTTCTCACTAAGAAAAGTGACATTTCTGTTCTGGGTGTGGTTTCCTTCCCTGTACAGAAGAATGCTATTTTCTCTTTTTAAATATCTGCCTCTCCTTTCACCTGTTGCCTAGGTTATTTCCCTTCTCCTAGGCAGAGATACATTCTAGGTGCTTGCAATGCGTAGTGATCACCTTTCAAATTACAGTATGTACAAGAACTATCTAGAATTTTACTTAGTAAATATATCTGCCTTTTTTATGACAAAATCTGTGATTCTTTTCCTGATGATAACATTATTTGCACTCTCATCAAGTCTGAAGTTGATACCAAACTTAGGGAAATCAATTTACTGTAGGTCAGGGCTGCTATCAGATGGACATGGACAGGCAGGATGAATTGTTTGGCAGGAAATTCATGAAATTCAACAAGGACGTGTGCAAAGTCCCGTCCCTGGAAGGAATTTCCCTGGCAGTGATACAGCCTGGGGCCAACTTTCTGAAGCACAGTTCTACAGCAGAGGGCCTGGGTAGCAAGTGGCACATAGGTCAGCAGTAAGTCCCGGCAGCAAAGATGGCCAATGATAGCCTGGGCTTTATGAACGGAGATTCGGACAAGTTGTTATCAGCCCCTACTCAGCACTTACTAGACCAAGCATAGATGCCACCTCCAGTTTTGTGCCCCTCAGTACAAGACAGAGACTGGTAAATGGGATCCAGTTCAGTGGGGGGCCACCAAGATATCTGGAGATGGAGCACCTGCCCTGTCAAGAGAGGCTGTGGGATCTGAGCTTGTTCATCACAGAGCAGGGATGGATGGCTTCAGGAGGACCTAAGAACAGCCCCAGTGCCTGTGCAAGGTCCTTGAGGACACAGAGATGGGCTCTTCACAGCTGTCCATGGTGGGAAGGCAAGAGACAACAATGACAGCAGCATCCTTATGGATTAGGAAAGAATGTTAAACTTATTGACCACAAGATCTTAGAGAAAAATAATTTTGCAAGTTTTTTTTAAGAACAATCAAACAGTTCTGCAGGCAGTGAGGGTTTTAACAGATGACTCAGCAAATACAGTGATAATGAACATAATCCTTGTATTTTAGAGCATGAATCCCAAAATGAATATGACAGAAAGTTTGCCATATATACCTGACATTTTATAAGTAGCTCATGAGGCTTCTTGTATTTCTTCAAGTACCCACATTCAGTACTGTCAAGCATGGACCATTATAATGCACTAGTTATGGCAGTTTCTTCCATAATCCAAATTCTAACTATTCCGCATGTACTCTCCCCCAGTATATCTATTAGCTACAGTGATAATTACCTGAAATTTAAGTTGTCCAAATGTTTCTTTTCTCTCCTGACATGTAGATAATTGAGGTTATACCGCAGCCACTGATTTTTCACTTTAATACCGTATCTTTTAATTTCAGGAAGAAAAATCTCCTACACAAATTGCACCGCAAAAATTAAAACTGAAAATTAACCCAACTTTCTGAAATTTGGTGATGTTGTATTTAAAATGTCCAAGGAAATATTAAAGTAATGGGAAATTTTGTTATTAGGTTTTTTTCCTCCTCTGGCAATAAATAAAGGTGGGGTTGTTTTCTAATTTGTGACCTCTATTCCTATGGAGTGGAGAGAAGGATTGCAGAGAAGAGAGGAGAGAGGAAAAGAGAGAAGGAAAGATGGCAGGAAGGAAGGAAACAATTTTGGAGGAAAAAAAGCTCCTATTTTTCTTTGTGTTTGATTACAGATAACTTTACTGCTCAGTTGGACCATGGAATTGCATTGTTTGGAGATGCAACACTATGGTTTCCTGGTGATCACAACAGTACAATACTCATGCTCAGCGGTGATAGGAGTTATTCCACTGCCAACATATAGCAATGAAATTACTAGAGAAATAACTTGGGTTGATACTCTTTGAATGAGGGAAATTAAAATGCAGTGAAACCTAATTTGACTCAATCAATATACACTCTATGCATTAAACAACATAACGCAACATTAAACTATATGAGATGATTAAATAACTGTAAGCATATGAAAAGTAAATGGCACAAGCAATATTTCAACCATATAGGCTGCAAGTTCATAGACTATATAGGTGAGATTCAGCCCATCTAATCAGCGATATCTCTAATACAGTAATCAGCACATTAATTATTTACTCTCAGTTCTCTTAATGAACTGAATTGGAAAGTTTAGAAGTCATCCAACCTGTGCTAAGCATTTCCTTCTGGAAAAGATTAATCTCACACTGACAAAAAAATCACATCCTTATAAAATCAGTCTTTTCTCTGTTGACTCAGAATAGTCTAGATTGCTAGTTCTAAATTACAAACAGTACAGTTTCACTTCTGTCTCAGAACTACAGAAGGGTGAAAATTAGCAAGTCCATGTGAAGAGGCAGAAGGACAGACTGAACATAGACTTTCATTAGTTTGTCCATATTTTTTCCATCTGCAAGTCTGAACTACACAGTACCGCAACACTATATATTTCTCTAATAAAAGCTGAACTATCTTCCCTCTAAAGCAATACAGCAAAATTCAGCCTTAAGATTATATTAGTGCAAGTAGAACTCTATAAGAAACCCTTCAAGTTATTAGTATCTCTCAATGGTTTTCTCTGTCATCTGTTTTTGGATCTAAGTTGTACAGCAGGAAAATTAGGAAAAGGCCATAGCAGACAGCAAAGTGATACTTCAGTTCAGCATCAACAGGATACCTATTTAACTGGTGAGGGACAAAACTGAAGAAAACAAAAATTCTCTCCACTTTAAGTCAGCAATATCAGCACAATTTATTTGCTCTCCATATTCTACCTTAAGATGTCACTGACATATTCCATATTTTCTTATACCCAAGTCCATCTCCAGATATATCTCTGCAAGTCAGTAATAACCTTACAACACCATCATTCAGGACGGGACCTGCACTACCCAGAGTTAGCCACACAAAAATTAAGCCTCTAATTTAAGCTACTCTCCTATACTTTTTCTAAAGTCACTGAAGAGAAAGATGAACTTCCAGGGCATGATGTATTCCACCCTGAATTCTGAAGAACTCATTTTTAACTAATTTGCTACAGTATGATTCAAATTTCTCTTATCTTTGCTTAACTGCCTGCTTCCAGGTCCAGACTGATATTTGATATGTAAGACTCCTCCCGTGTTGGCATTGGCATGCTTTTGCTGAGAAATGACTGAAAATCAGGTTTATGTGAGGCATGATGGCCAGACTGGGAAGGTGAAACTGTAGGAAGACTCTAGGTGAGCTGATATCTTTTCATGTGTGACTCATCCCATGCCGTTCAAAGTGCATTACAGAATGCATGTTTCATAAAGTACTTCAAAACAGGAAAAAGACTGCATGGGTGTGTTGACTGCTAGTGTCAAGATACTGTTTGTCAGCACAACAGCAAGATCCTGTTTAGCTCAAAGAATCCTGTATCTTGCCACGCATATTTTGGCATGCAGGTCAGTGACATTATTAATCACTAAGTGGGGAGAGGGCAGACTTGAAGTATTTTGGGTAGCTTATGGAGGAAAGATCTGAACAAGTCACTTAAAATACAGACTGTACAGAAAGAAACGTCAAAGAACATGCTGGAGAGAAACTAGATAGGTTATTCCAATGAGAAGTGAAGTGTGTGCACTCTTTGTCTGGAGGTGGTGTAAATGCAGTTCAGAAAAGCCTTCTCTGGGCATGGCCTAAGTATGCTTGATCCTGAGGTAGCTTCTAGGTCTACATCTCTATTTACGTAACAAAGAGTGAATACTGACATTTTCAAAATTAATCAAAATCTGTTTGTTTTCTCTATGCTTTGTGAACACAAATTAAAACCTAATTCTTTTTTGCATTTTAAAGTACTCTATATGTTTTTCCATGGCACAGATTTGGCAGAAAAGCTTTGAGACACTGTAGAATTGTGCAACAGTGTGAAGGCTAATAACATCTGCCAGATTAAAATACTTACATCTGGGGGTTTTTGCTGAAATTAATTCTATATGAAAAATATAACATTATTTATAGATTCCCAAAATTTCTGCCATACTCTTAAAAAATCCTGTTTTTTAAAGGTTTTTAAAGTTTTCAAGACAAGATTTGAGAATAAGACTGTCTTAAGATGGACCCAAGAATCTCCTTCAGTTTCTACCTTGGTGTTTCTGGTCCTCAGCTTTTCAAAATTAACTCCTAAGCAGCGAAATCTTGTGCCAAGTTTCATAGTAACTCTGCAATGCTTTTATGACACTACATTCTACTTTTGGAGATAGGTCAGTGTATGGAGAACCCCTCACATGTGTGCAGGAATGGATTCCAGGTGTCCACATATGAAGTTCAGAAATCTGTTCATCTAATAAAGCTCATTTTTTAAAAGAAATGTCTCACTATAAACCCCAGCTTTTTTCCCCAAGAGCCTAATTATGAAGCAATTGCTCTTACTAAGCCCGAGGGCATTTTATTTTTAGTGAGTTTAATGATGCTACATGCTGACAAGTTCAGGAGTATATTGCAGAAAGAGCTTTATTCGAACTCTAGCACCTACTTAGCAGCCTTCAGCATAAATCTTTCAGTATCCAATATATGGAGGAACTCTTTCATCTACACTTTACATCAGACTGCTGTTTACTTTACAAAAGGAAAAGAGATAAATAGTACTTGTCGTGTAGAATTATTATCTAGTATTTTTAAAGCTTTTTTTCACTAGTTAAAATAGAGATATACTAGAAGACTTACAGTTTAAAAGATGCCAACATCAGATTTGCAGTCAATAGTCGTAGAACACAAAACTCATACTGCATAAATGATTTTTCTCTTCTGTTGGCAAGTATTAAATTGCAAAAATCACACCAAATATGTGTGATGAATAAAAAATGTCCAAGCTAGCATTCTGCTTTATGTGAAGTAGTTGCAATGTCAAAGTAAAGAAATGTTTAAAAGAATAAGCAAATATCAAAATAATGAAGCATAACTTAAGATGCACATTTTAGTTTAATGTGACTGCCCTTTTCTAGATAGAAAAGTGGTCTTAATTGTCTACATATATCTGTGGTATTAAAACTACTGCTGAACAACAATATATTCCTCAAGGTTATATAAGCTTTAATTTATCTGTCTTGAAATTCCTACGTTAGATACTTTGTCCTAACTTACCTATCATCCACATTCATTTAAATCCTTTTAAGAAATTAAGATATAGTTTTGAATGCTATCTGCATGAATGAGAATGCTGCACCATGGTATTCTCAGGTGTACAAAGGGCCAGCCACATGTCATCACAGCTGTGCTATGGAATCCTCTAGATCTGATAATACCAGACTCTTTAAATGGAAACAGTCTAGCCTGATGGAAAGTGAAATCTGTTTTCTCCAGTCCCTCTGAGGAACTGCTGTGGTTTAAGTCCAGTCAATAACTAAATACCATGCAGCCGCTCACTCACTCAACTTCCCCCAGTGGGATGAGGAGAGGAATCAGGAAAAAAAAAGTACAACAAAAGACTATTAGCATTATTATTACCATTACTATTGTTACCATTACTATTGTTATTACTACTAAAGGTATATAACAAAAAGAGAGGAAAACAAAAGCCAAGTAAAGACGAATGCAGTTGCTCGCTACCCACGGACCAATGTCCAAGCAGCAATCCACCCCTCTCAGCCATCTCCTCCAGTTTATATACTGGGCATGACATTATCATAGAACCATCATAGAACCACAGAATGGTAGGGGTTGGAAGGGACCTTGAGAGATCATCTATTTGACTCCCCTGCAGAAGCAGCGTCACCTACATCAGGTCACACAGGAACATGTCCAAGCAGGTCTTGGAGACCTCCAGAAAAGGAGATTACACACCTTCCCTGGGCAGCCTGTGCCAGGCCTCCCTCACCCTCACAGTGAAATAGTTTTCCTTATGTTTAAGAGGAACTTTTTGTGTTCCATCTTTTGTCCATTACTCCTTGTCCTATCAGTGGACGCTACAAAAAAAAGCACCCCATCCTCTTGACAAACATCTTTCAAATACTTATAAGTATTAATGAGGTTGCCACTCAAGCCTCTTCTTCTCCAGGCTGAACAGTCCCAGATCCTGCAGCCTTTCCTCATAAGGAAGATGCTCCAGTCCCCTGATCATCTTGGTGGCCCTGCGCTGGACTCTCTCCATAACTTCTCTGTCCATCCTGAGCTGAAGAGCCCAGAACTGGACACAGGACTCCAGATGAGGCCTCACCAGGGCAGAGTAGAGAGAGAGAAGAACCTCCTTTGACCTGCTGGCTACTCTTCTTGATGTATCCCAGGGTGCTATTGGCATTCTTGGCCACGGGGGCACATTGCTGGCTCATGTTAAGTTTATTATCAACCAAGACTCCCAAGTATCTCTCCACAGAGTTGCTCTCCAGCAGGTCACCTCCAGTCTGTATTGATGCATGGGGTTGTTTCTCCCAAGATTCAGGACTCTGCACTTGCCTTTATGGTATATATAGTATATGGTTATATGGTATGGGATAGCCCTTTGGCTAGTTGAGGTCAGCTGTCTTGGCCATGCTTCCTCCCAGACTCTTGGCAGAGCATGAGAAACTGAAAAGTGCTTCACTTGGGATAAGTGTGACTTAGCAACTAGTCAAACATCAGCGTGTTATCACCATTATTCTCCCACTAAATCCAAAACAGCATTTTATCAGCTACTAGAAAGAAAATTAACCCTGTTCCAGCAGAAATCAGGACAGGGACTAAAATTTAGATGGTAGAAACACATGACACGAGAAAAAAAAAGGATTAAGGTATTAACAGCAGTTTTTACAAAACATAGCATCAGGGAGACCTGTAGACTGCAACATGGCTCTTAACCATGGCTCCTGTCCAGCTGCTTGCTTGTCAATATGGAGCAGGGAGCCTCTAAGGAGGACACCCTTCTCAGTCCTGTCTAAATAAAAAGTCAAGATAGGGCCAAGGTTCACACACAAATGAAGGATGAGGGAAGCATCCCCAAACCTGCAAGCTGGACAGAGGTTCTAAGGCTCCCAAGCAGCCTGAGAAAAATGTAGTGGGTCATTTTTAAACAAAGGTGTGCTTTTCAGATAAGAGACAAGTGGAAAGTGAGAGACAAAAGGGAAAAAGAAAAGGAAATACATGTAAGTACAGTATTGCCAAAGATGAAATTATATACAGAAGCAGAACTCCTAGACTCTTTAGAAGATCCTTAAGTGATGAATTGCCTACAGAAGGGGAACGGGCACAGATGTTTTTGCATGTCTGTATGTTTATAAAGAATAACTCTTCTGGAGCCTGCATGTCTGTTTGCTTCACTTGTACATGTTCTGAAAGAGTAAAAGTGTAAATCCTCCACAGGACTGCACAAAAATACACGCTCAAAGTAATGGGAAGTCTTTAAATATCCTGGAGCTCCTGGGTGGTGATATACACACCAGATCTGCAGGGCAATTCTTGGAAAATTCACCCCCAGCACACATTACCTTTACTCCACACAATAAAGGACAAGGGAGGGTTGTTTCAGAAAGGAATCAGGGGGAAAGAGCTGAGAAAGCAGGCCTACACAGACAAAAGCACTCAAAGAGAAAAAAGTATTTGCAGTGATCCTATGCAAAGGCATATTACTTGGAGGGAAAAACAGAAGCTGCAGGAATCTTAAGCAGGGAAGATTTCAGTTCACAGGGTTAAGTTTTAAATGCCAGCAGCCATGGCTCCAGAATATCTAAATAGCTGATTTGATAAAGAGATGGATTATCTGAAGCATCATTTCCCAGCACTTGGCTCATAGACAACAGGAACTCAGATAAACAGAAAAACAGGTCTAAACAAACACATAGTCAGGTCTACCAGTATATATTTTACACAAAGCAACTGGTTTTAAAATTTACTGAGATCTTTCTCTCATTGCCTCTGCTCCTGGAGTCCATGTTTCTAATGCCCACAGACACTAGCTTGCCAAGCCCCTTCATCTACATTGCTTTCATTTGCACTCCCTGCCCACCAGCATCTTTTCCTCCACACCTGAATTCCAAGTCAAATGTGATTAGCTCTGATTGATAGCCAGCAGTACCACTTTCCAAATGCACTGATAGATCTCAGTTCTCTCACATCCTCTCCCTTTTGTGATTGCCCCAAGAACGTCCCTTGACGTTTTCATCAAGGCTATGTGTAAGCAGATTCTTTCTAAAGTTTCACTCTCTAAAACACAGATTCTTCCAGATTGCCAAAACTGTCGTCATTGTGCATCTCAATTACTGCCATGTTCTCCTCAGTCAGAACCAATGTAATCTGTTATCTCTGGTATCCATTAAAAATGCTGCTGTGAAGTTCATTTTCATCTAATTCTGTCCTTCTTATCTATGTATCCATCCACTGATTATCCTTTCCCTACCTCAGCAGTTTTACTGAAGTCAAATTTACTTTCATTTCCAAGAAATGTCTAATTCACCTCCCTTCAGCCCTTTCCACACATTTCTTATTCAGTATCCAACAGCTCATTATGCTTGTCCTCTGTCTGACTTGTTAAACGCAAGGATCTTTGCTCTTCTTTCTGCACTATACTTCTCTGTAAACATCCCAGAATGAATTGAAAATATTACATTCATTGTCTGAGTCTAGCATTAGAAGCACAGAGGTTCTGAATTCAAAATGCTGTAACAGTAAGCTGGGTGAATAATTTACAGCATGGGGTTTCTTTAATTATTTTTGCTTAATTTTGTGTTTACAAAATGGTGAATTTGGTATTCAGAAGTACTTACCAAAAAATCCTTGCAAATTAATCTTACCACGTTGCTTAAAACCAAGCAAATCTGAAAATGGATTTGTTTTGATATCTATATAGGTGACATGATACATTTCTGTAGCCTAGTTACAGGAGTATGTCTTGGACACAGGCTGCACAATTTAGTACAGGCTGTGGGTACAAATTCGGGTGATTACATATCTAAAATTCACTGCCTGACAACAATTTCTTCTGTGGTGGTGATTATTCATAGCAATAAACTTAGCTTACTGAATGTCATCTAAAACAATGAAAAAGATAGAAACACACAAGCTATTTTTATTTTTAAATGCAAATGCTTTTTTAAAAGAATTGTCATTTTATTTTAGGCTTGATTCTCTAAGGAAAAGAAAAAGGGATCATTGCCTGAGTTTTATCTTTCTGTAATGCTCAACTGAGTCATTTTTAGACTGCTGGTTAAAAAATAAATGAAAAATAAGTTTTGTGGAGAAGAAAAAATAGGTACATAAAGCTCCAAAATAGCGACAGTGAAGACTGCTTTGCGTATGGGTGGGCTATGTAGAGAGGTAGGGGATGTATAGGGAGGATCAGAAGACTCATGGAGGAGTAGGAAGAAGAAAGAAAATGCAGGATGAAAGGATATGAGAAAGAACTGGCTGTATTAAAGAAGTAACAGTGGAGAAAGGGTGTTAGAGGTGTAAGACATCCTTCCATAGAACAAAAGCTTTTGTTTATTCCTCTGCTCATAGAATTGCATGGGGATTTGGACTTTTTTTGGAATATTTATTCCTCTCCCGAAAGCAAAAATCTTACTTTGCTTATCTCAGCAGCCATCATCTTATTTCACTGGTCAAAACAATATTTTCATATAAAAACATCTTTTTATCTAAGGTGGCACTAAGCTAGGTGAAAGGCAGAAAGTCATCATCTGAATGACATAATATTCATGACCTGTGTATAAATATTCCTTCCTAGTGTTCTCACAGGTCTCAACCAACCTCCGTTCCAATCAAGTCATACAGTTTTACATACTTTATTTCCTACTGCCATGCAACCATAGCTTTCAACAAAGAATGTTCCAAATGCTTTAAAACAACTAACTAAAATTATCACCTGGTAAAACACTAACACCCATGTACTAGATACAGCACGTGAAACAGGGTTACTAGATATCACTCTCAACTATGGGGCAGAAGTTCCTCAAGTCCCTTTCCTTGAGCTGGCTCAAGATCCAGTACAACAACATCAGATTAATATAAACAGAGATCAAACTTAAAGTCTTTTCTGACTATATTATCATAACAATTTTCAAATGAGGGTTGATATCTTCCATTGTAGTCCTCTCCCAAGGTGGCCTTTGGCTTCTGAGCATCAGTAATACAAACCTCAAGCCCAGGAGCACAGAACTTATTTACAGCATGATCTTCTACTTCGGGATATTGTCCTACCAATCTATATATAATGTTCAGCTCTATCTGTTGTATGTACTGCATTTTTTCAGCCACAATTATTATTTAGGTAGATAATATTTTTGGATGCCTTTTAAAATGTATTAGAGGCTAAAAATGAAGGGGACAGCACTCTTGTGAAGACCTTTTCTCTCTATAGTCTATGAACGAATAGTATTTGAAACAATTTGAAAACTGGTGATTTAGTTTGCAAGCCTCAGACAGAAAATGAAGACTATATAATTTTACAACTGCATTTTTTCTCTTTGATGTATTCAGTTATAGAAAGAAATTTGTTCTGCTCTTTGCATTTCAAAACCAAAGGTGAAATAGACAAAATGTATTCTCCATAGATTTGACAGGATAATTACACAGATAGTACCTTAACTGCATTTATTAAATTCTACCTCCCCTCTCTTTTTTTCTCTCAAATACTTACTGGACACCAAATCCACTGAAGATAAGTGAAGGTGCTAAAGTCTGTGAAGTGATCAACACATGTGACATCTCCTTTTCTGCAGAGCAGTAAAGGAACATGGCCTTCTAGTGCCACGTCCTGATCATTCCACTTACTATGATGAACATCTGCTGTCCTTTTCTTCGTTTTCAGTGGAAGTTTAAATCTCTAACAATTTCTTTAGTGAAAATTTGAATTCTTTCAGGGGAAAGGTAAGTGCCTAAACCCTAAACTATTCAAGTTTCACTGGAAATAGAAAGCATTTGTGTGCCTTCCAGGAGTTGCATCATTGCGCACTTCATTATCCTTAAGACACTGGCTGATGTATCACCTAAGGAAGCCAGGTTATAATACAGTAGATGTACATTACTATAGGAAAATGGGAATGTGAGGCATATATTCCCATGGGGGAATCATGATGACTTTTCAGCATCAAGGTACTTGATTTTCAATAGGCATACTTCAGATTTGTTTTTCACGTAAGAAAAAAGTATTGCCTTTCTGTTTTTACAGAGAAGGTCTGCAATTTAGTGAGATAGATACTGGCTTTTTTTCTTATCTTAGTTTCAGTTAGATTTTGCTAACTTCAGACTTGAGATATTACCTTGTAGATGTCCAGGAATCCACACTGATGGTCAAACCGTGTGTAGAGTTCATTCAGCATGCTGATGACCTGCATGGGTGTGCACTGTGCACAGATGGCAGTAAAGCCAACAATGTCTGAGAAGAGCATGGTGACATCATCAAATTTCCTGGCCTGAACCTGCTGTCCCTGCCACAACTGCTGAGCCACTTCTTCAGGGAAAATAGAAATAAGGAGATCTACTGTTTTCTTTTTTTCCTCTTCAAGGGCTTGGTGTGTACATTCTAGCGTTGCCTTCAGCTTATCCATTCGTTTTTTCAAGCCATCCTGGGCCTTTGCTTGCTCCCCAACTAATATGACATCACGAGTAGCATCATGGATAGGTATGTCTGAAAGATGGAGGCCTCGGCCCATCAGTTCATCCAGCTTGTCCACACAGGGGGAACCCAGAAACAAAATCGCATTAGATTCTGGTACATGAATCATTTGTCCCTTAATTTCCATCACCTGCAAAAAAAAAAAAAATAGGAAGAGGCTTTAGAAAAGGGAAAAAATAGCTGATAGATGCGGATCCTACTTTTCTTTTCAGTGAAAACTGTAGCCTTTTATACAGAAGCTTCTTACACTGACCTATGCACCCAGGTGAGTCAGAAAATAGCCTGTACTGAAACAAAAATAGACCCAAATCAGATGTTGGATTCTATTTCAACTTAATTAAAGAAGAAAGCAACTACAATAACATGTATTTCTCAGAATGGCATGTAAATAACACTCCTGGAATGTACCTTTCCTTAAAAACAAACTCCGGAGTAACTGCTTCTCTGTTACTTAGCTGTAAGTTATAAAAAAACACAAAATGAAAGGAAAATTACAACTACCTGAAAGCAGGTTAGTGAAATGGTGAAGTAACTCTGTTCTTTTTCAGCAAAACAGCAACTAAGTCAAATGTGGCCATAGAGGAATCAAAGAAGAACTTACAAAGAAGAATTTACATTAAATAATTAATGGCATGGGGAAAGTTTACCAGTTCCCCTATTTCTTATTTGTCCTCTCATACAAGCAGCAGAGTTGAAGTCTGCAGATTTCTGGTTCATCACAATGTTTTGTAGATTTTACATTTGCCTGTTAAATGGTGAGAGGTTTTGAGTGCTGTCCAGTGACTGGTACCAATGAAGCCCTGTCTTGTTACCTCTTGCTCCACAATGGCTGTCAACCACAAACTACCAGACTTATGTGGACACTGAGAACAAGCTGTAATGATGTATTTGACATTCGGGCCTATACACATTCTGAATTTTTATTAACTTGCTCAAGTAACAAAAAATTAACTGTCAAATACTGCAAAGTGACATTTCCCACCTGAATTTAGTATTTAAAAAGCAAAAGCAAGCAAAGAGAAAACTAAGATTAGCATATTTTGTTTAAGCAGAAAATAATGAAATTGGATAAAGTGGATCTTTTTCTAAATACAGCCTGCCATAGCATCTGTCATGAAAAACAGTCATTATTAATGTTTTCATTCTAGGGCTGCACAAAGACCAGGGCAATACCATGCTAGCTGATCTAAAAATCCAACAGTCCTTACCCCAAGAATCTTGTAGTCTAAACAGGCACAACCTACAAACCTTCTTCCTAATCCAGTGTTAGGCACCTTCATGCCTTAAATCTGCATTTTTCAATTCTACATAACCCCATGAAATAAACAGATTTCCAGTTACCCTCTCTCTCATCATGTAGGCACTCCCCCACTCTCACATGATTCACACTATTGTTTAATCCTCCTTCCATCCATAATCTTTCCAAGCAAAATAGGAAAATCTCAATCAAGGAATCCAGAAGGGTCTCTAACAATGATGGGATCTAAGTGTCCAGAGGCCTGGAAGCTCTTCATCAGCTGACTGCAACCCCTACATGGTACTTTCCATTTTCATAGAATCATAGAATGGTAGTGGTTGGAAGGGACATTTAGAGACCATCTAGTCCAACCCCCCTGCAGAAGCAGGTTCACCTAGATCAGGTCGCATAGGAACATGTCCAGGTGGGTCTTGAAGACATCCAAGGAAGGAGACTCCACAACCCCTCTGGGCAGCCTGTGCCAGGGCTCCTTCACCCTCACAGTGAAATAGCTTTTCCTTATATTTAAGTGGAACTTCTGTGTTCCAGCTTCATCCCATTACCCCTTGTCCTGTTGCTAGCTACTATAGAAAAAAGGGATGTCCCAACCTCCTGACACCCACCCTTTAGATATTTATAAATGTTAATAAGATCTCCCCTCGGTCTCCTCTTCTCCAGACTAAACAGCCCCAGTTCCTGTAGTCTTTCCTCATATGAAAGATGTTCCATTCCCCTGATCATCTTGGTGGCCCTGCACTGGACTCTCCAAAAGTTCTCTGTCTCTCTTGAGCTGAGGAGCCCAGAACTGGACACAGGACTCCAGATGGGGCCTCACCAGGACAGAGTACAGGGGGAGAAGAACCTCCCTCAACCTGCCTGTCACACTCTTCTTGATGCATCCCAGGATGCCATTGGCCTTTTTGGCCACAAGGCCACATTGCTGGCTCATGGTTAGCTGATTATCAATCAGGACTCCCAGGTCTCTCTCTGCAGAGCTGCTCTTCAGCAGTTCGACCCCCAGCCTGTACTGGTGCAGGGGGTTGTTCCTTCCAAGATGCAGGACTCTGCACTTGTCCTTGTTGAACCTCATGAGGTTCCTCTCTGCCCAACTCTCAAGCCAGTCGAGATCCTTCTGTTTCTATTAGGGACTTTTTCTGTCAGATAATACACTGTCATTGTAGATCCTACTATATATATAATGCTGAGCCCATCCTGTCTCCACATCGTTCTGCCTCCATACCTCACCCCAAAGATTCGTATCTGAACCCCTCCTGATGTCAGCCTGGGAACTTAGCAAATTAAAGTAAATAAAAGTAAATGAAATTGACAATTTTCCTAATATATGTTCCAGCACTAATACTTCAGTTCCAAGCCTTGCTTCCTCAGCTTCATTCTGGGACAGTCACCACTTTGAGAAAGCTAGTCAGCTACCTAGATTGGCAGATTTAATGATCCATGACTAATAATTCTTTTTAATTTTTAAAACACATGGTTCCCTGCTCAAAACATAAGGGAAATAGTTGCTTTCTTCCTGCATGCAACCTTGTGCGTTCAAAGGGCACACATGAAAGTTTTAACTCTGAAGTACAAATAGTCAAACATGAAATGTATGGTATAGCATTTCTAAATTCTTTTCTTGTTTTGCTCCCCTTTAAGATAGAATTACAAAATCGTTTCACTTGGAAAATACCTTTAAGATCATCGAGTCCAACCACTAACTTCACACTACAAGGCCCACCACTAAACCATGTTCCTCAGCACCTCATCTATGCATCTTTTAAATATCTCCAGGGTTAGTGATTCCACCACCTTCCTGGGCAGCCTGTGCCAGTGTTTAACAATGCTTTCTGTGAAGTAATTATTCTTAATATCCAATCTAAACTTTGCCTGGTGCAACTTGAGGCCATTTCCTTCTCTCCTTTGCCACGGGGTTTTTCTGTTTTCCGTTCCTGAAACTTCACTGGTGTGCAAAATAAATGTATCTCATATTATTACCTCTCTCTTCCACCTCCAGGTGAAAATAGGGTGTCAGCTCAGGAGGAGAAGAGTATGTCCACAGACCCTGGCTGAGCCAGCCTGGCCTGTGTGTGGGCTGCTTGTCAGCAAGGCAAGGGAAGGCATCTGGCTTGGAGCTGTGTTTCTTCTGTTAACCTGCTGTGAGACTAGAATAAAACTAATGCATCCCTCTGTGCTCCTGCTTCACTTTTGTCAATTTGAAGTGTTAAACTCTTTGATGTCATCCTTGTCTGTGTGAATATACTGTGCAAACCTTCCCCAGGTGGATTCTTCTCAGGAAACACTAATCTAGTGAATAACACACTAAACAGACACTCTGATGTCCTCTGCTTCTGGGTAACCCCAGGCAAATTATCAATTCTGAGTGCTTATTTGGCCTTTCAGCACAGCAGGGACAATGATATTGACCACTCTATAACACACTTCGAGGCTTATGTGTGAGAAGCAATTGAAGACACAGACAATCCTGTAAAATGCCTAACTAGTAATAACTTGTTCTTCTGTCCAAGCGAGCTGAGTCCCTGCTTAAACAAGTATGAGGGTTTCTAGAATATGTTTAGAAACTTTTGCAAAGATATTCTCCCTACAGAACTGCTTAGTTCCCTAGAAGTTCAGTGCTATTTTGGCTTTATCCTCTGAATATTATTCCCATTTGCTCTGCTCAGCACGATTGTTGATGCTTCCTATCACTCATAGAAGACGTCCTACTCTCTCTTGATGACTTAAGAGTTTGTTTTTTTTTTTTTTAAAGATGGACTACTAGCCTTTTCAAGTTGCCAAATCAAGGAACTGGATAGCAGAAGCAACACTACCCCAACTTGCCTGGGGAAAACATTCAGAGCTAAGACTGCATCACTCAGTTTTTGCAAGGCCTTTTCCTTTTCAAAGAAGTTTCTGAGATGATTCAGGCTCTTTCTAGAAGATTTCAGCTTATAACTGTGATCCAGCATAACTTTCACCTGTTTTCTTTGTATTCACTTGCCTCATATCCTTGTCTGTATATTAAAGTATAATTGCATGAAATGGAACGTCAGATTCACCTGAAGCTTGACATGGCAAGTCACATTTCTGGCCATCTCCTCAGACCTGGACTGCTTTACATCTGGACCGTAAGCCTACAGGCAATCAGGATCATATCATCTATCTTTCTTGTAAGCAGGGAAAGAGTGAAACATTTCTGTAATCAGTTGTATTTCATTACTGCTACATTTCATTGCTTTCCTGTCTCTTTAATTATATGGTCACAGAATGAGAATAATATCTCTGTCTTCACAGGACATTCTCTTGATGTACAGTGGTATGAGAGAATTTTTAAACAAGCAATTACACATCATATTTTATAGGATTACATTGCTGTGGAATGATGGGGGGACCTATTTGAAATGATTGAACAGTCTAAGTAGCTTTAGGATGAAAACCAAAAAAATATCTATCTATTACTAAATTTTACTTTCACAATCCACTGCAAAGAAAAGGAAGAAGACAGAAGAGGCCCTGCTTCTCAGGAACTCTCTCAGCCTCTCTCCTCAAATACCCACCCAGGGAACACTGACAAACTCTAAAGCTGCTGTTTGAGAACATGAGAAAGTCTACTACTGTGCTGTATACCAACAGATACTTCATTAGGCACATACTATCCAACGCTCTGCATGCTCTGGATACATGCCACCCCAAGATTAAGTATGGATCAAAAACTTATGAATCAAATGCTACCTCCACTGTCTAGTCTTTAAGGAAAATCATGAGGAAAAACTTCACTTGCTGCACTGATGGATGACAATACTTCTCTGTACAAAGAGGTGTTTTGGAATAGTGACTGAGAGAAGGTGTACACACTCCAGGAAAATATTAAGGGAAACTTGAGAAAGAATTTGAAGTTTAAATAGTAATTTTCTCTGTCATTAGGCCAGGCCGTGTATTCTTCAGCCTCTGCAATCCACAAATTTTTATGGACATGCTGCTTCGACTTTGATCGGTACATAATCTCTCCTGCACAGTGATTATAGCCTTTCTTTTTTCTGGAGTTTTTATAGGGAGTAGGTTAGGAAACTTAGAGTGTTAGGCCACCCTTTTGTAAGCAGTTATACATGCATATTTGACTTCATACAATGACCAAATTCAATGAGAATACACAAAGCTGCTTCTTTATCATGACCATAATTATTTAGAGAACTGGGAAGATTGGGGGGAAATCAGATTATGACAAATCAATCTAGATACCATCATCACTTCAAGTTACATAGGTTGGAGGTCTGTATCTAGTGGAATCCCTCAGGGGTCGGTGCTGGGACCAGTACAGTTCAATCTATTCATTAATGACCTTGATGAGGGAACAGAGGACATTGTCAGCAAGTTTGTTGATGATACTAAACTGTGGGGAGTGGCTGACACAGCAGAAGCCTGTGCTGCGATTCAGTGAGACCTGGACAGGCTGGAGGGTTGGGCTGGGAGAAATCTAATGAAACTCAACAAGGGCAAGTGCAGAGTCTTGCATCTGGGAAAGAAGAACCCCATGTACCAGTACAGGTTGGGGAATGAACTATAAGAGAGTAGTGTAGGGGAAAGCGACCTGGGGGTCTTGGCGGACAGCAAGAGTCAGCAATGTGCCCTCATGGCCAAGAAGGCCAATGGCATCCTGGGGTGTATTAGAAAGGCTGTGGGCAGTAGGTCAAGAGAGGTTCTCCTCCCCTTCTACTCTGCCCTCGTGAGACCAAATCTGGAATATTGTGTCCAGTTCTGGGCCCCTCAGTTCAAGAAGGACAGGGAGCTGCTGGAGAGAGTTCAGCACAGGGCTACAAAGATGATGAAGGGAGTGGAGCATCTCACTTATGATGAAAGACAGAGAGCTGGTGCTCTTCAGCTTGAAGGAGACTGAGGGGTGACTTCATTAATGTTTATAAATATGTAAAGAGCGTGTGTTACAATGGAGCTAGGCTGTTCTCAGTGATGTCCAATGATAGGACATGGGGCAATGGGTACAACTAGAACATAATTTTCCCAAGAAAGATGAGGAAGAATTTCTTCACTGTGAGGGTGAGGGAGCACTGGAACAGGCTGCCCAGATGGGTTGTTGAGTCTCCTTCTCTGGGGACATTCAAAACCCACCTGGATGAGTTCCTGTGTGACCTACTCTAGGTAGTCCTGCTCTGGCAGGGGGGTTGGACTAGATGATCTTTCGAGGACCCTTCCATCCCTTGACATTCTGTGATTCTGTGGGAAAAAACAGCACCACTGCACACGGAGGATGAGAGTATAGGGTGACTTTTAGAAATGTGAGTTAGCCCAAACTTTAAAACAGCTGGATTCACTTCTCTGAATTCCTTATAAGATCCATGGCAGTGTCTTAAGGACATTTACAGCAAGATCTTCCAAAGTATTTGAGCAGTTCAGGGATTTTGTGAGTACTGGACAAGGCAAAAAAAACATTTCTAGAAAGAAATGTAATTACTCTGCTTGTCATGTTTACAGTTGACACATCTGAAAGAAGGGCTGCAAGTATGATGGACAACAGTGGAATTCAGAAAAAAATCTCTTAAACTGAAGAAATGGGATCAAATCAGAATTCGAACCAAGAACTATGAATATGCTTAGGCAGAAATCATAAAATGTATAATGTATAATAATAAAATGTATACAGGCAGTCTAACTGTTCCTCAGAAGACAGTCGAGGGTCTACAGAGCAGAACAAATGAATGTAAGCCAATACATCATGCTGTCATTAAGAAAGAAAACACTATACAGAACTATGTAAACAAAAATATAGTTTGCAAAACACAGGAAGTGTGTTTTGCTGTGACTACCAGTACTCAGGCCCCAGATGAGAAATCTGTTCCTGTTTGGTATAATGAAGAGGCGGATCAACTGAAGAGTCTGGTGAAGAGTTGAATGATTGTGAGGCTGGTGAATGTGTTGAAAGGTTTAGAAAATATGACCTACACAAAAATTGAAAAAAAAAATGATGTTTTCCCCCAAAGAAAAATCTGGGGGTGGAGATATGAAACTCTAAATATAAAAAGAGCCGATGCAAAGAGCTCAGAGTGTTCTAAAAACCCTATGAAAAAACTTTGCAGAAAAAGCCCTGGGGGTCCCGATGGACACCAAGTTGAACATGAGCCAGCAATGGTATGTTAGGCCAAAGGCTACAGTACTCTGAGCTTCAGCAGAAGGAGTGATGCAGCAGGTCAAGGCATTTGATCCTCCCCCCTCCACTCAGCACTGGTGAGGCCACACCTGCAGTGCTGTGTCCACTACTGGGCTGCCCAGTACAAGAGAGATGTTGGTAGACTGAAGAGAGTCCAGCAACAGGTAACAAAGATGATAATGGGACTGGGGCATTTCTGCTATGAGGAAAGGCTTAAAGAGTTGGGACTGTTTAGCCTGGATATGAGAAGGGTCAAGAGGATATTATCCATGTATATAAATACTTAAAGTATTTATGATGCTGAAATTATGAAGTGAGGCTCTTTGCAGTGGTACCCAGAGGCAGGACTAGAGGCAATGGGCACATGTTGACACACAGAAGTTTCCTCTCAAGATCAGGAATCACTTCATTTGTTTTTTTGCAGAGGGTGACCCAGCACTAGCATCAGTTGCTTAGGGAGGTTGTAGAGTCTCCCTTCTTGGAGAAATTCACATGCCATCTTGACATAGTCCTGGGCAACTGGGTCTAGGTGGGCCTACTTGAACAGGGGGCTGAACCAGGTCCCTTCCAAGCTCAACCTTCTGTGATTGTGAAATGAAGAAGTAAAAAGCTCAAATTAAAAAAAAAATTTAAAAAAGTTTAATGTGGGATATTCTTCTATTCATAGGGGCAGCATGAGTGGAAACATCAAGTGGCGAGGAGCTGGATTCTCCATTATTGCAGATTTGTGAGACCTGCCAATGGTAATCAAACTTGCAACACACTATCAGAATAAACTTACTTCATAATAAAAATATTCCTGTGTCTATGCAAACATCTAACATTTTAGACATTAAGGAAAGTATAAGACCTTTATTAGTCTAATACATTTCTGTTTTAAGTGCTCCAAACAGCAATTCAATTAGTTAAACAAACACTTGCTATACCTGTAAAGTTAACTCTGGTCTGTGGTTGGCCGTCCACCAACACAAGCAGAACAGGACTGACTTTAAAGAAAAAGAAACAGCCATTACAACCTCTTCAATACTCTACCTCTGCTTGTAGAGCATCAGCTGTGGAGAAAGATTCATGCAAATAAGAAAAATCCATAGTCAGATAAAGCCCTGATTCTCTGTCTTAACTATAGCTCAAAAAAAAAAAAAAAAAATCTAAATTCAATATAAAAATCGTAACAAAACACCAGCTTTCATTACAAAAATGTTTTCTTGAAAAAGCAGAGAGAAATACATATCCTCTCCACAGAAATGAAAATGCATTTTTCAATTGATGCCTAATGCAATTGAATAAACCTGCCAGTGTTTGCTCAGCACAACTCAGGATGTGCTCAGCTTCTTGCAAAAGTATAACTCAGCATTTGCTTGCAAGTTTGGATTTTCAGCCCAGTGCATTGTCAAAAGAACACTGTTACACACAGAGCAAAGTGACTGTTTCAAATTTCTGATTATTTATAGATATCCCCACGGTGTTATATAATGTGCAACAGTCTCCACACCAAAGTGACCAAATTTAACATTTTCTGTATGTTATAGATACCTTGTGAATATAGAATGGCAGCATGAATATATTCATGTTCTATAATGTAAAACAGAGTGATAATGAGAGAACCATTAAAATCCTTCAGTTGTAAACTTGGACCTCGAAAGCAATTTCCTGATATCAAAAGCGTAAGAGTGTGGCAGATTAAAAACAAACAAATTATCATTAGACAGGACCTTCTGCACATGAAGCAAAGGAATACACAGCCAATGAAAACATGTAGCCATCTGTAAGTAAATCTTGAAGAGGAAGAGGTAAAGGAGATGGCTCTATTCTTTACAATTTAGTTTATTAAATCAACTAGATAAACCTAAAAATAAATGACGGATTACACCCAAAAAGACCATCGGCATTTACAATTTCTCCTTTATTGCTTCAGGACACAGAAATTGCTTTTAAAATGGCACTTCAGACTGCTCCTTGGAAAAGCCCAAGATAAATCTAGCTCTGAGGCATAAAAATCATGGGGAAAATGATTCCTTCATAGGAATCCCTTTCTTCACAAGACAGCAAAGAGTCATAACATATGTATGCATGAGTTGGTTCCCCTCTATTGTTTCTCTGTTTTTTGAGGGAGTATCTGCTCCCAAGCAGAGTGAATGAACTCAACATGGCAGATGAGCACAGGAGCCTGACAAGGTGCTGGTGCCTGGCTGCATGGCACGGAGGAATGAAAGACAGTTGTGAAAGCAAGAGGAAGAAACACATTGGTCTTTCCAATATTATTTTCAAAATCTCTTTTAAAGTCAAAACACTGAGATTCATATACTTAAAAACAATCTGTCAGGGTCTTGGAGGCACCACTGGTCCAGTTGTCTCTTAGTTACTTGACTTCTAAAAGTTTCATTGCTTTTGGTCAGGTGGAGACAGGTTAAAAGAATCTCTGAAAAAAATGAAACTCTGATTTCAGTTCTTGATTCCTGGAAATAATGTGAAGAGCCCCCACCTCCTGCCCCAAAAGCAGATTTATACCACAGCTCTGTCCCCAGTTAGATAAGTATTCGTGGGAGTAAACTCAGTACACACAATGGTGAGTCTCTGACTCATCATTGGCTTTAACAGTACCCAGGCCAGTCCTTACCATGTTAGCCTTTACAAAGACAGCTCTGAACGTGCTGAATTACAGGCAGAAAATCCCACTTATGAATAGAAGATAAAGTACCATCATTAAGTACTTTTGTCTGCTTGAATGCTTCTTTGAAACCTTGTCTTTCTTTTTTGGAAATTATCTTACAGAACAGCATAATGACCAGCACCCAGAGCAAAGCAATGCTCAGCACGTTCCACCAGATCCAATTTTACAAAAACTCAAAGCATCTGCAGGAGAGTCATTTAATGATAACTCTAATATAAATTACTATGAATAATTTATGTTGCTTTAAGTTATGATGTTTTCTTGTTTTAAAATAAATATGCCATTTTATTTTAACCTTGTGTTTGCATCACTCAAACCCAGCATACAAAAAATCTTTAAATTTGTTTTGAATTATTTAACAGCAATTTAAGAACAGTTGAGTTATACAACAACAATAGCAGCTGATTGAAAGATACTTAAAAGATGGGCTCAGTTCCTCTTATAGCTGAAAATTCATCCAGTTCCATACATCTAGACCTTTTTGGGTTTTTAGTGCAGCTGCCATACGATAGTGTGCAGTCATGCCAGGGACTGAAACTCCCCTGAAGATCCTACTCTGAACTGGATGGTTTTTTTCTATATGTGGAACAAACACACCAAAGCACACCTTTGCTTTTCTACAGAGCTTATACTGGGACCTCTTCAACACTCAGGAGTGTTACACAAGGAAGATCACCAAAACTACCTATCTGGTTAAAAATAAATGCTGTATATACTTACATGATCAAATCTCTAATTATCTTATGTCTGTAAAAGCCTTTCTAATTGACAAATATTATTTGTTTGATAAAAATATATATCATTACTTATTTCTATCACTGTCAATCAAGCAAGATTACAAAGGAACGTGCCAGTACACCAAAAGCAGTGGAAAGGCTTCCATTTTCCACAGAGGTGGTTTTTTTTGCATTAGCTCCTACCGTTTTCACTGCAAGATTTCTGTAGGTGCTCAAATTAGTCTTGCACCTAATCCTTCCACTAGCAGTATTCAGCTCCTAGCAAAAGCTTGTTTGTGTCCCAGCTGCCTGAGATGACTTGCTAGCAGGAAATATTCTTAGTCATTCTATGGTATCTAAACCATTTTTCTTTCCTTCTCAGATCAAGGTTCATTTGTTTCTTTGTGGAAATTGGTTTTATCAAAATGCAATGAAACAGTTAAATGAGAATATGTTTTTTCATGAGCAAAGAGCCACAGAAACAGCTTTCCCCTTTGATCTGTGCAGAACAGATATATATAGGAATCATTAAGAGATGTGACATTTCATCACCAGACTAGGTATCTCAGAATTCTGGGGATTAAAAGATCTCTTAGTCCATGCACTAACTAGCTTGCAGACATTTTTCTCCATTAGGACTTACAGTCTCCACCTCTTCTTATTTCATTTTAAGTACACAAATCTGCTCCAAATTCTTGCCAGCATCACACCAAGGAAAATTATTAGATGCAAAGTCCTCTGTTGGTATTTTTACATTGTTTTTTTCTTTATTGTCCCATATATCAAGTACTTCTGCAGCTTTGATAAAAGACTCTATCGTCAGAATTTGATTTGGAGATTAATCAATTCTGTTCTCTTGGTGCAGCATAAATTTTCAGAACACTGAGAAAAGAAATTTCTTCTTTTCCCAGTTCATTCATTCTTAAGTTAGATATAATTAAACAGAGTCATTCTACCTCTCACCAAAGTAATTGTAAATATATCCAGCTGGTTTTAGTGGGAACCGTACCAGGCATTTAAAATTAAATTTCCTGTATTTTTCTTAAAAAAGCTTAATTTCTTTCAGTATATTCAACACAAAACAATAGAGCATTAGGAGACTTTTCATCCATAACTTTCTATTAGCCACCATATTTGATATGTATCAGTAAAAGACAGTCTTCATGTGGAGTCTCCTAAAGGTCATGTTGAAGATCTGACTTTGGGAAGAATGCACTGTTTTGGTTTAGTAGTCCCAGGTTAAGGGTGTTATTTTTAATAAATTCCCCTATGCATTTATTTTCCAATTCATCATAAAATGAAAAGCAAGCAAAAATGCCTTTAACTTAATTATAAATAGAACACACAGAGTGTGAGAGGGAACAGCCAAATGTAGTGAATATCCACATTTCTCTATGCATAAAAATATCTGTTTAGCTTCCATTTTCTCTACTGCAATTAATTCACTTTTTCTTGAAGTTATAACAAAATAAATGAAAACAACTGGCTAGTTAGATGAGGGGAGAGCTGCAGATGTCATCTACCTTGACTTCAGCAAGGCTTTTGACACTGTCTCCCACAACATCCTCATCAGAAAGCTCAGGCAGTGTGGCTTGGATGAGTGGACAGTGAGGTGGATGGAGAGCTGGCAGAATGACAGAGCCCAGAGGGTGGTGATCAATGGCACAGAATGGAGGCCTGTGGCCAGTGGAGTACCACAGGGATCAATTCTGGGGCCAGTCTTGTTCAACATCTTCAACAACCTGGATGAGGGGACAGAGTGTACCCTCAGCAAGTTGGCTGATGACACCAAACTGGGAGGACTGGCTGGTTCCCCAGAAGGCTGTGCTGCCCTTCAGCGGGATCTCGACTGGCTTGAGAGTTGGGCAGAGAAGAACCTCATGAGGTTCAACAAGGACAAGTGCAGAGTCCTGCATCTGGGAAGGAACAACCCCATGCACCAGCACAGGCTGGGGATTGACCTGCTGAAGAGCAGCTCTGCAGAGAGAGACCTGGGAGTCCTGATTGATAATAAGCTAAAAATGAGCCAGCAATGTGCCCTCGTGGCCAAGAAGGCCAATGGCATCCTGGGATGCATCAAGAAGAGTGTGGCCAGCAGGTCAAGGGAGGTTCTTCTCCCTCTCTACTCTGCCCTGGTGAGGCCTCATCTGGAGTCCTATGTCCAGTTCTGGAGAGACAGGGAACTTATGGAGATAGTCCAGCGCAGGGCCACCAAGATGATCAGGGGACTGGAGCATCTTCCTTATGAGGAAAGGCTGCGGGAACTGGGGCTGTTTCATCTAGAGAAGAGCAGACTGAGGGTGGATCTCATTAATATTTACAAATATCTAAATGGTGATTGTCAGGAGGTTGGGGCATTCCTTTATTCTGTTTTATCTAGCAACAGGACAAGAGGTAATGGGAAGAAGCTGGAAGATAAAAAGGCCCATATAAATATAAGGAAAAACTATTTTACTCTTCAGGTGAGGGAGCCCTGGCACAGGCTGCCCAGGGAGGGTGTGGAGTCTCCTTCTCTGGAGGTTTTCAAGACTCACCTGGACATGTTCCTATGTGACCTAATCTAGGTGAACTTGCTTTTGCAGGGGGGTTGAACTAGATGACCTCTAAAGGTCCCTTCCAACCCCTACCATTCTATGATTCTGTGAAAATAATTAGGAGAAAGGTAGTATTCTAAAACTGAAACTTGGCCACTGTTGTCTTCATTATCCTAGCATAAACTGAAGAAAGCAATATGCTTCAAAGATCCATGCTGAGAAGAAGAGAGAAATGTGAAGTTGTCCCCAGAGTCACAGTTACTCAGCATTGCTGTTTAAGGGCCATCAAAGCCCAGAGAATGGTTGGTTGGATGGGGCAAGTGTAAGCAAGGGTACAAAGAGCAGGCACAGCTGTTACAGTAAAGAAAGAGAAGGGAAGAGATCAGTCTGAAAATGCTGAGAACTGGTGCCTTAGTAAGCTTGCACTTTTCTGCCCTGCAACACCTCAAGGGTCATTTGCACATTGTCTCAGTACTTGCTGTGATTCAGAGCCAGCCCAGCCTCAGAAATCGCAGGACTGCCCTAGCACAATGCTCTGCCTCTGCTCATGCACCCTGCTGCGATGCAGAAAATATTTGCTCTGGCACAGTGCAATGCTAACACTTGCCTTTGGATCAGGGCCAGCTCACCCATGACAGGCCAAGAGACTGAGTAGAGCTAATGAAAAGCTATCTGTACACACATCGACAGGACCAACTTCATTCAATTTATGCAAATACTGACCTGCAGCTTATTTGTGAATTCCCTAAAAGGCAGAGCACTTGATGAGACTCCCAAATTTTAAGCATTTTGACTCCTGTCATTGAGTATTAAAGCCCTTAAGCCTGAAGTCGAGTTCAAAAATCAGTTTTAAGATCTAGATAACTTTCAAAATGTCACGCTTTGGATATCTGTTCCTTTTGGAAGAGTCAGAAACACTTTCCTTCTCATTCACGACTGCTGGAGTCCCTCCCCACTACTGACTGGGAAGTATTTAAACAGCTCCTGGAGTGTTTTCTTCTAAATATCAAAAAACCCCAGAACCAATAGAAACACCTAAACAAAAAACATTATAACAAGATCCTTGTGACTGTAAGTGCAGGAAAGATTTGAAAGGAATTCCTTCAGAAGCTAAAGTGATTTTGCCACTGCTGAGAGGAGGTCACTGATTATATATTACTGCTGCACATTCAGCAATCTCATTTCACATCATAGAATCATAAAATCATAGAATGGTAGGGGTTGGAAGGGACATTTAGAGATCATCTAGTCCTAGCCTATGCAGAAGCAGATTCACCTAGATCAGGTCACATAGGAACATGTCCAGACGAGTCTTAAAGACCTCCAAGGAAGGAGGTCTTTAAACCATTAAACCACAAAGGCTATTAAACCTAACTAGCAGTCCTCTGTGCTATCTCAAAGAAATATAAAGCAGTGTTCTATACCTGCAAAGGCAGCAGATAGTTACATGGCATGGACTAGCCAGGAAAGGGCTTCAGAAAAAGTTTTCTAGACATAAGTAGACTAGATGAAGTGCTGTTGCTGCAAATGGAAAGGGCTGATAAGCTTTTGCTCATCATGCTGTTTGAAACCAACACCACATTCAAGAGAGTTACTGTAGAAATAGAGACCTCTAACACTGTCCTTAGCTGTAATTTAGCAGTATGTGTTTTGTAGTGTAATTGGCAAGCTCCTCCCAGGGGCTGTCCTCTCCTCAGTCCCTGATGGGATTATAAAGGACCCTTGATCATAGGAGCAAGATGGCTCCTTGATGGCCTTCCCTCAATAGCTCCTGGAAGAAAAAGGACCCTGCCTAGAATCTCTCATGAAAAAAGACCCCGTGAGGAGAATCTAATAGAAAATAGACTCTCTTTATGGAAATTAGTTTAGTCATTACAGTTTTTACTTGGAAATCAGGAGCTTTCTGTGGCAATGATTTACCATAAGGCTAAGTTTTATTAAGCATCCGTAGTAACCTGCTTCCTCTGGCACACGTGTTTTCATTAGTAGCATTGCAATTTCATTATTTATTTGGGTTTTGCTTACATGGTGTAGGCTTAATTCATTTATTTGCACAGAAACACTCATAAATACTCAGCCCTTCAGCACAAGTCACGATCTACTTGGATTCAACAATCAATGAGGCCAATCTTGGGCCTAGTAATAGAGAGTTCTGCCTTAAACTATTCTATGAAATAAAATTCTAACCCTCCAAATTACACTGATGAATATGCCAGAAATGCAGACTATATTACCTCAGCTTCTCATGTGTGATCATACGATTTATTTGTCAAGTTAATATAAGTAAAAATAAGCCAAGTCTCCCAAATAATCTATTCTTGCACAGTATTCCATCAGGAGAATAATCAACAAAAAAAGAAAGGGAAGTTAAAATTTAACAGTTCTTAATCACACTGCAACAGTCTTATGATTTAAATCAATGGGATTATTCACAGATCAGTTCATTTCTTTAAAAGGAGAAACTATTCTTGTATTCACTGAGGAAATGGAGAAAATAAAGATGATTACCCAGCTTCAGGTAAGAGGAAATGGCACAGAAAAACAGACTGATGACTGCCTGTTTCTGTGTTAAGGCACATATTCTCTCCCAAGACAGTATGCTATCCTTTGTTTAAACACATTTTTAACTGCTTTAAAAATGCATGAGTATCCAGGAGGGATGCTCCTGAGCTGTAGCAATGAAAAGACTTAATTTGAAGTCCTATAAAGTCAACAGGGAAGTTATTTCTGACAGCAGCACCTTCTAGGACAGAGGGTCACAAAACGAAGTATCACCTTCCTTTCTCAAATGGTCAAAATACTTTCATCTTTCATTGGAGGAAACAAAAGATTCTATGTTTCAACCAACCTATACTACAAGTAAACATTGCATCAGTGTATTATAACACATGAAAACAGTCTGGTATAACAACTCTGATGACATTTGTTGTTTCTCAGTCAGAGCTGAACAGTGTAACTAGCCATTTTCCCCAATTTCTTCCCACACATTTGTGAAAGGAAATAACACCCTTTACTCAACAAGCAAGAAAATGAGGCATTGTTTACCAAAACTCAGTTTGATGTATTAGTGACTTGTTAAAAGATGGAAGAATCCCCTTTTTTTCTGTTTTGGTTGATGGCCTCAAACTAAAAGACCTTTGTATTTCACACACAGTAACTCAACTGAAATACATTAAATGACCACAGATTACCAAGGCATTTAACTACGTTTAAATCCCCAGAGTAAAAATCCCAATCTAATGAAATAAATGGCTAAACAGCCAACTTTAATATGTAGAGAACTCCGCTGCAGCTTCTATGCTATGAAATTATGTACTATCTGAACATTGATGACAATGCACTGTCTGCTTATTGCAATGATTCCCAGCATCTTAATGCCTGTATTTCACAAAAGAAGTTAACCATTAAAGTCAACAGAATAATTAAATCAAAGCTTATTCTGTTGAAGCTTTCCAGACATCAGCTTCCATATGCTCAGAGCTTACTTCAGATCAGCAGCAGCCTAACTTATGCAGAGCTCAGTCAAATCTCAGAGTTTCATGTGTGTAAATCGCTGAAGTAAGGAAAATCGTCTAGGATTCACATAATAAGAAATTACAACAGCATCTCTGTCTCAGAGTAACTAACCATTCAACCTCTTGTATCAGGGCATTCTCATTACATAACATAAAATTCCTGATTTTGTATTAAAATCAGATCACATAAGAAATGTAAGATGGTTCCAAATATTTTGGCTTGTTACAGACTATATATTCCAGAAATAACTCTTAATTTTTAAATTAATTAGTTAAACAACTTGAAAATTAATTATTCTGGAGTAAGAATTGAGATTTGGCAACATATCTCAGAAATTTATTTTAAACTTCACCTTTTTGCATATTTGGCAACAGTTTCATATTCAAAGCTATTGTAGTCACATGATTCCAAAAATGCTGACTTTAGCTATTGTTAGCTTCAGTCACCCTCAAATACAGTTCTTCCCCTGAGATAAGACCAGTAGATGAACCCGCAATTCTTAGAGACAGCAGTGACGGTAGCAGGTAAAAAATATCCTGGCAAAATATCTTTTTGTGTCAGGAAATGATGATTCAAGGAATTCAAAGTAGTTCATTGCTATACATTCATTAAACAAAAGGATAAAACAAAATATGTATTCAAGTGGACTCTGCAATTCCATCATAAGGTGATAAAATATAAAATAAATTACCTGATCTTTACTGAAACATTTCAATCTTATTGAAAAAAAACCACTATTTGATAAAATTTAGTTCTGTCTCAAAATTTTGGAAAAAACAAGTTATAGTTTTAATTTATAAAAAAAAGGTGAATTATCAAAATTCTCTCAGATGAAGGAAGTCATCTGTATGGAACACTGCACCCAGGGCTGTAATTAACATAAAGCTTCCTCTTCAGCAGTCATAGTTAAGAAAAGGTGGTAGGGTGCTTTTACTTGAAGGCATATCTCTTACTACAGGGAGGCTAAGAAAATTATACTTTCTGAGGTTGATAATGTACTTTTGTACTGGCACTGTGATAACACTACAATTACAGTGTTAAATCTGCTATATTAGACTAAGCCATGGTCCTTCCAGCTCTCTGTTTGCTATTAAATACTAGAGATGCCCCAGACTAAGTCACAAAAGCTGCTGATATATTTGGAGGGTGATGAGCATTGCTTGGTTTTCTAGGGGTTTTTTAGAGGTTAGGTTTTGGAGTTGCTTGCTTTTGGTGGTGGGGGAAGGAACGTTCTGAAAGTAGGTGAGGAGGAAGAGATTAGAACTTCAAAATGGGCTAGCTAGAAAGCCAAATACCCCACTATGGTATGCTAATGACAAAGTCCCACTGAGACCTCTGAGACAGCAGAAACATAACTTCTATCCCAATTAAGCAGCTTTGCTGTGACAGATTCTCAGCTTTGCTTCAATGCAGCTAATTTTTGGTGTTTTGTAATCTGGTTCCAATTTAGGAACTAATTGCTTTCCCTTTCTTATAAAATTAGATAGGATCGCAAATCTTCAATGGGATTACTGTTGTTAGTTTTTGTTCAACAGTGCGAGTAAAGGGTTTTTACCCTGGCTTATAGCATTAGGGGTTTCCCAATGCCTTCAAAGAATCAAATTTCATTTGTTAAATTAGCAAATTCTCAAAGAGATCTGAGGCCGATTTCCAAATATCTTTTTTTCTCATTATCCTGGTAATCAACAATACTCTGCTGTCTTTAACCTAGAAAGGACACTTGCTTTTTTAATACTTTCCAGTCATCAGACTTGACTCTAGACTGCTTTGATTTTTTCACCCTTTTTTCACATCATTCACAACAAACAACTGCCCTTAAATCTCACAAAATAAGACTGATCAAATAAAAGTAGCAATCCTCGTCTGTTTACTATAATCTCTTGATATTTGATTTTAACATAATTATTTTTTAACATAATTATTTCATACAAGGAAAGGCTGCAGGAACTGGGGCTGTTTAGTCTGGAGGAGATTGAGGGGTGATCTTATTAACATTTATAAATATCTAAAGGGTGGGTGTCAGGAGGTTGGGACATCCCTCTTTTCTATAGTAGCTAGCAACAGGACAAGGGGTAATGGGATGAAGCTGGAACACAAAAAGTTCCATTTAAACATAAGAAAAAACTATTTCACTGTTCAGGTGAGGGAGCCCTGGCACAGGCTGCCCAGGGAGGGTGTGGAGTCTCCTTCCTTGGAGGTCTTCAAGACCCGCCTGGACATGTTCCTATGCGACCTGATCTAGGTGAACCTGCCTCTGCAGGGGGGTTGGACTAGATGATCTCTAAAGGTCCCTTCCAACCCCTACCATTCTGTGATTCTATGATTTTCTCCTGTTTTTTCTTCTAAACTCTGGCTTTCCTCTTAAATTAGTGATTTCAGGAAACACCATAGCTACTTGCACAAACTGACTCTCTTACCTGCAAGCTTGATGATTTTTTTCCTTTTTTTCATGCAAAATCTAAAAGGAAAGGTTTTTTTGCCATGTTTCATTTTCATTTCCTTAACCGTTCTTAAGTGCTCTGATAAATATACATGTATTCCAAACTCATGTATTCCAAACATTTTACAGGATTCTCCTATGTCCAATGACAAAACATAGAAAGCCCTTGAATTTGGTGGATCAGAAACTAAACCAGACAAGACCTATTGCTTCTCTAGTGACAGTTTTCATTTACTCTAAAAAAGTCTTATCTGCCTCCAAAAGAATATAAGCTTCTAAAAGGTAGTCACAAGTACCTGAATGAGAAAAAAAATATCTAAAGCAAGAAAATTACAACAATTCTCAAAAGCTACTGTTTCTGGTCATCAATAGTAGAGCTTTGTAAGAGAAATAAATTTCATGGGATGAAAACTAGAGCCTTTCAAATGCTTCACGTTTAGCACTCAACATCACACCTGTACATATAGCTTAGTTCTCATCTCACTTTTAGCGTTAGGACAAATTACAAAGACACTATATTATCCATCATGCTGTGTCCCATCAGTGAATTCAGGCTGCCTCAAAGCTATAATTGTTTTAATGATGGATCAAATTGTGCTGTAATGTTGCATTATTACAGTAAACTATTCTGGATGTATATGTGATGTTCTCATTTTGTTAGTGAAATGTTCATAATATGGTATACGAAAACAAAGACTAGAAATGAAGTTCACTTCATCCTTCCTCTCGGGGTGGAAAGAACACCTTATTCATTTACAAAGAGAGGACAAAAGTAATAAAATAGGTTACTATTTAGAAAGAATAAATAATTGTATGTGTTTTAAATTATATACTCTGTAACAGAATTTGGAGTAGGTAACATTTGTTCACTTTCAGCAGGTATAACTTTGGTTTATTCTGTTTTGCATGGAAGAGGAGCAAGTTCTACAAAGGGAAGAGCATATATCATCTTTAAAAGAATCTGGAACAAAAAGGGCTTAAATACAATAGAAACCTCATCCTCACGTGGCTAGGAGTCCTTTTCTTTCCATCTTGAATGATTCAAGACTATATTTAATTTGTTTTCCTAATCTTCAGGCATAATTCCTCCTTTTCTGGAACCTACGCAATATCAAGTGTAAATAGATACACTATTAAAATGTAGTTTCTGACGCACATGTGCAACCACATAACAAATCTAAACTCAGCTTGATCATCTTTTCTTGCCGTGTCTTTGCGTATCTTCCTCAAGCAGCCTCGGTAATTACTGACATCATGTGGCACAATTATGGACTTTGAATCAAAACAAAAGGCAGCAGATTGCAATAATTTTAGATGGTAATGAATCTAACATTAGATTATCAGAACCCTAATGAGAACCAAGGTGGCTTGAAATGGCATGCTAGAATCAGAATTAAATTTGTATTCCTTTCCTACAGATGAATAGTTTAAACTTCCTGAAAGTGATATACTCTCTAAATGGCAAGGTGTAATGTCTCTTGCTTCAAAAATAAAGTATCAGACAGGACATACATGTTTAATTCATGTTGCATGAATTCTTACGTATTAGGTGAAAAATAGACAGTTATGTTGCTTATCAGAACTTAGGAGGACAAAATTATCCTTTTGACTCTTTTGTTATTTGAATATATTCTAGATTTCTAAGCACAGTCTAAGCATGGTCCCTTCTTGTTTGGAAAAGTGCAGCAAAAATAAATATGTCAAGGGTCATATAAAAAAATCCATGCCAAGGAAGTTCTTGGCTCTAAAATGTAATAACTCAGACTGCCTGAGAGCTCCCAGACTGTCACAGCACCCACTCAAAATTGTTTTTCCACAAAGTTAAACAATACAAAGCCTTCTTCCAAGATTTTGTACTAAGACTCTTCCCTAGAAAAGATCCTCTCCTTTCCTGTTTTCTTCTAACTGTAGTAGAGAACATTTGCTAACTGCAACTTCTTCAAGCTAAAATCCCACCTTCAGTGCAGCTGTGAGCGTGTGAATTTTGTCAGATTTTGCCTTTCTTTATTATCTTCATACTCTTCATTTTGATTAATCATGAGTTGTCTAAGATTTGAATTATTTGTTTCTAAATCTTCTATCTATAGCACCTTGTGGGTGCTATAAATAATAAACAGCACATTATATGATTCTTATTTTAGAATCCAACCCTTCAAACAGTTGCGATTCTGTCAGCAGTCACGACACCTAGGCCAGTTAAGCAACAAAAAATGAGCAATACATGGCAATACATGTCACTTTCTTGCTATTTTTAAAGTTTCAGGATAAAGGATGAAAAGCCCCACACAAAAACTTTATTTTCTCCATGATTCTGTACCTCTCATATCTATTAGAGACTATGATATATTCCATCTGTTTCCATACAGACTGAAAAAGGTATTAATACTGAGAAAGTCTTAGTGATAGAGTGAATTATATAGTACATTGCCTCACTAACAAGAAGCATGAATCCAACTGGGACAAATCCTGCTCTCATTTATACTGATCTCTGAAAAAATAAGCCCATTGAGTCAATGCAGTTAGACCAGATTTACAGCATTGTGATTGAAAGTAGAACCCTTCCCTGTCTTGGATGAGTGAAAGAGGATTTGGCAGGAGAAAAGTAACAATCATGAAGCAAATTCCAACTCTCTTCTTACTGAAGAAATCTTTGACTTCAATGGAAATAGAATCAAGCCAGCACTCAAGCTTGATCAAACTGCTCTTTTTTTTTTTCAATCTAGCAATTATTGTCATGCTTTCTGGAAAGAATGACTATTAAAAGCTTATAAATGTTCAAATAAAAATTATGAAATATAATGTCTGCAGCCATAGAAAACTAAGTCTCTGTAAAATACAACTAATTAAGAAAATGATCTGCTAAAAGAACAAATACACTTTCTGTCACATGCTGATATTGTTGGTATTTTTCCTCTTGGCTAAACTATAAAGGTAAACCTGTGCTTAGCAGACATAATAAAGCAAAAAATGAGAAACTATATCATCACTGTTAACCAACCCTGTGCAATTCTGTACTAGTTTTCACCCAGGAGCAAGTATGTGTCCTTTAATTAAAGAAATTGAGTTAATTTGGCCTGTAGCATGTCTTTTTCTCATAGGACAGTTGTTAATGCCATTTATTCCTTTAGCCAAGAGTTTTAAAAATCCAGAGGCTTTTTGCATGTGTAGTTCAAATTAAATAGCCAAATTAGGGAGTTAAAATGCCAGACAACATGGAGAATGTCTTTTAGTAGCCTGCCATTCACAGTATAGACTGAATTTTATCGTAACATCCTTTAGTTGTTCTGCTGATTTACAGACCCGAACCAAGAAGAGGGTTTTCATCAGCATACATTTCCCCTCCATTCTACAAAAGGTCTAGCTTGAGAAGTGAACTACACAAAATCATTAACTCTGCTATCTTAATTGTTATCGCTGATTAGCCACAGAAAACCAAGAGTCATCTCCAAAACAAAATTTCAGACACCTAAAACGGGACTTCAGCGTCCTTTTAGCACAAGTCCTAAACTGCATCCTGAAAAGCCTTTCACAGTGGTGAGGGGCACATAAGCTCCCTGAACATCTCCCTGCAGACCCTAAACACACTGTAGGTTCCTGCGTAGGTGCCTCAGAGGTGCTCCAGCTGGACTCACAGCAGCCTGCCACCCACCTAAGACATAATGCAAAGCAACAAAGTAGCAAAGCCCATCTTCCATCCCTGCAGAGTCTCACAGTGTTTTTCAATTACTCTGTCATAGGCAGCACTGATTATTCACAGACATCAGTTTTTGTTATGCAGTGTTTTGCATAGTAGTCTAGGTTTAAACACACTTATCAGAAGAATAGATGTAGGCCATAAGCTCTCATCAACCTATAGGTGTTACAGTCACACCTGTCTTTGGGAGAAGATTCTGTTTTCTAGATGCTATTTGAGCTCTAGGTCTTCTCTTCTTGCCCTGACTTCTGACCTCGGCTCCAGAAAGATGAGACATATCCAATGGATCCCTTGCAGTCTGCATTTCCTTTTGCTTCACAGACTGGCTGGCAGACCCTATGTTGCTATCCCTCTGAGTGTGCAATCAGTGCACTCCCACAACGTACACTGTAGGACACAAGGAAACTTGCACTGGATACTGGATGTGCTCTCACCTGAGCCTACAGCCAAGGAAACATACAATGAGTATGAGACATTTCATGGTTTTGGCAATTATGTGGTTTTTTGAAACTCTGGAATGAGTCAGTTATCATGATCCTGGGTGTAAAGTAAATAAAAGAAATAAATTACACCTGTTCCTTGCTGATAGATCTACCAGTTCTTCATATGAATCAACTTGTAACAACTGCCAAGTATGTCACTATTTATTTCTATTTGAGTCTCATCTAGTTTTGATATTAATTTCTCCAGAGCTAATCAGGACAATTCATCAAACTGGGCTGTTACAAAGGAAAACTAAGAACAATGTTTTTATGGTACATTTCCAACCCTACATTCTATGATTCCATGATTTTTAAAATATGTATTTCAGTTTACCTCCTCTGAAAGAAATCTGGCATTTCCATGGATAAAAATAAGGATTCATTGCGACCTCCGCTACTCTTATCAAGCCTAGATGGTTTTGTAATGGTATTATCACAAAAATAAGGGTTTTAAATGTCACTATTATTAGGATTCGCTGTGGCAGTGAAGTATGCTGGAAATAAGTGTCTCATTCTATTTGCTCTTTAGAGAAAATGAAATATACCAGGCTGACACTTTCCAAACATGCTGCACCACTTGATTCTGTCATTAATAACAAAGACTGACTAGGGATTTGAGCCTGTAATTTGCTACTTATAACAAAGATTATATTTTTTCTGTAGGAAATAATTTAAATGTATTCTGATCTGTCCAGTTGATCAAAGAGTCAACACACCTCTTTCTTGTACCAAATATATCTCTGGAGATAACATAATATTACCTGTGGTCAAATCCTTGATTTTTAGTGTGTCCAGTATGACTCACTCCTTTTCAGAGAACCCTTCAGCATATGCCAAGGTTCAAGAATCCACTTAAACATAATTAGTCTACTGATGGGTAGCAGTACTTGGCTAAAATCAATACTAGACTGAGGAAAAAGTCAACTGAAGCAAATTAACCGATGTTTTGCTCTTAGAAAACACATTTTTAAAGATCCAGCATGTTTAAAAAAATTGTAAAGCCTTCAACTATCACTAAAGTATATTCACACAGCATCAAGGAAGTCTTCAATGTTCTCAATGTTCATACTTGAATTTTAGATGATCACAAATGATTACTCAGTATCTTATTGCTTGAATTATGAAACAAACATGATAGAAAGGGAACATAGGTAATTGAACAAAATACTAATGTTAATATGTTAAAAAATACACTTACAATGAAATAAGCCCTTTTCTTAAAACACTAAGCTGCTATCAAACAAAAAAACTGTAGCTGAGACTCAGAATCTTGCAGTAAATCTATGCTACTCTGAAAAAGGCTTTGTAAACTTACAACTTAGTGAAGAGATAACAAATTGAAGATGTCCTGTCTTAAAAAAAGAAAAGAAAAAGAATGGTCACAAAAAGAGGATGAAAAAGGCACTTAGACAGTCAAGAATATGTCAAATCCCTGCTAACTATTGGTTTGAATGCCTTGTGAACTACCATCCTCAAGCAGTGTTACCTTACAGCAATGTGCCATCATTGTTTCACCACTGTTTTCAGCGTTGCTCATTGAATTAATTTTGAGGTTACATATAAATAAGGATTTATACATCTAACGAGCATGGTGCCACAAGGCATGAATTGGAGATATCAGATTCACTGGCTGACACATTGGCATTAATAGCATCTGAGGTGCTCTCTGGCATTGCACTTGGCTGCCCACTACTGTTCCAAAGAGCATAGGTCTAAGACCCACACTTCCTGACACACTTATGAGGGCTTCTTTTGTGCTTTAGGGCATCTCAGTCATATCAGATGACACAATGGAGACAAATGAATCAAGCCCTGTGTGCCTGTTTTCCTGTATACTACCTGGGGAGATGTGTATGCCTCAAGAAAGTGATTGAAAAGCCTATATAATCAGCATGTAGCCAAACTGATTGAATACTGATATTATCTGAGATTTAAGATTTCTCCTTTTACAGATACTTCAGCACAGTATTTTCAGGATTCAAAACTAACTAATTTTCTTTAAAGATCAGAGTTCATTTGGACTAATTTGCTGCACTTTTAACATTGACATTGGAATCTGCACAGAAAAGAAGGAAAGGTTCATACAGCTCACAGTATGTTAATTAAGAGCAAAATGATTTAATCATTTAAGTAAAACGGTAGATTAAGATGAGACAATGCTTTAATTTGGATTAGGATCACACTTGAGAAGCAAAGCCTGGCAAAGCAGCCCTAGAGAGCAGACTGCTCTCCAGGAGCTTCTCTGCTGAACTTCATGTTCCAAAGGGCAGCCAGCCCACAGGAGCAGATCAGAGCCTGTTCACAGTGAAACTCACAGATACACAAATAATGTAGGTGATGAGTATGCGGCAGTTACTGATTCGCCACCCCGGGTCTGTTCCTAGTGCTCTACTATGCTTACTAGTGTAGATTCAGTTATCTCTCACGTCTGAGTCAGTTTTTAATCTAATGTTTATATAAAGTAAAATCTATGAATAACTTTGGGAGCTAATTTTATGTATGCCAATCTGTCTAACATGCCCTTTTTGGCATGCAATTTAGGGCTCCTGAGTTATGCCAGCTTAAACCTTTGCCAACCTGCTAGCATACGTACCTAAAGCTAAACTTGGAAACCAGCTATGAAATTGTCATGACCCCAGTTTTTCCTTACCTAGAAACACAAGCAGTCATCTCATTCAAATACTAAATGAATGCAGCGCACTCCTAACAGACCAAATGTCACTTTACTCAGGTTTGAATGTCCAGGAGTGATCCGCAACAGCAGAGAATCAGGCCCTGCATCATTTCTGTTTGTCAAGTAATCACACTGTCTGCTGCTATTAGCAAGTGCAATTTATCACAAATAGATTGTATTCTGCTTCAGAAAACATTCATTTTCTGTGATCACAGGTTTCTATTTGTTTTACAATATAGACTACAGGTCGAATTTTCAAAAGCACCTAAATGGTTCAGGAGTACAAGTTCTATTAAATATCAGCTTGGTTTTTGTTCTTAAGGGGTTCTGGAAATGCTGTTGCATTGCCATACGTGATGTAGGTTTTGGTCCTTCCCTCAAGTATCAATTTGTCACACCATGTTCTACGTATGCAAATAATAAAAATAGTTGGTATTATCTCCTCAAAACCATTTAGCTCTGCAATTCCTGAATTATAATGAAGTCTATTATAAAACTAGTATTCAGGATTTAATATTCCATCCCTTTGGCAAGATATTCAGTTGAGACATAGCAGAGTATTTTTTCTAGATCATATACAGGAGGGTTTTTTTGTAATTATCATCTGGGTTTTTTTTAAATTATATACAGAAGTTATAATTCATCATCAGTCTCATCTGGTTTTTTGCACAGGAAGACTCAGGCTTAAACCAAGACAGTCTACTTCACACTGTGCATTTCACTACGGCAGAGCAGATACAAAATGCTCATGGCATTTTGTGTGCATTTGTCAGTCCCTTTCATTAGGTTGCTTCACAGGTCATTAAGGATCTGCCACTTAATTTTACCCAGTTCCCTGCTGCTGGAGACAATCATCCCATAGTTCATTTTCCTAAACATCTGAATTGCCATTTTTGAAGCAGTTACTTTTTTGAACACATGCTGCACGTCATCTCCACATACTGCAGCCCCACAGGAGACCCAGGCGAGCTAAGACATTATAAGACTTCTTGCTACCATCACACCAACAGCCAGGTATGCCCATGCCAGATGGTAGGCAGCTTTCCAAATCACCCAGGTGAGTTTTTTCATTCTCTCACACTTCTATTTGTGGAAGGAGCGACGAATTCATAGGTCTAGCACACCCGCATGTGGTATAAAACATAGAAAAGGAGAGTAAGAACATTTTGGGGGAGTTTGTAGTAATTTTCTTCAAACAAAAGATGCAAAGAAGCTCTAATTAAAAGGCACAGACTGAGAAAATTATCACAAGAGCAGGTACTGGAGAAAAAAAGGCTGATTAAATAGCCACAGCCAGCAGCCTGGGAACGTCCTCAGTCAGGACATCTCTAAGCTGTTAAGGTGTACACTTTCAGATCAGTTCAAGAGACATTGCATTATTTTTTCCAGCTTGGGGATTTTTTTAGCAGCTTTTGACTGTATGAACTGTAGGTGAGTAGAACTTGTACTCAGTCCTAATCAGTTCATTCATAATGGTATCGCTGAAACAGAACTACTGCACACTTTGAGATGCATAATAGGAAGCAAGCAGAATTACTTTTATGATGGAAAATGGAATCCTTTTGAGGAAAAGAACACCCAGAAAAATGTGGAAGGCATATATAGAATTTAGAAAGCCCTTGGCAAAGTTTTTTGTAAGAAGAGAATAGGCAAATACAACCACTGTATAGGACAATATTCTCTCAGTTCAGAAGTAGGGCAAGGGAAGGAATGAAGAACAGTATGATCAGTGTTTCAAAGGAAGGCTGTTAAGGTGAAGATATTCAAAGGAACTGTATTTGGGTTTTCCTTAAAATCTAAAATAAAACACCAATAAACCCACAGTGTTATCCAGATGGCAAAAATTACAGTTAATAGCTATAAAGCAAACAGTCAGAAAGGCTGGAGATCTGTAACATAGACATTAAAGGTATTCAACTTATATGTTTAATGATCCTCTCATCTAATGAAGGAGGAAGACAATATTCAATGCAAGAAAAAAGAGAATTAAAAGCAGGAGAGGGAATATTCTTTTCAGTTAACATTAAAAAATAACCCTGTTCAATCCAAGAAAGGGATTTCATTAGGAGTTAAAAAAAAATTAGTCCTTCATATGAATAACGAAAAAATCCAAACTTAATCCATAAAAGATAGTTGGCACACCTCACACTAGATAGAAACCAAATATGCTAGTGTGCATTCCACCTTTTAACTGTCTCCAGTTATAGTCTGCCATTCACAGAAAGAGACAATAACCTGTATTAAATCAGTCATATGGTACAGGCAAATGACTCAGAATTACACCTCTTACTGTTCTTCAGACCATTAAATTCCCCTGAAAAATGGGTAATGCTACTAAAATACAAAAGCCTGGTAATGTTTATGTTCCAACAATTCAGACATCTTCAGGTATCTTCTTTGCAGTTAGAAGACAGATTTAAGGACTCTTTGGCATTACCCTCCTTGGGACAGGAGGAATCCCAGGAACCTTGGATTGGAAAGGACTGTTCGGAATCTAGACCTTGTGACCTCAGAGTCATGTGTCATAGCTGCATAATTCAGAGAGGGCCAAAGAATGTGCATCCCACCTCACACTGGACATTCCATAATATTGCTTAGCATTAGACAGCAGACTCAGCATCTCTGACACTTGGGGTCTTTCCTAAAAACAGGAAGAGAGTAACAGAATTGGAGTCATCATCCTTAACCTCAATTTTTTGCCTTCTTTTCTCCTCAATATCACTTTCGAAGCCACCTTTCCCATCCCAGGCAGACATTTTAAGCTAAGGTCAGAAGCACTGACAAAACCACAAAAAGTCCAGGTATGGGGCTCAATGAACATGTTCAGAGAATTAAGGCATTCCAGTGAATATATTACATATACATACATATGCTGTTTTGACTGTGCCTTTTCATCTTAAATTTAGGAGTTTTAGCTGTGAATGTTCACAGGTAATTCAGCCATCAACACATAATCATCTGTGTCCTTACACTTTGGAGGAAAGCGTGTTTTCTCATAAATGTAGCTTCAGCAGATGGCAAAGGCCATAATCTACTTTATTAATTGCACCTGTAAAGAACCGTTTACTGTCATAAGCCAATATCATCTAAGGATTTCAGTTGCATTACCCTTCACACCCTGAGAACATTAACAACTAGTGTGACTAAAAGCTGTTCCATCTGCATCACAAGCAGTATTGCAAGCCTTTTCTACTACTAAAGGTGATAAACATTTCCCATTAACAGATCCCATTTTCCATTACTCATAACTTTGTCATATTTGAACCATTCAGGCTGAAATTTTCCATTTCTAGAGTCTCCCTCAGGCTGTCATGGCATTAGAAAATTTGCACCAAAATGGCCTGGGGCTATTTGAAAAAATAAAAAACCACACCAAATCAAGTCAAACGAATAAAAAGTACCCATGGTTAAAAGCAAATCAATCCTAATAAAGTAGGAAATATGAACCCTTACGCTGGTGATTTCTAGCAATTTTGTGAGTACGAGCACGAATTTGAAATTTAGCATCTGTATCAGGCATGTGGTTATATCATTCTGCCAACTTGTCCAAATTAATAAATACAGACATCCTTTAAAAATGTATTGATCAGACAGCTGCCAGCAGCTTTCAGCAGATATACATTCTCTGTGTGCTGTAGTCCAGGCCTGAGTAGACATTTTCCTGAAATTCCAGATCTGGGGTATTACATGTATCACTGGGTAAAAACACAGGAACTGAATGTGAGGAGATAGCTTACCTTGTACCATCTTTTGTCCAACTTTCTGGACAAAAACTAAAGAGGCAAAAAGAAAATAGAATGTTTTTTATCAGTATATAGATAAGATTAAAATCTTCCTTTTCCCAAGGTGGTGTTTTTAGGCAAAATTCTAACTTTCAGGGAGGATAGTTGTCTTGGATTTACTCAACAGCAAACTATTGTTTTTAAAATATATAAATACTATTTGTATTTTTTTGGTAGTTACCAGTACAAAGCTCTAGCTTTCAAATTTCCATCATATCCCAAACAAAAGCACTACAGACCAGTCATTTATTGATAACCTTTACAAGTAAAAATATGCAAGACTTCCTAGAATTATAAAGTTATAAATGGAGAACTGAAGAATGCAGTAAGGTCTTATGTTAGTTCCAAACTTTTTACTCTATTTTTTCAAAGAATTTAGATTAATAGAGTTTATGGACAGAATCCAGCTGAAAACATCAAATCAATGACAATCATTGAGAATTTTGACAACTCCTCTGTATTTTTTTGAGGAGGTTTTCCCTATGTTATGGGTAGACAATGTCCCTCTTTGTACCAAATTCTCACTCCTGAACCACGGAAATAATTAAAAGTATCACCCTTACATTGATTACTGAAGTGACCATTATGTTATGTAACACAAGTCACCTTTTCCAATTGATCTATGAAAGCCACTATCAGTTCAAAGTAGTACTCATGCAGAGCTTCTTCCAAATAGACTACAATCTAATCTCTCATTTCTATAATGCAGAATCTGCACAGTACTTTTAAGATTCTTCTCCATATTTGATCTACTGTATTGAGTTTCAGCAGTTATACAGACAACATTTCTCAACTGCAAATCAAGAGAGAATTTTCACTACAGTTAGCTGTGATTCACTTAAAACTATTCCAAAGCTGTTTGGAGGAGTCAGTAGGAATACTGATTTACATGTGCCATGTCATTAGCACCACAACACAGCTTCAGTAGAAATCATGGACAAAAGATGGCCCAATAATATTTCCAGAGTATTTTGCTTGGACAAGAATTAATTAAAATAAAATGGAACCATCTAAAATTGGTATAAATACAGACAAGATTAACTTTTCCATGTGAGAAGTCACATGGATAGCCTTCACAGGCCTATGGTACACTTGTATTCAACAATCTGTATGCAGACAAAAATGACCTGTTATTCTCCTGCTGGAAGAACATTCATTCTCTCTGGTAAAATGCATACAAAATCACAGAAACATCAGATTTGGAGGTAAGTCACGTATAGGAATGACTACAGCAAAAAATTACCAGATGAAAGCAGCTGACATGCCATAACCTACACTGCCAGACCTATTTTACCTTGCAATGATTGCAAGGTATCACACTCAGTAAAAGTTGACAAAAAAAGCTACTTGACATTTCCCAAAGTGTAAGAGTACGCAGGTGAATCGTTAGGTTGGCATAGTGTATGCCCTATAAATAACACTGTCTGCCTTGTGGAAACATTTTCATGAAGCCAATTCATAGCATCAGTAGCTGATCCTTGTACCTTTTTACTATGGTCTCTAAAGTAATATAAATATGCATGAGTGCAACACTCACAAACATGAAGCCATTTACTCAAATTGTAATAAAGCCTTGAAAGCACTTTAAAAGTCAAGAGCATGGCCATCTTCTGGAGAGTGCCCTTTGCATTAGAAGTGTCAGGCTTTGCAGCAGCAGAGCAGTTATGAAAACAAGTTCTACAGAGGTAAAGAAATATGGGTAGAGCAACAGAAAGTGAACAAATACTGGAAATTCATGCATGCTGCTATTTAATTAAAGCAGTATACTGCTTTACAGGTAAAAAAAATACTCAAAATTACCTGTGAAACAAATCTATACAAAAAAAGTCAGTTTAACCTTATTACAAAAGGAGCGTGGATGGGATATCACGATAACACCTTTTCTTCTGAAGGCAAGGATGACAGAGGGCAATACAAAGAACAAAGAAAGATATGTAGCAGTGTCACCATAGGAACCACTTGCAGAAACATGTAGCAGAAAAACAGTCTGAGTGATGGAAGCATTCAGTAGGGGAAAAAAAAAAAACCAAACTACAACCAAACACAGTAAAAAAAATGCAAAAGTAATATCAGCTACAATGCACTATGACTGGAAGACAGATGAATGTGTGTGGTGCCCGATACACAGGTATATCTAAATTAGAATGAAAACGTGGCTCAATTCAATGCAAAGACACTGCAGATGCAGAGTGAAATATGCAGTCATCACGTAAGAGAATTTTAAAGCATTCCAGAGGACTACACAATGAGGAATAATACATAACTTCCATACATGGTGAAACCAACTGGCAGTGGAAGCAAGCTGTGTTTCCGTGGAAACATTAAAACAAAGTTCCATGACTTCCAGTCAGCAGTGTTTTCTGAGACAGCAGTAGGACCTGTATTAAAAGGCTTTGTCTTAGTATTACATACATTTTATGTAAACCAGAGTAATTGCTCTGAAATAAGCAGAGTCATTCTGGTGTAAAATCAATATAAAATCAAAGCTACTTTGAACCTCAGACTTAAAATGTCAAGGCAAAATGTTTAAGCTAATTCCCCTTAATAAAAGAAACTAAGCACAGAATATGACTTTTAAAGAACACAGCCGTAGCAGCCAAAGAACAACATGATCAGTCACATACATAAAGTAAAGCATCTAGAAAGGCAAACTCATGCAGAGAACCTCAGCTTCTGTATATGTCATCTGAAAGCTCTGAGCTTTCAACACACTTAATGGATCATGATATAAAAACAGTAGGAGCTAAGCTATGATTAAACAGAAGAGGAGAAAAAAAATTACCATTCCCATTGGTCTCATATGTCATCTGACACTCTTTTACATTAATGGAATCTTCCTCCACCTAGGGCATGGCCATTCATATTTCATATCTCCTAAGAGAGTTCGCTAACTCTCAGGACATAGGTTATTGTGGTTTAGAAGTACCTTTAACACTCTGCATGGCAATAAGTCTAAGCAAGCTAACAATGAGTTCATTTAAATGGGAAATTAGAGTATCTTTCCAACCATCAGGATAGTAAAATATTGGTAAAGACTTCCAAGTAGGTAAACTGGTGTTGAAATAAAACCTAAGAAATTTTAAATGGAACTTGATCATTTTACAAAAAAGTTTCCTGCAGTAACAGGAAATTGCACTCTTTAGGGTCTGAAACTCTGCAGGCAATAGGATTATGGAAAATAAACTGAAAAACAGTCAAGATGAAAAACTCATCCTAGCCAAGTCAGAACCACTGAAGAAACCGAAAGACTTGTTATAGAGGTTGAAATGGAAATCAAAAATACCTAGAACACTGGAGAAGGTGTAAATTACAGATTTGTGTAATAAGACTACAGAAAGGTATTAAAATAGTTGAGTATAGTCAAAAGGACAAAGAAATAAACAGAACATAGTGTTATAATCTTTTAGATATGCTACTCACCTCATAGTTGTGGGCAACTAATTTCCTCTTCACAAATTACTTCTTTGTAAGTACAAATGAGATTAATGCCTATTTTACTAGACAGAGCTGATCTGAAACATATCTAATGTCTCTAATGTGCCCCATCAGTCTCTAATTTGCTACAGAGACTCTAAACCAAAATTCCAGATTCGAAAAGGAAGTATTATGAGGTTTTTTAAAAACTACTTTTTCCCCTTAAAAAGAGAAATACAGTGACATTATTGAAACATTAATAACATTTAAATCACAAAGATTTCCATGGAAAGGATGTTGAGTGTTTTACCTCTTGGAAAGAAGAAAGGGAAGTTACTGCATCAACTGATACTACTAAGAGCAAGGTAGTACTCTGAAAATAGGAAGGGATGAGCAAGAAATCTAAGGTTTCTTTTAAATGCTGCCAGGGTGTCTAGTTCCTGAGATGAGGGCACAAGGGAGTCATAAACATGCTTCTTAAACAGGTGCATGTGATAAAATGAAATCAAGATGGGTGTCTTCAGTAGAGTAGCACTACTCTCATGGGCATCTCCGATGAGAGCAGCCCCACTCATCATCCCAGAATGCTGCTTCCTGGTAACTGCAGTCAAGAAACAGCTTGGGTTGCTAGTATTTATTAATTTTTGTATGAGGATGTAAATTTTAAATAGCAATGTCTATGGATGATACCTTCCTTGTTTCTGGTAAAGATGTGTTTTTCTGCATCAGGTTTAATATTTTAATGCTTTAGTATGCCTTAGGAAACTAATTAATTAGATTGGTACTTTGTCATGCTATATAACACAAGAAAAAAGATGATCCTGCCTCAAACAACATAAAGGCTATGTTAAGGGATCTTTTCAAGTATGTTAAATTCCACTCGTTCCTTTGTACTCTGTCTGAAATGTATCATGCTCCATACAGTCATTGATTCACAAATATTCTTTATTTCATTAAAGCCATTTATCTTGAACAAAGAATTAAGGAGATATTTCAGTTACAGCACTTCAGACTTAGCCTGGCAATAGCTGTAAGTAAAACTTGGTTTTGTGCCTCCAAGACTCAACTTCACTGTGACAACAACACAGACCCAGCTGAGGAGGAGCAGATGGGGCTGTATCTCAGCAGCTCCCTTCCCACAGAGCCTGCAAGGAACTGGAATTAACCCACACCCTTTGCATCTTCATTGTAACCTGAAAGCTGAGTTACCTTAATCCACATGCAAAAAGTTACTTCTGTTTCCTCATCTTACCATAGAATCATAGAATGGTAGGGGCTAGAAGGGACCTTTAGAGATCATCTATTCCAACACCCGTGCCAAAGCAGGTCCACCTAGATCAGGTCACACTGGAACGTGTCAAGGTAGGTTTTGAAGACCTCCAGAGAAGGAGACTCCACACCCTCCCTGAGCAGCCAGTTCCAGTGCTTCATCCACATCAAAAGATATATTTTAAGAAAATTTCAAGATCCAGACAAGCTAAGCATGGGTTAACGTAATAGCTCGATACTGCACAAATGATAAATCTAGACTGGGCAAATCTAGACACTGGATTGCAAACTAAATTGTCAGGACAAAAGAGGACAAAAAAAGACACATCTGCATATTCAGCACTTTGTCATAGAGCAGGAACACAGCATAGTACACTGCTACAATGACCATGATTTCAGGCGCCATTTCTGGTTTTAAAGGCTTGCTTTTGCAGGAAAATCTGCAAATATAAGATACAGAGACTTCTGCTTTGGATTTCAAAAATATTAGATACAATTTTTTAATACATTTTTATTCAGTTGTCTATTGCCTTTTGTGAGGCAGATTCAGTTCCCAAGAATGACTCTGGACAGCCATCACTGCTACACTTACTTTTCAAAATGTATTCTGCCATTGCTGTGTCTGTGTTTGGCTGAAGGGCTTACCTGTGTGTTACCACTTAACACTTCTGTGTCCTAGTTCTAGCATTATCTTACAACAGGGTTTGTGCTACCACTTCACACTTGTGTGTCCTAGTTCTAGCATTAATTTACAACAGGGTTTTCTTTCCAATATTCATTTGTTGGTAAGTCTTACAGATTCATTTTTAAAGTAAAATATAAATTTTACTGTGTTTAAGACATTAATATTTTCTTAGATATTCTTAAGGACTTCTTACTGGAAGGATTTTCTACTATCCCAGCAGATGGATTCAGTTCAAGGTCTTTGTTGACTGTATCTGAGAACAAACTATAAATGGTTTGGACTGTGAAAATGATAGCAGGATGGCTGGCTTGGCCTTATGTCAATGCATAGCATGGCTTATCATGTGATGTTGTATTTAGCTAACGATTTCATACCAAAACAAAGAAAACATTTTGTTCTTATTGGATATCTGAAATGGCCAAACATCAATTTGGTAATGTATTTATTACTATAGCTTATCTTCCCTGTGAAAGAGTCCATTAATAAACAAATAATATTTGGACAGTCACATCATAACTGAAAAAACATATAAAAAGTCAAATGTTATCACTTCATTCCAGTCATCAATTTATATGAGAAAAACTTGGAGCTTTTAGAATAATTTTTCTCTGTTTCTTTTTCCCTTCCTTCTTACGGCATCAATGATTTTTTTTTACTTAAAGAGACAGTGAAACTTCTAGATATCTAGGGCAATGAAGCAGCTTGTGGCAGACCTGTATTACAGGGACGTAAAGTGAAAAGAAAAGCATTCCACATTCAAAAGCTTTAGTTTTCTAATTCGTGGTGCACTAGCAGGCATCTGTAGTAGAGCAAACTCAAGTACCACTGAAATCTCCACAATGCATCACACCTGCTGTCTCACAGAACAGGGATCTCCCAAAGAAACCCAGGTGCTGAGCTTCACCAACAAGCTCAAAGGGCAAGAGCCCTTCTCCCACTAGTCCTCCTTCAGACATCAGGATCAGCACCCAGATGTATAAAAAGCAATCAGGACTTGCTTTTCATACAAGCATTTGAAGATGGAATAGCTTCACCCTACTTAGTGCTGAGCAGTGTCTAATATACATTTATGCATAATTCTATGAAGATTTTGAACACTTTGTTTTGCAAGAAACTCACACACTAAATGAAATATGTATGACTCAAGGGACTTGTATTTTCCAAAGTAACAGAGAATAAAAACATTTTAAATCTCTAATTAAAACTATCTTGTAAAACCATTAGGGAAATTTGACAGTCAATAACAATAGCATTATGAACCAGTCTCATTTTCCAGGTAACGAAGGAACTTCAAATGGAATTCTAACCCTCGAGGGTGCTTTCTCCAAGGCCTGTTGTCCTAAACAAAAATCTAAATTACTGGGGCGTAATACCTTCTTTCATCTAAAGAACACTTTTAATGCAGTGTATCCCAAATGGCTTTTCACGTTCTAAATGTATAAGAAATAATTAGGCTTTATATAGCAAGATGGATTCAGAGAAAGGAACTGTTTCATTTGGCACTGACAGGCAAACATTTTAAAAGTAAAGTTTTGCAAATGCCTAACAGGACATAGGTGCACTACACAACCTTGCAATATGAACTCCTAAAATCTATCTTTATTTTTCACTTATCAGGGATTTTCCTAATACAAGCATATGAGGAAGAGGGACACGGAACTGCTGGACTGAGTCCAGTGCTGGGCCACCATGATGATCAGGGGACTGGAGCATCCTCCTTATGAGTAAAGGCTGAAGGAACTAGGGCTGCTCAGTCTAGAGAAGAGCAGACTGTGGGGGGATCGTTAATATTTCTAAGTATCTAAATGGTGGATGTCGGGAGGTTGGGACATCCCTTTTTTCTATTGCAGCTAGCAACAGGACAAGGGGTAATGGGATGAAGCTGGAGCACAAAAAGTTCCATGTAAATGTAAGAAAAAACTATTTCCCTGTTCAGGTGAGGGAGCCCTGGCAAAGGCTGCCCAGGGATGGTGTGGAGTCACCTTCCTTGGAGGTCTTCAAGACCTGCCTGAACGCATTCCTATGCAACCTGATCTAAGTGGACCTGCTTCTCCAGAGGGGCTGGACTAGATGATCTCTAAAAGTCCCTTCCAACCCCTACCATTCTATGATTCTATGTAAGTAATTATAGATACAGTCTCACTCTCCAGTATGCAGTTTGTCCATGTATTAACAAAATATCTACAGAAGGTACACCATGTTGTGATGTACACATGATTACCTAAAGGGCATCGCATAAACAATGATTACAGATACTCTGCTTTTGTAAAAGTAAACATGGCCAAATGTAATATTTTAGGCAATTAAGATATCATTTTGAAATATTATGTTACTAATACGATTCATAAACTCAGAAGTAGGAAAATTCTGGATTTCCAAACATTAACAGTGGTATAATCCAAATATGTACTGATGACTATATTCTTGTGTCTCTATTTACTTAGCAGAACTCTTTAAAGTAGAAAATGCCACCCCTTCCATGGGAAATTAAAAAATGAAAATCAAACAAATTAGTACTCTTAAGAGTAAATACTTTGGAGGATTATCAACCGCATTACACTGCATAGTTAAAAAGATTTCTTCACCACTTCAGACTCCTGTGCAAAGCAGATAAGAAAGGCTACCAGATAACTGTTTTTTCTCTCTTAAAATGTGGGATAACATAAAATCAGCCTTTTTTAATTACTATTTTATTTTAGTTTTACAGTATGCTGCCTCTGTATTTTCAACAATACACTGCTTGGAATATATTTTTGTCTGTTCTCATCTTAGCTAAAACCTTACAGTAATTTGCACAAATACTGTTGAATTTGGTGGAGACAGGATTTCCCTTCCAAGAGGTCTGTATTAGTTAAACATCAAGCTCTTCTGCATGTGCAGTGTCAAGCAGAATATTCTGTCTGGCTATCTCAGCCTCTTGTTTTTCTATATAAGAACTTGTCTGTTTCCTATAGCTTTTTAGCTTTTCCCAAATCCCAGTGTTTTACAAAAATATGTCTGCAACAAATTTAGTAAGATTAAATGGGTCCCGATAACGAGGACACTCAGGTAAATTTTTCAGGATGTTTCTGATGCCAGTTTAAAAGAATCCTTCCCCTCCCACTCCCCTGAGAGAGCTTATTTTAAATTGAGATCACTTTCATGAACAGGAACGCGGTTATATTATTAGTTTCTTCTCACAGATCTGCAGTAGCAGATTGAAAAATATCCCTTCCTGATACATTTCTTCAAAGGGAATAAATCTACAAATTAAACTCATTTCTCGGTCTTATTTCTGCTAAAGGGGAGACAGGTTTACTCAAGCCCTTTATAATCTGCCGTGGGATATCAGCAGAATGCCTTTTTTTCTATTCATTATCTCTAGCTCAAATGGGAAAGCATCAGGCAGCCTTTAGGTAGATTACTACCTACAAATACCAATGCTTAAAGAACTACGCAAAGATGTGTAAAGCTTAAATTCCCAAGGCATTTTTTGTATGATTCATACAGCACTTCTTTCAAAGAAGTAAGCCTCAGGATTTTTAATCTATGCAGGGTTTAGAAACGATCTTTTTTTTTTTTAACTCCATAACATGTTATCGGATACTGATCATCTGTACAATTTTTCACTTCAGCAGACACAATTCACAAACACATGCAGACACCCTAAAAATGCTAATAACTCTTCAGCTGGTTAGAAAATGGAATCAGTTTTTCCTTGATGTGTAATCCTTATGCTTCCCCAGCTATGTGTGAAAGCTCTGTTTGAAGAGGAATCACTAACACTTGCTGTAGAATACACTGTAGAAAGCAATTAGCACAAGAAAGCATAAGGCCATTGCTCATCTGGCAGCTAGCTAGTTCAGACATAAGTCTGAACATTGCACAGCCAGGAAAAGTATTGCAATAAAGCCTCTTTTCATGAAAAGACCTTAAGTAGGAAAGTATACATGTGCCTGCTTAAAGAAGTCTCCTGAATGTCCACTATTGTGAAGACTATTCACAGAGGTAAAAAATTGCAGTGATATGTCCATCAATTTATATGACTCACTCCCGCAACTGTTTTCAAATACCAGGGCTAATAAGGCTAAAGGGTTGGGGCTTCTCAGTGGGTTCACCGGGAAAGGACCTGGAGACCCTAGAGAACCACAGCTGTGCTTGATTCAAGAAAGTCTTGGCCACAGAGAGGGGAGGAGGACTCCCCCAGCTCCGAACTGCTCATGAAACACAGAAAAAACGAAGGCAGTTACAGACAAAGGGATTAGAAAGTGGTCAGACAAACAGGAAGGAACGTGTCCCAGAATACTCTGTTCAAAAACACCCAGTAGTTGTGATATCGAAAAGAAAGTCCCAGTCTCGAGGAATTCTTGTGCTTAAGCTCCTTGCATTTCTGTCACATCCTTCCTAAAGGCATTAAACTAATAGCCCAGAGGATCTAGATCTTATGAGCCTCTTCAGTACAAGGGTAAGCACCAGGAGGGATCAAGGTGTCTCAGGCATAAGTTCTGGGCATCTCTCTCATGGACAGAATCAACTAGAAATCAGTAGTAAAGTAACGACAGTGACATTCATTAAAACAAAAGAACAGAGTAATAGAGTGCATGTCATAAATTTAATCACAAATGGCTATGTTATATACAGAATCAAAGCAAACTGGGCTTAAAACTGCAAACTGAACACATATCCACACTCAATCATCATATATTAGGATGTTCTTGTATTTTTTCTCATGTAGTACCTATCTGCTTAGAAAAACAATCCAATGCTGAAACTATGTCATTCTACACATCTACATACATACATACATACTATAGACCCTATTGCTTTATGCTTAAGTAGAAATAATAAAAGCAAACAGAAAATATTCATGGGGGACCTTAGCTGGAGGACTGTTTGGGTCTCTATAATGTCATGTCCACTTGCAATCACATAAGGATCATGCCTTCAGACCACAATTTCACTTAGATAATGTTCCCAGCATACAGCTTGTCAGAACCTAACTGATTAAATCAAATCCTGGAGAATGCTACAAATTATTTAATGATATTTCACTGATGACTTAGAGAAAAGTAGTCATCTGTTGGATCCGAAACAGGACACAAGTCCACAAACAAATAGCATTTTACAGAATCATAGAATCATTAGTTTGTAAAAGACCTTTAAGAGTGGCAATCATTAACTCAGCACTGCCACATCCACCACTAAACCACTTCCCTAAGCTCTACAGCTATATGTCTTTTGAATACCTTCAGGGATGGTGACTCCACCACTTTCCTGGGCAAGCTGTTGCAATGCTTGACAATCCCCTCAGAGAAGAAATTTTTCCTTGTACCTAATCTAAACCTCTCTTGGTGCAACTTGAGGCCATTTCTTCTTAGCACTTGGCACAAGAAAGTAACATTTCACCACATTACAACCTCCTCTCAGGTAGCTGTAAAGAGTTATGATATCTCTCTTCAGCCCCCATTTCTCTAGACTAAACACTCTCAAGTTCTCTCAGCTGCTCCTCATCAGACTTGTGCTGCAGACGCTTCACTAGCTCCGTTGCTCATCTCTGGACATGCTCCAGCACCTCAATGTCCTTCTTGTTGTGAGGGGCCCAGAACTGAACACAGCATTCAAGGTGCAGCCTCACCAGTGCTGAGTGCAGGAGGACAATCACTTCCCTAGTCCCAATGGCCACACTATTTCTGATACAAGCCAGGATGCCATTGACCTTCTTGGCCACCTAGGCACATTGCTGGTTCACGTTCAGTCATTGTCAACTAACACCCTCACATCCTTTCCCTCCAGGCAGCTTTCCAGCCCCTCTTCCTCAAGACTGTAACATTGCATGAGGTTGTCGTAACCCAAGTGCAGGACCCAGCACTAAGCCTTTTGAAACTCATATGACTATACGTAAGTCTGTGATGTTCAGTTTCAACAAGGTTGGGAGCAGAGGAAACGAACAAAACCATTTATAAAACAATTTCTAAAAGCAATACCACTGCTGCAAATCTTAGGCATGCAGCAGTGGTCCTCACTCAGCTGAGACACCAAAGAAGCCTAAGCTCTGCAATGAAGCTGAGAAACATAAGCTGACCCAGATCTACAGCATCCCTTCTGCAATGAAATCAGTCTGGAGGCAGGAATATTTTTATAAAATTATTAGCTTTTAACCAGCTGTTCAAGCTCTGGGACAATTTTGATAATTTCCATGCCCCTGTGACCCTAGGGAGGTTGACTATGTGCTGAAACTGCATAAGCTGTTGACCTGCTGCAGGTCAAAGCTGCAGCACTGCTGGGCCGAACCACCCCTGGCACCAGCATAGCTCAGGTGTTGTGTTCGACTAGCAGCCTTGGCTTGGCTCCTCATTCACAGCTCACCAGGCTGGAGCTCAAACATCTTTTCCAGCAAAATACCACAAAGAGTAATTTAGAGCTACTGTGGACCCACTGTGTTCCTGGCCAGTCCTGCCAATGCAGATTTCAATACACAGGAGCAATGGACTAATAATGTCCTTCAAAGTTTCACCCCACAAGACTATTCCCATATAGACACCTTATTTGAGTGAAGATTCTATACCAAAAGCTTTGGTGATAATATATTTTTTAAAGTACATTTTTATCTGTGCCACAAAAAGAGCCAAAAGATCAAACCTTTTGCATCATTTCATGATCTCAAGTGCCTTACTCAGGTGTTGCTTGCCCTAGCACATTGCAGGTTAATTCCCTGTTTTTTATGACTTTATAAAACATGTGTATTAAGATAATATTAATGTCAGTACATCTATTTTGAGTAAAACATCTTAAGACAAAATCTGGGATCTATCCTATTCTCTTAGTTAAGTCATTTCTTGGTCAAATTCTCCTTGACTTCACACAGAATTTACAGCCTTGCCCAGCAGTTATTTAGACCAGCATCGGGTAACTTCACTGAAAGATCTGCTACTTCAAGGCACCTAGTGTTTGGCTTACAAATAGCCATTTGTGTCTGAAAACAAATCCAGAAATAAACACCTGGATGGGTGATCCATCAGTTCTTTCACCTCATAATTTTGTTGGGCTGTACTTTGGCATAGGTGGAAAACAATGCATTAGTCACTTCTTTTTACTAATTCACTAGTAATTTTGTGGACATTTCCCATAACGAATATTACGTCTCTACTTCGACAGTGACTATAGAAACAAGTCTTAAAATGTCAATCAAATTAAACACGTACCAAAAGATAAAGCTTATCTAATTTTTTAAGTCACAATTTGTTGAATGGCAAATTAATTTCACAGAGAAGATTTTTTTTTTCTAAAAAAAGAAAAATAAGATAATTATGATTGTGTGTTATTTAAAGTAAAAAAAAAATGCAGCAATACAGTATTGACGAAGTTAACGACTCCTATTTAGAAATAAAAGTCTAGTAACCTGAACACACCATATGGACAGCTTCTGCTACCAAAAGAGTTTCATTTGTAGTAGCAGTCATCAAATATATTTTCTGCATTTAATGTCAAATTAGATTTTATTTTGCTCTCCTTACTCAAAATAAGTACCTTCTCCCAAAGTTATCCTGTTGAAACTGGGCTGATGGCAGCTAGTAAGACAAATCAAGTGCCATCTTATTTACCCTGAGTAAGGGTATCATGTTTTGGTTCCACAGTATCAGGATGATATACATAGTTTAGAGCTGTAACTTCATTTATGTTATCAGTTAGGGGTCAGAAGATCTTGACTCCATCCTTTGGCACCAGTCTTTGCTTTTATACTCTCAGGCGCACCTCACTAAATCAATAGTCACAGAATGAATGGGTTGGGTTTTTTTATTGCTACAGTTGTTTCACAGAATATTCTACTAATAAAAAATTTGGAATTTATGGATAGTGCAAGCAGTGGGCTGCTAGGATGGTCCTTCAAGTCCTGGTAGTCCAGTGTGGTACCCTGGTTTTTCACCACATTCAGTGAGCCCATATATAATTATATGACACCATGGGAAAAAACAGAATCAGAGTAAATAAGTCAGTTATTTTTAAATACTGTTTATGCATTTGTCAGTGTTATTCCCATGTCCCCAGAACTCTCTGTGGAGTTCCCCATCACCCAAAATGGTTCCAAAAGACCTTCAGGACCCTCTGATGCTGCTGAACATAGCTAGGAAACCTCTCAGATGTTTCTGCATTTTTGGCTGACAGAAAATATTCTCAGCTATTTTATCCCCATATTCCCAGGAACAAATGCCAGCAACTGAATGTTCAAGACACAGAACAGAAGTTATCCAATAACTGAATTTGAAGCCTTCCTGAGCAAAGAGGAAACAGACTGAATCAGCAGTCCACTGAGATGAGTGAGAAAATTTGATGTTCTTTTAATGATATGTTCCATGCTTCTTTCACATTAAACAACAATGCCCGTCTGCACATCACTCACATCGTTGCCATAGATAGTATTTTTATAGCATATTTTCCCTTTAAAACAATTAACTAAATAAAATTCAACAAAGTTGAAAAATCAAAGATCTTTCAATATGAAGTGTCTCTAGTATTTGCCAAGCATTGGTATTTTTCCCTTTGGGTTCCAGCGGAGCTGAAATAAACATAGCCTCTTCTTTTCTTGGTAACTCTCCTTTATTGGTATAACATAACTCTGGGAATAGATTATCTCTTCATTCCTTTTGCCTGACTTTTTCCAGGTGCAATCCATGAAGGCAGAAAGTACTTTCACAGGGGAGTCATCCAAAATCTACACTGCAAAGGACTCTGAGGCACAGTAAACACAGTGAGAATAATCCCCAGGCTCTGTTAATCCATGCAAACATTCCCTCCGCTGGATGCCTTTAAGGTAACAAAGCAGAAAGCTCTAAGGGTTTTACAAAAAATTGCAACAATTGTATTCAAAATATAATTCATTTAGAATTCACTGGACATTCCTCATTAGTGTTTTACACTAATACAAGAAACCGGTCTGTGCTCTATTGTATCAAATCAGTTTTAATATCATCCCTTCCTAAGCAACATCTTGCTGATAAAGAGAAGCTTCTGGATGACTGAAATCATCCATCACTTTGTATGAGGGAGAAGAATTAGAAGACGAATTTAAGCTGCAAAGATCCCTGGCATCAGTTGGAAGGAGGGGACATAACTGTGTTGCCTGTGTCACACCCCAGGCCTATTCTGCGGCTCATTTCAGTTTCACTGATGTCCTCTTCTCCAACAGAACCAAAATGGCTGAATGTGCTGAGGTGTTGCAGAGGAGCCCACTCTCATCACACACAGAACAAAATAGAAATTAGTCTGCTCAGATTTTTTCTTTCTTCCTCAAGTAATTGGGCATGATTTTTCTTTTGTTTTGTGACAGGTGTATGTATCAGCCCTTCAACAGCCATGACTGAAGGCCTCCAAAGTCATCCCAATTTCACTATCTTTGCCCAGTAAAATCCTTGCTTAAGGAACAGATTTATTAATAGATTGGTTGCAGATGTGGCACCATTCTTCAAATTATCCCAAACATGTTTAGGCTCTAAGCTTTGATTTTATGAATTTTCAGAAGCAGTTATCTTAGTAACCTGACAATGTAAGCCATCTTTTTAAAACAGGTTGATAATATTATCTGTACTGTCTTAACGATGATCCCCCAGACCTATATTTTCATCAGAACATTTATTATTAAAGCTGGCAGCTCAGTGTTTGAGGAGGGAAGTACTAGGCTGAAGTACTGAGACATAACATATTCAGACCCTACCAATTCCAGCAATGACAACAATCCACTGAAGTCACTAGAATATTCCTAGGAAGATGCTATTGGAAAGACACAGCAATTAATAGCTAAAATCCTTATTTATGCAGATCAAGTGATAAGTTCATAACAATTCCTTCTAGGCAAAGGGCAAAAAGAATTCTATCTCTAAATTTTCAAAGAAAAAGAAAGGTGGTGGAAAAATAAAAATTACATATGTTTCTATTATTGATCTGCAAGACCACAGTAGAGTGAAAATCACCACACAGAAAAAGCTGTGTCCAATGTGAAGAAGAACAATTTCAGTTCTTAGAAATAAAGAAATAAACAAGTATTATAAAATACACATACCTCACAAGGGAGATAGAAACTACCTTGGTCAAAATGTTCAAAATAACATTTAAATGCGTCTTTACCTAGGACTGAATTTTAAATACAATATATTATTAATATAATTAAACACATATTTCTCAGGTGTCAAAGTACCAAATGTTTATTATTTGTTTGTAATCTGCAAAGATAAACAAGTTTATTCTGGTTTGAACCAATACAGGAGGAAAATTATGTGTTTGGAATACCTTACATGCCTGTCCTGAGTTTGTGGGAAAAGAACATTCAATTGTCTTTTTAGATATTCATTTTAAGTCCTCACTTGAAAATAAAGCCAAAGGTAAGGGACAGGAACAAATAATATAAATATTATTCTATGAGTTAATTCATTTCACTTTAATCATGATGATTCAAGGTGGTGTTATAAAAGAAATTTGCCATATATAGTTTTAGCTGGAGAGAATGTGAATATATATGGTTACAAAAGGCATATTAAAAAAAATAACTAGAAAAAACATTAAAAATTGAGGAATCCTCAAGATAGCACACTAAAAAACTGTGGATTTTTTTTCCCTATGATGGCTTAACAGAGGCAGAACTTTGGCACATCCATGTTCCCTTGAGACATTATTTTGTGGTTCATGCAACTTCTGGGTCTACCAGTTGGTTATTGAGATAACTTCTGTCTTAGCATGTCCTAAAAACCCACATGTGACAAAAATATTCCCAGACTAGCAGATCCACAGTTATCCAACCACTGGTCTTCCTGCTGAATTCTACACTTGATGATGACTCCATTCTCAGCAGGGTAAGGAATGGCAGAGGAAAGGTTCACCTCTCCTGAGTGAGTACTCCTGGCTCCTCAACACACCATTTCATCTTTGCAAAACGTGCTAAAACGATGATAAGAACTGCTGGCAGTTCTCTGCCTGCCTGGCAATAGGTGATCTACTGTAATTGAGACAGTCAGTCACTGCCCTTGGAAGAATCTGGAGACAAGAGCAGGGTAAATATTACACATCCTTGGCAAGAGTAAATAGCAGCAGTTACCCAGTCAAACATACATGATACCATTTTCCACTCTGCATCAATTGCTGCTGAAAGATAATAGGAACACCGCACTGATTAACAAATCAGCACCTGGCTTTTGCAAGTCACTTTTCTAAGTCTTGACTTTGGTGAATCTCTACTATTTTACTCTTTTATACTACTGCTAATTATTCATAATACAAAATAAGACAGTTGCTACTTCATGCTAGTATTCCTTCCGATTCAAGTCTTATGATCTACAAAATTTACCATATCTAACTCAGCTACATTCCCAGAATATAAAAGGAGTCAAATTGAGGTACAAATCAGAGGTAAAGTAATTTACTGTCAGCTGGCAACACTGCCTGTGTCCACAGTGCATCAAAATGTCGGTGAAGTTCCCATTTCATGTAGACTTTCACAACATCAGAGCTTTGACTCCATGGAAATAAAGCATGAAGAATCCAGGACAAGATGCATGCACAGTGTGCCTGAGTCAATTAATGTATTTTGAGTCAATCCATGTTATCAACTACAATATAAACTTAAAAGACTAGATATTTATAAGACAGGATTGGAAGACCCAAGCCAAATAGTTGAAAATTGGTCCATAACTACTAAGCTACACTCAAAACCAAATAGAAAGTGAATCCCACGGTCCAAATTTAGTGTTTCAAGACCCTAAGGTGGAGGAAAAAATTGAGAGCTTCCTTTCCACTCCCTGGGCTCTTTGTCATTTCTGCATGTAATGTGAAGTAACTTGGGCTTACTTTCAGGCAAGGAACATGCTCTACAAGTAGGGTTAGCAGGAGGTTTTGGTATGTGCTTGGTAGAAGTGATCTAACAACTGAAAACTGTCAACGGAAGTAATGCCAAGCTTTGCATTTGCTGCCCCTCACAGCAATAAGCTTAGTGTTTATGCTCAGAGGCAAACTCAATTGTTCCCCCAACCTATGACTTCTCACCCACGCATTTGTGTGGGCTCATGCACAAAACTCACTCAATCCACAGGGCTCTTCTCTCCCACTTCAGCCTCTGCAAAGAGACACAGAAAAGAACCCTTAGCTTGTCTTACAGGTATCGCCCAGTCACAAGTGCAAGGACACGAAGGAGGAAGGTGAAAAGTAACTGAATTTTTCTACTTTTAATTCAACCATCCCAAGGAAAATTAATTTATTGACATCGCACCTATTCAGATTAGAGGCCTGGGATGCCATGAAAAGCAAAGTCACTCAAGAACTCACACGAGCAAATGAGGAAAAGGATAAAAATGTACTGTGAACAAATGACACTTAATTTTAGTCACTGTAAGACAGAGGTAGAAAAAAAAAGTATCCAGAAAACCAAACTGAGTTGTATCTCGGTATTCTCATTATGTAATGCAAAAAGTAATGAAATGTGGTTTCTTGTTCCAGTTGTAACATATTGTAATTTAGAAAACCATTCAAAAGCTTTCAATCAAATAGAGAAGATGGATATTTTCATGTGCAAGCAGCTTTCTTATCATAAAAAAATGTTTCAAATTGTAAGAGGGGAAAGTTCATCATGGAGTCAAATTTTTTTAATAGCCACTTGACTCAACAAAATAATTTCCAATCAGCTTCTTTGGTTTTCACCTTTTAGGACTTTCTCAGTTCCATCACTGAAAAAATTTTATAACTGACGTTTTCATTGGCCTGTCTTAAGAAATATTAAAAATTCTGGGGTACTCTCACAGTGTTATTAAAGTTCTCCAATGCACAACCTTTAGCGAGATAAGAAAGTCATGTTATCTATTGTTTCTTATAATCCATCACAGTCTTTAGAAGCAGTCAAGCCAGCCAATACAATTCATCTTGAAAGCTATCAAAATCCAAACACATTTTGACAGGGAAATGGATGGTATATTAGCATTAGCAGAAACATAAGACAAAAGTTGATCCTGAGAGCTCCGGGAGCCTGCAAAGCAATGGGAGCTTAGTATCACAAGGTTAATTGGTTATGAATAAATCAGCTCTGGGAAAAAATTAGAATTCCTAGATCATAAGTGGCAGATGTCCCTCATGCTAGAATGATTTTCAGGCCACTTCATTTGAATTCTGTTAGGAGAGAAGGAAAAACACAGTTACAGCACAAAAGCACGAACAATTGTGGTTGCTTTTGTGTGTGGTATGTTTTAAGGTACTCTGCCAGTGGCAGGACTGCTTGTTCCGTTTAGTTGGTCCAGAATAAAAATAAAAAGTAGCAGATTAAGAAGGGACTCTCAGTATTAAAAAAAAAAAAAAAAAAAAAAGAGACACAATATACTTTCTGGATTTTAAAAATACTTGTTTTTATATAGTTTCCAGTGGTCTACAGACACAATCGGAAAATGCTTTGCTGAAGCAATGGGTAAGCAGACTTCCTTGGCAGCTGCTCCACTGCACACAATGACCCCACAGGCTGTCTGGAAGTGGCCACCAGTCACAGAGGTCTCATCTTCACAGTTTCTGGTAAACAGAAGACCTTTTGTCCACAGGATGCTGTAGAAAGGAACAGTGTAACATCTCCTAGTTCAAAAGGTGTTCGAGAAAATGATGGAGGATTGGCCCTGCAGGGGCTATGGGAACTCAGGTGTCACATCCTGGATGCCACATCCTGCAAGAGGATGCACTTCGATCCTGGGAGAGCTGAAAGCTGGGAGGACACATTGCAGCAATGAGCATTGCAAGCTTAAACCTTTTTTTCTTATATTTTTCATTAAGCATTGTCTGTTGGTTACTGTGAGTCTCAGCATGCTGGATTGGATGGACTGTTGATCTGATCACACACAGCAAATACACAGCTGAGTGACTGAAAGGAAATATCTGACCTAGAGGTGGCATTTCCTCATACAGTGGAAGAAGGCCTAGATGATTAACTCCATAGTTAAAAGAAAACAATGGAAATCAATGGGAAATTCCCACTGCCTTCCACTGAATCAGCCTACATTTAAAATGAACAGTTATTACTCAGCATTTAAAAAAATCTGGTCTTTTACTATACATCAATCTATACACTTTAAAATTTAACTTTCCACATATAAAGGTCTTTTAAATCTTTGCTCTGGACTGGTTTATTTTTATTCATTTTGCATGTATCTAAATCAGTATACTGGGACATTCTGGTGCGGTCTAGCTCATCTACTACAGAGCATCTACCTCCTCATTGACAACAGATGAGGCGCTGGCTCAGACAGCCTGCACAAAAAGTAGAGCTATAAAAAGCTGACACTACCATTTGGATGGACATTTTGTCACGACAGAGTCAGTGTCAGAGTCAGCACTGTAGCTTCAAGGGAACCAAATCTTTTCTTTCATGATTCACTTTCAACTTTCTTGCCAACTGCAAGCCAAGTCACAGTTGCAGAAGGGCACCCACAAACTAGTGCTGACGGCTCGTTCTCTCAATCTGTCCACTAGGTCTGGACCTAGATGAAGGTCCCACAGACATGGTGGGTCTCTTTAAGGGCAGTCCTGCCTCCTCTCAACCTGCCCAGATATCTGTTCAGATAGACAAATCTGAATGAGCAGAATAATCAAGAAAAAAACCACAGCATCAGTGGGGATAACTTGATCACTGCAGAAAATAAAATGAAAGGACAGAAGGAGGGAGAGAACAAAGAATGGAAGTAAACCATCACATCCTGTCTTATTGCATATTAGTTTGTACAATTTGGTTCTTATGCTTCATAGATTTACAGTGCATTTAGCTGTGAAACTATGGTAAATTCAGGTAAAGTCAGTAAGAGTAATGACCTGATAAATTTAAACAATTGCTTACTATTATGTGGAATAAATGCTGACCTAACCACACATGTCCATTGTATAATGGAGACTGAAATATCAGCCAATTAAAAACATCAAAACATTAGAATTATGACCCAAGAGTACAAATGATGTTGAAAACTGGGATTAAAGCTATAGAGTTCATGTTCTTCAGGTTATCTTTCTCCTGTTTGGTCCCTCCAACAACTGGATCCTGTAAATGCTCAGAGCTCCAAGGAAAAGCTGATGACATATCAAATTCACAAAACTTTGCAGAGCTATTGATGCTTGAGGCTGTGCTTCTGCAAAGGTGCACACACATCTCTGCAGGAGGTTCTACCTATCATCCAGACCCATAGGCCTTACATCAGAAATTTAGGATAGTGTTATAAAGTCAAGTCATTTATTCCACTGATTCCAATCCCAGTAGATCAAAGCATACAAATGAGCCTTTGCATAAATGAGATAAGCACAAAGCACCTTGATAGTCAAGACAGGTGATCTTTTTAAATTTGCTGTGGGTGCTGAGTAAGTGAAAGATCATGATTTGTGTCTTACTTTCAACTGTACAAAGAGCTGGTGTCAGGACTAAATGAAAACTCTTTAGTTTTCATTTAGTTTAGACTATTAGTCTGTCTTTCTCACTGCAAGCTTGAAAAAAGATATAATTTATTTCTTGAAATGAAGATAAAAGTGCTTCTAAGAGAGTCTGAAAGGTCCCCTGTTCATCACAAAGCTTTCTAAAACATTTTCTATTTCTTAAGGAAACACTGAGACTTCTGAACAGCTTCAGAACTGCAGCAGAGTTGTCTGGGTCGCATGCCTTTAACTGCCATTTACAGTAACCAAGTCTGAGAAGTGTTGAGGTTATTGCAATCAGAATTTTCTAAAAAAAAAAGGTAAATGGATGCAGTAAGTGGGATGCAATTCTAGCATGAACTGAATAGAGTTGTGTGACAGAGAAAAAGCAAAATACCTAAGTCAGTTACTGTCAGCTTTTAAGCAGTCATGCTTACAGCCACTGATCTACCTGCCCAATACTCAACTTCCAAACAAGTGTTGAAAAACTGAAAAGAATTCCAAGATGAGCTACATAAGTGACATGATCTCTGGGAAAATAATACAGCACGGAGTTCTCAAGGCTGCTTTTTTTTTGCAGGAGATACTAAGGACTTGCATACAACATCACAGTTTTTCCCTGTCACTCCTTTTGAAGTCTATGTAAGAAAGAGAAACACAACCTCTGAACCTGTGCAACCTTTCATGTTGGAGAAAAAGGGACTATCTAGCAAAATGCATCGCATGTTGAGTTTTGCTTAACTCCTCAAAAAGCTTCATTTAACCATTCATAAACAAAAACATTTGGGAAGTGTTTATAAAATGGGTGAGTCAGAAGAAAATACCTCTGCAGCTAAATTGACTTTCTCAGATTAATTCCCATGCTTGCAACATAACATTGACCTCAGGTCCCCTGCACCTCACCATCACACTTTTCTCTCTCATTGACGCTGTTCAAGACTCCGAAGTGCTCTCAGTCACAAGATTTCCTTTATTGCCATTCCCTTTACCTGCTTCTCAAGAAAATCTGAATTGCTACTATGATGGTAGTGCTGACACTTGGTCAGGCTCTGACTCTACATATGACTTTAAGACAGGGGGTCACTCTCACAATTTGTGGGGCCATTCATTACTCATCTGTAATGACATATGGTATAAACACAGCAGTGATGCAAAGATGCACTCAAGAGCTGCGTAGCCTGATGGTACAGAACAGGCTTTTGAAATCAGAGTTGCTTCCCAAATGCTGCTAAAACATGCCTCCAGCAACTTAACTTACTGCCACCTCTCCTGTGAGCAACCCTCAAGCATATGAGACCTGCCCAGGAAAGCGAATGGTTTGTTTGTTTGACTTGTATTTAGAATAAAAAGTTTTAAGTCACTCCCCACTGAAACCTTCTTCCTCTTCAGAGCGATTTATGGCAGATTCATGAAGAGCAGAAGATGGTCAAAGGGTTGTGACTGTCTCAGGGCAGGGGAAGGTGTCTGAGAGGGATGGGCAGGCTCTGAGGGAGGAAGGAACACTGCACAACCCTCTTTCAAAGGAGAAATGATTGTGACACAAGGTAGCTGAGAGTCAACACTTCCAAGCTTTTCGTATGACGTTTCTTTTTCATAAAGGTTAGGTGATTTTGAGGACAGATTCTGAAAAGTAAACTCCCTTTTGGTTTTAAATAAGTTGAATTACATCAGTTCATATAAAATGAGAAGTACTAGCTTGCTTCTCTGAGGGGAACATGTTGCCTCCATGGAAAAATGCAGCAGAAACATGTTTATTGGTTCCAAAGAGCAATGCCAAAGAGAAGCTGGAAACGTTGCTGCTGTCAGAGGTTGCTATGTTTTGAATGATTGTAGAATCATAGAACGGTTAGGACTGGACGGGATGTTAAAGATCATCTAGTTCCAGCTCCTCTGCCATGGGCTCAAAGCCCCATCCAACCTCGCCTTGAACAGTTCCAGGGATGGGGCAGCCACAACCTCACCAGGCAATCTGTGCCAGTGACTCATCACCTTCACTGTAAAAAAATTGATCCTTACACCTAGTCTTAAATCTACTCTCAGTTTAAAGCCATTATCACTTGTCCTATCACTACATGCCCTTTGTAAAATGACCCTCCTCAGCTTTCTTGCTGGCCCCTTTAGTGAGTGAAAGGCTGCTATAAGGTGTCCCCAGAGCCTACAGGCTGAACAACCAGAACTCTCTCAGCCTTTCTTCATAGGAGAGCTGCTCCAGTGCCCTGATCATCTTTGTGGCCCTCCTCTGGATTCGCTTAAACAGGTCCAGGTCCTTCTTTTGTTAGGGGACGCAGAGCTGAATGCAATGCTCCAGGGGGTCTCACCAGAGCAGAGTAGAGGGGGCCAATCACTGCTGTCAGACTGCTGGACATTTGTGGATGTCTCTTATGTCCCATGGACTTGTGCACCTTCAGATTCCTTAGATGGTCTCAAACGTGATCTCCTGTAGTGGTACATGATCTCCTATAGCAGTCAGTTCTTCATTCTCCCAATCCCTAGCCTTCTGTGACTTGGCCAGTGTGGCTGGAGTCCTTGGCTAGTGAAGACTGAGGCAAAAAAGTTGTTGAGTACCTTAGCCTTCTCCATGTCCCAGGCAACCAGGTCTCTCATTTCCTTACAGAGAGAGCCTATGTTTTCCTTGTCTTCATTTTATCACTGATGTACCTATAGGAGCTTTTATTTTTGCTTTTGATGTCCCTGTCCAGATTTCATTCTATCATGGCTTTAAGCTTTCCTAATCTGATCCCTGTCTGCTCAGTTTCTCTATATTCTTCCCAGGCTGCCTGTTCTTGCTTCCACACTCTGTAGGCTTCCTTTTGTGTTTGAGTTTGCCCAAGAGCTCCTCGTTCATCCATGCAGGCCTCCAGCTACATTTGCCTGACTTCCTCTTTGTTGGGATGCATCACTCCTGAGCTTGCAGGAGGTGATCCTTGAGTAACAACCAGCTTTCTTAGGCCTTTCTTCCCTTCAGGGCTTTATCCCATGACATTCTACCAAATAGATCCCTGAAGAAGCCAAAGTCCGCTCTCAAGCCCAGGGTAGTGAGCTTTCTGTGTGCTCTTCTCACTGCCCTAAGGATCATGAACTTTGTCATTTCATAGTCACTGCAGCCAAAGCTACCATTGAGCTTCACATTCCCTGTCAGCCTCTCCAGCACAGCACCTCTCCTCATTGGCTCCTCTGTCACTTGGAGACGGAAGTTACCATCAATGCATTCCAAGAACCTCTTGGGTTGCTTATGCCCTGCTTTGTTTTCCCTCCAGTGGATATCAGAGTGGTTGAAGTCCCCCCATGAGGACGAGGGCTTGTGAATGTGAGGCTGCTGTCTATAGAGGGCTTCATCCACTTAGTCTTCCTAATCAGTCAGCCAGTAGCTGACACCCACTGTACCTTGAGGACAAGTGCCTATTTAAATGACTGGAAAGCATTAAAACTGGCATAAGTGATACTTGGTACAATTTACAGGTCTGGTCTGTAAATGCAGGGTGAGAGAAAAGAAGAAACACCGAGGAAAGCAGTGTTTTGAAATAAGAAAGTAGGATATAATAAAGTGGCAGTGTGAACCCTGCAGTGAGAGTTTTTCAGAAAACATACTGAAACCTATTCCCTAGTAAATGACTTAATAACTATGATTGTTATCATAGTATAACTGGAGTGAAATTAAGGATTAGCTATGGGCATTTTGTAAAATTCCTCACTTTTTATCTAAGCTCCACTATTCAACTCATAGCACAGAATTTTCTGAATGGCGATGTCATGATTTGCTACAACATCACAGGCACATCTTTTAAATAATTTTGGAAAATATTAACTTAGCTGGGGAGTATCACTTAGACCCTGCTTGCAAGGCGTTAAGTGAGCTTTCAGTGTACAAAGGTATTGAGCTGCTTCCCTCTGAATAAATAATCCTCTCCCATCACACAAATATACACACATCCCATTCCAAACTAATGTTCTTACCTTATTTTCAGAGCCAGAATCCTCAAGTTTGGTTCGAATGACAAAGGGAGTAGATAATCTCAGGAGAACTCGTTCAAAGGTGGCGCTGATTTTAGGAGAAACTATGTCAAAGCAGTCTTGGAATTTCAGAGTTTTATGAGTGTCACATCTGAGCTGCTTCCTAAGACCTTCTCCAAGCTGAAGAACCAGCATGTTTGGATCAAACATCAGGTGAAAGGGGAAAGCTCTGCAGAAGGTGCTGATGCTAATCCTCAGGTCTAAGGGGGACTGGGAAGTTCCCGGTGGAAGTGCTTTTGTGATATTTGCATTTTCATGTTCTTTGATAAGGAAAGTCAGACAACTGCAGTTACCTGGGTTTGTCCCCTCCGAACACAACTTATCATTAGCGACTTGTTCTACTTCTACTTCCAAGCGGTAAATCTTCTTTGCTGCTGCCTTTATCATTCCTATCATTGCAAATCCCACAATCTGATGTGGGTGAAAGTAATGAAGCATGAGATTGCCTTCAGGGAGCTCTTTGCATAGGAAAGAAGGAGATTCCAGGGTGGCCTGTCTTCCAAACGAAGTTCTAATGTGCTCCAGCAAAGCATCAAAGCCATTGAAGAAGTCTTGAAGGGTCCCACCTACAGCTCGAAGAACTCTTTCATTCTCATCAAAGCAGATATTGAAGAATTCTTCTCCAAACTTTTCTTGCATTTCCTCAAACTTCAAACCTATAGGACAATGAGACACTGATATCAACAACATAATATTGCTACTGTGTTGCATCTTCCCTTTGTTCTCTACTTGCCTCATATTTTTCTAAGTCAGAGTGGCTTTTTCACTGGATACCTACCCAGTGGACTTCTGTTTTGTCTGGTGAAAATAACAGTAGAAGCCATTTTTGCCTGTCATTCTAAGCCCTCATGCTTTCATCTCACTGTCCCAGCCAGCTGCTTGTGGGATTTACACTAGCCTGTCTCCTTTTTCCTCCTAGAAATGACCAGATACATAATAATTTCCCTGACTTGTGCATGTCACGTGCAGTCCACTGTGTGATTTCACTGTTATAGGTGTATCCCTTCTACGTTGACCTTGTCACACACTAGGCTTCTGCTGTATAGCCCCTCTGTGAGGGATCCAGCTCTCCCCACCTTGAAGAATAAACTACTGGGACTAAAAGTTAGGTCTTTGGCTTTCAATAAGCAGTGTTAAACCCTACAGTTAGATGATAGTTTTGTAGCTGAGGAAAGAGGAGTTGAGGGTTGTTTGGTTTTTTTTTCAGACAAAATACTTTTCTCAATATAGCTGTTGGAGATTGCCAGAAGATACAAAGAAATAATTAGTTCTTTTTTATTGTCTGCAAAAGACAGCAAAGCCTTTCCATTTTCAGCTTCTACACTTACACATCTTTAAAAAAAAAAAAAAAAGTGACTCTTCGAGTGATCTAAGCTGCTAATAGATGAGACAGCTCTGTAATATCTCACAATGTCATTTCAAGTGTCTATTACAGAAATTCAGAAGGTTTTGATTTACAGAGGTGATAAGGCTGGTATTGCTGAAGAGATGAAAAAATATCAGTGATGGAGCCCCCAGAAACAAATGTGATCAAATCCTACTCCAGTTTGTTATTTGCCATTTAAGGAACACCTAGAAAAATGGTTGAGATGGTTATTAAACATTAACATTAAACATTTCACTCTGTCTTATTTTAGGGAAGACATGTTCTTTAAGTTTCTGTTGTATTTAATCCCTGTATCCTATAGTAGAATTACAGAATTAATCAGCTATGTTTATATTGTTCTAAGTTGGAATAAAATAAAAATAAATATGAATCAGCTGTATATGAATCACAAATATCCAGCAAGACTTTTTAAATGAACTTAATTTAAGAATTAACAACATAGTTCCTTCAACGATCTGCAACAATAGTTTTGTTTAGGCCTTCGATATGATTAATAGCAGATTAAAATGCATAAAATTATATATCTAAACAGGACAACATGACAACATGACAACGCATATTTTATAAAAGAAGTAATAGCAATAATTTAGGAAACTTCATTCAAATGCCATTAGTCATAATCAAATTTGGTCACTTAGCTAGGTTATTAAAAACATATTCCCAGGACCTTTTATGACCACAGATGGTCAGAGCTGTGGCTAAGCCAAAAGAAAGTACCTCTGGTACACAATGCCCCCAATATCCTGACTCAGAGGATAGTGTGCCAATTCCTGACTCATTACCACTACGTCTGCATAACATAGTATTGTAATAACTTTCATTAAAATACTCACTGTAACTAAGAAAGAATTGAATTCTAACCCATACTAATAATGTTGTCATAACTGGATATTAATAGCAAGAAGCTAAGAAACTGTTCTATTCATATGTATACACAAACACAAATGCTTACTTTTAAATCTCATTGTTCTATAGAGTGAAGAAGAAACCTGTGTAAGAGGGAGTAGTCTAGCAGTGGCATGCAAGGCTGTAAAGTGCAGAAGCCCTCAAAGTCTGAGAACGGGACAGCATCAGAAACCACTAGGTTATTCATACAAATGACCAAACACTGTTACAGAGCTAAGCAACACCTCAGAAAGTTGCTCAAAACAATAACACAGCTGAGCTGTCTTTAAAGTGTATTATAAAATTACAGTAAAACAGTCAGTTGCCTTTGCACCACTAACTGCACACAGGGGATGCAGAACTGATCACTCCTGCACTTTACTGCTAAGTATGTAGCCTCATGTCACTGTCGCTAACAAGGGTTGTTGTATCTTAGTGTTTGGCCTAAGGTTTTGCTGATTGTCTTAGATTGGGCCTTGTCATTAACCCCAGAGGACTGGCTGTTCAAGCTGGACACAACGTACTGACTCAGAGCAACCTGAATTAGACTAAGAAATTCAGGTCAATGACCTTGCTGGAGGATGTGCTACCACTTTTTAGAACATTTTAGCTTTGAATTGAGTTACACATAGTACTAGCAGAAATTAGATTAGTTCAGGATAGAAAAATTGATGTTCCCAAAATGCACCAAACTGCTGTTCTGTCTTGGTCAGGAATTTTCTCTCTAACAACAGGAGCTATGAAACACTGAGAAAATTAAAGTCAAACAATCTTCTAAAACAAACAAGTATAACATATCTGTCAGGCAACTTTTTTTCTAACTCTTACCATCTTACCAATATGAGTCATATTTTTGCTTGAAGCATGATTTTTTTTTTCTTTCAATCAAAAGTCTTTATTTACATTCTCATTATACAAACATGCACAAACTATTTTTTCTCTATATTTCTACAAAGTTCTTGGCTTCAGTGGTGTGCTTGTATAAAGCTGTACAAAATAATTTGTGTTTTTACTGACTTATTCCTTCCTCTCCTGTTGAAATAAATGATAAACAGAAGCACATACTTACGTAGCATTGACTCGGTATATACTTCATCATAACTTTTTCATTTACTACCATATAAATGATCCCAACCTTTTAAATATTCTCCGTGGAGCTTCTCCCTATTCCTTTCTCTGTACTTACTAGCCTTTTATCTTTCAAAAGAAAGTAGAAATTACTATCACCATCACAAGGAGAGAAAATGTCAGATTGCACCAGATCGCTAGTCAACTGATCAGAAATCTTGTCTCAGTAGTGAACTATGTCACATGCTATAGAGAAACTGTAAATCTGATGGAAAATCATGAAAAATAAATAGTTTTGAGGAAGCGCCTCCCTAACTCTTATACTAAACATTTGGTTTATTCACTGAAATGGATGAAGTACCAGAGCAGGAAATAGTTTTATTACATATAGAAAAACCTGTTTGCTTAAAAAATTTCCAAACTCATTGTCTTTATAGTGCATATTTTACCACATTTGGAGACTTCCACAGGCTAATTATTACCTTTAAAAATGACATTCAGTATAATTTCCAATTTGAACACACTCAGTATTCCTACATTTTATATTTTAGTTTAAGAAAAGACAAATAAAATCTTCAAAATAATCTTCTTTATAACCTTCAGTTTAAACATCTGCATAAACAAGTCTTTTCAAACTTGCATCACATGAAAATTTTTTCTACATCTTCGGGTTTTTTTTCATTTTGATTTTGCAGGGGAATAATTCAAACTGAGTAGATACAGTGAATGAGTCAACTTCTGTTCATCAAAAATGACCATTTGCTATTCCTTTCTGAACAGTTGGTATTTCTATCACTTCTTTTTCACTATGGACCTCTAATCAAAATTTTCATTCATCTGCCCAGAAAAAAAAAAAGTCTTTGTGTTATTGGCATGGTTTAACTCCAGCCACACTAAGCACCACACGGACACTCACTCGTCCCCCTCCCAGTGGGATGGGGAGAGTCGTGAAAAGAAAGTAAAACTCATGACTGGACACGAGAACAGTTTAATAACTAAAACAAAATAAAATATAAAAACAATAATAGCAAAGCATTATTAATAATTGTTGCCATTAAAAGGAAGATCACAAAAAGCAAGAGAAATAAAACCCGAGAAAAGACAAGTGATGCCCAGTGCAATTGCTCACCACCCACTGATAGATGCCTGAGCAGTGATCCACTCCTCACAGCCAACTGCCCCCAGTATATTATATACTGGGCATGGCATCCTATGGCATGGAATAGGCCTTTGTCTAGTTAAGGTCAACTGTCCTGGCCATGCTCCTTCCCAGCTTCTTGTGCACCTGCTTGCCAGTAGAGTGTAAGAAACTATAAATAATCCTTAACCTGGGACAAAGGCTACTTAGCAACAAGTAAAACCCCAGTGTTATCAACATTATTCTCATACTAAATCCAACAAGTCGAAACTGAGACAGATTTGTATATGTGATCATCACTTTCAAATGCAGAGACCACTGTGCTCTCATGAGTGACGTTGACATAGACAGGGCTTACTAATAGGCACTAGTTTGCAACCAGCAAGTACAAAAAAAATTCCTCCTTGGTTTCACTACCACAGTTCACTACATGGTAGTGATACAAAATATATCAACATTTATCCCAACACTCTGCTGTTGCCCAAGTGAAGTCATTTGTTATTTTGACCTTCTGTTATTTACCAACTTTTTACTAGTATAGTGGATACAATTCTAAAGATTCTAAAAATTCTAAAGATTCTAAAAATTCACTTATCTGAATTTTGTCTTCTCTTAGAAAGTAATCTGCTGACAAATTCTTTGAGAGGACACATCACATGTTTTAACTGCAATAACTTGTTTTCCTTACTAGTTTAATTTTGCTGCTTTTTCTTACAATGACATTTTTATTCTAGTCTCTAGAGATAAATATATACATTGTAGAAGGAAATTAAGGCAAAGCATCTGTAGAATGAAAATATTGCTATGGGGCTCTACTATAAAGCATTTTGGGATCTGTGACAAAAGTACTATATAAGGCCTATTATTATCCTTTGAAAATGTGTTTCAAAGACATATAGAGATTTTATTCGTATGAGCCAGATCCAATATTACCTAAGTCTTTAAGCATAGGCTCAAAGTACAAAATAAGTATTTCACTGAACTGGAGAAGAAATAGATGACTTCATTCTGTAATAATATGTTAGTAAAAGGTCTTCATTTTCTTTTCAGCAGTTCCTGTAAACTGCAAACTCACTACAAAACATCAAGGAACTAATAACCTATTTCTAAGTATTTTGTACATTGCTAAGTGAATAAATTAGATAGGAATCTGTTCTAATAAAGAAAATCACAAATCAAGGTTCTTCACAAACAAATAAAAGATGATTGATGTGATAAAAATGTCAAAGCAATCCATTGACTTGCAGAGCATGCAGAAGCAGTTACAAGCCATCCACTCCCTCCTTAAAGTAAATACTGGAGACAATGGTTGCAGAGGGGCCAGCATCTAATTCTTTTGGCATTGAAAAACACCTGTTTTTCTGGGACACCCATTAAGAATCTGTAAATGTCAGACATTGGGACAATTCAATATGCCATTCCAGAACTCATACTGTGGAAGGAAGCAGAATCTGCCGCCTTCAATTATAGCAAATATGTCTTAAGTGGTTTTGTATTATCAGATTCTTGGCACAAGTAAGATCTTTTCCTTAAATAGCCTTTGGACAGAAAGCCGGGTAGCAGTTAAGAATTCCAAAGCATAATTTAAGATGGTAGGGAAAGCAACATCTATTCTTTCAATAAAAATGGTTTTGACGTGTACAAGCTAAAGCTGAAGGTACATTAGATGAATCATTTGGCTTGTATGTGAGCCTCGTACCACCATCTAAGTACTGTATAAAGGACTTGGATCTTAATTCATTATGATGGTTAATTTATATCATCCTGGGAATCCAGATAGTATTTTTATATTATCCTTTTATATGATTTTATATACACTAACATTTTATATCTTTACATATGGTTTTGACAGAATTGTGACATGTATATTACACTTCTCTTACAGTACCAAACAGCGCCTATATACCTTTCAAGATTTAATTTAAAAAATAAGAATGTTGTTAAAAAAAAGTTCTTTACACTTGTTCACCTGTAATACGTGTTTTAACCAAGTCTGATGAGATGTTTTCTTTTCCTGTTACAGTGAGAGATAAGATCTCATAGAGATATCATTGTAATCACCACTTCTTGTTAAGGAACAGATCACCTGTGCTCAGCACTCATGTAAAGGATTCTGCTCCAAACTGCTGACACAGGAAGCTCATCTGACATATTAAGAACCGGAAATGTTCTTTTTTTTCCCCGTATACTATTTTCAGCAGCAACCAACTCTTGCAGGTAAAGCTATGCTATCTGAAGCAAGACTATCACTATTTTATCCTGCAGCACATCTTGGAAACCTCACTTCTTAGATTTGCAGTGGGTTTATTAAAGGAAAACTGAAATCACTAGATTGGTGATTCCTAAAAATAAGGCAGATCCAGTTTGTTTCATGTTAAGTCTAGAGATCGAATGCCAGTAAGAACAGAGTTGTTTCATTTGCTTTTGCATTAAAATGAGTATATATGTCTTTGAATTGACATAGGGAGCAGAACTTGGAAAGAATAAACTTGTAATGAAATCTAAAAAATTCTCCCATGAAATGCAAAATCATTTCTCATAATTCCTCACATATATAAAGAGCTCAATTCAGCTGCCTAAAAAAAAAGCAATGTAATGCTACTTGAATCTTCATAAGGTATCCAAGACATATACAAAAGAATAGTTTTATCTGTCAGGATATGGGTCATAAGGGAGACCTACACATTTTTGAAGGTCACAAAAGATACCTCACAGCCCCTAAAGTAATGGCAACCACCTACATTCAGTTAATGAATCATGGCCAGAATGTCTTCTACTTTAATCACTTTCTACAAGATGTTAATATACAGCATAACTTCAAACTGCTTACTATCTGCTGGTAGTTCATCTGCATTCTAACAACAAAGAGCCTTGATATGAGTAGAGTAGGATGTCTAAGGCCATTTGATATAAACATTTTTCCCTTTATAATTTAGATGTATTCAGCTTATTTTTTAAATCACATTATGTTATTTTTGTTTACATTACTTTTGTACTGCCAGTGCATTGTAATATCTGCTAAATAATAGGAGTCTTATATGTGTAGAGCTTAGAACCTCCAGGATACAGTTCTGCGTATTATTAAAATCCATGAGTATCACCAGTCCTCTGGGCCATGTAACATTTCCTTTCACACCATTTGTAAACCAAACAACTTTAATTATAAATCAGGCTGTGAATTCTAATGACTATTTGCAGTTCTTAGCTCAAAGGAAAAAGAAAGTGATAGTAAATTAAGTACTTTAAATATATAGGCATTTACAATTCTGCTGAGCAGCCAGCGTGCCAAACTCTTGTCCATCTTTTCCAATTACATCACCTGCTCAGATCTCATGGTAGGCTAAGATCTGTTGTAGAATCATAGAGTGGTAGGAGTTGGACGGGACCTCCAGAGATCATTCAGTCCAACCCCCCTGCAGAAGCAGGTCAACCTAGATCAGTCACACAGAAACACGTCCAGGTGGTTCTTGAAGACCTGTCCTAGGATCTTCTTTTCAACATACTTCCTGCCTCTTCAAATGTAGACTTTCTCAGCACTAATATGCTGTTATTATTTAATAGCTAGCAGAATTATCCCAGATTTATCCCTCTCTAACTACAGTATCTAGGTCAGACTATGAGCTGAGATTTTTTTAGGTTCATAAAGGAAACAAAGACCTTCCATTCTGACAAATGTATAGAGAACAAATGAATTCTACAAAATGATGCCCTTCGCATAAAATGAAGGAACAGCCCTGCAAGATAAATTTGCCCATTATAAAGCAGGCTACAGCATGTATCTTTTTCAGTGGCCACAAGCAAATGTGACCCAGACAAAGAGCTCTCCAAACCTCTATAACAACGATGTCCTGGGATGGCTAAACCCAGAAACAAGATCTATAACCTCCTGATAAGACCAGGCTCTGAGCTGGGATTCCACATGATTTATCATCAGGGCATTCAAGTTTCCTCGTCACTGTGACTGATCATCTTCCATACAGAAGATGCACAAGAAACATACGACACTTAGAAATGACAGAGAAGCAAAGTTCTCACACCACTCTCAGACGCAAAATCAAGAGGATGAATATTATTATAATAATCTAGTAAATTAGGAAGCCCTCAAAGGAAAAAATCTTACAATACATTTGAGCCCACATGCACAGTTGACTTGGAAGCTCACTTACGCTGTGCATTTTTAAATGAGTATTAGGTAACTTTTTAGAAGGTAAGATTTTAGAAGCCAAATTTTTATAGTAGATGAAAAAGATTTTTGTTGTATAATTTCTTGAATTAAAAAACAGAAGATGGTATTTTGCTGTATCTTAAGCAATAGAAAATCAAATAGGTGTAATTATTTCTCCAGGCCTCCTTGTTGAAATAACTATGAAGTGCATATGTAACTTGGGGCTGTGTATCCAAGATGTTGCAAGTATTATTTATGCAGCATGGTGCTACGGTACATACAATTTAGATATTGTAGTTTAATGCACAAATATGCTTTCCAAGGCAACATTTCTTCCATGTCATTGAAGACTAGGTACAAATATCTGCTTCTGCTTTACAAATTATGCACAATACTTTTATTTTGCAGTTATTTATAAATTTAGGTTACTTTTCAGTAGTTTTATTATCAAAGTTAGGACAGATTACAGAGCTTCTCAGCAATATGCAAAGACGCTCCAAAGAAAACACTAATGCCATTTAAAGTAAAACAGGCAACTAACTTCATTACATTCACTTTCCCTTTTTTTTTGGTGAAGGACTTAAATAAGAGTGGAAAAGAGTTCACGTCCACAAAAGCTACATGAAATGTGTGCAGTGCGTTAAAAGAGTGTGTGGAGGAGCTGAGGTGAAGGCTGTACAATTTATATCTTAGATATGTATGCATTTTGGATGTGAGAAATATCAGAAGTGTGATATATCAGAAGTACACAGCGGAGCTAAAAAATGATAAATAGGCATTCCTCTATTGCTTTGCAAAGTTCAGCAGCATAGATCTGCCTGGAATATCTGCCCAAAAGATAATCTTACATGCAAGGAAAGGCTGCGGGAACTGGGGCTGTTTAGTCTGGAGAAGAGGAGACTGAGGGGAGATCTCATTAACATTTACAAATATCTAAAGGGTGGGTGTCAGGACATCCCTTTTTTCTATTGTAGGTAGCAACAGGACAAAGGGTAATGGGATGAAAAAAATAAGAAAAAATTATTTTATAGTTTTAAAAAAACTATAAGAAAAAAAAATAAGAAAAAACTACTTTACTGTTCAGGTGAGGGAGCAGTGGCACAGGCTGCCCAGAGGGGTTGTGGAGTCTCCTTCCTTGAAGATCTTCAAGACCCTCCTGGACATGTTCCTATGTGACCTGATCTAGATGAACCTGCTTCTGCAGGGGGTTTGACTAGAGGATCTCTAAAGGTCCTTTCCAACTCCCACCACTCTGTGTGAGGAGACACGTAACAAAGGCTTCACGTCCCAGAATAAATTCTTTACTGAAGGAATTACAAATAAATAAACAACAAAAAAAAAAATTTCGGCCTTATTTTTATGTTTCCAAAGTTCTGATTTGCAGTTACTTGGATGTCTTCTGACTAGTTGAACTTAGGTCAGAATGCACATTCTAATCTTACTTGAAAACAATTATTAAAAAAAAATTATAGAGACAAAAGCAGTACGAAGCAAAATTTGTTTTTCATTGCTCTAAATGCTGAATGTACAAATGGTAAAAAAAACTTTGCCTTCAGAAGGTTAAAATTTCAGTAGCATTGACATATGGTTTAAAAGATTAAAAAAACTCTGTTATCTCCATTTCACAGATGGAAAATTGAGGCACAGAAGAATGAAAATTTGCCAAAGATCAAATCTCTTCTGGTAAAATCTTTCTCTAAAACATACGTCAATATAAATTTACAGTAACCTAATAAATGTGATGATCAGTCACATAATATTTTTCATGATAGGAAACTTTTTCTTATCATTATTTCTTAAATAAGTTCAAACTAAGACCACCAGTCTGCTCTGAACATTGCTTAGTTATCCAGTGAAAAGTACTGTCATCAGGATAAAACACACCAGTGCTTATTCTTTGAAATATTATCTTTCCAACAGGGAACTTTATAAGGCTCCCTTTAGAAGCTAGGATTTCTTTTCTCTTTTTCACAGCTTCCAGTGTATTCTTATTTGGTTTCCCTTTGGACAACAGGACTTAGAGAAGTGATTGCCTCCCTGTACTCATCACTGGTGAGGCCACACCTCAAGTACTGTGTTCAGGTTTGGGCCCCTCACTACGAGAAAAACATTGAGATGCTGGAGGATGTCCAGAGATCAGCAACAAAGCTGGTGAAGGGTCTGGAGCACAAGTCTGATGAGGAGCGGCTGACGGAGCTGGGATTGGTTAGCCTGCAGAAGAGAAGGCTGAGGGGAGACCTTATCGCAGAAGAGAAGGCTGCGGGGAGACCTTATCACTCTCTACAACTGCCTGAAAGGAGGTTGTGGTGAGGTGGGGGTCGGTCTCTTCTCTCAAATAGCAAGTGACAGCACAAGAGGAAATGGTCTAAAGTTGCTCCAGTGGAAGATGTAGATTGGATATTCGGAAAACTGTCTTCCCTGAAAGAGTTGTCAAGTATTGGAATGCACTGTTAAGAGAAGTGATGAAGTCACCATCCCTCAAGGTATTTAAAATATGTATTGAAGTGGCACTTAGGGACATGGTTTAGGGGGATTTGGCAGTGATAGGTTTACAGTGGGATCCAATAATCTTATAGGTCTTTTCCAACCTGAATGATTCTATGATTCTATATGCTTATGAAGGACACGGTAAAAGTGTGCACGCGCTAACTAAAGCAAGCAGAGTCCATCATAAAGCTATCTGGACTATTTAGGTAACGATACAAAGATAAATAAAAATACTACAGCCTCAGAAGCTGTCAGCACAAATGAAAGCTTTGCCACTGATCTAGTACCAGACGTGGTTTACAGCATGTGAGTGTGATGGATGTGGGTCCCTTAATTACAGTGGATTAAAGCAGGAAGTTGTCTATTGATGTCCAGACTTGTAGCAGGAGGAACTCAGCGAGGAGACAGAGAGAATCAAGTCCTTCCTGAAGCAAAGCATCTTCTCACAACCTCCCAAGCTTACTAATGATCTCAGCATTTGCTGTCCTCTGATGAATAAGAAATGTCAAATGACTATTTCAAAGGCAGTTAGGTCAGAAGAGATGAATGATGTTGGCATTATCTAAGGTAAGAGAGCAGAAAGTTGCTTCCAAGCACCCTTAAGAAAACACTTTCTTCCAGCCTTTGATAGAAAGTCTCTGTTAGTGCTCATATAAATAAGTTGAGAGACAGATTTGGCCCAACAGTTTCTCAAGCCTCAGTCACAGTCAGATGCATTTTTGTCTCCTGTCTCAGCAACGCCAATTGCTTTAGGTACACACCCTAGTAGTTACGTCCTTCTTGCATAGAAGCAGCTCCCATTAATCCTTATTCAACCAGAAAAATAATTGTATATGTGAAAATTAATTACACAACCTCCACTAATTATTTACCTGTTGTGACAGGAGCTACAATTAAAATGAAGAAGATGGTTTTACTGCTCTTTCTCTTATGTTCGTGTCCCAGATAAGGAGAAGGAAAGAAGCACTGCTTTTAAATCACTCCAATGTGCTGCTCACACTGATTTAATTTTTTTTCTTTTTGCTATGAAGTCAAATTCATTCTTTAAAAGATAACATTTTCCAAGAGTAAGTCTCTGCAAAATTATTTTAAACAAAGTCCACATTAATAATTCTTCAAGACATTAACATCTAGATGTTATTGCTACACTGTGATGCCAACAGTCTGATTTGCCCCTGACACACACGCTTTGTGAGGTTACCACTGAAAAAATAAGCTGCACATTATTCAGCTATGTTAAGGGACCAGGACTAAGATATTGATTTTAAAGCTCTCTGAAGATGAAAAAGTATTCATAACTATTTCTTAGAGCACATACTTAGTGTTATGGTTAAAAAAGTACTGAATGTCCAATTTTCTTTCTTATAATATTAATATGCACAGGATAATAGGCAAAGTCTTTGCTTTGTGTGAGTCCTGCCTTATCACTCATAGCATTTGTTTCTGAAAGCTATCAATCAATTTGTTAAAATGTAAGTTAAAAAATATGGTAACTAATACTGGACACATCTACAATTTAATTTGTTCTAAATTCCCTCCATGACCAAACATGTAAAATTCCAAGTACTGTGTCTTCCCAGCAGCAGTTAAAGGCACTCAGAAACTCCCTGACAGTAACAAGCACCTTGCAGAATGTCCCCTGGCATGGAAAGTAAAAAAATATCTTTAATTACCATACACAGTCAGATTTCTGTATTGTGCCTCCTGGTGAAGAAAGTGTCTCTAACTACATAATCCCACAAAAATGTCATAGGTTCATACTGTATATTACTGGCTGAAAGGAGATTTATTATGAACCAGAATGATATCTTTTATGCCTTCCACCCCAACTTCAGCAACCTACCAAGACAACAAATGGAAGAGCAAAGAGGGTTTCAACATTACAAGGAAACATTACAGCTACATGAAAGTTCAGGAAAAAAGCTCAATACTCAAGTAGCAAAGACCTCATCATGGTATCAATAGCTGCATCAGATTAGCTGGGCCTCAATCAGAGAGGCTTTCAGGCTGGAAGAGACCCCGTGAGTTACCTGGTGATGCAAGCCAGGTTGCTCACAGATTTATACAGCAGGGGTTAGAAACCTGCAACAGCAGAGACTGCAGATATGTCACCTCTCTGGCCAGCCTCTGCACCTGCCTGACTGTCCTTACCAGGGAAAAAAAAAACAAGATTAAATATCTGCTGTTTCGACTTAGCCCCACTGTCTCTTGCCCTCCCATGCTGCACCATTGTGAATTTAAGTCTCTAGAATGCTTCATGTCTCAAGTACATACTGCTTTGTGTTTCTCAAGCCCTCTATCCACCAGGCCCACAGAAGGTATCTGTTGTTGTGTAGAACCCCTATAAAATGACTTGAGATTCCCTTGAAAAAATACATACCAAGTACATTAGCCGTACACTGGAGAATTCCTGAGACGTCTTCAGTTTCTTCATTGCCAGAGCAGTCTGCATAGGAGCATCTGTTTGACAGGTTGTGAAAGTTTTTCTCTGCATCTCTGTAACTACATTAAAAAAGATTAAAAAGTTACATCATCTCCTTGATGCAAGGCAAATAAATGTCTTTCAGAAGTGGTGGCAAAGGATGCCTTCAGCCTCCCTCATCTCCTCCCTCTTCTCCCCTTTCCATTCATGCATTATCACACATAGATGACAATAAATTAGTAGCCTGAGTATCTCAAGTATTATACTACAATCTGGAATATTATCTGTAATGAAAATTAAGACATAAGAAAAAAATAGTACCAAAGGGTTGAGAGATGAGGGAAGGGTTTCATATATACCTGTCATATATCATTCCAACTGGAGTGTTGTCTATAAGTTATGCATTAAAATCCAAGCAAGATGTTCATGAGGCAATGGCAAGTATTTAGTAAGAATAATAAATATTCCACATCACATTGCATCAGTACTGCAAGTATAAAACCTAGCTTTCTCTGTGAATTACCTTCTGAAAAGATCTCAGCAGAAAGATGTTAACCTGCCGTTCACTACACTACTGAGAATAAAGTTTGTCTTGTAGCCTGTTAAAGAAAAATTTTAAAGAATGCCAACATTGATAAAAGGCACAGAGCTATGGTCTGATCAGTGAGAAAGTAGCTACCATTTAAATCATTGTGTTCGTTTCAGGTTTTGTTGGTTCATTTTTCCTTAATTCAACAGAAACAGAAGAGAAGCTGAAACTATGCTTAAAACAAAGCTTTATCCAGGTGATAATGAGGACAGAGAGGGGAATACAAGTGAAGAAAATATTGCAGTAGAGTGATGATGCACCTGGCAGAATATAAAATTGATTTAGCTCAATGCACAGAGAAAAACTTTTCTAATTAGTTATTTTATTAACAGTTGTATTGTTTTCATACTTTCTTTTTACTTCACAATTTATGAATAGCAGTTTTAAGGTCTGACTCTTTATCTGGTTAACATTTGCAAAATCTCAGCACCTGGGTTGCCAACACTTGTGGAACAGGACTGGAAAGGATTCAGAGATTTGAAAGACATGTAGATGTGGCACTTAGAGACGTGGTTTAATGCTTGACTTGGCAGTGTTACATTAATGATTGGACTCAATAATCTTAAAGTTCTTTTCTAACCAAAACGATTCTGTGATTTTATTATTCCATGATTCTATCTTGGCCAGGATGGGACACTTGATGAACATTTACACTGTATTGGATGTAAGTGCACAGGGGCCTCTCTGAGGAGAGGCTGGGGCTGTCCTGCACAGGGCCCAGATGGCTCCAGCCAGCTCCAATGGCCTCAGCAGAGGGCACAGCCTCTGCCAAATGAGTGGCACCTCAGAGAAAATGAATTTAAGAAAGGGCAAAACACCTCATGGCAGTGTGAGGCATGAGGAAAAGTACTGCAAGAAACGGTTCTGCAAATGCCAAGTTCAGTGAAGGAGGGGAGGAGGTGCTCCAGACACTATAGAAGAGACTCCTCTTCATCCTTTGAGAAGATTATGGTGAGGCAGGCTATTGTCCCACAGCCCATGAAGGACCCCGCACCAGAGCAGGTGTATGTACCCTGAAGGAAGTGGCAGCATGTGGAAAGTCTGTGCTAGAGCAGGTGAACAACATGAGGAGGATGAAGCAGAAGAAATGAGGTGTTATGAATTGATTATAACCCACATCCTCTTTCCCCAGTGCTACTCAGCGCAGGAGGAGGTAGAAGAGTCTGAAACATCTTTATGTAAACCTACAAACTTTGTTCATGTTATTTTCTCCCCCTGTTCTGTTGGGGACAGGGAGCGAGAGAGCACAGCAGCTGTGCAGGGGTCTGGCAGTTGGCCAAGCTCAATGCACCACAGTATGTACCAAAGAAAAGATCATGGGACAGGACAAATATAGGACATCCACTAGAGACAGATGCTACTTTAACCATACTCATGTTACAAAAACTGAGTCAGGGTATCATAAGTCTCAGGAATTACAGGTTGTCAGAGTGTCCCATTTTTATAGAACCCAGAGAGTGGTGATTACTGGCACAGAATCGAGTTGGAGGCCTGTGGCCAGTGGAGTTCCACAGGGATCAATTCTGGGGCCAGTCTTGTTCAACATCTTCATCTACGACCTGGATGAGGGGACAGAGTGTACCCTCAGCAAGTTGGCTGATGACACCAAACTGGGAGGACTGGCTGATTCCCCAGAAGGCTGTGCTGCCATTCAGCGGGATCTCGACCGGCTTGAGAGTTGGGCAGAGAGGAACTTAATGAGGTTCAACAAGGACAAGTGCAGAGTCCTGCATCTGGGAAGGAACAACCCCATGTACCAGGACAGGGATTGACCTGCTGAAGAGCAGCTCTGCAGAGAGACACCTGGGAGTCCTGATTGATAATAAGTTAAATATGAGCCAGCAATGTGCTCTCGTGGCCAAGAAGGTCAATGGCATCTTGGGATGAATCAAGAAGAGTGTGGCCAGCAGGTCAAAGGAGGTTCTTCTCCCCCTCTGCCCTGGTGAGGCCTCATCTGGAGTCCTGTGTTGAGTTCTGGGCTCCCCAGCTCAAGAGGGACAGGGAAATGCTGGAGAGATCCCAGCACAGGGCCACCAAGACCATAAGGGGACTGGAACATCTTCCTTATGAGGAAAGGCTGCGGGAATTGAGGCTGTTTAGTCTAGAAAAGAGAAGGCTGAGAGGGGATCTTCTTAATATTTACCAATATCTAAATAGTGGGTGTTGGGAGGCTGGGGCATCCCTTTTTTCTATAGTAGCTAGCAACAGGACAAGGGGTAATGGGATGAAGCTGGAACACAAAGTTCCATTTAAACATAAGAATAAACTATTTCACTGTTCAGGTGAGGGAGCCCTGGCACAGGCTGCCCAGAGGGGTCGTGAAGTCTCCTTCCTTGGAGGTCTTCCAGACCCACCTGGACATGTTCCTTGTGTGACCTGATTTAAGTGGACCTGCTTCTGCCAGGGGGGTTGGACTAGATGATCTCTAAAGGTCCCTTCCAACCCTACCATTCTATGGTTCTATGATACACTTTGGACATTAAAAAAAAGGTCATCTAAGCCACATGTGGCCATAAATAAAAGGCCACTTTGCTATTGCACACAGACTTTCCTCAAGATATTATATCATTTTTCTGGAGTCTCCTAATGTGAGACTGCAAGCAATTTTTTTCAGCAACTGAAAAAAATCGGCAGCCAGAAGGCTTCTCCCCTGGCATGGCCCACAGTAGACATCATAACTACCTCTCAACACTGGTTCCCTTCCTGCCTTCAGGTGCTAGCTAGATTGCTAATATTGCAGATACCACCCACCAAGCTTGGGCTCCCTGTACATTTTAACCAAACACTGATAAACTGGCAAGGACAATTCCCTCCAGTGCACCAAGTTTTGAAACTGTCATAAATTCTAAAACGGTTCTCCATGCAGCTTGAAACAATGATCCCTTACATCTGTGTAGTTAAATTCAGAGGACAACATTCTTCATTTGCCATATGGCACAGCTATTCAATAGCTATAGACATGCACTCATTGTATTCTGTCTCTGTTAAGGCAAGTAAATTATCTGTGACAGTAAAATACATGCCCAGGTAAGGAAAATACTTGTGTAAGTACAGAAAAGGTTGAAAGGAGATTATTTTAATAAATACATAGGAGAATGCCTTAGGTTTTCATCATGACAGTTGCTTTTTTTTTTTTTTTTATTCCTCAGTCATATATTAACTTTCTCAATGAACTCTTTGGAGGTGGCTTTCAACTCTGCTTCTGCAAATAAAAAACTATGTAACAGTGTATGTATGTAAAAAGCACTGATGCGGGATTTTGCAAGACTTGGACGTCAGGTCATAGTATAAATATCTTCTCCAGAATTCTCAGATAGCTCTGTGAAAAGTATATTGGAACAGATCTCATACTTTTACAAAAACATTCCTTACTCTCCTTACATAGGAAACATTACTGTTAATGGAGCAGTCATGCTGTGACGAGATTGCATGGAAGCAAGACTGGACAGCACCTTCTCATTAACATCCACAGTACGTATAGTTACTCCACAGCACGTCAAAGAATTGGAGAGAAAAATTAAAAAGATGTCACACAAGGCTGTGACTTGCAAAGCAAAAAGCCAAACATTGCCATGCACCTTTCACATTAGCACTTACCCAATAACTTGATGCTCAAAATACTGCAGCGTCCTTTGAAGAGTTTGCTGAATGGTCTGAGGCTACGGAGGAATAATACAGAAAAAAAATAAGAATAGGGAAGAATAGTACATTTAAATAGTAGATCATTTAACACAGTATTTTTCTCCGGCTTTACTCCTCCTCATCTTCTACCTGCCAGATTCCCATCGCAACAAGGGATATGAAATGTTATTAATTCCTTGAATGTTCCTTCACCATTTTAATAGTAATGAATTTTATAATATGGCATAAATAATACTGCTTATATGACTAGTTGTATATATCAAAAGAGCTGCTTCACTATTAGGTCTCAAAAACTATCACCCACCATTTATCTCATTAATTTAAAATAATTATTTTTTTTTAACTCTGCAAGAAAAAGCCATTATTTTCTGATGAAGTTATTACCAGGAAAAAGCATTGTGGTTTTAAACTTTGTAAGCTCCCTAGAGCTTTTTATACTAAAGAATATTACAAAGGCACAATTTATTTTGGCATACTTTCCTGACAAGCTGTGACTCTCCAGTCATCTTTTAAATTATCAGGAAACTCAAGTCCATCAAAAGAAAATCATGACATGCTTTGAGCGTTTCTATGCTGTTTCATTTTAACAGGTATTCTCCAAATTACATATGTGCATATGTGTGTGTTTATTTGCATTACTGTTACTACTAAAGTGCTCACAAAAATACATACGTACATTTACATGTTTATTTACCATAGTACAACCGCTGCTGAGGCTATTATTATTACTTTTAATTGATTCATAGAGATATTTAGGTAAATAACGCATAAGTGAAGTCCATGTCATTCTCTTTTGAATTTTCCAAGTTATTTATGCCAAAACATCATTCCTTCAAAATCACTAGTTTGTACTAAGCCTGAGGTTTATTATCTCTCCACTTTTTTCTGGTGATAGAGTTCAGACAAAGGTACACAATTGGGATTTCTAAGCCTTCCTTCTCTGTCAGAGCCACACAGGCATGTTTTTATCAGATTCACAGCAGCAGACACTCATATTTTAGAGATATTCGGTATTTGCCTACCTTTTGGAAAGGACATCTAATTGTTTTGGAAAGTAATAGCTGAAATGCTGCTTAATTAGAAGAACTAAATTTTAAAACTGCTATCGTCTTTGAAAGCCTCAGATTTTGCTTAATGCAGCACAGATTCAGCAGTTTAAGAGATGAGCTTTCTACCCTCTCTTACTCCTGAGTTTGCATATGGAGGAGTTTGTTTTAATGACAGCAGGAATGAAAAAAAACATAAACCATGCTGGACTAGGTTTGTACAATCATTAAAAAAAAAATTAATACCAATCTATAAGAACACATCTACCCTTTTGAATTCAAATAGGTAGAAGTGCATGCCCTTAACAAGTGCGTAAGAAAGATAGGGATAGACTTTTTAGTAGGGCTTGTAAAAAAGGGTAGATTCAGACTAGACATAAGGAAAAAATTTTTTACAATGAGGGTAATGAAACACTGGTACGGGTTGCCTAGAGAGGTGGTAGTTTCACCATCCTTGCAAACATTCAAGGACAGGTTGGACAAGGCTATGCAACATGATCTAGATGAAGATATCCCTGCTCACTGCAGGAGAGTTAGACTAGATGACCTTTAAAGGTCCCTTCCAGCCCAAACTGTTCTATGATACTATGAACAAAAATAAGCTCAAATAGATGTACACAATGAAAGACGGGGGAAAGGGGGGTGTTAATTCTGCATCACACAATTACTTGTCTTCTCTGTGGGAGCTAAGTTTCCTATGCATTAAAAGATAAATATTCTCTTTCAAAATACAACAGAAGCATTATATGAATCAAATCACCACATATCAAAAAAAGTATCCCCTTCTCCAGGCTGTTCTCAATGATGTCCAATGATGGGACAAGGGGCAATGGCTACACGTTGGAATATAAGAGGTTCCAAAGAAACACAAGGAAGAATTTCTTCACTGTTCAGGTGAAGGAACACTGAAACAGGTTGTCCAGATGGGTTGTGGAGTCTCCTTCTCTGGAGACATTCAAAACCCACCTGGATGAGTTCTTGTTTTATTAAGTATAATTAAGTACAAAAAAAAAATAGGATTTACTGGTCATAAACAGAGGTCTGTGTGATATGTTCACAGCCAGTATGAAAACTGACCTGAGGAGTCACAAAGGGTTTCTTCATTTCTGAGGAGCATTATTACAGTATGTTACTGTGCATGGATAAAAAGCCACTGCACTCACCTTCACACTTTGCTGCATTTTATCACTCTGAATGATGTTTTGCTAAAGATGTAATGGTGTAACTATGGTCATGACCACACAAAACAGAGAGAAGAGATATGATTTCTGCTTATAGTCCCCTTATAGTCTGGTGTACGGCTTCTTCCATTACTGACTATACATTGCCCATGAGAGAGGGAGTGCACAGGAAAATATTTCCACCTCTTTTCTGTATCTAGTGGCAAGATTAGATGAAGGCAACATAGCTATTTTTTTCCTAGTAGCATGAAACATCATGCAAGAAGCATAGTTCTGCCATTCAGGGAAATAAAAGAGCCTATAACAATACACCTCCTAAGTCTGTGTCAGGGAGGTACCCAGTGGCGCTTATTTACTGGAGAAGTTTGAAAGCTTCACGACCACTTAAAATGCAAGATTTAATATAAATGTAAAACAGCAACTATTACCTAAACCAATAAGTGTTAGCAATTCATTTTGATTATAATGATTTACTAATATTTGGTATGAATTACAAAGGAATAGTCACATCAGCTCATGTTTCTAAGGGCAAATCAAATCAAGACATGACAGTATTGCTATTGTTAACTGCAAATTAATCCATGAATTCCCATTGCAGATAATACCCAAGCTCCAACTGTAATGATGATATATAAGGTAGAATGGAACACTGAAGATACTCAGATCAATATTTTGCGTGCCAGAGGTTATAGACTTCCCTGAATTAATTCAACATCACTTGTGCCCAGACCTATTGCCCTTCTAGTGGATTTTGTGTTGAGTGAAATCCCCCATGAGTACCAAGGCCTGCTATTTGAAGCTCCATCCAGCTATCTAAAGGCCTCCCCTGCTTCCACTTCTTGACCAATCAATATGTAGCAGACGTACCACCACACTACCCCTGCTCATCTCTCCTGCTCCTGACCTTCATGCTCTTGGCCAGCTTGCTCTGTTCAAAGGGACCTGCTCACTTATTGCTGACACTTCTTTGTGTAGAGTGCAGCCCATCCTTCCTGAAGAGCCTGAGTCCATCTTCTGAAGCACTCCCATCTTGAGAGACACTCCATACAAAGGATGTCTGCAATCCGATAGGAGGTCTGAGCTCAGTGGCAGCATGGAGATGTCTAATGCCACCCGTTCGCTCCCCATGCTGCCTGCCTGTGGTCACGGGCACTTGAGATGGGCTCCCAGTAGAGCTGCCTTCCATGAGATGAGTGTAAGAGCCTCTCCTGTTTTGTTGCTCCTTTGATAATCCTTCACTGCTCTCCCTTCTCTTCAGAGAATAAAACTCCTTCCCTGACAAGCATAATTTAAAGCATTCTTCACAAGTTTATGAAGCTTGCTAGCAGAGACACCCTCAGCTCACTTTTCTAGATAAATACCAGTCTTGGTAACCACTCCTTGCTCCTCAGAGAGCGTCCCATGCCCCTGGAGACCAAAGCGCTGACAGCAACACCAGCCACACAGGTGGGGACTGCCTTACTAGATGTAGCTGCTCCAACCAGAGCCTTCCTCCCTCGCCAGGACTTGAGGAGACACTAGCTGGGCACCCACACCCTTTGTCCTTGCAATCAAAGCCATGTGGTCTCCTCCTGATATACTCAAGGTCTCCCCTGTTTGTATCAATGGCTGCCCACATGGATGAGCAGCAACGGTCATAGTCCAAGAGACAAACAAGCCTTGGCAGCCTCTTTGCAACACTATGTCCAAGGTCTTGGCAAGCTGCAAAGCTCCTGAGGCAGTAAGGCAGATGAGTGCCTCCTCAGGAAAGAGTTTTTGGATCCTCTAATGGTTGAGGCTCAGCTGGCTTCAATTCCTCATCCCAAAGGAGGTCATCTCTCCCATCTTTCCACGGCACTCTACCTGCTCTGTAATTACTGAACCACAGGTAGAAAACGGCCTTAGTTGTGTTGTCATAACTCCAGGCTCCTTGATCTCAGGAGTTTCCATCCTTGACTCTCAAGGGTTATCTCTCTTTTCCCTCTTTCCTCTCAACATGAGGCTCATGTTCTTAGCTCTGCAGGGCCTCTGGAATGAGCTGTCCATCCTCCCTGAAGCACACAGCCTGCTCGCTGTCTGCTCCAGCAATTCCACTTGGCACCTCAGTGCTATAACCAGAGCATGCTGCTGGTGCAGACCGGGAGGCAGCAAAGCTGACAGTGGCATCTCCGCCATGGCAGCCGCCATGACTCTCCCAGCTGTCACTCTGCAGCATGCACTCCTAGAGAAATCTGCCCTTCGTGCTACATTTCACCCTGCTCTCCTGTGGTGTGAAAATGGTGTAAGACCTGAAGCTGAGGAGTAACAGCTCTTCAAGGTCAATTTTATGACTAACTGGACAAAAACTTTATGAAGATATTTGTCTAAATGAACCTGAAGTATTCCAGGTTTTCTAACTCAGGCAACTTTCTTTGAAAAACAAAAAATATGTAGCTGAAATATTTTGTACCTTTTGTTTTCTTTATTTGAGTTCAATTTTCTCTTAACTTCATTGCCTTCAGTTTTGGAGACAAACAGGAGAGGACTCCCACTTTAATTGCATCCTTGTTAAGAATATCTTCCCCAAGGCAATCAAACTTTCAAGCCTTTTCAGATGACAGAGATTGTAGCCTATTCCCTAGTCATTCTCTGTTGCCTCTGAAATGTCTTTCATTTGATTGCAACACCTTTCAAAATGAATGGTAGGGCTCTTCTGCCCAACTGTAGGCACCCAAAGTGATTAATTTCATCCTACAGTTGGCATCTAATATGCACCTGAGGACTCAGTCTTTAGAAATACCTGTCTCTTTCCTTCATCTAGAAAAGATGTTGAGTTACTGAGTTAGACTTAAACATCTTTTAAATGTTTAAGTATAGACAAACCCCACTCTGAGATGACACAACTGCACACAATATCCCAGAGGACAGTCTAAGTTTACATAAATGCAGTTTCATATTTCATCCCATTCTTTTTGCCTCCTAAGATAATCAGAATTAGAGAAGAAAGGGACTGTATGGAACAGGGTGGTCTGAGCCAAGGGAGTAGCCAGGTGCAGAGACAGCTTCTCCTTAACCCTAAGAAGGCTTCAAAGATTTTTCCCGGTAGAAGCGAAGTGGTTCCTAGCTGAGCTTCAGAAGTGCTTCAGCAGTCATGCTTTTAAAAACTGAAGAGCTTAAAATTTTAAACATGAAGCACTGAAGAGCATAACAGGCTCAGCTAGAAATCACTTTGCTTCTATCAGAATGTCTTTGAGGAAGTCTGTTGAGTCAGGAGCCTCCTCCAGACTCCTGTGCCCTGGGGAGCTGCAAAGTCCTTCCTGGAGGTATACACATTTTTTTCTATGGGAGAGAGAGGCAAGCTACCACAAACCCCAGCCAAAACAGCACTTTGATGCTCAAAGTTCTACATGCTTCAAACTTGTAGTATTCAATCACTAACTCAGTAGATGTGTAAGACTTTAATTGCTGGCTTCACTGCTGGTGATCATTTATTAACAAAAACATTTCTTTTTTTCATATTTGATATTTAATCTCATTTTCACAACCAGTCTGGGTTTTTTTTAAATATTTGTAATATTTACCCCATGATTATGAAAGCAGTGGAAAACTTTTCTTTCCCTCTCCTAGTCACCAAAATATTGATGTTAAAGTGACTGTAAACAACAAATCAAGGCTCCAGCTAAAGAAAAATACTTATCAACATTCCCAAATACCAGAAGTGGGGAGATAAGCATTGAAAATTGCTGCAACTAGGGGAAAAACAGAACTGAAAAAGAAAACGAGAAGTCCTTTGACATCTGGCAATTTTATGATAATGCAGAAAGGAGAAGGCTCCCTAGCAGGTCCTTGCAGGCCCTGCACAGCCAGGATCCCTCCCTATCCCCTTCCCAATAGCTGAAGAATGGAATGAAAGGGCACAGTCAACAGAAATGGAGAAGCAGAATCCCAATATGCTCAATTATTTGAAAATTTTTTAGGAAAAAAAAAATCTTTGGGCATTTAATAGTGCTTTTGATAATAGAATCAGGAAAAAAAAATACACTGTTACCTTCTAGCTTCCAAGCCTTTAGGGAGCACTCATTTATTTCTTGTACAAGCTAAAATGCATTTTTCCTTCATTATAACCAGCTTCCTGATTCCAGAAGTCTGTGCTTTCCGTAAAAGCATCAACTGCTTGCAGATCTCCGTGACTAGCACCAGATTTGGTATTAATAGAGGAAGACGAAGAATCCCCAGGAGGGTACTGTTGCCTCCAGGACTGGGAGGCAAAACAAGCTCCCTTACACAACCTCACGATGATCCAGACAGGAGACGGAGAGGGTGCAACGCCTGAGCTCAGTACCACCCAGCATCTAAACCTGAGACCATTCTGCTCCTTGGTTCATGCAAACTGATCTACTTTTCACAAATACTTGTGCACATAAGACAAAATGCCTTAGTTTAATAAATAACACTAAGAATTTTACCCCAAATTATTTCATGGTAGCAACAATGCAAACACTGAAGAAATAAAGCAGAGCTAAATAATAATTAGAAATGTTAAATCCTACATCCCCAGCTGCCCTTCAACTAGAGGAATAACAAACATTATGGATGGAAATTGCCTATTAGATCACCTAGTCTAGCTACTTGACGGTGAAGGATAAATATTTCAGGGTGCTATCCATAATACTGGCTGGGATCACTTTATTCATCTCTGAAGTTCGGCCATGTCTGTAATGGACAGAAGACTTGTTCTGTGCTGCAGAAAGAATGTATTTGGTAAACAAGAATATACTAGATGATGTATCATTAATGCTACCTGTTCATCTTTTAATGCAACTCACATCTACTATGTAAAATCATCGGTGCTACTCTAGCAGACAGGTAGGAAATTAAAGGCTTTCCACGTCAGTCCTTCACCAGGATTTTCTTTTGCTGGGACAGAACAAACACAATTTCCTCAGAATAACTGGATGTAATCTCATATGCAAAACTGCAAAGGTGCTTATCCCTTTGAGACCTATAGATAAACCAGTGATTTTTTTTCTTCCTCATTTTGAAACTCAGATTGAGAGTTAGCAAGCAGACATATCTACAAAGAATTTAGGTATGAGGCAGAGTATTTTCCTTTACTCAAAATGTTTTGTAACAGCCTTTAACATCAGCACAGGAGATGTAAGGAAGGACAGGGCTTTTCTCAGGGTTAGTATTTTAAGTTTCACCAGGAGTACATGGGACTGCTGTGAAGTGGTAACTGTCTCAGCTCAAGTCGTTGCAAATAAAGAACATTCACCCTCATTTTGACGTAGCCATGACTGCACACTGCTACACAGGGGCATATATTCATAAACACAACATTCCCTTCTACTTTACACCACCTTTCTCTATTACTTGCATCTGCACACTTTGGCCGGAGGAAAGACAGAGAACAGCAAAACATTAGAGAAAGATTTTGTGGGATTAACCCTGGTGCTGTGACATTCTGGTCTGCCAGCCACGGGCTGAGGCCTGTCTGTGGGCAGACCCCCTACCCAGCGCAGATACACTCTCTGCTTCCAGCCAGCAGTCACACCTGTAATCTATGAATGTTTCCAAGACACTTTTCATCCCAAGCACTGTAAGGAAGTAAAAATTTCAACAGCCTGGGAATATATAAACATTAAGAAAGCAACTATTAATATGATTGCTCTAAGCACTAGATAACAAATACTCAAACCCACCGTAAAGAAAATTTCATCAAAGTCAATACAATGCTGTAGATCCTCTGGTGCAGCTAAACTGATTTTTTAATGCTTTATTTGCTGGGGCTGAAGTTCCCTTGCATGAGATGTGAAACTACCAAACAAGACAAACAAACAAAACCCACCATGGTGCTCACACTGATAATGTTTTCCACAGCTCTGTTCCACACTATGAAACAGCGGATTGCCTACAGATTGCTTGTGCATAAATAGCTTTTCTCTCTGTTAAAATGAAAGATACTGATCAAAAGTCTGATCAGATAGCCTGTCAGAATTAGAAATTACAAGTTTCTCATGGGATGTGCCTTTCTCCACTATTTTCAGATTCTTTTTCCTTCACAACCTCATTCCTAAGAAGAATGTTATTCACGTTACTTGCTCAGCCTGGGATATTAAGTGAATAAGTGCATCACATTGTTGATATGATTAGTATTTCTCATTCCCTTACTTCACTCAGAAAGATATGAAGACGTTATTTCCAACCACAGTAAAGCTAAGATACACGTAATGGGTTAATGTAAGTCATGAGGAGCTCAGAATACTTATGCAAAAGTGTTTCAAAATCTCTTGTTAAAACCAATTTGTTACCTCTCCTGCTAGTGGCAACAACTTGCTATTGCTACCAAAGATTCCTTGACAGTAAGTGGTAGAGGTTAATGATGGAGCCAGCTTCAATTTGAACTGCTGTATTGCAACTTCTCTGCCAAAATTCCACCTCCACTCACTGGAGGATTTGCTCACAATTAAGCAATCTCAAGTTACAGTAGTTCTGTGACATAAGTAGTAGCCTACACACTAGCCTAAACGACCACCTTTAGGTTCACTTTTCTCCTACCATCAGGAAAAAGGCTGCATTCAAAAAGACTACTCTTAAATTCAAACTATTTGGCAACAGCCAGCAGCAGCTTCTGAATTTAAATTAAAAAAAAAATAGTCTTACTTTAATGTATCTTCAACTGCATCTTTAAAGAAAAGCAGGAATAATTCTGAATGAGTGGAAAAGTATATCAGAAGCGATTTTCACTTAATAATATTTATAGTTCAAGAGATGCATTACATAGGCCGTTCAGAAAATAAAACCAAATTGAAATGTAAGTCATTTTAATGCTGTGTCATGCTGTAATTCTCTTTCCAGAAAGATCAGTACAGCGCTTCAGGGTACAGACTCTCCTCTCAATGCATGCTCAGTCACTCTCAGCTCCTTGAGAGTAGTCCATGCCTCTTAGACAGAAGCACAGTATTTAACTTCTCAAATCTGTGACAAATTACTTTTTTTTCTGATTTTGATTCTATTTTCAGACTGGTATTGGATACAAGTCAAGATAAAACTGGAGCAAATGTGAAAATTGATGCAAGGAACTGGAATTCAGTTAGATACTAAATGGCATTTCTACAGAAGAAAACTTGTATCCACTAGTACCAGGATATCATTCACACATAGCAGAGCCCTTAGAGGCAGAAATTATTATGTTGTTAATGAATAGCATATAGTATCATCAGCTCTAGTTATAATTAATCACAATGTATGTCATTGTGGGTGTAAAATTCATCCTTTAAAATGGAACACAACAACAAATCTGGAATAACAAGAAAAATGTATCGTTAAATTTGTCTGTGATGTACACATAGTTATTGCAGTTGATTGCTTAAAAAGGTCAGAACTCAATGTCTCTACCAGATTCTCAGCATTTCATTGTTTATCTCCAAAAACGTGAACTCAGTCCAGTGAGAAAGGCACTTAACTAGTTTTGATAACAGCTGGATCTAGCTCAAAATTTCTGAAAGAGCAGGTAACCAAAGATTCTTTGCTGGTTGTTCAAATGAAGGAGGACAGAAGGGACATCTTTTCTCAGCTGGGAACATGATTTAGGAACATGTCAGAGTGGATAGGAGCTGCCTACACAACTATGGGCTGAGCTTTGGGGGCATATCACAGAGATGAGAGCTGTGAGAGGTCAGTCAGACATGGGGCAATAATCAAGGACCACTGCTGGCCTTGATCTCATGATACAGGAGTCACAAGAACCCAGCGTATGCAATGTCTGGCTTTATTGTACTAGCAGATAAATTTGGTCCCCCCATCATCTCCATACTCAGGTGCTGAATACCACCCTGGCTGGGCACAGTTCCCAGAACAGGATGTAGTGCCCGGCTGTGCCTGGCTGCTGGGAGAGCTTCAACCTTCCTGCTATCAATGCTCCTGCTTCCTCTGCAAAATGATACTCTGCAGGACAACAGGGCAGCAATTCAAAGTGGTTTAGTGTATGCACTTTAGTTTGTCAAGTGCAGCTGTGACAAAAAGCTGCCTCTGTTCTTGCATCACTGCTGCTCAGCCTCCCTGGTGCACCCCGCTTTCCTGACCTTTCCCAGCACATGCTCCTCACGAATGACAACAGTGTACACAGGAAGGTCTGCTCATCTTCCTCAGCATCACACACTTTCCTCCAAAATACGTATCTATTTTGGTGGAAGGTGAGCCCTATCATCCTCTGAGTTCTGGCTGTTAAAAAATACAAGTCTCGGGATAAGCAAGTTCCAGATGAACTGTGTTCATCCTTCAGCCATCCAGGCACGTCAGCCAAAGGTTTCTGAACCTACAGCAACATAAAATGACCCTGTGCTGACTGAGGAGCAGACCCTTACATCCTTTACAACCATTGCAGGAAAATCTCAAAAAAAAAAAAAAAGATAAAAGCTAGGAAATCACATTTGCTAGAAAGTGCTGGAAGCTGTTCTCCAGGAGCAAGCAGAATGGGATGGATCCAATACTGCAACAAAGGAAGGTTCAGTTGTTAACTTTTTCCTCACATTTCCACAAAAAATAGTTTTTGTGCAACATCACACTCAGCTAAACTTGAGACCAAGATTACAAGTGATACAAAATGCAGGAACTTATTTTCACTATATTTTAGTATAAAATATCTCAAATACTTCATTACTTCATTTCACTCTATGGAGTCTGTTTCCATTGACAGCACAGGTGTATTAGCTCATTTTCACACACCTTTGTGCTGCCACTCCTAAGACCTAGTCTGTTTGCACAGCCTTCTTACTGCTCTGCCCCATGGACAGAGGTCTTGCTCAGCTCCATTGTCCCTTGGATGCCTCTTCCTGCTCAGTTCAAGGCTCTCCACATCCCCAGAGTGGCTCTTGGTAGCCCTCGTTATAGCCACACCGAAACATCACCCCAGAGATCTCTCTGCAAGCCACAGTAACATAAACACACTCACAGAATTTTTCCTCAGTGAAAACACAAAAAAATATTTAACTCAGTATTTCAATCCTAGCCATAGCTGAAGGAAAGCACAAAATGAAGGGTAAGCACAAACATCAGGAACCTGTAGCACCCTTTAACTTTGAAAGTGCTCAGCTCTGGAGTGGGGAAAAATTGTTGCTGCATTCATGTTGGAAAGGGAAACATTAAGCCATTGCAGGCAATACATCAGTATATGCATTCACACATGCTCATATGTACATAAACGTATGTTTATATACTTAACACAGACCATGGAAAAAAGACACATCTACATCTATAGTAGAAGAATTAAAGCTTTTTGTTCAGAAAGAACACACGTCACTGCACTCTTCAGACTTGCCTTTTGATTTTACAAATAATGGAAATTAGTCCCATTTGAGACTAATTGTTAGGTTTGTTTGGGTTTTTTTTTACTTCTAAATAAAGTTGTTCCTCAGTTATATTAACAGATGTGCAAAAATAACCACATTCAAAGTGTTAGACGTATGGTAACGTGACTTTGGCATATATTCAGTGTAACACCACAGATCCTCAGTAAGAAAAGAATGAACCAAAATAACAATGCACCTGAACAGTGGTTTCTCAGAGTGAAAAATGAAAAGTCAGGGGACCTGATTCTTTTGTTATGCCAAGACTGTGACAACATGACTTTTTAGATTTAGATCTCATTGATTCAAGCCAAAATGTGCAAGATGGGAGTGAAGCTCTAGTTACAACGCCAAGATAAAAAGGGAAATGTTAAGCAATATGTATCAGATGTTAAAATTTAAAAAGAACAGTTTTGCAGCAATAAGGGCTGCTATAATTATCTCCCAAGGAAACCATGGAAGCTGTTGTTTGGGACATCAAAACCAGGCTGGATGACATTTTTGCATTCTTAAATGAAATTCCTCTGAGAGCAGGAAGGAAGGAGGATGATAAGATCTATGAAAGTTTTCCTCATCTCTTAATGCAAAGAATACGTTTATTTTGAAAATAAATTCAACACTGTTTCGAAGCTGTAAAACAGTAATTGTCTTTTACAGCAACTCAGTATAGGAGGTAACAGTCAAAGCTGGGAAGACACCAATACTCGGGTTACCTAAAAATACATCACTGAGCTGCTTCCGAATACTTCAAATATTTTGGGTAACACATGCTCTAATTATACCATTGTGTTAGTATCAAATTTAATAGCTTTTTTTGTGCTGAAACAAGACAGGTCGCCTGAAACACCATCTATTAATATCAGCATTACAAAACCGCATTCCCAGTAGAGAAGGAAAAAATCTATGGGAAAGAAGTCTTCACTGAAACTGGACAACTATTAGCTATATAATGTCCTGTTAACTTCTCCCACAAAACAAGTAGGCTACACCTACCTAGCAAGTTCAAGAAACATCAAACAGAAAAGAGTATATTATAACAAAAGCAAACTGATAGATGATGGTGATGACACTTGTAATTTCCGAAGCATGCAAAAAAATGGTCCAAAGCCACAGCAGTGGATACAGCTGTCTTACAGATTAAGACTACTTGTTGCAATTCCTGTTTAATACTTTAAAACGTTATCTCAGAGACCAAGCACGTATTCAGTGACAGTTGAAACTTTATGAGGAAAATTTAGTGATGTGGGCACAGAAGTATTTATAGAAGCACAGCACAGATAACAGAAAGGCTGGAGAAGAACCTTCTGTTACATATGAATCTGCCAGAGCTCCTGAGCCATTCATTTCTGTCTTATAAAGCAGTACCAGTGTATGTATAGGTTCTACTGAAATTCACTTCTTATTTTAGCATATGCAATGCTTCATGGACTCTTAACTATGAGTGTAACTATCCAGATAACCGTAAGTCATGGATTTCAAACTACATTTTAAAGAAACTGATCTCTCTGGAATGTCAGCGCATCTGCGAGGCACAGGGAAATCTGTTGCTCAAAATATTTCTGAACACAGTCGTAACTTTTTTTTTTTACCTTGTTCAGTACAGAAAAGCCCTATAAATGGACGAAGTTCACATCTTCGGCATGAAGAACGTACATGCTATGCATCACATGGATATAACTTTTTATTTAAAAAATGTTGCCAGTGCCAGAGCCAGAGTGATGAGCACTTTAAGATTTTTAGGATTTTCTCTTCATTCAGAAAGAGACTCGGAGGAAATTACAAACCCGGCTAAAGCGACAGCTGCACCTATTTGCGCCTCCCGACCCGATCTCCAGCCCCGGGCTGCCGCGATCGACAGCCCACAGCCGGGGCGGGCACGGCGGGGCCGCGCGGGAGGAGGGCGCGGACACCGCCGCCCCCTGCCCGACGCAGACCCGACCCGGCGGAGCAGCCGCGAGGGCCGGCGCGGCGCGGGACACTCACCGCGGGGGCCGTCAGGCGGCGGATGCTCTCGCCCAGCGAGTCCAGGTTGACACGCCGGCGGCGTGGAGCGCGGCGCGCCCCGGCGCTGGCCGCGGCGGCGGCGGCGGCGGCGGCGAAGGTGTTGTCGGCGGAGCCGGGAGGGCTGCGGCTGCCGTTCCAGCAGAGGCGGGACAAGGGACACTCGCCCTCCTCCTCGGGGCTGGTCTCCGGGCAGTCCGAGCCCAGCGAGCTGAAGGACTCCGAGGAGATCTTGCGCCGGGACATGGTGCCGCGGAGCGGCGGCGGCGGCTCGGCTCAGCGCGGGGTGGCGGGCAGCCGCGGCGGGCAGCGCCGAGCCGCGCGGCAGCGGGGACAGCCGCCTCGCATGGCCGCGGGCGCCCCTGGGCTCCGCAGCCGCGCCGGGGCTCGCACAGCCCGCGCCCCTCGGCGCCCCTACCAGGCTCCGCGCTCGGCCGCGTCTGACCGAGGGAGCGCGGTGATGCGCCGCGCCGCGCCGGGAAGCTTTAAAGCGGCGGCGGCTGCCCTCCTCTGCCTCGGCCGCCCGCCCTCGCTCTCCCCTCCCCCGGCTCCCTCGCTGCTCCGCGGGAATCACGTGTTGTTTGGAGCCCTTTCCCCCTCCTCCTCCCCCTCCTCCTCCCGCCTCTCCCGCCCCGCTCGCCGCCTGTCACACTCAGACCCGCTCGCCGCGGCCCGCAGCCGCCGCCCGGCCCCGCTGCACCGCGGCTCGCCGGAGGGATGCCGCTGCCGCCCCGCGCGGCCCCCGGCGGCCGGCAGCAGCGGCGGGGCGGGCCGGCGGACACAGCAGGCGCGCAGCCCGCTCTGGTGCCGCTGCCGAGTGCCGGCGGGGCGCGCAGGATGCTCCGCTCGCCTCCGCGCGCGTTGGAGTCAGGCGAACGGGCGCGGGGTCCGAAGGAGCGCGATCCCGCCCGGTGCGGCCGTGCGGTGCTGGACAGCTCCCTGCGCCCGGCGGCGGTGGGGCGGCTGCGGCGAGGAAGGACGGTCCCCCTTCCCCTGCCAGTCCGATTACCGACAACCGAGTTTTCGGACTGGCATTGGGGAAGCCGAAACTTAGGAAATAAATCAGCTTTAAAAGATAGGAAGGCTGGGAGCTGCCCTCAGTTTTCAAAGACAGAAGTTCCTCTCATGTTCGTGAGAGAGCTGCTCCCGATAACATTGTGGGTCACATTCAAAAAAGAAAGGGAGAAATTAATTCATTCCCTGGTAGCGAAACCTATGCTGAAGCACTGCAGAAGTAGAAAGGAGGAGGGTGGAGGACACAAAGCAAGGAGCCTGGATGCAGGATGACACCCTTGACAATGCTAGCTCTCTCCTTCCCAGCTCTCCCTACCATGGCATTTTAAAGACACCTTGAGAGTTTCGTGGCAATTGTGATAACCTCACGGCAGAGAAGCGCCAAGGAAATGTGATCAAAGCTAGAGTGTTTCTTCTTACCATCAAGGAAGACAACCTGTCATTACCTTTGTTCAAACAAAACTTACTTTAAAAGGCAACGATTTTAAGGTTTGTTTTTTTACTCTACCTTTCCCCTGTGTTATTACATATATTTTACAGAGTTATCCTGTTAAATATCTGAGTGCAGTTCTAAGCAAGAACCTACTGGAGAGACTGGCAAGATTTCCACAGGGGTGAAGGAGCTTTTGAGCATGGCCCTAGACAGCACAAAGTGTGTGTCTGTGTTCAGAAGGAGCACAGGTCTGTGGCTGAGCATGCTGCTTTTAACTAGGGCACAACAGCCCTTGCCAGGGCATTGCTTTCACTGTCTTTGTCCCTGTTTCTCTTGACTCACCCAGTTCATATTTATTTTCCTATAGAAAATTCCTTATTTTCTTAAGGAAATCAAGGGGGAAAAAAACTCCACAAACTTACAGAGTAAAAGAAAGAATTAATCTCCTTTTGTCTTGCTATACAAGACAACCTGTGGCTTGAAAGGAGGTGTAAGAAAGCCAGAGCAGTCCATACGACCTTCTATTGCCTTATTAAATGTTACATTTGGCATGCAGAGGCTTTGTTTTTGCAGTCCTGGTGATGCCCTCAGCAGCACTAGAAGAGAAGTCAGACGTGACTTCACCTGAAAGTTAGTTCACATATGAAGCTCCAGAGCTCTTCTCTGTCTTTCCTTCCTTAAGGAATGACAATTTTCATTAGTACCTGCGTGCAGAGAGGCAACATAGTTACTCTGCATTTTCCTTCTTTCCTCTAAAGAAATCCTCATTGTCGTGGTTTTGCCCAGCCAGCAATAAAGCACCATAACAGTCCCTTGCTCACTGCCCTCCATCCACCTCCACCCTCCTTAGGACAGTGGAGGCCCCAGCAAGATGGGAGGAAGAAAAGATAACCAAGGATGTTGTGGATTGAGACAAGGACAGGGAGGGCTCACTGCCAATTACGATCCTGGGCCAAACGGACTCCAGTATTCGACTTAGACAGGAAAGTAGCAAAGTTTATTCTACTGACTACAAGAAATAAAATAGAATAAAAAGCAAAAAGAGAATAGGATGATTGAGAAAATTACAACCAGCACTTTAAGATCTCCCTCCCCCATCCCTCCTTTCTTCCCTGGCCCAGCTCACTGCTCCCGATATCTCTACCTCCTCCCTACCCAACGGCTCAGGAGGGCAGGGAATGGGAGATGTGGTCAGTCTCTCACAGCTGGGCTCTGCCACTTCTCTCTTCTCAGATGAGGACGACTCCTGGCATTCTTCCCCTGCTCCGATAAGCCGTCTCTCCCACAGGACACAGTCCTTAAGGAACTTCTCTGGTGTGGATTCTTCCCCACAGCTACAGCTTTTCTGAATATGGGGTCTTTCACATGTGACAGGGCCTCCTCTGGCCATAATCCTTGCCCCTGATGAAGTCTTTAGTGAAGTGAGTCACTGACACTGATGTGGGGTCTTTAAAAAAATGCAAACAAATCTCAGCTTCACCAGTCCTCTCCACAGGATGCAGGGGAGTCTCTGCTGCAGTACACCCTCTCCTCTCTTCCTTCACTGACCTTGGAGTCCACATGGTTGCTTTTCTCTCTCCTCTAACTCCTTGCACCACCGCCAGCCAGAAAAGAAGAAACAGAAGAAGAAAGGAACAGGAAGAAGCCTGCTCTTCCAGCTTCTTCTTAAAAAGTGATCGGGGAGGTGTCTAATTGGCTCAGCTCCAGAGGTGTCTGGCTCAGAGGTGAGGAGAATTTCAAGCAACTTCTTACAGGAGTCATCTCTACAGCCCCTTCCCCATTACCAGAAACAGCTTCATGTCAAACCATGACACTCATGTTAGCAGATTCTTTGAGACCTCTGCCTGCTCCCCTGCAATTGAGGGATTCAGAGCTTAAGGGGCCTGGAAGGTGTCCTTTGGTGCTAAACACTATCCCTAGTGCTGGAAACTCTGTGTTAAGGTGTAAACCTTCTTTACATATTTCAGTTTCCGTCAAACTTCCTTCCTTCTCATAGAAGTAAACTTCCACTGGTTTCCTAGCTGACATAGTAACAGTGACAACTGGGTAAGAGCCACATAGTTTAGCATTGAGAATGCAAGTACATATTTATAAGTCTAAACTGCCAAAATACTGAAGTGTCAACTAGTTCCATGTGCAGTACTTCAGCTGTAGGGTAAGCAACTTGCTTGTGGGCACATTTGCATTTTATTCAGCGCTAGGGAAAAACGGCTTCAAGATGACAAAACTGGGGCTTTTTAAGTCTTCAGTTTCCTCTTAAAGTTTACAGTAGTGCTTCCAATGGAACTTGTCATTAGCATTCAACAGCACTCTTGAGTTATCCTTCCAATATTAAAAATTGCATTCTTCATACCTCTCATGCTTTATTCCTTTTACGTCTGTAATGTGTTGACCCTGAAACGGGAAGGGAAATTCTTTGCTTCAATGACTCTTCCTGAGGTCAGGGTTATTGTAACTGAATACACTCATATATTGAGTCAATTCTTCTCAAGAATGTGAAAGACAAACTTGTGCAAGCAAACCTGATACCTGCCTGGTCCAGTTACAAAGATGTCAGTAGCCTGCATGCTGCAAATCTGTTTGGGATTCATGATATAAAGTGTACAGGGGCACTAGCTGGAAAAGTACGAAACACTATGACAAGATGTCTTGAACTAAATAGAAATGGACAGCAGAAGACCTAAGATGATGCAGGTCCTGGAGGTGAGTCTGGAGAGGCAACAAGTCATTCAGTCCCTGATTAACTATTTTCATTTTATTCCTCCTGATCCAGATGCAACCTTGGTAAAACCTAAATACCACAGAGGGTTGTTTCATCTGACAGTCAAATGCCTTTGACAGCACATGGACAGTTAGAGCACATCACAGAACAAATGTTCTTTTTTATACATGTCTCATCAGCCTAGATTCGGAGTTGGCACATTATTGGGCAAGTGGCAGAAGTGTCTGTGAGATGTATAAGGTTCACCAAGATAGTGCCTATGTAACTTCTATCACACTACAACAGAGTGCAGTGCATGTGACCCACTATTGCAGATAGTTCAGAGAAAAAGATGAATATTTTTAATTATTTTGCAATCTCCAATACATAATGGCCCTACTAGAAAAAGTAATTTTGAAATGGAGAAATGTAAATTTGGTCTGTTTTCAAATTCTTGTCTTTGTTCTAGTAAGCAAAACTCACAATACCGAGTTCAGCCCTGACAAAAAAAAAAAGCATGGTCTTTAATTTCTATTAATTACAATGTATTCTTTATTGCTGTTTATTCATTATTTTCATCTATTTGTTGTTAACTATGCATTTCTCATCAGGCTGGAGTTTTGATGTTATTATTTTCATTTACAAATGTTGTTTTTCTGCAGTTCACAGAGCCTTGGAAGATCGAAATAACAAAAACAACTTCATCATAGTGCTTTGCATTGTCCTGTCTGCATTTGTTGAGAAAAGGTTAGTCGCAGAGCTGCCAGGAGAAACTATTTGAATTAACCCCACTTAGGGGATATATCATTTCACCTGTTACATTATATGGCTTTTTATAATGATCTTTTTATAGTACTGCTGAACCTATAAGTACTTAATTTTCCTTTAATAGAAAAGATTGTTGTCCCGGGATCAATATCTCCCACAGAGAAAGTAAACATCTGTTTTGCAAAGCATTTCTAAAGCAGCAGGAGACCATTATCCTGTGACAACATTCTATTGCAATTACTTTATTGCAGTCAGGCAAAATGAGTGATGTGTAGCAAATTTATTCTTTTTTCACATTCTGCCAAACCATCCTGTTCTTCATCCAATGACTTCCATCTGGAGTATTGCCTGGAAGGATGGCTGGGGCATTCTGCCATTTGTCATTAATGATCTGTTGAATTACAATTGGCTTAAAGAACAGATCAATTTTATGTTTCAACTACCCAGAAATAAAGTTTACGTGCGAGATAGAGCAGATTCGCATTGGCCAAAGCTGATGTTCCAGTAATGAGGTTGTGTCTGAGTCTATCGTGTTGCAGAGTGTATTACTGTAGGAGTACTGAATCCATTTTGCCCTGTGAGATGAGATCTTGCATAATGAAGGCAACAGAATCTGGGTCTTAATGCTCATGAAATGCCTTTAAACTGTGACCCTCAGCACACTTTAAGGAGTTTTGTTCTTATGTATAAGAAAAGCAAAGCACTGGTGACTGATATGTTGAGTCTCACACTACATAGCAGATCAATAGCAGAATCAGGAATTCCTTGTTGCCTAGTCTAACTTCAAGACAACTTTATTCAGAATCAATTGGCTTGAAACGTGAATGGCCAGTATCAGATTCATTCATAATTTCAGGGATGTCACTGTACTGGCTTGCCAAAGAAGGATCAAAGCAAGAGGTCGGGGCTGTGGAAGGTGATATGTTACATTGACATCAACACTATTTCAGAAAGGAAAAAAACTGTTAGAAGAAGCTGCTGAGGGAGTGAACCAAACAAAAAAAAAGAAAAAAACCCAACACCTGAACAAATAACAGTGCATTGACTCAGATGATTAGTTCAAACTGCATTTACAAATCTCAGGAAGGACTTCTGACAGCATGCAGCTTCAACTAATTGTCTAGAAGGAACACACAGCTGGCTAAATGTTCAGGCTTAAAAATTTATAAATTGTAACAGAAAATAATATAGCACAGCACTCAAAACCTTATATTTCCACTTGGCTTGTACAAGGAGACAGATTTACTGAATTCAACACCAGGTCAGTTAAATTGAACCTTTTCTTGAGCAGCCCTTCTTCGGCATCCTGAGTACTTTACCCTGAGGACAGCAGGTAACAGAGGCACCATGAGTTCTGCCTTACAGTTACCTATAAACTCCATCTGAACTTACGTCCTGAGAAAATTGGAGTAGTAGGTTTTTACCAGGTTTTTACCAGCTTTGTACCTGAGTTGATGAAGCCAAAGCAAGCAGTAGTGTATAGCGTCTGGGAGATGACCAGCTTGCGGTAGAGCTTGTACAAGAAGGGCTTTCTTGACTAGCTCATCCAGGACCTGGCTGGGGGCATGACAGCAGGTTCTACCAAAGATGGCCAAGGCAGTGTACATAGTATATAGTACATAGTGTATATTCTTTGGTGTCATCTGAGCAAGCTGGTCCTTTCCACAAATGCTACATTTTTGTTACAGTTCATCTCTTCAAAACTGACACCTTTTATAAGATGTTTTCCATTTTAAAAATTAAAAAATGTAAACCATTGTCATTCATTTACCAGCTGGCCTAAGATGAACTCACACTGGCATCTTGTCTGATTAGAGTAACTTTTCCTTTTTTATCTTAATGACAGGATATCACACAATATTTTACCCAGATATGTTTAAATGTGAGGTCTCGTATAACAAGTGGGAACATTTTCTCTTGGAAGAAACAGAAATATCTACCTACAGGATATTGCTCACTGAACAGAGTCAGCCAAAATGTTGTCCAAATGAAAGATCCTATTGAGCTCCTAGATAAAATCTATTGTAATAAAATCTGCTCTGTTTCACCCAGAGATGCAAATGAGCCCATTGCAAAAGCAATTTCTGCAAGGATGAAAATGTAATGTACATTTTACAATGTACATTGCAACGCTGGTCCAACTGTCCAAGCCTCTTTCACTAGATGTATCTTCAAAGTGAACTTCAGTCCATCTCTGCTTTGTGGTGCTTAGCAGTTTTAAGTACTTAGTAGTGTTCAGAAACCTTTCCAGATGTTTAACAATCTAACCAGCTGATTATGTGGCTACTTGTGGAAAAAGAATCCTGATATTCTAGTGAAACTCTTAGAAGAGTTGCAAAGTATGGTAACTCAACTTTTAGTATCAGTTCAGATACACTTTCCTGACTTTTCTTTCCATTCTTCTCTTGTGTCTTCAGTCCTTGAAAACTTAATTGCTCTTTTTACCTCATTTTTCATTTGGATCCTTAGAACAAGGCTGCAGGTAAATACCAAGGTAAATTATTTTCCTGTCATTTAGTTCCTGTCACTTTGTTTTGGTGAAGGAACAGAACTTTCAGATAGGAGCATTCATGTTACTCAGAGCACCGTCACTCTTGCTGATGTTACTTAGCATCAGGATACCACAATTTCATATTCCAAGGTTTCTTGTGCTCTTTGCAAAACAGATCAGATGGCCCCAGAGGAATATTTTTATGCAGAGAGTATTGTGAATACTAATGGGAAAGCAGGGCACTGAAACTGTTTAAATATATTTTATAATGGCAACACAACTGGCAACAAATATATATATACATACAATTTCAGCTTCAGGATTTGACTTGAACCTATCTAAAATGTTCTGTTGGCAGGAGGGAAGAAGGGAAAGAGACAAACAAAAAAAAAGAAAATATAGGTAAAAAAACCTAATCCTTTTCTCTATGAAAAATTTCTGATTCTCAAGTCCTCTTTCATGTCAAGGTATATTATGCAACAATCTCAGATGAAGGTAGGTTACTGTGATGGATCACACATCTAGAGGTAGTTGCAATGTGTTTGCCATAACATCAATATTTCACTTTTGTGGCATGTTTCATTCCAAACTTTTCAAGGCGATTTGCAAGCAATTACAGAACAAGTGTCTGTAATGTGAGTAATCTTGAACAAACTACCACCATTTCACAGTGGATTTCAAAGCATTTGGGGCTAAATCCAGCAGTTTTTTCTCTCTATGGCTGGAGTGCTCAGCACCTTGAAGGATGTCCTCGGGACTTCTCTGAATCAAGTTCTGGGTGAATCAGTCTCAATATCCACAAGTAAGATACATGCTGCTATAATAGGAATTTAACTGCTTGTAGCAATGCAAAAATAAATTATAGCTCCCAACAGCATTTGTTGCTAAAGCAATAAAGTTTTTAAAACCTGGTCTCTTTAGATAAATAAAACAGATGTGCAAATTACTTTTACAGAACAGAATCATTAAGAGCCTGAAACAATGGAACAGAGTCTTAAGAAAATGGTATATAACATTTTGGAATTAAAGCCAAAGGGTAACCCAAAGTTTTGGAATGTTTCTCCTAAAAAGACAAGGAAAATCTTTAGCTGTCACTGCAGTTGTGCAAGCCAGGTCCTGGTTTGCAAAAGGAGTGAAGACTGCAGTTCAGGTAACTAGTAAATTTTTCTATAAAATCAGGTTTTCACTTCATTCTTAAATAAGATTCACCCAAAAGCTAAACCACAGAAGTGAAAGATTCGTTCTGTAAAGCAATGAGAATTGGATTCCAAAAAGGTGAAACTGATAATACAGTTGGTTTTAACTATTTTTAATACTAATCTGTGCACAATACAAAGCTTCTGTAAGGTATCATGCCCTGTTTTTACCACGAAGTGCAATGTATACCTGCTGTATCATCTCAAATTGACCACACAGTTTTTCCTTTTTGCACACAGTTTGCCTTCAAATGCTGTCATATTTTGCATCCACTGACAATGGTTTAATGCTTTGTGCAACTCATCATGGTGTAAAAAATGTTAAAAAGCAATTATTTTGATGATTGGGCACAAATGTAATGCAATGCAAATGCACTGCAGCAGAGAAAAAGCCAGTTAACCTTGAAAACATCCATGCTACTTCAAATGTTGAGCACTTCTCTAGATTTTGAGAAGCACCTTGAGCTCCCTGCAGATGAAAAATAGGGAAAAGTTCGTAGCATTGCAGTTAGATGAATAGCAGAAACTTATTTTTGCTTACCACAAAAGAATTAAAATAGCTTAATGGTGAAAAAAATTGAAAATGGAAGAGAAAAATGTGAAATCACATTAACACAAATTATAGAGAAATGATTACTGGTTTTTTTTCCATTTTATAAAAATCAAGAACCTTAGTTGTTTAAAACTGGTATAACCAACAAATTCCTAAAGAAAACTTTTTTTAAAGAGAAATCCAGGAATAAGCAATGGAAACACTATGCTACCTTCTGTGGTAGCTTCCCCTCCCTCCACTGCTGCTGGTAATTCTTAAATATTTTAAAATTCAGATTTTTTTGTTCTCTTTTTCTTTCCCATTCTCTCCTGTTCTGTTCTGTTCTGTTCCCCTTTATTTGTATAAAAAAGTCAACATATACCTCATTAAATATTGAAAACAGTAGCCTTTTGATTCAGCTAGACTTGCAGAGGTGCACAGATACATAAAATAGAAGCGAAAGCTCTTTTCTCCTATTAGTAAGGCAAGTGTACTTGTTATTATTAAGCAAAACAATTTCATTATAATTTGAACACTTGAGACATATCTGGAAAGAGAAAAATTTTCAGGGTAATTGGGTTTTAAATAGTGTGAAAGGTCTTGTGTCTCTGTAGAGTCTCTGGACTGAGCAAAGTTTCAGCTTTGGTAGAACAGAAATATAGGCGTTAGAGGTAGGCAGAGAGACAGGTTTGCTGTTACAAGGGGCAAATTAAAAATGGATAGGTAAAGGATTCAAATATAGATGTATGACTTATCAAAGGAGAAAGATCTGCCAATTAAAACTTCTCTATGTCTTCTTTGGATTTTACTGGAAGATTCCGATTTTACATGAAACAAGAAGCCACTCCAAGAAAATCTCTACTTCCTGTAAACAGTCAATCATTTTATATGGGCCCAACTAGAAGCTAAGTAGCTCTTTATAATTCTACATTAAGAAATTTAGCAGTATAAAACTTAATTTTGCTAGCAAGTTCAAGGAATGAAAAGGGTCACAGTACATGTCAATCAACATCATCACTCTTACACTCTTCCTTAATTTTCTTTGATGTAAAAAGAGAATTTGATTTAGAAAGGACCATAAGATTTGTGTTCTTCATTTCTTTTTCTGAAATCTTTTGGGTTCCTTTACTGTTGATGAGAGACCAATGTGCATAATGCATGCATAAAACTCTTCCATTGAAGACAACACTATTAATAGAATTTTATTATTTTAGAGGACTAGAATTTATGAGGTTTGAGTGCCTTTTTTCTGGGTAGAAAAACAAAGATGACTAACAGAAAGAAAATCAATCTCTACTGGGAACAACTGAACCATAAACATGAAAGCAACAGGATTTTAAAAGGTGAGTTGATAAACATCTTAGTGCTATGGAGGTTTTGCATAATCTTGGTGGAAATGAGAAGAGCAACAAGCCACTATGTTTGCAAGAAAAAAGTCAAGGACATCAATATTCATCCTTAATCCTGGACAAGTGAGTAGGTGGGAAGAGACAATCCCACTCTCAAAATGTTAGGTAGCACCAGTACTCACCTCAGCATCACAGCCCAGGGCTGGGTATATGGTGTGGAGCCAGGTCACAGCAGGAGAGGTAGGAAGAAGGTTCCTGCCTTCCTGAGGCTCTTGCAGTGTGAGCCTGCCCTCTCTTATTTGGCACACTGATGAGAGCCCTCAGAAGAGAGGAAAAGGACAGAACAGGGCAAGATGAGGCCCATACTCACAGAGCTGAAAAACATACCTCCTCTAAGGAGAGAGCAGCTAAAACCTAGGTCCAGAGACATCTCCCAGAGGTTTCAGGAAGGCCAGGATGTAATGTCATCAGTCAGCTCAACAAAGGGCAAATGAAGAAGTATGCCCAAGCTACAGCAACTGTAAAAACACAAGAGTAAAAATGTAATGTTCTACAATGGAAAATATTGACATTATCAAGCAAACACACCAAGCAGCTTTTTCCCTGGAAGACATTTGCCTGTATACAGCACATTTAGTGTAACATACGAGACTCATTCAGGTTCTGAACAGTTTAAGGTTTTATTTTACAATGTCTATTTTCCATTCTTCCTCCTGGCTGTGAAGATAACCTTGAAACCTGACCAATACAGGAGTTCTGAGAATTATGAACTCCCCTGCTTCCCATTATGCCTACCAGCGTACCACCTTCAAAGTCTTAATAGTGTTTTAAGGACTTGCATTAATTATTTTATTGAAAAAAAATCATGAAATAAAATAAGAAAGGAATGGAAATCACTGCAGAGGAGACAGAAAGACAGAGAAGAGACATAGTAAGACAGAGAAGAGAAAAGAGAAACAACAACAACAAAAAAAGATAGACAGAGATAAACAGAGCAGTCCTTGGTGTGAGCATATTACCCGAAAACCACACATTACTACAACATAAGGGTCTGAGTCAATGAAAAGTAAAGATAAAACCTGAAATCCATAGTTTCATTTGTCCAAAAGTAAAAACCTGCAATGTAGACATTTGTCTTTCTACTAGTACCTACACTGCTTTTTACAGTCAATGCACATAAATAGACACTTCTAGGGGAGAGGGAGGGATCATTTCATCCTAAAATAGATGGCTACAAATAGGTCAAGTGAATTGCTTCTTGAAAATACCATTTTTCTCCATCAATTCAGAAAGGAACCTAGGGTGATTGTTTCGTTGTAAATACCTATACCATAGACAGTTGTAATTAGAAGAGATGATCCTACTCCCAACTACTATGAAAATACAAGATCCTTCTCTTCATCTTTATATGCATCCTTCATGAAGAGCTCCTCTGTAGATTCTTATTGCATCTCATGGACTGGATTTTGATCCCCTCTAACAAATAGATTGTATTAAGTATGTTTATTAGGTATTACAAAGTTATATTTACTGCAGTCAGCTACAAAATTAGAAGCTGAAAAATGAGTGTAATGCCTAAGAAGATGTTATAGATCAATGCAAATAGAACTACTCATGCCTCCGTAATCCACCTGTAATGAGTTTAGTATAAGCACTACAAATGCACAGAATTATTGTGGTCAGTATTGAGAGAGGATAAGATTTGGGGCACAATCCTGTTTAAAATCTGTATGTAAGTGAAAACAACTACATTTTGTGAGAATAACAAAAATATTTTGACCATTGGTAGATGTGGTATTTAAACAGTGACACTCAAATACAGAGGCTGATGAGCAGCACAAAAGGGAAGGCTGCTGGGGTGCTCCTGTGCTCAGATACAGTTTGTGTTTATCGAAGTGTTGGGTACTCAGACAGCAGCAGCCCTACAGTTGTCTAGTTCTAACAACTACTGAAGGAAAAATAGTATTGTCCAAATGTTGCCATTTGGTCATGACAACACTGATTCAAGGAGATCAGTGACTGATCTGAGGCTACTTTGTTGCTATATAATGGATGGTGGGAAGCAGTATCTCTGGAGGCAAACATCACCATCACCATTCAGGTTCGCCAGCCTGAGGACCACACAACTTGTTTTTGGAACATGAAGATACCAGAGCCAGCTACTGGGAGAAGCTTTTCTGCTGACTTCATGTGCTTTGAAAGGACACAGGCTCTTTTCTCTGGTGAAAAGTTGCTCTTGAGGAGTCTGAGACATCCCTGTCACGTTGCTACTGCTTTTCCTCGCAGCTACAGGAAAGGTGAGCAGGAGGATAGATAGTCACTAGGAGCTGCCCTCAGCCAGACTCCCACTGTGGTGCATGCACTGGGGACGTGAGGGACAGGTAGCTGAGGCTTGAATACCCCCTAGCCCTCTGACTTCCACCACAATCTGGCAAATCAAGTAATTCCTCAGTGTCTTGTGCTCTTCCTCCTCTCCAAGGCAGTTCCACAGAGCTCTCTGGAGTGGAGATGCTCTTTGCTAGGTTTTCCACTAAGTTGAGCAAGAGTCATTTACTCTTTTATCTTGGTGACACGGAGTATATAAACTAATATCAGGTAAGGACTCATACAAAGGACCAGCAGGCAAAGAAAGGGGAAAAGGGGTGCTCCTTTCCCTCTCTTCAGCACAGGTAGATACCAGCAGCTGAGCCAGGGTGCTGCATCAGGGAACAGCCCTTATCCTTGTCTCACAGTCATCTTCCTGCCAAGTATTTCTCCTCACACAAAAGAGCCCTTGTGAAGCCACAGAAAGAGAGAAGCAGCTAAATAAGGAAGACTTGGTTCTGCAACAGACAGTGAGAGCATGTGAATACTTACACTCAAGGGAAGGCAGGGTTTGTGAGCAAGAGGACAAAATCTGACTATGAGAGTATTTGGCTGCATGACAAATTGTATAAGATTAAATCAACTGAGATGTGTAGCAGGAGAAGGAGAAAAAGATAGTAAGACTCCCCAAGAATTCCTTTTCCTCGGGAGGAATGAAGAGTCTTTCCAAACCAGTGGCAGGGAAGAATCAAAAATAAAAACACAGCCACTGCTTGACAGCAATTCTTTTATTTCCACAGAGCTTCGAGGGAACTGGAAGGGGAAAATATATTTTCCTTATTTTTCTTCCTATCAGGATTTTTTTTAGGGTATCTATTGCTATTCCTGTCATTGTGACAGGTAAGGTTCCAAATAAAGGCTTTATTGCCTTGGTACTTTATTGTACCATCACACTTAGAATGACATAAGCACATGACACAAAGTCTTTTCTACTATAAAATCATTACATTTTGGACCAGCTCAGATATAAGCTTGATCAGAAATTTATCCAAACCAAAGATTGTCTTGGATTTGAATGGTCTTCTGGATCAGGCTCCATGTATATAAAATGGGGGGGAAAAAAACAATGCCAAAGATAAGTATGTTTACAAAAGGAAATCTCATCATGTGAGTGCTGTGAACATTGAGGCTGAGCAATGGGGTGATTTTGTGATATAACTGAAGAGTTACAAAGAAGCAAGAGATGGTAGAATAGAATCATAGAATCATAGAATGTCAGGGGCTGGAAACGACCTTTAGCGATCATCTAGTCCAACCCATCTGCAGAAGCTGGTCCGTCTAGATCAGGTTGCACAGGAATGTGTCCAGGTGGGTCTTGAAGACGTCCAAGGAAGGAGACTCCATACCCTCCCTGGGCAGCCTGTGCCAGGGCTCCCTCACCTGAACAGTAAAATAGTTTTGTCTTATGTTTAAACGGAACTTCTTATGTTCCAGCTTCATCCCATTACCCTTTGTCCTGCTGCTAGCTACAATGCTCCAACCTCCTGACATCCACTCTTTAGATATTTGTAAATATTAATGAGATCCCCCCTCGGTCTCCTCTTCTCCAGACTAAACAGCCCCAGTTCCTGCAGTCTTTTTCCTCATAACGAAGATGTTCCAGTCCCCTGATCATCTTGGTGGCCCTGTGCTGGACTCTCTCCAGAAGTTCTCTGTCCCTTTTGAGCTGAGGAGCCCAGAACTGGACACAGGACTCTAGATGAGGTACACATCACAGAATCAATTGTTCTATGAGTACATGATAGAAAACAGTGAAAAGCTCTCAGCTAAACAAGCCCAGCTGCCTCAGCCACTCTTCATCAGACTTGTTCTCTAATGCTAGGGCCAGACCTGCTTCCATGGTCATATCGGAGCCACCACATCTTCCTGTCGTTTGGCCGAGCTAGAGAGCTGCTGTAGTAATACCCAGTGAGAGTATAAAAGGTCATGGTCATGCAGCTATAATGCTGTAAGAAATTGAGAACTGGTCCCTACTAGGGAAGACCATCTTTAGTGTTGAGACATACCAAGGAGATCTGTCCTTTTTAGGATTCAGATGATAGCAGCTCATTGACTCCAGTCCTTTGGGCAAAGATGTCTCATCTTTCCGCAAGTGTCAGCTAGAGGCAATCTCTCTGTAACAGTAGGCCTGCTATTGTATAATGACAGTGTGTAGGGCAGGTCAAGCCCATTACATCTATATTAGAAAGAAGACAGATTGAGTTTTACACTGTAGGATTATGGTATAAAGAAAAAAACCCACCAAACCTCATTTTGCTAAGATTTGTAGGTGTTTTAAAGATGAAGAGTAATTTTTAACTTCATAAATTCCTGCAACAAACGTAGAAATTTGCCCTACTCAGTTGAGATTTCATGGAGAAAACAGGAGGTATTGTTCACGTGTGCCAAAATCCTGCTGGGTTTTCCCCCTTGCCTCAGTCAGGCAGATAACACATGTGCTGCTCTCCAAGAAATGCTCAGGTGTAGAATGATATCACTTTGGGCAGAAAAGTGATCCAAAGTGCAAGTGATGTCATGCTTGTGGGTCTCTATGGTGGGCAGAGATCTAACAGACCGTAATCGTAAAGAAAATGAGGATACTGTGTTGCTTGATGGCCTTTCTCGTTAGCAGTTCTACTCAGTATTGAATCACACATCCCCATCTGGCACATCACAAATTTCCATCATCTGTTTGTCTCTGGGTGAGCATCCCCTGCCTTTGCGACTGACAGAGTGCAGAATACCAACAATGAAACAAACACCTAAAACAGATTGATCTGGCTTCTGCCTGCAGCAGTTAAAAAAAAACAGCAGAGAGCTGTGAGCCCAGCAGCGCGCGATGAATCACAGTGAAACTCCCTGCCACCAGCAAGAGAGGCAATTTTTTTCCCCTTTGTGCTTGGCTGCTTTCTACACAGCAGCTTTCACCTGTTTCTGGTTTATTTTCACAGAATTACTAACAAAAAGCCAATCAGCCACCACCAGAAATCAGCATACTATACTGGCAATGAGTTAAGAAGGACAAATATACCAATATTGAGGGAGACATTAATACTGAGGGAGACATTGATACTGAGGCAGACATCCTGCAGCAGGCTGATGCCATGCTTTTGAGAAAGGGGATGCCAGGTGAAAGCAGAGCTCTTTCCCATGTGGTATATACAGCCAAGTATGAAAAGCCCTCAGGTACCTTTTAATGATTCACTGGCTTGCTCTAAACATTTAAAATGCCATTTGACAGAGTAGGAGACCAAATAAGGGCCAGCTGGCAGGTGGCCACCACCTCTCTGCAGGCTGGTTCAGCCCCACAGGCCACCACACACAAGCCACTCCTCATTCCATTTCTTCTGGTTTCAGTCTGTGCTGGGGGAATTCTTCTTCCCTGGTCCGAAATCGATGAAATGTTCTCCCCACTGTGGCTTTTCTTTCCAGCTATACACTTCTTCCTTCTCTTGTGTAGCTCCTCTTCATAGTCTGATCCTGACAGGCTCCTCTGTGCTCATTTTCTCTCCCCCTCACACCTGCCCTCTCTTTCTACCTCAGACTCCCCTTTCAGTGAGACACTGCCGCTGCCAGACCAAAATCCCGATGTCACTCCGCTCCCCTTGCATCACTTCTTCCCTACCTGCCAGGGCACAGAGGCTGGTGAGGGAGAGGAAGGAGGGCTCTGCCTGCCAAGGACCTCTGGGTGGGTGGAAATCCTCCCTGCCACCAGAAGTACTGACAATCTCTGTGAAACAAAGCAATGCCAGTGCTCTTCTGCTGCTAATGGCTTTGGCAAAGATCCCTTCAGGATACCTTCAGACAGAAAATGTGTTTCCTATCAGCGTGGCACAAAACATCTGAGCCCCATCATTCACCTCTCTGTCTAATTTTTCTTGTATGGAGCCCACAGCCGTGGACTAGTCTCCAGAATGACACCTTTCTGTGGCCTCTAGGTGCTTTAAGCTCCTTGACATCTGCTGTCATCTGACTTTTGTTCTGACACTTCGACAAAACATGGATGAGAACAAGGAGCACATGCTGCTTCTGGCGGAGGAGTGGCTTCATGTCTGTGGCTGGCACAAGCTCTGGTACCAGCAGGGAAACTGCCCTGCAGCTAATCCACCCTGCAGCAACACTTTCTAAAGCAAGTCTTGGAGCGGGAGATACCATAGATATGGTACAGACCTTAGTGACAGTGTGACAGGATACCTGGCCACATAGGCAGGCAGGCACTACAAGTCAGATCCTATGGATTTTGAAGTGAAGATATCTATTAACTGCCAGCCACTCAAGACTGAAAAATGCCCTACACCTTGATTTACTGTTTATTACCCTGCAAAAGCAGGTATGTTGTTTCCAGGCATGTTACTTGGACAATTAGAATTCATTTTGCATTTCTGGAGACCAAAAGGCCCAACACCTCAAGAGTTCATGTCCTGAGCTGTATTTGGAATAGATGGATGAGTAAGCAGAGAGGCCATGAAGGCTAGTCCAAGTAAACCTTAATAGCAGGAAGGTAGCAGTCCGTAGCAAACCCATTTAGAACAATGAGCTGCCCAGACTTCTTGCACCTTGGGAAACAGACCATGCTGGCAAAATTGTTCTTTTGGGTACCAAGGAAGAAAAGCTATAAACTAGAACCTTCCCTGTGGAAACTGTCTGAGAGCTTTGCTTGTTACAGCAATAGCATTTTGTTAGCCTGATTTTCAAGGAATGTGTAGCACATGCTATTTCCCTGTCTGTGTGAGGAAGTGAACCTCCCTAGGTCTCTCCAGTGACCTCTGAACTCAATGGCCAATTTTAGACAAATAGGAAATGGATAGAGCATAAAGATGTCATGAAAGATGAAGTTTGGTAGAGGAGGGAGACTTTGCTGGTGCCCTGACCAAGCAAATGAAGGTGCCGGGGCTCGTCCATTACTAGTCCCCACAAATTTGAAAGAAGTCAGCCTTCACCTGTCCTGCTCACACTATTACTTATTTTCAATCTGTGACAAAGTGTAATACATGGTCTCTGCCAAAATGCTGCCTGTTCTAATCACCACACAAGGTTTTAGTCTACCTTCCAGTCAACTTGTACTGATACGTATTTTATCTCATTGGAAGGTTTAGATCATGATTCTATGGTTCTATTATGTCCTTTAAGGGTATAAAGTTACTTGTAGTGCTGGTGTAGGGGCCAGGAGTGATCACAAGCTAGAACTACATGGATACTTATAAGGGTTATGCATGAAAGCAGCAGGGTAGGACAAACTTTACAGAGATCTACATGAGCTCATAGACAATAGGGAAATGAGAGGTGTGCAGAAATGTGGCTTCTGTGTTTATTGGCTCTCCATAAAGTTCCTGGAGCTCCTGCACTGTGACAGGACAGGTAAATGCTCTCAAGGGTAAGGGATGACTCTTACTCAGGCAGACTGACATGTCCTATGTCTGTAATTATAGCAGCAACAAGGACAGAGCTGATGTAAGGCTTTCCCTGACAACTAGATGAGACCTGCTTGTTTAGAGTGTTATCCCTTAGCTACATGTTGCTAAAATGATACGTTTAACCTGTCAGGTTCATTTGGATGTCTCTGATACCTTAACTGAACTGCCTATACTTAGGGAACTGAATCACAGTCTAAATCACTCTAGGATAATTAATTCATCCAAACGTAGGCACCTAGTACCAACTGAGATACATTTAGATGCTTTTATCTAGAAATTGATTCTATTTCGAATGTCTATAACCTTACAGCTGTGGTCTAGACTGCCATCTCCATATTCACCAGGACCAGTGCATGACCACAAAGACCTCCTAAAGGTGATCCTGATTCCTAGTACTGGTAGAAACCCATACATGGCTACCACATCACTGTAATTCCAACCTACCCAAACAATTGGCTCAGCATCTTCCAGGCACTTCCAACTCATCTTACCTTCAAGGTGGAGTTTGAGTGACTCTAGAGATAGATATCTGCATTATGATTGGTGTAAAATTCTCTCACCTTGCATTTAAAGGTATAGATTACAAGAAATTCAGGGCACAGACTCAAGAAGGAGTGGTTGCATCTTAGAGGCAGGTAGCCTTTGGGATGGAGGTGTGTTTTGGTATTATAATGACATTATAATGAGCAAAGTTCACACAAAAGACAGCATTTTTTCACGATTTGATGGACCTTTGGCTCAGGGTACCAAAAGTGCTGCTTATCAGTTCTAGACGACTATCTCTTACCCATATATCATCGCAGAGCCTGGCTGCAGAGTCTCCAATCTGCTCCACACTCTGTGGTGTTTTGCAGGGAATTGCTGTGTTGTGGATACCTAACACACCAGCTACAGCTGTATCCACCCTGTAAGCCTTTTTGATTTTATACCTTTCCTTAATTGGTGAACAATGCTATATTTTTAATGAGTTTCATTTCCAGGCCACTTTGGTAATTATACCACAAGCTCGGATACTTTAAAATTTGTCCTTTCCCATGTCTCATAAAAGGATTATTTCCAACACATAGTCTGAACTATTGTTTCTGGGGCATCAGTGAAAGGCAGACTAGCAAATACTGTACTGTAGGCACTGCTTCTCCCATTGCTTGCTTCAATCTTTGGGAATTTTCTCCCTTTTGTTTGCAAAACAGACATAAGGGTAAGTGCAGGCTGTGACAGACAGCCCTCATTACTGAAATAACTGAAACATTACTGTTCATTAACATAGTCTAATTTCTTTTGCAAATTACTTATAGAGACTCAGCTGCCAAGTTATATTTTTAAAGCAACAGCAGCTACTGAACAACTACTGTGTTCCTGTAAGATATTTATAAACGTGAATAAGATCTCCCCTCAGTCTCCTCTTCTCCAGACTAAAAAGTCCCAGTTCCTGCAGCCTTTCCTCATAGGAAAGATGTTCCAGTTCCCTGATCATCTTGGTGGCCCTGTGCTGGACTCTCTCCAGCACTTCCCTGTCCCTCTTGAGCTGAGGAGCCCAGAACTGGACACAGGACTCCAGATGAGGCCTCACCAGCGCAAAGTAGAGAGGGAGAAGAACCTCCCTTGACCTGCTGGCCACACTCTTCTTGATGCATCCCAGGATGCCATTGGCCTTCTTGGCCACCAGGGCACATTTATGGCTCATATTTAGTTTATTATCAATCAGGACTCCCAGGTCTCTCTGCAGAGTTGCTCTTCAGCAGTTTGACCCCCAGCCTGTACTGGTGCAGGGTGTTGTTCCTTCCCAGATGCAGGACTCTGCACTTGTCCTTGTTGAACCTCATGAGGTTCCTCTCTGCCCAACTCTCAAGCCGGTCGAGATCCCGCTGAATGGCAGCACAGCCTCTGGGGAATCAGCCAGTCCTCCCAGTTTGGTGTCATCAGCCAACTTGCTGAGGGTACACTCTGTTCCCTCATCCAGGTCGTTGATGAAGATGTTGAACAAGACTGGCCCCAGAACTGATCCCTGTGGAACTCCACTGGCCACAGGCCTCCAACTCGATTCTGTGCCGTTGATCACCACCTTCTGGGCTCTGTCATTCAGCCAGCTCTCCATCCACCTCACTGCATACTACCCTATAGGACCTTTATTCTGAAAGCATAAGATAAGAGTTGTCTTCCCCAAGTCACTGCTTCTCCTCTTGACTGGCCTATGTTTATTAATACTTTGAATGCATACTAGTGTCTGAAAATAGAATACATAGATCACTTACAAATTAATCTCCAGACTCCAGTTAGCCTTTAACTTCCGTTCAAACACTTGACCAACGCTATCCAGCTAATGCAGCTATTCTTCACCCCTAATTCATGGCATTGCAAATTTCTGGATGCACAATCATGTTCTCAATAAGAACTTCAATACTGTCACCTAAATGTGAATAGTAAAATGGCATTTCTAGGAAAACTCAAGTTTATTTGTCGGTTCATTCTGAAAAAACGGCTGCATGCCTTGCCTTAGAATCAATGAGTAAATTACTCATTTCTGCACCAACAAAAATCAACAATAACAAGAATGCTCAATACTATTGAATAGCAATCCATAAAATATACTGGGCTCAGTTCTTACCTCAGCTGAATCAAACTAACCCTGTAATACTCATGTTTTGGAACCAGCTGTGCTGTGACCAGACTGTTTCTGCTGTTCCCAGGCTCCACTTGTCCATGGTTGTATACATTTTGCAAGCAAGGAATGGTGAGCAATATCAGACCTTGTTCTACCACCCTCATTCTCTCTTGTTCCTTTCCCGCAGACAAGAGTAACACTGAAGAATCTCTCAGGAAACACATTGCTCGCAGTTGGTTAGTGGAAGGCTGTAGCCAAGCTAATGTCCTTACAATACCACAGTACTCACTATCTATATCTGTCGGCTTTGGGTTTGCAACCAATAATTTGTCTGCCTGCCCTTGGCAGATGACTTCAGTGGAAGTCCTGCGAGCTGAAGCGTGAATAGCCATGCATGTCTTGAGTGAGGTTCATCTCAAGTTGACCTCTATTGAATTGCTCTGAGATCCAAGGTGAAATTTGTTCTGCAGTAGCTGCAGATAAGTGGTTGAAGGATTTGGGACTATGTGAAATCAGAACTTGGTTCAATATTTTTACAACTCTTCACATTTTTACACACACATAGACATACATATGCAACCACTATCAGCTTCAAAGGATTTAATAGTGGCTTTTTACTATGGGTATTGGCAAGATAATAACTATAATAATATAAAAAACACCAATATAATTATAGTACAAAAAGCACATCTCTCTCTAGGCTTTTTTTTTGTCAAACTTCCTTACAACCCTGCATGTTTTATTTGTGTTAAATGTGAACTTAATTAGTAATCAGAATTCTCGGTCTTTCTTCTCAGTACTAAACCTCCAGTGCAAAATATTTTAATATTTTTCTTTTCCTTCTTTGCAGTATGCTAAATGAGGCATTGAAAATTCAACATTCTATTTGATAGATCTTTCCTAAAAATATTCTAAGAAGGCTATAATTATTTAAATTTTAGTTCAGAAGTGTTTGAACTACTCAGAAATAAAAGAATTTAAAAACACCTAATTAATCATATTTTGACTAATACGTAAAATATGTAAAAGGTGATTTATGATGTCTGCATATAAATCGATTTACTGGCAATTTAGGATAAGTGAATGGTTTGCTTTAAAGATCAAGTTTAAAGACAAGCAGCTGAGAAAAGGAAAAAGGTAGTGCCTTGCTGTCACCAACAATCCTTGCATTAGTCAAATCTGCAATAAAGTGAGCTCAGCCCATGGGAAAGAGAGGGTCTTTCATTAAACCTGCAGATTGTTCTCATGCAAAGGCAGAAACGACAGTGCCGCACTTAATAATAGTGCTACAGTACCTTGACCCAATGTGGGCAGCTACACATGGGCTGGAAGCCACACCGAGCTCATGCCGGCATTAAAGTACAAATATATTCTAACATGCATAAATTTCCATGCTGGAATGAGATGCTGGCAGGTCACAGCAAGAGCATCCAAGGGCTAACCAACTCGCTTGGACTACATGTTTGTTTGGAAAGGAAGGTTAGGACTCACATCTAATTACATAGGATGGATAGAGCATGTGGTTGTAATCAGTGTACATCTACATCAATCTTCTCTTTAAAGGTTTGGTCAAGGTTTGATGGAAATTGAGTTACACAAGAAATGCATTATTTATGAATGCTTCTGATGGCCCCATGGTGGAAAATATCCTGAAAAACATCCTCAGCTCAGGGGTATTTGCAGGTGTAGGAAATGTGGGTAGATCAGAGATGTCATGAGTCATAAGGAACTTGGCTATTCCCACGAGCAAGTGGGAAGACTGTGTTGTGCCACAGGAATTGGAGTCTAGACAGGGATTTAGGTGACAGCTCTCCAAACTTCAGGTCATGGAGATAGCTGTTGTAGGACACCATTGATGATTTTTCTCAGATCTTTGCTCCACCCATGTACACACACTCCTTCATATTTGTTTTGCATTTACTGCGTTAACACATTAACATCAGGCCTTCATCACTAGGTTCCTCTCATATTCGGATTTCCTTTATTTTGTCCTTTTCTTTGGAGGTCATTTAGTCCTCTGCTTAGGCCAGTGGTGTCACAAACAGTTCATCAATATTGCCCTCCAGCCATCCAGCTAGTGTCCTCCAACCCTCCTCTGGAAAAGACAGGTGTCAGGAGGATAGAGCCAAGCTCCTCTCAGTGATGTCCAGCTATAGGACAAGGGGCAACAGGTACAAGCTGGAACATAAGAGGTTCCAAAGAAACATAAGGAAAAATTTCTTCACTGTGAGTGTGAGGGAGCACTGGCACAGGCTGCCCAGATGGGTTGTGGAGTCTCCTTCTCTGGAGACATTCAACCCACTTGGACAAGTTCCTGTGTGACCTACTCCAGGTGGCCCTGCTCTGGCAGTGGGTTGGACTAGATCATTTTTGAGGTCCCTACCAATCCTTAAGATTTTATGATTCTATGATAGTCACCCTCCTGCTGGTAAGACTCCTGTTCCCTTGGTACCATCCTCCCTCCAGAATTGACACTACTCACTACTAACCCACCTTGCACACAGTCATAACTGCCACCAGTGAGATCTCAAAGCAAAACCCCCTGTGCCAAAGCCACCTAATAATTTTGTATGAAAAACAATAGAAGACTGAGTAGCCCGTCCCAGTGAAGTTTGTCCTTTTATGTTCTTGTCCTCATATGGTTAAATGCCTGAAAAAAAATACTATTGCTGCTGCTGCTGACAAATGATTGATAGTCATTTCCCAGTGCTTATCTCCATGGTATTTTGAGAGAGAGATAATGAAAATTCCTTGTGAGGTTAAGTCCTGAAGCTGCTCTTATGGGATCTGATTGGTCAACAGAGTCCCAGAAAAGACAAATTCTTTGTAAAGATACTTACAAAAGAAAACTTGAAGGCACATAAGAGAGACCCATTAAGAACTAATTCCAAGTCATGTCATATTTTCTAGGTCCACTTGGACAATCTTGACTATAGTCTTCCAACGTTATCTGTAAGTTTGCACAGTTTTTTAGCTCCAGGGATGAAGGAAGGAAGTTACTTAGCAAACTTGTGGTTTTGTGGTTTCATCAACATGAAATTACATGCAGACTGTGGGCTGGGATGGAATTTCTTCAAATTTCCCTCCCTCTGCACACCCTCTTTTCCTCAAAAAGAAGGAAAATACTTTGGAAAAGTCTATATTTTGGAAACAGCATTTTTAAAATGAAATATTTCATGTTTCCAGGAGTATGTAATAACTTAATAGCTAATATTTAATTTTATCTAGAATGCACAGGAAGTTTGGGGTATAATTATAAGAATTCCATATAACTGATCCAACTCTCTTTTGTTGTCTACAATTAGCAACAGACTTCTTTCATGAACTGTGAGAAACAGCTGCACTGAGAATCAGCTTTCTGAAGACAGATGTTAGAGGTTGTTCAGCCACAGATGTTGTGGGATGTTCTGTCTTGTATATAGACAAGAATATAGACAAGAATTCACCCTTGGAATACAGGGCAAATACAAGTGATTATTCCCTTTCCTTCAGTCTGAGTGCCCTATGTGTGAAGTCCAGTGAGTTGGATATTGGTTTTTGATCTCCCCAGAAGCATTTAAGTACTAATGTATATTGGAACAGTTTCACCAGAACAGATGAGAAAAATCCACTCCCAGTTCTGACACTGAAATCATGTTTTAAGGATGTGGTTGACCTTCCCTACAAATGTGTTCAGGTTCAAAAAGAAAGAAGACTGAGCCCAGGCTTCCTCACTCTAAAGCTGTGGTCATCCTTGTAATATTAGTTCACTCCACTCTTTTGTGGTCTGTGTTTGAATTTTATTTCTATTACTCCAAAGCCTCATGGGAGTTAACCCAGAACAGGAAGGATGTGAGTGCTGATGTTTGGACCAGGGAGTTCTTAGTTCATATTACATTGTTATACATTTACCCAGTTACCACGTAAATAGCAATAATAAATACATAGTTACTGGGTAAATTGCACAAACACGCCTTAGTGCAAAAAAAAAACCAAAACCCATAACTCAGGATTCCTCTCTATGTTAAGGGTCTGACTATTTAGCAATAAAGCTATCCTTACTTTCATGCTTCGAGGTTTTGATCCAATTAAGCTGCAGTGCTTTCCTATAGAGAGGAACACATAGAGAGGTACACATCTGCAGGGAGCAATTAGAAAGTAATTTTTGCAACTGAGCTGCTGATAGCTGGAGCAGTTTCCAGTGAAGGGGAAAAGGCAGATTGGATCCCTCTCAAGGAGATCCCTCCTGCCTTCCCCACCATGAGCAGAAGATGCAGAAAACAATTGCATAAGTGAAAGTTATTCCTTGATCCATAAATAAATACTACATGCTGCTAAATTTTAGATAGGATGCAATTCTGATCATGTTGCTAGACATAATCTATAATGATATGGTCTGAAAATGATAAACTGAGCCTGTAAGTTGTTAAGACTGCCTGCTAAGAAGCAGAGAAAGTTTCAATGCAGAATCAGAACAGAATGGTTTAGAAAGTTCTGCCTTATCTATCCCATGTATCATCACGGAGAAAATACAATGCCTGTGTGTTTTTTCTTTGTTTGCCCTTAGTTAGGATAAAAAGATTGACTGATAGATTTCAAACATATGAAGTATTTGGGTAACATTCTCCACAGTATAATGTCATATTTTTAGCCAAGACAAAACTGAGATCCTTTATGTGCTTTAGAACACTCTTTTAATCTGGAAAGATTTTTTAAATGTCTTTTTCAGTTCTGTTAAGAAAGGTGGAATAAAAGAAATGTGCACATTTCCTTGGTGAAAGATCAAACAGCATGTTTTCACACAGAGTCAAAGGCAAACCCGATAGACCTCACTGCCAGGCAGCTAGAATTTTTTCTTCAACAGAGATAAACATAAATACATAGCAAGTATCTCATGGTAACATAGTATCTCAGAAAGAGGCAAGAAAGAGAACACGTAGGGGTAGAAGAACCATCAGAAAGTATGTTTAAAGCTGAAATTGCTATGACTGACTGAGTGGTTGCTCCTACTATGCAGACTGACGAGCAACATTTTCATTTTCCAGTATCTGTCCCATTTATCTTTTTCACTCAGAACTCAAAAATAAATCTAAAGAGCATCAAATACTGAAGGGCAAACATGATAAGAGATATATAACCTAGTCTCGATTATAGCAATTAAAGGGTATTTTTAATTTGACCTTTCCATCTACATTTTGAATTTACACTTTGTCATATATTAAAGCCAAGTAGTCCAACCCAAAGGAAGTGATCTTGTCTTTTGTCTTTACAACAGTCACCCTTAAAAGGTGCAAGAATTGATAACATGGGAGAAATGCAGCTTCTTACAGAGGGGGTGAGAAAGTTATCTCTCCCAGTTCATTGGTTTTTTGTTTCCTATTTCAGAAATGTTCAGCTTCTACCAATACCTACTTCAGAAAGTGGAATGCTAATTAAGAGAGCTCTTCCTTCTCCCTCTTACTACGCAATGCATGTTCCTAGTAATTTGAACATACCACCCCTTACCAGTGCAGTGTGAGTCAAGGAATGTGATTTCTTTTCCCTTAGGGACCAGCAAGATTCCCCAAACTGAACAGAATGACAGTCAGACTGATAACATCTACTCTATTCTACCTGTTTTAAATAATTTCCCATTCAAGTGCTACTCTCAATGGGAGGAGGAATCATACCCTGATTAATTCATCACTAAAACTTCCAGAATCACTTACAAAATCTTCTCCAACTCTGACATATAAACAAAGAGTCCCCAACTCCTCACGTAGCTGTTTTTAATTAATCCCTTTTAGAGGTAGTCAATTAGTTTTCCCAGGGCTTTGTAGATTCATGGACACTAGAAGATGGCAAACGTCTTTGGGACAGATACCTGGGTCTTCTTCAGCACACGACGAGCACTAACTCCAGGCTGTAGTGTTCTGTGTGGAAGTCAAGAGCAAATAAAACTAAACCAGAATGTACTCCTTTTCCAATACCTGCTCTGGCCTGGAACAAGAAGCAATTTGTGTTGCCTCAATGTACTTCATTGTTATGTGCTTGTTGCTGTATAATTACCTGTGTGTAAGTTTTCACTGTAAACAGAATCATTGGGAGGAGATGCCCAAAACAGATGTTCTAACATGCACCAGCCTATCTTTGGAAAAATCTGCAGTCTTTCCCACTTGACTCAATAATGACTGATCACATAAAGGATGAATATGACCATACCATTAGTGATGTCAGCAAGTCTCTCAGCCTCTGCTGATGGATCCTCATATTTCTAGCAGTGGCCCACAGAGTCTTAGTTTTGCAAGCACAACTTAACAAAAGAGGAATCCAGAGTCATGTCTGAAGTCCAAACCTCCCTTTATTGTCCAGTCTGCTTCTCTTAATTTTATATATATACACACACATGGACATGTATATTTATTATCCTTAAGGTAAGCAAGCCATGCAAAAGGATATTTTCTTACCAATACATTGCCTGGATAGCTTTCTCCTCTACAGCTTTCATTGCTATGTATATCTATGTCAGTTCCCACTCCTTCAAGGACTATTCTGGAGCCTGAAGTTTTTGTCATAGGTATCCTTTGGATTGTAGTTCTAGACTACAGCCCTCCAAGTGTACGTTTCATCTCTTTACACATACTAGCACAGCTACAGCTACAGATAGGATTCCATTCACAGAAGGTGCACTTTCATTTTTTAAAACAATGTAGTATATTAATGGATTTTAGATTTTTAAAATAAAAGATTCCCTTCAATTTGGAAAGTAAATTCCATATTTTTGGCCCTAATAGGTTCTACATGTTTTCCTGTGCCATGTAACATGTGCACGTTGCTCTTTTTATTAATGTCCCGGTTTGAGGCTTCTGTTTCACAAATTCTTGATGATGTTAGATAAACTTGCAGATTCTAAAAGAGAAAGGGAAGAGAAGCAATCCATGTGTTGTTCCCTTAATTCACCATCAAGTGGAAGTACTGTTTCTGAAAATGACACTATAAACTAGTGCTTCCACACAGCATTTGAAGTTACATTGCCACACAAGGGACCATCCTTCAGAAGATGTGCACAGCTGAGGTCTTGACCGCTTTGTGGGTATCAACAGTCTCAAAGGACTTGCTGCAAGAAGGAAGTTTTTTATACAAGTGAGTTGTCCAAAGTGATTCAGCCAAGCTCCACTGGCAGACATCCAAGGTGTCATTTAGATCCTCTTGGTCATCTTTTACTGAGGGAACCATGATCTCTCTCACATTTTTCTCAGAGATGAATCTGATAAGACACAGACAAGAGTAAAGTCATATCCCTCATATTCACTTTTTACATTGTGCAGATACTAACAAAGAAGGATTTATAAATTTATATAGGAATAAAATCAGTTGGTACAGAAAATAAGTATCTTTTATATGGTACCTTCTAGTCAGAGTGGCCTCTCTGCTATATCTGGAATAGAGACTTAGAGTTACACTCTATTCCCTTCAAGAAGATCAAGAAGTGAGCTTTTGCAGAAAACAAGGTTTCTGATTTCTTTGAGAGTACTGCTTTTGGACACTGTATGACAAGGCAAAAATCTGTAGGGACTACCAAAGGTTACTGGAGCATCTGTCTGAAGCAGTTCTGGCAGTTGACTTGGGAAAAAAGGACAAGAAATTCTGTGTGATATGAAAAAGCTAAGATTGCTGGGGAATGTTATGCTGCATACTTTCCCATGTGGTTTTCTAAATTAATTATTTATTTGTTTACTTATTTATTTGGCAACTTGCTTAAGGATGAGGCTGAGGCATGAGAGAATCATACTTGTTTAGTGAAAGAAGCTGGTGTTTTGTCAGGATTTTGTAACAAAGTCGTACATTTATAACAAATTATCTTGGCATGTACCAAATGAGCACGTATTTGGTGACCAAGCTTACCAGTCGGAAAGTGTAGGGGTGTCATTTGGCTAGATCTTTCCTTTCACAGAGCAGATGTCAGCAGTCACATGCAAATCAAGAATGTTAGAGCACTTAGTCCTCATACAGGTAAAAGGTGAAAAATGAATCACCTGAACTGCTCTTGGCATGTGTTTCCTAAAGGGAGAGTGAAGGCATATTTGAGAAAAGTAAAAAACGTGTTCATGCCAATTTCTCGGAAAACTCAGAGATTGAAAATGAAAACTTCTGCTGTTCCTCTTCAGAAAATCCAAGCTTTAACTTGATACTTCAACTAGTCTCAAAGGACTGGTTCTTAATCAGATGCTGAAAACAAACTGCAACTTTACACAGAGAGCACTAAAGTTACTGAAACTGAGGAATTTTCTGAATTTGTGACACTGTAGCACTTTCAGGGAATGCTTAGTGCTCACCATGAGGTGCTTCACACAAAGGAAAATGCCCAGATGGTGGCAGGAGAAGTGCTTACACCTGGCTAGGACCTGCAGAGAAGGGACAGTGAACTTCAGGTTCTGCTCATTTAAGATGTATTTTCTCAGGGAAAAAAAAAAAAAAGAGGCTATGGTTTAGGGTAGCATTTGCTAAGGGTTGGCTTTTCACTAGGTAGTCACTAACTGACTGTTCTGGTAGGGAATTGGTCACTTGATGAGGTAAATTAAAGGAGTCTCCAACAAACTGAAACTGAGATGGACTTCAAGTCATCAAGGAAGTTTGTGCAGGAGAGAAGAGCTGGGGGATCCACTCTTGCAGAAATGAGGTCATTTTCACTGTGAAAACAGCTAAGGAGAGAGGAAATGGGCTGCAGAAGACAAGTGTGACTTGAATAGGGAGCCATGTGCAGAAGTGCACCATATTCCACGAGGACTCATGAACGAGAAGGGAAATGAGGCATTGAATTTCGTACCAGTGTTATATAGCTGAGTCTCGATCTGTACAACTCTGAGTTAAAAGTAGGGCTGCTTTTTTGAAAGATCTTAAAACCCTAAGCATAGTTTACTCTTACATGACTGGCCCCAGAGAGAAAATTCTGAATTCAGACTGCTCATGGTGGAATCTCTCGGGGGCAAAAAAAAGTATATTAATTTTAGTAATCTGAAAACCTGCCTGGACAAGTGTTCCTGTGCAACCTGCTTGACGTAAACCTGCTTTAGCAGGGGCTTGGACTGGATGACCTCTAGAGGTCTCTTCCAACCCTCACCATTCCATGATTTTGTGAAAAGACAGCTTCAACAGTCTGAGGCTGCTGGGCTGCAAACCCTCATCTCATGAGAGAGGCAAAGAACCTCTTCTGGGTGCAGAAGCCAAAAGCAGGAAATTAATCACAGTCCAATCAAATGACAAAAAAACTAAAAGGAATATGGATCCTGTCTGCTGTGACCCAAATGTAGCAGCTGAGGAAACTTTCCCAAGGCACGATGATTTTAAAACACAAAGATCCCGAGCTGATTTTTCAACATCAGTAAGTAAATCTTCCGAATGAATCTGGTCATTATCTCAGCTAACAGTTTTGCAAAGCAATCCATATAATCCATGACTTCTGAGTCATTTTTAGCTGGCTGATGGTCTGCGATGTGTGCCAATGGATTTTTGGACTGTGTGATTGACCATGTAGGTCAGGTGATACCAGCCACACTCTCTGCATGACTCAGCGGGAAGAGAATGGTGACTCGTGACTAATGGATACAAAAAGCAAATATTCTGTTTCAAGACCAGATTTTCTTGTTTTCATATAGTGAACAAAGGACATTTGCAGATATGTTCTTTTAAAGTATGCTACAGCAGTTTCTTACATTTCATGGAAGGGTATAAAGATATAAAAGCTGGGACCCATATTTCTTAGTCTGCAGGTCTACAAGAACTTCTACACTAGGTCACATCAAAGGTCCATCTGGCCTTACTAACATCAAAAATAGTAATATACATCCAGTGACCCTTACATACTCTTCTGGCTTTCAGCAGGAACAGGCCAAAGAATTTCTCTTCTGAATGAGAAGTGATAAATAGAAATATTGTCTCCAGTGTTAATGAGAATTTTTCACTAAATGCTTTCATTTTGGAGAAAGAAAAGTAATGTCAAAGACAACTATCTTTTTATTTGGAATTGCTTTGATTTTCTTTCAGCTCTGCCACTGTGGGCATTTAGAAAATTGTCAGGAGTGAAAAGCCAGACAGCCCATAAATGGTTAGCTCAATATTCTGGAAATAGAAGACATGCAAAATAAAACCTGGAACTTTCTAGTTTGTTTTTCTATTACAAATGTTCTTATAAATTTTAGGTGTCAGGGATTATTTTCTTGTCATGGGCCATATTCCACAGGTCATTAAATGTCCAGTTGTAGGTAAAGGGCATGCTCAAGTTTATTTTAATTTTTTTGTTCTCAAAGAGGAGAATAATACAGCTTTACAGGCAACACACTTCATTTAACTATGAGAGCAAGAACTTGAAAATTTTCTTATATAAAACTTGCAATGCCTGAAATAAAATAACTTCTTAATTCAGGCCAATCAAATCCTTATAAGCAATCTCATTTACAATAGACACTCATTCACCCAGCACATCCACCTGCTTTTGATATCCACTCCTGATGTACATCACTGTTCTAGGGTACACATTACTGACTGCTTCTAGCTCATTAATTCAATACAGTCTCCTTTTTAGTTTTTCATTGGGAAGACCTTGGGCTGAGTCAGAAACACAAACAATGCTAGGAAACACTTTTAAAAGAGAGAAGGCAAACCAGTATTTCATATACTGATAGTCATTGTCTAGATTAAAATATACTTTTTTTAGAACTGTAAGGGCAAAGAAATCAAAAGTTGGCTGGCACTCAAAGGAAAGATCTTCCTGTGGAATTTCACTTAATAGCTAGTCATTGAGAGAAGAGATTTGCATCCACAGCTGAAACCTGTGGCGTTTATGTCCTATGATCTAGAAATCTAGTCTGCATTCTCTCCGTTTCATTTTTCTTAAAACAAAGCCCAGCATCCTAAACTTTGGACCTCTCTTGCATTATGCAATCAAATTCTACAACCCCATCTTTTTTAAGCAAAAAGCATACAACACAAACAATTCAACTGTCAGTGTTGGCTGCAGCCTTCCTCAGTAATTCTATCCTAAGATGTTTATGAGACGTGCCAGTGTGCCCAATGGTTATTATATCTTAATGCATGAATCCTGCATGCAATTGGCCACTATTTGTTCACTCATGTCATAGAATCATAGAATCATAAAATGGTAGGGGTTGGAAGGGACCTTTAGAGATCATCTAGTCCAACCTCTCTGCAGATATTCACAGTGACATCAAAACTGGTGGCAGGGAAAAAAAAACAAACACAACATAGAAAAGGGAGATTCCACATGGGTGTCTTCACTGCAAGAGCAGACAAAGGAGCCAGCTGAGGAGATGTTTAGGCATGGCTGCCATGTACAAAATGTGTCTTTGGTCCCTATGAACTAAAAGCAATCAGTACATGTAACAGTTGTTAAAACATAATGCTAGTAACCCATATGGGAGATGCTGGCTTCTACCAGGGATGTCTGCTGCTTCTCAGTAAGCAGGGACGAATAACGCACCATTATAATATTTACATCCCATTTTACAGTCTGTCTTAAGGCTGCTTCCCAGAACCATAAAAAATCCTCAGGCTCTCTAGACAAAATTTCATATCATTGCTCTAATTTGCCTTGTTGAGAAATAGAATGATGTGTCAACACACTAACACAAATGTGATGCCTGCATTGCATACAAGATAGCTACTTAATGTCACTATCCACAGGGTTTTGTGAAGAGATAACTTTGCATCCATGTTGGCAGCTGGTAGTTAAAGTTACGTACATGCTTAGTCTCAGGGGCACAATTTCATCCCACGCTGTACTAGATTAATGCAGGTAATACAGATGAGAGTATGATGGATATAATCTACAGCACATACAGTCAGCCTGCAAAGAAAGGAAGATACGTCTTCTGTGTGCTCAAGAGAGAAACTCGTAGAGCCAGCTGATATCAGTCTCATTCTGTGCAGGCTGTGCTTTGGCAGGGGAGGATGGGGAGCTGTCAGACAGCTGAGGAGTCTCTCTGGGAGTACAGTCCGTGGCACACCAGTGCACATCTTCCATGCAGAACTCTGTCTCAGGCAGCTATGTGCAGGAGCCCAAGGGGTGTGGGCCACTTAGCATCCGTGGCAGGTAAACAGAGTTGAAAATAGGTCACTACGTTCCTCTGTGCAAAAGTAAATGAGAAAGACTTATAAAGAGCTACAGGAGAGACAATATGCTGTCTGGGTTAGGTCAGCCTTGAGGCAATAAGAAAGGGAAACATAAGCAGCTTCTCAGTAGGCAAAGAGAAATAGAAACCACCATCTCTAAATCTTTATAGCTCCTGGAAGTGCCTGATTGTGGTATTCTCATGAGTGAGGCATGCAAAAAGAGTTCAATATGTTTATACTCAACTCTTTACAGAGAAACCAAGTGAATCAATCTGTAAAAATCTCCCATTGTATCTGAAAGTACTAGCTTGAGCCTCAACGGGAGAAGGAAAATAGTTTGTGAGGTCTTGTCGAGTATCACAGGTTTCTGTGCTCTACAACACATGCACCTCACAAGAACTTATGATGTGGTCACTCACATCAGACCTGAACATGCCAATGACCTTACCTTCTGGCTGAGTTCAGCCATACCTGACACAAACACCTTCCCACCAGAGCTGGGCAACTCAGAGATCTTTCACCCTTCCGGTTCCCAGTGGTACTGCAAGTCATGGAGGCTGACAGACAGACAGACAGCTGTCCTGCAACAGCCTTCCTCCCAAAACACCACCAGCTGAGTCATATCTGTAATTTGGCTGTTTCTGGCGCTTCTGACTTGCCCAGACAATAGCACAGCTGACCTACAGGTCTAAGGATTTGCTCCTAACAAACACATTCCATCTGATCTGAGCAGAAGGTATTTGGAGGGTAAATTAATCATGCTGCAGCAGGACAGAAAGGAGATTTTTTTTCCATCAGGTAGAGACAGACCTGCTCACCACCTGTCAGTTGCCAATTAGATTTAAATAAAATCTCCCAGCTCCAGCATATGCTGAAACTATCAGTGGCTGATACATTACAATTGTCATCAAATCTACAGTCTGAGTTTAGTGATGGGGCTTTTAATCTGAAGAGCTGAACCACTGACTATGATGGAGCAATGAGAGTGACTGAGATAAGTCCCCGATCTGCAGCCCTTTGGTTTTTAATCAGGAAAAGCAAAGCTCTTCTGACATCATTTAATTCCCTCAAAACCTCTTTTGTCAATATTGTTCTTCTGTCTTTCTACCCTGTAATTGATCAAATCAATCACCTGCCCATGATGTCCTTTGATCAGATGATGAGGCTGAAGACTTTCCCTGGGAGCCTCGCACCAAAGTGGATACAAAAGGAAAATAGGCAATCTCACTCCTGATCATGCTTTGTGACACCTCTCACTTACTGCTTCGATGCTCACATCCAAGCAGACCAAACCCAGTACTCACATAAGGTGATGTAAGTGCTCGGCTACTCTTGACACGGTTCTCCAATATATGATCTATGGCTGTGCAAATTCCCTACAATATGCCACTTCTCTGCCTTGCAGGAACTGTTTCTATTTCTGTGGCTAGGAAGTTTTTTTCCAGTCTAATAGCTGAGGCTGCTTTTTGCCCCAGTGATAAATAGCCTGTAAACAGGAAATAGAAGCATTTGCCCTCTTGAAATTGGAAAGAGAGGTCATATTAACTTGACAGGTTCTAACTAATGGCCTCAGAAAAGATGTTAGTTGGAAATTAGTTTCCACTTCTACTGACCCAGGTGAATTACAAAGTGCCAAGCTCTCCATAGCAGCCTCCATATGCTCACCCATAACTTGGGCCATTCAGGCCCCTCAGTATTGATTTTTGGACCTAGACTTTTTTCTGTTCTGTAGAAACATGTTATCCAACAACTATTCAGTGCAGTGAGTTTTCTATTCTTACTAACAAATGCAGATTTTTTTAACATGGAAACATTTAAATCAGAAGCATAAACTTGGTACAATTGCAAATGTCTCCCTTTGGATTTTGGGGATTTTCTTCCCCTTCCTAGCTTTTCTTAAATGTTTCACATCTGGGCCTCAGCAGCTCTGTGGGCTATGCTAGTAGATACAGTAAGGAGGGTTTTTTTTTCTCCTCAAATTGTAACAGGCAGGAAAGAAAATACTGCCAACAGCTATGGATCCCCTGAGAAGGCTTAAGTACCATTGTGATTATTTTTGCCTGGAGAAATGTATTGAGAAGAAAAGGCAATGCCTAAATATCACTTTATTTGCATGTTGCTCATTTTAATAACGTCAGTGTAAATATCCCTTTTAGGTGAGCTTTTTTTCCTCCCTGATGAGAGACTGATGGGGGTCTGGGAGAGGCAGAAGGGAGCACTGTGTTGCATTCCACTGTGCAACATTCGAGCACTCCAAGGGACCTTTCTCTATCAGTATAATAAGTAGGAAAAAATCATCACTATAATAATCACAGGAGAGTGAACAAGATAGCTACCCTAGCCAGTTCTTGAAAATCTGCATCTTCCACCATGGGCTATTGAGAATCTCACAGGTGAGGCTGCTCGGATGGCACCCCTGAGCCCCGGTGTGAGTGTGCCACACGGAGCTTTTCTCTGCAGAGACTACTGGTGCTGAACATATGGCAGGAGAGCATCTTGTAGGCACAGAGCTGGGCTGCCACAGCATCCCTGATGCTGATGTCCACCAAAGGCTTTCCAGGTTGATGCAAGAAGCAAATGGATTTGGAACAGTTTCCTTCTCTCTCTGAACCCAGCATCTTCAGCTTTGCCCCTGAAGTATCATACCCCTCCTTTTCCATTAACTCCCACAGCACTCAGCATCATTTTGTTCCTAGAAAGGTTGTTACCATGTAGGGGGCAAAACTCAACACAGTTGCACTCATTCTTCACCACTGCTGTCACACCACTGTTGTTGCAGCAATCATCTCCCACTGTTTTCTTTTCAATTTTTCCTTTCCTAGTTGCAAAAGGAGCCAAATACTGTAAGACAGTAAGTGTCCCTAGTGAGCCTCAGCACTTCTATTACTCTTCCAGCTCATCTAGAAAGCTGTTTTTACATTTTACTAAACAGAAAAAGCCACTTACTGTCATTCAGCTGTGAGGATTCTCCTCTGCTACTGCTGCAAATGGTGCAAACATGGACTTTCTCCCATATAGCCAGATTCTTATAGAATCATAGGATCATAGAATTGTTTCAGCTGGAAGAGACCTTTGAGATCATCGAGTCCAGCCTTAGTCCTAGTCCTGTCAACCATTAGACCATTTCCCTAAGTGCAGCATCCAATCTCACCTTGACTGATCTGCTGCCCTGGTAGCTATAACAAGTGTATATTTTCATTTCACTGTTCAAGGAGGAAAAGACATGGCACAGAACCCTGCTCAAAGTGATCACTTCATCGCAACATCTGTTTGAGTCTGAAAGATAAGAGCACAAACTGGACAAAGTTAGAGGGATTTGTAATTTGCCAAGGAAGATGACTTTTGGAAAAGAGGCTGCTTTTGTGTTGTGTAAATCATCATTATCTCCTAACATAATAATTGTGAGATCAATAGTGCCATAGAAACCAGCTTTGGGTAGTGTTCATGCTGCAGCCTGTTAAATGTTTTTAAGGTGTGTCCACAACCACATTCCAGATCAAGACTGCACATTGCAGGTCCTACACTTCGGTTTACGTCATGAAGTGTATCTCTGTGAATGCAAACTGGATCCTTTCAAAATAAAGGCTAGCTAAAGAATTCACTGAACCATGCCACTCCACCACTGCCAGCACCAAAAAGACCAATATCATCTTCTGAAAGTGCCACTAGTGCCCCTAAATGTCCTCGCCTGCTGCGAGGAGTGGGGAAGCGGGACTGCAATCATATATCTGCCCCACAGTTACTGGGATCAAAAGATATTCCAGTAAGGACACGGAGGGGTGAGACTGTCCTTTATGCCACAGTCAGGAAAGGTTTCTAAACCTACTGACCTATCTGTACCAGGAGATAGTTGCACCACCTTTCTGTCTCTTGTCTAGAGGAGAAACCTACAGACTGTCTCACATATGGACATCTAAAACTATGCCAGATAATTTCTATCTTTTATGGCCAGACATGTGCACAGACCAGAGGACACCTGACTTGCCCTAATAGACACACCTATGAATGAAATGCATTTCTCTGTCAGAGTCGAGGGTCTGGTAGACAGGAATAACCACAGCTGTGGGGTCAGTGCAGCTGAAATCTCCCAGGGCCACTGAAACCTGGGACTTTCACATCACAGGATGGACAATGCCTATAGGAACTCCAGTCCTGACTCAGATGTTGTCTAGGAGGGGGTATGAGGCACTGTGACTTTGTGAGCAGAAGCCTTAATGCATTGCAGACAAGTTCTGCTGGGTGTAAGGGGCAAACTGACTTACTGCAGTCTTGGAAAGGATGTATTTCATGGTGAAGGTAAGTTAGCACTAAAGCTATTAGCTGGGCTCTGTCTGCCTCAAGTCATTAAATGAAATAGGTTTGATTTTTAAAAATAACATAGTATTTCAGCAGAAACTCTGGGCTACTGGGAAGAAGAGCAATTTGTGTTAGGAATGTGACTGCCTTTTTGACCTCTCAGTCGGTGTATTCCTGGAATGCTCCCTTCTTATTCTGTGTTGGTTAGAACGACATCTTTAAATAGCAGAAAATTAAGTGGGTTTCATTTAAAGAAATCTGTGAGCATCTGCCACAAGCCCTCACAGCAATGCAGCACCACTCAGAAACAGCAAATTTACCCCTGGATGTACTGGAGCAATTTTCTCTCCTTTCCAAATATACTCCTTTCCAATGTGTCTCTGCTGGTCGGGGCTCACCTGCCCCATTGCAGATTGCACCCACACAGGTGCTTCAGGCTTCCCTCCCGACTGAAGGGTCACACGGTGATGCAGGCTTGGGCGGCTGGAGGGGCTGCCATCAGGGAGACTACCTGCATGGGGACAGGGCAGAGTTTCTCTTCTCCCATGGACACCCTTGACACTGGCCTGTTTGTCAGACAGTCACTTATTTTTCACCTAGTGCGACAGGCTGTCACGTGCTTGCCTCAAGGTCACCAGTATCCCATTCTACCTGATTCTTCTCATCAGAGGAGAGAGCTGGGGAATTCTACTGTGATTAATAACCTTTTCTATCCCCTGGGCTTATTTTTTTCCTCTCCATTTTTAATTTTATGTTCTGCTTACCAGCTGCTCTTGTTCATTAAAAAAACAAACCCTCTTCAGTTCTCATTAACACCATATGTGTGCTGGTTATTTGAGAAATGAATGCAAAATATACTTAAAGGATTAGTCAAACCATGATAGGCAAGATTAAAAGGCAAAAAAGCTAAGGAGATGCACATCAAACTGTATCTTCCTGCTGCTACACACACCCTCCACAGCTAAATCCAAAACAACATCCTGACACAGTCCTCCCTGCTCGTTCTGCTGCTGCCTCCACAGCTGCAGTGAAATCACAGCGACGTCTTTGGTTCTCAGTGATTCCCCAGAAGACAATTTTTTGCCCCCTCGCTCCTTCTTCAGTTGCCACTGACCTAAAATTGGCTTTCAAATGTGAGCTGAGAACTAGTACTAATTGCAGATAATTGCTTCTAAAACACTTGCAAAGTTTCACAGGGCTATTCTGAAACGTTTGGAAGCTCGTGCAGCACAAAACACAGCCAGCTGCTGCTTTCTGCTTCCCTCCTTACATCCTGCAGCACCTGATGTTTGAAGCATTTTTTTTTCCCTGAAATCTCTCTAGTGTTCCATGTCCAAACATATTTATTTAATAAAAAATGTGAACATAGATAATCAGTTTTCTTTGGAACACTATGAGGCAAAAAGTCTAACCTATTTCTTTTCTCCAAGAGCTTCTGTCATGCATCAAATCCTGTTCCAGTATTTAGGAAGTCAGTTCCCATCCTGACATCCTGATTGGTATAGGAGAATATAAACAGCCCAGAATTTGGCTTGTCTTAACGCCTCTGCACTTCTTCTGAGAGTGTGACATCTCATCTGATGTGCATTACCTCCAGCAGCACACAATCCCTTGGCAAAATGAACGTGTCCAGATTTCTTAGCCAATCTATTACCATCAGACCCAGAAGCGAGAGAAGCTGACTGACACTTTTACAGCACCGACACTGCAAATCATTGTTTAATGTCTGCAAATAGCTATGCTGGCAAGAATGAAAATCCTTATATTGATACACAGATTTATAGAGAAATTTTCATATGAAAATCTATATATTTCCTCTAGCAATTGAGTTTGCAATACGATGGTCCTTTGTTTATTTATTTTCCATAGGAAAAAAATTGTGAGCCATTAATAGTCTGAGAAGAGACTTCCTGCCCAGAGGATACAGGGAACATGAACAGCTCTAAGTGGATCTTCTGCAGCAGAAAATCTTGTTTGGAATAATAACAAAAACTTATAGTTTCTCCTGAGAAGCTGAGCGTATGCTGGAGGTGGGTTATTTTCATTTTCTCCTGAAGCATACCTGGAAAAAATTGAAGCACATGAGTCACCAACGATAATGCATAAAAAATGTTGAAAAGGGTGAAAAAAATCCAATTCTTTTGATCACCCAGCATGCTGCACAGCAGACTTCTTACAATCCATTACAGGAAATTTAAGTAGTAGATGGATTGCAACAGTTTAGAGAACGGGACAGAAAAACTAAGGTAGAAATAGCTTGCGGTGGGCACGGCAGGATTAATAAGGTGTTCATATTGAGCAAGGGGAGAAATACATTGTAATATTTGGATTTAAAGGTTTATAGGACCAAATCTAACTAAGGTTCACATTAAAATGTTTAACAGCTGGCTTGGTTGGTGTGAGAGAGTGCTCAAAGTGCAATTTAATTGTATTCCAAATATTTCAGACCAGGTACTTAATTTTTTAAGTATATGATTTTGTTGTTGTTGTTCCTATCGCTCTCAGGAAGGTTTCACCACCCCTGCTCCAGCCCAAGGACGTGGGTAGAGAGCCCCGAGTCCTGCAGCCAGCAATGGGTGCAGGAGCTGTGCAGACACACAGCTGCACTCCATTCCCCGCAACATCACACCAGGACCAGGTAGGTCTGGAGGGTGTCTGGAAAAGCAGAAGGCATCCCAGGGCTGTGCTGTATGTTCAGCCATCGAATCCTGCCTCCCATCTGGTCCTGAGGCTCCCTGTGTGTTCTGGGGGGCCAAACTCATCTGAACATCAGGCTCACTAGTTTATGCCTCAGCATCACCTATGGTCCCAGAGAGCCCTCTGGGTGCTCTGAGATAGCTAATTATTATCATCATGGCCAGCAAGGCCATGTATAGTTTGCCTAATTCCTTCTCTTGCTAAAAGGATCACTGCTCACAGGTGGGAGTGCAACTCTATGTGATGATGACAGTTCAGGGGTTTTTTAAAACAAACATATTTAAGGCTTCATACTTAGTACTGAGAGATCTGCCTGCCCTCTGTTAACTCTCAGAAGTTCATCTGGTGGTTCCACCATGAGCAAACTGTGATTGAAAAGAAAGTCTGAGTTTTCCTTTATTTGTTTCTCAAATCAGACTTTCAGGCTCAGATTCTCCAGGGTATCTAAGAATGATTAACTGCCTTCTGAATCAGTAGGGTAGAGAGTCTATGTTTTTGTCTAGCCAAGGCTTGGCATTTTAGGAGTAGCACAGTTCCTGAACAATTGTCAAAGTGGCTTCTCTTCTCTTCTCTTCTCTTCTCTTCTCTTCTCTTCTCTTCTCTTCTCTTCTCTTCTCTTCTCTTCTCTTCTCTTCTCTTCTCTTCTCTTCTCTTCTCTTCTCTTCTCTTCTCTTCTCTTCTCTTCTCTTCCCTTCCCTTCCCTTCCCTTCCCTTCCCTTCCCTTCCCTTCCCTTCCCTTCCCTTCCCTTCCCTTCCCTTCCCTTCCCTTCCCTTCCCTTCCCTCTGCTGTCTGCACTTCTCCCTTCCCTTCCCTTAGCATTTCCCAAAATAGAATTCTTCAGCATCTCCTAAAACACAAAGCTGTTGAAAACCACAAAACCTTTGACACAACCATCTCACTCTCCCAGTAGAATGAATCCTGCATCATGGTGCGTTTCAAGTCTCAGAGAAGTTTTTTCTTTTGTACATCTTTGAAAAAGAAAGGATGCTTAGGAGCAATGAGAGGCACTAAGGGTTCCAAAGCAGTAGAAATCTGATATCAGAACCATTATTAAATACCATTATTACTGTGTGTCAAAAAATTTAAAGGAGTTTGTGAATTAGTCTGGTGTAGATGTAGTTACAGAGGAACTGCTCTGTTTTCTTAACATGTTTTTTTCAAAATGACATGAACTCGTTTGCAAATAATAAGATGTTACATCTTGCAAGGGCTGCTGTGTTCAAAGGTAGTTTGAGGACTTTTTTTAAAAGTTATCCTCTTCTCAAGTGGCAAGGGTAAGGATTTAGTGTGGATTTCTGCAGTGATTCTTACCAAATTGCAAGCAAGACTGCAAGATGCTGTTATGACTCCGTTTGCAGGACGTTGATGGAGAGAAGGGCATTAGCACATGAAATCATTCATTCTCTGTGTAACTGATGAGCAGAGTGCCTCTTGACATCCATACTAATAGATCAGCATATACACACTGGCAGTTTATTTTCTGAACTTGCAGCTTGGGTCATACAATATCCTTGGCTGATTTTCTTTAAAATATAAACTTAGCTTTTCTCCAGAAAATGTCAGGCTGTTTCAAAAGGGTTTGTTCATTATGGTCCTACAAATTTTGACATTTATTTGTTATGTTTAAATTATTGCACCTGCCCTGTCAGTGGGAAAAGTAAGACAACCATCTAATGAATGTCTGAATGCAGATTTGTCTCTGCACAGTTAATTTAAGCCCTTACCTGGATCTGGTCCTGCAAAGGAACCACTGGCATAAAGCTCAGACTGGTTTATTCAACTAGGGTACAGGTTAATCCTGGAGTGGAGCTGAGAATGCAAATGTAAGGTCTCAAATGCCAAAAGTGCTCCCATGTCCTCCCTGTAAACCCCTGCTGACCTCCCTCACAAGGCTCAGGCAAGACTGAGTCTCTGTCTTTGCCAGGCACAGAGCTCAGTACAGGGCCGGCGTAGGGAGGCACCACAAATAGGGTACAAAGGTTTGTGGTACACCAGCATCATCTGCATGCTAAAAGTATGTTTAGTCATGTGCTAGAGCATAGACATTTTATATGTTAAGCTGAAATGTGATATGGTGACCTTGATGTCAGCCTACCTCAGATTAAGATGCCCTATTTTCTTCATCTCTCACTCCAACTGTTTCTTGATATGAGCAGGTATTTGTTAGATGAGTATTTGTAAAAGGCATGCTTGTGCATGATGGTTCTTTTTACTGGAAAATGGCAGTTCCAACAGCAAGCGTTCCTTCTGAAACACTGGATCAGTCTGTCTACTGACACTTTAGTGGGACTGATTTAAATTAACAACTAGATTTTGGATTTCTCTGACTCCTGTAGGAGTCCAGCTCAGTGCAGCAAGAGGCAGTGTACCTGACTAGCCTTTTTGCATGGCCCTCTGCTTGATCTGCTTGCTAAATTGGGAAGTTTGAAAAACAATCGATGGTAACTGCAGGATGAAATGAGTTCCTAAACCTTTTGCTCATTGATTCAGAGAGTTTAAGCCCCTTAGAGATCAGCGGGTTCCCTCCACTTACCACAGGAGGCACAGCTACTGTGCAATATTCTTGTGTCCCTTCTCGAGCCTAACAAACTGTGTCTGACCAGAGTCTCCCAGGGAAGTGTCCTCCCATTGCTGGAAGTCTTCAGGAGGTTGAGAACCTGCTCTTCTCCTGACTGCCTTCTCTAATAGCTACTCACGCTGAGTTAATATTAACACCTTGTTTCTCCTTGGTCAATTTTTCTGTCTTCAGCATCCAGCCATTGGATCTCATTATAACTTCCTCTGCCCTGAGCTTAACGAGCCATTTGCTAACTGATATTTTCTTCCTGTCAAGGTTTTCAAGGTAACAACCAAATGATATTTTGATTTTATTTCCAGCAGTCTGAGCATACCAAAACCTTTGAAGATCACACATTTCAGTGTTTCTTCTAAACATTACATCCTTCTTTGTGGTCTTTTCTTTGTCTTCAGCAGCCTTTCTACATCTATCTACAAGTCCACATTAGAATGCAATGTGTCACTCCCTGACTAAAAGGAAAGCAGGGGAGCCTAGCTGGGATACATACATCTGTTTCTAGTCACCTGAATCCCTCCCAGGTCCTCACTGGAGTGTCCAAAACCTCCCCCAGCACAATCTGAGGCCATTTCATCTTGTCCTATCACTCATTACACGGGAGAAGAGACTGACTCACATCTTGCTACAACCTCCTTTCAAGTAGCTGTAGAGAGTGATCATGTCTCCTTTCAGCCTCCTCTTCTGCAGACTAAACAATCCCAGCTGCCTCTGATGCTCCTCATCAGATTTGTGCTCCAGACCCTTCACCAGCTTTGTTGCCCATATCTGGACGTGCTCCAGCACCTCAGTGTCCTTCTTGCAGTGAGGGGCCCAAAACTGAACACAGCACTCAACGTGTGGCCTCGCTATCACTGAGTACAAGGGGACAATCACTTCCCTGGCCTACTGGTCACACTGTTTCTGATACAAGCCAAGATGCCATTGGCCTTCTTGGCCATCTGGGCACACTGCTGGCTCGTGTTCACACAACTGTCATTCAACATCCCCAGGTCCTTTTCTGTCAGTCTTGCTGCCACTCTTGAGGCATGCAGAAAATGCATTCTTTTTTCTCAAAAAGTCTCAGAAGGGACTAACACTGGACCCCTATGTCACCATAATCCTTTCTCAAGTACCTGTTTTCTAGGCTGCTGTTCCCCTTCCTGAGGGTTACGTATGAAAAACTGGGCCCTACTAAGCTAAGAAGTACTCCAAAGCACTACTATCTCCCTTCCATGTTTCTCTCATGGACAACCCAAATGGCAATTAAATACTCATTGCCTCAAATCTTGTCTGTTTCTTCAGCATCTCAGCAAAGTTTTCTTCTCAATGGGACCTTGTGTGAAGAACCCCAGGGTTTGACCAAATCCTGTGTGCTTGACAGCATCTACATGGCATTGTCTTTCTGCATGCTCCAGTATCCAAGAGGTAGACACAACTCCCTGCATTGCAAATACAGAATCACAGGATCAATGGTAGGGATTAGAAGGGACTCTAGTCTAACCCCTCTGCTAAAGCAGGTGCCCCTCGATCAGGCTGCACCCACAGCTACCTCAGTCACATGGGCTGACTGAGCTTCTGGCCTTGTGGGCAGTCTCAAAAGCTGGTTCTGCACAGGATGAGAGAAAACATTTTTTCGTGGGCAGACCCAAATGCTGCAGATTGCTCTGAATGGCTGCCCAGCTCTTACCACTGCTTGGTGTCACCCCAGCATCATCTGCCACTTTTCCATTATCAAGGCTTTTAGACTTGCATTGAGGACACTGGTAAAAACATGTCTGCACATCGTGGGTGCACTGCCAATCCATGAATCATCCCACATGGCACAGTCTCCACCGTGCTCACTCCCCATTCCCCACTGCCCCTCACACATGGTGAGCTAATACTTCACCCATTTAAAGCACACTGTCTTTGTAAACACTGCTTAACCTTCATGTTACTGACTGAATACCACAGAGCTCTGAAATGTGTTGTAAGATTTTGTTTTATATTCATGCAGTTAACTTTTTTTGAGACAAAGTTTTAATTTAAAGATGAGCACATTTGCTTACTAAGAGAAATTAAGCACTGAGTAATGGCTGGTAAAACACCCGTGACTGAAGAGTAGAGCTGTGAAACACAGGCAGTGTTAACACAGAATATTTTGATTGATCCACAACTTTATCTCTGATATGGGGGCTATGCCTTGATGTCTGATCAATGGCAGGGATTTTCTTGTTGGCCTGAATGGACAGGAAGGTCTGAGTGGAGTAGAAGCCACAAAAGGCAAAGAGCAACAGCCTTGCAGCTGGGTGACTCGAGTAGAATCCGTGCAGGCTTTTAGGGCAGGAGTGCAGTACAGTAGCCAAAGCTTGCTTGAGGAGCAGGAGAGGCACAGGCATGGTTGTACACTCAGTGGACACTGACAGCAGACACCTAGTGTAAGTGCAGATCTCCCTTGCTGGAGTTTTCAGCTGGAATGGCCAGGAGGAAATTTGGATCTTCATTTAAGAGAGAAAGTGCCGAAAAGTGAATCATAGGGTTGAACACTCTTGCATACAAATGAGAAGTAAGCAATGGTGGATTTTGCAGAGGTGGGTATAGAGTATAGTCCAAAAAATCTTTGCTTGGTGCTTATCAGGCCCCATCATTTCCAAATCAGGTATTTCCATACAATTTGCATTCCTTTAACATTTTTCATCCAGTCACATTTAACAGGCTTATTTTACATTAGCATCCTCCTACGAAGGAGCTCTGTATTAGCAGGTAGACAGCTATAGTGATCCACAGCCTGTCAGCCTCAATCAGGATCAGCTGCTGAGTTGCATGGATGCTTTCCTCCGGTGATGCCCTGTTTGGTCTCACATTTCAGCCTAGACACACAGCTCCATCCTGCATAAGTTCCTTTTGCATGACAGTACCTTAGAAGCACTGGAGCTTCTTGGCCAGGTGGGGACAACACAACCCAGACTCCTGCATCACTCAGACACCATGTGAATGGCATGTGGATACACAAACAGGAAAAAATACTGCTTCTTTTCACCCAATACAAGAAACTCAAGTAAAATCCTAAAATAAACAGGACCTAAAGGAGCATATTTCATGAGAAGGGTTACTAGATCATATGAAGCCTGGTTTTCAGTTGGAACAGAACTTACCAATCTCTATATATAGATACATGAAATGACCCTGCAGCCACCAGCAATATAAAACACATTTGTGGCCAATATTCAGGATAAATTGCTGCAATAGTTCTCTGGGTGTTGTAAAACTGGTGAACCTGCCAGGATTGCTGCTCGTAGGGGTTATGTGCCATGTAAATTGTCAATGTCTGTCACATGCTTCATGCTATCAGGTAAAACAAAGCACTTCAAAGACAGGTCAGAGATTTTGAAGCATGCTCTGTTTGCACACTGCATTTGTACAGCATCTTTCAGGATCCCCCAGCCTCACTGGAAGCACAGTAGAGAGAAATCTCACACTGGGCTGGAAAGTTAGATGCTTTTTGCTTCTTTCCTGTCAATTTTAACAGCCTACATTTATGCATGGACGAGGTAGCTCACAGGTCACAACCGTGCTCCAGTAGTCAGATTCGCTACTGACAAACATATCAGTGTGCAATGAGAGAGTTATCGGCACCAGGGATCCAATGCTCCTCTCCTCAGAGTGCCGGTGCATGGTGGTGGAGGTAACAACCTGGCAAAGTCAAAACAGCACAGAGATTCGTTTCAGTAAGTTTCTTCTCTTTCCCAGGAACACATTTGAATGACCTAGAATGGTTTAAAAAGAATAACAGGGGGAAAGGAATGGGGGTGGAGGGGAAGGAAATATTCACCATCTCGGCAATTCTGCATTTACCTGATGAAAGGTAAGACAGGTAGAGTGAAAGAAGAGGACCATGGAGCTCAAAGGATCTTTATCCTAGCTCTCCCAGTAGTTCACATTAGCCTAATCACTGTGATGCATCTTCATTCTATCTGCTGACAGTGCTTTCTTCAAGATAGAAACTGTCTGTGCCTTTACCAGGCAATGTCACATGGATTGTATTTGCATTTCTGGACATTGGTAAGTAACAAGTAATACTATTTACCTAGTTAGTTCAGTTAATGTGTTAAAGAGTTACTCTTTCAGAACTGCCACTCTCATTGGCTCCAATGGTACCCAGCACTGAACATCTTCATGTGAACGTTTAAAAGAGTTGACCATGTTGATGAAGGTGTCTATTAAAATCATAAATGCACAAAAATACAACAGTAGGAGAAAACCTCATAATCTTTCTTAGAGACAAGATACTAAACGAACAAAACCAGATGAGATCTGAAATACAATTAAAGCTTTCTATACCATTGGGAAAAAAAGCAAATGTAAGAGCAGAAATCATCCAGAAAGTTCCAAAAACAGGTTTTCTGCAGAAAAAAAAATGGGCATGTAGTAGGCAACATGCAACTAGTCTGCACCACATTGCATTTTGAATTGCATCATTTGGTCTCCCAGGCAACTAATCTTGAATTTCTTTGGGATCCTTCCAAAGCAAAATCTACAAAGAGGAATTTAGTCATCAAACCACTGCAGAGCATCTACAAATAAAAGGGAACTTAATGTTGTTATTAAGGAATATAATATTCCAATTCGCATTCTGAAAGAGAAATAACCTATAGTTAATAATTACAAAGCTTCTGGAATACTTGTAACATCAAAGGAGAAAACATTTGGATGTCATTGCAGCTGGTCTGCTCTAGCAAAAGCAGTGGTGCTGCAGACTGCAACTGCGATACGTGTCACTCCCATCTCAGCAGTCATCACCACAAGAAAATACATCCCAATTATGCAACAGCTCAAGAAGTTCACTATTTGAACCCCTATTGTCCAACCCAGATTTCACACACAGATCCAAATGAGTGTATGAAATCTGTGAATATCCATCCATCTTGGTGAGGCAGGAGGAAGGGAATGGTCACGTACACAGACTGTAGATTGTTGTCCAATCAATGTAATCTGTTTATGTGTCATACATGACCTTCAGATTCAGCAAAATCATTGAATTCTCTTAAAGAGAGAAAGAAAAAGTTTATATCATGGTTGTAAACACATGGCAAGTGTTACCTGACTCTTAGGCTGCCAATCAAAATTATCTGGCAACTCTGAAGGGTATGATTGACCCATCTCACTTGTTTCACATTCATTACACTGAGGAGTTGGTTTTAAAGGTCACTCCAAAGAATTTGATACCCACAATTAACTGGCTTAATGCCAGTCATGCTACTGGATGAGGAAGAAAGGGAGCAGGAGTAAAACACAAAGGGAATCAGGTTTGAACAATAATACAAAGGATTTCCATAACAATTGGCTTTTGGTGGCCTAGCAATATCCATTTTTCACTATCAATGACAAAAGTCTAAAAACTATCATGAATGAATTTAAGCCAGTTATCTTAGTGACACTAACCATCTGCCAAGGCAGAGTCCCTTCTCTGTCCTCACCCCATGCCTTCATGGATGCAGAAATGGATCTCTGGTAAAAATATCTCTTAGGTGCTGTCTTCCAAAACTGTCACAGACAGAGGCATTTGCAAACTGACACACAACTGTGCCTGAAGCACATGCACAATTCCTCTTTTGCATTTCAGTTGGTCAAAGGTAGGCATCTCAATGTTATCAAGGGCCTGAGTCTTAAGCCCCTGACCATATAATAAGTCAAAGCAGAAACTGATGTACTCCAAGGCCTATATTGATATGTCAACTATTACATCACCTACCAAACCATAGCAGCTTTTCAACACATTTCTTTACATTAAATTCTCATTGATGTCTTAGCAAAGGACCAAAAAAAGGATCTTCTTTGTTTCTTTTGTGCTCAACAGAATCAAGAGTCAGGTTTTTTTTAAATGAAGTTGTTTATTAATTAATTGCAGAGAAAACACTGGAGAAAATACAGCCACAGAAATCTCCATAGCTAGAAGAGAGAAGTGTTTGCATATCTAATACAGCTGTAGGTAACCTGTCAATACTGCAATTGCTCTCATTCTTGACATAGATATTAATATATTACCTGGCTTCAGTTGTCCCTGAAGGAATAATCATGGAAGGAAAATAGACAAACAGAAACCGACATCTTCAAGTATCTGGCCCATGATATAAAATTCTTTTTGTATCAAAATAGAATGCAGTTGCAAAACAATCATTAAAAATGCCTCATTCTCACTGACAGGACAAATAAGTGCACAAAGGTGAAATCCTCACAGAAAAACTTTGTCCCAGAATGCGCGATGTGAGTCAACTGCCACCGCACAATGGCAGCTTCACACCTATTGAGATCATGTTCAGAGTACTTAATTTATGTGATTATTCAAAATGTCAATAACAATTAGAAATCCTGACATTAGATCGGAATTTGACAAATACCGCACCCACAGAAGGCAGTATTTTGGCACAGCCACTGAGCTGGCATACATGTACCAAGCTACTGGTTTGTGCTAGAATTGGAGCAGCACTTGGAAGCCCAAAGGAATCCAGAGTAACACTGTGGGACAAATATCCACATAGGATTTCATTCTTAGCTATCTCTAGGCACCTGAGAGCCAGATGACTAGTCTGGACTTTTTCTGTAGACACAGGAGATAGTGTCTAAAGAAGTGGAATTGAACAATTGCATGGAGGTAACAGTACTTCAGTGAAGGAGACAGAATCCTAAGCACCTGTCTCTGACTGGGCATCATTTGCAGTTGGACTAGATGATCCTTGTAGGTCCCTTCCAAGTGAATTATTCGATTCTAGTCTAGTCTAATCTAGTCTAGCCTAGTCTAGTCTATCCTATTCTATTCTATTAAGATGTTTGTAGCAATAGTTAGGTGAAAATAATCCTGCAGCTCTCTAATTGAGTTTGAGTTTGCTTTAGCCCATCTAGCTGTTAATAGGTCAAAATATTCCATCAATATTCCAGCCAATATTGCTGCTTGGCATGGGCTGGAGAGACAGGCGTTTGGAGGTGGGCTGAGGGGAAGTACATCTGAGGCAGCATGAGCTTCTGAAGTGGTTATTGTCACTTCTGATGAGCTTCCTACTGCTATGGTTTCGCTCCTGGTAGCACTGGATTTATCTAATACAAATCTAATCTACCGACATATATACCAATACAGATTGGGAATGAACTCTTACAGAGTACTAAAGGGATAGGGACCTTGGGGTCCTGGTGGACAGCAGGATGACCACGACCCAGCAATGTGCTCTCTTGGCCAAGAAGGCCAATGGCATCCTGGGGTGGATTAGAAGGGCTGCGGGCAGTAGGTCAAGAGAGGTTCCCCTCCCTCTCTACTCAGCTCTCGTGAGATCATACCTGGAATACTGTGTCCATTTCCAGGACCCTCAATTCAAGAAGGACAGGGAGCTGCTGGAGAGAGTTCGGCACAGGGCCATCAAGATGATGAAGAGAGTGGAGCATCCTCCTTATGATGAAAGGTTGAGGGAGCTGGGGCTGTTTAGCTTGGAGGAGACTGAGGGGTGACCTCATTAATGTTTACTAATATGTAAAGGGCAGGTGTCAGGAGGATGAAGCCAGGCTGATCTCAGTGATCTCCAATGGTAGGACAAGGCACAATGGGTATAAGCAGGAACATAAGAGGTTCCGAAGAAATACAAGGAAGTACTTCTTCACCATGAGGGTGAGGGAGCACTGGAAGAGGCTGCCCAGATGGGTTGTGGCGTTTCCTTCTCTGGGAACATTCCAAACCCACTTGGATGGGCTCCTGTGTGACCTAGGTGGTCCTGCTCTGGCAAAGTATGGTCAGGTGATGGAGGGAAATGAGGTAATTTGTCTGATGGTAGGAAGCAAATCAGTGGAAGAAATTATGCCATAAAAGACAAATCTTCCCACAGGCAAAACAGGAGTGAAGAGGCAATTATAGTTTAACCTCTCTGGTTACCTCTACTTTTCCAAGGCGAGACAGAGTTCTTTTCACATAGGTATTTATAACACGTAGTCTGTATTATAATTGTCCCTTGAGAGACTAAGCTTCCTGAGATGAATAAAGAACAGTCATGCAATGGTGTAATTTAATTTTAGAGTGTATTTTGTATAGAAGAAAGATAAGTGTCTTGTTTCCATTAGCTCTGGAAGCAGTGTCCTTGATTTCAACAATGGAAATGATTCTGCAGGAGCAGCAGCAAACTGGTAGCAAGATTGAGTGCCAAGCTCTCTGCTGTATCTAGAGGGATGCACCAGCTTGGTGAAAATGCTGAACACTGGTAAATACAGGCGACAGCCAGAGACCTTGCTGGTGTTGTGGGATGTCCGATGAAAAGTACGTCTCAGAGAGATGTGGCCTTATGAACCTAGACAGAGCTAAATAAAAGGAGTTGCTGTCATATGGGCTAAATACCCAAGTTAAGTAAGAAACAGGTCATTGGAAAGAAAGGGCTTCTCTAACATCACTGCAAGGACATGTTACCTCCTGGGATGTTGAGAAAGGAAAAAACTTAGAAAAGACTTCATAAGCAGCAGTTTTAAAGGCCAGGGTCTTTAAAGACCAAGGGCATGCAGATCAATATGCAAACACAACTGATTTTCCTGGGTTTTACAGCTATCATCTAGCAAAAAGCTATTAATCTGAGTAAGGTGCAAGTCAGAGCTCATCCTTTGGCTAATCCAAACAGCCAAAGTTGGATGACGCTTCGTCTCATCTGAAGGTGATAATATGCCACCAGCTCTTCCAAGTCATAGGACTCCAGGAACATTCAAGATCTGGTGGTGAGTGCTGGTCAGGATCTTCAGATGTGAAAAGAGTGGAGCAACAAAGGAAATTCTTGATCCACCTTAGAAAGGAAGACGACTGTCCCTACTACTGACAGACCCATCCCTGCCTGCAGCACTTTCCAGCTTCCTCAAAAGCCCTGGGCACCAGGGCATATATAACGTATCGAGTACTTCCACATTGCTAAGGATGTGTACTTCGCTTCTATGTAGTAACAACAATCACAAAGAAGTCCAGGATCTGTTATATTAAAGGATAAAGGCCCCTAGAAGTCTAATATCTTGGGAAAGAGATGTTCAGAGTGAAATACCAGCAACCTAGGTAACTATTTACTGTGTCATTGTGGCTTGAAGTGAATATTGCTTTTATGACCAACTTTTGACTCAGCATTAAGTGCCTCTCTGCTGACTGCCTATAAGCCAAGGGGCAGGCCTGGGCTAGAGGTTGAATTGGGGATGCTTTAAAGCTTGATTTTTTTCTCTGGACATCTGTTAAGCAGTCCCTTCGAGCTCTTCCTGTCAATCACTATGAAGGCACCAAGTGCTATGTCAAATTCAGCAGAATGTTCCTACAGCATTTTTCTCATGTAGACCCTGCAAATCACCTCCAGGCAATCTACAAAAGAAGCACTGTTCAGTGCATTCCCAGTTCTTTTAAGCATTTGCAGAAAAGGAATCACTCATCACTGGAGTTTGAGATGTGCCATCCATGTGCTCACCCCACCATGCACCCTTTTTACTCTCTCCCTCAGAGCCTTGAGTCATCAAGATGGTAGCTGTGTGCCAACACAGACAGCAGCCCAGCCGTTAGTCACCATGTGAAGCACAGGGGCTGTAGGATACATGTGTACTCACCCAGGTGCTGCAAAGGCAAAAATTCTCCAAGCTTTCTGCATGCTATTGCATATCTTAAGAAACAGGACTGAAAGAAAAAGCATTGTATGCATTTCAGAGTGAGTCTACCTGCTATTCTTATCCACTTCCCAGTATAACTAGGACAAGGAATTCAGCACAACTGGCCCTGGTTGAGTCAGGGGAGATAACTGGGAGCACAGCACTTTCTACCACTGCTAGCAGGTGGCTCTGGGAAGAGTTGTACCTGCTTATGTTGCTCTTCCAGCTTTGCACCCTGCGCTGTCAAAAAAACCCACCTTGTCATGCACAAAGTTAACATGTAGTTTTAGGTGAACAAATGGGAGATAAACACATGGATTTCTCCAGCCTCTCTTTGAGCTCTGGTGACCATCCCCTGGCATCTCAATATAAAACCCGATCTACTAGGTTAGCAGGTCTCCTTGTACAGCTCTTGTCTCACTTTCTCAGATGGATCCTGTATTTCCCTCTGCTGTCTTCCTTCCTCAAATAAAGTTATCAGCTTAAACCCTGTCTTGCATATTGGATGCATAACCAAAACTTGATCCACAGGATGCAACAATTTTGACCCAAGTATCTCCCATACACCAGCAGGACTGAGGAGAACCCCTCCTGGGCCTCCCAGCCTTGTCCCTTATCACCAAGGTCCTGTAGCCACTCTTGGTATAGTAAAGGTCTTCCTAGAAGAATTACTAGTAGTAGTCTGAGGGCTAGATAAGTCTCATCACTCTAATGCATCACATACCACAGCCCTAGTCAAGGAGCAAACCTACTGAGATGTCTAGCCTGGCAAGGGTACCTGTCACCCACAGGACAGATTCTTCCACCACTCCCACCCACAGCTTCCCATCTCTAGAGGGATCAGGCTCAGCCAAACTGGGCACCTGCCCCAGCACAACCTTCTGAGCAAACCTGTTGAGCTCCTGCACCTTTGCAGGTGTTGAAGGAGCCTTCCTTCTGTTGCAATGGCTTACAAACATTGAGTCATCCCCAACATGGGAGTACTCATACTCCATCTATTCAGGGATTGCTCTTTGTCATCCCTCCTTCCATCTAACACAGGGCTTGGTGTCTTGCCTCAAGGGACAAGTTCCTGTTCATCCTGACTGATGCTGTGTAGTGGGCTCAGCTGCCCCATCAGCCACTTCATCTGGCAGCTCAGCAGCTTGGCTGGAGCATGACTCTGGCAGAAACATGTAGATCATCCCTGTGGAGATCCCAACCAGCTCCTAGGGAATTCTGGCAAACCAATACCAACTGCCAGTCTGTCTGCAATGTCCTAACATTAAAGTATCTTAAACTACAATTAAAATTACCTAAAAAACCACAAAGTTTAAGGAAATAAGTCTTACACTTGGAGGTAAGCACAGAGATACAGAGCAACAGCTCATCTCACAGCCACTTCTCTATCTGGTTTAGTTTCAAGATAGTGTTGATGTCCTGTCTCAATCCCAGCTAACTCTCCTGAAGATTTCTGCAGCAGCTCAAAGCTGCAGCTCAGTACTCCTGATGGGCTGAGTGTCACCCCTGAATGAAAGAGGGCAGCTCTAACAAGGACTGCTCACCTATCTCCTCACACCAGGAGCGCATTAAGGGACAATCACTCTCACTATCCATCTGCTCTGCCCCAAGGAAAGTCTGTAGCACAGCCAGTAAAACAAGGAGGGATTTTCCCCCATGGAAGGAGAGGGTCCCAGAGCAGCTGCTGTGCCTCAGGTCTCCACCAGCCAGTCTGGCTTCAGCCCGGCTATGAAGGCATCAAGTTCAGTCACAGGGACAGAATGAGACCTGACAGCTGTGCTGTGCTCCCACGTGAAGAGAAGCTGTGTGCAGAGCCTCGGAGACTTGTGTCCAGCTCTGATACCCACCTGTCTCCTCACCATGGACTAGACCATCTGTTTTGCAGCAGGACTCACAATGGACTAGACCATCTGTTTTGCACAGTAAGCACCCAGGTCTGCAAGGTCTTAAGGTCTGCAACCAAGCCATCAGTTCCTATCAACAACAGTTGGTCATCCACAGACAGCAGCTCCCAGTCAGCTCCTTGGAAGACTTGTCTTTGTCTCTAATCGGAATAGATCATCTAACAATAAGCTGGAAAAGCTACATCTTTTTTTAAATGAAGAAAGAACTGGGTTATATTATTGCCAAATCTCAGGTACTCTTCCTGAGGAAGAGGAGCAGAGACAAGGACATTGCCACTCATGAGGACATGGACTGTAAATTACAAATGTCCATGTTAACTCAGGTGTATTCCACTTGAAAGCACCGTGGTTCAGATATTTTTCATTCATAATAAATAAATTTAGCAAGAAGATTTAGCCCTATTCTAATAAAACACCTGCTCACTTTTAATTTTAAATATTGAAAATGACAGGACTATTCATGCACCTGCATTAAGCTTATGCTCAGATGTTTAACTGAACTACAGCACCATTGTATATTTAAAACTATAGGGAAATAAAAAACATTTATGACGTGTTAATTAGATGAATCATAATAACTTCATCTGGATTTTGTAAGGTTTCACCTTGCTCTGCCTGCAAGCAGGGTTAAACACAATGATATGTCATCCTTATCTCAGTCTGTTCCCTATGTTTTGAAAGAACTGCTGCACTGGCTACTTAAAAATAGGGTCTCCATCATTCCAGACGAAATGTTTATTTCCAGGCTCAAGTTTTATGAGTCCATCCATTCAGACTGGGAAAAAATTCTGAGTTCACAGGATCACAGTTCCAGATCCTCTTGGTTGGTATTGATAGATATCATAAAATTTTTGCATGCACTGAGCCCAGGTTAGTCTGTGTGCATCACGGTTGCTTAAAATATTGTTGAAGACATTTTCTCTATTTTTAAAATTCAAAGTCAAGAGAAATCCAACCCACATAGCTCTTAGAAACTTATATACTGAATAATGTCATGTACACACCAAAGGTGTTAAATTTATATTGTCAATAAAAGGAAAAACAATAACAGATTTCATATATCTGCAAAATAGTAACATACATATAAAACAATATGCATAATCTCAGAAGCAAAAGAGCTATTCAGGGCCTCAGGACAAGAAGAAGGAACTACCTACCTGTTCTGCAGCCTCTGGGAAACAGCACCTTCCTTGTGTGGCATTGTACCCAACACACAACTAATTGCACTTATACCAACAATGCCAAAATACCAACATGGCAAACAATCAGTGTTCCATAGACATTGCTCTACAGACACAGCAGTAATCGCAGCAGCCCTGTAGTCTACTCATGGGTTTTCAGAAAAACACAGCTACAGCCTAATGCTGTCTCAACTAAATCCTCTTCTCACTGCAATGAATATTAAAAATAAAAAAGCCTGATTAGAAGAAAAGGACTTCTAGCAGACTTGAGCACTTGGCCAAAGGAGTGCTCCTGCTCAAAGCTGAAAATACCTTAAACTCCAGACTATGATACAATGATCCATACAAGGTGACAAACAGGCTGCTTCCCCCAGCAGATGAGTGTGCACATCTGGTCACTGAACAGGAGACTGAGCCAGGAGACATCAACTGCAATCTGAGCACCAAGAGAAGAGCCCAAAGTGAGTGTAGTGACAGAGGACTGTGGCAGAAACAAGTTGTTTGAGATATCAGAAATCAAAGTATTTGACCAAAAGACGAAAAATGTTTCCCTTCCTCTGAATGAAACTGGAGAGCAATGCTCCACCAAAATGATCAGTGGATCAGGAACACGGTCCATGAAAATGGACAGGGAGTCTATACTCAGTCTATACAAGTCATGCCAAATACCTACCTAAGTAGGCACCAGAAGGCTTACCAAGCTCCTTCCCCATTACTGTGGCTGTACCAGCAGTTCAGGATCCGGAGACAGCAAGCAGCACCTAATACACCCCACCACCACCACACCAGCCATCCTGTAGTGTGAGGGAGCAGGACTGAAAATGCATTTACACAGATGCAGTTTCTGCATGAGCACAGACCCTTCCCACCTCCTCTCCATTTTATTTCCCTTCTTGATCACTACACTATGCTCAGACCTTGCTCCTGCCTTTGCAGGTCGAGACCCTGCTCCCACACTGCACTGCATCTCTTTCTACTCCTGCAGCCTCGGACTTTTCCACTTCAGCTTCCACCGCATCCTCTTGCTAGTGTCACCACTAGCTCTGAATGTGACCAGGGGTCAGTCCACACCAAAGAAACACTGAACAGAGACAATCATCAAGTAGCTCTTCAGTGATGGCTGGAACCATCATTATACTAGATGGGTTGGGAGAATTGTAGCTGGCTTCACCAAAGAAAGAATCCTCAATTTGTAGTAGACTCTGTTAGAGCTAGCAGAAAGTACCTCAATATTGCCAGAACTTCCTCCTCTGACAGGAGTATCTGAATATATCTCCTGAAAGAATCACCACAGAATCACAGAATGTTAGTGTTTGGAAGGAACCTTTAGAGATCACATAGTCCAACCCCCTTGTAGAAGCAGGTTCACCTAGATCAGGTTGTACAGGAACATGCCCAGGTGGGCCTTGAAGGCCTCCAAGGAAGGAGACTCCACAACCCCACTGGGCAGCCTGTGCCAGGGCTCCATCACCCTCATAGTGAAATAGTTTTTTCTTATGTTTAAATGGAACTTTTTGTGTTCCAGCTTCATCCCATTACCCCTTGTCCTGTTGTTAGGTACAACAGAAAAAAAGGATGTCCCAACCTCCTGACACACACCATTTAGATATTTGTAAATATTAATAAGATCTCCCCTCAATCTCTTCTCCAGACTAAACACCCCCAGTTCCTGCAGCCTTTCCTTGTAAGGAAGATGTTCCAGTCCCCTGATCATCTTGGTGACCCTGCGCTGGACTCTCTCCAGAAATTCTCTGTCCACTCTTGAGCTGGGGAGCCCAGAGCTGGACACAGGACTCCAGATGAGGCCTCACCAGGGCAGAGTAGAGGGGGAGAAAAACCTCCCTTCACCTGCTGGCCAGGAAACCAGTAGGAAACCAGCCTACAAGCTAGTTAAACATTAGTTAGAGATCAGCCCCATCTGTTACAGAACTTAACAAGAAATATATTCAGGCATGACCTAGAAATGCAAAGAGGGTCCTAAACCTCTAAGAGAGTTAGAGTGAAATTACACGAGGACACTGTAGACTGACTGTCAGGGGAAATCTTTCTTCCTGGCAGATGCCTTAGATGGGAAGCCAAACAATTAAGGGGAACATTTAAATCTCAACATGAAGGACAGCAGAAAATGGACAACTGAAAACAATGTAGACCTGGGAAAGAGACCATCAGCATAATTATTGCTTCTGTTCTCATGGATTTTGCACTCTCCAATGTGCTTTGGGAAGACAAATGAGTAAGGTCTTTCCCATCTATAGCTTATGCAGCTCTGTAAGTTTTCATTAGAGGTTTATGAAACTGAACTTGCAAGGAAATGTGATTTCAGAAAATGTTTGAGTGCTGCAGGGTAATTCTGCAACATGGGATTTAAAATTATTTTGCCCCATATGATAAACTTGGCTGGTTGACAACTGTGGCATTCTTTTTGTCAGCATAAAAAATTATCTGACTCTTCGCCACATATTTTCCAGGTCTGTGAAAGCCTTTGGGATTATGCTTGAGGAAAGATTTAGTTATGTTTCTATGGAAACCATAACACTTATATAAAAGCCTGTTTAACAAGCAAAAGTGTGACACTGTATCTCATTCAAAGTAAGCCACCTCTGAGATAACTCATTGATAAACCTCCAGACAGGTTTTAAAATCTGGGAGGACACCACAGGATTTCTTACACCTCTAATAGGAGTGAGACTCAGCACGAACTGCTAGATAACTACTTAGCACTGTAGCATAGGTGTTATAGTCTCACATGGGAAGTTGCAGTCATTTGGCTAGATTTGAAAGGAAATCTGTCATCAAGTAGATTATACAGTAATGATTCCCTGAGTTTATGTCTTTCTCATTTATGCCCTATTTTATCCACGTGCAACTTCACTGACTCCAGTGTGACCCAGAGGAGAAACAGTTATGGGGTTTTTTTCATAAAACACTGAAGGGTTCCCAGCTGTTTGTTTGCAAACACGTAGAAATAGAAGTAATATTTTCTTCACCTAGTTACTCTTTTTCTCAGGTGTAAGTCTCCTTTGAAATTAAGAGTAGTTTTGTCCCCTTGACACTATTCTTCCCAGTCAGCACACAGAGGTTGCTGTTGCAGTGAAGCAAAAATACCATAGCTGGCAGGGGCCAACATTTATTTTTGTCTTTTCTTCTCAGAAAATAAGATGTTCAAATTAACTTTTGGAATATATTTCACGTTTTCCCATTGACAACACTCCCAGGCATGTCAACTGAAAAGATTCTATGATTCTATTCTACGATGTTATCATAGAATCATAGAATGGTAGGGTTGGAAGGGACCCTTAGTGAACTATAGAAATTATACAGCTGATCTTCTTTGATAATCACAATACTGGCGAAAGATGAGAAGGGAAGATGCTTTCTAAATTACTTCTTGTTATCTCACCATAAAAAGTTCAATGACATGAAAAAAAGTGCTGGAGAAAGGACTGAAAGTCATTCTAGATGTAATGTCAGACCGAGAGATTATTTTTTAATGTACTTCTAATAACCTGAAAAAGTGTAATGAATTAAAGTATTTTTATAGCATGCAGAGACACTCTTCCTTAAGGTATGAGTGGCCCTTTCTGAATTTTAACAAAACCAGCCACATACATTTTTCTCAATGCACTTCTAAGTCATTCACAAAACAGCTGCAGAATGCTCTCCTTGATAGACAGATCGACAGAAACACAAAGGGGATCTCTTAGGTTTATTTAGGGTCTGATCCTGAAAAGACTCATGCAATAACCTAACTCCTCATAGTCATTGTTCCTCTGAAAACATTGTTTGCCACAGACTGAGTTAATAAGCTTGTGCTGGCATTCTTGCAGCACCTTCACTTGTTTTCTCTGCTACATAGTCACTAAAGAGGCCATTGATGTTCATTGTGGTGGTTTATGTCCATCAAGATATGCACCTGACTAACATTACATCATCACTGATGTTGAAACAGTTTTGAGTGATCGAAGAGTTATTACTCTGCTGGAGAGGCCCAGTTGTTACTGCAGCCTAATGTCATCCATCAACCTGAACAGTTGCAGAAACCATCAAACCTTAGAAGCTATACAGTCAGTTGATGCTGTAAGATGCTACGACGTGATTGAGATAAACTCTCTAAAAAAGATTCCATATTACCTGCTCAAGAGAAATGTGATTTCTAAACATCTGGTGCTGCCACTCTGATGTTAATTGTTTCTGAACTGCCGGTCAGCTCATTCCTTCTCCGCAGGTTTCAGTGACTAGGGGAGAAACATTCTAACCTCTCTTCCTGACAGAAAAATTTCTAACATCACTTGCTAGAGTCTGGACTGCCTTGGGTAGACTCCATTTCTGCAGTGATGGAGACAAAGCAGGGAAGTACAAACCATGCAACTCTTCTCAGAAAAAACTTAGGATGGAGTATGATATCACAGGTATTCAGTGCAGTGCAATAAGGGCATACCCACGGGCCCAGCGTTGCAGGGGAGAATGGAAGGCAGAGTTCAATCCTTCATGAATCACCTCTCTAAAGCTCTGCTGTCTTTCTTTTCATGACCCATAGGTTAATATTCTCTTTTGCTCACATTCTGTAACAGCGTTTCCAAACAGTTTTTACTCAGAAAAATTCTAAAACAGATGTTTTCAGTTGTAGCAATCAGGCTAGTTAATTAGGGTTGGCTTCAAGGGCTAGCAAAGGTAATTATGACAGATTGAGCATGAGCTGCATGGTACACATCTCTGTTGTGTATAGCATTAACGACCATATGTAGCTAAAACATCTTCAGATGTTTTCTCTGCATTTCACAAAAACTAGTAACTTGAGCTTCAGAATACTTGTGATGAATGGCAGGTTTACTTTCCTCCTGCAGCAGAAACAATGCAGCCATAAAGGCTAAGATTTCTAAGGACAACTTTTTAGAAGTAGTCTCAAAGCTTGGTTCACTGGAGCACCACTAACAGGAGGCTTGTTCCATATCTGATTCAGTCTTAATCAAAATAATTGTCTTTTAAAAATCACTCTGGAAAGCCCAAGATCTGCTGCTTCTGCTGCCCTCCTTGGAAGCTGTGCCACATGTATGTGAACAGGTGGAAAACTCCTCTCTGCCTATTTACACTCCAACCTTAGAACTGCAACATTTGAGAGAGATAAATGGATAGTTCTTGTTTGATCCTCAGTCTTGCCACTGGCCCCATTGTCATCTCACAGGAACTGTCTGGAAGTTCTCTGGTGCCAGAGGGGAACAGTGACTTTTTGAAATCATGTCAATATAGCTACTCAGTATTTCCAGTTATGAACAGATTCAGCCACATTAGTTCTGGCACACTTCAGCTTCTATATCTTTGTTTCAACTGAAAGTTTGATTCCTCCAGTCTAAGTGCAGTAAAAGGCTGAGATTTCATAGAATCATAGAATGGTAGGGGTTGGAAGGGACCCTTAGAGATCATCTAGTCCAACCCCCCTGGCAGAAGCAGGTCCAGCTAGATCAGGTCACACAGGAATATGTCCAGGCAGATCTTGAAGACCTCCAAAGAAGGAGCCTCCACACCCCCTCTGGGCAGCCTGTGCCAGGGCTCCATCACCTGAACAGTGAAATAGTTTTTTCTTATGTTTAAATGGAACTTTTTGTGTTCCAGATCCATCCCATTACCCCTTGTCCTGTTGCTAGCTACTATAGAAAAAAGAGATGTCCCAGCCTCCTGAAACCCACCCATTAGATATTGATAAATGTTAATGAGATCTCCCCTCAATCTCCTCTTCTCCAGACTAAACAGCCCCAGTTCCTGCAGCCTTTACTTTATGAAAGATGTTCAATTTCCCTGATCATCTTGGTGGCCCTGAGCTGATTTTCTCAGCTCAGACTTCTAAATTGCAGTTCTACCCTATTGTTTCTGTATTTGACCTATATTTTGCGAGCAGACCATCAAAGGAAGCTCCTCTGGAAGTATTCTATCAATGTTCAAAAGACAAAAACGCCCCAAGTTGATTTTGGAGCTGCTGATAAATATCTGAGAAAGTACATGAAGAGGAGGTGTTATTCTCTTTTCCAAACATTTCTTGGACCAGGCATTATTTAGAGTATCTAGCTATGCTACACTCAGCACAGCAGGGAAGCATAAGTTTTGCTGATGACGTGAATAATTCTTCCCCCAGTGCAGTCTCAAAATTTAACTGAACCATTCCTTTGCAGAGAAGAAGCAGATGTTCAAAATTCTCCAGCTTGGCCTATCCTCTGAAGAAGAAATGTGCAATTAGAAGTTCAAGTCTTCCAGTTGTTTACATGTACACATACATACACATAAGAAACAGGTACTGATTCTTGAACAAATCACTCAAAAGAAAAGTAATTCCTTCTTATATTCACTTCAGCTCGTTGATAATGGTCATTCCAAGAATTACCTTTCTTAGCAACCATTCCTATCTGGAGAATAGAGAAGCTACCAGACCTCTTTCCCCACACATAGCTTGGCTGCACACACAAATAGATTCACACAACATATCGTTCCAAGATACACAACTTACTCACATGCTGGGAAAAAAAAGCAGTTGAAATGTCATGTTGCCACATTTGTTAGTGACGCTGATCAGACAAACTTGCAAGATAAAATACCTGATGACTTTTGCTTGTCCTACTTGCTCTGGTGAAAAGCAGCCAGTAGTTGGCCCTCTAAGACTTCTGTGAAGTCAAAGGCCTCTGCCAATGCAAATTGGTTCACCAGGCTTTGGGAGATCATGCAGCTATTCACTTTCCTTGGATTAAGTCAGTTTTGTTTAGATCAGTGCAGCTACTTTTATTCTTATATCCTCTAATATCACCACACTAATTATACTGGATCATCAGTTCACAATCTGAAAAAATCCCTATTTCAAGATGCAAAATAAAGGTGGGGTTTGAAAACATGGTCATTTTGAAAAGTAAGTTTCTATGTGGTCACTGATAAGCCCAGTTAACTGTGATAACATCAGAATTTAGTTTAAGTTTAGTTTAGTTCAGCTTGTTAGAAAAAGGTTGCTACTTCAGGGTTTTGGGGTTTTTTTTTACTACTAGACCTAAGGGATTTGAACAATTAGAGAGACCTGAATAAATGACAAATAAGGATTTTTTCAGAAAATGCCAAATGGAGATGGAAGTCACAAAATTCTTTCTTGAAGCTAGTCATCCCTTGTATTTCAAGTGCTGACTAGGATGTTTTGCAAAATAAGCATTTCTCTAAAAAAAACCAGTTGAACACTTGAAAATGTTTGCAGTCAAGAGGAGAACAGAAGGAAGTTAAAGAATAGCTTTAAAAACACTACATTATAAAAAATAACCTCGAAAGGTTAAGAAATCAATCCTCTCCTGACATTAAATATAACAGAGCTATGCAATTTACAACAGAAGTTCTGGATGGAAGGTTTCTTTTTTTTTTAAATAATCATTCAAATCCAGGAATCTTTCTAAGATTTCTGCTTGCACCACTGAGGCTTTGGGAAGTACTTCATTTGAACTAACTTTGAATGATGTTGGAGAGATGTCAGTTCACTCTAGCTGCCTTAGGAAGAGGAAGGTGGAAAGCAATACTCTGTACACCACAGACAGAGTCAGGAGAATGGTTTTATTCTCTGCCTGGTTGCAGCAGATGCAATAAATCCCGAGTTTTGTATGACTGGTCTCCATGCTCTTCATCCAGCACTTGGAAAGTTCCTGTGATGTCAAAAATGAGGACTGGGAGGCAAAATGATACAAGTGTCATGAAAAGTTGTAGCATTCTCCAAAGGCTACCATTGGAGAACGTTATCCAAAACCAGTGACTACTGTTGGCTTTGCCAATAAAATTCATACTCATCACTTCACTGACTGAGAGAATTTTTTCATTACAGCAAATATTAGATATTGGGCATTGCCACGAGAGACAGTACACAGATTTAGGCAGGCCTGTGATCCTCTCAAAAGCATACTGCTTTGTTTTTTATCAAAACCCTTTTAACCAAAGTACATACCATGCTTTTTTCTTATTATTGTGCTTGCTATATCTAATTTCTCTGAATAGAAAACACAGTTATTATTTGAGTATTTTTTGAGGTGACAAGATGAAAATTTTACATGGATAAAGAGCCAGAGTGACAATGGCTGCTGTGTATGTGCTAAGCAGAGGATATGAACTAGCAGAAGGAACTTCCATCCATCATCTCTGTGCTGCTCCACGTGGCTGTGGTCCTGGGCATGACACACTCACAGCCCAACAGGTACCTAGAGAACAACACCACCATGCTCCCACTTTGTTTCAAGTACACAAAGATGCATAATGCATTATTTTGAGGAAATAGTAAGAGCTAGACTTCTTAAAAGGTGCTCAGAGAGGTGGTAAGTCTTCTCAAACTCTTGCCAGAGAGGTCCAGTGGCTCAGACAGGGCACAATAATGATCTCCAGGCATAATTTTCCCCAAAACAAGAGTACATTTTTTACATTTAGCATATCAGGATAAGGTAGTAACTCCAAGTTTATCCAGCAAATTGGAGCATAAGAAATAGATGAATGACAGAGAGTTTAATTTTAGTTTGGATTCTCCCTATTCTATTTAGAGCATGAAGCCCAGAGACAACAAACAAAAAAACAAGTACCATGAAAAGGAGTTTTGCATTAACATCTAGGAGAGCTAGTGAAGCACACTATAAAGCAGCAACAAGGGAGACTTGTGGAACTACATCCCACCCAAGTGACACCATAGCCACATTTAGATGAATGCTCAGTGTAAGCTCACTTTCTAACCATGTTTCCTAAGCCAGGAGCTCAGTTATGAGCTAATAGATTGCTTATAAAGAGCATATCAAAGTCGTGAGACAATTAAAGTTAGGAGTGGGTAATTATTAAATTTGTGAAGTGATAACATTTCTCATGAGTACATCCAAGTTTCCATTTCACCTCATTTAGTTCTCATGATCATTTTCTCTTTGGAAACTTCAGGTAGACTCGGTACACACTTTTCCCTTCTGTCATATCAACCAGTCAAATATCACTTTGAACAAGTGACACCCAGGCAGAGTAAACCTGAAAGAAACTCATCAGTCGATGAAAAGAAAGTTGAGAAATCTATTCCTCAGCTCTGAGCACTTTCCAGAGACTGGGCATTTTCAGAGAGATATGCTAGCAGTTACATGATGTGATGATTCTTGTGAACTTAGCACACTTCATTAACTATGAGAGCTATGTGAATGTAGTGGTAGCTGTAAAAGACATCATCACTTGAGGCATTGGCTGGTATGGCAAGATGCAAGCAGTCAAAACATCACAGGCATGCCCCAGCATAAAGCTAGAGCCAAGTGTTACTGGTATTTCATTTGCTGTGGGATCTGGGAGGCGTAGGCACCAATGAAGATGGGGCAAGTGCTCATTCACAGCAGAAGAACTTCACGTTGTTGAGCGCCGTGTCATCCTGAAGGCCCTGTGGGGGTTCTACCTTGGTCTGGAGACCACATATTTTGCAGCTTTTGCTCCATGGACCAAATCTACCCCATGACAGTCCATCACCTACTAGCACCGTTGCATCTGAGCATCTGAACCGGATGTTGTTGGCTGCTGTGTCATCATCTACTCCTTGGGACATTTCTGTTCTCAGTGAGAAGGAGATCAAGTAGCCTCTAGGGCAAACCTGGAAGATGGTCCATGTACCCCACCTGACAAAAAGCAGATAGAGGAATGTCTGGGCTCTGCACACTGCCAAGAAGTGTTCCATCTCTTTCTCCTGCTTCCCTGAAGCTTAATGATCCCTTGCAGGGATCACAGCAGTGACCAGCACAACATCCTGCTGCCATCCAGAGCCCATTACTTTCCTCTTTATTTTTTCATTCTCTTTCAAGGATGTACTTTTTATTGGTATCTTATTAGAAAATCATCAGGAAGTCTGAGACTGGATAGTTATGGTTCTGGTGGAAATTCCAAGGACAATCTGAGCACATATTTTATGATGAATCCCTGACTTGTCTGACAAGTACAAATCAGACACTGCTGTCCAGAGGGGTAGAACTGTACACAACAGTAGAGCCAGGGCTTCACCCAAATGGTCTCTAAATGTATGGTAAAAAACCTCTTCTCTCATATTTGGCCCATGTATTGCAGATTTCCAAAGACAGACTCCATCTCTATAGTTTGTATGTTCACAGAGCTCTGCAGAAACTTCAAGACCAAACAGAAGGTGGTGAAATGTGAAATGACCATGTTCACTTACCCTAAAAATGAATTAACAAAAACCCCAATCACCTGGTTTAATTTACTTTATACTACAGCACTACACAGACATAGCAAGTCAGAAAAGATACTCTTGCAAATGGTGATACCTATGGATATTTTGTGAGCTGGTGCATGACAAACAGGAGAGAAACCATTAGTGTTACTTACTGCCCCACCAAGGACTCGATGGCTGAATCATCTGGACAATGCAGGCGTATGCCATTCAGAGCTGTGTCATCTATTGCAAACTGGGAGGGCTCCACCTGCAGCAGAAGTCGCATAGAGACAGAGGTAAAGACGAGGAGAAAACCCGGGAAAAGTCCTTCAGTGCCAGTCATAAACAGTCCCAGCTCCTTTCTGTAATGAGAAAATGTCTTAGGGTGCATATGGGAAAAGATGTCTGTCACTACAACTACATATATAACCCTTGTATATTCTATTTCTGACCTAGGATATAAGGCAGAGTCCCAGGAGAGACACTGGAGGAGGCTGTCTCTCTCCCTGACTCCAGCACTGACGTGGCACTGCTTTTGGCACTGATGTGGCTTCTCCCAGCAACATCAGCCACATGCAGACTATGCATCTTCCAGCACACTTCTATCCAGACTGCAAACAAAACAACTCTTGCAGGAGCTCTGCTTTTTTGCTGTGTCTAATGTGATACTTCTTTTCCTGAAATAAATAAATAGATAGATAGATAAATAAGTAAATAAATAAATACATGTATATATATATTACTTTTTACCAGTGTAACTACAGTGGCTACATCTTCTGGGCTAAATTTTCCTGGAGACTCATAGTTTTATGTGCAGAGTACCATATTCAGGAAGAAGAAAGACTGCAGAAAGCCCTTAACCTCTGGAGAAGCCTCTCCTGGGAGGTGGAGAGCTGTAAATCAGGTTTCAGGGACAGAAGATGATGAGAAATAGGGAGAATTTTACCTTCAGTGCAAATCCATTGGCATGACCGTGACGGCAAAATTGCTGACTTCCCCACTTGCCCCAGTGGCCTCCATTGGGCACAGTGAGGACAGAGGTGTATTCACGTGCCACGGTGCCCAGGGTGTAGAGAGAGAGGAGCAGGATGAGGGCAGCTGGCATGAGGAGCTTCATCTCTTGCACTCTGCATCTGCTGAAGGAGTTCTGGCATATGGACAGGGCAATTTATACCCTGCCAAGACAACTTGCCTCTCCCCACCGGCCTATTGACAAACACCACAGGAACAATAGTTTCCACCCAGGCAGTGACACAATTGGTGTCCTGCTGACAGTGCCCATGAGGAGCTTCCCTGGGAGTCCGACAGCCAATATGCAGCAGATTCTGTGGCAGCAGGTGTATCCACCATCACTGAAGGGCTAATAGCACGATCTGTATGCTGCTTGTTGTGCTTATGGCAGAGGCTTAATATCAGCTCCTGCTTCTGGCTATGCAGATGTTTACCCATGGGGATGTCTGCCTTTTGAGAGAAACTGTTATAACCATTTTAGCTGTTGCTAATGAATGCTTCACAAGACAAGTGAAGCAACACAAGGGGCCTAGTCTGGAATAAAGTATAAGCAAACTCAAGCCTTGTGTCCCTGAACATTCTCTGTTGAGTCAAATTCCTGGTAAGGTTGATATTGATATTCAGCAGGGAAGTTGGACTAGATGGTATTTAGATGACCCTTCCAACCCCTATCATTCTGTGATTCTGTGATGTCTATGTTATTCTTGGTTTTAATGTCTTTTTTTTCAGTGTCTTTTTTTTTTTTAATGTAATTTTTATCTCAATAAAAAATATAATGATTTGGTCGTGACAAGCTTAACTAAACTCATATGTGCCAGGTTGCTCACGGTGATTCTCAGGGACCACTGAGGTAAATGCCATTGGAAGAGAAGGTGAAAGGCAGGTTTTTCCAGAAAGGTGATACTGAACATGAGTGTACAGCCTTTGAGGATGCCACGTACAGGGAGAAGTGAATTTGAAAACCTGGACTTGAGATTCTCTAAACATGAAGATAACCAATGCTTCCTTAGGGCCCTTAGTAGGGCTTGCAGGGTCTGGCAGAAGCTGTTTATCCGTTTAAGAGGCAAAGATGATAGTACAATTTAGGAAAGTATCTTGAGCCTCGGGATTCCATAGCAAAATGAGGTGTCAAACCTTGAACTATCAGAAGTTCCCTCTTCCAGGTTTCTCTTCCAACCTGTGCTCTGTACCCATCCTATTAAGAGACAACATTGCTTTTCCCACTCTTGGCTCTATACTCTTATTTTTCAGTGCTCTGCACAGGTGGCAGTACCTGCAAATGCAGATGACAGGAACCTGGATAAGCCTTTTGGTGGAAGGCACCAAAAAGGCACAGCAGATAATGCAAGCATAGCCTGTTTTCCTTTTTAAACCATGACTTTCATCTTACTCCTCCAAGGGGGGGTCAAAGCCCAAAAGAAATATGCTTGCCTCCACAGAGACCATGTAATCCCAGGTGGTGAGCCAGCTGTGTTTGCTCAGGCAGGATCAATCAGTAGCAGCCAGGGACATCCAGACCTGCCCTTGGCTGTACATGAATGGAAAGGAGCAGAAAGTCAGAAAGAAATGGTTGGGATCTGCTGTTAACACTGCAAAAGAAGCATCAGGATCCTCACATTCATTATGCCTTTTCTGGTTCAAAACCATCAGCTTTGGCTGCTTCACCTCTGGCAGCAGTGATGCAGATTTACTTCCTCTCAGACTCTGCTCGCATTGGCATCTTCTCATCTCTTCCCAGCCCCAGAGAGAGGATCCCAGGCCACAGTGAGACCACAGTGAGACAGAGGAGTGAGGTGAGGCAGGAGAGTGGTGAGGCCACCTCCAAAGATTTGCCCATGACAAATGACTGCAGAGGCCCCTAAGAAAACTCAAGCCCAGGATGAGGATTATCACTCTGAGATTTGGGAATTATCATTTTCCACATTAGTAACTAACGAAACTACCTGGTAACCTGAGGTGCCAATTGTGACATGCCTTGGACTTGATTTCAGAGTATGTGGCTTAGATATCACTTAATATGTACAAAGCAGAGCTGCCACTGATCTTAGCCAACATATAATGGTGCTGATTTTGTTTTCTAAGATCAGCTTGCCTCAAATATCAAAATTTAAAACTCTGTAAAGGTAACATCCAGACCTCTTATTGACATGTGTACCCTACTTTCAAGCTCCTTGAAATAATGTTAGAAGAGAGTTTTAAAGAAAATTGGCAAATTGATGTATTTGACTGATAAAATATGACTATAGTAACATGATTATGATTCAAGATATTTCATCCCTCTATCATTCATACAGCTGAATACAATTATTTTTTCAAGCAGAGAAGCTTGCTTTCAGCTTTTACAAATACACCTACAATTTTGAAATAAACAGATGAATAATATGTTGTTGTATATTAATTGCACTCATCTATTAATTTTATGCAATGACATCTTTAAAACCTATATGGAACATGGAAGATGAATTTATGTCTATGCCATATAAAAAAATAGGCAATACACAATTTGCTTTATTTTCAAAAAACCATAGAATCCTAGAATGTTAAGGATTGGAAAGGACCTTTAGGTATCATCTAGTCCAACCTCTCTGCTAAAGAAGGACATCCTAGATCAGATTACACAGTGATATTATTGAAAAAAGGATGCCTTAGTAGCTCTTGAAAATTAATTCACTTCTTATTTTTACCCTTGAAAATACCACACACTTAAGAATACAAACTTTATTGCTGTTGCATATTATCTTTCTCATATTCTCAGTTTCTCATATTCATGTACATCTGCTGCTGCCCAAAGGAGGATGATGATTTTGAGGCTTCCCAGCCTGCCTAGCCTCTTTCTATAGCTTTTGAAAAGCACTGCCACAGACTGTGAATCCATGCGAGACCACACCTGCTCTTCTTTTCACACACTCATTTCAGGATCTGGTGGTTCTGCTCTCCATTTACAGCCCATGTACCTCCACCCTGCTCCTGATAGTCTGTCAGGAGCTCTGAAAGCCCATGACGATCCCTATGTATTGCAGCATGGTACTCTGTGTCTGTGTTCTGAAGAAGGTCATGTACTAGGGTCATTTCTGGTTTAAAATTCTTTAAAATTGTAAGGATCAGGCATTTTAAAAACCTAGTAATTAATATTACTTCTATGTCAGGCAGAAAATCAGTTTCTACAACCTCCTCTACTATATGTTTTGTGAAAGATTAAATATACTGTCTTAAAAAAGGTTTGAAGTTTCTTCTATCAACAAGCAGCAGAAATGAGCATTGCATCATGTCTTTCAGCTATTCATATTAGCCTCTATCTTGGGCATTCTTACTCCCTTCTTCACAGGATCCAGCTCATAACACAAGTTTCCAGGATCAAGCAAGTATCTGATACGATAGTCTGGCAAGGGACAGAAACAAAAGGTAAACTCTGTACCCTGATGTTCACAACTCAAAAATGTACTTAAATCACCCAGATACAAGCAAGAACTTCTTCACTCCAATCTGTGGAGTTCAGAACATGGTCTTCTCTAACATAAAATCTTGTTTGTGTGCAAAAAGGAGAGAATTTGCATCTTAGATTGAGGTCCAGGGACCACATCTGCTCATAGATCATCTGTTAAGCTGTGAGCAGGTCTTCTGGGGTGGGCAGTTTAAAGTAACTTCTGATTAATTAATTTTCTCTGCAAGTGAATAAAACCTGGAGGAAACTCAGGTCAATCAAAAACTAGCTGAACATCTGGGCCCGCAGACTGGTGATATGAGGCATGAAGCCTGGCTGGAGGCCAGTAACTAGCCATGTACCCCACAGTCCCATTTAGCATCTTCATTACGATCTAGATGATGAGGCAATGTACCCTCAGCAGGTTTTCTGGTGACACCAGACTGAGAGGGGTGGCTGATATGCCAGATGGACATGATGCCATCCAGAGGGACCTTGACAGGCTGGAGAAATGGGCCAACAGGATCGTTATGAAGCACAGCAAAGAGAAGTGTAAAGTCCTATACCTGGAGAGGAACAACTCCAGGCACCAGGACATTCTGAGGGACACCCAGGTGGAAGGCAGCAGGAAAAGACCTGAGGGTCCTGTGGACACAGGGTTGAATGAGAGCCAGAAATGGACCCTTGCAGCACAGAAGGCAAATGGTATCCTGGGCTGCATCAAGGTGATGCTTCCACTTTACTCAGCTCCCAGTGAGGCCACACACTGCATCCAGTGATGGACTGTAGACAGAGATATGCTGGCGAATGTCCAAAGAAAGGCCACAAAGATGACTATGAGATGGGATCACCCCTTCTGTCATGATAATCTGAGAGATCTGGGACTGTTTAGCCTGGAGTAGAAAAAACCCATCAATGTCCAAGTACCTGGAGTGAAAGTGCGAAGAAGACAGCCAGGCTCTTTTCAGTGGTTCCCAGGGACAGGATCAGAGGCATACACTAAAACACGGGAGGTTCCCTCTGAACATTGAGGAAAACTTTTTTTCAGTGAGAAAAGTCAGAACACTGGCAGAGGTTTCCAGAAAGGTCATAGAGTGACCATCCTTGGAGATATTCGAAAGCCATCTGGACATGGTCCTGAGGAACTGGCTCTGGGTGGCCCTGCTTGAGTAGGTCATTGGACCAGACGATCTGTAAAGGTCCCTTCAGGCTCTCTGACTCCGTGATTCTGTGAAATGGAAAAGTCAACAGGAATAACAAGGCTAGATATTGCCCGTGAAGGAAAATCTTAAGTGTCATGTCTTGAGTGAGCTGTAGGAAGGATTGAAGGAAACAAGTGCTCAGGAACTCAGTAGAGGACTGGAGGCAGACAAGCATCCACCAAAGAAATCAGTAAGTACAGAGAGAGGGACAGTTTTGTCTGAGTGACTGTGTGTTTCTACCTGCTCCAAATGATTTAATGCTCCTCCTCCTCTGTTACCAAGGTGCTGGTTGCCACTCATCAGCTCTCAGTAGCCACATCCCTCAGCATCTCTAATGTCCAAACTGAATGTAACAATTATGTACGAGTTATGTGTAAATCACACAACCTGGCTCTATCAGACCTCACACATCTGCAGCTTGGGATGAAGACGGGACATTCCACAGTGTCTACATCCAGCAAAAGAGCACACTATCTCATAGAAACAGCACATGAGCAAACCCAGAAATCCTACCTATTGCCAAAGAAACACGAAGGGGCTACTGCCCTTTCTAGAATCTATTCTAGTCTATGAAAGTACGAATTAGCTAAGGGATGTATTATTTAGAAACAAGAGGTGGTATTCTGAATGAACAGTGCAGATGTCTCCATCTGAAATAATCACCATGGGCTCCCTTTATAGCTTCCCAGAGAGACAATATGACGACAATGGAGAGAAACAGATATCTTCACATGAATCTCTCCCTAAAAATACCTGTTCATCTCTGCTGACTACAGGGAGCCATCTGCACTGGTCTTATACCCTCAGACTCTTCTTAGGTTTTAGTAGGCTAAAAACAGTAGTGCCAAATTAGAATTAATTTTGAGTAACACAGGCAAATGTTTAAGAGAACATGAGTAATCAAATTACGCTCTGTCTGGGCCTTATTTTCCCATTTTTTAAATTGACTCAGATTATTAAAAGTAGAATAGCAGCAGAAATGCAAGTGAGAGACGTCAGAAGTGAGACAAGAGCCAGGATTTTCTAGATGTATGAGTGGAGAAAAAATGCTTTACAGCAACCAACAAACTAAGCTATTTCTTGGAAGTAGGTGGAGACAGTTTTGCATTAATGATGAGGTGTTGGGCTGGTTTTGGCTGTGACAGGGTTAATTTTCTGTGTAGCAGCTAATATAGGGCCACTTTTTGGATTTCTGCTGGAAACAGTGTTGATAATACAGAGATATTTTTGTTATTGCTGAGTAGTGTTTGCACAGAGTCAAGGCCTTTTCTGCCTCTCATCCTACACTGCCAGTGAGCAGACCGGGAACACATAAGGAGTTGGGAGGGAACACAGCCAGAACAGCTGACCCCAATTGACCCCAGCGATATCGCACACCATATGACATCATACTCTGCAGATAAAGCTGAGGGAAGAGGAGCAGCTGAGGGACATGGCTACTGAGAGAAAGAAACATGTTAAACAGAAAGGTAGCAGAGATAATGGCCAATAAGAAAGAAACTGATTTGCTCGTGTCTCATGGTTGTTTACACTCTTTATACCAAGATGATCAGTTCTTTTCCTCAAGGCTGTGCTAGGGATCGGAATCAGTAGGAATGGAGGTTCATAAAAAAAGGCCAGAGAATAGTAGCTAAAAACATAAGCCTATCTGTTCAGGCAGGATTGCACAAGGGCAGCTGGGGATGGAGAGGTGCTGTCTGGCTGCAGCACAGAGGTGAGCACAGAGAACAGCTGGGACATACAGATAAGGCCATAGCAGACAACTCGGTCCATTTCTATCCAGCATACAAGACATCATCAGGTGACAACAAGAAACTAAGGCATAGTCTCATTTGGCTCTGACATTTAACTTTTTCTGAAGGTTTAATCCTGTCTATGCTGTTTTCAAGACCTCATGGTTTTTGCTGATCTCTTCTGAACTGTGCCCAGTTAGTTACACTTGTTTTGAACAGCATTTGAGCAGAGACATTGTCATTGCAGCAGGATGCTGAAAAGGTGGAAACTTTATACTTGTTTATTTAGTTAAAATGCCACATTGGACAGCAAGGGTGGGATCACCACCTCTCCTCACCTAGAACTGCTTCTGTGATCAGCAACTCTCAACTCTCTCTGAAGGTGTCTATACTCATGTCTGTTTAATATTTAGCATTTGTGCTTATTTTGAATTCTATCCCCATCCTCTAGCATCTTCAGTATCTCCCAGGTTGGTGCTATCTATAAATTTAATAAGCGAACTGTCTATTCTACCATGCAAGTAATTAATAAAAATATCGAGTGACTCCAGACCCAGAACAGTCTCCCGTGAAACATGGCTCAATATATATTTCTACAATTGGATCAGGCTCTTGACATTTTTTAATGTTGATTCAAATTGCTGATTAACGACGAAAAAAAAGGAAAAAAAAGGAGACAGACCCTCCTGTAGCGCACATTTATTGACAGAGACCAAATGTCAATTTACACCCACTGCAAATCTATGACTGTGTCTTCAACTAAAGATCACTTCACACATGAAAACTGTAACAACTTATTCTAAAAATGCATTGGGAAAAGTTCTCAAGATTAACCTTAACCACAGCCTCATAATATTTGTACATTATTTTGATACCTATCAGATCATTCAAAGTATACCTTTATTTTTAAAAAGGACTTAATTACCAGATCCTGTGCACAGGTAAAGGAAAGGATGAAAAGAAAGAAAAGGACATGTCCTTGACATCAAAAAGTCCAAAAGTGTGTAACATATGTAAAGACCTTTTCCTTATATTAAATTTTTGTATCTCCTAAGGTGATTCAGGTATTGGTTAAAAATACCTTAGCTACCTCTCTGAGATGCTTGCTCATAACCAGAGCAGATTGCACCCTTGCCTACACCCAGAGCCAGGCAATGCTAGGGTCTCTGCTATACTACATGTTTTGACAACGAGTCAAGGCCATCACCTTAAATGAAGACTTGTGGAAAAGAGACCATGTTCATACAGGAAATCCACACATGGAATTATAATCCCCTTCCACTCTGGGGCAGGACAGAAATACTTAGTGGTCATTGGGAATGCATCCTGGCCACTGTAGTCTGAACATTTGTACTGATGGGAAAACTCAAGAGATATTCGCAGGCAAACATACAAATCTAGAGAATTTACTGTGAAAGAGATCCTGTCACCTACAGTTAGCCACCTCTGCAACTGATGCTCTGAAAGATATTGATCCAGCAAAGCCTTTAAGCACAAAATTCATCTTCTAGACTTCATTTATATACTTAAAGTTCAACAAGTGCTAAAGGGTATTGCTGTATTTGAGCTTGCAGCACCTTAAAAGCTCAGACCTTCAATTAGAAGCCTTCAAACCAAGACCACTGATCATGACACCACTTCAGCTCCCCTTCGTCATGAAATGATGTGAACCATGGTGGTCTGGACTCAAGGGCTTTGCTTGGGGATCTGGGCTCATGCCTTGTGGGAGGCTTTGGACTAATGGGAAGATAAACCATGCATGACCATCACTTTTGCTGATGAGTTACTCTGGGCTCTCTATCTCAGGGACAGATGACTATTGGGGAAATGCTGGTTGGGCACAGATTCACCCAAGATATCCTGTTCCTGAGTGTAGTTCAGAGTGAAAATATGAAGCCTATTCCTTCTGACTTAGGAATAGGTATTTTTTTGGTAGTTTTTAACTTGCTAGCTGCTTGGTTTCAACTCCTGCAAATGCATTGATCTGAACTTCCATCTATGCCTCACCTCTGTCAAAAACATCAAGGGAAAGAAATGGTCACTACCTGTAAACAATGGTAGCTGTTCAGGGTTTGATCTGTTTACTATTTACTCTGTGTTAAAACTATGATCTGGAAAGGTCAGAATTTCCATAGTGTTCTTCACTGAAGTATCCAAGGGATCCACAGACATTAGTTTATCTTGTGAAATGAGGGATGGCAGAACTGCCCTGGGCAGCATTTATGCTCAGCAGTAGCTGAGGACCCAGTCCAGGCCCCGTCTTGATGCCCAGTCATTCCAGACTGACCATATCCAGATGCCATTTCCCTGGTACCAAGATATAGTCCCTGTTGCAACGTTTTCTCCCCTTTGTGGAAAGGAAAGGAAAGGAAAGGAAAGGAAAGGAAAGGAAAGGAAAGGAAAGGAAAGGAAAGGAAAGGAAAGGAAAGGAAAGGAAAGGAAAGGAAAGGAAAGGAAAGGAAAGGAAAGGAAAGGAAGCATCACCTTCTCAATGTGGGCTTGGATGAATGCACATAGCTGGAGGAGGAGGTGAGAGAGGGTCCTGTGGCTGCTAGGGCTCTGTGGGCAGGTAGATGTTACCCTCTCCTGGGCTGACAGCAGCTCCCCTGCTTTCTACCTGTAGTGCTACACTTTCAGTGATGCTAGGGTAATTGTTCCTCCTTCCCTTCCCTTCCCTTCCCTTCCCTTCCCTTCCCTTCCCTTCCCTTCCCTTCCCTTCCCTTCCCTTCCCTTCCCTTCCCTTCCCTTCCCTTCCTTTCCTTTCCTTTCCTTTCCTTTCCACAGTGGGGCCAAAGTGCTTGCTGTCAAGAAGTTTCTTCTCCAATGGCTTGCTGTAGCTCCCACATCTCCTAATCCAGGATGCTTGTTTGGAGTTAGTTGTTGGGAGGGGAGAAGAATTGCTATGGAGGATACGTTAAACATGAAGGAATCCCACACCCTAGAAAAGGTTCTTCCTCACCTCCAGTTTCACCTCATTTATGCCTTTTTTTTTCCCCACATTTCCCATAACTGATTTCTGGCTCTTCATTTGATTTGGGAACTTCTGATGCTATACATTCTGTGTCCAGCACAAGTAGCACTTCAAGAAAAGTGGGACTGCATTTCTGCTTTGTGTCCAGCACCAAGGGAGGTGATGTGCATCAGGCCACAGATGCTCTTGCAGCAACAATCATAGAATCATAGAATTGTTTTGGTTGGAAAACACCTTTAAGATCATTGAGTCCAATCACTAACCTGACACTGCCAAGACTACCACTAAACCATGTCCCTAGGCAATATATATGTTTTAAATAGGTCCAGGGATGGTGACTTTACCACTTCCCTGGGCAGCTTATTCCTTCTCTTTTTGACGCTGAAGTATATACAGCAGATAGCCAGTCATTAAGTGCATTTGTTGCCAAAGCTCATCTTCTTAGGTGCAAAATGCATTTTTTGTTACCTTTAATGTTCATACTGATTAGGGATGATAATGAGATGTGGCGAGGGAACGTATACAACGGGTGTTTTGTCAGATTTCACATTGTTCTAAAACCACATGTTGCTGAAATGTTGACTTTTTACAACAATGCAAAACAATATCTTTTTCTCTAGCTTCCTTTTCAGAACTGCTTGAAACTGAAGTTTTACAGACAAGTACACAGCACAAGAAGTTTTACCATAAGCCTTTATGATGTGTCAAAGTTGCAACTAACTGAAAATAACAACCTAGTCAAGACAGTTGTTCTTCCATCCCTCCACAACTTCTTCTGAGTCCTCTACTACTTCTGTAAATCTCAGATCATCTTTTTTCTTTTAGCAGAAGTCACTCGCCCACATCACTACCCACTGTAAGTCAGGCTGGACCACTACTGGCTTGTACTATTGTCCTCCTGGATGAACCCAGTGGACACAAGCTTCCTAATCCCCTCTCTGGAGTCACCATAGAGCAGAGGTATGGTCCATGCTGATGGGAACTGCCAGCCTCTGAATAGACTTAAAAATTCTATGTGGATATGAATAAAGATCACGTGCCCTGAGAACTTCTCATGGAGAGGCCAGGTGTATATGAGTGGTATCTCACTGCTACATATGCCTGTGAATTTATACGCATATACTTAAAAGGGGTGAAATGCTCCAGCAAGAACAAGTTTGTTTATTCTCCTACCCCATCCCGAGCCAGGCGTGCCACTCTAGCTGCCAGTGAAGCATTAACAGGGAAGTAGTGACCTGCACAGGGTCTGGCCCACGGCATGTCTCCTACAGCAGCCCTACAGGAAGCCCACTCAGCTCTTTCCATTTGCTGCCACACGCAGGTTTCCAGACAGCTCCCAGAGCTTCTCACAAAAGACTCATCATGACGGTGCCAGGCTCTGCTTATTTACCTCAGTGCTCTAACCTGAAAGAGTGCCTACATGCAACTTGTCACTCATGCTGCTCTTGGCATGTCCTTGAAACCTTGACATTGCTTCCCCCAAATGCTTGACACATTTCTTCCCCCAGTGTACATCCCTCACAACATACTTACACTAGATATGGGAGATACTCTCATGTTCAGCACAGGGACACAGGGGATATGAGGGAGAGTGTCTGTAAGATGGCATCTGCCACCATTCAAGAGCAGCCATGTAGATGTATGGGGAAGGATTTCAGGAACAGCAGAGAGAAAAGCAAGCAGACATCTTTTTTCCTTTCATGGCACCAGGTCAAAGCCCTTTCTCAATGACTCACTTCACTCCTTCAGGTCTGTGTGAGTTGCAGCCAAAGGGCAGGTCTGGGTGTCCCTGGCTGCCACTGCATCACCATGCCAGAGCAAACACACCTGGCCCTCAGCTACTCTCCTGAGTTCTTGTTTGGTTTCTTATTTCAGGGTGAGTGGTGAGTGACTTGGTGAAAAATTTTCCTTTCTCAGATATTTGCTATGTTATAGTCCCTTCTCTTTTTTTTGACTCAGATAAAACTGTCATGTACTAAGTTCTTTTGGACTGGATCTTTGTGTCCCAGATTTGTCACTCTTAGTCCTTCCAAAAAACATTTTCTTGCATCACTTTGTTGTGTCTGTCTTGTCCTCAATATTAAATTAGTCACATAAAAACACTAAATCAAATGAATAATTGCTTACTCATGCTGCACTAGTTCTTGAGTTTCCAATTTACCCCTTAGAGTGTCTAATTTCCTCAGTAATTTTTAAAAGGAGCTAAATCCCACAAGTGATGCACACTGGCATCGTTAGAATTGAAACTTGCAAATTCATGGCACGAGCCTCCAATGTCTGAGTGATCACTAACACAAGAGAAGCTGCCATCTTCAGTATGCACAGTTTTCTGTTCATCTCTCTCAAGCCATAGCTTTATCACCATTCCAGAAAACCTTCCAGAAATAACTTTTGCCTTGAGTCAGGCACTGCAACCACAAAAGGAAAATTTCAGCACAAATGGTTACAGACTGGAAAAGTTACAAGCAACTGAAATTGGTCTTCAAGAAGCAAACAGTAGGAAATCTCAACAGACATTGCTAGCAAGCCTGGACACAGCAACAACGCATACAACTCTTCTTAGAAGAAAATGTTTGCATCATGCTGAGTCCAAGTATCTTGCAGTTCTTCTTAAAAATTGAAATTCATTTCAGGTGGAACCCCAGAAAATAATGTTGTTTAAAAAAAAAAAGGATTATGTTCCATGAGGCCTCTCACAGGGTTTCAGGCTGTGCACACAACAGGGAGAGAAAACATGAGAAGATTAAGAAAGAAAAATACATCCTATAAATGAACAAGTAAAACTCTTACTGTTGATGTACCTTTGAGCTGCACCATTCTTCTGTCCCACAGTAGAGTTAAGGGAAGATTAAGTTTAGGGCCAAGGTCCCAGCACCCTCAGGGCTGGAAATTCCCTAGCATCTTGCTTGGTAGGAGAGTCTAAAAGAGATAAAACACTGTGGTCTAGATAACTGCTGGGTGGAGAGAAGATGGAGTAACTATCTGCAAAGATCTGAACTTGTTAATAATAAGGAATAATTAGAAGCAATATTAGAAAGTGAAGAAAAGATTTGCCTAGAACAAGCTGTGTCAGGCAAGACTAGAAAATTTAGCTATTGCATGTCCTCTACAGAAGCTAGGAGATGTACTTCTGTGTTGGTAAAAGGCAGATACGATTTTAACAGGAAAAAAGTACTATCACAAGGACTGCTTATTTCCCTCAAGGGAGAAAAGTGCAGCTATACACTGCTTGCTGTGAAACTGTGCTCACCTTGCTACCAGGAGCTGCCTGCATGCAGAATGCCGGGGCTTGCAGCCACAGAGGCATTCCTTGGCAGAAGGTTTCGTTCACCAGATACTTGATCCATTCATTTCAGGTTGCCCTGGCTTTTTCTCTTCTCTTCTCTTCTCTTCTCTTCTCTTCTCTTCTCTTCTCTTCTCTTCTCTTCTCTTCTCTTCTCTTCTCTTCTCTTCAGAACTACAGGTCTGCTTTTCTCCTGCTGCTTCCAGGAAGCAGATGTGCAATAATATATTTTTGTCCTCCCTGTTCCTAACGAGGAGGTTCTTGAAGCAACTTGGGGGCATTCACACTATTGCTTCAGTGGATACATCATTGCATTTACACTGAAGGTAAAAGTCTTGCTCATTTCTGATAGTGTCCCATGCCAGCTATCCCACATGGCATTAACTCCCTTTGAAAACTCTCATTGCTCCCAGAACATGATTTTCCACAGGTACCACCAACTGCAGTGACAGCAGCACTTCAAAGTTCCCTAGGTTGCATGTCAAAAACTACCTCATATCTAGATTTTCCTCTGCATATCCAGCTTTTTGGAAATTTTATGCATCTGAGATAAGGAATTTCTCCATTTCTAGGAAATTTATGAACATTTCCCCAGAAAATCTTTCACAAAATAGGTCAAGCTATTCCAGACTCTCAAATGCTCCAGTCCCCTCATCTTTACCTGCTCTGCAAAGTAGGATTGCACTTGGTCTTTGAAGTGTTTTGACTGCTACAAATGATAGCTACGCATTTCACTTGAGTAAAACGTGCTTTGGGGAATCTTCCTCTGTGCTCTGATCCTTTTGTCCCTTCCTCACCTATGGCCAGGTGTAGAAAGGGCAAAGGCCCCGAGTTTCTTGAAATACAAGTCCAAACATCTTGGTTATAACAGCTTCACCAATGAAGCTGAGGTCTTCATTTTAACTGTATGCCTACATGAGATGCAGTTATACAAGCCAAGAAATAAAAATAAAGAAATAGAAGGGGGTAGTTTATTTTTCTTTCCAAATCGGGACAAGCTACTGTGGAAAAATACTCTATTAACAGCATGTGTCTGTTCTATGGCCACATCTGCACAATTTTATCACGTAATTAGACCTTGGCTCCTGTCAGACAGGGATCTATTAGCAAAAGGCTCCTCAGACAAAGGGAAGCCTTAGTGCATAAATTAATGCAAATGAAGCTTGGGCTCTCCCCTCCCATGCTGCTTGGAGCTGTTATGATCTCTGTGTTGTTGCAAGAAATGAACATACTGCTGCAGCCTGTACAAGCTGGTAAGAGAGGAGACAAAGGCAAGGCACTCTCATCATTTTTTTCCAGATGAGGTCCAAGATCTCAGCTTGACAGCCTGAATGAGACGAAAATACACAGGAAACAGTCTGCTTTGTGGTCTAGTAGTGAAACTGTGGTATGTCAACTTCAGGTTTAAGGTATTTTTTAAGACACTCAGATAATGAAAAGATGTGCAGATATTTATTGAATCCCTGAATAAAACTGAGGCAACTTTTTGTTGTCTTCCAGTCTTTTTTCCTGTCACTAGATCTTTGCTTCCTCTGAGACAGAGTCTGCCAAAAGTGGATGAGTTCCTGTGTAACCTAGTCTAGGAGGTCTTGCTCTGGCAGAGAGATTGGACTAGATGATCTTTCAAGGTCCCTTCCAACCTTTAAGATTATGTGATTCTGTGTGATTCTGTGATGACACCATTCTGAAGAGTACCTGTCTTTACTGCACAAGTATCAAAGTCATTGAGTCGTTGCTATGAGTTGCTTTTGTTCTCTCCTGCCATGCAGCCACCCAAATAGTCATGGGTACTTACATGTGAGTGGGCACTCTCTCTGCAAAGGCAGCAATCCTCACTTGTCCAGGGCAGGAAAAGAGGATGAGTTCTTCAGGGACGCAGTGGGAGGAAAAGCAAGAGGAAAGTGCACCAGCCAAGTAGCAGGATGAGTTACCAGAAGGACAAGCAAACCACTTGGGCAGGGTGCTATAGGAGTGCCAGAGAGAGGAAAATGGGGAAATGTACCTTTTACAGTTCTGTGCCCGGGCTTGGCAAGATACTGCTGCCTCTCCTCTCCTGTTCTCATCTCCAGCCCAAAAGATCTTGCTCAGCTCTCAATGCACCTTGCATGGGAGGGATCTCAGGGAAAACAGTGGCTGAAGAGGGTCCACAGAACACTCTTCCCAGGAGGTAATAGCTAGCTGAGACCATCTCAGGATCACTGCAGTGCAGGTCCCCATGGGACAGCTGAGGAGCAAGGAATAGGATGGGATTGGCATGTGCAGGAGGAGTGTCTGAGCCTTCAGTATCAACCAGAATATACCATGTGCAGGATACTTCAAGGCACTTGATTTTTCTTGGAGACAATACAGAACTCAAATGTTAGCCCCTGTAAATCATAGATTCATAGAATCATAGAATGGTAGGGGTTGGAAGGGACCTTTAGAGATCATCTAGCCCAATCCCCCTGCAGAAGCAGGTTCACCTAGATCAGGTCACATAGGAACATGTCCAGGTGGGTCTTGAAGACCTCCAAGGAAGGAGACTCCACAACCCCTCTGGGCAGCCTGTGCCAGGGCTCCCTCTCCTGAACAGTGAAATAGTTTTTTCTTATGTTTAAGTGGAACTTTTTGTGTTCCAGCTTCATCCTATTACCCCTTGTCCTGTTGCTAGCTGCTATAGAAAAAGGGATGTCCCAACCTCTTGAGATATACCTTCTTGAGATACTTTCTTGAGATATGTAAGGGTTAATAAAAGTGTGAAAAAGGGGAAAGAAAACAAAGAAAAGAGAGAAGGAAGGAAGGAAGGAAGGAAGGAAGGAAGGAAGGAAGGAAGGAAGGAAGGAAGGAAGGAAGGAAGGAAGGAAGGAAGGAAGGAAGGAAGGAAGGAAGGAGGGAAAGCAGGCCATACCTGTCCATCAACACACTTCAAGTGCTGTGATGCTTGGTCTGATACACAAAAGAGTTTGCCTTTGGAGATCTTTGCCCAGATGTTGGAAGTATCTTTCCTAGACATGTTGTGATAATAAAACTGGAGTTTAATCATCATCATCATCATCCTCCTTTTTTATCCTTTTTTAAGAAATGAACATGCATTGATAAACCATATCAGAGGTGGCTCAGATCTTAGTAGCATAGCAAAGTTTAGAACAGCCCCACAAAATGTACAAGTTCTTGCAGCTGGTGGCAGCAGAAGGATTCCCCAGGGGGCTTGTTAGGCACTCATCTCACACAGTCCCAACCAGAAAATACACCAAAATGCAGAGGGAAGCAATGGTGATGAGACAGACAGCTTCTGCCGTGATACTGACTGCTGCTGATGCTTCAGAGATTTGCTGCCAATGCTCCCACATCCGAGTGTCACTGCTACTGCATCACCATGGATTCAGAGTGAGGAGGGTTTCCACTCCCACAGCGGCATCACACAGAAGTGAACACTCTCCAGGGCTCACAAACACTGCAAGTCCTGCTCTTTCACATAAATAAATACCCCCAGTCTGGCAATGGCAGAGAAACTCAGCCCAAGTAGAAAACACTGTTTCTACTGTCTTTCCTTTCCTGTTTGACCCCAAGATGTTCTTTTATGTCTTGTCTCCATCTTAGTCTCAGAGGGTGTTTCCCAGTTGCAGTCCAGGCCTGTGCTCCTGTCTGAGCACTTGGTCTCACCCAGCTCCGTGAGCAATGCTGTAGCTAGAGGGAAGTACCAAGTACTCCTGGAAAATTGGCTTTATGTTATTTCTTTCATGTCAGTGCTGGGCAGGATTTATTTTCTTGTTTGTTTTCTTCAGTGCTGCTTGGGAGATATTTACTCTTTCCTAGGCTCACATCACTGGTCAGGAAAAAGACCCCCCAGGCAGCAGGAATTTGATGTCCAAAAGTTTCTTATCAGTAACTCTAGGTTCGAGATTATTTAGTAGTTCCAATCTGGCAGCCAGTTGCAGAGGAGCTGGGAAATTCACAGTAAAATATAATGCATGTAAAAAGATGTGATCTAACAAATATTTTCTCATGCTTAATCTAATAAATGCAGCACATGCTGTAATGTATATGTGACCCTGGTTACTTACATTTTCCATCAACAGAATGTTGAAGTAAATGATCCCAGCTGTTCAACTGCTTTTGCTCATATTCTCATTTTTTCCCAATTTTACCCTACAAATACAAATAATTGATGTTTTTGGCAGCAGCCTTCACCCATTCACTGGTGTGAAGCTCCCACAAATGGCGGTCACTTGCCATGTCACACTCTCCTCTCTGCGGCACTGACAGAGGCTTGGGAGCACGGGCAGAGGCAAGCAACCAGGCAAAGCCCCAAGGAGAGCTGTCCCCAACGAGCTTACAGTTAGATATGGCACAATCCTGTGTGGCTGGAAGGGAGGAAGGGCACCTGACTCCCACCTCCATCCATTTGCTCACACCTCCAGCAGTCGATGCGTCAGCAAAGAGCCTCTCACTGCAGAGTCCCAGTGGTCAGAGATAGCAGATAAGGGTCCACAAGCAGAGCCATGCTCATGATAGCTGCACGGCTCCCCATGAGCCCACTCCTTCTGCTCCCCAGGAGGCTCTTCCCTTGTGCTTCTCCCACCTAGTTCCCCATCTGCCCCCGATGCAGCTTAATTCCCAGGGAATCTTCAGAGGATAAAGCAGCTCCTGAGTGCCCTGGCCCTGTTCACCAGCTGAAGGTCAGGGTAAGGTACTTGTTTTGAGCCATTAGACTTGCACAAAGAATCATTCCATTAGAGTAAATTGGTCCGGAAGGATGCTCAGGGGGTCTTCTAGAGCCCAGTTCTGGGCTCCTCAGCTCAAGAGGGACAGACAACCTCTGGAGAGAGTCCAGCACAGGGCCACCAAGATAATCTGGAGCATCTTCCTTGTGAGGAAAGGCTGCGTGAACTGGGGCTGTTTATTCTGGAGAAGAGGAGACTGAGGGGGAATCTCATTAATATTTACAAATATGTAAAGGGTGGGTGTCAGGAGGTTGGGACATCCCTTTTTTCTATAGCAGCTAGCAACAGGACAAGGGGTAATGGGATGAAGCTGGAGCACAAAAAGTTCCATTTAAACATAAGGAGAAACTATTTCACTGTTCAGGTGAGGCAGCCCTGGCACAGGCTGCCCAGGGAGAGTGTGGAGTCTCCTTCCTTGGAGGTCTCTGAGACCCACATGGACATGTTCCTATGTGACCTGATCTAGGTTGACCTGCTTGTGCAGGGGAGGTTGGACTAGATGATCTCTAAAGGTCCCTTCCAACCCCTACCATTCTATGATTCTATGATTCCTACCCCAAAGCAATCATTGCACACTAATCATCCCTGATGCACATCTGCTCTGCTTTGCCAAAAATCCTCCAGTGATGGAAATCTCATAACTTCCCTAGGCATAACTGTTGTTTTCAAGTGCAAGCCAGTGTCCAGTCTCAGCCCGCTGCAATGCTCATGCATTATTCTTTGTCTCAGCAGACAGAGACCAGGCCATTCCCCTCCCCTTTGATGCAGTATTTGGTATGTTGCAGGCTCTTAGCTTGCTCCTCATCCAGTGCTGTGAGCTGCTTGTAACGACAGGCTCAGGGACTCACTGATCTCCCCTTCCCCTGCAGAACCCAGGTGACAGCACTCCTACTGTGACATGGTTTATCATTCCCTGAAGCAATGTCTACTTCCCCAATACAGTCCTTACATCTCCTCATTGAACAGAGCTTCCTATACAGCCACCAGCTTCCTGTCCCCTGGGCTGACTCTTCTCACAGCCCATCTTGTCCTCCACGGCTGCCACCCAGCCTCACAGTACGTGGCACAGAGGAAGCCTGTTGAAGCAGACAGGAAAACCTGGGGTATATTTTCTCCTCTGTGCTCCCTGTGTTCTTCTCTCCATATCCTCCCACAGCAGCACTAGCTGCAGACCCCTAATTGAACTGCTCCTCCCATGACTCCCTTTCCCCAGTCCTCCCGTCTCTCGTTTTTATGGTCCCAGTTCTCACGCTCATTCCTCACAGGTCATGTTTTCCATTTTTGTTGTTTTCAGTTGGATTCTGTCCAACTGCACCACATCCTTCTGGAAGTTCAGCACCCTTAGCTGATCAGAGCATCCTTGCTGGGAGCTCACACATGTTGAGAAGAAAAATCACTCCATTTGTCTTGCAGGCTGTAATTTGGTTCATATATCTCGGCACAGAGACGACCTAAGGCCTCTGACTCATGCTTTGCCTGTGATCTGTTACGACCTCCAAACCCTGCTCTGCAGAGCAATGTTAATGTGGGCATTTTTCCTCCTGCAGCTGCCTATTTCTGCGTAAGGTGAGGAACTGCCACTTGTGCCTGCAGAACTGCATCCCATTTTTCTCAAACTATTTCTCCAATTTGACAAGACCGTTCATCAAGCTCAAGCTGTGTCCTCCAAAGTACTTGAAGCCTACTCCAGCTTGCTGTGGTCTGCAAAGTTAATAAGCTTATTGTTTATTTTATGGGCAACCATTAATAATGACCTGGCCTGCATTTCCCTGATACTGACTTTCTCTGCAGTAGCCACCTTGTTCATTCTTCATGAAGCTTTTCTGTCAGAATTGGATTTGGTCAGGGCAAGAGGATTCATTATGAGAACAGAATACAAAGGGTTTGATAAGAAACAATACAGAGCAAGAGATAAGAGGAAATAAAGTTAAACTCAGATTATTACCCGTTTCTCATCTGAGGACCAAAACAGTAACACACAGTGCATGTCATCTGCTTCACCTTATAGGTCCTAGTGAGTAGCAAGTCAGCAATATGTGGCCTTATGCCATGTACATATCACATACCTACCAAAATAAAACCATCTCCATATGCCAGGGCATCCCAGAGAGGAGCTGAAGGATGGATGAGTTTGGTACACGCAGTGGCTGGAGCACAGATTATGAGGGAGTCTGGGGGAGCCCACAAAATTAGGTACTATTGGTGTCCAGAGTCAATAGGAAAGAGCCATCAGTCCTGCAAAAGAGATTGCTAAAAGAGAAAGGTGCTGCACCTTTCTGGCTGCACCTTTTCTTGGCCCACTGAGGACCTGTGGACCTACTTTACACTCAGTCTAAGGTCTGCTCTCAGATGACACAGGAGCAGACAGCAGCTGTGATTGTAAGGGCTGAGTCACCCCATGTTGCTGGAGTAGAAATTCCCTGACTTCCAAAGCTGGGAACTGCCCAGAGACTACCCTGTCTTTCAGGAGGCTCCAGATGAAGGATGGTCATGCAGCCCTGCTGCAGCCACTTTCTGCCTGCCTGCTCTTTCTCTGCCATGTTCAGCACAAAGGACCTCAACAGCACAACCCTGTCCCTGCTGTGCCTGTGGAAGCTCCTGGGGTAACAAAGAGATTACGCATTTTTCCTCCTGATGCTATATCAAGGGATTTGAATTGCTGGTAAAAAAACCCCCTCTTTGTCTCCATGATCTCTCTTCTGCCCTTACACTTTCAATATCCAGTCTCACGTGGAGAATTCCTTTGTGCCTGACATATTTTCAATGGCTTTTTTTCCCTTCTCCTTGCAAGCAACAAACAGGACCTTGGTTTATATTAGCTAAAAAATACTGGAAACTTAGATTTGAGACTGGAGGGATGTTATTAAAGAAGAATTTAGAGGCTTTGAAAACAGATCTTCAAATGTCCAAAGTTCCCAGACAACACACAAAATATGTGAAGGAAGAGCAAAGGCAGAGTTCAGAAGGATAAATCTGTGTGGCTTAGGAAAGAGAAGGGATGAGATAGTGTCTGGAAATTGATGAAAGTAGAGAAGTGACTGTGTAAACTGGAAGGAAGAGCATAAATCAGGAAGGAAATGCGTTCAGAATTAACTCAGAGGACAAGTCCGGCTCTGCCAGTCACAGCTCTGCCAGTAATGCTGCGATACACCTAGCTTTATACCAGCTGTGTTCCAGACAATATCTCAGCACATGTGACTTTTTCACAGAAACTGGGCACCCTGCTCAAAGGAGGGACAACTTCAAAGAAAGATCAAATTTCTCAGGGTCAATTTTTGAAGGTTAATTTTCTCCAGGAAAGATTCTTTTGTCAAATTTATTTATTTTCACTCTTCAAAGTGAGCAAGAGTTGGCAGCAATACATCATGCCAGGATAGATGTGTCTTTGCTTGGTATGAAATACCAGCTAAACTCTGCTAGGGATAATGGCCCTGGGGCTCACCACCTGCAAGGAACCTCTTAGCAGATTTCATACACAGAGAGAAGTATTTAATTCTCAGTTAATTTCAATTCACTTTGGCACCCTCCTGCTCTTCATATCTTCAGGGGAACCTTCCCAGTGAGCTCTCCATGTGGGCTGTGGAGCAGCATCAGCCCCTCACTCCCTGCCCCAGTTGCAAACAGCATTTCTGGAGCAGCAACTGTAATGCATGTTCTGATGTTTCTCAGCAGCATTTTATTTCTTTAAAATATTATGAGTAATCTAATAAAGAGTAGTAGAGATGATTGTTGGCATGGGCACATTCACAGTTGCAGGATGCACAGTTGCAGGATGCCATGCCAGAGTTAAGGTGATGCTGCAAGTCTCTGTCACCAAGTCCTCAGGAGTCCTTTTTCTCCCCCTTTCTCACTAGCAAACCACGGACACAGACCCTGCAGGAGGTCATTCTCCACTCTTCCTGCCAAAAGGCAGTCTGCAAAGGAAACTCTTACAGACTAACTGATGACAGGAGCAGTCTAAAAGTTATGATGCTGGAACTACAGGACCAGGACTCATAACTTATTAAAAAAGATTTGAGGAAGAGTCAAAGGAGATAGTGTTAAACCATAAGGTAAGGAAGGCTGCAGAAAACAGTGAAAGCTGAAGTTGTGGCCAAAAGTAACATATCTATTGGCAGATTGCATGTGAAAACACAGCAGACAAAAATCACATTAAGGAACAAATGGCAAAGGGAATTAACACTAATAATGTTACTTCACATCAAAGATTCAGGAACCTGTCAGAAAATCTGTAGGACCAGCTGATGGTAAAAAAGAAGATCACAGCAGATAAAATATGTATTTGCATCAGTGCTCATAGTGGAAGAAACTTTGTGTCTAGATGATTCCAACTACTCTTTGGAATTAGGGGTCTTAGGAAAGATTGGGTACAAATTAAGATTACTTTAGAAGAGAGGTGAAAATAATTCACAGAGTGAGGAGTAATAAATAACTAGAACTGATAATATGTACTCAGTAGTCTAAGATATATCTAAACTGGAAGAGCTAAGCTTATAGCAGTGATGAACAACATGTGATTTGAAATTACTGTAAGACTAAACAGGGCAAACATGAGGCCAGCTTCAAGAATTTGTTTCAAGGGTGATCTGAGTAGCTACAGACCTCTTATTCCAGCTTATGTGCTAAAGTGAGATATGCCAATGTGTGCTGGACTTACATGGTAAGATATGTCAGGTTTGCATGGAGCCATTTCTCACAATGAGGGAATTGCTGCAGTGGTGATTCCTGTAAGAGAATGCTCAAAACTTCAATCAGACTGATTGACAAGGAGGAAACAGGAAAAGTTATATGAAAGTGGAAGATCAAACAGATTGTCTCCATAAGAGGGACTCAAACAGAGCAGTTTATGAACTGTAAAATATCTGTACCGTTCTGGTGTCAGCCAGTTCAGGACCACCTAGCTCCTCTTCATTGCTTCTCCTAAAGATCATTTTACAGTTGTAGGTTTCTCTGCCACTGCTCCACCTTAAAGCTCTAACTTTCCATATATCCTGAACGCCTCATCATGCAGCCCATATGGTTAATGAAGAGAGTTGGTCATATGTATTCATAGCTCTTTGCTGGACATGATACCTGGCAATGGCCCACTGCCCTTGCTGTGGCTGCTGCCACTCTTGTCCAGTTGACACCTCAAGATTAGAAAGTCCTACCTCAGAAAGCATGGCAAAGCACCCATGAGATATCCATTCTCCAGGCCAGGACACTAATCACACAGCCCTTCATCCCCACTGTCATTCCTCTACCAAAGTTCCCGCTGCCCATGAGATTCAACGACACAAGAAGACATCTTCTACTTCATTGTCTCTTGTGGGGTGCTGTGGGTAACTAAGGATCTTTACAATTTTACCTAAGCGGTAACATCAAAGAATTTCAGCTGAAAGCAACACGTCCTCCTTCACCTGTACAAAATGGCTATTACAGAAGCAGACTATGTCCCTCACCAGTAATGGAAGCCTATGTCATCTGTGTTTATAGTGTAGAGATATACTGCTGGTATAGACCTCACAACTCTCCCAGGTGGCATCATCACTGATTCTTCAATGGGACTGTGAGCTCTGTCCTCTTCCCTTCCCTCACATCCACAAGTTTTCACAGCCCTCCAGTACCAACTCGAGGTCTTTTCTTACCCTATGGACTCTGCTAAGAAATGGCTCACTGGCAGGAAGCCTGGAGAGCTCTCTGTAGAGCCTCCATTCCAAAGGGCTGGGACAACTCCCACCTGCCAGCACTCCAGCTTTTGGTGTCACAGCACACAGCAAGAGGATGGACATGACCTGGGATAACAGCCACCAAGAATTCCTGTCACCAGAGCTTCTACACTACAGTTTGGACAAAAAGCAGAGGTGAGTGACAGCAAAGTCACCCTAAAAACGCTGTGAAGCTGCTTTACAGCCCTGCTCAGCAGCACTACCTGTGTCTGGCTGTGTCCCCAGAGCCTCCTGCCACCTCGCATGATGAGGGCTCACCTCTTACGATGAGGGCACAGTCATCAAGTCCTCTGTGGGATGGTGAGTAGTCTTTTCCTTCCCATCGTCTTTCAGAGCAGCATCTTCTGGGGACCACAAAGGAAACCAGCACAATGGTTTCTCCACAGGCACCTATACCCCTTGTGAAGGTGACTCCCCATCCCACTCATCCAGGAGATGGGTGAGGTCTCCCTGTCCACTAAGTGTGGAGGTCTTAGGATAGAGATCTGGTCCCAGGAGAGAGGACAGTACTTTGAAAGACCAAAGAGTTTTAAAAAATGCAGATCTTAAACCTGTACTTGTTCCTTTCCTCAAATTCTTACTTTGAAAAGAACATTGGTGTTAAGCAATAGGGATAAAGTAAGCAGCTAAAATTCCCAAGAGGTTCTGCAGCAACAGGGCAGCCTGGGGCTGATGATGAGGAGGCATTTAGGGTGTGATGGGGAAATAGAGTGGAAGTGGTACTCATAGAAACCTGCCATCCTTGTGTAGGTCCCCTGCCCCAGGACTACTAGGATCCCAGGAGATTTGTGTTGACTGCAGCACAGCAGGGGCTGAATACGTATTTTCTTGTCTGGCAGATGGAGCTGCCAGACTGCCAACTCCTCTGAGGCCCAGCCCTGCCCTAGCAACATGCTGGTTTCCTTCTTGCTGCACATGGAAGAGAGGCAGCACATGCATGATGACACGGCAGCCAATGTGAGGTTCACCTGCTTGGACAGGACAAAGCTGGACAGTTGGGGACTTTCAGGAAGTCACTTTGGCCCTTGGAGCAGCTGCACCTGCAGGGCCATCTGCGTGTTCCAAAGGTGGAGAAACTGCAGGAAAAGGGGAAGGACTCTCAATGACAAGAGAGTCTTCTGCTATAAACTCGACCTGCCCTTGGCTATGCCAGCATCTACAAAGTGTTTCACCATTAAACCTTGAATCTGCCCTTGCACAGACAACAGTGTACAATTTTTTCCCCACCATATTTTGCCAACAAAACATGCAACAGCAACCTGGGAGCTTCCTCCTGTCCTCATCCAGCTGATGCGAGGTTGTTGCAACTTCTCCTACCTAGGTCCAGCCTGCAGCAAGGCCAAGGACGTGTTACCAGGAGATAAACATGCTCACACATACACACACACACAGAGACATGGCCAGCCACTCCTGAACACTGAGACAGGTGCCTGTACACTGTTCCCACACCCGCACAGACTCACGCGCTCCACGCTCACACACACACGCTCAGAGCAGCATGGGCAGCAAGTCCTGTCCCTCTTGGCTGGCTGGGATGGACAGCTGCTGGGGAAATACAGACCCACACATGGAAAACAGGTCTCTCTGGTGGCTGCCGGGGCTGCAGCCTGCCCCAGTGCCAGCCCCAGGCCCCATTCCCCCGGTGCTGGCACCCAGACCCTCTGCTGCCAGGGATCCTGCTCCCGCTGCTGGCATTCAGCTCTCATGCAGCTGCCCAGACTCTGGTTTGAAGGTCACTGGTGGTCCCTCACGTGGGCTCAGAAGGCAGGTGGACAGAATGTAAGAGTAGTTGACATTAGTAGCAGTAATAAGTAATTGTTTGTATTATTATGTAAGCACATTTAGTAAGACAGTACGATGGACTGTGGTGATCAGATGTGGAGCTCAGTCAAATGAGTGTACTGACCAGACAGCTATTTTATCCCCTTTCCCTCTTGCTGGTTTCCCTCACAGAACCACCTTTGATCCTTCTAACAAGGGGGTCTTCTGGGGATATGTGGCCCCACTGACCCTTCAATCAGCCACAAAACTGCTCTGGAAGGTTTGTTTCCTCCTTAAAAGCAGCAAGTATTGGATTCCAGTCTGAACTGGAAAACAAACTGCACTGGGAGACATTGCAGCCTAGGAGCTCTCTTGTGATTATCAAGATTCTTAGCCTCTGAGCCCATCACATTCACTTCAGAAAAAAATATAATACTACTCCAGCCAGTCCTGCAAAGTCCACTTGGTTCCACAACGAGCAAATGTCTCTAAAGTTCAGAGCTCTTTCAAGTCAGCTTATTTCCTCTGAGAACGTCTTTAATGAAGTATTTATTTATATTTTCCTTGAAGTACAAACACTGTATCTGATGCTATCTGATATTTTTTATATTAGTGGGAGGTTTGGTTTTGCTTCCACAAGTGTGTCTTTGACCTGTAATAAAACCCATACTGGAGTAATGGCTAATTCTGGACAAGCAAGTAATTATTCTAGTAAATCCAAGGGCGGGTACAAACAGCTACATCCCTCTGACATTTTTGTGCCCCTTTTCAGAAGAGAACCTGTAGTTTGAGCAATAGAACAAAATTTCTTGTGTTGTGGTTTTGTGGGGTCACAGCAGTTCTGCCTATATCCACATAATTAGATAGGGGGTTAACAAATTACTAAAGCACAGGTTTCCAGTGGTTAAAGCAGGCAGAAAGCATATTTAAATAAGCTGGAGAGTTTATTAAATGGATTATAATAGACACTTTGCCCCTTGTCAAGTGTCATTTGAAGACAAATTGGTGTAATTCTTCATCTTGTGGAAAGTCCATTAGTTTAAAAACAGCTGTAATCTCTGCTAATGCAAACCAGCGTCATCCTTCGTTTCTTTTGGCCTGAATATTTTCTTCTTCTTTCTTGGCTCTCCCTTAACCTTTCATATCTTCCTTTTGGTTTTCTAGCAAAAGTAGAGATCAGCCTCAGCTGTGACCTCAGATAAATGCTTTCCAGCACTCATTGATGTATTGGAGCTTTCCTTCTTGTGCCCAGCTTCACCGCAGCGTTTGCAGGGATATTTCCATGAAGGATAGCTGCCTTCCCTACACAGGACTGGGCAATAATTAGTCTCTTATGTGGCTTTCAAAGAGCTGCCATCCCTAGGACAGAAGAGTGGAGGGACATCACACCGCCCATGCCAGTTTGCCAGCACCTAGAGTATGTTCCTTTGTATGTGTATGAAGGAGCCGATCCCTTGCCAAGGTCTGGAGGTAGCCTCGCTGAGTAAGAGGAAAGGACACAATTCTAGGGATCCTACCTGCATGTTGGCTTGCAGAGGGATCAGCTCCAGCACTGCAGCTTCTGCAGCCATCTGTAGCTTTCATAGCCATTTCAGTAACATGCTTTAACCAGAACATTTTAGCAAAGGAGGTTAGAGCTCTTCTGTCTAACCTATAATCTCTATGCACCTTATTTTGCTGGGGGAGGGTGGGGTTTCCTCTTCCCATTTCAGGAGAAAATGATATCTTTTGAAAGTTTCCTAGTACCAAGCTGCAATGGTGATATTGCTGGGAGAGGCTCTTAACAGAAGGAAAAACTATTACTTCTCATTCTTATTTCATCTTTGCTAAAATCTGTGTCTCAATTGCAGTTGTAGTACAAATTCCAAAGTCTCATTATGCAGCCATTTTTTTCCCAGTTTATCACAAAGGCCTGTCAAAAAAAACAACTGCTGTCTAAGCACCCTATCCCCCTTCTCTAAATATCGCTTGTCTGTTCATACAGATTTGTCTAAATGCATCTCTGTCATCTATAATAAGGTAATAGGCCTGAAAGTTATTTAGTGTCATCTTGCGTCTTCCACTTAGGTACAGAAGACATTTTAACCTAAATTGATGCCTTTATTACACTTATTTCTTTCCTTGTAGCATTTTCAGATATCTTCACCCAACAACTGCAAAAGGGAGAAAGAATGATCTTGAGCTGAACAATCCCCATGCAAAGTTCAGGTACAAGATCTCCACCCAATTTGCCATTTTAATTTTCTTTGTTAATTAAACAAGCCTTATAAACTCCACACAATGCAGTCTGGTAGGAGCTGGTGTTCAGGCTGGATCGCCTGGAGCCCAGATAATGAAGCAGCCCTGCTGGCATCACACATTCATTAATAGCTTGTGTGCTGAAACTAAGCAAAAATAAGCAATAAACCCATGGCCTGACAGGAAAGAAAGGCAGGATGAATCACCAGGATCCATGTTACCGATGCATCCCGTTGCCCTGAGGAAGAGAGGCACAGCTCCCTGTGCTCCTTGGTGGGCCAGACAAAGTCCTCTTGCATTGCTGGCATGCCTCTCCTGAGCTCTTCCTCTTGTACTTCTCTGCACATATGCATCTGAATACAATATCCCTAGAGACATTTCCTTTTTCTCATCTGGAGCAACTTCCTAGGAAACTAGGAGGTTCCAAATTCCAGTGCACTTACCACCCATCCTCCCTTGCACTGTACTGACGTGCAGTTTTTTGTGTCAGTAGACTTTGGCTTGCCCAAGCCAGTTTTATATACATTTTAAAAGATTCAGAACACAGACCGGTTTTGTTGTGCAGTAAGCATGAAACACTAAGTCAATGTACTGAGCACATTGCTCACAGACAAAAAACCCAACACCTGCTCACTATTCACTTGGCTCAAACTGTGCTAGTCCTGCGTAAAGCTGTTAGGGCCACTTAAGCCAAATCTTTCCTGTAATGTGGAATAAGGGCCATCGGTTCTCTGTACACCAACACAATGGTGGTAAAAAGATGCAAGCACCTGGAATTGCACCAGGTTATCGAGAACAATTCAACAGTTGGGTAGGAAGGGTTTGGCTTGGGAAAGAAATCTAATGAAATTCAATAAGGATAAGTGTAGAGTCTTGCATCAGGGAAAGAAGAACCCCATGTACGAGTACAGGTTGGGGAATGAATTGTTAGAGAGCAGTGTAGGGGAAAGGGACCTGGGGGTTGTGGTGGCCAGCAGTATGAGCATGAGCCAGCAATGTGCCCTCCTGGCCAAGAAGGCCAGTGGCATCCTGGGGCGGATTAGAAGGGCTGTGGGCAGTAGGTAGAGACATCTCCTCCCTCTCTACTCTGCCCTCATGAGACTACATCTGGAATATTGTGTCCAGTTCTGGGCCCCTCAGTTCAAGAAGGACAGGGAGCTCCTGGAGAGAGTTCAGCACAGGGCCACCAAGTTGATGGAGTGGAGCATCTCCCGTCTGATTAAAGGTTGAGGGAGCTGGGGGTCTTCAGCTTGGAGGAGACTGAGGGGTGACCTAACTAATGTTTACAAATATATAAAGGGTGAGTGTCAGGAGGATGGAGCCAGGCTGTTCTCAGTGATGTCCAATGACAGGACAAGGGGCAAAGGGTACAAGCTGGAACAGAAGAGGTTCCAAAGAAATACAAGGAAGAATTTCCTCACTAGGAGGGTGACAGAGCACTGGCACAGGCTGCCCAGATGGGTTGTGGAGTCTCCTTCTCTGGAGGCATTCAAAATCCACCTGGACAAGTTCCTGTGTGACCTACTCTAGGTGGTCCTGTTCTGGAGGGGGATTGGACTAGATGACCTTTCAAGGTCCCTTCCAGCCCTTGGTATCCTGTGTGTGATTCTCTGTGTTATTCTCTACCCACAAAACTCAGTTTTGTTCAATTTCTTTCATCAATTTATGTCTGTCTGGGCTGCAGGCTGTTCAGATGAGGCACAATTTTAGTATGCTTAAAGAGTGTCCAGTGTGGGAGGTCACCTACAGCTTCAAACTACATCAAATAGCTGTGGGATTTCTGCTCTTGTCTCCTTCCCCAATGCTTTTCATGCAAACTCTGACAGGTCTGAACAAGAACGTACAGAATCATAGAATCATAGAATGGTAGGGGTTGGAAGGGACCTTTAGAGATCATCTAGTCCAATCCACCTGCAGAAGCAGGTTCACCTAGATCAGGTTGCATAGGAACATGTCCAGGCGGGTCTTGAAGACCTCCAAGGCAGGAGACTCCACAACCCCTCTGGGCAGCCTGTGCCAGGGCTCCCTCACCTGAACAGTGAAATAGTTTTTTCTTATATTTAAGTGGAACTTTTCGTGTTCCAGCTTCATCCCATTACCCCTTGTCCTGTTGCTAGCTGCTATAGAAAAGGGATGTCCCAACCTCCTGACATCCATCCTTTAGATATTTGTAAATGTTCATAAGATCTCACCTCAGTCTCCTCTTCTCTAAACAGCCCCAGTTCCTGCAGCCTTTCCTTATAAGGAAGATGTTCCAGTCCCCTGATCATCTTGGTGACCCTGCACTGGACTCTCTCCAGAAATTCTCTGTCCACTCTTGAGCTGAGGAGCCCAGAACTGGACCAGGACTCCAGATGAGGCCTCACCAGGGCAGAGTACAGGGGGAGAAGAACCTCCTTTGACTTGCTGGCCACACTCTTCTTGATGCATCCCAGGATGCCATTGGCCTTCTTGGCCACGAGGGCACATTGCTGGGTCATGGTCAGTTTTTGTTATGTCTCAGGAGAGCTTACCTTTGAGTAAGGCATATACATCTTTTTGATCTCCTGGATAATTTCTCTAATGAAAAGTCTGCATGTTGAACATGAGGGTGATGCAGTTTCCAGGATTTATAATGAGAGAGAGCCAAAGACCACAAAATGCTCACAGAACAGCTATTATAAACTCATCTGTTTGCAGCATTATTTCTCATGCAAAGTGAGTAATAATACAATTTGTCAGCCACAACAGCTATAAGAACCTGAGTCACTCCATTGTACAGATGGAATGAATTATGTTAAGGATCAAAATGTATTGAGTCTTCTCAGTTAGTATAAAAACATAATTGATAGATTAGTACAAGTCTTTGTTAGGTGATGCTGTCCTGAAAATCACAGAAAAAACAACATGAGAGCTAGTATTGTCTATGGATTTGCCAACAAATCTTTACTTATAGGCTGCCGCTTGTGTGTTGGGCAATCCATGCTGGCCTGGCTAAAAGGCTGGTAGAGAGGCACTTCCAGCTCTTCAGACTGAACATGTGTCAGTTATTTCTTTCTGTAGAATCTTTACTTAAGTGTCTAAAGAAGCTCCTCTTAGTACAGTTTCACAAGGAATGATTGTCCAAATGAGGATTTAAAACCAGAAAATGATATTTCTTTTTCTTTCAGAAAATCTCATTAAATGAAGCTAGAGCACATCCCATGCCAGGGAAAGGCAGCCTTTCTTGTACCTATTCACATTGTTAAAAACATTAATTAAAGGAGAAAAAGTATTTCAGAGACACTATGATCTCTAGGTCCAGATTAATTACAACAACAGTTTAATTATTCAATGGCAATATCACCCTTGAAATCAAAAGCATCAAAAGTGGGTATTTGCAATCTCAGCAATTGCCTCAAATAAAATTCCTTCTGTTTGTATTAAATCAACAAGTAGACTTAACTGCAACTTCATTTTTCTCTGCAAGGCTGAAAGCCATCTCACTTAGGCTGTCTGATTCCCAGAAGCATACCCTGAAGAGGTGAGGACTCTACAGAAGGACATTTCACCCTCAGACTGGAAGAGATGACTCAGACCTGTTCGAAACTCATTTGTCTCTCCTAATCTTTGTACTGGTCAGGAGTGAAACTAAGCCTCTTCTCTCAATCACTTTACCAATTTCACCATGCTCTGAGCAGCCTCACCCATTATGTTTCCAGGACCAACAGAGCTGCTCCTTCGTGCTGTCTGATCAACCTTCCCAGCTCTCTTAGAGCAGTAGCACCTTTTGTGCCATGCCTCTCTTTTGATATTAACTTCTCTTGGGGTTGGCTGAACCTCCTATCACAGAAGCAATATCACCACCAATACTATTAATCATGACTTTTCCACAGGTAGGAGCACACATTAGGCTGTAATTAGAGGTAGTCAGAAAAACAAGGTTATTTTATTGGCAAGTTTCAGAGAAAGGCTGGACATCACTCAACTGGATAATTACATCAATTCCTTCAGTCTTACAAATTACATGGAGTAAAATAGCATTATTTTCAAGAGGCTGTGTCCAGCAGCACTATGGGAAGCACATAATGATGTACCTGGAAGTGGTCTTTTGCTTTAATGTGGTTCTAGCTGTACCACAACATCAATCATCTAGTTCTGCCTTAAACTTTACAGTTTTATTGCTTCTCCTGCTTGGCATGTGCAGCATTTTTTCCAGAATCTTCCACTCATTTTCTCCTCAGCTATGAGTTAGTAGATACTGGAGCTCTGGATGGCAGAGGTTTCCATCACTAGAAATTACATTTTGCCCTCTACCTAATCCCATGTTTGGGCCCAAACAAGTCATGGAGCAGAGTAATTATGAAAGTGATGCCAGTGAGATTTGCTGTCAATAAAACTGAGACTACCTCACAGGAGCTTTGTATTGAAGGACTAAACAGAAGCAACGAGTGACTATATTTGGTCCTGTGGGAGTTTTAGGTAAGCATGATTTCTGTAACTCATGGAAATTACATATAACCTTTGACATGACTTTTTTGGTTTTCTTTATTCTCAGCATATGTCACAGCAAAGGGAAGCAAGACACCATATGGCCACTGTTTTAAGAGAGTCACTTAATTAAGTGCATGCTTTTGATACCATATACTTAGAGCCTCAAGAAGGCAAATCAACTACAAAGCAGTCATCAAATATCTGAGGTGTGCAGGTTCAGCCAGTAGCAGGGCTGAGAGTGTATCCCACACACACACAGAGGACGCTGGCAGAGGCTGCCACAGAGTGGCACAGACAGCACAGCCTTTGCCAGCATCCACACAAACACAAGCGGTGATAAGATACAGGACAGATGCTACATCCTGAGCTGTTCAGTCTGGAGCCAAGGACTCTTCTCAGTCCTTTGAACAATGGTTAAAAAGAAGAGAGACTTTTTTTTGCAAATGTAGGCAGTCATGAATCCATAACCAAAGCCCTGGCCTCTACAGCTGTACGTTAACTTTTAAAAGGTCTCTTTTCTGATGTATTTTTACATAGTATTAAACTGCAGCAATTGGTATATAAAAACATTTTCTGGAAGTGTTTAATTTTGTTTGGCTTCTGCAATGCATCCAGAAATATGAGGACCACTAGATTCTCCAAAGATACATATCCTATCTGAAATGATAGGTCCACTGTCAGCATAAGAGTTCAGAGCTCCATCCCAGCAACTCTGCTCCCTCATTGTGCTCTGCATAAGTACAGGGCCTGGAGCTACCCCGTCCCTGGGAATCCTGACAATATCTGACACCTGAAAAAGCCCTAGTACCCACAACAGCATAAAGAGATTTCACCTGTACCCCCCTAATTGGGGGAGAAAAAAAAAGCCACAAAAAGGTCTGCTGCTCTTCCCATCTTCTTTTCATTAAGGGCTGGGACACAACGAGAATAAGGATGCCATGGCTTCTCTCCAATCTACAGCATTCATTCTTTTCTGTCACCTCTGGTATGTCATCATCTTGGGTTTTGTGTGAAAGGCATCAGAACTACACCCAGTAGCAACATGAAGAACCTCCCTTGACCTGCTGGCCATGCTCTTGATGCATCCCAGGATGCCACTGGCCTTCTTGACCACGAGGGCACATTGCTGGGTCATGGTTAGTTGATTATCAATCAGGACTTCCAGGTCTCTCTCTGCAGAGCTGCTCTTCAGCAGTTCAACCCCCAGCCTGTACTGGTGCATGGGGTTGTTCCTTCCCAGATGCAGGACTCTGCACTTGTCCTTGTTGATCCTAAACCTAACAGCCACGTGCACTTCATAGCATCGTAGGCATCATCTGGATCCCAGTGGCATATGAGACCAAAGAGATCGATTGAATAGCAGAACAAACAAACATTTTCAGGGTTTTGTTATCCTCATGGGTTGCTTATGGAAGTATTAAACATGATTACAGAATCCTTACAATTCCACATATATCAGTTGTGTTGCTTTTTCTGGAGGCCATTCTAAGAAAAAAAAAAACAGACTCGAGAAGTTGTCAAAAATTCTTTTTTCCCCCTAAGCTGTGCCCATCACCCTCAGAGGTTTGCTTTGCTTCCAGCTCCAAAGTGTGTGTTCTGAGTGTCGGTCCCTGGGTTCTCTAGTCTGCTTTTTGAAACATGCTGTCCTTCTGCAAGTCCTCTGGGATGTCACCCGATGCCTTTGACCACTGAAATACAACCACTGGTTTATGTAAAAACTCAGCCTCGGAGTTTTTGGGGGCTAGCCTCAGTGAAGATCCTGTACCTTCAGAAAAAGGAGCCCTGGTTCTCCTCGCAGTCCTCATCTCTCATTAGAACATTATACTAACAAATATTAAACATTCGATACATGAAACATACTGAACTTTTCCTTCTTCAGTAAGACACAGTTCAGCTAACATCTTAGAACAAGAAAATTCAATACTATTCTGATGGCTCCTGCAAGACTCACAGTAGAGAAGTTACATTCTATAGGATTTACCTGCTGTATAGGTGAAAAAATCCTGATAGTTCTCTGCATAGAAATACAGGCCACAATTCAGCCTTCCTGGATTACAGTTTCTATGATGCAGGTGGCTACATGCAAGGCAGATGCCTGAGCTCCCATAACAGCCCCGTAGAGAAACTCAGGACACAGCTTGAAGTCCACTGGCTCATCTCAAAAACACTACTCACACCCAGTGGGCTGAATCACTCAACTCACCATACTGACTGTAACAGGAGTTTCAACACCTTCCCTAAACTAGTGTTAATTCACTCTCCTAAATTGAAGGTGAGGTATATTCTACTCCTTGCATCTCACCATTGGGTAGTGAAAAGCGTGCACATTTTTGCTATATTTTTTAGTGAAACTAAAGAACTAATTTCCAAGCAAATTCTAAAGAAGACATGAAGGCTGAGGGCTACTTGCCAGCATGGGTAATGCTGTCTTTGGTGGCTTCTTAGAGGAGGAAGGGTAAATTGTTTAAAATAAATACTGGACTCAAGAGAAATATAAGTGGTCTGGGTTGAACTGAATCTACAATCCCACCACTGTGTATGAGGTTCTCTTCCAGAGGATGCTGAGGGACATTTGAAAGAAGGCTCTTTCCACACATGGACAGCACACAAAGTTTCAAGTAGTTCTGGGAGTTAGTTGTAAACAAACATATACAGCTGCTGAGGTATCCAGACCTTCAGCACCCCTGACCGAAGCCTGCCTTGGAAAGAAACATAAAATGTCTCAGTGCTGAAACAATTTATACTTTTGGTGGCTTGTCCCAGCAGAACCAAGATGTTTGAAGATACAGACACAGAACCACAGGGCCATTGCCAAGGGCTATTTTTCTGTGATTCTACAAAGTTTGTCGAAGGTGACAAGAAAGTCCTGTAGGCCTCCTGCATCCCCACCCTATGGTAACTATTAGGCATAAACTGTCATAGGTGATTTTTTTTTTTCCAGCAGTAGTAGAGTACTGTGGAAGGAAAGAAAAAAATCGTCAAAAGGCAGGATTATTTTAATACATGCCTCTGGAAACAGATGTGGATCACTTGATTATAGGGAGAGTGCGCACAGATGACTTGCAGGATCTGAACATTTTGTTTCTTGCAGCAATGTGTTTTATCTACCTCAGGGAATTTGGGACTGAGAAAAGAGCCTGGTAGCCACAAGAGGGTGCAGAATTACCCAGCACAAAGAACAAGTTCTGTGCATTTCAAAGCAATCTTTCTGCTGCACAAATCACTAAGATAGTGAAAATGATACTCTCTTTCTTGGCAGTAAAGCTCCACCTGAAAGAACTTTTTGACAGATGAATTTTATTTTGACTACATAATGACTCAGACTCGAAGTAGAAATCCCAGAAGCTTTGTTCAGAGGGTAAGGTAATTTTTAAGAAAGTGTGAAGATTCCCATGGAGAGAACATTAAAAAAACAGTCTTTTCGAAAGTTTGCTTGATTTCTTTAAAAAATTAAATAAGGTCCTTGACAAAAAGAACAAAACTATGGTCTACTTAATTTTATACATACTGTAACACTATACTGTACTTAAAGTCTCTGTAAATATTTATTAGCCTCTGGTAACAGTATTTCAGATCTTCCCAAAATACTCCAAACCACCCAGAGATTTTCTTGATGATTTTTCAGAGACTGGTATTCATGCAAGTTGCCAAATATTTTGTTCTACCTCTCCTTATTCCTGACAACTATTTTACCCTTTGAAAACTGTGTTTAGCCTCTGATCACAAGTCTTTTTACAAAGTAAGAAGCCAAAACAACTCCATCCGTCTTTTGACCATCAGTTATTTGCTGTTCTTCCTAACTCAGCAATAATGCCACACTTTCATTGCCTTCCTCTTAGCATTGGTGTAGATGCTTCTCACTTCATCTTTTATGATCCCCACAAGTCACTTCACATCTTAGCCGTTCTGATTTCATCCCTAAACATTCCCATTATGTCCTTATGTAGATCTCTAATAATTTTGTTTTCCATGATTTAGAAGTGGATTATCATCCCAGCCACGAAACATTGCCTTGTGCTGACAATATCAGAGCAGGGGGGACTGCAGAGTGTTAAGGGGAAAGCCCCACAAGCTCTAATCTTTCTGTGGGTCATTCTTCTTTAGCAAAATGGGAGTTCCTCTGCTCTGAGGATTTTTTTGGCTAGAGCTTGACATGCGTGGCCTAGTTATGTGACTGGGCAATAGCCAGCACAACAGATGATTTGGTCTGCAGCATGGCAATACAATATTCATAAATTCTAAACCATAATGTATTTGTTGTATTTGAGAAATCACTTCAAAATGCCAATGCTAATACTATTTCTTTCCCATTATAATGAGTAAAAAAACATAGCAGACACTTATGTAGCATTTTTTGTTAATGGTTCTCAGTCTTCACTATGGGCTGCAAATAACTCAACTTTTCTATGCAATGCAGTAGTGCAAAGTTCAAACACCACGGATATTTGCCAAATTCATTCATTGTTCAAATCTAAAAGATTCTTTCCCATCTCCAAACCACACACCTTTGTATTCCCCATTTTAAATAATAATCCATCAGGAAGATATCCTGCATAAGGACCTTTATGACTGTTTGTTGAATCAATCACTCATGGCTGCTAGGTAGAAACACAGTCAAACTCTGGGCAATGCAAGTAATATGCTGGAGTAGGTCTTCAAATATAGGGAGAGCAGGGATCTGCAGCCCAGTATGGCAGTAAGAAGGATTTTTTGTCCAGAGTGTGACTGCTCTTTACTGCAAAGACCATCTCTCCAGCCTCAAAGGGCTGATGAGAGAATGAATCCCACCAATGACAATCAGTGGCGACTATGAATCACTGGGAGCGTCAGATCTTGATATCACCAAACAAAATGAAACTCTGAATTAATTAATTTCTTTAATCAAAAAATTTAAAGGAATCGAAATTTTCTGCCAGGCATGCTGTCAAACTGACAAAGTGACTCAGCAAGCAAAATAATTGGTCTGTAATGTGATTATGTTTCAGGATTCAGGTTGGGGTTTAGACATGCTGTTAAAGACTAAACTGAAATAACAGATTTAACACAAAGTTGTCAGGCCTGCAGTTTTAAAAGGTCCTGCTGTCTCTCATTAAATAAGCAGGGACTTGGTGCAAAAAATAATTGGCTGCTGTGTCACCACACTAGGGCTTCATTAGTAAATATCCTTAATAAGCTGATCCAGATATGGAACACACTCCCTGAGAAGGTGAGAGTGATCGTGTTTAGATTTTTGCCCAAGCCCTGTACTCTTGCATAACACTTCCTTCAGAAGAGGGAGGTGATCAATAACCACACATCCCATCTCCAAAAGGTAGACTGTCCCCGAGATCCTCACCTATTAGGAAAGGTCTCCTTTAAGGACAGGGCTCCTAGGCCTCCCCAAGATCAGGCAGCACCAGCCTACTTACAAAGAAGAGTTCACCTACAGAGATGCTAAGCATGACACCACACAGAAGCATTCTTGCTGGAACCCTCAAATTAGCAGATGTACTGCAGGCAACCAAAAAAACCCACCCAAAAAACCACAAACCATACAATGAGAACTGCATAGCCAGGTGAGTCTAAAGCACATTAACCAGAGCTGTACAAAGATGACTGTGTTACTAAAGCAATGCTTATTGTCCAATTTAAGAGAATGAAACAGCACCATTTTTTCCCCTAAAAAATGCAGCCATATATGCAAAACATCACAGGATTGGTAGCAAAACAGAACTGAAGAATCACCTGAGTATGAAAGCAAAGGAAATAATAAGAGCAGTGGAGAAATGTAAGAGTTCTTTAACAAAAGCATTTATTAAGAAAAGTTGTACTGCTATTGGTGAAATACTTGCTAATGGAATGCTTTTCCATTTGGGGGACCTTAAGATAGAGTTTTACAGTTAAAAGAAATTTACTGCTGGATGTTTAAGGTTGCTGACATTTTTTCCCCCCAACGTAACCACACTGAATGTGGCCTTCTTCAGTGCAAAACAGATTCCTGGATTATTTCTTCACTTTCTTGTGAAACACAGGAGGAGATGGGATGTTCTGGATCTGTGCCACTGCAAAACCTTACAGATGCTTTTTTGCCTCCACATGCATGGCTAGCAGTTGCCTGACTTATTGCCTCTTTGTATCATGAGTCATACTGTGTTCTCAAGGAGCATCAGCTCCTGCTTCTGAAGAAAAAAAATAATTTCATGCCACTTGCTTGTTTCCTGTAAAACTGCAATGGTTTACAGCCTCTCTGGTTTTGTTTAGGCTTAAAAATCTGTGTGCATGTCTTGTGATACAGACAGTCAAATTCAAGGCTTGTGGATCGGTCCCCTGGAATCAAGGACAAAACTATCCCTTTCCTAATCCTGTGCTCCTGTGACAAAATAACTGCCAAGTAAAAGAGATGCAAAAATTCCCTAGAATCACAGCCCTGGGCAACAAGGGACTCTGAGGTGATTTAATGCACTCAATTGCTCTAAAACAGAGTCACCTCACCTGTGCCACTCCCAAAAAATGCTCTTCAGCTTGTTCTCTGGGCCTTAAGATCCCAGAGCTGTGGAACCCAGAGCAGGGTGTGCTAATCCAGCTCAGGCTTTGTCCCCACTGTCTGGAGAAGGTATGTCACACACATTCATATATGCTACCATAACGTAAACTGAGCAACTGAAGGAAGCTGCAAGAATTGTCAGCGTTACCTGTCTGGGTTGTAACAGACCATGTATTCACAACATGGATGTTTTGCTCACCTCTCAGCATCTTGCTTCCAGTCCTTCGGAGGTTTTTCTCTGAGAAAAAAAAAAATACCTTTTTCAGACTCCTGAGTACCCTTGAATGTAAACAAGTCTCACACTAACTTCATTCTGCTTCTGCCTTTCGTGCTTCTCCCTGTAAAGCCCTTGCAGACTAAGGTCGCAGGGATCAGTGGGAAGGCAATGTTTCCACTGATGTCCAGTCTCTGATGCAAATAGAGGCAGGATTCTGACACTAGATAACCAAACACCTCACAAACTAGCCCCTTCCTTTTAGTTTAGAAGAAACCCTTATCATAATCTCGTATTTTCACATCTCTGATGCCTTAAAAGTAAGTATTAATATTTAAATCACAGCAACTCACAGAAACAAAATATGTTAAAGAGGCTTGAAGAGAGGAGGGAGGAGTAACCTTGTTGCACAGCAAACTTACTTCCTATATATGCTGTGCAACTCTTTTTTCAATGAAGAGCAAGAAAACAGTCAATTGGAGTCCTCACAATCCACTTGCACATCCTCTCTTCCCATCATTAAAAGACAATCCAGGCTTTCTAGCACTGCTCTTTTGTTATGCAGGGACTCATTGACCTTTTGAAGTTAATTATTTAATATGCCTGAATCATATTACTGTTCTCATCTACCTGTGTTCCTGTTTGATTTGTATAAAAATGTACTAAGGAAGACAACTACACTGTTTAACTGCGTGTCTGAACTTGTTTTTCATTAGTGGAGAGGAAGAAAACAAAATTATCACAGAGAGCAGTTCCCACCAAGATTTGATTTGGAAGCTTTGCACAGAAACTAAAAATAAAACCTTCTGCAGTCACAAATCATTTAAAACAGCGTTCATGAACAAGGAGCACTTCAAGGAGGATGTGATCAACTGAAGTGAACAGGATCTCAAGGATGCACAAGGAGCTAGAATCTGAAAGGACCACTCAAAGCCCAAGTGCAGTGTTGAGGCAGGGGATGTGCAGAGGGATGGGGGCAAATTCACCCAGTTCAAAGGGACAGCAGTTCCACAGTTGCCAGCACAAGCTACATTCGTCAAAGCCTTCACGCGTACAAAGTTAACGTTAGCAAAAAGCTGTGAAGATGTAAATCCTGAGGATTAAGATTTCCTTGGAGGACTTCACTGTTGTTTTTGCTTTAAACAGAGGGTTTTTTTAAACTTTCATATTTGGTAGGAAATATAAAATGCTCTTTGGCCACATGGTCTTCCAGGCAGCTATAAACAGAGACAAGAACTACTCACATAGATGCGAGGTGAATTCCATATCATCTGTTTCTGTTGATACTGGCCAAAAATTTCTGCTTTACTGGCCAAACCATTTCTGCTCTAAAGAGAACACAACCCAAAAGCTTTCCACAAAAGATTACAGATCAGGAAAAATGGTTCACAGAAATCTTGTGATAAATATGCTGCTTGTAAAAAGAGATAATAGCCAAATTCTCTGCCTACTCTCTGCCTTCAAAAGCATATTACATTGTTTAGGGCTTTTAAAATCCCAAATCTATGTTGCAATTACAGATAACATTTTTCCCAGCGTTCTCAGGAACGGCCAGCAGTACACTTTTGAATTCACAGAATCATACAATGGTAGGAGTTTGAAGGGACCTTTAGAGAGCATCTATTCCAAAGGTTTTAACTATTTTAAACTGTTTATTTTAACACTGTGTTGAATCCACCTGCAGTGTGTAAAAAGGATTTATTTCCACTTCAAGAATACTCACGAGCAGCAATAGATGGAAACAGAAGAAATGCTACTTTGCATCAAAGGGGCACTTGCTTAAGTCTGAGAGAATCAAGCACATCCTAAACCTGCTGAAATGTAGTGATAGACTTTAAAGGGAGAGAAACAGCTCAATAATTAGAGACTTGTCACCTTGTCTTCTGATTCTATACAATTACCACACAGTCAAACTATGTATGAGTCTGAGCAGAACTTGACATTCCTTCTTCTCCTGTATCCTGTATCTGTGTTGATTTGACTGGGACAGGGTTAGTTTTCTTCATAGCAGTTCATATGGTGCTATGACTAAAATATTGCTGATGATACACTAACGTTTCAGCTACTGCTGAACAGTGTTTGCACAGGATCAATGCCTTCTGTTTCTTCCTATGTGCCCTAGTAAATAGACTGGGGACGTGCAAGAGTTTGGGAGGGGACACAGCCAGGCAGATGACCTAAATGGGAATGGTATCACAGGCATGTCTGCTTTTCAGCCCATATTTTCCCCATGGAAACACAGAATATAATCCTGGAGTTCATTTCCACCTCATCTTTCCCAGATGATACTAGTTTCTAACTAATATCACCCTTTCCATTGTTTTTGTTGCTTGTGACAGCACCCACATCCACAGCAAGAACAGTGGTAGCAAAAGTTGCAGCAGGAATATCAGCGATGACAAAAGTGAAACAGTTTAGTCACTGTACACAAACACTCAGGGCATACAAGCATGTGGTATCCATTTCTAGTTGCGACAATACAGTATTGCTGCTTAATTTTGTAGATGACTCAAGGGGTCATAAAAAAAAATCATTTAAAAGCAGAAGAAGAATTTGAAAGGATCTCAGTAAAATGGAAAAAAAAAGGGTCTATGAAAAGCAAACATTCAACAAAGAAAAGAGCAAGAACCTAAACCTGGACAAAAAATATCCATCTATAATAGTAAACTGTTGACTTGGGAGCAGGAAAAGATCTGAAGATTGCAAGGAGTCATAGGCTTCTCCATGCCATACTCTTGTGAAAAAGGCAAACACTGCATTGAGGGAAGAATGAAGAGGAGGATATTTCATCGAGAACAGCAGTAACCCTTTTGTACCAGACACATTGATAACAGCTCACTGAGACACCATATCTACTCTTGAGTCTTCCATCACGTCACATCTTAATGAACCAGAGAGACTCCAGAGCACAAAAGAATTATAAGAAGAACAGAAAATCTATGAGAAAACATCAAAAGTTCAACCATTGCACAGTTTAACTTGAAGAATAAGAGTTTGGAAAGAGAACTTCATTGCAGTCTTCTAACATGAAAAAAGAATCTCCAAAGAAAGAATAAAATAATGTTTCACATCTTTGTAACTGACAGGACAATAAATACTGGACTTGGATCATGGACAATTCAGATTAAGGAACAAGAAGTCCAATGTTTTGTGATGAAAAGGGTGAATATTGGAATAAGTTGTTCAAGAAGGCTGTGAATTTTCCCTCAGAGATCTTCACAGAGAAAACAGATCTAGGAATCCCACAAGTATACATGATCTTGTCTTGGAGTCAATTACATTACAGTCATCTCTTGTCCTTCTCTCCCGACTCTACGGTTACCACAAACTGCTTATGGAAGCCTTAAGGATCACTTAATACATAAATCCAGTGGTAGCAGGTTATGCACAGGAACAAGTAAAATTGTAACTCTTTTCACCTACTTAAAAAGTACCTCCTCCTCATGTTAAGGGATACATTCTGACAGTTTTTATGGTGTAAAGTACAGTGTAACTCCAGTGAACTCATATTAAGTATATGCAGCTCTTTAAGCGCAATCAATACACATCCTAATACAGTCACAGAACAGGAGGACTGGTACTACTTCAACGAACAGCAGGCATGCCAGCTTTTGGACATTTTTTACTAGTAATAGTAGCAAACTCTGACTGTCATCCATGGGAGGGGGTGATTTAGGCAAAGATCCAATATTTCAGCAAGTATTGCTAAGAAAATCTACCTAATGGAAGAGCAGCTTGGATAGACAACAAAAGCTTAATTTCTACAATTGCAGCCAGGAAAGAAGAGAAAGGTACTGAAAGAGCACAAGGTCACAATTTCTCATTGAATTTGCCCATGTGTACTCCAAAGTAAGAGCCTACATACTCAGTTCCATTTGGAGATGCCACCATTCATAAAGACACCATTACTGTCAATTGCCAATTGGAACTGAGACTGTTTAGTCTGGAGAAGAGGAGATTGAGGGGAGATCTTATTAACATTTATAAATATCTAAAGGGTGGGTGTCAGGAGGTTGGGACATCCCTTTTTTCTAGTGACAAGAAAAAGGACAATGGGAAGAAGCTGGAACAAAAAAAAAGTTTCATTTAAACATAAGAAAAAACTCTTTTACCATGAGGGTGAGGGAGCCCTGGCACAGGCTGTCCAGAGGGGTTGTGGAGTCTCCTTCCTTGGAGGTCTTCAAGACTTGCCTGGACATGTTCCTATGCAACTTGATCTAGGTTGACCTGCTTCTGCAGGGAGGTTGGACTAAAGGTCCTTTCCAACTCCTACCATTTTTTGATTCTATGAAATATAGTTAAATAAAAAGCTCTGGAATCTGAGTTCCTACTCAGACCTCACCCAGGGCTTGACTGAGAAGCAGTAATGGTGCTGTGCTGCTGCATGGCTTCCCTGAAATCACCGAAAGACCTGGAATGCAGGTGAGAGGACACAAGTCCTTCAGCATAGCAAGGAAATACAAAGAACGGGAATACTCTGAGTCGGAAAGAGATTATTTGATAGCAGGGAAATGTTGCATTTTATGCCAGGAAATAAGCAGAAGAGTAGCAGCACACATTACATGTAAGAATCTTCCTGTCTGACAGTACAGGACATGGATAATTTCTAATACCTGTTAAATCACATACAGATTTAGTTGGAGAGAGAAGTCCCTTTTCCTCCCTGGTTACACCACAGAGTACATAGGAGCACATTTATAGCAATATAAGAAATACAGCTTCCAATCCCTGTTCTCCCTAAAGACACCTAAATTTACATTTTCCACCTACTAGTGAATAAGAATTTAGGTGCCAGGTTTTCCTCTGGAGGAAGGATGTCTGTTTCAAATATTTTAATATTTATGAGAGTAAAGACTGAAGTCTAAGCATACCATGCCTTCCACATAAGTGCCCTAACAAGCTCTGTTCACTCTCATGGCCTCATGAATATTTAGAGATACTTATGAAGAGGAACAGCTTAACCTGAAGATATGGATGTGACCCAATACAAGATGATATTATTCTCAGTGTACATAGTAAGCACAGTCTCCCATTCTTCAAACTTCTATTAGGGTAAGACACAATTCCCTCTATCACTAACACGAGGTTTTTACCTTTGCTCCATATGTCAGAACCCTTTCTGGTCCAAAGGATATCAAGTTTTGCTGAAACCAGAATAATAAAACCTTGAGTTGGAGAGAAAAACTTTTCAATGTACAAGTTAGAAACAGAGCACTTCCCTTAGGGAACACAAATTGAGAGAAGTGATATCATACAGAAAAAATTGCATGTCCAGCACAGGGTTGGATAAAGACTTTGCTGTGTCCTTAAAAGACTGTGGCCTCTGTCACTGCCCAGATCCTCTCCAGGGTGACAGATGAGACCATGGCCAACAAGTTTTAGTCATGCTTTACACTACCAAAGACTGCTCTTTACCTAAATTTGCTTCAGCATTATCACATTCTAAGCAACAAGTAGCAGCTACTTTCATGTCTTATTTGCTCTATAATCTCCCCATTAGCCTAGGGAATATCAGAGAACAGCAGAACTGGCACTTTTATCCATGGCTTGATGGTGAAAAATTGTACAAGTCAGGTATTAAATCACTACAACTTCATGACAACTTATTTTTAAGTTACTTCTCTTGCAGTGACACAAATATGCAAAGATCCTAGAGAAAACAATTCACAACACAGTAGATTTCCACCTCTAGCAGACTTATTTGACAAAACAAAGTACTACCTCTTCAGGAAAGTTGCCAAGGAACACCAAGAGAATGAACACTTATTCAGCCTGTAATATTTAGTGATCCATTTCTTCATCTGAGCAGTTCACAACAGCTAACAGAGCTGAACAGTGCAGTTGCTCAGCAGGAAAAGAAGAGGAAGCATGTCAAGGTGCACAGTGCCTTAACCTCTCCTGTGCTAAGGGCCTTCCACTTGCCGTTTAGTCTTTTCCTGTAGCACTGCAGTCTTCTGTTTGCAAGTCTGCATCTTCTCTCAGATGCCCTGGGAGGATGCTGTGGCAATGTTTCCATCTGTGTCCTTTTGTCCTTGTCCTGTTGTCCTAGCTCTGCACCTGTGAAGCTTGAGCCTGCTATGTCAGGTTTTACACACACACACACACACACACACCCCCCCACACCCCCACACACCCACATCCTCCTACCTTTATTTTGTCATTTTTACACAAAATAAAAAAACAAACCTAGTGAGTAACACAGTAGACAGTAGTCCTTTAAAGAGCAGACAGGCAGTTCCCAATGACATCCATGCACAAAGCTGAACAATCAATTAATGTGCAACTCTTCATTCTGATCTGTGTACTCCAATCAGCACTAAACCAAGCAGGAACAATCAGCAGGGAGTTTGAGCAGGTAATCGATGAAAACTATAGAGCTATTACTGGAAGAGTCTTATGGCAGACCACTGCAACACTAGAGGGGATGCCCAGGGGAGAAGAGTCACCTTGGGAGATCCCTGTGATGATTTTCTTCTTTGCTGGATAGTGGAGGGGTTTCCCTTGAGCTTCTTCTTCCCCCTCTCTTTTTTGCTTTTTATTGTCATCAGAAGTAACCATTATCATTGAAGCTGTCATTTGCAACCATCTATAGATTCTTTCATCATCCTTTGTGCAACAGATCAGCTTGAAAAATACTACATCATACTGAAAGGAAGTATAAAAAGTTGCATTAATTCTTGTGCAGTGGGGCGGTAGCTTTACTGCAGCAGTACTGCAAAGATGTCAACTGAAAGAACACAAGGACTCAAAGTCAGAAAATTATTGTCTGTGCAGCTTCCTTCTGCAACAATCAATGTATTTGTAAAAATCAAAACATTCTTAAAATGTACATAATTTTCTACAAAAAGTCACCATGATAATTAACACTGGTTTTATGCTACACACAGTACAAAAAGTCCAGTTCCCTCAGATTATAAAAACTCCAAAAGCAGAAGCTACATTTTTAAGAACTCCAGTGGCCATATGGATATTATTCTCTTGTCTCAGCTACAAACAAAACCTATTGTACACTTCTGGTTTGTCAGGCTTGCAGGTTCATGTGATCCACAGTATCCAAAGCAGAAACAACTAATCAGTATTAAACAATATCCTTTGTTATATTAGCAACACACAACACACCGGTGTTATTCTGAACATATGAAATGTCTTTTATTATAACTTATGGCTTATGTAGTCCTTGGCTGCAGAGATGTTCTCATTCTTTCTTTCTGGTAAAGTCGTATGGTTTCCACCACTGTGCAAACTGCAACACCTTCTTCCTCTGTTCCTCAAAGTTCTGTCTGACTCCTTTTCTCCAGAGCCGTGGTTCCAAATCCAGCATGCCACCAATGATTTCCTTTGCAAGTAGAAGAAAGATGGACAATGTGTTGTGGTTAACTCCAGACAACAACTAAGCAGCACGTGGCCCCTCAGCCACCTCCCTCACAGGGGAATGGGGAGGGTCCTTTGGGAAAAAGAAAGTAAAGCTCATGGATGATATAAAACCACCACATAATAAATAAAATTAAAGAGATAATAATGAGAATCACATTATTAATATTGTTGTTGTTATAATGAAAAAAAATGAATGTTATAATGAAAAGAAATATAACAGAAAGGAAAAAAATCAAGGGGGAAAAAATGGTAAATGCTTACTGCAAAAATAACATATTACTTAACACTATTTCACCATAGATGAAGGGAACACATACTGTCAAATGATGAGATTATTTATCACCTTTTTGAGTGTTAGCTACTAAAACTTGAAATTTAGAAAATGTACCAATCCAAAAAAGTTTTTGCTCAGCAAAATTCTTTTAAGCACAGCATGACAATCCACTGCATAAATATCCTGAGACTGCACAAATATCACTGTATTAGTACATTTGTGATAAAGTTTCAAGAAAAGAAAGCTGCCCACTTAGCTTGCAAGTCCTTCTGAAGTAAGTTCTGTTTCTCTTCAAACACTCTTAAAGTGTGCTAAAACATTAAGAATTGCAGCTCTTCCTGTGTATACTGTACCTTCTACACCACTTGGAGAAATTCAACCACACCAGTATTTTACTGGGAGCCCTCTGTGAGTCTTTGTGTGTCAGCACTCTAACTTACATAAGCCACAGTCAGTGTACCTATATGACAATACTCTTAAATGCCACAAAAACTCTTAAATGGATGTGTTTTCCATCTATTAGAGTATATGTCCAAAACCTAGAGTTCCTATTAATTCAAAAGAAACATGGACCTAGAATCACATTCTGAGTATCACCCAGTGAAGAAACCAGTTGCTCCTTTATTCCACAAGCCAAGTTACAATGACTCACCACAAAAAGCCAGCTAATAAACTGGGATAAGGTACAACAAAGTGACTGTTCCGGCAGCATCTGGTATCATTACTTAAATTTTACAAAATGGAGTATAATTGGTAAATTGATCTTTTACATGACAATACCTTTCCAAAGTAATGAGGGAACTTGTGTTGATCTTCAATGACGTGAGCAAATCCACCTTGAAGGCCAAAGTCCACAGAAAAGTATGGCAATCCTTTAGGAACCTAGACATGCATAAACACATTTTTGGATTTTTAACAGACTGTAGGCTCTTAGTTAAGCTCCTCACAACTTAATGAATTTGAAAGTGGTTTTATAGTTCTTATTATCCCTATCCTCTCAAACCTAGTATGTGTAGTATAAAATCGCAGCAGAGAAACAGTAAAATAAATAGGTAAGAGAACACCACAAACAACTGGATGAACACTGAAAACTGAAAAGATGATTACTGGGTGGCAGAAGCTTCAGAGGCCACTGCTGCTGCACTAGGTAGGAGATGGGAGGGACCAGGGAGCATCATGCACACTGAGCAAACACCTTCCTGACTCCACAGCACTGAATTACATGGGTTGAATAGAAATTTCAAGACAGCCACCAGCAAGTTGCCTTTGCTGAAGATAAGATGGTATGTGAAAACAGGAAGTATTTACCCAGTGGAAACAATGACAGTCAGGAGGAATGGGAAACACCTCTACAGAGAATACACTACCAGAAAACCCCATTACATGACTGGAAGTCATCAGTAACTTGCCAAACTGGGTAACTGAATAATTCAGTCAACCTAGAGAGGAGATGCAGGTTATCCTGCCACAAGGACAGGTCCTTCAGTCTGACAGAGTGAGAAGTAGATTCATTTATTGCTACAGTACTGAAGTAACTTCTGCTGCCTCACTGCAACAAGTTATTTTCCACTTTTAATTGTAGAGGATGTTCCTGTACAGATAAGGTTTACAAAGTCTCAAATTCATAAGCATTTCTTATGCTACAGTCCAAATAACTGCACAATTTCCACAAGGCCTGTTCCACATACTGCTTGATAATTCACTCTAAAAATAATTAAGATTTAATCAGAGGGGCAATGTAGCATAACAAGAAACATAAACCATTTAAAATGAAGTAATAAAAATCATAAAGAAATAATTGATTGGTGGGTGATCTCTTAAGGAAAACGTGTTAAATGGAGTTCATTTTGATCACAGTAGCCCATGTGGTGCTGAGTTTTAGAATGGAGGCTTCAACAATGTTGATAACATGACAGTGTTTTAGCTATTGCCAAACAGTGCTTGCTGCCAGGTTAGCTCTCCTGTCTGTGTCCCCTCCCAGACCACTGCCCATCTCCAGCTCCCTCGCTGCAGGGAGAGCAGAGAAGGCCTTTATGCTGAATAAAGAAGGGCTGGATGCTTAGGTTCTGCTTCTGGACACCACACTCCCAATTCCTGCACACAATCTGACCATTACATGATGTCTCAGTCATGTCTGGCCCTCTTTCCAGGCACCACCATCTCATAATACAACTCTCCAACTTCCCAAACCTCTGTCCAGTCTCTAAACTGTGCTCTCCTATCTTCGTGAATGCTACGGACGTTTCCTCTACCCTAAAATAATGCTGAAGTCACACATCTGTGTAAAAACTTGTACTCCTTTGCACTGTATTTACTTATGTCATGTCTTAGTTTGAAAACTAGCCTATCTTCAAATGGGTATGTAGTAGTCACAAAAATTGTATGCCTGTTATGTATGACTGTTAACAAAATCAAATGTCCTGATACCCTACCATGTGTCAAGAAAATTGTACTTAATTTGTGACAGATTTCACTGTTCTGAAACACCAATGAGCAAAGATATCCAACACATGTCTATTTTGTTTTCTGTATATAGCCACCGTAAGTTTAAAGTCTTCTCTAAGTCTGTGCTACAAGTTAATTGAACTACTGCACCCAATAGTTCTAGCAAACAACTAAATATCTTCTTCAAAATGTTCTCCTGGATACAGCAAACTATCACCACATCCCATTAAATTTTTTTTTTCCCAGATTGCACAATCCCCAGACCAGTTTCTTTAGTTAAGTCTTCTAACCTACGCTATCCCTCTTTCATAACTGTATCAAAACACTGTGCCCAAAAACAGACCCAACTTTTCCAGGTGAAGCCTCCCCACTTTGAATAAAGAAACTCTTAACTGATTCCCATTACATTTATACAATACTTCAGCTTATGTGGCAAAATAAATTTAGTCTTTCTCCTACATTTGCTAGCCAATGGCTCAAGAACCATCACATTATCCCTGTAAATATTTATAAAAGCATATAGATGAGGTGCTGAGAGACATGGTTTAGTGGTGGGCTTGGCAGTGTTAGGTTAGTAGTTGAACTCCATGATTTAAAAGGTCTTTTCCAATCAAAACGATTCTATGATACATTCTACTACACAGTCAACCCTTATTCTTCTGCATTTAATCTCCCTCTTTGTCATACCACACTTCACATCTCATTATTAAAACCCATCTCCCCTTTCTCCTAAACTAAGATTTTTGTAGTGCTACGTTTAGTAAAAGACATGTTCAGAAATCAAGTACTATTACTACATAGAAGTAAACTACTTGTGGTAAAGTCTATGTACTCTTCCACTTTAATATGAAAAATATGAAACAAATTTTGAACCAACCAGTTGGAGTATTATTACTTTACAATTTGTATATATAAAGATATTTCAGTTTAGTATCACAGAGACAGAGTATTGTTTCCCTGTTTTAGGAAAAGAAAACCAAACAATACATAGAAAGCTATTTATATTTGCACTTCATAAACTTAGCAACACAAAAGGCCGTTCTGAGTCAATGAAACAGCCATATCACATTTTTTCCAGGGAAGTCATTTACAGATCTTTGATCTACCTTAATTCTTCAAGTTAATCAAGAAAATTATTCTGGCACATGTCCTCAAAGTGCTAGCTTTGTTCTCAAGCAATGCTTGCAGCTCAGTCGGACAACTGTTGAAATAAATGGGAAACTTTTCCCTAATGATAGTTTGGAGTCCAGGAAGACTCTTAATTATCATAGAATCATTCTCATCATACATATGTCATCTCCTGATCACTAAGTTAATTGTTTTTTCCCTCACTTCTCTCTTTGAAACAGTTAATAGTAAAAAAAAAAAAAAAAAAACCACAAGAAGAATTTGCTGAGAAATTCAGAATTCAATACATTTCATTACTTACAGATTTCCGAACATCTTTTGAAGAAAGGTCAATTAACTTCTTGTTCACGGACCATTCTTCATCAGACTCCATTATAGCTTTCTGTAAAATCATTACATCTACATGTGAAAGTAGTCCTTCATACAGCAAGCCAAGAACTAACTTTTCAATGCAGTGAAGTACATTGTTCTGCAAGTACCAATTATTTCTTCACAAAGTAACTTTATTTTTGGCAACCTTTCTGATTTCCACAACTTACATATTTTATAAAGGCATTGTATAATATCTTCAAACTCACTTCATTCTTCATGTTGTTCTTTTAGAAAAAAAATTAACTTTTGCCTGACATAATTTATGTCTAACAAGTTTCAACTTAAAGGTCACATTCTCTTCTTACTAAGCTCATACAAAACCTTTTATGAATTCATTACACTATATTAGCATTTTTTCTTTTCCTTCTTCTTTAAACACTAAAGAGAGGGATACAGCATAGAAGGGTGATAAAAAACTTCAAAGCTGCACCTCTGTACCCTCCACAGTATCACAGAATGGTAGAACCACAGAATGGTAGGGGTTGGAAGGGACCTTTAGACATCATCTAGTCCAACTGCCCTGCAGAAGCACCTAGATCAGGTCACACAAGGAACATGTCCAGGCGGGTCTTGAAGACCTCCAAGGAAGGAGACTCCACAACCCCACTGGGCAGCCTGTTCCACTGCTCTGTCATCCTCATAGTGAAATAGTTTTTTCTTATGTATACAAGTGGGTATACACTATTTTCTTATAGTGTACCAGTGGGTGTAGTGTCATGTAGCTACCTTTTATTTAATTTCATTTAACTTATTTAATTTCATTTGCTCTGTGTTTTAATGGTGGAAATTTCTGAAAGAAAGTTTCATGCAAATGACACTGCACTAAATCTTGTAGTTCATCTTCCCTTTAGTATTCAGATAAAAGGGCAAATTTTACCAGCATTAGAAGCACAACAATGAAATCAATCATGTGGAGAGTTTCAAATGTAGTATAAGTTACTGCATGGCTGCTGCTAACACTGACTGCTCCACTTCATCAAAAAACAATCACGTTATTTCCAGAAAACAATATTTCAAAGAAGAAATAAAAGAATTTACTTATAAGAGTCAAATCAGAATCCAGTTGCTGTAAGCTGAAAGGCCTCAGTTCCAGGCAAAAGCTTCAACGAGCCTTTCTTTACAGAGTCAGGGGAAGGAGATCAGAAAAGCTATAGAAGAAAGATCTATTACGTTGTCTAATATTCATCAGAGACCTAAAACTTATGTAAAATTTGGGTTTACTGAAAAAAAATGAAACTTTATATGTTGATATCTCTTGTAACACTTGATGAGACTTTCTCATTTTATGTTTCTCAAGGTGCATATATGGGCTTTTAAGTTTTTAAGTTACAGAACTTAAGTGAGAAATATTGCAATCCTTACAGCACTTCAGATACCACAGTATCTTCCAGTGTTTGTCAGTGCAGTCAGACCTGAGGCAACGGCACAGTGACGTACAGCTCTTCCAGTAAGTACTTAAAACCCAGAATTATCTCACTGGGCTTGCTTTAAGATCAAGGAACATGACCAAAGAATGGATCAAGAAGTAGGATCAAAGAATCCATCTTTTCAGAAATAATACTTGACTATCAAAAAATTTTTCCAGAAATAGATGAATTATGATAAATACATTCAAATGTCCTCAGAAAAAACATTTTATGTACCTTAAAGTAGATTGGAGCCATATCTCCCACTTCCTTTGGAAGAGGAATGCATTCATATACCATGTGATACCGCTTCTTTACACTCATGTTTGTTTCGAGGAACACACAGTCTAAGTCTTTAGCTTCAAACATTTCCACCAACACTTTTCGAAACATCTGTTTAAATAAAAGAATAATGTATATTAATTTTATACTATTTTATGAACGTGTTATATTCATAACAACATAGGTAACAGAAGCAGTGACACTAGGAAAATTCTGTATTAGTCAACAATTTCATATGGACTATATTTCTATGATACAAACACAGGAAGTCTAGAATACTGCTGTAAAATATGCATTCTAATCAACACTACAAAATCAGTCTTAACAAATACTGCAGATTTTTACAGTTGAAATTAAAATTATGTTAAAGTTCCTAGCTGTGATGCTCCATAAAACAACATGGCTTTAACAAAAGGTCCCAAGCTTGCCATTCCTAAGAAGATCGTATCTTGGCTTGTACTGACTACAGATACCTTCTACTGCTCCTTGCAGTTACACTGTTCAAAAGTAAAAAAAGATGTTTCCACTAGGCATGCCCGACCTTTACAGAAAATATTGATGTTGCCTCAAGAGAAAGACATGGCTATAGCCACCATCTTAACTGTACAGAAGCTAACCAAATGTAACAACACATTGGCCTGAATGTACACTTAGCAGTTTTCCTTCACGGGGCTTAGGTGCTGCATCTATTCAAAGTGTATTTCCATTTAGAATTCTGCTAGCTCCAGTCAGGGCCCTGCACATACTCAAGAGGCTCTGCAGCCTCTTTAACCTGCCTGGGCTCTGGCTGCCTGTGAAGATGGGCAGCTCTGGCATGATGCAGCTGTGAGCTGGGATCAGATGCATCAGAAAGAGCTTGGAAAAAAAGAAGTGGAGGCCTGCCCCTCTCACACTCAGGAACTGAAGTTAAGCTCAGGGCCTCACTTACAGTCCTTGCCTGAGCTAAGTTTCAGGGATATCTGTGCCTAACTGTGTACCTAGCAGATCTTGGCCCTGACCTGCTGACTTGAACTTGAACGTAAGTCATCAGTGCAGACTGGCCAGCACTGGGCCATGGCTGACTCTGTCTGCCATCATGGATCTTGCTCTCTTTTCCTGACTTGGATACTGTGGGACTGCACCATGTCAGTGAGGTGATTTCCCCCACATGCCTTGACATCACTTTCGACCCTTGACTTGCCCTTCTGTGGAGCTGCCTGCTCTTCCTGCTCCCTGACTCTGGGCCGTTGCTATTTGCATCTAAGATATGCAAGAGCATCACTCTATAGCTTACAATGGAGATCATAAAGCACAAGAGATGATTTCTGAGATTCATTCAGATCCATTTTCAAATGCACTAAAGATCTGACTTTGTGACAGGGTGAATGTTTCCAAAAGTGTCTATCAATCTTGAAAACTGTTTTTTAAAAATGAATATCTTTGTATTAAACATTTGTATCATTTCCATAGTATAAGCCAAGAAATCACTGAAATTGTGAGCCTCAAAGACCGCAGATACCATGGCACTATGACTCACAACTCATAGGTTTTCCTTTTTACATTGATTTCTTTTTTTCAAGTCACAACACTCACAAGTATAAACACAATTAAAAGGCTAATCCCACCTAAGGGTTTAAGATTCTCCATTATGTAAATGGAGAGCTGATGAATCGGACAAGCCTAAGCCAATATAAACATCAACAAGTTCTGAAGTAAAAGAGACTGAAACCAAATCACTATCAGGTTTTCCATGCAAAAGGACTTGAAACTGCCTTGCACAGTACAAATCAAACTAAAAGTCTAAGAAACTTACATTGAAGAAATAAATATCGATCTTAATGCAGTATTTAAGCTCTCCAAAGCAGGCCTTGAACTTTTCCTCACAAATAAGCTGCTCTATGCTGTGACAAGAAAATGCTATCACGCTCCCAACACAAATCATGAAACACAGCTAGAAGATACTGCCCAGTGAATAGGTCACTGTACTATGACTGATATGGGCCTGGACTGTGCAGAGCCATTGACAACTCTGAATTAATAGTTTGTTCTCTCCTCCCCCTCACCTCAGTCTACAGACCTCTACTTCTGAAATACATCAAAGCGAGTAACTTTGGTGAGATGAGGGAAACATTAAAACAAAGGTTGGGAAGGACTATTACTTACAGATGTTACCCTGCAAAATATCAACTTAAATACGAATCCACTGAAAAGTTGAACACATCTGTAGATGTTAGCTAACATTTCCCAGACTGCATTGCTTGTTTTTAAACACAGTGCACTTCTCCTTCAAATTATGAGCAAACATCAATAATAATTAGCACTGGAAAAGACAAAACCATTCATAAAAGCAAATAAGAGGACTTAAGAGCTCGTGCTTGGATGCACATGACATTGATACTTGTAACAATTCAGTCAGTGTGGAACATCTAAAGATTTCTATCTTTTCATACTAAAAAGGATGACATGCATATTTACTTAGGTAATTAAGCACACCAGTCTAAAACACATAATATGTTAAAGTGATTTGAAGGCACACAGAAAAAGGACCTGTTGCTTTACTTCAACATATCTCAAAAAAAAAAGTATCCCAGTTAAAACATGTTCAATACAACATTTTATGCATACTGTCCTCAACAGCAATATAAAATATGGCTCTGGCATCACAAAGTTTGTTTAGACACTGAATAAGTGTATACTTGTACTCCTGCTAAAGCCTTCCAGATTCCTCCTAACAAATTGCATAGCAGCTAAAAAAAAATCCTATTCCCAAAGTACTTTTTTGTAAAGAAATGTTTAAACTGTCTATGAATATATTGTTAGGGTCAACGGATAATGGTTTTACCAACTAGTTGCATCTTCTAACAAGGGAAAAACTAGTGCTGAATTCAAGAACTGCATTTGCATTATCTTTTCATTGTCATACTTTCCTTCTCATACAAATTTAGGAAAACGATCACCTATTTAGCTAAAAGACATTACGATAAATAGAAGATATAGAATAAACATATTTAGCACTTTTCCCCATGCTCTGTTGCTCCTCCTGAACCTACTTGTTACATGTTTTTGCTTCTTATCCACCTTTCTTAGGCATTTCTATCATTTGGAAAAGAACTCCCTTCCCTTCCTACTTTGGAGAGAGCATTATTTACTAGGAAACGCTGTAAAAGTACTACATCAGCCATGAGAACCAATGTGGGGAGCAAATTTGGAAAGTCAGAATCCATCTGTCAGGCTTAAGGGAAGACTAATGTTACTTAAACCATTTCAAACGCACGTATTAACCTATCTTTAAATCCAAGCAACTGCAAGCCACAAAGTCTTTCTCTAGTCTGAAACAGTCTCCAAAATTTTGACATAAGAGGTTACAAGTTGTTTTTCCCTTACAATAATCTTGACGGGGGGTGCTGACAATCACAGTCAATCTCTTAGGCAGAAGCTTGTTACATCCTTCCGTTGATTTTCCTTTTCCAAAGAAAACAGAATCCAAAACCTTCAAAATGTCTTCATAACAAGAGCTGGAAAGCATGACCCATCATGCTTGGCACTTTATTCTAATAATTCTTTTTAAAAACACAGGAAATTGGACTACAATAGGAACCTCACTGATCTGAAGAATGAGATCTTTCTCTCTCAACTGACATCCACATAAAACTCAGATTAGCTTAAAAAAACTGAAGACATGCAAACAACATATTTTCCACTTGTGCTTCATTACAAGTGATCTTTCTGCCCTGACAATCCTCTTTGTTTCCTTGACATTACCAAGGAAATGCTAACACAGCTAGGAATAACTTTCTGTAAGGGATCAGCTGTACCTATGTCATCCCTGACAGATGTTCCTTTAATCTGGTTTCAAAGATCTCCAACAAGAATAGCTGTGCAGCATTCCAGACAACTTTTCTACCGCCCATAAATAGGAACTGTTCTTCACTGTTCACCCTGAATCTCCCCTTTTCAATATTTGACTGCTAATTTTCATCCATAATGCAAAAATGTTCTGACTCTTTCCGGAACTGGAAAAGAGCTAGGTACTTATGACAAGTACATTATTATTCAAAACTACATTGTTTTACAAAACCCTTAGAATATGAGATGGTTTGTCAGCTGACCTGGATTTCTTCCCAGATGTCTTCATCCAAAAGGGTGGCCGCAGTATGGTGCTGTAGAGGAGCTATCAGGCAGTGACCTTCAGTAAGGGACTGGTTGCTTGGTAGAGACAAGTATACCTATAAAAATCAAACAAAAAGTGAAGTGTTCATTTTTTCTATTGTTAAAAACTTCCCAGTTCTGAGGCTAATATGTCATTTGCTAAATTCAGACCAATGGAAACCATTACCTTCCAATTACAGCAAGGTATTAGTAATTTGAGCGTTTTTTAAAAGGTCCCATTATCCATCAAGTAGCTCCAATGAAGTGGTAGAATCCAGAGAGCAATTCCACCAATAAGGTGGTAATATCAGTCTCAAAGGGCAATTGGTATCCTAACTACTATGAAAGCACACTATTTAGCCCATTACAAAACATTTTTAATATAGATATACATCTGTATGCACTTTAACAAAATATTTTCTATATATATAAAATGCAGATAGATATATCTCTGTATATATATATTTATTAGATAAATGCATATATAGACACAGATTATATAGATATAGACACAGATATACATCTGTGTCCATTACATATATACCTCTAAAACAAATGCAATGGATTGTAATACATATCTATGCATTTGATTCCTTGGCTTATAAAAAGTTTCAAATCAAATGAAAAACATGAATAAGAAATGAAAACTTGGAAAAAGAATGACAAAAAATTCTATGCTGAAGCATTCCAGACGTTATTAACCCAAATATTTATGTGATTTTTAAAAGCATTAACAGAAACTGAAAGGCTCCCTTAACCATGCTTCTGTCTATTTCAAAGGATTTTAGGCTTAAAAATAGAATTCTCCACTTAATATTCTTTGGTATCAACAAGATACAGTTCTTCACTAGTTCAAATTTCCTCCAGTGCGGTGTGATTTAGTCTTCTACAAATCCACCTACAGCCTAACCTCTGCACACAGATCTTTCATTATTGCTCCTGTATTCCTCAAATCCACAAATGTGAAGTTCAGATATTAAAGATTAGCTTTAAGACTAATGACAGATTTGTATCTTTTTCTCATCCTTGGGGAATTTGTGAAATCAATTGGAATGGCAAGGAAAATAACATGCAGAACAATAAATCACTTCATAGAAGCAATTTAACTTTAATCTTAGGCACTCTTAACATCAACACTGCCTTCCTTTCTTTTTCATTTTTACATTTTTGTTAAATTGCTATTTTCTTACCTTGGTGCCTATTGCAATAATAAGATGTTTAGAAAGTTCATTGCTATCAAAGCAGTATGGGCACTTTTCCATGCGTGCAGCAAGCTGCTGGTGCTCATGTATTGCTTTTCTTCTTTGCATTTCTTCCTCTTCCCCACTGCGTGCTTTTTTGGCTGCTTTGGAAACAAACATGTCATCCAGAGTGTAGTACTCTCTATCAGTTTTTTCCCTGAGCTGAAAAGATACAGAGAAAATTTACATGTATATAAATAAGCAAGAAAAAATACTTAGCTCTTTGTAGTATCCTTTATTGAAAAAGGCATAAAGTACGTAAGCCGTAGCACTGCTTCCTTCCATACAGCACCTGCAGCACATGCAGTCATCACGTACATCTCTTGAGATCAGTCATACACAATCTTAGTCAGCATAGGTATTAAAATATAATGTGTGACAGCTGTGAGAAGAGTATATTACTACATTGCATTTCAAGTTATGGGCTAGGTATTTCAATATTATCTTGACATCAGCTTTAAATAGATGTATGATTTTTTAACCATATATTATAATTTATTTTCTTTTGGTCTTCCTCTCCTTTTCTTTTCCTACTACAATTATAGGTATCCATTTAAGCACCTTCTTTGAAATAGAAGACTGTGTAGACCGTGACTCTACACCTCATGTTCATGCCCTGTGAAAACCTGCCAACAGTTATTCTTACCAAGTGAACAGTACTAAGCCATTTTGTGAAGAAAACAATATTGTCTTCAATATTTAGTCTTTCTTGAGTGCACCTGTTGCTAGATATGGATAATGAACACAACTAGCAAATTAGGAGAAAAAAGGCTGAATGATCACAGGATTTTTTCTTGCTCTTTAATTGCTAAATTTTAGTTAAATGTGCCACATTTAACAGGGAACTCTGAAAATACTAAATTTCTTATGAAGACATGCTTGAGGGTCAGTGGTATCTTACTGGATCTTAATAGTGGAAACCCACACAGACTGGATATATCTCATCTAGACAATACTTAGGAGGGATGGAGTCTGTAAGGAACTAGAGGAACTGAAGGTGACATAAAGTGACAGAGTACATCTTGCATAAATCAAGGGCTTCACCCTTTTCTGCTTAGGCCACTCTACACAACTTCAAATTTATGCACTATTAATACATCTAGCTAAAGTAAATGTAAAAAGCATTCAAAATATTTTTTTTCCAAGTTTTCTTCTTTAAAGGAAGTACCAGTGGTGTCATAATGGCATCTTATACCTGACTGTAATTTTACCTTCAATATTTTTCAGTCATCTCCTTATCAAAATATAAGGGAGAAAAAAAAACCCAGTACATTAAAATAGATTTCTTGATATTGGAGGTGCTGGTCCTTTAGTCTTTGAACAGTTACCTGTAAGTAGTTTTGCTCCAAGAGTTGCTGAGGAAATGGTAGAAGTGTCTTCACAAAAAATCCTAATATATTTTAGAATACTGACTGGGGTAGCTCTAGCAAAGGACTAATGTTATCTGAAGGCTTTGGGAAGGCATACTATCATAACTCAAACACAGCCTTCAAATGAATCTTCCATATGTCCCAGGCACAGTTTCTGTTGACAATTCAGTATTTTTTAAAAACAAGACTTTCTTCTGTAGGGTAGCTATTAATAATGCTCCTTAAAAAGCCTCACAAACAGCTCTTGCTTTTCCTGAATACTGCAGTTGTCTAACACAGAACAATAGTTTATTTTGAATATGCTCAGTGCTTTCATTATGAAACAACTGAGGAGCAATCTCATTAATACTATTTTATTTAGCTATAATACATTTAACTGCTTATGTGAATTTCCTACTGGAAGCCACTGCAAACTAAAATCAACAGTTCAATATTTCAACTCCATTCCTGTTCTATTTTACTGTAATTCTATATTTAAAATAAAGAGGAGATTCCTGAGCTTTACGGAAAAAAACACCAATATTTAATGGTTTGGGTGTCAAAAATCAACTCTCTGTAAGCATAAGAAAGGTAAAATTAGACTGTCACTAGAATAAACACCAATAAGCAACATCTACAGAATGGCACCAGTTTGTTATTACGAAACGAAAAGGTTTACTATGTTTTTTTATTTTAGAAAACCCCAAAGAAGTCTGCCACGAGAATGCAAATACTCATGAAATAACACAGATGGCAGACTAGAAGGGAAAGGGAAAGGGAAAGGGAAAGGGAAAGGGAAAGGGAAAGGGAAAGGGAAAGGGAAGAGTGGAAATCAAAACATCTTGGCTATCAGGAGTATCACATGCCACACAATATAATTACTATTTTGCATTGCTAGCACTCAGAAATAGTCATGCAAATTCCTGGTTTGTTATGCATTGACCTCTTTTAAATAATAGTACCTTTCAAAACACCTTAAAATACCCTACAGATGTGTGATCTGATCTAGGCAGACTTGCTTGAGCAGGGAGGTTGGACTAGATCTTTAGAGGTCCCTTCCAACCCCTACCATTCTCTATGTGTGTGATTAAAGAGGTTGGATGATGCCTTCTGTCAACAGTGCATAAAGTGCTGTATACTATGAGACATCTGGGACTTAGAACACACATCTAAAAAGCTGTAAATTTTAATAAAGTCAGTGCTGTCTTAAAGACCACATTTCGTTTGTCCTGGTACAGTAACAATCAGTAGAAGATCACTATATTTCAAATGGTGATTCAGTAAGGTCAAAAATAAATTATATTGTAGTTCTTCAGGTATTACACCTTTCTGCATTATATTTGACAGAATGCAAAAAAATATTCAGAATTCAAAGACTCAGACCTATGAGTAGGTCTGAAGCAATATGAAGTCCAATACGTGACTCTGAGTGGAGTCAATGAAAACAAGCACAAATCGGCAGACTTAAAAAAAACAAGCTAAAAATGCAAACCAGCCACTGAGAAAAGTTGGAGTCACCAAAAAAAATGGTGGGACAGATTCTCCAGTTGCACCAGACAGTTCTCCTAGTGCTTCCTGCAAATCCAACAGCAATATTTCAGGATGAAAAATTAAAATCCCTCAAAGTGAGAGGAAAAGCTTAAATAATACAATCACTTCAAACATTACTAAACAGACCATATACACAAGTGCATAAATCACTCGTTCAATATAAGCGCCTAGTGCAGTCTGGATCCCACCCCAGGTATGTGCATCAGGCTACAGTGAGTCAGGGGAGAGTTGTAAACAAAATTTCAGATGTTTCCTTGAAATAAAAAGACGTGTAAAAGAGTTCTTCACAAGTTAGAGACCATGGCTGCCAGACAACACTGAACTTCTGGTTCAAGATATAATACATGTTAAATAATACATGTCAACAGAATCAGATGACGGGGGAAAGGGACTACTTTGGAGAAGGAACAAGAAAAGGTAGGTAGCAATGCAGCATTTTGGAGAGAAGTCATGATAAAGGCATATTAGAGAAGAAGTATTCACAGATCATGTTCAGATTATCTCTACCACTGAGTCTCTGCCAGCAACAAAATTAGAGATCCCACTGCAATACTAACTAGTAACAAACAGACCATAAGAAATGCAAAGTAGTTCAAGAAAGCAACACCCCAGCTCCAAAGACACTAAAGAATTGCTTGAAATAACCAAAGTATAAGAAAAAAGTTATTTTAAACATTTCAACCTGCTTGTGCAATTAAAAAAAGAGAAAAGCCTTGCCATTAATTAATTGGATGCTCTTCAAGCACTATACCCTTCCCTTGTAGAAGAAAAACAGACAAGGACTAAGTGGAAAACTGTGGGGTTATTTCCTCCCCCCCGCTTTTTCGTACTTTAAAGAAGTTTACAACACCTTAATTCAAGTAGTAAGTCTAGGACATCAATGCACAGTGCCATTACATTGCAGTTCTGAGACAAGGAGACAAGTTGCAGGTGGTCACTCTATCTCGAATCTTCATTTCTTGCCATGTTTTATCATCCTTTAGATGATTTTAAAGAGTGTTAAAATGGGATATATTTTCACCTCTAAGAATAAAAGTTATGAACGGAATAAGAATTTCTTCCCAGCTCCCCTGTTTACCACAGTGTCCTTCCAACATACCTGAGAACACTTCAGGAAGTTCAGAAATTGTGTATTCCTAGTGAAATTAGATACATAAATGTAAGTGGGAGAACTCATTTAGTAACATTTTCTGCCTAAAAAAAACCCCAAAAAAACCCCACTAACGACATCTAGTCTGCAGTATTGCAACAGCAGCAACCAACATCACCCCTCCAATTCTACAAGTTTCAAATATCAATGTATCCGAACTGAAATAAAATACCATGTTGCTGCTACCGTGGCAGACTAGAGAGCATTCTTCAATTGCTCCTCTGAAAAGGGGAGAAGAAAATGGAAATTCTCTTCCAAAAAAATTTTCACTCTCACTTTTATACTAAAGGTTCCAGTGCGTTCCACCAATTGCATTATTTGGTTATAATGAAATCTCTCAAAAAAAAAAATAACAGGGAATTGAAAGAACGAGAAGAGAGTGTTCTCCATAATGCCAGAAGGAAAGCAAGTAATCATTTAAAACCTAATTTCTTTCATACATATCTTCTTCCATACAAAAGACAGAGCTGGTACAAATCCAAAGAAGGAACTATGCTGATGTATTAGAGTTGCTGGAAAGCTGCTGTTCTGCATTAGCTGAAGCATCACACCTGTTCAATGTGAAAATCAATGGATGTGGGAATGGCATGAGTTTGTGAGGAGTCACTTTTGCTTGGTAACAGGAGGAGGGGGCTGCAGTGCTCGTCCCAGTAAACAACTCTCAGACCTTCCCTTGGCTCTGTGATTTGGACCCACCTCCACCTCCGGTGCCTCTGGGATCACTATTTAGGAAGGGAAATCTGAAATGCGTAGGAGGAGATGGAAGGGAAGGGCAAGATGGAGGCAACCACGTGGACCCTGCAGCCAGAAAAGAAGGACAGAAGGAGCTGTGTTGAACCAGAGACACCCTTGCAGCCCACAGTGAGAGACAGAGACTCTGTGACAGAGGGTTTGAGAGCTAGAGACTCCAGGTCAGAAGGAGAGAGCAGTTTAGACTCCAACACAGAGAAGATGAACTGGGGTTTGCAGCATCCTGTGGGAGCTGCCTGTGTAGGGCTGCCCGGTGTGTGGGAGACTCTGAGCTGGAGCAAGGGAGGGCTGGTGAAGAGCATTTCTCCTCAAGAGTGAGATAAGCAGCAAGAGACATCAGGAAAGGACTGACTGCATCCCCCATTCCCTGCCCCCAGTACTGCTTATGGGGGGAGGAGGGAATGACACTGGGCTCAGGAATCTGAGCTCAGGAAGAGAGAAGGGGAGTGGAAAGAGGATCTTAAAGGGCTAGTTGCACTTCCATCACTCACTATACTCTGTACTTACTGGTTTTCCATTGAACATTTCAGTTTGCTATGTTTGGGTTGGAGGCAGATTAAATTAAGTTCATTTTCTTCCCCAACCTGAGTAGCCTGGTCTGTTTTGTCCAGGGCCATAAGCAGCAATTAAGCCCTCCCTGTGCTTTGGGAGTTCCAAAGTCTGTGGTATTTAAGTCTTATTGTGGTCTTTTGTCCCTGGGTGGGCCTACACTACGACAGGGAAGTTGTGTTTTAGTTCCCCAGTATTTCAAGTGCCGCACAGATATCAGAAAGAAGCAAGACGTCATTTTGCCACATCAATTTTAAGCTGGGATGTCTTACAAAACATCACTCAACTGCATGGAGTTATCATATTCAGGCATTATAAAGGCAATGCACCTGAAATCCTTGTTTCTAACAGTCACTGGCCAAAACAAAGAGCTGACGTGCTTACGAGACAGGTCATCTCCATCTTTCTTCTCTTTTTCATCTCACTTTTTTTCGTTCTGGGCTCATCTGTCACATTCTTCCTTTGTATGTGCCCTCTATTTTCCAACTTTCCCTCCTCTTTTGGCAAACACCAATTAACCACAGAATACACATGTGGCTTCAGTGTTCTTAGCACCAGGGAAAATGACACAGCATCCTAGACCTCAAAGAGTAAATGTGCTACCGTGTGAAACGTCTACCAACCATCTGATGGGAGATCCATTTTCCACAACCAGAATGCAATTTTAGTTTAATCAACTCACAAAGGCATCACAATTTTGCTTGCCTTGGCCAAGAAAGGCCTGTAATAGACAAATATTTAAACAACAGTCAGGGAAGGCATCCAAACATCTCTCAGAAGTAGGTTTAAAAAAAAAAACTATAAACCTCACCCTTTGGGGTCTCATTTAGACAGCTCAAATACAGCAAAATGCAGTCAAACCCCAAAACAGGAGAGATCACTGACCAGTCAGCACAGGAATCCAGAAAGAGATCAACGTCTGACTATACATAAATGAGAATGATTTGAGAGAGGGAAAAATGACAATGTTGTATTTGCTGATGAATCCTTAACATGAATAACATTAATACATTGATGTTCATTATATAACCTTCTGTTCATAAAATAATTGATGCCCTTTTCACTTTTTAGGATACTGAAGCCATCAGTAATGGGGCTAACTCCTAAAGTAACTCTTCTACATCTCTGCAAGACACACTCCAGGGTCAGCCTCATTCTTCTGCCAATCTGTGTTCAGATCACTGGAACTGTATTGCATGGTTTAATGTTAAACTGATTCTGTTTTACTTACTCCACAGTAAAACTCCTGAAGTCTTATGCATTGCTGTCTGCCTACACACTCCATCTGAAGTGTACTGTGTGTTGTGCCTCTTACTTCTCCATCTACTGCTATTACTTGATTTTTGGGTGCACCCTTGGAAAGAAATCCCTACTAGAGAATTTAACATCATTGTGAAACTGAAAGGAAATTTCAAAAGACAAATCTCCTTATCATCAGGGATTATTCCTATATAATACCTTGAGTACATTTTTTCCCACTGGACATTTCCTCTGAAATCTGGGGATGAAACAGGGGATTAATTTGGGGATTAAACACAATTAGCACAGTAACAAAATATACCTGAATCTTTCTAGAGTGTGGTTATTTTCAGCTTTTTTGTATGCTTACTTTTCTGCTTATTTTCTTGTTCCATTTTGTATGCAACTATTGAATTTTTGCTTTTCTCATTTTCTTGTTAACGCAATCACAGTTTTAGTTCCTTCCAAATAAGCTAATAAAAGTGCATCTGCTTGGAAAATTTGTGAAAAAAAAAAGTCTATAGATTGTATAAAACGTATCAGTTTGGTTTAAAATTGCCATGGCAACACTGACGTCTTCAACTTTAAATGACAGAGTTAATATTTGTGGAATGTTGTACTCATAATATATTTTGGGAAGCTGCAATAAGGAAGAATAAGCTATTATTTTAGATATAAACCTGAGTGACATATGAGTACATCTCATCACATTTAAATTTATTCAGTATTTAGCATCCATTGCTTACAACAAAATCACCTCAGAAAATAATCTTTCTGATCTTAAATTGCATTTCCTTAAGCCAAATCAAGGCAGAATTTTACCATGTTAACATTATTACAACTCCAGTCTCCCTACAAGCACAGACATCTGAATTTGCAGGTTTAATTCAACATACAATTCAGCATATAGGCATTTCCCTAATCTATCATCTCAGTGAAATAAATTATATCTTAAACACACACCATCAATGGATTTTAACATATCAATGCACAGAGGACTTTCAAGGCCCACATCAGTGATAGGAAAATATTATGAATCATGTTGATGAGCACAGTAGTACAGGACTACCTTTGAGCAGCAGAATTCAAGCAATAAAGAGACAGCGGAGTACTGCTTAACGCTTAGGGACCACACTCCTTTTTGTTTCAGTTGTTTGAAATGAAAACTGTAGATTTTGCTATGATTAGTTATTAAGACAGATGCAAGTTCATCTGCAAGTCAATGAAACAAACTGTAACCCAAAAATAATTCCTTCAGCAACAGAAATCTGCTATTAAAACTAGGATTATCATTTAAGATTACAACTATCCCTGGCCATAACTTCAATGCCTAGAAAATATTGACTTTCACAAGTCTTCATTTTAAAACACAACTCAATTTCAACCTGATTCAGGAAGAAGGCCAAGTGCCTGAACAGTCACTTAATATGGGCTGCTTCTACACAGTTACTCCTCTTTCCAGGTTTTTGTTCCTAACCTAGCTATCACTGCTGTTGATGTGTTTCCACAAGCAGGAAGAGCTTTCAATTCACATGTACACAATATACACAGAAAGTTGTTGGGTGCAATGAACTGAAACATAGTGAAACACAGATCAAGGTGTTTGAAATTATTTTCCATTAGGTTTTCATTTTTTTTAACAGAAAACCATGCACATGCTTAGATCTTTAAGAACTGTAAAAAAGAAACAGAGCACCACAGTTTGTTAGTTTTATCATGTCTATTAAACACTGAGCTAGAATGATTTCACCATGTGAAGAAAGAGAAGGTTTATTACATGACAGCAGCAGCATCAGCAGTAACATTCTGCATTTTTCACTTCATCTTTTTAAATATTTCTGCTTTGGTTTATGGTGATAAAAATACAAAGAGGTGAAACAGGTAGCTTTGCAAGTAAAAATGATGAGGCTGAAACCAATTTTATAGACTTCAGAACCAAGGAAAGGCAACATGAAAATTCCCTTTTTGCAAACCTCTAATATCACCATACCTCTTCACTAAATCCATACATGAAGGTCAACATTACTAATGTAGTTCTAGGGTCTGACTTTTTTTCACTGCTTAAATTCATGTTATGGAATATTGCAGAGATTTTAAAATAAAATTAGTTTATGGTCAAAAATTAAACGGTGTGATGAACAACATGAATTAATTTTTCTCACTTTCTTTTAGTAAAATCTAATCAAAAAGAAAAAAGAAGCCTTGTGTGAAATAGAAGGTAATTTCTATTGAGGTAAAGTTCTAGAACTCTATACACCCACAAGCATCTATTGACATAAGTGAAAGAATTACGTAAGCCTTAACAGCATAAATTGGGAAAATTAAACACTTAAAAAAGTCAAGGGCAGAAGAAACTACATACAGGGTACTGGAAGCTATCTGTATTGAAAATCTGCAACTTCACACATAGTTTGTACTCTAAAACTATCAAGAAAAAAAAATCAGTTCTCAAATATTTCTTGACTTTTTTGTATCCCACAGGTATGCTTCTGCAGCAGTGAGAACCCAATCTGCTTTCCCAAGCTGAAGACAGTGAAAAGTAGAAATACGGTATTTTCAATTAAGGCTTTTTTTTTAGGTGTAACAATGAAATATGAAAGAATCAGACTTTAAGGCTTACTTTTTTTCACATATCAAAAAGATTAGTGTTGTGAGTGCTATTTTTGTTAAAAAAAAAGCTTTTTCACCATTTAAAATTGAAGATTTGGAGCTTTATCATGATACTCATCAATTTGACATATTAGTATGCATGGAAGAGGCTGTACTTCAAACTGAGACAATTGACGTCCACATCAGCCTGCTTCAGCCAGAAGTCAAAAAGTAACAGGATACAGGAGCCTCAAGTACAACAGCGTTGTACTAGAACCACGAGTAGAAAAAGAAGAATGGGCAAGAGGGGAATGATAAATCAGAATTTGCTTTTCAGCTAAATTTAAAACATAGGCTCAACAGGTAGACAAGTAGCAAAGAGATGACATCCTCCCTCTGATCTTGTGGAGCTCTGGAGAAAAGAAAACTTTACAGGTGGGAAGAAAGACTTGTAAGGACAAGTACAGTTTACAATAACGTTTAGTCTGTGAATCGAAGTGGGAGTCAGGCATGAGATAATATTATATAGACCTCCATTTGCCAATGGGACTAAATAGAGGTTTCATGGATAGAGATTTTGAGTCTACATGCTGACATTTCTTCAAAGTCTCATTTAAGAAAGTAAATAATTTTATAAATTATATGCTTCTATTTCAACATCCTCATCTCCCTTTACAAAACTGCAATTATGTCATTATCTTCAGAGATTTGTAACAGCTAGCCTGTATATCATTTGAAATATCATTAAAATACTAAATATTTGGAAAGTTATTCTTCAGCTGTGTAAAAGCTGGAAAATATGTTCATGTCTCTTTCTCATTCCATTCCCATTTCCTCCATCATCAACAGCTTTGCTGCTGGACATTCTTTTTTACATAGTCTGGGAAAGTGGTAAAAGTCCATATCCATGATGGAAATAACAGTACTGTAGTACTGCTTATTGGTACCCATGGTTGTCTGCCACCACAAACGCAACAGATTAAAGTTATATTCTTTCTGGTAGTGAAAATAAATTTTGATTTGTTTTTCACTCAGTTGAAAAGAAGCATCCAACTTATCCCTAAGGATAAGGCACCCATCAAGCATCTCTTGACATTAGATTTGACATCAGAACTCACGGCAGCAAAAACCACCATAATGAGAAGCAATTGTGCCGCAGATAACTTTATAGGAACTTTTATCAACAAAAGCAGTTCAGATTGATCAAATGTATGAAATATTCACTGGAGCTTAAGAGACAGGATCTCCCTTTTCTTGTCCTAGGTAGGATATCATTTAGAAACTTTTATCAGTCTCTTTCCACTGCTCTTCTGAAAGATGACAGATTCATTTTTGTGGATATTTTTCCACTTCTTAAATGAAGGCACAAAGAGAAAGTAATCTGTATGTGTCAAATTTGTGTACTATGCTATCAAACTAAAACTGCCAAAAGACATTTGGTCCTTAGACTTCCTGCTGGATGTAAAACACACTGCTGAATCCACTTATGAGAGGAAAGATTGTCTTGCTGAGCCCCAGAACATAATTCAGATACTCAAAGCAGTATAGGTTTACAAAGATGTGGAAAACTGAGGATGCCTAGGAGCTGCTTTTAAATTTAAGATCAAGAAACAACCTCCATCTGGGAAAGATATTTTGTAGTGACAAGAACTGGCACTCACCTGTACAGAAACTAACAAAAGCATTTCATAATTTAACAGAGAATAACTGGCACCTATGATGCTTCTTTTTATGAAAGCTAAACAAAAATATCTTCAAAACCTAAATATGACATTGCACGGGAGTGGAAGACTTCAGTACTAAGAAGAGACTGACAACTCAAACTCCATTGCAACAGTAATTGAGTAAAACATCTACTTTGAGCACATGCTCCAGCACATCCAGCTAGTAAATAAATAATATGGCTCAATCTTAAAAGATTAGTCAAGTGTTAGCCATTCACTCAGGAAGCTTGTACTAATAATGTGATGTAGTGTACCTTTGCCTAGTAACAAAAAAGAAACTGTACATAGCATCTGACCCTTACTTGAGTCATCAGGAACTTCAGAGCCTTTGCAAACTGAAATAAAATAGCTGCATAAGCTAGGAAACACATTGTTGTAACACTATTAAGAAGTTTTATCCTTAAACAAAACAAAAAACCCACTAACAAGAAAAAAAAAGAAGCCTTAGAATGAAACATACTGAACTCAGCTGCTCACTCTAACCCAGTGTGACACTTTACCTTGCAATATCATTTTTTCTAGCAATGGCTAAAACACGGGGAAAAGCATTAACGAACCACACAGAATTAAAACTTTTGTGGAAATCCTAAGCCAAAGGCCTATCTAGATAGCTACCTATTTAATATTTACCAATGAAACTGTACTTTACAAAATCACTGTATCTTTTTTCCTCCCACTCACAACTAAGGGCCTCCACAGCATTTCCTTCTGCACTAAAAAAACAATGAAACCCTTCTTCATGTAAAACTGCTCTGTGACAACTTCCCATATGAGAAACGAAAATAGTTGTTTTCTATTAAAAGTTTATGGTAATTATGTGTTCTAGTCTGCCTTTCCTTGCCCCCAGGCTGAAGAACTTTGCTTACTTAGGTTTTTTTCAAATGGCCACTGTTCTGTGCCTTTGATGACAGGTTATGCTTTACACGTGTGGAGAGCATTCAAGCTAAGGGTGCACCATGGCTCCACTACAGTACTTATGTCATTTAAATTGGTTCTAAAGTCCCTTTTTTCACAATCTCGAAAGTTCCATTTCTCTTTTTTAATCACAGCAGCACTGAGACAACGTATGAAGATTTGCAGTGACTCTCAAATCAAGTAGTAACAGCCCCTTGTGGTATATGCAGTTATGGCTTTACTCAGCTTCACGATTATCATCATTTTGCATTTATCAACCCTGGCTTTCTTCTGAATTTATTGCCTTGATATCTGTGATGAGATTTCTTTCTCTTTATTCGAGAAGTCTATAGCATAATCTCCTGTGTCTGAGCTAGACATCTTAATTCCTTTTATACCCATAATATTTTTCAGACAGCATTCAAAATAGGACAGATGACTCACACCACTAAAATATGTACATCTCTCCAGTAACTCTCTAAAGTGAATTTTAAGAATCTTTTCAGTTACAAGCTTCTCAATGTTAGAAAAATCACGGCTTCGTATTTTGAAATTCTACAATTTACAATTATGTCTATTTTTGACAGTCCTGAATAATTATGTAACAATAATAAACTGTCAGGTCATAAAGTATCCCTTCCTTCAGATGGTTTATTCACATGTTGAACAGAAGGGATTCACGATGAGTCCACTGGAAAACCTTCATAACAAAAAAATAACCATTTACTCCTGCCCTGTTTTCTTTTCAAAGATTGCCATTATACTTTCCATCTTCTCTCCCTCGGGGTGAATAAAGATTATACCCAACAGTTCGTAGTTCAGCACATCACATCTGACTTCTTTCCGACCACTTAAGTGAGTGGTTTTAGTCACTTTAGTCACTTGTTGGTGTTCACCTCAAATTCTAGTTCTTTTTGAAACAATAGATTTCTCTGTTTGAGCAAAAACTCATTTTACTGATACTGTTAACTTATTGCCACACAGTTTTTCGCTTATTTCCTGTAAATAATGGCTCATTCAAAAGAGTTGGTCTGACCTCATCTATAGAGGATATCAATGTAAATAGTTCATTTGTTCTTCTGGTATGCATCTACCTTTCCTAAATGCTCTAATTATACCCTCATCCATCAAGCTTTTTTCAGCATCACATTCCTGCAGGCTTCTTGCTTCCGATGAGTTAAATTCCTAGTTTTATTCCTTTGAGTTTGCTAAAATCGTTACTTAAAGTAATTCCCTCAAGATAATTTCTCAGTCTTTCATACCAAACCTGACTTCTAAGCCTGCGAGGCTCATGCTCTTTCGATTTCTCCTTATTTGGACATGATAAGTAGTTTTTAAATAATGGTTGGCTTGTGGATTTTTCTTTTAACCTTCTAAAGTTCTTTATTCTTCTATTCATGTATCCTTGGATTTATTTTTAAATAAAAACAAAGTTTATTTATTACCAGGAGAATGGGCTATGTTTTAACTCCTTTTGAACGTTTCTACCAGTGGCACACGTGTAACTAGCACTGAGTACTAGAGAGTCCCTCAGTCTGCAGGCATTTTCTCTTTAGGTACTCATTTTAAACTACTAAACAGACTCCACATTAACTTCTATGAAGACACAATTATCAAGTAAACACTATATTGCCTTTTCCTCTACTATATGGCTGCCAAAGTTTACTCTCATTTGTACAGATTATTCTTAGAAAAGCTACACACTGAGCCAGGCCATTTCTGCACCTCTACTAAAGGAATCAAATTTCACTATTGTTCCAGAAATCTTTACAGTGCAAGTAACTAAAATCTTTGAGGAACTGGCTGCAGGTATGAGAACCCTAACTAAAGATGTGATGCTGACAGGATTTTGGTTTTGGCTTTCTTCAAATTCAGTAATTATAGCTCATGCCTTTTACAACAGTTACAGAAGGCAGAATGGGAGATAAGGAGATGAAGAAAAAAATAACGGGGTATTCAGTCCAATTCCCAATTAACGTAACTATCCCTAAACCAAAAGCAGAGAGAAATACCAGGTAAGGAGGTATCATAGAAACTTCCAGATGGCTAAAGGCTCAGAAAGTGCATAAGGCTGTATCACTGGAAATGTGACTTCTTGTCATCTTTCTCCTAAACACCCACTGTTGGCCACAGAATACTGGGCTTAGTGGATCTCTCGTATAGCTGTTCTTACATTAAGTGTCTCAGACACACAGAACTTGGAAAATTAACAGCATTTCAAAATCAAACAGATAAAAAAAGAACATAAAAAAACCAACACAAAGATGAACTATTAGAATTTTCCCTTTGAAGATTTACAAGAAACCTTTGATCTCTCCAACTTTGCTAGTCTTCCCTGCATTAATAACTACTTCCTATAATGTAAAAAACACAAAAACTAAATCAAGGGCAACTGAAAATGCTTTAAGAGTCAAATGTTCTTTCCAGTTTGAAGAAACTTGGAATTAATAGATATATGAACACAGTAACGATAATTTTCACAAGGTTTAGAAATTTCAGGTCAAGCCAAGTACATTAGTGTACAAATGCACAATTTTTCAGAAAAGCCCAGATGGCCTTTCATTTCAGTTTGGAAAAATCCAAGCAAAAAAAATATTACTCTCTTTGAAAGCACTTTCTACTATGTCTTCAGAGAGTCACTGCAAATGTTTGTTGTTATCAACTTCAGGAAACTCAAATTAGTCTGGTTTTATTCATGTCTCTGAAAAGAATCAGAGTATAAAAAGCAATCCTATAAACTGTTCAGTGGAAGCACATGAAAACCTCAGACTAAACACAGAACAAATTGAGCACATTAATAATAATTTCAGAACGACATGCTAATATTGATTTACAAACTCACCTTCAATGCCCAGATTTGAGTTAAAGATTTTTTTTAATTGCATTCCACTTAACATAGACATTCATCACACACACCTCAAACACCATTTTTCACAAGTTATCTCTTCTAAAGAAAATACTTAATGGAGACAATACTAGATGAATAAGATCCTCAAGATAATGGCAACATTTCTCTTTTTTATGTTTATTATCATACGATGTGGACAAAGTTTTATTGTGTTCTTACATTTCCATTTATTTGTAAATGTGTGCATGTGTAGTGGGTCTGGGATGTTAGTAATTTTCCACAGCAGCTTTTGTAGTGCTGTGCTTACTGTTGATATCAATATTATGACTACTGCTCACACAGCATCAGGGCTGTCCCTCCAGCATTCCTTCCCCCACCTTCACCAATAGCTGTGGGTGGGCACAATCTTGGGAGGGACCACGGCCAGAACAGCTGACCCAGGCTGACCAAGTTGATATTCCATACCATATGACATGAGCTCAATAATATAAAATGGGGGAGAGGAGCAGGAAGGGGAGGCAAGATTCATTTCTGGCCTTCCAAAAGCAACCACTACGCGTACCAAAGCCCTGCTTCTCGGGAGGTGGCCGGACATCGCTGCTGATGGGAAGTAGAGAGTAACAGCTTTATCTGCTTTTTGCTTCGCTTCCTGCATGCACGGCTTTGCTATTTCTTTATTAAACTGCTTTTATCTCAATCCACAAGACTCATCTTATTTTCTCCCCTACCTGGCTTGTTGAGGAGGTGGGTGATAGAGCGGTGTGGTGGGCACCTGGCATCCAGCCAAGGTCAAACTACCACAGCAGGACATATGGTAGTTAATGATATCTCATAGTTTGCACTATTACACAGGTTTTGATACAAAAGTTTTATGTGTTTGAGGTGGTTGTTTTTTTCAAGGGCAGGTAAAGAAGGAAGTAAAATACTGGCAACAAGATGTGTTTATTTAACTGGACCCCAAGTTAATTTTTTGAGCATAATTTTAACTATGCCAGTGAGAGAGAATGAGAACTTCTGCAAGAAACACGTGCATAAGAAGACACATAAACCACAGTGAAATTCAGATAATCTCTCCAGAAGAACTTCCTGTCAGATGGTTTATAGCATCAGGTTAATATTTTTCTACTGGGCACTATCGTGGCATTTCTGATTCTTTTAAGTATTACCTGAAGAATAATTTTAAAAATAAAACAAAAACAACTCCTCTAGTCTCCAGAATCTGGACAAATGGAAAACCAAATACTGTCATGGTACTAATTCCATGCTAATAAGTTTTTCCAAAACTGCTCAGTGGTACACAATACATCGAAGCAGTAACCTAGTAAAACTTGAAGCATGATAGAGAAACTGTATGTCGTAGCTATTGGAAATTCACCTCTGTCAAATACTTCCCTATCAAGCACAGAAAGTATCCCTTATTACTCTGTTTGGATGACAGAAATGAACCATTCCATTTGCACTGCATTATCTATCTGTGAGCTGACAGCTCTTTTCTGTGGCATCACTCATGGAACCCAAAACAAATCTGTGTGGCCTGAGAGCATAAACTATCTAATTGTCCAGGACATCTTGGTGGAATGTCAGGTAGACAGTCTTCATCACCTTGAAAACATCTACCAGGACCAGCTCACAATGGACATTATTCTTCAAGACAATCAGAATTCTCAAGCAAAAACAATATACCTAGAGCACTGAGGCCTTGTGTCCTCCCTGGTATTTCCAAGAATAAAATGCTAATTAACAAGTCACACACACACACACATCACCTTACCTTTGATGCCATACGCATGAACAGTGAGTTTTGATCCTCAGCTGTTCTCATCTTCTCATTTTTGACCAAATCCTTCAGGTTCATGCTATCATCATCTTCAAAATATCTTACTCTTTCTTTATCTATATGAGTAGGAAACTGGAAACAAATGTATTGAAATTAAATATTAACCTAGTGAGAAAGATCAACCATAAAATTCAGATGCCAGTAATTTTGACAAGTTTAAAGAATCATGACTCAAGCTAAGCACATCTGAAACAATTGGTCTTGCTGCTTCTTCCCCTTTTTTCAATTGCATCAGTACACCTAAAATAAAAATCTAGCCTCTTCCCACAATCACGATGTCCTTTATATCTTTCAGCTATCAAAGCTAAAATATTACCACTCAGGAAAGATGTACAGTAATTCACTGAAACAGTTCATCAGCTCACAAAAATGAAATGGTAAAAAAGTAATAATAATGAAAAATCTTCATTATTTACAGACATTTTTGAATTGTCAAGCCACAGACACTACTGAAACACAGCAATCGCAGATGGTACTGAAAACTTGCATAAATGTGGTACCTCTGCTGGGAAATGTTGCCACTGTAGAGTGCACAAAAGGACAGTTTGTCCTTTAGGGACTAAACTAAATCCTAGAGGAGCATAGGGAATGGTCATTAACATAAAGCAAGACGGTATTTTCCAAAACATAAACAAGAGGATGACAACCAATTTCTCACTCTCTTGTGCCTTTCACTCTCCATAGCATGTGTTACAAACTGATTTGTCCTACTAGTCAAGAACATGCTTGCTAGAAATATGAGGTATTTTCACATCCTCTTATCCCAAGAAAATAAAGATATTAGGTTTTTTACTGTCACAAGCAATTAACCTAAGAATAAGGCACTGCCTCAGCCTCTAAGTTTCTCACTGTTCTCCAAAGTATTCTGTTACAAAGATTAGGTCATAATTTTTATCATAAGCAGTAGTAATATTTTTTATCAGAATAAAAGAAAAGGAAAATTAGTCCTTGAGAGCTGAGTGTCTCAGTAAAAGTTTCCTTATTTTGGAAATATTAATCTCTGCTAATCTTCATTATTTACATAACTTTATGTAATAGAAACTACTTGGATAAGAGACTGTGATAACTTGCAAAACTTACTTTTCTTTGAATGTGCATTTAAATAAGCCCTAAAGTGATCCCTAGGGAAACGCAGTCTGAAAATAAACTTAATATATGCCTAATAAATATGTACTCTAACACTTAATTACAATCATCTTCTGAAAGGATTTTTTTAACTACCTATTGACATTCTGATAAGACACTCATATTCATTATAGCATTATAAAAGCAAAACTTCACAATCATCTCAGAATTACACTTTATACTGACATTTGTAAAACTTACCATCTGTCGCTTTCTCCGTCCTCCTTTTGGCTCCTGTGGTTCAGTTGGTGCAGTAACAGGCCATGCCCTACCACTTTGGTCTGTTCTGACAAGGACCACTTGCTCATCATCCTGACGGCTTGATGTCTGTGTCAGGTGATAAGATATATTTTAGAATAGATGATACAGACAAAAGAAACACCTAAATCACACTAAATACATATTTAAAATCTTACAGATTAAATACCAGATTCTTTACATTTCTCATGTTGACTGTAATTCAAAGCAGACAGTATTACCTTACATAAGGTATTCTTTTCCACATTCAAAAAGAACGGAATATTAGAAATACATTCAGCTAGTTAAGTGCAGAGTTAACAATTCCTTTCCAAAAAGAAGCAAGTTTGTATTCTTGGTACTTTGTCATAAAGCTCCATTCCCAGAAGATATACAATGGCTCTGGAGACTTAAATAAATAATGTTGAATTAATATACACCACCACCACTATAATGGCGTGTTCCTGAAAATCATCTAAAAAGCCGCAGCAGGTTACCATTTCTGGGCTCCTTGTGGACTGGAGGTATTGGGGGCAAGGAGTGGGGTGATGGTTTTTTTTCTCTTCAAAACTTGGCTACAAAACCTAGTTAAAACATTAGAAATTGCTTTTCAGCAACAGAAGTATTGCAATTAGTCAACTGAATCCTTTGTCTGATATATATCTTTTATTTTAACTGAATAAAGACCAATATGAAACCGAACATAAATGGTGCTATTTCCCTTTTATTATCTCTATCAGCATTCTGAACACAATGTAATTGTTTTGCAGTATTGGGGTTCAAAGCACCATGTCCCAGTACCCAAACTAATAGAAGACAGAACCCAGAACTAGTCCTCTGTTTTGTCTGAGTGTTTTAAAATTGCTTTTCAAACTCGAAAGGCAGATCACTACTGAAGAAGCATCCAAAGATCCATGTCACAGCTCTCATGGGGATACTATCATAAAAAAGTGGACATCCGCTCTGTATTATGTCTCCAATTTCAATTTCAGTTGAAAGGGGGCAGGGAGGGAATCAACAAAAAACTCCTACTAGCTATTAGTGACAGTTACAAACAAAGAAAAACAGAATGACTGTGAACACATTTAATGCTAGATATCAGAAAGCAAAAGGTTCACACAATGTTCCTTACCACTACACATAGATACGGCAGGTTAATATGAAAACAACAGGTAATGCTGATTTTTCTCTGAGAACTCAAGAACTGGCTTCAGTTCAATCTGTCAGCCAGTGACAGGCGAGTGGATAGTAAAATTCCTATCACTCATATGAGCATAGAAAACATCCCTCCATTTCCTTGTACAATAACCTTTCACCAGATACTGTAAATCCTTATTACATTGAACATCTTCAGAACTGTACGACCAGAGGCAAACACTCGCCAAAAGGAATTACATGTAACTGAGGTCATCTGAGTTTAGATAGATAGTCCTTAAACTCTTAGCACTACCTTTAGTGCTACCCTTTAGCACTAAAGATCTTAAATTTTTCTCAGTAGAGTTCTAGTCTCAGAGTTACACATCCAAGCATGCTCAAAACTGCTGCCATTTTGCCAGACATGCATGGCTTAACATCCATCCCACATCCAAACTCAATCAGAATGTTTGGACTACGTATTCTTATCACAAGTTTCATCCCTTATTGATTTAGTCAGATCCAGTGTTCATTAACACTCCTGAGTTCACTAAAAAGGGCTGCAGCCACAGATTCAATTCAGAAAAAAATATACCCTTTTGTAAAAAATATTCTGGAGGAATACCATTCACTCATTTAACTTCAATGCAGCTCAGGAAGATTACAAGTCTATCTCACACAACTTCTCTACCCACCAAACAGAGAGAGGAGGAGGCCTGGAATACCTGTACAGGAGTCATTAAGCTAGACAGAATTTATCAGTACATATGAAAACAGAGTATTATCACAGAGCACAGTGATGAAAGTACTCCCATGGACTACAGCCCTTCAGACAAAATACCAGGGAGTAGCATGAATATATCCATTTCCCAAATGATTGCTTAAATACTTCATTACACCTCCACTATTGCTGCCAGTTGCCTGCAAGTAAAGCATGGGACTGATAATTACTGTTCCATACCACTTCTCTAATGCACTCAGCCCTCAGTCTTCCCATACCTTCATCTGCTCCCACCAACTAACTTCTTCTTGTACTTAGGGAAATGTTCGAACAAAGACCGGACTAAATGATCTTAAAAGCTCTCTTCCAGCTGAAATGATTCTGTGATTCTCATTTGGAACAGAATTTCTTTCAAGTTACTACATTTTCAGCTGACAGACATCTGTTCAGATGATGGACATCCTGTCAAGAGCCAGGTCAGTGCAGCTCCCTCCAAGTCAGGGACAGTAGTACATTCCCACTTCATAGGGGTGTTCTCTGACTTAACTAAAGAGATATACATAAATACATAAACTTTTTTTTAAAGGGAAGAAATTCTTCACCGGAAAAAATAAGTTTTTAACTTTCTAAAAGATTGAGAATTTATGAAAAAAAAAATTAAAAAGCTTGAGAGCTTCCTGATTACACTACAAAGATGTCTAAAATTAAATCAAATAAAAGTAAATAATGGGGACATCACTAAATCTGGTTATACTAGGACAGCCTTTGTCAAATCTTATAAACAAATTTCTTTGTCTCAGTTTGAAACTATTTTCCACCAAATAACTGATACCTGTTTTACATCAGTCTTCCTTGTCTAATGAAAGCTTGTCCCAGAAACCCCAATAAAGTCTGAAAATTCTGTAGACATTGAAGTATGCCAGCTTCAACGGCTTAACTATATTTTTTCAAGAGAAGTTACAGAAAGATGGAAGTTACGGACCAAAAGCTGTCTAAGTAAGTAAAATTTCTTTCGTCTGTATCACAAAAGGCAAATGTCATTTTGCAAAGCGAACCAAGATGACCAACACTGGTCTGTCCCCAATAATAATAATGATATTTCAGAGAATATGCACGCAACACTACTTATTTCCAGCAGCAGGCAGATATGTGCCTCAGCTGTTAGTTTTTTCACAAGATAAGGTGTTTTCTCTCTGTTCAGAGGGGAAGAAGAGGTGATTAACCACGAGAGAAAAAAAGGCCATGTGCCTCCACTCCACATTTGCCATGTGCTAAAGGCCAGACTTGGCTAGAGATAACCAGAGAGGGGTACTGTGTTTCTATCACTATGCTGTCCAGACAGGTGTGAGACCTGTCATCCCTACCACGTTCAAGGTACTGTTAATTTGAAAACACAACAACCACAAAAAGAACCAATCAGCATAAGACAAAGGACAACAGGTTGGAGAAAGAAGACAACATAAGTAAAAAGCAGCAAGATGCACATCACACTTTCAAATGGGGTACAAATGCAAATGGAGTATTCTGGATATAATAACAAAGAGATATAACTGATGCAAGTTGCTGTGTGTAAAAAAAAAAAGTCAAAATACGTGGACATTTGTGATTATTGTAATGGTCAAACAACCTATGACTTAGGAAAGTTCAGTACTGTAACAGATATTAGAAAAAATTTAACAGTAGAAGGAGTTGGTAGAGAGGAATGTCAAAGAAAAGCAAAGCTTTAAAAAAACAGAACAGGGAAGAGGAAGAATGCTTCCTAAGGAGTACTTCACCTCACAAAAAGAAACTCATCCATCAGCAACATTTGGCTGAAATAAGCACAAAATTCTGTTTGAAATGCTGGAAAAGACAACTACACTCACAGGCTAAGTGTTTTAGACTTAACACAAGTTAATCATGTAGAGGGAATTCACCAAAAGAGCAATACAAAAAGGTAGAAAGGAAACGGAATAATTTTAAAAATTTATAAACAGCAGATAGGGAAAGCAAAGATGATGTTAACCCACACAGAACATGTCACAGGAATCATAACAATTGCTCTAGTTCCTTAAAGACTGGCTTAACTCCACAAGTTTGGAAGCTAAAGACATAACCACAGATGCTGGAGTGAAAATTCCAAAATCTAGAGCATTGCTAATTAGTCTGAAATGAAACATTAAAGAGGAAAAAAAACCTACTTTGTCTCAATCCTAGCAAATCCACATAGCAAAGCAGGGAGCTCTCTCAAGACTAGTCGAATCCACACACAGAAGAGGCAGCAAGTAACAGGAGTTGAATACAAAGGACCCTTCAGACATTGTTAATTGTTAGATTCTTCTGTAAAGAGGCCTGCTGCCTCCACGGAGTCTCCAAAAAAATGCTGACCAAGTAAATCAGACCCATCCTTCCCACATCCCTGTGTGGCCAAGACAAGAAAAGGGATGGAAATTTTCTATAAGGAATAGCTGCAACTTTTCCGTTTCCAGTCTCTAAATTTTCACCTCATTCTATACAGGACTTTTCAAAAAAACACATCACTAATAAAACAGACTTTACAACAGCAGCGCTATGGCAACTGCACAGAATAGTAAACATTAGATTCTTATGTCAACTTACAAGCATCTAATTCCTTTTTAAAATATCTATCCAAGATTTAAGTATCTTCATTAAAAAATTCATAATACAGACATTTCATAAAAGATGCCATTGTTAAGCAGCCTATTATTTTCCCAAATGAAAATCAAATCACTCAATTTCACTGAACACTAAGCTGCTGCTAAGCTTCTGGTTTTAGAGGCAGTACTCTCTAGATACCATCTTTTCTCCAGGTGAATGATTCCCAAGCCAGGAAAACTTTCAGTTTGTGAAAGAAAACAAGCGTTATACTGGAATGTACACACAAGATGTATACCAATGTAAGCTGATTTGTGCATGAACACTTCCATTTGATGGCTCTACACCCTATTTGGGGCACTATATTTCATGAAAACTCTAAATTTAACAGGATGGAAGCTGGAAAAAAAAGCAAGAAAAATCACTAGAGAATAAGAATCAATTATTTTTTAAAAAGAAATACAAAGTTAGGGAACAAATGCAAGGTAGGTATTAGAAAGGTTCTTCTAACATTATGGACTGTAGAACAACAGTATAGTTGCTCGAGAAGAATATGGAATCATATCATGTTCCCTTTTTTGTTTTTTACAAGAAAAAAAAACGAGCTAGAAAACTACTAAGGTCCACAGACATGTACAGTAAAACCAAAGAACAAGACAGTAAGGTAAGTACTAACAGGACATTTCAACAGGCTCGCATTTACACAACATGAAAAGATGCACAGGATAAACATTTAGATATAAAACTAACTGAATTCCTTGCATCAAAAACCTACAGCTGTCAGATTTTTGTGGGTTTGTGTGGGTTTGGATTTTTCATGGGTTTGGAGTTGATGAGGGTTTGGGTTTTTTCTAATTTCAAGAGTCCAGGGTCCTGACACAAGGTATATGAGACTGACAGTAGCATATTTAGGTTTAATATTCTAGATAAAAGGAAAATATTTAGCTTTAGAAGACAAAGCGCAACAAAAGAAGCAGCTCATCAAAGAGAAGTTAAAAGGAGCAGATAAAATGATAACATAATTATGGACAGCATGAAGACTAATGTTAAGTCACATTAGAGACCAAAGATAAATGCATACTATGAACCAAGATGAATCCAATGGATCAAATACACCAGGCATGATTACTCAGAAGATTAAAAGATATTAACAGAGGTAGAGACATCTTTCAGATGTCAAAATCCTGTCCAAATAGAATTAAAAACACAGAACAAATATAGAAAAGTTAATTGTATTAACATAAGAAGGAAAAAGATGATTTTCAGGAGAATCTTACTAAAAATAAATATAAAAGCTGTTTCTAAACACATCAGAAGCAGAAAGTTTTCTAGTAGAAAAAAGAAGATGTTCAAATAGTTATAGCAGTATCAGAAGATGACATTTGAATAATAAATTAATTATTTGCATTCTAAGTATAACAATTTCCTGTTCAATAACTTTTTCTTTTAAAAAGAGAATGAAATTTAGGAATCGTCCTTAAATTGAAATACGAATAAAACAAGTTTTCAAGCAAGCTGCCATGAAGAAATGATTTTCAACACAGCTCCCAGAAAAGAATTTCAATACATAATATCCATGTCCTTCACATGCGTTGTATCACTTAAATAGGTCTCAGCACAAAAATAATGAAGGGTGGAAATTATGACATAGACCTCTAAAATGTGCCAAAGACCGATTCTAGGAATTACAGAGTGATGCACCTAACACTTGTAATGGGCAAATTCACACAACTGTAATAAGGAACAGAATTCCTCTACATTTGAGCAAACGTGGTATATTGGGAAAGAGCCTTTGCAGGGAAAAGCCATGACTCACACATTATGATTTAGGGAATCTTCCAAATATTCCCAGAAACTCTTCTCATTTATCATCAGGGAGGCAATAATCATCTTTTAGTGCTTTATGTAGAGGTTTGCTTGAGTCTGGCTTTCGGATTCAGTTTTATATTGCTTTTATTATCTGGAAACTATTATTTCCTCCTGCAGTGACATGACATTACATAATTTCAAACCTCTCTTAGCCTCTCAATTAATGATTTATATTAAAGAAATATTATTAAATATTAAGTATATTAATCTACGTTTTAGACAGAGAAGATGGTGACAGTAATATAATAATCATTAATAACTATAGAATCATAGAATCATTTTGGTTGGAAAAGACCTTTAAGATCAAATCCAACAACTAACGTAAAACTGACAAGCCCACCACTAAACTATTAATCATCAGGTAAATATTATCTCCATAAATAGAGTACAATATAGGCTTCAAATATATATATTAAAATACTTATGATGCATATTATTAAATATTAAAGCTGAAACTGGAGAAGAGGCTCCGTCACTATCCCTGAATTTTGCGATAACTGCTATATAAACAATATAATTTACAGTCTGAAATGAACAAAGATAGTGTGTATTTACAGAATGAGAGGAGAATTGTTTGCTGCCATGAATTAAAGAACATGAATTTTTACTTCAGGTCAATTAAATATGCAAAGTACACAGTTGTTCTCACCAAACATACAAACCACTATACAGTAACTAACACCCAACGGAATAAAACAAAGCAGACAAGTCTGGTTTTGAAAGATAAATGTTTTACATTAAATACATAAATAAAGAAAATGTAGTTCTGAAAAAAATACAAAAAAACTCTCTGGATCTGATGCCTGTTCCATAATCCTACAGGAGGAAATGGAAAAGTTTTGCCACCAGCTGCGTAGCTTAATTTGAGGACACTGGCATAGCTGAACAAAGGGAGTAAGAGCAGATCAAGCATCTGAGATGGGATCTGCTTGGCTAGAACTGGTTTTCAATTTTAATAGCTGAACAGAATAAAATATATTTTAAGAAACAATATATTTTGAGATAGAGTAAACTTTTTTCTTTCTGAGCCAACAAAAAGCTGCATGAGCTGAGAGCTTCCTGCAAATGTTTACCAAGAGCTTCTCTAAAGTGGTACAAGTAGAGTGTATTCAAGGAAAAATAAAGCTCAGCAATAGTCTTCATCAACGAAGAAATCTCTACAATCAAATGCTAGCTATGAACAAATTAAGATGCTGGACTATGCATACAACCTCCTTCCTTTCTCTTACAGTCTATGGCCAATGGAAACACCTTCAATTATTGTCTAATTCCTGTTGGAGAAGTCAGACCTTATAGTATTAAGTAAGCATCTAGAAGACATCTATGACTTCTCAGCATGTTGCACATAGCTATCTTTTCCATCTACTATCTCCTCTTCCATTACTGTTTCTTCTCCCATTTCAGTCAGAAACCCTTCTGTTAGGTTCTCAAGCTGCGTTTACACACGATCACCGCAGTTACCATAAGGATGAGTCAATCCCATTTAGAAGGAGCAGGCTGTCTCCCTCACTGCTGGTAGTTGGTAAGGGCATGCCACAACCCTGGAGTCTCCACATTAGAAAGATTTCAAAGCATCTAAACCACCCTCCGGGCTCTGCTGTTTATTGAGAATAAGGGAATTGTGAACTTCAAGGTAATGCTTATAAAATGAGTAGGTAGACCATTCTCCGTAACAAGACCAAGTTTTGGATCTGTCCTGGTTTCAGCTTGGACAGTCAATTTTCTTTTAGTAGCTGCTACAGGACTATGTTTTGGATTTATGCTGAAAAGAACATTGCTAACACTGGTGAGTGGGGCTTGCATAACATCAAGGCCTTTTCTAAAGCTGCTCACACTGCTCTGCCAGTGAAGAGCCTGTGGGTGCACAGAAACTGGGAAGGAGCATGTCCAGGACAGCTGACTCTAACCAGTCAAAGGGACATTCCAAAACACAGAATGTTATGCCCAGTATATAAAGCAGGGAGTTGGCCAGGGAGGGTACAGTCACTGCTTGGGTATCAGTCAGTGAGTGATGAGCAACTGTATCGTGCATCACTTGTCTTTTTTTGGGTTTTGTTTCTCTCAATTAGTATTACATTTTATTATTATTATTTTCTTTTTTTTTTTTTTTAGTTATGACACTGTTCTTACCTCAACATACAAGTTTTGTCTTCTCTTCCAATTCTCCTCCCCATCCTATGGGAGGAGGGGTAAGGGAGTGAGCAAGTGGCTGGATGGTGCTTGGCTGCAGTTAAACCATGACACAATCTCACAGTAAAATGGAATTACAACAGTCCCAGGTCTGTAACAGCAGTCCACTGTACAAAACTTCTATCTTTGATTTAGTTTTTTTATAGCAGAAAAAGATCAGACTAAGAAAGAGCATGAGGAAAGGAAGCAAGAGCTAACCCACTTAAGTACTTAGTAGTTCAAGAAAGACTCAGTAAACAAAGTGATAAGCATCACTATTACAACTTCAGAAGGTATTGAACTAATACATAAATGGGATTAAAATAGCTTTTGCAAGACCAGAAAGTTGGTCTGCCATAATCAGGACCTTGTGCTTAACACTGAGGATAGACATTAGTAAATCTAATACACGATGTAACACCATGACAGGAAAAGAAAAAAAACCCTCAAACAAAAAAAATACCTCCAAACCATAGCTTGTACTTATAACTAAAATCATTAATTACTAGAAAATTATTATGTTCTTAAGACTACTTTCTTTCCCTTTTTCCCCCCCCAGTCATTGAGTTGCACAGGCTAACAATATATTATATTAAAAAAAATTAAGCTCATCTTATTTATATAAATTCAACATAGTATTAGGAGAAAATCAGAGCTAGAAAAAAATGACATCACTTACAAGTGCTGCATGCAATAGGATATGGTTTTTGTTTCCAGTGTCAAAGCATACTCCACTTTCGAGTTTTATCCGCTCTGCCCTTTTATGCTTGTTATATTTACTGAATCCAGTAAGATATTCTACATCATTCAGTTACTGATACAAATTCTCCAGTCCTTTTTATTTGCAAAACCCAATTTCCTATAAATTACATTCAGTTAAGTTAAGCCATTTTGTCTTAATGTTTTTGTCTTACAAATAGTTGTGTAATCTTCTCTTGGTAACATCAACAAGAGAGTTCAGGAAATACACTCACCAGAAACTACATATACCTCTTATTTTTTAAAAGTATGTGCTAATGATAGTAAAACCATTCTGCAAAAGTATCTCTGTTATTCCCTGTTCCACTTAGACAATTTTTTGTATGGAAAACACAAATTTGCTGAAGAAAGAACGGCACAGTCTTCCTTCAGACATGTTTGAAGTGTGATAGGACAGCAGGAATTAGAAATTATGATGAGGTGAAAACATCTGAGAGTAAACAGGCCAAGAGCCATCTGCTGCTGTATCTCCCCATCATCTGAAGTTTCACATGAAATCACAAATTTTTATTGTGCATTTAGCAAGGATCATTCATCCTCAGCATTCTAGGTTTTTTTCCTCAGCTATATTTTTCTGAGAAACAGTTTTAATTTTTTTTAAGTATTCCTTATATATCACGTATAAAAGCAGCACTACAACTGTAGTTAAGTTCATTGGGTACATCCCAATGAAAAACTTCTCAACCATGTGTTGTTAAAACATATTTCAGGTAAATTTTTACAACAAAATATCTTCATTGCAGATAAATATCTGTGTTTATAGTCTCAATTTCCAAACGTAAAATTAAACATGCTGGCAAACTTGAAATTTTGAGTGTTAATTTTCAGGGTGATTTGGGTTTTGGTTGGGGAGAGTGTTTGGGTTTTTTTATAGAAAAAAAAAAAACACCTCACAGCATTGATTATTTTTTTATTTCTTTCACTTCCTATTCTAAAGTAGAAATCCCTATCTAAATTTTACACATATGCACATTTACACTTATACATCAACATACACAAAGCAGCTACTTTACTTTTTGACAACTGGCTGTTTTTCCAAGGAATCACTGTTATTTTTAAGCCCTTCACACAGTCGAAATGCGTATTTTGCATTTAGCCTCTGAGGGTTTTCTCCTGCTGACACAAGGGCAAAAAAAGCACAGTCTACATTGTAATTCATCCTTTCAAAAAGTCTTTGTCCATGCCTTCACTGTATTTGTAAACATGTGACTCAAGTATTTAAGTCCAATAGCCACTTAAAGCCTCAAATTTCACCTAACAGATAGTTCAACTGTAATCCTACTAAAATTGATAGGACTACACCCTTAAGGTAACTTTCTTTGAACAACAAAGGGACTCTACCAAAGGTGAGACACCACGCTGCATGCAACAGACACGCTGCACAGATAACTTCAGTCTACAGACTTTCAGGGTGCTACACTCAGACAAGTCGATGTCTCTCACTGGAGCTGAGCACACAAAATTAGCTGAGGTGCTGATGCATTTTGCACGTAATGATTTAAGTCGCAGACTTTCCACTTACAACAGATACGCACAGTCTCTACCTCATGAGAGCCATCTAACCCAGCTTGCCCTAAATCAGGCTTCTTCCGGTGTCTAGAGTGTTTAAATCTAATTTCATATTCTAAACTAGAAACATAAGGATCAAAACGTTTATTTAATGTTTCTAATACAGAAAATAACCTGTGATGCACTTATGAGACATTGACATATTTAGAGGTGCAAGGAGACAAAATATTAATCATTGTACCTTTTACCTCTAACTACCGTCTAGTCTGGTGTTCTGTTTCACAAAGCCTTGTTAGAAATTTCCCAACTTAGGGCAGCTTGATACATGGTAGTGTCCTCTCATAATCCTTTTGTGCACTGTGGAGTAGTAAACTTGTACCTTCTTAACCTCATATTCAGGCATTCCTCCTGATAAAAGCAATTCTGCTTGGCTCTCCTAAGCACAACTAACTAGGAATTTACTTACGATAAAAAATAAAGTGGAAAAAACTAAACAACTTCAGTGAACCAGTAACCTCAAACAACATTCCCTAGTATTTTTTGTACCAAAAAAGCAAGATAACAGCTACTTACATACCTTCAAGACAAATATATATAAAAACTAACCTCTTCAAAAAACCCACAAAATGTATTGAAAAATTCATATCTCAACTCAGGCAAAAGAATTCCATTTGTAAAGCTACTCAAAGGCCACAAACAATTTAAGAACAACTCAACTAATAAATTCCATCTTTTCTGCACTTTGGACATATGGAATGCGAGCTGTTGAAAACAAATCAAATATCAGACAGTCAAATTGAGGCCTGGTAGTGCATAAAACACATGCTTCAATATTGCTGAAAAACAGTTTAAGACAATGTTACTTTCCCCCCCCCCCCCAATATCTAGAGATTCCAAATATGTTTTAGCCTGTCCTGATTTTTAATCTGGGGTAGCTTCACACACAAAAAACCTGTAACATTATTTGTGATTGTTCACTTCATTTAACAGAAATACCACACTAAATGCCAAGAACAAAGAAGAAAAGAGAGAAAAACAATCCTCTTCCTCAAGGTAAATTTTTGCTATAAAATTACCCAAGTAAGCTTACTCAGGATGCAGCTACGGATTTCCTTTCTGCTTCAGGATCTTTTATCATTTTCTTGCTATCCTAGGTTCAGAAAGATGTATACACATTCATGCTTTTTGCTTCTTCCAGCTGAAAATCTCTACTTGCAACATTTAAATGTATCACAAACAGCAAGTCCTAAAACTATGGATTACTTCAGCCCCCAAACAAAAACTAGTCACAAAATGGTCTTAGCAGGATCTGTATGCTTGGTGAAATCAATCAGCTAACAAACATAAGGTTTTTGAACACCAAACATCAGTATTTGAAAACTGTATTTCAAAACCACCTTTTTGAAGTTGCTTGGGGTAGAATTCTTGTCTAAATCAAACAGATTATAAGAGCTAGATTTGTCCCTATTCTTACTTATAAAAAACCAAACAAAACCAGAATTTAAGCTACCACTTTATAGTCCCTTCAGTCTGTATCTTCTTGAGCACTTTAAGGCAGAATAAACCAGCACCACTGTCAAAAGAATTGATCTTGTGTTCCGTACAAATTCCAGCCACCCATGCACACCCCCTCAGCCTAACATAAGTCTTCATCCAGTCACACAGTGAACTGAATTGGAAAATTGATCATGTTCAATTAATCAAAAAGAAAAAAAAATTTCCTAGGGAGATGCATTCAGAATTGCCTTTACTGCTTCCTCATTTATCTTCCCAGTTCTCTCAACAGAAGTGAAAATAAGGCAAGGTCATGTTTCAGGACCCTTCTGCATGACATTAACTATGCTGCTGCATGGAACCAGACCTGCCTGGAATAAAATGCTTCGTGCTTGTTATTTATAGAATGGTTCATAGAATGGTAGGGGTTGGAAGGGATCTTTAGAGATCATCTAGTCCAGCCCCCTGAAAGCAGAAGCAAAGCTGTAAAACTTTGGAATCAGTAGTGAATCTATTTGTGAAACCCTTCTGCAGAAACTGCTTCAGGTATCTTACCTTCATCTGGCTGAAATGACTGGGGATATCAGTTAGGTGGGCAATGTTATAGAAAGATTGATTCATACTGTATATCAAGCACACCTTCACAAATCAGCCTCTCATGTTGTGAGATGGTTTCTGATCTTCTGGGCTGTTTAGACACACACTGTGATACAACTGGCCCTTAATACACAGGAGTACGCAACAGATTTTTGATTGCGTCCCAGTAGTCCAAAATCAGTTTGAAGCTGTAAAACCAGTAAGACTACCACAGCAACTATCACAAGGATGTGACTTAAGATAGAACAACTGTCAGCTTTGCTGGACTGTTCACACTCAAAAGCCATGTCATTCATGCTAGAAGTAGCCATGTAACAGGCACAGGCAAGGCATATTCATAAAGATATACCTCTAAAATGTGCAGGAAGATCTTCACTATCTGTAAAGCAAGCCCTGACAGTAATCAGAACTCAGATGACTCAATAGAAACTGTCAATTTACCACTAAGAAGTTGAGCAACTTTACAACAAGTTGTAAACAGGTTGATGCTGTTTGGCATGATGCAGTTCAAGAGTTAACCTTTGTAGAATACAAACATCAATCCTGTTGTATCTGTAAAGGATTATTTACACTGGCAAACCACAGGAAGTCTGAGCAGGATCCCACAAACCAAAACTCACTTCTCCAAGATGGATGTACTCCAAAATAAAAATAAGCATCCTGAGATGAACAGACCTAAAAAACAAGCTCCTACATTGGAATTTTGTAAGAAGCTAATCCTGAGCTTTAGAGAAAGCCAACACGGAACTCATGACGGTAGACATTTTGCATCTGAGATACTTCAGAGAGTAAAGAGCTCTGTTTTTAAATCCCTTCAATCTTCCAAAGAAGATTATATCAATCACAATATTGAGGTGGTCAATAGGGGCTTACTCTACCTCCCACAGGAGAGGAAGAAAAAGCAGGGGCAGACTAGGAGCGCTCACAACTTTTTTTCACCGTGTTTAAAGGCAATGCAGGACAAGGAGTGGACACAGCCTGTAAATCCCCAGATCCAACATGAGTAATAGGCACACAGGAGTGCAGAAATGCACGTGGACAGGCACACAAAAGATTAAAGAAGAATCATAATTATCTTACAGCATAATGACAAATAGAAATTAAGAAGTCAGCCCTTTTGAGGCTTTAGGACAGCCAGATGCTATTTTTCAATCTATTCAAGTCTACAATACACCCTTCTTTTTCAGTAAAGCTCCTCCTGGACTACTCATGCTTTTTTCAGAAGCCAATCCAAAACAGGTAAGACCCGTGTCTGGGCAGAAGGACGCAGACTTTTTCCTCTTTGTCAGCTTATCTTTCTGAATCATCAAACTCTCACATTGTTGAGCTTGGTCTTACTAAACGTAGGGAGGAATCTCCCTATTACAGAGCAGCCTATCACTTCGTAGATGCAAAAGATGTGAGCTCAATTGCCCTCAGGATGAAAATTCAAGTAGTGTTTACACATGGTACTTTTGCAATGACCACATGCTTCTAGTTTTAAAAAATATCATGAAAATTAGACTATGATTAAGACCAAGCCTGATTCAAATTGTCATTCATGACTCAAACTCTAAGGAATCAACCCTTCTGTGGACCACCCATAACACGCTCTCTACTTCCTGATTTTAAAATCACTATGCATTTTTTCCTGTGTAATTACACAACTCCAGTCTGCTTTATTCAGGTTTTTGTATATACATGAAACACCACAGCTAAGAATTCCACTGCAATGCAGCGCAGTCTATCTACCAGAGCTTTTGTAGTCTTAATCTATTGTGAACTCAAGGTCCGAGTCTGTAATATTATTGCCACAATCTAGTCAGCAAGAGGCTACACATTAACTTCTAGTTCAGTCTGTCTTCTAAGGACTGGATAAATACTAGTCTAGGTATGAGGTCCGAGATGAAGCTTTATTTTTTGATAAAAAATATTAGAGGCTTTCCAAACTCAGATGAGTTGTGGCTGAATTTTAACCATGGAATCAGGGTGAAATTGAACAAGAAAATTAGCTTCTGCCTAAAAATCTCCTCTCCACCACAAGGACATTGCTCATAAATGAAGACATTGAATCTGTTCTCTTGCAGCTATATCAAAGTTGGTACAGAAGATTACTATGAGTTTCTTGAATACTATCCTTTAAGAACATTTGAAGTGCCAGTTCCTTCAGAGACTGTAGTTATGTAACAGCCGGCATAGTCAACAACACAACTTATATCAGTTTATTTTTAACCAAAGACATAGAACATTACTGAGAAAATATTACCAGAAAAAAAAAGAAAAATCCTATGGAAGTAGTTGAATGGAGAATGTTTTGTTCACCACCAAAAAGTACAATTCAATTTGAACAGTAACTCACCTAAAGTCACATCTTGCAATTTTCTTAGATACATTTAGTGTTCTCTATAATTCAGTTGCCACCCATATCATATCATTTGTGTTTGCACAAAGAAACTAAGACTATTTTCCCCTTACCTCTCTGCCAGACGTTGCTGAAATCTGCCCTTGAGTCTCTCTCAATTTGCGAGCGTTCTCAAGTTCTGTTTGAAGTTTTGAAGCCAAGTCCTTCAAAGAAAGTGGTGGTACTACATTAGTTCAACCATTTTAAACTTGTGGAGATCTTAACTATTCATGCCATTTATTCATGGTTTGTTTGGGTTTTTTTAATTATCTAATGATACAAAAGACTAAAGAAAACACATCAGTATAATCCACACACTCAACTAAAGATTTAAAAAACTCTTCAGAACAGAGGCATCTATAAAAACATGTATTGACGTAAAGACATCAGAAAAAATATCCTTCAACATTATTTAGTTAGACTAATAAATGCTTTGTGTAGCTATGCACACGTATTACTTTATGTATAGGACAACAAATAAGGAAGACTGAACACATCAACTGTATAACCTTTCTAGCTTATGCTACATATCCTTTTATTTATTTTTTTATATGTAAATGCACACAGTGGGTCCAGGGAAGTATCTCTCAGACATTTTTGCTATGCAGTTTCTCATCTCTACACCATATGTCCAACTTTGGTACTTAACTTACTTCAGGTATTAGAACAGACAAGAGGTACAAAATGAAAACTGTTAAAGTCTTGTATAAATTGGTTTTGATGCTCCTGCTTTCTCATTCATCTGTTTATTATACAAATACAAGCATTTTAGGATATCTTGGTTTGCTAAGAGTTGCCAGGTGACAATGTATCAACCTGTAAGAAATAATACCGTTTATACTCTGACCACTTTGACAGTTTCATTGATTGGACTCTAAAACTCATGTCTACACTTGCCATCCCAAAATTAAGTCACTTGATCAACACCAAGCAGCAAGTCGTGCAAAAATAGATTCAGAATTCATTTGTCCTGCATGGTCAACCTTGAGTTCTGTCCACTAGGACATGCTGTTTCATAACCATCTGTCCTGGTGTGTGGGAATGAACTTGTTTAAACAAGCTGCATTTTCAATTTGATCAGAGAAAATCCATGAAAAAAATATTTTTAGGAGCAACAAGGCAAAGATTAGTTATTTCATTACTTATACTGTGGTTGGTTGTGTGTAGTTCCTTTTAAGTAGGCTAGCTCAGAGTGCATATGTAGAAAAATGTACATATAAAATTACAGTGAGATTGTAATATTGGCTTCTGCTACATGATTTTGGTCAAACAAAATGGAGTAATAGTAAAAGAATTGCACTTTCCCCACAGAACACCTGTATATTTTTATCCAAACTACTCATATTCAGTTACTGACAAATGAAAAGCAAAAGCACACACTTGTGCTCAAACTTTTCTTTGGACAATACTATTAAAGCTGAGCATGAGAGTCCTTGCAAAATTTTCCCCTCTCCAGTATTTCATGGCAACAAGTGCAAAGACAGCTTCAATCATATTCCCTGTAGGAAAATAATACCTTAGGTGACTAACACCAGTCCTTCACAAATCTATCATATAATTACATTTACAAATTTCTTCCTCACTAGTATTTTTTTGTATATTAACTAGGAAAACAATCCATTAAAACATGGAGGCATCTATTTAAATCATTAATACTCATATCTAGTAGAACATACACTGTCTGAAGTTACTTACAATTCATTTTAGAAATAAGTTGATAAGATTTTAAATAGATAAATCTTTCTAGAAGAAGTGTAAAGGTGGATTTGTTCAAATTTTAGAAAGCTACATAACAAATACGCATGTGAAGTCTCTGGAAGAACATAAAATGGGTTTGAAAAAAAAAATATGAAATGAACTCTTATAATAAAATTTAAATTATGTGATAGGAGCTTTAACAAAGATCAACATTATGTCCTAATCCATCAATAAATTCATATGCCAAACAACCTAACAAATTCCTAACCTAACTTCCCACAAATCAAAGAATCAATGGCTCTCAGGAAGTATCAACTGTAGTGTAAGCTATAATATGTTTTATTCATTGCTTCTTAGTGATGCAGATTTTGGTACAAATATTCTGTCACAAGAGGCAAGGTAAACATGTGAACTAAAAATTAATCTTTTTAAAAGAATACAAAGGCCCATAGTCACATTCTTTAAAAAATGTCAGCAGTACTTCCTTAAGAACAGCTACTCAGAGTAAGCATTTGAAAAATATAGCTTAAAAACTAACAGACTATGACCTCGTTATAGTTGAAACTTCCAGGCAGTACTTCTAAATACAATTAACTTACTATCACCATATTTAAGTTAATTTAAAAAAAAACATTTCCAGAGTTTGGAGTGGTCCAAAACTGCAAACCTCTTGCTCCTTCAAGTTGCTGTCTGAAACAAGCCTCCTAAAGCAATATTAAACATGCAGCTGTGCAATTCTCTCAGCTCCGTGAACCGAGTCTCATTCCAGGCAGACATTTTGTGGAGCTTACCACAAAGCATGAGGTAGTTGTTCTCACTGCAGAGCTGGATGCAATGGCCTGTGCAGTTCCCTTCAGATTTTTGTTTCCATATCATAATTAATAAGTATGCCTATACAGAAGAGCTATGGACCATAAAGCATCTACTTGTGTCAAAGCTGTTGAAATAACAAAAGCACCAGACACTGTCTACCTTGTAACACGGTCTGGGAGCTTTGTAGCTTTCACCTGCTCCCTGTTTAATAAGACATTAAATCCTACCAAAAAAAGGCAGAGAACAGCTGGTTTTGGCTATGCTGCTTAACAGTATAAAACCTGGGGACTTGAATGCTCTACTCTAGTCTACAAAATTAAATTTAATTTAATTAATTTAATTGCATTTAAAGCAGGTTACAGTAAAGCAGTATCTTCAAACCTTACCTGATAGAATTTTGCAAGACTTTATTTGCTTTAATCAATCCTTTTTCTAACAATTAAACCACTGTGAGCTTTAAAGAAAAAAAAGCAGTAAATCATGACAATTTTGCAAAGACATTACCATGTCTCCCATGAGTTCTGCTTTCACAATCCTTGCTCCCAGTCTGTTCATCTCCTCTTCGCTAAGAACTCGTGGTGGCTCATCCTTTGATGAAGATCTGTAAAATACCAGCAGCACTAAACCCACAGAAAAACAATGTAGCATTCACCCATGTATTTAAGTATTATATGCCTAGTGTACTGGTACATATGCTCCTATTGTCAAAATAATTGATAACTACATGTCATAAAAATATATTTTCAGTCAGAAGTTGCCAAGGACTCTGAAGTCAAAAAGCCTGAATAACATTTTTGAGGTATGTTTCCTTTTAATTTTGATATGAATTAAAATAAAAAGCACTATCTATCAACATTTTCTTGGCATAAAAAAAACAGGTAAGAGCCGGTAGCAGGTACAAGCAAACAAAAAGCAAGGAAAAAAGGAGCAGAGAGAGTAATTTAAATTCACTTTGTATAATTCTCCTTTCTCAATTTGGTCATGTCTTCACTCCTCAGCTTCGTCAAAATCACTCTGTTCTCATGTATGCCAAATGGTCTTCTATCTCTTAAAAACTACTTGTGTGTCCATACTTACCTGACAAGGCTGCAATCTTTGTTTCTAAAGCTGCTATAGCTCATATGGTACAGTTTCCATGGAAAATTAACTGATACAGTTTTCAAAATAAGAAGTCTCTCTAGAGAAGCTATAGCTAGTAATAAATAGTATTCTGTCTTAATTTTAATATGAAAAGCTCAGTGTATGAGTTCACAGAATCACAGAATCTTAAGGGCTGGAAGGCACCTCAAAAGATCATTCAGTCCAACTCCCCTGTCAGAGCAGGACTTCCTAGAGTAGGTCACACAGGAACTCATCCAGGTGGGTTTTGAATGTCTCCAGAGAAAGAGACTCCACAACTCCTCTGGGCAGCCTGTTCCAGTGTTCCCTCACCCTCACAGTGAAGAAGTTTTTCCTTATGTTTCTTTGGAACCTCTTATGTTTTTATGATAACAAAAAAGGTATCTAAGAACTAACTGCAAATATGCATCAAATAAGTCTGGCTCTTTTCCTCTAAGCTAAAACCAAAACCAACTAACTCCAAAAGTAAAATACCTAACATAAAAGAGACATGAGAATATAGTTATTATATTGGTCCCTGCTACTAAAGAGAGAAAATTCACTCACTAAACAACAAAGGAAGAACGGGAGAGCTTTGAAGATGGTGTCATCTTTAACTGCCAGATCTCCCCTGTCCAGAGGAAATTACTTTTGTCTGTTTTAAAGATACCCAATCCAAAACTCGAAAACACAGCAGAAACATTAACTTAACTAGAAACAGAACTCTCAAACATGAAGTTCCCACTTCACCCTAACCTATATTTTTCAAAACAAAGCAGACTATTTCAGTAGAGAGGTGTTTATTATTATTTATTCTCTTTTTAAGTGGTGATAGCACTTGAATAATTGCCTGATTTTTTTGAGAATAGAGACATTGTTTTGATTTGCTTATTATCTTGTTTGAAGTTCAACTCTGAAGCAGTCACATTATTAAGTGTGATTTTCAGCAAGCCCTAGCTGGACAGACTTTTCCTCCTGGGAGACCCCTTGGACATCCAATCAGCACTTTTAATTAATCTATATTGTAACTGTCCAAAATACTCACTGACAGGTTAAAGAAACTCTGTGGTTTAGAAGGGATAAAACTTAAAAGGTACCTTGTCAGAGTGAGAGATGAGGAACTGAACCAGCAACACCTATTAATACAAGCCTTTACATCAATGAAGATGTACTTTTTGCAACTAACATCATCACTGAGTATATATGCTACAAGACTTGAAGATTTTTCTTGATAAAGAAAACATGAGCTCCTAAATTATTCCCAATAGATAACTAACCCACTTATCCTAACCTGAAATGTTACCAAAATAGAGAATTTTCTACAAATTCCATGAAAAAAAGACAATTCTCACTAAGGGAAACAGGAAGACAGGGCATATGCTATTTCAAACACTCAGAAACTTAGGAGTTAAGAGTCAGCTTCAAAGAACTTGGAAATAATTAAGTCAATAAGCTGAAGCTATATGGTTTTTCCAGGCCTAAGTAATCTCCACTTTACTAATAAATCAGCTCAGAAATTGCATTGGCTAAGAAATAGAATTAAAATATCAAAGAACAAAGACAATTGGGTTTAACAACACTAAAACAGAAAACACATGCAAAAGTATCAGCTAAATAGTTCCTATACTTAGTTCTGTTCTGTGAGGAAAAGAAAGTAATTATCTTTCCTAGCATAGCAATTGAATTCCTTGAACTTGAAATAGGCAAACCGCTTCCACACACAATCTAGTTTCCCAAAATTTGCAGTTCTATGCATTTACCATTACAATTGGACTTACTATACGTGGTAACAAAAAGCTAAAAGGTACAGTTTTTGTAATTGCAATTTAAAAATGCAAATCATCATTATTTAACAAAAACAAACGAAAGGAAAGACTGCAAAAGATTAGTTGTTTCATTTAAGATAACAAAAATAAAGCAATGGTATCACTGATATTTATTCGATAAATACAAGCTCTACGAGGTCTGGCTGGGATGGAGTTTGTGTTCTTCAAAGCAGCCCATATGATGCTGTGCATTGGACTTGACTGGTGAGAGTGTTGATAACACACCAGTGTTTTTGACTGTGGCAGAACAGTGCTTCCACAGCCTCAAGGCTTTCTCTGGTTCTCACTGTCTACCCCCATTAAAATAGGCTGGGGTGGGCAAGAGGCTGGGAAGAGACACAGAAAGGACAGTTGGCCCTAACTGGCAAACAGGTTATTCCATGCCACATAACCTCATGCTCAGCAATAAAAGCTGGGAAGCAAACTCTCTAGCTGCTGCTCAGAGACTGGTTTGGCATCTGTCTGCCTGTGGGAGGTGGCAAGTGCCTGACTGCCTTTGCATCAACTTGGTTTTGTCTCTTTTCTTCATTTGTTAAATTGTCTTTATCCAACATGTGAGTTTGTCTCCCTTTTGCTTTTCTGATTCCCTCTACAGGAAGGAAAATGAGCAAGCAGTTGGATACACAGTCACTTGCACAGGTCAACACATCACTCACTGAAAGCAGAGCTCCATAGCTCCTCCTCACCCCCTTCCAAAAAATAAACCAAAACAACCCAAAATAAAACAAAAATAAAACACCACCAAAGAAAACCCGCGAGGTGCAGGGTCTTCACATGGTCTGTCTCGCTCAGCTTCTGCATTTTGCACCATCACCAGTCCAAACCAGCAATTCACTAGTTACTGGATGTCAGAACTATTTGCCATCAGCTGTAAGACACCACTGATAGATCTTGCATTCTCTTCCTGTAAGTCACGGAGGAAACAAAACTGAGAATAGAGATAGACTTTACTAAAGTAGCATATGTCATTTACACAGATTTGTTCCTGCTACCAAAGAAAATGTAAATTTCACAGAATGGTAGGGGTTGGAAGGGACCTTGAGAGATCATCCAGTTCAAACCCCCTGCCAAAGCAGGTCCACTTAGATCGGGTCACACAGTAACGCATTCAGGCAGGTCTTGAAAACCTCCAGAGGAGATTCCACACCCTCCCAGGGCAGCCTGTGCCAGGGCTCCCTCACTCTCATAGTGGAATAGGTTATGTTTAAATGGAACTTTTTGTGTTCCAGCTTCATCCCATTACTCCTTGTCTTGTCACTAGATACAACAGAAAAAAAGGATGCCTCAACCTCTTGACACCCACCATTTAAATATTTGTAAATATTAATGAGATCCCTCTGCAGTCTCCTCTTACCTAGACTAAACAGCCCCAGTTCCCATAGCCTTTCCTCATAAGAAAATTTCCTTGGCTCCTACCAACGTAGGAAACATAGTAAGTAAAATCTGGAAAAAATATCCAACCTATACAGTATCAACAATTGTGTAGACTAAGCTGCCTGTTTCTGGTTAGCCATGCAGTACTCATTTAACATACAGCTTTTCTTCGCAAACACACAGTGAGGTATCTGCAAATATTGCACATAGGAACAGTTACAAATAAATACATTTAAGGTATTACCTTGTTATTAGAACCCAACAATTAAATATGAAAAGTGAATTCATAAACCTGATGTAAGAATTATTTTCTGCAAATAACTGACATAAGTATGTAAGGAAGAAGGAATTACACTTGATTGTATTTCATCAAATGCTTTTCCAACTAAATCATATCATCCTTCTTACACATTCTGACCAAGAATATTTACTCGTCCAGCTTTCCCAGGCAATTAAATAACATCACTCTGATTCTAAACTACTTTTGCATATTCCTACCTACTATCAGGAAGATTTGAAGGAAAACATTCACAGTAACATCCACACTACTCATATCACTAGATCACTGGACAGCTGGTAACACTGGAGAAGAGGTGGCCTCAAGTAGAGCAAAAGCTCAGTTGTCTATAACTTACATTTCTGATCACCTCTCCTTACTACTCTCCATTGTCCTTCACTAAAGCAAGTCAGGCAAACTGAAACTGCTCCTGAACATTAGTTTGCATTTCCCTTCGCACTCCTATTCAACTTTCCTCTTTTTCACAAAAAAGTACACCTTTCTAACCAATGCTTTCTCCGATTTTTCATATGCTACTGCATATGAGTTCATCTCACGGGTGGCAAATCCATCCCTGTTGTATTAATTATTTCAGGTTTAAGTCAGCATTTCAGGTTTAAGTCAGCATTTTCAACATTTCAAGTTTGTCTTTTCCAAATCCAACAATAGTTAAGATACTGTGTTGCAGGTTTTTTGCCTTAGGAGGCCAATTTTACTGCACTGTGAACAAACATTAGAAGCAGAAAATAATCTACCATTAGAAATTCCCAAATATGCTGAAGAGACAGGATAAGAAAAGAGTGTTCATACTTCTACAGTGGTCCATTTTAGCTGCCCCTAGGTGGAAGGCTAGCCTCCTCCTGACTGAAGAAATCTGATAGGATCAGATCTAATATTGTCACAAAGATGATAGAGCTTCCAGTACATTTTGCCTTTAAAAATACAGCAAATAAAAGACAAGTAAAACTGAAAAATACCTAGAACTCAATGTTTTACTATCAGATAATGTTTGCTTCTTCTCAGGCATATCATTCAGGTACTCCTGTTGTGACTTCTCTTTTTCACCACTTGGAGTTCTTTCCCAGCTGTTGTCATCAATTTGTTCCCTATTACCTGATTTTTGATCAGACATTAATTTCTCATTGTTATCTTCTCTGTGTGTTTTGGTCTGCAGTGCAGTATCCTCATTAGGTTTTTGGAAACGGTTGCTCAAAGAGCTATGAACCGGCAGTTTAGAAGAGGGCTGCTGTGACTTGTAGTCTCTAGATACATTGTAAAACGAAAAATCATCTTCAGAAGGTTTCAAAAATTTGTGTTTCACGTTGCTAAGAGATGAACTCTTTTCCTGACTTCGTTTTTCATTGGAGTCTTTTTCTGCTTTGGAGCTGTAGCCTCTTAATACAGAATCTGTGCTACTGTGTCCACATTCTTCGTCTTCTCTTGACTTATCTCTTTTGTAACCTTTCTCTCCTTGTGCCCATCCCTTATCATACTTCTCTCCAGTACAGCTCCCAAACATGCTCCGGTTTCTGTCATCTTTATCTCGTGTCTCCTTTTTCATACGCTGTTCCTTCTTCTCTTTCTCACTTTCTGAATAGTCAGTTTTCTTCCAGCTTCTACTTCTATAACAATTTTCCTTTCTGGATGCAACTTTTTCGGCTTCTTCTAATCGTGACTGAAATATCTCCATTGACTGTAAGAAAGAATAAAAATTCAAAAACAAAAACAAAAAAATCACACAGCTTTTAAAATCATGGGGTAAAATCATTGTGAACCTCACTACAAAGTATGACATCAAAGGCACCAGACTCTGAAAGTGAGCCACTGTGCAAAGGGCGACGCATGAGCCATGGAGTGGAAAGGAAGACCAGTATGGAAAAAGAGACCGGAGCCTCAGAACTGTCTCCTCCTGGCAACCTGGAGACTGAGGGCTTATCTATGGAGAAAGGCTTCTTCTCTCTTACTCGTTAACTTTGCATTTATTTATGCTCACCAGATGCTCAACTTCTACAGAACCAACAGACGTTCCCACTAAACCATTTTATAATCTAGTTAAACTCTTAAAAACACAGGAGAGTGGGTTAAAAATCTGTAACTTCAAATAGGCTTTGAACCTTTGTCTCTGGCTTTCTGGATAAATACTCTGTTAGGCAATTATGCAAATTGTGAACTATTCCTCTTCCCTCTTCGGAGATGAATTAAAAGGTAACAATTACTTTTTTTTCTTCTAAAAACATTACATACTGAAGCAAATCAGGTAGAGATGTCTTTCAGTTACTATCTTGTACTTCAGCAGACCAAGTGGTTCATGCAGTTTGAACTCTAGTTTCTTGAGAAATATTCTTAAAAATAATATTCTTTCCAATCACTAGCACTGAACAATTTCCACCAGCAGTGACCACGTTGGTTTCATCACTCAGGAGTGACTACCATTCAGTTCAAAGACAACAATATGAAATCACACCGTTTTATTCAATATTTCCACAGCCAAATCAGACTAATCAAAAATCCCACAGAAAACTCATATGTAACACCATGGCCAAGATTTAACAGTCAACACCTTTGACCTTTGCTTTTGAAGACAATAAATTAATGGAGGGGGGAAAATTTTCCAGAGTTAATAATGTTATGACAGACTAGCTCCTAAAAAATAAACTTTTAAGATGTGTAAAGTCTTCAGAACCAAGCAGCTCTCTCAAAATATCTGGACCAAGCAGATCACAAGCGGCCACAAGACTCATATTTCGTAAAATTTAACACAGCTCTCCAATTAGTCTTGGCATTATTATTATCCACCACATGGATTTTTATTCACTACATGCAGGAGTATTTTTCTAGTATGCATCACAATTTTGGAAACACTCAGGTACTTTGTAACTGGGATCATTTGAACCTTGTGATGTAGAAGAGAAGGATTTTAAATTTGCTATAGGTTCCCATATATTAGACATTTAACTAAAGAGTTATAAAACGTTGGGTAGCTTTAAACTCTTCATTACTTGAGATAGGCTTCAGAGGCTATTTTTTCCTATGTCTTTATTTCTTACACTACACGTTATTTGTACTTTTACATGAAACAACCTTTTCCAAGCATCTACTAGAATGAAAAAAGAAATTAACTGAAGATCCTTACCCCGTATCTCTCAGCTACAATCTCCTCAAAATTTCGTTTCTCTCTCTCAGCCTGTTCCTTCATCCTTTGGTATGATTTTCGTAACCAACTTAATCCAGCATCTTCTACCACTGTAACTGAAGTAGAAATCAATGAGAGGTTGTTTTATATCTCAGTAGTTATTTCTGTTTAACCTTACTCGGTATGTGACATTAAACCATCACCAAAGTTTGATGTAAAAACTGAAAGGGTGCAAAAGAAAAACAGAATATAATAATATAGTTACATGTTTCTATAAGTCAATGTTGGATATACCTCAATATCACTAATTTAATTTAAGCTCTTCCATTTTATCACAGGACACAGGAAGCAGTTTCCAAGACAGCAGTGGCATATGAGAAGCTGATGGGTTTTTTTATGAAATTAAAGATGTTCCTTACTGTTCTTACTTCCTGTGTCCATTCTTTGGCATACCCTTTACATACAGACAAGTGCATCCCCCCTCTCTGAAAATTAATGAGTAATCCACTGCTTTCCATTTTGAGAAGGTAGTAGATGTCTTAACATTCAGGACAGATACCTATTGATGTCTATCACCTCTTACAGATCTCTGATCTCTGACTCCTAGAAGTGGGCATGAGGCTAATGACTTGCAGGACAGAATGTCCACAGGAAAAGGCTCCCAAAGAGAAAAGCCAGGGACCCTACTGTTCCCTGTTGACAGAATACAAGGACCCTTCTTATCACATAATAAACGCTTCATGACATGATGAAAACATGCTTTCTAACTGCTTTTGCTGGAAATAGGCAGGATAACCCTAGGTAAGGAAAGAAGTGAAAAGGTTACAGAAATAATATTTTTCACAAACTGCATGTGTAATGTACTTCATTTTAATGTGACTCACACTTCTGTGGTTGAATATTTTAAAACTATAATTTCTGTAATGGAATGAAAGGAACCAAATGAGATGATAACAATTTATCTTGTCTTGGTTCAAAATGGGGAATTTCTGTAAAGATATTGAAGGCCAAACCACTCAAGACAAAACAAACCACTCAAGACAAAAAACAGTGAAGAAAAATTCCACAAAACAAATACTATGATATTAGTCCAAAACTCATTACTGAATTTTCATCCAAATTTTATGTCATTACATGTTACTCAATCTCTTTACATAAATTGTAACTTGTTAGCAACACAGAGACTAGAGACAGAAATTTGAGATTATTACTAAAAGCTGCTGTTTACCTTTCTTAACAAGAGCTGCTTCATCCTTCTCTGGTGGTAAACCTGTACCACCGTCTTTCCAATAAGGATTGAGCTCTCTCTCAGACAGCATGGCCTAAAACAGAAATCGTTATAATGTGTGCACAGCATATGGTTTGCTTAGCTCATAATTTGTGCTATGTAACAGGTAGAAATAAACATAACTCGCCATTCTGAAACAAAGCTCTCCAACATGTGCTTAGTTTGCACCCTTATTACACAGAAGCAATTTCAGTGTTTGACTGTATCACCAGTGTAGCAATAATATGCACCTGTGTCTGAGGCACTAGGGTTATGGGTGCTCTTAGGTTTACCTCAAGTAACTGCTTTTCACACTCAAACTAGATTGCTTCTTAGGATTCTGCCAGCTGAGTTCTCTGGGAGCAGGCAAGGAAGCCCTCTGAAGAAAAGGTTGATTAGGCATTCCAGCACTGACAAAATTTTGAATTTGTCTGTGTTACACGATCCACTGATCACCACCCTGGCATGCTGCACACCTCTGTTTTACACACCATTTTGGGTATCAAAGAAAGGACAGACATTTTGGTGTACAAAACACAACAGTATAAAGCCACATGGAGAGCAAGTGGTTAGATGGGAAAATATATAAAAACCATGTTCTTCTAGGATCAAGAATATGTATAAATTGTCATTAACCATATAATACATGCTGACATTCTGGTGATTTATGATCTCCACATGAAATGGTTCTCCAATAGTTCAGAAAAAATGTTCAGTATGTGGGGGAAAAAAAAAAAAAAACAGATTAATCCCTTCTCAAATGTCAATGATCAAAGTGCTGCGTATCACAGGTCAGGCTGGTTCCTAGCCACAACGTAACTGACTGGAAAACCTAACAGCGTTAAACAGCCTACTGTGAGACATTAGAACAAGTAAATATCAGATGGTGATCAGGAACTGTTTTCAGCTCAGACTACACTGCAGTTAAAGAGCTAGATGAACAAATGAAACAGTCAGCAACTATATGGAAAAGAGCTAATTTAATGACAGCAATCCCATCCACAGTCAGATCCGGATGCACCCATGTGTTCATGCACAACTGGGGCACAAAAGCCACAGCAACTGCTACGGATTCTCTCCTCACAGCACCCTACACTTTAACACAGTACCTTAGGTAGGCTTTGACCATGCAGAACAACGGTGCTCCTTTCACACACACCATGGGGAAGGCCAGAACAAGTCTGTCATCATTACTAAGTAAAACATCTCAGAAGCCCTTCAAATAAATCAGTACTAATAAACCCGGCTTTCTCCTTACCTGGAAGGCTTTTCACCACAGAAGTCCACTGTATGAACACTTCCCATCCCAAACAAAACAAATAACTGACCAATTCAATTAAAATTGCTATCACACAACACATCAAGTATTACTTTAAAAACCATACAAAGAGTTAAGTATTTCAACCAATTCATTGGTTAACTCATCACATAAAAATTTAGTAAGATGTAGAAAAAAGTTGATATATCAATTCCTCCTACCTGCTCAAGTTCTTGAGCTTTCTGTCGTTCCACTATTTTTTCTTTGTGTCTCTCACCTTTGACAGCTGCTACTGACGTGGTTTTCAATGACATGAAGTCTAAATTCATCCATTCTTCTCTCTTTAAAATAAATACAAAGAATTAGTGTTCATACTTCCAACAAAAATATGGCTTAGGTACAAATCAAATTAGTGCAAGTTACTTACAATGAAGAGTATAGGTTTTACAAATCCATATGAAATACTTTAATCAAAAGTAAATATGATTTTAAGGACACCAATCTTTCAATTTTTTAATATTCACTTATACAAATTTCATAAGCGTTTTTCTGTAATTTGATATACATCTTCATAATGTATTTAAGACACCAGTAAACATGCAACTCATACAGGCTGATTATTGTTTGCTTAAACAAACACTGTATATCTAGACCTATTCCCTTCCATCTTGCTAATTCTGACTTCATGACCTCTTACATCTCTCTTGTAGTGAATAAAAAATCTGCAGCCAGTAACTGAGGATAGTTCTTACCTTGGGTATCTAAGCACCAACCACACCCTTAAATTAAACAGTTACACATCTCCATTCTGTGAACTACACCCACAATAACACGTAGAAAATTGTATTTACAAAACCCAGGCTGGAGCAAGGAGATTTTAAAAATGAGGAATATTCTTCTAAAGAAAAGCAGCATATAAAAAGTCTACTGCTTTTTATACACACAAAACCTGAAGCCTCAAAACAAAGCAGTGACATACACGTTATACACAACTACTCTACAAACACAAGTATTTGGGACACCAGTAGATAGTAGAGCAATCAAAATGGAAAGACTACATCTATTTAAAAATATATCCTTGAAGGAGACTTTCCATATCTTTGGTAGGGCTCAAGTCTGAGTTGTCAGTCCTCATAGATGTTACTTGTCACATTTCCTCTGTTAAAAAATATTAGGCAACAGACCACAGAGTTCTCAGATTTCCTCTAAGAAAGACAAGGAACTGAAAAATCATCTATCTTCAAGTGACTCGATAGCATCTATGCCTATATTAGCAAGCAACACGGACCAGCAGAAGTGGATGCTCATAGGACCACTGGAGGTCATGCAGTCCAATTCCTCTGCCCAAGTAAGGCTACCTAAAGTCAGTTCCCAGGACCATGTCCAGACAGCTTGTAAATCTATCAAAGGATGGAGATTCCACAACCTTTCCACAAGACTCATTCCAGTGCCTGGTCACCTTTGCAGTAAAACACTGTTTCCTTATGTTCAGATAGAAACTCCTGGGTTTCAGTTTGTGCACATTGCCTCTGGTCCCATCACTGGGCACCACTGAAGAGATTTTGACTCTATCATCTGTGACTTGGGGTTACTTTTTGTTACTGAGAGGTTTTGGGGTTTTGTTTGTAAGCAAGCAGACTGGACTAATCCCAGATTAGTGTCAAGAGGGACAGAGAACTGGAGAGAGTCCAGAGCAGGGCCACCAAGATGATCAGAGGACTGAGGCATCTTCCTTATGAGGAAAGGATGCAGGAAATGACGCTGTTCAGCCTAGAGAAGAGGAGACTGACAAGGGACCCCATTAATACTTAAAAGTATTTAAAAAATGTTTGTCAAGAGGATGGGGCAACACTTATTTGTAGTGTCCAGTGATAGGACTAAGAGTAATGGACAGAAGCGAGAAGACAAAAAGCTCAACTTAAATTTTTCCTTAAACTTATTTACAGTATGGGTGATGGAGCCCTGGCACAGGCTGCCCAGGGAGGGTGTGGAGTCTCCTTCTCTGGAGGTCTTCAAGACCCGCCTGGACATGTTCCTGTGTGACCTAATCTAGGTGGACCTGCTTGAGCAGGGGGTTGGACCAGATGATCTGTGGAGGTCCCTTCCAACCTCTACCATCCTGTGGTTTTCAGTTTAATGGATTTCCACAATCCAAGACTTCTTCATAATGTGAGTAAAACTACAATAATTAGAGATGATTAGGATATGCCTTTCAAAAACACACACTTCAGTCAAAAGTAGACAAGACCACAGCACATATTATACAATAAATTCTTGCAAAAAAAATGGTTTTGCAGTATAGATTATCATGACAGACATACGAATTTATATTAGTTTACACATTTCTAAGAAGACAGATATGATTCAACCACTACCATTCCGCGATTCAGAGATCTTTTTTCTTTCTTTTCACAAGATGCACAAATTCAGAATGAGAAACAGACTTTTTTCAGGAGTGGAACTAGACACTAAATTAAAAATCATCATTTTCACACAACTGAGGATGTCGTGATATGTGACTATATTTACGTTACTAAAATCAGAGTTCATTTCAGAATTACTCCATTTTCCAGAAGAAACACTGCTTACTGGAAACAGAATTCACACAGGAAAATAAAAAGAGGCACTGAGTCTATAAATATCATTGCTGAAAAATTCTACACCTCTCTTCTTTATACCTTTTTAGTCACCACAAAACCAAAAATTCATTCAACTGTAGAAATTACACAGAAAAAAATAACACATCTAGTCAAGATCTTTAAATTGATCTCTTGAAGAAAATCAAGCCAAGTTGCTAGAGTCTCAAAACACAATGAAAGGAACTGGTGCTAGGCAATTTAAGTGTAATACCTTGGTAAAATACTAAGCAACTATTAGGTACCGAAGTCTTTCAAAGGATGAAATATAACATTTACCTAGCTAAATAGGTTTGTCTGTAAAATGGGTTTTGTTCAACACATTGAAACAGAGTTGTCGAGAAACCTAAGCACGTTTCACAATTGGTCACATCAAATTTATTTCTGGAGTAGTTATCAGACTGCTCACCTGCATGGAGGGTTCCTTCTCAGCATCTGACTGCTTGTTGACCTTCCAAGCCTTTTCTGTGTTATCTGACTGTGACACATTTGACTCAACCCATTCAACTGAAGAATCCTAGAAATACAGTTTAATATAAAGAGTAGTAACACCTAAACATACTATTATATGTTGACAAAATGCAATACTTCTATTGATTATCAAAACTGATCACGATTAGCATTACCACTCCCATGAGATATTTTTCCTTCATGATAAAAACATTCCACCATACTTCATGAGCACATCAGTGAGCACATCACACTAGTTCACATGGGTAGTTTATTAGCATAACACAGCTGAAGTTAAAACTGTCAGAATAAAAACAAAACCAAAATCAATTGCTTTTATGGCATTACAAAAACAATTTTAGGTTTTTTAAATCTAAATTCATCACTGAGTATGTTTTACGCTAAAAAAGTAAAACCAGTAACAGTAAAATATAAGGCAGTGCACACGTAACCTCCTATTTTCATATGCAACTTCCTACCCTTGTACTTGCAAACAATGTACTGAGGTTTGATATTTGAAGCAAGTAAGCCCCCATTGAACACTTTCTTTGCTATTTACATGAACCTGCCATGAGAGTAACAGACATTTAACAGGCATTGTATCAGCCAGGACTGTGTTGTAGCCCAGGACTCACTAATGCAATCTGAGGGGTTTTGATGACTCCCATGGGAAATGTGAGACATTTCTGCCTTAGGTTACTTCCCATACTGAAAAGCATACTTCACCTCACAATCTCCTCACACTGCATGTTCCTTCACTCAATAAAAGATTTTCTAAAAAGAAAAAAATCACAGTGCTCCCTGACTTGCACCAAAATGCTGGGAGAGTGTTTTACACGTGGTCAGAAAGCAGAACCCAGATTTCTAATGCAGAGTCTGAACTGTTTTGCCAGAGTGCCCCTCAATGTAAAGGCATATGTTTACAGATTCACATGCAAGAATTTGAGCCTCCCCCTTCAGACCCACATACAACTCTCATGTTGTTGGAAGTTTCCATGATTGAACATGCATGGAAAAAGGTAGCAGTAACTCATGCTTAAAATCAAGTCAAGTATTTGCAATTTTAGACACATCACTCTGCCATATGCTACTAACTACAATGAAACTACAAATTTTTCCACTCTATCCTAGGAAATTGAAGATTTTTTTCACTTTCTGCTGAAAAACTATAAATCTCTTAGTTTGTAACAAGTGAATTCAAAATTATAAAATTCACAAGCATTCATACAACATCATCATTTAAATTAATTGCTCAGTATATTAAGATAAATTTTGTCAAAGTTTTTCCCAGTAGAAAATGGTAAGAATGAGTCTAATTTTACTAATCACACATACCCACATAGACTAAAATGGTGCAGCTTTTAAAAATGTCATTTACAACATTTTGAAGTCTCTTACTTACCGAAGAACTATCATGTAAGTCATCCTTCTCTTCAGATTTTTGTTTCTTATTTTTCTTCTTTTCTTTTTTCTTTGACTTTTTCGAATGCTTATCCTTTTTTTTCTTTTTCTGCACAGAATGTTCCTACAAGTAAATGTTTGTAAATGAGATCCAGTAAACCAAATCACCCATATACATGAGAAACAATCACAGCCTACTTATCAAATCACACTGAAAAATGTCACAGCTATGTTTTACTCCTACTACCCTTTCTCTCTTTTGTTGAGGATGGGGATTGGGCAGGGAGGACACGTCTCACATCCATGATCCACTTTCCTTCCTCCTCCTGTATCTTTTATACTGGAACTAAGGCACTATAACTATGCCTAGAATATCTTACACACTACATTTATTTTGATGAAATCTATTTCCTCAGGAATCACTGCATCATCAATACATATCTGTCATTTGTTAAAATATCTGTACAGATTTCTACACTAAATGGATGTGATATTCAGAGGTTCCATTAAGGCTTTGCCTGTGAATGACCACAAATGGGACTGTTAAGAAGATTTGGATCTTCCAGATTTCTTTTCATGAGACTATTCTTCTCTGGCAGCACTTGCTCTTCTGCATTTTGCAGAAATTAAAGCTGAAATTAAAAGACAGCAATTTTTCCTCTCTGTGAGTAAAAGATTATTTATTTGAAAAAGCTAATACCAAAGCATAAAGAATTCAGAAATCTGGAGGTTTTTAAAGATCATCTTAAAGCCCTCAAAGCCTTCTGTTCACGTGAACACACTGTAAAGCTAAAGCTAACAACACAATTCGATGAGTTCTGTCACCTTCTCCAGTTGTTCCACACGTTCATTCACATCAGCAAGCATCCACGTATCTTCACCTCGTAGGTGCTTCAGCAGCTTCTGTCTCTGCTCTTTTTCATAACTAAGTTTGGCCTAAGATGAAAGGAGAAGAAGTTCAGTAGCATTTACTAACAGACACACCTTTAAGCCACACTAACACAATCATCCACAATGTCAGGAACTACACTTGAGAACTTTTCCTTCTAGAGGGCTGCAATAAAAACACTTTCAGATTACACGTTAAACGGGAAATTCAACCAAAATGTATTATGCACCCTCCTTCCTCAAGCTACAGCTATTCTCTAGCACTAATTTCATCCTATCATCCTAAACAAGAGCGACATAAAGACATTAAATCCCCATTCTTTGTTCTGAGAAGCCTCCTGTTCTTGCAGCCTTCAAGAACTGCATATAAGACATATGATACAGTGGACTTGCTATGTGAAAAATTTCTCTATATAATTATTCCAATGCAAAAGCACAACTCACATACACAATTTCCAAAGTATCTAAAGGAATGAATTCTCCAAATGGTAAGACTGAAGCCATGGCACAGGCCATGCTGGAGAGCCTGCAGGCCCCAGAGACTCACACAGGAGACGGAAAGGAGCTGCAGCCCTCGGAATGAACGCACGTTGGAGCGGCCTGTGCAGGGCTGCCTGACCTGTGAGGGACCCTGTGCTGGAGCAGGGAGGAGCAGCAGGGAGTCCTCCTGCCCAGAGGAGATACAAACTGCAGGCAACATACGGAAAATACTGACTTAAACCCCCATTCCTTGCCCCTCTGAGGCATTCAGGAGGGAGAACATAAAGACACCAGGATCAAGGCTCTGAGCCCAGGAAGAGGGGAGAGTAGGGGGAAGGTGGTCTTAAAGGGCTAGTTGTGCTCTTCATCATCATGTCACTCTGTGTTGGTTTCTGTTTGTTATGGTTTTGGTTGATGTTGGATTAATTTCTATTTTCTTCCCCAAGTTGAGTAGTCTTGTCTGTTTCTGCAGGGACCATAAGTGTCAACTGAGCCCTTCCTGTCCTTAGGAGGTTCCAAAGGCCCTCAGTACTTACGGCTCATCAATGGTCATTTGTTCCTAGATAGGCCTAAACCATGACATTTATCAATAAACAAAATAATTAGCAGGACTATATTTTCAGTGAGATTGAAACAGCTTTTAAGCATAACACATGGTGACCAAAATCACCCAAGACTCAAAAAGATGCAGGTTTCTTGCTACCTCTCCGTGATCCAGAGGGCACACTGGCTAGCCCTGGCCATCCTAGAATATCTCTCCATCTGGACACCATCCTTGAAACTATGAAGATCACTAAAGGATATTTTCTCTTTAGTCCATACAGACATCAGTGGTCCTCCTTCTGTCTTAAAAATATATTCATCTACGATAAATTGACTAAGTATGGTTCATGAACAAGTGAGGAGTAATAACCTCAAGAACACAACTTTCTACAAGCCACACATACACAAAACTTAGCTTCTAACTGGACAGACATGAAACAGTGGAGAAAAGGGAACTTGAATATAGTTCTAAATGGGAAAATACAACACAAACAGACTCCAAATTTGTTCACACCACAAGTAAACATGAAACATGTCAATAAGACTTAGACTGGGAAAAGGAAAGACTCCGTTCCACTTCTGGTTGAGAAAGACCTGCACAGATGAAGTCAACAGTTCCCTTCTATCCCTTTGGCATTTCTTGGGCATATAAATTTATAAGCATCTCAAATCAAGGACAATAAAGATCAGTTTGCCAACATTTCTACATTTATCATGCTCTTTGCCTGTATACGAAGATTTAGCCTCTTATCCTTCTCCAGAACAGGTATATTTTAAATAAAATTACCATTTCCTTCATGTTACTGGAGTTACAAATATACATTGCATGAAATGAAGTTAACATTATAAATAAGGTATAAAAGGAGCTTTTATACTTTTTAATAGATCTAAGAATAAATATTAAAAAAAAACACAGGGAAGTATTTAGGTAATTGAGATACATGATTCTAATAAAAAAGGTGGATCATCATTTTGGCTGAAGTACACAAATAAATGTTCAGAACACTGAATGACTAGAAACCATCAAAGTGCAGACTGTTGTCTCCTGCATACTAAATGAAGCAGAATTGTAGCAGATGAATCTGTAGTGGCAATACCACCAGAGTCTTAGAAACAGAGAGACAGACACGGAAGCATCAGGTGAAAGTTTGTTTCCTTTCAGACAAAGGCACAAAATATAGAAGATTCTTAACAATACCTGTATGTAACACAAGAGATAGCTTTAAAAAGATCAAAGAAGATGTATTTTCATCTTAATTATAATTTTAAGATGACAATAGAAAGTTAGCAGTGATACTCTTCGATTCTGTCTAAAAACTGTCTAGCTCCCCCTACCATCACATTACAATATTCATTTTTACTGTTGGTGAATGCTTTCTCCCCACACGCACATACAGTTTTCTTAAGTGGAGGGGAGAAAGAAAATCTAAGTCACTACTTTGCTAACTTCAAACCTTACCTGTCTATTCTACTTGTCTTTTATAATGACACAAGGCTTACTAGCATCTTATAAAAAAGTAGAAAAAGAAGAAAAACTAGTTAAATCCTGTCAGACATCCATCTGTGCTATGAAGGTCAACTCTAATAGTCTCACATCTCACAGAGTTCAAGCATTTAGTTCACATTAAAATTCATTAATACTTTGACACCACCAAAATATCCTTTCCCCTTTACCAATGAGTACTTAGCATTAGGTACATTTTAGGTCACCATTGCAATATTCTTAAGGATTTTTCCATAAATATAGGATGCTATATTTCTGAAATAAGTCTATTTAAAAGTACTGCATTAGTTATGCAAATGATTGTTTATGCTACACTCAAACACAGAGGACCACCACAAGCAACAATCTGTCAAGATGGGCAAGCTTTGGGCTAATAAAGTTGTTCAGTCTCCTTAGCAACAAGCACAAGGTGAAGTATGATGCTGGCAAAGCAGTCTGAAAGGTCTGATGCTAAGGTGTTATAAAAAAAATAATTACAGCACTGTGTTAGTCACGTTTGTCAAGGTGAACAGAGACAAACTTCATAGCCTTTACCACAAGTAGGTCAAAGGATCTCAGATTTCACAGGCCCATCTGAATGAGGAAGGAAATCAAGTTCAGGAAAAGTGCTTTCTGGTTTTCATTAAGTAGGTCATTAAGACCAGCCTGCACAGTAGTTGACAACAGGATCTGCTAAATGAAGAATAAAACTTACTCCAAACAGCCTGTAACACACTGCAGACACAAACACCAAAAGCTGTAGAAATTACACCATGCCACCCCAGGAAGGAGCAGGAACAATCAAAGACACTGCTGAAAGCCAAGGTCTAAGTCACACAGTAAATGAAGGTTGTTACATGACAGTCTCCTAAAGGTGTGTTCAGAAAGGATGGAGGGATGCCATGTAGGGAGGAAGGCTAAAACACTCCCTCTCCAGCTCAAGGAAATCCTGACAGGTCTCCTGACCCTGACTCTAGCTACCATTTCAGTTCTCAACAAGGTCAGAGAAAATTTTCCATACCACTACAGACACCATGCAATTTCCCATTTTTAACTGTGGTCAACCTCTAGTTCTTCAGATGATAATCACCACCACTCAATAGTTCAATGAGGAAAAAAACCCCTTTTTCTCCAACAAGCAATCAGAAGAAACTCTACAGCACAACACTAGATCAGTACAGCATGACAAAAACACCCAATGCAGAGAGCAGCAGCTCAGCTCCTGTAATGGTTACCTGCCATAGAAGGGCCAGGCTCTCTTCTCATACCTCTCCTCTCCCCACTCCTCCTTATTTGTTCCCACCATCTTCCCTGCACAGGCCTGTCCCTGCACTCTGGACTTGAGGGAAGCCACAAATTTAATTCCACCAAAAGCTTCCTGCAGATCAAGCTTCCAAGCTGCCCCTCTAGTAAAGACATCAAGGCTACTAGTTTAAGAACAAGGAATGACGGTAAAACGTGCACACTGGGGAAGAAGTGTGGATAAATCTCCTTTCAGCAACAGATTTCTGCTACGCAAGTTCACAAGTTCAAAAGATCTAACACCTAGCCTAGTCCTCCAGATGTGAACACTAAGACACCCAAAATCTAAACAATAAGCTTTTGTTTCTAATTTTAGGACCATCTCCCATACTATCCCACAAAGCGTTCCACTCACTGGTTTCTGCATTCAACTATCAGAAAGGCTGCTGTAGCCTGTACCACACTCCCAGCATCCATCACCCGAAAGCTCAGGGCCTTGGCTATGTGACTGCTTACCTTCAGGGAACCTGAATATCATAGAATGGTAGGGGTTGGAAGGGACCTTTAGAGATCATCTAGTCCAACCCCCATGTAGAAGCAGGTTCACCTAGATCAGGTTGCACAGGAACATGTCCAGGCGGGTCTTGAAGACCTCCAAGGAAGGAGACTCCACAACCCCTCTGGGCAGCCTGTGCCAGGGCTCCATCACTCTCACCGTGAAATAGGTTCTTCCTATGTTTAAGTGGAACTTCTTGTGTTCCAGCTTCATTCCATTACCCCTTGTCCTGTTACTATCTACTATAGAAAAAAGGGATGTCCCAACCTCTTGACACCCACCGTGTAGATATTTATAAATGTTAATAAGATCACCCTTCAATCTCATATATACCCTGTCTTGCAGTTCTGATGCTCTTATACCAATTCTCTATCAAAATAACACATTTACTTTTGTGAACTCTTAGACTACTTTTTTACCTTCAACAGTTACATCCACAAAGCTTTCCCAAGGAGGACAGCAGTGGAAAGACAAGGAAGGGCTTAGCTTTCACCCCAGCTTGCCAAATCATAACCGAGTCAGAGTGCTGCCTGTACCTCTACCTCCTCCAGACACAGCCGTGTCAGCTGGAAATGTCACCACTCTTTGTCATTTTCACCTGTCAAAAGGCACAGAAGATAGGTCACTGAAACAACCATCACCTCTATCATTTACACTTCTTGTGATCAATAATCATTATAGATCAGTCAGACATCCAATTCAAACAGCAGACTGAAGGAGATGTTAACCTTCACTCAGAAACATCTGGGAGGCATTAACTGTTTGTTCTGGTATAGCTGCAGACACAACAGATAAATAGATGTACTGGAATAGCTACTACTGCTAGGAAACTGTAGGCATATATTTCCTATTAATGTGGGACCTCTCCAATGTACTGACAGAGTAAGCTGTAGAGGAAAGATTTACATAATATAAGAAGGAATATCTCCATCTTCATCACTCACCTTCTAAAATGACCTGCAAGTTAAATCAAAGATGCTGCTTGCAAAAATGCTTAATACAGTGGTGCTTTGTCAAAAGTCCGAAAACCTTTTGTGAAAGGACAGTATTCATTCCTCAGTGCTGTTACTCTTCTAGTACCACTCAAAGATCTAAGTGAGCATACCAATCCCAACACACTCATTTGCCTTGACAGAGAAAGGAATGTAATACTTAATAAAGGACTTTAAAAGGAAATTTTAAAAGGGGAGGAGCTTAAGGTTGCACAGAAGCAACTTCCATCAAACAACAGCCCTGTAGCCCCTAACAGTGGTGTGTTTTGCTATTAATTCCTGTCTGAGAGATTTCTGTAATTTTCCACTGAAAACTCAAGCATAAAATACTTCCAAACTACTCCACCACCTCAGCAAATACTAATCACTGCAACAACTCAATCCTTAGGCTTTTATGAAGAAATACCTGGTTGTACTTCACCAAGAAAAGCTGCTGATTTCAGGGCTTGTTGAGAGCTCAATTACTGAGAAGTCAGTCATATTCTTACACACTGGGGTTTTTTTTTTTTTAAATTCTAGATTGTATTTTCAAGGGAAAGAAAACAGAAAAAGTAAACAAAAAATAAAAGTAGAGGTCCAAGTCAAGAGCATCAAACAAAACGGTTACAAAGATAATCTCACACATCTCAAATCAATTTTTTTCAGAAACCTAAGTAAGTAAAACCGAAGACACAATTTCTTGTTTATATAACAAACCTGCTTCAAAGTACCATTTACACTGTTTCCAGAATATATTTCATTTGTTTGAAATTCTGAGGTCTTATTTCCCCACCCTCAACGTCTTTTTTTTTTAAGTCAATATGTACCATCATCAGGAGAAAACTGCAATCCAGCAGTAATCCTTAACAATTAAAAGACAGGATTTTCCGCACAAGCAAAGGTGAAATCACATCATTCTCAGAGACCAAAGAGTGAACAACTAAATCCATAAAAAAAAGGCACAGAAGAGCTACACTGAAGTAAGAAATACCATGTCACAGCACTGATGCCAGAAAAATTCAAGACTGAATTATTGCTACTTTGCATAAAAAAAAAAGTATTCCTGTTCAGCAAAAATATAGAACCTTGCACTTACCAAAACATTAATCAGATTATTTTCTTGTTCTAAACTTGCAAACTAAAACAGTAGTGTCATGAACTATCACACTCATCAAAACAAGACGCTATTTCTGGAGCTTACTAACAATTTGCATGCCAACACTTCATTATTTGATTACTGATCATTATCATAAACATTACCAACTGCTGGGTTTAGTAAGAACTAAAAGTTGAAGCAAGGAGATGATATGTTGAAGTTTGTTTTCTCTCACTTCTCTTTCTGTAGCAGCATTTTAGAATGTGTTAGCAGAAGTGTATAATAAATACATTATCTTTATTGCTTTATTTCTGTTTTGGCTGAAAGAGAAATTTAGGAATGAAACTATTTTGTTGTTTTTTTAAAAAACTCATTGCATGCTTCCTCTTCCCACTTATAGACTAAACAACCTAACATTAAGCTATGTAAAATGGTAAAATTCTTAAGACTTCTTGATTAGCTGCTCTGTTACTTCTGTGTGAAATTAGTTTAGTATTTTGCAATGTGCTGTAAAAGTTCCTTTCTTTTGTCTGCTCTGAACTGGCTGCCTGCAAGTCCCTTATAGGGTCTAGTTTTTATGGTGAAACAAACAGCAGATAGCAATTCTGTTCCCTTCTCTGCATCACTTATGATTTTACATAATTCTCTGAGGTTTTCTCAGCCTTTTTTCCTCATCTCAAAATCTTTAGTCCCCTTGGATAGTTTGTACCAAGACTGATATCTTACTTTCCACTTTCTCCAAGGCTGTTCAGTTCTCCTTGAGACGTTAGGACCAGGACTGCACACACTTTTTGGTATCATACAGAAATCTGTAATATGTCTGTAAATCATTTCCTTTGTTCTTTCCTCAGTCACCTTGAGTACTTGATTTGCTTTTGTCTGAGCAGGAATGTAACATCTTTATAGACCTATTTACTCCCCAGTTGTTAGTCTCAAGTGGTAAAAAGTCAACTCCACTGGACCGAGTCCAGTGGTTGCCTTCCCCAAAAGGTTTCATTTAGTATCACACAAAAGTTGCAGTATGTTTTTCAGATTTCCATCTAGGAGTCATTTGTATGTACAGCACTTTAAGACCACGCTGAACAATATAATGATGATGTTTCTCGTTCCAAATCACAAAATTCCAAACAGATCCTGAATACACACCTGGTAATACAGCACAACTTATCAAGAAGAAAACATGTCACATTTAGTTTCATTCTAAAACCTCCAAATCAGTTTTTCCAATACTCCTCAACAAGGTTGATGAGCAGTATCTAAGAACACATCAGAGGGTTATGACCTACAAAACTACATTGCCATCAAAGCCCTCTTGAGACACATCCTAACAGCAGGAAACATAGTCCCCACACTCAAAATGACCATGCTTTCTAGTCCCAACTCAAACACTGCCAAAAACAACTCCTTTTCCCCACATATCCTCTCTATGAATAAGTGCTCTCATCCCCAACTTCAACCTCTTCTCTATGAGAGTGGCTTTGGCTCACTGCTGCAGCATTTCTCCAACACTAGTGCACTTAAAGCTCCTTTCTCAGCTTTACTGCCTCCCTAAACAGACTTACCTAAACATAGTGACAGATTAAATACAAATCCATTGTCTTCTCCACAGATTGCAGCATATTCAATATCACAATCCAGTTACTATAAAAACATCACAAGTGTTCAGTGCTACATCTCTTACATCAAATTAACAGTATGTTAGAAATAGTAATAAAAATCAAAACTCATCAGGGTGTCCAGAGAGGCTGTGGCTACCCCATTCCTAGAAGTGCTCAAGGCCAGGTTGATTGGAGCAACCTGGGCTAGTGGAAGGTGTCTCTGCCCATGGCCAGGGGCTTGAATGAGATGATCTTTAAGGTTCCTTCCAACCTAAAACATTCTATGATTTTATGTAAAAATCATCCACAGATAATGGAAATAAGAAGTTATATCAATTTCTTTAAACATCCTCACAGAAGAGTTTTATTTTCTGTTGTTTATGCAAGTCAGGGGAAAAATTATTATTTAATAAACTACTACAATAACACTTGACAGAGCAAAAAGCTAACCACTTCTTCATAGCAGCCTGTCACAAGTGGGGTCCCCTAAGATCAATACTGGGCCTGACATTGCTCACTTTCTTCACTAATGATCTGGATGATGGGACTGAAAGCATCCGCAACAAGTCTGCCAATGACACCAAACTGGGTAGTGAGGTGGACACGTCAGGAAGGCCAGACATCTTACAGAGGCACCTGGAGAGGCTGCAAGAGTGGGCAAGCAAGAGTTGTATGGAGTTTAACAAAGACAAGTGCAAAGTCCTGCACCTGGGATGACAAAACTCAAGAGCCCAGTACAAGCTAGGATCTGTGTGGCTGGGGAGCAGCCTTGCTGAAAGGGAGCAGAGGATCTTGGCTGGCAACAAGTTCTACAGGACTCAGCAAAGCACCACAGCAACAACAGCTCACTCTGAGCTGTATCTGTAGGGGTATCACTGGCACAGACAGAGACGTGATCATCCCACTCCACTCAGCACCTGTCCAGCTGTGCCTGCAGCACTATGTCCAGGGCTGGCCCCCACAAGCCCAGAAAGATGGGGACAGAACACAGAGGGTCCAAAGGACAGCCACAAAGATGACCAAGGAGCTGAAGAACCCACACTGCAAAGAAAGGCTGAAGGAGTTAAGTCTTTTCTCCCTGTAGAAGAGATGTCTGAGGGATCTCATCACACTGTTCCAGTACTTTAAGGGTGCTTGGAAAGAAAGTTCTCACTTCACAAGGGGGAAGCCACGTAGAAGGGACAAGAGGCAGAATTCCCATCACTGGAGATTTTCAAGATGCATCTGAACTAAATAATCTCATCTAGGCTCCCCATCCTGCACAAGGCTGAACCAGGTGATATTTCAAGGTCCTTCCAATCAGGGCTGTTCTAAGATTCCAAGAGAGAAGAAAAGACATCGCTACCATTTAAGCCTCAGGTTATTCAGGTAACTTCCCATTACTATTTTTTTTGCCCATTAAGATCGGATTGCCGCTTACTTCAGCCTTCCTTCTCTCAAAAGCTTATCATCACCCCCTCATCCTTTTTCCATACCTTGTCCTCTTCTCACATTTTTACTTCCATACAGTCGTCTTCCACTTCCTAAACTTCAAAACAAGCCATGCCAACTGATGTGACATCTATGATTCTATCATTCACTCTGCCTACAAGTTACCACAAGAATCAGCAGCTTACTGCATAAGCAGCAAATATAGCATACAGGCAGGTTTCTAATAAAACGGTATCAAGCTTAGCACCGGTCTCCCAGTATTTGTGTGTGGGAGGTTCCTAATTCTTGGCTAACACTACAGCAAGTTATAACCAGGAAACTAACTTCCTGGTTCCAGAAAAACAGGCTGTCGGTCTGCTGTTCAAATTTTTACTGCTCTATGACTGAAGTGTTGAAATGGAAGAAGACTGACTCTTTAGGGGAACATGGGACAGGAAGACAGGGAACTTTAACTTCTCATTTAAAGAAAGGCTGAAAGCTGGGACTGAGCCTAGAGAAGGCCGAGGAGCTGGGGGGGATGTCATCAGTGCATACCAATGTATACAGAGGATGTGAAGAAGACCGACCCTGGGTCTTTCCAAAAGTGTGAGCACAGAAACACAGCAAGTGAAATACCAAGCGGATTGGTGCCACTAAAGTGGCAAAACGCATGAACTCAGGCAGCTGCCACTCCAAACTCAGCTCCTGGTTGCTTTCCGCCACTCGCAGTACCGCAGCACCCTCGGCTCGGCCCAGGGCGACGCCGTCCGCCGTCCGCCTGCCGCCTCCGCCGCCGCTGCCGGGCCTTCGGGCGGGAGGAGCGCACCAACCTGCGCCAGACCAGCCCGCCCCGGCACCCAGCCTAGGGGAGGGGGAGAGGCGGCCGGGCGATCCGCGGGCCGGGCCGGGCACCCCACCTGCGCCAGCAGCGCCTCGCGCTGCTGCTGCCGCCGCTCCCGTTGCGCCGCCAAGCTCCGCTCGCTCTGCCACCCGGACGCCATCGCCGGCCCCACCGGAAACCAGCCGCCGCTCGGCAGCCCTTGCGACAGCCCCGCCGTACGGCGCGGCCGGGGGACCGTCGTAAACGGCGTCCCAAGCAACGGCGCGAGAGGCGGCCGGGCCGGGCCGGGCCCCGGGGCTCCCTGCAGCGGGGCGGGACGGAACTCCCGGGCTCGCCCGCGCCGAGGCGGCAGAGCCCCGCTCCCTCCGGCCCTCAGTCGCTCCGCTGCCGCCAGCGCCCGGCCACTCGGTGCTCGGTGCGGCGACACGTTGCCCAGGCTGTGCGCGAGAGCCCGCTTGCGGCAGCGTTCCGCGGGGCACGGCGCGCACCGGGCCGCGGCACGGGCAGCTCGGCGGGCCCCTGTGCCCTTGGCTGTCGGTGTAACCACATGAGAGGTCACGGGAGGCACAGTAAGACAGTGCGCACTAGGTCCTGATGCACTGGGGCTTTGTAGTTAGAACTAACCCTACGGTGGTACTGATGAAAATAAGCGCAGATGGCGCAGGGCAGACACACCGTCCTCAGCAAGGGTGTCCTGGACTGCTAATGAACTTCTCTCTCTGCCTCAGAAGAGAAACCATTATCAGCAGGTTAGGGGGGTGGGTCCAGTCTCTATGTGCCTGAGGTGGTAGGGTCTGTGCTCTTACCATCAGCAGCAGCTCGATGGGGTGGGCCTGCCTGCTCTATATGTAGGGCTCGTTAACCACTGTACTCTTAGAGAAGGATTAAGGAAGGAACTCCCAGCCCTGCCAAGTGCCAGAGGACAGATGATCGTTTACTCAACATCCAGACCAGGCGGAGGACACACGCAATAGAATACCAATACAGCGCGGGATGCTCTGTGGGAGTGGGGTGTGTTGGCTTTGTGGAGCTGCCCCCCTACACCCCGCCCTGCACGGACATGAAACACCGCAATATCGACGCTGTGTGCAGACTGACTCACTGCACGCCGGGCGCGAGTCCGCCTTTCAGGCAGCAACGGAACCACAAAGCCGTGTGACGGGGACGGCGGGGTCCGGGCTCGCTCCTGCCGCCGGGCCGGCATCCCGCCCCGCAGCCCAGCCCGTGAGGCTACACCCGCGCCTCTCGGCGCCCGAAGCTCCGCGTCGCCACGGTCCCGCTGCAGGCGGCCGCCCGCCGCTCTCGGCCCTTTTTGAAGCCGGTTCGGTGCGCTCACGCTAGCCCGCGGCATCCCTCACGGCAGGGTGCTGCAGCTGCGGAGGCTGAATGGGAGGAGAAAACCCAAAAAACATGCACACGTGAACACTTTACAAGTTGCAGCTGATCCAACAACAGTTGATGAGGCTGCTGTGTCTCAGGTGAAGCAAATGTTTATCAGAGACATAACTTTGGGATAAGATCAGAGTGTAATAAATATGTCTGCTACCAAATGTGCTCACAGTTGTCAAGTAATGACAGTATTTAGGTAAAGGTCTGAGCAAAGTGCTTAGGTCATTTGTTAGCTACTTGCATTGGGACAGTGGGAACTCTAATCATCATCTCCATGGTGGTATTAAATGCATAAACTGCATTCACATCTTTGTTCAATTTATGCTGTGACAGTTAACAACATATGAAGAAAAACCCATTGTAGGTCACCACTAGGTAGAGAGTGATAATTGATAGAGCTCCATAGGTACTGTTTGGAAAAGAAACACATAAACCCCCTTTGGGAAGCCATTTCCAAAGCAAATGGATACAAAAGATGTTCCAGAAGGATCAACTAATGGTATGCTCTGTCCTTAGCTGTATGCAGCAAAGCACACACTGGCTGTAAGAGCAAAAAACGTGTGTTTGGCCCAGTAAGGAAAGCCTCTTTTTGGAGCATGAGGTGCTATTCTTACCAAAAAACTGGTTCCTTTCCATCCCCATGTTGTTACTTTCTCCAGGCATCGAGCAGAGCATCTCGGGTGCTTCCTAATTTGCTCAGCACACAGCCAGGCATCCTGGCTTAATAGATTTGTGTTAAATCTGAACTGCAATGGAGAGTCCATGAGCTGACCCAACGAGTTGTGACTCAACCAGTTCAGGAAGCATTTGGAAGAGCTCCATGAGAACAGAAAGCCTGGCAGCCATGGCCAGTTTTTTCTTCCAGCACAGGAGTGGGGACAGGGAATGTGCACTCTACAGCAGGAAGTTACAGACAAGAGAATTCAAAGCAGAATGTGAGCTTTTGCAGTGTTTGATGGTGTTCTTGGTACTTGTAACCCTCCACATCGTTAATAAGGCAGAACTGTACATTTTCATTTAAAAGCACATTTCCAGTGCTCGTTTTTTTAAGAGAGAAATCATGATGCCAATACACTTCAGAATTGTAAAAACTGAAGAATAATAAACCCTGGAAAGCTATTTTATAAATATGATCATCTGCCACTGGGATTTTTGAGAGCTGGCTTCAATTTCTAAGTCAGCAGTTAGAGAAATGATGATATAATTTATTTGTATTTCCTCAACTAAGAAAAGGATTTTCTCAGAGGAAGCAAGCAAACCCAAACATTTAGTCTTCTTTTAAGACAGTAATCTATGTCCAAGAGCTCCTCATGTGCTCAGAAATCTCCAGTGAGCCTAGAGAGCAAGGTGGTACACCACTCTTGATGGTCAGCTGGGCATCTCTTTTCAGTCATCTCCTTCTCACTGCCACAACCAAACACACTAATAAAACAATAATGCTTTGGAGATACTGACCTCTGCTGAACTGCTCCAGGGAGGCACTGACCTTGCAGAGTGGACTGTTATTTCCCAGTTAATGGCACATTTTATGCTTTCTCTGAAAGAAGCTGGTGATTCTCCAACTGACCTGTATTATAAACCTCCATGCTGCTAACCTTCACCGCTTGCCTTCAATGCTCTGTTTGATACTTTATTTTTACATGAAAAGGGTTGGAAAACAATCCTCTCCTCTCAGTGTGATCCTGTGCAGTTTTCTTTAAGTGAAAGGCAATGTTTCACTGGGGAAAAGGAATTCTTTACTAAGATAATATGAAACTTCTTTCCTGCAGTGCTGCTGGAAGAGTTTCTTACCTCAAGTTTAGCAACACATTCTGAAGTCTCTGTACTGAAGCATCACAATATCCAGGAGAATGCTGGGGGCAGGACAGAGAGAGGGTACACCTAAGTCAAAGTGTACTTAGTTTCGGTTAATTCTTACTCTGTTTATTTTAAAAACCACCTGCTTTTCAGTTGCCATTGGTACTGCTAAGTAGTTATTGACATTCAGTTCTCAGGGATTACTTAGACTAGGATGGGAATTTTCAATGACTTATCCAAGAAATAAAAATGTCAATCCTTAGAGAAATTGAAGGGGGGGGGGGAACCCAAATAATGACACAATTATGGAGAAAAATATATTTCTTTCAAAGAAATTTCATTATGTTTCCTCAGGAGAAAATTAAAGCAACTCTGTCTAATCTCAGTGCCATAAAATGATAGAACATCTTGCCCAAAAATCAATGCAGTAGCAATGCCTGGGTTATTAGTTTCCCATGCTTGAATTGTGCAGTGAGCACCTGAATTGAAAAGCCAGACAACTTTCTACTGTCCATCAAAAGGAGAGCTCCTAGCAGTAACAAAAGGGCTGCTGTGACACTGAGGATCCTGGCAGCCTGCCTCCGAAAGAGAGCTCAGCTTGCAATGAAAACAAAGGAGGAGGCTGTGGTGGATCGAAGACTGATTCACCTGTTGTTCCATATTCAATAGCAAATCCTGTGTTGTCTGCCCCTGAACCGACAGTGATTTCCTTAATTTGCTCAGCTGCTCTGAAAACAAGTCATCTCTTCAGCTGTAGTTGGACAGACCAGGGGATGGGGTTCAGAAGCATCCATTTTTCCTCTCCCCACCCCAGCTTCACAATGGTAATAAAGAGAATCAGTCACCTGGGAAACTCTGTAGTGACAACTACTACTTATAAATGTTTTGTGAGGATTCTATTATACATGTGAAATGATAACTCAGTTAATTTCTTTTGGGGATTTTACATGCTTCTATTTCTTTTCCTCTGAGAGGCTGAAAGCAAAGACTTTTATCAGAGGGGAAGCTTGCAGCAGTGATAACACCCATCCTGACCTGGATTTGCCAAGTCTGGCAACACACTTTTTTTAGAAGTCATTTCTTAAAGAGAAATGGGTGAGTCTTTCTGATGCTTGCTAACATGGAGAGGGCCAGATGTCAAGGAGCTTCAGATCAGCTATTTTCAAAGTGAGATATAAATCCTGACTCAGATCACCTGGCTGGGGCAGGAAGTAAAACCCCAGGCCTTTAGTTTATCTGTCCATCAAGCCCAACCACTAGCCTCACGCTGCCAGGACCACTCCCTCAGCACCTCATCTACACAGCTTTTAAAAATCTCTAGGGCTGGTGACTCCACCACCTCCCTGGGCAGCCTATTCCAATGCTTAATAACCCTCTCGGTGAACAAATTTTTCCTGTTGTCCAAACTAAACCTCCCTGGCACAACATGAGCTCATTTTCTCTTGTCCTATCATTCATTGCTGGAGAAAAGAGACCAACCCCCACCTTGTTACAACCTTATTTCAGGTAGTTGTAGAGAGTGATCATGTCTCCTCTCAGCTTCCTCTTCTCGAGGCTAAACATGCCCAGCTCCCTCAGACAGTCCTCACTAGACTTTTTCTCCAGACCCTTCACCAGTTTCATCTCTGGAGACGCTCCAGCATTTCAAAGTCCTTCTCGTAGTGAGGGGCCCAAAACTGAACACAGTATTCAAGGTGCAGCCTCACAAGTGCCGAGTACAGGAGGAGAGAGTCCCACAGACAATTCTACCAGCCTATTAGTTACAAGAGCAGCAGTACCTTAAGCTGATATTGCAGAGACTCTGTACAGAGAAGACCCAGCTTTTGGTTGCTCCAAAGACCTTTGGGCTGTGTTTGCTCTTTTCTCCTGCACTGCTGTCCAATGCACACTCCCATGGGCAGCAAACTCAAAGAAGCTGCTGCAGCACTCCCACCCAGACTCCGTATGTGCAGTATCTTGTAGGAGAGTCTCCTCCTTTCATTGCAATAGAGAATCAAAAAAACCCATGGGGAGGGGAGCATGTCTTTCTTGGACAAAATGGTGAGCACTCACAGAAAAAAAAAAATGTTGAGACGAGTCAGGTTTTGCTCCATGGAAAGGGCTCTAAAGCACTCCAGCACTGCAGTGATAATTGTGAAGAGAATTTGACTGCCACAGAGAGCATCCGTAATTGTCTCTTTTGGCAGCAACTTGAACAATTTACTTCTCTCCAATTTTCACCCCACAATTCCTGAAATTGCTTTTCATTTCTCTTTATTTTATAGTACTGCATTAAGAGGGGAGGGTAATTTCATATCCAATGCTTGTCTCAGCCCTTGACCCAGAAATAGCTGTAAATACTGAGTAATGTGCCTGTCTTTGTCACTGTTCTTGACAGCAAGCCCTCTGAGGAATATAACACTACCAGCTTGCCTTGCTGCTCACCTCATTTTCAAGCACAATTGCCCCTCCAGGCCCTTGTTACTGCAAACACACCAGCAACTCCAAGCAAGCACATCTTCAAGCATATGTCATGGTGTTGGATTCCACCGAGTTGGTAAAGAAACCATACAGTGAGAGTGTATGCTTTGGCCTGTCCTGGGAGTTTCAGAGTAAGACCAAACATAGCATCTTACATAGTCAAAGTCCACCTGATATTTCTCCATGATGTGGTTTCAAGCTCTCCCCCTGTCTGTCAGAAGCATCTGAGGGAGCTGCTGATGAAAAGACACGCACAATCCTGCAAGGTATCCTGACTGGAAGATGGATTCAGAAAGAGATCGGTCACACAAGAATAAGAAGGCCTTTATGTCTTATAATGCCAAGCATCTAATAGACAGCATAAATGGGTGATAACTGAATTCTGCCCTTGTATTTTCTCCTGCCTGTTCACCAAGAGACCTGGCATGTCAGCCTGGCCAAAGGGATTGACTCAATGGAGAGGATTCTTTGGGAAGAGCAGAGGTGAGGCACAAGCTCTGGCCATCCTAACAACACTCCTACTTGGGATCCTAGTGTGATAAATGTAACTATGGCCTGCAAGCTGGCTCCATTCCCTTCAGGTTTTGTAACAGAAATGAGGGAGAACAGCAACAGTGCCATCGATTGCATAATTATGTTTACTTAATCTGCAAGGTGTCAACAGAGACAGATTAATTGCAGTAATTCCTCTAACTCAAGGCATACAGGTGAGATAAATCTTCATAATCAGCATTGCTCCATTGAAAGGAATCAGTACAAATGTGTTTCACTGCGGATCACCTTTTAATTTACACCCTTGCCATGTGCAGCCTGAGACTCAAGAAAAGTGCAAGATAAACAAACATGCTTTTCTTAGTGTATTCTTAATAATGCGGCCTCTGAAGGAAAGGTGAGAGATCTTTTCTGGTTAAAACAAAAAACAAAGCTCAAGCTCGTGTTGAAAAAATGTGCCTCTATACAGTGACACAAGAACCATTTGTGCAGGGGAAGGTTCAGCTTCAATGAACAGCGTGGTAAATCACTGCTTTCGCTGAAGGTGTTTGCAGTGCAGAATAAAGTGATATGGACTAGAGATATCTTAGTGTGCACTTCAGTTTCTTTTTGTTTAATTTTAATTGATTCTCTTAGAAATTTTGTTTCTTTGTCTGAGGCTTAAGTTAATCTAGCTAAGAAGACCATGTTACTTTGTGAGGAAGCAGGAGAGAAGTATTGTAACATTTTTCCTCTGGTCTGTCTAACTGTGAAACTCAGTTGAGCCCAGCAGCAGGATTCCCGCATCTCTCTCTTGTCTTGGGTGCCATCAGGAATGCCAGCTGCACTCAGCCATATGGGAACCTCACACAGAGACCAGTCTTCATCTGGTCTCCACCATGGAGGCTGTAAGAGGCATTGCCTTTAGGCCCACATGCAGTGTTACAAGCTGCAGGTGACAGCCCTGCCTTGCCAGTGCCAGAGAAGATCTCAAACCAAACCACCTACCAGAACCAGATGCCTTCTAATGGTCTCTCTGAGGCTTTCTCTGCAAATCCCAGCTCACAAAAGCCGGAGTAGAGTCTAATTAATTTCTCATTAATTAAAAAAAGAGATTAGACTGGTTGGAGGAATCGAAAAAAACTCTTATGCTCTGAATATGGGTTCTAGTTGCCAGTGTCTTTGTAGTAATTTAACTTGAAGGCAATTTGATAGCAAACAATCTGAAGGGTGATGGGGAATGAAACAGTTGGACCAGATGAAATATATCCTCTCATTCTGATGTCATGGTGAAAGGCAGTGATGAGCTCTAAATTAAACATCCTCTGGTCATTCCTCAAAATACGGGATGCAGAGTGAGGAAAGTGAGATGTGAAGTGAGTACATGCAGCAGAAATCTGTTGAAATGAGAGAGAAAATGAGTAGTAATAAAAATACGAGATAGGAAGCATTCCTGAAAGAAATCATGCTCTCTTGAAGGGCATAACCCTTCGAGAAATGCTAGAAACTACTAGAAAGTCATGTGAGAAACTGCTAGAGAATGGTTCTTATGGTAAATTAAAAAAACCCCATCAGGATAGTTACCAGATAGGCTATTTACAAAAGGGCTTCATGTCAAAGTTTCTCAGCCTTAGAGTCTGTTTTTCAGGAACCAAATATTGCTCTCAGAAAAAGTAAACTTAAAGCTTAATTGCTCAGTTCTAGGAGTAATTCCTTTAAGCTCAGTGGAAGTCAGGTCTTTGGTCATGCTTGCTCCTCTGTGGACACCTAAACCAGAGGGAGGTTTCAAACTCTCATCCAAAAAGTGAGCAGCATTTGGCTAGTGTTGAGGTTTGTGAATAATCCACTACCCAGAGAAGCACAGATCTGGTGACAAAGACAGCCTCTTCTCAGAGGCTCGAGGGTTCACACCTCACATAATTCCTTCACATGGAGCCTTCTCCAGGATGGCCAATATCCTTTGAAAAGCCAGTGCTTTGTCAAATAAAGAGATAATAAGAGGAGATGGTTAGAAGTAAAAAAATGCAGATATGCAAAAGATTGCATCATGTCCTGCAGTGAGGAGCAAATAATCTGAGCATTTGAATGGTAAATACAAAGTATTAGGATTTTCAAGGGACTCAGACATGGCATTACTTGTGAGTTAATGGATTATTTCAGTAGTGGTGCTTTAGGAAATCTGATGTGAGCTTACAGGCCATGAGGCCAGAGAGAGGAAACCTGTACATTAATGAATCAGAAAATCATAGAATCTTAAGACTTGGAAGGGACTTTGAAAGATCATCTAGTCCAAATCCCCTGCCAGAGCAGGACCACCTAGAGTAGGTCACACAGGAACTCGTCCAGGTGGGTTTGAAATGTCTCCAAAGAAGGAGACTCCACAACCCATCTGCGCAGCCTGTGCCAGTGCTCCCTCACCCTCACAGTGAAGAAATTCTTGCTTGTGTTTCTCTGGAATCTCTTATGTTCCAGCTTGTACCCATTGCCCCTTGTCCAATCATTGGACATCACTGAGAACAGCCTGGCTCCATCCTCCCGACACCTGCCCTTTACGTATTTGTAAACATGAATGAGATCAGCCCTTAGTCTCCTCTTCTCCAAACCAAAGAGCCTCAGTTCCCTCAGCCTTTCATCATAAGGGAGATGCTTCACTCCCTTTGTCATCTTGGTGGCCCTGTGCCGAACTCTCTCCAGCAGCTCCCTGTCCTTCTGGAACTAAGGGGCCCAGAACTGGACACGATATTCCAGATGCAGTCTCATGAGGGATGGAAGTGAAAAGATGGACAGCACACACAAACAAGGCCTCAGAAAGGGATGCTGTGCACAGAAAACTGAGGTGGAGAGGAAGAAAAAGGGAAAGAAAACCAGCAGATTTGTGTTGCTAGATTTAGGGAGAACAAAATAATGTATCGCGATTATCCACTGTGCAAATCCCTTTTGGAAAATGAGCAGGAGGCAAGGGAAAAGAAAGAATCAAAAATCTCTTAGCTGTTTCTCATCCTTGACATCATTAGCTACAAGAATAAGGCAGAGTGAACAGTTGGGGAACTTTGAAAGTGGAGAACTGAAGGCAAGATTTACCTTCCAGTAGCAGGAGTGCGGGATTCACTGTAATTGTTCTAACAAGAGCTTTAGATATTCTCAGATTGCAACTTGAACAACTGCAGAAGAGAGCTGCAGCATACTGTAAAGGACTCTACATCTCTCAGGTGAATGCTTTAGCAGTTCCTTGGTTGAAAGTTTATGCTTTGAACTCATCCAAGGGTATAAGAAGTCTGACATTAAGGCCTGATGTGTGTTTGAGCAGCTGAATGTGATGAGCAGTGTGCTTCTCCATCTTCTGCTCTGCACAAGGCACCGAAGATGAACTAGCTGAGGAGAAAGGATGGCTCAGCAACAGACTATGAGCTATTTTTAATTGATAATTCATAAATAACGATAATTTCTTGACTCTGTCTAGGCCTTGGAATCACTATTTCAGTTTTTATCGAGATTCTGAACATCACATGAAGAAATTCAAAATCATCTACAAAAATATATGTTTCACACTAATTTGTTCTGCTCTTGTATGCATTGGTTCAGTACTTTTCCTTTTAATTTCAGCAACAATACGAGACAAACACGTAGCTAAGAATAAATGCATCAATGTCATCGATTGTTGTGGTAGGACATTGATTTTCTTTTTTATTTTTTAGATAAAGGGCATTAGTTTCACAATGAAGGTAAGCTTGCCATCACATAAGAGTGAGAATTCAGAGTGCTTCTGCATTGCAAGGAGAAATTTAGTTACTAATGTTGCAATGTACTTATTTGCTTCTGAATTGGCAAATTCCTGCCTTCGCTTTTGTAAAACCAAAGGAAAAACTACTACTGTCATTGGGGTTGCTGTTTTCTAATGACAAAGCACAGCCATAATCTGCTTAAGGGAGAGAGACAAGTTCGTGTCAGAGAGCTGTGCCTGTATCCCCAGTCAACTCTCTACCTAAAGCCTCTTGGGAGTTGATAAAGTCCTGAAATAAAATGCTTAGGCCACCTTATTTACTGGAGGCAAAGGGAAGACGATACAGACAGGACAAGAAATCACACTGGATTGTCTCAACTTTCCTCCTTGTGTTACCCTCAAGCCCTTCAAAGCCACAGCTATAGTTGACAGGGTTAGCCACAGAGCTGTGTCTGCCACATAGCTAAGGGAAGGTTTAATCTGTCATAAGGAAACAAGTCTGGAATGGAGAGTACGATTTGCAGCGGGTTTGCATACTAAGGATAATTAATTTTCCATCTGTGGATGAGACTATGTTGAGATGAGGAGGAGGAACAAGGGCAGAGCCTTATGGAGTCTTTTGGGAGGGAATAAGGGAAGGCTCACTGAAGGACACGCACAAAGAGATTAGTAATGGAGGAAACTCAGGAAGGAAAACCATCACAGGAGCAAGGGAAGGACAACATTTCAAAAGAAGAACAGCAGACATTCTCAAAGGTAAAATGAATGTCAGTTAAGTTGAGCCTTCAAAATCTTGTCTAAGTCTTAATTTTGTAAGTGTCTGACAGGAGATATATTGAGTGTTTTGTACAAAATTAAGTCAGATAAAAAGCACTATCAAATCCCTATTTGTCTCAAACTACTGAGAGTGTTGCTGTTGACTTGACACGTCAGCATCAACGTCAATGTCTTTCAAAAGATAGGTGAGGTGGCTCAGCCTAGAAATCTGTATCTAGCTTGTGGATGAGAGCACCATCAGGCACAGGAAGAAGCTGCTGCATTCAACAAGCATCTCTGTAGCACTAACCTGGTGAGGAGGCGGGTGAGAGAAGGGAAATTATTAGTAGCCACTTGAGATGTCAGGTATGGTCTTTCAGAGCAGTTTGGGCAAAGCCATGCAATTCTTATCCTGCCCCAGGAGGACATGTATTAGTTAATGCAGGGCAAGTTTTTTACATAATAAATAAGGGTCCAAATGCTGCTGTTGTCAGTGTAATCACTGGATATAAAGCACATTAACACACATAGAGGAGGTCTGCAATGATGAATGAAATGTCTTTCCCTCTTTTCTCCCCTATAAATTACAGAAAACTATAGTGACACAGAGAAAGTCACACTGGCAAGAAATCCTTAACTGTAGCAGCAAGAAGAATACACAAAACAAAGCACACTAGAGACAGTAACTATTAATCTTCTTTAGTATTTCTAGACAAGTCTTTACTGCTTTCTCTCTGCAAATGGAAACTCTTTCTGTGATATTTACAGGTAGAACATATTTGGACTGGAGAATAAAGTCATGCACATTCTGGTAAATCTGAAAATCTTTTCATGTACGGAAAATGTTATCACTCCAAATCTCTTATAATGAAGCGTTTGGGATGGCTCCCCATCTACCCAGCACTTCCCATACTGTCAGGGGAATACTTTGTGCAACTCAAAACAGTTGCTCTAAGCAGTGACCACTGCAAGACATTCATTTCTGGCACACAGTTCCCCAGATGTGCTTATTGCCATTCACTTCATAAGGGGCATGCCTGAATTCTGCAGCTGACTTTGCACATTGTTTTCGTAAGTTCTCATCCTGTATGCACACCAGCAGCTTGCTATCACTCAGACTGATTGCAGTTTTTGTAGCCGGTATCTAATGTCTCCAATAGATGTTTACTTCAGTTGTTCCCACTGGGATCATGCCATTTAACTGATCACTATTAGTCTCCATTCTCTGCTCTCATGCTCTATTAATATTAAGTTGTAGTTTCTATTGACCAAGCTCTTCCCTATAACCTTTTCTTACAATCTCTCTGCTTTCCATCTCAGTACCTTAAAGCAACTTCCTGTCATCCTACATAGCCTTATATCTCTTAAGATTTTAACCTTACTTGTATACATGAAGCATGTCTGTATTTGTATTTAGATGGATGAGAAGGTCCAGCACATGGAGAGAGTCAGCTCTGATGCTGATGGAACAACTTATCCTGGGTGCTGTCTCCAGGCATTTAAAGGACAAGAGGGTCATTAGGAGCAGTAAATGATGGCTTTACCAAAGGGAAGTCGGGTCTGACCGACCTGACAGACTTTTATGAAGATGTAACCAGGTGGGTAGATGGTGGTAGTGCAGTGGATGTGGTTTATCTGGATTTCAGTCAAGCATTTGACACTGTCTCCCACAGCATCCTGGCAGCAAAACTGAGGTGTGGGCTGGATGATCAGGCAGTGAGGTGGATTATTAACTGGTTGAAGGGAAGAAGGCAGAGAGTTGTGATCAATGAGGCAGGGTCTAGTTGGAGGCCTGTATCTAGTGGAGTCCCTCAGGGGTCAGTGCTGGGACCAGTACTGTTCAATCTATTCATTAATGAAATTGATGAAGGAACAGAAGACACTGACAGCAAGTTTATTGATGATACTAAACTGGGGGGAATGGCTGACACACCAGAAGGCTGTGCTGCCATTCCACGAGATCTGGACAGGCTGGAGGGTTGGGTGGAGAGAAATCTAATGAAATTCAACAAGAGCAAGTGTAGAGTCTTGCATCTCATCAGTTTGGGTAACAGCAGGAAGGGTCTGGGAAACAAGACACCACAGGGATTCTAATCTCTCCTTTTATATATAAACTGGTTCTGTGCTCAACCATTGTCCTGGTGGCTTTGTTGTTACGCAAAGTAGCACCACTGTGTCTGTTTAAAGGAGGCAGTACCTGATGGCCATCAGATGGCACAGACCAGATCTGGACAAATGGGATGAAACATAAGGAAAGCAATTTTATTCCATCTTTCCTGCAGTGGGACAGGAATACTAGAGTTGCCTCAGGAGCAGAATAAGGAATCAAGTCATAATGGGAGAATCATAGAAAGGTCGGGGTTGGGAAGGACCTTCAAAGATCACCTCCTGGCATGGGTAGGGACATCATTCAGGTTGCTTAAAGTCCCTTATAACCTGACTTTGAGTACAGTTCAGCCTCAGAGCAGGAACAGGGAATGAGAAGGATGTGTCTGTCCAGCACAGCAGGCTGGTTTTGTCTGCACAGTAACATATGTGTTTCTGTAGAGCAGAATACCATGTGAACTGTTCCTGCTGAAGGACATTTCAGAGGACTTTGCCCTAAATTCTGAAAACGTGCTATAACAGTGAAAGGGTCTGTTGCCAAGAAAAAGGATTGTGTCTTCCCTTCTGCTTCTTAATAATTCAATCTAATATGGGGGTCAAGAAACCTTTGCAAAGTCTGTAGCTCTATTATCTGAACTACCACGTGCCCTTGCAGAAAGACAAACTGTTAAGGCCAGGCTCTTAAGCAGCCACCTCCCCAGACACAGCACAACCCCAGTGGCCCATGGCAAATGGCCACAATTCCTAAGGAGCCATCAGAGGGCTAAAGTCAGACGGTGTCTTGATGCAGCACCTGGGAGACACATTTGTCTAACACTTGCCATATGGCACATCTCTCTCCCAGTGGGATTTATGGTCATTTCCCCCCTCCTAGGGTTCATTCAGGCAGAAGGGATCTGGCAGCTCACTGTGGAGGGCAGTCTCAGGCAGAAGGCAGAGCTAGGCTTGGTTTCAGAGCCCCTCCTGCATGACTTGGCATGAGAATGAGTGTGACGGGGATCCTGCGCCTCCTGGGAGCTGCTCCCCCTCGTGCTCATTCCAGCCACGCCAATGCAGCTGCTTCCTGGCCTGTGGATTTTAGGGCACTGCCTTGCTCACAGCTCCAACCACAAACTAGACAAATTAGTCTTCTCAGCCTAGAAGGGACTCAGAGACACAGAGGTACAATCTGGTGGAACTTGAGGTGACCCTAAGTACTTAGACAAAGTACTGGATAAAATTCCCTGCAACAAGGGCCATCATGGGTATTTACAGCCATAGGAATTTAGAAAGAAAGAGGTAAAAGCAGAAGTTGCTGGCTTTAACCTTGTGAATTAATTTTGGAGAAAGGTACATTTAGCAATATTAGAAGTGGCCAAAAGTCTAGAAATCTTTTCACACAGGAAAAAGCACAAAGATCAAGGGCAGGGTGAAATTGCAGTAAGCTGTACTGCTTCACATGGTACATGCCACCCACACCCACCCATTCCAGAGGCTTGGGATGCAAAAGCAGGGGACAATATGGGGAGAGAAGCAGACAGAGAAAGTGTTGTCTCTTCCCCCTCACTGCTCTATGATATTTCTGTTTCTCCTCCTTGACTTCAGAACAATCCCGAAGGGACTGTGAGCTCTGGTCCTGTGCTCTTCACCTACCTTCTACCTACACCCTGAAGCTGTGCCCAAGCCTTAGGAGGTGGCCCTTTTCCAAGGCATCCTCATCACAGCTCCATGGGACTAAGTCCCTCCTGTGAAGTGTGGTCCACTTGTTTTCACCATGTGTGATGCTGTAGAAGTACACACCACGAGACAGGAGACCAAGCTCTTGACCCCAAACACTCATCTCCAGCTAGTACACTGTATTTACCGACCCTTGTGTTGAAACCACACCTCTGAGTCGGAGGGGCCACAGACAGATATGCAGGATTGCAAACTCAGCTCTTGAGCTCAATGACCTACAAGTTTGTCACAGAAGAATTTTAAGGGAAGCTGACTTTCCATGATTGAGCTGAGCTGCAGAGAGCTGAGGCCATGGCTGTTTCTGGATAAGAACACCAAAGCAGGTGTCTTCAGCCTCCTTGAAGCTCAGAGATACCTTGAGCTTTTCTGGATCAAATAATGAATCAGTCCATAGCACAGCCAGACGTGAAAGACCTGCCTCTGTTGAGACTAAAGAGATGCACCCTGTCTCAGCAGCCAGGCCTGGTCTGGACCTATCATTCAGGTACAGTATAAATACTGTTGTTTTTGCCCAGGAGACCCTTTATTTCCTTTTATTTCTTGGCAGCAGACTACCCTTCTGTTTGTCAAACCCTCACCAAAGTACTGCCCCTTTGGACAAGTCTGCAACATGAACGAGAAGGATGAATTATCCTGAGCTCTGGACATTGTGTTCCTGTACCTCTCAAACCACTCTGAGTACATAAATTGGGAGAAAAGAACTTGACCTAAACATCTGCATCTCTTGTAAAGATTAATTGCTTCATCTGCTAAGAGCAGTCTAACAGTCTGCTGATTAAAAGCTTCCTAAGTCCTCATCTTGCTTCAACATTTCCTACTAAGCAGCAGCTTTTCCAGTAGCTTGGGATTTTTCTGTATTTGCTTTACATTTTCATGCTTGGTGAACAAGAAATTTACTTAAAATGTGAGTTTAAAGGGTTTTTGTACTGTTTGTTGCACATGGAAATGGTGCTTCCCCCACCACACAACACAAAACTTCACTAAACACATCCATGTTGGAAACAGTTGTGCGTATGAAAATAAAGACTTTGACTAATTCTTCTGGAAAAATAAACACTAAATAGAAAAAAAGCCAGCCAAAGAACAGGAAAGTAGCAAACTTGAGACTTCTGTAGCTCAGTAAAGACCCAAATATTCTCTTAGAATGATCATTTAGAACCTTCACCAGAAATAGGTTCTCAAGTAGATTTTGATGCTTTGATCAAGGGCTGACATATAAATTGATCAAGAATTCCATCATATTACAATTGTTGGAGAAGTTCTGGAAGAGGGAAAACCACTTTTCCCACTGCATTATCTTCTAAGCTCACTCCATAGCGCCTTGAGGAGCAGTACAAGTGCCCATCTTCTGCTTGCTGTGCTGAGGCTGAGCAAACTCTCTGAAGAAAAGCTTTTTAAGGCTCTCAGTCAGCAAAGTAACACAGTCAAGGTGTCATCCCTTGCCATCTACTATCCTAGGCCTCTTCCTGCTATGCTTAAGTTGAGGACTTCCAGGGAAATTCAGCCTCTGTGAGGTCTGAGCAAGTTTTATCCCTGGCATCGCTGCACCAGTACATCAGTCTGAAGGATATCTATGAAGTTAACAGAAGCCTTCAGAGCTTTGCAAGTTGCACTTTTTGTCTGCTCCTGAGACAACAAATCACATCATGTGTATTCAGCTTCCAGCCCACAGCTGCTCTGAAGCACTTTTGTCTAGGCAGGACAGTGCAAACACATCAGCAGACAGGTCTGCCCAGTGCTGGGCAGGAGGGCTGGGAACAAGAACAGTGCCCCACAAAACAGTCAGCCACCTCTGGTCACACCACAAGACCTTTGCCAGCACCTGCCCAGAGCTAAACCATACTTATGGGTGATATTTGGGCCAAGGCAGAAATTCCTACCTCCCTGCCCCTGGGTGCAGAGGCACTCTGAAGCTGTCTGGGATGGGGGCAGGACTGCTGCAGGAGAGACACTGGCAGCACAGGTGTGGTAGTTTGAGCCTGGCTGGATGCCAGGTGCCCACCACACCGCTTTACCCCCCACCTCCTCAGCAAGCCAGGGAAGCGGAGAAAATAAGATGGGAATCTCGTGGGTTGAGATAAAAGCAGTTTAATAAATAAGCAGCAAAGCCGCGCGCGCGGGAAGCAAAGCAGAAGCAGATAAGCTGTTACTCTCTACTTCCCATCAGCAGCGATGTCCGGCCACCTCCCGAGAAGCAGGGCTGCAGTACGCGTAGCGGTTGCTTTGGGAAGGCCAGAAATGAATCTCGCCTCCCCTTCCTGCTCCTCTCCCCTAGTTTATATTACTGAGCTGACGTCATATGGTATGGAATATCTCCTTGGTCAGCCTGGGTCAGCTGTCCTGGCCATAGTCCCTCCCAAGATCATGCCCACTCACAGCTATTGGTGAAGGTGGGGGAAGGAATGCTGGAGGGACAGCCCTGATGTTGTGCAAGCGGTAGTCATAATATTGATATCAACAGTAAGCACAGCACTGCAGGAGCTGCTGTGGAAAATCACTACCATCCCAGACCCACTACAACAGGTCATACCCACAGGGAGCTCTGCTTTCCCTTTATCTTCTAGACTGCAAATGAATAACCATTTAAACCCATTTATAATTTAAGTAAGACCAAAAAAGGAAGATAATCATTATGAAAACCACTGCACTGTGGAACCTATAACATTCAAATCCAACTGTTGCCACTAAAGAGTTCCAGCTCATTACATTTCCAGCAGGTAGAACTGGGGGGCAAGGGAATACTGCAGTGGGCAGCAACAGGAACACGTAGCTCTGTTGCAACGAGCTCCTCAATAAGCTCTGCAGTACATTGTGTTAACACCATCCTCCCTTGTCACTTTCTCCTTTGCCACTTGATTCCTCTCTGAGCATCTGCAGAGACTGCTTGGCTTTAATGAAAGAAATAATTCATAAGGTTTCCAGGCCTCGGAGGATGATACCAGAATTCTTTCAACTCTTCCCCTGTCTTTGAAAAGCTGAGGTGCTCCTGTGGCTCAGGGTGCTGGGGAATGCTGGAACCCCCTTGGTAAGGAGTTACATGCGCACCTTGTGTTCAACCACAGCCCAGCACTGCCTACACCCGCGTTCCCCAGGCCCAAACCTCCTTCCAGAACCCAGGCTGCCTGGGACAGGGAGACTGACACTTCCTGCTCTGGGTCAGGTGAAACAGATGGGAAATGCCACAACCTGGATCAAAGTAGCTGGCTGAAAGGAATACCTCACAACAGGAACAGCGATGGCATTTGAAGGCTGATAACAAAGTGACTCTTCTCTCAGACATCCCAGGTGCTTCGCTGTAGAACTGGTGAAAGAGGGAATCTGACCTCTTAATTTATGCAGCAGTCAAGAGCTGATGTTGATCAGCCTTAGCAGTCAGAAATGCTTAACGCCACACCAGACATCACCAGGGAAAGGGAAGGAAGCAGCAGAGCTCTGGGAGAGCCATGGGGCCCAAGAAAAACAGACCAGTGGGTTACATTAAGTCCACATTCAAACTTTTCAGGGTCTGTATCTACTCAATGCACTCGAGCCCTAGGTTAGAGCGGCACTTCATCCCATGCCCAGCTTAGAGTCATCAGTCAATTCGGAGGCAGCACCTCTGAGCTCTCCTCAGTCAGAACCAGAGTACAGTGAGTAATTGAGCTCTGCTGCAGACCTGAACCCCTCTTTTGTTGCACAAGGTCAGGATACAGCCACACCTTGAACTGTTTCAAGCAGTGCCTGTGTTTCTTGCCAGCATACTGTTTATCCTCACAGAAAAAGCACCCATGTGCAAATGTGACAGCTGCTGTTCCTCAGCATGAGCCCAGGCACTGACACACACAGCCATGCAGACAAAGAGCCTCACAGAGGCAGTCCTCTGACTTTCCCCTGCCCAAAAGCAACACACAGCAATCAAACAGCAGGTAGTACAGTGCAGGGAGTCAGCCACTGAGAGCCCATCCCTGCCCTCTGTCACCAGTGACACAGGGATGCCAAGGTGGCTGTGTGCCAGGGAGCCCTCCAGGCCAGCTCCAGCCTTACAGCCCCCCTGGGTACCCAGACAGGGCAGCCCACTGCTGAGGCAGCTCAAGGGCATTCTGCAAACAGTCCTCAGTGAGAAATGCAGCTTTCTGGGAAGTGCCCTATAGGGGAGACAGCACACTGGGCACCCCTGAAAAACAATGCAGCCTCTATAACTGGTAGGCAAGTTTCTCAGCAGCCAAGTAAAATAACAACACAAGTCTCACAGCTGATTTGCTTCATTACGTTTTCTTAGCTTGAAGATATATTACTCAGAGCTGGCATTTATTCCTGACAAGTATCAGCATAGCATCCTCCTGTATGCCTTCCCAGAGCCACCCTCTGTCAGCTGTGAGCAGAAGCAACAACAAGCAAGTTCCCCTCTAGCCAAAGGAAGAGAAGGAAAATAGGAAACAGCACAAACAATGATGTAAGAGGCAAACAGGAGACGAAGGAGGAGCAAAAAGCAGAGCCAGAGAGCAGGTGCCAGCCCCACTGATTATCAGGCACATGCAATCACTGCCTGCAGACTACACTGCAGTGTATGGGAACCTCCACACTGCAAGAGCCATGATTAGCCCCTCTCGCTGTGACAGTGTGGGGCAGATCAACTCTGGACAAGGGTAGGGAGAATGTCATCTGGAGGTGGGAAATGAACACTTTGCTATGCTGTAAATGCTTTAGGATTAGAGAGGTAGCCTGGTCCTGCAATGAAGTCTGGGAATGGATCCCATTTCCATCTCTGCTTATGGCTTCAGCTAGTTTACGTCACCCTTTGGACTCATTTTCTGCTTCCCATCTTGGACTTTCATGCTTAAATTAAGCCTTAGAGTGACAACTGCCTTACCCCGTGTGCCTGCACACCCAGAGCACTCTTCAGTGAGTTGCTGAACAGAAACAGCACAATCATCAGCCAGTGTTAGTTCTTCACTTTACAGCAACATGTCTCCCCTGAGAGGGGGGACTGCTCACATCAGTAGGTCTGGATCAGCAATGCCCAGATCAGCAATACCCAGATCAGCAATACCCAGCAGCCTGGCACATGAATTCAAGGAAAAAGGAAGGCTCCTCCTCCATAAACTCAAGCGAAGCCAAATCTCACACCTCGGGGAAGTTAACAGTTCCCAGGCATGTGGTATTTACTGAACGTGTGAAAACCAGCTCCTGAATATGCCCAAGAAAACTCACCCTGCCATGGACATGCTGCCATGGGGTCCAGAGAAAAGAAATCAGAAATCAGCTAGGACAGGGCTGCTGCTACGTGGACAACACATGGAGCTGAGGAATGAGACCATCTTCCTCAAGGGCTCTTTGGAAGCAGGCAGCAAGCAAGGCACAGGCCAGGTCAACCTTGCTGGCAGCGAGCTCCTCTCTTACCACTGTCATTCCCCTCAGATTTTTTCCATTATATGACGGGGGGAAAATGGCAGAGCCTCTGAGAAACAGCAACTGGGGCACAGCAGTCTTTAAGTCTGAGGGCAGCAAAGGCAGGCCAATGGCACACAGCTGTCCTCCAAGTCCCCACACGACTCAGGATGGGCACATGGGATGCCACTAGTTGCAATAGCAGTGACCTGCCCATTCCACAGACACCTACAGGTGATGGGCCACCAAGCACAGCAGCGAAGGCACAGCTTGGCAGCGCAAGAATAGAGGCACAAATAGTCACTCACACTGCAAAAATCAGTCCCTTACACTTTAGTTCTGGAAATGCACTGCAGGTGGCCCACTCCTTTGACAGAAAAAGAGCTGTGTAAAGCAAATTGTGCTAACCATTGCAGGCAGCAGCAGCCATGGCTGCTAACAGTCAGCCAGCCCAGCAGCAGCTCTCCAACACTCCTCGTCTTTGTTTTTCTGTTCCATAAAACCTGTTCCACTGCCAGTATTTAGGGGTTGAAATGTTAAATCTTGTTTCTTTTTCCAAGTGCATCTGAGCTGTCAGCCCACGACAGGAGCCCTGGTGCCACAGGCAGAGCTTGGTGCTGACAGGAAGGGGGCTGGTCAGGGTGTGCCAGTAGGGTGACCTCACACCTCAGAGAGGCTTTCAAACAGCACTAAAGCGAGGAGATGGTGAAAGCTGGGGAGGGACAGCATGAATTGTTGGTGCTTGAGGGCCAACAAAGATAAAAAAGGCAATAGCATCCCCACCGGCTTTCCATTTCCCTTTGAGGAAATCATTATTACAACAAAAAGAGTAAATCCCAAACTGAAAGAGATCTGTGACCCCTGACAGACACAAAAACAGGTAGGACTGAACTCAGGCAACATTTTGACTCCAGATTAACGGTTCCATGTGCTATTCACTCCCTCCTCCCTGACCCACGGTTTTATACAGCAAACAGCTTTACCTTTGTTGCCCAGAGCTCCACTCAGGACACTACAGATACACCAGCACAAACTGATGTAAAAGAAGAGAGAACCAGGCCCTTTGTCATTAAAAGCTCAGCACTGTCCTTGCCGATTTCCATGGCCAGTATTTGCCCACTAAATCCTCTTCACTATAATTCACAAGAGTGAAACAAATGCTGCAGAGGTAGTATCTGAGTTTGGCCATTATTTTGTTAACACATGCACGCAGTGTCAGTTACTGTAATTAACTCAATAAATCTTTATTCTGTTATTTTAAAAGAGGTAAATAGCTGTAGCCTGAATTAGAAATACCCTCACACTGTAAAAAACAAACAAAACAACAGACAGTGGAGGAAACACCGCAGACTACAATTTTTCTAGAACCACACACCAGTTTCCCTGATCATAGTAACTCTTCTGAACCCTCACGCAATCCAGGGATCTGCATGCTGCTTCCAGTTCCCCTTCACAGAAGACATGGTAATAGCGGTGGAAAACAGGGCTGAGTTCTTGTGACTCCTTAGAGTCAGCTAGAAACAACACTGTATCAGCACTTTCCCCTTTCTTCTTAGCGGTACCTTTCAGGTGCCAGGGAACCAGCACATCCTGAGAGTGAAAGGAGGTTCTGTTAGTGTGAACAGGCAGTCTGGTGGCTGTTGCTGGCTTTGCATCGCAGCCTTCATCCTTCAGTTCATTAAGGAGAAGGTCAGAATGTGCTGAGTTTTGGCTGCTGTTATCAGGCATTTGATCACTAAGAGGTCTCTGGGATGTGCCAGTATGGATTTGCTCCTCTTTGTCTTTATTATTATGCTTTTCCTTAAGGTATTTAGACCTCTGGTTTTTGTATTCTTGTTCCATTGCCCAGACATAAATAAGTGCTGTTCCACCAGGTCTTAGGAGCCGGACTAGCTCACGGATAGCAGCCAGTCTCCTTTCCTACAAAGGAAATGCAGAAGTGTGAAGTTAGTGTATAAACAGGAAAATGGAATGGCAGCAATTCCTCCATACTGTCTACCCCAAGGTACAGCCAGAATCAGAGGAATTTTTGCCCACTATTCATTTCATTCATACAGCCCATCACTATGCACACACCAAAATACTGTTCTAAACACAACTCTTGCTGAAACAGTTTCTTCACTGAAAGGGCTGACAAGCATTGGCAGGGCTGCCCAGGGAAGTGGTACAATCCCCATCCTTGAAGATATTTAAAAACTGTGTAGATGTGGTGCTGAGGGACATAGTTTACTGGTGTGCTTAGTAGTATGAGGTTAATGGTTGGACTCGGTTATCTTAAAGGTGTTTCCCAACCAAAACAGCTCTGTGATTCTGTGAGTCTCCATTTCAAAATAGTGCTGTGCTGAGCAGGATTTCTTGGATGATAAGCCCATCTGGAAGTGATAGGTGCCTCTTTATGAAGGTTATTTAGCATCTTAAATCTTCACAGATTCCTATCTACCACACCTGATGAAACACACCCTAAGTTTGCAGCTGAAGGAGTGAGACTCATGGCTTAAACACAGGCCCACTGAGCACTAGAACAAGGATACATCAGCCTTCTGCAAAACTGACTTCCTGCTGTTTTATATTGTGTTTGGAAACCTTTGCTGTGTTTCTAGTATGGACAGACCAGCAGTCCCATCTGCAATTATGACTCCATGGTCTAGAAGTTTGTTACAATTGCACATTCCTGTCAGGAGAAGCTTACACAGCTCAGAGATACAACAGACCAGAGAGTAGTGCCTCTGTCATTGCAGATAGACAACAAAGGCACAGAGAAAAAAAACCCTTGAGATCTGTTCAAGATCTGAGCTGGGAAGTAACATATCTCTTGACTCCCAAAGCAGAGCCCCAGTATCATTAAATGTAAGCAGACAAAAATGAAACACAAACAGCAAGATCAAAGTGGCAGGAGAAGCAAGGGCATCTGACAAGCAGAAGGAGAATGTGGAGAAAAAGTAAAGAAGCAGCAGAGCAGCTTAATTCTGTTCTGCCAACTGCTTATACCAAATGCAGGCTTTCCATTTCTCCCCATTTTGTTCTTCCCTTTTGCTTTCCTGGGCCCAAAGCAGCAGCTTTTTTGTAGCACTATTAGCCCTGCACAGCAGCAGAGAGGAGCAGGGCAAGGGTGCCGTACCGCAGTGGAGAAGTGGTGGATGACAGCAACAGAGATGCAGGCATCACAGGAGCCGCTGCGCAGCGGCACCTGCAGCGCATCGCACACAAAAGCCTCCTGATTCTTTTCTCCACAGATATCCACCAGGTTTCTGCTGCGGTCACAGCCAACCTACAACAGAAAGTGTTTCATTAAGCTTTTTGTAAGGGGATAATTACAAGACTAAGAAATGATTTTCACTTGATGCTTACGGTAAAGTCATCGCAGTCTCCTAGTGAGGAAACACATTCTAGTTTAACAGAAAAACAAGAGCAAGTGTAAGTGGAATATATGCTTCTCAGGAGCAGATATAAAGAAGAAAAACACTGATGCTGAATTAAAACAAAGGTCAGATTGGATGTTAGACAGCTCATTAAAGCACTCTGATTCTGAACCAGCTGAAGGCAAGATCAAGTTTCAGTCTAACTTTTCCTCTAAACTGACTCTTAGAGTATCTTGCAACCAGCAAAACCAGGGGTGACCTAACCTCAGTTTCCTTTCAGTTGCCATTTGTAACCTGACAGCATTTGAAGCAGCCAAACACTGAACTCAAAAAAGCTGAATCTACAAGTGTAAATGACAATCTGGTGACTGTGGTAGTACCACTGAGGTGTGCCACACAGTTTTAACAACCACCCAGGTTCCATCACTTCAGCCTGGGTAAGGAACAGCTCAGTCCTTCTCTCCCTCAGTATGACCATCCACAAAAATTAAAGCACAACATAACTTTCCAAGGTTCTGTACAGTCCAAATGAAGTAACCATTAGAAACCATTTCAGGACATCTCATAAAACGTAAATTTTTTCTCCCCTTTGAATCCTGCCCAATGTCCAGGTAGGAAAAAGCATCTAGAAGAGGGTTTTTACATGCTTGCATAAAAACACTAAGTACAAACTGATCAAGACTCTTCTGAAAGAATACGTAAAACAAGATATGCACCACCCTCATTTCGCACACACTGAACATTAAAACCAAAGCCTCGTATATCAAACTCAGCCTGCAGGAGAATGTGAAATTTATTTATGTTTTCAGTGATCAGCAACAGACAGGCAACAAAGAATAGATTCAGAATCCTACATAATTACTGTTGACAGCGTTTATTGCATTTGACACAGAAAGAATACTAATCCATCCTTGGTGCAAGAAGAATAGCAAACAGCTGGCTCTCATTAATCAACCCAGCAGAGACAGCAGTACTGCTAAAATTAAAATTCTCTGCTGCAGTAATTAATGAAAATATATTTATTTTCCATCATAACTTCTCATTTGATCGGTTCAAATCACTTCAGCTTTCAGCCCACACCATCATAGTTTTCACAAAAATCGTTACTCTGTTCCAGTTGTGTATCTTGAAAGTTTCCAGGTGACAAGCTCTCTGGTCAGGTCCCTGCCTTTTGGTCCACAGTAAATGAAACAGCTGCAAAATGCCAACCTGACAACCCAAGATAATCGTCCACAAAAACAGTACTAAGAATATGTAGATACTGTCCTGCAAATTTGCTCTAAACAAACATGAAAAGATCAATCAGAGCATTGCTTTCTTCCCATTTATTCCTTGGCCTGGTGCTTCAGTAAACACAGAGACTGAGTAAACAGTGTTCTTTATGAATAAAACAAGGAAACGCATGTTTACTTGGAAGTAAACATAAATCCCCATCCTTTCACACTGGAAGCCAACTGAAGTGTCTTTAAATTACTCTCATCATGGGGTAGATTTAGTTGACAACCTGCATGTTAGAGATTCCATGCCTCATTACCAGTGCCTTCAACTACTTTTGCAATTAAGACATTAGCATGCAGTATTTAATAAAACTCCAAGGATCAAATTCACTGCTGGCAGAAGGAGGGAGAATACTGCTTGCAACTTCCACTGACAACAAGCTTTCTCTGGAAGAATTGCTTTTGCCCCTGTGCAACTATAGTAAAAACAGAATAGATAATAGAACTCAATCCTCCCCTCCTAAAATGACCTTGAAAAGGACAGTGCTGTATGTTGATGAAATCCAATGAAGTGAGGATGAGAACAAAGGCACAACTGCCAGAATGTGAAGTTCTCATTTGCATCTAAATTATATCAAATAATTAGGAAGTCAGGCTTACTTGTATTGTCATACTTATTATAATGTGAAGCTACATCCAAAGCAAAGAGATTCTGTTTTGCCATGAAAATGGGCATCTTGAATGCACAGCTGCTCCAAAACAGGTATATTAGGCTAAAAATTTACATGGTTTTAAATGTAAACGTTATGATAGGTACTCTGCATATATGCATAAATGCTGAACACAGGGAGCCACCACAGATATGCCTGATGCTGAAACGAAGCAAATCTAGCCTCCCTTACTAGAATTATCTCTGCATGATATTTTAAAATAATTATAGTCATCGTGTTCCTGCATTTTCTAGCTTACAATAACCATGTACTCCTTAAAAAGCAAAACAAATTAGTTTCAGTTGCTTAGAAAACCCTGAGTTGGCAAAAAGCAGCTAACTTCAGTGGTGCAATGGCAGCTTCCAGCTGGAAACTCAGCCTGCCTGTGATTTTTATGAGTGTAGAAAATATTTACAGCAAGGGGCAGAGACCCCAAGCTCAGCTTTTCCCAATTCTGTTACTGATTTCTACATTCTGAAGTATGCAGAAGCGTCATTTACAGGAAACAGTTCAAAAGAATGTTTATTTTTCTCTAATTAAACATCTAATCAAAACATTTTAAAAATGTATCTCAAAACATAACTGGAATGCTTTACATTTTGACAGTTCATATCTCTAATTTAGATGTTCAGCATGGGACACTGTCCCTGCTGACATCAATTCTAGAAGAGTGAAGAAAGGTAGACAAATTGCTATTAGTTCAGTGTCCACACCAAACAGAATCTAGTACATCTCTTGGTGAGCCAAGTTCTCTACAGTTTTAAGCTTTCCTGTTTCTTGTTGAGTCTTCTCAATCATTTCCTACATCTGTTTTCCTAGTTTTCCAAATTAAACTCCTTGCTCAAACCTCCCAGCTTTATATATCTTTCAAATAGCAACACCGCCTATTCATCTGAATTCAGCTCTTAGTGAGTCCATCTCTCAGCAAGTTGTTCTACACCTTTTAGTTTCTTTTCAAAGGAGGCTGGTTTCTCAGATTTTACTCCAGGAAGCCAATCTCACATCCCTGCCTTTTCAGCAGGTACTTCCACCCCTACCTTCACTGCTTTTTGTGATGAAGACAATGGCTCACAGGAGCTCCTGAGTGGCCACTGATACCTACATACTGAGGTTCAGAATCCACTTGCATTTAACATAGATTTCAGGCACTGATTTTCATTGTGTCTGGATAAACATTAACTGCATTCATCTCCTGCTTAAGGCAAGAAATCTGTATTATCATGGAGGTTTCTTACTGCCAGACTAGAACACCAGCAAGCACAAAACTTAGGAAAGAGGCAAAAGTATGTTGTCATTTCACATATGGCACCCATTTCAGGGCATGCTGGGCAATACAAACCTTTAGACTAATGGCAGTACCAAAAAAAGACTACAATAAAAGAGGATAAGGGAAGGAAGAAACAAATGTAGTACCTGTGATTTGTCTGAGTTTACAGCAGATCCTGGGAACTGGATAAAAGTGGCAGATATCTCATCCCACTCCTGTGCGCTCTCAGGCACCTTCACCTCCACTGCTTCAGCCAGGAGTACTTAAACTAAGTTTTATAAAGTCTTCTTAATGCAGTGGTTTGCAATAGATCATTAGGGAGCAAAAGACGCTAAATAAATAACTAGCTTGCTTTGCAATGGTGCTGCAAATCTGCAAGAGATAAATCCTCTTGAAAGCTTGAATAAAGACAGGTAAAGATGGGTCGATGTTGCCCACCATTACATATTTTCTTTCTATGTCACCTCATTATAACTAACTCTACCTGGTAGAATTAGTCTATTTAAGTGTTTGGAAACATGATTGATTCGGCACATTAGAAACCGATGAAGAAAACAACATCTAATTCTAAATCCAGCCGTCAAATGGAATTATGTGGCTTCCCAGAGAAACACTTCAGCTATAACTAATAGCACGAGAGCCTCAAGAAACCAAATTGCATTCCAGCAAACAAACACATGTAGAAAAAGAGACACCAGTACAGCTATGGCAAGACAGACAAATGTCCTTGTTCCAGTTGGTCTGAGTCAGGCTTTTAGTATTCCTTTCACATAGTGTTTTGGTTTTCCATTGCGTACAGTCAGGGTGTCTGTGGAAACAAAGTGCTGCGTCTAAAACGTGAAGTTCCTTTCACAATGACAAAGTGTCAGAATCAAGTTGAGCAATTCAACATTCCTTCTAGTTTTGTGCTGATGCTGCCCACTTCCTACTGAGCTCTCCTCCCACATTTCCCACCACTTTAATGGCTCCTGTTCACTGAGAGAAAAGTGCAGGAAAAGCTCCTCTGTCTTGCTCTCCAACAGTTAAGATACAGTGAACTTGCTCCAGCCATATTTTTACCAATTAATTTTACACTTCCTGCTTTTACCCACCACTACCAAGTCCTTCAGATAGCAATCTGTTCTCAATCAACACGAACCCAGAGCAACTAAGTCACCCACCATTATGTAACCACACTGCAGCAAATATTCACCCTCCCTCTTCCTCACATCCTGCCAAAATCAAGGCTTCATACAGTTCTTGTGGATCCCAGTTTGGGACAGTAATGTAGAAAACAGACGCACAAAAGGATGTCTTCTGAAATACCTGCTACATCACCAATTACCTTTGAATGACACATATCATAGAATGTCCATGTCTAAGCAAACCATTTGGGCTCCTACACTCCTGCCATTTTTCTTCCTCACATAAGTATTCTGGCAAGGAGAGTAACTTTTTAATATAAAAAGAAAAAATATCTACCCAAAGGCACTTTCAATTGTTTTTAACTAGATTTCCCACCAGACTGTCTGTTCAATTAAAAATGTAAACCACAAAACGGAAAGGCTTCAACGGCTTTCACTCACATCCTGGCCCCATGAGCATGCTGAAGGTTCCTGGGGGGATTTACACATCATCACACCTACCCAAACACTGCAAACTGGGAAACTGGGAGCTAAAGCTCATAAAAATTGATGAGATACATGGCAGTGATGTCAGCTGGCTCTGCAATGAAACTCTTGTGATGATGGGGGAAGGGTAAGGCTGAAATGTAGCATTCTGTAAAAATAAAAGTTCTGCTTACAGATATGGCTATTAAGCTTGAAAACACATCAATATGAGCTGTAAAAATAACTCCCTCAAATGAGGTTGTGTGGAGTCTGTGTAAAATCAGCTCTAAAAGTGTTTCTCTCTTTTGCACTCAAACAATAGAAAAGGTGAGCAAGACAGAAAAAGTGATCTGATACTTCATTAAATTCAATCTTCATCCTAACTACATCAGACTTGGATTCCATCTCATTCAAACATTCTTCATCTGAATTTGTTTGTCATGAAATTGCTGCTCTTTCCCTGTCAGAATAACAGTCGTTACAGCACTGTCATTTTCAGTGAGCATAGCTAGACTATGTGCATTTCATTGTCACAAATACAGTAGCACAGGCCACAGTGGAGGCATTTTTAACAGTGTCTGATGATTAAAACCAACAAAGCTACCTTAGCTTTGATCAACCATTAGCACTGCTACTTAAAGTAGCAGTACAGCAACCTTTAAAGCACACTGGTTGCCTTCAGAAAGTGCTTGCCTCAAGGTTTTCAGTATTTCTGAGTGAAACCACCTGAAACTACATAGCTGTACTAAAAGTGCTCTACCTAGCCCCTAATTTCACAGCACTGCTTTACTGCTTCTTTCCCAATGGGAAAGGCTAAGAGCACCAGTGTGCTGTGCACAAAAACAAGAGCCACAGCAACTGCTGTGAAGGAAAGGCTGCAGCAATTAAGTTTCTGCCCATATTTTATGTCCCCAAGACCAGTAAAATGAAGGAGGAAACTGATGTCCTGCATCTAGAGAGCACTCCCCTTATCCCAACAATACATATGATATACAAAACACATTCTGTAACCCCTCAGCCTTGGCTCCTGCCCAACCCATGGTAAATGCAAGCAGCACAGTATCAGAAACAGCTCTGTATAACCACACCTTTCTGTTGAGACCAAATAACAACCCAGGAGGAAAACAAAATGTGGAAAAGCCTGCTCCTTCCTCCCTTAAGTAAAAATAACAGTTGAACAGCCTGACTCATCCAACATAGCCACTCTGCCAAGGAAACTGGCTACCCATGCTAATACTGACACATCACTGACCATTATTCTACAGTCCTTCCTATACAGCAGTACAGCAAGGGAACAGAGGTAAAAATCCCATTACTGAACAAATGAGTACTGACTTCACACAAATCAGAATCCACAAAATAAAAACCTGATGTCAATCCCTCCTGCAATCACAGAAACAGTGAAGTATTTAAAGTAGCACCCCACTTCAAATAACAGCCATTACCAGTTGCTTTAGAGGAAGATGCACAAAAAAATCAGCACAATAGTTCACTCTCTAAAAAGCTGACCATACCAAAAATGTCTTGCTAACTCATGCCTACTGGCACTTTCCTTCAAGTCAAAGAACACGGGTTCGTATGACTTACGAACAAAGCAAATTTACGTCCTTTAGAAGAATTTGACCCCATCCTTGCCTGCTGCTCAGCCCTTGGCTTCCTGACATTTTTGTGACCAGAAGTTCCACTCAATAAATGGCACTAAATGTGCCTAAAGTATTTTGGTTTTTTTCAGTGGAAAACAGTTTGCTGCAGTTTACACTGCTCCCAAACAATCAGGTCTCCTTGGATCACATCACTATCCTCATATCACATAATCACAGAATAGTAGGGGTTGGAAGGGGCCTTTAGAGATCATCTAGTCCAACTCCCCTGCAGGGTTGGATCAGGTCACAAAGGAACTCATCCAGGTGGGTTTTGAAATCCTCCAGAGAAGGAGACTCTACACCCTCCCCAGGCAGTCTGTACCAGGGCTCCCTCACCCTTCCAGTAACAAGTTTTTCCTGAAGTAGAATTTTTTGTGTTCCAGTTTTTGTCCATTACCCCTATCACTGACATACACCTTTCAAATACTTCTAAGTACTAATGAGGTTCCCCCCTCAGTCTTCTCCAGGCTGAACAGTGCCAGATCCCACAACCTTTCCTCATAAGAGGAAATATCCAGGGTAGGTGATGTAAGGAAAACACACTGCTAACCCTTCATCAGTACTCAACTATATCCAACAGCCCTACCTCCCTTTGTGTCCAAACCAGTGCAACGCCACACCGTTCCTCTCACCTACAATGATTTCATTCTTAGTCTTTTGGATGTACCTTGTCAAAAGTATTCTTAAAATCTCTTTAAACTTGATACACACATTTTTGCTTTAATCATACTTTGACTGACACAAAAATAAATATAGTGGAAAGGAAAGGAGTCCCGTACATCCTCCTGAGACTCTGCTTGGCTTGCAGATGAAAAAAGCAAATGCAAAGCCCAGAGTCTAGCTCCAACCAAGAACAACTAGTTGCCACCAGTGGAAAATAAAACATCAAAGGAGGTCAAATGAGTAAAGCAGTTTCCAGATTCTGTTTTTCAAGTGTCTCAACTGCTTCTTTAAAAGTTTCTTGTCTCTCACTTATTCTTCACATTTTGATTTCTCCTGCAGGCACATATGAAGTAGGGTAACTCCTAAAGTAACAGAGCAGAGGGACTGGCTTTAATTTGACTGACAGTAAATATGTAATCTTTCTTTCCCTTAGTCGGTTAACTCTGAGCTCCAAAAAACAAACTGGTGCTGACAATTTCTAAACCCAGTATCTTGCATCTGAACACTGCATCTTGCAGACATGTTACCTTAAAAGTCTACCACAAACCAGCACAACAGCAGTTTACCAAACTCATTCTAGGACAAGGTGACCTTTGTGGTATCCCAATAAACTCCTCTCTTCCCTAGGTAAGTTTGCTGATTTTTCTTCCAGGAATCAGGAGTGAAAGACTGAAATGTACTGTGCATTAATAATTATTTTCAGGCTACAGCAGTCAGGTGTAAACATGCCTACTTATAAATCAGTTGATTTTGTTCTAGCTTATAGAACAGTAATGGAAATAAATCCATTACTAATACAGACAGGGCTGTAAATAACGACTTACAGTTTATAGCTGAATATAAGTAGCAGGACAGAAACTCCTGAAACGGGCAAACAAATCTGACTTTTATTATTAATAATGAATGCCTTGCCTTACATCGAAGTTTTCAAGCCTGAAGGATTTCAAAGTGTTTCACAGTACAAACACATGAAAGAATCAGACAATTCTGGAAGAGGGGAGAGCAGACAGCACAATACACTTCTCTTGAAAGATTTCTTTTGGGTAAAAACAACAGGAAGTTTGACCCTTGCAAAAAAAGTCTTTGAAACATTTGCAATAAAAACTCTCTTTTGCTTCATATTTCTATGTGATGAGAACATCAGCAAAAATGTCAGAACTGTCAAAAAGTAAAGAGAAAGCCCAGAAATCTGTGCAGAAATTGAGATTCCCCCAGGAGTTTTACATTGGCATATTTTACTGAGCCTATTCACAGAGTCAGAGGTGGAACAGTCAACCATGACATCATTCACAAGTGAGCCAAGCCAGCAGTCAAAGGGAACTGAAGAGAATACAAGAAAAGCAGTGCTGCCAGTGGAGATTTCAGGGACATGCGCATTGCATTCCCCACCTGTTGGAAGCATTCAAACTGCCCAACCATTTTCCCTTTTATTAAACTTCTTCAACAACAAAAAAGACTAGAGCATCCATTACAATTTTTCAATCAACTGCTGCCATTACTATTTTTTAATTGACATATTTTGACTTGCAAAGCAAACGTGGCTTTGAGAAAGAAGAAAAGGGTAATGCACATAGTAAATGGATGTGGAAACTTTATACAACTGGGAATTGATGTTGGATCAGGAAACAGCTTTCTGTTCTCGGTACTCTTCCCACAACTGAAGCACCAACATGCTACAACTGCTAGATGGAATAAAACTAGTATCAAAGAAAACAAATGAGAGTAGCTACTACTTACCATGTATAAATCCTCATTGATGCCCAAGTATTTTCCATTACCACAACCAACATCAGCCACTACTGACCCTTTTGGTAGGGACCTGAGAAACTCTACAATTCGAGGCCATGGGCTATGCCTGGTACTGCTGAAGTGTGTGGCAATCTCTTCATACACCTTGTGTACATATTCTTGCTCCAGCTTTGAGGCCTCTACCTCATCGTGGGGAAATGAAGGTTGCACCTGTCTTTGCCGTCCTTTCTGGCTGTCACAGACAGACGGATAAACTACATATAACAAAAGACACACAAATAGTTTTTAAAAGTAATTCCTTGTTGGTTAAACTTATTTTATTATTATTAAACTTATTATTATTATTTTAGCAAAATAAAATCAACAGTGAAATAGTAAAATGAAACAAATTTCCTTCATTCCTCCTTTACCTTTTATAAATTGAAAGGCAGGTCAAAGGCAGGTTTGCAGTGATCATTCACAAGGTTTATGTTTTCAAAAGTGAGACAGTGTCTCTAATACCAAAGATCATGACATCCTTGCAATTCAGCCTCTGAAACTCTTTTCTGGGGGCACAAATGAACTTCAATTCCATGTAATCACTGAGCCACCTATCTACTATTTATCTGTACTGCCCTAAGGCACTTACATGGCTCTATCACTGAAGATCTGACTGCTTCTCCTTCTCTAATGTACTTATTTTCACAAAATCACAGTTCCTTTCAAACAAAAACTAACCAAAACTGATGTGAACCTGAAGAACAGTAGCTGCTTCTATTACAGTATCTATTACATTCCAGCACTTAAGGTCTCAATGAAATGCAAGATTCCAGATTATTTGCCTGGCTCGGGAGCAAGCCAAATACCTTCCTGTATAGAGAAACTCCAGCAACCACACAGATGAAACCAGTTCCAGCCATATAGTACGGCCAACCGTGAGTCATTCAGGGATGCCTATGAGGACTGCCAAAACCACTCAAAGGGATAAATTGGTTTGCTTTAAAGAAATGCTTATATATTGGTGATAAATATAAATTTCATCTTGAAGACTATGTCAAGATACTTACTACAATTGCAAGGGCCTCTCCTCACTTTCCTGAATGTAAATGATGTCCTTGTTTCCCTTCGATTTAATGTTAAATCTCCAACATCAGCAGTGATTGTTCCAACTTTTTGCCCAAGCTCAGATGCTTGAATGACATCATATTTCCGGGGTGTAATCCTAAAACAAAGTAACACAAAATAAAAGAATAAAATCTGCATCAGAAAAAAACCCCAAACAATCCATCTTTATAAGAAAGCAATTCTTACATATTGTGACAAGCGTGATTACAACGTGCTTTTTCATATACTGCTGCTTCTCAGCTTTCAACTTACTCCATTTCAGAGAAAAAAAACAAGTCACTGACAAATTAATGATGTTAATCAAGGTGTTATTGAATCACAAATAATTATAGCTCCCTTTCCTTCCATAAAGTTTGATTGTTTATTTTTCTAGGACTTGTATTTTAAAAATATATTTATTTTATATTAAAAATTATTATTAAAGATAAAAGTAAAAAGGGTGGTTACAGCTATAAAAGCATAGAATTGGCTGAGCTCTACATTAGCACAGATTGAAACTTTTTTCTTACAAATGGGCCTCTCCAATGAATTCTGCTTTGCAACAGAAATGCCTTTCCATTTAATGACAAGAAGATGCAAAGAACATAGCACTTGGAAGAATTGCTAAAATGCCTAAAGGGAGAAATTCTGCTGTAGATCTTTCTTGACCAAAATCTATCAATCAATCAAGGAGACTGGGAGTAGAGCTTCTCTAAGCTATTTCTGGATTTAGCATGAATCTTAATAGAACACAAAACCCATAAAATACAAGTAATTCGGAACATTCTTGAGATGACACAAGTTTCAAGTAATTTTATGAAGAGGTTTTTCCATTATGAAAAAGAAGCAAACCCAAGGATATAATAACTGTACAAACAGCTCTCTCTCACAGTTAAGAGGAGGAAAACGAAAAAGTAAAAAATGAAACAGCTGCACCCACATATAGTTTCCCATCACTTGCACATGGGAAAAAGTAGACCTCTTGGAACAAAATGGAAACTCTTCAGGGAAATAGCTTAGCACTTCAAAGATGTTAACTGTCATACTGAAACACTTCCTGAACTTTGTCATCAAGGAGATTAATGCTGAAATTTCCTCACCCAGAAAACAAAACAATATCTCTGAAACTGGCCTCTCAGTGAAGCCCCTTCAGAGCTGCTGACTTTGAAGTACTCAACTCTCAACAGGAGAAGGTATCAGTATAAAACTGACTTCCATATTGGTTAGCTCAGTTTAACCTTCATAAGTTGATCCAAAAAAAAAAAAAAAAAAGAAAAAAAGGTGTCTTAAATCTTTTTAAAAAGCAAGCATTCAGTATCATCTCAAATTTCTACTGGAACTTTTCTGCAGGCCACACAAAACTGTGGACTAGGGTCTGTACTTGCAGCAAGAAGAATGATCTGCCTGCAGAGAAGGTGCCCTGCAGCCTGAGCAGCACTGGCCCCCTTTGTTCAGGGATGCTCATCTCTAACCCAGTCACAGCAAAAAAGAGTGCAGGTCCTTTCTGTCTAGAAATTAGAAAGGAGTACATTGATGCTCCATCTAAATGTTGCAAAAAGATTACATGGAGCATCCCCAAGGACAGAAATCTCCTAAACGCAGCTATGGAAAGGATGGGATCTAATAAAGAACTGTCCTGTTCATGGCAGATAATGAAGGTATGCTGAAATAATCAGATGAAGATGCCCAAGACTCCCTGGACAGGAGAACTTTAAATCTTCATATTTTATTTTGATTTTCTTTTGTACTTGCATCAATGAGCTAAGCATAGCAGCTAGTATTTTCAGAAATAAGTCTTATTTTTCAAGGTTATAATTTCAACCTACATAATTCTGTTTTGCCTATAATACAAGCAAGAATTCTAGATAAAGGCTGGACTAAAAACAGGATTCCCAATGTCAAAAATAAAATGCTGCATATCCTCTTGTTTGGCACAGTGTTTTGCCAGGTTACCCAACCAAAAGTGAAACTCATCAGAAAAACACGTCACAAATGAATCTCATTAGAAAAGCCGTAAGTTTACTTTCACCTATGAGACAAAATGAGCACACATCTTTTGCTCTCCTTGATAAGGATTATTTCTTAACCATACGTTTCTATTTGGGAGAGAACTGAACAAAATCCCTTTTCCTGTGCACTTTGTTAACAGGGTAAAAATGAAGTCTCTAATTGCCTTGGCATTCCACTACATACATTGAAAACATTTCCAGAGTAATTCCCAGACTCAATAAAAGTAGATAAAAGGCATCAGAAATGATCCTAAATACATCTTGACATTATGTACACAAGTGAATTAACTCCACTCGCTCACTGGATGATTAATCTTGATTACAGTAGTAAGCTACACTAGCATGAGGGAAAGCTTACTCCAGCTGATTATCTTGACCCATTAGTGCTTTTAAAAATACACACAAAAACTCTTTTTAGGAAAGGTGGACAAGCACTGAGACAGGAATAACTTCTACATGAGGAGAAATATATGAATTTTCATTTTAAATGCAGCTTATATCAGTGGTTCTCAAAAGACAACTGCCACTTGAAGGTATGTGGTGGTTTGGCCCTAGCTGGGTCACCAAGTCATAATATCACTTCCCCCTCTAAACTGGACAGGGGAGAGAAAAATAAAAAGAGGTTTGTGAGTTGAGGTAAGGACAGGGAGATCACTCCAGCAATCAGCATCAAAAGCAAAACAGACTCAGCTTGGGGAAAAAAAGGTTTGATTTATTAATGAATCATCAGAACAAGGAGATAAGAAACAAAATAAAATCTTAAAACACCCTCCCCCTTCTTCCTGGGACTCTCCGTCCTTCCTCTCCAGTGGCACAGGGAATGGGGGTTATGGTCAGTTTGTTACGGATGGACTTCACTGCTGCTTTTTCTCAGGGAGAGACCTCCTCACACTTCCCACTGCTACACTGTGGGATCCCTCCCATGGGAGACAGTCCCTCATGAACTTCTCCAGTGTGGGTCTTTACCATGAGCTACAGTTCCTTAGAAACTGCTCTGGCACAGGGCCTCTCATGGGCGCAGCTCCTCACACCCTGCCCCAACATGGGTCACCCACTGGGAGAACAGTCCTTCAGGTACCGACTGCTCCAGCCTGAGTCCCTCACAGGATCACAAGCCCAGACAGCAAACCTGCTCTGGCGTGGGCCTCTCTCTCCCCACAGACTCCCAGATCCTGCCAGGAACTTGCTCAAACATGGGCTTCCCACAGAGTCACAGCCTCCCTCAGATATCTACATGCTCTGGCATGGGGTCCTCCACGGGCTGCAAGTGGATCTCTGCTCCCTGGTGGCCTCCATGGACTGCAGGGGCACAGCTGCCTCACCATGGGCTGCATCACAAGTCACAGGGGAGTCTTTCATTTAGGGCCTAAGCACCCTCCTCCCCCACTGACTTCGGTGCAACTGTGCAACAACAACTTCTCCTTCTCAAATATGTTACTCACGGAGGCACTACCTCAGTGACTAATTGGCCAGGCCTCGGTCAGCTGCAGGGTCCAGCTTAGAATTAAGTGGCATTAGCCCTGACAGCTACATGGGAAGCTTCTGGAAGATCTTTGTTTAAAGAAGCCATCCCTGTAGCCACCTCCCCCCCCCCCCCCAAACCTGGACCAGGCAAAACGACTACAAGGTACAAGTGAGTTGAGAACTGGAATGAGATTGTTACTTAGTAGGCAGGTACACTAACCCAACGTTAATGCCTGCTGGCAAGTGCCCTGCATGCATCCTTCTCCTTCTTGGGAGTTTGGCTGCCCAGGGCGGGCTTGGGAAGAGAAGAACTGATGACCTCAGAGAAAACTGTCATAAAGATAGCCTCAGCCCAGTCCCGTAGAGGTGCGTGATGCCCAGGGTTGGGGACTGCCCCACAGCTCCTTTAGCTAGCAGTGCCACTGGAAACTGCACTGTGTTCTCAGAGTTGTACATAACCTTTCCCAAAGACAACTATCAGTATTGCAGAGGACAGAATAAGAAGCCATAATGCTGGTATCGGTGTTCAGTCTTGTACACCAAAAACCAAAGGACTCCATTGCTCTGGGCTTCTATAATGAAGCACGTCAGTAGTATCAGATGCATTTTATGACTATTTAGTTTAATGAGGGAATATACAGGTGGTATAAGTGATCTATAAAAATGAACAATGCAAAGGTCATTGGGGACTTCACACTCACCCTTCATAATACAAATTAATCAGTGAAATTAAAAGGCTGAAAATCTTCTGTCAGTAAAAGGATTTAATGTTTAATTTACACAGAATGCAATTAGTGTCTCCAATTGTCTGCTGAAAGCAGTGACAGCTTGGGTCAAACAAAGGAAGAAACATTTACCATGGTCATTTCTGTCCAATATGAGTGTCTCCATATTTTCCTGAAGCACACCACTGTCACTCCGAGCTTGCCAAGATTTTAGCCTTTTTTCCAATTTCAGCACTCCCATTATAAGTAACTCCCAGTGGTGCGTGATTTTAAAAGCATGTGTTTAAACTCTGCAGTAAACAAAGCCTCAAGAAATCTCTTTGCCAGATTGCAAACCTGCTCAGTATAAGGCAGCTTTATTAGTGCCCCTAAAACAGCTGAGAAGAGCTCAGGAAGACTTCCCTTTGTTGTCCTCATGCCCTCTGTGCTGAAGTCTCTCTCTTAAAACAGCCCTTCTCAAAAGCCTTTGGTACATGTGATCCTACAGGGAAAAGCTGTGGACTGAAGAGACAAAGCTGGTGAAGCTGATTTCAATAGAATCTATTCTTTTTCACTGAGGACTTTCACACCAGCAGACACCCAGGCAGGGTATGGAGTCTCCTACTCTGGAGGTTTTCAAAACCTGGACATGTTCCTGAATGACCTGATCTAGGTGAACCTGCTTGAGAAAGGAGGTTGGACTGAATGATCTTTAGAAGTCCCTTCCAACCCCTACCATTCTCTGATAAGTGAGAGTCATTTCTGAAGGAAACTTCACTTGTGACAGCAGCAGGAAACTGCAACTCAGGAAGTGGCAATTAGCTTCCTAAAATGCCCAATTTTTTCAGTTTAACCTGAGCAGCACCTGAGCAGAGGAGTGAATTTGTGTATTAATTATAAAACCCAACTTGATTTCCTTCAGAGCAATTTTTAATACAAAATGTTATCAACAAAGCAAGTGAACACCACATATTATTCTCCTATTATCAGCAATGCAAGGACTCTTGCACATACCCATGTGTCCACAGGTATCTGGATTCTCCAGCCATCACCAATAAACTGCATCTGGGCAGCATAATTGCCACTGTACGGCCATCAGGGTGCTTGAAATCCATCACAATCTAAAAAGAAACAAAACCAAACACCACAAATGAGCATGACTTCATATACATTCCAGGAACTCTGAAGTCCTAGCTTTGTTTGCCTCTTCAATGTGTTTATCGAAATATTGCTACAAAACAGCTACGTATTTCCTAGAGATGCAAAAGCCTTTCTGTCTCTGTCCTTAAGATTTCACCCTTTCAGCAGTGTATTCAAAAATCTGAGGCAGTCACAAATCTATATGCATAGATAGATAACTGAAATACTCAATATATTAATTTTTTCTTTTCACAGTAACAGCTTTCTTTGTGAGAACATGATAGCACTGTTTTGTCTCTGTGTGTGCCTATGAGGTAGGAGGATTACTACTTAACTAAATGCAACTGCATAAGAGGATGGGAGGGCTCATTTGCTGTAACTCAGGCATCTGAAAGTTAGGTACCTGGGCTAGGGCAGTCAGCTACCGTCTCTTTGTGGAGTCTATGCAGAGAGACACTTATCTCCACAGAGTGATTCATCCTAGTCTAAAATGTAGAGCTGAGTGCTGTGGAATGGCCCTAGACCCTCTGGAAATGCCTATCCATTCACAGCAGATTGAGCTGAGACAATTAGATAGATAACATTTAGATGATCAGTATTAGGTGAGATAAATAATTTCCAACCTGCCCACACGCAGTCTCCCAAGATCCTGACTAAGATGCCAACTACCAGACCATCCTTTTATTATTTGCCACCTGGCTTCTAGCCATGACAATACATTGAGGTAACGCTTTCAGTTTTATTCCAGTTTCACAGCCCAGATGGCAGTGCTACATTTTGCTTCTGCTTGGGCTAGAAATGTTATCCTTTTACATTTCTCAAATGAGAGAAACTCTTGCTGTGGAAAATAAGCAGCAGGTCATTTAAGCAAACCAAATGAGTTACAGACTACTTGCCAAAAAAATAAAAGTGGTCAAAATCTATTCAAGTCAGTGGTTCCAGCTACACTGGAGAATTAGCACCATGAAAGTGCTGCCACCTGATTTGTAACCTACTAACTACGCAATTTAAAAGCAGACTTCATACAGTATGCCAGATCGAAACAAATTAAGCAGTTCTGCTTCTGCATACAGATGCGTTTAACAAAGAGAAAACTGCAATCATCAGTCATTCCACACAAAGAAACAGCAAGACAGAGACTGAATAAGCAAGACTTTTAAGCAATACAAATTACCACTTACAACATTTACTATTTAATGTTGTGCACACTGAAGCACACTACAATGGCATTTACATTTTTAGGAAATAAATTATTTACACTGGAGTATCACCCACACAGTGACACAGCTTCTCCTGATGAGCTACCTAAATTTAAGGCAAGAAATGACAAGGGTGACAAACAGTGGGGCTGAAAGGGAAAATGAGGTACGGGGGAACAGGAACAAAGCCTATCTATAAGCTCTGATTAATGATTATGAAACACTTCAATAGTTACACAAATAGATGAATGGCAGCCACTTGCTAACCTACTTCCCTTCCCTCGCACTCAGCAATTTCTTCTAGGTATTCTCAAAGAAGCATGGAGTGTGAAAGGAGGAAACACAGTAGCTTCACAGATCTGATGGGGAAGTTGTCTCATAAAGCACAACCGGGTGCAAATCTCTGTAAAAAAGACAGAACTGTCTGGCAAGGCAAAGAAACCACGGGATAACTACTCAGGACCAGAAAGTAAGGAAGGGAAAAGTAAAGAAAAGTGAGGAGTGAAGTGGTCAAATGAAACAGGTGAGATGGTACCTCAATCTGTCATTTGCCTCTCTGTCTCACTGCTGTTGGAGGAGAAAGATGTGAGGGGACAAGACAGAGATTGGCGTCTTCTGAAGTGTGGCAGAATAAACTCAGTATGACACTCCATTCAGATCCTTCCCAGAGTCACAGTTACTGTCCCTCTTTCTGGGTGTGCAGTAGCTACAGCGCTCTGTTCCTGCAGATGTTGTTTAAGAACCATACTTTCTCCAAGAGTCAATGAGGACAATTCTGTGGGGTTCCCTATGCTTCCAGTTCCCATCTCTCTCCATGGCCCAGAGAGAACCTCATCTGATTTTACTTCCACATGCCAGGCTGGGGACTCCATATGAAGCAGTGGGAAACAGTTCCTCTAGCTCCCTGCCTTCTCTGTTGCTTTAGCTCATTCATCTAAAATTCCTTGTACCCTACCGACTGCATGGCCCCAGAGTCATTTCACAAAATATGCTGTTCAAGCCCTGTCCTGTTAACAACTGTGCATTCAAAATAGCAAAGATTAAGCATGCTCTGTAACACATGGCACGCTTGGAATGAGAGGCCACAAAACTATCCCCGGTAGATGGATTTTCAGGCGGAAGTGGCATGAAAATACAGTAAAAGAGGAAAGCATATCCTCCTGGCTGAATTTAAGCTTCACTAAGCCAACAAGAACTAAGTGAACTGCAGGGGACCTCATTAATACTTATAAATATCTTAATGGTGGATGTCAGGAAGTTGGGACAGCACCTTTTTTCTATTGTATCTAGTGACAGGACAAGGGGCAATGGGATGAAGCTGCAACACAAGAAGTTCTGCTTAAACACAAGGAAAAACTCTTTCACTGTTCAGGTGAGGGAGCCCTGGCACAGGCTGCCCAGGGAGGGTGTGGAGCCTCCTTCTCTGGAGGTCTTCAAAACCTTCCTGGACACTTTCTTGTGTAACCTGATTTAGGTGGATCTGTTTTTAGCAGGGGCATTGGACTAGATGATCTCTATAGGCCCCTTCCAACCCCTACCATTCTGTGATTCTATGATTATATCTACATAACATCTTGCAAGCTCAGTCCTCACCAGTACAGGATCCCAGCTCCCTGCTTTGTGTTGAAAAAGCTGCTGTACTATCACATTACACTGTGTGGCTGCTCCACATTTAAACAAATTTCATCCTGATGACAAGCCATGATGATTTGGCAGGGCAAATATAAATAAAAGATTAATTGACTTGCAAATGGGGAATGACCTTAAGTAGAGTCAAAGATCCAAATCCAAAACTGACTTTTGCTTATGAAACAGACAAGAGATCTTCTGCTAGAATATAATCAAGTTTTGCATTTTCTTTATTAACAACAAATTTGACATCATAATTGAGTCAGAGAATCCATTTTAAGGAACTCACCATGAACTTCAGAAAGAAAATTAGAGCAATTCCTAAGCCTCATTCCTTTACTTAGATTAACTGCACCTGAATGCTTAAAAAGTCAAGAGTAGTACTTCTATAATTTGTTTACAGTACAGTGAAGAACATTTAACCCCAAAGGATTTTTTTAAGAACTCTGTTCGTATCTCTGACAAGCCTATAACTGACTGAAGTAGGTAACATTCCCACACTCCTATATGTGTCTTTATCCTAGCAGAACATTCAAAATTGTCACTGTCACACACACACACAAAAGATTAATGCAATTGCTCCTCTTTTTAATTTACTAAGGACTTTCAATCAATAAAGCAACTCTGCCACAGCTGAATCAATCTGCTTCATGACAGCTTTGCTCCACAGGAGCTATTTCCAATTACTATTTTCATTTTTATCTATTTTCTTTTTTCTCTTAGATGGCAGAGTCAATAAAGATCAAATTTCCAGCTAGCCCATGGTGTGTCATCCAGGGATTACAGTCAAAAACATAAACGTGGTGAATGCTTTGCTCTTATACAACTTCTACCTCTTTTCTTTGTACTGTGGAAAAAGTGTATCTCTACATACATCAAAAAACTTAAAAGAAACAAACAACTAATAATACCAACTTGTGGTTTTAAATAACTTGTCATGATTATTTAACAGAGAATGTTCATGACAAGGGAAGACATGAAGTAAACGGATTTCAAGGATTGCTAAACATCAAAGCAAAGGACACACACAACATGAATATTGCTCCTGTGGCATAAAATCCAAAAAAAAAAAAAGAAAAGAGAAATAATCTGGCATAAAAGACAGAGGGAAGAAAGTATGTTTTCCTTAAGTCCTTGGAGAACAAGTCTGCACTGCCATTCACAGCAATGGTACTGCACTTCATGAACAAGCAGGAGGATGGAGGTGAATGACTATCACTATCAAATAACTAACGATCCAAAGGCAAAAGAAATATAATGCAACAGGGCTCTAAGGACAAAGTCAATCAGGATTTCACTGCTATGGTGTGAAATGACAATATTGTTTTTCGAAGCTTTCTCTGATGCAATTTGTATTTGATTTTCATAAACTACCTTTGATGAAACACACTCTAAAGCTAAAAAGAGCACAATGTGGAATGATAAATAATGTCAGAGACTTGAGACGCAAATTTTCAGAGAGCAAAGGCACATTATCAGCCTACATAGCAGTTTCCCACATGTAAAACAGATGAAAAAGAATGTCTACTTCAAAGACAGCTGAGAGTTTTAAAGCCCACACATGGAGCTGGAACAACACAGTGCAGCTATACGTAGAGACAAGAGCCTGCTGGCTTACACAGGACTGAGGCAATCAATCAGTAATACACAGTGCCTTTCGCTGCAAAAAACATGCTAAATTTCAAGGTCTGGAATTCAGAAAAATAATGCATTTTCAAGGGAAAGAGGATGGGATTATCTTCTCCAAATATTCCAGGTCACAGAAAATTTACCTGATATCTACATCCTCTATCATGGTCTCTCAGAAAGGAAGTGTAGTGTCAAGCTAATGAAATATTTCATTACTGTCTACCAAAAAAAAAAAAAAAAAAAAAAATCTTACAACACATGCCCAGGCCTCCCCCATATCAGATTTACGCCAAAGCATATAATTTCTTGCTAAGCCTGCTTATCTACTCAGACACTGTGTTGATACAAGTCAAATGCTTAATACACTTTATGGATTTTCTTTCTTCAAAAATTATACTCAATTTTCCATCCATGCAATGCACTGTCTTCCTGAAATTTATGTGTCATTTTAATTATCTATTTTTCTTCCTCTTAGTTGAAATCAAGCATATGAATGTTTTAGAACTACTTCAACATATACAGTACCTCATTCTTTTCTTTCAAGGTCTCACCTTGTTAGGATTTTCTTGATAACCTCAAAGAAAGAGTGTATCCACTGAACGGCATTCTAGTATCTGTCCTAGCTATTACAGGTGCCATTGACTCCATGATACAAATTCTCTTATTGTCTGTACTGTTTACAAGATTCATGTAGCATACAAGAAGAGGAAAATTACTGCAATTTCCAAGGTAACAACTGTTGGATGAAGCAGCTTACAATCCTCTCCAGGTCTTGTCACAGCTAGCTGGAATATATACCACTCTCATACCTGGGGCTGCATCTCTTGAGCTTCATCAACCTCAAACTATTAGAAATGATTAGCTGCCCCACTAGCTGGATGCTGGCTCCTTGTGGCATCCAACAGGGGTGGTTGCTCTGCCCAGCCTCGACAGAGCTTTGGATGCTGGAGGGGCTTCTGGCAGCAACACACTAACTTTTGACTGCTGCTATTCCCACTCCAAAGTCTCTTCCTGCTGCTACAAATTTTTAGACTTCTCTCTTCTCAAGTTGACAATTCTTTTGTTTCAAAAGGCTCTTTATAAATCCAGGATTATTGTTTAATCCTGCTAACTGAACAGCCAGACTAAAAGAAGAGCACAACAAACCTAATCCATTAAAGACTAGTCATAAAATATGCCAGTTCCTACTAACTCTGAAAGTATCACAGTTTCTTTTGTATGTCAGGACATGACCTGTGGCCTTTGCACCTCTCCAGATTGTTAGCAGTTACCAGTTAAAAGTCAATGTTGAATATTAGACTCCTACATAAAAGACTTTCAATCCCTATAGTAAAACACATCATCAGTGCTTCCCTCTCTGCCACCACAGGTATAAATTTCTCCTTCCTGGAAAATGCTATCCAACTTCATAATATGACCTTGATGTTCTTTTGTGAATCCAGGGACAAAGACTCAGTCAAGTACTCAACAATATCCAGTTTATTCAATTTTGCTAACATTACATTTTCATCCTTTAATAAATTGCCTCCCTAGCTTTCAGCATAAACTCTTTTAGGACACAGAAAGCAAGAGGATAATGCTGTTAGTCTTCTTGTATAGACTTAGCTCCCCTCTGCGATATTTTCCATCCTTTCAGTCATATGTCTTCCCTCACATCCATGGATGCTACTACACTGACATAAAGGGAATTGCATCCACCTATACAGGGCAGAACGTGCCCCAAATGTAAGTAAGCACTCTTTTCCTTTCCTTTGGAAAGGAGTTTCCAGTATTTTGTATCACTTGATCTCTAATGGAGTATAGTCTAATATAAGAGCATGAGGACTCTTACATATCCTGATCCTAGTGGCCTCCAAAGGACTCAATTTGTTCAAAATCTAATACGCAGGCGTCACAAGAAAGCAGTTCTGCATCCCCTGCATGGTCCTGAAAACAAATAAACCTTATTTACATGTTTAATGCTGTATCAAATGTCTACCGAGAAACCATTGAACAAGTCCTTACAAGAGAGACACAGTTGTTCTGTAATGAGTACAACTTTCTGTGCAAGTATGATGACATTTACAGGATTCTGGTACACACATCTGTGTATGTGGTGCTGTGGCATATCTGAAATTCTTTCACACATTAAAAACTTGCAAGTTAGTGTGAGATTTTCAGGGTTGAAGTAGAAGAGGAAACACTTCAGGGTTCAAAAAGAGTCTATCACCTTTTTTAATCATTGCTCATTTACTACTGTTTGTGGAAACACACGCTGTAATCAGCAATTTCCGTGTTACTGAGGTTGCAGATACATGTAGCAGGACTCTCTTCAACCCTAATTTTATTTCCATGCCACCCTATCTGTACATTCATCATTCTGTCATCAACATTATAACCTTTAATTGCAAGTTTTCATCAACAGAAATGGTATAAATGGCTGTGGATAGAGCCTCTATATAACATAAACAATATTTGATACAGGAGAGACCAGCCATTGGCTGAGTAATACTGCCAAACTTGGAATAAAACACCCACAATAATGATAGAGTCATTTACAGGAAGAAGGATCTGAAATACTTACATTCAGAGTGTACACTCATACCAAACACTAGTGTGGCACATACGTGCCAGCTGCTGTATAATAGCCCAAGTTCTTAAACATTTAGGGTACTTCAAAGAATGGGGAAAACATGCTGCAAGTTCCTTGTCCTATATAGTGGGTAGTAGTAGGTCATACCTCAATTTCTATAAATATTGAGGCTGTTTGCTAGACCTTACTCTCCTCTGCAGGTCTTAGCTTCCTGATAGTAATGAGTAGTACAGGAATCCAAGCTAACTCCAAGTGATAGGGTTAGAAGAGTCAATTCAGTTGAAGATTAAGACATCTAGGTTTGGGCATGGATTTTTTTTTTTAAATCCTATTAGGGAATTGAAACCTGTGAAACCAGACACTAGATGTCTAATTTAGTGTGAGCTGAATCATACCCTGAGCAGGACTGACAGTCCCCACTGATTACAGAGGAGCTCAAGCATACAAGTAGGTGTGTACATGTGCACTTTAAATGCTAAAATTTCAATATCTTCATTATGAACTCAGTCCTACTGACAAGAAGTTATTTTACAAGACACCCTAGTATGGATGCAGCTGAGGCCTCAACTCTGTTTGAAACCATTCTGCCTTAATTAAAATCACTTCCTGCACTATTACCACAAAAATCCTATTTCCTACATACTGAGAAAGTAGCATGGAAATAGTTTAGTGATGAATATCTGTAATTCATAAGGATGAAATGATGACTTTACTCAGCCTGAGTTTGAAATGAAGGTCAACTAACCCTCCTCACAACTCCATCTAACAACTGTCCCAGAGACCATTACAACAACAGGGAACTGCTGGAATACAAGATATGCAAACTGTGTCTTTCCAAACTAACTCGTGCATCATATCTCACAAGGGCTGACAAGACACAGCTTTTAATCTATTGCTATAGAAACTACCATATGGCCTGTTTTTTCATCCTCTGCATCTTCACTGTAAAAGGGAAACCTACTGAAGAACAAAGATCTGGGCATAAATTTACAGAAACAGCTTAAATACATAAAGAAAAGTAATTCCTTAGCAGACAAAAGCATATAACTCACTCTCAAAAAAAGGGCAAAAAAGAACCACACATCAAACAAAAACCACAAAACAAACAAAAGAATGAACAAAGGTCATCTTCTTGGCTAATGATATTTCCTAAGGCCATGAATTATCATTCAGAACACAGAATGAGACAAAAAGACTTCTTTAAAACCTTTTGAAGAAAACCATTTTAGGTATTCACACGGTTGCTATGTTTCACCACACATCTGACATATATAGATTATTCTAAGGCAGGTAAAACAATCAAAAAGGAAAAATGCATCTTGAAGTTTGCAGAGGCAAACACTACAGATTTTTATCACAAGCAGTGTCATCTTTCTTCTCTCATTCCCTTCATCTGCTTTATTAGCACAATGAGCTATAGTGCAGCCAGAAGTTACAAAAAAAAGGGCTCTACCAGGACCTCAGCATCTGGCTTTGAATTGACAATGGCTTGCATGAGCATGCACTGTCAAGAAATAGATGAAGTAACTAAGGAAGCGGAGGAACAGCAAGAACACCTCACAAGGAACTGTCAAGTGTCCAGTTTTCACTGCTTTCAGCTTCACCATCAACTTCGCTCCCTTCCAGTCCTTCTTTTGTTGTCCCAGTCAACATCCCAGAGCTTCACCTGCATTGCGTCTGCACTGCACCAAGAGGCTGCCTGCCTACTTGCCTCTCTGCCAACAGCACATCTCTCACCCTGCCTCAAATCAGAATCTTTCTAAGTGTTTTCAGGATCAGAGGCCTGACAGCCCTGGCTCCAGCACACTTTCAACCACTCTAAATCACCAGTTCCTCAATGAATATTTCCAGACTGAACTCTACTGAAACATGAGCTCTGTGGAGAAACTCCTCCTGAAACACTCAAAATAGCTGGAAAGAAACAGAACACTGGAGTATGCAAAACGCTCAGATTTGTAAAGATAGCATAAACATAGACAGACTTCAGACCTCACTTGCTACTCTTGGTGGTATTTTAGAAGTCCAGTTGAAAGCCAACAGTTACCATATACCACAGCAGAAGCTCAACAAATTAAGCTTCTTTCTTTGCTTATAAACTACTTGTGATTATTATTATTGACTGACTACTTGTCATTTCTACATGAAATTTGCCAAGGTCTTAAAATAGGCTCCTATGAAAATAGAGATGACATCACTGACTAATGAAGTTAGATTTCTTTATTGAATTCCAGAACTGAAGTACAGCTGAAATGCAACAGCTGAAGAAAATGACTTTTTAATGTCCCAGACTTCAGCCTGTTTGCTGTTAATTTGTGGCAGACACCAGGATTCCATTTCATGCATCAAGTACTGATCTTCTAAAAATAACGTGGCATAGAAATAACTTCCACTAATACACCTCTCACGAAAATTAAGAATTCTTTTTGAAAAAAATAAATTAGTAACTACTCAAACATCATTACAGAAGGTTCCATTGAAAACTACTTCTTTAAAAAAAAAAAAAACTGTATTTCAAGAACGTCAACCCAAAATCTGACTCAAAAACTATTTCAATGTAAATTTAACTGCTCCGATAGTTTTCTTCTATTATAATGATTACATTCTTCAAAGAAATAAATAGCACCTTCATATTTAAACAGTTAATTCATCTTACCACCACTGAAAAGCAGTTCATTTACCTCAGTGAAGGGTATACTGGGAGAATGAAGTCGAACGAGAGAATAAACAAAAAGGTTTTAGCTTAAGAAGAGCCATATTATGCATAATGATATGTTTTCCCAAGATTTTTATTCATGTACATATTTTCTACCAAATGGAAACCATTTAGCAATCTCCTGCAATGCAATAGCAAGACACTTTTTAGAGAGTACGTTTCCTTCCTCTGAAAAATTCAGTATCTGTATTTGTGTGTCACAGTAAAGACATAACAGCCAGACATCTGAGAATTGGAAATGAAACGCTGCTGCCTCAGCATACAAAGTAAGCATGCTACAGAAACAGCAAATAGCCTGGAGACAACAGGTTCTGTTCAAAGAGAATCAAGTTGGTAGAGGAATTACGCAGTTTTCCTTCGTTATTTAGCAGCTATGACCACAGCCAGAAAATTGTCAGCCCTACTGCAGACTTCAAACAGTTCAGGAAACATTTAACTCGCCATAGGATTTTGAGGTGATTGTGATAACCTAACTGGAACTACATGACATTTTTCATAGCACCTCTATGTATTTTTCCATGGGATAACATTCACCTCGGATGCGCTGCTGATGCAGCTGTCCAGAGGAGTTCAGGAGACTACGAGAACATTCTTCCCACATCCTTTTCTCAACATCAACAACCAATAGCAAACAAAAGATGCTAAAAGAAGGAATCAGCTGACTGAGGAGAAAGCAAAGTGGTACAACTAGGAGAAGTTGCCATCCCTCTCAGTGGTCTCACCAGTATGAAAGGGGATTTAAAAAACAAAGAATATTTTTACATATAAAACTTGAAAATACAGGGTCTGACAGCTTAGCTTAGATTTCGTTCCTCCCAAGTATCTGAGGAGGTAGCAGAGAAGGTGAGATCTCCATGCTGCTGTCTTGTTTCTCAACAAATTACTGCCACACAGCTTCTAAAGAAATAATGCGAGTATCACTGTTCTGGGGGCAATTGTGTCTGAATGCTCGTCTTGTAGCATCGCAAACGCTATATCAAGATTGGTTAGCAGATTTCTGTAACACTTGAGAAACAAACTTGACTGCCATTAGTTGCACTGAGTGGGTGCCTTGCTGTTTTTACCTTTGGCTAAAATAAGAATTAGCCTATAAACAACCAAGGCTGTGGAAGAAGGCGATCAAGTATTGGAAGACAGGTTCTCTCTGAACAATTTACATGAAGGCTGGACTTCTGAGATCTTTACAAAGGTTAAAATAACTGATCAGATGGACACATCAACAGGATATGTTTGTATATAAGGTTCTGTTCAAACATACCAACAAGGAAGAGATATCCAGCACAGAAATAAAAACCCAGAACAGTATGTTTCCTTAATAGTCATCTTTCCGAAAAAAGACAGTAAGACTACTATAAATATTCCCACAAAAGGCTGTAGGCTTTGTTGCTCATCTCAGAGGGTACAATTCAACATTCAATTATATCAACAGAAAGTCCTCCCTTGATTTTGATGGGCCTTGAACCTGATCCCCAAGCTCAATGACAGTCCATTATACTAAGACAGGGACAAGAAGAAACACACATTTATAAAGAGTAAATGCAAACAGGACAGATAGTTTTATGAAGCCTGATGCATTTAATTTGTGATGCTAAGGACACCTTTCACATGTTTCAGTAGTCTTCAAAAATGAAATACCACTTTAAATAGAACAAACCAAGTTCATTTGGTATACCATTATAAACACAGTCCCTTTGAGGTTCCAGCTAAATGATAAACCTGTGAATTGCTATTCTTCAAGAAATCATAAAATCCATGACTGTAAAAAGGGTCCAGTTCAAGAAACACATCTTACAGAAAAGTACACTCGAGCTTCAGGGATCCCAGGGCCACTTCAACAAACTTCTGAACTGAGCATTAGGTTGTAGTGGTTTAAATGAATGTCTTCTGACTTAAGAGATATTTTGGTTCTGACTATCCAATCGCTTTTTAAATATTGATCATCAGTACTACTATTTCCCTTACCTCAATCAGAGAAGAAAAACTTCAGTATAGCTACTGAGTAATTCCTTAAACAAGTAAGATGCCCTCTGCCTTCCCTCGAAAAATAAAGCAATGCAAACAGTAAATTAAACTGAATCAGAAACTAACCAAGATGAGCAAAGTAAGAGCAGGATCACAAAGTTAACATAATATCTAGTTCCCGGCTACCTTGTTAGAGTTCATACAAGATATGAAACAAGTGCTGCCAAGGGCTAGGTACAATATAGACTTTCTACGGGCTTCTGGAAGTCTCTCAAGCAGCTGTTACAGATAGAGCTGCTGCTATAGCAGCTACAGGTTCCTGTCTGTTAACCAAGACAGACTAAAAAAGATTAACAGAAGCAAAAGTGCTGGGAAAATGGTCAATTACCTGCTTGAGAGATGAGTAATAGCAGTATACCCCATCCTATTAGTTCTAGGATGACTGTCATACATATTTCAAAATGTCTGGTGGAGATATTATTTATAACATTGCTCTGCTTTCAAAGCTTAAGAGAAGCATGGCTTTTCTTTCTAGATCAAGACAATATCTGTAGGCTAAGATATGATGCATATGTGTTCAGATGAACAGAAGTTAGGCAGAAGTCATTGAGGATACAAACATGGTCCCACTGTTTAATTCTGAGCCACAGATCTCACTGAAAACCCTGAAGCTTCCCTTCCACAGACATTAGGCCACAGCCCCAACCAGAGCACCATAGAAGTCTCAGTGTTTATACCAGCCCCATGCCAGGCCAAGGCAGAGGGACAGGAAGCAGAGTAAGGCACTCAAGGAGGAAAAGCAAAAGCTACAGAAGAGAGACTGACAAGTCTGGGGCTTCCACATCACAGCTGGACATTAGGAAAATGGGACAGAACAACATAAATCATAGTATGGTGCCAACACAACATACCCTTCAGGAAAACTATGACTGTGCTTCACCCTCTGCACTGGGGTTAAGGTCTGCAGCCAGGAAGGGAAAATCCTGCTAGCAAGAGTTCATGGGTTGGATATGCTCATAGCACTACTTAGCTCATTATAGAAATGCTACCTGTGTATTTCTAAAATGTTAACAAATCAAGGCTTATATGACAGCATGTAAAATGGCAAATTAGGAAAAGTAGAAAAATGTAAATCTCAATATTGAGATTTCTACTCGTGCTGCAAATCTGAAAAAGGATCTGTGATGCAGGCTTTAACTGGGGTTTAAGACAGCTGCAAACTTGGTCAGGCTCCTAAGATGAAATACTGTAAAATTACATATCTTTAGAGACACCAAATGGAAGCACTGAAAACAACACCTAACTCAAAACTAGAAAATCCTCCATGGAAAGCACTGAACAAAGTACTGCAAAACAGGGAAAAAATTCATGGACACAGGATATACAGTTTGCTGCTAAGCTTAATTAAAATGCCTCTGAAATAAACTTACCCCATTGCCTTTCTTCTTCTACTATGACAGCTTCTGAATTAAAGGAAGTGGTATTCAATAACACAACATTGACATTGATATTAGTACTTTTCAGTATATCTGCTCCTATAAAGGAATGGGGTGATTTATAAATGTCATTACATGCCCACAGGATGTTCTAGAATGCTCACTTTATTCTGTAGTTTCCAAGGAGATGCTAAAGTCAAAGCCAGTCAAGTGATTAGCCGAGATCCTCACTTTTCCTGGAACATTATGGGACAAGACATATCACATGTCTCATTTCTTTGCCCTCAAACTATTTAATGGGTTTTACATAAGATAAGTAAGATAAGCAGTAGTAAAAAGGAATAGTGAAATTTTTATCCTTCAAATCGAATTTGATCTCTCTTGTACACTCCCCAAACATAACATATTGCAGCAACTAGAACAAAACTGAGCCACTTGCTGTCTCTGTACCTCTTGACAAAGCTGTTCCACGTGACTGAGATAGGAGAGAGAATCTCACACCTCAGTTCATACGAGAACTTACATTGGTGTAGTTTATCTGATGCAAGACGAATGCAGTGTTGGGAAGAATGAGGCCCTTATTTTTTCCTCAAGATTGTCTGTTCATATTTAAAACTAACATATACACCACATGACAATAACTATTCCTTTTTCAACACAAATAAAGTTTTCAGAAGTAAATTAGACTCACAATGATCCCTCTAACTAAACAGTACAAAGTGCTTTGTTACTGCAGAAGCTTATTTGCCACTGAGGAAAAGGATGATTCTCAGTAACACCACCTAAGTTTGCAAGGCATCACTAAAGATAGCTGTGGCACAAAGTGCCGTTGGAAACACGGCACTAGTGGAGTACTCTAGGTTGACAAGACTGGTGCTAACACTGTTTAACATCTCCATTAATGACCTGGACAACAGGGCAGAGTTCAGCAAGTTCAGAAACAACACAAAACTGTGAGGAGTGGCTGATACACTAGATGGTTGTGTCTCCACTCAGAGGAACCTGGACAGGTTGCAGAACTGATGCCAACAGGAATCTAAAGTTCAGCAAAGAGAAGTGAGAAGTCCTGGACCTGCTCAGGAACAACCCCCTGCATTGCTACACACTGGGGGCTGATTAGCTAGAAAGCAGCTTTGCCAAAAAGGGCCTTGGAGTCCTGGTAGACAAGAAGTTGAACGTGAGCCACCAATGCACTCTCAAAGAAAAGAAGGCCAACAGGCTCCTGGGTTACATTAGAAAGAGCACTGTCAGAAGGTCAGGGAGGTGATTCTTCCTCTCAGCACTGAGGAGGATGCATCTAGAGTACGCTATCCAGTCCTGGGACTGGACTTCCTACTACAGGAAAGATATGCACTTACTGGAGCAAGTACAGCACCAGGGCCATGAAGATGATTAAGGAATATCTTTGTATGAGGAGATGCTGTGAGAGCTGGGACTCATCAGCTTGGAAAAGAGATGGCTCAGGCTCATATAAGATGGCTCTTAACCGATATATATATATGTGTCTATAAATACCTGACATGAGAGAATGAAGAAGAGGGAGTCAGACTCTTCCTAGCAATGGAGGGGAAGGGGAAGGGGAAGGGGAAGGGGAAGGGGAAGGGGAAGGGGAAGGGGAAGGGGAAGGGGAAGGGGAAGGGGAAGGGGAAGGGGAAGGGGAAGGGGAAGGGGAAGGGGAAGGGGAAGGGGAAGGGGAAGGGGAAGGGGAAGGGGAAGGGGAAGGGACCAAAGCTTGCTGCTGTATATGCAACTTCAATTATTTATTATCAGAGTGAGTAAATTTTGTACATGGTAAGCTTTCAGAGGAACACAGTAAAGGGCTTTACTCCTAAAACATATTACTGAAACTGGTATTCACATTTTAAAATCAGATGAAGACCTAAGTGCAAAAAAACACATTAAAGAAATAAAAAGTTGTAAAAGCATCAGAAAGAAAAGCCATTAAATAATGCAGCATTTCATGGGCCACTGGCTGGTTTTACTATAAGTGTGCTTTGATTGCCTGCACCTGAAAAGTGCATTAATGGCCCATTATGAAAAGGCAATGAAACTCAAGCGCTGTCTAACAGACTGTAGCCAATTCATATGCCTGAGAAACCTAGCAATGGCCCAAGTCTGGCTGCTTCCCTGATTGAAATACACACATTCAGATTTTTAACAGCATCATAATGCTGCAGGCAGTTCACTTTCCAGAAAGGTTTGCATTTCTCAGGTGATTAAAATCATTCTGCTTTTTGCTACCTCTGAGACCACCACAAAAGTGTGCTGCAATATAATCATCTAGAAATGTTCTGCCCATGGTGCCTTATCAATGCAGTAACACAGCACCTGTGCCAGAGTTGGCCTTTTAATAAAAATGGAAGAGACAAGAAAGTCTGGGGCCACAGACCAGGGCAGAATGTGAAATTACAGCACCAATACTGTTTTTGTAGAGTAAACTAAAGGAATTTCTTTTAATTTACAAGATCAACATCAAAACTGCTGTAAGGTTGGGTCACCTGCTGTTGTGCTGCTCTGAATGCTCAGCATGTGTTAGAAAAATTAAACTTAAAATGGATAAACTGCTCAGAAGATCAGTTAGAGACCTTCTAGAGAAACTCCATGAGAAAAACTGACTTTACCATGTGCTACGTAACACAGAGGTGTTGGCACTGTTAAAGACAACACTGCAGTTTAACAGAGGAGAATACAACTATCTCTGAGACAAGTCTAAGTGCAAAAGTCACATGAGCAAGTAGCCCCTAGACTGGAAGATTTCAGAAAAGAAGCAGTAAAAATTCTACTGCCACTGGCCATGCTACCCCCACAACTGATCACAGACATCTCTACTCCGAAGTGGATGCTTGTGTGAATAGCAGACAGATACATCCATAGTCAGGCTGAGAGGACTAGCAACGCTGTCAGCCCATTTTCAAGAGACCAAAGAACACAGATGTACTACTGCCAAGCTCGTTAACAAAAAAGCGATCCTTCCTTAGACTCATCCCGAGTCCCAGTGCTCCACAGTCACTACACGTCTTGTGAGGATATGTGACTTGCAAGGAAAGATGAAGTCAATGCTAAAGCTCAGACTAAAGATTCAAAAAATGTCAGTGCTGAGAATATCCAGCCATGTTCCTCTCTACCTAAAGAACATTAATCAAAGTTGTTGTTTTGTAACAGGAGAACACTTCAGTAATACAGGTACACCTTTATAAGCAGAGATATCTGTGTCATCTACACACCGACAGATGAGAACAAGGAGCAGATTAGACAATTTTCATATAGCATACATAGCTTTTCAACAGCAAGATTTGAAAGCCACACACAATACATGTGACTCCACTGTCACAAAAGGCCCAAGGCACAGAAGCATGGAAGGATGCCTTACAGATACGTAGAATACATTCTCAAGAAATGCACAGAAAAATCAGAAGGTGGGGCGGTTGAGCTTGTTGAGATATCCACCAAACCCACTCCATCAGTCGCCTGCTCAGCTGGACAGGGGAGAGAAATTAATGACAGGCTGGTGGCTTCAGATAGGAACAGGGAGAGATCCCTCAGTGTGCTAGGTTTGTGTGGAGCTGTTTCTGGTAATGGGGAAAACGGCTGTAAAGATGGCTTCTGTAAGAAGTCGCTCAAAACTTTCCCCAGCTCTGAGCCAGACCCACTTCTGGGGCTGAGACAGGTGCCTCCATGTTCACTTTTTAAGAAGCTGGAAGAGGAGGGTTTTCCTGTTCCTTCTTCTGTCCCTTCTTTTCTGGCTGGTGGTGGTGCAAGGAGTGGGAAGAGAAACAACCATGCAGACTCCAAGGTCAATGAGGGAAGAGAGGAGGAGGTGTGCTGGAGCAGAGACTCCCCTGCATCTTGTGGAGAGGACTGGTGAAGGTGAGATTTGTTTGCACTTCGTAAAAGAGCTGGTGCCAGGGGCAGTGACTATGCCCAGAGGAGGCCGTGTCCCTTTGGGGGGCTCCCATATTTGCAGAAGTTGTAACTGTGGGGAAGAACTCACACCAGAGATGTTCATTAAGGACTGTGTCCCATGGGAGGGATCCTGTATTGGAGCAGATGACTAGATTATATAGCCTGTTTTCAGTCCTTCTCCTGATACGTTGCATGACTTCGTGCTAGACTATTTTTCTTCTGTTTATCTTCCCACTCTTGGTCTACATCATCTGCATATGTTGGAAGCTCAAGAGATCAGTGTCTGCACTGCAACTAGCTGAGTAGGGACCTTCTGCAGGTAATACATTTACATTAACCCACTGAATACAAAAATAATGGGAGGCTTATGCAGACCAGAGGAAACCGATGGTGACACAGGGAAAAAGATAAGTAGAAACATAAACAGGAGTGATACCTTTTCTAATATGACTAAAAAATGAAGGAAGGTTGACAGAGAACTGAATGCTAAGATTTAAAAACAGGATATCACTGATTTCACTTGCAGATCTCATGGCCAAGAAGGCCAATGGCATCCTGGGGTGGATGAGAAAGGGTGTGGGCAGTAGGTGTGAGAGATTCTCCTCCCCTTCTACTCTGTCCTCCTGAGACTGCATCTGGAATATTGTGTCCAGTTCTGGGCCCCTTAGTTCCAGAAGGACAGGGAGCTGCTGGAGAGAGTTCAGCACAGGGCCACCAAGATGACAAAGGGAGTGAAGCATCTCCTTTATGATGAAAGGCTGAGGGAGCTGGGGCTCTTGAGCTTGGAGGAGACTGAGGAGTGACCTCATTCATGTTTACAAATACGTAAAGGGTGGGTGTCAGAAGGATGGAGCCAGGCTGTTCTCAGTGATGTCCAATGATAGGATACGAGGTAATGGGTATAAGCTGGAACATAAGAGGTTCTAAAGAAACACAATGAAGAATTTCTTCACTGGGAGGGTGAGGGAGCACTGGAACAGGTTGCCCAGATGGGCTGTGGAGTCTCCTTCTCTGCAGACATTCAAAACCCACCTGAATGAGTTCCTGTGTGACCTACTCTATGTAGTCCTGCTCTGGCAGGGAGTTTTGACTAGATGATCTTTCGAAGTCCCTTCCAGCCCTTGAGATTCTGTGACCTTCAAGTGACAACATCTCATTGCAGCTACTGATTTAATTAGTTTATCACATTACCGTATGTGCTGGATATTGAACTCCGAGGGGTGTGAACATACACCGTGGAAAAATCCAATTAACTTATATTAAACAATATAAAAATGAAAGTTCTCAACAAAACACCATCAAAACACATACAAAGGTTAAGTTTACCTCAGCTCCTAAACTGAGAGAGATTATTTCATCCTCAAAAGCAGAATGTGTATCAACATGAGGAGGAATTCCTGCAGGAGAAAAAAAAAGTCAATATAATAATGAGAGTGCTATTTCTGTTAGCAAGCTCCATTTCCATGGATGAACATATAGAAAGGTGGGATGTATTGTTGAGCAAACAAAACTTTATGATAAATAAGGGAGTTGCCTTCCAAAAGAACTCAGGACAATGTTCTGATTTACATGCCCAGATAGTTCCCAGTGGAATTACCTAGAAGACAGTTAAGGGCACCTAAATGCCATCCTTGCTTCCTAGCTCTCCCTGCTGCACAGAGCACCTGAAATCACTATGCGCTCCATTTAGGGAGTTTAGCATAACTGTTGGTGTTAAGTACTATGTTAGGTGATTTTTGGTCCTTAGTTCAACTATGATCATGTGTTTCTCCCTTACCCTCTTCCTCTGTTGCTAAGCAAATGATTGTGCAAAGGGTATCAGTTTCAGAATTAGGACCTACTACCATCAATGCAGGGACCGTCAGCATCAACCCCTGCCTCTGCTTTGCAGTTTCCAAGAGAACTCCAGACACCATTGCAAGGTTAACTCCCGGGTAGCTGGTGTATGGATATCAGTAAACACAGAGTTGAGAACTGCCAAAGGAACGGTAATTCCTTTTTTTTATTTCCAGATCTGCTAATTGGAAAGAAACTGCCATCCCCTGCAGCTCACGCCACACAACTTAACATAGAGTGCTGAAACAGCAGTGTGCATACCATAGCAAGATCTCACCACATGGTGGGGAACTGTAGTCAGCAGTGGAGCAAGGCCAGCAGTCCAGCTTGAAAGAACTGTAACTATGCTTTCTTTTGACACCATTGCAGGCCCTGACAGATACAGTAATTCCTATGTGATCCAAACCAAAACAGTTCTATTTGCTCATTAAAAACTCTGTCTATGTTCATTTTGGACACTACTGAACTCCTGACCTGAAAATATTTTTTCCCAACAGTGTCAGTCAGCCCTATAAAGCATCTTTCTGATCGGCCAGTTTTTACCTCCAGGTGTAAATATTCTGAATTTCACTAGTTTCAGTGAAAACAATGCAAGTGTTTTATGAGGTCAGCACATAATCTGACAGAAGATATGGCAGAGGTGAGAACTAAAGTTTGCTTGTAACTTTATCTCGGTGTAAAGCACCGAAATTCTGCCTTCACATGTGCACTGAAGTCAGGGCAATTCACTGCGACAAACAGATCACTGAATGCTGTCTTCAGCATCATCCAGACAATCCAATCAAGACCACATTGACCTGCTGCTATACTCCACATGTGCAGCATATAGCAAGAGTCACCTAAGCATTCAAAAGTGGATAGTGACTTTCAAATATAAATCTACAACATTAGGACTCTTGAATGAACATCCTCAAACAGGAATTCATTTAATGTCTTAAGTGTGGCCCCTATCAGGCACTTTTTAAAATCTCAAGCGTAATTTCCCATGACAATCTGGCTCAGAATCAGATACTAAAAGTATTAATATGACTGCATTCAGTGCTCATTCATATCCTAACAATTTGCACTCAAGGAGGGGTATTTTGCTTTGTGTTTATTTTTAAAAGATTTTTCTATTCTTGATAGAAATCTACAATCCTAATGAATTTCCTCTGATGTCCCAGCCAAAAGTACATGACTGTATCAATTTAACATTGTCAGATACATAAATAAATAGGATCAGCTTTCAGACTCTTGTTTGGCAGACACTGTATTAGCTGTCAGACATTAATTCTGAAAGAGAAGCTGTTGTCCCTTCTTCCTAAGGACAAATGAGATAGCCACTCTAGAAAGCAAGCCAGATACTTAGCCTTGATGGTTGACCTTGGCAAAAAGCACAGCATGTGATTTATTCCCTAGAGCTGTGATTAGAAGAAAAATTCTCTTCAGATGTCTCCAGTTTGGAAAAGATTACAGAAAGACTAATTTCTTGTCCTCAGATAAGGGAACACTGCTTGCATCACACTTAAGAGTCCATATATCACATACACTAACATTATATCCTGTGCACTAGCAGCAAGGGCCATTTCCTGGACACTGTAGGCACAGTACAGAAAGCAAGAAGTGTTTGGATTGAAAAAATGCACTTGCCTACAAAACCAAAGATAACTATTTATTCCTGTATCTTTTTATGGTTAGTTTCTATGTTACAGTCTTGGACTCTGAAACATCAATTTCCATAACAGTGGTATCAAAACTGTACTTCTAAACACAAGCTCCCAGCTTCAGAAACCAGTATGAAGACTTCAGTTCTAATTCAAAGCATCTCTGGCCACAGAGGAAACACACTAAGCAAGTGCTTAAATCCTGTCTCTACACCATGTCACATTTAGATGCTGCTACTCTTCTGATTTTCAATTATAGTGTACTGATTTGGTTGGGATAGAGCTAATTTTCTTCACAGTAGCAAGCAATGGGGCTATGTTTTGGATTTGTGCTGAAAACAGTGTTGATACTATAGGGATGTTTTATTTATTGGTGGGCAGTGCTTACACAGAGTCAAGGTTCTTTCTGGTTCTCACCTGTGAGGTGGCTGAAAGGGCACAAGAAGTTGGGATGAGACAGCTGGGAGAGCTGACCAAAGGGATATTCCATATCACACAACATCATTCAAATAAAACTAAAAAATTTTGAAGGCTAAATAGACTTACCTTGTCCAGGTTCATACTGATTTACAGTCAGTTGATCAGGTTTATGTTTGATATAGCCCTGCTTTAAGCACTTCTCCAAGAAGATGTCGCAAATTTCAGGAAGACCTAAGTCATAGAAACAAAATCATAAGCAAGACAGGATCGTTTTTTACATTTCTGTCCTTTCTTTTCACAATAACTCTAATAACCAGATAAAATACATAGGAACAGCTTCATAGATATCCAAGTTCATCTCCAAATTTGCTGTAACAAACACATCAGAATTGTGCACCTGATCTGCAAGACTGATGTATTTATAACATCTCACAATTAGAAAGACCACACCTCCAAGGCTTCTGCATTAAAAAGCAGGCCACTTCTTATAAATGCAAACTGAACTATCTCTAGACATAAATAAAAGCATATCAAATCAGAGGCAAAGTTTCTGCCAACTACAGTAAAGAAGTTGCAATCAAGAAATAAAATTATGCAGAAAGTCAGAAGTTGTGCAGAGAGCGCTTTAAAAAATTTACCCCCAAAAAATCTGTTACTGAATTAAATAAATAACAAAAAAAAATCTGCTGAACTGGTATTGAAACAGGAACGAGCTAGTCCTGCAGTGAATCACTGGTTTGCTATTTTACCCAAGGACTTCACTGTAAAATGCTGTTGGAGGTAACACCCAAAAACACGTTAGTAACAGCTCTTCCACACATCTGTTGATTTTTATTAATTGTTCTCCCCCAATTATGTGTTTCTGTTTGACATATAAAATAGTTTGTGAGACTAGAAAAATCCTCAAATATCAATGCTTTTATGATTATATAACTTCACTGTTAAAACCACAATGTGTAAATAGAGTCTATCCACTGGCAGTACACATCCATCACCTTAAATTCCCATAAAACTTGAAGGTGTTTAATTTTCCTATTTTTCTGCTTTTAGATTGAAGACCATAAGATGACTCACCTGCTTTGCTCTGACTCACAGCTCTTAACTCCAAATACGAGTTAATTGCTTTCAGTCTAAAAGAAATTTTATTTTGGTGTGCAGCCAGCAAGCTTTAAGCTAGTCAAGATAAATAAATAAAGCAATATACTTCACAACTCCCAAACAAACGTGTATGTAACTTGTAACATATATTTGTTTTATGGAAAAAAACCCCTCTAAAATAAGACTGTCAATTACAATCCCAAAAGCCTTATCTGACTGGGCCTCAAAGGACAGCAACATCTGACTCTAAATGATTGGAAAACAAGTTTTAAGCACTCACAGTAATGTGGAATGAATCTCATTCAAAAGCACCGCTCAGCATGTGCTTAAGATGCATGAAGGCTCTACTTTTACTAGAATCTCACCTCTTTTTTAATTAGAATCTCACATCTATATCTCAGTGATGCTTACATGTTTCACATAGTGGTTCAAACATCAGTGCAAAATAAGTATGATTTAAGGGAAGCTCTCACCTCCAGGTAAAGGTTTGTCTTTATCAACATTGTTGTTATCATAGCAAAACTCATATCCAAAATGTTTTACTCTTCTATGCTTCAAAGCCTTCTGAGCTGCAAAAACACATTAAAGTAAGACTGGACCACATAAAACAGTATAGGCAATTTGCTATGCCTCCCTATTCCATCTGATCTGTTAAGCCTGAATATTTTTAATTAACAGTTAAAACAATATATGCGACCATTGTCCTTCATGGCAAACATTCCTGCCTTATTACCTTTTGTATTCCATCAAGCATCACATTCACTGATGGTGGGTTTGTATATCCAAGAAGTAGAGAGTATCCATTTTCTTGAGACATGTTTAATGCATGTTGTCCTGATCTCTGAACTTACCCTTGATTAATATCCTATAGATTTAGCAGGATCCTTCACTTTTACCACTCACCAAGTTACATGTTAGATAAGGTCAATAAAAACCTCTGTTGTTCCAAGGAACAAAATTTACATAGAAACTTTGAAGTCAATTCCAAAACAATTAATAAATTTAGATATTTAACTCCACAGTGCTAAAATGAAAGGACAGAAGCATCATGAATGTATCTCCCACTGACTTCTCTGTAAGAGAAAGCACGGCTCCTCAGTTGGACATTAAACTACAAAGCTAACCTTCACAGAACAGCCTTACGCTTGGCCTAAGACACTTAAAAAACACTTCAGCTGCTTCTGTATGCAGTAATATTATTCAAGTAAATGCATACCTGAGTTACCAGTTCAGACCACTTGACCTCAGGAGTTTATTACCTGCAATATAAGACCCAATTTCTAAAATACTATCACAAAATCAGAGACTCACAGAATCATTTCAGTTGGAAAAGACCTTTAAGACTAAGTCCAACCATTAAATCAGCATTGCTATGTCCACCACTAAATCTAAGCTCCACATCTACACATCTTTTGAATACATCCAGGAATGGTGACTCCATCACTTCCCTGGGCAGCTTGTTTCAAAACTTGATTACCCTTTCAGTGAAGATCCTTTTCCTAATATCCAATCTAAACCTCCCCTGGCACAACTTAAGGCATTTTCCACTCCTTCTATTACTTGTTACTTGGGAGAAGAGGCTGATCTCCATCTTTCTACAACCCCTTTCAGGTAGCTGTAGAGAGTGATCATGTCTCTCCTCAGCCTCCTCCAGACTAAACAACCCCAGTTTTCTCAGATGTACCTCATAGGATTTGCTCTCTGGACCTTTTACCAGCTCCACTGCCCATCTCTGGACCTGTTCCAGCACCTCAATGTCCTTGTAGTTGAGGGCCCAAAATTGAACACAGTATTTGAGGTGTGGCCTCACCACCAGTACAAAGGGACAATAGCTTCCCTGGTCATGCCACCCTATTTCTGATACAAGCCAGGATGCCATTGGCCTTCTTGGCCATCTGAGCACAGTGCTGGCTCATGTTCATGATGTCAAACAATACATTCACCAAGATGTAGACCTCTTGTAAACTGAAACCGTAAAAAACCCAGCATAAAAGTACGGAAGGTCTGGATTTCTATGGTTTTCCTCACCATTTTGAGTCTCTTCATCTCCTATCCAGTCAACACTTTCCAACATCCTCCTTTCTTCCTCTGGAGAAATAATCTTTTCAATGACCACCAGGCCTGGAGGCAAGCTTGTAGGAACAGCATTCTGACAGGAAACTAGAGCATATGGAAAAAGAAAATATCGTCACTGTTTAGAGAAACTAAAACCACTTGTTCCCCATGTGGATATTTACTATGGAGGAGAATGCAGTATAGCTGTAGAAATATTTACTTTAATGATATGATAGAGCTCTCATGGGGACTCTTATTTGATGAATGAATGATCCCTTTTTGGCATGACAAAACAGGATAGGGCACAAGTTTTGCATCATGCAAAGTACCTTCTAGAAATTTTAATGCTTAACACCAACAAGACTCCAAGCTTCTCAAATGCAAAACCTCTTGTGATTTTTCTATCAAAATAGCAGCAGAAATAATTTCTTAATCACATCAGGATTCTACTTGCATTTCATTTTTACTTTCTGGAACTTGAGTGATTTACCAAATCATGAGACCAATCTCTGCCCAGAGAGGCAATCTAATCAAATACAGAGGAGTGTAATGCAATATCTAAGTGAATAAAAAATGCTGATATAGGGACATTTTTTTTGCTATGGTAATAGCTTAAAAAAGCAATTGGTACAGACCAACACCAGGAGCTGTTTTAACTAGCCACTATAAAAACTCACAGAAAGAGCAATTGTGCTTGTGCAAAGAAGGGGAGAAAGTTGGAAATCTTTTTGTGCCTATTTTCCTTCTTTGAGCAGAGAGAGATTGCAAGATCAAGGTCACACAAGAAATTCAATTAACTGCCCACAGATCTCCTGGGTTCCAATTTAGTTCCTTAATCTCCTTCATGCACAGTATTGAACAGTTTGGTAACTACTTAAATCCTTTTTCCTTCTGCCTCCAAGTAAATGAGTTCAGATTAGAGTATGCTGAGTATATGATCATGAAATACAAGGAGCAAAGATTTTGTACTGAATCTTAGATTCTCGCTTTCATTTTCTGTGTCTGCATACAAAGACTAGTGTGCTTTTAGCTAGATCTACAACCAAGGAAGTAAAAGCAAAAGAAAGTAGCATGCAAGAAGTTGGATCTGTAGGAGAGAAGAGAAATTATACCTTTTTCCACAAAATTAACATATAGAATTATGTTGTGGTCAACATCTTCCAGTGTTACTTCTTTTCCATTAAGGGCATCAAATGCTTTCTTGGCTTCTTCTCTTGTCCCGTATTTCACAAATGAATATGGTTTATTCGGTGGCATTAAAAGCATTTCCACCAATCCATATTCTTCTACTATTCTGAGTAGTTGGTGTCTACTCATCTCATTACCAAGGCCAGCATTGGCAATAACCAGGTTCTAAATGAAGAGGAATTTTTAAGAACAGAGAATTAGTGATTACATTTTAAATTAATATCTACCAAGAGAGCAGCTCCATAAAGAAAAAATAAGCCTATGAGTACTCTTATGTATTCCACACAAGATATGGATGTCTCAATGAGCTTGGTGTATGAGGCTAAGGCAACCTTTGTTTGCCCAGCACATACTCTAGCAGAAAGGCCTGCCACCTCTGTCAGAGATATCTCCTCAATTAATGCATGCAGTTCCTGTTACAAGAGCACTAAAGCTTCAAATCAACATGCATGTATCAAGTACACTTCAGGCAAAATAGTGACACTGCCACACATAATTTTGAAGGTTCCAAATATGGAATTTTTCCAGAGACCTGTTGCCACTAACAGTAGAAAAACCTTTGAAGACTGTGATTTTAATTTTTTTAAAGAAAGTTTCCCAACTTTGCCAAGATATTGCCAGTCCCACCTCATGTCCCCTGTACATCAGGTTGACCAAAAAAGACTCTAGAGGATGCTGAAACAGAGCACCTAGTTGTGCTCCAGCATCCTTATCTAAAAAGTCTCTCTCCTGTATTTATAAACAAAAGGGATTTATGTCCCCTTGTTAGTTAACACAGATCACTTCATGCATAATACCTAATCCTTAATTTTACACTTCCATAGTGATTTATGTCCAGAATTATCAAGGAGTACACACTTGGGGAGAATTGTTGCTGGTTTGCCAGAAAGAACAACATTTTTCAATAAATAGCCTTAGAAAATACATAGGCCTTTTCAAAATAAATTAACAAGTTCTTTTGACATCTAAATAGCTATATACCATAATTAAACATTCATTCTCATCATGGTGGTTGAAAGAAGTTTAAGGGCCTTTTTAAGGCCAAATGATGATGTACTTTTAAAGCTTCAATTTAACTTCGGTGACTCCAAAGAGCTAGCAACAATTTATTCAGATTGTCTCCACATAATACCTTTCCAGAAAGCTTTCAATCTTTTCCTTAAAAATCTCTAAATGTTCTACCACTTTTTCTTAAGGCAGCTGGTAAAGTGTTCACTTGTTCCAAATGAGAGCATTTCACTTCTCTAAAAGACAGAAAATTAAGTTTAAAAATAAAGAGAAGGATTATTTAAAAAAAAAAATAAAAAATCACAAAGTAAGTACCACAATGATTACGCCTGTTGTGATGGCTGTTAACACTGGTGATTTGGAGTGCACCAGCCTGTGCATTACTGATCACATTTTTCAAATGTGAATGACTTATTAATTATTGGTATTTTCTAGAATGTTAATAAGGGAAAGGCCCATGTGTGCAGAAGAGATGTAGAGACACAAACCAACGTTTTCACATACTGTAGGCACTTCAGTTACAAAGACCATCACTATCCAACAGCAGCATGCACAGCAGATCTCCTGACTGAGCAATTTCAATATAATCAGACACTGGCACAAAGCCTGGAAGTCCCATGAGGTTCAACAAGGACAAGTGCAGAGTCCTGCATTTGGGAAGCAACGACCCCATGCACCAGTACAGGCTGGGGATTGACCTGCTGGAGAGCAGCTCTGCAGAGAGAGACCTGGGAGTGCTGGTTGATAATAAACTAGCCATGAGCCAGCAATGAGCCCTCATGGCCAAGAAGGCCAATGGCATTCTGGGATGCATCAAGCAGAGTGTGGCCAGCAGGTCAAGGGAGGTTCTGCTCCCCCTCTACTCTGCCCTGATGAGGCCTCATCTGGAGTCCTGTGTCCAGTTCTGGGCTCCTCAGCTCAAGAGGGATAGAGAACTTCTGGAGAGAGTCCAGTGCAGGGCCACCAAGATGATCAGGGGACTGGAACATCTTCCTTATGAGGAAAGGCTGTGGGAACTGGGGCTGTTTTATCTGGAGAAGAGGAGATTGAGGGGAGATCTTCTTAACATTTATAAATATCTAAAGGGTGGGTGTCAGAAGGTTGGGACATCCCTCTTTTCTATAGTAGCTAGCAACAGAACAAGGGGTAATGGGATGAAGCTGGAACACAAAAAGTTCCATTTAAACATAAGAAAAAACTATTTCACCGTGAGAGTGACAGAGCAGGGGAACAGGCTGGTCAGAGCGGTTGTGGAGTCTTGTTCCTTGGAAGTCTTCAAGAACCACCTGGACATGTTCCTATGCAACCTGATCTAGATGAACCTGCTTCTGCAGGGGGGTTGGACTACGTGATCTCTAAAGGTCCCTTCCAACCCTACCATTCTATGATTCTTGACGGGGGTTTATCACTATGATTTTGATACTTCACTTAGTATGATTATGATACTTCACTTAGTCAAATGTCCTGTCCTCAGTGAGGATCTTGCTTCTTGCTGGACCTCAAAATTACTCTTTGGATAGATTAGATGGATAATTTGGGATATGAAGCAGTGTTGAGGAGAACTAGTCCTGGATTACAGATACATTTCCGAGCAACACTAGAAAGCTCCAAAGAGCTTACAATATATGCCGTATTGCGATGTCATCTTAGAATATGTCCATTTGGTGTGAAATCCAAGTGAAGACTAAGCCCAATTTAGTTATTAAAAAGGTATCAAGATCTAACCATTGTTTCCATATTGGAATGGAAGGAATTTGCAGTGTTAGGATGAACACGGCTAGAGTAAACGATACAGCTCTACAGCGCTTCAAGCCACTAATATCTCCCCACAACTGACAGGGAAATTATAAACTTTCTAATTTCTTCCCTTTCTGTCTGCAACTTCCTGTCACTTTTTGCAGTATCAGTATCTGCTAATCACCCTCTGATCTGCTGTAACTCTTTATGGTTGCAGAAAACTACAAATCAAAAAGTCTAGTAGCTTTCTGATAGGTTAAGGAATAAAGTTCATAGTGGTAAAGTTCATTGAGCATCATGAGAAAGTAGAATTCCCTCCTATTTTGTCCCCTTTTGTGCAAAGAAGATGAAGTTTTCCCTTTTTCAACAGCTATAAATCAGTCAATAAGTTCAGCTCCCACAGAACCACAGCCTAAATCAATTCAGGTGAAGAAGACAATGCAGGAAAGATTTCCAAGATAAATATGCTTTTAACAAGGAGTTTAGATGAAAAACAATACTTGATAGGGAAGTATATAGGAAAGAAAAAGCCAAAGGAGGAAAATCCCACAGGGAAGACAAGTTTATCTACTCCAACAAAGTAACATTTCCTCTTCTTCCTCAATCCAAGGAACTACTGTTTAAGATTTTTAAAAAAATCAAAATCTTATCCAAAGGCCATCAAAGTCTCTCAGACTTTAAACTGCTGAAGTACAGTTCTGCTTTGGAATCACAGAAAGCTCTCAATCTCATGAAGTGCATTTTGGAGAACTGCATTTTAGACAAAGCATATGTGAGAATAAAACACTGATTAGTAGTACTTTCACATTACCATCAAAATCAGAACTACTGGTTACCTGTGTGGCATGGGAGATACACTCAATGCCCTCATGTCTCATCAGTGTATGCTGAGCTCTGACCTGCTTCCTCAATACCTTCTTCTTCATTTTATGGACTTTCAAATCATCTTCGCTGGTCTTGGCTTCTATGCTGGCAATCTGAGAAGCAGAAGTAACAACATATAATAAGTGTCTTGATTTCAAAATTAAGTACTTCAGTCTGCTCTAGAGAGATGTCTTCCTCATCTCTTATCTCTAGGATTGTAATAGCACTTCAGGTAATTCCATATTTTATTAATTATTTGAGGCTGACAAAACTGAGTCTGCAAAGTAGGTTCTTCCTCAGTCAGTAGCACAGCTTCTACATCTCTGAATTTCTGTTATTGAACTCTCATTAAGAGGATTCCCATGATGTTAGGTTTCATTTTCCAGTTTTTCTTTTCCTCTTCATTCATTTATTCACAGTATCAATACATAAATTTCCAGTTTTTAACCTGCTTGTACCTCTTGTTTTCATACAGGTGTTTCAGCTCATTTCCTTCTCTCTACTCTCTCTCTAGAGCAGAAGATAAAAAAACATATGTGGAATTGCCATGAGATTTGTATTGGTTTAGTGTCCTATTTATTCCTGTTGCATCAAATGCTTGAGTTGGAGATGAGTTGTTTCCATTGGACTCCTTTTTTTTCTAATGGTCACTTTCAAGTGAATATGACATCTGGCAAAAACTGACCTTTTTTTTGGGAACAGAAAAATGTGTTCAATACTTAGATGCCCAAGAACTAGCAACCAGGGTGCTCCACACCTCATTGTAGCCCACCTCCCATGGCCAAACCTCACAGAAATCATATTCCTGTCATAAGAAGGAACAGAAAGCTGCCTACATATATTAAACATTTAATTTAGTGGCAACACAGCATTTACCTACTAGTGAGTTATGTAAGAGTCACTGGCATTCTCCAGGTTTTGATGCATTTTTTGCCTCTTCTGGTCTACTGCTATACTGAGATTATACAGTCCTGTTCTGTATCCCTCTGACACTGCTTCCTTTCCCTTTCTCTCCTCCCACTTCTTCAGAACCCAGTGGAAGAGTGCAGATCTCACGTAAGACTATGACAAAGCTCCCATATATTGACATGGCTGGACTTTGCCTTTCTCTTTTTCTCTCCCTACAGCATAATCCCTTGACTATATATTAGGAGTTTCTTCTCCGTTTTCCAAAAATCCTCATCAGAGTACAGCTGGACAATCCAAGTGCAGTTGTCTGTCCTTTTCCATTCATTATCATTGATCTGACAACAATCCTTCCATCTCACCTTCACCTCAAAAAATGGTTTTGTTTCTGTTTTTTGAAAAACAAAACAAAACACCTATGCTAATCACCACTACGTTTACTTATTTAAATGTGTCAACTGCTCCAACAGTCAAGTCATCCACTTGCACGTCTTCTGCCTTGCAAGACTGCAGAAGTGCTCCCCAAAACTTGAACTGCAGACGCAGTCATGAAAATATGATGACGCAACCTCAGAAAATTGTAAAAGAAAAAAAGCATTCCATATTAGCATTTGATGTAGCTTTGTATTGAATGCCTTGGCAAATACTTTCTTTTAAACAAATGCAAATGTGCTAGTAAAATTGTTACAAAAATATTAAGAGTTGTGTAGGAGCTGTGTACTGTGACTGCTGCAGCATTACCAACATCAACATGCACAACTATTAACTACACCAAAAGAGAAAAATCTTTAAAGGAAATCAGAATGACAAAAGCACCCCATGGAAATAATAGACTCTAATCCTTTAAAAAGGAGCAGAATAAATGCTGCTGAGGAAGATTTGGTCTTTTGCCACTCCTTACCATGTTTGTTCTTCCTCCTGCCCCTGCTCTCCCACTGCAAAGTCCAATTTTACAGCAATCTCAAATGAATTAAAACCCTTGTCAAAGAAAAAGAACTGGCAACACAAATTTCAAGCAAACCTATTAAGTTACTGGAATGGCAGGCTCCAACAATTCAATCCTAAAAAAGTTTCAGATGCTTGCTGTCAAGTTTCAGATGATGCATACATGGCTGCAAGAGTCTGAACACTGATATTTTGGGCAAACAGCATTATTAAGTAAAATTTTTACACATATCTTGACCACAAAGATCACATTTACATCTGAGTCTGACTAAAAAGCAAATAAAAAATATTCAGCACCAAGATCCATCCCACCACCATTATGCGCTTGCTAGTTCCTAGTCTCTTACTCAGACGTAATTCAAACATATTCTCCCCCTCTACTCTGCCCCTGGTAAGGCCTCATCTGGAGTACTGTGTCCAGTTCTGGATTCCACAGCTCAAGAACTGGACAGAGCTTCTGGAGAGAGTCCAGTGCAGGGCCACTAAGATAAGGGGACTGGAGCATCTTCCTTATGAGGAAAGGCTGCGGGAACTGGAGCTGTTCAGCCTGGAGAAGAGGAGACTGCAGGGGAGAAATCATTAATATTTACAAGTATGTAAAAGGTGTTTGTCAAGAGGACGGGGCAACGCTTTTTTCTGTTGTTTCAAGAGATAGGACAAGGGGTAATGGACAAAAGTTGGAACACAAGAAGTTCCACTTAAGCATAAGGAAAAACTACTTTCCTGTGAGGGTGAGGGAGCTCTGGAACAGGCTGCCCAGGGAGGTTGTGGAGTCTCCTTTAGGTTTTCAAAACCCACCTAGACATGTTCCTGTGTGACCTGATCAAAATGAACCTGCTTTAGCAGGGGGGTTGGACTAGATGATCTCTAGAGGTCCCTTCCAACCCCTACCAATCTGTGATTCTGTGATAAACATGCTAACATGCAATTAAGGCAAAATGTACAAGAAGGAAATGTCACAAGTGACACAACTCCAACAGGGCAGTTTCAGAAAAAAAGAAGAGACTGCTGAAATAAATATTTCATGTGACTTCAGAAACAAAGTGTAGAGGCAGAAAAGATCAATGGGTTATAGAACGTTTCTATACAACTTTTTATTACAGATTTGTTAGCAATTGTCTCCCATTTCCCTTCAAAGAAACTGTGCTCACTAAGGGCTCTTTGCATATTTTATAATCTGATTTTCTCCCTCCCCTTCCTGAATCTCTTGCCACTTTTCCCTTGTTGATGGCAGACCTGCACAGGCTATAGCTTATTCTTTGACAAAACTGCACTTGCTTCTAAAAACAAATAGTTCAAAATAGATTTCTTATTGAGGATTCTTCACTTAAGCTACAAATATGGTTAAATACACAGACAGCAACGTTCCTCTTAACCTTCATTAGTTAAATAATGATGAAGACATCTCAGACATGCTTGGACAAAAGCTCAGTGAGACACAAATACACCAACAACAGATAAATGTAAGCGAAGGTACAAAAAGGGAAAAAAAAGTCTCAAGAAAAAAGGCATAAAGTTTACAACAAGTAGACTCCACTAAGTGCATCTAATAGGTTACTCTTACCAGGATTCAAGGCTCATTCAGCAAGTCTACCATGACAAAACTGTTTGATTCAGAAATTTGGTCCCAAAGGCTTGGCCTGCCCAACTTCATTTGCCACACACAGCTAAACTGAGGAAGGGGACAAACTGCTTCCCAGGAAAGTATGGGAAGTAACTCTTCCTCATCTTTCGGTGAGGAAGAGTTACAGAAAGACTGAAAATATGGTATGTGTTCTCTTTGAAATCATGCAAATCTGGCTAAAATGGAAAAGTGTGGAGGCTACATACCATCAGCCACACCAGACAAGACTACTGTCATGCAGCTTCTGTAGGACAGACCCAGACAGAGGATAAGGATATCCAACTGCAAGTCTCCTCAAGCCTCTTTCATAACACCTACAACCCTGTATGCTACGAGACTCCATCCAATCTCTGGGGAGAGCAGCTTTGAGTTTAGTCAGGCCTTTAGTCGGGTCAGGTCATCACAAACTCCCACATTCTCCAGACAAAAGCCAAGAAGTCATTGCCCAACATTTTACAGACTAGCACAGAAACTGAAGTTTAAAAACTACTTTCATAACCTCTGAATTGAACAACAGAACAAGGGACGGATGAGGTGTGACCCAGTTGCCTGAACATTGAAAACGGGCAGAAATGTACTGCGAAAGGCTGCCTGGCCTTTCACCTGCTACTCAAGAAGCTGAAGATACTCCCTACATGCTGTGTCATGCTTGCCAGCACTACCCAGCTGACTCCAGTCCCTAACGGCATCTCAAACAGCACTACTTGCATTGCTGAGACAGCAGAACCTTCCCTTAGACTCTTTGAGCTGAGCCTAAACTCTGTCTTGTTTGTTGCATCACTACCCCAGGCTCAATTCTGCAGGTACAGAAACCCAGAGTCTACCTTGAAATCTGAGTTAAGCAATCACATTCAACTGTATAGAAACGGAAAACACTATTTGTAACATCCCACACTCCTTTTACAAAGCCCAACATGACTACAGAAGAAAAAACCTGCAGCAGTGGACTGTTCCTTACTGTTCTCTTTCCACAAGTATTACAAAAATACAGCTCCTGAAACAGTCTCCCCTTGCAATGCTAACTCAGGTTACAGCAAGTCACACAACTGGCCAGGAATTATTACAGAAATTAATGTAAACGTTAATGCAACAGTGGAACCTTATTTGCAGAAGTAGCCACTTCTGAAAGTGCATCATTACTGGAGTGGAACTAAACGGCAACTCTCAACAGAGGGAGCACCTTGCTCACTTATGAAGTTTAGCGGTCTATTATTCAGTTTGGTCTTTTGTGCCGCAGACGCAGGAACATAAATGTATATTCACGCTGCATACACAGAGACATCAGAACTCCTGGACAAAGACATTCAAGAGGCCTGACAGAGCGATTTAAGAGTTCCAGCACTGGTGAGGTAGGCCCGAAGGCGCCAGTACATTCCTGGGGCTGTCCTCATCCATCCCTACCAGTGACAGCCGCACTTAAACTACCATCGACACACATCAAATTCACCGGCTCTAGGCCGTCGTTAAAAATAATACGGATAACAGGAATAACAACGGGTCTGCGTGTATGCTGTTCTGCCCCGAGTAAATACAGCGGGGAGGGAAAGGCTGCGAGGCAGACGCGGCAGTTAACTTCCCCCTAAACCCCCTCACATCACTTCTCCCTGACAGGGCCGGGACCAGACCTCCACGGGCTCAGCTGCCCGCACACATAGACTGGAGCCCGCGGCGACCGCCAGCTCCATCCCCGGAACCCCGCAGCTCTCCCTCCCCAGAGGGAGCCGAGCGCGGTGGGCGCTGCAGCCCCGAGCCGAGCTGGACCGCGCCGCGCGTTACCTGGCTGGAGGCCGCCATGTTGGGGCAGTGCGCCCGCCCCGCCGTGCCGTGCCGTGCCGTCATGGCAGCGCCCCGCCTCCGGCCCGCCCCAGGCGGCTGCGGCTGAGCTGCTGGGCCTACAGGCGGCTGTGGGTGTTTAGCGAGGCCGGCGCGGAGTTCTTGTAACGTGCGGTGAAGGAACGCAGCCGGTCGGTACTGTCTGGACACGTTTTCCTAATGAGGAGTGCGGGATTTTCCCCAGGGCGTGCAGCCACGGGAAGGAGGGAGGCCCTTACCAGCGGGACTCCGGGGTCTGTGCTCGCAGCCTGAGGAGAAGCTGCCAGCCTAGCGAGAGAATGGAATGGAAGTGGCCCTCTTCAGCTCTCTGCCTTGGCCACGCACTTAATGTTCCATGTCTGTATACCTGCTCACGCAGTGCTGCTCAGCTTTGCTTGCCTGATGTCCCTCTTTGCCACCTTTTCTCTCCAAGTACAACCAGCTGTTTGTCATCCTCCTTCACATCAATACAATCTTCCTCTGAGTCCGCAATAGAACAGACGTGTTTGAACCCTCTCTGCAATTAAGCATTATCCCTTGCCCCACACCAATTTCCTCTCCTTCATCGAGTGAGATGATACTTAACGTTTCTCAGGATCAATTAAGGGTGGTATGTAAGGTGACTGATAAGCCTGTAAATCTCTAGTCAGCAGCCAGCTTCTCAACCTTATCCCAGATCCACACTCTGGAGGAGCCTACCCATCCTGTGCTTACCCAGAAGAAAAAAAAAAACACATACACACAAAAAAAACCCACCAAAAAAAAACCCAAAGCAACAAACAAATAAACAAAAAAAACCCAGACAGAAACCCTTTCTCTTGGACCACATAGCCTGTCCTCTATCAGAGACACAGCTTTCCCACGTGGAGGAGGTACAGGCACACTGAGGATGTGAGGCTGATGTCCACCAGCATTTCAAGGTAATATTTAGTCAGAAGGGTGATTCCACTTCTGTCCTTCCACCACAGTGTGGTGCGTTACATCACTCTCGATCTTTGACCCACACAGTGAGTAGTAAGCTATTATGATAGCACAGATCTTTTGCTTAAGTTTTCTCATATGTAAAGTGTGAATATTAACTGCCTACTAGTAGGAGTATAGCAGGGAGCTTGTTAACCTTTGTGAACACTAAGCATTAGCACCATCTGGTCTTTTTGTAAGCCAGAATGAATAGAGGGAAAGAACAACCAGGCAACATCAACAGCTGCTGTCTCCGTTAAAATATTCTCTGAGGCGCTCAGCCCTGGAAACCACCAAACCTGAAAGCTACTGAAAGGATGATCCTAATGAAATTGGTTTGTAATTCATTACCAATTTGTTCTAACAAGTGGAAAATAGCTGCCCAAAAGTTGTTGCTGTCAAGTACCCAAGTTTCAGTTCAATGCCCTGGTTGTGTGGGCTCTCCATTCTTCTACCTGGCCATCCATGTGTGGTTTAGTTCACTGGGATGCATTGTTGGTAGATAAGAAGTAGAACGTAGGCTTAATGGAATGTTAGATTTCAGAGCACAAACCACAAGGTTCTGGCAGCTGCTTGGCCCTGTGTTCACCAGTCATCACTTGGGTTTATTCTCCTTTATTATTATTTTGAAAAATTGCCTTCTGGAGGGGAACAAACTTACTGTGCATTTTTTTTCTTGGAATATCTCTGTATGATTAGAACTTGCAGTGCATGTTGCAATAACATTTTTTCTGTAAGTACATCAAGATTTTACTTCTATGAACAACAGTTTCACATATGAAAATTTGACCAATTAAAAGGAGAACATTTAAAGACTGGTCATGCAGTTTTTAATAAAAACTTATTTTGGTCAAACTAGAACAATTATGCCCTTTATAATTTAAGCCCTGAAGCACATACTAGATAACATGGGCACAGACTTGTTCTACAGATGCCACAGTGCTTATTTACCACAAATAAAACTACATCTCTATACAGTTAACATTATCCCTCACTAGCCCACAAAATAGTTGACAGAAGTGGGGATTCAAATATATTTACATTTAATATTAATATAATCTCATTAAAGGTGCTTTAGCAGAAATCTCAATATTCCTTAAAAAAACCCATAAATCTGGCTTTTGTAATGATAATATTTTTTTGTTTAAAATTCAGAAAATATTCTAGTTTGAAATTAAGTTTTTTGTAAGAAAAAAAATGTTTATATCAGAAAATGTTGTCTCTGGGTCTTTTTTTTCCTTTGACAATCAGGAAACATGTCTTGTAAAGCAGAATGTCATCCTCCTGTGTATTCCTGGGTGAGAAATAAAATGCTGATGACTTTTCCCAGGAACAAATTACAATACTCACTATACGGTTACCTATTTTATCTTTCCCACATTCCCAGGGAAAGTCAAGGCAATTCACTTTGTCTGGCAATACGCAAACAATTCTTTTTCCTTTAATGAACTAGAGATTGCTGGTCCATATGTGGAAAGGCAATCTTACTCCCTTTTATGTCAAAGTAAGCCAAGCTGTGCTTTAGCCTAATGTGATCAGACTGGATTTCTATTACTTTCAAACCCAATTAAAATCACAGGAAGATAGTAGAATTTGCTGTATCAAATCTCTTGATTTAAGAAACTGCAGTTTAAGGATCATGACAAATAGGATATGTCTCAGGATAGCAGTTTGTTACAGAAGAAGCCTCTTTGCACAAAATCCAGCTCAAAACCACAGATGACTAGCACCGTAGAGGAGTACCCTAGTACACTATGAGATACAAGGTGAACTTTTTTAGGATAGCACTCATGTAATAGTTAAGGACTTTGAAAAATATCTGTTGACCTAAACTCATAATGTGCTACCGCTGCTGCTTGCAATAGCAAATTTCTCCATAGCAAACCTCCGCGATGCCAAAGGCTGATATTTTTCAGGAAGATAGCAAAGCTGTCTCTGTGCTGCATGTCATTTTGAGTCTGCATTTGTGCTGTTCAATGACAGATTTCATGTTTCCTTATAAAAAAAAGAAAAACAGCCAAAAAATTACTTTAACCATTTTTTAGCAATTGCATAAGACCAAAAAGACACATGAGAAATCTGGGCCCTGATGAAATCAAATACCAGTAAATAACAATCTTTTATTCTTAAGAGATTTAAATCATCAAGTAGTATCAGTATGCTTTCTGTTTTCTAAGCTTTAGGCTAGACCCTGTTCATACATCCAAGTCTTTTTGCTTTAATAAAAGCTGATTTTTTCCTGAAATCTCTAGGCTCAGAGTACTGGAACTTTAAGAAATATGTTAAATAGCATAAATCTCATGATAAAATGGTAAGATTTGGCAACACTGGTTTTGTGACACAGATGCACTATTGCTGGCAGGTCCAGCTTCCACTGTTACAAGGTACCATCCTCCTGTGTAGCACAACTGTTATATAGTTTGATGCATGATGACACAGCTTTTTCTAAGCAGGGAGATTTCAGTTCTGTAGATTTTGTCATCCAGAGAACCAAACTGGTCAATGAATGTTTAGGATGGGGCAGAGGTTAGCTAAATTGAGCACTTCTGCCCTGCCATGAGATTGCATTAATGAATTGCAAGCCTGTGTTATCAAAGTGAGGAAGGAACAGTTTTAAATGCTGTTGTAAGATGCACAATAAAGATGTCCCTGTTTTTTTGGGTCACCATTAATATCACACTGGAACTAGGAGCACAGTTCTATAAGCTTTGATAAACAGAAAAACTTTGATCCCTTCCTAGAGAGTCTTCAGAAAATTCCTGTGAATTTCAGGCAGAAGATAGAAATTATTGTAATTATGATGTGTGTGCTGCAAGTCTGAAGACCTTTCATTATCAGCACTGCCAGCTCAAAGCTCCAGCTATTGCAATGTTCCTGCAGCACATGCACACAGATGTCAACAGAGAATTTCCTCGTTTGATTAAGGAAGAATCGAAGAGATCAAAATTCCCTTGGCACAATTACTGAAAAAGGATAATATCCATGAAGATCAACTAAAAGCTCCCAATGCCGCTTCTGACAGCCTCTTCTGCTCACATAAAACCTCTCAGTGAATGATCCCCAGCTTTTAAAGTCCTACATGCACCACTCCTTAGCAAATCAATCATTGCAGATAATTATTTTGCCCTCACTTTTGACTTTCTAAATTCTTTCTGACCATAGGCAATCTTGGAGACTTGGGGCTTTAAATCTTTTTAAAGCCATGCAGTCTTTGAAGAAGAGATGATCATTCTCTGCTGAACAGTAACTGCTGCTTTCACTGCTCAGGTGACCCTTCCTCTGCCATTCAGACAAAGCCTAGGGAGGATCTTCTTGTGCCAGTCTAGTACACTTCCCAGCGTGTCAGAACAGTAATATGAAATACTGAAAGAACCATACAAAATACTGACTTCCTTCCAAATTCAAAAACTCATCATCACATGGTTTAGTTAGCCTTGAAAGCAATGTTGTAAGAAAGATTCAAACAACATGTTTTCTGTTTTCTCTGGCACAACAGCTGAAAATTATCATTTCTTCTTCAAAGCCTGCACGTACTTTACATTCTCTACTTGCTCTTTTTGCCTGTTTTCCAGGAAGAGACAGAAATTTTTGGGTTTTTTTTTTCAATTACTGATTGAATGAGATTATTCTCTTCTGGCCCTACAGTCAAAATGTTACCCAAACCCAGCAAAACCCAGTTCTGTCACAAGCAATTAGGATTTGGTAGGCACTCAGAAAGTGATGCGACTCTATTCAGGGATCCTCCCTGATAACTACACTAGGTAGACAGTCTGCTTTCCTGCAGAGCCTTGGGAATCATGATTTTTCACAGCTATCCTTCAGAACATACATGTATCATAAAGGAAATCTTGGCATATCAGATAGTGAATTTGTCTACTTCATCAGTCTATCCGTTTTTAAGGATGACGTGCTGACAGCCCAGACACAATCTGCAAAGTTAATTTTTAAAGATGTAGTATTGTTTCTATACAAAGAGCTAAATATTACATTTCCCTCACAACTTAGGACCTTGGTACCTCCAGTGAAACTGGAGAGGTCATTGCAATGTATTCCTTAGACTGGGACTATATCCTTTCAGCTCATTTCAGGCATCATCTCAGAAGGTCTCATTAGCTGTTGCTCAGGCAATAGATTCACCTTCTTTGGAAGAAGAATAGCTGTGCAACCCTAAGCTAAAATTTTCTACACAAAAACATGGTCAGTTTCTTGGGTCGCCCCAGGTGCTGCTCTTGTAATCCAGTTTTCATTGACTTTTCTGGGTCTGTGCACATACTCACATCAGAAAAACAGAAGTTGGAAGTTTTTCAACCAAATAGGCTAAAAAATTAAATAAATATGTGGACAAACAGTGGAATTTTTTTTACAAACACTAGTCTCTGTGACACAGTTTCCCAATCTGTATGACATTTACATAAATATTTACCCAACTTGTCAAGGATTGTGAATCTTCATGAATCATTGTTTGTGTAGCACTTTGTACTCCTTGAATGAAATGTAGCAGATACATTCAGAGTATGGATGTGGTTAATGGCAGAGAAGAAAAGAAAAGAATAGAGAAAAAAAATGATCACATCACTTTTTTTTCCCCTTGTTCAAAGTTGGTTTCAAATAAATTCTCTATTACAAATGCCAAACTTTCTTTTTCACATGGGTATAATATGGTTGGTACAGATCTTAGTGAAGATTAAGATATAGTCTGATGTTAATCAGTATATTGAAGTTTATTGACTTTTATTAAGGTAAAAAAGCAGGAGTAGTTAGCATATAGTATTTTAAATTCATGTCTACATCACTTTATTTTACTCTTTCTATATAGAAACAGAATGATTTAAATTAAAACATTCCAACGTTAATTTATCTTAATTCATACAAAGGCAAAGTCCTTTCTGGCAAATTTTTTTGTTTGAAGAGATGAGTAAACTAAATGAGCATACTGGCTGCTTCACTTAGCTGTCATCTCTCTAAAGGCTGTATGAGTAAGTCTGACACACTTCATCTCTCATGTTATCACCATCTGCATGCTTTTGTTATTGTCACCCATGTTAAACTTTACAGCATCTTCAGTCAAAGGAATATGAGTGAAACAAAGTGTGGCACTGTAAATGAACAAAATAACTAGGAGAGAGGTTTAAGAAATGATCAGAAAGGTTCTGTGCAACTTTGGTTGCTATATCAGCACAAGAGCCATGTGATGCACCACCTCAGGACAAATCTGTATTTGACACTTGTCCTGAGCTAGGCACAGAGAATTGTCAGTTGTTCACTATTTCCAAGTAGGGTGCTGACACTTATTAAATCATTGTGATAACTTGAAATAGATACTCAGACATAGCAAATAAATAGTTTTTAATTTGAAGAACCAGATTTCCTAAGCAAACAAAATTATACAAGTTAGAGATTGGAAATACATTGTGTCACCCCATTCTTCTCTTCACCACAGGTTCTTTGTAACAGATTTCTGTAGTGTTGTGCAACTCAACTGTAGGAATGTATTTGAGGGGGCAGATACCTGCAGGGAAGTCGACATACACATATCAGTTACACAGGACACTGGCCTAGGAATGGAATCAGCACTTACTTGGATGTGCCTGAAGACCAAATGGGAATCCCTGACTGCATGATATAATTCAGGATCATGCTCGCTACCTGAGTGCGGCTTGGAATGGGGAGGAATGAACTACAAAGCCCAGATTCCACCCAGTAAACCTCAGCATGTATATATATGATTATATAAAATAAAATCAAATGGCTTCTGTGTAAGTTGAGCAGTATCAAACATAGAACAGAGAAGCTGACTCATGCTAGCACAAGTATTCTCATGAAAGGCTCCAAAAGTGTGATAATTCTTACATATAAGCAAATCTATAGATGTTTAGCACTTTGTTTCTAGATTCTCATGGGTCCCCAGGAGGGTCCATTTCCAAGCCTTTTATATAATTTTTCGTTTCTTAGAAGTAAATGATAAAGCTCTGGGTAGATAGAAAGTTCTGGCTATACTGATATAGGAGTAAGAACTGTGTTGGCAGCACCTGTCCAGCTGCTTGTGTAGTACAGTCTAGCAGCTGGGAATTGATTTAATATTAACACCTTTCACTACAGAGCTCACTATAGTTAATATACCTCTCACTGATTCCCACTCCCACTGGCAGTTTCCAAGACTCCAGATCCTTCCCCTACAATAATGGCTACTGAAGGGTTTTTTTTTTTTTCAGCAAGTAACTTATGCCTCAAATGTATAGAATCATAGAATGGTTTAAATTGGAAGGAACTTTAAAGATTACTGAGTTCCAATCCCCCTGCCATGGGCAGGGACTCCTTCCAGTAGACCAGGTTGCTCAAAGCCTCATCCAGCCTGACCTTCAACATTTCCAGGGATAAGGCATCCAAAATTTCTCTGTGCAACATGTTCCAGTGTCTTCTTCCTAATATCTAATCTAAGTCTACTCTCTTTGAGTTTTAAAACCATTGCCTTCCATCATACCACTACACTCCCTGACAAAGAGGCCCTCCCCATGTTTCCTGTAGGCACTTTTATGAACTGCAAGGCTGCTGCAAGGTCTCCCTAGAGCCTCCTCCAGACTGAAGGGCTCAACTCTCTCAGCCTGTCCTCGTACAGTAAATGCTCCATGTGTGCAGTAAAAGCTGTGCTTAGATAAATATTCTCTCATCTGCACCTTTACCTGAGCATCCGTTTCACCTGGACCATATAACACCTCCCAGAAGACATAGCTGGACGTTTGCTTGATGACATCCTACACCTAAGGTGATCTGAGCTTTATTCTTCTGTGAACAAAAGGTGTAGTTATCATCAGACTTACAGTATTTTTTTGTCAGACTCCATCTGATCACATACCAGTGTTTGGACATTAATGGAGGTCTGACACAAAGATCCCATACAGCTTCATAGAAACATATGAGTTTCCAAATGTTAAGAGGTGAGATGCTTTTTCCTATGGAGTGAGAACAAACGGCTTTTAAACTGAAATCAGACTTCCTGTGTTTCAGTAGGTGAGACTACTAGGAGAAGGGTATAGCCTTTTTAATGTAAAGCTTTTCCCCTCAAGTAAGCAAGTTTGATCAACTCAAAGTAATATAGAAACACAGCAGCTGGTCTGGCAGTACTTAATCCACTATTGCTCCTTTGATACCGCAAGTATCATCACTATAACAGCATGCTTCTCTTACAGCAATTTTCTTTAAATGCACAGCACTGCCACTAGTTGCCTAATATACTATGGTCTCTTAGATCATGCTTGTGTTAATAGAGAAAGAAGAAATAAAAATTAAAAACTTTCATCTGATGCCTAGGTCTCAGGAAAACTGCTGACAAATTAAAGACAAGGGTGTGGTTTATCCCACCCTGATAGTGCCCAGCTGACAAAAGGCAGGTGAGGCCCAGGGCAGGTGAGGAAGATTGAAAGCAATTTGAGAAGGTTTTAATTTATGCTGAAAGGAGGCAATGTCATCCTGAATAAAGCTCAAACACATGGATCATTGGGAGTAGGGGCTTTGAAAACTGAGGTAAGAAAGTTCTTTATGTAAATAGGAGAGGTTGTTTTTATCCTTATTTTTCTTTACTATAACTTTTAAAAGAGTATTCTGGGAGTACTGGGATTGTTAGCTAAAATACATTCTTTCTCTTTTCTGTTCTAAGTAAAAGAATACAAGTGTAGCCAAAGTACTTCTGCTGCTAACTGTGTTATCACAAAATTAAAAATATTATTTGTTAAAAAGAACACTAAATAATTCTATAAAAGCAATAACTAAATTGTAACTCCTTAGGGTGCATTTAATAATGCTTGGATGGTACACCTTCTGAGAAAGACACTGGATGGTGCCAAAACACATTAGATTCTTTACAAGGGCACAGCACTGTAGTTTGTGTTGGTCTTGTCTTTATCAGTAAATTGTGCAAGAACAAGAGCTTCTGTCCAAAATAATGAGGGACTCGAGCATTTCATTTTTTCACCAATATTTCAGTGAGGTATGCTGCTATCTGGCTTTTTCTTGTTGTTGCTTCTGCCACCTTCTTTCCAATGCTAAATTAATCATGTAGGTGACCTTGCTGGTTTTTATTAAACACAGCAGGCTATATAAGCTACTGCTGGAAAAGTGTGACAATTGCTCAACTAGTGGGGTCCTGTATCTGTTTTTTCTAATATATTTTTCACTGCTACTGTACAGGCTATATTTCTGCTGTCATGTACAGTTTCTCTCATTTACCATAAATTAAAAATAACTATGCTGTTAGAACATTGTACTAGGCTTTACTTTCCTTCTGTAGCTGCTTATAATTGAAAGAGCTTGAGGCTTTTAACCCCAGACCCCTGTTAGCTTTAAAATGCTGATTTGCTTTAACTTTTCATGCAAACAATGATGCTGAACATAGGAGGCATCCTTGTAACCTTGGTAACATAGGAGTAACCTTGGTAAATTCCAGTCCAAGGTATTAAATGAGTGGGTACATCAAACTGTAATTTGATAAGGAGAGTCTTGTAAAAAGCCAGTGAAGTCTGAAATGGCACTCCATGACAATGATACAGCTGTATACTGCTACCTGACTTCAGAGTGAGAGCCAGAGGCCATCTGAAGACTCCAAACCTGTTGGCTGGATCACCTAAATTTGCCAAAATAGTAAGGGGCTAGAGTCAATGAGCCTTTCCAGGTCACATTTTAAATTAATTCACATTTGTGGACACAAGTATAGAATTTAGGAAGGTCAGGCTATGTACTATGATCTGGCTTTTCATGCTCATGATGCATCTTGCATAACTGTGAATGAATTGTCTCCCAAAGAAGCATAACATTTTTGGAACCATAACTGAACTCTGCTCCTGAAGCCCCTGAAAAGTGCTGAATTTAGAGCACAGATCTATGTGTGAGTGAGAAGGGATTCATCAAGATATAATAATCACAAAAAACCTACTATAATGCAGGAGACAGAGGAACTAGTTTTCTAGTTGCATTGGTACATGGAAATAAGATTGAAACTTCAATGTGCAAAACATGAGGCAAATGAGACATGAGGTAGTTAGCTGCAGATGAGAAGAAATAGGGTTGCACCAGGGGAGGTTTAGATTGGATATTATGAAAAATTTATTTCCTAAAAGAGTTGTCAAGCACTGAAAAAAGATTCCCAGGGAAGTAATGGAGTCACTATCACTGGAGGTATTTAAAACGCCTGTAGATGAGAGACATGCTCTCTCAGTGTGCTGAGAGACATGGTTTAGTGATGGACTTGGCAGTGTTGGGTTAAGGGTTGGACTTGATGGTCTTAAAGGCCCTTTCCTACCTAAACAGTTGTTTGTTTTAGTGGGTTCCTTTAAGCATTGGACTTTAGTTGTTAATGGATAGCATGGTTGCAGTGGAGGCTGCTGGGACCCATCCCTGCCATTTCATCAGCTCTGCAGATGCAGCATCTGCTAGTCAGGTGCATCAGGCATGCTGATGTCAGGAAGTGGAAGTAGAACTTCCTAGTTCCAGCTAGGAGGAGGGTTAAGCAGCAGTCTGCTTTGGTTCCAATATAAGACATGAAGAGTGACCCTAGTGTTTTCACTGGTCTTCTTGAATGTTGATTATACGCTCAAAATGACTAAAAAAGGAGATTCAGAAGAAATTAAACCATGTGCCTTTAACAGACATGCAGAAAGCTATTTTCAGGTTAGGTATAGAAAACACTTTAAAAAGAGGTTAATTAACTTTTTGAAAGGACATCTCAAAACCCAAGATTGGGTATTATGGAGATGCCAGTGTGGCCTGACAGCCTGCTTACAGCCTTAAAGGGACATCTGGACAGATGCATGCAGCAGTCAGGATGAACAGAAACACTGACTGTTTGCCTACCGGCAGTAGTTACACTGGACAACTTTAAATAGTTCTATGGATGCTTCAGACAGTGGTCATTGCTCTCCTGGAGGGGAGAACCATGTAAATAGACTGGTGTGGCTGTGATCCTGATTAGTAGACTTTATATTTTGACAATCAAAAGCCTTCAGGATCTACCAATGGGGAAAAGACAAGATGCTGATCTCCTTGACAGGCCGGTGGGATGGGCTAGGAAGGCAGGCCCCTGACTCGCTGGATGCTACCATAGCTAGCCGGGCCCTTAGTACCTCAGAGATGTTTCTGTTTTAGGACCTTGGGTCTGGACTCCCCTCCAGCGCACGCTTTGAGCGGCTAGCAGAGTATGAGAGCGAAGGTCTCGGAAATCTTGCGTTAATTTGGGACGGGGGAAGGTCACCATGGGAGACGTGCAGCCTGGGCCGGGGTCTGAGGGATGACGGTTCGCAGGGACTCATCGCGCCCGTCATCCCGCGGACCTCGGCCCCTTCCCACGGGGCGGGCTCGGGCCCCGCCGCAGCCTCCCCCCGCGCTCGCCAGTAGGCGGTACCGCCACCCGCCTTCCTCCGCCGCCTCCTCCTCCTCCCCCTCCTCACCTTCACCGGGTGACCCAGATCGCGGCGGCGGCGGCAACGCAGCCTCCCGGCGAGGAGGGAGGGACGGCCCCGGACCGGCGGCCGGACTGAGCCGAGCCGCGCAGTGCCATGGGGATGGAGCGGCGCGGAGCGGTGAGTGCGCGGCGCGGCCCCGCGGGTCGCTTAGCGACGGGAGGCGGCTCCGGCCATCGCATCGCAGCCCCTGCGCTGCCCGCCCCTCCCGACGGCGGGAGCCAAGTTTTGCCCCTTTGAATGCTCTCTGGGAAGACCTTGTGGCGTAAGGAATTTGGAGGGACGCTGGTCAATTTGCGCCTTTGGGTGTGTTGGGGTTTTTTTGCTGTTTGCTTTTAATTCTAGGTTTTATTTGTTATTTTTATCCTAACGCCCTCATCCTTTGTAATTCGCCAGAGGAGGCGAGCGCTGGCGGCAGCTGGGAGCGCGGCTCTGCGGCTCCGCAGTGGGCTCCGCGCCCTGCCCCGGCAGCCCGTCCGGCCGCGCTCCTGCCCTGCGCTCCGGGGAGACAGCTCACTTACACACAGATGTGGACACCATAATGATATTTTGGATTTGTTGGTTGGTTTGGGTTTTTTCATGACACTCTCTTCTTGCCTGTATCCCCTTCATCCCACCGCGTGGTCATTGTGTATTGAAGTTATACTTGCTCCCCAGCTAACTCTAGGATTGAGGTCTGTAGTCTTTTATGTATCTCTTTGTCCTCACAGTTTCTGCTTTTCTTACTGTTTCCATGAAAATGGCTAAAAGAGAGTAGCTAAAGTGTACGTCGAACGGGGTGGGGGGAGTGTGGGGAGAACAAGACCGTTGTCCCAATTCAGTCATTTCAACAGCATTGTCATAAGAATCTGTTTTTGTGATAAAGACGTTTAAAACAAAGGAGCTACTTTAGAAACCGAAATAATTTGTTGTGGCTTGTGTGCTTTAGTAAATCCAGGTTTCCATTTTTCTTTCTTCTGCCTCATCCCCTGCTATCATAATTTATCCTGAAATAGAATAAATGGCATCTCTTAAGTCCTGTGTCATCCCTGTGCACTACAGCAGGCTTACTGTTAGCCTTTCAAATATTTTGTTATGCATTTTTTAAGAACATTATTTTGTACTGGTATATCTGTGAGCAGTTGAAGCAGCTGAGTGTGCTTGTGACAAGAACAGCAAAAGACTTGTTATGTGCAGTAATTTGGTAGGTATTGCATACTTGTGTCTGTTTAGCAAAGAGCAAGTACAGAGGAGAGTTAGATTCTAAGAAGAGCTTGCTTTCCCCTGACTTTCTTAAAAAATATGGACCACTGCCTTTCCAAACTAAGCAGGTGGAGTTACATCTAGAAATGTCTTTTGACTGGTTCAAACCTCATAATTTGCATATCATTTTAAGCAGTATTTAAACTAAACCCTAATGCAAAACTACAATGCTGGAGCAACTGACTTCTCACCAAGCCTAATAGATGGTTGAGACAGGAAGCCTATGATTTTTCAGGAGTTAAGTCATGTGACAGCATCAGATGTTGTATATATCACCCAAGGCAGAAAACACTTCCAGGAAAGCACTAAACAATGGAGTATCACATAACAGAATACATTTAACTTTCCTGTTGGTTTGCTAATATACAGTAAATGTGTTCTGCTAGTGTAAAACCCCTAGCCCTGCTAGGGCTAAGCATATAATCAAAGTGTCTATGAATCCTTCACCTGCTCAGGCCCTGAGACAGGAGTCTATTAGCCATGGGACAGCATCACATTAGCTGCGCTGACACTTGTGAACTCAAGAACTTCCTCTGATCAAATGTCTTTCTGTCACTCGTCAGTGAATTACAGCCCCTTGATCTAAGCAGGGGAACTATGCTATGTTGCATTAGGTGGTTATTTTGTTATCTATCATCTCTCTTCAGCACACAGTTGTGCTGCTGCTTGCAGTGGGGGAAGCAGAGAAAATGCTGTTGCACAAATACTAGCATATGAGGGGGCTCCAGACTACTGGTAGCATTTGAATTGTATTGTTTTTAAAGCTGTCCAGGTAACTTGTACTTGCAGCTAGGCTGTGATCAGCTGTAACCAGTGCTAACAAAAATTCTGTTTAACTGCATAGATAGGACATAAATGCTATACAGAGCCAGGCAAGCTTTATTTTTTCCAAGGGGTCATTTGAAGTGTTGCAGAAAATTTTAAGCCAAGGAAGCTTGGACTTCCAGGAGATCAAATTGTGTTGGATTTAGTCCCTTCTGGCTCAAGAGACTTTTTTTTTTTATGAACATCTGCTCAACTTTCTTGATTGGAATACTTGTTTTATTTGGCATTGCTTTGAATTTTTTTGCTTGGTAATGTAGTCCAAAAGACTGCGTGAAATATATTACCCTCCTTAAGTGCAAGCTTTAGGAAGGAGGCATGAAGAGTAAACTTCAGGATAGAGCTTGCTGGAGTACCAGGAAGGATGCCAGGTGGTGAGATTCCAATTGGGCAAAAAGGATAAAGTCAAGAAAAATAAAATTAAAAGAGACTGATGTAAAGAGTCATGAAGAATGGTTGTGGATAGTGCAGTACTGAGGCTATGGCTTGGGCTTAGCATCCTCAGCATCTGTGTAACCTGATATGAGCCACGTACCTGAGCTTGAGTGCTGAGCGATGCTGCACTGCAGGATTTGCCAAGCATGAGCCTGAAGTTGAAAGGCTGCTTGCTCTTGCTGGGTAGTGGAAAGAGTAGTCTGTCAGCAGAGGCTGGGGAAGCAGCTTCCTGAGCCACTTCTCAGTAGTAGGAGGGACTGTGTTATCACTCCTTTTTAAGGCAAAGCAAGTGTTTTGGTGGAAATCCACCTGTTTGGCTTTGCCTTGAAACAAATTATACATGTATTTACACACTCAATCTGGATGTGAGCCAAATTGCTAGCATCTGACACGTCCTCTGGAGATCTTCTCCAGTTGCCATGCAGTGGTTCAGGTCTCAGAGCAATTTCACTGCAAGAGACCTGAACTCTCCCAATGTAACTAAAGCAGAAGTCCCACACTGGAAGCACTTCTGGTCAATTACAGAGTCTTGTGTGAAAGGTATTTGTTTCTTAAAAGCACTTCTCAACTGTAATCGAAGAGCAGTTCTCATTCACTTTAGCATAAAACCAATGAAGAGCCCCACACCACATGTTAGCTTCCAACATTTCTGGCAGTTCCTTCTGGAGTGCAAAATGTGAGCAAACACTTCTCAGCTTTGTTACAGCTGAGAGGCATTTCAAGAAGATGGTTGCCAGCACTTATAGTAGGTATAGTACCTAAGTGGAATCAAGTGGTTGGGCATGGTGTTTTTAACATGCCCTAATTTATCTGCACACCCTCAGGCTGAGCACTCCATTCTGGTTGAGTCAGCTACAGTCACAGACATACAAAAGAGCCTGAAGAATAGGAGAAATACAAGAGGTGCAAAGGCTGGAATTGAAGACAGCAGATACAGGAAGGTGGAATTGCAACCCGTTAAAGCAGATTTAGGAGGTATGGGATACTGTGGTCCTTGTGAGTGTGTCTGCAGGAAATTCCATGTAACTGTAAGCTCTCACCTCTTTGGTGGTATTGTACCCAGAATTACTTCAGCCATTTTTAGTCAACACTAATGTTTTAGCTGTCAGTCTCAAGGAGTGGTTTGAAGCCACTCCAGCATCTGGACTGGGTGTTTTGTTTAAAAACAAGCAGTATTTTGCCATCTATTTAGCTTCAATTTGAAGTGCTTTGCACCTTTTTTTTTCTTTGGCAGAGCTACTTCTGTTGGTTTTTCTTGTGCACTGATGAAGCTGTAGCTGCTGTGATAGGTATGTATTTTGCTTCTCCAGGCAAGGGATGCTTAGGTAAAGAGATTGAGGGACAGGACAAAACCCAACAAAATTAGTTATATGAGATCCTGTCTCCACAGGTACGTGTATCATGCTGCTAATCCACTCACAGTTAACTGGTGTCTTCTGAAGGTGCATAGAGAAGAAAAGCCATTTCTTCTGTAAAGAATGCTTATTTAGGACTGTGTAAGACTGGCTATCAATTTCACAAACATAGGAGTCATTTCTTAGTGCATACAGCATCTGCCACACAGGTCCATATTATGTGCCTGTGTCTGAGTCTGCCAAAAGTAAATGATAATTTTTTCTGAGACTCTAAAACTGTGATATTACTGGGATCAGCATATTGAGGAAGGGCTCCTGTGCCAGTTTCAGATTGCACTGATGGCAAACAGAAGTTTTGCCACTGACTTTTGGTTTGGTGTTTGTTTTTTTTTTTTTTTTCCAAGAGACTCGCTTATCTATTCAAAACCAAAAATCCATCCCTAGCTTTCCAGGATGCTTCAGGTATTGAGACTCATCCATGGTGTATCAACAATTTGTTACTGCATTGATAATGCTTTTGCAATCAGGTGGGTGTGCAGGTGATTGGGCTCCTCAGTACAAAGCAGTCCTGTGGTCATGGAAACTGGAGTCCTCTTCCATAGCTCTGGTAGGCAGTTATAAGAGCAAGTCTCTTATTCCCTCTCCCACTCTGCTTTCACAAAGCTACATGCATATCAACACTGTCTTGGATGTGTGCCATCAAACAGGTTGTGCCACTGAAACGTTAAGATCAATGTGGGGTTTGTTAAATTTGGGCTTGTTAGGCCTTTACACTGTCAGTGTTAAGGCAGCCTGAAGAGAACAGATGGACTGAAGGAGGAAAAGAGTAGTTTTTGCTAAAGCATTTGAGGAAGAGGGAGAGGAGTGATGGCACTCCCAAAGGAAGATACAGAAAATAGGACATACCCAGAACACAGATTAAGAAAAGGCCATATGATGTGCCCCAACTATTTAGTGGGGTACCACAACAGTATCCCCAAGGATCTGAGATAGTCATGTTCTCCTTTGAACCTTGTCTTGACCATCCACTGTACAAGTACTTTGGGTCAGTTTTTATGCATCATCTTTGAAGTCTTTAGGCACCTATATGGAAATGAGCTGCCCTGGAACTGCTGGACTGAAGTTTCCCACTAGAAGAGAAAAATGTTTCAGCATTTTTTTAATATTGTACGCTGATTTAACTGGAACATCTCTTCTTTCCGCCCCCCCATGATTTATCATGTTGTAGGTATTATTTGAAACTCTGGGGGATACTTTTCTTCCAGAGAGGAAATTGAACAATGCAGCATGAGCAAGGGAATGCTCTTATGCATCTTGAATGTAGAGCTAATTTCACATGCAAACTGAGCAATTTAGGACTAGATCTAAAGCCTGAAAGATGAGATTGGGGTCACCATTCAGTTAAACTAGCCAATCATCAAACAACAAAAAAACCCTCACTTAACAGCCAACCCACTGAATCTGGAGAAAATCTTGGTCAGCACGTTGTGCTGTGTTATACAGTCTACCATCTCAAGGATCAAATCAGTTCATATCACTGAATTGTCATGGGTGTATCTGGTTCAAGTGTTCTGGAAATTGGTTTCGTTTATTTTCCTTTAGCAGTTTCTTTAACTATTGTTTTACACTTATGAGGTAAAGCACAGGACTACAAACATGTATGCCCATTTATTCTAAGTAGAAAGAGATGCCGAAGGAAGAAGACTTTCAATGTTACGTTCTTAAGAAGTGTGTTATGGCAATGCTGTCAATCATCCTGTCCTAGTTTGTGCGGGTTTTTTTCTGGCTCTGCATTATTGTTCTTCCCCTTTGGCAATGGTGTTGCAGGAACAATTTCCAATCATCTTCATTACTTTTCTTTTTCTTGTCTTCCTATGTCATCTTCTTCCTTCTTTCAAATTTTCTGCCATCAAGTCTTTGCCAGCATCCTCTGAGACTGGACACCTGAAAGAAAGCAAACACTGAGAGGAAGTGGAAGAGGGAAGTAGAGCACCATTGCACCTCACACTTCCCTTGCCACTAGCTTTTTATCCTACTTGGTTGAGAGATGTCATATTGTGCAATTACCATGTAAGTGTGGTTCCTGGGCTATGCCTGAAAGTGTGTTTTTTAAGTCTTGTTAGCCAGGTGCTATAACTTTATGGACCCTCAAATGACTCTCTCCATCTTTACCTTTTGCAGATCTTCATCACCTTACCCTTCATCATGTTAGAGAAGTGTTTCTATTACTGTGTCTTTGCTTTCAATGACTGTCCCTGTCACCAGACTCCATTCTAGCTTGCATTCTCCAGTAGTTATGGAAGTAGTGTTTGATTTTTAGCACTGCTCTGAGTTAGCTTAAGCTGCAGGAAGGTGAAGTGACTCTTAATACAATCTATTTTACAGTTGTTCCCAATCCAGATTGTTAGAAACTAAAATTTGGTAAGATTCTTGTGACTTCCAAGTTGAAAAGTCATCTTGTAGCTGCTGGTATGTAGGCCTGTCTGAAGAGATTTGGGAAAATGACCCTAAAGTGATTAAAGTGATTTTTTTTTTCTTTTCTTTTTTTTTTAATTTTCATTTTTTCTACCATGTTGCCATTCACAACTTTTCCCTTAAAAACTGTTTTAGCCCAAGAATAGAGTTTGCAGTATTTATTGAAGAAACTTTAGAAAAAATTCCTATTTCCATGAGAAAATAGATTACTTTTTCTACTTCTCCTCACCCCAGACATTGGTAAAACCAGAGCAATCTACCCTGTACATACCCTTGTTCTGGCTAGCAAATGCATAACTAGAACTTCCAATGAGGTTATGTTCTTGGAGCTGTCCTGGTTTCTTGCCTCCTGGGATGCAGAACATCTCACTGGGCAGCAAACAGGAGATGAAATAGTAGGCCATGAAGTTTACAAAGGAAACTCCAGTAGGATTTTTAGTCTTCTTGTCTACAGATTAAGTGTTGCTCATTTATCACGGTCCCTCTGCAGACTACAGGACTGCAGGTAGCTGCAGTGCATAACACTTGCTATAGGATGCATAGTTTCACAGATGACTTGCTTCAGGATGTCATCTAACTGGTTTATTGCATGGCAGTCCCTATTCCTGAATCTTGTCTTGGGGAACTGTGGGTATGTAAAATTACAGAAGGAGATGCAGAAGCCCTCACATACTTGACCCTTGCACATTTGTCTCAGCTCTGTAGAAAAATTGTCACTTGCATGCCAAAGTAATCTGGGTGCAGTGATGGGAAAATCAGGCAAAATGTGGAGCAATCCTCTGCTAGATCAATATGAGTTATGTCTGACCTTCATCAAGTTCCCAGGTAAATTGCTTTATGCCACTATAGCCTGGAAGCTTTATCTGGCCTTTGTCCTGACACCTCTGGTGTCCTTGTCTCTTTTGTTTTGTATTTTTCTTGTTACTTAACAAAATAAATATGGATGTAATTACTTCTACATACTTTCAGACTGATGCTTGGTGTGAGGAAATACTGACCTAAGAGCTGAATTAACTCCGCCCTGTCCAAGCAAGAATAACAGACTTGGAAAAGTAGGGAAAAGGATAGAGCATGTGTCTGTGGTGTAATTCTGTTGATATTAGAGATCTGAACATCTCTACTTCACTTCTGCTTGTCTGGATTTCTTACCTGGGATAACAACTTCATGGTATCAAATCATGGAGGGAAAAAAAAAAAACCCTATCTTTACCAATAATTAAAAGTCTCTGTCTGATGCAGTTTGCAACAGTATGATTACATCTAGTAAATCCTATTTATAGTATTTCTTAAGCTATGACTTCATGATAGAAGTTGAGTGGGATGTTTCCAAATATGAAAGTCAAAGACCCATTGATAGTATGACGTTTCTTCCCCACAAACTACTGCATGTTAGGTATTGGTAGGGCTCTAAAGCAGATCTAGGCTTGAGTTAATTTTGGTGGCAAGTGGATATTTTAACTTTTACATTGTATCCTCCTCTCCTCTAGCCTATGAGGTGGAAACCAAGAGGGGAAGGCAAAATAGCAGCAGTCATTCACTTCTGAAAATAATAATTTTGAGTTTTTTCCATGGAGCTTCTGCAGTGTTTAATCTAGGAGTTAACCAGGCAGCCTCTTTGGATTTTATGCATCCAATCTTGTAGGTTTTATTCTAAACTTGAAGGAATGTTTGCTACAAAGTGTGATGTTTTATTTAGAACAGTCTTCCTTGACATAGGAGCTGTTATACAATGTGTCTGGAAAAAGAGCAAGTAGGCCGGAAACATCACTCTCAAATCATGTAGGCACACACAAGCCACACAGATGCTGCTGCTGTTTTCCTGGGTGAACTGTCAGTGAGCAAGTGAAAGTTCATGAGAAGCAGCTAAAAAATATGCCTTTTTCTAGTGCATGAGTGTGGGGAGAGAAATTACTGTGGCTTGAAGGCTGTTTTTAAGCATGAGACTTCATTTTTGGCTGCTGTGTCATCTACTCAGACCTCATTTGGATAAAATAAACTTTTCTCAATATGTATGCTTGTTTAGGATGCAAATGGTATAGACAGAGACAGCACTTGGACACTTTAATTCCTGATGAAGTTAAGCATCTGATTACATTTCTAGACTTCCGCAGTACTCTGGGATGTGGAGAGCTTCCTCTGCTTTTTAACTTTGTAATTAATATTACAAGTAGAATGTACCCAGTGAAGTCTTCACTGGTGACCTGAACTGACTTCATGTAATTTTGTCCTTGACATCTTTCAACACTGTAACAGAACAGAGCTAATAGAAATTGATATAAGTAGACTATTGCCACAGTTTTCCATGCAAAATATGTGTACATGTATGTACACCTCCTATGTTGATTTTTCTTTTTTTAGGGGGCAATTTTGTTTACTTTAAAGAGTCAGGTGTGGAGCCATAGCCATTTTCTTTTAAAGAGCAGAGATCAACAATGAGCTGTGGCGATGCTTTTGCAATGCTGAGTTTTGATCTTGTTGTCTTTGTCAAATTGTGGGCTATCACTGAGCGAAAGTCTCCTCAGGAATTGCAGTGTGTAGGCTGAACTGGGTGATGTTAGAGGTAACTCATCATGCAAGATACAATGATTAGTTTTTCTTGAACCAGTCCTGGTTTGTCTGTCCCTTACAGGTATTGTAAAACCATCTTCATGCTTCCCTGCTTGTCTTGCATCTTTTTTCACTATTTATCATTTTAAAGAGGCAGTAATAAATATAAAGGCTAAATAAGGACTACAGAAATAGATTTTAAAAGCACTGTTCTGTGGGGAAAGGGTTTTTTTGTGTTCTCCCACCCCTCAGCTTGGCTGTGATTTTAAGCTTTTGTCCAGAGCTTTCTCTTTGTGTTGCTTAAATATGTTGTATGTGTTCATGATCACAGAGTTTTTAGGACTGAATTTCAGTGAATTTTGACTTCATGTCTAGCCTTTTCTCGCTCTCTGAGTGAAATAAAGAAACTTAAGTCAATATGTGACGGAGATTGAGAGGGAAGAAACCTGTGGCAGTGTGACTGAAGTCGAGTCATGCTTATTAGCTTCATCAATTAACCATGACATTTGGTTTCAAGATTTTGTTTTAAAGAATGCTTGAAGTTGAATACAGCCTCTTTTGGAACACACAGAAATTAAAATGTCATTCTGTACTGAGCTCCCACAAGACAGGCATCTGCTGTTGGTCTTTGATGTAGGTCCTACCAGTAGCTGTATCCCTTAATGTAAGGCAAAGCCACTTCTGAGCCAACATAAAGCACTTTTAAACTCCATGGAACTGGAGTTTGTGATTACCTGTTCCTTTTAGGCAATAGAGTGTTTCCCAGGATGTGTTCTGAGTTGGAGAGGTCTAAGCACTGCTCTTGCTATAATGTTCAAAGACCTCTAAATGCGGCAACTGAGATGGTAAAAAAATCCTCAATTTTTACTGGATTTAAAAAAATATATATATTTTAAGTGGCTCTTCCACCTTTGAGCATGAGTGCAAGTTAGAAGGTGCAAGTAGGTGTGTCAGTTCCATGGGATAGTCTTATAAACACTGCCTACTGAGAAATTAATATGACTTGACCTAAATGGAGCCCTAGAGTTGCTGGGGTTGTTTTTATATTTGATGTGTTTGTGTTATATTAATGCTCCTGTAGACTTTTATTCTTTAATTGTAGGTCCGTTTAAATGACATGTTTATGGTCAAATTGAGTGATAGAGGCTTTTGGGTAAGAGTGGTGGGGGGAGGTGATATGATAGAGTGAGTAATCTTATTCTATCCTCAAATCAAACTTGTTTTGTGGGAAACATTGCAAGTTATGCAGGCTTTTAATGGGAAGTTAGTACCTCTTTAATAAAACAGCAAGGACTTGAGCGCCTTATCTGTTGTATAGAGTACTTGGTTATAACTCAAGGTATTTCAGATTTCCTAGAGAATCAAAAGCTGGAAGGTACCTCAAGAGGTCTCATCCTTACAGCAGGGTCAACTCCATGGTCAGGCTTCTAGAGACTTCATTCAGCTAAGGCTTGCAACATCGAAGGCTTGAAACTGCACAACCTGTGCCACTGACTTGGGGGAAAAAAATTGCCTTATATCCAGGCTGAACCTTTACTGTTTATGTCTGGTTTTTGCCTTCCTGGTTTCCTGACCTGCACTGCTGTGAAGAGTCTGTTGAAGTCCAAGAGTTCTTCCCATTGACTTCCCTGGAGGCACTGGAGATGTTGTTCGGTTCTCAAAACTGTCTCTTCACCTCAGCTGAACAAGCCTATCTCCCCCAAACTCCCCTCATCATCTTGATGGCCTCATTTTAGCCCTCAAGTTTATGGATATCTTTTCTGTATTGTTGGAGCTCAAAGCTAGAAAGTGTCTAAATGTGATCCAACAAGTGTTGAGCAGAGAAAGATAATCCCTTCCCTCAATCCACTTACTGGCTTTGCTTGTGTTTATGGAGCCCAGGGCACTGTTGTCTGTCTCTGCATACTGCTGGCTTGTGGCCAGCTTGCTATCCACCAGGACCTCAAGAGACATTTCATAATATGAATCAGCTATTCCTCTCCTTTCTAATTCTAGTTATCACAGATAGATGTTCAGGATAGAGAAGAATTAGCATTCCCATCAGAAAACAAAGACAAATACAGTAGAAAAACATTTTTGGTGAAATAAGGCTCAAGATTGTTGTCCCTGACAAATAAATATTCATATGCTTTTGAGATGAATGAAGGATAGATGGCAACCCAGAGTGCTAACTGGAAAGAAGTTACAATCTGAAATTAACATCTTGATGCTAGTTGGTTGTATTCAGCTCAGAAGAACCTACTTTGAAACTGTAACAACTAAATCTAAAAATAAATGAATGACTTTTTTTTTTCTCTGCAATCAAGATGCCTGACTACAGTCACTGCCTTCTATTTCAAGCATATCTTTTGGGATTTTTTTGCAAGGAGGAAAGTTAGATGAATTGTAGTCTAATGATCCATGTGAAGTCCTATATTCTGCTCATCTTAACACTTCTGCTGATTTGTCCCTTCAGCACAATTATTCTTTCTAATTAGAATATAAACCTTCTAAAGATGTTTTGCAATATGCCAAGTGAGTTATTGACTTGCAGTACAAACATTATGAAGAAAGCAACCTTGGTTTTATATTTTACTCTGAAAATACAGTGATTTATGTTAAATAACAAAACTCTTTCCACTTGGCTGTATCCGTAGCTTTCTTCAAGACAAAGCAAGTCCTCAGCTTCAGATAGAGATGACTTCTAAAGCTTATGCTTGACTTCTTCCAGCCTTCAGCAACCATTAACCTTTCCGATTGATGCATGTTTTGCTATACTACTTCAAATATCATAGTCACAAGAATTCAAATAGTTAATGTTTATTGAAGAAAAGCTTCATTTATATTTCAAGACAGATCTTGCAATAGTTCTGCTGTTTCCTGTGATTGTAGCAGTAGCTTTTCCTCTAAGAAAAGCTGCAGCTAGTTTTAGGAGGGGAAACTCCTGTCTGGTTTAAGATAAACTGGATAAAACAATTGGCAGTGAATGAGTACGTAGGTGTGTTGTTGGAGGGAGGAGGGGGTTGGTTTATGGAAATGGCATGGTATAGGATAAAATTATGCAAGCTGAGAAACTTCCATGTATGGGAGATCCAAACTGTGTCCTCACTTTGTCATCCAGAGAAATCATGTAAAAATGCAAGCTTGGGTTCTTGGAGTGGTGGATGGGTGCTGGGGCCAACAGGCTGCTCCCCACTTGAGATTTGCCAGACTCACGGCAGCAATTTCTGACAAAACTGGCATTTTAAAAGTACAGGAAGCATTCTCTCCAAATCCATAACTACTGTCAGCTTCTGAACTAAACTATATAATTGTTTTGCTCTTTCTTTCAACAAGTTCACAAACACTCAGTATTCTGATTATATGTCACTTGTAGAATATTTTTTTCTTATGTGTCTTCCTTTCCCACAAAAGGTCCTTTCCCTTTCTCTTTTGTTTCTTACAAGAAATCCATTATATTTTGAGAGGAAAAGAGTCTGAAAAGTCAGGTCTTGTGGCTCTACAGGTTTATGAATAGTTGAACTTACTCAGCTGTGAACTATAGTAGCAGGAAATCTTTACTGAACTTTCCTAGAAGAGCACTTATGTAGCTATGGGGAATGCTACCCTCCTGTTCTACTTGTTTGAAGATGATTGTAAATTCTCGCCTTCTGATTTGGCTTCCCAGTCTAGCCTGGATGGCAGTACATTAATGTCATGTGTATGTGTGTGTCCACACAAGTGAATTGTTTCAAGAATCGTAGAGCATGGCATTAAATTTCTATCCCCATACTTAGCTGACAACAGCGTTTACAGAGCCTGTCTGCCAGATATTAAAGTAAACCTTTAACCTTATGAATCATGACAGCAGCATAGGCTCTCTGTACTTTTGTTTGTGCTGCAAGTCTTGCCCCTAGGTCTTGAAAAGCTTCTTGGTACAGTCAGGTGGATTTTGATTGCCTGGTGCTCCAGCAGAGGAAAGTGCTTTGAGGCCACAGCTGTTCTATAAACTTGGTTGTTTGCTGAGCCTGTGCTATAGGTGACTAGAAGCTGAAGCCTGCAGAATGGATAGTTCCTGTCCAAGCAGGAGGGCTTTGATGCTGACTTCTGTAAAGTTCCTTTCTGGTGATCCCCTGCCTCCTTTTTAATTGACAGGGAAAGAGCAAGGAGAGTTATTCCTGTAGTTCCAAAAGCAAGCCTTTAAAGAGACACAGAATTGTCACTTTTAACCAGTTGTCATGCTTGTGGTGTCAGTTATGCTTTTTTGCAACTGGCAATCTTTCTTTGAGTTTAGCTTTCTGGGTAGAAGGCAGGGATTTATGAAGAGCTATAATGATTTAAAATACAGTTTTTGAAATGGACTAATTTCTAATGAGTATTCAAAACAAATTTGCAGTTGACTGTAGCTGGTAACTCTTCTTGAAGGGAAAGTATCTTGAAGCTCCTACCATGCTACATTTAGACAAGCCAATGCTGGAGTTCAGGCAAGTAGAACTTCTCTTCCCTTTAAAGCAGTAGTAAAAAGCAGCATCATTTTCAGCAAGGGCCATGATCAGAATCAAGTATGAGCTGACCTCAGAGACTGAGGCCAGCACACACTTTTAAAGGGAGTTGATTTGACAGCTTCTGGCACTTTTGGTATGTTCCTTACACTGCTGCCCTTATGGGTCAAATATTGTGGTGAATCTTCCTTTGTTCAAGTTGATGCTAAAAAGCTGAGACTCAGCTGTGAGAATCTTTCACAAACTGTATCTTTTAAGCAGCAAATTATTAGACTGGAGAAGGGGAACAGGTTATATCCCCTCCAGTTTTTGCTTGTCTCCTGTGCTGCCTGTTTTGGCTATCATTGAAGACCTATCAAAAGCTGTAGCAGGAAGTGTTAGGAGCCTGCCTACTGTGTTCATTAATGAACCAGAGTTTGATGTTAGCATCTCTCTGCCCTTGCAAGCAGGTATCACTGCAGCAAGCGCCAATTACAGCTCTATTCAGGGGACAGCAACATGATTCAGCCAGTCAAAACCAATATAAATGAACTAAACTCTCACAGTTCAGGGATTATATATTTTTAGCAAGCTGTATGTGATTTAATCCAACAAGAAAGCTGCATTTTTTCAGAACTTAAATGCTTGTTCTATTCCAGTTAGCAGGCAACAGCATAATGTAAACTTGCAAGTTACAAAAGGGGAAAAAAAAACGAGAGCAAGATAGGGTAAGATTTTTATCCAATCAGTGTTAACAGGTCCTATTATTGCAATAGAGAAGAGATTTGAGGTTCTCTAGATGTATAATTTTGTGACGAAAGAGGCTAGATACTTTTTTCTTAAGGCTTTCAAGTACTTTTCAGCATGCTGCATGCAGTGCTAATGAAAAATGGTCTCTTAAATGATCTCTTAACAGTGAAGCTTTCATTCAAGCCTTTGTATATGATTTATACTAGTCATATACTAGTCATTTATACTAGTCTGGTCTTGTTCCCCTTTAGGTCTTGGATTAAGCTGGATTGCAGATGTGTAGCAGTAGCAGTAGTCTGTTTTCTGGCAGCAAGTAAAGATGCTTTATTGGTTTTTACAGGCACTAATATCAAGTCTTCATCTCTTAGTTGAATATCTCTCGTATGCAAATACTCTGTTTTATAACCCTGAAGTAAAGAGATGGGAACTGGGAAGAGTCTGCAGTATATGTGCAGGCTTACTTATGACATTTCTTCCTGTTTCTCTCCTATACAGGAATTAAATGATAATCATAATGAAAATTACCTGTAGGACACCAGATCTCAGAACAGATGGCAATGAACTGTATCTGTTTTAAGACCTCCTATGTATCATTTCTTAAAGTTGATTACCAGGAGAATTGATTACCTGTCATCTCCTGCAGTTAATTAAATCAGGTCATAATAGAAGCTCTTTGCTTACATATTGTTTTACCCAAGGTGGCCAAGTGCTGTTGTAAATTCTAGGGAACTGAGGGGCTTTTAACTGCTGAGTGAGCCAAGTGTCTCTTGAAACTGCTCCTTGGAAGCTCCTGTGAACCAGGCAGGTGCAATGAGCGTTTGAAACTGTCTATATTTTTTTGCTTCAAACTTTCTCACTTGTTTCTGTACACTTACTCAAACTTTTTCACTTGTTTGAAAAGAGACATGGGTAATATAGTCTGGTTCAAGTATGGACTCAGGTTGGAGAGGGTGAACAAATTATGATTTATTTTGTTTTTACTGATGGGAGATTTTAAGAGATCAGAGAATCTTAAGTGCTGGAAGGGACCTCAAAAGATCTAGTCTAACCCCCCTGCCAGAGCAGGACCACCTAGAGTAGGTCACATAGGAACTCATCCAGGTGGGTTTTGAATGTCTCCAGAGAAGGAGATTCCACAACCCATTTGGGCAACCTGTGCCAGTGCTCTGGCACTCTCACAGTGAAGAAATTCTTCCTTGTGTTTCCTTGGAACCTCTTGTGTTCAAGCGTATACCCATTGCCCCTTGTCCTATCATTGGACTTCACTGAGAACAGCCTGGCTCCATCCTCCTGACACCCACTCTTGTATTTGTAAACATTAATGAGGTCACCCCTCAGTCTCCTCCAAGCTGAAGAGCCCCAGCTCCCTCAGCCTTTCATCATAAGGGAGATGCTCCACTCCCTTCATCGTATTGATGGCCCTGCACTGAACTCTCTCCCTGTCCTTCTTGAACTGAGGGGCCCAGAACAAGACACAATATTCCAAATGCAAGACTCTACACCTGGCCTGGTTGAATTTCATTAGATTTCTCCCTGCCCAACTCTCCAGCCTGTCCAAGTCTCATTGAATGGCAGCACAGCCTTCTGGTGTGTCAGCCACTCCCCTTAGTTTAGTTTCATCAGCAAACTTGCTGACAGTGCCCTCTGTTCCCTCATCAAGGTCATTAATGAGTATACTGAACAGTACGAGTTTCAGCACCAGCCCCTGAGGGACTCCACTAGATACAGGCCTCCAACTAGACCCGGCCCCAAAACTGAAGTAATACTTTTTTTTCCTGTTAGTAAATACATCTCAATTCTGTTTCTACAGCACTGATATTACCTGCAAAGAAGAGTTCATCAGTGATCAATAGATTACGGCTTCAGCAGCACAAACCAGTCACCATGAAGCACTTTCTGAGGTAACTGTTCTGTATTTTTTCAAATATGTGAAATTATACTGATTACTTCTATGCTGCAGTGAGTAAGAGGTCTTATCTGTTACCAGTAGGTGTGAACTAGTTTATACTAGATTGCTTTCTGTTTGCCTAGATTTCATGACTGATTTCATTTGTTTGTTTTTTAAATTTTCCTTTCCAGCTCTTTATAGAGGCAAAGAATGTGGGAACTCTGGTGGGACTGGGGCAGTGATGTATCAAATTAGTAGTGTCTGATATTTCAGGGAAAAATAAGAGAAACAGTAACAGTGCTTGAAAAATGTTGAGGTTTTTCTTTCTCATTCTTGTCTGCTCTGTGGATTTTGGAAATGTTGTTTGTGAAGCCTGAGATGCTTGGTGAAGAGGTGCACATTTCTCTGAAGCTGTTTGTGTTCAATTTGGGGAGAAATGTCTATTACTTGCTCCTACATATTACTTGTGGTTTATCTTTAAAACCAGGGGTAGAACAGGAGACTTGCAGACATCAGGTGTAGGTCCAGAAAGCTCATGGTCTCTTTGTTCTGCAGTGGATAAAGTTGATCACTCCTAGAAGCTAATACAGTTAGCGAGCTTAATTTTTGTATAAACCAAAGAAATTGTATCATGTCTGGCTGGGGAAAAAACTTTTCAAGAGAGCCGAAACATATGCTTCTGTATAGAGCATCTGTCACTAGATTTTTCACTCTTTAGACTATTATAGCAGAGAATCTTAGACACTATGGGTATCGACATCCTTACCTCTATGCTGATCATCTGTAATGATTTTGCTGCCAAGCTAGCTTTGGTTAAGCATTTCTGTGAAGTGTTTGGGTGAGTTCCCTTAAGTATTTTGAGCTATCTGCAAAAGGACTCTTCTGCAAGCAGGGCATATGCAGGTTAAAAGTAAAAAGCAATTATTTACTTTCTAACACTCAAAAAAGACAGCTAAGATTTAATATGCTAGTGTGCTTACCACCCTGACAGGCACCAGTTAGGAAGGAAAGGATTGGCCCCTGCAGCTCTGTGGCCTGGATCCTGGATGATCCCAAGTCTTCCACTAACTCCAATTGATACTGATCCAGGGACTTCATGGTTCACAACTAGTCTGGCTAATGTCACTGTGGTACTTTTTCCCTTTATAAAATCATAAAGTTCCGTATTCCAGCCTTCCTTCTTGGATCCTGCTAATAATTCCCACCTCAGCAGTCCTGCCTCTAATTTTCTTTCTCTATACCGACTTGCTTGGCAGCCTGGCCTAAGGTCACAAATTGGTGTCATATGGGTTCTGGGCTGTGAATCCTGCATAAATTTGACTTCATCATAGAACCATCATAGAATGGTAGGAGTTGGAAGAGACCTTTAAAGATCATCTAGTCCAACCCCCCTGCTAAAGCAAATCCACCTAGATCAAGTTGCACAGGAATGTGTCCAGGTGGGTTTTAAATGCCTCCAGAGAAGGAGACTCCACATCCTCCCTGGGCAGCCTGTGCCAGGGCTCCCTCACCCTCACAGTGAAATAGTTTTTTCTTATGTTTAAGTGGAACTGATTTTGTTCCACCTTCTTCCCATTATTCCTTGTCCTGTCACTAGATACAACAGAAAAAAGGGATGTCCCAACCTCCTGACACCCACCATCTAGATATTTGTAAATATTAATGAGATCTCCCCTCAGTCTCTTCTTCAGACTAAACAGGCCCAGTTCCCGCAGCCTTTCCTCATATGAAAGATATTCCAGTCACCTGATCATCTTGACGGCCTTGCACTGGACTCTTTCCAGAAGTTCTCTGTCCCTCTTGAGCTTAGGAGCCCAGAACTAGACACAAGACTCCAGATGAGGCCTCACCAGGGCAGAATAGAGGCAGAGGAGAACTTCCCTTGACCTGCCATCCACACTCTTCTTGATGCAAACCAGTCTTCACCAGTCTCTGGGTGGGCTGGGAGCCTCCAGCTGGGGTCACAGAGCATTACAGTTTGCCCCCATAATGGCCTGTTATCTCTTGAGTATAATAAAATTTTGCACTCTCCTGATGGAGAAGCTGAGCTGTTGATAACTTTTAAGTTGCCAGCTCTTTCCTTTAAACTACATTTTCTGCCCTCCTTTGGCTGTCCTGGCCCCTTGTGTTTTCCATGTTGGAGTGTGCTGTCTTGAAGAAACTACCTCCTACTTCTTTTTATGTGATTCCCAAAGTTGGTGAATCCTAAAAAATTCGAGAAGTGTTGATGGTGTTAGCTTCTTTAAAGTACACAAGTGAGATCTGATAAGCACTTTCTTTATCTAAATGAAGTCCTAGACTGTGATATTATGGAAGGTTCAGCATTCCTAATGCTGTACAGGAAATCAGATTAAAGGATGGCAAGTGGGGAATATAGAGCACATCAAATAGGAAAACAGTGTTGATATAGGAAAGCTATTCTGTTTACTTAAAGGAATTGGGATTTTATTATATCAGTTAATGTCCAACAATTAACATAAGTACTATGCTCCTCATATTTTATAAATACAGAAGAAATACCAGGAGATTATGAACTAAACTGGGATTGTCCTCCAAGAAAAGCACTTTGAGATAGTGAGTTCTATTGTATGTATAGTGGTTGCAGGTTCGTGTGATGATGAATAAGACAGTGAAGTTTGGAGCTGCAGGGAGATAAGGTTATTAAGCCTTTCAGCTTGAAAATCACATGGAAAATAAACAAATTAAGATATACTGTGTCACCTAGTGTTTGTCTGTTACCAATAGCAGCAGCCATCCAGGAGCTTACTAAAAGCATTCTGAACTGTTTGTGAGGATCAAATGCTGGGCTGAATGTGGTATACTGATGGCAAGAACTGCTCAGTGACAGTGTCTTGTTGCACACCACAGAGCAGACACAGGACTAACTGATCCTGAAGGCATAGACTGTCTCTGTTTAAAACCATTAAGTTTAGTTAAGTCCCCACAAACTGCAAGTCATTGTGTTGACAGCACTTTAGAAAATGTTAGAAAACAGATGGAGAGAGGAGCATGGCTTTCATATGTAAAGTTAAGAATCTCAACTGCTCTCTGAGTAGTGATGTAGTTCACCTGCAGCAACTTCACACATCAAATTTCACCTGGAGACCCAAGGAGAACTTTCAAAAGTGGCTTTTCAATCCAGCTTCTTGTAAAAGAAGACTCTGACATGTAGGCAGCCTTGCCACTCATCTCTGAGTTAGGTTTGTGTACTGGAGGCACACTGTAGTTTCTGCTGCTGTTCTCAAAGGACATGCTGCTTTGGGGACCTTTGATACTGGAGTTTATTTTTCTAAACACTGCAGATATAAGTAGAGACAATGATAGAGTTAGTTTCATTTGCATGCTGCTTTTGCTGTATTTACTACTTATCTGTTAGACCATTGACGTGGCTTTACATCTCCTATCTCTCTTGACACAATCTATTTTGTGTTTAGTTAATTGTCTTTTATTTTTTCCCTAGATCTTTCCATTTAAGAAGCCCTGGTTAGTCTTCAAGCATACTGTGATTCTGTAGTCAGTGAGGTTGAAAGACAGCTCTCGAAACTGTGCCCATTACCTATCAGTAGGCACCACTGAGAAGAGTCTACATCTATTGTCTTTGGTACCCTCATTTACACCCCTATTTGTGCACATAGATAAGATTTCCCCTGAGCCCCTAGCCTTCAGTACATCCTTTATGACAGATACCCCCAGTTCCTTAACCATGTTCTTGGCTCTTTGTTGGACTCTAGTATGGAGAAGCTCAGTCCTGACCATAGCACTCCAGGTGCATCTCACTGGGGCCAAGTACAGAGTGTGATCAGTATGATCCACAAACACATGGAACTTTAAGGGCCTCACATGAAAGATGATGCGAAAGGTAAAATTTGAAGGCTGACTGCTCTTCCATAATGAAAGCAATTGCATAGCTTTTTACAAGTAATGTTTTTACACTCTCATATTGAAAGGAATGAAAAAGATGTTTGCTTCGTGTCATTGACAACATCGGCTAAACTGTTTTATATGAAGGAGATGGATGTGTCCCTAAGGATATTTATAAAAATAAACAAGTATGTAATACCCCTTTAAAAAATTAATGCATTTAATTGCTTTTGATGTGTGTGTTTACTTGAGGGAGGGGTGGGTGGTTTAGGTTGGGAGGGTTGTTAATTTGTGTGTGGCTATTCTTTAAGATGTATCTGAAAGGTAGTCTTTACCTCTTGCAAAATAGCCCAATTCTGAAGTTACCTATCTTGCTGCCAGTCACCATCTCTACTTTAACTGGAAAAGGAAATTGTCATTGTAGAAATAACTTTAAAAAATGAGTGTCAGTACATTCTAACATGAAGTTCAGCCATTGAATGAGACAAAAAGATACAAGATCCATGTGGTGACATGTAGGACGACTGCCTTTAATAAACCAAAGTTCTAGAGTATTTAAACAACTGCAAAACTTCCAGCTAAGTCCTAAATTGAATCATATGCAGTCTCAGTCTGAATTACTTCCTCTATTCCTTCCTTTCCCAGGACTGTAGTACACATCTGAATATCAAAGAAAGGGGCTGTGCTTGCACAAATGGCAGCTACTTGGACATATAGATCTTTTAATGTGCCTTGTGGCCAAGAAGGCCAATGGCATCCTGGGGTGGATTAGAAGGGCTGTGGGCAGTAGGTCGAGAGAGGTTCTCCTCCCCCTCTACTCTGTCCCTGTGAGACCACATCTGGAATATTGTGTCTAGTTCTGGGCCCCTCAGTTCAAGAAGGACAGGGAGCTGCTGGAAAGAGTTCAGCACAGGGCCACCAAGATGATGGAGTGGAGCATCTCCCTTCTGATGAGAGGCTGAGGGAGCTGGGGCTCTTGAGCTTGGAGGAGACTGGGAGACTGAAGGGTGACCTCATTAATGTTTACAAATACATAAAGGGTGGGTGTCAGGAGGATGGAGTTAGGCTGTTCTCAGTGATGTCCAATGATAGGACAAGAGGTAATGGATATAAACTAGAACATAAGAAGTTCTAAACAAACACAAGGAAGAATTTATCCACTGAGGGTGATGGAGCACTGGCACAGGTTGCCCAGATGGGTTGCAGAGTTTCCTTCTCTGGGGATATTCAAAACCCACCTGGACGAGTTCCTGTGTGACCTACTCTAGGTGGTCCTGCTCTGGCGGGGATGTTGGACTGGATGATCTTTCGAGGTCTTTTCCAGCCCTTGAGATTCCATAATTCTGTGATTTTATAAAAATATAGTTTTTAGATTGAAGGATCCTTAATTAACAGCAGTTCATTTCTGACTTTTGATCTACTTGCTTTGGATAAGTACGGTTTTTTGTTGTTTTTTTTAAACAGAGTCTAGTACTTGGAATAAGTCTAAATCCCTAATTTAGATGCTCTCAGACAGTAAACTACAGGACTCTTAGCAAGGCAATGAAAATGGCTGGTTTACATTTCTTTTCTTTTTGAGCTTGCTCTTATATGAATTATTCCTGAAGTCCAAAATACTACTTGTGAAATAATAAAACTGTTTCTCAGTGGAATATTTCATCTTTCAGTGCTTTCTTTTTTTGTAAAGTGTTTTTGAGGAGTCTGTCAGTGGCACTTCTTCTTTGAATGTGATTTATCTTAAGTATCTGAAATAGTAACAACTAACTGTAGCAGAATCTTGGGTTTGTTTTTTTTTTCAATAAATCCTGGAAACTTGACACCTCTTGATCTACTGCAAAACAGTCTGCAAGCACTAGCAGATTTTAAGCATAAGTTCTGTCGTGCTGGAGTCACATCAGATAAAATGAAAATCAAGTCAGCAAAAAGCAAGGTCTGCCTTAGTTGCCACAGTGACTTGCTTTCATGTCTGAATGAAGAGATAAGGTGGATTTCAGTTGTTAAGTTGGCAAAGGCATAGGATGGAAAAAAAGAAATTCTTGTTTTAAAGGAGCTAATAGCAAGGCAGAAATGGTGGTTGGTACATTACTTCTAGATTGGCCTTGTATACACACTGTAAATTATCAAAATAAACCAAAGATAGTCAAGTTAATTAGCTCCTAACAGATCAGTATCACTTAATCTCTTATTTTGACAGCTTGTCATAGACAACTACTGTGTCCTTGACTTCCCAGGTCATAATTGGAACTCTCAGGAAGGAAATAGTGATGTGTGATTCTTTCCTTTCCGAGCTGAGTATGTCCTTCAAGAAAAACAGTTTTGTAGGAATCTTTCCTATCCATAGAGCCTAAAACAGAACACACAGGAAAGAAAATTATATGTAAATAGATTCAGTGACTTCTCTGTTATTCTTTTAAACTCGTGAGTTTGGGGTTTGTTTTGTTTTTACTCCATCTCTCCCTCCTTTTAAGTCTAGTTGAAGGCTTAATTTTTCACAAAGTATTTGTTCTGTGTTTTACTAATGCTGAAAATACTAAGACTTCAAAATCACCCTGGGGAGGGAATAAGCACCTCCCATTTTATTAGTTTAAAAAATGTTACACAGTAACTAGTCTCTACTTCCCTTCATGTCAGTGAAAGGCCACATTTTGCGTTATTGATATATCTTGCTATTTAGGCAAACATACCTCGCATGGGAAAGAGCTATTAGACAACTTTGGAAAACTTTGCTCAGTTTTGCTTCTGCCTCTTTATCATGGAAAAGTCTGTCTAGAGCCAATCACCTTTAAATAAAAAGCCAGGTTTTGTGAAAATGTAATGTTGTGCTGTCATTGGAGAGAGGTGTAAATTCTAATAACCATTGTGTGTGCGATTCCATCACCCTGACTCAACATCAGTTGCAAGGACAAACCTTGAGACATCTTGTTAAGAACCACTTCTGTTCTTCCCTTTGCAATGTCAGGGTAAGAAATGACATGCTCATTTCTCTCTGATTCTTCCTGCTGTATGCTTTCATACTCCAGAGAACAGCACATGCTGGGTAGAATAGAACTGCTGTGACTCTAGCAGCTGAAGTCTTCCTTTAGGCATTTTGTGGCTCTGAATTTCTCTGTCTTGCAATGATAAAGTTTTCTTCATCCTCTCTCTCACAGAAGAGCTCTCCAGAATCTCTGCTAAGGCCCATTATTGATGATGGAGATTTATTGCTTGTCTCGTTTTGCAGCATTCCTGCTACTCATAGAATCATGGAGTTGGAAGGGACCTTTAGAGATCATCTAGTCCAACCCCCCTGCAGAAGCAGGTTCACCTAGATCAGGTCACACAGGAATGTGTCCAGGCAGGTTTAAAGATCTCCAGAGGAGACTCCACACCTTCCCTGGGCAGCCTGTTCCACTGCTCTCTCACCCTAAAAGTGAGGAAAACTAAAATAGTTTTTTCTTATGTTTAAATGGAACTTTTTGTGTTCCAACTTCATCCTATTACCCCTTGTTCTATTACTAGCTACTATAGAAAAAAGGGATGTCCCAAACTCCTGACATCCACCATTTAGATATTTATAAATGTTAATAAGATCTCCCCTCAGTCTCCTCCAGACTAAACAGCCCCAGTTCCTGCAGCCTTTTTTCATATGAAAGATGTTCCATTCGCCTGATCATCTTGGTGGCTCTGCACTGGACTCTCTCCAGCACTTCCCTGTTCCTCTTGAGCTGAGGAGCCCAGAACTGGACACAGGACTCCAGATGAGGCCTCACCAGGGCAGAGTAGAGGGGGAGCAGAACCTCCCTTGACCTGCTGCCCACACTCTTCTTGATGCATCCCAGGATGCCATTGGCCTTCTTGGCCACGAGGGCACTTTGCTGGCTCATGTTTAGCTTATTATCAATCAGGAGTCCCAGGTGTCTCTCTGCAAAGCTGCTCTTCAGCAGTTTGACCCCCAGCCTGTTCTGGTGCATGGAGTTGTTCCTTCCCAGGTGCAGGACTCTGCACTTGTCCTTGTTGGACCTCATGAAGCATTGAGTAATGAAATGGGTTGTGATGTTTTAGCCTTAGAGGCAATTAAGTGTAGGCATGAACTTTCTTAAAGGACCTATGACCCTTGTTGAAGATATCTTGCTCATTAGAATGAAATCTTACATGGGCTGTTAACAAGAAGTGTGTCTTTAGTTCCTTTCATATAAATGAGCTCTATGAGTAGTGAGTTGCTCTAATAGACACCTAACCTTTGCAAATAAAACAAACCAACAGAAAGTGGTGCTAATTTCTACTACAAGCGCATGGTGAGAACCCACAACTTTGTTATACCACACTGCACCTCTCAGTTTGTCGTTTATCTGTTGCTTTTGTTTTTCTGGAGCTTCAGCCTGACTGATACACTGAGGTGTGCTCGGGAGGTGGAGAGATGGCTTTAAGTTGTGTTTGGATTCTTCAGGGGTGCTAAACTAGTCCTATCTGTGATGTCTGATATCAATTGTCTATGGGAAGACCAAAATCCCTAATGTTATCCTGTGAATATTTTAAAACCTCTGTTATAGGTTGTTCTTGAAGGCATTCATATGAGATCGACTCTTTAACTGATTCTTGAAAACTTGAAGAATGACTGACTGGCTGATGATGCACTTGTTTTGGTACATCTTGGAGAGGAAAAAAAAATATTTCATTGTCAGCATCTCAACTTTTTGCCAGTCTAAAACTTGAGTCCAGTGTAGGAGTGATTCCTCATTCTTTAGGTTTCACTTTATATCTAAAATAGAGGCTTCTTATTGCATAAAGACAAGGGGGTTGCCTGCATGAAGGCATTTGGGAGTATGAAGTGAATTAACAAAAAGTGTGAAGATAAAGTGGATGCTTTTAAAGCAAGTTAAATACTTGTGTGGATTCTCTCCATTTAGACATAAAATGACTTTAGTTCCATTACCTTAATCCTCCTTCAAAGGGGTTTAAGTTGAAGTGAACACAAAGCAGATTAAACTTCTATTGTGGACATTAACATGAGTTGACTTCCCTTCTCTGAATGTCCTTTTATACCATGCCCTTCAGGGTGTTTCTAGGAAGTGAGGGAGCTCTTCAGGCTTTATTAAAGCTATAACCAATTTGAGTATCTAATGCTCAGTATCTGTTTTTGATGTGTGTTATGTAATTGTGGTAGCAGTATGTGGGCTTTGGTAGCAACTGCCATGTTACCAAATTTGAAAATAGAGCATTTATTATGTATGCAAATTTTTTCAGGCTTTCATAAGATCTCAGGATAGCTCAGGTTGGCAGAGACCTCAGCAGGTCTGTAGTTAAACCTCCTGCTCACAGCAGGTCAGCTCTGAGCAGCCCAGTCTGACCTTAGGCCTTCATCTAGTTAAGGCTTAAAAAGTTCTGAAAAAGGAGACGAAATGGTCTCTCTGGGTAACCTGGACCACCACCTGACTGTCTATATGGGGGAAAAAAGCATCTCCTTTTATCTAAGCTGAGCCTCTTATGCCCTGCATCACTTAGAAGAGCCTGACTCTTGGTATGGGAATTAATGATGTTGAAAAGCTCACCTCAGCATTATCAATCATGATGTCTCCTACGCAGTTTTCCCTCAGGCACTGGAAGTTACTGATAGGTCCCCCTGAAGATGTTTGTGCTCTAGGCTGAAGAAGCCTAGGTCTCCCAGGCTTTCCTCGCAGAGTCTGTGCTCCAGCCCTACCATCTCAAGGGCTTCCACTGAAATCCATCCAGTCTGTAAAACTCTGTCTTGTATTATTGTATCTCAAAATTGGATGTAGTAGCTAAATAAAGGCTTTCTTGGACTACCGTCTGTTCTGTTCATTGAGAAACTGCACAGAGTTGTCACTGTATAACAGTCTTGGGAGGAACTGACAGTTCTCAAGCCAGGTTCTTAAACACCTTCTCCCCTAAAGGAGGAAAGCTTTGGTTTCTGTAATGGTAATTCATCACTCTTGGGGACCTGACCTGAGTGGTGATTCATGTTTGTCAGGATTACCAGTCACTCTGCTCGGAACAGCTGAATGTAGAGACAGAGCAAGCCAGAGTGTAGTGGCTTCTGGGATCCTCAGGAGCCATGATAAGGGAGTGATGTTTTGTATACCCTTCTCATGTCCTGTTTCCCCAAAGCATGAGTAGGAACTATGTGGTTTTGTTTTTTTTTTTTTTAAGGGGACAAAGAATTCTCTAGAAATACTCCTGAACTCCTGAGTATTATTCTGGGCTTCCCATTGTGGTAGTTTTTTTTTGTTGGCTAAGACTAAAAAGCATGATGTAACACCAATATAAACGTTTGCAGTGTGAATGCTACTTTTGCTTTGAATGTGCCTTTAGGCAATTGGAATTTGATGTGAGGAAGTACCTTCTGTTTGGGTGGTGGGTGACCTTGTTGAAACAAACTCTGCTCAAGACTTATTTTCAGGCTTCTTCTTTTGCCAGGATGTTTGTCCAGGTGTGCCTGTACTTCTACTGCAAATGCTTGTGGCGTTGCCTGAAATTTGTGGTCAGGAAGCTAACAGGTCAATGTGAATTGCAGAGGATCTGTTACAATACCAAACCTGGAGCTGCCAGAACTATGAAAATAGGTAACTCCAAAATACTTAGTTCTGCATGTATTGGTACCTTTCTGCATGTGCTAAAAGTAGTTTGACTTCATTCGTATAGGGAAATAAATTTAGCTTGTCTTACATGATGCTTTCAAATACTCTTCTCTTACAGAGGCATCACTGAAAGCTTCAAAAAGTAAGGTGAGTGAAAGACCTGATTGGTCACCTTTTCTATGGTGTCCTGTGCAGTTGGTTTGTTCTGCTGTTTGCTCACTTCAAAAGACCACTTTAAGGTTTGGCATGATTTTGACATTATAACCATCTTCTACTGAAGAAGATTTTTATGTCCACAGTAGCAGATGATCAACCAAAGTCAGGGAGAGTGTTCTGTGTTCCAGAGACAGACATGCAGTAGCACGGAAGGAATCAAGGGGCCAACAGGCCACAGGGAAGATGACAAGGGTAATTTGTTGTAACTGGGGATTTCTTGGCTTGATTCCTCATCCTACCTCAGAGTTGTGTAATTTGCAGTCGGTCACTGCAGAGTTGGTTTTTGTTTTGTTTTTTTTGTCAGGAAAGCAGGGATAAAAGAGGCAGAAGGCAGCAGTGCCTAGAGAGTCCAGAAAACTTTGCTTTCCTTTGAAATACATTGATGGAGAAAGCCTTTGTCACTTTATCCTTTCCCTGTAGCATTGTTGTGCTAACCTAAATTCTTCTCACAAAGCATTTGTGTGTATCTTAAATAGCATCATTCAGCTGTTAGTTTCTCTATGGAATGAGAATCAGTTGAAAAGCTTACCTCAGCATTAATGGAAAACAATGTCAAGTAGCTCATAGTTTAGCATAGTGCTTCCAAATGTACTTTAGCACAAATAGAAAGGCAGAGATGTATTTACAAGCTTGCATTTAAGCAATTGTGGAGTTTTGAGACAAAGCACCAGGAAGTTCAACCTCCTTATTTTTTTTTTGGAAGGCACGTTGATCTTTGTAGAGATGCCTCTGGAAGTTCAGTATTCAAAGTGCAATGGTGTGCAAGAGAAAGGAAAAATATTTTGTTGTGTTCCTGCAACCTGTTGGAATAGGAAATTTCAAATGAAGATAAGAATTCCAGCCTAATTATGCAGATGATCTGAAGCTGCTTCTTGATCAAGGGCTTCAGTGCACATCATCTTCACTGGCAGCTGCCACAGAAATGTGATAGACTGGCTACAAGGGCATGGCGAAGTGACTCAAGTTCTTATAGGGCCAGTGCTCTGAAACAAGTCAGTGGGGCTGTATAGACTGGTGGTTGTGTATGTATGTTGAGCTAGGTCTTCTGTGAGCTTTGTGTCAAATTTGCCATTTTTAACTTCTACTGATCAGTAGGTTCCCTGAGAATTAATATGTGTTTAAAACTTCTTTTAGCGGCTGCAAAGTTCAGTAAGTGTTCACCCTGATGCTATTGAAAAAACAATAGATGACATCATGGAGCTGAAAAGGATTAATCCAGATATAAACCCACAGTAAGTTCATGGTTTTCTTACAAAACAAATGGGAATTATTGATTTCCTCCGTGCCTAGGTCCATAGAGAACAGGTTCTACGTAGTTCTTGTGGTATCGATTTGAAGATGAATTCTTTCTCTCGACATAAAACTTGAAGTTAAGCTTTGCTGTCAAAAAAATGATGGAAAAATGAACACTATTTTATGGTGACTGTAATAGGCAAGTTTTGAGTCTTCATCTAGTTGCTTCCTGAATCATGCTGTCTTAGTATGTTGTCGATGCAATGACTTACGGGGACTGCTTCCTCGTGGACAAAATACCACCAAGGCAGGTGGTCCTGACAGTGTCAGTTATGGCTTCTTAGTGAGACTATATGCAGCTTTTTTAGTAGGGAAGAAGTCATTCAGTTGTAACAGTATGCTGCTTTAGAATTTAAAACTGGCTTTAATTATCCAAACACAAGTTTAAATGATGTAATATAGCTGATCTCTTAATGCTAGAAGATATTAGAAGTAAGAGATTGACAACAAACCTTTAAATTTACAAGTGTGTATTTCAAGAGTAAGTGATAAAAATTTTGTGGTTGCCTTATCTCTCAGGCCTTAGTTTATGGCACAAGATAGTCTAGGTCAGGAACCAGTGGGAGAAGTGTTGAAGTAATCTCACACCCTGACACCTCAGTGAAAAGGATAGTAACTGAGTAGTCTTTATGATCAGTGAAGACTCATTTTAAGGCCATAGAGTACACTGAACGAGTCTCTAATTTGAGTCACAACTGTCGTGGATGTGACTGCTGTCCACCTAGATTGAAAAAATAGCACCTAACCATTAAAGAAAGGAAGAAAGTAAGACAACCAAACCAGGAGAACACCTCATTCTCATAGATGAGATGTCCTGTTAAGCTTTTCTAGGAGTGATCCCAGAGTGTTTCCAAGGTGTGTCTTCACAGGGGCCTTGCCCCTATGGCTGTCAGAAGGAGGGCAATTAAAGAGCAATTGCCACAAGTAGATATTGGGCCTCGCTGAGACGCTGCCCATCTGAGCAGGGTGTCACAGGTCTGATACTCTTGTGTTGCACAGGATGCTGATAGCTAAAACTTCAGAAAAAAAAAAAAATTGTGATGGTAAAATCAGTGAAGGTGACATGAGGAAAAACTGCAGAGTGTAAATGTGTACAGCTCCGAGACCGGCCTGGGGACGTCAGTAATTGCAGCGTTAGCAACCAGGCTGACTCAAGTACTCACTTCTTAGTGTCGGACCCTTGGGTAACTGAGTGGAATAATTCCAAGAAAAAAACCTACAGAATTCATTAGTGTTTTGCATGATACTAGAGATCGCCATCTGATTCTTCTCATGGCATTGCCTTTGGGCTCTTAAGAAATGCTGTCTTCCAGAAGAGAGAGCAAGGAGAGGTGCAAATGATTTCTGCTTGGTTGGATCAGATCTTAATCATCCTTAAATTACATTTTGAGTGATCTGGTCCAAATATTTAAAAATAGGACACAGGTACACACCCCACCTCAAACAAACAAACAAAGCAAAACAACAACAAAAAACAAAAAGAAACCCAAAACCAACACAAAAAAATCTCACAACAAAAACCTGAAATATTTTTTGTTTAATTCAGGTGGTGTTCATGTGGTTAGCAGAGAAGAAATGCTTAATTGCTTTTGGACTAGAACCCTTTCATCCCTGTCTCCCTGCCTTTGGTGAGCTATATTTTCCAAACAGCAAGGAATAGGAGGCTGGGATATACAAGGTGATACCACATAGATAGAAACACATCCAGCTACTAAATTACTTTTTATAATAATATATCAATTATAGTTCTAATAAACTTTAAGGTCTTTCACTGAAGTTTTTGCACATGAACCACTTATACTAAAGTTTTCTGGATGTATTTTAGCAAAAACAGGTCAGCCTATTTCTTTAGACAGGATTAAGGAAAATCTATTAGCTTGCATACTCTTGAAAATAAAAAACCCCTGCATCCAAACTGTCTTGTCCACCAGCTTTGGCCTTCCCTTGCATAGTAGAGACTTGAAATCCTCTAGGATAAGGACAAGGGGATGTGTGTCATGCTATATGTGTTTTCTGCAAATCTGTACGCAGTCTTTTTTGTTAATGTAGCATCTTTTCAGAGCTGAACTAGCATCCCAGGGTGTTTGCACTGTGCTATTCTTGAAGGCTGTGAGCTGCAGTGACCTGAAGAGGAGAATCATAGAATAGTAGGCATTAGAAGGGATGTTTAGAGATCATCTAGTCCAACCCACCTGCAGAAGTAGGTCCACCTAGATAAGGTCACACAGGAATGTGTCCAGATGGGTCTTGAAGACCTCCAGAGAAGGAGACTCCACACCTTTCCTCGGCAGCCTGTGCCAGGGCTCCCTTAACCTCACAGTGAAATAGATTTTCTTATGTTTAAATGGAACTTTTTGTGTTCTGGCTTCATTCCGTTACCCCTTGTCCTGTTGCTAGATACAATAGAAAAAAAGGGATGTCCCAGCCTCCTGACATCCACCATTTATATACTTACAAATGATCCCTCCTCAGTCTCCACTTCTCCAGAGTGATTTCTCTTTATCCATGCTTCTGAGATAAGCATGTATATTGAGTGATAGGAGCAAGTAGAGTGAATAACTCAGTGGTGGCACATGCAGTCTACATTAACTACACAAGCAGCCATGAAATACTCTGAATTTGGGTCTCTTATCCATCTGAGAATTGCCACCACCTGCACAAGGATGGCAGAAAGGAGAGACTTGGGGCATCAGCAGCTCACATCTCTCCTCTGTCTGGCAGGGAGGAGATCAAAAGCTTAATGAAAAGTAGAGTGGAGAAAACAATTACACCCACCCAAAGAACATTGCATGGAGCATTTGACTGGCTTTAGATGAAGTGGAAATGTGATTTGCTTTGTGTACGTTGTACAACTTTGAACTTTAAAATAGATTGGATTTTTTTTAATATAAAATTGCTCTGCTTTGCCACTGCCTGTGGTGTTCTGCCATAAAGTACTCTGAGATTATAGACTAGTTAAAAACATTATGGCTGTGTTTTAGTGATGCACTATAGCAATTCACATAAAGTCTTATCAGGCTTTTCAGCTTTCTTTGAAATTCAGCCTTTCTGTAAAACTGTAGGGTATAGCAAGTGAAGCATGTGAAAAAAAGAAAAACAAACAGTGAAGGAGGGAAAACACTGTGTAGGTTATTCTGAAAGAGTTATAGCATGAAATTGCAGCAAGAGGAATGGCCTAACGATGACATCTCTGATTCTGTAGATTAATCTCAAAAGTTAAGCAGTGAAAATCCTTCTGCTCAGGAAATTTAACAGTATTCTGCAATAAGCAAAATGTTTCAGTATATCAAACAAGACAGATGAGGAACATGTGCAGCTTAATATCAGTGCAATGTATGTTCCATGGAGGGATGAGAGTACAGATTTAGCTGTGCCCTCCAAATTCATGCTAAGAATTTGAGTAATTTCAGACATTATTAAAAATTAAATAGTTTATTCCTAGCTATCATTAAATCTTTTTTGAGTGTGGCAGTTGTACTGGGTAACTTGTATTTAACATTCTAAAATCTTAACCTAAAACTCAATAAGCTGCTATAACTTAAAGCCTTGGGAGACATGGCTTTGGTGGGTTGTTTGGGGATATTTTTTTGTTGTTGTTTTGTTTTGGAGTTTGGGGTTTTTTTTGGTTTGGTATTTTGGTTTGTGGAGTGAGTTCTTAATTCTTCAGGAAATGTAAAATGTGCATTATAATGGAGAGACATACTATGGTGATTTGTAACATGAGGAAAAGAAAAGCTGGCTAGAGGCAGATCTTTGAACTCTATTCAGGGTTTTGGCTTCTTTATGCTAGCTTTTGTGGCATGAAAGCAAAATGAGTATTTTTAGCTTTTTGCTGAGTTTCCTCTCCCCCTCATTCTCTTTTAAATTCACATCTCTGGTCTCAGGGCATTGTTTGAGAAGCTGTCATTTGAATGAGGAGAAAGATTCTGTGATCTGCTTGATGCAGGCATTCAATGCTGCTGTGCATAGTTATAATGAGATTTCAATGTGAAAATTCACTGTTCAAACTTTTAAAAAAGCTTATCGAAGGATTATCGAAGGAATACGTTAAAGACTATATTTCACAAGGCCTTGTTTAACGCAGTATTGATCTCTTGGAAATTCTCCCATTGTAATTAGTATTAGACTATTATTTCATTGATGAAACATTAATTGTGTGAATCAAACAGGTATGTACATGGTATTGCTATTTCAGGGCTATGTATGATTGAGTTGGATTATGTTGCTCCTTTCCCTTGCCTCAGGTTGGGAGTATCTCTTCAGGCCTGTCTGCTGCAGATTGTGGGGTACAGAAATCTAATTGCAGAGGTTGAAAAGCTGCGCCGAGCACCGTATGATTCAGAAAACCCGCAACATGAGGAAATGCTTCTGAAGGTGGGTGCTTAAGAAGTACTTAGAAGGCATCCTTTATTCAAGTCAGCTACAAATGGCCCAGTTTATAGACCTCTTTGAAACATGGAGAGGTATTGTTGCCATCTTCCATCATGTCCTGTTTTAAGATAAGGCTACACAGGAGATTAATCTGGTCTGGGTGTAAGGCCTGCCAAGCACGCAGCTCGCTCCCTGGTTGATAAATGTGTGTCTGTTCACTGGAGTACGTCTAGTCACTGGATACCCAGCTCTTACTGCAGATAACAGCTCTGCTATTTCAGTACACCTTTCCTCAACATGAGAAGGGAATTTTTCTTTCTTAACCAGAATAAACATCTTTCGTCTTCCATTTCTTATATTTTTTTTAAACATTGTGTTTGCCAATGACAAACCTCAAACTTTCATTGTGTGGGATGGAAGAGTGGGAGATGATAACTTACACATTTATAATTACTAAACATCCTTTCAAATTAAAACAAAATTCAAGTTAAAACAAAATGAAACAACTCTTTAGATAGTACATACAGAGTGATGAAAACCATTCCAGTGGGTTTTACTTACTTTGTGCTTTCAGGAAAGCCTCACACTGGAACAGATGTTAAAACTATTTTTTGCAGGAAGATGATCTTGATGCTATAAGCAGAAAGATTGCTAAAGAGCTCTTATATTAGAAAGGAATTGGTGAGAGAATTAAGAAATAATTCTGGAAAATAGTTGGATAGCAAGCCTCAGTTATTCTTCAGAACCTGTTTCTGACTAGATAATACAAGCTGCTTTGGAGAAATTACAAGAAATATAGACTAGTGATAATGAGCTTGTCTACAAGCAAAATGTCTTCTCAGAGAATTTTCAGAGATCTTATAAAACCAACATACCACCTGTCTGAAGCTTTTTAAAAGTATTTGAAACAAAAATATTGAAGATGTAAACACTCCCTGTGCTTCTGCCTCCATGGGATTTTTATAGCACACTCTAGTTTTCAGTTTAGTGCTTTACACCAGTTATAGTGGGAACTTCTGGAAATGTTACCTTAGTTACTTGGGTTTCCAGGTACTTGCAGAAATCCCAGTAGACATCTTATATAATCAGCACTTACAGATGAAAGTGTTTCAGAAAAGTGCCTCAAATGTCACAGAGTTCCTGTAGGTTTCTGGAAAGGTGTCTTTAAGACTGTCTCTTTGCTGGGATGTGGGAATCTTGCTCAGGAGGAGCCAAAATACAGAGCTGCTTCTGAAGGAGTGCTCTAGCCACCAGGTAGGATGATCCAGATCGATAGAGTCTTGTTCAAGTTTTGCTCCTGTATAGCCAAATGCTCACATTTCTGAGAGCAGAATTGCCTTTTAACTAAAAGGAGACACAGATTTACCCTGTGAGGAAGCCTGTGTCTTAAAGGTGGGAGATCCAGATGCCAGCCTACAACCTTGATCCTTGAAAATAGCAGATACCTGGTTGCAGGTTTAATGAGGGTCCAGAAAAGCACTCTTAAATACACTGGAAATCCATATTGCATGGAGAGCAAGAAGTTGGGTCTGAGGATGGGATCATCGTTGAGAATAACCAAGTTGCTGGCTGCAGTCTCGTTCCTGACTACCCAGCCAGTGAGGGTAAGGTCCTGGCTCTTAGAATCATGTCAGTAATGATGTCTAGTCACATAAGTGCTTTAAAAATATAACTGCATGAGAATAAAAGTAGAATGCAAAGTGAGCGTTTGTCTGAGGGGATATTAAACTGGGCAGCTTACGCTATAAAGTGTGTAATGTTAAAGGAAGTATCAGTTTTACCATCTGCTTCTCACGTAAGCTGTATATTAGCACTTGTTTACAGCAGACATTTTGCTTTTGCTGGTTCTCATGTCAAATGGAAATATGTGCAAAGGTTTAATTTGATTTCCAACCCACGCTGAGGAAGAATAGACTACTTGGTTTTCATTCCTCCTAGGTATTCTGCTAAGTGATCTGTGCAACGGGTAATTCAAGTTCCTGATGTCTATCATTTATTCATGCTTACCAGGAGGGTATCTTCTGAATGAGAGCAAGATTAACTTAATGTGATTGAACTAATAAATAATACTGTATTTACTGTTGATGGATGAAAAAGAAAGGTAGCAAATATGATTTAAACAATGATGCTTTATGCAGTCATTACAAAGTGAAATAATTGAAGCTTTGACTTTCCTAAGGTACTTCATGTTAAAGGCAGTTAGAGTTGCTAAAATTAATACCATTTCAGGGAGGTTTATTTGGGAAATGTACATACAGCTCTTTGTCTTGGGTGGTCTTTGTCTAAGTGCATTTCTTGGTGCTTATGGAAAACATGTGATTTCTTAATACGCTTTAGAATGGGTGAGTATGTAATAGGTTGAGAGGTGTGCAGAAAGGTATGTGTTTGCCGGACATGTCAATTTAGTCTGCTCTTAGGTGCCTAGTAACATGATATTTAGGCACTAAAGTTGCTGAACCAGTGCAGCTAAGTGGATTTGTTCTGGCTGAGGATCTGGCTTACTAAATCACTTTGTCCTTTTTTTTTTTTAATGTGAGATCAATGAATGATTCACCTGTTACTTAAATATGAAGGTGGCACATGATACTCCTGTATGGATTGTTTCAAATTTATTTATGTTGTCCAATTTTACTTTCCAGCACTGTGGTAGCTGGGTCGGTCCTCTTGATTTATAGCCTTTCCAGAGACTTGCAAAAGATGCCAGAGAAAAGATTGCTGCAAAGCCTCAGGGACCTGAGGGCTGATTGCCTCCCGCTCTGTCAGTGATTTACAGCCAAACTCCGGCTTACTCCTGTCTCTGTGCTTATGAAGGCAGATGCACAAAGTGCGAACAAAATGAGTACTTGTACAAGCCATTACAGCAGCTGCTGCTAAGGTCAGAAGGGCCTTGTAGGGCTGAAATGTCTGCAATACTGAGAAGTGGTTTGGGATTTCCCCCTTGCCCCCTAGGAATTTGATTTGATGTTTACCGCATTGTTATCCCATCAACACAATGTTACATCAAAACTTAGGTGCATTTCAGAAGAACAAAAAGCTGTGGAAGTTTAATTATGTTTTATGTGTGTTCTTCCTAGTTGTGGAAATGCTTGAAGCCAAATTCACCACTGAAAGCTCGGATTTCGAAGCAGTGGTGTGAAATTGGTTTCCAAGGTGACGATCCTAAAACAGACTTCAGAGGGATGGGTCTCCTGGGCTTATATAACTTGGCGTAAGTATGTTTCTCTGAAGATGGATTTATGTGTGTTTGAAGTTATGAAAAGCAGTATTATTTGCAGATTTTGGGCAAGTCTGTGGGAATAACTTATAAAAGTGTTAGGGACTGAATATAAACAACTGGAACAACTTGTTAGCCCAGTTTTTGGGGGGTTTTTCATCTCAGAGGGGTCTACTTTTCTTTAGTATTCCTAATTCAGCTCAGTAATACCACTTGCTTAAGCCTTTTTATTTTTTTAGTGTCTCTGTGACACACTAAGTTAGCACTCTCTTTCCCCAAGGAAGAAACTGTAAGTCTATTTTCACCAATACCTAAATCTCTCTAAACAAAATGCCCTGGAAGTGGGTGGATGGGAGGATATGCTGCTGCTCAGCTTTCTTATTTGGGAATTTCATGCTGAATTCTTAGGCAAAACACTTGAAATGCAGCTTCTTATGGCAGGCTTCTCTAGTTGGACTACTTGGATTTCTGTCAACAGTCGAAGCAGTGAGCTTACATCATTTTTCCCTTCTGCCCCATGCACACCAGGTGTTGGTACTGTATTTGTGGTTGGTAATTTGGGAACCGACCAATGGCTGTTACTTCCTCCAGCTCTTGTATCTACTGCAGGTAGTTACATAACTTAGAAACATTTGGCAAAATAACCACTCTCCATGAGGGGGAAAAAAATAAAGATGTTCTGTTTTACAGCTTGAGATCCTTTCCAACCCCTCCTGTTCTGTCATTGAAGGACATAAACCATCCACTGTCCATATGTCATTCTTTAGCAAAGCTCAGTTGAGAATCTGGACTCTGGCTTTGAACTTTTATTCCAGATTAATCCCTACCATATACTTCCTTTCTTAGTTTCCTGTGGTGACTCTTGTCTTGGTTAATGAATCTGCCAGATCAAGAAGCCTGAACTGCTTCCTTGAGTTCAGCAGCTGACATGCTTTAAGCAATTGGCAACTGTAGGGCAGGTAGAAAGCAGACTCTGGTACTGCACATTCATTAAGTGCTTGTTGCACTTAGAAGATAAATGCAGCCTCAGATTATGTTTTAGGGGTCTGAGTGGTAGCTTAATGAATTTAACATGTTAAATGCTACTCATACTGCATAGCGCCTTTAAAAGTCAACTTAGTATGACTTTAGGATGCTTTTTTTTTTTGTTGTTGTTTCTTTAACAATTCATCCTGAACGTATATGTTTGCAGGTATTTTGCTGAATGGGACACTGAGATAGCTCAGCAAGTTTTGTCTGATTCTCTGCAGCCTAAATACAGGTAATATTTGTGGCCAGAAGTAATAACTTGAGAGCACACACTGCTGGATTGTGATTGGGGGAGGGGGCTGGATTGGTGGTTCTTTTTTCATTGGGCATATGCTTGGATATTGCCACATGCTGTCTGTTTTCAGATACTGACACTGAAAACTGATCAAGTCCAAGAGGCAAACTTGTATACTGAATTTTAGAAATAGTTAAGTGTAGCGTTAAATGCTTTCACTTGTACTTTTAATTTCAAGTGATTTTTGTGGTTTTTATTTATCTTTCTTTTAATTCTTTTGTCTTTTTTTCATAATGAAGGGAAATCACTAAGAAGGAACTAAGGTATTTTTTTTTCTTTTCTCTTGATTTTCTGAGACCCTACATATAAATAAAGATCAAGCCATACTGCAGTTTGGAACGTTGTAAAACTTTATTTATAGTCATATACTTGGTCTACCTTGACAAATGATGGATCTAATCTGGGTAGTCCAGTGTCTTGATTGTTGAAAGATCAGGTACCTTCAATTGGGAAAAAAAAATATAGTTGTATTGTGAAAGACTTATGAACAGAAGATCTATTCCATAGTTGTTGGGAGTGGAGGGGAGAAAAGATGCCTCTTAACTAATTCAACAGTAATCAATTGCCTTAAAAAACACTTGTCTTCTGCCGAAACTGCTAAATATCCATATAGCAGGTCCACATCTGAATCCTGTGAAGCTTTTTGATTTTCTCAGTATTTTGTGGTCAAATTCTGTGACAAACAATGCTTGGAACATGTTGATGTTTTTTGCTTACATATTTGATTACCAAGCACCATCTTGGAGTGTTGTGTGAGCATGTGCAATCTCTATCCCTTGAAAGAGCATTTAGTAGAAGATAGATGCTGCTTGTGGTGCCTGTGGTGTTCTTCCTGGCATGCTGGTTGCTTAGCAGCCGTGCTGGTTTCTGTTGTGATCATGATCAATGTAATTTCTGGTTCTGTTGAACTGCATTGCTAGTCCACATCCTACATGTGCCATCTTTGTTACTCAATGTTTGCTTGGGGTTTTTTTTAACTGATGTTACACCACAGCCTACAAAGATGGTTAAAATTTTAGAGAATGAGTGAAGATGGATGTATTCCTCTATGCTTAACCATGTAGGAGGTGAACTTTTGTCCTCACACATGCCACCTGGTAACACTTGGGTCAGGATGGGTGTGAACCTGTTAGCATATTAAATGGCAACAGTTTTCAAATACTTTAATTACATGAAGCCCAGGGGATTGTTTTTAGTGTAATACATACGCTTATTGTAGTTCAAGCATAGTCCAAGAACAGTGCTTTCACACAGAGCTGCCTACAATTTGGGATCTAAATCTTGCAATCTCTGATGAGTCTTAGCAAGACAAAACTCTCACAGGCATGTCTAAGTTTTAGCCCACTGGTTAGTTGGTTCTGTGCCTGGTTTTGTTTCCTCTCCTGTTTGAACAGATTAAAGCCTGATTAATGGGATGTCAACTGACTGGTGGCATGTCACAGCTCTTTTAAATGACAGTGGTACTGAACAGCTGAACCTTAATTTAAAAATCAATCTATTCCTGCCTAAATTTGTTTTAAGGGAGGGACCCTCTGTGTCCTTGAAACACTCTATATTATTGTGCCAAATAGTAGGAAATACTGTTCCTTATTTTTGGCTGTTGAATGGTTTCTGATATGGCTGGAAATAAAAACTTTCTATCAGAGAAGTATTTTTCTCGCTTGCTGCATCAGGTGAATCATGCCTCCAGTGATGTGACGTATATCTTTGAAAACACAAAAGGCTGAAACTATCTTTTATTAGTTAAAAGAAATGTAATATTTTAACTGTTTATATAGCTCAGACATAATTAAGTGGATCATCTTTGTGGTATATGTAGAAATTAATTGTTTTTTACTGAGAGCACTGATGTAGGTGCATACTTTATCATCAGTGCTATAAAGCCAGTTAGCCACTTAAAATCTTTTTATACCGATCCATTCAGTAAGGAGGAGAGTTAAATGCGATTATCTGTATCAATGGAGGTAAAAATAACAGTGTTCAGTCAATGTTATAATATCAAAGAAAATATTTGTCAGTCAGCAATGCCTGGCAATATCTGGATTTTAGTTTATTCTTTTTTTTCCCCCTTCAGCCAATTGAGCAAAGCGGAATGGGAGAAGAAAAAGTTTGATAAGGCAATCGGGTAAGTTTTAAAGTCTTCTTGAAGTTACCACAAACACAACCATTAACAGTGATGCTGCTGTGTGTTTGAGGGGAAAAAGGTGTTTCCTGGTTACTTTTTAAAGGAAATTTCAGTGTACATACAACATTTATTGTCTTAACCACGGCTTGATTTTGATCAAATATCATAGGAAAAGCATTCTGCAATGACTTAGGAGAAAAAAAAATAAAGAGTGTAGCAAGGAGAAGTTTCCTCTGTATGCTATGAATAGTACAGTGATGACAACCTGTTTAATTCTTCTTAACACATAATGTGATCAGTTCTTGCTGTCAGAGCCAGGTTCTGATCTGCTTTCAGGAAAATATAATAGGGAAGAAATAGTAGTGAGATTATTTTTTCTGAAGCAGTAGGTTTGGTATAGCTGCATTATTCATGAGTATAGAACTCGATGTTCCTTATGAGTGTATCTGAAAGTCTGTAATACAGCATTTTAAGGCCCATAATTATTTTTTCTGTGAGACTTAACCATTAGGCCTCACATTGGAGTTAACTTCTGGACTTCTGTTATTTTTTATTTCCTCCTGAAACATGTCAAATGTTAAAGGGAAGATATTTTGGTTGGTTTGACAGAGAAAACTGAAAGATACCCCAGTCAGTTTATGAAGACAGCTGTATTTGGAGGAGAAAGGAAAAAAAAATGTCACTGAATGATTAAACAAGTTTGGTTTTATCACTACATGTCAGTATAGGACATGATATGTTTTTCTGGCAGTGACTGTTTCCCAAGAAATGTCAAGTGCTTCATTCAACAGGCTCACAAATTCAGAAATTATTTCCAATATCTTGAGTTCTGTTGTGCCTTAAATATCCTTCCCTTATTGATATCTCTTAGCAGGACAGGAGTTTTCTTCATGAGTCTGACTTCTTTCTGTTTCCAGCATGCTTTGATTTAGGCTTTTTGCCTGTTTTCTGGCCTGTGTATGTGATTCTCTGCTAGGAAGAAATTGATGGTGACTCAGATGGATTTTTTTTTTCACAGGCTTTTTAGCCATATGGATGTCCTTACAGGACTGATTGTTGAAACCTGATGTTCCTAGCTGTCAGTAGTGAATTCCAGTGGGGCACATGGGTTAAAATAGCAAATGATGGGTCACCCTGCAGGCACAGCCACTATGTGGAGTGCTTGCCCTGTGTCAGAGCGAATGCAGGGGCACAGAGATTGTTTGTGTACCCTAGGCATGAATCTGTGCTGTTCCACTGGAAATGCTGGCACGGAGAGGAACTTCTAGTTTTCACTCTGACCATATGTTTCACAAGGGAAACACTGCCATTAGAGTACAAAAAAGGCAGGATAAGTATTTCTCTTGTCTTGCACCCCTTCACCTTGGAAGCTCACGAACGACATAATTAATATGCCTCAATAGCACACAAAATCTGCAGTGTCAGTGTCATCAGTGGTTTTTATAGTCTACTGAAAACAGACAAACTCTCAACAAATATTGTTGCTTCTTTTTCTTACAGTTACTCCTTTGCTATTGTGGGCATTAACATAACAGACCTCGCATACAACCTGCTTGTGAGTGGAGCTCTGAAAACTCATTTCTACAACGTTGCACCAGAAGCACCAACATTAACTCACTTTCAGCAGACATTCTGTAAGTGGGGAGTGGGTGGGAAATGCATCATTTGTACTCCTGCTGACATTGTTGTACTACCCCAACTTTCTAGAAAAATAACAATAATTTTGTAACACAGCAGACATTGTCATTCTAGTCTTGCTCTCCCACCTTTAGGATGCTTGTATTCAATTCTTATTTACGATGGATGCTACTATCAAACTAAGAGGTAAAACAAAACTGAAATGTACACACAAAAAAAACCCCAAAACAACAAAACCTTTGTGTCTGAACAAGTGACCTGTCCCTGATTTTAAATGACCAGTTTTGTAAGAAGAAACTAAAGGTACTTCAAAGAGCTTCTGGAGATTGCTTCCCCATAAATCCAACTGTCTCAAGATATCTGTGTCCACAATCAACTATTACCCCCCCACCCTTCAGCAGAGTTGTCCCCCCTCAAAATAATGTTTTCAGCTCTTTCCTCTAAATTCAAGCATCCCTTCTACAAAACAGACCTAGTGTGCATCCTTGTAGAAGACCTAATGCTGGAGGTAGTGTTTTTTCTTGTCAGTGAAACTCTTTCAGTTCACGGAGGGATTGAAATGGTCCGAGAACTGAGAGGGTAAAAGCCTTAGTCAGAGCCTGTGCATTAAACTCAATAATCAAGCTTCTTTCTTTTTTCTTTTTCTTCTTTCTTTCTTTGTCTTGCTAAAGTTAGTGGTTCTGTATATCACCTTAATTCATCTTTTCAGAATTGTAAGCATAAGCATGAAACACATCCAGCAAAGTCATTCACACACAGGGTGAAATTGCTCATGAGGAAGAAGTGTTAATATAAAAAGACATGATGGTAACTGTTACATTAGCTATGAATATGTGTGTTTTTAGTGGAGAGTAAGCAATATTTGAACTTGAATATAAACAAAAGACTGGTGGAGCAGTGTCAGCAGCATCCTATCCTGCTTTTATACTTGCCAGTTTAACATTTTATTTCATATATCCATATGTCAAGACACCTAGTAACTGCCGATGTTTATTGTGAGAAGTTCATCAAATTTGAGGTTTGCCCAAAATGGGTTTAGTCTTACCTTTGCACAGTGTTGTGATGTGTCATACCTCAGTGACCAGGATTCTCTGTAAATTATAGTTGTCAATTGCCAGTTTTTCTAAAGTTGTAGGTGATCTTTGTGTACAGTTTATATCTTTTACTTTTTCCTTATTTTGTAGGCTACTTAATGCATGAATTCCACAAGTTCTGGGTTGAAGAGGATCCTCTGGACATAATGGAGTTCAATCGTGTCAGAGAGAAATTTCACAAGCAGATCCTGAAACAGCTCCAGAACCCAGAGATGGCTCTGTGTCCTCATTTTGCTGCATCAGAAAATTTAATCAATATGTAGTTACTTGGTTTTATTTGGAAGCACTGTCTCACTCTTGTGTTAGATCACTGTTTAGACCATCACTAGCATACTGAATGACCATGGAGATTGTATGCATGTTTTTGATGCAGTATCCATCTATTTTCATCACACTTACTGGATCCCCTTATGCTTCTCATGCTGGGGATTTCCCATTTTAACTGGGTGCTCATCTTGCCACGTTATGCAGTGTTACATTCTGAGTTGATGTCCAGGTATCAGAGTTTTTCTATTTTTTTAGACTGTCCTCATAATTCAGCATTGACAACGGAATTGTATTTCTCTAGCTGTGTTTTTGTATATGTGGAATAAGTAGCTGGATCTTGTATTGTAAAAGCTTTTTAACTTCTTGGTATGTTTTAAGATATCTATTGGCATTTCAAGCAAAATATATATTTGGGCCTCGTCTAGAAGATGATGTGTGTAATTTAATCTGATGCAGGCAAACACATTACAGTCCAATTTTCTCCATGCAGCCATTATATGCTTAATGCAGAATTAATGAGGCTTATGAGATACCCGTTTTGGTGGGGAGAGCTTATACAGAATTACAATCAGACTCCATAGCTGCATGAATATCAAATGATCTGGTGATGCTAGTACACTCACAGAGAACTGTAAACACACTCACAACTACTGGATACTGGCAGGGGCCAAAAATTATATGTCACCAACACCACCATGCTGAGGCATGGCCTAAATTGCTGCATATTCCTTTGAATATACAAGGGTTTGTATTTTCTGTCACATATAGGAAGGCAAAATGATTTAGTCACACTGCTCTTGGTGAATTCAGGGGAGCAAAACTGTATGTATATTTTGAGTTAATGAAAATGTTGCTTGGGTTGTCAGTTTGGTTCAGAAGAACAGGGAGAAATAATCAGAAGGTTTAGAGCAACACCACTTGAATTTCCCAGACTACTTATTAAAAAAAAAAATTAAAATGGCAAATTGCCCTTTTTCTAAAAACATAAATGAATGAAAGTGTCTGACACTGAGATTGTGTAGTATATTGAACAGCATCTACCATGGCATTTCATACCCATGGTATTTTTTACCTTCTAAGCAATCAATTTTAGTATTATATGTTTGTGTAAATCACTTGCATATGGAGATTGAGTAGTGTCCAACTACTTCTGAATTATATTAATAAATTATATGTCATTCTAAACTGAAGCACTGTGGGTTTTATTTTTCAGATGTGCAGTAATACAGATGAAAAATATTTTGTGTTAATGGATCAAGTAAAAGGGGATGTAACAGCTTTGTGGTATTTCCCTCATCTGAAGGGTGATATGGACTTCCTTGGAGCACGTTCCTTGTACCTAGAAATGTTTCTAGTTACAACTTAGGCCATCACTTTAACCACTCCCATTATATTTTTAAGTTCTTGGAGAAACTCCTTGGATTTAAGCCCTCTCATTTCTTTGCTGAAGTGTAAGATGGGGAGCAGGACTTTTCTGCAGGGCTGGAAACTTGCACTCATCATGAAGTTAACCAGCAAACTCTGTGGGTGTTGCGATAATTAGTCTTCTCCGATGAATTTGGAAATGCAGAACTGGAAATATTAACTATAGCATATTTTGCATGAAAACACAAGGAATAAAAGCTGTGCATGTTTAACTTACTACCATTGATTTCTTGGAAAGTGGTTATTTATAATCATAGGTATAAAGGACTTCTTTCCATCACTCCTAAAGCTTCTAAAATAAGTTTCTAGCAACAGTTCCCAGTGTTTCAAATCTTAGAGTCTTTCTTCCCCTGCACCACTCTGACTTAAATACCTTCTGCAATTTGTTAGACTACCCTGGTTTATTTCTAATACTCTGCACTGGAGTTTGTGGATTTAGGGGGAAGGAGGCATAAAGGTCCCTACTCCCTTCTTATTGGTGTAATCCTCTCAGTTGTTACGCCTTGTCTCAAGGTGTTGACTTCAAATAAAATAAACTGTCATCTGGCTCCATGTCAGATTGTGTCACTCTAATCTAGCTGCTTGGGGTGTTTGTTTTTCCTGTCTGCAGGGAGATGGATTTAATGAAGGTTGGAGCCCCTGCATGTAGGTGCATACAAATCTTATTGTCCTGCCCACTTGTGCTTCAGCTTTGGCCTGTGATATTCTTGCTCTCAAAATCCTTGTCAAACTTGGGGCAGAGACTGTCCCTTGTGACCGCCAAACTGCCTGTGCACTGCTGAGGAAGGGTTCCTGAGCATTGCCTGCTCTTTTCCTCAGAAATGGCCTCTTACCATGATGCAAACCTAAACTTTTAAAGAATTAGAATTTACACTATCACTGATACATCTCCAAACCAGCCTCTAATGAACTAGATGTTGCTTTCCCTGGGGAGGAAAAAGTGAAAGAAACATAAAAAAACCCCAAACCAAAACTGCAATAAGTTGCTTCAAGAAAGTAGAATCAACTTTTATATTCACCACAGAGTACATATTTTGACTTAAATGAGAGTAGAGAAGTTTTAAGTTAGATCTTTTGAGGAACTTTCCACAGCCTCATGGTTGCTGCACTTCTCCTGACACCTCTTATAAAGCCAGCAAGCTGCCTGCTGCTGGAAATCATCATCTCTGGCCCTGCATGGCACAGCAGCTCTGGCAGCAAGTGCTGCGTGCTCAGCCTTCGAAGTTCTTTGACACCTTTTTTAACAGGTATTTTTCTCAGACAAATAGTTTTACGCTGGTAGTGCCATTCAACCCAAGTGTTTTAAAAAGGCACAGCCATAATGTTAAGTCTAAGCTGCTAATTTACTTCATTAAATACAAGATTGTGTACTGAGGAATGGGCAAGTAGAATTATAGGTGCTGAAAACATGATATTGGCAGGCTATAGGTGGAGTGCGGAAATATGTACTTTGATCTATTTAAAGCCAGAAAAAAGGGCCCATGTTCTAGTTCTTTAATTCTGTATGCAAAATTAGAGAATGGTGGCCTCTATTTCTCCCTGTTACAGATTCAGCTGCTTCCCATTGCACAGCACTTCCTTATCCTGGCAAATGTGAATTTAAATTGTTACCAGAGCTCGTTCGACAACGTAGGTGGGCATTGATTTGGCTTCGGTCATCTCAGTGCTCCACTAGCATCTGTGCAGTTGGGGCTGAGAGCACTGGCAGGATCTGCCCTTGGGGTTTTGCTTACAACCAGGAGGAGAGTGGATGCTGCTCCAGCTTCCCATTGCTTTTTGGCTTGTAACATTGTTTTCTTCCCTTGGGGAAGGGAGAATTATTTTTGCTGAGGTTCTTATTCGCTCTTTTGCAAGATTTGTTTTTCAAATTCTGGTCCAGGTGGTATTTCTATGGACTTTCTTCTAAAAATAGTACATCTTTTCTGTGCATTTTGTCTTGGAGAATTGCATCTACTGGCTACTTCCTGGAGCACCACTGAAGCTGGGCTGGAAAATATCCTGTTGTGTAGAAGGAAAAGGGGTTTAATCCATTGGCATTGTTAATAGAAGAGCAATCTTTTAAAGCACCTGTACCTGCCGCGTGGTCTGTGCTTTGTGCCCTGTGGGGCACAGATGAGTGGCGATGGCTTAATAGCTGAAGCTCTTTGTTGCAAGCAGAGAATTTTCAGTGTGTTCTCAGTTGAAATTAAGTGCTGTTTTGTGGAGCAGGATGCATGCAAATAAAGTGCTGACGGTGAGGTTAATGAACCCAGATCTGCCACTATTGACACAAAGAATCACTGGTAACATCATGCAATGTTGGTTTCTTTTATACAGATGTTATTATAATTTCTTCCTTAATCCTGTCCTTCAGGGACCATGGTTACGTTTTAATATTTTATTTACTGCCTGGTTTTGTCGATTGTGACCTGAGATTTTTGAACCTTCCACAGGGATGATCAGCATTGAAGGTATGTCTACTAGTGAGGTCTTGCAGGTTGGAGTCATTTCTGCATGAGCTCTAGAGGAAGCTTCAACCTTCAGCTCTGCTGCTTGGTTGGATCTGACTGAGGTAAGAAAGAGTTACAGCCTGAAACACTAACCATGTGGAATTTTGCAACTGCTAAGTTCATGTATTTGACAAGTATTGGCAACCAGGGAGGATGTGGAGCCTCCTTCCCTGGAGATCTTCAAGACCTGCCTGGACATGTTTCTGTGTGACCTGATCTAGGTGAACCTGCTTTTGCAGGGGGGTTGGACTACGTGATCTCTAAAGTTCCCTTCCAACTCTCCCTTTCTATGCTTCTATGATTCCATTCTATGATACTGCTGGGAAATAGGGGAGCTCTGTATATACTTCCATCTGTCTCTTAGTTGGTTCTTGACAAGCTTGACATTGTCAACATATAACTACTTTGGTATCAGACTCCTCTGTGAATGACTCTCTTAATCTCTGATTTTCAGAGAACAATTCTACTTTGACTCTTGTAAACTACCCTGATTTTCTCTTCTCACTCCTTACTTGGAGTTTGGTCCAATGTGGTCTGGAATTCTGCACTAAAAAAATCCTTCAGGGCACACAGTATGGCTCTCCTCTGTATTACATCTGCAGCATGGTGCAGCTAAGAATCACATGAATTATTAAAATAGATGTTTTGCAGAAAACAGCCCAAAAACAGATAAGAAAATGAATTATTCATTATTTTCCTTAGTTTGTGGCACTGCAGGTTTTCTGTAAGTCTTGACAAAGATTAGACAGGAGTCTTCCTACAGGCTCATGTGAGAATATATAGCAGGACTGACTTTGTGCTTTCCCCTGTGAGCAGTACACATAGAAATCAGGTCATTATTTATTAGAGTATAGGAAAATGTTCTCTTCTATATAGAAATAAAAATAGAAGAAGTTATTTAGCTCAAAAACCTTCAAGCAAGATATGGGTATAGCAGCTTAGATCAAAATGATCCCTCGGGAAGGGCAGAAAGTGTTACTGTTTTCCTAGACTTGGAATGCATGTGCTGAATGACTGTGAAAACACATGACTAGAGGCAGAGTATTCACCAAAGAGCTTGCAACCTGAAGCAAGAGAGGTGAACAAGACACAGGCGAGTGTGGGGTCAACACTTGTCAGCACAGCTGGTAGCTCTGCAAAGCAGAGCAGCAAAAGAGGAGCCGGAGAAAGAGACATGGGGAAGCTTATTATATGCTTATGGGCAGTTTTTCCTAATTGCAAAAGCAACCAAAGATGACAAAGGCACACGAAGATGACTGTGAAAAAATCAATGAATGGGCACCAAGGCATGACACCAAGACATGGCACAGTGATGTACTGGAAATAAGGACAGATGTATCAGCAAGATCTCAACCGGCTTCAGAGTTGGGCAGAGAGGAACCTCATGAGGTCCAACAAGGACAAGTACAGAGTCCTGCAACTGGGAAGGAACAACCCCCTGCACCAGTACAGGCTGGGGATTGACCTGCTTGAGCGCAGCTCTGCAGAGAGACACCTGGGAGTCCTGATTGATACTAAACTGAACATGAGCCAGCAATGTGGCCTCGTGGCCATGAAGGCAAAAGGCATCCTGGGATGCATCAAGAAGAGTGTGGCCAGCAGGTCAAGGGAGGTTCTTCTCCCCCTCTACTCTGCCCTGGTGAGGCCTCATCTGGAGTCCTGTGTCCAGTTCTGGGCTCCCCACCTCAAGAGGGACAGAGAACTTCTGGAAAGAGTCTGGTGCAGGGTCACCAAGATGATCAGGGGACTGGAGCATCTTCCTTATGAGGAAAGGCTGCGGGAACTGGGCTGTTTAGTCTGGAGGAGACTGAGGGGGGATCTCATTAATATTTATAAGTATCTAAATGGTGGGTGTCAGGAGGTTGGGGTATCCATTTTTTCTATAGTAGATAAGACAAGGGGTAATGGGATGAAGCTGGAACACAAAAAGTTCCATTTAAACGTAAGAAAAAAATATTTCCTTTTGAAGGTGAGGGAGCCCTGGCACAGGCTGCCCAGGGAGGGTGTGGAGTCTCCTTCCTTGGAAGACTTCAAGACCCGCCTGGACACATTCCTATGTGACCTGATCTAAGTTGACCTGCTTCTGCAGGGGGATTGGACTAGATGATCTCTAAGGGTCCCTTTCAACCCCTACCATTCTATGATGAGGGGAATGCCAAAGGGGCAAGATATGGAAGAGATGAGGATGCAGTTTGCTGCCTCTTTGATAGGCCTGTTGATGATGCTGATCTGGCTCTGCGTGTTCTCCCATGTTTCTTTGACCTGTTATGACTAAACCATCACCTGCCTCATTGCTTTTTCCTATTTTCAGTTAACTTTGGTTGGTTGGTTTGGATTTATTCCAACTGGAATATGCTTTGCCTTGAGTTTACATCTCCTTGTCCTCATTGCCCCTTCAGCTTCTCTCTCTTTTACCCTTTGTCATGAACATTTGGCAGAGACATTTCTCTCCATAGCTCTGTGGCCAAAAAAAGAGCCAAAATGAACGGTGAGAGCAGTCATCTGAGTAGCTACCAGCTGACCTGGTGAGCCCTTTCCTCCCATCCTGCCCATGTCCAACTTGCACAGGACCATTGTGACACCAAAGGTAGAAGGGTTGCTCTAAGCTTGACTATCCGAAGGCTGTTGCCTCCGACTGCTTTGCACCTTTTCTGAGAGCTGTGGAAAAGCTCTCAGAAAAGCTTGTGGCTGCGTGAAGAATGCAGAGCTTCTCTAGCTCAGCTGCTAATTCAGTGCACAGAGTTGCTCTGCCCTTGAAGCACTCTCAAACTCCCGCCGGACTTCCTCTGAGCAGAATCAGCTTCTTCTGCCTTGCAGAAGAGAATTTGTTTTTTGATCTATGCCTGAGACTGGCCTCAGTGTAAGTCATGCCTGTCTGCTGCAAAGCTGTGCAATCTTATACCAGCTCCAAATCTGGCCCAGAAGAGATTGATCGAGTAACGGCAAAGAATAGGGGGCCCTGAGCAGCAGCAAAAAATTATAATCCCAGCACAGTGCTCTCCTTCATTTGCTGGATAAAAAGACAGGTCTGAGGAAGATTTGAACATCAACTATCTATTGAAGGGGTCAGAAAGTCTTCTTTGATCAATGGTATGATTGCCCTTGTATTAAAAATTAGACTAAGCATTCATATCCTTGGAGATTAGCTGAAAAGCAAGTCAGTGACTTTCTTATCACATAGAAACTCTCACAGTACTAAATTAATTTTTAATTCCAACGGAGATCCAAAGCTGCAGAGAGGTTGTGCAATGCATTTTGGAACTTGCAGTGACTCATGTCACTTTGGAGCTGTCTGGACTGCAAGTCATAAAGAGATATGGAGGCACTTCAATGTTTTGTTCTATATTCTCAATTTACACCTATAAATGCAAAGTAAACATGGCTGTCTAGCAACAGTATCTTTTGGAATCCTCTTCAATTGATTGTGGATGTCTGTAATCACTGCCTATGAGTCTCATACATAAAGGTAATTAACTTGTATGCTACAGTTCTGTTCCATTATTTTTCAGGCACAGCACTGAGAGCTCCGAGATGTCTGTATGATGGGAGTGAGTTACAGAGTGTTCTCCCAGAGGGAGAGTTGCCTTTGGGGGTAGAGTATGGTGGGAGGCACTGCAGCCTATGCCATTTGGGTTAGGTCATCTGTGATGGTACTGAAAATTTAATCAATAATATAACCCTAGTATCAAATGCCTAAACTTCAGAGAGGAAGATAAGTACAAGCAAAAACGTTTATAAGACTATGTACCTATCTAAAAAAAAGATGAATCTGAAATACCCAGAGGCAGTTGGGAACTGCAGAGTGATGCATTATTTGCGTAAGAGTGGGACTTCTGTCTGATATTCTGCTAGGAGCTAATTCCAGGATACCTCAGCTTACTGCTTAGGATCAAAGCAGTTGTAATAAATTCATTTTCTTCACATTAAATTACCTGTAGTAAACACTGCAATAGGGAAACTTACCAAGTTTTAGGAGAACAGTTTTTTGTTAACAAGCTCACATAGTGTCAATGTATCTCGGCAAGTTGCAATTGTATGACTGATTCCAAATGTTTTCAATGTTCCAACTAGGACAAGTAATGCTTTGCCCATCAAAAGGGATTCAGTTTCACAAACCCCCTGTATATGGATGAAGAACACCTGCTTATCACATTTGGGGAAAGTGAGATGTAATGAAAGATAATCTAGGTTTTAATTATGCTAGCACATGGCTGAGGCCTTTATTCCCAATCTCTTCTTCCTTGTTTCAGCCATGAAGAAGCTCTGTCAAAAAAAAAAAAAAACCAAAAAAAAAAGTAGGATATCCTCTGGTAACTATGTGTCTTGGTTTATATTTGGTGAGTAAAACTTTTGGGTAGGATCTCACTGCCTTGACTCAGCTACAGTAGCAGCCACATTTTTTATGTGGTTGAAGTTAATGTTAATATATATACTGAGTGTGCAAGGCATTGTCTTGTCTTATTTAAAGATATGTCATCATCATTCTGCAACATTTGAAATAAGACCCTGAAGTGACATCTAAATGTACAAAGTCAGATTGCCCAGGCAGAGAGAACAGCTTCTTCTGTTCAGTGCCTGGTATATTTTCCAGTTTCCTAACAATGAGATAACCACTGCCCATTGCCTTCTTTGGATTCTGTCTTTTTACTTATTAATTTCACTTGCATTCTTACCTGCTCAAACACAAGCCTTACTCCCCTTCAAAAGCTTTTCTTCTTGCAAGACCCCCATAACCTAGTCCTCGCCACTGATGTCTGACTATACAAAAAATTTGAGGTTGTAAAAGAATTTTGAAAACCTACAAAAGGTAATATAAAGCATAAGCACCAGTGTTTTTAAGAACAGCTTCACATTAACGGCACATTACTGGCAGCACGACAGACCCGCGCGGAGCCGCCGCGTCAGTACCCTGGACAGCGCCGCGAGCGCCGGCCCCAGCCGGTGCGGGGTCCCGCGGGTCTCTACCGAAGCAACACTGCTTGCTCATACGTCCTTGTTCTCCTTGCATATCCCCCTCTGTTTCAGCCCCTTGCTGCTGGTTGACTGACGGAACTATAGCAGTGGGACGCTTTTTAACTACCCTCAAGTAAACTACATTAATCAAATAAGGTTGGAACATACGTAGGTTTGTGGTGGGAATCAGAGCTCGGCAATCACGTTGAGACTGTGTCCCTTCAGTGGTTTGCAGCTGTATTTCACCCAAGTTGCTTGCCAGAGTTCAATGAGTGTCTGAACAAAACTCTTCCTCAGATGATTTAGATTTAAGTAGTCCTGCAAGGAGCAGGGAGTTGGACTTGGTGGTCCTTATGGACCTTATGGTCCCCTTTCCAATCTGAGATATTCTATGATTCTGTTCCACAATATGTTACCTGGATAGGAGTCAGTTGTTGTTAATGCCCTCAGCGTGGGGGAGGACTTCCAAGGATCCTGCACTCCAAGGCCTGAGAGACCTCCAAGAGGTTGCAGTATCCTGGAGGAAATAAAATTTCTACAGCATTTGTCTTCCCTGAGGTAAGCATTTCCCTGCTGGTAAACACTGCTCTGAGTCACCTAAACACTACCTAGATTCTGTCAAGTACAGTGCAGGTTGGCCTATTCAAATACTCATAGCTAGTCCCTGAAAGAAAATTGGAGCAACTTTCTATTAGCATTTTTCTTCATTGTAAAATGTCCTCTCTTCACTGAGCTGGGAAAGCTGAGACCTCTTAAGCACTAAAAGAAGGATAGCCCTTGGTGTTTGGTTTTGTATAAGCTCCCCATAAGATAGAACCCCTCTCTTAGCTAGGACAGTGTAACATAATACTGAACTGTGCCATCTATTAGTCTAAGAAAACTCGTCTGAAGTCTCCTTTGCCAACATTCAAGCTCATTCTTTTGTGTGCAAGGAAATAGTTTATTGCTTTCTTTTTTGCTGATATATTGTGTACGTTTCAAGGCTGTCAATAATCTTTTACTTGACCCATTCCCATTGCCAGTGAGGTGCCTGATGTCTGCTGCTGGGACTGCCACCGGTTGCCCCTGTCTTGCACTGCTCCATGGCTGGGGTGGTGGGACGGGCTCTGACTGCCAGGCTCAGTTCTGCTGCCCTTGGACAGCCCCCAGCCCCTGTGGTGCCCTGACAATAGGTAAAACAAGGAGCAAGTAACTCTTTAGAATACCTTATGAGCTTTAGCAGTCTGTGGATGAAACTTCCAATGGAACTGGTAAGTCTTTCCTCATATTTTTCTTGATGGGTTTTTTGCTTTTCCACAGATTTGCCTAAACAATTTTAAGCATATCTCTCCTGTTTTCTTTCAGATCACGTTGTCCTTCTGAGTTTTACAGTTCCAAGTTGCTCTGCAAAAAAACTTTATGTCTCTATGATGTCTGCTATTTATGTGACGAGTTGAGAAAGTGTAGAGCCAGCCCATGTGCCCTTATTTGTAACTGCTCATATCTTTTCTTCAGATATCTTTTTTATTTTTCAAGTTAAAGTGATCTAGTCCACTTAATTTCTTCTCAAAATGAAAGTGTCACAATGTTTTTTATTGTTTTATTGCTCCTCTCTGCAATTTTTCCAGCACTCATCATGGAGCTGATGTGTTCAGGGAATTCTCTGCAGTGATTCCTAGATCTTTCCTGTTTGCCAGTTTCTACTGTCCTCATTGGTTTTTTTTTTTGTGTTGAAGTGATTTTTCTCCCTATATATCCTACTTCACTTTTCTCAACTTTTTAATGTCATTTACCATTTTATCATTTATCATTTGGCATTGAGATCACATTCTACATCCTTTCATCTATGACATTTGTACCACTAGAAAGTTTTGCAATCTTCCTGCTTTTGCTGGAGAAATGTCAAACAATACAGTCTCTTATGGACCTCCTTTTATTATGTAATTTTACTGTTCTCTGTTCTTCTTTCTGTCCTTTAACCAGTTAAACAGTGAACTTCCCTTTCTGTCCTATTTAGGTTTTTTTCAAATGTATTGATGAGCTCACTTTTACCAACATGTTCGCTGGCTCTGAGTTGTAATAGACACCAAAAGCTGGATTTCCCTTTGCAGAAGCTTTGCTTATTTTCTCCACTTATGTGCCTTTGAATTCCATCCATTTGCTTTTCTGTGTATTGGGGTTTTTTTCCAATGAGTAGATGAAGCTCACTGGTCTGTATCTGCCCAGCTGTCCTCTGCAGCCCTCTTAAAAAACAGTAACTGGGTTTTGTGACCACTGTGCTTTCTGCCTTACAGCCTTGCTGGTGTCCTGCAGCATGTCAAATTCTGGTTGACAGCTGAGTCCTGATTGTAATTTTCTTATTTTTGAAATATCAGGCTAGAGGGATACTGTCTTGTTTTTTGTAACAGTTGGTGGCTGGGCAAAACCACAACATAAACACAAACCCACTAAGCCTTAGCTGTTTTTTCAGCCTAGGATGCTTATTACCCTCTGAGTACCCAAGCTGCATTTTCACTTGCATATCAGCAAAACAATTACACTCTTCAATAAGGTACAACCAATTCCATGTCATAATAAGGTTGAATGAAGTATCCTATGAGACTGATGAGATGAATGTAGAAGCCATCTTTACAGCCCCTTCCCCATCACCAGAAATGGCTCCACACAAAACCATGACACTTTATTAGCTTCTGACTTCACATAGTTTTAAACCATTCAAAATAAACCTCAAACTAAACCCATTTTTTTAATGGCCTATTTTTTAAAAAAAATGATATTAAACTCAGTTAACTGTTATTACTTATTTTGTCCATAGCCCAATAAGCTTTATAACCTAGCAAATCAAAGGCACAGTTTAAAATACAGCTATGGATTTAAAGTGTGAAACCCATTCTTTCCAAATCATCTGTTCAATAAGGAGTTAATATAGCTTAATAAATATAGGATATAAGATTTCTTACAGTGAGTTTCTATTCAAAACTGGGCTTAAGTGAAAGATATAAAGGTATTTCTGCCATACCTCTTCTGAGTGGCGCTGAAACAGGCTTTTGCAGAGAGCAGATCAGAACTGGAGAAACGTGGAGGGACTATTCCTTGTTTGATACAAGCAGACCCAGCTCCACCAAAACAGGGAAACTGTTTGCAGCAGGCAGAAGCAGATATTTCCTAACCTAGTCGAAAGGCTCTGATTAATCCTACAGAAATTAGCACTCATCAGTGAAACTGCACTGCAGGTATTTTAAAAATCTCCTCCCTGCTTTCAGATATGCCAACAGATGTCTGTGGACAAAAAGCTGACCAGCAAAATGGTTGAATACTGCAGGAACAGAGGTACATGCAAAATCCATTCTAGATTATTGATTGGTTGGCATGTTCCATAGTTTTTGATGAAGGAACTGGGTCACTCCTGCTAGGTATTTTGAAGGATGCATCTAGGCTAGGCTGTCACAGTAATGTGCAAGACCAAAGTTATGCCACGTGCACATAGAAATGTGAAGAGTTCTATGAACACAAGTTGGGATCTTCTTCAGGAGTCCTCCCAAGCTACATATTTACAAGGATTAGGTCTCTCCTAAGAAACTATTAGATACTGGGTCACTGTGACTATCCTGACCTCATTGATTTTATCTTCAGGTCACCTGAGCCACAGTCATTCCAGACATTTTGTCATGGTTTAGGCCCATCAGGGAACAAAAGACCACAAATTGCCAAAGGTGAGGGAGAGCTTAATTGCCGCTTAAGGTTCAGGACAAAACAGACCAGGCTACTCGGCTTGGGGAAGGAAACAGAAAATAATTTAATGCAATACTAAAGCATAACCATAAAACCCCAAAACATAACCAAAATAAAACAACACAGAGTGGTACAACAATGAAGAGTGTGACCAGCCCTTTAAGACCACTTTCTCCCCACTCCTCCCCTCTTCCCCGGCTCAGAGCCCTGACCCTGGTGTTTTTACCTCCTCCTCCCCTGAATGGCCCAGGGGGGCAGGGAGTGGGGGTTTCAGTCAGTCTCTTCAAGATAGCTTCTGCCATTTGTCCCTCCTCAGGGCAGGTGGGCTCCTCATCAGTCCTCCCTGCAAGTCCATGGGGTACCTCACACACGGCAGCCCTGCATGGGCTGCTCCTACATGCATTTATCCCAAAAGCTGCAGCTCCTCTCTGCCTCTCGTGTGGGGCTGTGCCATGGCCGCCTCCCCACACAGTCCCTCGCCCGTCCAGGCTCACTCACACGGAGCTGCTGGTGGCTCTCAGTCCTGCCATGGCCCTGCATGGGTTGCAGGGGTACAGCTGCATTCTCACCACGGCTTGCAGAAGGGTCTCTGGTCTATTGCTTCTTCTTCCTTCCTCCTTCTCTGGCTGAGGGGTCCGTGTGGTCACCTCCATCTTGTATCACTCTTACACCTCCTGCCAGCACTTCAAATTCCCATCCCTAAATAGTGATGGCAAAGGTGCCAGATTGGCCCAGCTGGGCTGGAGATGTATGTGAACCCAGGAGCCAGGGGAGAGTCCAAAAACTCTTTACGGGGTCTTCACTGCAGCCCCCTCCCCCTGTTACCAAGCAAAAGCTGCTCCTTGCTAAACCAGGACACCTTTATACACATGAACAGGGACAGCAGCGCAAAGCAGATGTGACCAGGGCATGACATTGCTGTGGTAGACCATGTGCTACACTAGCCATGGGGTTGAGAGATAAAAGCCTCACAAAAGGGGAGAGGTGAAGCAGGAGGAAAGCAGTCATTTGAAAGAGATGCACACCTCTGTATGGTTTTCTGGGTATATGAAGAGGCCTATATGCAAAGTCAATAGATCAAGGCACATCTATTAACTGCCATATAAACACTGGTCTGTACCCTGCTGTAGTGTGAGGAAGTATGAGTCTACCTTTAGCTAACAACTGCTGCCAAAAACAACTTATTGCTCACGTCTCTCATTCACCCACTACAGCGAAGAACTGGCAAGTACAAATGCAATACAGCACACATCCAACATGAACTGACCATCTCCATTCATCTGGCCTGAATTTATGTTTCTTTACACTCCTTCACGGATCAGCCCAGTGTGAGTAGAGATTAACATAATGCAGCCTGCTTGAAAATGCTGTCACCTCTCTTTAGAAGCTGACAGCTGAACTGTTAAGCTACGAGGTCAGAGTTGACTGACTTCATCACCGGCAGCATACAGCCCTGGGAAACGTGCCAAATGCTTTTCCAGCTCAGACCTGTAAGACACTTGTCTGGGTAACCCCAACGCACAAGAGGCAAGCCAGCTCAGCTGTGTAGGTGAAGAATGATTTAGGAGCCACGTAATGGCATCCCAAGGTGTCAGCAGCTGTCAATCTTCTTGATCCCTTATAGCTTATTGCACCAACAAAATATAGATAATTATTATCACCATTGGAACACTTCCAAATGCAGCTGTATAAATAGAAACGTGCTGGACTTGCTATGTAGTGAGGAAGTTACTTATGTTTCACATTCTCTTGGTTTGATCCAGAGAAAACTCGTGTGCATACACACAAATGTCTTGATAAGCTGAGAACCCTGGGTTTTGTCTTTCCCTCTGCTGTGCCATCTACTGAGCACACACACAGCAAACACACACAGTTTACACAGTGTACAGTTGTCTTCCACAGAAAACTGAATTTTGAGTGAATCTTTGCAAACTAAAGAATGTCACAAGAAATGGTTTGTAATCAACCCACTGAGAAAGGCAGCACATCCAGCTCCTCAGTGTCAATCACTTTTTTTTCCCTATCCTTAACTCTCTCATTGCATGGCAGTTTCCAGCCCTGTGACTTCGAGCTGACACATGATGAGTGACAGGTTATGTCACACAGGACAGAGAACCTGCCTGACAGGGAGTATGGGCAGTAAAGGAGAAAGGGACACAACCGCAGAGTTTACAACAGCTATGATATGATTCAAAAGCAAAAAGGACACAGCTGGTTTACAAGTATGGTGTGTGCCTTTGACAAATTTCAGTTTTCCTTGATAAAAACACTTCTTGAAAAAAATACAGAAGTCAGTTTCAACCAGAAGCACTGTGATGACAATAGCATTTTGGTAAATGCCACTGAATAATTTTCTAAGCTTTATCCAAAGACTCAAACCTTGGTGCCTAAAATCTGGTTTCTAGGTTGGTATCCAGGCACACAAACTGGGGGTCTGATTTTTCCTAAAAGCATGTTGAACATCCGATGTCTCTAGTTTCTGTTGAGTGAAGTGCTGAGTGCTTAGCAACTCTGAATTGCCAGGCCTAGTGCCAAACTTTTGAAATCTGAACATCTAAAATCAGGTAGCTATGGTCTGACAAAGCCCAGCAAAGCAAATGGAATCCTACTGAACTTCTGGTTCTGATTGAGGCTGACTTGTCTACACTTAGATGACAGAATGAAAATGACCTTTTTCAGGTCAGGTCAAAGTCGTGAGCAACCACCATTTTGCTGGTTGTTGGTAGTTCCTGATGTGCCTCTAACAAAGAGTGCCTTTAACAAAGTAGGTGGGATGAGAGAGGAAACAGGATAAGTACAGCTTCACCTTGGTAGCCTCTCCATGAACAGGTACTGTGCTACATTCATGTCCTGTGCACATCACATATAAAACTTACAGCAGATCAAATGTTGATATACATACATATACACATAGAAATAGAAACATAGAAATATATTTCAAACCAAAAAAGCTTGCAGATATAAAAGAGAGCTTGTATAATCATAGAATCATACTTTTCTTGGCACCTCATTCATAACGTGTACAGGGGCCACAAACAAGGGATAGAAGTCTGCAGCTTAAAAGAGTTATGGGTTAATTAAAGTCATTAAAGGATGCAAATATATGTATGGAAAGAAATAAAGATATAGAACTGAAAGGAGCGTCTCATATAACAGAGTGTTGTCCTGCTCAATGGACTGGAGAAATGAGCTGACAGCAATCTCATAAAGTTGAACAAAGGGAAATGTCAAGTTCTTTCCCTGGGAAGAACTCAAGACACCAGTATAGGCTCAGGCCAACCAGCTGGAAAGCAACATTGCAGGGTCCAACTCAGAGCCAGGGGAAGTTTTGAGGACTACTTACAGGGGCAACACTGCAGCCCACTCCACACAAACCAATCATAGTTAAGAGCAGCCCTGAGGAGAAGGACATGGAGGTTCTGGTTGACAAGAAGTTAAACGTGACCCAGCAAAACTAAATGTGACCCAGCAATATGTGCTTGCGGCCCAGAAGGCCAAGTGAATCCCGGGCTGCATCAAAAGCAGCGTGTCTGATCAAGGGAGGAGATACTCCTCCTCTATTCTGTTGCCCTGAGACTCCATTTGGAGTGCTGCATTCATCTCTGGGGTCCATTAACATAAGAAGGACACGGACCTGTTGGAATGAGTCCAGAGGAGCGCCACAAGATGATCAGATTAGCTATTAGGAAGAAGTTCTTCCCTGTGAGGGAGGTGAGGCACAGTAACAGGTTGCCCAGCGAGTCTGTGGCTGCCCTATCCATAGAAGTGTTCCAGGCCAGGCTGGATGGGGTTTGGAGCAACCAAAGGTCCAACCCAAGCCATTCTATGAAGCTTCCTAGCTGAAAATGGCTAGGATCACCTTGAGCTGTTACCGAACCACTTCTGGTTGAGACAGTGAAGTTCACACCTCTATTTTTCCCATTGCTTGCCTGAGACAAGCCCAAACACACCAATTTGCTCATGCTATTGCTCTCCTTGGGCAGTGGCCATGTGCTCTGGGACTGACAGAAAAGCCTCAGCCCTGCCAGGTGGGACCAGCACACAGTGGTGAGGTCCCCTGTGAAAGCTGTGATGCATTAGAGCCCCTGAAAATCTATTTTTAAGCCACAGGATGCTGGATAAAGACATTGTGTTCAGCTGGCATAGGGAGTCACAGCCACTGAAAGATGAGACTCTTTCATACTGAATTTTCAGGTATTCACTGTATTTAAAAATAGATCTTTCCATGTCCTTCTCCAGCCACTGCTGCACATCTCAGACAAGCTTATGGACACAAACTGACTGTGTAAATCAGTGAGAATATAGCAGCATCAAGGCGGGCTGCAGAGAAAGGCTGTATCTAGCACTGGCAAAAGTTCATTTCAAGTTCTCAGGTTTCTCACAGAAAATTTGGCACCTCTGGAAGTGCTGGAAGGAGGTTTGCCCAGTTGTAGCCAAGATAAAACAGGAGTCAATTTTTATCATTGCACTGGAGTGGGGATTTCTTGACTGGGATGATGTGTGCAGTGGGGGTGGCTGCAAACCCAGACTGACAGCACAAGTGACACAGGGTGATGGATCTTTCATTAGTAATCATTAAGCAACACACACACTTAAAAGGTGGTGATATCACAACATTTGCTGTCTTTCCCTAAAGCCCAGGCCTGAGCCCCAGCTGCCATGGCCAGCACCACTCCACCATAACTATACCAGAGATCTGCCTTGGGTAACTCACAGCATAGCCCTGTGATGTTGCCCATTCCTTGCAGAGGGCAAGGAGAGGAAGAGGATCTGTATCAGCAGCATGGCACACATCTACCTACCCTCCTACAGAAAGATGTGTTTTGGAGAAGATACTGATTCTCTGTAGCCGTTGAAATAACAGATGGGGAATGCCTAGGAGGAGTTTAATTACTGATTTCACAGACCTGGGGACTGTGGGCTTTTCAAGCTGGCTCAACAGTTTTTAGCAGGTGACGACACCATCACAGCAACCCAGACACACTCACACCTTGTCCTGCCAAGCAGATCCCAAGGGACTGCTGCCCCAGGCAAGGCTCACAGCAGGGCCTGGGCACCAGCAGGCGCCTGCGCCTGAAATCAACCCAGGGTCATCCTTCCAGGCACTGCTCCAAGCATAGCTTGGCCGAAAATAGGATCCTGGGAATCCCTGCCCAAAATCTAGCTTCAGAAAAATAAGTTATTGACAAGGGCCCCATGGGACAGAGGTTCTCATTGAAGTCCACATCCACAGGAGTCAACAGTGTGAGAACAGAAAAGTGACCTGAACAGCTCATTCATGTGGTTATGCATCTGTTAAGCTGCAGGATTTCCACTGCACAGAATTTTTTTTATAAAATACAAATGAAAATGGAGGTAGGAGGAACAAGCAAATGCACCAGACTCACACAATGCACCATACCATGGGTACCAGCAGGCCCCTCAGGGAGCAGCAGCCAGGCCAGGAGGCAAATAAGGAATGCTACAAAAAATGGGTTTACTTTGTTTTTTATTTCAGTGAAACAAGCAAATGAAAGAAGAGCTTTCACATTCCTTTCTGCAAAGTGAGTTTGCGGCTCTCATTAATAGTTACATTTGCATACTGCAGTTTTATACCCTTAAGAAGGTAACACCAATGCCAGGGGCTATAGCACTCACAGTAACTACTGGAGGAGACAGACACGTCAAACAGTCCCTAAGGATCTTGCATTTTACATTTTACAGCTGGATCACTGCAGAATAAAATGATTACACCATCATAGACCCATCACAAACATTAGCACAGGCAACAGATATGAGAGTAAAAAAAGATTCACAACATCCTCATTTGACTGAAAGCAATTCCCAGCAGTGTGCTGTGGGTGTTACTTATGTCTGCAGAGACACACAACTAACCTCCCAGAGTTTCTGATTGTCTTTTACTCGAGGTAAGACTTCATAAGGAGCCACATGAGCAATACAGTAATCAGGACTATCATAAAGTTGAGGCAAATTTCTCGTGTGGATCTCTCCATCTTTTGGGTGTAATCAGGGCAGAGCAGAGGTCAGCAGGTGGACCAAAGGGAGAACTTCAGTGACTTGTCTGGGAGCGCCCCTGAGCTCAACCTTCAGGTCACAGGCTCTTTTAAGGAAAAAGAAAAATATATGAAGAACAGATGCATGAAGGCGGCAGGTTCAGTAAAGCTATTTATATTGGTGGAAATAAACCTTGTTTCATTAGCTAGAAGTTAGTAAGCACTGGGAAGGCTAAAAAGTAAAAGCTATCTCTGGCAGCTTATCACCTTCTTTGATTTCTAGAGTTTGACAAAGAGTATTCTCAATGTCACCCCAAAATACACCAGGCAGGGGTGAGCAGTCCATAGAAACCACGCTGCTTCTTACAAGCATTTTCAAATAAATAATGCCCAAGCCCCACTTATTACTTTCAACAGAAATACATTGTAACTACATTAATGTTTAGAGCTCTTTGAACTCTGCTATTTATTTGCAAAGTTTCATTTTTTAAAGAAACTAGTTGCAAACTATTATTTTATAATGAGTAATAAATCTAAATTATTTATGTTACTACTAAAGTACAAGGAGAACCTAAGGTTAGACTTTGTCATTTCTGAAGGACTTCATAAATTTTGTGAGTTAATCCGAGGGATCAAGTAGTATTTTCTCAAGAACCTTTTGATTTTCCTGCACTTTCAAGCTGCTATAGATCTCTTACTTCAGATATCCCGTTCAAGTTGTATTCAAAAGCTTTTCTGTTGGCTGTTTGGTTTATTTACTTTTTCACAGCAAGTTTTCAATTTTATATGTCTTTGGGGTATTTGCAGAGAAATGAGTATACTTTATCACAAATATCATGCACTAATCCCATCTGCATGTCATGTAAATAACACAAAAACGTTAAACAAATGAGGTATAAACTCTAGATAAAGAATTTCAGCCACACAATCAAGATCTCAGCAGAGAAGCCAGATTAGGCTGTAACATCTATGGTGCAAACAAGAGTAGTTCTGAGACCATACTAGCATGAAAGCAGAGAGATTAAATAGAAACTACTTTAGTTTGTAGATTAAATATTAATAGCTCAGTGCATGCAGTTAACAAATTCCTGCATTCATAAGTTGTTTTGCCAGGTTCTTATGTCCTTGGCCAAGAGAAAATCTGACCTAATAAGTAAGCCAAGTTTTGGAGTTGTTTTACCTTGAAGTGGTAAATGGAGCACAGTGGTTCTGCTTCTGGACTTTGGGTCACTGCAGATGTTATTTCCCTCCAAGCTTCTGCCTATCTCCCACTCGGTCTGGATGTCTTGTCCCTGTGTGGGAACTAAAGTAAGCTGAGGGAGGAGAGCAACAAGTGCATTGGCAACCCAGGTGCTGACATCACCCTCAAAATATTTCAAAAGGGCTAAGCTGAGCTGCAGGATTTGGTTAAGGCTGTTTATGCAGTGGGCTCTGTGGGCTGATTATCTTCCTTTAGTTCTTCCTCCGTGGTGCTGTGTGAAGAGCAGGGCTCTGTGCAGCCATTGGGAGTCAATGGGATCTGATGGAATTTCTTTTGGCCCATTGGCATCTTCCTCAGTGTGGGGAAAAGATTCACATGAATGAAAAAAAAACCACTTGCAGAACTCTGTGTGCAGAATCAGGATCTCTCAAAACCATTTTGAGGGTATGAAGACCTGATTTACATATTTACCCTGTATGTATGTACATTGCAGCTGATGTTGTCCTATATATTTATAGTCCCCACAGCTCCTCAAGTTCATATGCATGTCAAAGAAAGTGAATAGCACGAAATCCAGGATCATTTGCTGGATAGAAAAGTTTGGGACTAGGAGGTCTGAAAAGCATTTAAAGCTTTAAAGAGCCACTGACTGACTGCATGCTTTTGCCCCATCGATTTTCAGTGCTGATGTTAATGCTCCATACGCCTGAGCGTACAGAGGAGTATTTCTGCTGCTCTGCAGTGTTTCTTCAAGGAAAGAACACTGCTCCGTGGCCTAGACAGCTGTAATCCCCACATCACCTTATCTTTGCCCAAGGCACTGCTAAAACTTGCTCTATACATGAAGACAGAGAAATGGCTGTTTCCTTTCAATCAATATGGCTGAAAGAGAGTGTCAGCTGCAGGGCTGGACTGGACCGAATCGGGAGCATACTCTGCGGGCCTTGTGCCTCCGTGGGCTGCCCTTGCTCGGGGCCTTTGCTTTGCATGAACAATATGATTACTTGCACTGAAGTCAAAGGGGTAACCCCTTTGGTGCTGCCAGATGAGGATGAGGACCCTGATCAGGTTTAAGTGTGTAAGACTATCCACAACACTGACCTTACTCTGGCAAACACTGCATGATATATAGCATACAGATTGTTTACTCATCCTGATGCCTTTTGTAATGTTATATTCGGGCATGCTGGGAGGTGCTGTAGCTCAGAGTGTCCAAGCTTACTGTGAGAGTCCCCCTCCATCAGCTCCCGGTTTTCTCCCTTTGCACCAGCGTTGACACACACATCATAGTGTGATGCCCCGATGAGGGAGGCTGGCTGGCTGGGAACCAACATGAAGAAAACTACAACAAAACAAACAGCCTTGGATAACCAGGGGGTGGAGGGGAGCACTGCTTGAGTTTTGCTGGATGACCTCCCTAAACATTCTTCCCACAAAATCACTGGAGGTAGGGGAGGGATCAGAACCGTAGAAATCTTGTCTTTCATTGGCTTGACTGCCTTGCCACCGCCCTCCTAGACACCCAGGCAGCATGTGTGCAAAAGCCAAAGTGCTGTCAAGGAGTCTGGCACTAAAATATACAGATGAAAGGGCAAAGGCTTAACCCATGCCTCATTCAGGAGTTAGATGCCTAAGTAGGTTTGCAGGGTCCTATTACAACTTGTGCTCTGCTGGACTGTGCCAACAAAGCCCACCCTCTCAAGGAAAATTTATGCAAGTCTGTCCCACATTTACAGGGTATTTGGGAAATCTACATTCAAAACACTCTCCCTCAGTCCGAGGGAAGCAGGGTACACGTCTGCCATGAACCTGCCCTAGGCTATTCCCTTCCTTGGTTTGTCCTGAAGCAGAAATCTGCATTTCTTGTGAGATGGCTAATCCACTTCACCTTGAATCACATGAAAATCCACCAGGAAAAAGGTGAAACATTTGAGTGCCATTGATCCTAATTACTAAACGTTACACATCAGTACCCAAATATTCCCCTTGGGCTATGCATCTTGAGGATCTTGGGAGTTATTTTACTCTTTGCCAACAGAAAACAAAAAAAGGTCTTTCTTTGACTGGAAACTCTCAGATCTGGTCCCCAGGTTTATACCTGCACTTCCACACTGATAGGGAGACCCTTTCTGCTCTGTCCCAGCGCACTTCCTTCTCCTTGGACTTCATCCATGGCAGCTAGAAAACTTCCCTTCTTCAAACTAGAGAGATGGTGTTAGAAATGTCATTAATCACCACACATGATAAAAGCCCTAATTCTTCTTTACAGATAGAATAGCTTCCCTCACTTTTGTGCTGAGGATCTTACAGGATGCCATAGAAGAGTGTATAGGACCACAAAAATTCATTAATAGACCAGAACAAAGGTTCATTTAACCCAACACACTGACTGGTAGGGAAATCTGGGGAAAGCATATAGAAACACAGCAAATATAACATGATCTTTGCCTGGATATCCTCAAACTTTTTGTGTTCAACCTGTTGGGGTTGCTGGATTGGGACTACAAACAGAAAATGATTTGTACTATCAGGGTGTTGCTTCAACACAAGGGTCTACTCCTTGTGCTGCGGCAGCTCATTCTGTGAATAGTTCTAGACCAGACAAATTGATCACAGCTGAGCTTCTCTACACAACATCCTACATGTTTTCAGCATTACAAAACATGAAAAAGCAAATTCAAATATTCCATATAGCAGAGGAAGTAACTTTCCTCAACCTACCAGCAATTTGAAGGCAGCTCATTCACTAGAACTCAGACAGAGGTAAGAAACACTTTTTGATTGACAGAGATAGTCTCTAGTAACCTTACAAGAGCCAAATTATGTTATACCTATTTTTTATGTCATCTGACAGAATATTCCTAGATATTTTAGCATATATAAATAGACATACATGTACACACATAAAGACTCGTGGAAAACAAAATAAGGACTTAGCACTGAACAGGGGGTCCAATAAACACGCCTGAGCTGTGGAATGTGCCTGGACACTAGTTGTAAATCTAGCCAGTGTCTGAACATCTCACTTCAATGTGCCATAGATTAGAGTCCGTAGTTGCTAGAGGCTGAAATTTTTTACCCACTCCAACAAATACTTCTGCTATTTATGAACAAAGAGTCCAAATACCTCAAAGACCATATCTTTAAAAGGATGGTTTATTTAACTAAGCATTTTAATGCTGATTAGGAAAGTAGAAAGAAGAGAAAGTAAAGAATAAGCTAAATGATTTTACTTTAAATGCTAACCCGAATGTTTGGATGCCGTGCTGAATATTCTTCTCCTTAGCACTTTTATTTTTTTCTTCTTTTTCTGATAGATCTGGATGTTCTCAACTTTCATGTGGCCCATGCCAAAGCTCCCTCTTCATGCTTCACATACTCAAATTTAAGGTTCTAGTCTATATTTAAAGTCACTGTGACTATCTCAAGTTCTTCCCAGCTCACTAATCAAGTAGCACGTTAGCTTTCAAAACCATTCTTACATAATTAGAACAGATTGTGATCATTTTTTACTCTCATTACCTTTCTCACTAAATGCAGTATATATATATATTTAAAATCTGTTTAATAACATTTACTTTTAAGTTGGTACCTACTCTCTAGTGTAACCACAAGTATCTTAGGACACCCACTTGAAGCATTGATGTCTCATCTGTATGAACTCAAGTTTGCAGCAATATACTGTACTTGCAATCACAGTATGTGTTTCACACATAACTATCACGTCACTCTATGGGATGTGAAGACAAATATCACTTGAGACTGCCCAATAGATCTTAAATCTGATGACTTACAGGACTTCTAAACAGACACCAGCCCTTCATAGAAAGTTGAAGGAGCATGAATACTGTCACATCTTGTTTGTAGGCTTTCATAGCAGGACTTTACCTGTCAGGAAGCTGTGAGACCCACAGCTCTCAACACAATGGCTATGCAATTAGAGTACAGAACCTCCCGCAGACCCAATCAGCATAGGCTTCCTTAAAGGAGTTAGTGAAGGAAAACCAACCACTTTATATGTGCAAGTCATTTACCTATTGTAGATGTCTGCTGTAAGGTCAGCCTCCCTAAACTCCCCAGATCGTACTGATTATCTCCAGAGGGACTTTTAGGAGGCTAGGAAGGCTCAACTTGGCTAAATGGCAGAGGTCTGTATTTTTTGATAGATGAATCTACCTGAGTTCCCAATAACAGGATTCACACCATCCACACCATCCACAAGATGCCACAAGATGAGTAGGCAGTTGCTTGAATTAAGTCTTAAGTGTTGTCATCATTTGAGAGCCAAGTACCTTTCCTGAGGCTGCAGAGAGACACCACAGTTTACTTAGACACAGGTAGCCTTTTATTTTGGAAAATGAATAAATTGGCACTGTTGAGTTCCTTCCTTAATACAAGGACTCTTCACCTTGCAAAGCCAACAGTGCTGTGTCCTTGCCCAGATATGCCATGTATTCCACTTATGCCTAGTTGAAACTATCCAGCAGATCAAGAGAGTCTGACAGTTCTTATGACACATTAGCATCAGTATGTCCTTTGGGCCTTAGTGAAGTGTAAAACAAAACTGAAGGTCCAAAAATGGGTAGGGTCAGCAGATCAGCAGAAGCAAGGGAGCAATCACTAGATATTCAGAGCACCCAATCACAAAAGTAGTTCCTAACTGTATTTGCATGTCTCTCCCCTTCTACAACAAACTACATGCTTTGAAAAAATCCTCAGATGTCACAGGCATTGTTTCTTCAAACCACGGCAAACTATACCTCCATTGCCCCGGCAGGACCACTGTTACAAGACATACGTGGGATGTGGAGATCTGTATTCGATTCTGTTCTCCCTCAGAGTGGATGGGAAAAAGAGTGCACAACAATGGAGGCACAAGATGGAGAGCTAAATGTCTGCCTCTGCTTGTCTTTCAGGGAGCTTCAGCAATAAAAAAAGCATCTGTGGCTAGTGTCTCCAGGATGAGATGTCAGCACAGTGAGCATCTTAAGGACTTACATTCTGGGTGTGGAATGCAGAACATCTTGCCTCATGTTGTTGATGTTTGCTGCTCACAAATCTCATCCCTCTAGAGATCACTGAAAATACTGGTGAATTAGACTTCCAAACTTTAATGGTTACAGCACTCTCTCTTTCAAAATCCCTTCCAACCGTTAAGATTCTGTGATTCTGTGATTCATATTTAGCTTTGCTTCATGATGACTTGTTACCAAAGACAATTCCCAAATGGAATACAACAGGGAAAGGGTGACAGACAGGCAATCATCACTATTTTTTGATGTCTGGTGGGTGGGATTAATCTCTCCCAATATCAATGTCACACTGCAGTCAGCGGGGAGATTCCATTTGGCAATTTATTTGACATAAAATAGATATTTAGAGTTCTCTGGAAGGTATTTAACTCTTTTATCTCCACAGATATGCAAGATGAATATGACCAGGAAAGTCCAAGATAACACAGAAAAACATTTTGGTAGACTTGTTCTTATCATATTTTTATTAGGCTTATTTTATTGTTTTCATTTTTAGTTTTATTCATTTTAGACTTCATAACAAGCCTAGAGTCAGAAGATATTTCTCTTATTTCCATGCAACATTTTCAACTGGATAAAAGCTGCAGTTCTACGAGCCAAACTACAAACCCACATAGTAAATGCTGTTAGACTGATAAAAGATCACCTGCAGCCTTGAACACAATGAGGAAAGAAGATAACTCCTAAGACTATACTTCTAAGACACCACAAATGAGAGAAAAGACAAGAAAGATAAAGAGATTAATACCTCAATTTCAGTCTTTTATAGCTGGTTGTCTCCAAATGATTTCAAATATCAGGTCAAGAGTGAAGAAAACATCAATTTGCCTGCAACAGCAGTGACCCAGTCACCTCAGAGAAAATCAAGATAGTGAACAGAATTTAGGAGATTAAATATAAGAGGTGAAATAACTCAGAAATGCTGCAGAAAGTTAGCCAAAATGGATGTATTTCACATCTTGGCTCATATGTGTTCCCACTTGCTCTGAATGGAGCTGAATTCTGAAACACAGCTTTCATCTTTCACTGGACTTCAAGGAAAGGCTTTAAAAAGCAACTTTTCCCAGTGATACTAAACATCAGATCTTGCAGTTAATGAGTTTCTCCTGGAAGACAGCAAAAAGCTAGTAGGAGACTCACAGCTGTGCACTTGGGTATGCTCTCACCGTGCTACCTCATCTAGCCAGTATTGGTGGAAGCCAGAGAGGTGCTTTTGAACTTAACCATCTGTAAAGCTAATTTCAGCCATCAGAGTCAAGGTCACAGAGATGCAGATTTCTGTGGCCACTCTCTTCCACACTATTAGAGCTTAAAATGTGCCTCTGTTAATGTCCATGATAAATTCCTGCAACTACAGGACTGTGTGCTGGCCAAATCTCCAGGAGCAGAACAGTGAAGACCTTTGCCACATCAGTAAAAGTTCCTTATTGCAATGGATGCCATTTCTGGGGTTTATATTTGAAGCAGCAGACTTCTGCCCACAGATACAAGGTGTTACCGGAACAGAAAAAAGCCTAGAAGAGAAATACATGCTAGGGTTTTATGGTAGAAGCTGCAGTGGAAGAAGAACACATTCAATTCAGAAACACAATCAATCTCTTTTTAACTCATTTCTGAGTGGTACAAGAAATCTCTACAAGTGGTAGAGGAAAAACTTCAGTGCAACAGGGTCAGGGACATATGCCCAGTTTTCCCTACCCAGTCTTTGATGATCAGAGCTCTTGTATCAAGACTGACTGATGCCCTTGTATCTGTCAAAGTGTTGAAAGTCTCCAGCAAAGGATCCAGCCATCCTGGAACAGTATGGACACAAAACAACAAGAGTGGCTGTGAATATTGGTTGCAGCCTGGCAACTGTTTGTATAAGCTTATCTCTGCAAGGAGGGGATGAGTTACTGTAAAGTTATTTCTGTGTAGGAGTTTGGCCATGAACTGCCATTGATGTCAGTCAAGTTCTCCCCTTACTGCCCTAGAGTGAGATGTCTGTGTGTTCACAGCCTGGCTTAGTTCTCTTATATGAAAAGAAATGAGTCTTTAACAAACTATGCCCTGGCAGCATGTAGAAATACAATCTTTAGCTCTGTGAACAACCGTATTAGTGCTATGTGAGAAGCTTTCAGCCCTAACTCATACAACTGTTCGATGAGTTCTTAAATCTCCAGAGTAATTTATAAGACAGCTTGTAAATACTCCCTGAGAGGACGGTTTGCCTTTAGTTACTAGGTAGCCACCCACTGTTATGCCAACACAGCCTGATACTTCCAGCCAATGGTGTTGGTGTGGGTTTACAAGGCTATGGGTCTTGTTTCTGAACCTGTTTCTGAAAGCTCACAGCCCAGCTCTGCTACAAGCCACATGGCTGCTTGCCTGAATGGATGCCCTCACTCCAGGCATGATGTGTGGTCCTTCCTTCTCTCTGTGGGAGAAAATGGTTCATATTCACCACAGAACAACACACATGTCATCAAGCAGGTGCTGCATTTCAAGAAAGCAGCACTATTTTTCCTCAGACAGATGATATCCTGCCTAAATCCTCATGACAAAGCTGTGGCAGCCACAGAGAGTGTTATCCTGGTGGGCTGTAAAGACCTGGAGAAGGGTATACCCCAATGGTGTGATGGAGGCTGCTTTGAAGGATAGGGACAATTGAAGAGAGTGCTGCAGTGGAGCAGCCTGTGCACCTGTAAGGAAGGGAGGCAATCTCTCTATGTGTGCCCATGAAACAAATGATAGCCCCAGCTGAGTCCAATAAAGGAAAAACGCTGACATTTGGGGTAATCTGTGGCCAAACTGGGCTCTTGAATACCATTGTGAAGCCAAATAAGCAACAAGCACTGGTTGATGCTCTAGCTATTGGTATGAGCATTCATCCCCTTCCATTCTCATCGCTTTACAAATGACAAAAGCAAACTCTTTTGACAAAAAAATGATGCAGTTTGGTTCAACTGAAAAAAACCCAAACCACAAAGCACCATGGTGGGACATCATGCCCTCAACTAGAAGATCATCAGGAAGTTCTGGCTGATTCCCCAGAAGGCTGTGCTGCCATTCAGCAGGATCTCGATCGGCTTGAGAGTTGGGCAGAGAGGAACCTCATGAGGTTCAACAAGGACAAGTGCAGAGTCCTGCATCTGGGAAGGAACAACTCCATGCACCAGAACAGGATGGGGGTCAAACTGCTGAAGAGCAGCTTTGCAGAGAGACACCTGGGAGTCCTGATTGATAATAAGCTACATATGAGCCAGCAATGTGCCCTTGTGGCCAAGAAGGCCAATGGCATCCTGGGGATGCATCAAGAAGAGTGTGGCCAGCAGGTCAAAGGAGGTTCTGCTCCCCCTCTACTCTGCCCTGGTGAGGCCTCATCTGGAGTCCTGTGTCCAGTTCTGAGCTCCTCAGCTCAAGAGGGACAGAGAACTGCTGGAGAGAGTCCAGCACAGGGCCATCAAGATGATCAGGGGTATGGAACATCTTTCATATTATGAATGGCTGTGGGAACTGGGGCTGTTTAATCTGGAGAAGAGGAGACTGAGGGGAGATCTTATTAACATTTATAAATATCTAAAGGGTAGGTGTCAGGAGGTTGGGACATCCCTCTTTTCTATTGTATCTAGCAACAGGACAAGGGGTAATGGGATGAAGCTGGAACACAAAAAGTTCCACTTAAACATAAGAAAAAACTATTTCACTGTTCAGGTGAGGGAGCCCTGGCACAGGCTGCCCAGAGGGGTTGTGGAGTCTCCTTCCTTGGAGGTCTTCAAGACCCACCTGGACATGTTCCTATGTGACCTTATCTAGGTGGACCTGCTTCTGCAGGGGGTTTGGACTAGATGATCTCTAAAGGTCCCTTTCAACCCCTACCATTCAAATGATTCAAATTACTACCAGAAACAGGTAGTTTACATAACCTACCATCCATTGTGAGAAGACAGAGAGACTTTCTCTGTGAATGTGGAGAGGAATCAGTGTCCTTCCCCAGAGATGCTCAGAGCAGTGTGTGAACAGAACCAGCAAGCTGAAGCCACAGCCTGAAACCTATCTGAGGTAAAAAATCCCAACAAACCAATAGATAGAAAGTACCTGCCCTACTCCTGGAATATGAAGCTCAGAGGTAGATAGGAAGCATCATACTTCTAGCCAGGAACCACCAAAAGGACAAACAGGGGTCTGTAAACAGGATGTGTCTGAGTCCAGCCCATGACTACCAGAGGAAACCTTGCTAAGCTGGGTATCTGTACCAGAGCCAGGAATATTGTTGAATTTAAACAAGAAGGAAGCACATCTCTATAAATGCTTCACAGCATGAGCCCTGGTATGAGCAGCCATGAATTAGATACTATTTCTTACAGTAGTTTGTGTTTCCAGTTACCATAGACAAGAACACTTGGTTACTCAAGCGATATCTGGGAAGGGGGAAGCCAGCAGGGCTGGCTGAAGGACCTAATGCTTCTGTAACATTTAGGTGTGCCCTGCAAACATAAATAGGTGTAATGAATAAATAAACTGCCACTAAAAAGTGCCTAAAATATCTCTGTTGGCCCACCACACCCACAAAGACCCTCTACAGAGAGATGCTGACACTTTTTTGTTTATTTATTGGGCCAATACAGAGCAGTGTTAATCATCCTCACTCCAGCAAGAAAAGCCACAGTTGAAACACTTTATTCTGTGAACCAAACCAAATGAGAGGCAGCACTCAGCACAAGCAGTGTTGTTCCTATGGGTCTGAGGCAGCTGGAGGAGCTCTGGTATAACTAGTGCAGCATTTGTAGCATTCATTTTTCAAATTGCCCACATCTAACATTCCAACAACACACTGAATTGGGTTTGCATAACAGTACCAAGTAACTGTAGCAACCCAAATAAGTAATTGATTCCTGAGAAAAGTATCAAGTACAGTAGAAAACACAATCTTAAATTAAGTAGCCATGTTCTAACCATCTTTCCCTCCTACCTAGGTTTTGGTGATGCAAGTCAGCCCATAAAGGATCTCATCCTTCTCTCATTGAATTTAAGAGGAATCTTGCTATGGGTTTTAACCAGGGACAGACTGAGCCTTAAGCACATGGTGGCATTGCTTTGTGTTTGTTAGGACAAACAGAGCTATAAGATCTGGAGTGACATGATGGGGAGGGAAGACAGGAACACTGATTCACCTTTCACCTTTGAGGTGTTTATACACAGCCAGAAGGAGTCAAGAGGTCTCTAATGACTTTCTAATCACATCAGTCATTGACCCTGGATGAGTGGAATGAAATCTGAAATGAACCTTGGCTCAAGACAATGCAGACCAGAGTCTTGTATCTTACTAATGAAAACAAATTGATATTCTTTCTCAGTGCACTGTACTATTATGGATTAAGAAGTCAAACATGGATACTCTCAACAATTCAGCAATCCTCTCCCTCTCCAGGACTCAGGTACTTGTTCCAGGTTACCAAATGTAGCTGGGAATTAGGGACTATGAGGATCTAACCCAGAAAAAAAAGTTTAAGCAGACAAATAGTGGAACACCCCAAACCAGCACCCTCAGTCTGGGCACCCCTGGTGCTTCTTTCCTTTCCCTCCATCAGAATCCACATCCATTACAACTAGCCTTTTTTCAGTCACTCTCCCAATCTGTTTTGCTAGACATATATTTGTCTGGGCTCTTTGTAAGACAAGTGTTAAGAGTGAATAACAACTTTTAACATAGCTACTGGACAATAGCACATTGGGAGCAAGTCTTTTAATAGCTACAACACTAAGGTTAGGCTTCCTCTTTTGTTAGTGAATGATATTCCTTGGCCTCTTCTTGCCTTAGTAGCCACACTTTGTGAGTCACTGATGAACAGTTAAATCCACTTTTCGCTTTCTACAAAATCAATTAACACATCTCAGCGTGAGCAGATGGAGGCTTCATTACCTGAGGGTACACAACTGCAGACAGCAGTGAGCAGTACACAGACACCTACGTTTATGCCTACAGACTTGAGTGTGATATGGCTAAGGGAAAAACAAAGTACATCCTCTCCCTGTTCAGCTATCATACCTTTCCTTAGGAGGATTGTATCCTTTACTGACACATTATTATTCATTCTCTTCTCTGAAACAAGAAACTACCTTTTTTTACTCTCCCAGTGCTTCATTAGGCAAGCACTAACATCAAACCTGCGTGCTACCAAACCAGCTGTCAGCATGACTTTCTCTGAATCAGGCCATGGACATAATGAAAGGAGGTTGTAGTGAGCTGGAGATCTATCTCTTCTCTCAAGTAATGAATGATAGGACAAGAGGATACAACCTCAAGTTGTGCCAGGGGAGCTTTAGAGTGGAGATTAAGAACTTTTTCACTGAGAGGGTTGCTAGACACTGGCACAGGCTGCCCAGGGAGGTGGTGGAGTCACCATCCCTGGCGATATTTAAAAGCCATGTAGATGAGGTGCTGAGGGACATGGGTTAGTGATGGGCCTGGCAGTGTGAGGTTAGTGGTTGGACTCAATGGCCCTAAAGGTCTTTTCCAATCAAAACGGTTTTATGATTCTATGATCCTATAATCCTGCAGCAGCGGAAAACCAACCTGTCAGCACACAGCTGGTGTTTATGGCAGCTGAAGCCAGGCACCCCACCTTCCCTCCACTCCTGTGTATGCTACTTGGTGCTACCCATTTTGTATGGTGCAACACTTCCACAGCTGGCTTCAAGATGTCCTGCTTGAAAGTGGTGTGTTAAAAGCATTGGCTGAGTTCACCTCAGACATCTGCCCCTCTGAGATCTCTTGCTGTTCTTCTTAACTGGAAGAGGTATCATCTGTCATCTTCTAGACATTTGTGGATCACAGGAGATAGATACATTCCAGATGGGAGGACTGGCTAAGCTAGCAGCAAGCATGAATTCCAGCTCATCGTAACTCTTCCCTGCACGAGAGAGTTGGGGACACAGGTCAGTATGCTCTTTGTCTTGGCTTGATAATATTAACAAAATCAGTACTTTTCCCAGAGGACATAGCAACCACTTGACACCTAATAGACCACTCATACTGGATGACATGACATTGAACTATGTCAACTCTGGTTAATGAAAGTATCTCTTAATCAAGCAGGAACAGCCAGGGAACCATGCTCCGATCCTCTGCAGAGCTCCTTTGGATCTCACTATGCTCTTGAGAGAAGTGGCAATCCCTGCCAGGTCAGACAAGAAACTCGTTATCCCAGGAAACATTAGAGGAATGTTGCTTAATTATCTTCAGTTAAAGTTCAATTCTTCCACCCTGACACACTGGTAGGGGTTGATGTTGTTGATGATTACCTGGGCAATAAGGGCACACAAACCCTGCTGCCTCGTGATGTTTTCTCTGTGCAGTCCTCCTTGCAATAAATGATTGGTTCTGCACCAGTTATTTTCTGAGGTTTGTCAGCACGTGGCTTGGACATGACCAGCCTGGGTGAAGGGGAGGTGCTGGGGAAATGTCAGCCAAAAAGCAATGGAGAAGAGTAAGGGAGGGAGTGAGGGAGGGAGAAAGAGAGTATGTGTTCAATTTGGAAGAAAAAGATCTTGTCCTGGCACTGCCCTAAGAGAGTGCCTTCAACTCAGTTGTAAGGAAAAGGGGCCAAGCAGAGGACTATTGAAATTCAGGGAAATGTGACAGACAAGTCATAGTGCCTTAGAAAATGCTGTTGGGCCCAAAGCACTTACTAAGAGGCTAGTAGGACTCAGTGAGAACAAGGGTGAACATACCTGGAGACAGATGTAGGGAATGGAGCTTTCTGCATCCAGCCAAAAACACTTTTTAACAAGTCTGACTTCACCATCAGTTTTCCCTTGATCAGCAGTGGCACCTAAACCAGGATACACCCTTATGTCTGGCCAAGGTTAGTGCTTCTGGCTTTTCTGCACTTGCCAGGCAAAACAGAGCCAATTTGGAAGTGTCAGGGAAATGCATGTGACTTGGGGCAAAAACTGAAAGTGAAAGCACAATTGTAGAAAAAAAGGTTTTTTACCAACTAATCTCAAAATCTCTCTCTTCAGCATAAATTCAGACTATTGCAAATTTAAAAACACAGCAGATGAGTGCACAAACAGCTCATCCCAGTTTCAGTCTGCAGAAGTTCTCTCTAAATTCAAGGGTTTTTCAGTCACAACACTTCTCTGTTTTTCAGCCCATGAACATGCCAGATCCAGCCCATCTTAATTGTTCAAGTGATGAGTTTCATAAACGCCTGTGGTGCTTTCGCTGACCCACGCCTATAAAAGAACTGTAATCTCCATAAGAAATATTGCTGATCCACCTATAAACCCAAATTTAGATTTCAGTACTGCATATCTTGTCCAAAACACATCACAGAAGCCATGCAGGAGGTGATGAGTTTTCTGATCAGCCTTCTGAGTGCACAACAGAGATGAAAATTGCAGCCATCTGTCTGCAGCATGCCCAGTGTCCACCTGGAGTGTCTACATGGAATACCTGGTACCCACCAAGTCCTGTTCCCACAGAGGAAGACAATTTGTCCTGAAATCAAAAAGTGTGTTTTTAAGCCTCAGTGCCTACCAACTTCTGCCAGTTTCACTGCTCTATGTTTTTATTCCCTTTCTGTTGTGTTTGATTCAGAAATCTCAGATTCCCATCCCAGGGTACTGGGTTACCCGTGACACAGAGAGAGAGGAAAAAGACATTGTATTATTCTGTCTCAGTCCCATCAGGCTTACCATAAACCCAGAAAAATCTCATATAGGAGGCAAGTTCTTTGGCTGTGTTATGATCTAAGCAGTTTGGACTGAGGTGACAGCCCAGCTGTTACACCGATTTCTTTGGCAGGAGGTCTTAATCCCATAGCATACGTTGGCAACATCAGCTTGGTTTTAACATCTTTTTTAGAATGAAGCCTAGCTTGCCATACCTGACCTTTATCTTCCCACATGGCTAGGTGAAAATCCTCATTTAGTGGCTTGCTGATACTCTAGCTAAGCTCCAGGTTGGGGATTTTTTAAGAAAACACAGAAGTGTTACAGGATTCCAGGTGGTCTTGCTCTGGGAATTGGACTAGATGATCTTTCAAGGTCCCTACCAGCCCTTGAGATTCTGTGATTTTGTGATTCATCTGCTCATAAATTTGATAGGAGTATGTTTCTTCTGCTTCTTCTCTTTTCAACAAAGCCTCCGGGTACACAGGGAGGAGTGGAGGGCTCTGCTCCCCCTTGGAGATTGTGCCCCTGCCATGTGGATGGCCCCTGCCTCCGTGCTTCTCACTAGCCCCAAAGATCCCATCTGTATTAGTAAACAAAATACACCCAGGACACACACTTGTCCAAGCCCCATGAGTGCACGTGCATGACCCAGGCAGTGTGGCACCAGAGCCCTTCACTGGAGGCAGTTTGGACATGATTGTCCCATTTTAAGAGGGAAGGGAGTTCAGTCATGTGCATGGCAGCTGGGCCATGCCTCCTGCTGTCAGGGCAGAGGAATGCTCCTGGCCTGTTTTATTTAGCAGTACAGGACTAACACTGTGCCAGTCAGGTCAGACTCAGCATAGCCTGACTTACCCTCATGCCTGCTCCCTGCCCAGGTCTCTACACCTCCCCTGGTAGATGATAGACCTCATTGAACCTTTATTTGGGTGCTTTGGGGCTGATACACAAAGCAAAGTGTTAAATTGTGCCTGGCAGGGTGGCAGCAGCAGCAGCTCTGTGTGTTGGTGATACAGGAAAAGGGCAGGGTTAGGGAAGCCATGGCAGCACAGCAGAGGATGGGACACAGCAGAGGGTATCTGTGCTATTAACAGTGCCACAAGGCAACAGCTGTTCTACTTGCAGTCCATTGGAATGTGATAAGGATGTTTAATAGGATGTCACCTCCCAGAATTAATGGACCACTGGAAGAACTGTAAGGTCGCGGTCCTGTGGCAAAGAGCAGCTCTGAAGATAAGCCACTGCACTATTCAACTGCTTTGATTTGTGGTATGTAGGCATATAGTCAAGAAGTTCTTTGTGCCAAGCACCATTCAGACAAAGGATTAGCAATCACCACATATGACCTGGGGAAACAGGTGCTGAACCCAACCAGGTCACTCCACTTACTCAGAAGGACAGAGGCTTGTCCTCATCAGGGAAATCTCTAGGGGCTTTGCTCCTGGCTTTTGTACATCCATGCAAGCTACAAGAGCACTTTGTCTTCCTAAGCTGGACTGTGGATTTGTCCAGCCTCCCATGTTAATGTTTATTACCCACTTCTCGGGGCAGGAAGAGAAGGGATTCATAGCTGGGGCAGACTGAGCAACACTGGATGGAGCACGCCACAGCTCCAGCATCCTCACAGCCAGTGCTACTATGGCATATGGTAGGCAAACAGCACCTGGGACAGGCACAGACAGAGGAGCATCACACCAATACCAGCACTCATACTCTCATGACAAAGGTGTTCAGTAACCCAAATGTCACCGCAGTGCCCTTTAGAAACAGTGTGCAAACACAACCCTGAGGACTTGCCGAGTACCCAAGGATATGATTTCACGGTGATGTAAAAGTCAAAACCTAGTTAGGCAAGTTCAGGCAGTCAGACCATGGGAATCTTGAGGTGTTTTCCTGTTTGCACTGTAAATGCACTAATCAATGTATGTCCAAGGAGGCAAGTCATTAATAGCTCCTCTCCTAATTTCAAGTGGTTATTATAAAGAGCATTACACATGTAGGAGGCCCACAGATACTGCACCACATGACTATCCTGGCTTCTGCCACTGAAAGCTAATCAAACAGTGTGATGACCATTACTTAGTGAGCCAAAAAGTCAACTCCCACCAGTCATTCAGCCTAGCAAGTACGTGACATCCTAAAACCAGCTTGGTGGCAGGAAGGCAGTAAGAGGAGGCAGGTCCATGTGCTTGCATGGCTTTCACCTGCCTATGGTACACATTGCCTTTCCTCATTCTGTGTAATCCCATCTACCAGAAAATGTCAGGAGTATTAAATTGGCTGCTCTGGAATTTAGATGCACCATTTTCCATTCGGAACATTCTCTCCAAACTTTTGGTAAAGACTATTTTTTAACACTGTTTCATTTTGCTAAAAACCATTCAAGCTAAGAAAGCCCTGGAGAAAATCACTGACATCTTGAGTGAGATTTTAAACTATCTTGTCTCCCATCTCCCTCTTTGTAGGACTGAGGATGAATTATATCAGTTTATTTCTCATTATCTTTCACGAGCGCTGTTCACTGAGGTGATGAACATTTACATAAATTCATCTGATCTCTGAGTACTGTAGCATTTCTTAGTTTTCCTGTAATATATTCATGGGTAAATGTGAAAATTTCAGTAGAGAAGCAGCTAATGTGTACTGCAAATTTTAGCTCCTGTATGCTTAGGGAGAAATAGCACAGTTGGCAAAATAACCTCCCTCTAGGGCCTGACTGAAACCCCAGGAAAGCCAGAAAGGATGTCTGCTTTTTAGTTTGAGAAAAACTTATTCTGTCCATCGTTCGGACTTCATACACTCTTACAAAAATTGGACAGACCTGCAGGCCAAGACATCATAAAGAGTGGAAAATATCTCCAGGCCTACTTATTTCCTTTGGATAAACAAAAAAGAAATCTTTGAAACAGGGTGTGGGATGCTTTATTGCAAAGAGACAGAAAGAGGAAAGCTTGGAACAATCACTTCTACCAAAAAAAGAAAAGGTGTGGGTTTTTCTCATTCAAAAGCCTGGGATTTGTTTACTTCACATACAACAAATTCTTTTCTTTGAATTTCAAAGCTTCTGAGCAGTCACTAAAGATCAAGCTACATTTTTTTTCCATTTGATAAATGGCATAGTGGAAAGCTGTTTGCTATAAATAGTTCAGGGACAGCAAAACTGTTGCATTGACTCTTATGTATTCCTAGATAATTCTAGAGGAGAGGAGGGGAAAAAAGATGAGAAAGACATATATAGAAAAGATGTTTTCTTCACTCACCTGTCTGTATGATTAAAACCTAGGGGCATACAGCCAAAGTGCATCTTCAGCCTAACAAGGCCAGTCTTTCTGGGATCCCACAGCAGTCAGGAGAGAGAGAGGTCTGACTCAGTCTCTTTGGAGATCCTCCACGGGGTCTCAGCCAGTGAAGGCCACTGCAGACAGGGAGCTGGTGGACAGAGGGGTGCTACTAGAGCAGATGGCTGCCTTGGTCCCACACACCCCTCGTTGGGGGAGTCTAGCCTGCAGCCCCTCAGGACTGTGGTGTCTAAGCCTGTAGCAGGGATACGAGGCTCCTCACATGCCTGGCACTTTCAAGGAAGGAAGAGTCCTTCTTGTGGTTTGGCTCTATGCTGGGCTGGGAAAGCTATGGTGAGGTCTGCAGAGGCCACAAAATCCAAGAAGAAATTTCTGAGAGTGCTGAAGGGCTGGGGCAACTTTTCCTAAATACAACTTGAGTTCTCCAACATTCACAGGCCATCTGCTTCAGTCTCAGGGGGAGATGAATAGAAAGAGGGCAGTTACATGTATATGTCTGAGCCCAAGACATTCACATTTCTGACTGCTCTACTCCAAAGAAATAGACAAAAGTAGCTTCTCTTGCTGCTCTTGGGGATGGAGAAGAACCAGAAGGACTATTTTCATAAGTAGACACAGTTAAGGATACCAAAATAGCCCTCAGCTTCCTAAGTCTTATTCCAGTACAGACTTGCTCCCCAAGCACAGAAAGATCAGAGCCATGCAGCAAGATGCTCTCAGCAAGAAGGAAAGGAGGTCTAGATATACAGGCTGTGAGTTTATGTAGGATTCACCACTAATCCCTTTGTTCTGACTGAAACCAATTTGCTTTAAAATTGCAATCCAAAGCCAGCAGGGATCAGTTTCACTTCACATTTCATGTTACAAAATATCTGTATTCTGCATATACTTTATGTACTGTAAACATCTTCTATAACAATCTAATAAAGCTTTTTTAGAAGTCTAGATCAAAAATCACGTTTTTAAGAAGAAACATACCATCCACAAATTCCCTGCCCTTGCTCTAGGTAAAAACTGCGATTTCCCCATTGGTGCTCGGGCTCTTTTAATGATTGTGAATATGGGTCTCTTACCAAAGTTTTGGAGCTTGTCGTAGACTATGAGTAGATAATCTAAAGCTCTTGGTGTTTTCAGAGATGTAAAGGAGAGATTCTAATAATTTATAGAGGAGTGAAAGTTAATCTTCATAGATGCAGAATTCCAGGGAGAGATGGCTTTTCAATCATCAGTCTGCTAGAACAGCAACTAAAGTGTTCTTTACAGCTTGCAGTTACATATATTCACACCACTCCTGTTCCAATATAGACTTGAGGTTTGTCAGATTTCCCAGGTCATAGCTATGTGGTCTCAAACCACCAAGGTACAACCCACAGCTTCAGCCTTCTGCTGACAACATGCTGGAGCAGCATCGTGCTGCACTGCCATGGCATCTGGGGCTCCAAAGTTCCCCATAGCCATTCCCAGCACGTGCATCCATTCCTGCCACCAAACTCCTGCCAACTCTTGCTTCAAAATCTCATTAAGGACTGTCTGGGCACTATCTGCTCCCAGAAGGACTTGTTTGGATGAATTATTTCCAGAGGGAGGATTCTTCAGTATAATGTTTCAGCTAAAGTTTGGTGCCCTTACTCTTACAGACATGGAAAGCAAGAGAACGTGTCAAGAAGGATCAGGAGGATTAGATGACTCTTCACTGAGGAGACTGGTTAAATAATCCACTGTCACGTTTGGGTGAAGAAATCGCTTGTCTGGCTACCAAGAGGCAGCCCTAAAATGTACGCAGATGATTCAGTTGGATTAAACAATAACAAAAAAAACCCACTAAGTGGTCTGGGCCTGAAAAAAAGAACTCTTCACACAGAAACAAAAATGTCTTTAGACATTTTAAAAGTACCTTAATTATTCAGTGGAAGGAACGTGGATGTGCAACTTGCTGGGTGCTTGCAGCCAAGCTGACACCAATGACTGCATTTAAATACCTCACAGGAGAGGCATTTCAATCCTGTTCTTCTGAGAGCCAAACACCTATTTAAAGTTGGAGCAGCTGGCACAAGAGAAAGAAAGCTCATCAGTGCTAGTGGCTTTTAGATCCCAACCTCTTTTCTGCCTCATGGCAAAAAAATGATAATAAAATATATGTACGACTGTGAGACGTGGCAGTTCCCTGAACCCACAGCCTGGCTGGGTGCAGAGCTACCCAGAGGCAAGGAGACAAGCTACAGCATCCCATCAAGTGTCTAAGTGCATGTTTAGCTGTACATGAGTCAGCTGCTGACTTCAGAATATCTCTTTTCACTTGAGCCGAATACACTTGAGGAGCTTTGCTTAATCAGGCTGAAGGCAAATGGTTATGTGGGCATGTTATAGTCAAATAGTGACTCTCCTAATGAAAAGATGGATCTAATCTTATTGTAGCCATTTAAGATTTTGTAAGTGACCAATAGAGGGACTCTCTAAAGTCCAAGAAATATTGTGGAAATGCAAATACAGCTACGTGTAACCAGTTCCAACATTTTTAAAGCTGCTTCCATTTCATTAACCAGAAGCCACAAGTAGGCACTACACAAAATGGAGATGATGAGTATCATCACCCTTGCTGTGTGTATAGCAGAGTGGTGCTGTGTATAGCAGAGTGGTCTCCAGGGCCAAAGAGAAGGAGCATGACCCTGTGTCCCAGCAGTCTGATCCCATGCTCTGGATGACTGAGGCAAAGACAGTTGTAGTTGGCTATCAGAGCCATCCAAATAACTAAAGTTGCCAGACAGGACAAGAGAAGTGCAAGGCCCAGGAGTGGAGGGGACAAGAAGGACCAACAGCAAGATAAAGGAAAATAAGTGGTAAGAGGAGCATCTGAGGCCTTCTGCTCCTTTTTAGAGTGGCCAGTAGCATAAAAACATTAGGCATAAACAAGGAAAATCAGAGGAGAAAGAAGACCACTTGGGCTCTGAGTTCTCACACCCATAGCCTCTCAGGCCTGAGGACTTGCACCTCAGTGAGTCAGTGCAAACCCCATGGCATCATGTAATCGCTGCTAACTTGGAGTATGACTATTAAGGACTAAGAGTTTTCTCTATGTAGTCACAATGCTCAACATTGTGTAAGAATTACCCATTAGTAAGTTTGGTGCTACTGAATGAATTTAGCAGACAACAGTGGTATGATTTGCAAGCCCTCTAAATATTCCCATCACGATCTCTAATAGCATAACTAATATAATGGAAGACAGTAGAAGTACAATTTGATTCCCACATTAAAAGCTGCAGTGTAGCTAACAGCTGCCTATGAACTGAACAGTGATATTATTGCTGCCCTTTGATTTAGAACCTGGAAAGGTGAACAGTACATTTGCTTGAAAGGTTAAGCACAAATTGCTGGGGCTGAAGGTCATTTCCCTGACAGTTTTACACCTCAGGATTTTTATTTTCAAGCTCTTTTAACTACAGTAGATGCACATTCACTTTTCAGTTAAAGTTGAGTATTTTTGTTTGCCAAGATGCTTCCAGGTTCTGGAGCTGCAAGGAGGAATTCAAAGATACTGTGAAAATAATTACAAATTGCAAGACTTGGGAGGTCTATCTCAGTTAAAACCTCAAGTTCTTCAAGATTTAACCTGGCTTTTGATTAATAATGGGATCCCAACCACGTCAGAAATTTGTCTGTTTTAACAAGGGAAAGGAACTAAATCAGTCCACTGTCCTGGGCACAGCTTCAAGGAAAAGGTTCAGACTCACAAATAAAACCACTCTTCCTTTTCAGGCTCAGCTAAGCCTCAGTCTTTTATGCTGAGAGCTCATGGATCACTCTCCTCGTGTTGCTTTGCCTACAAGGCTTATTTGGATATCTCCTTTTGGTGTACTCTTTCCTTCTCATCCTCTGCAACGAAGTGATTAGGATGAGACCAATGCTGGTAAAGACATTTTGGTCTTGGTTCCTCTACCAAGGTGGTTGTAAACAACTGCAGTATTTCTGCCTTTGGAGGGAAAAAGACAGAAAGGAACTTTACCTGAAAAAGAGGCCAAGCCTGTTTAAAAGGCAAGCTCGAGCTATAATTAGGCAGTGCTCAACTGGATGTGGAGGAGGTCCCTGAGCTGTAATGTAATACAAGTGTGGAATAGAGTAGAAACAAATTTGTCATGCCAGACCAAAAAAAACCCAAATAAAATATTGAATAAAATTGGTTCGTTTAAAGAAAAAAAGGGGGATTAAAATCAGAGCTGGCTTTGCTACCTCATTTTACTCCATTTTACTTTTTAGCCTATAAATGGACTTCCTCCACATCTAAATGTTTCCATCCCAGAGAGGGAGAAAAAGGACAGAGAGAGGAGAGAGTAGTGGGTTTGAGGAAGCTGGAATCCTGCTGAGATGTTCTGCAACACTGTAGGTGGAGGCACAGTGCTGGTGGAGGCACAGATGCCCTCAGGAGGAGGCTGGAGTCAGTGTCCTCGAGATCCCCTAGCTGCTCAGCCCCATCAACCTCTGCTGCTCCTCAACCTTCCTTTCCAGGCAGCAGCACTCCAAAAGCAGCCCACTGCTGCTTGCTGTGATGCTGACCAGATGTGAGTAGCTCCAAAGTGACACAGGAGTTCAGAGGAGGGCAGAAATGGTGATTCCTCTGGGCGCTTTGGGAGACCCCAGTCCATGGACCTCTGTCTCTTGCTGCACCTCCAGCCATCGCTGACACCTCACTCCCTGGGAGGGTCTTGGTGCAGCCAGCGACAAATGTGACCTGAAATTCCTGTTCAGCCAAGGTGGCCTGGAGGTGACTGCCCTGGTCTGCTTCCAGGGTCGGTGGGCATCTGGCGACAGGCATGAGATGGAGAACTACATTTGCAGGAGTCAGGAGCCTGGGTTGACTGGGACAGCCTGCACACTCATCTCAGCTCTGGCAAACGGGACGGTGGCACTGGGACTGGAGTCACTCCCTCACGTATACAGTGTGTTTTATTAGCAAGCTCTAAGCACTTATTGAGTTGCAACTTCCTTTTTAGTCTCATTAACTATTTAGCTTTACCTCGGGAGCATATGGATCAAAATGCATTTGGTAAAAATGAAGATGAACCAAAAGAACAGGTATTTGGAGACTAAATCAACCCTGTCCATTTCATCTCTCTGACTGAGCATACTACCAATGTCTGACCATATCAATTTCTGTTGTTAGTGGGGATGGTGTTTACAAGTACCAATCGTAACTCGACCTACTTATGCTTTCTTAGTCTAAGAATAGTGTGTTTGGCTGCCACTGCCTGCCAGGACTGGCAGCTGTTTCGGAGATCACTATCAGACATACTTTAAAGGGTGTTTTCCACTTAAGGAGATCTACAAGATGCCTTTTGCCTTTTTTAGGTTTCACTTATTGATGGGAAAAAAAAAATAGTTTCAAAGTAGTTGTGACCAAACCCAGCTCTGCAAAAAGCCACCCACCCTCTGCCCACAGCACCACGCAGCAGCTCTCAGCCCACCATTGCGGCATTTTTGGTTCAGCTCTCACTGGCTCACCACAGGCTGCATCAGGCCCTAATTTTACACCTGTCTTTTCATTATCCTTTTCTGAGTTTTCTAGTTCATTCTAATATGAGGGTTTTTTTCCAGAGATCAAGTATACTCAGTGGCTTCTGCTGACAACTGAATATCTTTGATTTTTGTTTTCCTTTTATTTCTAGCGGTAATTTTTTCCTACCTTCCAGGTTAGATCTGTCAGCTCTCTCTCCCTGAGAAACACTTGTGCTTTACCAAAAATGAGACTGAAAACTAAGTGATTGCAAGTACCAGTTAAACAGAGCTTGAGTTCCTATTTTAAAGAAAACAAAGGAGGAACCTCAGCTCAAAGGGCAGTGAAGTCCATGCAGCTCCCTGGGTGTATTAGTCTGTGAATGCAGGAGGCCAAAAGGCAGTGGCTAGTGTGCCTGTGGCTCTGTGCTGTGCCACGCCAGGTGACCTGCAGCCCTGCCCTGGCCTGTGCCATGGTTCCAGCCTCTGGGCTATGTAACTGCTTGGACTCTCACCAGGCAGCCCTCCTCATAGCATCACAGACCCCACAAGCACCTCAATTTTCCCCACATGCCATCAGGCCACCTCTGCATGGAGAGCTGAGCAGGAACGTTAGCAGTGGGAGCTGCTGGAGACTAATCCCCCAAGGATTTATCACCAGGGTTTGCAAGGTGCAGACTGTCCCTGCGCAAGTGCTAAGCTGCAGCCGTTTGCAGCAGGGCTATAAGCCTTGGCAAGGGCAAGGCTAGGCGTGAGGCCTGCAGCAAGGAGCAGGTAACTGCTCCCTGGCTATGTGCAGTGAGTGGCAGCATCCCTCCCAGGTCCAGAACCACCATCAAGGGTGGTCGTTTGCTGCTCCTGGATGCTGAGTGCTAATTATGTTGCATAGGCCTCCCCACGGATAGCAGCTGACAAGTTCTGGGGAGAAAACATGTGCTTCAGCACTACTGTTGAAGACACAGGTGGTCTCTTTGTCTAGGGAGCACTGGGGAGTAGTGTGAGAGAAATCACAGAGGAGTCTCCATGCGGGTCTTCACTACATAGGCACCCAAGCCCTTGGCCTGAGAAAAATGTCTTATGGTGCATTAAACCAGAGATTGTATATTCCAGTGCCTTGATGAGTGGTGAGGGCCAAGCTGAGCAAAGGGAAAAGTGATTGTCAGTGCCTGGGAAGCTCTGTGTAGGATAGGTGAGCTATTCTCCCTGCCCAGTCCATGCAGCACCTCTTTGCTGGCCCTGCCCCAGGGCTGTATCACTCACCAGCTACAAGATAAAGGCTTCCCACAGTTTTGCCTTCCATTTTGCTGTGAGATACTAATTTTCTCCTGTTAGGCACAGGACCAAGCAGGACATTCACTGGGGCAAGCCTGAGCCCCCAGCTAGTCAGATCTTGATTTGTTGATCATTGGCAAGCTTTTCATTATGGAGCTTGGCTCTGAGACACCATCTCCCTTTCAGCCCTGAGATGCACACCAACCCCTTTCCCTCCTGGCCACTCCAACCACTACCTTGCTACACAATGTGTGTAACACTGCACTAAATGTCTAACAGAAAGATAGAGCCAACCTCTCCATTCTCCAGACTTTCAAAGACTGAGGATAGGCTTCATCTGACCCCATCAGACATCTCCTGAAAGCAGCAGCTGGAATGTGGGCTGCATTGCCTTTTTCTTCTTGTTTCTAATGCTGTTTGTGGAGACTGTGGACAGACAAGGACATGCCCTGGCAGGTCATAGCCAAAAACCGAGCCTGACTGAGTGGCCAAACCTTAAATGATTTAAGATGTATATGCTCACAGAGTTTGAGACAATGGCAAGATAGACTATAATTAAGACATGAAGAGCTCCTCAGTGTAGTATGTTTGTGAATGTGACACTTATTTTCATGAAACCAGTGATATTTATTAATACTTGTCAGTGATAATGGACATGGTTTGCAGAAACACATTTTGATCCATCATTCTTTGTCATCTGACTGCTGTTACTAACTACCATGGCTTTGTAATTTGCTCCTTTTGGATATCATAGATCACTTGAACCACACGATTGTTATCCTCCTGACTTAGTACTGTAGATTTTATAAACAATAATCTTCTTATCTCTTTGACACGTACATGCAGGCAAGTTCAAACTTTTAGTGGCTATCTATAATTTATAGTCTCTTAAGAGGCTATATATTTATACTTTTATTTGCCACTTGGTAAATGAAAGCTCTTCACAACACCCAACAAGCAATTTCAGCAAGTGCCTTCACTAAGATATTATTAGCATCATTATGTTTTATTAAATTATTAATGTTAATGTCTAAAGATCAGAACCCACCAGAAAGCAACAAGCAGTTTAACAAAAATATCCTTACCTTAAAGAACTTATATCTATGCACAACAGTATAAAAACAGCTAGCCAAACACATAGATTTTCTTTGCATTTAAAATGCAAATAAATGCACGAGGAAACACAAGACAACTAATGATGCTATTGGAGGAAAAACCATTTCCACTTGCACAAACTAATACTATGTTCTTCTTTCAAAGTTTCCAGCAGAGAAAACTTCCACATTCAAACACATGGAAAATTGTGACTCATTTGACACACACTGATTATAATACTCTTCATGTTGTTTTTGTTTTGTTCTATTTGCTTCATCTTCAGGACAACCTGCTTTGTCCCACTCCAGCACTGAAGCACTCACCACCCTGACATAGTGATACACAGGGAAGCCAGGGCTGTGGTCTGTAGCCTTGTCTGAATTGGCAATAGTTGTTTCTTTTGACCCATTGACAAAAATGGCACATTGTTTCTACAGTGAAGAAAAATGAAGGGATATGTTAATTTCCAAATATGTCAAGCATATGAGAGTAGTAAGAGAACATCAGTAACACACATTGCCTCTGGCCATGATTCCTGCTACCTGAAGTTCAATCCTTTGGTTTGGTTTCTGTTTTTTTTCTCATGATTTCACAGAAAGCACCTCTCTGGTTGTCTATGGAGCTGAACCTAGGTGGTTTCCCTCCTTCCCTCACAAATATGCAGCTGCTGCCACACCTTTCCTTCCTCCTTTCCATCAGAGCAGTAAGAAATATCTCAGACTCCAGGGTCAAAACTTATCAGTGTATCACAGAATCATTAAATGGGCTAGAAGGGACTTTCAAAGATCTAGTTCAAGCCCCTGACTATGGACAGAGACATCTTTCACTAAATCAGGTTGTTCAAAGTTTTGTCCAAGCTGACTTTGAACACTTCCAGTGATGGGACAGCCACAACCTTTCTCAGCAACCTGTTCCATTGTCCTGATACCATCATCACCTTGCCCATATGCAGAAGTTTTCCACTATTTCTAACCAAGGAGAGCGTTCAGTCTTCCCTTGTTCCCCAAAAGCAAAAGCAGCTGCTATGGCCAAAAGCTTCTGTGTATTGATACAACTGCTCAGCCTGCAGCACACCAAGGAGTTGTTCATTCTCCTTCTGTTTGGTAGTGTTTTCAATGCAGGAAGTTAAAACACACTGAACATGCACAAGTCGAGGACTTGGGTAAGACATTGGTCCCTCAGAGTAGAATGTGTGGGGCACCAAAAATATTAAACATTATCTTTACTACTTTTCTGCTACATCAATTTTGACCTGGTTGGAAGCCACTTTGGTCCCAGAACAAAACAGAGCCATTTCAGGGTGAGGGACCAGTTAGCTTTAGACTGGCACTTGCTAGCATAGTAACCAGAGGCACCATCTCACAGGCTGCATACTCCTTGAGTCCATTCTACAATGGCATCATCCTCAGAGCTATCAAACAACTTTAGTGGGAAGGAGTCTGCACTGAATGTAAGCACATATCTGAATGTAAGCTATCAAATTGTGCTTTGCTTTGAGCTTTGACTTCAAAAAGGCAGAGGAAACCCTTAAAATGGAAACTCTTGCTCTATTTTTTATTAGCAATTAATATGGATCTCACTGAGTGAAAACAACATTGAAAAAAGGGAAAAAAAGCTTCATGGAATTACATTATGCAAATGGTTTTAATGGAAAAGCATGCTTGCTTTATTAGAGCTTGTATTGCCTGCTCTACAGTCACGTCCTTAATCAGACTAATTGCTCTTGCTTCTGCAGCTTAGAGGAAAGGCAGGAATGCATGCAATTGTCTATGTAGATTAAAACTCATTTACAACCTCAAAACCCTGTTCTGCAGCAGTTCAGCTGAGACACAGACCACTCCACCCCCTACTCTGCCTGAGCTTGAGATGCTGAGAGAGCTAACAGTTTCTTGCAGGAGTGCTGAAGTGTGGTTGTGCTAACAGTCTTGCTCCCTTTATGATTTAACCAGGCTCTCTCTCACAACGAGATGACGAGTTAGTGCCCAAGGAATTGAGGTGGGTGTACTTGAGCATCTCCTGGGTTCACAGTAGTAATCCTGCTCTAAAAACTTGTCCATAAGGGCTTCTGGAGCAAATTCACACATGCAGAAGAATTGCTGTCTCTGTGCACAAGGTGCACAGTGAATAGAAAGGCACTCAACCTTCCCTGTACTTATCCATAGGGGAAAGGTGATTCTTATTTGGGAACACAGTGATGACACAGAGGGCTGTTCTGGAATAGCTTACATACCTAGAATAGTGAGAGTCAATTTACAACTTTTTTAGTCATTTTTTTAAGACAGAAGCATGTGAGAGCTCATATACTCTGCCAAAAGGAAAGACAACCCCATCCTCCAGATAGATTCTCCATATCGGGAACAAAAGCCTACTCAGGAAGCTTGGACCTGGTCATATGTCAATATGACATTTCAATGACTTTTTATGCAGTAATCATTTCCACAGTAGCACCAAAATAAGGCACCTGCAAAATGACAAATGATTGTCCTTCCTTCTACTCTCCTGGAATTAAAATAATGTGAGAAACTTCCTATTTCCTACCTACAAAGAAGATTTGTTTCTACAGGAGATGGATCTACATTTGAAACATGAATAAAACCTTCAGATCATCAAGTCCAACTCTCTGCTCTTGCAGGATTCTACTTGGAGAAGGGCTCCAAGTCAGTCAAAAAACGTACAATTGGATGTGGAGCTTGGCTTTATTTTTCTTCTTGTTCTGCTTTCAAAAAAACCCAAGGTGAAAGGTGTGCCATTAATGTGAATTCTTACACAAATACTCAGGTCCCTGTGTGTTGATGGCATTGTGATTACTTTGTCAAAAGCCTGTGGAAGTTTCAAGCAGAGAAACAAAGAGTTATATTGCTACCACTAGCTTTAAATATTTGAACATTATGAGTCAGATTCCCCCAAAACCAAACAAACAATTTTCTTTAAATAGCAGCAACTAGGAGCTCCCTTGACTTCAGCCATTATTATTCCTTTATATCATATTTCCTCTCCAAGCACAAGGGCAGGAAACTCACTTTTTGTAAAAGGCAAGACCCTCACCTCGTCTCAGATCTCCAGGACTCCTAGGTCTAAAAGCTCCCACAATGACTGAAAAAATCATGGACATAGTGCTAAATAAACCCATATCCAAATGCTGCTTTTGTTTCTGAGTGTGTTGACTTGGCATCTGGGTAAGCATTGAGTGTCTTCTCTTTGTTTCATATATAGGGAAAAAAAAAAAGCCAATGTTTTTTCAGAGTATTGTGATAACATCTTTGCAAGTAGGTCCAGAATTTCTTTTCCCCTTTGAAATGCCTTAGATTGTGAGATACTTTCAAGTTAAAAAATTGCCAGGGAAGGAAATTTCTTCAGAAGTGTCCTTTGAGTCAAAGATGAAAGCGATGCCCAGCGGGTGTAGGCTAGCGGTAGTCAAAGAAAAGATGAACTCCCAGCAGAAGCTGTGAAATTCACTCCCTCTAGTTCTGCTACTGTACAAGACTACACTGTTCTCTATCCTAATTTTTTCTTCCTATCCACTGGCTGTACAAATAAAAGTACAATAAATCTGCCAGTGAATCTGCCTCTGTAGCCTAATTGTCCTGCTATTTACAATGTTTTCCCTGAGAAAAGGACTTAGACCTTCAACCATTGATGCTGTGAGCCAAGCTCCTTCCAGAGTTGACATTCCTGGACACCTCTGCAGCCCCGTGGCACCAGCTTGGACCTCAGGAAGGCAATCTTCAACTTGCAGATATAGCAATGATCATCTGGAATATCACTGGGCATGTAGCATCTTCTGCCTTGGTAAATCTGAGGTCTGAGTGAAGTTCCCTGGTATTCTGTGCAATTAAACCTTTGGATGCAATGCTATGAATGCAGGAAATGCTAGGATCCTTTTGCAGAAGGATAAAAACTAACCTGGAAAGGCAGGGTAAGCATCTGGACCAAGTGCCAGGAGAAATGCATCTCTTGCAAATCATTTCAGCCCATATTCCTCATTTACCCTCACGCCAACTATCCCGGTTCTCACTCCACTTTAAAACTGGGGTAAGCCAAGGGGAGAAGCTCAACGTCAAGTCTGTGTCCCACACTCTCTAATGCCACCTGCAGCTTACCTAAGGAAGCCAGGTATGCAGAGAGAAGTGACACACTGTCTGCTGTGGTAGGGTAAATTGCCAGATCCATTGGTGCTACAGCATAAAATCAATGTTGCACTTTGAAGGATCCTTTCATGAACATGGAGAAGGAAATGTCATTCTTGTCTGGTGAGATAAATTAACTTTTCAAAATTAACTACATTCCTAGCACATGTCTAACTCACAGTCCTTTGAGATTATTGAGGACTAGACCATTCAGAAGCTATTTCCCATTTCTAAGTACAGAAGCATTTACAATGGAGGATGATGTCCCCCTCAGTACCTGGGAAACTTGAGTTTGGAAGATCAAATTACTTTCCCCAGACATGTAACAGTCCTGTGGCAGACTGAGTCTCACTGGCTCAGCTCCTGGGGTCCTGGCTATCAGTATGGCTGCTCAGAGCATGGCAGTTTCCCTGTGTTATCTGAGAAGCTGTAATAAAATAGCTCGTTTCCATTCTTTCTAAGTAACCTGTACTTCATGCACCCCCATTGTGCCAGTATTGCAGGCAGAAACCCAATAAGCTCATGCTAACTGCTGCATACTCAAACATCAAACAAACAATACCATAACCCCATTACAAAGTTCCCTTAATACACTTCTAATTTAACTAAATGTTGCTGATATTGTCTGATAAATAAAAGCCCTATAAACTGTTCCCAGTGGTACAGTACTGATCAGGGAGAAGTGTATCTCAAGGCAACTCCTTTACACTGAAGTTTTATACCAAGAATATGATGAAGCTTCACCATGAATAATTAAATTACTTTCTAAAATATTAATGCAGTTTGTTGATGGCTTCTGTTTTGCTTATGGTGTTTCAAAGATCTTGACTGTAGGCAAGTACAGATCTTATCACTGATGAAAAAAACTTGGAAAAGAGTCTAACACCTTTGCAGTTGAAAGTCTTTCTCCAGACAGGCACTTTTAACCGAAGTGTGCTGTCGGCCAGGCAGCCCTCCTAAGGAGAAAGATCTGAAGATCAAACCAGAGCACAGTAAAGTCACTACAAACAAATCTATTTGGTGTTTGACCAGCTAATGTCATCCACTTATGAATGACAGAAGTTTGATTCCCTAAGGCTACTTCCAGAAATTTGCTGATCTAGATAAAGTTGGTCTGAAGAAATAACTGATGTTATTTTCAAACTAACTAATATCAAAAGTGGTTATTCAAGGCACTTCAGCAATGAGAAATCAGACAACAGACTGTAGTACATCACTTCCCTTTTTATAGTTCCTCTCCATTTAGGAAGAGCTTATGGGTATCAAGGCAGATGGTATCTAATAAATGAAACTATCCTAGTTTCTAGAGCAAATCATGATGTTGCAGATACAACTGCATTTTTAAACTTGGAGATAGGTGTCAAAGCTTTGCCAATTATTTTTTTGTTCAGAAAGATTTGAGGTTTCCAATCATCTGGTGAGGTGGTGGGGAGAGGAACTTGGAGTATTCTTTTCGACTCTGCCATGCAGAGGGTGCAAATGCCACAGCTCTGGTGCCAGTTTTATAAGTACCTGTCTAAGCTCACTCTTCTAAAAATGATCATTTGACCATGAACAATTTTTGTTGTGAGCCACATGTCTTCTGCTCCTACGGCTCCAAGCTGATCCATAGCTAATGTTTCTGTGCTGTTTGTTGACAATGACAGCCTGGTAAGGCCAAGTGTCTCAGTAGTTTGTACTGAACAGTAAGGATTTAAGTTCAAGAAGAGGTTTATATTAAAGGCAACAGAAAGAATGAAGTACAGAATCAAACCATCTTCTGCTAGCTTTGAGTAAAGTCCCAGATGTGGAAAAACACCCCTCACATCCTTGTCTTCATAATACCACAGTTAAGCAGCCACTTTCAAAATGCCAGCATTAAATCGAATCACCTCCTGTTACTGCAGTAAACCTGCAAATGAGCATTGTTAATCTGTTGTGTTGAAGACAGGAAGCTATTGTTTGTGTTACTATTTGCTGAGTGCAGATTCCAGCGCTGCACACAGCTGCAGGGCACTGGTGTCCTGGAGCTCTCTGCTCTGGTGTTTATGTTAAACAGGTACACCTAAGTACCAGTTCAAACCATCAAACTCATTATTCCCTTCTAGGAATGTGCTCCCTCCTATTCAAAACAAGAAGGTAGTGAGTCTGTTGACTCCCACAACTTCACCAGGCACCCAGAGCAAGGTTTGCCTGCAGACCTGTTATTGAGACATGACCTCAAGTCAATTGGGCTGTTTCAAAATTAAAAGAGAATACTGAATGGCACTGGCAGATGGTGACAATGTCTAGTAAGTAGAAGTCCACATACACTTTTGGGGAACATGAATGAAAGAAGCAGCAGATAAAACTGAAATGTTGCTAGACCTTGGAGCAGGAATGTGGTTTTCTGGTGCATGTCCTGCCTTGGCTAGGCAGGAGTAGTAGATCAAAGAGGAGTGGTGTCAGAGGTGGATGTTCTCCTTCAGCCTGCCCTGAATCATGGTCCTGCCTGCATCACACGTTCCCAAGAGCCTCCACCCATGACAGCCTAAGCAGAATAATCAAAGCTCAATTGATTTACCTGTATAAAGGATATGCATAGCTTTCTCCCCATCTCATATGGCTCCAACCTTCAGTGGTGGCATGCTGGGGCACAGACCTTTTTCTGAGTGCCTGGTCCATCTTCCAGAAAGGGCATTTTCAAAACTACCAAAGTACTTTGAAATTGCTTTTGTAAAATGCTATCAGTCTAGATTCTTATTTTAGCAACCTAGCTTCAAAATGTCACTGCCTGATCAAAGCTCTGGAATTCACACTACTTTTCCTCTTTGCTTGAAGAAGAGAATATATCAACTAGGTTATTAGAATAAAAACTTAACTCTGTATATATTCACAACACTTTGCTCCCACTAACTAATTTCCAACTGAATAACCTGCCAGAGGATCAAGTTACTACTGAGACAGAGATCACAGCACACAGAAGCTTAATTGGTTGGGAAGAAGTCTCAGAAGGACTTCACTGCATCTTGATGCTGTGCTGGACTGAAGGCTGCCCGGGACCTGGCAGAGCTGGAGCCTCATGAGCTTGTGCAAACACAGTTGCAAGGCTTTTCTGGTGGTGGGCCTCTCATCTCAGCCATTGGAGCATGCACAGGAATGTGTATACTTCATAACAAAAAGGGATTTTAATCAGCTTTGCATCCCCTAAAGCAAGCAGGATTCCATCTCAGCAATAGGATGGTCAGGTGTTTAACAGCATCATGTCCATGCCAGGATGTCAGCAAACCTCAGCTCTGCCTTTGCAGGACACATCCCCAGGACTGGTTGCCATAGCTCTTGCTCAGTTGACTCCAAATTGCCCTATCACACTACGGCACCCTTGCAAATAACCTTTGTCCATGTAGGCTCAAGCAGCAAAGGGAGAAGGCGGTGAGACCAGGGGGTGGGCACGATGCCCATGACCATCATTCCTGGGACATGTCAATAGCTAGGTAGGACTAACCTTGCTATGGTTGATTACACAAAGGGTAGGTCAGTTTATACAAGTTCATTTTAGCCAGTCCTAGTCAATCAGACTAGAAACGTGACCAAAATTTACCCAGCAAAAGCATTCACAGGACAGACATTGGGCACAATCCTCAGGGGAACTCTTCCCTGAGGCTAAAGGTTGATCTGGTAACAAGTAAGAACTCACAACATCCCTAAATTATAATAAAAAAATGAATATTGAATCATTTTAATGAAATTTCTCTGATCCATCACTTCTGCTACATGAGTGGCAGCTGAATGACCTGGGGCAAATTGAGACAGTCCCTGAGGAAAACTTCATAACACGAACAGCAATTTAGAAATGAAAATGGGGGTCTTTAGAATCACAGAATCATAGAATAGTAGGGGTTGGAAGGGACCTTTAGAGATCATTTAGTCCAATCCCCCTGCAGAAAGAGGAATCTTTCAAACAATCTTAATCCAGTTTGTTACAAACCTGACTCTGAATTCTGCCTGATGATGCCACTAAAAGCCAGTTCTAATTTCTTACAGAAAGAAAATTGATCATAGAATCATAGAATGGTAGGGGTTGGAAGGGACCTTTAGAGATCATCTAGTCCAACCCCCTGCAGAAGCAGGGTCACCTAGATCAGGTCGCATAGGAACATGTCCAGGTGGGTCTTGAAGACCTCCAAGGAAGGAGACTCCACAACCCCTCTGGGCAGCCTGTTCCCCTGCTCCGTCACTCTCACAGTGAAATAGTATTTTCTTATATTTAAGTGGAACTTTTTGTGTTCCAGCTTCATCCCATTACCCCTTGTCCTGTTGCTAGCTACTATAGAAAAGAGGGATGTCCCAACCTCCTGACACCCACCCTTTAGATATTTATAAATGTTAATAAGATTTCCCCTCAGTCTCCTCCAGACTAAACAGCCCCAGTTCCTGCAGCCTTTCCTTGTATGAAAGATGTTCTATACCCCTGATCATCTTGGTGGCCCTGTGCTAGACTCTCTCCAGAAGTTCTCTGTCCCTCTTGAGCTGAGGAGCTCAGAACTGGACACAGGACTCCAGATGAGGCCTCACCAGGGCAGAGTAGAGGGGGAAGCAGAACCTCCCTTGACCTGCTGGCCACACTCTTCTTGATGCATCCCAGGATGGCATTGGCCTTCTTGGCCACGAGGGCACATTGTAGTAGCTCTTCCATTCTCCTCATTCAACACTGAGATGAAAGTTCTTTTTCTTTAGAAATTAAAAAACTTCAAGCTCTCAGTAGACCCTAATCCTCATGTTGGAGTCTTAACACTCTAGGTTGGGACATTCGTCTATGGAAATGTCTTTAATGCCTGGATAAAGCATTCCCTTCCCTCAATGCGGTATGTTTTTTCCCAGCAGTCATTCAAAAGCGGTTAAAACATCTGTGGAGGAACTCTAGATGAAAGACAATAGATGCCTCAAATTTACAAGGAGTTTTGAAAACACCTACAGAAAACCCAGAAGCAACATTTTATGTTTTATTAGCAACAGTCATAATAGCTCTTTGGAGCCTCATTCACTCCTCCAAGTGACTTTTTTGTCCCTCATCCCAAACACAGATTGCCCATTGCAGTGGACAATACTGACTTTGCAGAACAGCACTAAGGGATGAAGAGTATGTGTTCTGCAAATTCATGGGCTGCCCTCTAACAAAAATAGACCTCCCTGAATGAAAGCAGTGCCTGGCCATGTGTATGGGCTTGACCTTTAAGAGACTATCATCACAGCGGCCTTAATGAAGTTTGTGCTAGCGCTTGTCACTGTACTTGGATGAAGTACGCGCAGATTCCTGGCACGCAAACGGTTTGTTGCCAAAAGCACACAGCAAAGGGAAGCAAAGGACATCATGAAAGGAACCTGGAGCATGAGTGACGTGCCTGGCATATTTACCCCTGCTTGCTCTCTAGAAATGGTATCACAACAGCACCACATTGCGCATCCAGACCTGAGGACATGAGAGAATTGCTGGATTCTCCCTCATTGACATCTCCTGAGCTCTCCATTCTTGCAGCTAACTTCTGCCATAGCTTTTACTAGATAAAACACAGAAAACAAGATAAAGACTGGCAAATCTCGTCCTATGCTGGCTGGACTTCCACAGACAATTTTAGGGAAGACCAGCTGCTCATCCTGGAAGGGAGATCTATGAGATCTCAGCTTTAAGGAAGGGAGTATAGCTATATGGACATGAGCCGTGTCACACCACCTGTGCGCAGGACCAGTTAATAGGGCTTGAATATTTTATCTTCCTCACTAACTCCTGGATCCTGCTGCCTTGATCACCCATGGTGCTAAAAGGTCATTTCCCTCCCAGATAGTCTCTTGTGAGTGAATCCATCAGCCTCTGATGAAACAAAAGTGGTGCGTGGTTCCTGGCAAGAGCCAGTCCAGGTGGGCAGTGTGGAGAAGGCTGCAGCAGGCTTCAATACTGGCAGAGGGACCATGACAGCTCTGTTGTCACAGTGGATACTCTTTGCAGAGACCAAGGGACATTCACCTTTGGCAGACAGAATCATAGAATCATTTTGATTGGAAAAAACTTTTAAAATCATCAAGTCCAACCACTAATTCACTACCAACACTACCAAGCCCATCACTAACCCATGTCCCTCAGCACATCATCTATGCATCTTTTAAATACCTTCAAGGAAGGGGATACACCACCTCCCTGGGCAGCCTGTGTCGGTGTTTAACAACCCTCTCTGAGAAAAAGTTTTTACCTAATCTCCAAGCTTAACCTCCCCTGGTACAACTGGAGGCCACTTCCTCTTGTCCTATCATTTGTTACTTGAGAGAAGGGACCAACCCCACTACAACCTCCTTTCAGGTAGTTGTAGAGAGTACTCATGTCTACCCTCAGCCTCCTCTTCTCTAGACTAAATAACCCCAGTTCTCTTACCTATTCCTCATCAGACTTGTGCTCCAGACCCTTCACCAGCTTTGTTGCCCACCCTGGACATGCTCCAGCACCTCAATGGTTTTCTTGTAGTGAGGGGCCCAAAATTGAACACAATATTCAAGATTTGGCCTTACCAGTGCTGAGTATTGGAAACAAATTCTGAGAAAATCACCCCAGTTGCCACACATCCCAGACATGGATTAGGCTCCTGCAGTTCCTCTCCCCTGCCCCACGGCAGCTCCTGCAAGAGTTAGGGGTGAGTGAGAGGTGTCCAACACCCTGCCCTGCCTTCCTGCGTTTCTGTGCAAAGAGCAGCCACATTTCCTCCCAAGTTCCTCCCTTAGACTATGGGAAAAGGCCAGAATAAGAGTAAAAATCTGACAGAGCACAGCATGTGTTACTGTCCACAAGCTGCTGCAACACAGAGATAAGATGGCATCTCCTGTCTGCATGCATGATATCCATAGGTAGTCCTCAGATTGTATCTAGTTCATGCAGACATTTATCATGTTAGCACGACCAGACAAACACTGTAGGAAGGAAGGAACCTTATCTTTGTGCACATTGATTCCTGTTTCACTAAATTCATAACCTTAGTATTACATTAACGTGGCATATGCATTTATGTTGTAATTGCATTCCAGCTGCCTGAGTGCTCCTCCTAATTTAGTCAAGTTACCTTACCTTTGTTGTGAGTTATAAATCATTCTTGCTGTCAAGAAACAAATTAATTTACAGGTGTCACAAGAAACAGGGTTACCCAGCAGGATTTTGGGTTTTTAACACATGCAATGTATAAACTTTATTAAATGAGAGTCCTTTCTTCAGGGAGGTACAACAGGCACTTAAACTAATGGCACAGGGAGACAAATTGCAAAGTTTTTTGAGGTTCAAGGAGCATTGCAGTCTCCTCACAACTGATTTGAAGGAGCTCTGATGCAAACAATAGAGCAAACCAAGTACACCAGGAGTATCCTGTACCTCTACAGGTTTTTCAAGGTCACAGATATGTATGCACACATACTATCATCAGAACATGAAGAAGCACTGGCTTGTTTGAAATTGGTTGCCACTTTCCACTCTGAGTGAGCTTTTTCAGACAGATAAAATTTTTGTCAAGTTTTTGGTTAATTTTTCATGGAGAGGATGTTTTATTAGCTCAATAGTTTGAGCCTAAAACCTAAAACGTTCCTTGCTTTGTTGCAAAGATCTGTACATGGCTGAGCTATCTGATTTATTAAATAATGAATTAAAGCAAACTCAGCCTTTTCTGGACTACTGGCAAGCAGCCATATCTTTGTACCATCCTCTTCCTTCCACGTTGACCCTATTTCCAATCCTTTCCTTGGTCGTGCATTTACTGAGTTATATTTTTTCTTGTGAGAGGTGCACTTTTGCCTATCAGAGTGCTGTTCCTAATTAAAATAATTAGATAATTAGATATGGTGTCAACAGATGGTGCTGAAGAGCAGCAACTTCACTCTGGACTGCTTGTAACACCGGGAATATGCCTAAAGAATTGCAACTGCTGTTGCTAGCTGCCTTTTACATAAACTTTGTGACCTGTGCTTCTGGAGATATTGTACTGCTTCCAGTCATCTGTACATAATAATATTTGATGTTTCTATTAAAATATCTTAACATTCTTAAATAAACACGAAAATTTCATTTTGTAGAATAATAATACGTCTCTATAATTTATTTATCCATCTTCTTTAATGCCTTCTTCGGAAGTTGTCTGCCATGTAGTTCCAGTATACATTGTCTGGCTTGGGGGAGTACTCTGGACACTCTGACACTGATTTATGAGAACAAAACACACCTTTCACCTGCAGTCCCAGTGATCTTCCTTGCCTTGCTGCACAAGCTCTGCTCGTGGTAAGGACAGACAGGGAGACTGGCTGGAGAGAATATGGAGAAATAAAGTTTATTTTGAATAGGGTGATGTCATGGGCTTGAGTTTGGTGATAACTGACCCCAGGCCATACATTTAAGATGAAAATATCAACTATTCCCAGCTGGGAACAAAAATACATCAGTCTTCAAGGTCATGGGAACCTGCTCTTGGAGGCTGCATATTCTTAGAAAGCTCTGAGAACTGTAACTTTTTATCTTTGCTCTTTATATATCCAAGAGCCAGCTCATGAAAAACAAAAAAAATCTCCTACTTCCAGAAGAGATGAATTCATTATTGCTTTGGGAATTCAATATCAAGACTTTAAACAGAAGCTGCAACTTAACAAAAGCCTACACACTTGTTTCTGAGCAATTGGATGCATTGTGTTGACCTGTGCTGTACAAGAAATCAGATTTTCCATTTGGCTTTTTTTTTTTTTAAAGAAATCTATAACTTTTAGTCTTGAATGCTCTTTTACAAGAGAAAAAATAAATTGCATCTGGAGAGGAATGAAGGATGCACACTTTGGATACCATGGCATACAAACCTTGTCGAACAAGCCATAGCTGCTAAGCAGAGCTCTCTGTGCCTTTTTCATGTGTCACATAAATTGCCAAACTTACAGCTTGGATAGTCCCTTACTCCACACACCAACACCCCTAAGAATGGGGCATTGCACTTGGTTGGGTTCTGCAGACTTGGCTTGGTTCCACCTTAAACTAAACACCCAATATGGAAAACTTGAATAAACAAATATTGGCATCTCCAAGGGAGCGATGAATTACTCCCTCCAAAGACTGCGAAGAGAGAGCTCAGGAGGGCAAGACTTCAACACCTTGGATGCTGTTTGTCTGATGAGTTTAGATGTAGCCTCAAGTTAAAAATAAAATGCTGTAACATTACAGTGTGTCAGATTCTCCTCAGGTCTTACACTTGAATTGCCGATAGGCTCTATTTTGGTGAAAGACCAAGAGTCCCAGGATTCTCCACTTTGCAGTTTTATGAATCTCTGTGTGTTTGCTCAAAATTGTTCATGACTGATCACGTAGCTTGTGCAGCTTCTCTCAGTCAAACTTCCTAAACTAATTGAAATAGCTATTTACAAGACAGATGTGTATAACACAATGAAGTATCCCACGATACAAACAGTGTGTGATTGGTGCTGACAGGAACTGATATGCTTGTCCCAGAAATCACATCATATAGAATCAAGTGTGTGCATCTTAGGAAAGGTCAAAAATCTTAAAATAGCCGATGTCCAAAAGCTCATCCTTCCTTCAAACTCCAGCACAGATAATGTCACCAGTCAATTACTGCCGCACTCACGTGTTTTCTTTACACATTTTTTTCTTAACACACCATGACATGCTGATGCCAGATAACCCAACCTTGGAGGGAGGCTGCATGTCACACATTTCTATTTGGACACTTGTATTTAATGCAAGTGATGGTTGGATTTTTTTCCTCCACCTTATTCCAATGTTAAAAGATACATGTTAAAGACTCATCCACACACCTTGTCTCAAGAGGTACCAGATGATCTGGTATATGCAATTTCTTAACAGAACATTTGTTTTCCTGGGAGCAATACATATGTCACTTGTGCTCTGAAGCCATGCATCTTCCTTAGAGAAGCTGCACCTACTTCACTCTGATTGGCAGGGCAGGCAATGAGAAGGGGTGGTATATCTGGCCCCTCTCCCATGCAGATCAGAGCCCTACTTCTCAGGAATCCGCAAGGCCAGGTCACAAGGACCTCTTCTGTCCAGAGCCTGCACCGCGTGGCAGTGGCCATTAGTGATGCAGAGCCCTTTTGTGTGTCAGCTTTGCCTCCTCTTCATCCAGATAGCCACTCTGCAGGGACGGGAGTAGGAATTTAAGGTGAGGAAGGGTAGGACAGGAGATGTGCACAACAGTCAGCATACCTTCCCAGGCTGCTGGAGGAGATCCTGAACCCAGTAGGGTCACAAGGAAGGAAACGAGAGTCGTGCCTCATGGGGATGAAAAGGGCACAGGGTCATTGACAGACAGATTGACCGAAACAATCAACCTCACTAAAAGCTTGAAAAACCTTCCAGATCTTCTTGGTGGCATTAGCGTACATCTTAATGTTAGCTACCAATAACATGGCACAGAAGTGAAATCACAACATATGAAGTTAGATCACAGCCTGTATCTGTGAAACAATTTTTTTAAGTTTTCAGTTCAGTATCACAGAATGGTAGAGTTGGAAGGGACCTCAAGAGATCATCTAGTCCAATCCCCCTGCTAAAGCAGGTTCACTTAGATCAGGCTGCACAGGAACATGTCCAGGTGTGTTTTGAAAACCTCCAGAGAAGCAGATTCCACAAACTCTCTGGGCAGCCTGTGCCAGGACTCCCTCACCCTCACAGCAAAGAAGTTTTTCCGCATATTCGAGTGGAACTTGCTGTGTTACAGCTTGTGACTGCTAACCCTTGTCCTGTCACTGGGCACTGCAGAAAAAACATTCACCCCATCCTCTGGACATCCACCCTTTAGGTATTTATAAGCATTGATAAGGTCACTCCCTCAGTCTTCTCCAGGCTAAACAGTCCCAGATCTCACAACCTTTCCACATAAGAAAAACAGAAGTCTGCCAAATGAGCAGGCTGTCCCAGTGTAAGTGACGGAAGCCGAGCTGACATGCTGCCCCACTTCTCCTCTCTCCCTGAGGCTCTGCAGGAGGGGTGACCTGCCTGATGAGCTCAGGTCAGACTACAATCTAGTATTATAATGGCACTTCTAAAGCTTGGAAGAGTAAATCCATAGTTAATGGACTGTGCTTGTAATCTCACCATTTTGATTTTGGTCAATATCTTGAGATTAGCTACTGCCTGTACACTCACACCATGCCACAGGTGGTCCTGCATTTTGAAGACCAGTCAATATAGGTCAATACACATTTCTGTGTACTTTCAGATAAAACCTACATTATGTTACCCTTGATCAAATTCCTCATTATGGAGAACAAAATACCACCAGCCCTCAGAGGGAACATTCTACCTGGGAGGGGACTGAGAATCCAAGTTCAAGTTAAAATGAATACAAGCCTACAAATAACACTGTATTTAGGAATACACTACATTGCCAAAAGTAAGATCTTCTGTCTGGACATAGTCATAGTATGGGATAACTATAACTACTTAAAAGTTTTGTGTTTGCTACAAATTCAATGATATTCAGACTCCAAAAACCAAATGAAGGTGTTTTCCCTTGATTCTGCTGTAATGAAGAGATAATATACATCAACCAGAGCTTGTTGATGCTGACTGGTTTAAGCAGCACAAAGTCTTCAGCGAGCCGCTCCTGCAATAATCACCTACAAGAGACCCAAGATATGATCTGTTTCCTTTCACAATCCCTAAAAAATGTAACCCCTAAACAACAGATCTACAAATTCTCTGAAAACATTGCCCAGCATACGCTATTTCTTAACATGTAATCAAGATCTAATCCTTATGTTAATTCAGATTTGTAAGGTAGGACAATTGGCATTCCTGAAGTCTGGACAGCCATAGCATTTTCTGCCCCAGACAAATAGGCAATAGCTAATGGTTATCTAATTTAGCAAAATTATTGCTCAATGAAAGCAATACTGTAGCTTAAAATTTAAACCACATGCATTTTTACTTTTTGGCACAGTGAAGCTTGTAAGTTCTCCTGATGTTTTCCAATACATGCTCTACCATTTAATTCATTGCTTATTTGAAAAGAGTGAAGCCACCCCACCACAACTCAGCAATAAGAAAAAGACTAGCAAGTTGGGTTGAAAACATCCCAAACAGGCAAATGTGATTTCTACCTCTCACATAGCAATCTCACTAAACTGTGTTCTTGGGTTTGGTAATCTCTGACAGTAGTTGCCAAATTAGCCCTTAACCCTCCCTTTCCTGGAAGCAAGGAAGGGACAAGCTCTGTTTCAGATGGCCCAGAGTGATGTTCAGGTCCAGTGGAGAGCAGGCACAAGCAGGGAAAGCATGGCCCCACAATGGGAGCTGCCAGGAGAGCATGAGAGTTGGAGGGATATCAGTAGGAAATAAAGGACACACTGTCTTCATGACAAAAGGGTTCGGTGCCTTCTTCATCAATAAACAGGACTTCCCTAAACCTTCCTACTTGCATCAGCAGCATCTCCTCAAAACTGCCTCAGCTCATGGGTAGAAGCTATGGGATGGCTACTCTTTTTGGCTCCTTTTTTCCAGTTGTTCACTGACTCTGGTCTGTCTTTGACATTTGTTCTGCCCCTTGAAAACACCTTTCGCATTGTCCTCTTTTCCCCTGCCTAGGCAATAGGCCACTCCAGACCCACACCACTGCAGACATCTCAACCTGCTTGGTCCATCCCAAAGGTGCTGTAAGAGCTTGTGTCACTTGGTGCTAATGGTAAACCTCCAAGGTTCTCCCTGGGAAAGCTGCCATTCCACTCCTGTCCATGCCAGCAGTACGCGATACCAGCCAAGCATCATCCTAGGGTGGCTGCTGCATTAGTAAGCTGGGCCAAGTGTCCTCTTTTATTCCTTGCTTTGGCACAATGGAAAAAATCTCCCCCTGCTTTTCTCTCAACAGGAACTATCAGAAGGGATGCTGTGAACTTAGGAGCTAACTTAACTTCACCATTTCCATTCACCAAGCTGATGCCTTCACCCGCTGATGTCAGCCTTTGACTACACTTTCCATCATGCTTCTATTACACCTCCATCTGCAGCCTCATGCTTTCTCTTCACTGCACAGAAATTCACAGTCACTGTCTGTGCAAAGGAATACCTTGCTATTTTTCCTGAGGTGCATAAAATGAGACTGATTTTCATGCCATACTGCACAGGGGATGTGCAGGCACACCAGAGCACACTCACAACCACTGAACACACGTAGCTCTTTCAGCAAACACCAGAGATGCTGAAATGCCACCCAGTGACCACAGAAAGAACATGCTGCAGGCTGTGCTATAAGCTTCATCTGGGATTAATCTCATCCTATTTTAGCTGTGTGAAGGTTAAGCATTTAAAGGCCCTGTGCTGTCATCAAGATGCACTGGGTGTCCCAATCATGGGCTGCAGTGACAGTTCAGAGATCCTAGGGGATCTCATCCAGCCTCCAAAATCTGCTCCAGATCACAGGTCTCGTCTAGGTCCTGGGTCCTATCTGCCAGCCTCTAGAGAAGACACAGGTTCCATAGGGTATCTTAGCTGACAAATGGGAATGTAGCAATTGAATCATGCCCCTCTATCAGGTACTTTAGATAGGACCTTAGCAACTTTTTTGCACACTATAGATAACTACCTACCTTTAGAAGTTGAATCTTATTGCACCTGTAGGTGCACATAGAACATATAGGTGCTATAAAACTCTACCTATAGGTGCAGAGCTTTAGAACACTCACCTATAGATGTATATGACTGCTTGCTTTTTGTTTCATTATTGCACATAGTTAACTATCATGCAGGTAATGGTGTGTGGGACTTAAGTCCAGGTTGTAGGCAACTAAAATTTGGTATAGAGAACCACAAGTTCACCCAGATGGCCTCTCTTAGGTATCAAATGCCATCAGACTTCCTTACCACACCTGGCCTCCAGCTGCTTTTTCAGCCTTTTGGTGTATAGATGTCTATAGACGCTGAATTATTTTGCTTTACACTACACCAGAAGTACACAAAATCAGTCTGTGTCATCTGATCACTAGAAAATGTTGTATTTACCTCTTAGAGCAAAACTCGGCCATTAAAAGAATGATTTGGTCAGCCAGTAAAATCAGTTAATATAATTTTGAGCAAAGAAGAAACTCTAGCCAAAAAAATAGAAACAAACCAAGAGTGAACTGTCCAGCTGCTGAAAACTTTATTCTTTTGTTACTTCATACACCTGAGCTATGAAGGCTTGTACAAAACAATAAAACAAAGTAAAATCCCAGTACGGTTTTATTTATGTTAAAACTGCAGCATTGTACTTTTTAATCATTTCCTGTAAATATGAAGAGAGGGAGGAAAACTGCCAATAAATCTACTAAAACTTAACCTTTTGGAGGTTATGTCGTCATTGCAATGAGGATTGTCTAAGATGCTTTACTTTTTAGAAAAATTATGATTTTATTCTAATCTTTCTGCAGAAATATGTTCCACTTCAGGGAGAAATTCACTGAAATGTAAACTTCAGTTCAAACTCTTGCTGTCTCATCCAGAATAAAACCTCATATTCCATTCTTACGGAATGGAACAAGTGCCTGACTTTGTCTCCTCCACCTAATGGGAATGCAGCAAACAACAGGCAACTGAGAGAGAAAAAGAAGGGATTATAAAAACACATATTCCAAGTTCCCTTACGAGAAAAATTCAACATAAAATACTTGCAGATACAAACATTTGGGTGGAATGTAAAAAGCAAATCCTCCAAGTGGAGGAATAAAGTCCATCACCACGTGGAAGATGCATGTATGTCATACAGGTCGCAGAATCAAGTCCTGTGAGATGCTGAGCAGTTTTGCCAGACGCTGTGTGAGGGTACCCGGCACTGCCATGTGAGAACTGTGAAGCCCTCAGACAGCACCTTGCAGATTTAGGTCCCTAATGCAATACAAAACATATTCGCTCCACTTAGTGACCTGAGAGCTTACTTTGGCTTCTTTTTTACCCCACACATTTGCTGTTAATTAAGCATTTAAAAAACCAGCCTCTCACCTTCCAGAAACACCTAAATACTACTGTCTTCTAAGAGCCAGATTTTCTGCACAGGTAAATCAATCCAGTTGCACTGATCAGAGATCCAGCCTTGCAAGTCTATCAAGTGCATTAAAACCAGCGCAGTATGACATATTCCTTGGCAGTAGAACAAGTCTATAGATTAATATTTGAGAGAAATTTGGCAGTTAAAAAACAATTAAAAAAAAAAAGGTCTGTTTTGAAATGCTGTCATTTCTTTAATCAGTGCTGACCACCACAGCTTCTCCTCCTGCGAGCTGCACAGCTGTGGCCGGAGTTCCCCTGTCACTCTCCTCGAGCTTCAGCCCAGCGTTGTCAAAGCCGGTGCTGCTGGGCTGTGGCAGGGCCCTGGGCTCAGCCGTCCGAGTTGGGGTGGAGCAAAACAAGGTGAAGCCTACCATGATGATAATGAAGGACAGGATATAAAGACCTGAAAACTGGCAAAGAGACACACGTTACAAGACACATTACAGCTGATATAAAAACATGTCAGTGCTGCCTTGTTTACAGAATGTGAAAGCTACTCTTTCTTAAAAAACCATTTTAACAAGGATTATCACCATGATCTGTACTTGGGCCTGAAATCAAAATGCAACAGCTCCACTCACTGACAGACTCAAGCTGCTGGCCATTTTTTTGTGCATCTCATCCTCAACACTTTTGGACTTTCCTTAGGTTTACATACAGGAATCTTAACAGAGAGAATAAATGTCTGTAAATATGGTGATACTGAAGGATAGTTATTAACACAAATTAACATGTGCTGAAACACTGCATCCCTAAGAGAATTTTAAGCACAGCCAAATCTTTCAGGTCTTAGCAAGACATAAATCCCTTTGTCCTACTGAAAGTCACCTGAGCAGCTGGTTCTCTGCACAGCTCTCATAACCATCTTCAAGGTTAGATAAACATTATCACTGGACCAAAACCAGTTTGCTTTCTACATCCAGCAAGTTCTTGAAGACAGGAAGACTGGGGTTCCCTTTACATCATCAGCATTTGTGCTCTGTTGAAAGTGTCACGAGGTAAGAGTATGAGCTGCTGAAATACATCAGGCATTTGATTCACTGTCATTCTTTTGCCTGTTACAAAGTCCAACAATTGCTGAGATTCATCGTTGACAGAAAAATAAATGCTTACTTCATAACACCAGATTCAATAATACAAAATATTTAAATTATCCACAGCCAGTAACACATTTTGAGTAGATTTGTTAAAATCCTCCATATTGCCTTTGCCAAACCACACTGATTAAACAGTGTGACAAAGGACACAGCACACCCTATATCCCACTGTCAATACTCCCTAACCTCCTCAGCTTCCTTAGATGTGCTTGAAAAGTATGTTCTAGTTTACCAAGCAGCAGAGCTGGAGGAAATGAAACATAGGATCTTAACACTGGACTCTAATCCAAAAAAGCCTGACAATTAATGCACTGTAATTCCTAGTTGGTAGTCATTTAGCTTGGAAACTCTTGGAGAGCACCATTCAGCAACAGTATTGTTTCAGATAGTGATTTCTGTCATACCTGTTCATCTGATATCCCCATACTCACTATCAAGACTAAAGATTGCTAATTTCACAAAATCAGAGAATCTTAAGGGTTGGAAGGGACTTCGAAAGATCACATAGTCCAACCCCCTACCTAGAGTAGGTCACACAGGAACTCATCCAGGTGAGTTTTGAATGCCTCCAGAGAAGGAGACTCCACAACCCATCTGGGCAGCCTGTGCCAGTGCGCCCTCACCCTCACAGTGAAGAAGTTTTTCCTCATGTTTCTTTGGAACCTCTTATGTTCCAACATGTACCCTCTGCCCCTTTTCCTATCATTGGACATCACTGAGAACAGCCTGGCTCCATCCTCCTGACATCCACCCTTTATGTATTTGTAAACATTAATGAGGTCACCCCTAGATCTCCTCCAAGCTGAAGAGCCCCAGCTCCCTCAGCCTTTCATCAAAAGTGAGATGCTCCATTCCCTTCATCATCTTGGTGGCCCTGTGCCGAACTCTCTCCAGCAGCTCCATGTCCTTCTTGAACTGAGGGGCCCAGAACTGGACACAATATTCCAGATGCAGTCTCATGATACTAAACTGGGGGGAGTGGCTGACACACCAGAAGACTGTGCTGCCATTCAGTGAGACCTGGACAGGCTGGAGGGTTGGGCAGGGAGAAATCTAATGAAATTCAACAAGGGCAAGAAGAATAAAGAAGAACCTCATGTACCAGTACAGGATCTGGGGGTCCTGGTGGACAGCAGGATGTCCATGACCCAGCAATGTGCCCTCATGGCCAAGAAGGCCAGTGGCATCCTGGGGTATATTAGAAGGGCTGTGGTTAGTAAAGAAAGATTGATCACAACTCTCTGCCTTCTTCCCTTAAACCAGTTAACAATCCACCTCACTGTCTGATCATCCAGCCCACACATTCTCAGTTTTGCTGTGAGGACACTGTTGGAGACAGTGTCAGATGCTTTACTGAAATCCAGATAAACCACATCCACTGCACTACCACCATCTGTCCACCTGCTTACATCTTCATAAAAGGCTATCAGGTTGGTCAAACATGACTTCCCTTTGGCAAAACCATGCTGACTGCTCCTAATGACCCTCTTGTCCCTTATATGCCTGGAGACAGTACCCAGGATAAGTTAATGGAGGACTGTGACTCCATCTAGTGTCTGTATTTGCAGCATACTCCCTTCCTTAGGACTTGATACAACAAAGGCATTCAGCGACTTTTTTTTTAAATCTCTTGAGGGCCTATAAGTATCTACACAATGAGCTCATCAAGAACAAGCACAGCAAAGATTCATTATAGATTAAAAGAGCTCCTCAAAACACGTATGCAAAATTCACATTTCACCCTAAATTAACACTGTCACAGCTGAAAAGTTGAAACAAGCAAAAAAAGTCAAAACCTCATCAATTCCTGGGCCTGGCCTCTGTTGCTGCATGTCCGTGCTGCTTTTGTTTTGGAGCAGCCTCAGAACAGAGCAGTTCAGTGTCCTCTGTGCTTCGCCCTGCTCTGCAGCCCAGCTAAGTCCTCAGCAGCTCACTGTGAAACATCAGTTGGCCACGGGAAACACAAAGCAAGGAATTCCTTGCACTTTGGTTAGAAGATTCCCGTGTCCAAGGTGCTTTTTAATCCAGGAAATGTCCTGCCCGGTTTCTTTGCCCCATAGATAAAGAATCTTCATGGTTAAGTTGGCAGTAAGATAGTTAAGCTATCTGGGTGCCAAAACACAGGTTTGGAAGTGACTCTGAAAGGATTTTTTTAATGTCAGTATGGTTTGCTTCCCACATTCATTTTGAATGGATGCTTTGTAGCTTGGAGCAAATTTTGGAACCTAAAACAAGTAGGAAAACGCAGCTAAGAGACTCTTGAAAAGGAAAATCTAGCTGCTGTTGGAACCTGCCATTAGAATCACAGAACTGTTTTGGTTGGAAAAGATCTTCAAGACTAAGTCCAACAGTTAACCCAGCACTGCCAAGCCCATCACCAAACCGTGTCCCTCAGCATCTCATCTACACATCTTTTAAATATCTCCAGGGACAGCAATTCCACCCCTTTTCTGAGCAGCCTGTGCTGATGCTTGACAATACTTTCTGTAAAGTATTTTTTCTTAACCTCCAAGCTAAACCTCTTGTGGTGCAACTTGAGGCCATTTCCTCTTGTCCTGTCACTGTGACCTGGGAGAAGAGACCAAACCCTACCTCACTACAACCTCCTTTCAGGGATTTGTAGAGAGTGATAAGGTCTCCCTTCAGTCTCCTCTTCTCCCAGCTAAACAATCCCGGCTTCCTTAGCCGTTCCTCATCAGACTTGTTCTCCAAACCCTTTACCAGCTTTGTTGTCCATCTCTGGACACACTCCAGCACTTCAATGTATTCCTTGCAGTGACAGGAGTTTCCAGACTCCCACACTGTAAAATAAATTGGTCTTCATTTTCAGTAATAAATCTGACCTAAAAGCTTCTGGCTCTCCATAATGTTGAAGAGAATGCAACCACATGGAATAATACAAATTAAATTCTTAAGGAAAGTTCATAAGCTTCTCACTAAGCCCTTCCAGTCACCGAGCAAGTGACCCCGCTACTCAAATTGCTGTAACAACCTAGGTTCCCACAAATGACTCTGGATGAAAAGTGTAGGGTGGAATGAAAACTCTTCAGCGTTGACATTTAGCTTGAACAGACACTACTAAAAATATTGTAGAGCACAATAAAAGTAACTGCCTTTTAGAAAGCGTACAGGATAACATATTTAGCTGCATTTTTCCAGTTCCCTTAGTCTCTCCTTAGAAGTAGCACTAAGATGGACTCTTATCCCAAGATATTGGTAATGAACAGATTAGAGTTTAAAATAAAATATTAATTCCGGGAATTCAAGCCAAATTGCTCCTCTTTCAGATATCAAATACCTTTCCAAACAGGGAGATTCAAACCCCCTCTTTGAATGCTTGGAGATGAACCAACAAAGTTCAACAAGGGCAAGTGCAGAGTCCTGCATCTGGGAAGGAACAACCCCATGCACCAGCACAGGCTGGGGGCTCAACTGCTAAAGAGCAGCTCTGCAGAGAGAGACATGGGAGTCCTGATTGATAATCAAGCCAGCCATGTGCCCTCGTGGCCAAGAAGGCCAATGACATCCTGGGATGCATCAAGAAGAGTGTGGCCAGCAGGTCAAGGGAGGTTCTTCTCCCCCTCTACTCTGCCCTGGTGAAGCCTCATCTGGAGTCCTGTGTCCAGTTCTGGGCTCCTCAGCTCAAGAGGGACAGAGAACATCTGGAAAGAGTCCAGCACAGGGCCACCAAGATAATCAGGGGACTGGAACATCTTTCATACAAGGAAAGGCTGTTTAGTAGTCTAGAGAAGAGGAAACTGATGGGAGATCTTATTAACATTTATAAATATCTAAAGGGTGGGTGTCAGGAGGTTGGGACATCTCTTTTTTCTATAGTAGCTAGCAACAGAACAAGGGGCAATGGGATGAAGCTGGAACACAAAAAGTTCCACTTAAACATAAGAAAAAACTATTTCACTGTTCAGGTGAGGGAGCCCTGGCACAGGCTGCCCAGAGGGGTTGTGAAGTCTCCTTCCTTGGAGGTCTTCAAGATCCACCTGGACATGTTCCTATGTAACCTGATCTAGGTGAACCTGCTTCTGCAGGGGGGTTGGACTAGATGATCTCTAAAGGTCCCTTCCAACCCCTACCATTCTATGATTCTATGAACCAAGCCTAACACGTTCCACATAGGGCTTATGGCCAGAACTCTACCATTTGAACACGTTGGGAAATGATTTACTATCTCTTAACATTAACATATTCCATCAAGTGTGAAATTGCTTGAACATCTCCATCTGCCTAATGGTTACATGCAATGCAATTAACTAAGTATGACTCCTCCTGATTGGCAACTGCCCATGACAAACGATACAAGCCGTAGAAATGTACAAGTGCTAATGACTGTCCAGAGGCTTTTCAGAACATTACACATTATTTAGAATTTTGGAGCAAAAACCATAATTTAAACTACAGTGAAAGAATGAAGGTACTTACTTTATAGAGAAAGAGGAAAAGTCCAAAGAACAGACTGTAGAGATCTGCAGTCAGAATACCCAGGTTGACCGAGGTTGCGCTGGTAACTTTAATCACTATTGGCATGAAGCTGTACAGCCCAAACATACACAGGGCAAAGCCTGTGAACAGTAATGCTGCAAAACAAGATGAGAATTTACACTTAAGGCACAGATGATGATTTTAAAGAAGGTCAATATTCTTCAGATGCTTTAGAACTATGACTTCTACCTTTTAGGATAAGATCATCTAAAAGCTATGGGAAGGTAAATTTAAGAAAAACATAGAAGAAAAACTCCTTTTCCACGGCTACCCTGTAATGCAAAAATTACTGACCTATACAAGAAAGTTCTCATTCCTTCCTAACTAATGTTAAGAGCTGCCTGAAGAAATTTGGAGTCATATTTCTTAATCAGCTGCAGTTCTGTCGAGGTCAAAATGTACCACAAAATCCGATTTTCCAGTATTTCACTTAGGAAGGACAACAGAAAAAATGTTCTTGTGATGTTCCAACACTAAACATGTCTGTAATTAAACAGGTTCAAGTTTTACTTATTTCAATTTCTTTTTAAAAAGTATTTCATGCTGTATGTAATGTGCAAAGCCTGAGCTCAAAGGTTTAAATGTTTAATCCTGCAAACCTCACCTCTTTGCTGAGCTGCAGTTTGCAGCAAATAAAGTTGTGACAACACGAATGTCGATGAATATCTAGAGAAAGCAAATGAAAACCCCAGCATCTGGAGTCTAAATGACTATCATTTTCCAGTGTTCTGTAAAAATGCACATCATTTTGCCAGACATACCGATTTTCCAGTTCCATTGAATTCTCATTATCTCCCTATGTTCCACAATGGCTCTAAAGTTAGAGAAAAGATATGATACAGTAAAAAAAACAACATATACAAATAAATTTTTAATTATCAAAACACATAAGAAACGTTTTTATTTATAATTCCTTAATTTTTTGTTTGATATTTTATTGAATGACACTAACTCAAACATCTAATAAGCATGAAAAAAGACTTGCAAATTAAAGTGCCTGCAAGTCAAAACCACTTTCTTATGCCTTCTCCCCAGGCCTTTTCATCCTTCAGAGATTCAGCTTCATTTGATATACCATTTGAGGAAATTATTAACTATAATGACAAGAAACGAAGAACACAGAATTCATTAGACAGACTTAAGTGCATATGGTCTGTTTCTCTAACATGTTACTTGTAAGAGTATATATGGCTTCATTTTAAAGTGAAGTTTAATATCGAAGACCTCCTGCTAACGATTACCTCCTAAACTTTTCCAGAGAGAAAATCCATTAAGAAATACATTCCTGTGAACAGTCCTCAGCATACTGAGTGTCCTCATGAAGATCAACAAAATAAAAAATACAGCCAAGTATTGCATGTGTTCAATTGTGAGATTTCAGCTTTAGAATTGCTGTAATAAAGAGCAGTGCAAATAAAAAGGATATAAAACAAATGCTCATCAGCAACAAAACCAAAATTCAAGTGGAAGGACTCTCATACAGGCCAAAAGTAGACATAACAAAGAATTAATTTAATAATAACAACATCATTTCAGGGTAGACAAGCAATCATCTGTAGAATAGTCTTAATTAGTTTGAAAATAAATATTAGATCCTTACAGCTGTAGACCGCTGATAATAGTCCCAAACAAGCCCACCATTCCTAGAAACTCCACTCTGCTCAGATTTTTCACAATGTATTCCTCACTCACATTAGAAATGGCATACAAAGAAGCACCAAGAAGCACTAAGACATCTCCAATCACCACGTCACTACCTGTACAGAAATATTAATCCACAATAAGGGTAATGCTGCAAACACTTTTTTTAACTTTCCTTAAAAAGACAAGCAAATTTATCTCTAACATCTCTGTCTTCCTAGCACCTTCCAGGGTATGGGGAAAGGAAACATCTCCTGTGTGTGCAGATGAGTGGCATGGTGTGTGAGAACAGACACTGAGACCTCCTCACCTCACCTCACCCTGAGCAGTCCCAAATGAGCTAAACCTGACATTTACAAGTCACTGCTGGTCCAATTTTACTTCTGCTGACTTCAGGCACTGGAGGGATTTCAGAAATTCTCAGTTAAAGATGCTCTCTGTCTTTCTGAATAATGACCCTGATTTAGTAGTAAGATCTGAGTCTTGCTAAAACCAGTCTATTGATTTAAGCTAGACTTGGACTCAGCTTCAAGTTCATGATGGGTCTTAAGTGGACACTGCAGATAGGAGGTATCATGTCCCTACTGTGCAATTGGGACTCCCTGTGATACAGTCTCTCATCAAGTAACTGCCATTATGCATCAACTAAATAGCAAGGGGATTGCTGTTGTTTAAATCCTTGAATTGATTTAAAATTTCCTTCCCTGAGCCAGCTGGCAATCACTAAGAAAATGCCTGAGAAGTAATCAGTAGATCAGAGTAATCAGTAGTAAGAATACCCAGGTCAGCAAATAAAGCACAACTGTCTTAGGGTTTCAGGGAAGGAAGATTTTTCTCCCTCAGGACAGAAATACTTGTCCTACACAGCACTAAAGCTATATCTCAGTTTGTCTTGATGTGTCACCTACAGTAAGGGCCCAAAGTAACACCAAACAGGCTTATGTCTATGCTGCCTGAGGAAGGCAATGCCTTGAAATTTACCTTGTCATACCATCTGGCTCTGAAAATTCAAAATTCTTATTCAAAATAAGATTGCTATGATATGGGTTGATTTAGGCACCTGCCATAGAGAAGATGAGACGTTGCCCTTATTTGCACCCAGATGGATCCTGGGGCCCAGAGCCCAGCCTCCCTCCTACAGGTCTCAGGAATCCTGGCATCCTGCCCACATCTCCTCTTGCTCTCCTATAGGAAGACCCTGCTTTCCAGGCTGTGACCTTTGGGCCTTGGGGATGTGTGGACCATTTCTGTTCTGTCTGTCAAAGATAACTCAGAGAAGGCAACTGCTGTTGAGTAACTTTTTATTTGCTATTCATGCTCACAGAAAACTGCAAATCGGGGAAGTCTGGCTGCCAGCAGGCTGATACTGTGTAAGCAAGACAAGGTTTGCAAGAAGAGGCAGCATCTTTTGTTAGATGGTCTCACATGACTAAGAAAAGTGAACAAGCTTTCAGGAATAAGGTGTTTCACCACATCTGTTGAACAGCAACAAAATTTAAGCTTAACACAAGTGTTTCTCTTTTAAGATGGAAGCGATAATCCAAACCTAGAAGCAAAGAAATTCCCCAGCTCCCTGTAAAATCAGTATTTCCTCAGCCACTATGTTCTTGGACGAAAAGTACAACTAGTAGTGTGTCTTCTCCTCTTGTAAAAGGAAATCAATCACTCCCCCTCTCCTTTCCTTTCCAAGTTAGCCCACTGCAGGAACCACCTCTCCACTCTTCCCCCCATAATAAAGGACTCCTTACCTTCGCTGTCCTGCCTCCCTGACAAAATATCTGCACCCACCATTGTTCCTACACCCAGCAAACAGACGGCAACAGCAAGAAAATGGATCAGCCTGTATCTTGCACGGAGAACGAACCACGACAAAGCCATCAGCATAGGAATCCCGAAACAGTCCAGCAGCTGTGTGTACAGAGAAATGGTTTGAATTAGAAACCAACACCAAATCTGTACTGCACTATCCTGAAAGCAAATGTACAGGATCTTACTTTCTGTCGCTATCAGATGTTAATGAAAGCTGCAATGCAATCCCAGTGATTCATTTAAAAGAGGGGTCAGACCCACATTTTACCATTAAAAGTATTTTGCAAGTGAAGCAGGAGGTGGGGCAGGGGTCCACTCTCTCATGGCAGGAAGGCATTGGTCTAGAAACACTTCTAATGAAGGATCTAATCAATCTTTCCAGCTTCAGAAATGAATGGTAGGATGTTGCTCTGAAACCATGTTGCTCCCCATTACACTAACACAAGGAGGTAGTTCACCAATATTTCCTTTTCTCTCCAGCAGGTTTTGTTTAGCTCTTCTTTTCACTCCTCCTCAAATCTGTAATTAGAATTTAGGACTCCATAGACATAAATTTAAAATCTGAAACTATTGAAGGACACAAGTAATCAATTTTACATTGAGGTGTCTAGGATAAGAATTTGACCCTCCAGCTTTGGGTTTGATTTTTTCTTCTCCCAATTGGATGCAACTTAAAAAAAAGAAGATAGATGTGCCAGAAGCCACATGTAAAATTGGTAAAAGCAAGATAGGAAGGGAAGAACTCACCTTCCCAATCTGCCAGCTTCCCAGAAAATCACATACAAGCCACCAATGTGTTTTTGTTACCTGCTAGAGCTGACTCTCAAACTAGTCAGAAGCAGGTAATCCACTCTATCTCAGCTATGCCCCAGCAGCAGAGACACACAAGGCAGCTAGAGTTTCAAAGCACTTCAGATGTGTTTGCAGGCACTGCCCCAAGCAGACTGAACAGCTATGGTTCACAGATGTCTGCATTCCATGACAAGTAGTCAACACCAACTTCTCTTTCCCTTCTTTAACATTCCCTCACTGTATGTTCCTAAAATCCTCCGTATCTTCACCTTGCTATTAGAGCTATCCATCTTCTACCCATTCTCTTATATTACAGTAAATACCAAGAGTTAGCTATGTACTTAACACAGAAAAATACACTGCAGCAAAAGATGGGCATAATGTTCTAGAATAACCAAATACCAAGAACATTAAGCTAATCAAAATTAATATTTAATTCAAAAATAAACTTTGTTTCTGAATTTGTTTGTGTCGTGGTTTTGCCCAGCTAGCACAGCAGCAGCACGACAGTCTCCTGCTCTGTGTCCCCACTCTCGTTAGGATAGCAGAGGCCCCAGCGAAATGGGAGGACAAAGATAACCAAGGATGTTGTGGATTGAGACAAGGGCAGGGAGGGCTCGCTGCCAATTATGGTTCTGGGCAGAACAGACTCCAGTACTCGACTTACGAGAGGAAAGTAGCAAAGTTTATTCTACAGCTTACAAGAAACAGAACAGAATGAAAAGCAAAAAGAGAGGAGGATGATTGAGAAAATTACAACCAGCAGTTTAAGATCTCCCTCCCCCATCCCTCTTTTCTTCCTGGGCCCAGCTCACTGCTACCGATATCTCTACCTCCTCCTCCTCCCTCAACGGCTCGGAGGGCAGGGAATGGGGGATGTGGTCAGTCTCTCACAGATGGGCTGTGCCGCTTCTCTCTTCTCAGATGAGGACAACTCCTGGCATTTTTCCCCTGCTCCAATACAGGGTCCCTCCCACGGGACACAGTCCTTAATTAACTTCTCTGGTGTGGGTTTTTCCCAGTAGCTGTGGTTTCTGCTGATACACAGGGTTCCTCACACAGGACATAGTCCTTAGTGAATACTGGTGTGGGTTCTTCCCCACAGTTGCAGTTTCTGCAGACACAGGGTCCCTCCCTCAGGACATGGCCTCTTCTGGGCATAATTTTAATGAGCTGCTCTGTCGTGGGTTCTTCCCCACAGTTACAGCCTCTGGGGTCCCTTCCACGGGACACAACCTGCTCCAGCCATAGTGATACGGAGTCCCTTACACAGGACACAGCCTCTTCCAGCCATAGTCATTGCCCCTGGAATGGGGTCTTTAATGAAGAGTATCACTGTCCCTGATGTGGAGTCTTTAAACAAGTGAGTCACTGCCCATGGTGTGGGGTCTTTAACGAAATGCAAACAAATCTCAGCTTCACCAGTCCTCTCCGCAGGATGCAGGGGAGTCTCTGCTCCAGCACACCTCCTCCCCTCTTCTCTCATTGACCTTGGAGTCCCACATGGTCGCTTCTCTCTCTCTCTTCCAACTCCTTGCACCACCACCAGCCAGAAAAAAAAGGACAGAAGAAGCAAGAAACAGCAAGAAGCCTCCTCTTCCAGCTTCTTCTTAAAAAGTGATGGTGGAGGCATTTAATTGGCTCAGTCCCAGAAGTGGGTCTGGCTCAGAGCTGGGGAGAGTTTCAGGCAACTTCTTACAGAAGCCATCTTTACAGCCCCTTCCCCCTTACCAGAAACGGCTTCATGTTGAACTATGACAGTGTGGAATGAAAAAAAAACACTGTATTTTCTGACCTGCCTCGGTAGTGTGCCATGAAACTACGTAAGGGAACAGTCTACAGCAGAACATACAGTCAGCCTTCCAAAGACTGCTCACAAATTACCCTCAGTTGTCAATCCTTAAATCTTGGCATCTTGCAGTCTCTACAAAGTATTAGTTCCAGGTCAGTATGACTGGGGTATAATCATCGCAAACAAGAGAAAAGCCCTTAGTCCTTAATATCCATAGCCAACCTCTGCCTGCCTAAGTGCACCACTGTAGTTACCTTCTGTAGAAGCTTCTGTTAGCACAGCCATCGTCCCCAAGGGTTTTAACCACATTCCTAAGACTTCCACAATATGGCTGGTTTTACTTGTTCATAACTCCACATATTAAAATCTTACAGGCATAGCATTAAGTGGAGTTATTAGAGCTTAACTACTAACAATGCCTCTAATCCTCTTCACTTATTTGTCTTTGCTCCTTAGATTGCCTCCAGTCTGTCCAGTTTCTGGAATCTGTAAAGTGCAAATGCACCTGCCTAGGCTGTATTATGAGACATTACAACTACACAAGTCCTGCTACGTGATACCATGTATTTCAATACAGCTCTGCTGAAAAAGATCACACTGTGAGTTTCTATCAAGTTACAGGTGTTTTTCTCTATCTTATTTTTAGTCTAGGCTTAAGAAAAAACTAACATTTCCTCCAAAATTGACTCATATCAAGAAATACTACAAATATTATAAAGCAAGTTTTTGCTCCCCTGGCAGTAGATATCTGTTAATAAGTAATTTTTCACTTCTCCATTGAAATTTACTACATAGTTTTAAAACCTCCACACAATTTTTCTACCCAAACAGAAAGAAAGGAAGAAAAGCTCTTTTTAAAAAAAAAAAATCTTAATTACAATGTAAGGGAGTAGTAACATAACGAGTCAGAAGCCCTTTCAGTAACACCAGCTGGGGAACTGCACCATTCAGACCAGTAACATATTGTAGAGCTACAGCATCCTGGTTATAAGACTGGCAGCGAGGACCTACAGCCACTAAATGATGAAGAACACACTTTAGTAATCTGTTCCAGGGAACAATTACCCTCAATTACTGACAGAACAAATCTGATTTGCAACTACTTCATCTTGCCTTCCCTTCAACTACTACATTACAGAGCTATTTGGTGGAAAATGCTCTCTTCTGCACAGGATTAGGATCAAAGAGGTGCAAAGCAGATGTAATATCACAATTAATTGTGTCAACATTTAAAAGAAAAAAGTTTATTTATTCAGGTTTTACAACATTTAGAGCAGGACTGTGGCAGTGATTACTACTGCCAGTAAAGTCTCACCAGCTTCTCACCTTCACCTTCAATTCTAACTCATATTTTTACAAGGGAGAAAACAGATAACCTGGTGATTTTATTTACAAATGTTTTGACTCAAGGCAGGCTTTGGCCACACTGTTCATAGGAGGTTTTATAGGTAGGGTAAATAAATTATTAAAGATATTTTAATACATGGTTAATAAATTATCATAGACTGTTGGAGGTCATTGTTTTGCTTATAATTGCTAGCTCCAGATAGTTTTGTGAGCAAGAAAGCTCATCCTTCTCTCTTCTGCACAAGGCTCTTTTAGGCAGTCTCCAGCTGAGCCTCAGGGGCTCATCCTGCATTTTGTCCTGTTCAGGTTAACACTCTTCCATCAGCTGATATTCTGCCAATAGTTGCCTACAAAATGCTTCCACTCAAATTATCTAAGGAGCAAATACTAATTGTGCCCAATAACATGTTAATAGCACAAAACCACAGCTTGGTATTTGCTATGAAAAATATGTGGTCCAACAGGTCCAACAGCAGCAGAGTCAAGTCCTGCCACAAGACAGGACACCCGAAGGAAGCAAGAAGTCCCTCTGGCATTGCCTCCGCCACAGGCAAACAGAAAGAGTTCAGTTGTGGACCAAAGTCCTTTTCTTTATTTACTGTGAAATGACAGCTGCCATCCCACCTTAAAAATCTCACAACTCCTTCCGTCCAATGTTGGTATTTGATAACTAAAGGAAAATTTGTTCTGCTTTAGTGTGCATGTGTGAGAAAATACATGGAAGTTCCCTGCTGAGCTGAGAAAAGTTACCTTTGAAGATAAGTTTCATCAAGCTGAAATGAAGCTCCAGACAAACAGCATTTTAACGGTGGCTACCCTGTATTCAGGAAGCTGTCATATACTCCTGCCTTGCTTTTATGCTCCATGGGTATCCAAATACAGCCAATACTGCAGACAGGCATTCAGGCTGGGTGCTTGGAACCACAGGGTCTCCTAATAGCTGCAGAACTGCTTGCTACTGACAGACAGCAAATACTACAGTAAATCACAGGCTTTTTGTTTGGTTGGGTTTTTGTCCTGTATCTCATTTCTGACAGTGGTGAGAAATTCGTGACTTCAGAGAAGATGCATGAAACCCAACAGCAACAAACAGCAAAACAACAGCAATTACAACAAATTCACAACTACTGAACAGACACAAAGCAGCTTCAGTCTTGAATTTTACCACGGGCAAAAGGTTCAGCAAATGCTTCCATTTGGCAAGCGGATAGGACAACGTACTTTGCCTAATTCTTTAATCTCTATGAAAGCAATCATGAGAATAGTTTTACTACTTCTGAGAACTTGGATCAAAGTCCTAGCTTTTTCAGCTGTAAAGCATACAATCAGTGTCTTGATTAAGAGCCTAACTTGATCTTCAGGCTGAAAAGAGTCACTCAAAGCTTTGATTTCTTAGGCATTATCTGTAAGGAAATTAAAGGCCTAATAAGTCCTAACATGTACGCGTGAAGTGGAAATGTGACAATAATAATCCAACAGGCACATGTTACTGGTCTTTATTAGTGCTAAGAAAAATTACTGCATTCTCTAAAGTGAACCCAGACCACAGGAGTTTATTGCTTTACAGGCAATTCTTTTAAATATTAACCCTCATTGTTTTGACTCTAAAACACTGATATCTAAACACTCCTTTACAACTAAGAGACAATTCTGTATGGTATGTTGTTTTATTCGGGTAAGTGTGACCATGACTCCAGCCACAGATGGACCACAGGTAAGAGCAGGCATAGGCTGGCACAGCCCCGGACATGCTCCCTCCTTACCTCTGCACTGTCCCCCACCTCGCTCCAGCAGCAGCTGTGGAGCCACACAGTAAGCTAATGTGGGCCTGACACAGCTCATCAACAGTCCAGCAAAAGACAGGATTTACTCAGACTCTGCTCAATGCCCTAAGCCAGTCTGCTCAAGGGATTTGCCTATGCAACCTCAGGAGCTTGCAGGTGGAGGCAGGAGGAAGGCAGTAATGCTTCCAGCAGCTTATGTCTGTGTAGGACAACAAAGAAACTCAGGCCTCAGTCTCCCTGCTTATAGAGCTATTTCAGAACACAAGATTTATCACAGCAATGCAGCACCAAGCACTGGTGGTGCAGAGGACGCCTGCTGCACTTCAGGAGCCTGGTAGGCCAGCCTTCTTTCCATTTCTTCCACAGCGGGACTTGAACACATTCACTTATTGCATGGTCAGCAACATCAGCTGACTATTAGAACATCCTCACATGTGGGGTTACATCTCACAACACCTCCTACAGATTCTAGCACTAGGCAAGAGATATACCTGGCTCTCGTCAGCAAGAACCTGTGCCAGGTGAGTCTTATCTAGTTATAAATATTTATCTGGTGTTAGGAGAAAAAATGAATGCCTGTCAGCAAACTCTTAGAAGTGCTTCCTATCAAAATAATTACAGTTCAACTCAAGAGCTGGCAGTAGGTAACAATAGCCAATTTTCCCTGCTTCCTGGAAATGTTATTCAAGATGAAGGATATTCTTCCCTGTACCGCAGAAGGAAAATAGAGATTGGAAAGTTTTTTCAGGCTTAAATAGCTTCCGTGTCTGTCCTATGAAATTCACTTCAGACCAAAACTGTAATAAAAGCAACAGTTGAAAAAGACATTGGTCCTTACCTGCACACTTGTAAGGGTCGTGTATTGGTAGGCTTTTACAATCATGTAATTGGCTTCAACATCAGCCAGTCCCAAGAAAATATACTTCCATCCCCTCCGTTTCAAAATTTGCCAGAGACTGTCACTGCCTGTTTAGAGGAAAACAGCAATCAATACACATTTCTTTTCAACAAATGTTGCACAGGAATCTTGCTCTTTAAAAGCATTAAATAATACTGAGTTGTTCTATTTTGGTTATTCCTGCTTACAAAAGACACAGTAACAACAAATTGCAGCTTGCGAGGCAAGAATGCAAGTGGCAAAAAGCACAGAACCAGAAACTAAAATTGTTTAAAGAGTAAATTAATAAGAATAGGAGGAATATTAAATAGCCTCTGGTAAAGAAGCTTGTTACAACAAAGCCTATTTTCCCTAATAAAACATCAAACACAAGATCACAATCTTAAACAGATATAAAAGGAAATCAAATTAAATGCACATTTAACCGGTGAAACTAATTTCCGCATGTTATTACAAAGCAGGAATTTCAGAAGGAACTTAAAAAAACAAGGCAAGTATTGAATTCTTTAGTTTCAAAATCAGAAAGGAAAATGTAGAAGAGAAAGAAAAAGATGAACCAGAATCTCCCATCCCATATTTCACATACCAGTTCTAAATGCCAGCATTGTTGTATAAACTAGAAGAAGCAAACAATAGTTGATAAAACTTTGAAACACTGGAGTATTCACTTGGTATTGGTTTGTTAGGTACTGGCTTGTAACAGCAGTCCCACAGATAAACAAGGAGAGCATCTGGCCCAGTACTATCGTTTTCAAAATATGCCTGTGAATATAAAACAAGAAGGTAAGCTTGGAATTAAACATTCACATTTAAATATATATATATATATATCTTTGCTAATTGTACAAGGGAAATGCCATTTTTCAGATTATTTTTCTACTCCCTACCAGCATTGTTCTCATCTACCAGTAAGCAGGGTTTTGTCTTCACTGTAACCTCATGACAGCCATGTAAGTGAGGCCAGTTCAAACAATCTGCAACATGGAGATATGACATGACTGCCTCCAGGCTCTTCTGATACCCAAGCCTTTGAAAGTAAGCTGAGATCTTAAGCTGACCATTACTAAGGAAATACAAAAGCATTACCCATAAAATCATAGAACAGTCCAGGACAGAAGGACTTTGAAATATCATCTGGTCCAACCTCTCATTGGAAAGGAAACCTACACGAGATTATCTAGCACCCTGTCTGGCACACCTTGAAAACCTCCAGCAATGGGGATTCCATCCCTAGGGAGGTTGTTCCAGTAATTGATTGTTCTAACTACTAAAAAAAACCCCTTATAATAAAGATAAATTAATACTTATTGTGGATTTTTTCTGCTATATTCCATCACATCCTACTGTATGAACACACTTTGGCCAAAGATCATGTCAGCATTTACAAGTCCTTTTAAGTCCAATCGAAAGACAAGGGGAAAAAAGGTTATGCTCTTCTAGTAGTAAATCTTTACCTACCATAAAGTGAATTATTCCAGATGCTCCAATACAAACAGGAGTACGCATAGATTGCTGTGTATCTTTTAGCCTGCTGTTTTTCCTGTCAGTGGAGCTACACAGATTTGTACCACCCCAGTCCCAGCCTGCATACTCAGAAGATACAGTGGTGTGCTGCCAGTGCAGGTCTGCAAAGTTCATATCTAACATGTAAGACTAATGATGAGAATTTAACTGCCCAATTGATTCATTTGCTCCCTCTCAGTAAGGGAAGAAACCATCCCATTAGGATTCTACACCTACCATCTCCCCCCAGTGAATTATGGCAGGGCATCCACATCCCAGGCACAGCATATGCCAGTAACACCGTCTGGGTGGAAAACTGTCTGGATGCCTGAGCCTAGAGAGTAGTGGTGAATGGAACTAAATCCAGTGGGAGGCTTGGTCACCACTGGTGTTCCCCAGGGCTCAGTGTTGGGGCCTGTTCTGTTTAACACCTTTATCAATGATCTGAACGAGGGGATCGAGTGCACCCTCAAAAGTCTGCAGACAATACAAAGCTAGGCAAGTCTGTAGGTCTTCTTGAGGTCAGGAAGGCTCTTCAGAGGGCCCTGGAGAAGCTAGACCAATGGGATAAGGCCAGTTGTACGAGGTTCAACAAGGCCAAGTGCTAGGTCCTGCATTTGGGCCAGAACAACCCCATGCAATGCTACAGGCTTGGGAATGTGTGGCTGTAAAACTGTCCAGAGGGACAGGATGTGGTGATGTTAATTGACAGCTGCCTGAACATAAGCCAACAGTGTGTCCAGGTGGCCAACAAGGCCAATGACATCCTGGCTTGTATCAGAAACAGTGTGACCAGCAGGACCAGGGAAGTGATTGTCCCCAGCACTCATGATGCCGCACCTTGAGTGCTGCGTTCAGTTTTGAGCCCTCACTACTAGAAGGACATTGTGGGGCTGGAACATGTCCAGATATGGGCAATGATGCCGGTGAAGGGTCTAGAGAACAAATCTTATGAGAAGCAGCTGAGGGAACTTGCATTGTCTAGGCTGGAGAAGAGCAGGCTGAGGGGAGACATAATCACTCTCCACAACTACCTGAAAGGAGGTTGTGGCAAGGTGGGGGTCACTCTCTTCTCCCAAGTAACAAGTGATAAGGCAAGAAGAAATGGCTTCAAGATGTTCCAGGGGGTAGGGTTATATCAGATATTAGGAAGAACTTTTTCACTGCAAGGGTTGCTAAACACTGGATGCCCAGGGAGGTGGTAAAGTCACCATCCCTGAAACTATTTAAAAGCTACGTATATGTAGGGCTGAGGGACACGGTTCAGTGATAGGCTTGGCAGTGGTGTGTTAACAATCGTACTCAGATCTTACAAAGGCCTTTTCCAACCAAAACAATTCTGTATTTCTACCATTCTATGGTTGTTTTCCCAAGGCGGGTGACTAACGTACTAAATACTAGCTCACCCATCTATGCTGTGCAATCCGGCTTTCAGGAAACGAGAAGGGTGTGTTCAGGATGCTGAAGCCAACTATAATCATACAATCAAACCCTCCTTTTTGAAGGAAGGTATCTTCACCTAGATTCTAACTGAGCTGCATGAATCTTATTTTCAATCTGGCTTGACACCAAAGCTCTTCTGAATTTAAAAATGCTGCTAGACACATTTTTCTCCCAAGTCCATTTTGATGAGACAGTAAATCCCTGCAAGTCCAGCCATGCTGTGCTTTCAAGAGATTTGAGACCTATGTTTTGCTACAGCTCACCTTGCCAATCCCAGCAACAGTACACATCCACATGATAAGTATTCACATATACATGACAGTCTAGTGAGGCCTTATCCAGCCTCCTGTGAAAAACTCCATCTGGTACATGGAAGAACAAACATTCTCATTTCCAGCATTCTGAATGTTGAAATAAGCAACAGAGACTATGTTTCAGCTATAAATTTATTCTGGCTAGTTATTCTGACTGATGCAGACATGACTTTTTATATTCATATAAAGAATTAATTTAATCAGGTGCCCCTAAAAAGAACATAACATTGGTTAGGTAAAATCTCAGGCATGAGGCTCTTCTCTCAAGTGGGCATGAAGGATGGTTCCAGCTCACCCTGGTGAACTCTGGCTCCTTTGCAGGAGGTAAAATGACAGAAGATCCATTGAAACTTCAAGGAAGAAATAATCTGGTGAACACCACATGACAAATCTGGTTTCAGGGATTTGAAAAATACATATGTACTTTTTATTATTCAAATAAAGAGTTTCTTGCTCCAAACCAGCAGAAAAATTTCTTCTTTACCTTCAGTGCAGAAGGCACAGCGCAAGCCTTTAGCAATCTATTGGACTAAATTCACCCTGTGTTTGGACCAGCTGGGTTTAGGGTGCATAGGTGGGGATCTAACCCAAGTAGAGGTGTGACTGGCCAAAACTGCTGCAATTTTATAGGAGTAAAGCTGTGAAGCCTGCCCAGTGCATTGAATGACTTGCACTCATCAACACAGGAGAGGCTAAAGATTCCCTGGATGACAGAAGCCCTGCTCTCCAGGATGCAAACTTCCCTTCACACATCTCCTGGTGACATCACAGAGAAGGGCTGAAGCAGAGGCAACACCTACCTGCAGGCATCTGGCTTGTTTAACATGGACTTCTGTGGGGTGAGGTTTTAAAAAGAATCTCCAGAAGAAAAAAAAGAAAAATCTCCAGGATATAGCATGCAAGGGGTAGTTCTGCTTGTCCAAAATTACAGCACCCTCTCTATGGCAGAGGCCTGGACTCTTTGGCAAATTAGATAATGGCCACATTCCAGCAACAGGGTGAAGGGGAGAAATTGCTGCCATTCAAATTTTGATCATCTTCAAACATCATTTATTAAAAGCAAAAAAATATCTGTCTGTCCTCTTGTAGTGGAATAATTCCACTAAGCTGATCCTCAGCTTTTCTAATAAATAAGTTTCTCCAGTTTAAAGTACCTAGGAAATTATCTCCTGATGTTTTTGCATATGACAGGAGACACAGGTCCAGAATCTACAGAACTGTTTGCTTACTGGTCACTACACCAGCAGTCATTGCTATTTATTTAATGTATCTCTCAGCAGTCCTACATCCTTTACTTCCACAGTATTGAAGGCATCTAACAAAGCAAAGAAGCTTCATCCTGTCTCATTCTTCTTTATTTTTCTCTATTTTAATTCTGAGATTTTTGTCCTCCCTGAACAGATTAAAAACATTAAGATCCAAACAGTCACATGAATGTATTGTTCACCGACAGTGAAAGGCCATCCTCAAAAAATGTCTTCTGTGAATCCTAAAACACTACATTTCTGGCAACTTTCTCAGCTGAGTGTAAAGAAATGGTCTCTTATTCTGACGTCAGGGGCAAGCCTCAGCAGGAGACAAGCAACGGTTTCCCCTCACACCATTTGCTGAGGTGTTAAAACGAATTTTTTCAAATCACCAAGGTGACATCATGTTCCTGGCAGGACTCATTGGGCCCAAGGCAGCAAAACAACGGTTTTAACAGAGTAAGATGACCCTTGTTAAATGTGTCCTATTATTTCAGTGCCCACTGAATTCCCATAGCAAATTAAAAAGTGTTCAACCCTCTGTAAAACTTGAGGGCAAACTTTAGATCCTGTTGGTTTGCTTTTGCAAAATAACTTCTTAGAAGAAAAATGCTTCAAAGACATGAGTTTCCATTAATTCCAGTATTGACATAAGTATCGATGACTGTGACTTTCTTATTAATAATTTATCATTTTTAAAAATATATTAATTATTAACTTTTCTGTGCCAGGACTTGATCCTCTCTGGTCTTTTTTAATGCATTGGTAAGGATTAAATTACTTTGGACTCTTCAATGATGCAAGGTAAGTGGTCTGAAATGGCCTTTTATAGTTTGGGGTGGCTTTTTTGTTCTCATTTTTTCTTAGTGCTTGGTAGTGGACTCTTCACTCTTCAGCCATCATATCTTAAATCTATGGCTATGAGCCAAACGACAAGTCATTTGGGGATTTTTTTAGAACATGAAAGCTTGCCACAAATTAGTCTAAAGTTGATGCTGAACAATGTGAAGCTCTTGACATCACAAGAAAGTTCAGTTGGCTTTCTTTGGCACTACGGGAAACACAGAAGAAAAATACCCCAATATATTAAAGTACAATCAGAGCCTACATCTGAGGAAGTTAAAGAAAAACTAATAGGTCTACAGTTAACAGTTTTATTGGCAATTACTTTAATAAATCCCGTAATTTTAATGTGATTTTTTCCATGAAAATAAAGACAGCTTTTAAAAAGGTAAATATATCTATGCCATCAGTTAAACAGTAACAGGCAAAGCCTGGAAACACTCTTCACACTGCACTTTACCTGGACTTCAGCTTTAACTACTGAACTATTCCTGAAGGGGGGGGGGGGGGCAGAGAGACCATTTTATTTTAATTATCTCACATTTTCATGCAAGTAATTAATGGAAAATGCAAGTTCAGATTGAAGCCATATTCCAACATGATTAGCAAATAGCTCAGGACTACAATTCAGTACTACAGAAAACTCTGCAAAAGCCAGTGAGAGCGGGTTACTTTCTTTCAAATACCATCAACAGATTTGCCTGGTGTAGCCCTCTGGCAACATTTTGCCAAAACTACTACCATAGGTGAGGTAGTTCAACAAGTTCCTGTCATGTCTTTTTGGGCATTACTGACAGACAGGAGGAATAAGAAGAGAAAAACTTACAACCAAAAGAGAAAGGCAGGCTTTGCCATCTGGAATAAGGCTCTACTTGGGCAGACTGTTGCCATACTCCAGCTTATGAATGTAAGGCAGCCAGGAGAGCCAGTATCTCCTGTTTGTCAGCCACAGATATCTGATGCAATATTAGAGATCAACTCTAGAGCACCAAAAAAGCCTTTTACACCGGGATATATATACCTTTTCCCCCATCAGATGGAATCTGAACCTCAAAGTGAATGATAGCTCTTGCAAGCTTCAAGTCTGAAGTAGTTCTGCTCCCATGAAAGGCACCACTTCAAAAGTACCAGCTTCGTGACACGTGCGATGCCTGCACAACTTGGCAGACTTTTTTCTTCAAGTTTTCATCAGTGCTCACATTTTAACTGATACACTTGAGTGCCTCTCTGATCTAAGCTAAATCAAGGAAGGAGGGAAAGCGGATATTGGTCTATGTGGCCTGAACATCTCATCTCGGAAATGTGCTCTGCGCCCTACCCCCCCCAACTTGTTCTTCAAAAAAACGTTGATAAAAGAGTACAGAACAGATAAAAGTACAGAAATAATACGAAAACAGAAAAAAGATTAAGCCAGAATTACTAAAAAAAACCCCAAGTGCCTGTGTGCATATGTGAGATTACACTCCTGGTTTAACAAAATCAAATAAATTATTAACTAAGTGTAATACTAGCGAAGAGCCTCCTCACACTCTCACCCAACCGCGTTCTCAAGCTGCTGATCAGCTGTGCTTCCACTGCAGCCCCTGTACCGTTCAGCCCTTCATCAGCAGAAGCCATATTTCCACCCTCCTGCGGCTGCCAGGTCTCTCCTCTGCCTGGCCGACAGCCCCAAAGGCTCGCCCAGTGGACCAAAAGCTTTGCTCATCCCCGTGTTCCGCTCCCAGCGCCAGTGCCAACCCCAGTCCCCGGCGGGTCCCCGGCGGCACTAACTGCGGGCCAAGCCCGGCGGCCCAGATACTCCACCGCATCCTGACCGTGCTACCCGCCAGCGCGTCGAGGGCGGACCGCTTGTTTCACCCTTCCCTCCCCGCCGCGGCCCGGAGCAGGGTTTCCGGCGCTGCGCGGCTCCACGTGGAGGCCGCGGCTGCGAGGGGGACTCACCAGGTGCAGAGCTTGGCCGCCAGCCGCGCCGGTAGCCGGCGGCGGGGAACGGCGGCGGCCTCGGGCGCCGCCTCGGCCCCGGGCGCAGCGGCAGCAGCATCGGGGGAGAGAGCAACGGCGGCAGCAGCACCAGCAGCGGGAGAGGGAGAGGGAGCAGCGGCGGCGGCAGCAGCAGCAGCAGCAGCAGCAGGAGAGGGAGCAGCGGCGGCGGCAGTAGCGGGAGCAGGGGCCGCCTCCATGCCGCGCGCTGCCTGGCCCTGAGCCGCAGAGAGCCAGCGAGGGCGGGAAGGCACTGCGGGGCGGTGCTCGGCACACGGAGGCAGCGGCGGCCACGGCACAGGACAGCAACACCGAGCCCACCGGCAGCCGCCGCGCCGAGCTTTGTGCCCGCCGAGGGGCCGCCCCCGGGAGGGGCAGGGCTCGTCCTGGGCGGGAGAAAAACGGGGCCGTGGCGTGCTTTGCTGTGCTGCCAGCCGCGGGATGCTCCGCGTCTGCGAGCCTCGGCGCCGCTGGGTTCCTCCGAGCCGGCGGGTGCAGCTTGAGAGCAGAGGAGCAGCGAAGCACCAACATCAACTTCACGTTCCTGCTCTGCAGCTCAGGAAACCTGTAGGTGCTGCCGGCAGCAGCCCCGGCCTGATGCTCTGGTGCAGGTCCTTACAAAGCCACCTTGGCCGCAGCTCGGCTGCAGGCTTTGACCCCAGGACATGCGAAGGCCTAGCTGCAGCTGGCCTCACACGCAGGCAGTTCATCCTCATCTTTCTTCTAGTTACATCAGTCATAATTACTCTAAACAGTTATATTTTTACTTCTCCCAGTTTTGTGCACAGCTCCTGGAGCTGTTTCTAGGGTTTCACCTCCCACCTTTTTACTGATGCCCATGCCCAAGGATTTGCCTTATCCTGTTGGTCTTTACCTGTATCTCAGCTGAATTCACCTGGGGAACTTGGTGACGTTTTGCATATCCTGATGGGGTTTTTTAAATGACCCTGACTTTTAATGATGCTAAGAGGAGCCTCCAGGAAGAGCAATCTTAGCCCTCCGGTGCAAATGTTTATCACTGCCCTGGTCCTGTGGGCATCAATTCTGCCACATGACTCTGGTTTTGCCTTACCCTCACCTGTTTCCCACCGGGCACCATGGTTTAATCTTTCTCTCCTTGACACCACAATGGTTTTTTTTTCAGACACGTTTTTCTCTCATACGAACTGCATTTATCTCTCTTTGCAATTACTCAAATTCATCCTCGTAGGATTTGATTTAGGTATGTAAAAGTGTCATTACTCCAGCCATTTTCAGGTTATCTTTATAACTTCATGTGCCTGCCAGTCCCATTTTAGGAGAAAGGTGAATTTTAGTTTCCCACTTACCAAGGGCCAGGCCGCAACCAATACTAGGGTATTGGCTATGTGGGAGAGAACTGGTCCCCAGACTCCCTCTTTGACTCTGTGATTTTGTATTAAAGCTGTAGGTCAACATGAGAGAAAAGCAGTGTAATTATATGTCTTAAAAGAGTGTTCATAAATATATATAATATTTATTATAATCTCTATTTTTATAATATGATAAATAATAATATATTTATCATGCACATACCCATTTCTATCTTACATTGACATTTTATGGATTTTTCCTTGTATAAAAGAATAGTTTATGGATTTTTTAAATTTTGAATCCCTAATCCAATAAAAATCCTCTTGTGACTCTCTTAAGAAATCAATCTATCACGGTTAGTTTCAGTATTGCAGTAGCTATAAGTCAGGTCACGTTGGTCATGATTCTCCATAACCTAAAATAACAATAAATTTAAAAGAAGTGGACCTATATAACCCTGCATATTTTACATCATATCTGAGCCCCACACCTGTGGTACTAGTATCTTTGCCTTTAATTTTATTCATCCTATATCTGCAAGCTGCTGCTGAATAACTAAAGATGGAGAATCACACTTTTTATGCTTTTTATCTACCTTTTATCTCAACTCTTAGAGTTTCTTCCTATGGGTAGATAGAAGCAGCCTCACATCAAAAGCCACTGCCAGACAGGGGCTTTACACCAGAGCTCAGCTGCAGAAGGATTGCAGTCCCAGAGGACTGTATACTGTGAAAATGTGAAACAACGCAACAAGAGTTTAAACAGGCAGAGGCTTGTTTTTATTTTAATTTAACAAGTAACTTTTTTAAGTTGAAAATCCAACAGCAACCACAATTTTTTAAAGTGCCCTTTGTTAGACTTTGGGGACTAAGTTCATTTCAGAGTATGATAAACTTTGCTATCTCATAAAATGTTTATGACTTATGGAATACATGGCCATGAATGCAGAGATACTGGAGACATCTAAACGTGACTTTGTGCTCAGCTACTCCTGCTCCAGACTCCTGCTTTTACTACGATTCAGGGTTCACCTCAAGTGTGACCATGGCTACGTGTTGCTGGATTTTTGTCAGCCCCTGAGTTTGCCTCAGTGCCACAGTGAAGCAATACAGCTGCCCAGAGTGTGTGCTGGCCTAGCTGCCTGGCTCTCACATGCCCTTCACTCAGCCCACAGCTGGAACTCGGTATTATCACTCACTCCTGCTATCTCAGCAGTGGAAATGTGAGGGTGTGCACCTAAAGCCATGCATCCTCCTTCAGATACGGAAACTCTGTTCCTGGTGCTCTACAAGAGTTACAAGTTCCACTGTGACATGATTTACTGTCTTTTCCAGGGCAAGTGAAATCCCTGGGAATGGCTATAGTTTACCTGCATGCAGGATGTATTTGAATGCTTAATGGACCTTTAGACTCGCAGGTATGCACCTGTTTTTTGACTTAGAAAAACTGTTAATGGACTATTAACAACGCATTTGTAGCATTCTTTAAAAAAGCAATCTTTCTGTTCAAAGCTTGTGTCTAAAATATGAAACTATTTGAAGTGTGATTGAAAAGAACTAAGAATCTAACTATTCCTTGTAGTTTGTTATCTTCTAGAATGACAGGAGGATTTCCCAAAAGTAACTGCAGAGAGATTTTTTTGCTGCTTTTCAGAAAACGTTACTTATGAGCTGAGAGAAACTAAAAGAATTAGCACAGCCATAATAAAGGAGACACAGTCGTAACTTTCATATCCTTATCTGCTTTAAAATCATTTGTTAAAGTTTTATTTCAGTGTGTCCTATCAGACTGTTCCTCCTGCTAAGAAAACCAAAAGTTTAAGTAGATAAGTAAAAGCAGATAACAAGTAAAAACACAGAACATAATATTTAATAACAAAACATAATATTTAAGTTGACAGCATATGCTTTAATTTTTAGTGAACTTCAAGTGCAACACCATTGTACACCTGGATACTTCACTGTATATTGCTACAACAAAATTATATTTTCTTCATTTACCTTATTGACAAAAGACAAGACAAAAAATATCACACAAGTTGAAAATCTGAAACTGCAGGAGAGATTCCTTGTGAAATCATGAGCAAACATAATTGTAGGGTTTTTTAGCCGGAAGTATTTTTGCCACTAGAGGTCCTTCATGGTCAGATCATTATTTTCTCCAGAGTGTTTGAAGGTTGGTTGTATTTCTTTATCCATGTGGTGTATTTTAATTGCTGTCTCTAAAGTAATGTATTTTGCTGAATGTAATGCATTCTTAGAATACCTGAGTCGAACTAATAAATGAAATTTGGATAAAAACTGGAACAATAAAACAATATGTAAGGTAGTTTTTCTCTGCCACTTCGTTTTCTTTTTTTTTTCCCTACTGAAACTGGTTTAAAATGTTTGAAACCTATTGGGAAGAACTGTGCAGCCTTGGGAACTCAAATGATAGGACTAAGATTAAACTTATCGCTACCGAACACAATGTAATTTATTGGGAAACTAATAACAAAGATTTGTAGCGTAAACTCATAGTTTCAAAATGATTAGAAACTAAGGCAAGGAAATACTTGCTGTTTCCAGGATGGCCATGAGCTGAAAAGGCCCCATAGCTGCACAAAGGGCAAATGTAATCCTAGGATGCATCAGCTGGAATTGAGACAAAGATGTGTTAGACTATACAACATCCTGGGGAGACTTCTTCTGAAATATAGTGTATGTGCTGGTTACTCGTGCAGAGAGATGTGAGAGGATCTACAGGAGACCACAGGAGCTGGTTTGTTAGTCTCACAAAGAACACTGAGACCACTGTCAAAAATGCATGGAGAGTAAATCCTAGAAAAAAGAACATTGTTTAAATAAAAGGCAATGTTTGCACAACAATGAGCATGTATATATATATTTATGAAATATCATGAGGTTTAGGCTGAAAAAGAGAAGACAGTTCTTTACTAATATTTGCAATACAGCTGTGTCTATTCAGAAACCAGGGCCTGGAACAGATTTTCCATAGGAGTAGCAGAAACAAGAAAATAGCTACCTTGCAGCAGGACATTATCCCTGATAGTCAAAAGATTCCTTCCTGTCCTGTATCTATGGAAAAAAGTATTTGCAGATGAAGGAAGTCGAAATTTTAAAAATAAGATAGTCTAATATTCTTTAAAATTAGCCATAAAATAAAAACTCTGAAAAACATCACTGTAAGCTACTCAATGCAAAATCATGCCTTATGGCTGCACTGACATGTGCTGCGGTGCAGGGCTGCGTCTGCTGTCTCTACCAAAAAGGAAATACAAAGCAGAATGCATTTCCACATCACAGTGTCAAAAAAGGTATTAACTAAGCAAAAGCAACTGAATGAGAAAGGAGGTGAACTTCAATATGTGGAGAGTTTTATTTATGAGAAAAACCCAAGAACGGGATTTAGGTACTTGATTGTCATTGAAAACTACCAGAGCTAACAAAAATGGTAGGGCAGAGGGTGGTATTTTAGGGGCAAGCAATATGAGGTCACATGAGTCTTTATGCATCAGCAATTCTGGCTTGGTACACAATCCTTGTTTCCCATTCACCTGAGATGTGACCGAAATTGTACTCAGGTGAAAAAACATTGTGTTTTTATGGCAAAAATAGTGCCCCTGAGGCCTGAGTAAATTAATGTGGGTGCTAATTTCAGCAATAGCTAGTAAAACCTCCCAGGATGCTGACTTCACAAACAGTCCAAACAGAGCTCCCTCAAATCTTCAGTCTGCCAGTGCTGACACCAACAGAAATGATACTGAAAGAGCTAACAAGAAAACTAGAGATTACAGCTTCAAACCTTGAGCTCTGCCTCAGAAAGGCAGACATAATAAAGCCCACAGACCATCAAAATTTAAATCTATTTAACACATGTTGCTTGCGTGATTTATTTATTTATTTTCCAAAGTCTCTGTCCATGTTCTTCAACCCTATGAGAGATTTTTTCTCTTAAGAGAATCATATTCTGCTGGTGGTTTCACGGCGTAGCATTTAACAGCTCAGACTATACAGTCACAGCCTATGATAAGACCTCTTCAAAAGGTATCTAAACAGAATATACTTGGCAAATTGCTTAGTTTCCTCTGTACAGATTAAGGTGCAACCCTATCTGAAAGCTTCCCACCTTACTTAGGAATGATAGTCCAATGAATATTCCCAAAGTTTGGGAAGATTTTGCATTTTGTTTTCCAGGGAGAAGCTCTAGGTAATACAAATTTGGTGTGGATCATGTGGCTGCACTTGGCTGTGTTTCTGTCAGACTGGGAAAAGCACAGAGAATGGTTATTCTGGGCTGCAGAACAGGCCTGGGATCTGATAATCCAGTGTGTGTTGTGTCCACCATTCAGGTCATGCCTTCAGCATGGGATCGCTACCCTGCTCTAGCATGGGGTGTTGCTAGTCATGCCCTCCAGAAGACTGGCTGGGAGTCAGTCCTTTTCTAGGATAAACTGCCATGCTGAGCCTCCCACCTCGGACTGCAAGATCTGCCCCTTCTCTCGTGTTCATGTAACCCTGCAGGGAGCCCATGCTGCTCATTGAGCCACCAGAAAACGTCTTGAGATTTGGGGAATTGGATTGTTTTTCTTAAATCAGATGAGTGTTTTATTGACTTGGGTCTGTGAATCAGATTCCTGTTGATGGTAGGACTTCCAGTTCCAGTGCAAAGGCAGAGACATACTAGGTAAGGGGTTGGAGTGACAAGAGCAATTCTGATGTAGATCCATTTTGTCAGGATTGGGAAAGCATATTTTAGCTGTGCACTCATCCTATTTTTAATACAACCAGATCAGGATTTTTACTCTTTAAAAGAAAATCACTAACAAAGTTGTCTGTTTACTACATTGATCCCATTTCTTTATCAAAATACTCTGTGACACTGCACTCAGCCTTAGTATTTCCAGGAAAAGTACAATGAATGTATATTTAACTGCAAAACTTGACAGTCTGAGTTTTTTCTTAACTAAGACTGCATTGTCTCTGTAGTATTCATTTCAGATTACTTGCTTGTCTAAGATGGGATATTGTCATAATGATTGAGACTTGAGTTCACCATGACAAATCCACAATTGATTACCTTACATGAGTGTGAGTGCCAGACTTTGCATTGAGTATTTTATCTTTCAATCTTATTGCCTGTACACAAACTAGGGCTGAGAAGAGGCTACCTGGGACCTGCCAAAAACTGACTTAAGGGTAGAATACTGTTTTACAGGCAAAGGAGATCCCTATCTCTACTCCTAACCTAGCAGAAGAGTTGGCACAGTCTTTCAAAGGATATTGGTTTTTCACCTTACTGGCACTATCACTTTTCTTCACACCTTGATAAAAGACTTATAGGTAGGAATGTCTAAGGCAGCATTGTGCTCATCCACCACAAACAAAATGTGGTTTCCAGGCAGAAGAAATTGTTTCATTTGTTTAACTACTATAATTGGAAGACAGTTTATCCTGACACAAGATCATCCAACTGTATTTGCAGTGTTGCAGACTTGGGCTGTGTCAATGCAATATTACTAAGATACGGAGCTGAGACAGTGGTTTTCTGAAAGAGCTTGCACCAGCATCTTTTACCTCATCAGTGAAAGACTGGATGTGAGATAGTATATCATAAGATCATAGATCATGCAGCTGTACAGTCTGTGACACACAGATAAATGGTTTTATCTGAGAGAAGAAGTGAAGAAAAGCTTGTTCTTTCACTGCTGTCCATGTTTCCCATATTTTCGTTTTCAAGTATCAAATACAGCATCTCTATATTGCATGTATTTAAGGCATGACAGGTTCCCTTTAAAGAATCTGCATACCCTGAAATGCTCTGTGTAGTATTTGTGGGGATTATATCGTTCATAAAGACCCAGATAAATAATTAAATTTCCAGTAATGACACTGTGAGTCTCTACAGTCTCCAGAATTAACATTATCAGTAATACACATATTCAAATGCCTCCTGAATTTTATTTAATTTGCACATAAATGTCCTAATTGTTATATTGTATTATTGTATTGTATTGTATTGTATTGTATTGTATTGTGTTGGATGTAATTGCCCAACTATTTCATCCTAACGAATGTTCCTTTCCAAGTGTTTCTTAGGGTTTATCAAAAAATATTTCTAGATTTGCAAAATAATTTTGATTTGTGGAGGCCATCTAGCCAAAGGGTCGGCTCAAAGCAGGGTCAGCTAGAGCAGGATGTTCAGGGACATGTCCTGTTAAGCTTTAATATCTCCAAGGCTAGAGATTCCACAACTCTCCGTGTCCCTGTTCCACTGTTCCAGTGCACAGTTTAAAAAATATTCCTTATATCTGGTCAGAAATTCCCTTGTTGCAAACTGCAATTGTCAGCCTTTGTCCTTTTGCTGTGTGCCTCCAAGAAAAATCATACTCTGTTTTCTCTACATCCTCCCATCAGAAAGGTGAAGACTGCAAGATGACTCCCCTTAGCCTCTTCTTCTCCTGGCTTCCTCAGCTTCTTGGATGTCATATGCTGCAGATCCCTGACGATCTTAGTGCCCTCCTCTGGATACTCTCCTATATGTCATTTTCTTTCTTGTGCTGGAGAGCCCAGACTTGAACACAGTAATTCTTACTAAGGTGGTCCTTCAGGGTGAATTCAGTAGTTTTGACATTTAATGTCTCAGAAGCATGGTTTCTAGCTTTCCTATCTGAAGCCTTACATTGCCTTATTTACATTGTTTCTTCATTCTTTCCACTGTTCATATCTATGTTGAATGAAGTGTTACTTATTCTTAAGAAACACACTAGTAAAATCAAAACATGCCTTCTGACATTTTATACCACACTTGAAGGAAAAGCATTCTACAGAAGCATATTAGGTGTTACACAAGAAAAGGCAGAGATTGACTATCGATTTCAGTGTGGAACTAAGATCAAATTGTTTTTCCTTCATTTTAGTTTTTGTCAATATCAACAAATTGTGAGTAACACCAGATATTTGAACAGTGTGAAGTAAAACTACTCTACATACAAAAAGATATTGTAGAACACAGATACTAGAAGGTTATACAAATAATGCTGAGGTAAACAGCTTTCAATTCTTTTTCCTAGAATTCCTACAAATACAAAAGCTGGTTTATTACAATTTCCTGCTTGAAGAAATTTTAAATAACATGCTCATGTTTCATATCAATTCCTTCTTAAACAACTACCTTTTCTCCAGAACATTCTATTTCAGTATTTAAAGGTTTTTATTTTTTTTATAGATGTGTCCGTTCTTTTACCCATGATGGAGTTTAGGTCTTGGTATTTTTATTCTAAACAGTTCCTAAACATTTTCTTTACGTGAGGAGAGAGAGGAAAACATTTTGCAAAAGTAGAGGAAAAGCTAAAGAGGTCAGATGTCAATCAGACCTGTGGAACAGCATTCCACCCTGTTTTAATCTTGGCAAGACATTCCGTTAATGAGTAAATGATGTAAGCTGTACCTTTAACATAGCATTACTTTAGTTGAACTTTCACCATATGGGACAATATTGGAAGACATTTTGAACCTACAGCTTATTATACATTCAAAGAGAACTTGTTTTCTTTCCTCATAAATTAACACAAAATAAACAATATTCATTCCCTTTCTTTTTTTCTTTAATTTCTTAATCAATATGAGTGTCAGAAAGTGTTAGTCTTCCAGATACAGAGCTTAGTTGCCAGGTTAGGACAATTTTGACTACACTCTTAATTTCAAGTGCTGAAATGCCTTCCTAAACATTTTTGTAACATGTAACCAGAGAGCTTTAGCCATTCCTATTCCTTTTCCTAGTTCCTATTATTATTTAATTAGAGCTGAGTTTGATTACAGAATTCTCTTTATCTGTCAGTCTTAATATATATGCAACCTTAGTAAAATTAATGTTATGTTGAAAAATGAATTAGAGGAACTATTCTCGGAGTTTATAAAAATAAAATATGATTATGTTATTATATTTATTTAAATGGAATATGTTCCTATCTCAAAGCTTAGCTATCTCATGGTAAAGTGTTTTCTACATTTCAATTTTATCTCACTTGCAACAGTGTAAGGTAACAATAAGTCTATGAAATTTGCTGGTCTTATCCAAAGACTTGCAACTTATAACATTGACCACAATTTTACTTGAGTTGTTTTCCTGGCAACCTTTCCTTACCTGTCCTTCAGTCCTACAAACAAGTTAGGTCTTTCCACAGGAAACACACATGTAAAGAGTAGGTATCCAAGACTGAGTAACAAAGTACTATGATTGTTGCCTTGTCATTTTCTTTGGGCATGACAAACCTAACATCCTATGCAAGAAAAATACTTACAAATACATCTGTGAAAGAAGCAAATGAATGGCTAGGCTGATTTACAGGAATTATTTGCATGATTTTCTTACACAGTCACTGTATTATGAAAGCTGTGATTTTGAGGGTGTGTCCTGTTTATTTAGTTTACTTTTTTTTTTTTTGGTGTGATGTTTCTTTGGCACACAAAGCTTTCAGATATCCGCTGCAACAACCATTTGATCCACTGATATCCCTTAGTCGACCACGACCTCTCAGCCCTCTTTTACCACTAAAACCCTTACCACCATTATCCAGCCTACCCAACCAGTGATATCAGACATTAACTTCAGCAGTCACATTGTGACACCTCAGATTACAGTGATCACTTTCAAGACACTGTCTGACTCTATAAATAGTATATACAGATCAATGGTTATTCAATTCTCTCAGTTACCCCTCCTATTACCTACATTGCATTGATGGCTAGTTAAAACTTTCAAATGGCTCTGATTGTTTGTTGCAGTATGAAAAGATTGTTGTGCTTCCTGGAGCTGTAAACAGTACAATACCTTAGACAATCCATACTTAAGAGAAAGAAGTTTCTAAATTCATAATCAAATATATATTGACTTGTATGTTGACCCACAAAGAACTGTCAGACCTTTTCCCGTTGCTTTACAAGTAAGTCAGAACTTTACCAAAAGAAAGAACAAGGCATTCTGCTATTTGGAAATCACAAGCCTGATTTTTATTTGAGTTACACTAGAATAAATTCAGAATGACTGCCAAGACTAAATATCTACATCTGGACTCAAATTTTGATCTAGCCACACTTCAGGATCATCACAAAGGCTTGCATAGAAAAATGATCTAAATCAAAGTACCAAGTAGCTGAGCTTGCCAGCTGGTTTTGGCTAGCTTGACTACTGGATGTAGGCAAAAAAACCCCAACAAACAAAAAGATATAACAAAAAATGTATCTACATATGTCAGACATAAATATATCTACTTGAATGAAACATGAAAATGAGAATGTTTGATAAGACTAATGCGCCTTAATAAATGTTGATCAAGGTAAGATAGTTTTTACCTTCAGTTCTGGCTTGAGGAGAGATGGTGATTGATCTGAAATTCCAGGAGGAGAGTCCTGAACCCTTAGCATTTCCCAGAAAGGGGGCATGTGCTCAAAAAAAATAACCCTCATAAAAACAGCTGGGTAGTTGTCTTCCAAACTGTTTGGTAGTTTAATATGGACAACTGCTTGTACTGAGTAACATCCACGATGGTGTTTTTGTTAGGGCAGTGAATATGATGCCATTGCTTCAGGAGATTTCAGAGAAGACAGCAGGGGTAATGCGTCTTAACCACCAATTGAAGTTTATTTCTGGAAAAAGTGATTTTTTAAATGACTACTGGTATGCACAAATAGGGAAGAGACTCAGGAAACCTTGAGCCTTGCAATTATAGAATCATAGAATCACAGAATTGTAGAGGTTGGAAGGGACTTTTAGAGATCATCTAGTTCAGCCCCACTGCAGAAGCAGGTTCACCTAGACTAGCAAAAGCCAATTACTTTGCAACCATAATTAGCCAGTTAACCAAATTAGCCAGTTAACCAAAAAGAAGAAACGGGCTATGTGGCTTGTCCTACACTGTGCATGCTTCAAAGGAAGGTTCAACCAATGGACACCGAGAAAACAATTGCCAGAGGGTCCCGAAGGTCCTTGAAGATCACTAGAGACCCTTACAGAAGCCCCTGAGAGACTCAAGGCACATACTTAATAGAGATGCAAATATTACAATTAGTTCCAGGAGATACCATAAATATATATATATATCCCAGGAAAACCTGTATGTATGTTTGTAGCAACACAATACAAGCTTGACCTGCAGAAACTTGCAGTGTGCACGTTAGGTGGAGCAATCCCCTGTGCATCCAGCACTGCCAATAAAGGACGTATGCTTTCTAAAATTCCAAAATGAGTTTTAGAGAGTCTTTGTTCTGCTGACTTGCAGTATCAGTACAATGCAGATTGCTTTCTTCACCAATTTGTCATACAAGCTCGTGTATTAGTGGGCTGCTTTGGGGGTAATACTGCCTGTAGTGACTGAAATGGTAATACCGAAAGTACGAACCCCTCATTGCTTGGAGCTGAATGTGCCTGTATGTATATTTGTATGTATGCTTGTGTGTCCCACGGTCTACAATGCACGCTAATGGCTAGTTCTTACTGATGTTTCTCAGCAAATAGTCAAATGGTCCTCACTGGTATATCCAAAATTAGATACAGATGACCACAGTAATCAATGTCTTGGTCACAAAGGGGGAAATGATTAAAGAACTCTTTTAGGGAGAAATGCTGAAACCGAAGTGTGTTTTCTCTTTTCCTCTCCCAGCAAATTTGGGATCTTGTATTTTTATCAGATTGACTTTCAAGGAGCATCACTTTTCTCTGCTTTGGCTACAATAGCAGCCTTATTGATCTATGCTTCAAAGGGTGAAAGGAAAAAATTGTTAGCTGGGTATTTTAACTTCGTGATTTGAATTCTTTTTGCTCTGGCAATAAGATAACTTTGAGGTAGGAGTGAAATAAACACTGACCAAACTATAAAACTGCAAAAGCCCTTAACAGTTTCAAAGAAACCATCTTTCCTTCCAATCAAGAAACACAGTAAGCATGTCAACTTCAATGACAATTAAGAACATAAAATCCGAGAGCTGTGGTTCATTTGTACAGGGAGAAGACACCAAAGGCCAAAGCTCAATTACAGTTGAAACTGGACAGTGTTGTTTCAGAACAAGGGCTTTTGTGAAGTACGTTAGCAGCAAGAAGTTTAAAGCAAAACATTGGACCGATACTTGTTGTAGGTGGTCATCTGACTAATGGGGATGAAGAAAAAGCAGAGTCAATTCTCCAAGTCTGCCAATGTATAACAGGCATTTTAAAAATGCCCTTGATAATGTGCTGTAACTTTTGGTCAGCCCTGAATTGGTCAGGCAGTTAGACTAGATGACCATTGTAGGTCCCTTCCAACTGTAATAGTCGAGTCTATTCTCTTTGAAAATTCCTATAGCAATCACTGGAGCGGGGGGAGGAAGTCAAATGCTGTTCTGTTAAAAAACTCTCTGTGATATTCTGAGAAAGTAATGGTAAATAATAACTATGTCTTTGGTAATGTTTGACTTTTAAAGGGTAAAGAGCAATTTCCTCAGTGTATATCACACTTAATATGCCAGACCACAGCATATGTTTTGATGAAAGAAAAGTAGTTTCATCGGTTGCTTATCCAGGAAAATCTTAACATCCATTGTCATACTCTAAATGTTAAAATGTCAGTTCTGCCAAGTGAATAATGAACACACCTGGAGGGCCGACATGGAAACATTATAGATACACAGATGTTACACCTTTGTTTAGGGAGTAGGTATATTTTAAAGATGTTGGAAGTACTCTAGAGATCCTTTAATTTCTCAAGTTAGCTAAAATTACAAATTCTCTCACTGCATTTGCACACTATACATAAATTTTGTGAGTTGAAGTTTACAGCATTATGCTGTTGCATTCCATTCATAGTGACCTTTCCTTGGTGGATTAAATGACTATTGCACACGCAGTACAGATAAATACTCATCTGAATAGAGGCTCAGGTGCATCCACTTTGATCCCAGGTGTTTATCAGGTTGTTTTGGAAATGTCTGACTCAATCCTTTCTGGGGTGCTATGTGGCCATAGGACTTGCTTTCCAAGGCCCAGGAGAGTGTTCCAGGCAGTGGCACAGGGCACAGGGTATGTCTCCAGCCATCCAGAGGCCACTTCCACCATTGTGAGCACGTGGCGTTTGCCTTGGAGGGTTTGTGGGAGTGGGATACAGTCAGTCTGCCAGGCCTCCCCGTGTTGATATTTCAGCCATTGTCCTCCAGACCACGGAGGCTTCAGCCGCTTGGCTTGTTTGATGGCAGCATGTGTCTCACATTCATGGATAACCTGTGTCATGGTGTCCAAGACCAAGTCCATCTCCTGATGATGAGCTCATCTAAATGTTTCATCCTTGACAGCTGCTGCACTGCTGTCAAGGTATCTGTATAAGCCTACAAAACCTCCATCAGTTTCTTCATTGTTTCTTTATTGGTCTGAAGCAGGGTTGCCTGGACGCTAACTGGCAAACCACACCTTAAAACAGGTTCAACAAGAACTTGTAGAGCTTTCTCATGAATCCATGCAATGAAAGCCTCACTGAAATTAACTTTCAGACACCAAACCAGTGGTTAGTTGACAGTCTATTAATTTCTTTACCCACTGTCATGTCTTCTTCGTTATACTGGAAGTCACAGACCATAAATTTATATTCTTTGGCTTTATGGTTGAAGTCAGCCACTGCCTTCCTGAAAAAAGAGATGTTACAAAGGTAACTATCTTGATCCTCAAAGGGTACATTGCTGGAACATGATAAAACCATCTCTGCTAGGGTTTCATATTGATTAACCCAGTCATTATAGTTTAACTTTCAGTACCATCACTAATAACTTGACCAGATATTCTGAATCAAGTACAAAGCCTTCTTTCTTTACAGTATCAGCAAGACTTGTGGTTAGCAAGCTTCCCACATTCTTTCTTTCCAAACCCTGAAGGTTCCCTTTCCAGTTATTGTGTGCTGAGGCTCTTGCTTTCAGATTTGGTTTATTCCCTTTGCAATAATTTCTGAAATACTCTTCAAGGTTTGCTGGTTTGGGTATTTGTTCATATCCCACTAGAATCTTGTTATATAGGTGACCAAGTCAACTCCATTAGCCAGAAGACTCTCCTGAACATCATTGTCTTCTGGAACACCAGCCATATACTGGGCCATTTTGTTGCCAACACCTTCCACAAATGCACCCAGTTTAGGCAGCTTATCTGGCAAACCAGCCAAAACATCCAATGCAACAGCCTTTAAGACCAGCATATTGAACTTTGAATTATTAGAAAGATTGTCATTTTTTGTAGTTGCTCCATATAGTTTCTCCCATGTCTGTTGACAGTTTTTACCCACAGGAGCAGAAATCAGCCCAAATTTGGTCATTTTTGTTTCTTTATCTTGACACTTTCTGCTCCTGAAGCCACAGGCAAGATGCTGTCATTGGTCCATCTCCTGCATGCCTGCCAATAGGCCTCAACATTGAGTGGCAAAAAGGACTATCGTGGTTTAATCCTAAACAGCAACAGAGTCACACAGCTACTCCTTCACTCCTCCCCACCTCGACAGGGAGAGAGAATCAGAAGAAAAAGGTAAAACCTCATGGGTTATGATAAGGACCATTCAATAGAACACCACAGGAGAGAACAAAGAGCTGTAACAACAGTGAAGGAATACACAAAGTGAGTGGTACCTGGTGTAACTGCTCAATGGAACAGGCACAGTTCCCATGCTCCAACCAGCTCCTGATGAAAATCAACCCTATCTCAGCTAAGCCCAGGACATTATTCTAGAAAGTTATATATGGCTTACTTCCAATTCTGCCTCTTTTAACCCTTTATCTGCCTACCTATGTGCATCTCTCCAGACTTGCCCTGTACTTTACATATGTCTGAAAATGGAACTCTGAGATCTTCCTAGTCAGTTCTAACTTATGTGATTTCTCACAGTGTTCCTCATCTCCTTCTAAACTTGGCAGGGGAACATGTTTTGCAGAGAACACAATACTGCTGCTGTTGTCTACTGTAGCCACTCTGGGATTTGGCTTGCTTTCCTTCCACCTTAGTTCTTCCTCAGGCTTTGCAAGACCAATGGCCAGGAAGATCAGAAACCAGAGTCAGGGCATTCAGCAATGTCTTGAGGCTACTGCTGTGAACTTAAGGAAAATGTGCAACAGCAAATAGAAGCACTATAGAGAAACATACTCTGCACCATCTGCCCCCCTTACAGTGTTAAATGGTTATGATTGTCAGTCACCTGTATCTCTCTGCCCCCATAGAGATGTAGTGCAAATGCATTACAGAGACAGACTGTTCTCTAGTAGCACAGCACCCAACAACACCTCTACCAAGGCCTTCCCCTTTACTGGCAATGCATTACAACCAAACCTGCTTTCTGCACTGGCCCAGTGGTAATACAGGTGGCCCACTGCCTAGAACTGGTTGCCAGATTCTCGCACACTTCTCTTTTTCCTTCCCCATATTTGAGGGAGGGGTGCTTTTTGATGACCTCTGATTACCGTAAGCAGTTGATAGGTTTGGCTAGTTGGCACAGAGGACCTGAGTGCCTGCTGCCTGCCACATAATGAGATGCTCGTCTGCCTTCTATTACTGGTGCATCAAATCCTAGGAAGGAATGGTCCTGTCTCTGCTCTCACCGAGCAGCACATCAACTGAGAAAGCTTGAAGACCTCTGTTGGGCTCAGGCTCTGGAGGATTTGGAAAGGGTGTGGTGAGAATGGTGTACTTCGTGCTGTCACTCATCTGCAAATGCTGAAGCTTCCTGCTATATTGTGAGAGAAAATCATTGGCTGGAGGACTGACAAATCTAGCAGCCCAACAGAGGCGAGGCTGCCACAACTCTGACTTGCCAGATGCAGTCAGTACTGAGGCAGGCTATTGCATGTATTCCCATTAGTCCCACAAATGCTGTACACTGCATATGTGTATATATGTATACATACACATATACACTCACATATATACGTAGCTGACCACACACAGATGGCACAAACAGCATAATCCTGCCTCCTCTTTGGCAGGTAAAGGTTTGTTAATGTGAAATGTATACATATATACAACAGGGGTCCCTATAGTAATTGGCCATAGGCAGTCTGTCTTGTAACTGACTCTGGACCTTTGTCCTTTCAGATTACTTTGTATGACCTTATATTGACCAACATCCACTATATACACTGTGGATCTCCTCAATAACCATCCCTAGATCCCCTTGGCTCCCCTTGGCTCCTGCTCAGACACATACACAGATGGGTCTCAGTTGACACCTGACCTCAGTCTCTCCAGTAATTGTATTGGATCTCTTGGTCTCTCTAGGAATCAACAGTCAGACCCCTCTGGTCTCCCTAGTATCCAGCCTAGACCTATGGCAGCTCCAACACATGGCTCCCAAGTCTCTTGCCCTTTTCACTGAACAATCTAATTTGTTATTTGCAGATGTGCATACACTCGTGTACAGCCTTGCACAGTACATATTCTTCTCCAAAATCTCAATCTGAAATTATTTCACCTGAACTTGCTCAAATCTTGCTCAAAATTTCTCAGGTGAACTTTAACAAAGACCACTAGAATAGGAGTTACCTTTCGCCTACAGCATCAGGTAAGATCTCTGTGTACATTGTGATGTCTCTGAAGGTGGATTGAATGTCCTGCACCACATTTGCCCATGCCAACATACCTACAATCTCAAAAAAGATAAGGGTGTCAATGGACCTCACACCAGAACAGGTCTCTTATACTGTCATATCTGCAAATCAAAACACAAGAGCTTCTCACACTTGCAGCCTTTAATATTTGTTCTGTATTATTTCTTCTAAGGGCTGAATGTTATAGGAATCAGTCCAGAGCAGATCTTAGCTCAAAGATCCATGTTCTGTACCAAATTACACCTTTGTATATAGTCTAGCTCCTAAATAGAGCATAAACTTATGAATGATGAACACTTCTCATTTCTAGTCTATCCAGTTGTCATACAAAAGTAGTCTCATGTTGGGAAATTTCACTGATTTTTAATTTATTGGCAACCATATATGTTTAAAGCACTGATTCGGAGGTATCAAGAAACAAGATAAAAATTAAATGCCAAGGGAAGACATCTCAACTTAAATTCAGACACCTCTCCTTCCTCCATTCTAGTCTCTCCTTCCTTTGTTTTTGCCTTCTCCCTTCAGAGGCACCAGAATCACAGAATGGTAGGGGTTGGAACGGACCTCTAGAAATCATCCAGTCCAATCACCTGCTAAAGCAAGCTCACCTCAGTCAGGTCACACATGCATCCCAGGATGCCATTGGCCTTCTTGGCCACGAGGGCACATTGCTGGCTCATATGGAGCTTATTATCAATCGGGACTCCCAGGTCTCTCTCTGCAGAGCTGCCCTCCAGCAGGTCAGTCCCCAGCCTGTGCTGGTCCATGGGGTTGTTCCTTCCCAGATGCAGGACTCTGCACTTGTCCTTGTTGAACCTCATGAGGTTCCTCTCTGCCCAACTCTCAAGCTGGTCGAGATCCCGCTGAATGGCAGCACAGCCTTCTGGGGAATCAGCCAGTCCTCCCAGTTTGGTGTCATCAGCCAACTTGCTGAGAGTTCAAGTCATTGATGAAGATGTTGAGTAACAGTGGCCCCAGTCCAGGCAGCACAGGAAATTGGCAGCAGTACATAGTTGTTTCCTTTCTTAGCACTCCATGTTTCTGATGCTTTACAACCGCTCCAGTGTGGACTGGTCCCCAGATCGCAGTCTCCTTCAGTATAGTATCTGCTCCTGCAGGAATTCCTTCACGGGCTGCAGTTCCCTCAGGATGTATCTGCTCCTGTGTCATCTTCTGTGTGTCATCACATGTATGTATCTTCACACATTTCCCAGCAGCTCCTCTCCTTTATGAAACATGTTCACAGAGGCTTTGTATGCTTCTCTAATTGATTCAAGTTTTGGCACATGGTGTGTTGGAGTTTTCTGTTGCCAAGCCAGCCAGAGCTGTGACCTTATGCTACACATACACCCTTTTAGACCTCCTTCTTCCAAAATAGTCCAGTTAACACCAAATGTACCGTTTTCTTCCAGTCTTAGGCAGCTCAGGATCTTTCTAGTAGGCGTCTTATTTACGGAGCAGCATTTTCAGTCTCACTTTAGATCTCCCCAGCCTCTCACTGCCCTCCAGTGGACAGTACTGCCTGGCAGCTTTGTCTAGAATATAAAGCAGCCTTAAAGAGCTTCCATTCCTTCAACACACAGAATCACAGAATCTTAAGGGCTGGAAGGGACCTTGAAAGATCATCTAGTCCAACGCCCCTGCCAGAGAAGGATCATCTAGAGTAGGTCACATAGGAACTCATTCAGGTAGGTTTTGAATGTTCAGCAGGTAAAAAGAGAACAACACATATATGAGTAGCAGCATTCCGGGATTTGAACACTGAAAATCCTTAAACATCTTTGACCAATTCATGCAAATCCAGAGAGTTTTGCTTTTGAACCCAGAAACATTCTGGAGTGTAAAAACAGAAGAGCTGAGAGCAAAGATGTTCAAACAGTCTTTGAGCGCTCTCAGACAGATGTTAGAACGAGGGCTTGACCTGTTGATAACAGTTTTCATTTTCGTTCCTGGGGTCAGAACTTCTGCTAGTTCTGTTTGACTTTGAAGTATATTTTAGCTGAGATCAGGAGCAGGACTTCACTGATGGAAAGGTTGTCCATATTTCTTTCAAAACCAGAACAGTCTAGTTTAGAAGGATGGTAATACCCCTGACAGTAACACAGAATGATTCAGAAGGAGCAGAGGAAGTAAAATCTTCTTTTCAGGGAATTCAGAGAGCTAGTTCTTTAACAGAGTGCAAACAAACTCTCATAAAAACCACCCCTTCTTTCCTCTGCAGATCTCTCTGCTCTCTTTCTCTTTTTCCATCCCCTCACTGCACATTGTACCCAGTCCCTTTGGTGAGGTAATGGGCAGCACAGGAGACTGGAGCCAGTGTGTGGTGGTTCTTCCATCAGCAGCAGTCCCTTTAGAGTCATGCTCCATGGCTGTGCTCCCTGCTCACGTATGGTTTCCTATATCCTTCCCATCCAACCTAGTCATTTTTTTATTTTGTACTGGTGCTTTCTGTCCCTTCCTCTATGCATCTGTTTCAGAGGTGCTGCAGACCCATCTAACTGCCTCAGAGGCACACCCAGCTTGGCTGATGTGCTCAGCTGCAACCTGCACTGGGTCAGGTGGAGCTTTCTGGAACCAGCCCCAACCTGCAAATTACACCTAGTAGACAGAGATGAGAAATTTTACAAATTACATGACTTCCCTATGCCATGGGAGACATAATGCAGCAAGGGAGAGAAGTTTGGCAGGCTGGCATTGTGGTTTCTATCACAAGCTCCTTGTTCTGCAGGAGAGATGGTGCAATCCTGGAGTGAGACTGGGTGGATTGATGTGGTGATTCCTGGCAAGCTGTGTCATCCTAGCACAGGGTCATGGGTGAGTCTTGGCTTTCGCTGGGCTTTTTTGTGCTCCCCAAGTTCCTCAGAGGTTACAGACACGGTCTTGCATCCTGGAGCAGGGCCACAGATCCTCTCTCCCCAAGGTCTTTTTTTCAGCCACCTCCAGTACCTTTCCATGTTTTTAGTTACAGTATTGGTTAGGGACTACCTCATTATTGCTTACACCATTTGTTTTCAGATTTGTTGTTGTTTTCCAATTCTTGCTCCAGTTACTTCTGGATGCTTTTGTACTTCTTGGTCTTTGGCACAGCTTGGCTGTGTCTTTGAGCATACCAACACCAGCCCCTGCCAGGGATGGACCTCTGACCACCAAAGTCCCTGACACTTGCTGCACTTTAACACAAGAACATCAGTAACTTGTTTACATATATCCAACTCCTTTTATCCCCTCTCTTCTATATTTACCCCACTTGTTCCTCTGCAGTCCAATTTGACCTTTCTCCTCCAGTGTCTTTGGTCCTTCCCCTAAATATCCCATAGCAAGTCTGGCACAGGCCCAAAATGTGAGTTCCGTGCTCCTGTAGTCAGTAATTCTCTCTGAGTCTGTAATGGGATTGATGCGGAGTTGATGAGGAGCATAAGCCCTCTCCTAACCAGAGGGGCTGGTGGCTCCTCCATGTCAGTCCTCAGAGCAACCCTGTCAGGGGCTCAGCCCTCTGGTGAGCTTGCTGGAGTTCCCCTGCCTGTCATTGTGCCTCTACTCCTTTGTGCTAATGAAGGTGAGCCTTCAGTCACAAAGCTTAACAGTCTGTAAACTCTATCCTCATTTGGGTTCACTTCTTGAAGTTCTTTGGGGTAAAAGATCCCTGAATAGCTCTGTGGCCATAGGCTTTTAAGCAGTACAAAGGAAGGGTATCTAACCCCTTCTGACGATTTCATCTGCTATGAAGATATCTTCTACTATGAAATTTTCATCCATGAATGTCTGCTGATGCCATTTTACAAACCTCTTATTTGTTCTAAACATTGTCATATGATGTGTGCTTTTTGAGCAGAGGCATAGTGTCTTAAACTTTTAGGGAACTTATATTCACTTTTAAATGGCTTTAATTTCCCATGGGCAGAGGGAAGGCTTTCTGCCTTAAAAGCACTCAGTCTACCTCCAGTGTAAAGAAAGTAGACCTGCAGCTGGAAGCATAGGGGATGGCACTGGGGTGAAAGACCACGTGATGTCTTTCCATCCACAAAGCCCACGACAAGCCTTTGCACCAGAAGCAGGGGTGCAGGGCAGCTGTCACTTCTTTGGAATGAAAATTGTCTCTAACCTACGCTGTGCATCACATGGTCACAGGGAAACTGGGTGGTGTGATACAGTCCTCAGTGACACATAGGCTGATGTTTATTTGCCTGAGAGGATGGGTAAGTGGATAATGATTCCTGTTCTGCAAACATATCACACACAGATCTGAGCTTCAGCCCTGCCACTCTAGTTTAGAACCAGTCCTATACCAGTAACCCCGGAGGAACAAGCCACTCATTCTGATAGGTTGGCATGCAGAGTCTATGGATGACAGCTTAGCTTCTGAGTGTTGCAGTTGTTGGGCTTCATTTTCCACATGGTATCAGATGACTATGGAGGTCACTCCCAAAGGACTATTGTTTTAACTGCTTATTAACTTTTATATTAGAGCATCAATAGAAACTGGCTCTGATAATCACATGGCCAGAGGCCCAAGCTCTGTGGCATCCTCCATCCCTGAAGCCAATTAATAGTTGCTGCCACAGTTTATATAACCATCCACCCTCCCACCCAAGTAATTTACAAGAAAAGAAACATTACTTACCTCTGTTACCAACTCATACAGGGTTACACTGCCAGATGTAATCATAGCTTGCTTGTCTGAGCAATTTTTCCAGGCAGGCTAAAGTCAGTTGGCACCTACCACACATGGAAGTTCTTTGTTTCATTTTTTGCAAACAGTGCAGGGATACTTGTCTGACCATCCTGAATTAGCCCAGTAATTACATTTATTTTTCAGTGTCTTCTATGTCCTATGCAACACTTGCAATGGTATAAAGAATGAGAAGAGTTGCAGGCACTGGATAGGGCAGAGGCATTAGAAAGGCAATTATAAATAGTACCCCTTGTAAGAAATTATCAGAGAATGCATCTGGAGCAAAAGTGTGAATATGGGAAAAACAGCTGACCATGACAGGGGCAGTGAATGGTAGGGTTCTCTCACAGGTGCAAGGCTTACAGAAAAAAGTACCCCTTTGATTGATGTACCCAAAGGGTCCATGGCACAAAGCTCAGACAGAGAGTGTTCTTTGTTAATGGAAACCTATATTGTTTCACACAGCAGCAATTCCCAAACAGAAAAAAAGGGATGTAGGAGATGGATTTCATCAGAGCAAAGAATGTATAGAATCCTAGAAGGAGTCATTCCAAATGAAAGAGTGAGGTGTAAAATTGATAAATTACAGGAAGGAAGGCATGATAACAAATACTTCACACGTTTTACATGGTAGAATAAATTGCCATTTGGGATTTGATTCTTTATCTCATATAGAACCAATCTTGGGCATTAATTCTGAAATGTCAACATGCATGAATCCAATTTGGTGAAGCAGGTTGCATGTTCCCATGTTCTCCCAACACTTTACTGAGTTAGATGTGCTTCTATGTCTGTGACTATCTTAGATGCCATCTCAGATGTTTAAGATGGAAAGATTTTCAGAGATAGATACTTTCTATTACACTTGGAGCAAATGGACACCTGGGAGGCAAAGCTGGGAGCAATTTCTCTGAGTAAAACATAATGTTACATTTTGAGGGAGGATATAGCTGGCAAAGAGAAGTGAGACAATGATGGGCCTATAGATCAGATAGAGATTGTTTACTTGTATGAAAAGGAGTGGCTTAACAGCTGGTGAGGAAAAGTATAAAAATATTTAATGGCTATCAAATACTTATTGAGTAAATACTCAGTTCTTGGTTTTTAATATTCTGAAAAAGTTATGACTTTTAGTTTCCAGGCTTGTCCTTGAAGTTTTGTTGTAAGTATCTCTGGAAGATCAAGTCTGAGGAGTTAAGAAAAGTTCTTCTTGTCCTAGCTTGTTCCATTCTGTGAGTTCATTCCTCTGTAAAGCAGTTTCACTTGCATAATCTCCACAGAGCCATTTGGATGCCTCATAAACAAAATGGATCTCCATGTAGATATTTATGTAGATATTTATTTTTCTATAAATCCATCCATAGATTCTGATGACTCAGTTATGCAATGTTTATAGTGATGTTCTACTGTGCAGATATCTATCTCAACAACATAAGGAACACCTTCATCAATGAAGGACATCTTCTCAGAGGCCAGAGTTTACCTTTGAATGAATGACCACATCAACACATGGAAACTTAGGATGCTATAAAAATACCCTCACCAAGCATTTATTTGTTGAAATCTATACAGGAAATTATTAATAATACTGTGAACTGAAAGGAGTTTATAAGCCCTACCATATTTTCCTACCATATTTTTGTAAAAAAGAATGAGGAATTTTTAGATTGAAATCTCTTGGATTTATGGCTTAGAGCAGTCACCTAGCTAATAACACAGTAGATTTGGAAGTTTGAGTTTGTTTGGCTTTTTTAATATTTCTCAGAATTTAGGTTTGATTCACCCTTCCTAGGAAGAGCACATTCAAGCTACTAATGTCCAAGTGGTGGAAACTGTCTGAAAGAAAGCAGGGTTCATGTTGCTGCTTTAATCTCCATCTTAACCATTCCGGCTTCTCCAAGTATACCCATTTTTGGTCACTTCCTCTGGCTGCTGGTCAGAGATTTTTGTGATCTTTGTGCTGTCAAGGCTTCTGTACTCACTGGTAAGTGAATAAAAATGAAACAACACAGAGATAAAGTTCACCTACCTTTTCCACTCCACAGCAGACATGACAAATGCAGGTTCCCTAGGTAGCATTTAACATGTGACACTCAAAAAGTAACAAATGAAAGTATAAGGTTGTGTTTTGGTTTTACATGAACTTCTGTACCACTGCCTTTCTACAATGACATGCTTAGCTAGACAGACCAGCCTCTGGGAGCTTGACACTATTTGCAAATATGTTTAACTCAACTGTAAATGCCATGGGCAAATAGATTTTGCTTACATATTAGGAATGAAATTAGCTTTGTAACTCATTAGTGTGAGGTTCCTCCAGCCAAGATGTGCAAAGGAGAGCAGTCTGTTGTGCATCTAAGCTAGACTGCATGTATTTGAGGCCTTGAAGACCTAGAGGTGTTAGCCAAGATGGTGATCCATGCAGGATCTAGGCATTACACAGTGAGTAAAGTCCACTTAAAGTTTCTCCCTACTTACATTTGGCAAATATCAGTTACTAATATCACATACCTCACATGTCTGCCTCACATGAAAATACATCTTGCATCTACATGCTATTTTTGTCAAAACATCTAGAAAAGATCCTTAGGAATCACCTGTAACCATGACCCAGGTAGAACTGCAAGACCTGGATTGATTTTACTCTTCTGAAGGTTCATTTATCTGAATTAATATTGTTTTATTTTGTTGCTCAGAGGAGAAACTAGTGAAGTACAAACTGTATTCAATTTGTTTTTTACCAAGATAGCTGGTGAAAGCAGAGGGGAGAAATATGCAGGATTCTAGAAGAAACATGCAGACACACAATCACAAAATCCTGGGGAGAGACTGGCCACCCTCAAAGGGCCCTGGTGGGTCTGGATTCTTGGAGTGGGTTCAGTTTAGCATGCTCAGCAAGACAAATCCCTCTGGTAGCTCCTGTCTGTGTCTTTTATAAAGATTCTGGGCTGCCAGGCCAAGTCTCTGCTGGAAGCTCCTGGGGTCATCTGTCTGAATCTCTCAGGGCCAGCCACATGAGCACCCGCCATCCAGACCCATTGTGGGGCTGGAGGACATGATCTCCCAAGAAGAGCATGCAAACCTCTCTTCTGACTTCACCAAACTGCCCCACAGAGTTACAAAAGAAATGCGGTTTCAGATATGGCCCTAACCAGCCACAGGTGGTTATGGGTTTAGCAGAATCTATGCCTGACATTAAGAGAGGAAAACAGCAGACTCTGTGGAAAAAAAATGTCACTCATCTCCTCTCCCTGCCCTTTTCACTATCAAAGTGCCCATTCATATCAGTACCCACTTGCTGCTGACTTTCTGCCAGCAACAACCTACTCTCCAGCTCACCCGGCCTACTCTGCCCAGTTCCCAGGCTCTCTGCCCCCGGTTTCCTTGCCCCAGCACAATCTGCAGAAGCTGCTGCAATGCTGTTTACCAGAAGTCCTAGGATTTCTGTGCATTCGGCTCTAACACCTTTACCAGCCGTCTGAGGACTGTTAGTGTTTGTTATCCCATGTGCTTCTGAGACTTTACAAGAAATCTGAGGCATCTGTTGCTCAGCAGATTTATCATAACATGATACTTATCTGAAGATCCCAGAAGGCAAAGAAATCTCTCCGTCGGGCATCTCTACTGGCAGAATTGTTCCATTACCGTAGGTAAAGGTACTTTCACTAGGGCCAAATACATGCAGTTTGTTCCATTGGGAAATGAAGAGCATATGTTCCTGTCATTGCCAGCATGATGTCTTTTCTCAAGAGAGTTTGCATGGTGCTCTCCGGGAATATCTAGATTTCTAACTCTCCTTTTGCCATATGCCCAGCCCATCTTTACCACCTGGCACTCGTTCCTCTACCTCTTGGTCTCTTTTCCAGCTCACACTCCTGCAGACAGACCCTGCCCAGCTCCCACTTCATCAGATCAACTTTTCAGCTCCCCAGTCCCTTTCCATCTGCCCAATCTGGTTCTTTTCTGCTCCCACTTTTCTTTGCAGATCATAAAATAATAGAATTATAGAATCATAGAATGGTAGGGGTTGGAAGGAACCTCTGGAGATCATCTGGTCCAGCTTCCTGCAGAAGCAGGTTCACCTCAATCAGGTCACACAGCAACATGTCCAGGTGGGTTTGGAAACCTCCAGAGACTTGACATCTTCCCTGGGCAGCCTGTTGCAGTGCTCCCTCGTCCTCACAGGAAACAAATTTTCCCTTGTGTTTAAGTGGAATTTTTTTGTTCCAGCTAATGTCACTGGAGACAGCAGAAAAAAGTGTTGCCCTGTCTTCCTGACATTAGGTATTTATAAGTGTTGATGAGGTCCCCTCTCAGTCTTGTCTTTATCCTCTCTCAGGATAAACAACCCCAGGCCTCCCAGACTTTCCTCATAAGAAAGATGCTCCAGTAAGAGAAAATCTCATACTTTAACAGCCCTATTCTTCCTCACCCGATTTTCCAGGCCAGTCTTCTGTGATGCCCCCAGCATCCCCCTTCTCCTGGTCCACCCCTACACTTGCTGCCCACCGAGGAGCTGCTCTGCTGGGCGAGCCGGGCCCGGGCACGGGCTGTGGCCGCAGAGCCGCGTCCCGGGAGGTCCCCGCTGAGCCCGCCGGCCGCGGGGGAGGGTCCGTCTCGTCGCGTCCGTGCCGTCATGGCGGGAGGCCCCGGCAGGCGGCTCGGCCGCGATAACGCAGAGCGGGCGGGAGAAGCGGCCCCAGCGCGGCGGGCGGAGGGCGGTGGCGGCGCGGCGAGGGGCCCGAGGAGCGGCTCGGCGGCGGCAGCGGCAGCGCGGTGCTGAAGGGACAGCGCCCGCCCGCCCCGCCCCGCGCCGCCCCGCCCCCTGAGCCCCGCGCGGCGCCTCGGCACTGGGGCGGGGGACGCGGCCTCCGCCCGCCCGGCCCGGCCCGGCCCGCCGCTGCTCGGCAGTGCCCGGCCCTGCCCGGCGCGGCCGGCACCGGGGCCCCGTCGCCCCGTGCTGCGCCCGCGCGAGCGGCTCCACGGACCCCGCGCACCCGCCGCTGCCGCCCGCCCGCCCGCTGCGCCAATGCCGGGCGTTGGGGCGATCGGAGCGCGGTGCAGGCACCGGCCGCGCAGAAGCCCCCGGAAGAGCCCCAAGGCGGAGCCGGGCCAGGCCGGGGCCGCCATGGACGCGGCGATTTGGATCTACCAGTTCCGGCTGATCGTGCTTGGCGACTCCACCGTGGGCAAGTCCTGCCTCTTGCACCGCTTCACCGAGGGCCGCTTCCCGGGGCCGCTGCACTCCGACCCCACCGTGGGGGTGGACTTCTTCTCCCGGCTGGTGGAGATCGAGCCTGGCAAGAGGGTCAAGCTGCAGCTTTGGGACACGGCAGGGCAGGAGCGCTTCAGGTACAGGACCTGGGATCTTCCCCCCAGCCCTTCCCGTCTGCTCCCCAAACCTGGCGCCCCCCTGGCACACCCTGCCCCGCAACGCTGGCCCCCGCCGCCCTCTCAGCACCACTCTCATCCTCCAACACATCTGCCTCAAGGACTTTGCCCACCCCCCCAGTACAGCTCACAGCACCCACCCGGCTGCTGTGCCCCAAACAGACCTCCACCGCGTTGTCATCCAGCCTTACCACCCCATTGCCTTTCCATGACTCCCAGCCCCGTGCCCCCCCCATCCCTCTCACCCCAGTGCCTGTTAGTTCCCCACTCTTTCCCTGCACACCCACCAGGCAACAGCTACCCTTCCACTCCCAGTACACACTAGGGGGTAACAAGTGGCCTTATCCTGTTTCTTCTTCCTTTCCCTATCTTTGCCCTGAAGTCCTGGAGCGAGGGTAGCAATCGCTCCTCCCCATTTTTGTTTCCTTTCTTGCATCAGGAGGCCCCTGCTTCACTCTGCCTTTCTTACTTTGTCATCACCTCCGAATTCATCCTCCCCTGCGGTATTTCTCTCTGCCATAACTCTTCCTCCCATGCAATCTGGAGAGACCAGGCCACCTCCCTGCTCGTCCTCCTTCCAGCACAGCAACACTGCAAGCACCAGTGCAGCCCTGGCAGCATGGTAGCCACCAGGCAGCCAGCTATGGTCTCTTATTAGTGCTTTATCTGCTTTCTCCACCTGCTCTGTACTGAGGGTTACCAGAAGCCTTTACTAAAACCTCTGTCTTTGATACTGTAGCTCAAATACTGCCCTGAGTATTAAATCCTCTCCTTTCTCCTGTCTGTCACAAAGAGGTAGCAGAAGTACCCTCTTTTCCTGCCCCATCATTTACTCACTATTATGACTCTGTTGTGTCTGTAGCACTTGCCACTTCAGGCAAGTTGCATCTGGGTTTTAATTTGGACTTGGGCTTCAGTAGCTGTGAATTCAGGCGGGAGGCTAATGCATAGCCCATCTATGCCCCACACCCTTCTTACTGGGATGCTCGTAGGAGGGTTGAAATGAGTCTCTTCACTGGCTATTATCGATCCTTTCATGCTCCCTGCCTTCCTGCAACAGTTGTGCAGGTTCTTGCACTCAGCTGAAGAGGTGGATTTTCACTGTCTTACCAGGGGACACCAACCCTTTTTTGTTTTTGCAGTAGCAGTTATTGCAGTGAAACTACAAAAGCTTTCCAGGGCTTGCATGAGTGACAACTTTATATGTATTTTTGCAGGCAGGCCTCTGAAGAGTTAGCAGAGAAATTCACAGTGATGATAGCTTTTGGCATTTCTCACCCTCTTTGTGCTTTCCTGCAAAGGATGTAAAATACTTGTAATCAAGTGGCTAAGGCTGTATAATTTCTTTATTTTGAATTTGCTGACAAATAGGCAGGAGGACCAATGACAAGGCACTTGACTGAAAGGAATGCAAATGCCGAGAGTTTTGCATATGTTTAAAATTAAATGATAGCCATCCTTTAACCCAGGAGTGCTCAGGAGATGTACAGTGATGAGTCATGCAGTCAGTTGCTTTTAAACTTAGCATTAGTATACATCTGTAATTATTCTACAACCCAGAAGATGCAAAGCAAAGGAAGCAGTTTGAAACATTTGTGTTCATTTTTCCGCTAAGAGTTTCTTGTCAGTTGGTGTACCAAATATCCTAGCGTTTACTGTATAGTCTGTTTTACACTTACTCAGGTAAATGATAAATATTTTGCTGAGTTATACACCACACCTTAAAAACTTGCACATTCTGTTCTCTGCTAGTGAAGGCTACAGATCACAAGCAAAGATGGTCTTAGGGAAGAACTAAGTATTCCAAAAAGTAATCTAATTTTGTGTAAGGCAAGCAGTGTGCAGTTCTGTTTCCCACTTCTGCTCTGGCTCATTTGCATTGGGATTTTAGAGGAGGTAAAACCTGGCTTTAACACTCCCTGGGGAGTCCTGAGAAAATTACTGGCTGCATAATAACCCCCTTCTTTTGGTCTCAGGGGAGAAGTAAGGTGTGACACACCTGCCATCACACTCTCTTGAAAGAGACCACTGATCTTCTTGGAGAAATTGTTTCAGAAAAAATCTTACATGTGTCCAGTATGTTGATACTGCTGTATTTTAACTGGATCTCATACGTGGTCTTAGAAGTCATCTTTAGCACGTGCTGTTTGCATTACTCCTCACATCGAGTAATTCTGACCACTTCCACAAGAGGGGTGAACGAGCTGACAACACCCGTGCTGGGGAATTCACTTACTCTGAGCTCAGGCAGAGCAATTACTGACTGTACTTGACATCTGTAAGGCATCACTAAGCAGAATCTCCCGTTGTGCCAGGTGCCATAGGGCAACAATAACATAACTTTAATGACTTACTAGAACAAGAAGCTACAGACCCTGGACTGTGATGCAGAGTAAAGCAAATGAGGAGTACACCCTGTGTTTCTTTCTATCTTGAGATTAGTTCTCATTTGGAAAAATCTGCTTTGGCTGTGTTTCAGATCATCTGTTTTGCTATGATTTGTTTGCTTGACTTTCCTGTATTTGAATCTAACAATATACTTAAATCATGAAACTTTCAAGGCTATAAAGTGCTTGGCAGTCGTGCTGAGAGTTTATCTCAAGAGTGTAGGTGCAAAATACCATTGGGCTGCCTTAGTTGTATCAACCCACTTTTTTATTCAACTGTGAGATACATTCTGTTTCTAACACATGGCTTGAAAACAGAATACTATTCTTATTCTTCCTTTTGAGTAAGCAATATGTGTTTTCAAAATTACTACTGTTACAACGTAGTCTTTAGTCATAGTGTAAAAATACATCTTCAACATTAGATAAAGCTTATGGTGAAAGTTTGGTTCATCTGGTAAAGATCACTAAGATCATCTTGAGAAAGAAACACTGTGACTGATCGAAAGTCACCCTAAAGCCATAGTCTGATGAGATTAATACATCTTCTCATTCATTTTCAGAAACAATTGTTCAGTGGCCATCACCTTACCAAGGCTGTCCTTGAGAGTATTAATTAGGGTCTTCCACCTTGAACATAGTATTTAGATTAAGCTAAGAGAATGACCTCTGTTCTAGACAGTGTTTTCCCCTTCCATAATGGTAGTTCAGGCAGAATTAATTAGCAAAACCAACACATATTCTATGTGAGGTCATAATTTACAAAGGAATTTAGGGTCTGCATTTAACAAATATTCCCAATTAAAGACTTCAAAGCTATCCTTTGGAAAAACATTCTGGTGTATCATTATTGACTATCACGATGTATGACTTCTCAAGAAGCAGTCTCACCTCCAGCAATTTCAAATAAAGAACTGTCTGGAGGACCCTTAGAGCATTCAGTAAGTTCCCTTTTAATAGTGCTGTCTTAACTTTTTGGCATGTTCTAGACCAATTTTCTCCAATTCTTTATCTGTATTTATCTTTCATTTATTACAAATGCAAAGCATTGTGTGAAATTAGTAAGAACATACTCACACAAGTAATCTTGCTGAACATAAAAACTGAGTATGGTCTCAAGTATGGTAGGACAGCCCATGTTTAACAATAGCATAGATAAGGAGCCTTAAAATCAGTATTTATTTATATAGACCAGGGTAGAAAAGAAAAAGTACGTTTTCAATAAGGCTTGCATCAATTTTTATAACTCTCAGGCCAAGATAGTGTAATAGTTCAGGTATTTAGTGTGGGCTGACTGGAGGCTGTTGCCTATCAGTGGCTGGTGTCACATGCATACTCCAGCCTGAAAAAGGAGAAGCTGCAAAGCCACACAAGCCTCTGGTCACCAAGGTGTTACTGTCACCTCTTAAGGAAGAGAATTGTTTATTTTCATTTAGTGTAGCCATCATAATCCAGTAAACTCTTCCCTGAAATACCAGCTTGCACCTCCAGCAAAGGCCCAGGCAGACACATTGGTTTGGACACTTCCATAAGCTATCACTTAGAGAAGAGTTCAGAGTCTCCTGTGAAACAGAAGCTGAAAGAGGAGGCAGCAAGGAACTACTGGACACAAGGGCACGGAAGAAAACCAAAGTGGTTTAGGCAGAGAGAGGAGACACATGAATAAAGGCAAATGCAGGGATGGATTTAAGGGTTCAGTCCCTCTTTCATTCAAAGTCACGGGCAGATTTGCCAGATTCTAAATCTGAACAAAGTTCTGCTTCCCACTTCCAACCAGCACCTTCTCTGAACAGTTTCTTGGAAGGACATAGCAGGCTTCATTGCTCTTTCCCTGATTTTAGAAGAAAGACTACTCTTTGGCCACTACTTTTTCACCCTAATCCCTCCCTGTCCTCTGTACTAAAGGAAGTGCTCCCCTCTCCCTCCTTCCCCATAGAACGTTAATCATGGTGCTGCAAGCATCACATTTCCTTCCATAAGGCTAGTTTAGTGACATTTATTAGCTGAACCAAAAATTACATGAGAAGCCATCATTTCAAAAAGAATTTAGATCTGCATGGGTATAATTTGAAACACAGAAAATTGATCATCCTTTATTCAAAAGTTGGACTACCTCAAACCTGACCTGTCACCAGTTCCTTATCCTGACTTGAAAAACTTGCATGACTCTAGGATTTTTTCCTTCTGTTCAAAAACAAAAGTAGGAGTTAAAAATGTCACTTTGTGTTTAGAATCCGATCTTGCAACACTTTCCAAAGTATGTATAATCATGTAAGTAGATTCCCTGCTTGTGAAAGAACACAAGAATGGCCAGTCTGATTTTGTCTATGGTCCTTACTCAGATATATTGTACCTGATAGTCTCTTTGAATTCTCCTGAGTACTCTGCTGTTGTCTGCTTTCAACCCGAGGGACTTCTGGATACTGATTTGGTTTGTCTATTTACTAAAGGTCACTCAGTCTCTTGTTCAGGACGTGTTTGGTCTTCCCTGGAATATAGATTAACTCCTTGTATTCCTAACATCTTTCCCAAAGTGATCTACCTGTCTACCAACTGTTGCATGAATAGGCTTTTACTGTCAGCCTCGGAATCTTTTGCTGGCTACTGTGCACTCTGACCATTAAGCTTTTCAGCAAACACATATGCAGTGCATTGACATGGCTTGCAAAGTCTGTAAAGCTGTGCATCTGCTGAGCAAAACCCCTTGAGCAGTCTATTTACCACAGGCTCTGTGAACCTGTGCCTTGTGAATTGGTGCACAAGGAATCTGAAAGATAGGGTCCTCCATCATGCTAAAAGGAAGTTTCACTGCATTTTATGAGGAGCTTGAACCTATCTGAGGGTGCTGACATAATCTTGGGAAGCCCTCCCAAGCAGAACTCTATCAGGCAGTCACCTAGAGCAGTGGTTTTTTTCAGCTGGGATCTGAGCTAAGAGGACTAGCAGGGCTGCAGGGCTGTTCCTGCTGAGCAGCTCACAGAGGCAGACCATTCTGGTCCCCAGAGAGCTTGTTCAGGCACCATAGCGAGAGATGCAGCTGAGTGAAGCACAACTTCAGGTGTTGGTCTTACAGTTCTGCTGAAGCCTTGTCAAAGGCATTTAAAAGTCCTATAATCCTCAATGCTAATAAGAAGCAAACATTGCCCTTGCACTTCATTTTATAGAGAAAAAACAACAACAACAAACAAAAGCAGAGACCAACCAGATCATCTAAGGCAATGCTCTTTCATTCTTTCTAGGCATGATACAGGGCATAAGTGGGCAGAAGTACATCCACAGAGTTCATTTTCCATAAGCTATCTGCTAAATCTAGTCTGACTGTCATATTTAAGTCAAATCAGTAAGATGTTTCAGATATTGCTGAACAACTTATCACATTGATGTGCCCAGATGTTTCTCTCTGTTGATAGCTTCAGAATTCTGACTTATTTGTCAAGAACACTTTGTTTTAAAACGTAAGTGCAATTAATAACTCAGCTTAACAATAAAACTATTCAAATAGATCATATTTGAACAACATCCTTGTTTTCTTAGATGTTAGACAATCACATAACACAATTTCATATGTATCACAGGAAACTTTTTGCATTACTTTTTCCTTTTGTTATTGTTTTTTAAAGCCTCTCTAGTATATCAACATGTTTTCTGGTAATGAGAGAACTAGTTTCAAATTATACATAACAAAATGTAGAAAAATGACTGCTTTCTCCCATATATTGACTGACGTTTTGCGAGGTACAGCCCAAAGTTACAGACTTTTTTAGTCTTCTCCATTACAGGCAATACATACAGATAATTAAATACAACGGCTTAGACCATCAGCTAGTGTAAATTAGCATGCCTCTGCAGCAGTCAGTTACAACAGCAGAGGGTACTGACTATTGTGTATGGGCACTCAGTAACACATGGAAAGCTGTTTTCCAGTACTCTGGTACATAGATACATGACATAACATCGTTCTATATGGAAATGCTTGGTGAATGACACACTGCATTTTCCATACTGACCTACTTTCTTCCCTGGCTAATGCATTTCTTTGGTATAACTCTTTTCAAGTTGGGTTGGTTTTGTTGTTTTTTTTTTTTTATGAAAATAGGTTGTATTAGCTTCCACTTCTCCAAACTGAATTCCATTTTTTGACACCTACTTCAACTCCTTCTAGAACCACGTATTTTATGTGGCCACTGGAGTTCCACAGGGATCGGTTCTGGGGCCAGTCTTGTTCAACATCTTCATCAATGACCTGGATGAGGGGACAGAGTGTACCCTCAGCAAGTTGGCTGATGACACCAAACTGGGAGGACTGGCTGATTCCCCAGAAGGCTGTGATGCCATTCAGCGGGATCTCGACCGGCTTGAGAGTTGGGCAGAGAGGAGCCTCATGAGGTCCAACAAGGACAAGCGCAGAGTCCTGCATCTGGGAAGGAACAACCCCATGCACCAGTACAGGCTGGGGGTCTAACCGCTGAAGAGCAGCTCTGCAGAGAGACCTGGGAGTCCTGATTGATAATAAGCTAAACATGAGCCAGCAATGTGCCCTTGTGGCCAAGAAGGCCAATGGCATCCTGGGATGCATCAAGAAGAGTGTGGCCAGTAGGTCAAGGGAGGTTCTTCTCCCCCTCTCCTCTGCCCTGGTGAGGCCTCATCTGGAGTCCTGTGTCCAGTTCTGGGCTCCTCAGCTCAAGAGGGACAGAGAACTTCTGGAGAGAGTCCAGCACAGGGCCACCAAGATGATCAGGGGAATGGAACATCTTTCATACGAGGAAAGGCTGCAGGAACTGGAGCTGTTTAGTCAGGAGAAGAGGAGACTGAGGGGAGATCTTATTAACATTTATAAATATCTAAAGGGTGGGTGTCAGGAGGCTGGGACATCCCTTTTTTGTATAGTAGCTAGCAACAGGACAAGGGGTAATGGGATGAAGCTGGAACACAAAAAGTTCTAGTTAAACATAAGAAAAAACTATTTCACTGTTCAGGTGAGGGAGCCCTGGCACAGGCTGCCCAGAGGGGTTGTGGAGTCTCCTTCCTTGGAGGTCTACAAGACCCGCCTGGACATGTTCCTATGCGACCTGATCTAGGTGAATCTGCTTCTGCAGGGGGGTTGGACTAGATGATCTCTAAAGGTCCCTTCCAACCCCTACCATTCTATGATTCTATGATTTGCATTTGCAACTGCTCTACAGAATAGAAAATGCTTAAGAAATCCTGAAACAGATCTTTATCGCACCTTTATTTAATACTTCACAAAATGTGACAGCCCTCATTAGTTGTCTTAAAAAAAAGTGGAAAACCATATGTCACTTTTCATATCCAGGCTATTTGAATTTAAATGAGGATAAGAACCTCTTGTCTTCACATTTGAACTTTTCTGAAACACTCCATGGACTCAATCGGTGGGAACATTTCTAAACATTAGGACAAAGAATCTCTCCCTTTTATCTAAAGAAAGCAATTTCAGATGCTATTTGCTGTGGTTAAATGGATTCAGATACGCCAAGAAACCTCAGCCTTATCTAGCTGTGCACTTACCTGTCTGTAATAAGACTACTGCTGCTTATTATAGCCCTATGGTCAAATTGTTATAAAACACTGGATAAAATGCAATGAACTGAAAATCAGAGGGGGCTAGTGTTATGGAAAGATATGTTCCTGTACAAACGTTTTGAGGCTGCATCCTCCTCACAGTCATTAAGATAAAAATGAATTAATTCTTGGCTAATTTAACATTTCAAATAATTGTTAACAGAGATTGTACCATCTTATTTTAGTTGTAGAATACTCATATAAACACTAGGTCTATATTTAAGCTAGTAACAAGTGTTTGTGTCCACTCCTTAATGGGTTGGCACTTCTTTTAAAATGTCTCTTCTCACCTTCTCCATCCTCCTGTATTGTTCATGAAAACTTACAGTCATTTTTCAGTCCCTATATCTTCCTACATCCTAACAAATGTTCTTTCTCCTTCTAGAGCATATAAAAAATGTTTTCAACCAGAGGAAGTCTTTCATTCTTCCAAAATTCCTTGCAGTGAATGCTTTGGAACATAGAGGGCTCAAAAGTAGAAAATATCGGTTGCTGGTCCTGGAAGACTCATGCCAAAAATATGTAAATGCAGTTATAAAGATCTTTTCAACCTCTCCATGAGAGAGATGCTGGAGGTAGAAGTGTTCCTTGCCAAGGGTGTAACAAGTGTATGTTTGCCCAGCTTAGTTACTTTTGAACAGTTTTGTTCAGGGAATTTCTTAGCCTGTTACCTTTGTACTTGTGCAAGTACAAACTTTTCTATCAAATAATTTTTCTGCAAGAATCATAGAGTGGTAGGGTTGGAAGGGACCTTTAGAGATCATCTAGTCCAATCCCCCTGCAGAAGCAGGTTCACCTACATCAGGTCGCATAGGAACATGTCCAGGTGGGTCTTGAAGACCTCCAAGGAAGGAGACTCCACAACCCCTCTGGGCAGCCTGTGCCAGGGCTCCCTCACCTGAACAGTCAAATAGTTTTTTCTTATGTTTAAGTGGAACTTTTTGTGTTCCAGCTTCATCCCATTACCCCTTGTCCTGTTGCTAGCTACTATAGAAAAAAGGGATGTCCCAACCTCCTGATACCCACCCTTTAGATATTTATAAATGTTAATAAGATCTCCCCTCAGTCTCCTCTTCTTCAGACTAAACAGCTCCAGTTCCTGCAGCCTTTCCTCGTATGAAAGATGTTCCATTCCCCTGATCATCTTGGTGGCCCTGTGCTGGACTGTCTCCAGAAGTTCGCTGTGCCTCTTGAGCTGAGGAGCCCAGAACTGGACACAGGACTCCAGATGAGGCCTCACCAGAGCAGAGTAGAGAGGGAGTAGAACCTCCCTTGACCTACTGGCCACACTCTTCTTGATGCATCCCAGGATGCCATTGGCCTTCTTGGCCACGAGGGCACATTGCTGGCTCATATGTAGCTTATTATCAATCAGGACTCCCAGGTCTCTCTCTGCAGAGCTGCTCTTCAGCAGTTAGACCCCCAGCCAAGGATAGGCTTGTACATTGGCAAGCTTAGACTCCAGGTTTCTCAACATCTGCCTACATACTTGAGTTTAAATATCTCATTAGAACAAAGCAAAGTGCATGCCTGCATAAAACTGAAGGCCTAAGACTTTAACATAAGTATGTGACAAATACAGATTTTATTCTGTGAACATGTACCACAGTTTGCTAATAAAGAGTACTTTGCAGAGTAATTCAGCATTTGAAATTTGCACCAGAGAGGTTGGCTTCAAGAACATTTAGAAAGTGACTTTTGAATGTAAGAAAAAACAGTTTTGTGTATAGAACATAATAAATTGCAGTTCATTTTTTAAAAGCAAAGATATTTCATAAAGTCTGTAGTAGATAGAAATACATTGCTATATTGAAAAGTAAGCTGGTTGTCCCCAAGATGGGTTCTTTACCCGATGTTCAATGACCAGTGCACACCCTGAGTTGAGATGTTTGCTTTATTCTCTGTGGTGGGTGCTTGGTGGCAATTCCAGCACACAGTTCTTCTCTGTACATCTCATTTTACACATTACAAAGGGCAACATCTTCACACATCAGGTTTCAAGGTAACAGTCACTTGTACAACTGGCCTTTTCACTTCTTGCTTTCATTTAAAGGAACAGCACATTCTCTTTTTGCTACACATGTTCAGAGGAGAAGGGGCTTTTATGGGTAGGAGTCTTTCCAAGCTCTAAGACTTGTGATTTTACATGCTAAAAAGGCAAGTTTACCCAGAGTTCCAATTGCAGGCTCTTCCCAATTCCTTTCCCACTTCTTGTTAGTGTTCAAGGTTGATAAATGATTATGGTGACTGCCTTCCATTCAGATCCTCCTTACAGCAGGTTTATCCAAGCAAACTCCTCTCACTCAAGGATTGTGTTGACCTCTCTTTTTTGCATCATTTTCCCCTTTGAGATATGAAATATAATAGTTCTATAGTTATGTTATTGATACATTATTGCATTATAGTTACATTCTATTATTACATTATAGCTATGTTATTGGTAAAATATAGGAGTTTTATTCTTTTCTTAAATGTTATGAGGTTTTGTTAGGCCAATAACTCTATCTGTACCCTTTCCTTGTAATCGTGCCAGTGTCCTCCCTCAGCATGGTGGACATTAGCAGGAGCTGAGATTGGCTTCTGTGGACTTGAAACAATTCAAAGTGCACTGAATTATAACAGAGACACGTGAACAGCATTAGTTCAACCGTCATCAATACAATAATCATTTGGAACCAATTCTTTAAATTTTTGGGACAATGTGTTTACAAAACAGGTACAATGTATTTTCATTTTCCCTTTTTTGTCCTTCACAGATCAATAACCCGCTCTTACTACCGCAATTCTGTGGGTGGCTTACTAGTGTTTGACATCACAAATCGACGATCTTTTGAACACGTGAAAGACTGGCTAGAGGAAGCAAAAATGCACGTACAGCCCTTTCAGATCATGTTCCTGTTAGTAGGACATAAATGTGACTTAGTGTCACAGCGTGAGGTTACAAGAGAAGAAGCTGAAAAACTGTCATCTGACTGTGGAATGAAATACATAGAAACTTCAGCGAAAGATGCCACGAATGTGGAAGAGTCCTTTACAATTCTGACACGAGACATCTACGAGCTTGTAAAAAAAGGAGAAATCTCAATCCAAGACGGGTGGGAAGGCGTCAAGAGTGGCTTTGTTCCAAATGTTGTACATTCGTCAGAAGAGGCCGTGAAGCCCAGAAGACAGTGCACCTGCTGAATTTGTAGCATGCCAAAGAGCACATCGAGTGTTCGGAAGATGATGCCAACCTAAGTAACAGAATAATAATTTTGAAACGGTATTAGATCATGACATAGCTGAATCACAGAACGGTCATTTGATTTTGTATCCTTCTGCTTAGGTTATAACTTGTAAGTGCTTTCCTTCTTTTCAGAGTACAAGAACTTAGTGTGGTCTTCAGGAAAATAAATATCTTGCTAAAGGAAAAACTAATCCTATAGCAAGATGCTGAGAAAGTGCAATAATCATCATGACAGAATCCTCTGTTGGGCTTTGTATTTTGAATACTGTTTAAAGTCAAGGCTTGCTAGCTGAGGATCAGATGAGCTCGTTACTTTTGTTCATCCTGCCTTAGTTTTGGACAAGAAAATATTGTACATCATACTTTTTTAGCAGGGTTGCTAATGATGGTTACAGTTTAAAATGCTGTAGAATTTCATAATGAAAATAGCTCTAAAGAAAGCACGCTGAAAGATTGCTCCAATAGCAAACACTTTTGATATGACTATGAATACAAGCCTTACTAAAGAATGTTTTAGAAAAGATGATTTATTTGTATATGAAAATAGGGAAAAGAAGCAATGACATTTATTATTAAATATTTTATGAATTGCCAATGAAACTGACTGTAACATCACACATGATCCAGATGTTGAGTTGGATACAAAACAGATTTCCCAGCCACTGGAGTTACTGGAGTGGCCAGATCCTCAGCTGGGTAATTACCACAGCCACAAGGATGTCTAGGAAATTATGTTAACTTCTAAAAACAAATTCCATATTAGCTTTAAAAAATAAATCCAACTAGAAGCAAAAATATGTTAAAAAGTGCTGCAACCCATGGGGACCCAGGCCTTAAATTTGAATAGAGTAAGGATTGGTTTATTCTCTGCCAGCAAATGCGAAACTGTTGTCTAAACAATGAAGGTTTTAAAACCAAAACTGTTATGAACAGAGTGGAGAGGATTTGTAAAAAAATGCTTGGCTACAGAGAGCAAAGTTGGAGAACCACTATTCTGAGAAAGGAACACATAATAGCTTTTAATAACAATAATAAAAGGAGAAATCTGTGATCGTGTAGCATTTTACTGAGCTTGAGGTCATCTTCCTACTCCTCTGGATATAACACACACTAGCTTTATGCAAACGATGCCCTATATGTCTAGCACTTAAATACCAAATAAGTCTATTTTATGGTAGCAGTGTAACAAGATGACTTGATCTCCAGAGTTGATAAGCATCTACAGTTTGTCTGGGCATACTCATAACCACCAAAAATCAAGCCAGCTATTTTTGTATAAAAGTGTGTTATCGTGTTACAATTCTCCATGTTCAAGACCAAACAACAGGTCCATCTACTCTAACATTTTGCTTCAACAAACATATAATTGGTTACTTTTAGGTCCTTTTAAAATCCCTTTGTAAATACACTGTAGTGTAGAGACAGGTTGTTTGGTTCCAGCTATTTTGTTCCTTTAGCACCACTAAAATTATTGACTTCAAAGGCAACCAAAAGGTTAATTTTTTTCAGTGGCCTAATTCAGTTGCACAGAGACACAGTCACACTGTCATAGGATACAGAGGCCTTAATAGAAACAGGAATCAGCCTTAATTCATTAGCAATTGAAACAGTTAATTCTAGTCTCAGCATGCCACAAAATAATTGCTGTGAGCCTGATTTTTTGTTGAACAACATATTAGTCGTTTACACCAAATCAGTTTTGATTTGAGGGCATTTTAGGCCCTCCTTACAAAGTGAACATGACTACAGATGCCAAAAGGTAGTGCGGAATCAGGCTATCTGCATTTGACACACATTCCCCTATGATACTAGGCCCATGTTGTGTATCTTAGAAGGTCTTCTCTTAGTTATTTAAGAGGATAGAATGTGCAAACAAATAAATTGGTGGCTGGGGAGTCAACAGACCCAAAGTCTGACACTGGTTCACTGTGTGTTTCTGAGCAAGTCATTATGTTTTCTGTGCCTCACCTTCTGTATCTCAAAAACAGAGAGGATCGTTCTTCCTCAAATTCACAAAGACTGCTGAGACCCATTCTGACTGTATGATCTTCAGTCTGGACTCTTTTCTCTGTGTGCTACCTGTTGTAGAGTGTTCAACACCGTGGGATGTGGATGCTGGCTTCTTCTGCTATACCAAAAAACCAAAATTAAAAATATTAAAACAGCTTTATAAGTACCAGCTACTGCCATTATTATGAATCTGCATTTCATTACACATTTCATTACTTTCAGATTAAAATCTTTCATCTTAAACTTTTCTTCCTGAATACTCTGGAGCCAATGAACTTTTCATTCTGTTTGAAAAAAAATAGTGTGTGTTAAGGGGGAAGGGACTGTGAGAGGAGAGGAGTGAAGGGGAGATACACACAGAGAAATAAACCATCAGCAGAACAGAGCCTTAATGATCTCTGCTGTCAGTATTGTAGCTGTAGTGTCACATTTACTACATTGGGAGTAGAGCTTTTGACCAGATTCAGCTCCAAGTGTCATGGTTTAAGCCCAGCCAGGAACAAAACTCCATGCAAGCGCTCCTCACTCCTCCCTGCCATGGTGGAACAGGGAGAAGAAAAGGTAACCCATGGGCCTCATGGGTCAAGATAAGGACAGGGACAGCTCTTTTGCCAGGTGTGGCCCCAAGCAGATTTGACTACTCGAGTCTCCTCTGGAGGTTTTCAAAGCCCAGCTGAACACATTGCTATGCAACCTAATGAAGACAAGCCTGCTTGAGATGATGATCTCTAGAGGACTAGATGATCTCAAGAGGTCTCTTCCAAAACGTACCATTCTGTGATTCTGTGACTTTGGGATGACAAGCACCAGCCAAAAGCGGAACAAACAAGACAAAGTAGGATGATGAGGAAGAGGGAACCATCCCTTTAAGACCACTTTTCTCTCATCCCTCCCCTCTTCCTGGGCTCAGCTTTCTGTCCCTGACAGCGGCACAGCGAGGCAGGGAATGGAGGATGCAGTCAGTCCATCACAGATAGTCTCTGATGCTGCTTCCTCCTCAGAGGAAGACACCTCACATTCTCCCTCTGCTTCAACATAGGGTCCTTCCCACAGGATACCTCTCCAGTGTGAGCCCTTCCCTGGGGCTGCAGCTCCTCACAAACTCTTCTGTAGCAGCAGAACTCCAGGTACATTCTGCTCCAACACCACCTCCCCACAGAGTCACAGCCCCTCCAGGCACAGCCACCCCTCTGCCGTGGAGTCCTCCATAAGCTGCTGGCAGATCTGAGCTCCACTGTCACCTTCCAGGGGTTTCAGTGGAACAGCTGCTGTCTCTCCATGGGATGCAAGGGGGGCTCAGCTGTGGAACACCTCCTCTTCTTCTTCACTGACTTAAGGATCTGCATGGTCACCTCTCATCCCACTCCTTCCACCTCCTCCAGCTGCAGATCCCCCCCTCCTTAAACAATGATCACAGAGGTGCCTAACTTGCCAAAGGTAGGTCCAACTTGCCCACTTTGGCCAGAGATGGGTCCAGCTTGGAGCCAAGGGCAGTTTTGAGAAGTTCCTGCAGGGGCCACCACTGCAGCTCCCTCCTGTTGTTACTAAAAACCAAGCTTGATGCAAAAACAACTGTGGTGGCTTAGCCCTGGCTGTGTGCCAGGTGCCCACCAAAGCCATTCTATCACTTCCCATCCTAAAATGGAGAGAGGAATATGACAAAAGGCCCTCAGGTCGAGATAAGGACAGGGAAACCATTCAGCAATTACCATCACAGGCAAAACAGACTCAACTTGGGGAAAACTGCTTTCATGTATTAACAATCAGAACAGAGTAGGGAAATGAAAAATAAAACCCTAAATCTTAGAATACCTCCCTTCACCCCTCCCTCCTTCCCAGGTCTCTCCCTCCTCCCCCAGCAGCACAGGGAATAGGGCTAGTTCATCACAGATGGCACTGCTGCTTTCTCTCAGGAGAAAGACTCCTCACACTTCCCTTGGTACAGTGTGGAGTACTTCCCATGGGAGACAGTCCTCCACAAACTTTTCCAACATGGATCCTTCCCATGGGCTACAGTTCTACATGAACTACATGGGTCTCATCCACAGGGGAAACAGTCTTCAGGAACAAACTGCTCCAGCGAGGATCCTCCACAGGGTCACAAGCCCTGAGAGCAAACCTGCTCTGGTGTGGGCTCCTCTCTCCCCACAGGCTCCCAGGTCCTGCCAGGAACTTGCTTCAGTGTGGGCTTCCCACGGGGTCACAGCCTTCCTTGGGCTCTGCTTCCCGGTGGCCTCCATGGCTGCAGGGGCACAGCTGCTTCACCATGGGCTGCACCACAGCCTGCAGGGGAATCGCTTCTCCAGGCCTGGAGAATCTCCTCCCCTCCTTCTTCACTGCCCTGGGTATCCGTTGTTCTCATTCTCACTCCCTTCTTCTGCTGCTGTTTAGCAACTGCAAAGCAACTTCTTCCCCTTCTAAAATACGTTAATCACAGAGGCATTACCTCCATCACTAATTAGCTCAGCCTCTGTCAGTGGCAGGTCCAATTCAGAGCTGACTGGCACTGGTTTCATCAAATACAGCGGAAACCTCCAGAAGCTTTTAAGAGAAGCCACCTCTGTAGCTCCCCCATTACCAAAACCTGGCCACACAAGCCCACTACACCAACATATTCAGGGAAAAATTTTGAGGAAGCATGTTGGTACTATTCACTTCTGCCTTGCGTATGGCTTACTGATCTAACTTCAAGCTGGTGACTGTCCTGGGCTCACAGAAAATAACATGGGCTTGACCCAAGTACACTGCTGCTGCTCTGCATTGAAATCCCCTCTGCCACAGCCAAACTGTTACTGATGCCCAAGTTACCTAACTGAAAGCAAAATCAGGTGGATGTACCACGCTCACAGATATTTTGGTCTCTGTGTTTCAGCTCCCTTACAGAATAAGAGCTTCCTCCCTTACAGAATAGGGGCTTCATCACCCTCTTTTTAGATCACTGACATCTAGGGAGAGCACTTTTTCACTCACTGTAGACCCTCACATATGACACTAGCCCCTCCAAATCTCTACCCTTGCCTTTTGCCTGGAGCTCACACAGCAATCTCAGCAGCCTCCATTCAGCCTTAGAGAGAAAGAAGGAGGGATTGCAGGTTTAGTTTCTACCTGGGTATGGAAAACATACCACAAACACGCTGCACTGTTTAAGGAATCATTAAATACCAAAACACAATTGTTAATAGCAAACATTTGCATTGTTCATCTCTCAAAGACAATATTTCAAATAAATGAATGAAATAAAAACTTCTAAAGGAGGAATCTGTAAAATATAAATCTCTCTCAAAAGCCTAATTGCTTGAACTGCATAACAAAATAGATTCTAAAAAATAAAAGGGTCCAAGCATTTGTGTAATTATCCTTTGCTCTGGTACTTAAATGTATGTGGCAGCACCTACATTGCCTAGGTTTCTTAAGGACAACAACAGTATCACTGAATGTATTTAAAACTAGAAAAATTCAACCCAAGATTGATCTGCCAGATCCTCAGAGAAAGACAATTACTCTGTCTCATGAATGCATGTATACTTACTTCCCGGCTCATTTCCAGTAGTAATTCAATGTCTGATTTTAGAGCTATGTTCCATGAGGCTCTTTGAAAACCAACTACCTGCGTATGCTGTCATTTTGTTCAGTGGTATTCCCTTCTCTGCAAAGTGAACATAGCTGTGAGAAAGCTGAATTTTACTCATGAGCATGAGAGGATTGTTTATCGTGTTCCAGTGAATGTGCAAACCTCATGAACATGATGCGAATGAAGATCTGCCAGTTGAGCATAACATAAAGACTATGAAGTCCTACAGGTTCGTGAAGACTATTTGCCTTGCACAATGCTTAATTAGTGGGAGCGGAGCATACACGTGAAGAAAACACAGTTGGTCCTGCAAACCCAAAAACCTTTTGCTAAGCAGCACTTTTGATGTGGAAGAGCTGCTTCTACAGACAATGAAATGCCACAGAACAATCGCTTTTCTTCATGGGGTTGCTGCTCTCACAAGCAACCAGTAGAACAGCAAACACATGGCTAAAATGTACCCAGGAAAAGAATTTGATAGCACAAATGTCCCCAGATATAATATACACACTGTGGGCGTTTTACCCCTGGGGAGACATCTGTTTGGCAGCCAACACTATCACAGGACTTACACAGCATCTCCTCCTGTGGTTGCCCATCAGAGACCAGACAGGAATGAGCAGTAGCAGGACCTTTATGTAAGGTGAGGGAGACTTTAATTTAAATTCAAACTCAGGAATCCCAAATCCCAATCCCAAGCTGTTAGAACGGATCACCATCTTCGAAAGCATTTAATTCATTCATTTCCCAGAGAAAGTAATTTTTTAGGCTAGGCCTGAGCTACTCAGGGGTGGACACTCAATGTGGAATCTGCCGTGAGGCTACTACTCCCCAGGAGCAGTGCTGTAAACCAGCTGACACCAACCTTCCACAGCCTCCCAGGCTACAAAGGCAAACTCAAACTAAGGATAATCCTGATAATCTTCAGAGGCTGCTAAAGGCCCACCTTGCAGCTAAAGATCTTCATGTAGAAGTAGTAACAAAAAAAATTATGCATTGTAAATAAAATCAATGCTTACTTAAACCAGCTGAAGTTTCAGCTATAGTTCAATTACTATGATTCCTCATTCCTGTGGCTTCAAGTCTGCTTGTGTGCAAACTGATTTTTCCTGCTCCATGAAAATTGCAGAGCGACAGACTGAGCATCCTGTAGCAATAAACTTGGTCACCAGGGAAATGAATGCACAAGGTAAGGAAGGAAAGGAAGATACAGATAATTTCTTCCATCCCTGTACAGCCCCAGAGGAGCAGTGAGACTAAGCACTGCCAGAACCCCTAAACCCTGTTATGGGACTTGAGAGATGGGAAAGCACCAAGGTCTTGCAGCTGGCACAGCAATAGGGGTTATTGACTCCCCAGCTCCAGTGGCTCCCTAAGGATCAGGTAATTCTGTGGGATAGCTGCCTGAGAGAAATGGCTGTGTATAACTATACTGGCACTACATCAACATTGAAGGCTTCTCTCTCTTTCACCTTCTCCCCTGCACAGTTTCTCTGCTGGAGGGCACTGCCAGAGCCACATTAGGCACTAAGGCCTGACAGTGAGCAGGGCGATAGTTTAAAATGTTAGTGGCGGTTGTAAGTATTAAGGTACCAACACAGAAGTGAGGAATTATGGAAAATATTTCAGTCACAATCATAGTAATAAAAACCTTGAAGGGCTGGCACTGCTCTGTAGCACTTTTGAGAACTGTCTGCTTTGGTTCAGTTTTCAATGCCAAGCAAATAGTTTAGCTATTTAGTCATAATTTATATTAATTTGCTATTTAAAAATAATTAGTGCTTATTATTCAGGGGAAAAAGCCTCCTCTGTGCAGATCATTTCCCCCATTTCTCTGACATACAGCTGGTGTTATATGTGTTAAAAGAGCAAGCTATGCCAGGACATAAGTTTAGAAGATGTAAGTCTCTGGAATTTTTCTCTGCCCAGTCCTCTGTAGAAAACAGTCTGATTCTCAGAGAAACTTTAAAAACAAGAGAGAGGCACAGCTTACTGAACACTGAAAAAGCTGCTTATTATGAACAAGTGTCAAAAAGCAGCACATGAAATTGTGCATTATTACCATGCTTTGCAGACCAACTATAGCTCCCTGGGTACACTGAGTGAATGGAGCAGTAAATTTCTAGCTGTCTGAAAAAGGCGAGGAGAGGAAAATTAGATGAGATGTAATTCCTCACAGCAACTCTGTGCCTGGGCATGGAACAATGGCCACATTTTGCCTAATGCACACCATGTGCTTCTCCGTGTCCTGGGAAGAATTCGGCCTCAGCAAAAACCCTCACGTAGGTCCTGCCTGCAAACGGTCACTCTGCAGCACCCCAGGTAAATCCTCAGTGTAACTCAAGGCAAAAAGTGCAAACTTTTCCAGCAAAAAAACTACAAGGAATATCACTTTTCTAAAAATACATCCCAGAAGAATAAACATCAGGGAGAGAAAAGTTATTTAAACTAAAGGACAATGTTGGCGTAAGAACAAACAGGTCATCCTGAGATGTACAGGACAGGATGCTGAGATACCAAAATCTTAAACAACTTTAGGTGAGAGCAGCAGTAATCTTTACTCCCACAAGCAGGCAATTTCTCCAGAAAGCTATTGTTATCAACTGAAACTGTGATGTGAAGCCCAGATAGTAAATACCAGAAATAAAACTGTTTGCTTTCTTGTTGAAATAAAAACAAACACAGAAGTTGTTTCATGTGAAAAGTCTGGTCACTGCCCATGTTTCTTTTCTCAGGTACAGGTAGATGTCTGTGTGTCCTTGCCCTTTTAAAAGGATAGTCTTCAGAGACTCATGATACAGTTTGTGCATTGGGTCACCGTGGCAGCCCATGGCAGTGACCAACAAGACTTTTCGCAATGAAGGAGAAACAGTAAGTTTTAGTATCCCCACTGAGCATAGCTAGTTTGATTGGAGAGGAGTCTAAAGCTGAATAATCAAACACCAATCCTTTTATCTGTTGTGGATTATGTGAAGATTAGAAGAATCTACATACATCTTATTTGTACCATATGTTTAAGGGCACTAGAAGAGAACATAGCAGTACATATTTCTTTCTGGTGTAACTCATTCAAAACCAAGAGATTTGTGCCTGGAATCAGTTCACTCCGAGACAGCTAGGATATTATGCACAGTATTCATCTCACTGATCATCCAAATCTTAATGAGCTGTTGCTCAAAAATCACTTTGAACCAATGGACAGTTTTGGGATTAAATGACATTCGCTCTGTGTTTTACAATCCATGCAAAGGATATAAAACTGTCAGACAATATACTAATACTGTACCGTATACTAATCAATAATTAATATCTTCATTAGCATCAGAATTTAGTAATAAACTATTTCCAATTGAATTAAAGCAAATAAACCAGGATTATGTAACTCTGTGTACTGTCAAAGTGCCCTTGAAAGGGTACTAAAATACCACAAAACCTTGAGGCCCATGATGTCTTTACCTCCCAGAAAATTAATGCAGGTATCTTCAGAAAAATATTATAGTTATTATGCAAGCCATGCAAAATGACATGCACAATATTTTTAATATCAGTAAAAAGTACCACTGTTAACTTGTCTCACTGTCTTTCAGGTACTCAAGTTCTCTTTATTTCTTGGCTAGCACTAGTCATTACTACTGCACAAAAGCATATTTGGATAGGATGTAGGAAGTCTTATACTCAGTACTTCCATGGCTGACGCTTCCAGGCCCACCCCATAAATGTAACAGCAATGGCTACTGGGTACCTAAGGATCATAGAATCATAGAATGGTAGGGGTTGGAAGGGACCTTTAGAGATCATTTAATCCAACCCTCCTGCAGAAGCAGGTCCACCTAGATCAGGTCACACAGGAACATGTCCAGGCAGGTCTTGAAGACCTCCACATCCTCCTTGGGCAGCCTGTGCCAGGGCTCCCTCACCCTAACAGTCAAATAGTTTTTTCTTATGTTTCAATGGAACTTTTTGTGTTCCAGCTTCATCCCATTACCCCTTGTCCTGTTGCTAGATATAACAGAAAAAAGGAATGTCCCATTTGTCAATATGAATGAGATATTTGTCAATATGAATGAGATTCCCCCTCAGTCTCCTCCAGACTAAACAGCCCAGTTCCTGCAGCCTTCCCTCATAAGGAAGATGTTCCAGTCCCCTGATCATCTTGGTGGCCCTGTGCTGGACTCTCTCCAGCAGTTCCCTGTCCCTCTTGAGCTGAGGAGCCCAGAACTGGACACAGGACTCCAGATGAGGCCTCACCAGGGCAGAGTAAAGGAGGAGAAGAACCTCTCTTGACCTGCTGGCCACACTCTTCTTGATGCATCCCAGGATGCCATTGGCCTTCTTGACCACGAGGGCACATTGCTGGGTCATGGTTAGTTTATTGTCAACCAGGACTACCAAGTCTCTCTTTGCAGAGCTGCTCTTCAGCAGTTTGACCCCCAGCCTGTACTGGTGCATGGGGTCGTTGCTTCCCAGATGCAGGACTCTGCACTTGCCCTTATTGAATCTCGTGAGGTTCTTCTCTGCCCAAAGATACTTAGGACAGGACCAAGAAAGGTACTCAGCTACTGCTGCATCCCTTGTACTCATAGATCAAACAACACTTGGCAGGTTTGCATGAAAAGTGCAAATATGAGAAATCCATCATTTCAAAACATAGCATTTTAAAACAAAGTCCAACTTGCAAAATTTGCATTTAGAACATTCTAATGATTTGCGTTGTGGTTTTGTACCCTAAGCTTTGTGTCAAAGGGAACTGAGATGAAGCTCAGTTAATTTTCTGGCTGAATTATGTCTAAATTATTTCTTAAAACCAGTTTGAAAACATAACTGAATTGTAGCATTAATAGCAAGCATACATTTTAAAAAACAGATGAAACAGAAATTGAAAAAAAATCTCAAATAGTTGGAAATAATCACATTTTAAATGAGTTTGGGGAAAAGAAGATAAAACAGTTCACTGAGTAGCACCTCCCAGAAATGACTGCCTCTGTATCACACTATAGAATCCTGTACCTCACCTTCTCTGGTACTTACATACCTGTAATGTAATAGGCAGACTGTGGAGCTGAGTGGCTAATGCACAAATACACAATACACAGTTCTGCTGACCCTAATGGAGGCCTTGTAACTTCAGCACTGTTGTAGAATATATATACAATAGACGGTATATAATATAATTAGATCTATAATGCATAAGTGTATATTATACATACAACTGTATAGCTGCATGAATTATCTGGGAAATGAATACTGTGTACTTAAATATTTGTGGTATTGAACAGACAATACATAACAGTGCAGAAAAAAATTAAAGACCAACTGAAACATTCAGAAGACATAACATTTTGTCAAAATAGGAAAATACTCAATACGCCTTTTTTACTTCTCAGTTAAGAGAAGGCTTCAATATGGCTATCTTAATTTATTAAGTTAATAAGGGTGTAAACTTCTGGAAACTAGCAGGAAGAGTGACGGTTTAGCCGGAGATTTGGATGCAGGGAAGCGGCTGCAAAATACAGCAGCGTGCCCGCAGCTGTGCCACAAAGGCTGCCGCTGCCCAGGCGTACGGGAGGCCCGTCGGTGTGGGGCATCCGTGGCCTCACGGGGTCCGGGAGGACGAGCCGGGCTGCAGCCCCGTGCTCAACAGCCTCCGCCAAGGAAGACATATACATTGATTTCCCTGCTTATAAACCACATTATTCGGCCATGTTGAGTTTGCTTCTCCATCCATGTGGCCCAACTTCGCGGGGGCTTGTCAGGGTACGGGGGCACTTGGAAAGCGACGGACGCGTTTGGGCGTCTGGGCGGGGGGTGGCTCAGAGGCGGGGACGACCGCGGGGCCGCGAGGGACGGCAGCCTACGGAACCGCCGGCTTCCCGGGAGCTGTCAGGGGCCACTCCCCGCCGAAGGGGCTTCCTTTTCGGGCCCGGCCCCGCGGGGCCGCGAGGGTAAAGCTCTCCCCGCGGCTCGGCGGCGGGACCACGGGGCCCAGGTCGGCGGCGCAGAGGCGGCGGCGGGCCGGCAGAGGGCGCTGCAGGCGGAGCCCGCAGGCCCGCGCTCGTCGGCGGGGCCGGCTCCCCGGCGCCGCATCATGTGGGCCGGCCCCTTCCATGGAGCCGCGGCTGCTGCCGAGCGCCTTCTGCGCGGACGCCGCCATGAGGCTCTGAGAGGCGGCTGCGTGCGGAGGATCCAGCCGGTCGCGTTGCGGAGCGCCCCGAACCTGGCGCCGGCCTCGCCCCCGGGCACGGGAGCGCAGCACTGCGGCCGCTGCTACTGCTGCCGCCGCGGGTCCGGCCGGGCGGGCGAGCGGCCCGGGGCCATGTAAAGCGGCAGTGGCCGGGGGGAGCCGGGCCGAGTTCGGGGAGAGGAGCTACCGCCGGCACGGGTCGGGGAGGCCCCACGAGGGGGATCATGGCGACGTCTAATCTCTTAAAGGTGAGAGCGGGGCCTTGCCGGGCCCTGCGTGAGGAGGAGGGCGGCGGAGGCCGGGCGGCCGGGGCTGCCCCGCCGCCGGTTGGGCCTCCGGCTGGCCGGGGCGGCCGGGTCGGGCCCGGCGTGCCGGGCGGCCGTCGGGGACAGGCCGCGGGCGCCGCTCCCTGAAGTTGCCTTTCCCTAGGGGCGAGGGGCCGCCGGCGGCCTTCCCTCAGGTGAACGGCCAGGGCGCCGCGCCCGCGCTCGGTGCGGGACCGCCGGCCATGGCCCGGCCCGGCCGGTGGCCTCCTGGCTGCCAGCACCCCCCTCCCCCCGCGGCTCTCCCTTCCCAAACACGCGTCGTTGGGAAACAGCGTTGCGTCGTGCCGTTAGACAGGGCACGGTGTCGTCCCTTTGTTTATTTAAGAAGAGCTAGGTGTACGGAAAATTAGTTGTAAGTTAAACAAAGAGTTGAAAAACATCTTTTCAGTGTACAAGTGCTGTTACTTGTGTTGCCCCCTATTCCAGCTGTTTTTGTTAACTACATTTTTTCTGCAAAGAAGAACTCGTGGATGCCTTTTGCTTATTTTAACCAGCTTTGCTTTTGTAGTCAGATGTTTTCAAGCACTTTCTGAGTGTTTGATGACAGATGTCAGTCACCTCAAGCTGCTGCAGATTTGAACAGAAGTTTTTGGTCCAGTGTTTGAGCTCAGAACTGCCTGCCCTGATATTTGTGGCGTGTGTGTGGACAAGACTGGATGTGGCCTTTGAGGCTGTGGTAGCACATGGAAGATGGGCCTACTTCAAACAACTGTTCCTAATGCCTGCAGCAGAACATCAAGGAAGGCTTTCGATTTGACTTGATCAGTTAGCAATTTAAAACGTAAATAAATATATACGTGTGTTCAGTGCAAAGTGTTGTTGTTAAACGTGGTTCAGAAGAAGTACTGCTTATGTTTTAGCAATCTGACCTATTTTGGATATATAGATTTGACCTGAAACTGCTGGTTGTATTACTCTGAGACACACAGTGTGAAGAAATGAAAAATAATTGTAAGTCTTGTTTCTTCCTGGTATAAAAAAAAAGTTTTAGTATTAAAAAGATAATTAGAAAAAAATTAAATGTAGTTGAAATGTAGTTTAATTATTTTCTTTACATTTTTTATGCCTAAGAGGATACTTAGATTTTTAAGTAGATAAGGGTTAAATAAAAATCTAAATTTGAAAAAAAAACAAGAACACTAGTGAAAAAAAAATAATTTCCCATAAGAAAAGTGCTTTTTGTGGAACAGTGTGGTTTTCGAGCAGGGCTCAGGCAGTTCACCTACTTGTTGGTGTTTTAGTATTTCTGCTGCTGTATGTTTAACCATCTTTGACAAGACATGGTTGAGCACCTGCAGTAGATGGGAAGAAACATAGGCCTGTGAGATTTGTCAGCATTCCACTTAAAGTATTTTGAAAGAATAATAGGTAAGTGAAAAAAAGAATCAAACGCCTTGATTCTGTGAGATAGCTCTTGCTGAACTCAAGCCGTCGTGTTGACTAGTCATGTATTTGCAATATCTTATAATATTTCATATTGACAACAAGATATATATGTACAATGTGTTTTTGGAAAACCACTGCAGAGATACCTATTCTAAAATAGGCTTTTCTGGTCACTTGGAATATTTTTAAGCACTATAACTTGCACATGAGTTAATTTTCTAAAAGCAATAATGTATGAGTCCAGTATTACAAAAAGAAAGATTATACAGTGATTTGTCTTTGTTTATAATAGCACAAAGCAATGCAAGAACTGAAACTAGGTAAGGTCTTTTGTTTTCTAGTTCTGCTCATCAGAGTGCTCTCAGGGCAGCAAACTGTTGATTGCAGGTTAGTGGTGATTGACAGTGGCCTCATGCTGTCTAAGGCTGTGAAGTGCATTTTTACTTTTAATGTTTAGGGGTGCAAAAAGTAAAGCCTCAGCACAGTAAAAATCCTTGAGTAAGAAAGGACAGATTAAAAGCTGTTAAGATTGTTTATATCTTTTCCACGTAAGCCTGCACAATCAAATCTAAGTTGGGTTTAGACAGGTTGTGTTTTTGCTAGGATTAATAGGAACTAAGAGTTTTGTCTGGTTTTCTCCCATACTTCTTCAACTTTCTACATAGTTGAGAAAATGGAGTGAAATATTATTTTCTCACTCCAGCAGCAGATACTAGCTGGAACCAAGTCTTTATGACAGACATTTTAAAAGGCAACATTTAAACTCCATTAGTGCATGATTTTTTTTTTTTAACCATAAATGATTCTTTTTAGCAAGAATCACAGTCTCAGAGAGCCTTCTTTAAATTCAAAATGAGAATTAACAGTCATTTGTTGAATCCTGGTGAGATACAACAAATGATAAGAGTGATGGCAATACTGAAGTACTTAGTAGGAAGTAGCTGTTCCATGGTGAATTGGTGCATACTCTACCTGTAGCATCCCATGGTGAGGCTGTGGCTTTCCTGTAGATGAGTGAGCCAATACTGGATGAGTCCCCTCATGTTTTTTTCTCTCAACCTACATATGACTCTGTCACTTTTAAAGCAGGCTGTATTGTTTCAGGATGTGTGTTGGACTTGTAACCTGTCCCTTTTGCAGTGACAAGATATGCTAGACCTATTCACTCAAGTGATACCAAGATAGGTGAGTTTTTTTCTGTAGTTTTTACAACAGAAACAACTCCTCTTGTTGCAGCACAAAGAAAGCCTGTAGCAGTATTCACGCTAGCAGATCTTGACACTTCTGTAGAGCTTTACTGGAGCTGCCAACAAGTGTAAGAATCTGTCTGTGCAAGATGAATAGCAGCTTAAACCTGGTATGAGGAGAGAAGATACAAAGAAAGCAGCAGATTTTCTATAGACTTGAGTGAAATGAGAACTGTTATTTACATTTGCATTGGTTTCAACTTTTTTTTTTAATCTCACAGACAACTGGAAACGTAGCTGAAGTTTTTGAATTCTTCAACTTAAAGTATATATTCCCACATCTGTATTTTAAGTGATGTTTATTTCTTCATGACTATTTACAACTAGGATATCCTCAAAAATATTTGGAACATTGTACACTAGTTAATTACACAGCAAAGCTTTGTAATTGTGGCTGCTTTTCTGTGTAGTAACTTTGGTGTAGTAACTTTGTTATAATTATTATGCTGACTTTTAGAGCTGCTGGGTAGCAGAGATTAATCAGTCAGTGAATTTTAACCTGCAATTCAAAAATAAGTAAGCCTAACTTTCTCAAAAATTTTCCTTTGGAATGAACCTTCAGAGTAGATGCTGTAAATTTTCTGGAAGAGGTAAAAAGCCTGTTCTACAATTCTGGAGAAGTGAAATGAAAACCCTGGAGCTCTATCTTTGTAAATAGACTAGTTTAACCATAAAACATAATGCTTATTTCAGTCTGAGACCTCATATTTCCTGCTTCATCCCTCTGTCTACTAGCTTTGATATACATCTGAAAACAGTGAAGTAGTAAAGGTGAAGTTGTTACTCATGTAGTCGAGAGGTACAATAAGATGTGGAGGATATTGGTCTTATACAGTATTGGTTAGGGCGTCTGATAGAGATCAGGGCTGCATGTGGCCTGAAATAAATAGAGTACACAGTAATGAGAGGTGAATGTCCAAATAGACATTTCAAGGTTCAGAAGGACAGTAGTGTGGAGGTATTGTTATATTGCCGTGCCTTATTATATTCTGTGTTTATTTAGACTGTTATACCATTGCCCTGTGCCCACTTCTGCTTAAATTTCCTTAGAGTTAAGGAGGAGAATTTTGTGATTATACCTAAATTAGGAAAACTGATTAGTGGCAGAGTTCCTCTTGCATCATTGTGCTAATTCTACATATTATCTACCAACATGATCTGGGAGGTGTTTTACCTTCTGTTCCAAAATACTATGTTTAGGTGCTTATGTGTAGAAGCGAAGAACAGGAAAGAATAGGTTTGAAGACTAAAGTTGTATATATTTCGATATAGTGTGGAAGTAGTATACATTTAAAGTCAAGTTTTATTGTTAAAATTGAACTTTAAATCTTTGTTAGCAAATTTAGTGGACTTCTGAAAAAAAAGTATTTCGTAAGCGGAGTTACTTAGCCAGGTTATGGCTATCAATTTTATCCATGTTTTCAGAGAAGATTCGATAAGTGGAGATACTTCATTTTGTCCAGTGTGTGACTTACCTTCCTTCTTGTCTTCCCTTGGGAATGATGGTTTGAGGCAACAAGCTACGAATGAAAAATTACCCAGGGAATATTGCTCAGAAATTGCCTAGGTTTGTGAGAGGCTCAGCAAAGTGGGAAATGGGTTCCTTGTGTTGTCAGGGTCACTGGTGTATGTATGACTTTAGTAGCAGCTAAGAATTGCCATTGCTTGACCTCCTACTACAAAATTTGGTTTCCTTATGCACTAACAGGAGTAGAGCTATTGGACACGAATGACACACAATAGGTGGTATCATGCACCTTTCTGTTTTTAATTTCAGTACAAGAGTGAGAGATTCATGATCATGGACGTCTGAATTTATAACCTGTTGAATTGTTTCTTGGAATTAAAGAATAGTTGAGTGGAAGTTTTAATCCATTAATTTTATTTTCTCTTCTGCTTAATTTAGGAATAAAAGAACTGTTTTGTTTTAAATAAGGTTTTACTCCTTTGTATAGCAAAGTTTTTAACTTCCTTGATGGCATTTTCTGCCAAGTTTTGTTTTGGGAATTGTTTCTTAAGTAGGCCCATGTTTCTTAGAAGTGGACCTGCGGTTTTTACAACTGAACTGGAGTTGTATGTGTGCTTCTTAGCATGAACTAGGTAATCACAACCGAAATCATATAAATACTAGTGTTTGCAATCCCTCCCATGTTTTACAGTGAAACTGATCTATTCCCAAAGATAGTGCAAGGGGTTTTTATCTTCAACTGTCTTTAGCAAAGGGCTGAATCCCACTTCTCCAGAATTCCTGAGCAGACTTTTTACTTCTTCCAGAAAATTTATGGACTCGACTCTGAGTAGTTTCACTCCAAAGGAAAACTTTAATGATGCTGATATTACTAATTTTATAATACCTTTTCTGGACCTTCTAACTGTTTAGCAGCTAGTCTTTGAAGTTCATGAGCCTGCAAAGAAGGCCTGGGAACAGAAATATCTAGAAGTAGAAACTAATTGTTTTCATGTGTATAGGAAAGATTAGAGCAAGGTTTATGGAATAATTGTTAAGCTAGCTAAAGGCATATAGTTGATGATTTTCAAAGGTGATGCCTTCAATTTTTTTTTTTTTTTTTTACAGTGAAAGAGAACAGGGGAAACTGCCTCTCTGAATTGTAAAACAATTTCTCTTATGTTCAAAGAGTTCTAATCTTTATGCAACAGTCACTGCTTCTGTGAGGCCCTTATTCAGTACCTGCTGAAATGGCTTGATAGTGCTGGTGCTATAAAAATAGGCACTGTGATGCCTGTTGAATCTTTGTCACTTGAAGTTGAGACATCTTTGCACTTAAGAGCAGCAGGAGATATGGTTTCCAAACTCTGCTATTTCTGAATATTAAATAACAGTTTTAATGGTAAATCTCCGTGTAGGAATTAATCATAAAGAGGTGGTTGAGAGGATGTGGTGTGCTGCTTGTACTTGTCTATCTGGAGAGATGTTAGTGGCAGAACTTGTCAGAATTTCAGGTAGTTAGACTGTATTATTTGCTGTATTTGAAATGAATTGTGTCAAATGTAGTATTACTAGCCAAGACAATGATCAGCTGAAAAGTAAACAGTACGTTGGAACGTAATACTGCAGATAACAGTAGCCTTTTTTTTCCACAGATCTCTCAACATTTCTTTTAATTGCAGGTTTGTCTTCTTAAAATGCAGAGCTGTAACTAAATAGGATTACAATATATTACATAGAACTGTTGTTTTTCTCTTTAAAATGGTTTATTGGTTTGGTTTTTTTTATTTTAGTAGAAATCAGCCTGTGTTCTACAGTGAGATTTTTCAGAATCATTGGAATGATATGGGAGCACTTAATTTCTTTAGCTTTACACTTAATTCATTGTAAGATTTTAAAAAACCCAACCATCAAACCACTGATTTTTCAGCATATTAGAAATCATTTTTATCTGCACCACTTGTAGCCTTGGCTGTCAACCTGACTACGGCCAGTTTACCCACAGGAAGGGAGCCTGTGATACAACAGCTCCTACATTACTCTACTTCCTTCCTCCTTTGTTGCTGATATGAAATGCACAGTATAGAAAAAAAAAGGTACATGGCAGCATCTACAGGTACTTTTCCTGATCACTGGCTGCCGTTTTGGTAACAGTAATTTATTCAAAGTGGATTTGCAACTCTGTCTCATGACCTTTACCACATGTACCTTAGCTGGAGCTTTGAAGCTGACCAAGTATCATTCACGTTGTCCGCGTATATCTCCATTAAGGTCGGGTGAAGAACCCCTGCTAGATCTTGTTGCATTGTAGCTAATGGAGTTAATAAAGGAAGAAGTTGGCAATTTACTTCTCTAAAAAACAAATAATATCTCTGTGACTTCTTAAAATATTACTGTGAAAGGTGGTGTTGTATGACTCAGATGCTAGCTTATGAGAGACACCTCTGAGAAGGTATTTTAACATTAAACATAGAAGGTGCAGTCATTTAAGATAACTTGAAATAACTTGCTTTAATAACAACATTTTTTTTTTGTTCCTTTCAGAATAAAGGTTCACTTCAGTTTGAAGACAAATGGGACTTCATGCGCCCTATTGTTCTGAAACTTCTTCGTCAGGAGTCTGTCACAAAACAGCAATGGTTCGATCTGTTTTCGTAAGTAATTTTTTAGTGTCTTACATCCTTCTGTATGACTTCATCTGGTCATAGGAAACAAGTTTTGTACCTGCCCACAAACATTTTCTTAGGATAGAGAAAATATTGTTTACTACTTTGACAGTAAGGTGGTTTAAAAGCAGTTCACTAAGTGTTACATTATTCTGATTCGAATGGCTTTCTTCTAGCATAGCTTAAGAATGCTACTGAAGTAACAGGGTAATGCAGTTTAACTGGTATAATCTGAATAGTTTTACACCCTAATAATAATTATATATATACTGTTTTTCAGACAATATTTGCATTATTGCACTTTCTAAAAACTCTGCTATTTTCCTACTTGGAAAAAGACAGAAGTTACTTCCTGTTGATATATTTTAAGAAAAAAAAAAAATTGTGTGACCTTTGCCAACAAATCAGAGCAAGTTACATGTGTATTGAAAGTATATCTGAAATAAGCTTTGTCTCAACTTTCCCCCAAATACAGTTGTAGCTGAAATCTGCAGTCTCTCCTTCTGCTTTTTAAAATCTGTCACAAGAGTGGTTTTTCTGTAAACACAGTCTTGTTGCAGTCTGTATCTCTGTTGCTCTTTTTGACGAGGACAGTACAGTGATTACTTTCAAACCCATCTTATTGCACCTGTCACACTTTTCTGCCAACCAAAAGGAAAGGTAGTTTATCATGTAACGAGTTGCAATATCTTAGGTGTCTGCTATAACAGTTGCCAGAAACGTGATATAATTAAGTAATAAATCCACTTCTGAGTTATTTCTTTCATTTTTAATAACTACTTTAATAGTTATGCATTGGTATTGAAATTCTACATTTATTGTTTTTCTTGTAGCCAAATTATTGAACAGAACTTAAGTAACTTTATGACTAAATTAAGGATACTGAGGGAAAAATCCCACTGTCCTATAGATTCCTGATTTTGAATGGCATTCTTTAACTTTTTCATAAAATACAAAATCCCAAGGTGCCTTCTTCCTGCCCTTTGAGTGTAGTTACCCAGCATTGTTTTTTCAGAGCTGTCGGGAAACAGTGGCATTCTAAATACAGTAACACCTTTTCTGTGTGTGAAAGTTGTCAAAGTCTCACTTGTGTTGTCTAACTCACAAGTTAGATGGACAAATAAATGGATGGATAAATCCTGGGCAAACCCCTTTGATCTGTTTCAAAGGAACTTTTTAGCTTGTAAGTTTTGTCTTTTCAGTTAAGCTGAAAAAGGTGCTTTTGTATTGATTTAGTAGTAACAAAGTCATACCTTTAGATTATAGAATTGCTTTCCTACAAAGATGTGGCCTTAGTGTTGAAAAGAAGAACCACCAGAGGAAGATGAGTCAAAAAATAACACTTACTAGGCATCATTATGTATGCTGTTTGCTTAGGAGTGTAACTTCGGTTTATTTGGTCTTTAGTATGGGAAGGAAATAGGAATTAAGTTACACTTGCTGGGCTGCCAGCTAGAAAAAACAGGAATTTATTTGAATGGTGATTAAAACTCATTAATAGAATTTTGTTTTATGATGCTGTTTGGCAACTTTTCTGCATTAGGGTTTAATGCTACTGCTGTCATGAAACATTTAAGTGCTCTTATTAAACTAATTAAAATGTCTTTTAAACTACCTGATGCTCCTAAGCTGAAATTTGTTACAAGAAATGTCTGTTTTCTTTGTAACACAAGGATGTTGTAGCACTCGGATTGTGAAACTGTGAATGAGAACTGCATATTAATGAGAGCATTTTAGGAGAATATGGTCTGAGTAGTAATGCTTCTGCTGGCAAGCCATTTCTGTGTTTGTCAGAGAAAAGCTCTAAAAATTGCTCTTAATGCAAAAGGATTATTGATAGATACTAAAAACAGAACTGACTTCTAAATTGTTTTCTTGACCATAGCCTTTTCTTAGATAGACTGCTGTTCCTTGTTTCCAAGACTTTCTTATACTTTTAGTCTCTCTCTAAAGATATTTTATTGCATATGTCACTGGGATCTAACTATGTGTTGTTGGACAATGATAGATAAAATGTTTTAATTTCTTAGATGTCCTCAAATTCTGATTGTTAAAGCCTCATGCATTAAACTGAGTAGCTGTTACTAAAAGATGGATCGATTGTTTTTCCAGAGACGTACATGCAGTTTGCTTGTGGGATGATAAAGGTCCAGCAAAAATCCATCAGGCTCTGAAGGAAGACATCCTTGATTTTATAAAACAGGCACAAGCAGTAAGTTCTTAACATTACATAACTTATATTCATATTGTTAGAAACATAAACAAATAGTTCTGACTTTCATTGGATCTAAATGCATTGCTTTTTGTTTGAAATTCGGTGATGTTCTGGAGATCGTAATTATCCTGCAAACTTCTATTAACAAAAAGACGACTTAGCCTGGAGCATTTGCCTTGGCTCATTGTTTTCTTGAAGTCCTTGAAACTGGGGTGGGCAATGATTTTTGTGTTAGATTAAAAAAAACCCCAAAACTAAACACAGCATTTTTTTTGTTTATCCAGCAGTACTTACGGAATCTTCCTCCACTTGAAAACTTCCCTGAGGCAAAATTGTCCATAAGAAATTACTGTCAAGAAAAAAAAATAGTTGTTTGTGTACCTTGAGTGCTATGCTGACGTTTTCATGGATGGCTTTAAAATAAGCCATATGTATGGTGTACTGGAAATACCTGTGGTGTTGACTCAGCTAGCTTAGCTGTCCAGTTTTATGGGCTTCCCTCCAAATGATTGAAGTTGTCAGTAGATTCATAGGAAACTTTTGTGTTTGTGAAATGTATGGCAAAAAGTGTTTTCTGTAATAAGGGATTTAGGAGGGAGTTGTTGTCAATTTAAAAAAAAAATTAAAATCTTGTGACAAAGCTTTGGAAAGGAGAAAATGAAAGTCTGTAAAATCTTTCTGTAGTGGAGAAATTTACACTACTAAGGCTTTACTTAAAGCAAAATGGTTTCTGACAGATGTCTTTCCGTAACCAGGCATATAAATGTTAAGTTTTAAGTTCTGAGAGCTTGCTTGCTTACGTGGATAAACGTTCTGCTGATCTGAGGCCTTTGGTGTTATCTCCCTTGACTGTTTTTTGAGTGACATCTTTTTAGGCATTATGAGAGCCACTGTACAATGCACTTGATTTCAGGCTTTAATAAAATATACATGTGAACTAGCTGTCTGGGCCTAATGAAAGGTTAGTAGATCCCATTGAATTAAACTTTTCACTGTGTAGAATACAACATAGTCCTTACAGATTTTAGGGTGTTGTTTTTGTTTGTTTTCGATATAGTTGTGCCAGTACATACTTTTAGGCCAAAGGTTTTACTCTTTGATTTACAGATGGCTTAAAAGAAAAAAAAATCAAAAGGTTCATTTGGAAAATTTAACCTTATTGACTACTTATTTACCATTACCTTTCTTTACCCTTTAGAAATTGTCCTTCTTCCATAGATTGATAGCAGCTTCCCTAAACTAAATGGCACTAAATCTGTAGACTTTCTTATTCTGATTTACCTCTGTATTTGAGTTTTATATGGGGAGTTATTTTCAGTATAAGCAAAGCCAATCCGTGTTTTGTTCAGAAATGTGTTAATAAATACCTCCTCTTCTTCCTCCCTCCTCCAGAGAGTGCTGAGTCATCAAGATGATACAGCTTTACTAAAAGCGTATATAGTGGAGTGGCGCAAGTTCTTCACACAATGTGATATTTTGCCCAAGCCATTTTGTCAACTAGAGATTACTTTAATGGGCAAGCAGGGCAGCAACAAGAAGTCTAATGTAGAAGACAGTATCGTTCGTAAGGTAAGTGACAGGTATTAAGAGTTTTGTTGCACAGTGTGCTGCCTACAGAAATAGTACAGAAAGGATTCTGTAGCTGAGGCTGAAACTGCACTAATCATGTAATACGCCATATCACTTTGCTTCAGTGTGAAGGTCAGAACAACCCAGCTACTTTTATTTTTTCTTCTCTCCACGGTAGTTTCACTCTGGTTCTCCAGCTATTAGTAGTTTTGTTCAGGTGATTAAAGCACTTCTTTCTTGGGCTTTCAGTTGGATGTGGGTTTTTTTAAATTCTGACTTGACTCCTGGGACAGGAGGCAGTTGGAAATTCACCTACTGTTTCTATACTTGTGAGTAGCAAGTGTACTTGTATATACAAATGAATGCTTTTTCTTCACCTGGTTTATTTCTCTGGCCAAGATCTTAACTGGAGTAGATCTCTGCATTTTCTAAATGACCAATTAAATACTGTCATCTTAAGTTAAATATGGTGTCGTGGTTTAAGCCCGGTTGGCCACAAAGCACCACATGTTTTCTTACCCAGTCCTCTCTGCCCACTGTGGGACGGGGAGTGGAAAACATAACAAAAGGCTTATGGGTTGACACAGGGACAGGGGAGGATCACTCACCAAGTATGGTCATGGGCAAAACAGACTCAACTTGGGGAAATCAGAGTAGGTTGATAAGAAAATAAATCAAATCTTAAAACACCTTTCCCCTACTCCTCCCTTCTTCCCATTATCAAGTTGGTTCTCATTCTCTCTACCTCCTCCCTCACAACAGCACAGGGGAATGGGGAATGGAGGTTGCAGTCAGTTTGTCACACCTTATTTCTGTTGCTCCTATCTCCTCAGGGGGAGGACTCTTCACGCTCCTCCCCTGCTCCAGTGTGGGGTCCTCCATGGGCTGCAGGCAGATCTTGCCTTCACTTTTAATCTCCATGGGTTGCAGGAGCACAGCTGCCATTTCACCACAGGATGCAGCGGCATCTCTGCTCCAGCACACCTCCTTCTCTCTGCCTTCACTACCCTGGGTGTCCGCACGGTTGTTTCTCTCCCATCCCACTCCTTCACTCCACTGGGGTTTTTCCTTCATAAATATGGTACCGCAGAGGCACTACCACTGTTGCTGATGGGCTCAGTCTTGGCCAGAGATAGGTCTGACTGAGAGCCAGGGAGTTTCTAGCAGCTTCTCACATGAGCCACTCCTGTAGCCTGTCCTCCACTACCAAAAACCTCACCACACAAACCCAATACATATGACTATTGATCTCCTAATTTCCCCTTTTTCCTCCAAATTGCCAGTCGTATCAGTGAAAAACTTAGACATATAGAATCTTGCAAATGTGATCTTTTTAGTGTTTCCTATCAGACATGTAAAAAGTTTTGAGTATAAAGTGCTCAGCGTTCTGAGTTCTATAAATAACGGTCTTTGAAATTGCTTTAGTCTGTTATAAGAAAAATAGAGCATATGAGTTGTGAAATGTTAAATTCTTTAGTTCATTATCCCTTTTCATTGCAGAAAGTATCTGTAGGGAAATTTCTTTAGCAATCTTTTGGTTGGTAATGAAGATCATTTTAGTTGTCACCCTACCTCCAGGATAGGACATTTGAATGCTTTTCTTTGGACAAGGCTTTTTTTTCTTCATCCTCCTAATATGACACCTGATCCTTTATACCTCTTGAAGAAAAAGAGAGAACAGCAAGAATCACCACCTCAAGTTACCTTTTTTATTTTCATTGTTTGTTGAAGAAAGCATGTGATCTTATTAGGCTCTCTGAGATCTGGCAAACTTGAACTCTAACCTCTGTTGTATGCAGAAGGCAGGAGAACTAAGAAATTAAATTAAAAACAAGGTGGAGTGGAGAAAGTAGTGAGGAGAAACTGAGAGAAAGAACTGATTTGTTCAGGACTGAAGTCGATTGACGTGTATCTTAGCTGGTTAGGACCATCTCATGACTGGGACATCAAAGCCCAAAGTCTCCAACCTGTCGTCTTGTTTCAGATTTGCTGCTGAAGGTCACATCTTGTTCCTGGCAGCATTCTCTGTTGTTTTCTGAAAAGTGCTCTGTGAAAATTTTTCCCATGTTAGAGAAGTTCTGCAAATAGTCACCGAAAATTATATGTGTGCTTTCTTTCAAATACCCTCATAAAACTTCCTTATCCATAATGTCTAAAAGCAGTTTGACCATGACAGAGCTGTTAACATGCCTGTCGGGTTGCTTGTCTCACTGTTTCCTTCTCCAATTTGTACACATTTCAGCTCTTGTAAAATAATTTCATAGCTGTACAGTGCAACCATAATGTGCATATCAGTAATGTTAAAATAATGAAAAAAGTAATTGAGGAAGCATAATCAAATAAAACTTTGCTTCTAAGAATGTTCCAATGTTTTGAACAATAATTCCCTTCTAACACGTGACTTCAGTGTCAGAAATGAAAATTTAGCTGAAATTGGGAGACAGTTATAGAGAAGTTCAGAGGAAAGGATGGTAAACTCTTGAAATGATATCTGATTTTTTTAGGTGTTTGCTGTGTTCAAATCTAAACTTAAAAAGCAAGAATGGAATAAGACTGTCCAATCTCACTATTATTTTTGCCATCCAAATGTGTTATGTCATCCTTAGCTTGTTTTTAGTAAGCTTATTCACAGTCATGAGGTAAAGTTGGAACTGGTAGATTTTGTCATTCCCACCTGCTTTCCACTGCCAGTGTAGACTGACAATGGCATGCTTAAATTGCATTCATAGCAGTTACTGTCAAGCTTGAGAACACTGTAAGTTTGAGCTTTCTTCTAAAGCAATGAAATGGCGGGAGTTGGATAGAAGAAAAAAATTCTCTTTTAAGCTTTGACATTTCATTAAGCATTCAGTGACATGTAGAAAGAGTCAGACCCAGTGTCTCGGGGAAAAAAATGACCATACTAATTTGAATTCTAAAGCAAATTAACATTTTAACAAACATGTAGCATGCTTGGAGTATTTACTGCTGAACAGCTGCTGAAACTTAGGTGGACATAAATATAGCATGGCCTGCCAGGGAGATTTTCGTGTTGCTCAACTGTAGCAAATCTGGCTTGTGATCAGGTGTGATGCAGTGCATTTGCAGCACTGTCAGTAGTAGTGACCAATAAATAAATAAACCCAAAACTACGCAATGGAATGTGAAGAGACTCCTTGAGTGATGAAGATTTTGGGGTTTTTTACGAGCCTCCATAACTACTTTCAAAGCTTCATAGTGCTTAGGTGAGGTTTGGAGCTTTTTTATAAATTACATAGGCATTACTTGCATGCTGAACTTCCACATTGGCTAAATGTGATCCAAAACCATCAGTATTCGTCTTTACTTAACTGTGGTGTTGATTGAGTTTTGGGTTCTGTTTAAGGCAACCTGCTAAATACTGAACTATATTTGAATATTTGACTCAAAAGTGCCCCCTGATATTGCAACTTCTGACACACTGCGTTGCTGGAAAAGTTACTTGAATGGCTACTGAGACGCATAGAAATAATACACAATTATGGAATTAATATATGAATCAAATAGTGATTTCCCGTAGCTGTCCAGTTACGTGAAGTAAGCGTAGTTTGTAAGCTGAATATTACTTCTATAACAAATTCAGAGCAAGATGAAGTTTTAAGGTAGTTGAGCTGCTGTATATTATCTGAAAATAACGGAATAAACTGCTTGATTTCTGTTTCTGATTGCTTGTCTTTCTTTGCACAAAGTTAGGTCTGCATATACCTTTCTGACAGGAATTTATTTTTTCCCTTCCTTATACACAGCTCATGCTAGATACGTGGAATGAATCCATATTTTCAAATATAAAAAATAGACTTCAGGACAGTGCAATGAAGCTAGTTCATGCTGAAAGACTAGGAGAAGCTTTCGACTCTCAGCTTGTTATTGGAGTTCGAGAATCATACGGTATGTCTTGCACAGACCAGTCTCTGTCGTCTCCTCACTGAAGTACATATAACATTGACAGTTGTGGTGGTAGGGTTGGAATTATATCAGCATTTTGTATAATTTTTTTGTTGTTGTTCTTGTTGATATGTGATACCGATTCAATTCTGTTTAAAATCTTTTAAAGTGATTTAGCTACGTATCAGTTACTGCAAAATCAGCATTTTCAGAGAGCAAACTACTTTTTGACCTTTCACATACAACTTTCTGCTCCTTTCCATACTGTTTCTGATTTTTCAAACAGTTTGAAGAAGAAAAAATACAGAGGCTGAATCTAAGACACTCAGTCTTTTTCTTCTTTGTAAAACAGATCTGTGTCTGAAACTTCTATGATATCTCAACAATGCCTGCTGCTGCTTTAAAGCTTTGCAGCCTGTTGTTGTGTTGTGGCTGTGCTTGTGGCTAATATCATCTCACATGGCTTTATAGATGCCTAGTTCAGTTTGTTTTTTTAAAGCATATTCCAGGTAAGGTGTTTGTTTTTTCCCAGTAGTGCAAAGTACTGCAGTAAGCTCATTGTCTTCATTCTTGTAAAAGATCAAATACACACAGAAAAAAAATGTCTAAATGAAGACATTGAGATTCTAAGAAGAGTGTTTAAGAAAAGCTGCTCAGTCAGATGGTGAAGTTTTCACTTTATTCTCTGATTAAGCGTTACATTGACCTTTCCTCCTCACCCCCAATTGGGCAGTTGTATGTGTTTTTCTGGTTACCATGTTTCAATATCTAAAATGCTAGAGATAAGTATGCAGTTCTTTCCAGTTCCCTATAGTTAATGTAAATGTTTTTGGAGCAAAGACTGTACAACTTTGGTTGCCTTTAGGGTTCAGAGTGCATGTATGGAATAGTTCAAATTGTTTGATGCATCCTTTTAGTACAAGACCTGCTTTAGTGAGAGAGATTTGTTTATTATTAGCCACATAAGTTTCCAAGACTTGCAAGTAAGTATGGACTTTCTCTTTGCAGTTAACCTTTGTTCTAATCCTGAAGATAAACTTCAAATATATCGGGATAACTTTGAAAAAGCATATTTGGACTCAACGGAGAGATTTTATAGAACACAGGCTCCTTCTTACTTACAACAAAATGGTGTACAGAATTATATGAAATATGTAAGTAAAAATTCAGTTGTAACTTGGTTTTGAAAGTGTTAGTATTGAAAATGATTGCTGTTCTACTTTTGCACAGGCAGATGCTAAACTAAAAGAAGAAGAGAAAAGAGCACTACGATATTTAGAAACGAGGCGAGAATGTAACTCTGTAGAGGCAGTAAGTACAATGTGTAGAAAAAATTGTGTACTTTATATAGAATTGTTACACAGCAGTTTTTGTTTATGTGTGTGGTAAACTATTATTTGTAGCATTTGTATTTTTTTTTCTTGAAAAAAATCTCTGTTACTTTCCAATCTGTCCATTTATAGGTTCTACAGATGTTTTAATAGTAAATGTAGATCAAAAGTTCAGATTGAAGTGCAGGTGCTTAATCAAGTTGATTTTTATTCTTTCATTTTGAGAAAGGTATGACTTTTTCGTAACAGTGAAAGAGAATCGTGTTTGCAAGTGAGCTTGACCATTAGGTAAAAGGTTTTCCAGTGGTCATTTAGAATACCTGGAAGAGTTATTTTTCATTTTAATCAAAAGGACCAATAGAAATTTCATTAGAACCATTCTAGATTTCCTCTTAGGCTGAACTATGGCCACTTCATACAAATAAAAAGCTGTGTTTTCAGTTTTTACTTCCTCTTTCTCTCCATGAGCAATATTTTACACAGTTCAGATTCTGGAGGGAAATTTAACTGCAATAAATAGCCTGTGTTGAAATTAGTTCAGGAAACAGATTATTTTAAATAAATATTCTCTAAATCTGTTTTTTTTTTTTCAGTGGCTAAAAATGTATTTCATGTCTTTTACTAAGTTGTAAGTCATTCATTTGCACAGCTATAAGTTGTAAGCTGTATAAAGAGGCTGATGCAAGAGAGATGGTCCTGACATGTACAAGCAGTTTCTGTTCTAGATCTAGCCATAGTGTCTTGTTCCAGCCAACCAGCCTGGTCCAAATAGGGTGTGCTGGAATGGGAACTATTCTTAGCTCTTGGATGTATACTTGGAAACTAAGTAGTGTTCCAAAAGTGGTGGCTCCCTTGAGAGAAAAGAGGAGACAGAAACATTAAGCTCTTTACTGGTTTGGAAGAGAATTTACCACATTTACTAACTTAGTGAAGAGAGATGGTTTCTTTTATAGGTTTTATTTGAACTACAGATGCTTTTATGAATCAGTGAATGAATTAATGATTTTGTAGAGCTTTGCTGTGACAATGCTGTGTCATAGTAAACTTGAGACAGATCAGACTTTAGTGTTCAGGTGACTAAATGAGCTAATTCTGTGTTTAATATATTTCAGCTAATGGAATGCTGCGTCAATGCCCTGGTGACATCTTTTAAAGAGACTATTTTAGCTGAATGCCAAGGCATGATCAAACGAAATGAAACAGAAAGTAAGTGAAGCTTCAAGAACAGTGCAGGATGAACTCAGCATCAACTGTGTAAAATTAGATTTATTTGTAGATATATCAAATTACTGTTTTTAATAGATGATGGCAGTGTTTTGTGGTTAAGATACTACAGCACATGGGCAATTTTATCCCACAAATAAATGGCCATCAGTGCATAATATTTTTTTGTATCACTTCTGAAATCTGTGGCCAATTTGAATTACTAGATAGCTCTTCTTTTGCTTAAGAGAAATAAGTATTTTATTCTGTTGTCTTTATTTTTCCTACAACTTATTTTGCTCACATTGACCAACTCTGGTAAATGTTGCATGTGCTTATTTTTTATTTTAATACTTCAAATACAAATACTCCTCCTTCATTCCACACCCACTATACTCTTCCCCCTGTTAAAAAAAAAAAAATTAAGCATTTCTTTACAGAGACATTTTTTCTGTAAAGCAGGGAGAATTTTTTCTAATTACTGGTGCAAGACCAATAGGTCAATGAACAAAATTTCTGTTTTTTGTCTTATAGCCAGGATGTCACTGTATTGCAAGTTAGCTCTGCGTGCCTTTCAAAAGTCTGGGTTTTTTTTAAAAAACTATTGCAATAAATTGAGAGGTTAGTGTGATTCAAAGTCTTGTGTTGGTCCTGAGTGCTAAACCAGGCTTGATAAGTCATTACATTGTAATCATTCAAATAAGGAAATTGAAAAAAAAAAAGTAAAGCTCGGTATCCTGCAGCTAGGGAATAATTACTAATGTCTATTTGAAGTTTTCTATGCAAATGTGAAAACTGTTCTATGACTTAGAACAGTGTAGAAAATACTTCCAAAGCTAGCATTTCAGAAAATATTTGACCTCAAAGCTATGTCATACTGATCTGTTCATCTCGCAGTGTGATTTCTGGCAGTAGTCCAGAACTAAATCTAGAAAGCCACCAAACTTCTTATCAGCATATGTCACAGCCTTTGGGAGAATACAGGAGGTTTGTTTAAATGCAGAACTTTAGAAGGGTTCATCTGTAGCATCCAGAGCATCTTTCTTATTGTTAAAAGTATTATCACAGTCATCTCTTTCCTTGTGGCTACATCTGTCCTCTGATACTGTTTGGTCACAGAATGCTTCTGTTAATATATAAGAACTCAAGCATCTCTTTCAAATTATTTCTTTTTTTTCCTAGACCTACCTATGCTGTTTAAAATGTTTTCATGAAGGATGCAGTTCAGATGATTAAAAATTTATGTAAAGCCTGGAGCTTCACGTTTATATATATGTCTGATAGTATCCTCTGCTGTATTTGTCTTAGCATTCATTTTTCTTAGAATAGTTGCCCAAAAGAATATCTTTGAATATCTTTGTTAAACGACATCTGACAAAAAAGGACTAGATTTTCTGTCGATGAGCTGGGCACTGATGTAAAACACTCTGTTGCATTAAGAAATTTATGTTTACATGTCATGCAAAGAAAGGAAGATACAGCATTTTCCAACTAAAAATGACCAAAGATTCATAACTTCCAAACACTATCCAGAATTTGCTTAGTCCATTTTTGTTTGCTTATAATATTGAGGTTGAGAGTTCTGAAGTTAATTCTTGAAGTACTTCATTAAAAAAAAAAAAAGTACACTTGACTTTTCTGAATACAAAGTGAAAATAGAACTTGTTTAAGTGCCCCAAAAACTATAATATTAATTTCTTCACCTTTTCAGTGTCATAATGTATTTGGAGAGAAATTCCACTAAAGTGTTTCTTTTGGTTTTGTTACTTTGAAGTCTGTCTTTGAGGATTGTGGGGGTTTTGGGTTCCTACAGTTCTAGGGATGCACCTGAAGTCTTCCTTTGCCACCATTTATTAGGAGAAACCATGGGATTTTTTTCTTTGATTGTTCATGCCATCACTAGTTTACAGAAATAGATGTAGAACCCTTTAATGTATCTTTTTGTTTCTTTTTTTCCACTAATTCCTTCTCCCTCTCACCCCTTTTTCAAGTACAAATTTTGGACTTAGCCTATGTGAAACAATGCTGCCATCACTTATAGTACATCTAAAGTGCAGTGAGAATATCTCTGGCTCAATTTTTTTCTGGTTCCTGGAATCCTGTAATTTAGCCTGTTGTAAGAGATCTCTAGTGGAGTTGCAAGTTCTTACTGAACTTACTGAAGGTTGTTTCTAGTTTCTGTTCTTTAATTTACATTGTTCTCTTCTACAAAGATTTTTTTTCTTCTCTTTGCATTGCTTTTCTATTTGGTTCCACACCAGTTGTTGGGATACAGAAGTTACATCACTTACATTTCATCCTCAGTGATGACAGGATCTTGATGTTGCCAACAAAAGTGTTGTAGGCGAGAAAACAAAGGCAGGGCCTCTGGCTTCTGCTCCCTTTCGCAGTAAATACAGCATTGAAGAACTAAGCAAATCTATCCATTTTTCTCCTACTAGAAAAGAAAAAATCAAGAGTCCATGATCAGTTTGTTCTATTTCATTAAGCGAGTCCTTTGCTGTGGTTAGTTCAAATCTCTGTGATCTCTGTTAAAACAATCTGGTGGCTTTAATCCAGGTGTTCCTTTGTGGACAGCCTTGGCAAGACAATTATTGATGTTTCAGTACTTTCTGGTTTTTTATCAGTGTTGAAATACCTTTACAAAAAGTAGGCAAATAAACCATATCAGTTTGTAAAGTTTTTGAACTGGTGCCTTTTAGAAAAACTAAATAGACTCTTTGGGAAAATAGAGTGGAAAAAATGGTGTCTACCTTAGTTTTGGTTATTTTAGAATTTGGCATGCTTTTAATTCAAACAAAACATTGTAGATGGTATTGGAAGATACACACAGGCAGCTCTGTTTGGATTTTAGTTTTTTTTAAAAAGTAATATTTTGAATCCGTACAGTTTTCCTGCATAAACTCCTGTAGGCTTCCAACTGAGAGACACCTTTTTTTGCCAGAGACTTAAGCCAAATTGCAATTGGTGTTAGGGGGGTTTATTCGGGCTTGTGATATTATATGCATAAGCAGGTATTAAGTTGCAATAAATATCTCTTTTTGCCTTCAGCAGAATCTTATTGTGAGACCAAAATTAGAACAGTATTCAAAGCATTTTTTAGGGGATGAATTGGATTATCCAATCATTACATAGTCGATGTTCCACTTGAAACAGCCCTAGCAGAAATGCAGTGTATTTGGTTTTTAAATAGGTTTTGACTGGTGGCTTTATCAGTATTTGTATCTTCCAGAGTTGCATTTAATGTTTTCCCTGATGGATAAAGTTCCGAATGGCATAGAGCCTATGCTAAAAGACTTGGAAGAACATATTGTTAGTGCTGGACTTGCAGATATGGTAGCAGCTGCTGAAACTATTACTACTGTAAGTGTATTGTTTTTTAAGAAAATAACAATGAAAAAGCAAATCAGCTGAAGTTAAATACTCCGTGGGACATACGTGTGAATGGAAATAATTTTGGAAAATTTTATGTTTAAACGTCAAATTTTGATCCACTGCAAGTTTTGTATGTCTTTGGAATAATTTTTCATTCCTTATGTTTTCAGTTGGAGCTTTAAAACATGAATCAAATCTGCAGTAAGGGAAAGGTTATAAATTAAGTGCATGGGATACTTACATGGTAGGATTATGTTAATTAAAAAGACATAATAATTTTTTTTAGAATTCTGACTTCCTGCTAAAATCTGCAATTTGCTTTATATCTAAGAGTGGTTGTTCAGTGTGGAAATAAAAAAGATTTGTTCCCCCACTGTTCATTTTTAGCTTTTTATCATCTCCTTCTCTGGGTCTAGGAGGGCTGAGTATCTGCAGCAATTAGGACGTGACTTTTGTTGATCCTGATTTTAGAAGTTATTATACAATATTTGAAAGTTACATTTTTTTCATATTTATATATGTTTGTATATTGGAAATGCTGTCCTGAAAATCTTTGTCAAGGCTTACGTAGAGGTCTTTAGTACAAAGAATAAAAAGAAAATGCTCATTTGATCTATGCAGGCTTGAGGTTACTGCATTATCACAGATTAGGGAGTTATGTGTAAATTCACATTGTATTCCATGGAGCCTCATTTTTTTTATAATTGGATTCTTACCCCTTTAGGATTCTGAGAAATACGTCGAGCAATTACTCACCTTATTTAATCGATTTAGTAAGTTGGTTAAAGAAGCTTTCCAAGATGATCCGAGATTTCTTACTGCAAGAGATAAGGTATGCATTCCTGCTGATTTGTTTTCTGTTTAAGAATTGTTGCAGTTCATATTTTATCTCTGAAATACTTGTGGTTGTTCACTGTTAAATCTAGAAGTTGCTCTTACTCTGATAAATATGCAGACTAAAATATTGATGAAACCTGCTACCAACTGACGAGCTTTTAATTTGTATTGTAGCCATGCATGAAGTTGCATTTGTGTTCTGCTTTGTAATGTGTTAGGGCACATCAGAAGGTGATCTTTGTGTTGAGCCCTTTAATGTCTGTTTCAGCAATATATTTACGTTTAGAATTTACTATGTGTTTGTGTGTAGTCTCATGACTTCAGATATGCAATCCACTCTGTGCAATCCCTTCCTAAATTGTTGCTTAAAGGGAAGTAGTATGCTAACGGGAAAGACAAAAATGCAAAACGTTATAGCATTTGAACTCTCATATTGAAAAGCCACAAACTCTGGGCTAATAAAAAAAACCTGATTAATTTTATGTTACTTTAATTGAAAAAGATTAAAAAATCTTTGTGATTCACATGTTAAAGAAATGAATTGAGTAAAGTACTAATAATCTGTAATTATTTTTCAGGCATACAAAGCAGTTGTGAATGATGCTACAATATTTAAACTTGAATTGCCATTGAAGCAAAAGGGGTAAGACATATAAATTTTATGTGAATCAGGGTTTTTAAGTTGTTGAAAATTGAACTTTTCTTTTAAAATATCTCTTGAAAAGGTAACACTGTGTTTAAAAGTGCATTGTGTTCTTCGCATTATGGAATTTCAGATTGCTTAGCAACCTCTGGTAAGAAACTATTCACACAGCAGTGGATCAATGAATAGCAGCCTGTGTAAACTCAAATGTATTTGTAGCAATTAGGAATCTATTCTTTCATAGTGATGAGTACATTTGTAAGCTCAATTTAACAATACTTTCCTGGGCTATTAATTCAAAAAACCTGAGCTTCATAACTGTGCTGCAACTTCAGTTAAAGTCTTGGTGGAAACTGAGGCAGTAATCTTTATGGGAATAACTGGCCAATTAAGGTGTAATCATCCTCAAACTGTTTTCCACCTCCTCCTGTGCCAGCTGCAAATGTGACCTATCTGGGTGTTACATTTTTTGATTTGGTATGGGATTAACCAGGTTAGTTTAAACAGCTTCCAGCAGACCTTTGTAATTCAAGAATGAAACCCTCCTTACAGTGGCCACTCTGCTGACTCAGGCAAGAGAAGGTAGCAGTCAGTTGATTGGTAACGTGATGTGCCACTTGAGTAGGGATCTGTATATATTTAGACCCTTGTGATTGCTTATATGTAGTTTGTAGTCTGATTTATTTGGGGGAGGGGAAGCTTGCGTTGCTGGGCTGCCAACTTTTCTTTCCAATTACTTCTAGTTGGGGGTGAAATATCAGTTCAGCATTCCGAGTCTTACTCTGTGTTTAGTTTTGTACTAATGGTAAGCCTGGACAGGGATTAGCGTTGCTGTTTTTATGGTACTGGAGGAACAGCTTCACAAAAGACTGGGTCCCTGCTTTGTATACTTCATATAGATGTAGACAAGGTAGAGAAGCGTTTTAGGTCTCTGGTCAATGTTTTCATTTCCCCTGGGACCATTGAAATCAATACCGCATTCAAACTGAGTTGTATTCAAAACTTAAACCTGCCACTGTTCAGCATTCTTCTTCCCGAGCTCTTTTCAAATTCTCTATGTATACAGCTTGGTTTAAGTAAAATGAAACTTCATCCTGCTTAACTTGTGCTGTTAAGTTCAGCCTGAGAATGTGAAATTTGATAATTTTTCATTGCTGTCAGGATCTTGGAGACTCCTGTTCAGAAATACCTGGGAACACTTTGATTAAATAAGAGTTCTGTCGTGTAATAACCAAAAGACTAGTAATCTACTTTCACTCCAGATGGTGTTTAGGAGGACAGAAGACACTAGCCTGCAAGCTGCTTTGTGGATTACAAAGGCCATGTTGTCTGAAGAGTTTTAGCATTCTGCACTAGTTGAGGAAAGGATGAGAGAACGAGGAAGAGCACTGGATTCCTGAGCATCCTCACAACTTCTTACATGCTGCCTTACTCACTGCCTTTGTTTTGTGCTCTTGAGACTAGCAGTCAAATTAGTGCCATCCAACTCTAGAAGCAGGGATCAGTCCTTGATGCAGTTTTGTTCACTGGCCTAGACACAAGCTCAGAACATGACCCTGTGCTTGCATGCATTTGAAAGAATCACAGTCTGTCTGTTGTAGCATCTTCTTGTTCAGTCTTGTTAGTCTGTTCTTCATACCTGTTATAAAATAATTTTATTCTGTTACTAACTGATGTGTTGAGTTTTGCAGTCTAGTGCAGGAGTCTGTTCATGAGACTTTCATTAGAGCATACTGATAAGACGAACAAAATACTTCACTGCAGCATTTATTTGTTCTTTACTGGAGTACTTACTGCCATGCAATATTTAGCTGTTTCAAACTAGTTTCAACAAAATCCTGTGTTGTTAGCATTCTAAAATTAAAAGCAGTTGGAATAATGAAGCTTTAGAATCTATCTGAAAATGTTCAGTAATATTTATTCTTTGAAGAGGAAAAGGGAGTTATCCCTAATTTTGCATTAGTTTAACAAGGGTATGAATTCACCAACAAGATCCTTGCCAAGGGAAGGAATGGTCTGTATTGTTAACAGTGCGACTGTAGAATAGCAAGATTCTATATGGTTCAAAGATATGTTGTTGTTCTTTTATTTAGTGTTGGATTGAAAACACAGCCTGAATCCAAATGCCCAGAGCTTCTTGCTAATTACTGTGACATGTTGCTAAGAAAAACACCACTAAGCAAAAAACTAACCTCTGAAGAAATTGAAGCAAAGCTTAAAGAAGTGGTATGTTTTCTGCTTTCTACGTCTCAGTTATTCTGAAGATTACATTTCTTTGGTTTTGTTACATATGTGAGTCAAAGCCTCTTCAAAAATAGTTATGCAAGGTATAATTATGAGGGAGTTTATAATGTCATTGGTCGTGTGTGTGTGCTAAGTCTTGTAAGTGATGCAGTGTTTCATATCTCTGCGTCAGTTCACAAACTTAGTGTGATAAGTTAATACCTGTATCAGAGTGGGATGTGCTACAGTAACTTATGTTAGCCTAGAAAATAATGCGAGAGACTTTTACATAACAGTGTCAGTGTCCTGATTTCTAAGGGGTGGGTGTCAGGAGGTTGGGTCATCCCTTTTTTCTGTAATAGGACAAGGGGTAAGGGATGAAGCTGGAACACAAAAAGTTCCACTTAAATATAAGAAAAAACTGTTTCACCATGAGGGTGATGGAGCCCTGGCACAGGCTGCCCAGAGGGGTTGTGGAGTCTCCTTCCTTGGAGGTCTTCAAGACCCACCTGGACATGTTCCTATGTGACCTGATCTAGGTGACCCTGCTTCTGCAGGGGGGTTGGACTAGATGATCTCTAAAGGTCCGTTCCAACCCTACCATTCTATGATTTAAGAGAAGGCTCTTGGTGGTTACTCAATGAAGAAATGGAGGTGGGGTGCTATCAAAGATTCCTAGCTGATGCCTATGGTAGTATTAACACAGTTGCTCTTAACGAAATGTCAAGTAGCCTTTGTCTGCTTCATAGTCCCAAAGGGACATTAGATTCAAAGACTTGTCTGATTTGACAATGCAAATAAATATAATAAAATCTACTTTTTTGACAGCTTTTGGTACTTAAATATGTACAAAATAAAGATGTTTTCATGAGATATCACAAAGCTCACTTAACAAGACGCCTGATATTAGATATATCAGCTGACAGTGAAATTGAGGAGAATATGGTGGAATGGCTCAGAGTAAGTAGTCTGACATCTTTGTTTGGTTGTGCCCCTTGCTTGTGGTATTGATTCCCACTCTTCAACTTAGATATCCTTCTTGCTTAGGTGAATTCTACCTTAAATTCCAGGTCACTCAGTACATCTTATACTTCCATTTGGTAAAAGTATAACAATTTAGCTCTTTTCTAAGAGACATACTGATCTTAATAGCAATAGTGATAGACTTCAAAATATTTCACATATGATTACCTAAAGGCTTCATATATTCCATATGCAAATGAGCAAAATGCAATGTACCTGTTCTTTAGATGTGTAAATAATTTGTGATGTGTTCTAGTTTTGAATTTTTATGTGAATTAGAATATTATTTACATGCCTTAAACATTCCTTCAAATCTCAGAATTCATTGATTCCTTAATGCAGGCATATGTTCTTCAGCACTTGGATTTCTTTAAAAGAGTCATGGTATGCCCTTAAGGAGTAACTATGATCCATGCAAAATAAATTTAGATTGTATTGCAGATTGACAGTTATTATAAAATGATGATACCTGTGTACTTTAATGCTTTTCTCTTTTTTTGAGTTTATTGTTTTAAAAATAAAGCTTTTTCTTCCCAGTTGTCTATGTCATAGTTTAGTGTTCTGTTTGTTTTTTCAGGAAGTAGGAATGCCAGCAGACTATGTAAACAAGCTGGCTAGAATGTTCCAGGATATCAAAGTGTCTGAAGACTTGAACCAGGCCTTCAAAGAAATGCACAAAAATAATAAACTTGCTTTACCAGGTATTATTTTCAATTTATTTGCTGTTTATCATTTCTCTTAGTGAAAAATAATTCTGTTGAACCTTGAGTTAATAAATTGTGCCAACTCCAGGTTGATATAAATTATATATTGCTCAAAAAATTATATGAGCTTCAGGACATTCTTACCCCTAGATTGGAAGTGTGTGTAGATTCTACTTTCTCTTACAGTTGACACTGGAGCTATATCATTCTGTAAGTTATTGTGGATTTTCATTATAAGCAATCTTGTAGATGCAGGCTCCCTGCTCTTGTCGATAAATTCCAAGCAGGGGCTTGAATCAACATCAACCAGGTTAATGCCTGAACCATCTCTTTCTTTTGTGCCCTTATGTTTCTTCATGAGTGCTTCATGCTGTGCTCCCTCTTTATCTGCCAGCAGGAAAGCTGGATGCATGCTATGAAGAGTTTAAATCACATTTCTGAGATTAAATTGCCCTGATGAGAGAGGCTGAGGAACATCCAGTTTTGGACCTGCTACTGCTGAAAACTTTTGAGTAGTGCTTACAGGCACCAACTGTAAAGCTGCATCAGAGCTTAAGAAGCTCTCTGCAGAGGCAAGCCAAAAAAAATGAGGTTTCGGTCATTGTTGCTGGCAGAAAGCCAGTGCTGCATAAATAGACTACCTTAATGTTTAAGTAGGTAGACATGTTGCTACTTCCTGAAAATTCAGTCCCCATGACTGTAGTTAGAACAGAAAAAAACCCCTCATTTTGTTTATCTGTTACAGCTGGAGATTCATGTAATCCAATATTGTCTTACAGCTGACTCTGTGAATATTAAAATTTTAAATGCTGGTGCCTGGTCCCGAAGTTCTGAAAAAGTGTTTGTGTCGCTGCCCACGGAATTAGAAGATCTCATCCCAGAAGTTGAAGAGTTCTATAAAAAGAATCACAGTGGTAGAAAACTGCACTGGCACCACCTCATGTCCAATGGAATTGTAAGTGTATAGATTTTGTTATGTCCTTCTCAAGGACTGTACTTTCTGTGAATTTACAATAGTAAGGAAGCTTGTGATCCAGAAAGGCTTATAAGTTGTCATTTTGTTCACAGATAACATTTAAGAATGAAGTTGGCCAGTATGACTTGGAGGTAACAACATTTCAGCTAGCTGTGCTGTTTGCGTGGAACCAAAGACCCAGAGAGAAGATCAGCTTTGAAAATCTTAAACTGGCAACTGAACTCCCTGATGCAGAACTTAGGAGGACTTTATGGGTATTTCCCTTTCTCTTGAAACAGATTTCATCATGAGTTTTGTACTCAGAAATACTGGATTAGTGGTTTTTTAAGTGCTCTCAGAAAACACTTTGAAATATGAGCGCCTTTCTTTCTCAGAGATAGTTGTAATGCTGGCTCTTTGCACGACTGCTGAGCACATGCAGCCTTGACATTAACACATTCTCCCTACTCAGTATTATCTAACAAGCTTTTGGAAACAGCAAGATCTTTATGACTGTATGCTGCCAAAAGCACACAGTTATGATCATGGTTTGTGGAATGGGGCTGGTCTAATTCTAGGAAATCAGTGGCACCCAATAAATAGATGTAGCTTAAAAATAACACCAGTGTTTGCTCTACCAGACTTTTAATTATTTGTCTTGAGAATAAAGGGGAGAAATCACATAAATCAAACTTAACACCACTTCTGTAGCTGTGAGTTTGTGCATTTTACTTCTTTGTATGATTTGACTTATGCTAACCATTTCAGAAGGAGATTTGATAAAGTATGTCCTCTCTCTGGTTTTACTAGTATCTTTGCCCTCTAGCAACTCCGGACAAAGCTACATGGTTCCCTCACTAGAGTCTGCACAGGAGTGAGCTATGTTCTTAAAAAGTAATTGTTTCTGTTTAGAAAGTCTGGTGTTTTATTTTCATTCTTTCCCCCCCTCCCTTTTCTCTGTAGTCTCTTGTAGCATTTCCAAAGCTGAAACGTCAGGTTTTATTGTATGAACCTCAAGTCAATTCACCCAAAGACTTTACAGAAGGAACCCTCTTCTCGGTGAACCAGGAGTTCAGTTTAATGTAAGATGATGTTTGAAAAGTAAAATAACAATGTACTATTTTATAACTAGAGAAATTCACTTTAACTTAACCTTCATCCTTGAAGTTTTCAACATTCAGCTAGACACATGCTTTGCTGCCCTGGGCCCACTTAGTGTTGGCAATAGTGACGCCTCAAGTAGGTGGTTGGACTAGATGACCTCCAACTGCCTCTCCAGACAAATGTTTCTATGATTCTGATTACTGTGAAATTAAATTTCTTGAACACCTAGGGATGAGGTGCAAAATTGGAGGCTTTGCTATCTTCCTGTTACTATGAGCAAGTGAAATTTCTGATAACAGCAACAGCATGTCAGCAGAGCACGAGTGCTGTATTGATTATTGCATGCACACAGAGTTTCAAAAACAGAGTGGTAAGTTAAAAAGGGAAGTGAAACTGCTTAATAGATCAGACATCTAAAGCCGAGCTCTTTGGTGTGGCTTTCACCAGAGAGGAGTGTCTCTATTTCAGTGAGATTTGCAGTGCTCTTTTACTGGTGCTTTGAAGTCTTTCAGAGTGTAAGATAGTGTATAAATGCTGTATGTACCACACTCAGCATTTGTTTACTTTGGACTTTGCCTTTCTCAATTATCAATGACTGATTAGAACTGGCTCCTTGCTAGTAATCTTAGTTTCTAGGCCTCATTCTCAGTAGCAGCCGGACATCTGGATCTGTGGAGAAGAGAGGTAATGAATATGCTTCCCTGGGGCTTAGTTTCTTGCCCAGAGGCGTGATGTTTGTTCCTGTCAGCAACATCATGAACTCTGGGAAATGATGGGAGGGCACGACAGAAGAGGCAGGCTGTATGGAAAGCTTGTGGGTGCCCACTGAAGAGTGTCATCAGCTTTCTTTGTTACAACAGCTGGGTTTTTCTGCTAGTCTGACAGTTCTTTTGAATGAAAACTATTTCAGTTTCCTGAACTTTGTAAAAACTTCCTCCCAAGAACCCAAGTTTTATATCTTTAAACTGCAGTACATTTCTCTGAAATTTTCCTGTTTGAAGTAATATTAGTAACTTTTAACTTCTTTTTAGACACTGTCAGTGTCAGATGATGGAGGTTTTTTAATGCCAGTATATTGAGACTTTGTTGTGTGCAGACGTTTTCATTGAGTTTTGATTTATCAGGCAGCTATCTCATTGCTGCAATGTTAATAGCCTATAGATATCTATTTTGTGATGGTATTCCTTGCTGTTGTAATTTAACAGGAATTGAAAATGTATTTGTGCTTATTTTTACTACAATACAACTTTTTCAGAAAAAATGCTAAAGTTCAGAAAAGGGGCAAGATCAATTTGATTGGTCGGTTGCAACTTACTACAGAGAGAATGCGGGAAGAAGAAAATGAAGGAATAGTCCAGCTAAGGATATTACGGACCCAGGCAAGTGCACTGCCAGAGGAATACAAAGTTACCTCATTTCGTGTGTTGTGTTACTTCTACTGCATGCTGTCTGCATCTGGGTGTTTGATGTATGAAAGGAATGGTTTTGAATCCCATGGGAACTTACTTTTGCTCTTTCATCTGGATGCTTTGTGAATACTGGATCTTGCACAGGTGTTTGTGCACTGGCAGTTACCAGCCCCCTATTCCAGTGCATGGGATCCTTGGTGTTAAAGAGACCAGAGCAGGCCCATAGCAAGTGGTGGAGGTCTAACTGCAGTAGTGGGAGGCAGCAGCAGATGGCAAAGTGGACTGACTTGAGCCACCAACATGAATATGAGCGTTGTCGATCTTGAAATCTCTGACCACTTTGTATGAAGAAAGTACAGCAGAGAGATGGGTTGACACTTTAGTAGTAGCAGTATCACTTGTTGAGAGGCTTTATTTTCAGAGGGAATTATATAAGTACGTCTTAGATGTACAGACTGCAGCTTCCTGCTTTGTGGTTGGTTGTCCTTCACTCAGGTACTCATGTCAAATCTTTTGAGCTGACAAAGGTAATGACCTGGATAAAATTCCATCTTGCATTCAAATTGCAGGTCTGTTCTGTCAAGTAGATCAGATTCCAGGCCATGCACACTGAATTGTACCACCTGACTTAACATCTTGGCCACACTTCCAGCAGGATTAATATATGCTTGCATTTATGAAATGAGAACTCCTCCTGAGTTCCAATTTGACATGAAGCTTTAATTTCGTGAGGTGTTCACAAAGTACATCACAAGTCACCCTAGAGATGGTGACTTGTGCTCAGAGAGTGAGTAAACATTAGGTTTTGGTGAGTGATTCACTCTAGGTATAAGATTTAATTGCAGATTCTCCTTTGAGTGGACTTGTATCTCTTGCATCTTGCCAGAGTTTTGTTCTTTTCCTTTATCACTTTGTTTGTAAAAGCAGTTCAGTATCTTCTTAGGCCAAGAAATCCAGCATGTAACTGATTTTTAAGGAAAAATACAGATTTCCTTGCTGTCATACTTTGCTAGAAGTCCCCTATTAATGCTGTGTTCGCTTCGTCACTCCACCCAGACATTTCAAAACACTGAACGTTTTCTTCTCTTGTCCCCACCAGGAGGCTATCATCCAAATAATGAAAATGCGGAAGAAAATTACTAATGCTCAGCTGCAGACTGAACTGGTAGAAATACTGAAAAACATGTTCTTGCCACAAAAGAAAATGATAAAAGAGCAAATTGAATGGCTTATAGAGCACAAATACATCAGAAGAGACGAGTCGGACATCAACACTTTCATATACATGGCATAGCTTGCGGACTCTGCAGGATGCCGAGGACGGGAGCGGAAGGTGCTTGGTCGGATGGACAGCTGCAACAGCCTGTGCTGCAGAAGGACTTTTTTTGACTTTCGTTACGTATTAAAATCCCTGCCTTACCTTACAGAGGACTATATTTTGCCAATCTCATTCAGCTAGCATGATGGCATTCCCTTCATGTTGCACACTTTTAACAGCATGCTGTTTTGTGGGAAACTTGCATTCATGAAGAGCCCATTGTGAACTTTTTAAAGTAGATTTGATTTACACCCACCAGGAGGAATACAGGTTTGGGTTTTTAGATGACCAGTACTTGCACAAGGAAAAAAATATTCAACTATTCATGCACTGAGGAACTGCTATTAGTTTTGGTTTGGGTTTGGGGTTGGTGTTTTGGGGTCTTTTTTGTTGTGTTTTTTTTTTTTAATGCAATTAGGACTAGAAGTAGCACTTTCACTTTTGTGTTTTGGATCAACAGAGTAATGTACTCTCCACCTTTGATCCTTTTTATGTAATAACATTTGAGACACACAAATACCTGCATCACAACTGATATGTATTTGTTACAGTTCAAACTTGTTGGCTAGAGCAGTGCTTCAATCTAGTAACTGGATTTTAATAATTGACACAAAAGTAACATAAAAGTAATTCCAAGTCATGGGTGATATTTTTCCTTAAGCAAGAGATCAGTGTTTTAAAATTCCTTGCTGTAAACAAGTGGATATACATCATTTGTTACCTTATTTGGACAGATGATTTGCTACAATCCTTTTTGAGACAGTAAAGTTTTCTGAATTATACTTTGCTCTAAAAGCAGTTTTCATGGGTGGGTCTCTTATACTGAACAGAAATATTAAGTGTATTTCCTTGTACATTTAATATTTGTATTCCAAATATTTAAGTATGACTACATATGTCTGAATGCATTAAAGAGTAATTGATGCACAACTTCCCCAGAAAGAAAATAACATGAAAATTGCTGTGCTAATTCCTCATTGGTAACTTTATATACATGCAAGGTTAATCTAATTGGAGCGTTTTGTTGCTTAGAAGTCAACATCTTTATGTGCAAAATAAACCCTCTGCTTTTTATTTTCAATCTGGCAGGGTAGGAAATACAGTTCTAAGGAAAATGGTAAAAAACTAAGGAAAAATACCTTGTTTAGTGTATGCTGAGAGAGTGCCAAATACACATCAGGAATTTCAAATTTTTCATGTTACCTCTTCTATTTTCAATCATCTGAAGTAGTTGTTTGGCACTAGCTGCCTCTCTGCTACTCTGAAATGTCCCAGCATGTACTGGACTGATTACAGGGATCCTTGGAGCAGAGTGCCTGTCTTGGGACAAAAGGTAAGTAGCGCTTTACTCAGTTCTCTATAAATATTCTTCTATAAATTGCAAGTGTGCAAATTTTTTTTAATTAACCAGTTCAAGTATAACATCTAAAGGTCTCATCTCCTCTGATGATTGAAAGGGGGAAGAGGATACAATTAACTTTAGTGAAAAAGGAAAACCTTCCAGTAATTACGAGGAGTTGTTTTGCATTTGCGTGGTTACAGTAAGGTATACAGTGAGAGAGGTTTAAGAGCAAACTCTACCAGAATGGCTGTTTGCACCTTTATGTAGGTTGCACGCTCTGTTACTTGTGTAAATGCCAATGTGACTGGCTGAGAACAGTGTGTACTTGAACATCTCTTTGAGTAAGAAGTTTTTGGTAGTGAAGGTTTTGTGAGCAAGAGATGGAGAGTAGTCAAGACCAGGCCAATTGCAATTGATCAAATCCCACAGCTTGTGTTTGGTGATACTCAAAAGTGGATGCTGGTTTAAAATATTGCATCTTTTATCTTGGCCTTGTGGTGTTGCAATTCAGAATCAAAAGCAAATGGTGCTCTTTGTAGTTAACCAGTAAAACTATGTGAACATTCAAAAACAAAATTATAGTAAAAACCTTAGTGCTGCAAGACTTCCAGTCTTAAAAAGTACTAAATGCTCGCTTGGGGTAATTTGGGGGAAAACATGACAGTCTGAGCACACTCTTTTCAACACACAAAATTCCACAACAGGTATGAAATTGTCACACAGAGCTGCTTTGTAGCCACTGATCTAGATGTGAGAGAGGGAGTTAAGAGACTGCATCTTGACTACAGCTGTTTGGGAAGTTGGATTGTATGCAGAAAGCAACAGGTTGCTAAAAACTAAGGAGCTACATGTTCCCTCAACTAATAAATATAAAAGAATACAACCTAAATGTTCTCAGTATATTTCTCAGCACCTGAAGTGGTAATGTGCCTGTGACATGGTCACTTTTCTTTAAATCTATACTGGAAATGGATGTCGGGGTTTCTGTTAAACCTGAGACTCACACCAGCAAATTCGTTAAAGATGCAGAATCATGTTTCTCATCCTTCTTCAGGTCACTTTCACTAATATGCACTTAAAACTAGTATCACCCGGGGCACAGGGAGATACCTGGGGTAAACTCTTCTTTTGGGGAGGGTAGAGTTCAGATCTAAGTGGAAATGAACTATTCTTCACTTGCAATATGGCAACAACGCACTTTTAAGGCTGCAGTTTTTAGCTCTGAATATATCTGTCCAAAGACCTAGCTTAAAAGAGGTGCTGCATCTGAAAAACATGTTGCCACACACACTGCCACGGTGAATAGCTGCAGAATGAAATCTAGTGTAGAAGAGGGAGGGGGAAAAGGAAATCACTTTGAATGGGTTCAGTTAAGAAATACTGTTAAATCTTTCTCTGTCCCAACAACTTGGTGAGATTCTCAGTTTCAATTCTGAAGTCTTCCGTTTTCCTCTTTCCACAGTTGGTGTCCCTAGCTTCTATTTTTACTCATCTGTCTCTCATTCGTTCTGACTGTAAAGCGATTGCATTTCCAAAAGACAATGTGACTTTCTCTTTTTCACCTTTTTGAACTTAACAGAACTGTTCTGAATGTTCACACGTTGCATTTCTTTGCATCGGGATGCCGTTGTCCGGTCAAGTGCAAATTTTCAAAGTACAATTGGCAAAAAGATTTGATAGTTTTACAGAGAGATTTGCTATCTTCAACTCAAACTGTTTTCTATTTTCATCTAAATGATTGGGACGCTATCTTTGTAATTCTTTGAGGTCATATTTGTGAAAGAAACAGTACCTGAAAGCTTTCCTGTCATATACACTATATGTAGTCTGACGTGCTGAGCAACCTTGAGTTCCGGAGTTGTAATATCTATCTACGTATGGTATTTCCAATTTTGAATGTGTGCCACTACCAAGGTAATAATGCTGTACAATTTTGAATGGTGGTAGTTTCTGTATGGCAGTCCAGCTGAACTATTTTGATGTACTGCTTAATTTTTGAATTTTATTTTTTAAGTTGTATAATTTATTTTCTTGCAAAATAAAAATGTAATATAAAAGACTACCCACCTAGCAAGGTATTTTGGTGTCTTTCCCTGCAAAATTTTGAAGCTGGATTTAGGTGCTGCTGCTGAAAAATGCCACTGTATGAAATTTGCCTGATTGCAAGTTCCAGAGTCTGGTAGGGTCAGAGTACTGAAGAGAAAAAATAAAAGGTAAAAGACTTCCAGTTCATTTCTTGTTACAGTTTTTCAAGTACTTAAAGGTGCATACAGAGCTATTTGGTCTTCAAAACTCTACTTTAAGATGAGCTGCAGTCTTTCAATTTAAATTTAGCCAAGCCTGTTATGGCAAAAGGAGCTTGGGGTGCCTGACTTCACGGCAGTTTTATAGAGGGGCGTGTCTGTGTAACATACTGTGGTGCACTGGGATCGCTGAACAGTTGAGCAGTTTGCCTTGGAAATTACAGTCTCACTGAAAATTGCTGTCGGTGTCACCAGGTTGTTGGGAGCCTCAGGTAGCTGATACTGCAGTAAACAAACAGTGCTGTGGCCTGAAGGAGTGCTTTTGCTGTAGTGGCTTTTCTTTGACTGTCCTTGCCTTTAGGGAAATCCATGGGTTACCTATAATAAAGCTAAGCATATACCCTCTAACATCACTAGAGAATGAAGGTGTATGCTGGGAAGGCCCAGAGAAGTCACCCTGGCTCTTCTGCTCAGCCTCAAGCAGTGACTGTAGAGGTTCCTCCTCTCCTACAGTCCCTATTGAACTCCTGAGTTCGCCTAAATATGAATTATCCTGAAAAATCTCAAAGCCCTCCCAGAGGAAAAGGCCTAAAGAGGGGAGGAAAAAAAAAGGGGGAGGAGGAATGCAGCCAAATAACTAATTCACCTGGGGCAGCAACAGAAGCATGGGAGAAGGAGAGTGATGTATGAAGTTCACTGGACCAGGACCAAAGATGTAAAAGGCAGGGGAGTACTCAGCAGAGCACCTTATCAGTGCTCAGCATCTCCTGGAGGTGTGCAAACAGCCCCTGGCTGCTGCTTCATGGAGACGGATGCCAGATCCCACGGGCCAAAGGGCTTCTCCCCTGCTCACCGTCGAGCTGCTTCCTGCCAGTGGTGTACACGGCTGTTTGGCCAGGGCCAGGAGGCAGCTGTGCAGGGTCAGGGTGTGGAGGCTGTACATGAGCAGATGTGAGGGGAAAGTGCAACCCAGGCTGCTGGGAGAGGGATGGCACCATAGCCTGTCCTGGGACACAGACATGTGAATGCTGCCATGGATGGTTTTGTTTGACTGATGAAAGGCATCCTTTCTGGCTGGTTTGTTTGGATTGGATTGGATTGGTTTGGTTTGGTTTGATTTGGTTTTAATCTTGCATTAGAAGATTGGTGTCCTGAAATTTATTAACTCTGGGAAAGACATATTTCTTTTTCCTTCACTTAACTTCTCTATGCACTGGAATTCTTGTGCAGCTCCAGATTAACTCTTAAACTCATCTTATTTCAAGAGTATCTGTCATGTTGTTGGAGACTTGAAGTTGTAGAGCAATTCAGTAATTTTATTATAGTAATTTTATTATATTTTATTCTAAACTCCTACAGAGTTGATACTTATGTTGCTGAAAAGTTTGAAGTTACCATTAACTGGCTTACCCTCTAGGGCAGGGGTGTGAGGCTCCCTGTGTTACCATGTGTTGCAGCAGTGCTCTAAGCACAAGACCATTGCACATAAAGGAGTTAATGACCCCCATCCTGTCTAATGTGACAGGGCACAGGCTGTCACAGCACAGGACACGCTGGCCTGGCCTGGCCTGGCTGCAGCTGTCCCCCAGCCACAGAACATACTTGGCCAGCTAATTGTAACAAAGCAAGCCCTCTCCTGGCATTGGCAACTTGCATGTTGTCTTTATCTCAAAACAAAGCAGCATGTTCTTGTGTGAACATCCTTTTGTTTGGCAGTAGGAATGATGGACAGATTTGTTTTCTTCTGAGAAGATGCAACAAAACCTCTCAAGAACAAAACACTGGGGAACCTCTTCAGAGAGGATCTGTATCATGGTCTCTGTCCTGACTGGAGGTGTGTCTGATGCTGCATAGCTTGGGGATCCCAGAGTCTGAAGGGAGTTGAGATAATCTTTACTGTCCTCTTTTTCCCTATCATGTGAGCTCCAATAAAGGGCCTCTTAATCAATATGTCTGGGACTCCAAGTGCATTTTGGCTGGGATGATACAAATGTTCGTTATGATGCATTAGGATGTATCCAAAAAAAGGAATAAAGGCTAAGGTGAGCAAGGGTTTCCTCCACCCTTTTTTTTTTAACATATGTTTTTGACACTACTCCAGTCAAACTGGATGACTTTGCTTTATGATGCATATATATTTTCAGGGTAAAATCTTCAATTCTTCCTGAGTTGATATTTGTCAGTTCCTTTGTTATCTCTAGCTTGTACTTGCAAGGTCTAGACTAGACTAGTCAAACTCTCAGAACATCAACTACCCACACTCAAGGAAGCAAAAGAATACTAATGCCAGTCCCAGACAGCCTCTTACGGTGTGTCTGGAGAATCTTTAGCTATATTTGGAAAGCAAGAATTCTTTTACTTTTGAGAATTGACAGAGAAAATGAAATCCTCTCTCAAAGGGAAGTGAACAAAGTGTTGAACAGAAAATTAAATGAAGCAATTTTGACAAATGTTGGTTTTACAATGTGAAGAGGAAAATAATTTCGAAAAATCAATCAAGACAGCAAGTGTATGGCAACAATTGTTGAGATCCCCTTGCTTTCCAAGTGCTATATCTAAGGCATGTTTCAGGGCATTTGTAGCAGTTTGTGATCTGAAGGGAAGGAAAGGTGCAAGTAAATGTTTTACATCAACTCCAGAGAATGTAGCTGTCAGTCATGGGTTACTGTAACAGAGGGTATGCTTACTCTTTCAGGAATTAGTGACAGAGGAGAAGGTAAACAAGACTGATCAGAAACAAATACAGAATTGCTTGTCCTAGATGGTGTCCAGCAGTAAAAATCACAGAGAATGTCACCAGGTCTTTTGATCCTGTTGAGATGGAAAGCTTAAGACCAGGAAGGACCAGGCTTTTACTGGCCCAACTCCATGCAGGTTCGATAGAGTGGAGAGAGGCACTGTCACACAGGCAAGGCTGCTGTAGGGATTTAATATTAACCTTCATCTAAGAAATCCATATTCAGTGGGAGAGAGCATGAGCGGGACAAGCGAAGTAGGGGGAGGGGTCTGTGGAACTGATATGGGCAGCCTGAGGTCAAGCTGGGGCCAAGTGAGTACCAACTTTTCTGTAAAGGCAGATGCGTAGCTCTTAGGTTTGGATTCTGATGTTTATGTCAGGGCTAGACAGGAAGGAGTTTAAAGGGAATGAAGTTGCTGGCTTTTCTGAAAGCAGCGTGCAGCTACAGCACATGGGCCGGCCAGACACAAAGTGCCCCAGACTCAAAGACTTCAGCCCCTGCAGCCCACAGGCCTGGTAACTGCGCACGGGTGTTTCAGCCTCCTTTTCCCATCTCCGGGGAGAACAGACAAAGCTGAGACCATATGGTGCTTGCCCCGCAAGGATCTTCCACGCTGTCTTCATACCGTTCTTTACTAGTTATTTCTCCTCTCGGCACAGTAACGAGGGTTGTCCGCTCCGCACCGGGAACGTCCCTCCGCCGCCCCCTTCGCTATCCTTTAGGTCGGGCTGCGGTGACCCCTCCACCCCGTACCCGCTGCCCGAGCGGCAGCACCGCGCCGAAGCGAAGGCGCCTGTCCCTGCAGAAAGGGCTGCGGGCTCTTGCGGAGGTTGCGCGGCGGCGGGAGCGGCCGGGCCGCGGGCGGAGGTTGTGCTGGGGGCGCCCCGCCCGCCTGCCCCGCCTCAGGCGCCGCGTGCCGCTCCCGCCCCAGCCCCGCTGACAGCGCGGCCCGCCTTCAGCCCAGCCAATGGCAGGGAAGCGGCTAGCGCCGCCCTCGGCCCCAGGGCCAATGGCAGCCGGGAGGGGTCGGGCGTCGCTGTCCATAGGCCGAGGTGGGGGCGGCGGTGAAGGTGACGGGGTTGCCGGCGGGAGCATGGCGGCGGCGATGCGGGGCTGGCGGCGCCCGGCCGCGGAGCTGCTGCGGGTGAGGCAGGCGGCGCGTGGGGCGCGTTCCTTTCCGCTCTCCCTCCCGATGCAGCCTTGGGCCCCGCCGCGTGGCCCGCGCAGGCCCGGCCAAGGTCACGCCTTCGGCGGGGAAGGCTGCGCCCCTGCGCGGCGCAAGGGAGGGAGCGGGCTCCCGGGTCGGGAGGCAGCGGGTCTCTCGGCCAGGGGAGCGGGGGCCGACGTCTGGCGGGGCCGGGCGGGCCGCCCCACCCTTACATCGGTCGGTGAAGGGCAGCCGCGCGCCAGGAACCGCGCTGAGCCCGGGGAGACCTTTCGCCGCGATCTTGAGAGGGGCTTTTTCCACTGCCTCGTAGCCGCCTGACAGCGCGGGCGTGCCGCGGGCCGGCCGAGCCCTCGCCGCCCCATCGGCTCGGCCCTTCGTGGTTCGATGCCGTTGCGAGGCTCCTGTACCCATCAGCCGCCCGCTTGAGCGGCAGGGATGTGCGGTGCTGTCAGAGGCACAGGGACTGCGTTGGTGGGCGTGGGGCAGGGTCAGCGGGACGGCTGGAGGTCAGATGCCGAACGCTCCTGCCCGGAAGGCCTCTGTGCCTGGTTGTGCTGAGGCACTGCTGCCTTTATTGGTGGGGCTGCCTGGCTTGCCTGGAGCCATGGCAATAGTGTAGAGAGGTGAACTGAGAAGGAAAGGATGGGTAAAGCATGTGCGCTGCCCTGGGTTGCATCCATATTGCTATATGCAAAGGTTGTGTTTTACCAGCTGTACAAGAGTTTTGTTTTGGTCTTTTAAAAATCTATAATTGACAGAGTATGAACACTACTAGTAGATGCCAGTTGCAGTTAGAAGACTGTTAAATGGTTTGTCTGTTTTGCTGGTGCATGAATAGAGCCTTTGCAATGGGACAAAACCCTGGGTCTTTATGCCCAAGTGGTGTTGATGGAGTGGATGTCCATGTGTTGTCCAGTACGGGCAGGTTGCTTTGCTAGTGTTCTTATTTTTGGGGTGGCTTTATTTTTTACACTAACCCTCGAAAGCTGTGTTATTAAACATACTTCATTTTCAGGGATATGCTGGATTCGAAACTTTCTACTGGCTTCTACAACCTGAGCTGGGGAGGGGGACAAAAAAAAGCTAACAGAAAAAAATAGTGGGGAAAAAAAAAAATCTGTCTTTTGTTAGTTGGATGTCATCAAGTGAACAGAAAAAAACAGACTAAACTTTTATACTATGGACATGATACCAGAAAGTATTCTTAGATTTATAGAATTGATGGTGGTTTTGTGGTATCCTTAAGTAGCTATTTTAAATTAGTCTTTATTTAGGTGTAATTCAGTAACAACCAGAAGTTTCCAGTGTGCTGAGCTGTTGTCTAAGGAAATGGCTATGAAAGTTGATTAAACCACTAATTGAAAGATCATTCTGTTAATATACGAAACAATACCTACAGATGCATTTTTGTATTTTTACACCGCTTAATTAGATGAAGATGGTGAATTAGCCTGCTCAGGTGCTGCCTTTTTCTTGGGTTTGTTTTATTGCCAGCTTTTGTTATAGTCTTCTGAATTTATTATTCTTATTTTTGCTCACAAAACTCCAAAGAAGTGAAGCTTTAGACACAAACTGCTGCTTAAAAAGTGGTGAAGTTAATGGTAGGAATGAATGAATCAAAGTCCAGAGAAGCAGGCAGAAGGATTACTAAACTTTTTTAAGGTAACACCACTTACTCACAGGTTTAGACCTATATTGTATGTAGACCTATGTGCACATAACTGACTTGGTGAAAATGAATTGGTTTTTGTTTTTAAAGGAGCACCTGTTTTATTTTTTAGAAAACATTGTAGGTGTTGTGGCAAGACTGTGCACTAGAATACACTTCAAAAGGCATGTTCTGATTTTAAATATCTTTTTCCCAATGTTTCAGGATTTGTTTTTTTTAAAATAGTGAATTCTGTGAAAAAGTTACATTACTGAAACATCATGGCATTGGCTTTCTTGATACAGCATTCTGAAAACTTTCTTACTTTCAGGCTTTGAGGTGTACAAGCCGTGGCTATGCATCACAGCGTACCTTAAATGTGAGTATAAAGCACCTTCTGACTGCGATACATAACTTGTAACTTTTTCTTAATCGCTTTTTTTAAAAGGTTGTCATGAAAACCTCTGCATTGATGACAATGTGACTGGTGCCCAAGTCACACTGTACTGCAAAATCTGCAATAAAAGTCCAATTCCATTTTTTATTTTGGTTTGCTGCTTGTTAGGTAGCGTGCGACAAGATTAGTTAGAAGTGTGTCGGGTAACTGAGCTTAATGCAACTATCTACTCAGCTTATGCCAATGAATCCCTTTGAGGTTATTTGTGTGTTATCCTGCAATTTGCTGTCACAAAAGATGAGGACAAGTATGTTACTGTCACTGAGTCAGTCGTGAGGAAGAAGGGGTTACAGAAGCAGACAGACCTTAGTTAAACAAGTATCGTTTTTCTACTTTTTTTTTCCTTTGTTCCTTTTTTTTCCCCTCCTAGTGTTTTCTTTCTTTATTTGTCTCTCTGAATAAAGAACTCATGATGAAACCCTGTAAAGTTTTATGTTTAACTTCCACTGAAACCAGGACAGTTGGAGGCATTTGTTACTTTTTCTCCATAGCAGTCTAGGGCAGCCAGGGGTCTGAAATGTGCATCTTTTTGGTGACAGGTCCTTATGCTGTTGTCACAGTGTTAGCAGATGAGTGTGTTGGTGTAACACTAAAGCTAAAGGGGTAAAATAAGAGTAAATCTGTTCTGAGGGGCTACTAGTTATACGGCTGAATATTGTGTCTTAAACCAACGCTTACAGATTATGTTGGGACCTGGGCTTTTGAATACTTCAAAGGACAGAGACTCCACACCTATGGCAGTGCTCAGGCACCCTCAGAGTACAAAAAGTGTTTCCTGATGTTCAGAGGGAACCTGCTGTGTCTCAATATGTGCCCATTGCTCTGATCCTGTCCCTGGGCAACACTGAGAAGAGTCTGGCTCTGTCCCCTTTGCACCCTCATTTCAGGTATTAATATATATGGATGAGGTGCCCTGAGCCTTCTCTTCTCCTGCCTGATCAGTCCCAGCTTTCTCAGACTTTCCTTTTATGTCACATGCTCCAGTCCCTTCATGGCCCTTTGTCGTGGTTTAAACCCAGCTGTCAACAACCAAACCTCTTAGCAGCTCACTCCTCCCCACCTCCACAGGATGGGGAGGAGAATTGGTAGGGAAAATGCTAAGCTTTGTGGGCTGAGATAAAGTCCATTTAATAGAACAACACAAGGAGAGAACAAACAGCCATAAGAACAGCAAAGGTATGCAGAATTCAGGTGCTGCCGGGTGGAACAGCCACAGTTCCTTTGCAGTGCCCCAGCAGCTCCCCCTATATACTGAGCATGATGTCAGCATGGTATTGAATAACTTGGTCACGCATCTGGGGAAAGTTAACCCTATCCTAGCCAAAGCCAGGACATTACACACCCTTTATACCATCTATGCCATGCCCAGATCATACATGTTCTAATTATTTATCAACTTTTTTCTGTCATATATACACACACACACACACAGATATCATTCCCTTAGCCCATGGGCTATCCCTCTAACCTGTCTGTTGAGTTAATTTAGTCTGTGACTTCAAGGCTCCATCTATCATAGCAGTCTTTCAGATTTCCTGCTAGATGATATCAGCCTTCTGCTTCAGCTTCTTCATTCCCAGTGCTGGGTGCATCTCCCCAGTCAGGTCACCTCTTTCTGAAGAGCACATTCAGGCAAAGGATTATGCAAAAACATTCAAAGCAGAACAGCAGGTTGAGCCAGACCCACAAATCCACAGACTATTGCTTGAAGTGCTTGTGCTAAAACTGCCTCTGGCACACTAGTGCATGAGTAGAACCTTTGCAATGGGACAAAGCCCTGGGTCTTTATGACAAAGTTGTGTTTGTAGAGTGGATGAGCCTCTGGTACCAATGGTGGGGTTACTTAGCAATTAACATAATGCTGTTTAGTTTACTGGCTATTCTCACCCAAAATCAAATCCCCCTGAGGTATATACTGATCTTCCCGATCCTTCTGCATCACCCACCAAATGCATCCAGGTCCTTGAGTGAAAACAATCGCTTGGATGAGTTTGCCTTTTCCTGAAGCAGGATTGATCCAAACTGTCTTTCCTAATACGTTCTTCATATGAGTTACAGGCACTTTATCCCCTTCCACAGTGTGTAGTAGTTCTGATTGGGCAGTGCCAGCTGGACTGGCAGATCCCCATGTATTGACTATCCAGGTGGCCTTTGCTAGATGCATGTCCCAATGTCTGAAGGTCCCACTCCCATATCTCTCTTTAACAGTCCATTATATCATTCAATTTTCCCAGGGGCTGGTGAGTGATAGGGGGTGGGACAGACTCACTCAAGGCCTTGCTCTTTGGCCCACATGTCTGTAAGGTTGTTTTGAAAATGTGCCCCATTATCTGACTCAATCCTTTCTGGGGTGCCGTGTGGCCATAGGACTTGCTTTCCGAGGCCCAGGAGAGTGTTCCAGGCAGTGGCACAGGGCACAGGGTATGTCTCCAGCCATCCAGAGGCCACTTCCACCATTGTGAGCACGTGGCGTTTGCCTTGGCGGGTTTGTGGGAGTGGGATACAGTCAGTCTGCCAGGCCTCCCCGTGTTGATATTTCAGCCATTGTCCTCCAGACCACGGAGGCTTCAGCTGCTTGGCTTGTTTGATGGCAGCATGTGTCTCACATTCATGGATAACCCATGTCATGGTGTCCAAGGTCGAGTCCACCCTTTGATCACAAGCCCATCTTTTGGGCTTTCTTAATGGCCCACCAAGCTATAAATAAGTCACCTTTGCATTGTCAATCCCATTCCAGCTGAGCCACTTCATTTTTGGCAGCCTTGTCCACTTGTTGGTTGTGCTGATATTCTTCCTTGGCTTGATTCTTGGGTATTTGGGCATCTGTATGTCACACCTTCACAACCAGCTTCTCCAATAGGCAGCAATGTTTTGGAATCATAGTATCATTTCATCTGGAAGAGACCTTTAAGATCAAGTCCATCCTTTGTCCCAGCCCTATCAACCACTAGACCATTTCCCAAAGTACAACATCCACTCATCCCTTAAACACCTTCCTGGCCAGCCTGTTCCAATGTCTGACAAAAACCTGTCATCCCACAATGAGGCAGCCCAGATGGGTTTGCTCTGCAAACAGACTCCATTCACCCTCTCCTTCTGCAGCTTCTGCCACTTGTCATAGGGGACTCCATACAGCCACCTTTCACCTCCAGTGCTTTCTCACAATATGACAGGACCCATCGGTGAGCAGGGCATATCACTTCTCATCTTTTGCCAGTTTGTTATACAGTGGGGCTGCTTCAGCATGTGTCATCTCCTTCTCAGGCAATATTTTAAAATCTTTGCCCCCTGACCAGTTGGTGATTACTTCTAGGATGTCTGGGTGACAGGGGTGCCCTATACGAGCTCGTTGTGTGATCAGCATAACCTACTTACTCCATATAGCATCAGTTGCATGGTCTGTGGGGTCCTTCTTTGGACTCTCTCCAGTATGTCTATGTCTTGTGCTCTGGGCAGCCCAGTGATGGACACAGCACTGCAGGTGTGACCTCACCAGGGCTGCAAAGAGGGGAAGGATCACCTCCCTTGACCAGGTGGCAACACTTTTCTTGATGCAGCCCTAGATGCCATTTGCCTTCTTTGCTGCAAGGGCCCATTGTTGGCTCCTGTTCAACCTGGTGTTCACAACGACCCCCAGGTCCTCTCCTGCAAAGCTGCTTTCCACCTGAGTGTCTCTCAGCATGTCCTTGTACCTGGAGTTGTTCCTCCCCAGATGCAGGACTTTGCACTGCTCCTTGTTGAACTTCATGAGGTTCACTGTCAGTCATTTCTCCAGCCTGGTGAGGTCCTTCTGGCCTAACAGCCACTCCTTCCAATTTTGTGTTGTCAGCAAACCTGCTGAGGGTACACACTGCCTCTTCATCCAGGTTCATTAACAAAGATGGTGAACAGAACTGGACCCAGTACTGACCCTTGGGGAACACAGCTAGCTACTGCCCTCCAACCAGGCTTTGTGCCACTGATCACCACTCCTGGGCACGGCCATTTAGCCAGTTTCCAGTCACCCTCACTATCTGCCCATCCAGCTCATATTTTATCAGCTTCTGTATGGGGATCTTATGGGAGACAGCGTTGAAGGCCTCACTGTAGTGTAGGCAGACTGTGTCCACCACTCTCTTCTCATCTACCAAACCGGTCATTTCACTGTAGGTGACTGATCATTGGAGTGTGGCTTCCCCTTGGTGAATCTGTGCTGATGGCTGCCGATGATTTTCCTGGTGTTCATGGATTCCAGGATTAGTGTTTTTATCACCTTCCCAGGGACTGAGATGAGACTAACCAGCCTGCAGTTCCCTGCTCCTTCTTGCCCTTCCTGAAGTGATGATTGCCTTTGTCCAGGCCTTGGGCATCTCTGAATTGCCGTGACCATTTGAAGATTATTGAGAGTGACCTTACAAAGACATCACCCAGTTCCCTCAGCACTTGTGGCTGCCTCTGAGCAGGGTCCATGGAATTTTTTACATTCCATTTGCTTAAGTATTCCCTGACCTGATCCTCTTCCACCAAGGGTACATCTTCCTGGTCTCTGGGGCTTGGGATTCCTGAAGGCGGGTCTTGCTAGTGAAGACTGAGGTGAAGAAGGCATTTGATACCGCAACCTTTTCCCTGTCCTGTGTCACCAGATCCCTTGCCCCATTCAGCAGCAGACCCATATTTTCCCTAGACTTTCTTTTGCTTCCTAGGTGCTATGGAAGCCCTTCTTGTTGCCTTTTGATATCCTTTACTAGATTCAATTCCATTTGGGCTTTGGTTCTTGTAACCTTGTCCCTGTGTGTTCGGACAGTGTCTGCCAGGTTCCTGTCCCCACTCACAGCTTCTGTGTGCTTCCTTTTTGTGTATGAATTTTGGTCATCCATGTACACCTCCTGGCATTTTTACTGGAGTTACTGCTGGTTGGAATGGATTGCTCTTGAGCTTGGAGGGGTTAATCCTTGAACGTTTACCAGCTTTCTTTGACCTCTTTTCACTCCAGGTCCTCTGAGACTCTTGCAAGCATCATCTATCCCAAGGCTGAGCTCAAAGCACCCCAGCTGTTCTGTCACATAAAGAGCAATCCCTCCTGCCTTGTCTTCTTGACCTGTGCTTCCTAAAGAGCTCATCCCCCTGCATGGCAGCACTCTGCCCCTGAGAGCCATCCCACCATGGCTTCATGGTCCCAAGACTGTAGCCCTGCAGCTGCACACAGACCTCCTTATGTTTATTACCCAGGCTGCATGCATCAATAAAGATCGCTGTAGTGCTCTGAAACACTTGCAGGATAAAAGAAAAGCTGAGACATCAATGAAAGACCAAAGTGGGATACATTTTAAAAATACTGGTGTATGTGTGCATATGTGAGAGAAATTGTGACTTTTACTCCATGCTTCTCCTCTTAGGAGGTGGTGATAGCAAGTGCTGTAAGGACACCGATTGGATCTTTCCAAGGATCCCTTTCATCATTGCCAGCCACTAAACTTGGTTCCATTGCAATTAAGGGAGCAATTGACAGAGCAGGTACATATAAATATTTTTCTGTGACCTAAGAACACCTCAGGTGGCTTAGAACAGTATCAGTTTGTGTCTTTTAAATTGCTTGGTAAACAGAAGGTCCTGGGTTTTTGCTCCTGTGGCACTCGTAAGTCTTTATCCACAAATAATGTTTATGTAAAGTTAACTATTTGGCTTTGCTTCAGTCTGAATTGTGCTGCTTCTTGGAGCAGAATCATTCTTATGGATATCTGTGCTAATCCATATCTGATTGTTTTTCTGGGATGGGGTTTTATGACACACCTAAACTGATGCAAAGGCTGCTTGCTGCTGAAACTAGTGACCCTTTCCATGCCCATTTTTTACATGGGCATTTATACTTCTAATACACTCACCTTTGTGAGTCTATTGATGGATTCAAATTAGCAAAAAACTAAAGTCTTTTTGGGGGAGAGGAGAGTTAATTTTCTGCACATGTGGCTTCTTGAAACAGCATATTACAAGAACTTGAACACCAGGACTGTGTCAGGAGATTCAGCAGGAGCAGGTTTTTCCTGCCTTCCAGCAGCTAGCTGTGCTCTTGGCTTAAACCAATTAAACTGCTTCTTTAGGTGTAACTCTGGCAGGTAGAAATGGTTTTGTAATTAATCGTCCATGGAAATTGGGCTTCTCGGGTGACTAGTGAGACTTGGCAATGTTCCCTTTAGTCAGCTATCTGTAGTTTACTGTGCAAGGTAACAAGGGAATTCTTTTCTGTGGGGGGCAGCAGTTCCCCGTGTCCCATGAGTATGAAGGTAGGGATCTGGGGTGCACACACCAGCAGCCTGCCTGCTGTTAGCTCACAAGCTGTACAGGCACCTCTTCTCAGTCTGTGTTAGGGAACTCCAGTGGGAAGGTTTGTAAAAGGGAGTTACATCTTCTGTCCAAAGAATCCTGAATCGAGATGCTTGTATTTTGTAGGGATCCCTGCAGAAGAAGTGAAAGAAGCGTACATGGGTAATGTCTTGCAGGCTGGCCAAGGACAAGCTCCAGCAAGACAAGCAGCCCTTGGTGCAGGTATTCAGTCTCTTGATACTGAGGTTAAAGGTTTTCTGTCTTTATGTAGATCATTGAGCTGCAAGTTAAAGCAGATGCCCACCCAGCCTTTTGGCAAGACAATCTGTGTAGGCTTTTTCCCCCATGATGGGTGAAGAGAATATGCTGCACTCCTGTAGTGGGCCTGATTGTGCATCCTCAGGAACCAGTGTATGCACAGTGGAACTTACTGCCTATGGTGTTTGCAGAACCTGGAGAAGATGATACTGGAGACCAGGCTGCTACTTCCAGAGCACTTTATGCTGGTGATGGATGCTGCTCTGTGAATCTCTAATGAAACATTTTTTTTCTTCAGTGTATCATTACACTTAAGCCTGGATGGGTAAGGGGTCAGTGAGTTCCCTAGAACTGCAGATAAGAGTATGTCATTACACACACCTTCCTGTGGAGTCTGGAGCTGTCACTGGAGGGATTCACTTTATAAACTGCAGCACAAATGTTACTGGAATGCAGGAATTATTTTCCTCACCTTTTTGCCATGGGGATGAGATTCCCTACCTTCACTTGACTGTAGGAAGGTCTGTGGGTCAGGGAAGAAGGGGATACTTTCTTGGCTCTCTCCCTGTACTTTTTTTGAAAGAGAAGGAACTGCTTTCAAGTGAGGTAATGGAATCAATGCATCTCTTCTCTTTCCCCTGGCTAGTTTCTCCACCTCACTGCTGGTATGGAGCTGATGTCCTGGTAGCAGAGCAAGTCAAGGTTAGAGGCAGTGATGAAATGTGCCTGAGCTGAGCTGCAGAGCCCAAAGTTCTTGTATTGAACACTTGGGAACAAGAATAAATCTAAACTCATGTGAACCTGACACCTGGCACTTTTGGTCTTGTTCAGCATTGTGTGTGATTAGTAGTCCCAATACTTCTGAGGTCTGTCTCCTTGCCAGTTGCTCAGTTCCACGGCTCCTTTAAACGTTTGCAGTCTTGAATGTGCCTTAGAGATTGGGGTGTCAGGAGGAGGAACAGTTCTGGAGTTGCTTCCCTGATCCTCTGTCTCTGATTCTTCACTTGTTTGCTCCCTTACCGTGAGCAGTTGGTTGAAGAGAAGAAACCTCAAGAGGTTCCAAGAAGAATAGTAAGTAGTGGGGAGGGTGGATAAATTGCTCTGCTAGGCTAAATAGTGCAAGGTGGACACCCTGGGCACAAATAAAACTTGGTCTTGTATGAAATATTGCTGAGACTCTCTACCCTGTAAGTAATACTGTTGTTTGTACAACTTTCTTTGACTCAGGTCTGCCAATCTGCACTCCTAGTACAACTGTCAATAAAGTCTGTGCTTCAGGAATGAAATCAATCATGATGGCAGCACAAAGCTTGATGTGTGGGAGTCAGGTATGTGAATACTAGTGCTGTTTTGTGCAAAAAAACACAACTAATGCTGTAGATCCTGTACTACTGATGACTGTGCTCTTTGATTTGGGATGGTGTTTTGGTTTGTGGTAATATCTAATTAGCAAGATTTTCCTTATGCAACCTTAATTTTCTAATCACTTAAGTATGTTTTGTTTTAAAACAGAAAAAAAAAGAGGTAAATATTATAGTTAGGAAGTTGTGTAGTGTATTTTTAGAGCTCAGCAAATAAGGTGGATTTTTTTTTTCTGGGTGTGTTTACATCCTGAGATGTAAACAGAATGTTTACATTCCCCCACCCCACTTCTCACCCCAACCCCCAAAACATAATTATGGGAACTTTTGAGCTCTTTGGTTTGAAAAACTGAGGAAATTTTTATAGACTTAGTTTTTGCTGAAATACATTTATTCTTGAATTTCAGACACTTTCAACACTTAAATGAATTAAATATACACATTAAATAAATGTTATTTCCAAGTACATTAAAGATGTTTCAGGCTTTAAAAACTATTTTAGAAGAAGCAGAATCTGTTGTTGCTGAATAAGTGTTTCCTTTGAAGAGCTCAGTGGACGGGAATTGCTCATCTTTGTCAACTGTGTCCCAAGATTCTCTATACAGTGGGGAGAAATAGTATCACTTAATGGGAGGCTGGGAGAAAACACCATCTTCAGGAAGCTGTTAAATGCTGTGCAGCAAAGAATATGGGACAAGCGTGAATGTGAAGAAAGACATTCCAATTTTTCTCTTAATTCTGTACTCAAAGCATTTTGTCAACATCTCCCCTTCTCTGAAGTGAAAGTATTGTCAGTTCAATATATACTTTTGGGTTACAGAGTAAGTGGCTCATAAGTTTGGAACAAAAGTGAAATATGTAAGTTTTGTTGTCCTTTCTGTGAGAATAACAGTATAGCTGAGTTAAGCAACTCTTACTGCCTTGGCCTTGCTCTGCAGAGAATGGCACTTTGTGGGGTGCCTGCTGAAGTCAGTGGAAGCTTTACCACAGACTTTGAGCCAGGCCCGGCATGCCTGAACAAATAGCTATGTTTGGACCCCGTGACTCTGAGTGGTCGTGTGTTTGCTCGGTTTGACAGATGCAGACCCTGAGCTCTGAAGAGAACTGGAGTTTTCAGCTGAGCTAAGCATACATGCTGTGCTGCCAGTCTCGGCAAAAGCAGAGCCTCAGCCAGTTACTAGTCTCTTAGAGCTATAAATTATGGGTGGTTTTGGTATTTGTTAGTTTTCCCTGGCTGCAGACTGTGAGGTATCTGTGGTATGAAGGTCAGTGACGGTTCCCAGTGGCTTGAGTCAATGTGCACCATTGTATAAACAATTGTTGGAACTCTATCTCCGAGTCTTTCCCTTCATGGAACTGAAATGCCAGGGACCCTTGTTGTTCTGATCTATGGACATGTTCCTATGCGACCTGATCTAGGTGAACCTGTTTCTGCAGGGAGGCTGGACTAGATGATCTCTAAAGGTCCCTTCCAACCCCTACCATTCTATGATTCTATGATTTCTGCATCCATAGCTCAGCTGCCTGTCCAGTTTGTTTCCAGACTTTTGTTTATTACTTCATGTCACTGTTCCCAGATCTAGTTTATAATCTATTCTGAACCAAACCATTATTTATCTGAGTCTTAATTTAAAGAAAAAGAAAAAGCTTTCATCTTTTTCTTATTGTTGTTCTTATGTAAAATCTGTTTGAATTTTGGTTTTGGGGTATAGCCTGATGAACAATTGGGAAACTTATGGCCCTTGTAGCTTTGCTGTTTACAGGTTCTCTGTTTGCTTTGTCTCAGTTTGAAAAGTATACCAATTTATAAATGCCCATAATGATTCAGCTCCATTCCATTTCAGTAATCATAAATTACCAACATCTCCTTTTCCATGAGAAATTACCAACATCTCCTTTTCCATTCCAATCATGTTGTAAGTCTTTACACAGTCATCTCTTTACACAATAAGATGAAATAATGTTATGTAAAACACACTTGTAAAGGTACTTGTAAATCTCCTTCTCTTCTTATTGGTCTCTTAGGTCCTGACTGGTGCTTGTTCCACAGGGACAAGAGAAACAAATTTTTGTTTGAGAAACAAAAATGAGAAATTTACAGAAAAGGGAAATGTTTAAAGTAAAATTCATAATTTGATCTTGGAAGCTTTTGAAGCAAAAGTGCAAGAGAGTGACGTGGCCCTTGCAGCTTTCTAAAACTGCACACAAGACTGAGGGGCAGTTGTTCTGTCAGGGTGGATTAACTGTCCTCAGCTGTTGCTCCTGCTGCTTGCTTTTTATATGCATAAAGATTTTTCTTCCCTCTTTCTCTAAGACTCTTCAGAAATACAATTAATATTTATTCCTGCAAGAGGCCATAGAGAACACTCTGGGTTATTAACAGTTTTGTTTCCTCTGAGCAGGACGTCATGGTTGCTGGTGGAATGGAGAGCATGTCTAATGTTCCCTACACAATGAGCAGAGGGGCAACGCCTTACGGAGGGGTAAAGCTGGAAGACCTGATAGTAAAAGATGGGCTGACAGATGCTTATAACCATATCCATATGGTAAATACTCATGCTGAAGTGTCATCCATAGATCTGATACAGCTTTTGAAGAGTTTGCTTAGAATTGTTACAAAATTGCCACAACCTAGCAATGAGGAGTAACTGGAATGGAGAAGGAAAGTCTTCAGTTTCCAGGCTTCATGTGGTAACTGTAGTGGAGAGGCTACACAGGTGACCGAAACACAGTAGCACATTGTGTGTTAAGGTTCATCTCTGATTGAAGACTGAGCATCCTAGAGCAGGGATTTCAAAAGGAAATAAATTCTGCTACTGCTGGATTGCTGTCGCTCTGTGTGAGAGAGCAGTCCAGCTGCCCCATGCCTCTGAGGGTACTGCTCTGTATGGTTTGTCAGGCGCTTCTGATTATTTTCCTTCCCCCAATGTACATAGCTCATGTCTTCTATTGGAAGGTTTGAGTCAGCTGATGCACTTATCAACATGTAACTTAAATTGGCTGATCAACTGCAAACTTAAGATGGGTTTGGAAAACAGCTGATAGGGAGATAGTGAAGAACAAGGATCAGAGAGGAACAGTTTGACTAGACAGTAACTACTTTCAGTTCAAAAACCTTTCTGACCTTTGCCCATGGATCCATCAGTTATGGTTCTTGCTAAGGTACAGGAAAATGTGTCATGAAGGATATCGTGCTGTGATCCATACACTTGCTGTAGCCCTCACTGTGTGGTTTGTTCTTTTTGCACAGAGCATGTGTGTGTGTAGAGCACACTCTGCTTAGGCTGTTGCTTGAAATTCACTCCCACATTTTGACTAAAAAGGATTTTGATTGTGAGGATTTCTGCAGGAATACAAACAGTGGCTTTGCTAGTTCCTGTGTGTGGGGAGCTGGTTACAAAGCACAAAGTGTTAATGGATTGGAACAATATTTCAGAACTTTTTGTCTTCATTAGAGCAGCTATAAGTTGGTTGGAAAACCTTAACAGTCTATGGGGGAATACACAGGAAGGCCCATCTGGTGTCTGTAGGAACCTACTCTTGTCATATTCAGGCCACAGACAAAGTGTCTGGTGTTGTGAACTCCTTAAATCCTTTAACTGCGTAGAAGTGAACTTCTTGTTTGCAGAACTGGAGGAACACGGTAATAAAGGGCTTTGTGTTGATTCATTCAGTTTTCTGCAGAAATGAGAGGTGGAACAGAACCCATTTAAAAACAAATCTTTCAGGTTGACTAAATGAGTATCTTTTAAAGATTTATTTCCTCACCAGGTGTTTAGGCAGCATCTGTAATGAATTATTATTGTATAATTATGAATATGATTGACCTATGTATAAAACTATTTGATTAATTGATTCTATTTATGTTATTCCAGTTATTAGACAGAAGGTATACACACTTTCCTTGGTAGAATATCAGATCTTTAAAGCTAAGCGTGTCTGTCCCTGCCCTTGTAACCTTTGGGGTAGGCAACCACTTAATGTTGTGGAAACAGTAGTGGGATGATAGTGTGCTGCCATGCAGTGAAATCTCCACTGGCTTGAGAGTTGGGCAGAGAGGAACCTCATGAGGTTCAATAAGGACCAGTGCAGAGTCCTGCATCTGGGAAGGAACAACCCCATGTACCAGGACAGGCCGGGGATTGACTTTGCTCTGCAGAGTGAAACCTGGGAGTGCTTGTTGACAATAAACTAACCATGAGCCAGCAATGTGCCCTCGTGGCCAAGAAGGCCAATGGCATCCTGGGATGCATCAAGAAGAGTGTGACCAGCAGGTCAAGGGAGGTTCTTCTCTGCCTCTACTCTGCCCTGGTGAGACCTCATCTGGAGTCCTGGTCCAGTTCTGGGCTCCCCAGCTCAAGAGGGACAGAGAACTTCAAGAGGCAGTCCAGCACAGGGCCACCAAGATGATCAGGGGACTGGAACATCTTCCTGATGAAGAAAGACTGCAGGAACTGGGACTGTTTAGTCTGGAGAAGAGGAGACTGAGGGGGAATCTCATTCATATTTACAATTATCTAAATAGTGCATGTCAGGAGGTTGGGGCATCTCTTTTTTTCTATAGTAGCTAGTAACAGGACAAGCGGTAATGAGATGAAGCTGGAACACAAAAAGTTCCATTTAAACATAAGAAAAAACTATTTGACTGTTAGGGTGAGGGAGCCCTGGCACAGGCTGCCCAGAGGGGTTGTGGAGTCTCCTTCTCTGGAGGTTTTAAAAACCTGCCTGGATGTGTTCCTGTGTGACCTGATCTAGGTGATCCTGCTTCTGCAGGGGTGTTGGACTAGATGATCTCTAAAGGTCCCTTCCAATCATGATGGGAACTTACTCTGCTGTGGCTGAACAAAGATCTTCAGTCACCAAAGATGGCAGCCCTCAGCACTTTAAAGCTTGCTTTTGCATGCAGCTTTTTAACTTGGAAGGAAGGTTCCTTCATGACTTTAATAATTTGGATCCAGAAACATTTCCTAATTCTGAAGATGATATTCCAAACTGAGAAGTTACTGTTTGATCATGACAACCTAAATTAGGAGCAGACACCAAATTCTTATCACCTTCAATTCTGGAAATCTGCTGGTTGAGTTTTTTCTGTTACATTTCTACTTACACCTCCAGAAATGCCAAACCTAATGTGCCTGGTTTTTCTCCAAGGGCAACTGTGCTGAAAACACTGCCAAGAAGTTCACAATTTCACGAGAGGAACAAGACACTTATGCCATAGGCTCTTACACTAAGAGCAAGACAGCCTGGGATGCTGGAATACTGAAGAATGAAATAGTCCCTGTCACTATATCAAAAAAAGGTATTATGGAAAGGTGTGATGAAATGAATTGTTTCTTGAAGGCTGGCACGTAGGATTTGTTCAGTTCTGCTGATTAAACATGCAGTCCTCAGGAGTGCTAGGTTTGGATAAGTGAAGAATGTTCTATTAGGCAGACTTGCTGGTGAGCAGCAGCCTGGGACCTGTGATGCTTCTGTATTTTACATTTTCTTTATTGTTACATACCTTTTCTTCTTCACTTTTTAAGCGGAACGTGACTCAAGGACATTTGTGCTTTAATATCCCTCTTTAATTACATTAAAGATACGGTCTTTGTCCCTTCCATTCAGCCTCCAAGCACTGTAAATGGATTTGCTGTGAACCAGTTGGATGAAGGCATAATTGTTTTGTTTTTGTAAGTGCATTTCTTGAAGTGCATTTTACATGTGTTTACATCTTTTAACTGAAAGAAATTGTTTAAATAAAGCAGCAGTTCATTAGAGTTCTGTGTTAGAATGTCTTAGGAATGGAGTCTTGTAGAAAATACTAAACCAAGTCTGAATTTCAGGAAAGCCAGACATAGAAGTGAATGAAGATGAAGAATACAAACGTGTTGATTTTAGCAAAGTTCCGAAGCTGAAAGCTGTTTTCCAAAAAGAAAATGGTAAATATTTTTAAATTAGCTGCTTTTTCCTTGCCCTTGGAAGAAAATTCTTTGTTACAGTGAAGAGTACTGTTCACAGAGCTTGAATGCCCAGTGGTAGTCCATTAACTTGTAAGTGTCTGCTACGACAAAGATAGGCTTCATAGGGGCATAAACTGACTTGGATTAAAAGGTGGTCCAAGAACCTTAAACCAGTGAAAATCTCTGTTTTGCACGTTTACTTTAAAAATTGTGGAACAGATTAGTTTCAGTTGAGCTGTTGCCTTGTTGCCAAGGCTAAGCTCCCATTTGGATGGGAGCCGGGGTGCCTGTGTAGCTGCCTGTCACATTGTTCCGGATCTGTAACTGCTGAATTCCCTCTGGCTAAGCCCAGGTCGCCACTCGGTCGCCACCTCCTGGAGCCGGGAGCGTGTTGGTGCTGGCAGCGTGGCTGCTGCCGAGGGCGTGCCCTGTGTACCAACACGTGGGGGTGTACTTGGCTAATCAAACTGGTTAAAAAACCTCATTTTTAGTGAACTCAGTGCAACAGATGCCACCGTAGTGTCGAGACCTTGTGTTCAAGGGCCTACAAGGTAAAAAACCCAGTCCTTAGCAGAGGCCATCCGTGAGCTATGTGACCCTTGCCTCTGTTTAACACCACTTTGCCCTGCCCAGGAACCATCACAGCGGCCAACGCCAGTACCCTGAATGATGGAGCAGCTGCCTTGGTGCTGATGACTGCAGAGGCAGCCAAGAGACTGAAAGTCAAACCATTGGCACGGATAGTAGGTAAGATTGTTCTGTTCTTATCTTTGAATACAGTCCTGGGAAATCCTCCCCTGGTGTGCTCGCAGACTGGGAGTCCCCTCAGCCATTACCTGATGTTCACAGGACAAGAGCTGAGCCCTTGAGTGTTATGGCTGCAGCTTCTCAATGCAATGTGTGAAATTGCAAGTGTTGCACCTGTGGGCTTGGGGTCATAACTGCAATTTACTATGTGGAACGATATTAAAAATCCAAAGATGATCTTATCTGGCTCACTTAAGGCACTAAACCTTAGATCTGCCTATTTCATGGCCAATTATATTCAGAACTTTCCTATCTCAGCTGAGTTTGCTGTTTGCACCAACAAAACCCCTGTATGGTAAAAGCCAAAGGTCCTTGAACAGCTTTTGTGTCTTTTACAGCTTTTGCAGATGCTGCTGTTGATCCTATTGACTTCCCAGTTGCACCGGCCTATGCTGTCCCCAAGGTAGGAGGAACACCGTGTGTCTGGCAAACCAGCTGTCTCCCTTGTGTGGCACCTTCACCAGGATGGCCTTCTCAGGGCCTTCCTGTAATTAGCATCCAAATGATAATTACATCATGAGCCCAAAGAACAGGTTTTTCAAAGGATTGAGGCTAAAATGCAGATTTTCAGAGTAACAAGTTTCTCACACCCACTTTGAAAGAGAATATTGTTTTCTACTGCTTTCACCAACTTCAGGCTTGTTTACACTGCTGAGGCTTTGCAGCCGGTGTGGCTAAAAGGCAAAGTAAACACAGTCATACACGAGAGGACCAGCTCAAAGAGGAGCTGCAAGCAAGGGTACGGTGTGAGGCACTGCTCTGCCGCTTCCAGCACACTCACTATGGCAGCAGTCGCAGCTCAGTGCAATGAAAACCTGTTGTTGGCACAGAGTACTGCCCATTTCTGCTTGTGTGAAAACTCAGGTTTGGGTTTCAGTTCTTCAATTTTGCTTTTTCCAGTTAACAGAGGGGCTCAAAAATGTGAGCTTGGATCTGTGGGCAGCCCCAGTCACCCACCTCAAAACAGGCCTAACTGTTTCTATAATTACCTGCCCTTTTTTTCACCGTAGTAATTGCTTTTATCACTGTTTCTAGATTCTAAGTGAGACAGGCCTGAAAAAAGAAGACATTGCAATGTGGGAGATCAATGAAGCGTTCAGCGTTGTGGTGCTTGCCAACATGAAAATGCTGGGGATCGATCCGCAGAAGGTGAACGTGAACGGCGGCGCCGTCTCCCTGGGACATCCCATCGGGTGAGTCGCACGGGCAGGGGGTCAGGCATTGCCTGCTGCACCTGCTGCCCACATGCTGCCCTCTAATGCAGGAAGGGCAACAGCAGTTTGCTGCTGAGTACCTGGAGACTTAATTCAGGTGGTAAATTTCAGGGCACCTTGAAAAAAGCACGGTCCCATTTTTCTCATCACAGTTGTCACCTGCTCCTCTGCAGAGCAGCATGTGTCTGGTGCTGGACAGATGTAAGAAGCAGTGGAAACTAATCACTATTAAGATGACAGAATAAACAATCATAATTAAGTAATTAAGCTAATTACATTAACAGGTATGCTTACAAAAATAGCGATGGATATGGTTCAGGGGCTTTTTCTTACACAAGCAAAGTGAAGTTCCAGGTCTTGCCGAAGTATTTTTGGCAGCAAATCCCAAAGCCTCCAATGCGGCAGACGGGGCCGGCCTGGGGATGGCAGTGGGTCTTTTGTTTGAAGCTCTGCTTAGAGGGGTCAGGTCACCATCTGCCTTCCCAAACAGCTCTTACTGACACAAGCTTATCCCGTTTGTGCTCCAGGTCTGTGAGGAAAAGCCCATTTCAAAACTCTCAGTAAATACAGATATGAGATAAACCACGTTGTACCTCAGGAGCAAGGAGCAGTGCTTCAGGGTTTGGCCCTGATGGAGGCACATTCCTGCCGGACACACTGACCTCTCCTTTGCACCATCAGCTGCTTCTCATAAGGGAATAGGGGTTTTTTTGTTTTGTCTTAGAAGTTAATTTTGACAGTCTAATGACAGGATTTCGGGGTCTGGTTTTGCACATTAGGTCAATCAAAGGAGCATACCGCAGTGTTTGAAATGAATCATTACTATCAACTCCTTCCCTCAAAGGGCTGTCCAGCACTGGCACAGGCTGCCCAGGGAGGTGGGGCAGTCTCTATCCCTGGAGATACGGAAAAGCCGTGTAGATGAGGTGCTGAGAGACATGAGTTCGTGGTGGATGTGGCAATGCTGGGTTAATGATTGGACTCAGTCTTAAAGGTCTGTTCCAAAGTAAAGGATTCTATGGTTTGGTTGATATGTTACCTTTGAAAGACCTTTGCTCCATGTATATGCTTTGTAATACACAGAGGTGATTTGCTTTTCTAGAAGATGCTTTAGACAACTGTGGAGTTGGTGGTGGTGTATGTATGAATCATAGAATCGTTTCAGCTGGAAGAGACCTTTAAGATCATTGTGTCCAGCCTTTGTCCCAGCTCTATCAACCACTAGACCATTTCCCTAAGTGCAACATCCAACTGTCTCTTAAACACCTCCAGTGATGGTGACTCCACCACCTCCCTGGGCAGCCCATTCCAGTGCCTGACAACCCTTTCAGGAAAGAAATTCCTCCTCATATCCAGCCTGAACCTCCCCTGGTGCAACTTGAGGCTGTTTCCTCTTGTTCTATTGCCTGTTACTAGGGAGAACAGACCAACCCCCACCTCATTACAACTTTCTTTCAGGTAGTTGTAAGGTAAGGTATGGTAAGGTCTCCCCTGAGCTGCCTTTGCTCCAGGCTAAACAGCCCCAGATTCCCCAGTCATTCCTCATTTGAGACGTGCTCCAAATCCTTTATTGGCTTGGGAAGCCCACCTCTGTCTCCTCTCCAGCACCTCACTGTCCTTCTTAAGAGAATCTTTAAGTTCTATACTGAAAAAAATAACCTGTATTGCATCTAAATGCAGTACAAAAGGGTTGGTCTGGTCTGTCAGTGGTTTTTTTTCCCCCTCCAGTGAATCAGTGCTACATTCTGCCAGCTGTCTTGTGTGGGACAAATCAAGAATGTTCTCTAACCTAAGCTATATATTTTTTCTTTGATTTAGGATGTCTGGAGCAAGGATTGTTGTTCACATGGCCCATGCGCTGAAACAAGGACAATATGGGCTGGCAGGAATTTGCAATGGTGGAGGAGGTGCTTCTGCAATATTGATAGAGAAGCTGTAGGCCCATCCAGCCTTGGAGACACCTGCCAGTCAAAACCAGATGTGGTTTGTTACATCTTACTCGGCAGTAAGCAGGTGAATTCCTTAACTGCTCTGCTCAAGCTTCTTCACTGATTATGGGTGCAGACAACTGGGCTTTTATTATTTTTGACTCAGTGCAAGTTTTTATACAGTACCAAAAAAAGGGCAAATGTGATAACGTCTTCAGGCCTGCCAATAAAGAATGTTTGTTAACTGTGGCTCCTCTCACTCACCGGTGGTGTCTCAGATGCCCCTGAAAATAACTTGGCAACTCACACGGTGCTGTTACTAGAAGCATCTAGTTCCCCTGTTTTATTGCTTACTCAGGACGGAGTGATTTTGATGGAAATCCCGATGTTACAGGCCCTTTCTGTGCTGCTGTGCTCCTCACTGCCTGGCCAGCTGCTGCAGCAGCCCAGCCCATCCTGGTGCTGGCCGGGAGGGACCTGCGCCCAGCCCACACGGCCTCTGCAGGTCAGCTCAGCTTCACAGGGCTGGTGGTTTGTGCAGGTGCTGCTCAGCTGGGGTGGGGTGGGTTGGGCTGCTGGAGGACAGGTACCCCCCTCCTGCTGTAGGATGAGCTGCCCTAACCCTGCCTGTGCTCCCCCATTCCCGGGAGTGGGTCCCAGCACGAAGGGCTGAGCATTCCTACTGCAAGCAGGGGGAGAGAAGAAAACACTCGCCTGGAACTAATCTTTCCAAAACTTCAAGGAGAAGGTCGTACAGGTTCTGGGGTGGGCTTTTTGCCAGGGGCCAAACATTGGCCATTTCACAAGTATAAAGTTTAATCCCATCTCAGCCTTTTCACAAGGAATCAACATCAAACACATTTGTTTCTTAGCTGGGATTCAGGAGAAATGCTTTCTTATCTTGACATTCATTTCAGCAGGAAGTCATCTTTACCCCACTGACTGTCCTTTCCTTTTCTTCTGCACAGCAGAGGGAATAAATACTTTAACTAGGAGGGATGGGGAGCTGTTCTTTCTGAGAAGGAATATACTTGTAAGGAGCAAATGCCCAGCGAGGGGTAAATGCTACACTAAGAAAACTGACCTTCCCTCATGTTCTGACACCTGCTCCAGAAGTAGACTGCTATAGGACAGCAACTTGGAACTGAAGATGCTTCTTCCTCTGAAAGCGTAAGTGAACTGATAACGAACAAGACAGATTATGGGAAACAGTGGGTGTGCCATGAAAGCGTGACACTTGGCCTCAAGCAGGAGCAAGTCTACTTAAAAACATCACCTAGCTACGGTCAGAGCACTAGTCAGTGTCCAATACGACCATGTAGCAAAGAACTGGTTTTGTCATTCTGTCACTTGCTACTCTTGGAGCTCTGTGTTTAACACCAAATTCCACATCTTAAAAAATGACAGCTCAGCACAGCTTTTCTGTCCTGTACCTGCCCAGCTGGACTCACACAACATGAAGCAAGACACACATCTTTTTATTAAACCAAAAATATTTATTCAAGCTGTAAATGTTATGCAGTATTTAGTTATTGGATGGGTTTAATATAAACATCTACTGCATATATTGGTTCCTTAGGAATCCTTGTATAGTGTCTGAACCATTGCCCTCTTGCTGTACAGATCTCTTACTAGAAAACTCGCCATTTTTAAGACCTCAACACCAGGGAGGAAAGACCAGAGGAGAAAGTTCTACAGCACTGGAGCAAGGCTTAGCATGGCGATTTTCCCCCATGGGGGCTGAGCTGCTGCTGTGCCTGTTTTGCAGAGAGTTTGGATGGCAGCCATGACAAACTCTATGTTATAGATTAGGTGCAGGCTTTGTCCATGTCTGGTTTGAAGTGTGACTTGACCAGCCACTTCCTCTGCGGCACAGGCACCCGTTAACAGAAGTGGCCTCTGCCTTTGCCACGCTGAGGCTCTTCCCCTCGTCACGGTATCAGGGCCGGGTACCAACATGGGGGTTCACCCCAACAACGCCCTTGTTTGCCAACAGCTTTTGCATTCCAACTCAGCAAACACTGTGAACAGATGAGGGATGTCCATCCCAACTAAAGTTCTTGCCTGATGCGTTTCACTAGGTGAGAAATGCCTCCAGAGGCTTTACTGGCCTTACAATTAGTCACTGGTACTTTGTGAAGTGCCTCACACCTTGACGGGTTTGACAGGTGTGAGACAGGAGTGTTCTCCAGGCCCGGCACACCAGGGAGGAAGCCCCTCTGCGACCCAGGGAGCGGCCGAGGCAGACGGGCCTACAGCTGCCCTCGGCTTCCCTGCCCGCTCCAGGGGCGCCGAGCAGAGGATGCAGAACACAGACAACGAGGTGTAACAGGAACCACACAACTTCTCTTACATTTATTCAAATGTACAGTTTTGCAAATTAAATGGCTCTATAAGTGCTTTTTAAAAAATAAACTTAGACCGCCTCAGTGATATTTACACTCGGCTGTTCTGCAAACAGCATGGTTTTGCTAAAGTGAAACTTCAGTGCACCCAAAGTGCAGCTTGCCCTTTAGAATTCACTTCTCTTTCCACAGCAGCCTCAGCCTAACGCCACCCAGCTTTAACACGCACAGTCCAACTTATTTTTCTCTCATTCGTCATAATGCAAAGACAACAAGAACTTGTCCACGTCCATTCCTGCCGGAAAAGAATGTGGTAGCTTCTTCTTCTGTAGGAGAGGAAAAGAACGGTTGTGTTAAATGCTAAGAACTGGGGAGACTGGAGAGCCTGCAAGCGTTCCTTTCTTCCTCATCCTCCCACCTGCCTTGCAGAGAAAACTGCACAAACCTCGCCCAGAAACTGGGCTCCAAAAGCTCCCCACAGGGTGCAGATGGTAGATGTGGGTAGCCGCACTCTCAGCCTCAGCAGTGCCCAGGGGCCAGGCCCAGCCCTCAGCCCCGGCACACAGGCACTGCCGGCCTCTGGCACCTCCAGCGACTACTTCAGGAGCTGACTCCAGCTGCCTGCACTGCATTACACTGTGTCCCCTTTTAAGTTATTTACACGCAGCCCCTCTCCATGCCTCGCGCCTTTGCCATCGGCCCCTGAATGCCCAGGTGGGCACCTCAGTGCTGCAGCGCCCAGGGCTGGCAGCTCTCAGCACAGCTGTTCCGCCTCCTGTCAGTGCACACGGATGCAAAAGCTCACATTCTACTGGGGCCTAGCTTGAGTTTGGCCTAATTCCTACATTCCACCTAGACAACCTGAAGTTAAGAGTTCAGAAACTCCTTCATGTTTTAAGGGCAATAATTTGATTTTGAGAGGTATGTGCAGCAAGTGAGTGGGAGTTACCTGTATGTATGTGAATACTGCACAATTAGGAACACTATGTTCAGAGTAGGCGCAAGAGGCAAAGTTAGTAAATCTGGCCAGTATCAGTTGGATGCTGGGGATTTGGACTAGCACCCCTGAACCCTCCCCTTACAAGCTACACACCTATAGATGTGTAACAGATACTTGGGATTTTAAATTAAGAGGTAAATGCCTGTACTCGCCTTTATTTTCTTCTTTTTGGATGGCGTCGGAGAGCTTTGAAGGTCTTTTCTATTTGCAGAACGAGAATTTCTCTCGCCCTCGCTCAGGTCCTCCAGCTTCCTTTTCTTCACCGTGCTCCTCAGCGCCCGGAACTGCTGCGTGTTGTCCTTGAGGGGCGTCGCAGAGGCGGTCCTGGCGATGGCGGCGCGCGACAGGATCATGAGGGTGTGCGCGGCCATGCTGACGCTGTTCTCGCTGCCGGTCTCGCTGGCGGGGCTGCAGGCGGGCAGGTCCGGCGTGGCCGGCGGCACCATGGCGCGGGGGGTGCCGCTGTCCTCGGCCATGGCCAGGCGCCGGCAGGGCGGCGTCCGCACGCTGTCCGCCGTATCCTCCGCGTGCCGCTCCCCCACGCCCGACGGCGTGCGCGGCACCGGCAGCTCCCCGCTGTCGGCGGCTCTGCCGGGCGGGCTGTGCCACTGCATGTCCTGCAGCATCTCCACGCACTGCTTCGCCAGCGGGCTCGGCAGGCACAGGCCCTGGCCGGGAGCTTTCGCCGGCTCGCGCTTTGACTCCTTTGAAGACAAAGGAGCGGCCGCCGCGGATTTGCCGTTCCCGCTCGACAGGGCTCCCGGCTTTTTGCTCAGGTCTTGCCCCGAACCAACCGTCTTCTCATTCCATAAGCTGACGCCGCTCTGCTGGCCGTTCGAGAGCTTGGTGCTGTCCTGGTTCTTCTGTTTTTCGTCACTGTCCCTCCGTAGTTCATTCTCTTTATTTGCTGTGGTCTTGTGGAAGGGCTCCAAGGGCAGCCCCGTCGCCGCCTTGCGCTCGGGCTGCGGTTCCTTCACGGACGTGCTTCTGCTGCTGCCAACCTCTGGCTTGCACAGAATTCTAGGCAATGTTTTCTCTTTCTCTCTCTTTGGTACCTGTGCCTTAGCAGAGGATGATGCAGAGTCAACAGCAAATAGACTATTTTCATTTCTTTCTTTTTGGGCTAAACTCTTGGTAGCTTGACTTTGGGTGTTTCCTCCTGGAGCGGGTAGGACGTTATCAAAGCAAAGCACTCTCCTGTGACTTTCACTCTGTCTAGGATTTGAGCTTGTGCTCTCCACTGGTGCTACAGGCAAGTTCTCCTCTGCCTTCCTTCCCAGCTCTGCTGTGATAAGCTTATCTGAATTTCCAGTCCTGAAAATGAGATGAAAGCACTTCAGCGACACACATTCTCACCAGGCAAGTGCGTTCCAGCTGCCTCAAAGTCTCCACCCACCCCTACAGACACTCATCTCAAGCTCTCTCCATTCTCTTAATGTATTTCATCAACATGCAAAGAGCACAAGTGAGAAATGGCAGCTGCAGAAAGTTCAGAGAAGGCCAAAGACAACAACAAAAGGTATGTCACCGAGTCTGTACAAAGAACAGTTAGGTAGATGGGGGCTCTTCATCCTGGAGAGAGAGAGAGGGCTGAGGGGAAATGCAACAGAGCTCTGGGGAAAAAAGCCAACAAAAAGGAAACTATTTGCTGTATCTTCCCATGGAAAAACTATGGGCAACAAGTAGAACTGTATCAGCTTAAAAACACAACAAGGCTGTTTGGGGGCTGCATGTCAGTAGGCCTGGGAGCGTTTTTTACCCTGCAGTGTATGTGGATGCTGGTAGTTTACTTGAGTTCAAAAAGAAACGGAGCGTATTCATGACAGGATGGTCCATTTCAGAATACTGGCAGCGGCTCTGGAGGCCTTGAGGCTGCAACTGCCAGAATATCCCCGGCAGTACCATCACGTGTGTGCCCTGTACCCTCCCCTGCGCATCTGCTGTTGCCAATGGGGCGCAGAGCAAGAGAAAAAGCTCTTGGTGGGCACCTGGATGAGAACATCCAAATTTCCCAGGGCCTGGTCCAAGGTGGCTGGTGGCCAGATGGAGTGCTACTGCACTGTAGCCATGTCAATAGAAACATGCTCCATCAGCTCACTCCCTTGTTAGGTCTGTGCCCCTTCCTGCCTTATGCTGCATTTCCAGGAGAAGCTTCCACACATTCATCTATGCAAGAAAGACTCTCCACATCCAGATGAGACTTTATGGTTCATGAGAGTGTCAAATGAACTTGGGGCTGGAAAAGATGGTGTAGGTGGCAGCAGTTTGGCTTATTTATGTGAAAATTAAGAAGTGGCAGAGAGTAGAAATGAGAAATTACTTCATTTTACAGTGAACATTTTGCTCTTTGCTATACACAACATATGTCTGCAGATTGATTAAAAGTAACAGACAGCTGAATTATCAAAGTGATGTTACCCAAAATCTTGCATCTGTGGCTGATTTATGCATGCAGCTATGTTTTGTTTATTTTGGTTTTAATCAGTTGGCTTTATTGTTCCTGTTTTCCTCCACTTTGACAACATTTTAACCGAGTTCTGGACAGGTTACTTTTTTAAAGCATGTTTTCTTTTTACAATGTGAGAACATTTAATCTCTAATGTTTATACTGAACTCCTTATCTCTTGCTCCTTCCAACATCCTTTTGTCCATTAACAATAGGAGAGTTACTACTGGAGCCTTGCTTTCTCCTCTCTCACTTGCCCAACAGAAAACTAGTACCTATCCCAACTAGTAACTCAGTCCCATTGATCAGTATCAGCATTCTGCTCCTCTCACCATCTTTCCCTTAACTTTTCACTTTAACAGATGACCAAGCAAGTGTTCTGATCTGCACAGCTGAAACAGATATAGAACCCAATCAAACAAGCTCTACTGAATTTGGAGTGGTAAAGGCCATATGGCCACAGTACAAAACCATGGCTACTACCCAGCTGAAAAACAGACAAACAAACAAGAAGGTTCTAGTTATCAAAATCTCCCAGTAAATGCAATCAGCAATTTCTTCTACCTTGGACTAAAACAAAACACCTTTTATTTAACAACTGAGACAAGAGAAAATAAACACAAAGTCATACAAAATTAACACAGGAGCAGTAAAAGCAAATTCCTAGCACAGGCTGCACCAGTAACTGTGGTTACTGACAGAAACAGACAGAAAGAAATAAGAGGGCACTACTTATGCCATTGTTAGAAACAGCTGCTCTCCTCTCTATTGACACTGTGCAAAGAAATTCATGGCAGGAAGAAAAAGCAAGTCTGAATCCCCAGCACTACTGACCTCTGTGTCCGAGAACTGCCGTGGCTCGAAGGCTCAGCTACAGTCGGTACCAGTTTTCCTGAAACAACAGATAAAGCATTAACAAAGTACAATATTCCAAACAAAGCATCTCACAGCTAGTACAGTGACATTTCTCCCGACAGAGAATCAATAAAGGAAAACCCAGCAACAAAACTTTGCAACTTTTTCATAATTGTAAAGTTTGAAGGCAAATAGATTAGCAAAGGCTACCAACCACACAGCAACCAGGAGCTTATCATCTACCCCGAGATCACACGTGGGCCTGGCAAGACAAAGGCAGCTCTGCTGGCCTTCAGAAGGTACAGCAGGCATTCCAAGCAGGAGGGAAATAACCCCAGGGCACACATAGTTATTCAGCAGCAGACCAGCATGCAGACTAACTTTACAGTCCTAGCCTTTTTGTTAATTTGCACCTCCATTCTATTTTCATGTTTATGAGTGCACCTACTCTCTAAACCAGAGACAGGCTAAAGCACAAGCTGTCCTTAGAACTCTATTCTCTATTGGACTAGATGATCTCTAAAGGTCCCTTCCAACCCCTACCATCCTATGATTTTTCAAATCTTTTTCTTTGCCCCTTGCCAACACTGAGAAATGTTTCAATTTACTAGATAAGGACGTAAGGTCTCAATGAAATGAATATACAGAAGCATAGACCGCTGACTCTTCCGATAACTTGTTTGTTACCCTGTGGCTTGGTTTCAATGGTAGCAGTGAACTGTACTTACAATCGACAAGATGAAAAATAATCAGAAATATAAAGTAAAAGAAACTTTTTAAACAGCATTAGAGTCTTGAAACATTAAATTCTGGAAATCAGCTAGATCCCAAATCTGGAATTATGCTACATGCTGGGAGTTCTTCTTTGTAAACTGAGCAAATACAGTTACTAACTGCAGGCACAGGCCCCTCTGAAAGCCACCCCAGCAGTTCCCTGGCAGAGAAGCACTAGCATTTCTAAAACTTCATCACTCAAAACTGACATCTTTAGATCCCCCCACTTTTCTTCTGCCCTTCTCAAGAATGCAAGGCAGGTACCTGTATTAGTCTTGTTTCTTGCTCCAGGAATCTTCTGCGATTTGGGAGGGATGGGAAGTTTTGTGCTGTTTCTGTTGCACATTGGATTAGCCATAGGCATATGCAGAACCTTGAAAGAATAAAACCACTCTGTTACAATTTGCCAAAAGGCTCCTTCTTACTTCAGCTTTTATTTTGACAAGCTTTATTTGTCATATGCTACCTGGCAGGCAGGTGCTGAGAATGTATTTCCATTCTGTCCTACTACTGAGAGAGGTATCATTCCCACCATTCCTTGCAAAACAGGCTGAACTGGAGATGTAATTATAATGGCAGAACCTAAAAAATACCAAAGTGTTAAAATGGCACGGAAATGAAAAATACTTCGGTGGAAACAAAAGCTTCAAGACAGGACTTCTTCGAATTATGCATGGTCACACCCATGGCAAGAAAAGCTCTGGCTTTACAGAACAACTTCACTGAACTTTCTATACATGACTGCCAGAAAACAAGGTCAGTATGGTGTTATTCTTAGTTTATAATCAAATTCTTTACTTACAGTCTGTTTTCCTTGTTAAAAAATGGTTCAAAAATCAAGCCTGAAGCAGGACAAACCTCAGTTAAGGCTTGAACTTTGAAGTGATTTACAAAAACCAGAAACAGTAACATCAAATAGCTCATTTTGCTGCTTATTTGCATCCTAGTCTCTACAACTGGCAAGTTCAAAAGACATTAGCAGAATTCTTTCTTTCCTTCCAGTGCATCCATAACACCTTCCCCTTACAAGCACACAAGCAGCTGGAAAAGGCTGGCTGTGTCTGTTGGTACCTAATGTATACTCTTGGCTGGTACAAAGTGTTAAACATAGGACACAAAGATTTTAGTTCATTAGTGGGCTTGAGATTAATTCTTCAAAACATATAAAATAAGGCACATAACAATTTGGAATATTTAAGCCAAAGTTTCCTGTTTAGCTGTTTAAATCACTACTAAAACAGTTCTTTTAGAACAGTTACTCTACCAGGTTGTAAGAGTGTCTGGCTCACAGCTGGATGGGAATTATAAAATATGGAAACTCTTAGAGCAATTTAACTGCAAAGTGTAAAAAAGAATTCAACAGTGAAAGAAAAAGGGATTCCTCACAGTTTTTTGGTTACATGAGCACTACTGGGAAAAATAGCAAATGCAGAAGAATGGGCACACTATGAAAGTAAGGTAACAGTTGCGCACAGAAAAGGCCAGCACTCCAAGACCCTGCACAGTGCTGCACTGGCCTCAGGCCACAATGAAATGACTACAGACAGAAAAACCGCAAAGAAGTTTGAGTTTTGGAAAGAAATCTGAAGGTGTTGATCACAGTTTGTTTAAAGTTAGGTTTAACTTTTTTAAAAGCACTTTTTTTTATTGCTGTAGTAATAAAAATGCTTGTGCCAAGGGAGATTTTACATTACAGAGACAAACAATGTGATACTTTTATACTTGCCTAAGTATACTTCTAAGGCAGAACAGGTTTTTAGAAAATGAAAAAAAACCCAAGGAAGTCATTCTGGGAGGATTACCTACATCCAGCCAGTTATGTAAACTAAAGATGGACATCTATAATGTGCAGCATTTTACTAACAACAGGAAGCTTACTAGAACAAACCCCTCAAAAAGATGGAATATTTTCTAGTGCAATTCTAGATGTGCTTCCTACATTTATCACTGCTAAAATGATATCATTTAAGCTTATGAAATATGAGGGTAATTCTTCACAGCAGCCTGGTCAACTGCTCTTCATAGGTTATCTCAGTTTTAGTAGCAACTAATACAACAAAAAAATACCTAACTCCTGGCAAGTGTCAACGAGCAGACAGAGCAGTGCTTAACAATCCTTCACTCAACACACTTCCAAAAAAAGAGAGTAAACCCCCTACACAAACATCCCGTCTTCAGTCATTTTCTAATAAGGAAATTACCTTGAGGGAAGTTTGGGGAGACATTCTGGTTTGCTGCAAAGGCACTGCTGGATCTCGGAGGGGTCCGTAACTGCTGCACAGCTGGAGTTTGGGCAGCAAGTGGGATGGAACTGCCCGGCACCACAACTACGTTTGATGGTGTTACAGCTGTGCTCAAGGAAGCTGGATCAGTCACACAGGTGGCTATATAAAGGTTGTTTGAATTCCCAAAAGCTGTGCTTGTTGATGACATCAACTGTATAAATCCCCCTTCCTTGGAAAGGTTAGTTGTACCCGCAACTGAAAAAACACTGCAGTCTTCATTCTGAGTGTTAACCGAGGTGACCTTAGGATCCTTAGGTCTAAGCACAAGAAGATTCTGCTCTGCCAAAGCTGAATCCACAGTTTTTTCCGACTCTTCTGAAGTCAGACATTTAGACAGGCCTGCAGTTTTGCTTGGGGATTTGCCTGGAGAAGACAATATTATAGTTGGCAAGTTGTCTCCCGTGATGCTGGAAACGGCGTTATTTAACTCCACATCTGATGAAATAAACAGGTCATCACTGATGATGATCTTGCGGGACATGATATTAGAAGGATCAACATCCATTGGCTGACTACTGGAAGATACACCGCTCACACCTTTGGCCTCAGTACCAGACTCCTCTGTGGAGGATGCAGTTTCTGGGAGAGGTGAGTGGCACGTTTCAGACGTAGTAAGATTATTTGCAGTGGATACTACAGAAACATCTGTACAGGCATCATCACCAGAAGAGAAATAGATATTATCAGCATCTGCTTTCGTAGAAGATGAAGGCTCTTGCATCTCCCCTTGTGCTGCCTCCGAGTTTGACAGTCCTGAAGAAGGACTAAAGTCTTTCTTACAAGGCTTATCAAGCTGATCATTCGAATAAGCTTTGTTAGAAGTATCAACAACTTCAAGCTGCAACTCCGTTTTGCCGAGATCCAAAGTCTTCGCTGTGGATTTTGTGGCACAGTCTGACTGTGTACTCTGTTCCTGATGGTCAGAGTAGTGGCTCAAGTTCTCCTGTAAAATGCCAGCTAAGGCAGCTGCACCATTTGTTACAGCCTGTTCTTTTCCTGCATCTGTTGATGGGCTAGAAATTGACGAGTTGTCTTTTTTCAGCAGCATGCTGTGGCCAGGGCTCCCATCAGAAAGGCTTTCAGCAAGGGTTTTTTCAGACAGTGATGTGTCTGGTGATAAGTGACATTTACTTCCAGAATGTGTTTTGTTTTCACTGGCTGTAGCACCTTCTGCCAATGAAACCAAAGGAATCTGCGGGCTACCAGAATGGACGTACTCCAAGTTAGTACTTTGAGAACCATGACAGAGTGGGCCTTTCTCGGGTTCCACAGCCCTTTCACTTTCAGATACTAATATAGACGATTCCTTTTTACCAAATGAATCTCCACAGCGTTCATTACACTCACTGTCCGAGCTTTGTCTCTCGATGGGCTCAGCCAAAGCAGGCACAGAGTCAAAAGCCATTTCAAGCTCCCCAATATGTTCTGGAGTAACAGTTTTAAGTACTTCAGTCTGCTTCCCTGGTCTGCAGATCCCATGCAACTGGTCATTGGCTGTACTCTTCTTAGCCACATCATCATCATTAACGCTGGTCTTCAAGGCACACGATGCTTCTCCTAACGAAAAACCTCTACAGCACAGTGATTCTCTAGAATTCTCACCTGTCAAACAGAGATAACATCTTCATCAACAACCTGGATGAGGGGACAGAGTGTACCCTCAGCAAGTTCACTGAAGACATCAAACTGGGAGGACTGGCTGATTCCCCAGAAGGCTGTGCTGCCATTCAGTGGGATCTCGACCGGCTTGAGAGTTGGGCAGAGAAGAACCTCATGAGGTTCAACAAGGACAAGTGCAGAGTCCTGCATCTGGGAAGGAACAACCCCCTGCACCAGTACAGGCTGGGGATTGACCTGCTGGAGAGCAGCTCTGAAGAGAGACCTGGGAGTCCTGATTGGTAATAAGCTAAATATGAGCCAGCAATGTGCCCTTGTGGCCAAGAAGGGCACATTGCATCCTGGGATGCATCAAGAAGAGTGTGGCCAGCAAGTCAAGGGAGGTTCTTCTGCCCCTCTACTCTGCCCTGGTGAGATCTCATCTGGAGTCCTGTGTCCAGTTCTGGGCTCCCCAGTTCAAGAGTGACAGAGAACTTCTGGACAGAGTCCAGCACAGAGCCACTAAGATGATGAGGGGACTGGAGCATCTTCCTTATGAGGAAAGACTGCAGGACATGGGACTTTTCAGCCTGGAAGAGACTGATGGGTAACCTCATTAACATTTACAAGTATTTAAAGGGTGTATGTCAAGAGGATGGGGTGACACTTTTTTTCTGTAGCATCCAGTGATAGGACTAGGAGTAATGGACAAAAACTGGAATACAAAAAGTTCCACTTAAACACAGGGAAAAACTATTTCACTGTGAGGGTGAGAGAGCCCTGGCACAGGCTGCCCAGGGATGATGTGGAGTCTCCTTCTCCAGATGTTTCCAAATCCTCCTGGATGTGTTCCTCTGCAGCCTGATCTAGGGGAACCTGCTTTAGCGGGGGGTTGGATCATCTCCAGAGGTCCCTTTCAACCCCTAACATTCTATCATTTTGTGAGAGAATAAATTAGTGTCATAATTATTAAAAACAGATGATCCTTTTACAGCATTTCATAAGCAATTTATCAGTTCAATGAAAAACTGATTCACATGAAATTAGGCGGGAATAATGCTACTCGTTCTTACTTTCAATCTGAGTGGAAAGTGCATGAAACATGGTTCTATGCATTAGCAGTCTGCCAGACCTGTGGGCACATCAACAGGAAGTGTACACATAGTAAGCAAATGGCTCAATCACCAAATCAGATTTTCAGAAATAGGGAAGATATCTCAGGATAAAGATCTCGTGGCTCTATTTCCCATACACTTTCACTAAATATTTGCTACTGACTGATTACTGTGAAGTAGACAGACTAAACATACTGTTTCTCCTGAGTAAGACACTTTTTGCGTACCATTAACCAACACATTACAGAATAGAGAGGAAAGATTAGTATGGTTAGAAATACAGTATTATCTTCATGTGTTCCACAATTAATATTACAAATTATCTCTGTTTTGAATGAGGAAACAGATTTGCAGATATTCTGGTTTCATTTAGGACCTTATCAAGTACAACTTTAAAGTACACTGAGGAACTACTGTTACATTTAATAGACTGAAACTAACAGGCACATCATGCAATGCAAATGTCAGACTGGATATTACAATTGAAAGCAGAAAGATTTTGAATTGTACAGACTGTCTGAAAATAATTTCTAGAATAAAAAGTGGAGAGACCAGAAGAGATCTTAAAGAAAAAAAATACAAATAACCTACATCTACTAGTTTCTTCTGTTCCTAAAGAACTTTCAAGTGTTTCCAGGTTATCTTCATCCACTAGGATCGTATTTTCTACTTCGCTCTGACCGGAAATACCAACAGGTAAGTTCTTGTTTACCTTGTTCTTTCCTATTTTAAAAATAAACCATGAAGAATGATTGTCTCATTTTACACATGAATGTGATTATTACATTTTAAATGAAGCATGGAGATTTAAAAGTCAAGAAATGCCCTAAGTTCAAAGAACTATTTGTCTGTATTAATTATAAAACCAGAAACGGCATATAAATAATTTCAATATTTAATGTGAGGATATTCTTGATCTGATAAATAGATAAACTTTATAACAGCATAGAAAAACAGGTACAAATTATCATCCCTTAGATCAAAAGAGTCTAAAAAGCAGTAAAAGTCACTGAGCCAGCACAAAACCAGAATACTAGCACAAGAAGACACTTTGCTTTATAGTCATGTTGTGTAAATGTATGTAAAAGTCTAATTCTGAACTGACCACTTCTCTGGCAAAAGCAGCCTGCTGAATTACCTTTGCTTCTTCAAGCAGCATTTAAGGAAAACTCATTGTTCTTTATAGTGAAGGTACAATTGAGTATGATATACCCTACCATAATCAAATAAGTCAAATAGTGCCTGAAAAGCTGGATCTGACTCGGTCTGCTCTAGAATGTCCTGTATAGCCTCTTCTGACATATGAATTTCACCCTGAGAAAAGACAAGATATACACAATGTTAGTCAGCTACTTTCATAACATAAAAGAAGATCAGACAAGAACTATTACCTTTTCAGATTGCTTTTAGTTCTATTACTTCTGCTCAGCACAGAAACAAAGACTAATACTGGAAACACTTCTGCACAAACTTCATGTCTGTTAAAAATTACTAGTGATTGCTGTTTAAGGAATCAAATCCTCCAAACCCAAACACCTCTGTCAGATATTACACCCTGCACATGCATATTGGAGTATTCTCCACCAGCATTGTTTCAGAAGGACTAAACCTCAGCCTACACTGGGAGATGATGCAGATGGTATGAATGTCAACCATTGGTTAAAAAAAAACCAAATCAAACCAAAAGCAATGCTAAGCAAAGGGAAGTTTTATTTCATTTACCATAACATGTTCTGTAATATAACTTCCAACTACTTTTCCTGTGGAAGGCAGCTGGAACGCCCAGCTGCACAGGACACTTCTCTAAGGCTCCTGTTTTCAGATGACTTGTTTGGTAGCACCCCAGGAAGACAAGGAGACGGGCACTCACTACATACTCAAGTGTTCAAAGTTTCTCCTGACTTCATGGATATCCTCTAAACACTCTCCAACTTTTAATATGGTGGTTGTAAGGTTGGATTATCCCATGTAACATGCTTGACTATTTTGTCTCTGCTACTCTACCTAAACGAAGAAGATGCTTTGATTTTGTTCTGCTCAGAAAAATGGAAGATAGCTTTTTAGCTCCATATTTTGACAAAAATTGACCTAAACATTAAGTGCTGGATGAACAGCTTTTAAAAAAAAAAAAACCTCTACTTTGTAAACAGGCACCTGCCTCTTTTCTGCCCTTTCCATAATGGCCATAATTCCCTCATTAAGAGCCCTTTATAACTCTGTGATTGTCAGCTCAAGGGTTATAAGATAATAAAGGAAGAATGCCAGGAGTTTAGTTTGTAGAAGTACAATGTGCATTTCCTTCAAAAGGAAGAAAATACTGAATTTAGAGAGAAAGCAGTCTTATTTAGGCTTCAAAGACAACTTTGCTTGCTGTACCAGACAATCCATGTTTCTCTTGCAGCAATCAGAAAATCACATCATACTAATCATGTTTGGAGATCCCAACACAGTTTAAATTCCTTTTTCTTTCACAAGGCTGTTGATCAGGGGTGAGCAGGCAGTTGGTGTCTGTGGGACAGTGTCTGCAGGTAACATTAACACCTAACCACTGCCAGAAGCAGTCCTGCTCCCTTGGCTTTTGACCCTGCTGCATGCTTATGCTGCCTTGTGCAGGCACAGGGTATGAGTTGAGAAGGCTAAACTGGCTCAAAAATCAACCCTAGGAAAATACCAGTATCCTGCTAGTTCAGCTTCTCAAGCCTGCCCACCACCACACAGGTTAAGAGTTAATGCCTATGCAAGGGAAGCTGTGCAACTGCCCTGAGCAGAAGCTAAGCCATTAGATAGGCTTAACTGTAGTGCAAAACAAACTAACGATAAGAAAGAAGAGAGAGGAGAGCAAACAGTAGAGAAAAGTTCAGCATCATTACAGCAACTGATCATTCTCACAAGTCTGGTCTTCAAAAAAAGTAAACAGGCAATCAAGGCCTACCTGAAGTCCAAGGATTTCATCAATTGAAGTCTCCTGTTCTGTGGGACCACTGTCTGTCTGTTTAGGGGCCTGGGCCACACTGCCATCACTGGAACACATCAGCTGTTAGCTCAGAACTCAACAATGAATCAAATAAGACGACGTATGAACTTTAGAGGTTCCTTTTATTACCTGCCCAGGATTTTGTTAATGTTCTCAGCAAGCTTCTCCTGAAGAGATTTGTTGCTCAAAATTTTCTCTCTGGCATTTTCAATTACCAGTTGCTGGAAAACACAGTTTTAAAGTGGTCAGATTTCTATTTCTATTAGCACTAGAAAAGGAGTGTGAATTTCCAACTTACTGGTTGAACAAAAAATCATCAACTAAACACAGGGCACACTCAGCCAATTTGTGTCTGCATAATGTGGCTGTGAAAAACATCCCAAGTCACCCCTGTGCTTCTACTCTCCCAATGTACTGCAAGGCTTATTGTGCTTTCTGCTTTCCATTCTCTAAAAAATTACTGTATTCTGACACCTTACAGGTATTTTAGTAAAGCAAATAAATCAAGGAGAAAAACCCTCTATGTACCCATGCCATTCTCACTAGTTCAGCACACAGAAAAGCTAGTTCAAATACAAAACAATAAATTTATCTTCTGAAGTCAAATTCTATAATAGACAAAACAAACAGCATGTGAAAGACTCCTTCTCACTCTGATTTTTTTTCTTAAATGTAAATAGTTTCCATAAACACACACACACTCACCGGGAAGTTACCATCTATGAACTCTCCAAGCGGCTCACTTTCTTTCTCTAGTATTACCTCATCAGGGTCTTGACAACTTCTAGCTGCTGAAAGAGGCCCAGGTGTTGCAAAGCTTTTCCTCTTCTGAGATTCACTGAAATGTTGCAGCAAATTCATTTTGTAAGAACACAGCAAACAATAGACCTAATGGTCAGTAAATCAAGTGTTTCTCTTTCTTCTTAGCAAACAAACCATTTTAGTCAACATAAAATTAACTGCCTGCTGGAAATACAACAAAAGCTGATACCCATTCATTATGAAATATAGACTATGGGTAAACAGCACAATGGTAAACTGAATTCCAAGCCTACTGTTTAGTATTTTTTCCTCCTCTAGAACAAGTTACTTTAACTGGTGGTACAGATTCTAATTAAATGCCACTCAACAAAAAGATCTGAGCATTACCATTAAAAATAAAGATCTCTCAAGGGGCAGCTGCTGTCAAAGAAGCAAATAAATGTTAGGCTGCACAGGAATGTAGATGATTACTAGAAAGTGTAATGCTTTTACATGAAATTACAGCGTAGGCTCTTCCAAAACCATCAACCAGTAGTGGCACCAAAACACTTACATGCAAAAAAAATCATGCAGGAATAGAGAGGACTTGGAAAAGGTATAAATTAGCAAGCATCTGGAAAAAGGACAGGCAAAACCATTGACTGGGATTTAGTCAGGGATAAAGACAACAAATGGAACACAAAGAAACCAGTCTACTCAAAAAGAAAAGGACATTAGAATCAAAGAATAAAAAAGCAAAACTAGTTTAAGAACAGTTTTTCACATCACTTTGTGCAAATATAAAAAGTTTTTCTGACAAAATTTACTGAAGCCAATAGTTTTCCTAAGTTAAAAACAGACAAAATGTATATTTTGAGGATGCATATCATGAGGAACCTCGTGAGGTTCAACAAGGACAAGCGTAGAGTCCTGCATGTGGGAAGGATACAGGCTGGGGATTGACCTGCTGAAGAGCAGCTCTGCAGAGAGAGACCTGGGAGTGCTGATTGTTAATAAACTAACCATGAGCCAGCAATGTGCCCTTGTGGCCAAGGCCAATGGCTTCCTGGGATGCACCAAGAAGAGTGTGGCCAGCAGGTCCAGGGAGGTTCTGCTCCCTCTCTACTCTGCCCTGATGAGGCCTCATCTGGAGGTGTGTCCATCTATCCAGTTCTGGGCTCCTCAGCTTAAGGGACAAGGAATTTCTGGAGAGAGTCCAGCACAGGGCTACCAAGATGATCAGGGGACTGGAGCATCTTCCTTAGGAGGAAAGGCTGTGGGACATGGGACTGATTAGCCTGGAGAGAAGACTGAGGGAGGATCTCATTAACACTTACATACTTAAAGGCTGTACGTCAAGGGGATGGGGCAACACTTTTTTCTATGATGACTACTAGCGGTAGTAGACAAAAGCTAGGACACAAAAAGTTCCACTTAAACACAAGGGAAAACTTCTTTCTTGTGAGGAAGCACTGGCACAGGCTGCCCAGAGAGGTTGTGGAGTCTCCTTCTCTGGAGGTTTTCAAATCCACCTGGTAACGATCCCATGTTCCAGTGCAACATGATCTAGGTGAACCTGCTTTAGCAGAGTGTTGGACTAGATGATCTCTAGAGGTTCCTTCCAACCCCTACCATTCTGTGATTCTGTGAGTTGGACTGGATGAGCTCTAGAGGTCCATTCCAACTCCTGCTGTTCTAGGATTCTATGATTAATATCAATACTCAGAATTTTCCTAACTGATAAGGACATTTTGGAAGGAATACTAAACCTCAGGCTCTGTGATTATTTGCCTATGTCCAATACTGGGATAATGTAAACACCGGCTATACGAAATGAGGCAGCACAGGTAGCCCCCTGTCATATTAAGTTCTTTGACTTTCTTTTATGAAACTTCACACACCAGCCCCTCTCAGTGGATCTTAGATATGAAACACTCCACTCTCTAAGAAAAATTACATCAGAGGTTAGAATACCACAGAATCTCTAAACAATCTTAAAAAGAACCCAATCCCATGTTTACCTTTTTCGTCTCCCTGGGGAAAGCAAATTGGAATGAAGCTTTCGTTCTTGTGGTGCTGGAACTTGAACGTGTATCAAATCTCCTGCTTTATAAAGGCAAAACAAAAGCTCAAACATTCATGCTACCAGTATGTTTTCCAGTGACATTGTTAAAACACTCAGGATCTAACACATTTCTATGTTCCACTCAATTCCAGGGAATTCAAACAGAATAATTCAGTATGACTATGAAAATGAGAAGCATTCAATTTAAATATATTCTGAGAAAAACTTGCTATGGATCATCTCTATCTGTTAAAACAAGGTTGAAGGTGAGAACATGGGATAGAATAATGACAAATTAATGTATTTGTGACCTCTGAACTCACATTAGCAAGCAAGCCATTTCTGTTTTGGGCACTCATTTTAATCCCCTGACCCAGTCTGGGGAGCTAAGGGAACAAAGCATCAATTTTCTGAATCTTTTTTGGTGGAAGATAATTAGCCCCAATTTTAGAAAATTTCCATCTGTTCCAGAGATTTTTCACAGTTTCAAAGTATGCAACTCACCACTGAGCTTGCTTTCTTGGGATTGGGACTGGTGCACAAACAATGTATTCAGCCTTGTCTGGGACATGCTTTGATTTATTGTTGGCCTGTGAATAACTTGAGGAGATAGAATAGAAGCAGAATTCTGTGGCCCTGACTGCTGGGCTACTGACAACAATCCTGAGTTCATAGGAGCTGATTGCTGAAGCATCCTCTGTCTTTTCATTTCTACAATTCCACTTCTCGTACGTACTGGAGATAATAAAAACAGACATTTTAAGAGTAAGGCTGTGTTACTGATTGCTGTAGCATTCCACCGTTTTTTGCCAAAACAAGACAATTTGAACATAAAGCCTATTGATGCCATAGAACTGGCTCAGTTACTTACTCCTTTGATTAGCAGAAAGTCCTGTGTAACTTTGCATGGTCCTAAAAACATAAAGCAGGTGTCATAAATAAAAAGGAGCACAATTGAAACTCTCAGCTACACAGTGTGACAGTATCTATCATATGGCTCATGTCAGTCTAGTCCCAACCCCACATTACTTCAGAAAGCTCCAATCCACCGACTATTAATTTAATTTTTTCAAACAATGGCCACAGATCCTTCAAAGGAAGCTTGTGGTCATATTTTTGATCAAGTAACCACAATGGTATTGGATTCTAAATGAGTCATAGTATATTGGTTTATTACAGGAAGGCCACATACTGACACTAATGCACTCATCTGCTAGTCCTGCCTTAAAATCTTGAAATGGCTATTCAACTATCAACTCTCACATACTTACCTTTTTGACCATCATTCAGAAGTAACAGAGAGTAAAACCATTCTCATACAATGATAAGAGGAATTGATCAATATTGGGAGCCACTCTTAAGTGTGAAATGTTACTTTCCTGATTTCAAATCTATATTACCTGATCTGAGAAAGTGTATAGTCTAATTTTTTCCACAGAGATGACATCATTGCTGGAACTTCACTTGTTGTTTCTAAAAGAAACCATTAAAAAAACCCCATTTTAGATGCCACAAACAGATACATGTTGGAGAAAACTACACTCACAAGCAAAATCATTATTATAGGGTGTTTCAGGCATCATCTAACTTTATGTGTCTAACCATCTTCTTCATATTCTGCTACAGAGTCTTAACTCCTAATTTAAGGACTCTGACTGATACTAACATGCACACACCATGGATACAGTTCTTAAGTTTCAGAAGCCTAAATGAAACTGAGACAAAGACATTCATGATTATCATTCTCGATGGAATGTGCACATGACATTGACTCCTGGGCAAACATACGCTAACCTAACCTAACTCACTGCTGGGACTGGGATTCATGTTCCCAAGTCACTTGTGTGCTTTTGAAAACTATAATCTGGCAGATAGGCCTATAAAAGTGATGGTTTATTTGTCACTCAAACATGTAAAAACACTTGTTATTTCTGAAGCACAGAACATTAAAGTGTAAATGGAAACATGTAAGCACTTCAGTTTATAACATTTTCCAAGGTGCCAAATACTGTGTACAGGAAATGCTCTAACCCCCATCTCTAATATTCATACAAAATGTTCAGCTACTCTGAAACAATTTTAATTTGTTTTACAAACAAGGCAGGAAACATTTTGCACCACTGATTATTTCATAAAATCATAGAGAATCTCAAGTTGGAAGGGATCCATCGAGTCCAACTCCATGCTCCTTACAAGACTACTGAACACCAAAACAGAAGACTGAAAGAATCATCCAGATTCCCTGAACTCTGACAGGCTTGGTGCTGTGTCCACTTCCCTGGGAAGCCTGTTCCAGTGACCAACCACCCTCTCAGTGAAGAGCCTTTTCCTAATGTCCAGTCTGAATCTCTCCTGATACAGCTTTGTTCCATTTCGCATGTGACTCTCACTTGTGGGATTATCACTAGTCTCCAGAGATCAGCCCCTCCTCTTCCTATTTATAGTGTAAGCAATAAAAAGTGTAATCTCATAAGCACAAACCCATACATTTTGCACACTTCATTACACCAGAAGTTCTGCTGATATTTGAAGTGAAAATATACATTGGAAAATCCAAACTAAAATAATGGTTTTGCTCACAAGACACTGATCTAATTGGCTATTGTCTGCATAATATGGAAAGCTTCAACTTGTACCATAGATGAGGGATTGCTCTAAGTGCATACTTAAGTGGAGACCGTACCTCTTACCCACAGAGTTCACAAAGGGTAAGTATGAAAAATACAATAAAACCCCATCTTGAAAGCTTACCTTTTGTTTTCATGGCTACGTATTCATTAAGAATAGTTGTCAAGTTTTTTCCACACAGGGACTGAAAAAAACAAACAAAACAGCTGATCTTAGAATCTTCAGTAGTTACTTATACTTCATCTGCTGTACCTTCTTACATTTCAGCAGCTCTTTAGAAGATTGCACCATGCCAACCCTCAGCTGCTGGTGCTGAGTTGTGTCAAATTAGATAGAGAGCAACCTGTAGCACAAAATGCCATTACAAACACAAAACCTGAAGTATTTGGTCACGTTGTGCAACGCTGGTAGAGCAGTTAGAGCTGCCTGACCTCCACTCACCTTCATTGGTATGGAATAAAAAACTCCAAAATAAGATGACGAAGGGAGTAACAAGTAAGTATCATCCTGGGACATGATATGAGTTAAGATGATCTACAGCACAAGTTCTTAACAATCACACAGAATTAACCTTCGTATCTTATTGCTTGTTCTGTCATTTTAGGTGAATCAAAGAGAATTAAGATTTCAAAGCTACCACTGTCATCTTCTGTAACTTCTTGACACGTTTGCTAGTGGGAACTCTAGAATAGGACAAACACAGACCTTTATTTCAAGTATTTTGATCTGCAGTGAGAACGTTTTCCTAGACACTATCATATCACCACTTTCCTATGGAAAAACAGGAAAAGTGCTTCTACTGAGAAAAGGAAGATAACCAAAAACTTTCAGCATCTGGATAATCTATTTAGATTCATTTTTTTCTAATTTTTGCTGGCCATAGCTTACTTCTCACTTCCCTGCCCCTGAAGTATAAACAATTAAACACTTGTAAATTAAGTAAGTTCAATGGCCTGTTTCGAATTTGTGCATTAAGACCTCAGAAAAGATTTCCATGAATTTTGAGTACTGTGGAAAAAAATCCCAGACCATTTAATTGATATATTAAAACAATTAAACAGAAATCAGGAATGAGATGGATACAGCAACACTGAAAGATTGATACATAACAATATCTAAATCCCGTAATTTCCATGCTATATTAAAAATCCCATTTTATATATGTTAAAAATGTGAAATATCTAACAACTCTGTAGCTATAAGCACATATTTACACATGTAGCTACATAGCTGAGTTTGCGCACACCCAAAGTTTGGCGTTTCAGCTGCACCAAAGCAGGTGGTACCAACCAAAGAGGAAGCTGTACTGAAACACAGTTTCTGCCCACAAAATTTGGAAGCCTTTGCTAAAATTGAGGTAACTTACCAAAATATTTAATATCTACTTGAAATGGAAAGTTACTGGCTGCTGGGTCTAGGATAGGAAAGCACTCTCCTCTAAACTACAACAGCAGCCCTGAAATCAATAAAACCCTTGCAAAATGCTTCCATAAATCAACCTCAAAGGCTATAAAGCAGACTAAACATAATATGCTGAAACCAATTTGCGTATTTTACACTTAAATGAATCTTAGTAAGATTAAATACTAGAAACCCAATAACTGCTAATACCACAGGGTACAAAAAAACCCACTCAACCCTAAAACCAGAGTGGACTATTTAACTAAACATTTTAAGTAATTGTTACACAGAAATCTCAGTTTTCTTTTTCATGGATGTATGGCACTTTAACTTTCTGCTTTGTAATACAAACTCACCAGCAAGCAGGCTGGAATAAACCCATCCTCTGTACAATGCTCCGCATATTCTTTCAAATCTGAGCTTTCCAAAATAAATTCACGGCAGGTAGCTAGAAGTTTTTCCTGTTGTAAATATCCTGCAACAAATCAGAAGGAAAAATCTGCTATTTTGTTCATTACTTCTCCTCGATAGGTACCAAAGAATTAACACAACCAGCTCCACACATCGTTGAAATAATCAGGTAAAGATCCATACGTTAGTTAAGGCAAGTGAAGGTATTTTGAAAGAACATGTATCTTGTGAAATATTTAACAGTTTAAACCAGAAAGAGCATAAAGTATTATTCATGTTACAGTGTATTTAGAAGCTATTCAAGTCTAGAAATGAGGCAATATGAACAATTTCTGACTGATCTTTAGTACAGACAAGAAAACAAAAGTTCTTGGCTCAGGAAGCTGACAAACTAATTCTTACATGGGCTGAACAACCCAGTTTGATAATTAAATGGAATTCTACTATGTTAAAATGCATTGCTATGTAGCACATATCCTCCTGTTTCAAAACAGGTAAAACTGATGCAGTTGTTACAACAATGTAGAAGATTTATTAAAAAAACCCTGTAATTGTACAGAAATTAATAACATTAAAAGGTTTCCCCCCTCCATTTACTGTAATTTCCATTTTGAATAGATGTACTAGCTACAACTTGTGTCCTGTACACACCCCAAGACTCGGTAGTTACCTTAACAGGAAATACACTGAAAAAAGTTTACTTTTCCAAAATTCCATTCCTCAGCAAGTATGTTCTGCTTTAATCAAACTTTTAAAGTCTTGCTTTAATCTTCAAATACTCTAAACATTAAAAGATAGAAACAGATCAATCTGAATGAAGGAATCTAGAACAAACACCACCAAAAAAAACCACCAACCTCTTCATTCTTGCTTGTAGCAGAATTGAACATGCAACATTTTTAAGAAAGGGTAAAAGATGTGTAATTGTACAATATATACATAAGCATATCTATTTCAACAGACCCCCAAAATTCAGTTCAGGAACGTCTATAGAAAAATGTGGCTTTTAACTTTGTAGGAAGACAAGTCTCTGTCAGCAGATCTGAGAAGAGCTGGAAAAAAGATCGTGTTCCAGACACACAAGCCTTTTCTTATTTATTGAAGACCTGAACAAAGTTGAAAGTCAAACACAGTTTTGGAATAACCCCCGAGAGTTTGATCACAGTGTACAAGCTGGCCTATCTGACCAAAACCATTAGTTGATACCTGTGGAAAGGGATGTCCTATTTAATTTTTCAAATACACTTTGCTATAAAACTCTCAAGACACAAACTGCTATAAGATTAAAGTGTATTTTAGGGAAACACAATTATATTGTGGGTATCAGGAGGTTGGGACATCCCTTTTTTCTATAGTAGCTAGCAACAGGACAAGGGGCAATGGGGTAAAGCTGGAACACAAAAGGTTCCACTTAAATATAAGAAAAAACTATTTCACTGTTCAGGTGAGGGAGCCCTGGCACAGGCTGCCCAGAGGGGTTGTGGAGGCTCCTTCCTTAGAGGTCTTCAAGATCCGCCTGGACATGTTCCTATGCGACCTGATCTAGGTGAATCTGCTTCTGCAGGGGGGTTGGACTAGATGATCTCTAAAGGTCCCTTCCAACCCTACCATTCTATGATATGACAAGTCTTACTTCTATCCACTGTACCATCCGCTGTTGGCCAGGATGGAAGATGGTTTATATTAGGCTAGATAGAGCTTGTAGCTGTGCTGGTAGGGCTGTTCTTACAACCAAACTTATTTGCACATTTACATTAAAAGCTGCAATTTTTTCTTTCTTGGATCTACTACTACAGTATTACAAAGGGATGACTGAATGTTTGCATGCAGGCACGTTTGGCATACACATCAGTTTGCTGCAAAATAAGGCATTCCAAGGATTAAAAACACCTGAATTAAGATCTTCCTTGCAACTGAACTGCTTGTGCACACATTGTCAGTGACATACCAGGACACAACGTTTAACATTGCCAAAGCCAAATTAAAGGCACAAAAGGTATAGCACCTCCTGAACTAGGAATGACTCAATACCTTGTTCTATTTCAAGACACGTAAAGACACACATCTAAGTCATAGCACATGTTCACTCTTACATTAATAAGAAAAAGCTACATTTTCTTATGCATTTTTCTGTGGGTGAGCTCATCTTATAATTTTAGTTTTGGTCTTAAACAAATGTTCATCAATTTTCACATCACTGGAAAGACTTATCTTGTGAAGACATTAAAAAATAATTCAAAGAAAAAGGAAGAAAAGCTGCACTGGGCTGCCTGTTCACACTCCTAAATTCAGAAATGCCTCATGGAAGAAGAATCCCTATTAGAAGACAGAACTAGCTACAAGGAAGATCCTGTTCTACAATCTTAGGTTGCTTAGAAGTTTTCTAGGGATGAGGCATGCACGATGCCACAACAGACACAAGATAGGATGCAAAATCCTTTGCACACATGACAAGACCGTATACTGTGTCTGCCAGTCTCTGGTAAGCAAGCAAGGCAGTCTTTCCAGCCAGAAACTTGTAACTTAAACAATTTTTGATGGAGAAGTACAATGAGAGATCTCCCTTGAATTACTTAAAATCTTCTTTTACAGTGCATGGAGTTTCTAAAAATCCTCTATTACTTCACAACAATAAAAACATTGTATCATAGAATCATAGAATGGTAGGGGTAGGAAGGGACCTTTAGAGATCATCTAGTCAACCCCCCTGCAGAAGCAGGTTCACCTAGATCAGGTCACATAGGAACATGTCCAGGTGGGTCTTGAAGACTTCCAAGGAAGGAGCCTTCACAACCCCTCTGGGCAGCCTGTGCCAGGGCTCTGTCACCCTCACAGTGAAATAGTTTCTTCTTATATTTAAGTGGAACTTTTTGTGTTCCAGCTTCATCCCATTACCCCTTGTCCTGTTGCTAGCTACTATAGAAAAAAGGGATGTCCCAACCTCCTGACACCCACCCTTTAGATATTTATAAATATTAATAAGATTTCCCCTCAATCTCCTCTTCTCTTACTAACCTTGTTTCTCAAGACAACAGTAAGAAATATTTCAGGTAGTACTTGAAAATAAGTTGTGCTGGAAGAATACTGAAGAAAATATCCAGCCTTAATGGCTTTGGTTTAAAAAAAAAAAAGGTGGGCAACCGAAAAGTGAATCTCACAATGCATGTTGCCAGCAAATCTCGGCAACCTGTGCCAACAGGTCCTTATGTGTGAGACTTAAATATGTGGGTCACATTTTTGATTACCATGCATTTGTTCTTATCGTTACCAGTATCCAAACCAGTCAAAGAATAACAATTTTAAAAATTCACTATGTGCTGCCAATGCCTCGAGCACACTTATTCCGCACTTTCCACAGGCACTGAGCAAGCCCAAACTCTCAACAAAGCCTCACAGGTAAACAGAAACAGGGAGGGAAAGAAACCCGAGCTGAACCTTAACTCAGACTCCTTTGTTATTTTGGGCCACTCTCATTTTTCTCCTGTAATCGGCACTTTATTAAACCCCGTTTGCCAGGCATCTGTCTGTTGGTAGACACTAGAGACTATCCACATTTTCTTGGATTTGAGAAGAACCCGAGCTGGAGATACGACCGGGGAGCAACACAGCCCGGCCCGCACAGCCGCGGCAGCTTCAGAGGCCCCAGAGTCTCTCTGCGTTTGTTTCCTACTAGACATCGGGCCGGAGATAGGCTGCGGACAGCCCGGAGCCCGCCGGGCCCGGGACTACGGCTCGGCGGCGGTCAGAACGACAGCCACAGCCCGGGGCGGACGGCTGCGACACGGTCGAGGGTCAAGGGGACAGGCACATCCCTCTCCTGCCGCGTCAAGGGCGCTGGCGGCGGCTGACAACCCCCAGCAGAGCCCCTCGGCGCGGCCGGGAGTATCCCCCAGCCTCAGAGACAGCCACCCCGCCCACCCCGCCCTCCCGGGTTCACTCACCCAGCACCAGCCGAGCCACGTCAGACGGCAGCATGGCCCACGGCGGCGAGGAGGACGGAGGAGAGGGAAGCAGCAACACACAGATCCCGGAGGCGCCGCACGGCCGCCCCGCCACCCAGGCGAAGGCGCGGAAACTCCGCCAGCCAGCACCGCGCCCGGCCCCTTCCGCCGGAACCCTGCCGCTGAACCGCATCCGCTTCCAGGGCCGCCCGCAGCTGCGTCCGTGCGTGCTGCTCCGCGCTGCGGGACGGGGGCTGGCGCGCTGCTCCCACGGGTGGCCGTTCCTTCTCCCTAGCCGGCCCTTCTCCTCAGCCGCCTCCCGCCGCGCCGCTCGAAGGTGGGCCCGCACTTGCCCGCCCCTTCCGACCCTCCCTAGGCCGGGCCCGAGGCTCCGCGGCCCTGAGGGGCTGCTCAGTCTTCCTTTCCTTTTCCGTCCCTTGGCCGGGCTCGCGTCCTGGTGGGAGGGTGGTGAGCCCGGCCCTGAGCCCCGCCGCCCCCAGGCGGCCGAGCTGAGGGGCCCGAGCGCGGCGGGGCGAGCGGCCGTCGCGGCGGCGGCGGGGCGGGCGGCGGCTCCGGCCGCGAGCCCCTGAGGGCTCGACGCGCGGCAGCGGCCTCGCGGGCGCCGGCGGGCCGGGAGCGGTGAGGGGCAGCGCCCGTTGGCCCGTTAGTTAACCGACACGCCTAGGCAGCGGCAGCGTGGGTTCGCCTTCCTTGCCCCATGTCATTCTTAAAAGGGATGGTGGTGGTCATAGAGTCATAGAGTGGTAGGGGTTGGAAGAGGTCATCTGGTCCAACCCCCTTGCTGAAGCAGGTCAACCTAGAAGTATGTAACTGCTGAGGGAAATAGTAGATGGACTCAGCCTTTTATGGTTGTGAAAATACCATTAAATGCAAACGGGAGGACTAGTTTCTTCCCCGTTGATTCCCACCCAATCCCTACGACATAAAACCCATGTTACCACACTTCTTGGTCAACGATTTTCAGCCCATCAGCATTTTAGAAGCCATTAGTGTTTGAAAATCTGCTCCTCTTCTGTTTCATTCTCAGCAAAAGCAACAGTTTGTCATCTAAATTTCTATGTACAGTACAGCCAGCCTTTATGTTTAGATTTTCTTTTTCATACACACCTGTCTCTCACTGTATCTCTGATAATACTGAGTCCCAGCCTGATTTTGATTGAAGCCAAAATGAAATAGACATACTCTATAAGACAGTAGATTATTTAAAGCATTACTTGTCTAAATATTTTTATATTCTCACTGAAGTGCTCAAGATACAGTGCTATGCATCACAGTCCCTTCTCAATTGCTTATTGCAGCATATGCTTGGAATTACTTGCTACTCATCTGTCTTTGTCAGACACGGTTTCTCTTGAGTCTGCTTTGAAGGTGTAAAAGGAGAGGCATGGAAGTTGTATACAACGTCGTTATCACCGTCTGCATCACCATAACTTTATGTAAAAGAAATCCAAGATCTAGCCAATTCCAACATCTATTGGAGATGAGGCATAATTTTAAGTGATCAATGAAAGAAAATGTTTCCTTTTAACAATTGATACATGAGCTTCCTTTGACATATTGAGTCCAGTTTCTCAATATGATAGTGCTATGAAGTACTATGAAGATGTAGGATGTGAAAGAGGAAAAGAGTTTTCTGAGTGCTGCCTTCTCGTGTTGGCATCGGTTTAAGACAGGTGCTGATAACAACAACTGAGAGTTGGTGCTGTTTGCCTGAAGACATTCAGCTCTGTGTCATTTTAATCTTAGAATTTTACTCCATGTTGTCTGACCATATTGTCTACTCACTCATAAAAAGGGAAGTCAGTCATGTGAATGGGGTCACTTGTTCTTTATGACTGTTGCCTGTGGGAATAGATGATACTCTTGATGAGAAACTTTGCTTCAGTCTTGCGACCTGATCTAGGTGGACCTGCTTCTGCAGGGGGATTGGACTAGATGATCTCTAAAGATCCCTTCCAACTCCTACCATTCTATGATTCTATGACCAGTAAGACTAACACAGACAGGAATGAACTTTTCAGTGAGATAGCACTGGTTGTGTTTCATGCTGGGTTTTCAATATATTGCATTCCCAGTTTTTTGACTTGTTGATTTGGCTCTGTGTTAAGTAAAGTAATTACTGTTTTATCCTTTTCTTCTACCTGCAGATATAAATGACTTTTCTGTTAGTCTGAATCATGAATCTTGCATTACATGAGCTGTTCATTTGTTGTCGTCGCCTTGAAAATGAGAAAGCCGTGGAGCGCAGGGTAATGAGTGTTCTTTTGGTGCATATGCTTCAATTAGCAATGAAGGGAATCCTTAAGAATTCTTTTTCTTGAAATACATTTTCAGAAGGAAATAGAAAATTTCAAGCGACTTCTCCGTGATTCTGAAACAGTTCTCCAGCTGGACAGGAGTTCTGATGCTAAACAAGGAAAGCAGCTCAACTGGGATGCTGTATTTAGGTAATTTCTTCTTTTTCTTTGCAAATTTATGGGATTCTACATGGAACATCATTCTTTTGTTTGTTGGATCAATTCTACTGCTTATGTTTCTGTCAGCTTGTGAGCAAGAAGTGACTTACAGTTAGTCTCTAAAGGAAGTAAATGCAACAAACAGAAAACTTAACTGCTAGGAAACTGATCATTAGTTGAGTGATCATTTTTCCTTGCAAAAATAATAGTAATTACTTTCTTTTATTGAAAATTATTCTCTGTGGCTGATTTGCAACTTACAGTTCATATTTATATTACAGGTAACTCATTAGACTTTTTGGTATTACTGAGTTCTTCCAGGCACAACAGAAGGACTGTGGCTTGAGAATTGAAAAAGCTATGCTGAGCTGTGTAGAGGCTCATCTTTGATGCAATCTGCATTAAGTGTACTACAAGATTGAACTGACCATGAATGTGATAAGTTCATATAGCAGCTGGCACTAGTGTTAGTTACATTTCACGTTACAAGTGCATTTGAAGTATTAGTTTTTATAGGCTGATGTCCGGTCAGCTTTCCGTTATGTTTTTGAAGGCGACAGCATTGGGATAGTTCTTAATTTGTAGCTGTACCAATAATATTGTAATAAATATTTGATAAATTTTATATATTGGCTTGAAAATGACATATATTAGAAATACACAGGAGGAATTAAAAGATGAGACTCTAAATTGAATACAAACAGTAGGCCAGGAAATCTACAGTAATTGTCAAGTTTAATCTTTTCTTAGATTTAAAATCTAATCTGTATGTTAATTTTAAATGATGGAGAATTAGAACTTGAATATTTTCTCCAATAAGACAACAAAGAATACCTCCTATTATTTTGTTGTATAATGTTGCAGCATACATAATGAGTTTTAGCATTCCTTTTTTTCATAATTATAAATTGTATGTTTAACATTATGCAAAGTTTAAAGGAGAGTTCGGTTCCTATTCAAGTTGCTTCTGGCTTACCTCTAAAACTTACAGTTCCCTTTATAGATTATTTCCATCATGCTTAAATTGTAATATATTTCATTTGGATTTAGTCTTTGGTAATTAGAATTATGAGAAAAGCAAGCTCTGACATTCTAGGCTAAAACAATGTTTACCTATTTTACTTCAGGTATAAATGTGCAGATTCTTGATGTCTCTCTTTTTTTTGAAGTGTCTTGCAGAAATATTTTCAGAAAGAAATTAAGAACCTTCAGCTGGCAAAGCCAAATGCATCTGCTTCAACCCAAACTGCCAGACAGAAAAAGATTCAAGAATTGGGCAGTTTGGTCAAATACTTCATCAGATGTGCTAATAAAAGTCAGTAATATATATTCATATAGAAATACTGTTTTGTTTTGCTTTGCTGCTTTGTCTTCAAGTTTGCTTTTTTACTTTAAGTTAACAGAGTAGAGTTCATCTTACTCACTTCCAGATGTTTACGATTTAAATATCTTCACGTGAATCAATCCTTTGTACTCCTTCTGTGTCCTTGTTGATGTTCACAGAGCCTTTTTCTGATTATTCAACATGTATGTAACGGATGTATACTCTCATAAGTAATTTCTTTCTTAGAAACAGTTTGTTTAAGAAGATGATTCCTAACAAAACCGTTTCTGAACTAAAGATTTTTTTCTTGTTTTTCAGTGAACATTTACAATTAATTCCAGATTAATTTGGCACACTTTGGGTTAATTACAGTCTCACATTGTTTCTTTATGTAGGAGGACCCAGACTGAAATGTCAGGAACTTCTGATTTACGTCATAGAAATCATAAGAGATCCAACAAGTTGTGCTGCTTATGGATCTGACTGTAGTAGTATACTCCTAAAAGATATCCTCTCAGTAAGGAAATACTGGTGTGAGATATCCCAGCAGCAGTGGTCAGGTAACATTTTTAAGCCTACTTACAAGTGCCTTTTCTCATTATAGAGGCATGTTTTGGTGCATTTTAATCTGTTTGATGCCCTGTTGTGTGAGGTACTACAGAAAACATGGAGTAAAACAGTGTCAGCCTTTGAAGGCTTACGGTTGAAATAAGCAAAGCAGAAGAGATGAGCAGTAGATTTTTGTCTTTATGCATATTGTCTATTGCTTGGTAACATATGTTCTTGTATACAATCACATTATGGAGGCATGGTCTCCACAGAGCTAAACATGTGTAATGTCCATGGAATGTGTGTACTAGAAGTAGCTTCAGTAAAACTGGTGTTGGTGTGCAGTTGTTTGCAAGTTATTAGATATTGTCTGGTAGAGTTTTGATATGGTTAATATATTAATATTAAATTTTATTGTCTGAGTTTTATTGATGGTCCTAAAAAAACATTGAGTCACTGTTGTTACATACACATATTGCATATAAAGAAAAAACTCGTAGAGAAAAATGGATTAAAAATTTGAGTTATGATATAGCATGCAACCCGAACTAAGTGGAAATGCAAACATAATTTTTCAGTTTTCAGAGGACTGGGTTTGACTCCAAGACAGTTAATTTATTAATGTGGAGAATAATGTTTATGTATTTTGAAATTTCATTGAGTCGAGTCTGGAGGTTTTCCAGACTCACCTGGGCACGTGTCTGTGCAACCTGATCTGGGTTAACTCACTTCAGCAGGGGATTGGACTAGATGATCTGTAGAGGTCCCTTCCAATCCTTACCATTCGTGATTCTGTGAAATAATCTGACATGTACTAAGCTCTCAATTCATCTATTTTCATTTGCTGATTGATGTAATAGGACAGTAATTTGGAAAAAAAAAAAAGGGTATTGGAAATTTCACAGTATAGTTTGTTGAATGTTGCATCTACAATTCTGGGGGAAGTGTAGAAATACTGTATTTGCATAATGTAGAACTTTGAAGTCAGAATTTGGATTTCTGAAAAGCATTTTATGAGAGAATGTTCTGCTCTGTAGATCGGGATTTATTTAACTACAGAATGGAAGTAAACCTGCAAAGAACTCAGAAGAGCTGTCTGGTGATACTGCAATAGAAGGGGGAGGCAAAAAAAACTGCCAAAACCTGGCAAAGCAGGGTGACTAAAATGGAACCATTCAAGATGGGCAACGTGGTTGGGTAATTAGAGAGACTGAGATCTTAAAACTGAAAGAATTTGGTACCATTTGATCATGATGATAGAACAAGAAGTTGAAAATTGAAGGGGAAGCTGGAACTATATCAGAAAGCTGCCTCAGACTAAAAGCCAGTGAGAAGGGATAGAAGACAAAGGGCTGTCAGCCTGCAGTTTGGAGCAGAATGTGAAGGCGAGGACTGATCAGACAGGATTGTTAGAAGTTGGAGTTCAGATCAATAAACAGGAAAAGCATCTGGAGAACAACTGGGTACTCAGGTAGAACTGAGGGTAGGGGGATAGGGAATGGGACAAGAAGCCAAGAATGTTGCAGACTGATAATTGAAGAAGGCAGAGAAAGGAAACTGAGTCTGTCACTGGAAGGGTTAATACAGGTTGCATGAGGAGCCTATGTGAGTTGCTGTATGATAGTTAGGTAGCTTAGGAACATGGAAGTTAGCTGAGTCTCTCTGTGTACGGCCAGAAGCTGGAAGTAAGACGGAAGACATTAGATAATTAGGAGCACAGTGGAATTTGATTACTGAAGTGAGATGGGTCTGAAGGCCATAAATCTAGAGGAATTCAGGCTTAAATTCATTAAATAAAACAAGGTGCTTGCATTAAAGGAGGGATATATGAGCTTTGCAAAGGTTATCATAACCCTTTTTAGTGTTTCCACCTTAATGCTTGTTTATAATTCTTGGAGTACAGTACAGAAATCTGTTTCTGTTTTTCAAATCCATCATTTGGTGGAGGAGTTGAACCTAAGAACATGGATTCCAGCTGTTGCCTCAGAGTGATTAGCTTTGAAAAGGAAATACCAACTTCATGAGGTGCTCTTACCTGCTGGAAGTTCTGAGCTACTCAGTATTGATAGTCATACTGTTAAAATTATGAGGAGCAAAATTCTGAGGAAGTGGCCTTTCCTTCAGAAAACTTGTAAATGAGTGCAAAGCATGGATGTGTCAGTCTGCAAGCTGGAGTGAACTAGCTGAACTACATGTTATGGAAACATGTGGAGCCTCAGCACCAACTGTTATGATCTGTTTTACCTGTGCCCACTACACCAAATTATTGGTTGATGTAAGTGTGGCTATAAATTGTTTCTGAATACTTTTATTGTGTATTCTGCAACAAATGAAACTCTCTATGCTGGGCAATCAATGCAATGTAGAAGTTGAGTGTGGAAGTAGTTGTGAAAGTTGGTCATGGGGCTAACAGCTGCTTTACTCATTATTACACAAAGCAGATGGTATCCTAGCACAGAATGACTAGAACTTCACTACTAGTGTAGACAAAAACATGTGTTCCCTTTTTTTCCCCATTTAACTTATGTGAATGCTGACATGCAGCTAATTCAGAATGGTGGGGTTTGTATAGTTAATAAAATATTTTGCTTCAAGCACTTTTATCCCTTCTTCTTTAATATATATGTTTATATACATATTTGTATATTTACAACACACTTTTTAAATATATATTTACTTTATTAAAACATTTGCAGAGTTGCTGGTCCTGTATGGCCAATTATACTTCAGACCTTCTGGGAAGATTAATAGAGTCTTGGTGGCTCGGATAATTCACACACTAACAAGGGGTTACTGCTTCCAGACTGATGAGTTGAGTTCAGACATGTTTATCTTCTTTTCAAAAGCAATACAGGCTGCAAGGTATGTTAGCAGTGCTCCTTTTGCTACTTTTAGAGAATAACTCATTTTAAGTATTTGAGTTTGGGTTTGAGTAATAGCAGATAAAACTTCCTTAGACAAATTTTGTGCTGTCTTTGAGCACCAATTTAATAAATTCTTTGAATTATTAATAACTTCTGCATTTGTTAGGCAAAAACAGTTCTGAATATAGTGACTTACTGACTTTTACCTATAAACACTTCCTGTGAAAAGAAGTAAGATTATTTCTTCTGGAAGTTTGAGAATTTGATTTTTGTTGCAGGCAGGAGAGGAATATTGCAGACCTGGATCATATCATTGGAGCAATTAATGTCTTCTGCAATAAATTTGCTGTGAACTGTCGCATAAGGATTTGTAAAGTAGGGGAAGAAATTTTGCCTACAGTGCTTTATATATGGACTCAGTATAGACCAAAGGATTCCCTGAAGGAATCAATAATTGAGTTATTTCGTCTTCAAGTTCATATTCATCATCCAAAGGGTGCAAAAACTCAGGAAAAAGGTAAAATAAAAAGCTCCCTGTTTTTTTTTCTGTCACTACATGTGATTGTTTGAATTATTGTGCCAACTTTCTACATTTTGATATTGAGTCTTGCTGGTAGTTTTATGCTGAAGGTTAATAGTGAGGGAAAATGAGTGAAATATTTAGTGAAAGTGAAAATTGTTAATTTTAATTCTATTATATCCTGTAAAGGTTGATTTGATTTTTTTTTTTAAATCAAAAGATTATTTTAGCTATGAAAACACAAAGTCTTAGGGGAAGGAAAATCATGGAATTGCTTCAACTGGAAGAGGCCTTTGAATCCAGCCTTTGTCCCAGCTATATCAACCACTAGACCATTTCTTAGATTCAGTTTAGACATGCTATTCATATTCGTATCTTACCAGGCTTTTTTAAGCCCAGACCAGTCTATACAAATATGAAATAAATATAATTCTATAATGAGTTTATAATTAGTCCAAATTTATCCCTTGTGTTTTATTGTAGTCTTTCTAGTTTTCATAAAGAATTGTTTATTAGAAACTGAGTTCCTACCCTAATTACTTGTATATGCTGATTAAATTATCTCTCAACTTTTTCACTTTTTTAATTTATTCCTTCTTCATTATAAGACTTTAAGCTTTGTATGCTTTGCTCTGGTTTTCACTGTATTTTGTATTGTCAAGGTAGGTTTAAATACTGTATCCAATGAGTGATGTGTTATCTTTTAATTGTTTTTGCATGTACAGGTGCATATGACTCAGCTAAATGGCGAAGTATCTTACATAACCTCTATGATCTGCTCGTGAATGAAATAAACCTCATCAGCAGTAGAGGAAAATATTCTTCAGGCTCACGTAACATTGCTGTAAAGGAAAATTTGATTGAGTTATTGGCTGATATTTGTCATCAGGTAACATTTTGATTTGAATATAAAACTGACTGTATATTTACTGTGTTGTATGTTTTATTTTTAAAGTAATATGGCTTTAGCATTTCCTCAAAACCATTTACTGAAGTATTAGTATCTTTTGTCTATGTTCTGTTTTATTTAGTCCACTAGGTCTCACAAGTGTTCCTTAATAGACTGTAAGCAGAGGTTCTGTTGTAGTAAAGAATAAATAGTAATTCTGGTTGCCTCTTAAGAAACTTTATACACAGTAAAAAATGGAACTAGTTTAGTTTGACATTTCAGTTTTCCTGTAAATACCACATTTTTTTAATATTTATGTACTTTTAAATTTCTCTTTATAAAAGGTTTTTGCAGAAGATACCAGAGTTCTGGAAATTACTCAGTCATATGCCATTTCACAAAGAGAGCCCAGTGATGAAGCAGTACCAGGCAAGCGCAAGAGGATTGAACTGGGCTGGGAGTTAATTCGAGACAACCTGCAAAGATCACAGAAGGATTTTGATGTCATACCTTGGTAATAACATGGTCTTTACATGAAATAAGTTATGACAGACAACTTTCTGCGTTTAAGTGTTCTCCTGAGTATGTTGTGCTTTCAAATTCAGTGTCTGCACATGCTGTAATTATATATCTAAGCACTAAGCTTAAATTCTCACAGCGTTTGGAAAGAAGTGAGTAGTGTTCTTTGTACTCTTGCTTTAAAATCTTTGTATCTTTGGTTTCCTAAGAAGTAACAGGTCTGGTAAACTGTGTTGTAGTGTGCAGTAGTGTGTAGTGTGCCTCTGATTTTTACCTGTCTTTTGTGCTAGATACTACTGGAGTTTATGTAAGTGTTGTGTGTCTGATCCAACTTACATGTATTAGGAAATTACTGTGAGATTTACTGCTGCCTTAAGCTGGGTACATTATAGAGCAGCAACCATTAACATCTTGGCTGTTTTGGAATAGTTCACATGGTTTGCTCTAATATCTGGCCTAAAACTGTTGGAAGTGCAAGGCCTGGTGTTTTAGCTTGGACCTTGATTGAGGAGTACCTTGTTTGACCTGAGGGACTTTTGGACTTGCAACCACGCATCTTCTTCCACTGATTGTTGCATGTAGCACATGCAGTAGTCAGTCAAGTCATTGTTAAAAGACCACAGCTAGACTTTTCGAGAACTTACCAGTTGTAGTCCTAAGCCCAAGAATGTTGGCATTTTAGCAATTACACTGGATGTTTCTGCTGTTACTGTTCCTTTCTATCCTTCTAATTTTTCTTGGAAAGCAACTGCCTGTGAATTTGGTCTTGAGCTGGAGTGGCAGGTCTGTGTGTGTGTTTATTGCTCGCAATATTGAGCCAAACTGGCTGTATAGATTCCAGTTGAGACGTTAATGTGCCATTCTGTGTGGAGGTGACTATCTCCAAGAAATACTGTGCATACTGTAATTTGCTAATTTCAGTAGAGCTGCAACCATTGCTATAAACAAAACCATGCAGCTTACCACTCTCAGCTTAATGTTTTGTTCATTTGATAAATTTTATATTTCTTATCTGCAGAGCTCATGTTGTAATATTTCCTGCTTATGTAATTTCGCCCTTGAGGTCACTCCCTGGGTCAGAGTGTATAACAGGCTAATCTAGAAGAAGTAGAACTTTTTTTCCCCCTGAAATTTTCTTCCCTTGTGGTTAGAAATCAGTGAAGTCAGCTTGCAAGAAATCAGCAGTCAGCTTGTAAGTCTGCTACCCAAGCAGACTTTAGAAGTGAAAACACTAGAAACAGTGAATCTTTAGCCTTTGACAGTAAACAAATCAGCTCAATACTGGAAAGTATAAATGTGAAATGAACTCTTTTTTTCTAATTTACTTTTGAAGATGCAAATTTATCTGTGTTTGGTACTAATTGCTTCACTTTGTGTTTTCAAGGTTACAGATTGCAGCTCAGTTAATATCAAAGTATCCCATGAGTCTGCCTAACAATGAGCTCCCTCCCTTACTAAATGTACTTCACCAGTTACTGCCTCAGCAGCGACGAGGAGAGAGGACCCCATATGTGCTGAAGTGTCTTAAAGAGGTAGCTTTGTGTCAAAACCAGAAGACTGACTTGAAAAGCACCCACAAGTTGGAGCTCCAGAGAATCTGGGCAAAGATTTGGTCTCTAACCATTCGTAGCGTAAGTTTCCAGCAAATTGAAGTGGAAAACTTTGGGCTACTTGGAGCTATGATTCAAGGAAACCTGGTTGTAACAGATAAAGAACTCTGGAAGATATTTTCAGGATCTGCATGCAAGCCTTCAAGGTAAAATGGGAAGCAAGGATAATATTTCATGTCTGATTCACGTTGCTCTATTGTGCAACCAAAATCACTGTTTCATTCAAAGTAATATTATTATTGTGGCTGTGTTTCTAGTTATGAACTGCCCACGTTTGTGTTTTCAGCATTTGAAATGGGTATTATATAAGTCTGAAAACAGAGACAGAAAAGGAGAGGCAAGCATCTTCAGATTTAAAATTGACTAAAAATGTAAAGTGGACTGAAAAATTAAAACCTGACTGAAGAGATGTTGATTTTTTGAGGTTAAAAAGTACATTTTCTTCTAAATATATTTTTCTTCTGTAATGAGTATTCTGAAGTGCTCTTTAAGATAGACAGGAAGCATCTGTAATAACCAACATGTGGCTGTTGAAAAAGCAAAGATTCTAATGAAGTTTTCCAGTACGCATTGCTTATTAACTTGCTTATTAACTTGATGCTCCATGAGCATGCAGAAATAATGACTTTGGTTTAGAGTGCTGTTAACAAATACCATGTTGTTTCTTGCAAATGCCCAGTGTTCCATTTTTGTTACAGTTCTGCTGTATGTTGTTTATCATCAGTGATGTCTGCCTATTCAGTGCCAGATAATTTGGACATAGGAGCGGAACTGAGTAATTCTGAAAGAAATCTGGATTCTGTGTTAAAGGAGGCAATCATGAAATGGCTACTGTCCTACTATTTGGGGGAAGAAATGGAAGAATGTGCAGAGTTGCCTACGGTGCTCTGCAGGTAAAGTCTGTGGCATACTTTGCTATGTAAGCTCACCCTACCACACAGAAAACTGCACAGCAAAAAGCAGATTTGTGGAATTGTATAACATTAATACTTTGTTAACCTTTATAGGGTTTTTTAGCTTACTGTACTACATCCTTCTGAGGACATAATTTAGTTATCTGTCTGGCATAGCTGAGATGTTAACTACATGTGAGAAATCTTAAGTAAAAACTGAAACTTCTTTGGAGGTCTGCTGTCAGTGAGGTTAATGCTTGTGTGCTTTTCAGGAATGACAGGAGCTTATCTGATTGCAAGAAAATACAAAGCAATTTTCTTTTTTTACAGCGATTTTCCTCATCTTATACTACCAAAAATTCTTGTGAGCCTTACAATGAAGAACTGCAGAGCTGCAATGATTTTTTTTGAAAATGATGCTAAATGGTATGTTCTTTATGTCAATCATTATAGATGGTGAAGCTTATATTTGCTATTTTAGCAAGCTGAGATAATGAAATGAGTAATTCCTTGAGGTCTGTTGCATCTTTTTGTACAACATCTTTCACATCCAATAAATAATACCACTTTTACAGTTTGTTAAGATGCTTAAAACAGTCTTTTGCTGACAGTCAAGGCTCCAGGTGCTAAACAAAATACCTTACAAGGAATACATGTATCACCTTTCTTCAGCAGGACAGCTAAATATTTGTCTCTTTATCCATAAGTGCATTAGGTATTTTTAACTCATTACTGTTATATTTCTTGAATAATTTATAGCTTTATACAAATAAGAATTCATACATTTTAATGTTACCTTTCATCCTAAAGGGAGTATATATCTTAAGAGTTTTCCTGAAGATAGCTGCTAAGTAGAAATTTATCTAAGTGCTTACTGTCTATGTGTCCTCTTGCCACTCCCCCTGTATTTTTGGCCCCAGCTCTTGAGTCTGTCAGAGTCAGAGAGTGCTGTTGCATGTTTCACTGATGCATATGTTCAAGCTCTCTTGGACTTCATTTCTCCTTGAAGTTTCTTCAGACAGAGCTAAAATGGTAGTGTCTATTCCACAATGAGAGTCAACCTCAGAAATGAAAGGTCAGCGAGAGTTTGGTGGCACAAAAAAAAAAGTTTCTTTTTCTTGCGTTTATTTCTCATATTTAATTCATAGTTTTAAAGACTTGTAAGTTATATATTGACTGCTAAAGTGAAAATGTTATCTCTTTTTCAAGTGTGCAACACTTGCAAAGGAAAGAAGAAAACAGTTTTTCTGATGTTGAAGAGCTTTATCTGCAGACAACATTTGATGAAGTGGACATTTTCACTAACTTTGCAGTAAATGTTGCAGATAAAAATATGACTGGTTCGAGACTTACCATCAGCCAAAATCTCAAGGAAACACTGGAGCATTGTCTTTTGGCAATTTCAGAAAAGCTTTTAAGCAGCTATGCTCCTAAGGTAAGTCAGAAATTACCATTGCATCCTTATATTTATGCACCCAAACAATGTATTTTCAAGGCAAAGTATACAGATCTTATTTCCTTTTGCTGCTCTAAATGAACCAGAAACATTTTAAAGGCTCTAACCAATAGTAAGAAATAGAGAAGTCTGGACTTCTTTACGTCATTGTCAGAAAACCAGTAGTTTCCATAGGTATATGGGAATATATAGAAGCTGCATAGAAGTTGAAGTCTGTGCAAAGTTGACACATAAGCCACTATTGCCCTGCTGTTCATGAATGTTGGTTTCATCTTCTGTGCCTCTGTAATGCTTTAAGCTCATAGTGGTTTTAAGCCAAGATAAACCTGAGACAGAGAGGTCTCAGATAGGTAGATTTTGTAAAAAAGCAGCTGTGTAAAGGGGTGATTGTAAAGAAAGCTACAAACACAAGCTATATTAACAAGGGCACAACCATTGCTCAAGGGAACTGGTTATCCTTCTCCTACTCAGTGCCTTTAGATGGCATCTGAAATACTGCATCCCGTTTGAGCCTCCCAGTACAAGACAGACTTAGTGCATTCAATGAAGGCCACAGGGATGGCGGGGGCTCCATCACTTGACCTGTGAGTAGACATAGAGGAAATGGGACTTGTTCAGCCTGGGGCTTAAATGGCTCTGGGGGGACCCAACAAGCTTTGTGGGAACCTACTAGTGCCTATATGATTGTGTAGAAGACAGTGCCATGCTCTTCCCAGTGTATTGCAAGAAGATGAGAGGCAGCAGACAGTCAAGAGAAATTCATGCTGCACACAAGAATAATTTTATCTATGTGCAGACAGTCAGGCAGTAGTACAGGTTACCCTGCCTGAGAGGTTGTACAGTCTCCATCCTTGAAGCTTTTTGAGCCCTGACTGGTCAAGCCTTGAGTAACCTGTTGTGACCTTAGAGCTGACCCTGACGTGAGGAGGAGATTGGACTAGAGACTGGATGATGTCTCTTCCGGCCCAAACTGTCCTGTGATCGTATTTGTGTCTTCCACTTTTTGAAACATCACAGAATCTCTCCTTTGTAGAAAAATACTGACTTTTAGAGAAAGAGCCACTATATAATGGTAGGAAGTATGTGAAAACAAAAGTAGCAGGCTTTTTAAACTTCCAATTCCTTTGACAGGCCAGCTTTGGTTTTAATTCAGTGGTGTGCCTTCCTTGAATTTCATTGCTTAGGTCCTGTAGTATTTGGTGAACCAAAAGAGGCAGTGCCAAAGTTTGAAATGAGGTACTGGCAATAAGGAGCTATAAAACTTATCCCTGGTTTTGTGTCTGTAGCAGTGGCAAGTATGCATAAGTTTTCCCATCTGTTTTGATCTTCCTTTCTGAGAAAATAAGACAAATCATTATTTGTCTTCTCTTCCTTCTCCCTTTATCCAAATAGTCTTACAGGTAAAAAGGGATCTCTGAAATACTCCTGCAGTAAGCTTGCACACATTTTACAACCATCTGCCCCATTTGTTTTTTGACACGTATCTACTAAGAAGCAACTTATGAATTCAATAAGGTTGGAAGGGACAGCAGTAGGAGTGTGATACAGTTCCTGACTAGCTCATACTGTCTCTTGTCCTGGCAGGAGGTCAAATAAATAAACACAACATGTGGGAAGAGCTGAAAGTATTGCTATGATGAAATCTAAACAGCGGGAGAATGTAAAGTATTGTGAAGGAAGGAAGTGTCAGGGCCATGGGACACATGGAGATTATTAAAACATTGCGAGCCAAAAGGTTTTGTCAGGAACCTGAGACAACTACAATGCAAAACAGCAGGCTGCTAATCTTCATTCATTTTGGTGAAATCTGTATATAAAAGTGTTTTTAAAAGACTCTAAAGAAGTATGTATTTGGTGATAACGTTTAATGGTATAAACCATTAGTATTTATGCTGTGTATTTGGTTCAGTTTAAGGTTGTTACTGCAGAGCATCTTGTCCGATGTGTCAGTCTCTTGGTGGGTGTTCTTGGTTGCTATTGCTACACTGGGATATTTAAAGAGGAGGATGCCTGTAAGTCTGACTTGTTCCAGAACGCGAAGGTAAGCGGCAGCGCCTTCGGAAGCTGATACACATTAAAGAAACCATTACATGCAAAGTAACTTTAAAATTCTATTAATGTTGACACATTTTCAGAGCATGACTCTTTCCACTAGTTTCTGCTTAAAAAATGACAATTGGGAGAGATTTAGATACGTTACTGCTGCAGAAAGAGAGGAGTCGCTGAAATTCTGCCAGTATAATAATTATCAGGTTTGCAGTGGAGAGAATTCTGGATATTGATACATTTCTGAGTCACTCTTTTTTAAAAAAATAAAATATTTATGGACAAAGGCCTACTTAGAGGATAATCAGTCCTTTCATTTATACGTCTTTGATGGTATAAACCAGTATGAAGATGGCTACTATTATTACTACTACTACTGCTTTATCGTAGAATTATAGGATAGTAGGGATTGGAAGGCACCTTTAGAGATCATCTGGTCCAATCCCCCTGCAGAAGCAGGTTCACCTAGATCAGGTTGCATAGGAACATGTCCAGGCGGGTGTTGAAGACCTCCAAGGAAGGAGACTCCACAACCCCTCTGGGCAGCTTGTGCCAGGGCTCCCTCACCTGAACAGTGAAATAGTTTTGTCTTATGTTTAAGTGGAACTTTTTGTGTTCCAGCTTCATCCCATTACCGCTTGTCCTGTTACATTCTACTATAGAAAAAAGGGATGTCCCAACCTCCTGATACCCACCATTTAGATATTTATAAATGTTAATAAAATCTCCCCTCAGTCTCCTCTTCTCCAGACTAAACAGCCCCAGTTCCTGCAGCCTTTCCTTGTGTGAAAGATGTTCCACACCCCTGATCATCTTGGTGGCCCTGCGCTGGACTCTCCCCAGCACTTCTCTGTCCCTCTTGAGCTGAGGAGCCCAGAACTGGACACAGGACTCCAGATGAGGCCTCACCAGGGCAGAGTAGAGAGGGAGAAGAACCTACTTTGACCTGCTGGCCACACTCTTCTTGATGCATCCCAGGATGCCATTGGCCTTCTTGGCCATGAGGGCACATTGCTGGCTTATGGTTAACTTATTATCAACCAGGACTCCCATCACAGCCTTCTAGGGAATCAGCCAGTCCTTCCAGTTTGGTGTCATCAGCCAACTTGCTAAGGGTACACTCTGTCCCCTCATCCAGGTCGTTGATGAAGATGTTGAACAAGACTGGCCCCAGAACCGATCCCTGTGTAACTCCACTGGCCACTGGCCTCCAACTCGATCCTGTGCCATTGATCACCACCCTCTGGGCTCTGTCATTCAGCCATCTCTCCATCCACCTCACTGTCCACTCATCCAAGCCACACTGCTTGAGCTTTCTGATGAGGATGTTGTGGGAGACAGTGTCAAAAGCCTTGCTGAAGTCAAGGTAGATGACATCCGCTGCTCTTCCCTCATCTAGCCAGCTGGTTATGCACCCATAGAAGGCTATCAGGTTGGTCAAACAGGATTTCCCCATGGTAAATCCATGTTGACTCCCCCTGATAACCATCTTAGCCTTCATATGAGGTGGTTTCTTACTTAAATATAAAACCCTAAAACTTACGCTATATAGATAGATGCTGTACTTTTGTGATGAAAATATCAATGTTTCAGGCAGATCTAGGCCATCTTTTTGTCACTTCAGAGACAGAATAAGTGAAATGAAAATTAAAAAAAAAATCCGAAGTAATTGATACATACTCTAAATATTGAAGCTGTTTCAATGAGCAGTAATGAGAATTACGTCCTTTTGTCTGTGTGTGTGCTGTGTATGTGCCAGTGGATAAAGGAGTTTAACTGAGGTATTTTAATTGTGTTGTATCTTCACTAGTCACTCATTCATTATGCTGGCGAGAGCATTTCTCAATCTAAAACCAAACTTAATGAAGACACCCAGATCAACTCACTGCGGACTTTGATGATGCAGTGTACAAAGTGTTTGTGCAGTTGTACCAAGGTAAAGTTTTTAAAGGAATTTAAATTGCTTTCTTTGTTAATGAAACCACAAAGTTAAGCATCATACATATGGTACCTGAAAAAAAAAGAATTAACCTGTGTGTTCATCTTGCTTTCTTACAGAACAGTGCTAATAAAATGATGTCTAATATATTCCTGCATTTGTTAACATCAAAATTTATGAATGATCTTGTAGATATTTGCAAAAATCTGGTAAGTGTGTTCTACCTGTTTCTAAATGCAGTGCTCTTCTATGAAAGGATTGCTTTTACAGTATAATGATTTGTAGGCAAGCCAAATGACACGCTTGCTACCAAAAAACATAAATCAAAAGCCTGAATTGTACAGGGAATTCCTAACTGGAGGCATTACTATCTGGCATTTGAACACAGGCCTAGGGGGAAAAAAACGAGAGCACGTGAGTAACGTTTGATCAGGGTTAGCATGCCAGGTTACATTAAAAAACAAATTATGTTATTTCTGGAAATGTTTTAATTCTTTTTAGAGTAAAAAAATATGCAGATTTTACGCCACAGAAAGAATTTCTGTAACACTTGACATTTCACTTTAATGCACTTGTAATGTTTTAAAAGTTTTATTTGTAGTTTGATGGACTTATGTGCCTTAAACACCTTAAAGGTGTTTATTAAATGGCTCTTAAACATTTCTAACTGTAAATTACTCCCCTTTCTCACTGAGAAAAGTAATTGCACATCACTAAATTTAGCACAACTCTTCAGGCTTCCCTTTTTGGCACATTGTCCTGTAATCAGGTCTAGGTAAGCAAAATCTTTTGGTTTTTTTTGAGTGAGGAGAACCTGAGGGTCTTACCTTCTCTTAACTTTTCATCTAGTAGGGAAAGTAGTAATTAGCATGCCCTTAAAGTGGTCACATGCCTTCTTTTCATTTCTCTGTAATTGTGAAGTATGGTGAGAAGTGTGTGTCTTGTAGGAGAATTGTTTTTCAAATACTATCAAGGTCTTTAGCACCAACTAAACCAGAGACTAGTAGTTGTCTTAGAAAGCTTGTATCCTGAAGAGAATAGTTCAAATCAGTTTACATATGCAGAAGAGAGACTTATCACAAAGGGTGAAATTCATCAGTCCAGTGTAGCCCTTATTGCCCTTTCAGGTTCACTGGGAAACTAGTATCTTGGCTTGTGTTATGCCCGTGGTGTTGCTCCTGCCCTTAATTTGAAAAAGTGTGTGGTGTTTCTTGTCAGATGGCATTCACTGGAAAACCAAGTGAACTGGGAGAAGTGGATCTAATGGGGAATGATCCTGGAGACAGTATAATGGAAGTAGATAACCAAGTAGCTGATGATCTATTTGATGATCATTCAGTGGCTGACATCAGTGATACAAATGAATCTGGTGAGATGCAAACTGTAACAGGTAAGTCTTCTCTGTGTCCAAAAGTATTTGCAAAAGCTTGTTTTTACAGATTACTCTTTGCTTGAAAAATGGTGAGATGCAAAATTGTCTTGGTTTATTAATAGTTGAAGCAGATAATCATTGAACCAGGTACTTTCTAAGTAATAATACTTTCTTGTTTTCATTTGTATTTTAAAGATGTAATGAAGAGTTGTAACTCATCATTTTATAGATAGTGAAATGCAAGCAGAGAAGCTAGCTAACTCGTTCAAAGTCAGGCAGAAGTTTGGGCAAAGAAGAGCCTAGAAAGTGTGTCTGTAGGATATGTTTCTTTGCAAATTGACTGTGCTTTTGGAGGAGCTTTGAATCCATAGTTTAAAATATATCCTAAATTACAGTTAACAACACAAAACAGCTGCAGATGGTTCTGCTGAGTTCATTATAACTCTGATGGAGAAATCAGCCAGATGTATGGACACACAAAATTCAAAGCCTGTCTTTTAGAGGAGGCTTTTGCAGAAGTGGAGAATACATTCAAGAAGCTGTTACTGATTCAGTAACTGCTCAATAACAAATAAACTAAAGATTGGTAGTACTCTATTCTGAGGACCCAAGTTAGTTTTGTAAAGACCCAAGATGCTATATACTTTTTTGTTGTCCTTGGAGAATCATTTCTTACATACAGATCTTATTTTCAGGTGCTTTGAGCCCGTTAGCTGAAGAACAGTTGGCAAAGCAAGATTTACTTCTTCTTGAAATTCTGAGGTTCCTATGTATTTGTGTAACTGCAGCCCAAACTCAGACAGTGAGCTTCCGGGCCTCTGATGTACGGAGGAAGCTATTAATGCTTACTGATGGCAGTGTGTTTGATAGTGCTAAGCCATTGCACCTGCACATGGTGAGTGGGAGCTTTTTGTACAGTAGGCCCACATATCTATTTTTACTGTTTTTAAATTTGTATAGTCTTGTCAACTGTATATTCTTGTCTTTCTGTAGTCATTGGTCCCCTGAGAAAACGTCAAAGTGGCTACATCTAGTGTTTTAAAATGTGCTGTGGTTGGGGAAGGAGCAGAGAGTTAAGCAGTAGAAAAGTCTTGCCTTTGTCATTAATTATTTATTAAATAACTATAAATGGTCTCCATAGTGGAATAGAGTCTGTATTTTAGTTTACAAAGGAAGTATTTTTGACTGCCAAAGCTAAAAATTTCATGAGCCATATTACTGTGTAACAGTGTTTGCATGAAGAGATGGTCAGTCTGTCCTGTAAGAATTGACAATAAGTATCCTTGCTGCATTAACAATTACTGAAAATGTGTTGTAGTTTTTCTTTTTGTCTTGCTTTCCTCAGTATATTTTCCATTTTGGTTCACTTTCTTTTTTTTATTCCACAGTACTTGGTTCTTTTGAAGGAGCTCCCTGCCGAAGAACACCCCTTGCCTGAAGAGGATGTTGTTACTCTTCTTAGTCCTCTTCCGTAAGAGAGAAACTGAATAGCATGTTTTAGACCTATTTTAGTTTACCAGCTAGAGGATTTGGCGGCTGTTCAGTGTTTTAGGATATTTTTTCTTTCTTTCTTTCACAGTGCTGTGTGTTCTTTGTACCGTCGAGATCAAGAAGTTTGTAAAGTAATTCTAAATAATTTACTTCCTATAACAGTAGGCTTGGCCCAGTGCAACACACATACTGAAGAGGCAGGGCTTGCCCAAGGACAGTTTTTGAAAGTTGTTGGAGCCTTTTGGTATGTTTTATCTATTTAATGCAGAAGTCTGTTAGGCATGAAGTTTTTAACTTTGCAATCAATGTGAAGACTGTAATGCTGTTGTGTGTCTTACTGTTGGTATTCTACAATAGCTTTATCCAGCATTTAACTTTCCAGGTTTTGTGTGTCTTGTTATATTTGTAGAAATGAACTGTATTTTCCTTAAGATATTATTAGCACAATAAATGCTACACTGTTGTGTACTAACAAAGACCGATTGTACTCTAATTGCTTCAGTAATTGTAGCAAATGATAAAACTTCAGCAACCAAAAATGAGTGTTATTTACAATTGTAAGTTATCACTAAAAACATCAAATCTACACAAACATGCCTATTGAGCACGGAAGAATGAACTGGGAGCAGCAGAAATGAATTTGTCAAATTCTTCCTCACCATTGTCGATGGTTTTTTCATTTATTCAAATCTTCTTTATTTTAGGCATTTAGCTCGAGGAGGGAAATGCACAGCACCAGTTAGGGTGGCCCTTTTAAACTGCATGAAAGCCCTGCTTGAGGTAATCCCAGTTTTTCTGACGTTCATTAGCATTTTAAGTGTCTACTTCAGGTATACTTCTAAACAGTATCTAAAGATCTTCTGCATGCATCAGTATATATTGCATTGTAGGTCTTCTGTATATTTAAAACCACAATATTAATTTTCTTCAGGCTGATCCTTATTGCCAGTGGGCCATCCTGGAAGTGATAAATGAAAGTCTTCCTGTGAGTGATGCTTTCCCACATTTTCTCGCAGATAGTCACCATCAAGTTCGCATTCTTGCTGCAAGGTCTATTATCAGGTGATAACCTAGAGCTTTTATGTTTTTTTTAACAGTTTCACTTCACCAGCTGTTACTTCTGCTACTTTATAGCTGCTCTTTTCCATACTTGTGTGAGTTTAATCTTGATGGAATATAAAAGCCTGTCAAGTTACTTTGGTTAAGGTGTTCATGCTTTGTCTACATTTCAGTTGTTCTGTGATGTGAGAGATAGAGATAAAAAATATGTCTAAGAACTCTATATATTATAATAATTCTTGCACTAAATGTAGTATGCAAAACTTGAATAGTTGTTTATCCTCTAGAAATAGATAAGATACATTGTGTAGCATAAAAGCTTATTCAAAGGATCTTGTGTTTTGGATGCTGTATACAGTTCTTTCTCCATACATCAAAGGATGCAATGGAACTGGAATAGAAGTAGAGGAGGGATGTTCAAAACTATGAAACACTTTATGCACAGCTATTAGTTGCATAAACTGGAGCCCATCAGTACAAAAAAAGTCAAATTATGGAGATATAGTATGATGCTAGAAAATCTGGACCAGAACAAATTGAAGATTGGCAGCTCTTTCCAGTTTAAAGACTAGAGGACATGAAGTGAAGCTAACAGGTTCAAGATCCTCAGAGAATATGTTTTCCTCCTTCATACAATGTTCAGTTATGCTGGGTGTTACCCTGCTACCTTCAACTGTATGAATGTTTAAAGGGGTTCAAAAAGCGACAAATTAATAAACAAGAAAATTATTTAAGGATATTAAATACTGTCACCACTTCTAACTCATAATCTGCCTAGTTCACCTGTGATGTTGTATTGAAAGAATTATTATGAATACAAGGCAAGCATATTGTAGTCTTAGGTATCTGCTAATAGTCACTTAGAAACAGGTAGAGTAACATTTCATCCAGTCCACTGTGGTCTTATTTTTTACAAAGAGCAAAGCGGGTCAGGCCTTTAGCTACAAAAAAAATAATTTTTTGAGAGACATTTTGTACATGCATATATAGGGTAGATATATTCCCAAAGTACTTCATGACATGAAATGTTCCATTATGATGGAAAACTGAAGTTTGACTTCCTGAACTGATAGAAGATGGGAAATGTATATTTTCAAGCTATCCTCCATCATTGCACGCCAACAGATATTCTTAGTGATAATGTTTGAGGGAGAGGAGGGAAGGACTGCTGTCAAAGAAAGCTAGGAAAATATTCAGAAAATCAGAATCCTCTTATTTAATAGGCACAACATGCAGTAATTCTGTAGACTAAATGTTATGCTAATAATTATTCTTGGTTTTTTTTAAGTTTGTTTCAAGATGTGAAACAGAGAGATTCTTCTGGAATGTCAAAACCTCTTCCCTTGAAGCTCCAGCAAAAGGCTTTTGAGAATGCATATCTCAGAGCTCAGGAAGGAATGAGAAATCTGGTACCAACATTTAGTCATTAGTTATGCCTTGTTTTCTTGTTGTGAGTAAGATGACTTTTTAAATGATTGTATTTAGTTTTCCGAGAACGTTAATTCTTCTGGACTTCTGATAGTCTGAGGTGGTGAAACAAAGTGGTCATCAGGAAATTCCTTAAAACATCCAGTCAGCCACTTTTCTGCTCATATCAGAAGTTTGTAAACTTTTTCACTGTATGATTCAGACTGCTCTTGTGTATCATACTATTTGCTGTGGTTGGTGTCAGTACTGTAACTCTTAAAAAACAGAGAAAAAGAATATTCTCAATATTCTAGAAGATGTAAATTGTGAATGAGGCAATGTAAACTCAAATTATGTGTAGTGTAAAACCACATTTGTAAATTTCAGTGAGAATGTGTTTCCAGTGATATTACAGCAGTGGTTTTCAGAAAACCAGAATTTGCTTAGAAAATTGAACTATTCGCAAGAAACTTCAAGGGAAGGGAAAGTTTTACTTCAGTGCATTGACTGGAAATAGTGGTGTATATTACTGTGGAATTTCTGTAACAACTTTTCTCTTAGTGTCTTTCACTTTTCCTCCTTCCTTGCTACTACGTTAAGTCATCTACACTGTCTACATACTTCATTTTTTTCTGTCATGCTATCATCTATCTGCATGTTATCTCTGTCACGTTTTCTTTCTGTTCCCGTTGGCTGCTGTCTTGTAGCTTGTGGTCACTGCTGAAGCCTCATCTCTCTGTCATCTCACTTCATCTCTCTGTACTGTTATCTTATTTCTCTGTTGCCTTGGCTCATGTTTTGCCACCTCAGCTTGTTGTTGTCTATTAGCTTCTACCCTTTCATTGCAGTTTCTTGTGACTTTTATTCATCACTTGTCAACACCATGCCTTAATAGGGGAAGAACTACATTTGAATTACAAGACAGTTCTTTCCTATATGCATCAGGGAGGAGCAAAAAGACTTGTTTTGTCAATGCTTCCGTCATTTCTCTGTTAAGTGCATTGCCTTTGTTTAAACTGCTGATGCTAGTAACACGGGCTGAAGTGTATGAGGTATCAGCATGTGTACAAGCATGCTGGAGACAGTAACTTCTAGTTGTGGAGTGCAGGAGACAGCTGGGAGAAGTAATTTTAAGCAATCAAAGCAAGATTTTCAGCAGTATTTATGTCAATGCCCTTAATTTTAAAATATTTCTGCTAATTTATTAATTAGGAGATTGCTTTAACAGAATATTTGTACAAATTCTTTATTATTTCTTATAGAATCTCAGGGGTGATGCAAGTCCTGAAGATCTTTTGGACAAACAGTGTAATGGAAAAGCAGTTTTGCTGATGCTTATAACCATGGTTCTGTGCTGCAGTCCGGTCTGTGAAAAGCAGGCTTTGTTTGCCATTTGCCAGTCTGTTAAAGAGAATGGATTAGAACCTCACCTTGTGAAAAAGGCAAGTATAAATCTCCATTGTATGTTTAGGTTATAAATTGAGGTTAGGTTAAAATTATAACGGTACAGAATGCTTTTGTCAATACTGAGAGTTGTTAAAATTTGTGAATGTGGAGCTAATGTGGGAATGAGTATATATGAATGAATTCCTAGTTGTATTTAATGACCTACATAGAAATAATGACATCATAAAAGGCAGTTTATGTATATAAAAGCACAGATCTGAAATGTAATTAAATTTTTATACACTGAAGAGTGCAGATCCAATTTTTTAAAATGATAATTCTACTCAGTGTAAGTAAAGTCAATTTCCAATTTGGAAAGTATGTAAAAGAAGTGCCAAGTACTGGAAGATTATATGTGTCTTATGGACTTTTATTTTGAGGTTCACAAGAGAATACTGAAATAATTGCTTTTTTTACTGCAGCTTTGCATGCCTATAATGTTTTTAGTGTGTGTTCTCTACTTTTTATCCTTTCTGTTTGTTGCCTTGTGGTTTTATGCACAGTCTCTACACTGCCAAAAGTGTCCTCACTGTCCTTTTCTTGCATACCTCATACAGAGTATTTGTACCTCCTTGATTACTCTCTTTTGAGCCAAGGCAATACAAATAATTTTAAAATTGCTTATGCTAAACAGGAGATAAGTTATACAAGTGTGCATTAAAAGGCTGCAGGTGGGGTACAACATGTAGTACTGTCAGTTTGCTGTAGGATCATGTACCCTGCATACTAGTTCTGCCATCTTGTTTTATTTACAGGTTTTGAAAAAAGTATCTGACTTTTTTGGCTATAAAAGTATAGAAGACTTCATGACATCACATTTAGACTATTTGGTGATGGAGTGGCTGAAAATAAATGACAGTGGATATAGCCTGTCTGCTTTTCCTTATGTTCTTCTGAACTGTACGAGCCTTGAGGAATTCTACAGGTAAGTTTCCTGTATGAAAACAGTTTATTTAGATTTATTTACAAAGGTGACACAGGGTTCCAAATTTCTAAATGTTGTAATGCATCAGAATTTTGTTGTAATTCCAAGTCTCTTGGGTATTACGTTTATGATGGTTAAATTTTTTTATGTAGCAGTAGCTAAACAGTATATTCAAGTTTAGTTACATAGTGGAGGAATTGTATTTGCTGTATTACGCTGGAGATTTTTTAATCTAATTCAAGGACATTCCGGAAACGTATTTTCTTTATACAGGTCTTATTATAAAGTTTTGGTTCCACACTTGGTGATTAGAAGTCAATTTGAAGATGTGAAATCACTTGCTGAAAAGATTGAAAAAGATTGGAGGCAGGTTCTAGCAGACTGTTTTCCAAAGATACTTGTGAATATCCTCCCATATTTTGCCTATCAAAGTCATGGAAAGCGTGAAGTAGCAGAGCAGAGAGACACAGCTTCTCAAGTCTACGACATGCTTAAAGATGAAAATTGCTTAGGAAAGCAGGTATCTATTTGAAATGTGTGAATTCTGTTCCATGGCATTTAACAGACCTGATAGAAACATGTTCCTGGACATGTTCCTATGCGACCTGATCTAGGTGAACCTGCTTCTGCAGCAGGGTTGGGCTAGATAATCTCTAAAGGTCCCTTCCAACCCCTACAATTCTATGATTCTATGAAATGTCTCTATATTTCTAGAAAAATAAAAATTGTTCCAGTTTGTAGATAGAAAATTACTATTTTAACAAAGCCAAACTAGTCAGGTTTTATCCCATGGTTTTGAAGTAGCTGTTCAGTAGAAACTTTCAGGTAAACAGTTGGCTCAAGTTACAATTTTTTTCAGAATATAATAATTTTTTTTTTAATCCTGAATTTCCCTGTCATGTATCTGTTTAAGTCAGTTGTGCTTTCCTCGTTAAGTATTTTGTTAATGCTTATGATAAGCCATCCTCTCCAGAGGCAGACTTTACATTCAGAACTAGTAGTGCATTAAACATAACTTTTGTTTCCAGATACAGTTGTTCTGTATCTGGGCTAATTTCTGAATTCAGGGATTGTCGCAGATAATTGGATAAATGAAGAATCCAAGCAGGAAAAAATATTTTTTCTCAGAAGAAAAAGAAATGTTAAATTATTTTAGCTAAAATAATTTTTTCTTATTAAAATCCTCTTTTTATTCTTCTAGCAAATTGACAATTTATCTCATAATAACTTACCAGAGATTGTGGTTGAACTGTTGATGACCTTCCATGAACCACCTGATTCCACGGTAGAAGAAGGAGCTCGTCTAAGTAAATATATAAGGTACATGCTTGTATATTTTCCAAATGCCAGACGTGTTTCTATATCACTGTACATTAAAATGTGCCCTTCAGGCATAAGAAGAGGTGGCTTTTAAGTTGAGAATTACAGGATTCTTTTGCCATCATTAATGATGTATCATATGCATCTTCATTTTTATGAGCTTTTCACTCTGTTTTTGTCTTAAAAATATCACCATTCGCAGGAATATGTCTGGAAATAATTTTCTGGATTTTTGTAATCCAACACAAACTGTTTGGCAAAACATGCTACTTCTTGGAGTTATTGAAGAAGATATTTTTATTGTAAAAATATGATGTTGAAAGAAACCAAAGCACTTTTGTTGAAAATCTGCCAAAAAGGCTAAGGATTTCAGAACTTTATAAAAGAAGTTTGTTTCAATGAGTTTATTGAAAGACTGTATGTAGTGTCTGCTCAAACAGCAGTTTTGTTACTGTCGTGATGCATTCCTTTTCTTCATGAGGTCCCAGTGGACTTGACTACCTTTTCTTTTATAATGGAGAGGTTCATGATTACTTTTTCCTCAACCAATTTGTTCCCATAATTACAAAATGCAGAAGATTTATCCATAAATTGCAGTAAATTTTTCTATGAAGTAGCTTAAGTGAGACAAATCTTTGGGGTTTTAGCAATATGGTCTTTCAAAAAAGACTAAAAGAATGTTTGAAAAGTACAGCTTTGAAAGCTACCATAGAGAGCCAACAGATCAATAAACAGAAGATTTATGACGTTCTGCTGGTTGGTTTTGGAGCTTCTTACTGAAGGCAGAAAAGATTTCCTAGGAGTTACTTGTTTATTCAATGAGATTTATTTTGTTTAACATATTGGGTTTGATTTTGGAAAGAAATTTTTTTAAATCTCTCTTTTATTCATTTTAGGGAACTGGATCCTGCTCCTAATCCTCCTCATTTTCCATCTTACGTGATTAAGGGAACCTTGGACTATATTAGCAACTGTCATAAAAGCAAATTAAAAAGTCTTATAGCAGTTCTTTCTAAAAGCCCTGTAAGTATGTAGTGATGATTTGATTTTTCTGTAGAATGTACATTTACAGGAGATGGGGCATTCCTTTTCTTCTGTTGTATCTAGCAGTAGGACAAGGGGTAATGGGATGAAGCTGGAACAAAATAACTTCCATTTAAATGTAAGAAAAAAATATTCCACTGAGAGGGTGAGGGAGCCCTGGCACAGGCTGCCCAGGAAGACTGTGGAGTCTCCTTCCTTGGAGGTCTTCAAGACCCACCTGGACACGTTCCTGTGTGACCTGATCTAGGTGGACCTGCTTCTGCAGGGGGCTTGGACTAGATGATCTCTAAAGGTCCCTTCCAACCCCTACTGTTCTATAATTCTTTTATGAGTACATTTCCATTTAATTAGACATTTTTGTCATGTATATATGCGGAAAAAAATACAGCCTTGGAAACTTTTCTGTTCTTTTGTTTGCCTTCTGAAATGGAAGAAATCTGAAGTTCAGCGACATGGTAACCTTACAGAAATGACATGCTTGAGCTCTTACATGCATTGTATAATATATATAAAATAATGTATAAACAGAAAGGATTATTGTATAGGTTGGGGAAATTTGTGTGTATCACACAAAATTTATATGCAGTTTATTTCTTTAGCATATGTCTGAAGAACTTTGTAAAATAATTGCATTTGGACAATTTTACCTAAAATTTTTTACCTAAAAATACAGTTTGCTTTCCTTACTGATAGTGTGAAATTTTATAGTCTGTGATATTTATAGACATTTGATTTTCAGATATTCAAAACAAATATGAAGGCGAATACAATTATGCAACCTTTGCAATAAATCACAAACATATTATTGTCTTGTAACATCATTCCTTAGAAATGTAACTTTTAAAACAGAATAAAATTTGATCTCACTTGTTGTCAACAACTTACTTGGCCTATCCATAAACAATTTAAAAGTAAGGAAAAAACTTTCTGGGATACGTTTGTCTAAATCTTTAGAGTGTAAAAGTTAGTATTGCCAGATAGTGGAATGAATTCTTTAGTATTTAGCACAACCTGCTTGGCACTGTAAGATACTTACCTTTTTCTTCAAGTTTGCAGTTGTAATAGTTACAATCTATGTATATAATATGCAATGAAATAATGTGTTTCGTATGTATGAGTATTATGTTTGAAAGAATACAGATGGAAGCATTACCCAATGTCTTAATGTGTTTTATTTGATGTTTCTCCTGTTGGTAAAAACTTCCATAACTGATTGGTTTTCTGAAAAATGTGCATAACCTTTCCCATGTGGGGAAAATAAAAGACGAAAAAAGCAAATTAGGAGGCATGGAGCTCATAAGTCTTTTGTTTCTTTAGAGCATTAAAAATAATAAAGCCTTGTTGTCTATGTCTTTAAAAAGAAAAATCTCTGTCACTTACATTTTTTTCTTGCTATAAAGTTTATCTCTATTGGCATTATGAATTATTTTTTTACTCAAAGTTTATTCATTTTTAGGATTCGTTCCAGAAAATCCTGCTAGCCCTATGTAAGCATGCATCAGATACAAACAACATTTACAAGAAACACAGATTTCTTATCATTTATCACTTGTTTGTTAATCTGTTACTTAAAGAGATAAAAGATGGTTTAGGGGGAGCATGGGCTTTTGTCCTTCGAGATGTAATTTACACCCTGATTCACCACATCAATAGCAGGTAAATATATCTTGTTTTTCCTGTCTGGACTCCCTTGTTCTTGTAACCTTACATTTCAGTATCAGTAGTAGATGTTAATTCATTTGTTAGAAATAATTTAAATTTGCTGAGAGAAAAAATCAAATTACCTTTCTTTGATAATTTTGGAATTTAGATTTAGAACTCTTACTAAAATGTGGAATGTTTTAAATCCATAATAACTGTAATTGTATTTAAATGTTTGCTATACTGAAGAATTTTGTGTCTTTAATAGGCTATAAAATTGTAGAAATAAGAAGTATTTGGAGATATGTTGAGAGTGTTGGCAATTTGAAGAGTATGGGAGAAAAATTCAAATTGTGGAGCTTAGTGTAAGCACATGGCAACTTGTTGAGTTAATAAAGAGTATTGATGTTTATACTCTCATCAGTAAACAGCTAACATGAGAGAATTGGTACATGTTATCTTAGCTCATCTTCAGATTGAGAGAACTGGTACTTCTTCAGGATTAATATTTACCTAGAGATTCTTATCTTTCATAAGGACTGCAGATATTTCCTAATTTGAAGTTTAGCTTTGGGTTTCCAAGACAGTTATTCACCTAAATGACACTAAGTTTAAGTGCAAGTTGATTGCTTTACTTGTTGGAAGCATTTCATACCCTGAAATACTGGAGAGGTGTGGATTTTATTATTGTGACCAACACTGAATGGGAGTGAGGGCAGTTAATGCGCTGCAGGGCAAGGCTACCATTCAGAGAAACCTCTCTAGCTGTAGGAGTGGGACCAACAGGTATGTTATGAAGTTTAACAGTCTTTTATCACAGATGGAATCACTCCATACATGAGTACAAGCTTAAGAACTGAGTGACTAGAAAGTCGCTTTGCAGAAGAGGACCCAGGAATGAGTCTTGGAGGAGAAGCTGGATGAGTCAGCAGTGTGCTTTTCATCACTTTCATCATCATGGAAGCTCACTGTGTGTTGAGCTGTGCTGGCAAGAGTGTAGCCAGCAAGTTGAGGGAAGTAGTCATTCCCCTCTGAGTCTTATGAAGCTGCAATAGGACCACAGTGTTCAGTGTGAGGCTGCTCAAGCCAGGACATGAGAGATAATGACAAACTGGGATGGATTGAGTGGAAGACTCCTAAAGGGATATGTAGAGTTGATCTAATTTCTTTTCTCTGATTTCTGGAGGGGAAGATACCTTTTACAGAAGGGAGAGACAGATTTATCCTAGAAGTGTGCAGTGAAAGGATAAGAGGTTGCACCCACCAAGTTGCAGTATGGGGAATTCTGGTAGGACCTAGGAAAAAAACATTTTTGCAGTGAGAATAGTCAAATATTGGAGCAGTTTCCTCATAGAAGCTATTGATCTGCATCCCAGGAAGGTGTCAGAATTGAGATCAACAAAACCCTGAACCTGATCTAACTTTGAAGCTGACCCTGCTTCAGGCAGGAAGCTGGACTAGATAATCCTCAAGGTCCTTTGTGACCTAAATCTCTTTTTTTTTTATACCTGTGTTAGAGGAGGATTCAGAGAGTATATTTTCTACTTTGTTCTATTTCTGCCAACATTGCTCTGGCAAGTAATAATTTAAAAGCCTTTTTGGATTGGTTTGAGTTTTTCTTTTCTATTTGGAATATATCTTTCTTTAAGTTTTTTACTCCATTTTTATGATGATCTGTGGTTTAGTTCTCTTTTGTCTTCTGAGGCAAATTCTTAGAGCAAATTAAATTGATAAATTAGATTCATTTCCTCCTTTAAAATCATATTTAAAATTCCCCTTTTCCCCTAATCTTCCCTATTATATCATAGGTGAATACTTGAGACTGTGACAATTTGTATTGCTGTAATTCCACCCTTTTGTTTCCTGTGACAGGCCTGTTATTATCAGAGAAATATCCATGCGCAGCTTTTCACTCTGTTGTGATCTTCTTCATCATGTTTGCCACACAGCAGTTACGTGTTGCAGTGATGCTCTAGAGAGCCACCTTCATGTTATTGTAGGAACCCTAATACCTCTCGCTGTGGACCAGCCTGAGATTCAGGAACAGGTAGTTTTGAGTTGCTACTTATTTCTTATCTATTAGCTTTCCAGTTCGTGTTCACTGCCATGAAAGCTGTGTCTATACTCATGTTCAATTTTAATTCTTTTTTTTCTATGCTGTGTAGATTTATATAAAAATATTATTTGGGATGCAACACTATGCCTTGAATTTTTTAAGTAAATGTGGCTTTAATTTGGGTGCTTCTATTTTGCCAAATACTGTGTTCTGTATTCAATTCCTGTGACTTTAAACAGTGATAGAGATGTATTTAAATCAAAATTGCTGAGATTACCATATTGCTTATTTTCTAATTCTCCCTTTACTTAGTCTGTTAAAAAATCATCCTTCAAGAGCTTTAATATTGTTGTGATGTCTTTTATGTCTGCTTTGAATCTGTGTGCCTTTTTCAGCCGAATTTGAAAGAGGTATAAAACTTTCAGGGTAATTTTCAGGAAAATAATTACCTTACTGGAGTATAGACACCAAATCAGTGGTACCACTAAGGAAAAGATGGAACACAGGCATTGCCAATCTCCTGAGGATCGCAAGCTAATTAGTACAAGCACATCAAGTAGCCAAGCAGTTACCTGCAAAACTCTCTGGGTGATTTCAGAGGAAATACGATGAAACCCCTTGAAAGGAGAAGGTGTCTAGAGGTCAAAGAGGAAATATGTGCAAAGAACAGATTTCAATAGTTCAGCTGTTTATTTAAGAAGTTATCATGAAAAAAAAGAGTGGCACATAGGCCTTAAAAGGGAAGCACAGCAGTTTCAGTTGTGTGACAAGCCTTATTTTCCTTCTGGTGATGATTTGGGTGTGCATTCTCCTAAGGGTAGAAATATACTTAGATTCAGTGACTTAAAATTAGTAGCTGAAGGTGAGAAGGGTATGCCTGTTTCACTTTAGTCGTTATAGTTGTCTGATGGCATAATCTTATCTTAAGGCTCAATGTACACCTTTGTGATTGCACTGTAGTCCTACGATGTTCTCTTCCTTGTACTTCCTGTTCAACTGGAGCTGATCCATCTGAAAATAGCTTGACAATCTTCTCAGCATAGTGATCATGATCAGGTTTATAAATGTCTATGCAAGCAGTTGTCCATGCACAACTGCAAAGGCACCATGTCAGGGTATCCCTGGGTAGAAGCAAAGTGGAGAAGGCAGAGGTTTCTCTCAATTAGAATTGATATCACATATGAAACCTTCTCATAACATACTCCTGCAGGGAAGTTCTTCTGCTAGTGATCACTTTTTGGTTTCTTCTCTTGATTTTCCTTCTAGCATTGACTATAGGCTAGTTAGTAATTTTCAAGTAAATACAATCCTCCAAATGAAAACTTGATAATTTAGATTGTAGACCCTTCAAAGCTGCCTGGATTCCATATCCAATTGTGTTGATTTGTAAGTAAAGCATAAAAGCAGTGTTTTTGCAAAGAAAATATGGTAACTTTTCAGCAAACATTTGTTCAAGTTTTAGATCTGTTATAAAACAAATTCTGCCAGAGTTAAGTGGTTTGGGCAATAAATTATGATATTTAGGCATTTCTCCAGGTTTCAAATTACTGGCAGTTTAGCGAGAATGGTAAAGTCCTAATAACATCAGAAAGACTTCTTGGGTTGCTAAATCATTGCCAATATTGCAGTGATTGTATTGGCCAGTATTTGAAATCAGCTTCATCAAAAGGCAGAATAAAACTACAGGCTATAATAATAATAAGCTTTGATATCTGTTTGGGAGAAGAAGTACTGAAAGTGCCTCACGATTTTAGAATACATCTGTAAACATTTCATCATTTTTCACAGTGTAAATAAATTCTCTTACCTTTTTTTTATTGAGTTCTCAGTTTAATGAAACTTGGAGAAATACAAACTTTATAACTTGGATAAGAAATAGGGCTCAAAAATGTTTCTGTCTTTTTTGGTTTTAATTTGCTTTTTATGTTCAGATCCTAGGTTTGTTGAAGTACCTGGTGATAGATAATAAGGATAATGAAAATCTGTACCAAGCAATTAAATGCTTAGATCCTTTCCCTGAATACCCAGCTTTTAAAGATCTGCGAGCAGCCCAACAGAAAATAAAATACAGCAAAGGACCATATTCTCTGTTGGAGGTAATTAGATTTTAAAATATCTCACAGCATAATGGTTTTTGTAATGCAAACTTTCAGAAGAAAAAGAGTTTTCTAGTTGTAGATATAGTTGAGAAAGTTTTAAATTAGACACATAGATTCTTTTTATTGCCAGTTTCAGACACTGAGGTGTTTGTAGGTCTCCTATTTTGCATCTATTAATATCCACATTGTGGACTCCTGAGAGCTGCTTCTTTACTTAAAGCCTTTATTTGTATGGTGTATGTGCTTAATACAAAATGTTGTTTTGCAGGAAATCAATCACTTTCTCTCGGTTGGTATTTGTGATTCACTGCCCTTAACACGGCTGGAAGGACTGTATGAGTTACGCAAACAATTGGAACAATATAAAGATCAGATGAAGGATCTCCTGAAAAATTTCCAGGGTACAGTTCTCTAATTATGTATTTTATTTCTTTTGTATCTGGTTTTAGGACTGCAGCAATGTAATCCTATTCTAGTTTGACATAGAGTGTTGTTTTTCTTTCTTGGTTTTGTATGTTTCACAGTTTCACCTTATTATAATTCCACGTGCAGACTAGAATGACATATATCATTCATGCAAAATTTGAAGTACCTTTAGCAGAAGAGTACTGTGTCCAGTTCTGGGCTCTCCAGCTCAAGGGAGATAGGGAACTTCTGGAGAGAGTCCTGCAGAGGGCTGCCAAGGTATCAGGGGTCTGGAACATCTCTCTTACAAGGAAGGACTGCGAGTACTGGGACTGTTCAACCTGGAGAAGACTGAGGGGGACCCTTATCAATGCCTATAAATACTTATAAATACTGCTAAAGGGCAGACATCAAGAGGATGGGGAGAATCTTTATTCTGTAGTGCCCAGTGACAGGACAAGGAGTAATGGGCACAAGGTGGAACACAGGAAGTCCCACCTGAACATGAGGAAAAACTTGCTGTGAGAGTGAGGGAGCCCTGGCACAGACTGCCCAGGGGGAGTGTGGAGTCTCCTTCTCTGGAAGTTTTTGCAGACCCACCTGGATGCATTCTTGTGCAACCTGATATAGGTGGACCTGCTTTAGCAGGGGGTGGTGGACTAGATGATCTCTAGAGGTCCCTTCCAACCTCACAGTTCTGTGGTATGAGGTGTGTCGTGGTTTAGACCCATCAGGGAACAAAAGACCACAATTCGAGTACCCAAGAGGCTGAGAATTGGCTAAGGGCAGGGAGAGCTTAATTGCCACTTAAGGTTCAGGACAAAACAGACCAGGCTACTCGGCTTGGGGAAGAAAACAGAAAATAATTTAATGCAACATTAACTAAAACATAACCTTGAAACCCAAAACATAATGAAAATAAAACAACACAGAGTAATACAACAATGAAGAGTCCGACCAGCCTTTTTAAGAACACCTTCTTGACACACCTCCCCTCTTCCCGGGCTCAGAGCCCTGGTCCTGGTGTTTTTACCTCGCCCCCCTCGAACGGTTGCGGGGGAACGGGGAGTGGGGGCTTCAGTCAGTCTATTCCTCCAGACCTGTCCTCCCTTCAAGTCCGTGGGGTAACTCACACATATGGCAGCCCTGCACGGGCTGCTCCGACCCACATTTATTCCAAAGGCTGCAGCTCCTCTCTGCCTCTCGTGTGGGGCTGCTCTGCGGCGTGCAGGCTCTCCAGCACGGCCTGGGCCATGGCCGTCTCCCCACACAGTCCCTCGCCTGTCCGGGCTCACTCACATGGAGCTGCTGGTAACCCTCCGTCCTGCCATGGCCCTCCATGGCTTGCAGGGGTACAGCTGCATTCTCGCCATGGCTTGTAGAGGGGTCTCTGGTCTATTGCTTCTCCTTCCTTCCTCCTCCTTTGGCTGAAGGGTCCACATGGTCGCCTCCATCTTGTATCACTCTTACACCTCCTGCCAGCACTTAAAATTCCGATCCCCTAAATAGTGATGGCAGAGGCGCCAGATTGGCCCAGCCAGGCCGGAGGTGGGTGTGAACCCAGGAGCCGGGGCAGAGTCCGCAAACTCTTTACCGGGTCTTCACTGCAACCCGCTCCCCCTGTTACCAAGCAAAACCAGCTCCTTGCTAAACCAGAACAAGGTGTTATATGGCAGAGAGGATAAAATGCCCTTCCAACTTTTGACATTGGGCACTTAAGATTCTGAAAGACCAGGATAAGGTGTATATATTGGATTGTGGCTGCTTTATCAGTGTTCTTGTGTTTGAGTCTCCCTGCTTTTTTAAATGCAGTGAATCCAGATTTTGTTAAAGGCATAGTATGTTAGAAGGTAAAGCTCTTGGAAGTTTTAAACTGGTAGAATTCAGTTTAGTTGAACCTTGCCACATCCCAGCCCACTGTTTCAGTGCTTAGTCCAGACCCAGTTCCTTCCTATTTTGGTTTTCAAATGCTTGAGCCAGACCATTTCTTTTTTTCTTCTCTACATCAAGTGTTTATCAACTTGTGTGCATGACAGAAAGATAAAAAGAGCTGATGTAATTCACAGTAAATAAGTGCTTGTTGCTTTGATTTATCCTTATATTAAAATTCTGTTAAGGACTTACAAATCATAGAATCATAGAATGGTAGGGATTGGAAGGGACTTTTAGAGGTCATCTAGTCCAACCCCCTGCAGGTTCACCTAGATCAGGTCGAACAGGAACATGTCCAGACACGACTTGAAGACCTCCAGAGAAGGAGACTCCACCACCCCTCTGGGCAGCCTGTCCCAGGGTCAATCACATTAAAGAAGTTTTTCCTGAAGTTTAAATGGAACTTTTTGTCCGTTACCCCTTGTCCTATCACTAGATACAACAGAAAACGTGATGCCCCAACCTCCTGGCACCCACGCTTTAGATATTTGTAAATATTAAGAAGATCCCTCCCACAGTCTCCTCTTTTCTAGACTAAACAGCCCAGTTCCCGCAGCCTTTCCTCCTATGAAAGATGTTCCAGTCCCCTGATCATCTTGGTGGCCCTGTACTAGATTCTCTCCAGAAGTTCTCTGTCCCTCTTGAGCTGAGGAGCCCAGAACTGGACACAGTACTCCAGATGAGGCCTCACCAGGGCAGAGTAGAGGAGGAGCAGAACCTCCCTTGATCTGCTGGCCACACTCTTCTTGATGCATCCCAGAATGCCATTGGCCTTCTTGGCCATGAGGGTACATTGCTGGCTCATGGCTAGTTTATTATCAACCAGCACTCCCAGGTCTCTCTCTGCAGAGCTGCTCTCCAGCAGGTCAATCCCCAGCCTGTACTGGTGCATGGGGTTGTTCCTTCCCAGATGCAGGACTCTGCACTTGTCCTTGTTGAATCTCATGAGGTTCCTCTCTGCCCAACTCTCAAGCCGGTCAAGATCCTGCTGAATGGCAGCACAGCCTTCTGGGGAATCAGCCCAGTTAATTAGGCACAGTAAAATTCTGTGAAATTCCTCATAGAAAACCTTATTTTGGGATACTCATTGGATTTGAATTTAGAACAGATTGGTGACATTAGCTTGAATGCTGTCAGGGGAGTCATGTAGTGTGACTTCACCGTTTGAAATAAAATTCTGACACTAACTTATGTAGTATTTCCCATATTTAATTATCATTTCTACATTAAAACATATAAAATAATAGCATTTGTGTATTCTAGTTTTGGGGATTCTTTTGCATATTCAAATTCATGTACATTTTTCTCAAGACATTATGAGTAAAAATAATGCTTTTAAAAATGAACTATTTAATACCAATTTGCTTCAACATTAATAAAGATGCTGAAACAATGCTGTCTTCTGACAGGTTCACATTACACAACATGTAATTCACAATGACATTTTGTGGGTTTATTTTTCTTTTTGAATGATAGAAAAGCCAGAAGATTCTGTAGTAGTGAAATTGGTGGTGAACTTACTGCAGCTGGCCAAGATGGCAGTTAACCATACAGGCGAAAAAGCTGTACTGGGTAAGTTCATTAGTCCCACAGACATCCTGGGATGTCATTGCAAATCCCAGATTGAAACTGTGGCCGTTCTCACTGTTACTTCCCACTGCTGCTTTGCATTTTTACCAGAGGTGTAGCCATCAGGAATGTTAAAATGGATGATATGTCTTCCCTTCAGTTGCTTTATTTTGCAGCTTTGACTAATAAATTGTTATCAGGTTAGACCCTGGTCCCTGCTAAACAGGGAATCATCTGCTGTAATATGAATCACTTTATTGGGTTGAAAAGTCGAAGAGAACGTACCTGAAAGATGAATCTAAATAGAAACTAAAATAATTTTCACCATCTTAAAGCCACTTCTGTGTTTTTATAATTATTCTCATTGTTTACATTGAGCACTTGATTAATATTTGCTTCAAAGCAAAATACCAAATCCTTTCTCCCCCAAGTGGGGAATATCTCCGTAAAAGTAATGTTTACTGAAATTAGATATTTAAACTAGACAAAAACACAGATAATGAAAAGTTTTGCCCCAATATATTTTTTGTGTAAAAGATTAATATCGAGTGATTACAATTGCTGCAGAATTGAAGCTCACATTGAATTCAGAATGATACATTCTTCAACACCTCTGCAAGCTGTAAATTTCAGCCTTTTCTGGGTTCTGTTTCCTTAGATGTTTTGTTAAATTTAGTTCAAAACACAACCTGTATGTCCTTAGTCTGTTCTTTGTTTACTGTGGTTAAAACAATGTTGTAGAAAACAGAAGCATTTTCAAGACACATGCCCAGTATGAAGGAAAGATCGGGGAAATAGATTTCAGTTTCTTTCTGATGAATGTTCTGTTGAACAACCCCTTTTGAAAACTCCTTTCAAGGACAATTTTGTTTTGTTTTTCCTTTTATGTTATTCTTTGTATTTATGAAATACTTTGGAAAGAAATGAAGAAGACATTGATACATAGTTTTATATTAAATGTGGGTTAATTCTTAATTCAATTTACAGGCTACTCTTTCTACTTGTCATACTCTTAGGGACTGAGTATCTCAGTGTCTGTGATTCTGACCTTTTGCATTCCGTTGTTTTGGACACAAGTGAAACTAAAATCTGTATCTTATTTAAACTGAAAAACCCACAGCACTCCTAGAAAATTGAGTTAGAAAGTATAACTATTATTTGTAAGTCCTAAGCTGTAAAATTTGTATGCATGTAACTTTAATCGTAAAACTCCTCAGATTCTTATTTATGAATGTTTGCAACTTTTTCCCCCACAATAATATCAGTTCTAGAAGCAGTTTACATTAATTGCAACTTTTTCAGTAGTTTACATTAAATGAAACTTTTTTCAAGTGAGACCTTGTTTTAGTGTGCATAAGACTGTAAAATTATCTGCATTTTCAGAGGCCGTTGGGAGTTGCTTGGGAGAAATAGGTCCCATGGATTTCTCCACCATAGCTCTTCAGCGTGCTGAAAATGCACTGGAATCTAAAGCAGCAGACTTCCTTGAAGATAGAAAACTTCAGTGGGTCTTCATAATGTTAACTCAAATAAATATTGCTTTAACAGATAATTGGTAAGTATATTTGTTTATTTCATTTTAGTTCAAAGCTTAATACGGACCATTAAGTTGTACTTTGTTCAAGTCAACTCAGAGTAATGCTCTGAAAGTGTTACGGGCAGATGTTAATGTCCACCCATGTGCCTCTTCAAGGCTCATCTTACTTAACTAATCAAACTTAGGAAGCTTTCTATTTCCTAGAAATTCACAGTATCATAGAATCTTACGAGTTGGAAGGGACCTGAAAAGATCATCTAGTCCAACCCCCCTGCCAGAGCAGAGGACCACCTAGAGTAGGTCACACAGGAACTTGTCCAGGTGGGTTTTGAATGTCCTCAGAGAATGAGACTCCACAACCCATCTGGGCAGCCTGTTCCAGTGCTAATTCTCCAGTTCCAAATTATCTAGTTGGACTTGAGCCAGAGAGTCTCTACTGTAAAGGAGAGCAGTGCTATGAAGTAAATACTGAAGCTTTGCTTTATAACAAAATAAGCAATGACATATCCTAATCCAAAATTTTCTGTTGTTAGATTGTGCAATTATTTGTCTTGTATGTTTATAAAGGGGATTGTGAAAGTAAAATATCTGAATTACTAATAATACTGTTGGGTATGTTATTCTTTCAGTATTGATGTTAGAGCTGCTGCTGTTTCCTGTTTGAAGAACATATTAGCCACCAAGTCTGGCAGTGAATTTTGGGAAGTTTATAAAAGTAAAGCTGATCCCATGTTAATCTATCTACAGCCTTTCAGAATGTCGAGGAAAAAGGTAATTCTCCGGTATACAGTATTTATATGGCATATGGGGCAGAGAAAACATACAAATACTTTGTTTTTAAGATAAATTTGTAAATGTTTTTGAGCTTGGCATTGAATGCAAAACCTGCACTTTTCATCAGTCTGACTACAAATGTGATTGCTTTTATACATCTCTCTTTTCTGTTTCAGCGTTGGTGACTTCTTCACATAGAAAATTATCAATTTATTGTTGGAAAGCTGTGTAACTCTATTATTAGACAGCTTTTCTTATCCGCTCAGTAACGTCAGGATTCCAGATCATTTCAGGCAAAAACTTAGTGGTAAATAAGTCAGGAAAAAAGTACATAATTAACCATAGATTGTATACTTCCTAATTTTCAGACTTTTGGTTTGTAACCCCAGTGTGATGTCTATTGTGGCCTAGTTCATATTACCAGAATTTTAATACTCCAGATTGCCTTGGAAAACTTTATCTTTGCATTAACAAAATTGATATTGTCAATCAATTAAAGCACAGACAATATTTAATAAGTTGTAATCTATTGCAGATTGCAGTCTGTTTTTTTAAAAATGCCATAGAATTTATTTATATTTTCAGTATATGTATGCTTTACTTCTAGTTTTTTGTAGTACCTGCTAATGATACCGAGGGTGCTTTAGAAACTCTGGATGATACAAACCTATGGATTCCTCTGAGAGAAAGTCATGAGACCTGGATCAAACGCCTAACTAGTTCAATACTGGATAGTGGGGGTGTACAAAATGAAGTGCTCCAGTTAATGAAGCCACTGTGTGAGGTGAGCTAAACTAAACAAATATATATATATGTATGTGCATTGTGATGCACAAAAATAGATGATTACTCATCTTAAAAGCAAGTAGTGATTTCTGCTATCAAGTTACTACTTTTTCTTAACAGTAATTCAGATCCTTCCTAGTCAGATATTGCAGATACCTATCTAATTTCTCTTGAAATACAAGACTGGAGAGATAATTGTAAACATAGATTAACTTTACATGACTAATACCAGCATAGGTATATTAAGTGGTTTACATTTTTCATATTACATGTCCTTTCTCAAACTTGATGTATTTCTTTGAGTAGTTGTCAGTATGGTTATAAACTGAGAAATAAATGCTTTTGATTGCTTTACTTAGCAGCTGCTGTTCATGGTTATTTCACAGGTGAAAACAGACTTGTGTCAAACTTTGCTCCCATACCTGATTCATGATATCCTTCTTCATGACTCAGATGAATCTCAGAGAAATCTTTTATCAGTTCATATCCAGAAGTTTTTTACTGCCTGTTGCAGATTTGCCTCATCTAGTAGATCATCTACTCCTCCAAATTCTGATTCAGGTAATAACATAATATTTTTGTTTCAGCTGAAAGAAGGATTCTGATTGTGACAAAGTTCTCTTCTGAAATCAAATTTGTGATGCAAATGGAATATTAGAAGCTTCTGTTCAATTGTTTGATCTTTTTCAGTGGAGATACCAGTAATTTTTAAGGTGTTCATTGTCAGCACCCAAGTGATTTTGTGTGTAACAACTTCTTCACAAAAGGATAATGTTTGTTACCTGCTGAATTTTGACATGATCCCATGATGTGCACTGCAAGACTTAGTTTTGGACTGTCTCTTAAAATGACTAGTTGGCAGTTAAATTCCTCTTTTCCTTGAACAAGAGCAATTAAAGGCAGTTTCCACCTGTTTTTTTCCTCTTGGAAAAAAGACTAACCCTTGCTTTAGCTTCTGCCTAATATTGATTATGTCCTCCCTATACTCTCAAAAGACCTATTTCATTCCAGCAGAATGAAAGGAAGTTGTAATTAAAAGAACTGCAACTGAGTATGAGTAATGCTGTAAGTTCTATTAAAAACAAAGCACCTTCTAATCAAACTAGCTAATATTCTTTTCAATTTGATTGTGACTTAAGTTAGCAGAAATCTGTAAAAAATGAAATCTTTGTTATTAGACTATGAGAATGCACTTACTTTAGGAGCTGAAATAATGTATTTCTTTTACGTTTGTGTTTCACATAAGTAACACAAATATGGTAACTTCAGGTTTATTTTTGTATGTGTGTGAAATAGCTACTCTGCTGTATCTTCCAACTTCCTTCTTCAGTAAGAAATCACCAAAGGAGTGGGTCTGTACAATGTCTTGCAGTCATGCAAGCTTCAGGTTGCCAGAGAGGAAAAGGAACCCTTAGGATTGCAGTTTGTACGAAGAGTGATGTAAATAAGCCTAATGATACTAGGAGTATTTTAAGGCACTTTTTATACATGCTGACTAGCCTAGCCAGAAAGACTGAAGCAATATTCTTCACTTTTTTTAAGTCAGAAAACAAGCTGTTCCCACAATTCAGATAGTTTTATTAGTGTCTCACTTTGTAAGATAGAAAAGAATTATCAGTCTCCTGTTTCCTTTGTGTAAGCAGCCTCGAAAATTGCTGCACAAATTTATGCTCAACTGTTCAGAGTAACCCAAAATGTTCTTTGAAAAATACAAAGCATTTTTTCTAAGTTTTATAAGCTTGCAGTTAATTCAGTGACACGAACGAGCAAATGGTAGAGGCTTCTTCAAACATCATGATTCCATGCAAGGCATCTTACTGAGGCATTAAGAGCAAACTTCAGAAGAAAAACTGTCCAAAAAAAATACATTAAGTAGTATGCAGCTTGTTATCCGTGTAGATGTTTACAGATAAACTGGAGGTGCACTAGCCAACAGAGCAAAGATGTGTGAATTCCAAAGTTGTACTGACAGAACATCAGCAGTATGCAAAATAAAAATTTTAAACATCTGCTGACTACCAGTTTCTTCAAGGAGAAACTCTTACCCCATCAAAATAGAGAGAAAAATCTTCCTAGAAAACCTAGATAAATTTCCTTCTGATTCATCAAGTCCTAAACTGCGGCAAAGACCAAGCAGTTACACATCAAAGAGTTAAGTGCTTCCTGTTGATCCATTTTGAGTGAGTTGAAGGAATTGACTGTTAATCTTCACAGTTTAAAGCATAAGTACTGTGAGGGTGACTGAGCAGTGGCACAGGCTGCCCAGGGAAGTTGTGGAGTCTCCTTCTTTGAAGGTCTTCAAGACCCGCCTGGACATGACCCTATGCGACCTGATCTAGATTGACCTGCTTCTGCAGGGGGGTTGGACTAGATGATCTCTAAACGTCCCTTCCAACTCTACCATTTTATGATTCTATGATAAGTAGTGTGACTGTCATGCCAATCAGTGCTCTACCTGAGAAATCAAACCTAATCTTGCCAAATGCTTGACAAGAGTAAGGCCCGCCAAACTGCAAATGAAGAATAGTGTTTACTTCCTGCGTGTCAGTCTGGTCAGAACCATATGTCAGTTGAACCTGTTGTTTTTCAGAGAAGATGTAACTTTTTTTTTTTGTAGAATGAACCTTTCAAAAGACATGTTCAATTATTTCTCCTTAGAGTTTATGTATGATGCCATGAATAAACAGACACCATTTTCTGTCTGTAAGCTTCTTGTTAGCAAATGAGTATATAAACACTGTGCTGACAGCTTATAGTTACTGTTATAGTCATTTGGTCTGTTGTTTAACAAATTCTGAAGAAGAACTTTTTTCTTGGCCAATGCGTTTTCCTTCCTCTGACTCAGTATGAAAGTACCCAAAGGTAGTTCATTTAGAAATTGTCAGTTATTCATTGGATCAAATTATAGAAGAGGAAGTAGCAAGCTATTTAGAATGCTGACTGCACAGTGCTAACAAGATTGGGCCCTGCCTGTGAGACACTATGTCTACACTTGGAAGTTGTACAGCACTTGGAGATTGATCTGGAAAGCAGAATGTCATGGTGGGTCAGGAACTGAAAGTCTTTTGAAACTTAAGTGTGTGGGAGATGACTTATAAAGGAATTGGTGTTCCTTCCATAAAGTCCTTGATAACAGTGGAAAGTGTTTTTCATTTCTGTTTGTTGGAACACACAAAATGCCCAGATACTTTTTTTTTTTTAAATGGCTTTTGCTTCCTTTGGGGACTATTTCTAATTTTGCATCTGACTTTAGTGAAGTAGCAATCAAACTTTTACTTATGCTTCCCTGTTTCTTGCTTCTTGTCATTTATAAATGAAAAATGTCCAGCAAAATAAAACCATGCTAACCCAATGACCAGAACACAACCTGTAGCCATCTGATTTTTTTCTTAATCCAGAAGAAGGGCACGTAAATAGAAATTCTTTAAAAGTATGTGTCTATGTGGGAAAGTTAGTTTTTTATGTATAAGCATGCAATACAGACTATAAATACTGCAATTCAGCTACTAATAAGTATTTTTGTGGCTCGGCCTCAGGCCTAAAGGAAGAGGGCTGCTATGGAGCTTTGTGCAATGATGTGGAATCATCTCTGAATTCTGTAAGAAGAAACAGAATCTGTAAATTACTAATGCAAAGATAATTTGATCAAGAAATTTGTTGCTAACATCATATAAGGAAGTTAAATACATTTTGTGACAAATTCTAATTTAATCTTGGAAATGCTTTCCAAGGAAGTTCTTAGTTATTTTCTTGAGTACAAAATGCACCTTTTTGTTTTCTAAATGGATGCGTGATGATGAACATTCATGATATTATTTCTTTTGAAATATACACCTCAGAGCAAGAAACCCATAATTTTAGAAGCTTGGATAAAGTCTCTCGACGAGCCATGCTTGCTGTTGTTGATTACTTAAGAAGACAAAAGAGGTGAATTACAGTTTTCTAAAATGTTCATTTAATTTAATTCTGATTATTGTAAGATCTGTTTACACTCTAGATTAGGGAGGAAGAATGTGATAATGTCAGTTAAAAGAATGAAAGTATAGTAGCAGCCTTGCATTTGTTACACAATTGATATGGCTATCCCTAAAGGGTTCTAATTATGCTGAAGGAGTTTTGTAAAAGCTTTTTGTCTGATAAACTTTTTGCAATGTGAGTTTGAAGGGTGGGGAGCTAAGATAAAATTAGTCTTTGGAAGGCTTTAGAAATAGATTGTTATTTGTTTTGTTTAACGCTAGAGAGAAAGTCTGTTACAAAAATATTAAAGTCTTTATTTAATCAGATCTGTTTCAGGTACAGTTTTTGATGACAGCTTCTGGCTAGATCTGAATTATCTTGAGGTTGCTATAGCAGCCCAGTCATGTGCTGCTCACTTCACAGCCTTGCTCTACGCAGAAATCTATGCGGACAAGATAAATAAAGACAAACAGCAGGAAAGGTATAAGGCTTGAGGAGTGTGGTTTCTTGACATTTTCAGTATAATGGATCATGTTTTATGTTTCCTCATAGTGCTTTGTTATACGAAAAGTGATGGAAAGTAAAAAAATACCTCAGGTACCTGCAAGGTATTTCTACCAGTCCTTGAATGTGTCTAGTTTGCTAGCTGTGTCGCGCTCAAAATAGTACCATTTTTACTTCCAACCAGCAGGTTTTCTTAGTAGTGTGTGTTCTGGAGAAATTTCACTAAATCTAATACTTTTGAATACTAAAATATATTGAATCTCGCTTTCTAAATTGAACACTTTTCAGATTCTATGTTTCATAGTTAATAGCGTTCTTGTGGTTAAATTATGTCCAGAAGTGAATCAAGAGGAAAAAGAAACCACAGAATGATGACTAGAATTGTGTGGGTAAAGCTGAGTGATCCATGTAGAAGGATCATAATCATAATTATCTTTGTCTTCTAGTCTAGCAAGATCAAAATATGAAACTAGTTTACTAGATTCATTTTGGCAACAAATAACTCAAGGCAGTGAGTATATAATAAAAGTATGGTTGTAAGCATATCCGTTACATAGTTGCATTTATTCTTTCCCAGAAGAGCATATGCTTGCTTCAGGCATTCACAAAAGCAATTTAATTTAATAGCAGGTTAGATATTACAAGATGGGTTGTTTTTTATTCTCTGAAAAAACACCTTAATGTTCAAGTCCCTTGATGTTGATATTTTCAGTTCAACTGATCACTTTGTCTGTCTGGGGGAGAGCTATTTTGAATAACCTGGGGATATGACAAGTCTGATCTTGCATTTAGTATTTGTGCTCCTTACTTCTTAAGTGTTGTTTCAGAATTTCTTTAATACTTTGTATGAAATTTCATTTAACTTTACTAGCCGAAACATTTCTTTTAGGTCATCTTTTAAAGCAGCTAAGAGTTTGACATTTGAAGAAGAAAGTCAAAAAACAACTATTACTATTTTGAATGAAAAAAGTAAAGAAGAAACTGGCATAAGTTTGCAGGTACATGTGTGTGCTTTGTAATCCAAAAGTAAAGCTTCTTTTATAATTATAATTAACAGTAAGTTTCATCTGAGCTGAAGGCAGATCCAGTTGAACTTCAGAAACTATTTCAAAGTTCTCCATACACTCTAATTCACAGTGAACTAAATGGCCTTGCCAGACAAGTTAAATTGAGTATTTGTTCATGTGAAACATTAATTAACTGGCAAATTTTAAATTGCAGCAAAGCAGACTTTGTTCCCTGAAAGAACTGAACTCATGCTGGTAACCAGACAAGTATTTTTTAGTTTGATTTGTCTACTGGTTTTGGCAGGGGGATATTTCTTCAGAGAGTTATGTTCATTAAAAATCAGCAAGTGGTGTAGCAAGGTGTAGCAAGTTGCAATAATCAACCCCAAAGTAGTATTGTCTCCCACAAATGTATTTTATATGTAGAATCTGATTCAATAGCCTTGCCAAAGTTAGTTCTTTCTGTAGTTCATTATTCCAGAACTGTGCTTGCGTATATTCAGAATGAATTCACCCCTCAGTCTCCTCCAAGCTAAAGAGCCCCAGCTCCCTCAGCCTTTCATCAGAAGGGAGATGCTCCACTCCTTTCATCATCTTTGTGGCCCTTCAGCTCCCTGTCCTTTTGAACTGAGGGCGCAGAGCTGAACACAATAGTCAAGATGCAGTCTCACAAGGGCAGACAGAGAAGAGGAGGAGAACTTCTCTTGACCTACTGCCAACACCCCTTCTAATACACCCCAGGATGCCATTGGCCTTCTTGGTCATGAGGACACATTGCTGACTCATGCTTATCCTGATGTCCACCAGGACCCTCAGGTCCCTTTACCCTTCACTCCTCTCTAAGAGTTCATTCCCCAACCTGTACTGGCATATTGCTTACCTGGTATGTCTGATGTTCATTCAGCACTACTGCCTTTGCTTTCCTGTCCACCTAAGGCCCAGTGCTGCTTTTTTAATAACAGCAGGGAAGTTAGATAGTCCTGAAGAGTTTTACTAGACTACAAAACTTCTCTTCCTGTGATGATAGTAGGCTCAGATACTGCATAATGGAAAATGAAGCAATGATTACATGTTACATGGAAGGACTTATATTAATAAACTTAGATGATGTGTATGAAACTCACTTGAACTGGTTCCAAGAGAGGTAATTCTTTTTTTTATGGCACATGTTCTAGGACCTTCTGATGGACATATACAGAAGTATTGGAGAACCTGACAGTCTCTATGGCTGCGGTGGAGGAAGAATGCTACAGCCATTAGCACGGTAAAATTTATCAATGTTCTTTTGTTCCTTAAAGTCGGTACTTTAATTTATTAGTAAGTAACTTAAACTGCGAACTTCTTGTTTACTTACAACAGAATAAGAACATATGAACATGAAGCAGTGTGGGAGAAAGCCCTTGTAACATATGACCTTGAGGCAAGCCTCCCTCCATCTACTCGCCAGGCAGGAATAATAGAGGTAATTTTAATGTATAATGGGAAATGAATATTGGAATTGATATCCATTGTACTGAGAGTCATTTGTAGTAAATACAGAAGTTCTTTAGGACTAAAGAGATCTTTTTGGTCATCCAGTCTGACCCACTGTCATGCGCATTCAAACTATATAATATCGTAGAATCATAGAATGGTAGGGGTTGGAAGGGACCCTTATAGATCATCTAGTCCAACCCCCCTGCAGAAGCAGGTCCACCTAGATCAGGTCACATAGGAACATGTCCAGAAGAGTCTTGAAGACCTCCAAGGAAGGAGACTTCACAACCCCTCTGGGCAGCCTGTGCCACTGCTCCATCACCCTCACAGTGAAATAGTTTTTTCTTCTTGTGTTCCAGCTTCATCCCATTACCCCTTGTCCTGTTGCTAGCTACTATAGAAAAAAGGGATGTCCCAACCTCCTGACACTCACCATTTAGATATTTATAAATGTTAATAAGGTCACCCCTCAGTCTCCTCTTCTCTAGACTAAGCAACTCCAGTTCCCGCAGCCTTTCCTCGTATGAAAGATGTTCCAGTCCCCTGATGATCTGGGGATCAAAACATCTTTGTTCTGAAAACATCAAGTCTTCTAGTTCTCTTGTCACTCATTCATAATCCCTGTCCTGGGTAATGAATTTTGTAAAATATCTAAAAAAAACCCCCAAACATGTAATTTTATACAGAATTTGGTCAACTCATCAAATGACAGGATATAGAAAGTCATGCAATTGCTTGTTTTTGCCTTCTTATTCTTTAAACCACTCCATCATGACAACCATCTTACTGAAGCTGTGGTATTTCAGATCAAATAAATAGAATTTATGTTGTCTTGTTTGGATCCCTTAAAAATATGTTGCTTTTTTAGCCTAAAAATGTTTACACCAATATAATAATACAGCACAAATGTATCTGTATTTCCCCTCATTTCATTTTCCTATGGTACTTTACCTACCCCAAACTATTTAGTACTGTCGTTAAAGTCCTGTTGTGTTTCTCCCTCATAATGGTTGCACGCATAGCCTGGAGAAGTAATCACACTTACAAAGTCATTATGGTCTTCAAACAGATAATGGTGTAGGAGTTGTAGGAAACTTCTTCAGATCCCTACCAGGAAAAAAAATTCATTAAGAAGTAAAGCCAATTTTGGCTTACTACCCAGGAGCCATGGAAAGGAGAAATAATGAGCAGAAAGTTCATTTGAAACACAACATGGAAATTTCTTTGAAAGAATGCCAGCCACAGTAGTAATGAAACTCTTTTTCAAGGTTTGCAGTTATCAATAGTGTGATTAGAAGTTTTATTAAACAATTTTCATCTTACATAGTGATGAGTTTATAAATATTTATGGTTCTACCTTTCCTGCAAAGGCTTCTTTGTTTCCAAAGGTAAAACAGAGGCTTGTAAAAAATCAGTTCCATTTACTAAAGGAGTGAAACTAACTTTCAGTGATTTTTGTAATTCCAGGCTTTGCAGAATTTTGGGCTTTGCCACACTCTTTCCATGTATTTAAAAGGACTAGAACATGAAAACACCGAGTGGTGTGCAGAGCTACAGGAAATACGCTACCAGGCAGCGTGGAGGAATATGCAGTGGGGCCACATCTCTGCCATCAAGTAAACCAACTTACTTTTTTATTACTTCTTGAAGTGAAAGGCAGTGATTTCAGTTCCAAGCAGAAAGAAACATTAGAATTTCTTTTCTATAAAACAGGCCAACTAATTTGTCTTGTTCATTGGATTCAGAAGCGGTTGTTCTCCCTTAGGCCTGTCTGGTTTCTATGCATTCTTTTCATTCTCCTGGGAGACTGCACACAGACGATTCTTCTTTTTAGTTATTCATAACTATAAATTGAAGTTTTCCATTTTTGACTTGGAGAATATGTGTGTCTGAAGTACATATGAGGGATAGATAGTTTTTAATGTTTCATTTTTAAGCAAATGGGGAAAATATTACTTGGTAAGCCAAAAGAGATTATCAAGACCTAGATAAGCAACCACCACCATTGTTCTCTTCACTTGTGCAATGCTGGACAAATGGCATTATTCATTTCTTATGACTGGCCAGGATCTAGTGTGAACTCTGTCCTTTCCTAGTACATCTACATCATCACATCTTTTACGAGGAACAGGTAATAGATTCTCTACATTTTGACAAAATCAGAAGTTACATGATGAGATTATCTGTAACATTCTACATTAGCTTTTAGTAGTCCAGAGAATGGAGGATATTTCTTCTAAGACTCTTACCGAGAGATGGCTCAGGAGAACATATTTTTGATGTGTTCATTATCTTCTCCTGCACTGTCTTAAGATTATTGTTTAGAAGCACCGGAGGACTTCACAGACATATCCTGTTCAAGGACATGTGTCGTGCCACAATCAGAACAAACTTCCTATAGGTAGACTCTCTTTGTTCCTGGGTTAGGGTCTGGATAAACCTCTTTGGTTATGAACCTCCTAGGCAAACAGAATATGCAGATTTAATACAAAAGCAGAAAAACAATGTATAAAATGAAAAGAGAATGAGATGGCAGGAAAGAAGTGCTTTGAGGAAAAGCAGAAAGAAAAGTGAAAAGGGAAAACAGGAGAAAATGAAATTGCACACTGTGGAGTTTTTCAGACTTCCAATTTTCTTTTTCTTTTTTTTTCCTTTTAAAAAATATTTCTGAAGCTAAATGTGAATTGAAGCTATGGGCGTAATATGTATCTTTCAGCATAATGCTGTGAGAAATGTGTTCTGATTAAATTTTTGTTGTGCACTCAATTTTGTGTTGTGTTTTTGATACAACCTGGAACATATTCTCTGTATTCCAAACATTCTGACAACTGGTCTTTGGTTTGTTTTAAAAGAACAGCTGGAATTTGTAAAATCCTAAACCAATTTACAGTGTAAAGGCTTGCATTATTATTTTTCATTGTGCCAAAACAACAGCCAATCCAGCTGCAGAAAATACAATGCTAAAAGTATATTTGTCATAAAAACAAAATGGACTTCTTTTTTGAGAAATATAATTTTCCTTTTGTTTTATTTGTAAGAGACGAGACAGAAAGACCAGGCTACCATGAATCATTGTTTGATGCTCTTCAGTCTTTACGAGATAAAGAATTCTCCACTTTCTATGACACACTTAAAAATGCCAGGTAACTGTCTGCAAATGTTGTGCTGTTAGAGAGAGAGATGAGAGAGATGGAGTTTGTTATGTGTTTGTAATCATAAGTTACATATGCAAAACAGTTATGGGATTTTATGGGCTTAAATAAAGATTTACACATAGAATAAAATTGATACCTCACAATTGCAACCTTATTTGTAAGTTTTTAACTTACATTTGTCTTTTGTGCATATAGAACCTGTGTGCTAATTGAAGATACATTTCCTGTAGTGCACATCTCATACTTTGTGGTCCTCTTAAGTGGATTTGAATGATAAGTATTATGTAGCTGAGCTGTCACATAGGCTTTGGAGTTTATATATGCTTACTACATTTTCATTTATTGACAAACTTCATTTTTAAACTTTAATGATAATAGAAAATAATTCCCAATTGAACAGTTTTGCTGTTTAAACTCTCTTCCTTGTATAGAAATTATGTTATGGATATTTGGAATTACCTATGGATATTAAAAAAATAATTACTGTTTCTCTGTTAAATCCATAGAGTGAATGAAGTAGAAGAGCTGTGCAAAGGCAGTCTTGAGTCTGTTTATTCATTATATCCAACTCTTTGCAGACTACAGCTAATTGGAGAATTGGAAAATATAGGTCTGCTGTTCTCCAGGTATTTTTTTTAAGATTGTTTCATGCTTTATTCTCAGTTTTCAAGATTTTTGGTAATCAACTCAGTTCTTTCAGTTTTAATCACTTTCTTGGTGGACCAGTATTGCCATCAGTATTGTACCTGAATTCTTAACATTGCTTTGTAATCATAGGAAAGTATTTATCTCTATAGTGCTATTAACATTGATTTTTTTTTTCCTGCTACAGTTCTATCATTTTGGTAGCTTAAAGTCATCCTACATAAGATTTCCAGGACCTTATGAACCATTACTATTTGCAGTTAATGAATTTCCTAAGAAAATAATACATGTAACGACAACCTACATAGCTGCAGTATCACAGTTTGGAATTTATTTACATATTAATCCATATATGACCTGTGTTATAAAATAGGAATCTTGATCTATAATCTTTTATGTTTAGAATATGTTTGAATGGGGTTTCTTTTGCTGATGGACATTTAATGCAACAGGTTTTGATAAAGAATGTTTACAGTGAAGCTGTTCACCTTACTAATGTTGATCTCTTGATCTTCACATTTGTTAAAACTGGAAGCTTGAAGTTTATTCTTCGTGTTCGTTATTGGAGGAGTTTATGGACTGTTTCTTGATTTTGAACTAGGTTGTTCAAAACTTTGAGCTACCTCAGTAGTTTACTTTTGTTACTTCTCTTGCATTTCACTAATATTTAGCAAGAATTAATAACAGATATTTTTTTTCTTTTGGTAACAATTGTAGATCTGTTACTACTCAACAACTGAATGATACTTACTTGAAATGGCAGAGACAGTCCCAGCTGCTGAAGGACAGTGACTTCAGTTTCCAGGAACCTATCATGGCTCTGCGCACTGTGATTTTGGAGATCTTGCTTGAAAAGGAGAATGAAAATAACACAAGAGAATGTATAAAAGACATTCTGACCAAACATCTAGTGGAGCTCTCTAGATTGGCAAGAACTGCTAAAAATACACAGGTAAGAAATTTTCATGGGTTTTTTTAACTTTGACTTTTAGTTACAGAAGAAGATTAAAATAGGAGCGCCGTATTTTGGGAGGATTACAAGGTTCTGAAAGATTGGGCTGGTGTATTTCTGAAAACATTGCCATTCTAGCCTCTTCAGTATTGTAGGTCGTGTGCAAACTTTGGGGCATACTTCTGGGCCTTCTCTATCTTTCAGACCATGGGATAATAACCCTTTCCTCTTGGCACACTAGCAGCTGACAACATTGAGTGTCTGATATAAGTTTCTGAGGGAGAACTCTCTGCAACTAATGGCTTTTATTCCTCTTTGGTGCCACTATCATCTGTCAGGAGAAGGAAGTGTCATACAGAATCATCATACTGGTTCCTGAAGTACCCAGAGTTACTTTGGCATTTACAGGCATTCTCACTTTGCTTATTTAAAAGTTTGATTGATTTGGTTATTGATTGGACAACTTGTGAATATACACTTTAGTCTTGATCTTTGGCATTATTAAAAAGATGTTTGATCTTTGTGCTATACTACTTACATTAGATTAGGAAGTATTGAGGATGTTACTTCACCAATGATACGAATGAAGGGATAGGCATGCAAATGAATTAGTGTATGGTGGTGCCATTTTTCTTACTGTTTTTCTGTAGTCTCTTAGGATGTAATAATAATCACAAAACTAAAATTACAAACCCATTATTTCAGTAGGTACTGATTGTAGAATCCCTATACTTAATGCCTTCAAGTAACCTAAAGTGTTAAACATTGATACTTTATTGTAGGGTTTGTGAAGTTTAATTCATAGTTATTTCTGTTGCAAATGAGGATTTTTCTGCAAGTATGTAGAGAAGAAACTTCATCTCTTTGCTACAAATAAGTCTTTAGCATTGCACAGGCAGAATATGCTGGAACAAGTAGAGCATGTGAAGGTGGAAATTAAAACCAAAACTTGCTGTGACATAATTGTATTTCATTTAAGTTTTCTTCAATTTCAGCTTCCAGAAAAAGCTATGTTTCAGATCAAACAATACAATACAACAGGATATGGAGTTTCTGAATGGCAACTAGAAGAAGCTCAGGTTTTCTGGGCTAAAAAGGAAGAGAGTCTTGCACTGAATATTCTTAAAGGGATGATAAAAAAATTAGATGCAGATTGGTTTCAGGTATGTGTTATATAATGTATAAACTTCTGGGAACTATTTAAGATCCTTTTTCACAGGATCCCTTTGAAGAAAATTAAAAGGCTATCTACAATATTACTAAATCTGGTTTGTACTCTCAAAATGTCTGAAAGCAGAAAGTCTATATTAGCAAATATTACCAGGGGTCTGCAAAGTGAGTCTGTAAGAGCGGTGAATGTTAGAATTCATTATCCATTGTTTTGCCTCTAGTGCTACCACTGTGAAATACATAGCTTTTTCAGAGATGACTTCCCGTGATAAAAAAATTAGCGTATTTTAAACAAAACTATTACATAGAAGTGTATCATCTAGTTCTGTGACAGTAGTTAAAGAATATGCTAAGCAGATTGTTTAGGCATAGAATCATAGGATCATTCATTAGGTTGAAAAAGACCTTTTAAGATCATTAAGTCCAACCACTAACTTTACACTGCCAAGCCCATCACTAACCCATGTCCTTCAGCACCTCATCTACATAGCTTTAAATATCTCCAGGGGTGGTGACTCCACCACCTCCCTGGGCAGCCTGTGCCAGTGTCTAACAACACTCTCAGGGAAAATTATTCCTAACATCCAATCTAAACCTCCCCTGGCACAATTCCTGAATGCTTCCTAGGGAGTACACTGTGGTACTTCAGACTAAATGAGGATATTGAAGAATACTCTTCTGGAAACATATTGTGAATTTATTGAATTTTTGCCATATTTTGTCTTTGTTTTATTCTGGTTGTCATTGTCCAGATTTTTAAATATCTGCTCTCATGTAATCTAACATAGACTGTGGATGTGATTTAACGGTATTGGCTGTAGTAGGTTTGGATGTGAAATGATTCTGTAGATATATTACATGTAAGAGGCTCAAGTGACTGAATTATGTTTGGAGTTTAAAAGCTTTATAAACTGCCCTCCTCCTATATAAAAGTTATTTTTATTTGATGTCTCCCTCTTATTTCCTTTTTTTCCTGAAACTTACTTTCTCAAAGGTTGAGAAGGATCCTCGTCTGAAACTGATGTATACAGAATGTCTGAGGCTATGTGGAACCTGGTTAGCAGAAACATGCTTGGAAAACCCTACAGACATCATGCAGAAATACTTAGAAAAGGTGCATCCAGTCTTTGAAATGTGCAGTCTTTGAGATCAGGTGCCAAAACGTGGTGTTAACATGTTCACTGAATTATTCAATGCAGCCTGTGTATTTGTGGGTTCAAACTATGGTTTCTTATACAAATATTATAGTTTCACATAGCATTATGTATTGTAATCTTGTAAGAGATCCGGAATATGACTTTATAGAATTCACAGTGAAACTTCTGTGTAGTGTTGACTTAGAAGTGCAGTGATTACAACTTCTAGTTCAGTTTCCCTTTCCAATTCCAGGCCATCCTCATCTTTTCCTCCTCAGGACTATTCATGTTTTCAGCATGGGTGTTGCATTTGTAACACTCTCTTTCCAGGTGCTGGAAAGTCTTATTCTAGGGTTTCAAAGTACTGCAATTTATTTTATCTCTTAGTCATTAATAGGAACACTTTTATTATATGTTTGTCTGTTCTGCATTTCTTTATTTCATGCCAATTTGTGAAACTCTACATAGTTGCTTTTCTCTGTTACTCTCTTCATGGTTTCTTCACTCTGATAATTTTAATGACTTTTACATAGAATTTCCTTTTCTTTTTGGCATGTTTTGGCCTAACATCTATTTTTTTCTTACCATTTTAGGATATAAGGTTGTAAAACTATTGTAAAACTTCATGCCTAGATAGCTGTAGAAGACTCCTGTATGGTTATTAAAGCTGTTTCATACAGGATAATCTTTTTGACTGTTTGCACTGAAACACTCTTCAAAGATTAAATTCACTTAGCAGAAGAGTATTCAGCCTGGTGGATTTTGGTTTTTATGTGTATATATTCCATCACAGGCAACATTAAATAACCTATTCAAGTGACTGACCCTGCTTTAGAATCATAGAATGGTAGGAGTTGGAAGGGAGCTTTACCAGGAGGATTGGACAAGATGGCCTCCAGAGATCCCTTCCAACCCCATACATTCTGTTTTTCTGTGGTAAGAGAGTTTAAACAAATGTTTTGCAGTGCTATTGATCTGGTCCTCAGTCTAATCATTATCACAACTTCTCTTTTAGGCTGTGGAAATTGCCGCAAGCCACAGTGGGGACAGCAGTGATGAATTGAAGAAAGGAAAGATGAAGGCTTTCCTGTCTTTGGCTCGTTTCTCGGATAATCAGTACCAGCGAATTGAGAACTACATGAAATCCTCAGAGTTTGAAAATAAGCAGGCATTACTGAGGAAGGCCAAGGAGGAGGTTGGCCTCCTCAGGGAGCGTAGAGTTCGGACAAATAGGTGAGCGTTCAAATGGAGAGGGGGTTACTGTGGAGCTATCAAAGGTTCCATCCTTACTAATTCCCCAGGCAAGTGCTACAGCATGGGTCACATCTCTAGAGCTGAATTTCTCCTCCACAAAACCATAACCAAATCTGTAGTGCTTGTTGCAGATTGTTTGTGAACTGTGCCTGAAAATGGTCTGGGAGAGAGTTTGGTGGCATGGACTGAAACTAAGCCAAGGAGTAGTACAACGGTTAAACAGTGTGGTTGATCATGGGCCAGAATTCACATTTCTTCCCTAGATCTGTTTGACAGAGAAAACTTTACAGAGTACAAATAAATGAGTTTGAGGTTTTTCTCCGTTACACATTTGGTGAAAGAATAGAATTCCACTTAATACAGAATTCCTAAAGATTTAGTAAGAGCAATTTTAACTGAATGGGAAAAAATGAACTTCAGCTATTGGCAGCTGAAATCTTTACACAGATGATATGTACTGGATATTGGCATTTACAATATTGAGATGAAATTATTAAGAAGAAAAAAGACACTGAATGAAAATTTACTTAAGAGTAGTAGATCTGTGTAGTCATATACCAAAAGAGTAGCTCCCACAGTTTGGTTTCTCAGTTGTTTCTTTTACTGTTCCTGTACGTACAAAACAAGTTAAAAAAAAAAAGTTAAATGTGTAAGTGAACTAGAGATATTTGCTATAGGTTCATTGAGAGATAATTTAATTTTTAAAATAATGTTTGTTCACTAAAAAGAATGTCTGTTCACACAGATACACAGTGAAGGTTCAGCGGGAACTAGAACTGGATGAATGTGCCATACATGCCCTAACGGAGGATCGTAAACGTTTTTTGTGTAAAGCAGTGGAGAACTACATCAGCTGTTTGCTAAGTGGGGAAGAACATGATATGTGGATCTTCCGACTCTGTTCCCTATGGCTTGAAAATTCGGGAGTTGATAGAGTCAATGAAATGATGAAGGTATGTGTCTGCTGTTGCTTTTCCTTATGGTTTGACATTAAATTACCTGTCTTTCTTCTCCTGTGTTTCTAGAAGACTAATTGTTGCTGTGCAGTATGCTTTCCTATGTATCTCCTTAATTCTTCCCTCAGAACTCTCTTTTTTTCAGTCATCACTTTGTTTTTCATTAGTGAGTAATTTTCAATGCATTTTAATTTAACTTAATTTAGCATTTCAGTTTGACAAGTCGTTATGATAAAGTATTTCTCATGATCTCTCACTGTTGTCACTTTGTTCTTTACATACTCTAGATACTATCCATCTTCAACATCCTTTAGTATGTTATTCTAATTTATAGTATGTAATTTATATTAAGTAATTTATACTCTTAGGTGCAAGGATGTGCTTTTAGATTATCAGTACCATACAGTAGCCAGAGTTCAGTAAAGTTCTCATTCTTGGCTTGATTCAGTCATTTCTGGAATCTTACAGGAAATCTGTTAATTCTTACCTGAATGATCTGTTTATAGCAGATCTGTATAATTCACTTTGTGTTGTGATTAGCTTTGAAAAATAGAAAATGTTCCTTTATTTATACTTGAACACAAAACTGTTTCTTGTTCCAAAGTAGATTGTAATATTTTTTTTGGTTATGATTGTCTCTTGCCACAAAGATTCTGGACATGAATTCTGAATCAACATATCTAAACTCTGTTCTAATAGAATAGACAATAGTAGTTTTCTTATGAAGGACTTGTAGCGTTTAGAAGACGTGGACCAAGATGATGTGGTACTGGATTGTGAGTTGATCATACAGCAATGATTGGGCTCAGTATAAAAAAAAAAACAAACCCAAAATTGCTAGCCCTTACCTGATATTCTATTGTTAGATTTTTTTGTGTTTAGTACAGCTTTCTAACTGATTTTCTCTGCTACAGAAAAATGCAGAGAAGATCCCTTCGTACAAGTTTTTGCCTCTGATGTACCAGCTGGCTGCTCGGATGGGAACCAAGATGATGGGTGGTTTAGGATTTCATGGAGTTCTCAATAATGTAATTTATGCTATTCCTATATAAAGACACCTTGATTGGCTTAATAGTGCATACTTCTAAGCAATGTGTACCTTTGTGCTAAATGAGTTGTATAGGTGATAAAAATGTACTAAAAGTGAGTGGTGCAAATTCAGTAGAGTAGGGGGAGAGGTTTGGGGACTTTTCTCCTTGCTACTTAATTGCATTTCTTGTTGTGTAAGAATAGTCTTATGCAGGTATAAGAATATACTTCAAATGTATTTTAGTTGTGGAAATACCATTTAAGTGTTACTTTTTATTTCTTATTGGGAACACTAGGAGTTCAAAAGAATTAATAATGTTAAGTAATTTTTTTTCTTCTGTACAGCCTTCAGTAATGGGATCTTTTTGTTTTTCTTTACAGCTAATATCTAGAATTTCATTGGACCATCCACATCATACTTTGTTTATAATATTAGCTTTGGCAAATGCTAACAAAGATGAACTCCTCATGAAACCAGATGCAATGAGAAGAAATAAGTTAATAAAAAATGCACCAAAGGAGATCTCCCAGCTCGATGTGGTGACTTTCATTTCCTTTCATTTGTTAAAAAATGAGAAAAAAAATATGTCAAAGGACATTTTAGTGTAGAGCTCATCAGGTGACTGCAGTTAAGAAAGAGTAGGAGGAAAGAAGTACTTTTAATAATTAAAAACCCCCTCTTTTTGTGCATACTTAATGAATTATTATTGAAAGCAGTAATTATGATGTTGAACAAAACATGGTTAACATTTTCTGGTACAAATAGCCCCAATTATTACAAAGTTTTGTGATAAATGTTCTTGACCTGTGGTTCTGTAAAAGGCATTTTAGATGCAACAAGGCTTGAGGGTGTTTATTGTTAAAAGTACACACTGAATTGACTATTTTTTCTCCTTTAAGTGATAACATCTGTTGTATCTAAGTATTTAGCCTTGCAAAGTATAGCTTTTGTTCCTTTCTATAATTTGCATGTGTTAAGAGCCATGGCGATGGGCAATACTGAACTGTGGCTTCATGTTAGTGTTGTAACTGTGCAGTTTTTGCTGGAAACTGGTTTTGGAATCACCTCATCTCCAGATTAATGTCCCATCTTTCCCTCATCACTATTTGCCTGGCATGGTTGGTTGTTATTACACCTTCACCCTCATCACTGATACAGTTTTTATATGTCTTTTTAGCACCTTTCTTTCAGAGTTATAGTTCTTTTGTAGTCCCACTGCATGGTCAGAATGTTTGCCTTTTGCATACAGGCTTTTTCTTCAGCTGGTAGCAAATGACAGAAACAGGAAGGTGGAAGAAGAACATCCAAAACTGTCTGGCCATTTATCTGAAAAAAAATGCAGGTTTTTTTACACTTTGCTTCAATAGATTGGCTCCCTCTCCATCCCTGATAATTTACTCATCATCTCAGTTAAGACAACACAGAAGTTTTCTTCGCATCATTTCTTTTCATCTCATAAAGGGCTGTCCAGCATTGCAATTTTCTCTGTTTTCATAGGATATATTTCAATTGTATTTACTTGACTGTGTGCTGTGATGGATCTTTAATCTTGCAAGGTGTAGTTTGCAAGTTGTGAGTCTTGTATTCCATTGGGATTTTTCAGGACAGAATGGAGGCTGCTAGCAATATAATCAATATTGTAAGAAGAAGGAGAGCTCATATGGTTAGAGACATTGAAGCACTTTGTGATGCTTACATTATTTTAGCAAATGTAGATGCTACTCCATGGAAATCTCAAAGAAGTAAGTATTGGAAAAAATATTTTTTGTTTTAATTTAAGAGTGAAGATGGTTTTTTTCTTGAATTAGAAAGTATATTTCTAAATATTGCTATTTAATTAACGATACTGTGCTAGCACTGCATCCTGTTCTTAATAAATGTAGAACTTAATCTGGGTTAAAGATTTTAGTAATTACTTGCATTGTATGGTTCAGAATTTCTGAGTATGAAACTCAACAGAAGTATGCTGTGAGGTTTTGGGTCCCAAAACCATTGCAAGCTGGTTTTTTGTGCACTTCAATATATGTCTATGGTTCTGAATCTAAAAATATTAATTCCTTTTAATTACAGAAGGAATAAGTATTCCGGATGACCAGCCAATTATTAAACTGAAGGACTTGGAGGATGTTGTTGTTCCTACCATGGAACTTAAGGTGACTGAAGTTGAAATACACATACGCTATCATATCAAATCATAAGATCATCTTCCCATTTTTATAATGGCAGTCAGGGCATATATCTCTTTATTAAATTCCTGTGTTCTTTACAGAACAGCCTACCAGGGATACTTCCCTGTCAGGTGAGAGATGCACAGGTGAGATGATCTCCTTAGGCTTTAGAAGACCTTGACCCCAAGTCTTACATTTACTGGATAGTGGCTCTTTGTGGTTTATCATATGAAGAGGGCTTTGCCACTGTTACCACTGACTAGCCTTTCGTTATCAAAAGGGGTGATGAGCTACCTAAATCACAGAGAGGATCTGAAAACTTGAATCTCCTATTTTGTAGGTGCTACCTCAGAGTTTCAGGGAGGCACTTAATGTCCGGAAAGATGTGAGAATTAATGGATATGCATTTTCTGCTGTTCCTGAAGGGCCAGCTTATATGTTTTTACCATTCAGTAATGGTGAATGATCCGTTCCATTAGCAGAAGTGATTCATTGGATGCTTGGTTTTAGTTGCCTCATACTCTCTCAGGAAGCTTATCAGTTCTAGGAGTGTAGAGTTGCTTTTTTGGCCAGTAGTCTGCTAACAAGGTTTGCAAACAACTTGTTACCACACTGAGTGAAGCTGAGGTAATATTTATGTTCATTTCAAACTGAACTATCATTTCAGGTGGATCCCACAGGAGAATATGAAAATTTGGTGACAATAAAGTGTTTTAAGCCAGAATTTCGCTTAGCAGGAGGCCTGAATCTGCCTAAGATAATAGATTGTGTAGGATCAGATGGTAAAGAAAGGAGGCAGCTGGTTAAGGTATGTTCTGTCAATTGTATTTTTTTCTTAAGTTCTCTTGTGAGTTTTCTCATGTATCACTTCAGCACCATGAGCAGACTTTTCTCAGTTCAGGAATACTTTCATAAAGGAAATTACTAAGTCATGTAACAATATTATAATATGAATAATAATAAGATATAATATTAAAGATTTTTGTAATTGTTTTTCTACAGTGTGTGTAATACATAATAACTTATTACTTGACAGGTACCAGACCTGTGACTTGCATGGTCAGGTCTGAACTAATGGCCTGGAGTGTACAGCAAATAAAAGCCATCAGCATTTTGTGTTAAAACCCTCCTTTTTCTTTCTTCCCCATATAGAAAGAGTTACAATTCAGAAACAATCAGAAACGTGCACAGAGAAACATGAGTCTCTAAAACATTTCTTTCTCTTTCATTTTGTCTTTGAATGTCAACACTGAGCAGCTGCTGGAGTAATTCTGTTTCGCTGTTTAGTATGGGGTAGTTTTGAAGGTTCTAAAGAAAAGCATGAATCCCTAGATCTGCATCCAATAATCAGAACCGCAGTACTAACTGATGTTGCTTCATCTCTGTGCTGGATTGCTAAATATGATGAGTAAAACACCTGTTTCTAGAAGGTTACCATAAGGCATGTAGGGTGATTGAAACCTTAATCAAATGACATTTGTCAAAAAAAAAAGAAGGAAAAGGTGATGGTTTCAGTTAATGATGGTTCTGCTTAAGCAGCTGAGCACCATTAGAAAACCAAATACAGAGAAAACCAGTTGTTAATTACATCTTAGTACAGGTGTTTATTGTGGAACAGTAACTTGTGTTTTGGGTAATCTTTTGAAATGATTTTTGGAAATTGCTCAACAAGAAGATGGATGCTGAAAAGTGTTCTTTAGCTGCTTTTTCTGTTTATGCCAAAGGGGCGTGATGACCTGAGACAAGATGCTGTCATGCAGCAGGTTTTCCAGATGTGCAATACATTGCTCCAGCAAGACACTGAAACACGGAAGAGGAAACTCACTATCAGAACATACAAGGTAACCCCAAACTGCTGCGGCAGCAGGGAGATAAATGCTGCCAGTAAAGCTCACTTCCCCATTCTCCTCTTTTTAACCCAAACACAATATAAAACTGTATTTATTTATGTGTTATTAAAACAGTCACTGGTCTCGAAGATATGGAATAAACAATTAATAGAGTTTAAATATTTCACTTACAATAAGTACTATAATATAATCTTTTCCAAATCCCTGAAAAAAAAGTTTTTACACTGGATATATATTTAAATACACTCCAAAGCTTTCCTTATGTGACCTTATAATTGAAAATAAATTAGGCCATGCAGTGTCGTTGAATTGTGTCATTCTGGAGCAAACTGGAGCAAACACCTTTGTTTATGAATTCTCATTACTTTTAGTCTTGTGATATTCCATAATTAATATTTCATTTCAATCTTGCAGTATTCCTTAGAATTGAATCCAAAATCACAGAATGTTAAGGGTTGGAAGGGACCTCAAAAGATAGTCCAGTCCAAACCCTGTGCCAGAGCAGGACTACCTAGAGTAGGTCACACAGGAACTTGACCAGGTGGGTTTTGAATGTCCCCAGAGAAGGAGACTCCACAACCCGTCTGGGCAGCCTGTTCAGTGCCCCATCATCCTCACAGTGAAGAGGTTTTTCCTTATGTTTCTTTGGAACCTCTTGTGTTGCCCTTTGTCCTACCATTGGCCATCACTGAGAAGAGGCTGGCTCCATCCTTCTGAGACTCACTCTTTACATATTTGTAAACATGAATGAGATCACCCCTCAGTCTCCTCCAAGCTCAAGAGCCCCAGCTCCCTCAGCCTTTCATCAAAAGGGAGAAGTCCTATCTAGGGTCTGTCCATACAGAATTTGAATTGCAGAGCTGTTCTTGTTGGAATTGGGAACATTAGAAGAAATTCTTAATGTGAAAAATGTATTTGAACAGGAACGTTCCCATCCTCCTTCCTTTCTGCATGCTTGAGTTCATAACAATGGCTTGTGAAGGTGACCTCTGACTAAGTGCTCTCTAAGCAAAAGTTCTCTTTGGCTAATGAGAGATGTGCACTGCAGAATCTGGAAAGGAGCTTATCCAAATTGCTGGCTTAGTTTTAAGAATTCACAGGTGGATCTAGAGTCACACTTTTTGAATAATTTTCAATGAAGATTCAGATTTTTATGTGTGTAGAAATAAATGAGAGCAGAGGAAAGTAGAATGGGGGTTGCATTATTAGATGAAGAGACTTTCCTAAGAAACGGAGACTGAAGAAAATGAGCAGTAGCTGGTCCTCTGAGGACAGAAGATGGTTCATTCTGGCCAGTTCTGTCTGCTATAGCAATTGAGGTGGCTATTGCACCAGTTACGAAATACGAAACTGTTCTTGGGATGGGAAGCAGACTAAGAGAAGCCACGTGTTTGTTCTACATTTTGATTTTGATGTGTAGTTTGCATGCTGCCTGTGTTATCCCATTCAAGCACAGCAAGCTGCTGGCAATCCAGAATGCTGACACAAAGATGCAAATTGAGTATACCCATTCAATTGTACTGAATTACCTCCTGGAAGGTTCTCTGGGCTAGGAAAAAATTTGCAGGTATTTGACAGAAAAATCTTGACTGTATTTTGTATATGTATATAACTACAGCATATACTGTGGTCAGCTATATGGTTTGGTCTTTTTTTCCTTTTAAACAAGCACAAATGTGCACCCATGTTGTGCAGCATGTGCATCCATAGCTGTGTGTGTATAACCCTTGCCCGTGCAGCAGTGGTTTTGTTGTTACAGGTGGTTCCCCTCTCCCAGAGAAGTGGTGTTCTCGAGTGGTGCTCGGGAACAACTCCCATTGGGGAGTTTCTTGTTAATCCTGAAGAGGGAGCTCACAAGAGATACAGGCCAAAAGATTATCCCAGCCTTCAGTGTCAGAAAATTATGATGGTGAGTCAAAATAATTGAAGAAAAATACCAGGCTTATATTCTTTTACACAGAGGGTTGGGGGTCTTTTTACGTATTTACAGAGAATTACATGCTATGCTTTTAGTATAAAATAATGAATTGAATATGAGTAGTGGCATGGAATGAACATTTCTTCAGATGAATTTGAATGCAACCTGGGAAAAGTTTTTACAGAATCAAAAATTGCTAAATGAATGACTGATGCAGGAAAGATTTGAATGCATCCAGATCTCCAAGAAGTTTGAGCACTCTTTTCTAGAACATAAATCTGTTGGAGTTCCAAAATGACCCTTACAGAGACCCAACAGAGTCAGTATAAAGTTATCTTACAGATGAAGTTTTTCTTTGTCATGTTTCTCATTGCATTGAGAGATCATTTTATTTTCATGAATAAACCAAAATTCTAAGCACTAGTCCTTGAAATTAAAGTTTCAGAATGCAGCTGAGATTAATGCAGCATCTTAATTGATCTTAGTCAGTGTGAAGAGATCTGGCCTCACCTCCACTGTGACAACCTTGTACCCTCCACCCCTCACAGTGAGTCAGTTCAGGGAGCTAAGCCAAAAGAAGACTAACCTTATGTAAACTAGCAGAAAAATACCTAGTTTGGTAGATACAAGTAGGGGAAGGTTATTTCTTCTGGTGGTAGGTAGCCGCTATGTGGTTTTAGCTGGTTTAGGTTAGTTCCACAAACCACCTCACTGTACATTTATAAAGCTGCACATTTTACTGTATATCACCATGACTGTGCAAGAGATTATTCCTTTTTAAGTCTATGTAGTACTAACAGCATGAAAGTATGTGTAATTTTGGCTTTTGTGTGTGAATGAGTGAGTATGACTTTCTCACAGTGACATGAGCCATCAGAGAACCAAAAGGTCCCAGCACAGCGTGCGAGGGAAAGTGTCTCCCAACAAGATGCATTTACCTGAACGTGCCAAGTAGATACACTTGCTGAGCCAAAGCAGTGGAAGTGTGTTTTCTACATGAGTTTTGTATGAAAATATGATTGTTAATTGAAACAACTGTTTGCATTAATGATTGTTGTAAAAAAGACATTGATTCATAGAGAGAGAAAGAAGTGGGAACAGCATTTGATGGAGGGAAGGGGGGTAGGAAGAAGGAATGTATTTCTTTTAAAGGGAGAGTTAATTTCCTTTCAAAGTAGTCAGTTACGGGAAATATTTCATGTTTCTTTAAAGGATGCACAAAAGAAACATTCTGAAGAGAAGTACAGCATCTTCATGAAGGTCTGTGAGAATTTTCAGCCTGTGTTCCGTTATTTCTGTATGGAAAAATTCCTGGATCCTGCTGTGTGGTTTGAGAAGCGGTTGGCCTACACTCGCAGTGTGGCAACATCTTCCATAGGTATGGTGTCAAGTTGTTACCTGTGACTTCTTAGGTTATGTAAACAAACAGTTTATAACCATAGAATCACAGAGTCTTGAGGGCTGGAGGGGACCTCGAAAGATCATCTAGTCCAACCCCCCTGCCAGAGCAGGACTACCTAGAGTAGGTCACACAGGAACTTGACCAGGTGGGTTTTGAATGTCCCCAGAGAAGGAGACTCCACAACCCATCTGGGCAGCCCATTCCAGTGGTCCCTCACCCTCACAGTGAAGAAATTCTTCCTTGCATTTCTTTGGAACCTCTTCTGTTCCAGCTTATACCCGTTGCCCCTTGTCCTATCACTGGACATCACTGAGAACAGCCTGGCTCCATTCTCCTGACACTCACCCTTTATATATTTGTAAATATGAATGAGGTCACCCCTCAGTCTCCTTCAAGCTGAAGAGCCCCAACTCTCTCAGCCTTTCATCAGAAGGGAGATGCTTCACTCCTTTCATCTTCTTTGTGGCCCTATGCTGAACTCTCTCCAGCAGCTTCCTGTCTTTCTTGAACTGAGGGGCCCAGAACTGGACACATTATTCCAGATGGCTATTCTGCTTTGGCATGTGGCAGGAAAGGTGTAGTAGGGGCAAAAAATGCCAGCAAGAACACCAGCATTATGTGTGTAATTAAGATGTCTGATTCATTCTCACATCTGTGAGAATAACCTTTTTACAATTGCCTTGTCTTTGCATTTGTAGAATGGCATTTGCTGTCTTCTGGAGCAATGTGTATACAGGGGGGCAGAAATAGTCTCACTTTTAATTAGTTTTGCACGTTACACTTATACTAATCTTCTCTTGGTTGAATTCTCTGTGGTTTTTATAGCTTGTAAATGTGTTTTCAGCACTTACCTTTGTGTTTTAGTTGGCTACATTCTTGGACTTGGAGACAGACATGTTCAGAATATCTTGATAGATGAACAAACAGCAGAACTGGTGCATATAGATCTGGGTAAGTAGGACAAGCAAAAGAACCTTAATTTTTCTTTACTTTACCGTTTTTTAGAACATTTGTTATCTTTTCATTTAGGGGTTGCTTTTGAGCAAGGTAAAATCCTTCCCACACCAGAGACGGTTCCATTTAGATTAACCAGGGACATTGTGGACGGGATGGGTATTACTGGCGTGGAAGGAGTCTTCAGAAGGTAACTGATCCTCTGTTGCACAGGGGTAAGGAGGCAGCAGAGTAGTTCAGTGTTATGAGCCTTGTATGTTAAGTAGTTCTCACACTTGAGAGGAGACTCAGATTTCTGCTGATAGTATCCAAACATAAGTGCTGTCCTCAAACTCATCTGCTGTTATTTGTATAGCAAATTACAAGTTCATTATTATTGCCCAGCTGTTAATATTCTTCACTAACCAATGGGTTATTGTCACCGTGTGGAATTCTGGGATGGCTCGGTGCTTCCAAAGGCTCCACAGCTAAATTTCATACCTTGATTTAGACTGGTGGACCTTTTTCCTTCAGAACTATCTGTCTCTTTCAGAGCTATACTATATATTGGGATCTGTTAAGTTTCTTCAAATTAGTTTGTTCTGTCTTTTTCTTCTGTTTGGTTTCATGTAGGTAATTTGCAGTCTTTTTCCTCTTTTGAATTGTGTATTTGTATATTTATAATTGTGTATTTGAATTGTATATATCACTTTGCAAGTGCAAAATATAAATCCCACAATTGATTTGATCTGCAAAACAGAAAAATCCCAAAGAGCTGAGTTTCTGTCAACCTCCATCTTCTGTCAACCTCCTGCGAGTGTCTGGAGAGCCCTAAAAGCAGCACATTTCTCTCATTCAGGACTTTCATGATGTTCCTGTTGTGCTCGCAACCTCCAAATTTCATGTGTTTAAAAAAGCACATAGTGTAAGTGTTGTCTGTAAGGTAGCAATCAGTGTTAATCAAAAGATAAATAAGAAAGGTAAAAGGTTAATAATAAAGGTAAATAGTTCCTATTTCATTTTGCCCTGTGAGGGAACAGTCACTGCCACTTCTAAACAAGCTGTTGTCAAATTCACAATTCTGTATTACTTCTGAAACTTTTGTCCCATAATACAGAAGAACGTGAATTATTTGGCTCCAGGTGAAGTAAATACAGATTCTGTTTCTGCCCCAGCCAGACTGATGTGTAAGTGCACAAACAAGTCATCTCAGGATTGGGTGTGAACATCATCAGTTACCTTTGCTGTGTATGTTCTCATCCTGAAGTAGGCAGGAGGGTCAATCCCTCCTTCACTGGAGTACCTGTCCCATAAGGGAAGTTTATTTTCCTTACACAAGCTCAGTTTGCTTGGGAGGGGATGTAGGGAACCACTTCCATATCTAAACTCGAGAGATTTCAGCAGCAGCTTAGTGTACAGCTGCTGGATCTGCTCGTGGGGTGTAAAAGAGCCCTACCAGGATTCTCTGAGGGCTTGTCTGTGCATGGATTTTCATCCAGCTGGGCAGTTCTGCCTTCCTGGCTTGTCTCAGCCATCAGGTTGATTCTGTGTATAGAAACTTTTCAGACAGTGAAACAGGTAATACCTTTCCCACAGGGAATATCATCAGTGAACTACCCAGTCTCCTTCTGGCCTTACATTTCTGAATGTCTCCTTTTTTCTCCGAAATGGGAATATCAGAGGGAGGTACTCATATGTTAAACATTAACCTTTTGGAAGGGTACAGATATCTATTATTTAAATGGTGAAAATGCTGTTCCATTTTACCCAAAAGAATCTAAAAATACAGTCAAATATTTTCTAGATGCTGTGAGAAAACGATGGTGGTTATGAGGAACTCTCAAGAAGCTTTGCTGACTATTGTGGAGGTAAGTGTTTCCCGTGCTTTCTAACAGTAACCTGCCAGAATAGCTTGCATTGCTTGCCTCTGACTTCATGTGCACTTCTATTCAGGTAGGGGTTTTTGTTGAATCTGAGTGTAGTAGTGTTGAACAGATTTGTTAATTCCTGTAATTGTCAGTAAAACAATGACCAGTTTACATTTTTTTTGTGGGAACTGTTAGTTACAGGTACCTGCAGTTTCCCCTCTGCAGTACCTAAACACTTCTAGCCCTGGTGCAGCATTCCTAGTGTGGGTAATGCTGATTGCGTTCAGTCCTCTCTCCATCAGTCACAGAGAAGAGAATTAAAGTAGTTTTTAAAAGCAGCTTATGCTATGCCTTAAAAAGCTTAACAATTGGATTTATTGCCTAGAAGTGTACTAAAAAGTGACCTCTTCCTCGCTGAGATGGGACTGAGAAGCAAAACTTGTTAGGCATGAACAACACAGATTACCTGCAGATGATCAGGTGCAGTTTTACTGCTGGATTGTCTGCTGAGCAACTTCACCCAGTTGTACTGGATTGTAAAAAAAAAAGAACAACCCAAGCTCCTAATGTTGTGGTTAGTGTGAGCATTGCCAGCTGCGTGCTTCTCTTCCTGCTGGGACTGAAGTGAACAGCCTGAATTAAACAGCGCTTTGTTTACTGCGTAGGTGCTGCTCTATGATCCTCTTTTCGACTGGACTATGAACCCCTTGAAAGCTTTGTACTTGCAGCAAAGACCAGATGAGGCTGACATGAGCTCCACACTCAGTGCTGACCCGCAAGAATGTGCAAGAAAAGCCAGGTGCAACATTTTTGCCTCACTCTCTGTCCCCTGCACTGTTGCCTTGCTTTACAGTTTTGCTACTGAATGTTGCTCATGTTTTTGAGGATCCATACCTAGTGCATCTCTTTTTTGTGTTTTTATTCTGACAGCAGTGATGACCAGAGTTTCAACAAAGTGGCTGAGCGTGTTCTGATGAGACTTCAGGAGAAGCTGAAAGGTGTTGAGGAGGGAACAGTGCTCAGTGTGGGAGGGCAGGTGAACCTCCTCATACAGCAGGCCATGGACCCTAAAAATCTGAGCCGGCTCTTTCCTGGCTGGAAGCCCTGGGTGTGACTGGGAAGGATTCCACACTGGGAACTTTTTTTTTATGCAGGAAGTGTCTTAGCATTTCACATTATCATTTCACTATTAAAGCTTGTATTGGGAGCAATCATAATGGTGGGTGGTTTGGGCTGTTTTTTTTTCAATACCCTTTTACCAAGAAAACATCTTTTGTCCACTCGTGTTCATCATACAGTGTAAACCACCAACCAGTGCTTTGATTTTCCCTGTGACCTGTCAGGCCTTCGCTGAAGGCACATGGGGTGCTTCATTTCTTAAAGGCTAAAGTCAGAGCTTTCTGTATAGTAATTCTGTGTGAAAATGTGCCCATATAGAGGGGATGATCTAAAATCCAGGAGTCACAAAATATCTAGCTAAAGTGCATTTCAAAAGAGGAGTTAAACTTTAAAGATAATGCTGCAGTGATTATAAAAGGAAGCCAGGGAACCATATGTTCAGTGAACTGTGGGTTCTTGGAGTAGTTAAATGGACATTTCTTTATACAGACACACGGGGACTTTGAGTCAAGTATGATATGGCTGCATTTTTTTCCTGTTGTAAATGAAATTATCTTGTTACTTTATTTTTATAATATGACTTTAATAATGTAAAACAATAAAAAATATTTAGCTTTTGTGTAGCTCAGACTTCCTTGATAAACCAGACTGACTGTACAATGAAGCTTACTACACCAGGTAGGCCTGTGTAACAAACAGTCATTCTGTCCCTGGGATGAATACCTGTCACAAACATTGAACTTGTGTTTTGGGCACGGAAATCTCATTCTGATTGCATGTAGTTTTACTGAAGACATTGCTCCTCCTGAACTAAAAATACCTACTGAAATTGGATAGTCGATGAATGGAGGCACCAGGGGAATCCACTCGAGTAACAGTTTCACTGGTGTCCTTAATGAACCTTTCTGAACCATCAGAGTATTTAAAAACATGAATAAAATTTGTCACACTCTCACATTATCTTAGTTTCTGCATTTTTACAGCAGTATAAGTGAAGCCTTTTTGTTCTAATTAACATTTCATTGATTTTTATTTGTACAGTGTTCAAAAAAACATGGCAAGGTGAGTCTTTTGTATTACCTTTCATGAAGGTGACAAATTTCTGGTGATCCGTGCAACCAAAGGCAAGGCTTTTCTGTGGGGAAGAACTCTCATCCAGGGGTACACTGATTTGTTCTCTGAACATGAAACTTAACTGGCGGGGCACACACTTTGTATGTGAGTTTTAGATGATGCTTAGGACAGGGAGAAAAGTCGTATCAGGCAATTACAGAAAGGCAGGAAGAAAAGACTAAACAAAAACCACTTAAGAGTGTTTATTTTTAAGCACAGGTTCTAAAAATTGAGGAGTATTTCTGGACTTCTTTCCTCATTTTAGCTATACAGGAGATTCTTCAGGCATTTTGGAGGTTATTGTATACTAGCTAATCATAGCAGTGAATATTGCATTAAAGCAATACTTGGCAAATCTTGTCCTTCCATCAGGAATTACTGGTGCTCCACTGAATACTCCCGTCTTGCTGGGCTGCAATTTAGGGTTTTTTTACTTAGAGCAAACAGTGAAATCATTAATATTAATACAATTGTCTCAGGAAAGCCTGACTTCAAAGGAAGTTATTTAATTATTCCTCCGCAGTGCTGTTCACTTGGTGTTCAGTGCCTGTATTTTAAATGCCCATACATTTTCATTGTTCAGGCTGGATGAAATGCAAATAAATGCATGTCAGTGTTGTAAACGTGGTTGAAACCTGCCTATGCTGTTTGTAACTCCTGTAGCAGTGAAACACCAGTTAGTTAGCTGACAAACATATGAAAACAGTTTGAATTATTAACAAACCTTGGAGTCTCCAAAACACTGTCAAAACCAGCATGACACAATCCTGTTGCTATGAGATCTGAGTTCAACAGATGGAAACATTCTCGAGGTGATTGTCATCCGTGCAAAGCCTCATGTAGCCAAATAAGAACTCTGGGACACCAAGCTTGCTTTTTGTTCCAGTGATGCCTCAAGTTTTAAGAGTCAAAATTAGAAAGTGAATGGTTTGCAAAAGTGTATCACCTCTAGATACACAGTTTCCTTGTGTAAGAGCAAGAGACAAACACCTGGGTAGAAATGCTGCTCGATTCTAAACAATGGGTTTGTTGCAAATGCTACAGCTGAGGGTGAGGTGGGTTAGTACCTGAGAGCCTCAGACACATTTGCAATATTAGTAAGCTAGAAATATGTGAGACAAGACAAGCAGCCTCTTTGGTATTAATTTTTCTTCCTTAGAATACATCTTAGTAATTTTAAACATTTACCCTTCAAAAAGATCATTTCTTATAAAAAGGAGCCTGTTATCTAGTATGGTGGGGAAGAGTTTGTAAACAGCAAAATTCATATTTGAAATTAGCTTTTCTCTGGTGAAACTTCTGTAAGAGAGGTGTCCTTAGGAGTAGGAACTGCAAAAAAGCTAAGCTTTAGCAGGTAAACCCATCTGAATTATATAACCCGACTGAACTTTTCCATCAGCAAGGAACTGTCTCATGAATGGAAATCAGATGAAACTGGACACCTGGTGAGGTTCATCCAACTTAGGTAAAACAAGAATGTCAGTCTTCGTGACTGCAGGGCTGAAAATTTCTGGTCTCAGATAAAACCACCTGAAAATCATTTTCTTAGTAACTAGGAATGAATTAGGTCACTACTCTGTGTTATTGTGAAACTCTTGAGTTTGTAAAAACTATTCACTTCTACCAAGAACTTTTGAATGCACTAAAACATTAAGCTTTGTATTTTCAGGGAGCAATGCACTCTATTGTACATTGTTACTTACTGTGCTCCTCATGAATACTGTTCTTCCGTAGCTTCACAAGTGGTAATGCTTCAATGATGAAGAGTCAATAAAGATACCCCTGTTTCAAAATCTGCCTGAGAGATTTCGCTGTGCCATTGGTAAGTGAAACACTACACATTTTTACTGCTACTTTTATCCCTGTGAATTTGAAGCTAAGGTAAGGCAGTTGTGTTGTCTTGTGGAACCTGTAGATAGCCTGGAAGAGCTTTCAGGGAGAGATAACTTCATCCTGGCACTTAATGGTGACACTGAAGTATTAGCATTATATACAGTTGTTCATTTCAGCAGGTAGCTTGAAGAGTGGAACCACAGCAAAAAAGCTTGGAAGCTTGCAAGGGAGGTTTGAGGTTCTCTTCCCACCATGTTTCAGAGTCTTGCTTGTATCCTTATTATATGAGAAGACTCAGTCCTGCACATTCATGCTGTAAGGACACCTGTGGTTTAGCTTCCAGAGCTGCACATGGGTGCACACTGCTTCTGCCCTCCCTACTCCCTTGTTCTTGCCACACAGATGTATGTGTGTCCACAAAAGGTGACTACACCCTTGCCTGCCCTGGAGAGTTGCTGCTGCAGCATCCATAGCCTCCCTCCTGCTCTCCACACCCGTTTTGCCAAATACACAAGATAAAACAGGTTTGAGCTTATTTAGTTGCCTCTGTTGCTGTCCAGAACCTATGCTGGATACCGAACAGAAAGGATCACATGAAAATGCAACCACCTGTAGACAATCCCCCTTTTGAAGGAACTTGTCTTTTTGACTGAGTTGTGAAGAAGCCCTCACTCTTAAAAATCCCTCAGCCATGTTGCACCAAGTCTTCCCTGCAGCTTCTGGGATGAAGCAGTGTTACAGTGCGGGTGCTTGGTAGTGACTAACTGCTCAAAGGTTCTCTGTTAAGGAGCAGAGTTTGACCAAGTGCACATATGTTGCCTTATGAGGAGATTTTTGGCCAGTTTCTGAAATACTCCTCTGTTGCAGACCAACCTGGAGTTGTTCTATGGTAGTGTTGAATCTTGTGTTGCATGAATGGGGTGTAACATGAGGCTATCTGGGAGAGTTGGAGGATCTAAAGTCTGTTGGACCCAAGTGCAGATGGGGGGAGGCAAAGCCAGTGCAATGCTACCCACCATCCCTCTTTGGCCTCATTTCTGGCATGATCTGTCTGCCAAACTAGAGCCAAATATTGCTCAGAATGGGCCAACTGCTGCTGTCCAAAGCAGAGCCCGGAAACGAGATGATTATTAAGTAGTGGGGATCCAACTTGCTCAACCCATAGCCCTTGAGCATGCTTCCTAGCCCCTTACTTAGCAGTATAAAGACTTTAGTCAAGCAAAATCCAAGATGAATCATATGATTCTTTAGGCTTAGAGCTGGTGCTTCAGACAGGCCCTGTGGTTAAGCTTCCTTTTCCCTAGAAGCAATAGCGACTGCAACAAAATATCCGCTCACAATATCCTTTCCAGAGCAGTGCTGCTGTGTTCAGGCAACTGCCAGAAGTAAAGCAAACAGCCTTGGACAGAGAGAGAGAATCAGCAGAAGGTGGGCTGCACCTTCTAGTTGTTTAAATAGGTGTTTGTGAAACAGATTAAAGATTAAAATTCCTGGTAGTAAGTGCTAAGAAGTAGTATCCTTTGTAACAACTTTTTCAGCTTCCAGTATAAAGCTCATTTGTTAGTTCAGCTCTGAAGAAATGCAGCCTGAAAAAGGAAATTATTGGAGATGGGATTTAGAGCAGAGACAGATTACATTAGCATTTGTGTTCAGAAACAGCAAAGTCCACTGTAAAGCAGCTGACATTTGCTTTCTCAGCCAGGCAGTGCTTGCTTAGCCTGCTTCTATTGATGAAATTACAACTCCATATCATAAGGAAGCAGAGCAAAATATAAACAGGTGGATCACATAGATCATGCTGTGACACAAGAAATCGGGAGTCTAAACAAAAGAGTGGAAATGCAAGTAAAGCTCTAGTTAAGAACTTAAAAATTACACTCTTTCCCTATACCTACTACAAATCCTTGTAACTCTAAAAAAAAATGCAAAGGTAGAGACAGTTCTGTTTGTGTTACAGAAACAGACACAGAATTAACTTCCACCCTAAGACTGCACATCTCACAAACCAGTTTCTGTAATTATGAGACATAATGTGATCCAAACACTCTGGGTTTTTTACTTCTTAATTTCTACTTAATATTGCTCTATTGTTACAAAACCCATTTTGTTTCACGAGATCATTTTGTTGGCCAATTCTTTTCCAGACAGCACTGTAAGTCCTAAATTGCATCCAACAATTTCAACTATGTAAGTGTAAACGAGACAGGAATCTGTCTCTTTATGTGATTTTGGTTTGTTTTGTTGGCTTACCTCACTACTTTAATCAGTCTATAATGTATGTTAACACACTTATACATTGCATAATACGCAGGTAGGTCATGCACACTAAAAGCCCCTTGGCTATGTCAAAACAGAGAAAATGAGGCCTAACTGATGCCCTATCAGCACGCAGCAGTCCTACTGGTGTAATTAAACCCACTTTTAAACCAGCTTATTTAGGTCTGTGAAAACCACTGTGGGTGCAAACCTCCCACGTCAAACACACGTCTGTTTATAATTACCTCTTATCTGTTGATCTGGATGCTGTCGTTTCCACACAAGGCCGCAGCAGCGGCAGTACCTGCGGTGCTGTGCTAAGGTTGACATTCCGGACAGGAAGGTAAACACGGGCCTTTGGGGCTGTGCTGCTCCTCGGGATACACAATGATTGCATAAAGCAAAAGTGTCCTGTCATCATTCAGTTCCAAATTAACAGCTTGACTGTATGGAAAACACAGAAGCAAGCCTGTGGGCTGCCTGTTTGCACCGTTCCTACCATCCTTCTCCACCGCCTGCCTTCTCACTCCTACACTATTTTTGAGTCTTGGTTCTAATGGTTTCACAGTTTATAATTCCAAAAGCCGTTACTGGGCTCAGTTTTCAACTTGTGTCTCCAGTACTTATTGTTTCCTGCTTTTGTTACACCATCTGCATTAACAGATGTAGCTGAGGGTCTTCTTATAGTTTGCTGCCGTGAAAGAACAACTCGCCACTTAATTGTAGGCATGCTTGAAGCTTTTACAGTTAAACAATCCTTTAAGAAATTGCATGCCTATAAAATAATAATAAATAAATTCATCTGATGGCATAAAAAGGAAAAAAATCTTCTCTGCATTTCTATCACATTGCATCATCCAGTTACTCTTTATTAGAAATATGAATGTCTCAGTAAGCAAGTGATCCAATTGACTATACACTGAGGAGTTTAATGGATTTCTTAGCTGGAGGAGGAGGTGGTTAGAGCATGCTCCGTATATTAAGTAAGTCATTTACTTTAAATGCTGACTGTCACAATGCGTTTAACATATCCAATTTATGAGTCTTCCAAGTCTCTCCAACTAATTCAAATTTAGGGCTTCCCTGTGGTAGAGCACTCAGTTTTTTCATGGTCTGAAATTGATTTATCCTTGTGGAATAATATGAATTATCTGGTTTTCCTGAAGGATTCCTGAGATGATTCCCCCGTATCGATGTCTGGCCTCTGTGACATTCTTTGTTATGTGCAAGACAACACACATCTCCTAATACTGTGTTATATATGGGCAGAACGAAAGTGCCACAGAGAACAACATTTGCCTTCATGAGATTGTTTCTGTCCAAAAAGAACAAAATCAACTTCAATCTAAAATGCATTTAGTACATATGCAATTACATTACAATCTTGACTAACAAAACCATACACCAACAATAAAAGACAGTAAAACCAGTTAACCTTTAGAGTAATTTAAAAGTATTAGATGAAGTACGCAGAAATCTGGATGACTATCAGCTGGGTATTTCAAACCACACTGTAATGGACTGCTAAGGCTTTGGGATTCAGCTGAACAAATGCCTTGCTACTTGCTGCTATAGAGGAGGGGTCATGGCAATAGTTGAATGTGATACTTCTCTGTGCAAAGACAATTTTCTTAGGTGATGCCAACCTCCATGACAAGAGGGACTAGTATAGGCCTGTTTTCTCAATGATGAACGTCACGTGTCTGCAGAGGTGAAAACTGAACATTAAGAAAATATGCTGAATCTTGTTGGTTGCTGCTTGTCCTGGGGGAGGCTGAAGAAGAGGTCTTGCTCCTGAAAGCACAGTGTGAGATTAAAGGTATGGGACTTTTTATTTCATTATTTCTTTGGAGTGAGGGCAGTGGGGTGGGAGCAGGTCCTTGTGCTTTCAGGCACTTTCTTTTGCTTCAGACTGGTTTTGCAGTGCCTAGTCCTGCATGGCTGTGCAGGAGGGACGTGAGGGGGTTCACATCTCCCTTCCCCAGCTGCCATCCAGCAGCTGGTTTGCACCCTCGGACCCTGACAGATGTGCCCTGGGCTCTTCCTCCCTCGGGGGAGTCCGGGCAGGGAGGCCTCAGCAATGGGGAGGTGGCAGAGGTCCCACAGTATGGCTGGACCCCTGCACGGAGCTGCTGGGGGGGCACAAACGTGAGCCCCCACTCCAAAGGGGCAGGGGCTTGCCTGGGATGTGCAGGGTGTCTTGGCTGCAGAGGGGCTTCGAGGACAGAGCATGGCCCTGACACTTCCTCGGGTGCAGAAAGGAAGGGCGAGCTCAGGGTTTTTCTTTACCCAGCAAGCCCATGAAGCATGTGTATGTTGGTCCTGTGTGACCCCAGAGCCCTGAAGGTAGGCAAGGAGAGCCATGGAAATAGGCACAAATACTGAGAGCTGCTGGACAGCAGGTGGACCTGCTTTGGTAGAGGGGTTGGACTGGATGATCTCTCGAGGTCCCTTCCAACCCTTAAGATTCTATGATTCTATGTTTCGCCATGACAAGTCCAGCACAAAACATCTGTCTTTCGTAACTACTGTAATTTGGAGTTCTAACTCTGCACACATGGGACGTGTATTTTCTTTAGAAAGTTATGAATGGTTCTGTAATTCCTACTTCTTGCTAACCCTTACAGAAAGGGATCGTCTGGTAAAAACATTTGGAAGAGAACCAATTAATTATGGAAGAAAAGCAGAAATTTAGTAAAAATATCAGGCATCTGAGTAATAATCTTGGCAATAAATTACCTTCCTTCCAGCAATTTCAGGTGATGTATCCATAATTCTTAGCTCTTAATCGAATACCTTAAAAACATGAGGCATTTAGAACCACACAATCGTCTGGGTTAGAAGGGACTGTGGTGGTTTAGCCCAATGTCCACTCAGTCATCAAATCATTCCCCCTCCTAAACTGGACAGGAGAGAGAGAGATATAAGAAAGGGCTTGTGAGTTGAGATAAGGACAGAGAGATCACTCGGCAATTAGTGGCACAGGCAAAACAGACTCAGCTTAGAGAGAAAAAGGTTTGATTTATTAAAGAAACAATAAGAGCAGGGAGATGAGAAATAAAAACTGTCTTAAAAACACCTCCCCCCAATCCTCCTCTTCCTGAGACTCCCTTTCCTTCCCCTCCAGGGGCACAGGGAATGGGAGTTGTGGTCAGTTCGTTACAGATGGACTTTGCCGCTGTTTCTTCTCAGGGAGAGGCCTCCTCACACTTCCCACTGCTACACTGTGGGGTCCCTCCCATGGGAGACAGTCCCTCACAAACTTCTCCAATGTAAGTTCTTCCCATGGGCTGCAGCTCCTCATGAACTGCTCCAGCATGGGGCCTCCCACGGGGGCAGCTCCTCACCCACTGCCCCAGCGTGGGTCATCCGCTGGGAGAACAGTCCTTCAGGGACAGACTGCTCCAGCCTGAGTCCCTCACAGGATCACAAGCCCTGAGAGCAAACCTGCTCCGGTGTAGATGTCTAGATGCTATGATTCTGATCCTTATAAACAGAACATACTTTCTGTTATCAGTGGAACAAAAGATGCCCTCTCTGGTCGAAAGGAAAAAAGCTATCAATCTTTCTGCTTCAGCAGCATTACTCACGGATGGTGGTTGAATTACTGATGCTTTTTGCTCTTTCTGATGAATAAACTTGTTTTCCATTATTGCTAATGGGATTATGCATTTTCAGGGAGCAGAGAACAGCCCTGTCAGTGATGATACCAACACAAACTTCATTATCAGAGGGACAAAAAGAGAGACAGGGTTTATGTAAGGAAAGACACATTATTTTCTACTATGTGTAAACATTTCCACAACAAACCAATAAACATGATTGAAATCTACCATATGCAAAATAAAACTAGCTCATCTATAAACCAGCTCACTCTCCAAAATGTATTGGTTTAGGAAAGCCCTAAGGAGAAAACTGATTACTTAAGATCCACAGCTTCTCTCTCTTGTTTAGTTTGTAAATTTGAGTATACAAAAGATGATACTTTTTAAAATGTTCTTACTGTATTCAAACCTCAATACTTATGGAGAAAAATCTCAGTCTTCTCTTTTCTAGGCTGGACAGCCCCAGGTGCCACACCTTTCCTTGAATGCTGCAACAACCTCCACTTTCCGTTGTTGGAAGCATTTATCTTTATCTGGATAGCCTAAATTGTCCTGTGATCAGTTAGATATTGGAGCATCATGTGTACCACTTTGATGTCTTTTGTCCGTAATGTGGAGGTTTGATAGGTGACTTCCATACTCACACTGTAGATCTAGTGCCAGGTAATGAGAATTTTTTAATTCATCAGATAAAGTGGAGACTTTGTTTAATTTTGATTTATTAATCCTTCTTATCATGTAGCATATTATCCTGTTTAATTTATCATGTCAAGTGCAAAAAATAATGAAAATATTTCAAACAAGATCATTTAAATATGATTAGATTAACTGGATAGGTAAAATCAGATAGATAAAAGAGACGGAAGAATGCCAGGAGATACTGTTTGCCTTGTGTGTAACAAGAAGATTAAAAATCCTTAAATGAATGACACAAAGCACAAGAAGAAACCCACCCTAGATTTACTGATGACATTGCAGCTTGATTTGAAAGACAAAGACTTTTGCAACAGTAATCAGAAAACTCTGTAGGTAATGCAAATTCTATTTGAAAGTAGGCCCAACTATGCTAATTAACAAGATAGATTTTGAAAGGTGCTCAGGCCAGTTTTAAGACCCAGGTCTTGCCAGGGGCCTTTGCCTTCATCAGTACTCCAAATTAAAATTTATTACACAAAGTAATTATACGTAATTTGGCATTAAATTGGAATGCAAAGCTAAATCCAGACAAGTATTAGTTTTACAGAATACAAATGTATGTACATTACCATACAAACAGGTAGGTATAATGAGAAATATACAACATTGCTTATTGGAAGAACAGAGAGGACTCTGTAATAAGTCCTCTGGAGAGACAACTGTAATAAGTGCTAATCTAACTGAAAACACAGGTTGTATTTTCAGTTTCTACTGTGAGTGAATTCTGCTTTGTAACGGGGAAATGCCAGAAGTTTCATGGCGCTCAGATCTTGAGACTCTTAGGGAATATCTGCCAGCTCCATGCCAGGAGCAAGTCTTGTGAACTCAGAGTGCTAATTTTGCCATTCAGGATTTGTTTTCCTTGCTTGTTTTATTTCCAAAATGAATGACTGTCTCAGCAGTCAAGTAATAATTGATTCTTCAGGAACTGAGGATTTTTCAAGAAAGGAAAGAGGAGAAAGTTTACAGGTTTTGCTTCAATCCAATATCCAGTATTTACTGTGTGAAATTGAGCCTTAGCTTAGTTCTTTCTGTCTTCTTTTTCAGACAACCCACTTCAGGGCTTTGGGCACTATCAGAATATATTTATTTAATCAGAAAGTATTCGTTTCCCATAAAATATCTGAGTTTCAAACAAGTTTTAAACTTTAACTTAGGACAATGTAGCATACTCATCCACTTCAAAAAGTCCAGAATTAATAAAATGCCTAATTAACAGGGTTTTACAGTAAAAGCCAAGCCATTTTAAGCAAAAAGCCCCTGAAAATGTCTGAATTTATTCACTCACTTATAAACTCAGTTACTTCATTAACCAGTGTCATTAAATACTTTCTCTTTTTCTACAGAACTGAGAATTCCATGGGAATAGACCATTATGTTCTCAAAAGCATGTAGGAGACTACAATCTGATATGATGGAATTGTTAAGGGCCAATTTTATGAGTTCACTGAGAGATGATGTTGCTGCTGGAGATTCCACAGTTTATTTGCCACAGGCTCTTCATATCTGGGCACAGATTGTTAAAATTCTGGCTTGATGGTGTAACAAGAAGAAATAAACCTAACTGGCAAGCAATAAAAGTTTCTTCTCCATAACTTTGCCAGTTTTATATAATTTCTTACTTGCTTTAGGTTTTTGGCTAGTCTTGACAAATGATGGTGTGATTCAAGGAATCTGATTTAGAGGACAACTTGTCAAGTATTAAGTCCCTAGAAAGAGGAAATTGCTTAGTTAGTCTTAGAAGATGTCCTGTGTCTCAAACCCAAAGATATTCAAGTGGATGTTTTTCCCTCACTCAGCAAAAATCCTACGCCATCTACTACAATTTGAGCTTTCTATCATTTGTATTCTTCATCAGAAGTGATAATGGCTTCCTAAACAAGATAATCCATCAAGGAACTGATGACAAGTGCACCCAGTAGCCTACTTAACAGAGCCAGTTTGACAACTATTACACATTAGTGCGTGTCATCAAAGCAGGGTGTAACTTCTTAATAAATGAATACAACAAACACATTTGATAGTGGACCGTAGTTGCCTGAGAAGGTTTAAGGTGATAACTTGGGAGAAGAATAATTGTTTGGCTTTGGAGTGATTCTGTCTTGTGACTGGAATGGAGAAAACACCTACTGCTTATGAGGGTAGTTCCACCATAAGAGTCAATAAAATGCTTGAATTTGTTTGTTAGTGGTACTTAGAGCTATGTGCTCATGAAGGACTTGCCCAAGATTTCATTTCATTTGGTTAATGGAGAGACATATGATAGGAACTGTCCCTAGGAGAGACCTCATTCAGATTGACACCTTCCCGTGCATGTTTTGAGAATTAGATTTGGTTTGGGATATTATTGTTTGAATTTTTTAAAAAAATCATTACAGGAACTGTATTGACAAAATTACCTTCATCCTGAGGTAACAGGTGAGGTTCAGAGCACAGCAGCAAAAACATCATCACTTGGAAGCAAACACAATTTTCACTCTAAACCATTTTTACTCTGTCAGCAGACTTCCTTGTTAAAATTAATAAAATACTCAAATCTTTCTGTTGCAACAGTGAAAACTCTGGTGGGAGTAACACACATGATGAAATCAGGTGACAGACCTGCAGGATACTAACTTGATACCAACATTTCAGTTTATCCTGGCTATTGGTCATAAGGTCATCTCTACAGTTGGAGTGGTGTAACAGCTTGGCGGGACAGTTTGGGAGAAAAGGAGTATCTGAAAATGTGGTTACTATTGACTCAAAGGTAAGCAACATCATCTGCTAGTGCTAAACAATCTCTCTGAGTTGCATAAGCTGTAGTGGAAATTACTGTCTCACAAGTATAGCTTGACTTGATCGCTTTGAGACAGGTTCCATCCAGAAAAAATTGATTCTGTGGGTTTTCAGCAGGAAGGTAACCATATGGAGATCTGTCCTGTTTCAGGTATTCTCTCTTGAGTATCTTTATGCTACATTGCACATTTGTGGTACAGATGGATCCTGACTGGTTTTTTTTAGTGTTGGGAGTGGGAAGGGAACACATCATCCTTGCTCACCAGTGATCTCCAGAGTATGGTGGTGTTCAAGTGTATGTATAGCCTAGAAAGTACATTAATATTCTGCTAATTCTATATATGAATACATTAGTACTCTGCTGAAAATTAATTACTTTGACGGTTCATAACTGTACTAAAAATCTTTCATGATTCTCATACATGCAAAGTGTATATTCAGCTTCTGTGAAAGAGTGGGTCTTGAACTTTCAATCAGTCCAGCTGTGTAACACCAAATCACTGTTAGGTTGATTTCTGTTGAACGCTCTGTGTACTGCCTGACTATGGTACATTGTGATAAAATATAGTAGTAATACACAATATATATGATTGTATAGCCTCATAAGCCAACATTAAAGTGCCTGCAAAACGGTATTGTCAAGGGAGACATAAACATGAATAGTGTCAAAAGTGTCAGCACAGAAAGGCTGCATAGCCTCTTGGAGACACTCAAGAGCTGGATGTGTTATCCTCCTGCTATGTGACTAGATAAATGCTTGGTGTATGACTGAAATGTGTTTCACAGAATAATGAACATCTGGAGGTTATGTAGGCCAAACTTCATCTCCTTGGGGATACCAGTGTGAAGATTATTTTTCCCTTATCTAATTCAAATTTCCCATGTTGTGTCTTGTGTCTGCTGTTTGTAGGCCTTCTGCTGTGTGCCTCTGAGAAGTCTGGTTTCATCTTTTCTACACCTTCCCTTTAGAGTTTAGCAAGGTAATCATCCCCTGCCATCCTTTTTTAAGTCTGATCTAACCCTTCTTCTCATAGTTCATGTGCCCCCACCCTTTTACTGCCTCAGTGCTCCTTGACTGGATCTGCACTGCTATGTCAATGTATTCCTTGTGTAGGGCAGTCCAAAATTGAATACAGTGCTCCTGTATTCAGTTGTGTGTATCCTACAGCTGTAGCCTCACAGCAGCCAAACAGAAGCAAAGAAACATCTCCCTTGCCCTACTGGCCACACTCTTGCTAACACACCTCTTGCATATCACCACTCACATGGTGGGACTCAAACAAGATATGTGCTACAGATGTCTCAGATATCTTCAAACAGATATCTTTCTCTTATTCTTACAGTGAAATATGAAACTGGTGCCATTACTCACTACCGTGTAGATTTTCTTACGTTATTAACAACTCAAAACAAAAGCTGAGCATTAGCAAAAGTATTTGTCACGGTTTTGTGTGGAGCCGTTTCTGGTGATGGGGAAGGGGCTGCAAAGATGGATCCTGTAAGAAGTTGCTCAAAACTCTCCCCGGCTCTGTCAGAGCCACTTCTGGGGCTGAGCCAATTGGGCACCTCCACAATCACTTTTTAAGAAGAAGGTGGAAGAGGAGAGTTCTTCCTGTTCCTTCTTGCTTTTTCTTCTTTTCTGGCTGGTGGTGGAGCACGGAGTTGGAGGAGAGAGAGCAGACAGTATTCACAGATGAGAAGATTCTAGTGGTTAAATCCCATGAACACAAAAAATAATGTTTGTATAAAATCTTGCACTTCATGACTGCCCTTGCAGAGAGCTGATAACATCCTAAGTTTATGTAATGCTTCCTTTCCTTACTGTTCTTTGCAAGCTTCTCAAACATGCTCAAACTGGTGATGTATGTTTTCCCTGTCAGCTCTTCTCCCCAGCTAAATAATTTACTTTATAATGTAATAAATGTCAGGCGTGTGCTTCCCAGGATGGCTGTTTGAATCTAACATTCCATCAGGCAAGCTTTGATTATAGAGTTTTTTTTAATTATGAATCTACAAGGTGGCTCCGGCACAATACTGTCATGAAACTAGCATGTTAGTTATCTTGAGGTAAATCTCAAAGAATACAGTCTAAAAATGTACTGAATTTATATCTCCCTTACGTTCAACAGATCAAGATTTACTAGTTCTCATTCCCAGATGAAAGTGAGGTGGGGTGAGTATTTATAAAAGTGTATGCCTAAATATATTAGGACATTTATATGGCACAACAGAAAAGGACTAATTTTCACTAATAATCACTGTATGAAGCTACTGTTAAGGTTAAAGGAACCTGAAAACAAGGAACCTTAAGTAAAGGCTGTGCATGACCAAGTTTTGGAAGTCAGACCATTTCTATGTAGATTCTGATGTTTGAAAACATTGGCCCTGGACTTTAGGACATACTCTTTCAAACAAATAAATCTGTCTGGTCATGAGAGTTCTACATTGTGTTAAAAATTACTTCCATTGTTGGAAACAGAACAGACTTTACATTGAAGTCAATGTTGTGCATTAAAAGCTGAAATTTTTCAGGTTTTACTGAATACTTAGCAATTCCTGTAACACACCAGGCCCATGAGTATCACTAACCCTCTCAGAGAGGGTTCTGACGTGTTTTCTGGCCTGGAGGGGAAACTGTTACAATCATTACAGTTTAAATTGTGTACAGTTTTAATTGTGTCAGGAGACCGGGACATCCCTTTTTTCTATAGCAGCTAGCAACAGGACAAGCGGTAATGGGATGAAGCCGGAACACAAAAAGTTCCACTTAAACATAAGAAAAAAACTATTTCACTGTTCAGGTGAGGGAGCCCTGGCACAGGCTGCCCAGAGGGGTTGTGGAGTCTCCTTCCTTGGAGGTCTTCAAGACCCTTCTGGACATGTTCCTATGTGACCTGATCTAGGTGAACCTGGTTCTGCAGGGGGGTTGGACTAGATGATCTCTAAAGGTCCCTTCCAATCCCTACCACTCTATGATTCTATGAATTTTCACATAGTAACACCAATGGAGAGAGGCCTTACCTTACCTTCTTTAATCATCTCTGGAAGACCTGTAACTATAAATTGAACCAGATTTTCTCAAACGACTGTGCACTTTTAATGAAAGTTTTACCATGTCTCTACTGTTTAATTTGGCATGAAGGTGGATGTATTCATCTTTTTTTAGAGTATTCCTTGTCTCTAAGCTATTAAAGTATCTGCAAGGCATTCTGTGATAAACTAGTCTTTGCTTTGAAAGGATGTTTAGTGCAAAAACAAGGATGTCTTTTTGGCAAAGAGATTTAGGATAGTTTTTTTTCCCTTTCTGAGGGAAGAAAGGAGGGATGCAATATTCACTTTTATTTATATTCATGACCATTTAAATTTTACCTGATTCTTCTTCCAGTTTGAAAGAGTTATGTTTCAAGCCAGGCAAGTTTTCCTACACAGACAGCCCTAAGGTACACACCATAACTCCTCCTGTTCCCTATTTTTTAAACTGTAAATAGATTGGGTTTTGCCTTTTGAAGTATGTGTGAGAGAGGAGGAAAAATTTGTTGTTTCAACCATCTGGTATGTTTAATTGCCTTTGCTGAGCATACCACTTCCATATACTGGTGAATATAAAATACATGTGGTATAATTACTAATATCACAAAATTAGATCTTATCCTAGAGTAAAATGACTGTACACAGAGAAGGGAAGAGGAGCTCAGACTCAGTTTTAAGTGCCAGCCTCAGCAATGGAAACCTGTTCCTGAATGTTCATGTAAAAAGTTTTATGTCACATGACCTGAACATAAATTTATAGTCTGAAGTTGTTGAACTGATTGTCTTGCTGAAGAAAAATACCACATCTCCTAACAGAGATTAGTGTTAAGAGCAGAGAAAAAAAGAGGATGACAGGTAGAGCAACGTGTTCCAGGGTTTTTTTTCTAACTGGCATTATGTAATAAATGACTGATGGTTGCTTTAACCTCTTTAGAAACCGGAAGTTCTTCTCATGTTTAGCATACTGAAAAATCTAGTATTTCTTCCTGTCCCAGTGCAGAAATTTTGTCTTATGTATTTTATGAGAGTAACTTGCAGTGTAGAACCATGAATGAAGCCTGCATGAGATGCAGAGCACTAAGCTTTGGGCACCCAAGCAATTAGTTGAGTCCATGGCCTTGAGATGTTTCCATTCCTTTTTGCACTGGGAGAATTTGCTATCTGTGAAAGACATGAGCTGAATAAGAAGCTGCTCAGGTAGGCTACATTAGCCAAGAGGAAAATGCAGAGGACAGAAAAGGGTGCTTGTGGGCACTGGTCTTGGTATTGGCATTGGTGTCTCTTTCCAGGACTATTTATGCATTTAGAAGTGGACAAACTTGGGTAAAAATCAAGAGAGGTACTGGGAGCCAAATCCAGGACCAGGATTTTTCATCGACCACATCCAAGAGGCACACTTTACTGCAATGGTATGACCAGCTCCTTCTGGCCCTCTCAATTTTGTATTGTTAGCTTCATGGCTGCACAACTTGGAAGTGGAAGACCTGAAGACTTCTTCTCCACTCTGGAGCTAAGGCACTCTCTGGAAAAATGGCTTTGAATGAAACCAAGGAAGACAAGTGGCTTCCCAGTTTCTTAGTGTGGTCTCTAACCTCTAGACTATTACATAAAAAGCACAGCATAAGTCTTTCTGTCATATGTTTGAATTGAAACAATGAAGTCTACTCTGCTGTCCAATCTCAGTCTATGGTTAGGCACAATCTAAACACAGAAAATGGCCAAGGTCCTTCTGGGAACCTAGGCACAGGAAAAAGTAGTTCATGAATCCAAGCGAAAAAGAAGGCAGCACCCTTTGGTCTACACAGAAGTTAAACATAGGAGGTCTGACACTCCACTAACAAGTTTCACGTGTAAAAATAATCAAGCAGCCTAGAATACTGTAGAGTCTATTGCTGGACTAAGACAGCAGTATTTCACCTGGTCTCACTTGAACTTCCCAAGTGTTTTTGTGGATCTGTGCCTGTATTCACAGTGGTGGCCACTGACAGGGAACAGGTCTTCAAAGTGGTGTCTTGGCACTCAAAGCACTGATTATGATAGCCACACAGTCTGCTGTAAAGCAACATTTAATTTTGGTGATTCACAGCCACGGTGCTTATAAAAATACTATTCTGATCTCTCCCCCTCCTCTCCATTTTCCTCTGAAACTGATAAACATCATATCACATTCCCTATCCTGTTCTCTATATAGACCACAAAATAATCTCAGACACACCAAACTTGGTATCTGTAAATCTCAAATATTCATTTTGTCTAGTTAGAAAATTGTTTTGTATACAAGAAACAATCTAACACTGAGGTAAACTTTATGAAGAAGTCATAACACTGTTTCACTATGTTGCAAATGCTCCTTTAAAATAATTTGCACTGACTCATAGATCTTTTGTGGATGATTGGTTCCTCATAAAATATCGGTAACTAGGTCCCAGCTGGAGCAGAAGCGGCACTGTGCAGTTCAGCAAACAAATCCCCTACATGCTCCCCGTGACAGGCTTGGCATCCGTCATGGAGACAGAACTGTGGGAACCAACGCTGTAATCAGAGTCAGTGTGGAAAGGGATATGTAAATACAAGAAGAATACATAACTAAGAACGTTTGGTAGTGCATAAGTGTCCTAGATTTCACAGCTTAATTCCCATTTGAATTCCTGCACTGTAAGTGGGTGACTTTGTCCATCCGGTACAGTTATAGATCTTCCCTCAAAGGCTTTTTCCGGTGGCAGCTGCAGACAGAGTCTCTGTCATCAGGCTGAGGTACGAGTTCCATTCCATCCCGTATTTCAGGTTTGCTGGCTTGGCGTTTGGCATATTGCTGAAATATGTAAATAACATTTAAGAGTGCTGTAAGCACCAATGTATAATCCATGAAACAGAATTTTCCTCCTCCCTTCCACTCACAAGCTCCTTTATCCAGGCTCCTCATGTAATTGTTTACCACCTGTTTACAAGGTGTCTTTATAACACACCTACTAATAGGCTACATTGCCTCTGAAAACCTCCTTTAATGTATTCTCCTGTCCTATTATTAATGGTAATATGAATATTGTCAATATTTGCGACCACTTCATGTAGATAATGCTGTCATTTTTAGACACTGAATAGTTCCAAACTTTGTGTCAACCTGTGCCTGCTGAAGCTGAGATCTAACTGCGCACAGCAAAACAGGAAAAATAAATCAGCACTTTCTGAGAGCGGGAACTTTCTCTAGAGATGTGCGTGTCTCAGGGAAGCAATGACTGTTTGGCCTGCTTCACTCTACTAGCTATACTTCTGGAATTTCTCTTCCATGTATGCATTGTTTTGTAATACAGTGGAGCAGCTCATGAGAGGATAAGTATGAAGGGAAAAAGGAAGAAAGTCATGTACTGATTATCTCCTACGCCTATTAGAAACCACATACCAAGTGACACTGTGAACAGGTCTGACTGTGGGGATGGGGGCAAAAACATTCAACCATCTGATTCCATAAAACAGCTATTATGACACGTTGCCTGCCACTTTAAAGACAAAGCATGTTTTAGCACAGCCCTCACACTGATCTCCTGTGAATAATGTGAACCATGTTTGCTGTTGATATAAGTAAGGACTGAACACGAAATACGTAGCGATAGCAGCTGGGGGAAAGTAATAAAGTATTGCACTAACCTGGAGCACTTTATAATAGTAGCAGTAAAGCCTGCGAGGCTCAAGTAATTCTCTTGCCATTGATTGTCCTTCTTTAGCAATTTTTCTTGCTTCTTCATCATTTTCCTGAGAAATGGAGATGAATCAAATTAATAATAGAGCAATCAGTGTTACTCAACACCTGGCTGGCATTAGAAGTGTTATTAAAGGGACTATGTAAACCTGCAACTTTAAGTGTCATTGCTGATACACTGCAAAGGCACACTTTAAACTGCAGATTTAAAAAAAGTACTGGATTGCTTTTGTGGTCACAGCTGGTACCTTAGGGCTACCAATAACAGCTTTCATGGCTAAGTGTACAATTTTGAAAACCCAGTTGATTACTGCTCTTTGGTTTTGTCCAAGCTACAAGCCTCTTCAAAGTCAGGTCTGACATCTCCCAGACGTACTTAGTTTCACAAAGACAAAGCCACAGCTGTTGTCTTCTCCTATGGATGTCTTCCTTTGAAAAATAAGGCTGCTCGAATTCACATACTTACTTTTAAGTGGTTCAGGTTTGTATTTCAAAGCTTTTGGTGTTCTCAACTGATTCTTTATGAACAGGACTCTCAGAATGGAAACTTTTCCTATGTTTATTAATCTAATGGCTAAACTTTAAGGACAAATGGTGTTTTCAATCAAACACAACCCCTCTGGGCAGCCTGTGCCAGGGCTTCCTCACCCTCACAGTGAAATAGTATTTTCTTATATTTAAGCGGACCTTTTGTATTCCCTTGTCCTGTTGCTAGCTACTATAGAAAAAAGGGATGTCCCAACCTCCTGACACCCACCATTTAGATACTTATAAATATTAATGAGATCCCCCCCTCAGTCTCCTCCACACTAAACAGCCCCAGTTCCCACAGCCTCTCCTCCTTAAGAGAGATGTTGCAGTTCCCTGATCATCCTGGTAACCCTGCGCTGGACTCTCCAGAACTTCTATATCTCTCTTAGGCTGGGGAGCCCAGATCTGGACACAGTACTCCAGGTAAGGCCTCACCAGGGCAGAGTAGAAGGGGAGAAACTCTCTCTCGACCTGTTGCTCACACTCCGCACTACACCTCAGGATGCCATTGGCCTTCTTGGCCATGAGGGCACATTGCTGGCTCATGGTTAGTTTATTATCAGCCAGCACTCCCAGGTCTCTCTCTGCAGAGCTGCTCTTCATCAGTTTGACCCCCAGCCTGTACTGGTGCAGGGGGTTGTTCCTTCCCAGATGCAGGACTCTGCACTTGTCCTTGTTGAACCTCATGAGGTTCCTCTCTGCCCAACTCTCCAGCCGGTTGAGATCCTGCTGAATGGCAGCACAGCCTTCTGGGGAATCAGCCAGTCCTCCCAGTTTGGTGTCATCAGCCAACTTGCTGAGGGTACACTCTGTCCCCTCATCCAGGTCATTGATGAAGATGTGGAACAAGACTGGCCCCAGAACTGACCCCTGTGGAACCCCAGTGGCCACAGGCCACAGCAGACGTCATGCAAAACATGTATGTGGAAATGCAAAAAGAAGACAGCATGAAGATAAATTCTTTATATGTTTACAATTTTGAATATGAATTAGTAATGGAACTTACCTTAGCCCATTTTATTTTCTCTAGCAAGTCCTCTAAGTTTCTCTTAACTGGAACGTAATGTTTCCAAGGTTTTAATCTATTATAAAAGTGTTCATAGTACTGGGAATCTTGCTTCAATACTAGGCTGTCACCCAGCAAGAGGTATGGAAACCTGTAAGCTGCCACAGTCCCATCTACATTCACTTGGTACTTGTTCTACAATATAAAGATATAAGAAAAAAAGGTGAGACATTCTGAAGCAGAATGCTAGAACCATAGAATAGTAGCAGTTGGAAGGGACCTTTAGAGATCATCTAGTCCAACACCCCTGCTAAAGCAGGTCAACCTAGATCAGATCACAAAGGAACATGTCCAGGCAGGTTTTGAAGACCTCCAGAGAAGGAGACTCCAACACCCTCCCTGGGCCGCCTGTGCCAGAGATCCCTCACCCTCACAGTAAAAGAGTTTCTCCTTAAGTGGAACTTCCTGTATTCCAGCTTTTGTCCATTACCCCTTGTCCTATCACTACAGGAAAGTGTTGCCCCATCCTCTTGACAAACACCTTTCAAATACTTGTATTAATGAGGTCCCCCATCAGTCTCCTCCAGGCTGAACAGCCCCAACGCTGACTGTAGAAAGGATTATTTTCACATGCAAGGCATTAACTGTATGTCAATTCTCATCTTCAAACCTGTTTTAGTGTTAGGTAAGTGTATTTTCATGGTGTTCTGGATAACACAATGGCAAAAGGATTTGTTTTCAATCTGGGACTGACAGTCAAAAACGTTTGTATCACATGAGCTGCCTGATGTTATTCTGTTGATGTGTTCTGGTAGAGAACAAGGGGTAATTAAATAAAACTAACCTATACTTAAATTCAAAAAGAGTAAATTTAGTCTGACTTAAAATTGTATTATTATGGAGAATAATTTGAAACATATTAGGTAAAATAACCTGAAACATTATACTAAAAGTAATCATGAATGTCCTGCTTTGGGAGATGCTCTTGGCTATTCTAATATATAAATTCCTGGAACAGAACTTCAGTTGCCATGTGTTATAATTGCTTTTTACAGGACTTTGTCCCCTTTACTTTTTACAAAGGCTCTTTCTGACATCCGTATTTCCAATGAACATTGTTTTCATGTTTACCCCAAATAACAGAAACTCTGATGGTGAGAAATCAAATTTATCCATCTATTTAAAAAAAAACAGACAAAAAAAGTCTTCCAAGAACTCCCTCTAAGGCACTCCATGAAAAAGGTATAGTGGCTTTCTTTAGAAGTGTTTCACACTATGACTTTGACTACAGGTGGTCTGTCTACCCTAAATGGACAAATGTTCCCAGCGTGGCATCAGTGCTTTGTTTACTGAATGGCATTAGCAAAAAGTAAGCTCATCTTTTCAGTTATTAAGAACTCGACAGCAAAATTAATCCAAGATTGTAATTTGCTTGCTACCTTAAAGAAGTCAAAGAAGCCCATTAGCTGAACTTTTCCCAGCTCTTTTTCTTTCTCTCTGAAGAAGAAATATCCTGTTATTCCAGCATCTAGTAGCTCTGGATTTTCCTTGGATAACTTGACAAGATGGAGACGTTCTTCTCGGCTGTCTCGACCTCTAAATAAAGCTCGCTCAGTTTTGTTTTCCCAGAATGGGCCTATGAGCATTAAGTGATAAGGTAAAAGCAAACAGTAATGAAATGTTCGTGATATGTTTAGTGCAAATAAGGAACTTGCTGTGAGGGTGGTGTTACCCATGGAGACACGGTAAAACAGGCATGATTTCTCCTACTGACTCTGTAACTGCTTATTAATCACAGGGTTTACACTTCCAGTTCTGGCTTGGATTTTGGGATTAGAAACTGAGACACTTAGGAAAGGAAAAGCAAAGAATTGCTCTTCCACTCAACAATTTTATATTTAAATCATTTGAAATATCTTGAAAGCCACATAAGGGATTATCACAGTATCTATTCAACTTATGCAAGTAAAATGCTAATAAAGTAACGCTCCACCCATAAAGCCTGCCACAGGAACTAGAATTTCTTTAGTAAAATCCACTTCTGTTACCCAGCAATTTAGTTAGGTCTTTGAGGAATCACTTAATGATGACTTAAAAAGGAAACAAAATGGCTATACTGTGCCCTCAAGATACTTAGTAAGAGCCTGAAAGACTTCACCTCTGTATACTGACTGCTTTTAAAAACACTGACTATGTCCTTCCTTATGTTTCTGGAAATTTCCTTGAAGGTCCTACTAAAGTGGAGCCGGCTTTTATTGATGCCTAATTGGAAAAGCAGCTGTATCATAGAATCACAGAATGGTAAGGGGTTGGAAGGGACCTTAGTCCAACCCCCCTGCAGAAGCAGGTTCACCTAGATCAGGTCGCATAGGAACATGTCCAGGCGGGTCTTGAAGACCTCCAAGGAAGGAGCCTCCACCAGTAATCACAGAGTGCTTCAGCATAATTTATTTGAAATATTTACTTTTAAAACTAAAAAAGAAAAGAGGAACTGTGAACTAACCAAATAAAAAGAAATGCCTCCTCACTCAAAAGCTTTACTCCTTAGGCACTGTTCACGCTATTTGTCTGATTCCTAAGGACTCATGAACTTCCTCAGGGGGAAGACACCTGGCCAGTAAAACTGACTCTTCCTTCAAAGCTAGAGAAACACTGCAGGAGATCCCATTCTGAGGTATTTTTTATAAAGACAATACATTCTTATTTGAAAGAAGCTGCAGCATAGTATTAGTTTACTTCTTTCAGGATTCAAACACATTCCTATGTAAACAGAACACCGGGCTGCACCACTGTAAGGAAAAGGATTACTATTTGATTAGAAGGAACATGTTCAAGTCCTTCATTAAGGGGAAATGCCTTTTAATTACATTTACTTTTCTTTTGACACGTCACAGCAACTACCTTCTGGATACCTTTAAATTAAAATTCACCATAATTGTAAACTCTTCAATTCTTAATTTTGGCTCTAAATCCATATTTTGTTGCAGTGTTGACAGTGTCTACAATCTGTAAAGACTGACCTGCTTGTATGAAGAGAGACCTCCTAAGGTACTCGTGAACTGAAGACTTACACAAATTATTTGTATGCAGCCTGCTTCACTGATGGAATTTACACGTGCTTTTTAAAAAAATCCATCATCTCCAGCTTACCTGTATTTCCTTGAATAGAAAGGAGATCATTTGTGACTCCACGTAGGGTTTCAAGAGTCGAGTGGGTTACATCATACGTTGGAAGGACTACGTCTCTTGAATCCACAGAGCCACACCATGAAATGACAGGTATAGGACCGGGCGTATCATTAGCTTTCCGATACTCAACTGGCCAATCTCCAACATTTAGATAAAACTCCACATCAGGAAGACGAACCTTTTTACCCAAGAAAAAAATAATAACACAAAGACAGAAGCTGTTTGTCACTCTGACATATGTCCCTCAGCTCTCTTCTGTTATGTAGAATCAACAAACCTACTAGATGGTTAACAGATTTAGCTGAGCTTAAGGTATGAATGCCAAGTTTCTGCCTGTGAGCAAGCATGAGAGGAGAACTCACAGAGGGCAGGAAAAGGCTCATGGAGTCAGGCCTTAGCCCCTACAGCTTGTCTAGAAAGTTCCACTACTGCCAAGCTCAGCCCCCTCCCTTGATCCCTAAAATCCACTGTCATCTTGTTGAAAAGGTCAATCTCACGCCTGCAATCAGAAATCCGAAGATACAACAGCAAATGCAGTACTGCTATATTAGAATGTGGCTTGATGAACCTTAAATGATGGAAAGCAATACCTTTCTTGCCAGGGACAGCAGCATTTCATCGGAGAACATTTTGAAGTCTGTATACTTCCCTAAGGAGCGACGGTAGATGTGGTTATTGACAACAGTGTAATGAACAATAGCACCTCTTGTTTGACTGAACTTGGCTGGGATTTCCTTAAGCATTCGCTGAAGGTCAATGGTGGGAAAAGAAACAAAGTCCTTTGTAATCTGAGGTTCTTGGGATGGACAAGACATAACATTCTGCCAGATTTCAGAGTCTTCTTCAGGACAGTCACAATATTCATGGTAAACAGGTCCTGCAGAAAATAAAGCATGGAGTTTTTATTTGTGGTTCTACATCAATCATAATTCCCCAAACACATGGGAATATAAATGTAGACATGCTTTATTCCACATTTTCTAAAGCTTTCCTGGGAAATCATCATCCCTGCAACATTTCTGGGGTTTAGTAGTTTAACTGAGAAAACAGCAACACTTTTCAGAAATCAACACATTCAAATTTTTGTTACTGGGGTAAAATTCATCTGCAAAATGAAGCTCCAGCATTGTGCTTCCTACCAACCACACAGGGCATTTCAGGAGTGTTCTAACTGTCTACGACTACCAAAGATCAAGTATTACAGCTTCAGTTTTAGTCTAATTCAGATACAATAGTCATTACCTCTGGCCTAAGGTGTTTTCTTTTACACATAATCAAACATTCTTTCTGTCCTTTTGATGCAGAGAGCTTAGGTATAAGCAGGAGTGTTGCAGAACATGAAAAAAGCCCTTATTTCATGGACTTCTAACCAGAACAGGTTCTGACCTGTGTCATAGTTTCATAGCTGCGGGCAAATATGTACCAGCAAAAACAAGGCATACCACTGCCTTGAGGGCTCAAGACATTTTTACTTCAGTTTGAAGACATTTCTAAGTTTGTATGACAAAAAATGACCAAATTCTGTTTACAAGAAGTACTGGTGAACTGAAACAAGACTCTCCAGGGAAATAACTTTGTAAAGTGCTGTCCATTTGAGAGGGAGAAATGGAAGTTAAAGTAGTAGCTCCGGAATGAGACAATCATTTGCTCTGTTTTCCCCGCTTTTAAATACTTATTCCATAGTGTAGACCTGCATAGAATTAAACTGGGGTAATGGAAAGTTGAATTTGTCTGGTTAAGGACATTTTGTCATTGTTACAAAGAATCCCACTTTTTTGAAATCACAGACATTTAAATTATAGGGTTGGGAACAACACAAAATATTTTCTACTTTAGATAAAAATAACACAATACCTAAGTGAATATTTGCTTGAAAACAGTAAAAACACAAGCATTGCTCTTTCCTTCCCTACCAAGTCTGAAGAGATCCATTTCCATCTGTAAGAGATGTCCAGACACATCACCTTAATGTCAGTGGACATAATCTACCTCCTGCGCATCTAAGTCCTGTACCTTGGCACACACGGAGATTGTCACTGCTCTGTATAGGGAATACGTTTGTGAGGCAGCTATGTGGACAAGGGCAAACAAACCTCCTGGGAATCTAAGTCCTGTACCTTGGCACACACAGAGATTGTCACTGCTCTGTATAGGGAATACGTTTGTGAGGCAGCTATGTGGACAAGGGCAAACAAACCTCCCATTTCCCACCTCTTCCTCTAGCTTTTCTGTAGCTACCATCACTCATTACATTAAATAAACGAAAAAATACCCTTACCTTTCAAAATATAAGGAGACTGAGCTACATGCTGATCACCGTAAAGTATCTCAATTTTTAACCCTTTCCTGACACTCCCATACATGCGATAGCGCATAAGGAACGTGCCATCATTTCTATCCAAAGGGCGAGGGGTATAAATTCTGGTGACTTCTTTTGGAGAAAGTGCTTTAATTACCACTTTAAACTGCGTTCTTCCTGAAAAGTGGAAAACAGGAACAGATAAAAGTACTTTAAGCTGTTAGAAACACAGGCATGAAATTAAAATGAGAGCAAACTCTACTGGATTAAGTCCATGGAAATGAATTTAACTTTGCACTCGAAATTACACTCTTATACCAAGTCAACAAAATTAATTTCTAGTGATGGAAGACCATCCTACCAAATTCCTTGATCATCACATACCTAATAAACGGAAAACCTGCAGATGGAGATAAAAAGTTAAATAACAATTGCAAGAGAGAAAGAAAGGCTAATGGTATTCTGAAGGACAGATTAGGTTTAATACTTAGGTTTTCAAGTTAGTGCTCTGAGGAACAATTATTTCCTCTAGAGTAAGAAAGACAGGAAACCAAGTTAAAATAACAGGAGAAAAGAATACTTGCCAGCTTGTGGAAAGGCAGTTGCAGCATGCAGGAGTCAGATACAAATTGTTCACCTTTGGGCTGCAGGTGACTGTCTTGCAAATTTAAAGTCCCAGCTACTGAAAAGCAGGGATAAAACAGTGATAGTAGAGATGTTTCCTGGACATCTGTGTGACCTGTGCTTAAAGATCACCAGCATTTCATCATTAATGTACTGTGAGTCTTTAAATGGGCATGGAATATTTCATGGACAACACAAGCATCCATTAATGTAAGTCCGTAATATTCCCTTATTTCTGCCACAAATGGTCACCCTCAGCTTTATTCTTCAAAAAAGAGGGGGACAGATTATTCACGAAAGGCTATATCTAAGCATTGGAAACCAAACAAATTTCATGAACATTACCACAAAGTAATATACACAAAGAATTGAAACCGAAAAAATACAGCTAAAATCAAGATGTTACTAAAATCTGATTTAGTCCCAACAGCACTAAATGATGGAGATGTTACAGTTAATTCTGCATGATTTGTATGATCTGTATTTTAACATACTTTGCATCCACAAACAAATGCACTGATGTGGTAAGTACAACAGTCATTTAACAATCAATCATGGCTTCCTTAGAGCACTGGTCTTGAAACTGGATGGATATAAGCCAATTGCTGTGCAAGAGCCTCCAGATCAAATTAGGCAGAACCTTGATGGCTTCAGATGTGGATTTCCTGACATGTGGTGCCTCTTCACTGAAGAGAACAGCTACCCTGAGTAACTCAGATTCTTCAGATATTGCTGTCAGATTTGCTCCCTCAATCAATAAGCAGAGTGTCAGTGTCTGTGAGTAGAAGAATCTCCCATGGCTGAACAAACCCACTCATTCCCCTGCTCTCTGTTCCAGTGTGTGAACATAAAATGTGGATTATTTGTAATCATCCCTCAGTTTTCTTACTATTCAAAGTCCCTGTCAGCTAAAGATGCCAAGCAGCAAGTCAGAATAGCCTAATTTGACAACACATCGAAGAAAGAAAATGAAGGAAGCATTTGTGCCTTCATGAAACAGCAATGTGACATGTAGCTCTACCACTAAAGAATGCAGAATATTGCCTTCAGTAGTGAGCAGACCTGTCCTGAGAGACCCTTGTTTGATTGTCAGTCCAGAATGACTTCCAGAAGTACACTGCTGACTTCTGAGAAGTAGGTGAATGTTCAGGCGTTCCACGTCCATGGTGCTTCCTTTTCAGAGGAACGATGTGAGGACACTTCCCTGCTTCAGGTGGCAGGCTGAGGGCACGTTAGCAGGGCAGTTACACATTTCCTGGGGAAAGTGTAAGTATAGCTCAAGCAATGCTAACAGACTCAAACACCAGAAGAAGTTCTATGAAGGATATTTTGGTATAGATCCAAGGCTGTCATAGCTTGGGATCTCTACAGGCTTGGATCTCTGTGAGCAGGATTGATTAAGATTGGCTCTCAATTTAGGAGCTCCTCGGCTTATTTCCTTATATCTGCAAGCAGAGTCATTAGGGGAGACACAGAAAAGTATAGTTTTGCCCCCTTCATACATTTTTGACATCTAGCTACTGATGACCTTTCAATATGGTGTAAAGCAGAAATAAAATGATAACAGAAGAATGGCTGTGTGACCAATAGGCCATAAATCAACATTTAAACCAAAGGTTCAGTCAGTATCCTGCACATATCCTAGCAGAGACATGCAAGATAGTAAGAATGAAAAAATTACAGAGGAATGCTTTTGAAATGGCTGTCTTCCCTTCTAGAAATCTGCAACAAGAGGACTTGAGAAATCACAGCCTCCTTACACATAATTTCCAGAGCCTTCAGTGAAGGTTTTCCATGACTGCTTAACTCCCATTTGAACATTCTGGTATTTGTCGCACCTAAAGCATCCTGAGGCAGTTCTTTCTCACAAATGTGATTGCATGTTGTGAAGATGTTTGTTTTAAAACTTCTGTCTGATAACACAAGATTTATAGGCATCAGAGGAAGTTTGGGGAAACAACAAATTTCTTTTCCCCATTTGTTTTATCCTTCTTGAGTTAGCCTGGATCCTGTAGTCAGTTTCAAAAGTATCCATGAGTCAGGTATCCAGAACTATCCAGAGACTAGTCAGCTTCTTTCTAAACATTTCCTTCAGCTCTTCTTTGCTCCATCCAAGATTCTACCATGCAACACTTGGGTAAGAGAAACATAATGGAGAAACAGAGAATGATGAGAATCACAGAACTGCTGCATTTGGAAGTGACCTCAGGATAAATCTGCAGAGCTGCATATAAAGGTGAGCATCACCAAGATGTGAACACTCTGTTTAGCTATGCCTGAAGAAGTGTGACATCTTTCAAAGTGTTTGGCGAAACCTGCAAGAGTATCTGGGAAGCCTTGAAAATATCCATTATCAAAGCATGTAGATACAATCATGGAATGGTTTGGGTTGGAAGGGACTTTAAAGATCATCTCGTTCCAAACCCCCTGCCATGGGCAGAGACATCTTCCATTGCTCCAAGCCCCATCCAACCTGGTCTTGAACACTTCCAGGGATGGGGCAGCCATAGCCTCTCTGGGCAAACTGTTTCAGTGCCTCACCTCCCTCACAGGGAAGAACTTCTTCCTAATAGCTAATCTAAATCTTGCTGCTTTCAGTTTAAAGATCATCTTGAAACTGATTTTCAGATCATCTGAAGAACAGTGAACAGCTGACTTTGTCACTGTCAGTCATACACGAAGACACACTGGGCAGCTGTTAAATCTAGGGGAAAACCTAGCAGCAAAGAAGGATAAGGTGATCCAAGTACGAGAAAAATCCATGTAGTTTACATTAAAACAAAGTTCTATATTTTCAGCAATGATTTTTTTAATCTTTGGAAATTTTTTTCCAGAGAAAGAGTGAATTCCACATAATTTGACATCTTCCTGAAATGATGACTCAACAGAGTTATAGTCTGTGGGTTGAAATTACTGTGTGGTATACAACAGTGCACATCAATTCTGGTGATTTAGACTTGGCACTCAGAAAATTCATCTAGACTGAAAATCTACGGAGCATCCTATATAAAAGTTTCACACTGGATACCAATAAGAACTGACCTACTTGACTGACAGGTTAATCCATGCAAAAAATGCAATTGATTTGGACAAATTTTACCTTAACTGCAGCTCTCCTGCTCTTACCACAGTATTCTTGTTTGTGCAGTGAAGGTGGTAGTGTGGATTTATTTAGTTATCCCAGCAGATATGTTTTGAGATGTATTTAGTTTATATTGGAAAGCAGTGCCTTAATAAATGTTATTAATTGCAATTCTTACTGTCATCTTACAAATAGAATTTGAACACTTAAATCATTTGTGAGCTGAAATGTGTAGCCCATGTCTATATGAGTGCACTAAACAGTACTCATGCACTGGAGTATGATCAACTGTACTGCTGAATTGTTTAAGGATCCTTGGCACTCTACTAAATAGCTCTTGGCATTAGGACCTGGAAACATTCCAAAGACATTATCAATATAAATACTAACGTACACGAACACACTGAGGTCAAAACGAGGTTCTCAATACTCATGTCCTATCAGTTTATCTTGGAGGATTTCAACCAGCATGAGAATCCAATTGAGCTTCACACCCTTTTACCTTTAGCAACCTGTTGTTTCATCCCAAGGTCTTGCCTGTCAGTGAGCGTGCTGCTGTATTCTTCGGTGCAATTACAAAGCTGCAATGCAATCTAGCACCAAGTTGCAACAGCAGCTGGAGAAAGGCCAGACCTGAACTATCTGGGGTTCTGTCAGACTGAGGACATAACCTGTGTAATATATCTATTCTTTAGTTTCACAAGCAACAAGCCTTCTAAGTACAAGACAAGGAAGAGGCTTTGCATACTTGGTAGCTGCTCCCTCAGTACCATCTAGAAGAACAATAAATATACAGAGCAAAATAGTTAGCCATACCCTATCTGAATTGGCAGCACTGGATTTCCACTCTCTTGGCATCCCAGGGTTACCTCTGTGAGGCAAGTTATTTGTATTCTAAAGTAAAACTGTATAGAGTGTGTGGTACTAACGCAGCAAACAGCTGACTGGCAGCGTACTGCTGGCCTGCGAGAGCAAAACCCAACTCCCACCCTCAGAAGAAGGGTTACAGGACACCTTGGGCTTGTGTTGAGTAAACAAAAGAGAAAATTACTCCTCTTTAACGGAGCAGCAGCAGGATAACGGAGCCCAGAGTGCCGTCCTTACTGAGGCAGAAATCCTAAGCAACTGGTGTGTGTGCAGCACTACAGGTAAGTACATTAGCACTTCTGAGCGGGGGGGGGGCTGGGATTTCTTTACATTCACCGCCTCCGGGAGCACCGGTTTGTTTTGAGCGTGCTGGTTTGTTGCTGTAAATCACGTACTGTTTATAGGAGGCTCCGGGTGAGCTGCGGAGCCTGGCAGCACAGGAGCGCGGCGGCGGCGGCCCTATGCGCCGCTCTGCCCGGAGGAACGCCCAAAACGGTGGCAGGGGAGCGCTGCCACGGCCGGGCACGGCACGGCACGGCAGGCCTTCGGGAGGGGAAAGGAAGAAGGAAGGGGGAAGGAGGAAGAGAGGAAGGGGGTGGGCAGCTCTGAGCATCTCCTCCGAGGAAATCGTTGCCCCGGGCAGGGTTTCCCTCCCGCGACCCTGCCCACACATGCACGGTTACCTGGCGGGGAGCGGGAGAAGTTGCGTCCGGCCGCACTGACCGCCTGGATGTAGAAGTACCGCACGGGCAGGGCGAGCCCCGCGTCCAGCCCGGGGCCCCACACCAAGCTCCGCTCGGCGCTAACGGGCTCCGCCGACTCGCCCGGCCGCAGCAGCGGCAACGCGGCGCCCAGCAGCAGCGGCAGCAGCGGCCGCAGCCCGCCGCCGCCCATCGCCCCGCCGCTGCCCATCGCCCCGCCGCCGCCCATCGCCCCGCCGCTGCCCATCGCCCGCCGCAGCCGCCCAGCAGCACCACGCCGCGCTGACCGCGCCCGCCCGGAGCGGGACTCTGGGGCCTCCTCCGGGCCTGCGCGGGCCCGTGCCCGCTCCCCGCAGGCGGCCGCCGCCTCCTCCCCGCCCCGCAGCGTGTGGGACGGTGTGTGGGGGGGAGGCGCGGCGGCGCCGAGCCGGCCCCGGGCCGATGAACCCGGCGCTGCCGCCTCTCGGGCTCCCTTCGCCAGCGGCTGTCCCGGGCCGTGCCGCGGGGAAGCCCCGCGAGGTGGCGGACCGAGAGCCGTCCCCTGCGATCGCAAGTGCGCGCAGGCGGCGGGGGCCGTGCGCGCAGGCGGCGCTCGGGCAGCCGCCCCGTGAGCGGCGCGTCGGGACGCCGCAGGGACCGCTGCGGGCCGGGCCCGGCCTCCCCGCCAGGCCGGGGTGAGGAGGAGCGGGGCGGCGGTGTCTGAACGCCGACCGCAGCACCGCGGCCCAGTCTCGGCGCTTTCCAGAGTCGGGGAAACGGCAGTGAGGCCGTTGTGAGAACGAGGAACGAACCCGGGAGCCACCAGTCTGCGGGCAGGCTCTGCCAAACCCAGCGCTTTGCTGTCCCAAGAGCTTGTTCGTCCCTTCTCTATGGGCAGCAGAGCAGATGACTTCAGAGTTTCTCCCCCCAGAAATACGTTCGCTATGTTTTAGGGTACAATTCAGACGGCAGCTGAGCACGTGGTCTGGAATTTAAAGAGGAATCAAATAATAGTTCTCTAAAGCTTTTTAGTTGTGAACTGCCGTTATCAGTTTATGTACAGACAGAGTGTGCTGTAAAAGAAAAGAAATCTTAATTTAAAATGCCTCTTGCTGTTCCTGGGATTTCCCGCAGTGACTATTTAAGGCTCAGGACTGTGCAGGGGCGCTACTGGGACGGACTGGCACGTTGTTCTGCCGCTGAGCTCAGCTTCCCTTCCTGTCCCAGCACGGCCCAGGCACGCTCCAGAGCTGGACGGAGCTCTAGGGGGTGGCGTGCTGCAGGCGGCCCTGGTCACTGCAGGACAGCTTGGTGATGGGGAGGAGGGATCATGATGTTATTCTCTACAAAATGCAACAACAAAGTAATTCCATGGATTTAAAATGATGGAATACAAGTAAACGGGGAAAACCTCCAATGATTTGTCTCCTAAGGGAGTTGTGTCAGTTTTTATGAGAAGCATTTGCTGCTAGTAGGAAATAGTTCAGGGTTTTGGTAGATGGGGGTTTACTTGGCTGTAGGAGAATGACATTGCTTCTGCAAGCCTGGGTTTTTCACATGCAAAACAATGAGAGCACAAATGGCTGCATGTTTTTTGAATAACATGAACTTCAAGTCTCTGTGCATATAGACCATGAAAAACAGGTTCCTTGACAGTGGAATTATCAAGTCTGGTTTCCCCATTGCTTTTGTCTTTAGTCTCCTAAACTCCCTCCCTATAGATAATCACAGATCTCCACCAGCACACTATGTGTGATACTCCCAACAGGCAAGAGAAAACATGCATAATGTTAATCTGGAGTTACGTATGTGCTTCTTGGCCGGGTAGTACATCCCTACCTGCTGCTGTCTGTGGTGAGTGCGTTGAGAGAGCACTGGAACGGGCTGCCCAGATGGGTTGTTGAGTCTCCTTCTCTGGGGACATTAAAAACCCACCTGGACAAGTTCCCGTGTGACCTACTCTAGGTGGACCTGCTTCTGCAGGGGGCTTGGACTAGATGGTCTCTTGAGGTCCCTTCCAATCCTTAAGATTCTGTGATTCCATGATCCTGTGATCAGTGAGGGCAACTTTCTTCTCCATCTGCACCAGCTGGAGAAGGTGGTTGACTGGGAGTGGTCAGAATATACTGACCAAGGCTCAACCATACCTAGCTAACCTTTGTCAATAAGCTGGGTCTGCATGAGTGGGCAGCAGGGAATGTAATTTACCTTGAATTTAGCAAAGATGTCACTGTCTCCCACAATGCTCCTGTATCCACGGTAGGATGTTATGGTCTAGATGGGGAACAACCAGATGGGTAAAAACCTGGCCTGTGATGAGGCAATGCAGAACTCGGTCACTGGTGCTTCAGATGATGGACTAGTCAATATGCTTGAGGGCCAGGCTACAGGAATGGGCCATGAAATTCCAGAAGTCCTGCACTTGGATGCCAGGGAACAGCAAGGGTGGGCTGCTCCTGGGGGAGCATCATGGCTGATCTTCACTTGGGCCCACCCCACACATGGCAAACAGCATCTTGGGCAGCCAAGAGGTCACATCATCCAGCAGACTTGTGGGTACAGGGCAGGCTGAGGTCAGGCATCAGTCCATGGACTGGGATCAGGCCTTGTGAGGGGAACCAGGGTCAGACACAGTGCCTGGGGGGCTGCAGGGCCCTGGTAACATGCTCAGCGGGGCTAGTGGCTGGCCAGGCACGGCTGTGAGGGAATGGAACCTACAGTTTTGCTGGGACAGGGACTGGTGGCTCCAGGATGGGCTGAAACAGTGTCCTGGGACATGGGCAGGGTGGGGGGTGCCTTGGGGAGGGGGTGGTCTAGGGCATGTCGGTGCTTTTGGGGCCCTGTCCCAGGAAAGGAGCTGCCCCTGCACTGGTATGGGCTGGGAGCAGCTTCTGTAAACACCTCTGAGGAGGTTCCCCTGGGGGTCCCAGTGGGCCATGAGGGGGATGTGGGCCATCATGAGTCCTGGCAGCAACAACAGCCAGTGGCAGCCTGGGCTGCACGAACAGGACAGAACCAGAGATAAATGGGAGTTGTTATCCCCCTCCTTTCACAACATGTTAGACCACATGTAGGTATTGCACCTACTCATCTTTGTGCTCCCCAATGTAAGACTTCAAAAAACTGGATCAAATTCAGGGGAGGCCACTGAGATGGTGGAGCTGGAGCACTGGCCCTGTGAGGAGAGGCTGGGAGTCTGGGCTTGTTCTGGAGCATTTCTGGAGCAGAAATGGCTTTGGGGAGGGGACAGACCTTACAGAAGCCCCCCATGCCCCTGGGGAGATCTTTGACAGGATGGTGCAGAGTGGAGAAACAAATGGTATAAGCTGAGAGAAGAGAGGCTTGGCTTGTAAAGTTCCCCATGAAGACAGGAAGACAGAGGGACTGATTGCCCAGAGAGCTGTCCAGAGTTTTCAAGCCCCAACTAGATGAAGCCATAAGCAGTCAGTCTTGACCTTGGAGCCAACCTGCTGAGAGCAGGAGGTTGGAGCAGAGACCTCCCTGAGGGCCGTCCCAGCATAGGCTGCCTTGTGATGAAACCACGAGATTTCTGTCCCTTTTTCAAATGTCGTTGAGCTCATAGGAAGGTCAAAGGTCATCTGGGGACAAGTGACCTAATGTGTGGACGGAGATGTAGACAAGACCACCGTGTCAGCTTATAAACCATGCTTCCTTCTGAAACCAGGCCGAGAGACTGCGTCACTCATCTTGGGTACCACGTATCCTGGCTGTAGTAATTAAGGTTGAAAGCTGTGAGTCTGACGCCGTCACACTGCACGTGGCAGCCAGGCTCCGCTCAGGCCTAATTCCACCTGAAGTGATTGTCACGTGGAGCTCATCACCTTGTAAAAACCACTCATCAAATACTACCCTTAGCCCCTACATGGAGTATTAGCTCCTCAAGGCAAGTTGTAGGCATATGGCTCACTAAGGGATCAACCTGTCTACTGTAAAGATCCTATTGCTAATGGAAAACCTTTTGAATACTGGAGACTCAGGGGCTGGCAGGAGAGGAGACAGCAGTGCTCACACCTCTCTGGGGCAGCACATCCTCCCCCTCACCAGGCAGGCCCCAGCAGCCCGGCAACAACACTAAGGTGCTGGATTTATGATGTTTTTTAAAAGAACTGTCTATTCAGAGTAAGTGAAAAAAACCCACCGTACAAATACATTTTTTTTTTCATGTGGGTGCAGGATTTATTTCAAACAAATAAATTTAAATATGAAACTCTTATAAATTATGAACATTTCTAGATTATACTTTTGCCAAAGTAAAAGCCTGGAAGAGCTCTGCTAAACTGAATGGAGCTGATCACTATTCAAAGGACACTTCTCCCTATGTTTTCAAGCAACTGACTGTTCTACAGAATACCATTACCCAGCATAATTATTAGTTTACAGATTCTCTGTAGGCTGCAGTCTTCCACAACTGATTTATGACCAAAAGCAGTTTTTCCTTGCTTACATTAAATCAAGCCACACAATTTCCTGTATATACACAGCAGAGCAAGTGAAAAAAAAATTATGCCAACAAAGTGAGAACTTAATCCAACTTCTGTTGAATAGGTAGGAAATCCTTATAAATAAAAATGTTCTAAACCATCCCCTTCTAGTGAAGAAAAACATGACCATTTACTTCCCTTGTAAACACTTTTATTTTCTTGGTCTTTACCTTACGTAGGCTGGTATTCCCAATTTTTGGATCAACTTATTTTGCATTAATGTACAGCAGCAGCAATTCCTCACTAATACTCAGCTGGTTTTACTGTCTTACTCTACAGAAACCTGTTCATGTAGAATAGAGCCATTTACAGCAAAACATGGTTTCTCCTAAGAATATGTCAGCATACATTTACGTCCTTCCAAAACAGCCATGTCGTGGAGATCAATTCTGGCTATAAATATATAGTTTATATTAGTTTTTCTATGTACAACAAAAGTCATTACCCCAGTATAAAGTAACAATACTTATATATCGGTACAGATTTGAACTACAGACCCACTTCTTTAACGAAGTTTACAGTATAAAAAAAATACCAGTTACCTCCTATAATATTTTAATCTTCTCGTTTCTTGTGGAGTAGTCAGTGATACAAGCTTTGCTTGTTTTGTGTAAAATATATTATTTTAAAATATCAGTACACTGTCCTTCCAGTTACAAAAATATACTTATGTCCTACTGAAATTTTATTGAATTACAAACTGTATCAAAAATATGGATCAACATTTTAGACCACAAGAGAGATTAGAAATAAAGTAGAAGTGTGTAATTATTTAAAAATACTACCTTCTGGCTCAGTGAGCCATTTCTGATTTTGCTAAAAACGAGGTTAAAGCTTAGTGAGAAAAGTTAACGGCCAGGGATGAGTTCTGGCTACTCAGTAATAATACTACATCGTTAGCGTGGTCAAAGAAGAGCCACTGCAAAATGGTTTACAGCCGTTCAGTTCGAAGGATAAGAAGATACCGTGGTGACAGAAGGAATGGTTGAAAAATACCCCAAAGGGACAGTAGTTTAGGAAAAAGCAGAGCATTTTTGCTTTACTTTGTATGTAAAAACCTGCCAGTCTGTCTGGCACAGTGGTGGCCCAGCCAACAGCCATCTTGGGCTGCTGCAAGTGATGCTGCCTCGATGGAGCCCAGCAGCTGCAGGGGCCACAACTTCTATTGGTTATGGTTCTCTTCCTACTATTTGGACACCTTAGGAAATAGCCTGTGTATATATCCTTTACATAGGAAATAAAGTAAATCCTTTTACAGTTTCCATGGCTTAAAGTGTCAGGTTATTATTCCAAATTAACTTGTTCCTAAATCAAGGGCAGAAATCTATCCATTCATCTCAACTGTACCCAATGCTGTGCTGGTTATGAATCCCCCATGACTGAAAAGCAGATTGCTGTGCTTAGCTGTGCTTCTTTGCATCCCTAGGAATTCCAGCCAATTTTCCAGTGCTGTGCCCTTTGCTGAGCAGTTTCCCATGCACCAGCAGCATTTCTGCAACTCACATTGCTCGCTGCTCTTGCAACACTGAGGAGAAAAACACCGGTGTGGAATCTGCCTCAACTGCACGGCAGAACAAAGGCCACAGGGGACATTGCTGCTCTGCTTCCCAGGAAGGCAGAAAAAGAACATCCATACAGAATATGTTGTAAAAATTGAACGGGTTTCATTTTGCGGGGTGTTTGTTGGGTGGAACAGTTTGGCATTATCATGCTTGTTCTGGTAAATGAGGAAACTTGCAGAAGTAGCAATTTATCAGCAAAGTAACCTCTTGGTTTTCTGTTTTGTAAGAAAAAGTAGATCAAGCTAGAATTTATCCATTCCAGCACAGCATAGCTGGCAGAAGACTAAGCCACTGCTTGCTGACTCAGAGGAAAGCCATCTCTGGAGTTACACTGCCCAAAGCTCCACAGCTGTTTACCTCCTATTATTGTGGGAAGGGATTTTTTAACATTCTTTTTCCCTGCTAGGAGAAACAACAATGATGAAGCCACATATTTAACACAAAAGTCAATTTGAAGCAGCACAAGAATTGGCTCAAAGATGGTTTTGTCTGCCCAGAAACCACCAAGCTATCACATCATCTTAGTACCACGGGCCCTTCATAGCTCCGATTCTTTATCTATCTCATCCAGGTAGTATTCGTCATCAGTGGTGGTATCGCTGTCTGAGTCTGAGTACGCTGCTGGGTCTTCTGGATAGATCTCAGTCGGCTCTCGGGGCGATGAAGCAGCTGATGACATTCTGCTGCCAGCAGAACTTGAGCTGAAAAGCTCAGCCCTGTTTATAGAAGGGGTCTCTCCATCTCTCAGAGCACCAGGGTTATTAAGAAGACAAGGCCTCCATAATCGCCCTTCTGTGAGTGACCTCTTGATGTTTTCCAGGAAAGCCAGCTGTTGTTCTTTGCCAAATATACCAAACTCAACAGAAGGGTACATCAAATTTCTAGTGCTGTAACATTTTTCATCATTCGATGACCAGTTTTCATTTTCATCACAAGACAAGAGCTCTGAGTAGGATTTAAATCTCTTCCCACGTGTACCATCTTTCAGTAGAGTATTGCTTCCCGAGGCAAAGGTCTCGTGGGGATCTCGAGCACAAACACTCTCAGAAAGGTGCCGCTCACGCTGACTTTTGGCATGACCTTTGCGCAACTGACAGCCATGCAAGTTGGCATTTTTTAAGCTAGTGGACTGAGAGGCATTTTGACACTGAGCAAGCACTGTCTGGGAAGTCAAGCTTTGCTCTGGATAGATGTCTGTTTCCAAGCAGCTATTTACATATGTGTTTGAGTTTTTGTCAGTGAAAAGTGGCAAGGGAGGACTGCAGGCACGACTGCTAGCTCGTCCGCTGTCATCATCCACGGGGTCTGACGTGGTGGTACTGGGAGAGATGGGCTGGCTTTTGCTTTCTAACCTGAGATCAAGCATTTGGGAATTCTTATTTCTTGTGGTTACTGCTTTATCTGGAAATAGGGTTGTAAGACTTGGCCTGTTTTCCACTTTCACTGTAGGTTTTTTGGGACTGATGGCATCCTTCTTGGTGTATGAACCTGTAAAAGACCTCCAGTTGGCGTTATTAACAAGCAAAGATGGATCATTCTGATTTTCAGTCTTCTTATTCTCAGCTGTTCTTGGTGTATTTTTATCAGGGTCCAGACTGTGATTCTGATTTTCCATGTCTGGCTGCAGGAATGGCTGATGGGGATCTGCTGAAATCAATGAGTCAAGGGACATGTCAACCTCTACAGAAGCGGCACTTGCATCATTCTGTGAAAAAATGCTACTTAGCCGTGGTTTGGGGGGTAGGTTTTTACTTGAAAATTTTCTACTTGTTTTGTAAACTGCTGCTAGTTTATTTTTAATCGAAGGTCTGTTTTTTCTTTTCTCTATCTCTTTGACTTTTTCTCTTGTGCAGTCACAGAGAAGCTTGTTCTCGTCTTCTGCACTCTGAGTTATCTTCTGACCTTCAGTAACCCTAAGGACTTTATCTTTAATGTTGAGTCTGCTTTCACTGTGCCTCTCTGATTCCTGCAAATCACTATCATCTTTTCCCATCTGAGTACTCTGTGAGTTTTGCTCTTTTTTAATTTTTGAATCCTTTAATTCATCTGCATCTGTGCTAACTGCTTTATCTAGCTGTGCTATTGGATCAGCACTGGAAGCTGTGCTTACCTCAGAGGCTTTGTTCTGAGACTCTGAAAGCACTTTGCCACAAGAGTTTAAATAATTTGCACCTTTTCTTGAACTGTCAGCCTTTAATTGTAGTCCACTACGCTTGTTATTATACAGAGGGGTGGTTTGGCGTAAGAAATTTACTCTCTGTTTGACTTTGCCACTATCCCTGTAGGTGTTTTCCACAGGAGGAAGCGACAGATCAGCAAGCTCCGTGTTCCTTCCATGGGAACTATTCTCTCCTGGGTGGAGGAGTAAACTGTTCAGGTTTTTATTGGTGTTCACTTTAGGGGGCTGACAGCAGTTTTCAGAGTTTCCCTTCTGTACAATGTTTTTATTTGTTGAAGTAGAATGCAAAGGACTCTCTAAATGTCTGCCTGGCTTGCCAGGGGTTGATAAAGTGGACACGAGTGAGCTGTCTGTTTGTAAAATTTCCTTCTTTTCTTTTAGACATATTTCTGTATTCTGGATGCTTGAAGCATCAGAAATGGCCTCACCTGACCTAGCTGCTATTGCAGGGGGTTGTGGACCACCAAAGGAAATTTCTTTTGGCACCGTGTCAGAAAGCACATTTTTTGCTAATGAAAGACCTGCTGAACTGTCTTTTCTGTCCTGTACCATACTCACTGACTTTGAAGTACATATCCTCTCAGAGCTAGAAGCTAAGCGGGAATTCTCTTCTTCACTATCAACAGCAGTCCCTAAGTTCTGAGGTGAGACCGGAGCTGAAGATACTTGGTCAGAGGAACATGAAGGCACCTCTTTTTCTAAAGCACTGGGGAAAAAAACGTTTGCTAAACTCACATGACCTTCGTTTTTCTTGTTTTGTATTCTTGGTGACTGAGCCTTTTCTGAGGGACAAGGTAAATCTGAATCTTCTGGATTATCTCTAAAGAGGTTACAAAATGTTCTTGAATGCCTCCGTGGTAACGTGTAATAAATTGAAACTAGTTCATGATACTTGACATGATCTTCATCAACGCAAACTGTAAATGTGCTTGTAGTTTTGTATTTCTGCAAAAAATTTCCCCTCTCTTTACAATCTGAAAACACAGAGGATTCTCTTCTGCTTAGATGTTTACATCTGTCTGTCAGCTCAACTAAATCATTAGGACTGGAGTCATCTTTTCCTTTGTTACTTATAGCAGCATTTAATGATGCTGATGTTAAAAAGGAATGTTTTGGGTCTAAACAAGACACATCTTTCTGATGAGAACAAAAGACACCAGTTCTATGTGGAGTTTCAGACATTAAACAACGGTACGTTGTTCTGCTGTCTCTAGGTAAAGAGATGGGTGTCTCTGACATCATACTACCAGCAATGCTAGCTGATTTTCTAGGTAAAGTATAATAAATAACAAGCGGGTCAGGAGATTGGGGGCTGTTTCTGCTAGGGGAGCCAGTAACGCTGCAGCTACTGGTGTGTCTCCGCAGACTGTCTTGCCTGTGAAGCCTTTCAATACAAGGTGAATTACTCCCTATTTTTCCTGTTTCTTTTCCAAGGCAAAAAAACCTTAAACTATGTTCAGAGGTCTCGGGGCCTCCACCAAAGCCACGCATATAAGGATGTCCAGAATTTCCATTTTGTGGAGGACTAGTAGAGATTTGTCCGTTACAGTCCTTAGTAACTAAAGTGCTTGCATTTTGCTGTGCTTTCTGTGAAATCTTCTTGCTAAGACCTGTTCTGCTCTCTTGAGCTATTTTCCCACTTTCTGCTTGAGATTCGGTAACTGTGCAATCTGCTGAAGAGCTAGTTAGTGTTCCTAAACATTTAGAGTTGTCTTTATGAAAAAGTGCTTTTGGAGAGCTTTGTGAGGAGCTAGATGAACATTCAGGAGGGCAGGACGACGTGCCTTGACAGTCTGCTGATCTTCCGGCGGATGGAGCATGAGCAATGTTCAGCAGTGGAGACTGTCTCTGTGGAGCAGCTTGGTTAATGGCTTCTGCCCTCCCATTACCCTGCTTGATGTGCTCTCTTTTTGCTGCATAATGCAGATTATGTTCCCATTCTTTCTGACTTGGAAGAAAAGGTGCCTTCCTGCTCTTGTCAGCTGGTAAGATACAGGGAGGCTGACAGAGCGCACTGTCGGGTGGGCAATCGTTTTCCTTCATTTGTACATTCCTGTTATCACTGTTTGACGTATACATTTGTGCAATATCTCCTCTGGCAGCCACTTGGGTTTGTCTCTTTGATCTCATTGTGTTAAAGAGAGACACATTGCTTTGCAACATGGCAGAAGAGGGGAAACTCTGGGTGTTGATGTAGCTTGTATCTGCTCTTTGAGAAACTGACCGTAACGGCATGCCTTCATCTGGCAGTTTCATACCTTCAGCTTTTTCTCGTTGTGTAAAGTCTGCCTTAGTACTTCTTTGGGTAACAGTGACTGAATTCTTCTTCAGTCCTGAAAGTTTTGTTTGGTCCTTTGAGTTAGGAAAGACTGACTCATCAGTTCTGATACTAGATGAAGAAACTAAAGAGTTACAACTTAGCCGAGGCTGACAGCCCTCATTGAATTCTGAAAAAGTTCTATTTGCACTTCTTGTTATCCTTTTGATATTTGCATTTTCTGGAGAATACGCCTGAAAGTCGTTCTGCAGGCGCTGTGAACCAAACTTGACATTCTTTGTATGTGCCCAGTGCTGGTCATTTAGATTAGCCATAATCACATCAAAGGCAGCATCAGGGGAAAGAAATTCTTCATCACTGTAGTACTGAGGAATATCAGCCCAAGAAGGATAGCTGTCTTGTTTTCCATAAGGAGATTTTTTTTGGTTTGCATACAACTTGCCATGAGAATGAGTATCTCTACAGTAGGATCTAGAGAGATTATTTTCTGATTTGTATAATGGATAATTTTCCCAGTTATCAAAGGGCAATGGAGAAGTAGCTTTGTCAGGGCAACTAACTCTACTAAAGCAATTACTGCTTGAAATAGATCTTCTGTAGTGGTGTTTTGTGTGGTAACATGGATAGTTCTTGGTTTCTTGCAAAGAGCTAGGATATCTACCATGGTCTGTAGCATGAAATTCCATTAGTGACTGGGTTCTAAACATTTTTTCTTGAGTAGATGTTTGTCCAGGAGAGTCTGGTGTGTTGTTCCACACGATAGAAGACAGAGGAATTCTCTTTGGGTTCTGTCGACCAAACCTTGGAACAAAACCACTGTTTCTCTCCGGTGACAATGGATGTTGTAAACCAGATGCTGACAGCTGGTCAGAAGACACTGATGATGGACATCTCCGAAGGGAACATACAGAATAACTTCTGCCAGCTGTATCCCTGTTCATATAACTCTTGTGCCTAAATCCACTGTTGTGTGTTATGGAAGGAGGGTATAAGCTCCCTTCTGAAGAGCGTCCGAAGGAAATGGAGGACAGCCTGCTGCTGGGCCGATGGGGAATTCCATCAACTGCATCACCATATTTGTAGTCTTCTTGAAGGGCTGTCTGTTGCCAGTTTATATATGCACTGTGTAATTTCCTTGGTCTGATGAAAATCTTGTGTTCATCCTTGGCCCTTATTGTTCTCAGTCCATCTGGGAAAAATGTGCTAGGTATGTCACTCCAGTCATTTCTATATTGTCCCCTACTAGCAGTCTGCCTCTTGGAAGCAGGGATTGCATTACTGTTTTGGACATTTGATGCACTGCTAGTAGAAGCTGTCCTGTCCAATGGGTCTTGGGCTTGTTCCTGGGCCAGCTGGTCATCCAGATCATTTAGAACTGCACAGGAAAGAAAAAATATACTTGTTTTTGTTTTCCTTAGCAACCTTCTGACTATTTATGTTTAAAATTTTAATGTGCTACATTAATATTCAGGTTTTGAAAGGAGTCAGCTTCTCAGCATTCAAAACCTTTCCCAAACCACGTATTATTTCTCTACAAGACATTTCAGTGGCTACTCATTATGAATACAAGGAAAAAAATGCACTGCTCCATGACTGATCTGAAAACTGCTCTTTAAGTAAATGTTAGTCTTTATGCTACTTAAAACAAAACCAAAACAATCTGACATCTGAATTCTTACTCATGTGCTAAATGTATGTGTGTATGTACGCATGCACAAACTTTCCAAATGTAGCTTCCAAGCAAAAAATCCCTGAAAAGAATTCACTAGGCAAACACAGACCTTTCTGTATGTTCACAAAGGAGTTATGTAACTGTAAGAAAATACAGAATCCTGAAAGCAACCAAACAATGTTGTTCAGTAGTCTGGCATGTCCACTGTTTGTTTCATTCAGAAAAGAAGTTCTCCACTAAACTGTGGCTTATTACTTTGAAATGAGCACTGAAAATGGCATTTTCTGGATAGAAATCTGTAATTAGTTATGAACCTGTGATTCATTCTACCAACACAGCTGTATTTATATACAGTCTCATGAACTGGAATGAAACACTGTACAGGTACTTAACCAAGTTATTCAGTCATAAGTCACTAAGTGACAGCAATGTATTTAAAGTATTTTTATTGGCAACACCAATTATGCCTTCAGTAATTGTATTCTTCTTGTATTTTGAAAACAGCAAACATAAGATGTAAACACAAATGGATATGGCTGTTATGTTACAGCATTTCCTAATCCATTCAAATAAAAAAGCCTGACTGATCAGTCCTTACAGATCTGTGCTAACAGTAGAGAATCATGAAGGAAGCATTGCTACCTATGTATAATTGAAATAAAAGGTGATACAAAGGTAGTGAAATTTTTCATTTTTCTAAGTTTCTCTTCAGCACAGAAGAGACAAGACTCCTAAGAGAGTCACTTTAGAGCAGGAAAAAAAGATGAGTGGTTTCCGAGCCTTCTGTTTGGAGGACATCAGCCAAGCTAAGTATAGTTTTCTCTGCCAGTGGACGAGTGTGCACAGTTATGACAGACACACAAAAGTGGTGACAGGCAGGTGACTTTCAAAACCACTGTCCACCATGCAGTGCTCTCCTCTCCCAGCACTTCTGACTCACCCACTGCTTCCTGATCGTGCTTTCAAACTGTGATCTCTTGTCATCTTGAGTGGTAGAAAGTTACACCCATGGACACTTTTCTGCATAAATCTGAGACAGTTTGTGGAAGAACACCTATGTACTAGGCTGAGACTGATCTTGCCTCGCTTCCTAGCAGTCAGAGAAAAAAATGCAAACAAATTTGACTGGTACTACAAGGGCTCCCAGAAACCTAATTGAATGCCATAATGCCTCTTGCTTCTGTGGTTTGAGGGTTTACACTTCATAAACTCAGGCCCAGTAATTCATCATTATCAAAATTATGCATGCAGGAAACTGGAAAGAAATACTTCTCACATAACAGCATATCTGCATCTAAAGATCCTGTCCTAATCAGCACAGAGAAATGTATGCTTTTAAGGTGTGATTCTTCTGAACTGGATCAGTATGAGATGAAAGGCACTCTAAGAATGACCAGTGATACATCTTGAAGTCAGTGTTAGAGTTGACATTCTGCTGTCAGATAAAGCCAGCAAAAAGTAGCCACTATGCTAGAAAGTAATGAGCCATATCTTTATAGTCTATGCTTTTGCAGAAAATTCTTTGAAATCAAATCACCTCAGCCCCTTCTGGTAACAATAATACCAGAACAAAGTAAGGACACGCACTTACCACTGAAAAACTCTTTCTCCAGCTGTTCATTCCATTCCTGTGTACTTTCCATCCTTTCATTTTGGTTTGCATCAAAAGAATGACCATTTGTTTCAGTTGACATTGGGGAATTACACATTTCAGCCTGTTAAAAGATTGTAAGACAACATGATTTTAGTTCAACATGTGGGTTCAAATCGTTTCACATCTCACATCACAGATGATGTCACAAGTCACAGAGGTCTGAAAACTCTTTGTGGGTCTATTAAATACTGTATTATTGAAATGCGCAACTGAGGATTGTAAAGCTGTATGTATTTTAGAGACTTTTACATATATAACAAGGATATTTGCTCAGCTCATCCTCATACTGAATACATTAGTGATAATGACCTTATAAGACGGAGCACAGTAATTTCTCCAAATGCACCCTTATTGCATTGTATGTCTTAATTTAGTTGTTCCTACTCACTCCTGCCTTGACCAGCACATTTCAAAATTCACACACTCACCTCCCAACAGAGATTTAATTATTTAATACCACGGTCAATTTTCATATTTCAAGACAGGACTTTAGGAGGCTGTGATAAAGTACTTTATCAGTGAGGAAAGTGTCATCCTATTCCCCATCTGAGTTTAGTTTCCATGTTGAGCTGGAGAGGTTCCTATCCCATATTCTCTCAGCTCTTGGTCTCAAATGGTAGAAGTGCAGACAACTGCTGAACTGCTGATTTATTTTAGCTGAGACTTTTATTCCTTTTCTTTTTTTTTAAGTAAAAACCCTTACTGCTTTTTAGTTCTCAACATTTGTAATATTTTACTTGTCTAGCTGTAATAGCTTATTTATATAGTAGGCAGGATTCTCTGTTAAGATTTCTATTCAGTCATATATTAATATAGCTTACCCCTTTGGTTTTGAAATATGAGAGAAGGGAAGTGGCCAATTTACCTCCTCTGTACCTTTGATTATATACTGTATACCTCCTTAGTAGTCCCCTCTGTGGTTATACCACACAATTGAAGAGGAGGAAAGACATGTTAGTGATACAAGGCAATAAAGTAATTAAAATAGCAAATATAATCCTTGGAGGAAATCGAATTTCAACAGTATGCACTTGAATTACATCAGAAATGCATCTGTTTTTTCATCCTGAAACTGAGCTTGCTTTTATAAAATGGAATATTCAGCTAAGAAGAAAGTAATCTACTGTCAAAGTTTACATTTATGCTGTATTTATGTTCTGCACATGAAAATGTTGCAGGAGAGGCTTTAGCTTACTGCCTGCCCAAGTCAACTACTTTTATTTACCCTTGTACAAAGGAAAAAAAGAAAAGTCAATACACTAGATTATTTATTCAGTGTGAGTTTTGACCTATTTGCAGGTTGTCTACAACTGCCAAAACATGAGAGGATTTTGGCCTAGGAAATAATCCATGCAATTATTGTGTCATTAAGAGAACTGACACCTGATCAGAGCTCCATTTAGGGCTTACCTAGGATTGCTTTGGTGTTGTATAGTTAACAGGGCAAGCTGCTTTCAACAAGTTCACAACACAAACATTTTATGCAGTGTTTAAAAGAAGAACTGCAGGAATACTATTTAAAGAGGCGTTGTTTCAACAGCCTAAACAAAGGGTTTTGGAAAAATCTATGGTTTAAACATTGCTGGTAATAAAGTTGACAAGGTACTTACCGCTGCCATTGCTTCCACTTCTGAAGACGGTCTAGGAGAACTGTCATATCTGTAGGCAGAAGGATTTGAACGTGGGCTTTGACAAGGAACGTGATGTTATTTTACCAGGTAGTAAATATTTAGCCCTTTAACAACTGATCAGAAGCACGTGAAAAATAGACTGCTCTATGAAGAATACATTCTCCCCGCCCCCTCTCCTCCAAAAAATCACTGCTACTCATCTGAAACAAGCTTTATTTGCCAATTTTTAACACACGGGAAAAGGCTCATCTGCTTTCCTAAGCTATATAGGACTGCAAGGGCTTGGCAGAGAACTGGTTGGAGTGTCTGTGAGTAATGCAGTGGTTAGAACAAGCCAAGAAGCCCCAAATACAAAAGGTATTCTGTTCTACAGGGTGACTTCCAGACATACAAATACAAAATAAACTACAGAAATAAGAATGACACTTGGCTTCTATTCAAGTCTGCAGATCCTTATTTTACAACTAAGTAAACCCCAGGCCTTCAAAGCCCTGAAGGAAATGTCGCTCAGCTTGTGTTTATTGTCAGTTCTTCCTTGTCTCAGACACGGTTTTTTCCCAGGAAGTTAATTCTTGAGGGAAAGTGAAGTAGGGTAAGACACTTCTGCTCAGTCCTGTTTGTCTCAGTCTTTCTGAATGACCTTGTTCTTAAGCTCTTAAAACCTTCCTGTGCTCAGGTAGACTACCTTATTGTGATTCAACAGCAAGTATAAACCGGCTTGTTGGCAGGTTCTTTGTGGCCCAGCCTTTCCTCCTGAAGTGCTTTGTCATTTGTTTGCAATGTGCTTGCAGGCAGGGAAGAACAGTTGAAAGGTGCAATTTGTTTTTGCTTCTCTAATTGTGAACTGTAAAACCAGGATTCCTCTCTGACATGGGGTCCAATTGAAACCAAAGGAAACAAGCCTGTTGCCTTCAGTGGGCTTAGGATCCGGCCAGACAATTAGAATCCAAAATTCCCAATTTTTCCTTGTAGCACTGATTATGAACAGCCATTAATTCAGTGGGCTACCACTCTGCATGAATGAAGTTTACAGAACCAAGGCTCAGAGATGTGTGTAGCTCTTCCTTAAGCTAAGATGCTGAGTATATTTTAATGCTTCTACAATAAATTAAGCATTCAACTTCTGTTTCATAGTTTTCACAATCATTTCCTGCAACCAAGTTCAATGAAATCCTGTGGCTTGGTGAGTTACTTTAATTTCAATTATATGAATAACAAAAATGTGAAAGCTTTGTTAGAAGCTCTACAGCTTTCCTGTGCAAAGCCTCTCTCTCTTCTCCCAACTTGGTGCTGTGCTTGGTGTTGCACTAATTGCTCCTTGCAATGAAGCTATGTGAAGTAGACATGTTAGTTAGAAATGTCTTCTGATAGTCTGAGCAAAAATTAAATTTTCATTTGCACCTCTGGCACTATTCTAAATTCCTCCATGTCTTTGTTGTCACTGTTCTTTCAGAAACAACTGATCATTGCAACCTGCTTTATTTTCCTCCCTGCCAACTTACACAGACAAGGTTATTTTAATCTTTTCCCTGTGCCAATCCCTCCACTTCTGAAACTGCCTCATTATTTTGTCTGAACTCTTTTAAGTTTTTCAGCTTTTCAAAATAAAAGTTTTGCTTAATTCCCGAGAAACATTGCTTAATTTTAGCAAAAAGTAATTCAGTTTCTTTTTTGGTTAAGGATATTGAGCAATGTTTACATTATTCTGTACACACATGCAGACGCACAGACACACATTCCTGTAAACACCTATCTAAAATAGAAAAGAACTTAAAATTACTGTTCAAGTTCAGAAATACTTGCTGTCAGAAAAATACAATTCACTATGGGAAACAAGAAGTAACATTTTATACATTTCACTTATACACATATGTATCCTTTTTATACCAAGGGAATGTAAGACTAAAAGATGACTCTACTTGCTACTGTGACCGCTGGTAAAAACAATACAAATCCATCAATACAATTCTGCTGTGAATTAGTGTTTTCACTAAGACACCTGTCTTCCCCAGGCCATCTCGGAGTTGTCTAATGTCAGAGTATAATCTGTTCTCTTCTATACTATTGTTATTAGTACTATATAAGAAGCCAGAAAAGTAACAAACATATAACTCAAATATGCTGAAAACACAAATAAACAGCATTTCTTTTCCAGTATGAATGACACTTAAGTGTTAGAAAAGAATAAGAATGAATTCAAGAACACCGCACACCTTTGAATCAAAAGTGAACGAATATTTCACTAACTTCAGACTACAGTTACAAACCTCTTATTAGCATCTTCTGTTTCTCCACATGAGCATGCTCTTTTTTGCAGTATCCATAATTTGTTCTCACTGCAAAACACCACCACCACCGATGATACTGTCCCTCTAGTACAGAAAGGACCCTCTAAACAGCCATTAGTATTTAGCTATTTAAAAGCTTCTGCCAGTTAGGCTTACTTACAGGATTTACAGTGCTGCCTCCTATTGTATTTCACTAGCTCTCCAAAATAACTCTACCTGGTGAGAGGCGGATTATTTCAGTGCTTTGTCTATGCATAAAGCAAACCACATGCCACGGCAACACCTAGAAGAGGGTGGGGGAAGTTTTCGACAGAGGCGTGACTAGAAAATGTAGCAATCAGCTCGGTTACACGTCAGGATTGACTTGTTTATTTTTCAAGCTGTGCTCAGTAAGAAATCAAAGGCATCCGACCCTGAGATGTGATAGATTTTCTGTGGAAATGCCAGATAAACACATATTGGAAAAGCTGATGCAATGAGCTGGCATGCCTTTTTTTTTCTTTCCTAAATTGAGAAATCATTTCAACGCTGAGATTCTCCAGCAAAGCCTAGACCTTCTCTTGTGAGTTGGCTACCTGATTGTGCACCAGGATAGAGCACCCTTGGCATCTGATTCTCAGTTACACAAGTGCCTCTTTATTCTGCAGGGAGGGCTGTGATCTGATGTCGGTGTGTCCCAGCATAAGGGGCATTACCATGTCACGGGAAAGAGAAGGAAATAGATGACACATATAGAGCAGTGTTAAAACTTTAGTTTTTTTTTCTATGCTGGGTTGCTATGTTAGCAGTAAATATCCACAAAAATAACCTCATAGCCTCTATTTCAAACCTCTCCTTAAATTTCCTGTTTTGATACAAAAACTCAACAATGGCAAGCTGCTGTGCTATAAAGCCTATGTATCAGACTAATCATCTTTTCTTTAGAGGCTGGTATTCCTTGTCATTGTTTATTACAGCTGTTCCTTGCCCTGGCGTCATGCCACCTAGGAGCCCCAGGTGTGGGCCAGAATACTAGCCTGAGACTTACAGAGTGAAAAGCAGCTCTTTGTGACAAAGACCTTGCAGCTTCATATGTAGGTTTCACAGCACTGCACAATGCACTTTTAGCCCTGATTGCTGGGCACAAGCATTATCCTGAGATGCACAGAAAAATAATGATCTTTCACTCAGATGTTGCTGACATCCAGGACCATCCAGAACAAAAGTTAGAAGAACACAGTCAGCCTAAGTAGCCCAAATGTAGCCCTGATCTCTCTGAAGAGCAGTTTTAACCAGAGGATGGCAAGGGAGTAGGATGCTCTTCCAACAGCAGCCTCAGCACTGCCTACGAGACCATGTTTGGCTCAGCTCTAGCTGAAACCAAAGCCCTGGCAAAGCATGGACAACAAACGCATTGGAGAGTCACCCTGTTTGCCAAGCTACACTAAAGCTGCAGGCCTGCCTCTAACCTGCCTCTGGGCTAGAAATGGTGGGAACTGATGCAGCAGAGTTGCCTGGGGCTGGTACTCTCTGCCATGGCCTGGGAAAGCTACGTTTTCCTGTTAGATCACAGCCACCGGGCACCAGATCCCCATGTGCTTTATGTCTAATCTTGAGAGGGAATTAAAGAGGATGAAGCTTCTGCTAAGTCTAGGGGCTTCCATACACTTAAAGCCCTTATGCAAAACCCGAGATTTAGGTGAGACTTTACCTATTACTTGTCACCTAGTCCTCACTCTTCTGACACAGAACAGAACAGATTAATATCTCGTTACATGACCAAGTAAAACCCCAGTCTTCTCAGTGAGGTGAAAGGCAAGAGACTGGAAAAATAATTCTAAAAATATTTTCTAAGCAAAATACAGAACAACTGATAGAGTTTTTTAAAGCTGTAAATAATGTATGTTCTGATTATAGCTTACCGTAGTTGCTTCTGAGTCTGGTTTTTCCTTGATTTTCTAAAGGAGAAAAGCCAAGCAAAAGGTGATCTGAACCCCAGAAAGGAAGCTGAAGTGTTCTTTTGTGCTTGAGAGTTTGCAAGGGATGCCATTTTTAATGTTTTATGATCTAAAAATACAAAAAATTATTTGTTTCAAGTTCTTACTAAATACAGAACTAAAATATACATTAAAAGTTATGTCTTCATAAGCAATTTTCTTTTGCTTCCCTTTTCTGTTGAGAAAATCCAGTTTCATTGACATTTTTGTACAGACTGTGAGATGCTGGTTTATAAACAGAGAATCAGAGAATCATTTCAGTTGGAAAAGATATTCAAGATCATCAAGTCCTAACACTGCCAAGCTCACCGGTAAAACCATGTCCATCAGCACCTCACCATCATCTCATAATGACTAACTAGAAGACTAAAAGAAAGATAAGCAGGTCTAAAGTTTCGAAAACTTAGGGTTTGGGTGATGCACATGAGGTAAATGGGCTGATCTTCAGAAAGCAATCAGCATTCAACCATTTGAAAAGCAGAACCATTTTAAAATACAGGCATGTTAGACATTTGAAAATTGAGGCACTTAACCATCAGTCACTTTCTTTTCACCTGTGCAAGAAATATTTGTATGACAACCCTTAAAATACAATGTTTTAATAGACTGTAATGTAACTATGCAACAGTAATTCAGACTGTCTTCAGTATCATAACATTCTTTACGATAGGATTCCCATGGCTGCTGGAGTGCATTTTTTCTGTTACAAAGTGCCTATCAGAACTGCCTTTTGAAGGCAAGATATCATGAGTGACTTCTTTGGGAAGGTTATTATTTGATTTCTTCAAATGGAACATAAACCTAATCTGCCTGTAAAAGCATCTGGCAATTGGTGTGAAGAAGAGGATATGTATTGCTCACAGATTAGGGAAAGAAACTGCAGGGTCTGCTACAGGAAATCAGAGGACATAAGGAAGCAGGACTTCACTCAGAAATAAGGTGCTGCATTTTTTTTTTCCCTTTAAAACATCTCAAGCCTGAAACAATACCACAGCCTGAGAATGGCTTATCCAGTGACTGTACAAAGCAAAACCAGAAATGACAGCAAAGTGCCACTGATAACAACAGCAAGGGGCAACATTTTGGACCTAGTCCAAAATAAATAATTCATGTCATGTGATTTAAATCCTGTGTGTAATACCTGACTTTCACTTCAGTGACAATCACTGTGTATTACTAACTGTTGCATCCTTTACCCCTTTCAGAGCATAACCTCTTGGTGGCATTGTGTGACCTGACAATGAAGGTGTCATCGGGAGAGTCCTAATAGCACTTAGCTGTAGCCAGGATAGTCTATGGATGTGGACAGAGCAAGGCTTGTAAGTAGGACCAGCACCCTTTATTTAATCAAATTACACAAATGGATATATCAGACAAGCCTTTGAGGCACACAACCCCTTCTTCAGATCTGAGATAGAAACAGCACCTTTCAAAGTTAAATACCAGAGAACAATTAAATGGAGTTTAGTTAGTTAACACATCAATTAGACCATCTCTGAAAGAGAAAAATGGTAGATAGGTGTGGACTAGAGGGGATGTTGGGGAAAAACAGTCAGGAAAGACAGAGATTTGTTCTGTTCTGATGTGTAGTTTCAGGTTTTAAGGTTTCACTTTTCTTTTGAAATATATAACTCTGCTTCCAGTTACCATGAAGCACAAATAGGAAGAAAAGAAAGACACGCAGAAATGTGAATGGAATAAAATGCAAGAAAACTATCTGGATGGGTAACAAAAGACAGTACAGAATGCCATGCTTGGTACAGAAACACCATGTTTCTTACGCATGTTCATTTTGGATGGGCATAGAACCTGTGAAATGGTATCTCCAGAAGTTGCTTCCTGGTCAGCCCAACTTTGCAGGCTTTGTCACTTGCCTCGATAAGCAGTGTGGAGTGCCTGTAGCCCAGTGTTACCAGGAAATGTTTTCCACTCCTACAGTCAAACCTCTCTCATCCAAATCCAAATTACCTCCTTATTCCAAATGTCATTTAAGTGCTTCTGTTTTCTTTAAGAAAGCTAGGTAAAACTCAAACAGCTTTTGTACAAAGCAAACATTACTGCTTTGATTGGGAAATCACCACAGTACTTACTATAATTACAGCTACTTCACCTTGGTTAAGAAAGAAATGTTTTACAGTGAGGACAATCAATCACTAGAACAACCTCCCCAGGGAGTTGGTGGAGTCCCAATTGCTGGAGGTTTACAAGATGCAACTGGACAGGATGCTAGATAGCCTCATCCAGGCTCTCATTCCCACAAAAGGGTGGACCAGACAATCTTCTGATGTCTTTCCAGCCTGGGCTGTTCTATGACTCTAACTATGGGATAAGAATATCAGAGATTTTCTGTGTGACTTCCAGCTGTGCTTTAACAGAAGCTGTGTAAAGAAATATACCCTTTTTAAAAAGACATCTTTGGCGAAGCTTTCAGAATGAGATGAGAAGAAACCCAATGGAATTTCAGAAACTCCTTGGCTATTCTGAAATGCTCTAAGACATTGGTTCAGTGGCTATTATCATATAGGTAAGGAAATGGAAAAATGCAACTCACTGGTGTTTTTGCTCTTCTTTAGCTGATGTTCTAGTGGTGGTTTTAGCATTCTATTGACATCAATATAATTCTGAAATTTTTTTCTTTGTATTTCTTCAAACCATTCTCCAGTTATTCCCTGCAGCCCTGTTTCAGCCTTCTTTCTCTTCAGAAGTTTGCTAGAAAGAAAAACCAAAACCATTTTAATTTAAAGACATTGTAGATATTACAAGCAAGAACTCTCCCCCTTGTTTGTGTAAGTATTTACAGTATATTTTGAGATATAATGACATTTTAAAGCATACATTGGAACATGATGCATTTGCAGCAATCACATAGAAGTTCCAGTGACAGCAGAATTCTCCGGCCTCGCAATGAGGTTATGTGTCTAGGTTACAAGGACCACTCATACACTCGTATTATTCTCTGATTCGAAGAAGAGCATCCTTCTTCCTTGCAAAAATGAGGTAATAATTCACAAGCATTATAAAACTAATTGAAAGTAAGATTAAGCTCAGCTAATAATCAAATTAGAAGAAATAATACTCTAACAAAGCAATTCTTGAAATATTTGTTCACTCGTTTAAGCAGAAGCAATAACAAGATTATTCTGATTTTCAAGAGGAAGCCTGCTGAGGCCCTGACAGTGAGGTGCCCACCACACATCTTCTATGTGAAGGAGAATAATAAATTGTGCATTCAGCTAATAGGTATTCATGCAACATGTTCAACGAGTTTATCACATTTTCCCGTTTCCTTGCTGCATACCGATTCTGCCTGTGTTTACTATGTATGGAAGCAACTAATAGGAATATGAATATTCTGCCACACAGAGGCGAAGCCTGAACAAGCTACACACATGTGGCTGCAATCGAAAAAGCTGTTTAGTAGCAAAGTTCAGGTTTTAGACCAAGAGGTCACAGAAATTAATTGTTTATCTGGATATAAAAGAAGAAGGTACAGTTGCAAAGGAGTCAGAATAGTGCAACGGACATGCAAAGTTACTTGTTTTCCAATTACATTACACAAGTGCCTAAAGTACAGACGCAAACGCAGCAGATCCACGCCCCAGCTGATTCTGATGACTACAGAACAAGACTTAGTGCACAGCCTGGAGATGTAATACCAATGTTTTATCAAGGCTTTCATGTAAATTTCCCACCTTAATCAGTGGTAAAATGCATGTCTAGGAATACAGATGTTCTCAGAAAGCATAAATTATTCCAGTTATCACTTTAAATTTCAGTTTCCACATGGAATTGATACAGGGTATATTGTCCACTCAAGCACCTACTGTTCATCTGGTGGCATCTGAAGAACAGAAGGGCAGCAGAGAGACATTTTTGGTGAATGAGTATTTCCCCTTGAAGAAGATTACACAGACACATGCACAAGTACTAGCTATTTACAATAAACTTATTACACAGACAAAAATGTAATTATCACAGATATTGCCACGCCACAGGAGTGACCAGACAACATCAACGCCATCTGCAGCATGGAAAGCAGCCTGGCAGTACCGTGAAACAGGAAGAGGTGATGAACAAAGCACTCTCAAGTGCCAACTTCATGATCTCACTCCTGTGGCCTTAACAAAGGGGATCCAAGATACCAAGAGGAGTAAGAGCACACAGAGCCAGGCATGAGGTATGCAGGGAGTGACTGCAGTCACAGCCATTGCTGGGAAAACAAGCCCACAGTAGTTTTGCTGAAGTGCCAAAAGTGGAGACCATCTCTTATACTCCATCCCTGTGGTCTTTTAAAACCCAGGCAGCATGAATGAGTTTCTGCTCTTGCAGTGAAGTGCACTTGGAGCCCCAGGCAGGCTCTGCTGCCCATTCGGGGGGTGGCTGTCAGGGTGAGCCCCAGGCAGCACTGTGACCTGCCACACAGCAGCTGCCCCTGTGCTGGTCCCACAGGAGGTCTTCAACCACTCACCCACCAAGGGGATGCTCACATTGCTTAGGAATAAATATCTATTTGCTTTACATCTGTGCATTCCAGAGAGAAAGAAAAATACAAAAATCCACACTTACTCTAGTGTTGACCACATCAGGCATGGCACAAACATGCCTTTCACTGAAAAATGTACAAAAAAACTTGCACAAATGCTGACACTAATATTTAAACACTGTAAAATCTTTACAGGTACATGCTTGGCTTTACCTGCAGTCATTATCTGTGATTGTGCTGCCTCCGAATTCTGCTGTCAGCCCCAGTTCATGAAATAAACCCTTTAAACTGCTTCTGTGCATTTATATTTAAACAATTGTTCAGGTCCATCCATTGAACTCTATATATATATCAAATAATGTGAGTACTGAATAATATTAATGTAATATGTAATTGCAGTATTGCAGGACTGTGAAATATTTCCCATTTGTGATGACTCCCAGCCAAACCACATCATTTCCCTACATACCTGCCCTGTCAAGTCTAACATGCCCCCTCATGATACTAATAAACGACAGTTGTAAACCAGAAGCAAGGCCCGTCTCAAGAAACAATTACAGCAGAAGATGGTATCTGCAGTCAGTATTGCAATGAACTTGCCTTTGAGGCAGCACTATTGTTGCTTGGATTGCAAACTATATATTGAGGCAGTGTTCCATTGGAGTGTCAAAACATCTGATGTCCTCTAAACCAAATGCCCTAATCACGCTTCCCTATCTGCTCCATCCATCCATCCCTCCTCATTTCTCTACAGTCACTTTGGACACTTGCAGCCACTTCTTTTGACAACATCATTGTGACTGGGAAAAGTTTCTGTAAGTTATTGCAGGATTAAAGGCAACTCCATTCCCAGGGTAACTTGGAGAAGACTGCTCTAGAAACTGGAGCAGGCAGCAATCCTAAATGACCTCACAAGCTACACCTTCTTGCCTTTTCCCATCTATTATCCTACAAGGCATCTAAACTAATGAATCACTCAGGAGCAATTCCTTCACACTGTTTTTTAAAACATCTCTTCCTTATTGGCACAAGGGTGTCCCAGTACTTCTTACACAGACATCTCCAGGGAAAAGTTAACCTAAATGTTTGTATGCGCTAGACTTTCATGTGGGCTACCATAAATATTGTGAAAAGAGCTGTAGCCTCCCTCTGCCACTTCCTGTTGGGATAATGAGGAGCTTTAATTGCTACTGTAAGAGGAAAGGTATTTTCTCCACCATCTTCATCCTGAATATAAAGCAGGTGTGTGAGGCAGTAGAAACTGGGTTGCCAAATAGGACATTTGGAGACGTCTCTGCTGTTTGCAGGGGACAGAGGGCTCAGTCCCACTTTTGCCAAAGAAATTATAATTCCTATTGATTTCAGCAAAAGCAATATTTGGCCCTGAAACACCCTTACCTCACATCTCACAATAGAACAGATACACTGAGAAACGGGAATTGCACCAGGTGAAGGATAAGCAGACCAGTATTTGCTCACTGGATCAAAGTGCTCAGTGTCTGACAGACGAAAGCACTAGATAAAAACTAGTAATTTGCAAAACCAGTTACCTAAAACAAGCTTATGTCTTTACTCTGTTTATACTCCTTACGTTGTCAGTGAGAAAAGGCTAGAGATCATAAGAAATAGTGTCTGAAAAACGAGTTCTTTCGTAATTTTTTTGTTTCCACTTAACCACCTTCCGACTGCTTTATACATTAAGCTGCACTAGTGAACTACACATCTCTAGCATTTCTGTAGCCAGTTAATTTTTTAGAAAACACTGGCTGTCATCAGTGCTGCAGGTAGCTCTAAAATGCATATGAGAGAATATTTTCTTACTTATAGCTCCTTTTCATTTTATAAAAATAATTTAAAGACACACTTTCAAGTCATCATCTTATTTGGAAATAAAAAAGGAAAAAGAAGTATTGCTGACAACAGCAAAGACTAGCACAGCTGAAGGCGTTTGAAAAAAATATTATCTGCCAATTCATATAAACATATAATAGCAATAGCAACAACAATCTGGTTTCCAAGGTGCCAGAGAAGCTCCTGTGGCAGATTAATCCTACCAGGAAGAAAAAGAATGACATGCAGAGCCAAGGTACACCTTCCTAGCACATCAGACACAAAATATTTTCTAAGGCAGTCTTTATTCTTAGTAGCTAGTATATTTTTACTCACATTAAAGCAATCTTTTGTTTATTTTTCTTCCTCATGGTTTTTTGTTTGGCTAATGTCAATACACCAAGTCAGCTTCATTATTACATGTAAAACATTATGCAGAAGTAGGTAAATCAAAGAGGCAGAACTAACTCCCGTGTTTTAGTACCAGACAATGTAAAAGGATCTAACTGAAAAATATACTTTTTTTCCTTTGCTTTTATATTTGTAAAATTGAGCATTTCTGCAGTAAATCCCTGAAAAAACAAGGCCTCTATTTCAACAAGCAAAATGTTGTGTTGGCAATAATGTTTGAATGTAACCTGACAGGTCATTGCTAATCTTAATTTTATCTTCCTCCAAAACAGCAGTTTTCTATCTAAGTCTTCATCCTTTTCATTATCATTGCTGTTGCTGACATTTTTGTTATTATGTACTGATTTTATAAGGCTCATTAACCCACTAAATTGCCTTCAGAAGATGTATTTGTGTGAGTACATGACTGACCAACTAAAGATGTGTATCACAGAATGACAAAATCTTAAGGGTTGGAAGGGACCTTGAGACATCATCCAGTGCAACCTCCCTGCCAGAGCAGGACCACTTTGAGGTCACACAGGAACCCGTCCGGGTGAGTTCTGAATGACTCCAGAGAAGGAGACTCCACAACCCATCTGGGCAGCCTGTTACAGTGCCACGTGTATGGGCAAAGAGGATGTGCCACAACAAGGAAGACCAAAGAGCATGTTGGTTCTGTGATTCTTTCCAGCTGTGACCAAAATACCAACAAATGTAATGGAAGGACTTTCACTGTCCCAAAGAGGCACAAGGTCAGGCTGCTGGAGAGTCACCTAGTGGAGACACCCCGGGATGGAAAGGAGAAACTGGAAGTGCCTTTAACTGTACGGGTTGTGTTTTCAATCCAACTTTGACAAGCAATTCAAGTTGCCAGCTCACAATTATTCCTAAATATTTAGATTCTGGAAATGTGCAAAACCAGGAGATTGAAGCAGAGAGAAAGGGAAAAGAGAATCCATTTTCTCTGTTTTTTTTTCCCTTGCAGACTATACATTTAATAGGCAGAAGTAGATTAAACACAAACATACCACTTCTGCACATGATTTTGATACCCACCCTGTAGTATCCTTTCAAGCAACAAGTAGGGATATTTAAGCAGATAGTTGCAAACAGTAAATGTCACCTTGTCCCCTGAACACTTTCCTGGAAGCAGATATCAGAATCACACATTAAGTTCTGTGGTAGGTGTTAGGGATATGGGCAGGGAACATGCAAGTTAACGGCAGAACATCCTTTCTGCCCTTACTGAAGTTCCACTTTGTCTAGTCATGAAGAAAATCCATCCATTTTCACCTCTCTTATTTTCAACTAAAACACAGAAAAATCACAAAATCTGACATTATTACACTACCTCTACTCAGCATTCTTATTCTTTCAAATGAAAACTGATCACCTGCTTTGAGATAGCCTAATAGGGTGGCAATGTGTACATTCTCATTACACACAATCCACAAAGATAGCAGAACTATCAGCATATACAAAACATTCTCATCAGACTCCCACTAAGAGCTGAGTAATTCTTTCCACTATAATTCACAATGTCTTTTGTGTCTACATTTTTTTAACTTAAACACTCTCTTCACAGTGGCTAAAAGTTTCTTCTGTTTTTTTTCCCAAAGCATTAACTTCTTATATTAAACTACATGAAATTAATATACTGCAGACAACTCACTCTAGCTGCTGTTTTCCTCCATCAGGTCCAACACTCCATTTCCCCTTGAAGCTTTTGTCTGTTTCCCTGGGTGAGAGCACAGACTGACTGACACCTTCCTTCGCAACAGAAAACTAGGAAATGTCGTAAGGGCAAGGACGAGGTTCATTCCCATGCTGACCACGTAACTCCTCTTGGCTCTGGCAGCTCAGGAATCAGAAGTTCTCAGTTAACAAAACAAATCCATTATGCAATGGAAAGGAAGACTACCTATCATTTTTAAAGTGTGTCACATAGCTTCAAAGTGGTTGTAATTAATATCTCTAATGAGATTACTTCATTAACAGGAATGCATTAATACATGCTAATAGGCGCAATGGATGTAATTCTCCATGCAAAGATTCTCACTTGTTTGCAGTGATAGATGCAGTCTCAATCCAAAAGCATTGCATGACAGCAGTGAGTTTTGGGCTCCTGAATTTCTGTCCCAGATATCTTACAGGGACATACAGATGTATGTCATGTGTGCCACACAATGGGTTGGAAGGCTGGGGATCAGGTCCTCTTAGGTTTACCAGTAAATCTGAAGGTAATGATTAACAGCAGACATATTTACTCTTCCATGGTAGAGTTGCTAGTTGACTGAGACCTTTTATGAACACTAATAGCATGCAAAGAGATAGCCACCTATGCAATTACAAATTTAACTGCCTTACAAAGACACACAAGGCAGATCCTATTCCTTATCTTATTGTATGACTTGCTTTATGCAAAACCTTTCCCAGGTAACAATATAAGGGTAAAAACAAGTAAACAGACACAAGCTGAGTGAGAACTCTGAATGAAGGAAATTGTTTTCAAATGAAGACCAAGGTCTCATCTCTGCAAGCAGGTTAGTGTATATTACCCCATGGGTCTGAACAAAGCTCCAAAATTGAGAGGCTCCTGATAGGCTTAGACATATGTTTGTCCAAAGCTAAGCTTGAAGCCTAGGTCTCTCAAAATAAATCTCTGTGATTTCAGATAATTGTGCAGAGTCGCACACAGAGCTGAAGCAAGATTCTGGTCAACAGAAGTAAGACAGAAGATCAGAGTGTACCTGCACGTAGTTTCTGTGTTACCGCAACACTACAAAAGCCTTGTTTACATTGTTTTAAATTAAGGAAAGCAGCCATAAGAGTCAACATAAGCTCTGAAAGTTGACACAGTGGATGTTTTTCATCTGAAAATATAATGCCTATATACATTAACATAATACATACTTCCACAGGTCCTCGGCTATAGTATCTGCTATAGTAGCTTAGAATCTCCTAATTTATCACAACTCTTCAGTGAAAATAGAAATATTATAGAATAATAATATTTAGAAATATATTTGTGTTTGTATAATTACATCTATTAAAATATATATTTAAGAACATGCAAGTCTGCAGTGAAAGAAGAAAGAGACCACAGAGCACCCCAGCCACACCACTGAAGCTTTACTTGGCTGAAGCTCTCTGCACTCAGATTCCTATGTCTAGAACTCCAAAGATATGGCAAGCAGAAGTACTGCAGTTCCTTGATTATTCCAACCACAAACTAAACTGGGTGTAATTTATGTGCATTGAAGTGTAAACAGATTGCCTTTTTCATTATTTACTCTTAGTTTTTATTTGGCAGTTTTGACACGTTTGGCCAGTTAGTATGGTACCAGTACCTATGCCTATTTATTTCTGAGCTAAGGCTGATAAAGACTGTAGCTTTCAGTAGTTTAAAATGAAGGCATTGAAATACATCTTATTACATTTAACAGTGTTAACATAATAATCTAGCTGCAAAGATGGATTAGAAATACATTTAATGTGAACATTTAGATGCACAAATCCTCACTAAGTCACAATTTTTCTCTACTTGCTTTAACGCATTTTTCACATGAAATTCATAAGTTGCAAAACTTTTCAGGCTGTCAGCTCCAGGGAATTAAGTAATTTTTCAATTTAAAACAAGCACAGGAAAGGCTTAACTGAGGACAGTCCTCAGTCTGTATAGTCCTGTGCTAAAGTTATGGAACACAGAAGAAAATGGGGTCTCTGTGCCCGAAGCTCAAAACTCCATTGGGCCAAACTCCACTCAATTTGAAAACTAGATTCAGAGAGTGAAAAGATTTTAAAAGATGATTGCATTGAATATGCATAAAACACTGGCAAAACCTAAATTTTAAAGAGGAAAAGATGGACACATGCACCATTTTTCAAATGCTGTCAGAAGAGTATCTGATACAAACCAATGAACATCAGCTGAAGTCTTGACATGGCAGCCCAACAAGCTTTCCTCTCAGCCAAGTCTCTCCAAGAGCTGTGTCTAGAGGAGGTGCAAGTGCTGCATGTCTAGATGGACCCAGGAAACTGAGGTACCTCACAGACCAAATCCAGCACAATTCCAGTGCCTTGGGCCTCATCATGGAAAGTGTGTGCTGCAGTCTTTGACACGATTACAAGACACATGTAACCTGAACATACCACTGGAACGTGGCTGTGCCAATTCAGGGGCGATATTCAGCTACTCTGAACATGAATCAGACATGTTGCAGTGCAACACTTTCTTGACTTCCTGGCATAACTAATTTAATATTTCTGAAATGTGTGAGGACATGAAGGTGTTGAGACACAGACAGTGTGTTGAAGCTGTCAACACCTGAAAACATTTCTGTGGTCCTTCAAAGGCTGCTCATTGCAGACTGATATTAGTGCCATTCCTTCCACAATGATGGGCAGCATGTGTTAAACTTCACTGGCATTACCTTCCAGTGACTACCACACATGCCACTGGCATTACAAACAACTTTTAATAGACACATAAAAGAAAGCTGAGCTCAAGTGAGAGTGGCCATACTTTGCAGATGTTTTCAACATTTAAGAGTTTTCTTCTCCATCCACCTCTATGACTTTTTGCTGGCTTAGCATAGGAAGTTGTCTTCTTCCACCTCATGGCTGTTTCCAGTTCTCACTAATGTCAATTATTATTTTGACTTCTGCACCTGAATTGTGGATGAGGCAGAAGGTGTTGAGAACATAGAGCCATTACTATTGGAAAGGTCAAACCTGGGAAGTCCATGGACTTCCTACAAAGTGCACAAATCCCTAACTGGGTCACAACTACATAAAAAAACTAACAAAGTCAAACTGGCATCAGCTAGCCACAGTAACTCCCCATTGACTCTACTCAGTAGTTAATGCTAGTTTCTACTGCTGTGCCTGACCTATTTATTCTTGAAGGCTGGTCAATTTATTCCTATAGAAAAAGCCCGATTAATTCTTTTGCCATTACCTTTGATTTAGAAGATGTCTACCCATGGGCTTAGCAGTAAACCTTGGCTTAAAGCTCACCTGTTCAACAAGTAAGAAATAAGTTCTTTTTGGCAGCTCCGGTGACATCAGGAAGTGAGGTTGACAATAATAACAATAATAATTATCATTTTCATTTTTACATTGTCACTTGAAAATGCAAACATCAATTTGGACCCTAGCACAAGGCCTGTGTTTGATCGTGGGTGAAAGTGGCCAGACTGTGTCCTTCCTGCTCCTGCGTGTTTGGCTGCTCAGGCCCAGGGCCAGCTTGGAAAGAGTAGAGCTGGTAGCCTTTGAGAAAGCTATTGTGAAGACAGCCAGGGGCCTCAGCAATGGCCATCCTTCCTTCCCCTGGGAACTGCTTTTAAACAGAGGCTGTCCCACTGGTCTTTCCCTCAGTGACAACCCCAGATGCATCCCAGCTGTGTCTGTTCACAGCCATTGCTGTGCTGATCCAGGCCTTGACCCCAGGGTTGACATTCCAACCTGGCCTCAGCCCGGCCACCCCATCTCTCACCTGCCCAGCCATCACAGGACTGCGGCTCAACCCAGACACTGCAACCAGGCCTGACCCTGATGTGACTTCACAGCTTGATCTTGGCCTTGCATCATCACCACAGTGCTGCCCTGTGATCATGGGGCTTTAGCAGACCTGGTTACTCTCACCGGGCCTAATCCTGACCCTGCTGCAACTCCATGAGAAGCACTGGTGGCCCCAACACATTAAGAAAGGAGATATACACTCAGCACAGAACCAGACAATCTCTTCTAAACATAACACATCTCAAGGGGTGCTTCTGGGTCTCTCTCTGCCACCACATGCACTGTAGAATCCCCCTTGGTCTCAGACACAAGGAAGTGCAAAGCTTTGGAGCGAAGGGTTGTGCACTATCTAAAGACAAGACCAACAACCTGGCAGCAATGCTGTTCTGGAGTTAGACCACAGACTTCGATTTAGTCAGCCCAGATGCATAGGGCTAAAAATCAAACCAGAAAATGGCTGTGCCCACTGCCCGCACTGTTACCACTTGCTATTCCTCAACTCATATGAAGCCCCAGACCTTGACTTACATGCCCCACCACAACAGAGGATTAAAAAGCAGCAATGAGGAAAAAAAATAGTATGCAACTTAACTAACTGCCTTTGGTTACAGTGCTTGTGCTTGAACAAGGGGAGTCCCAAAGTGGGATTCTTTATGAGAGTAATTGTTTACCAAACTGAGTAAAGGTTTTCAAACCACAGTCTTCCCTGCCATTTTTGCTTCTATTTACACTTCGTGTATCAGTGCTTCAGGGCTTCAAGGACATGTTTTCATAAGTGTTTACAAACCACAGTGACTGTGGCACAACATCAGTAGTAAATAATAATAGTAACTCCTCCACAAACAAGACACAATAGAGCACTTGTGCCCTGAAACATCCTGGGTGGAGAATCTCTTATGAAATAATTTCTTTATTAATGCTTTGTTCAGGGAGGGAGCTCTACTGGGACAACAATACACCAAAATGGTGCTGTCCTGGTACCCAGTCTGCTCTGCTCAGCCATGTAGCTTATGGGTACTTTGGGGTTGATTCTAAAAATCCTTTGTAATTATAAGGAGTTGAGCTGCTAATCTAGATCTCTAATATCCAGGAAGTTACTCTCTGAGAGGCTGTGAGAGGATCAACATGGTTACTTCTGCAAATAAGCCAAAACAAAGGCTGTAATGTCAGATCTATCAAGCTGTACATCAGATTAAATAATTGAAGCACCAGGAGGGCACTGAGTATGATTCCAACAAATGCCTTCCAATGTTACAAGTATGGAAAAAGGTGAAAAAAACCTCATTCCCCACAGAGCACTTTCTTCTCACCTTCCATTGCTGGACCCATGAGAAAAATGTCAGTCAGAATACAGTACGAAATCACTTGCAACAAATGATGAACTTGGTAAATTTATCTGCCACAAGGCAGTAAGAACAGCTGTGTTTCTGTAACAAATAACTACATCCAAATGATTTGTTATAGAGACTGTCTAGACCAAAGTAAGGAGGGGCATTCCTTGTTCTCACAAGAATCATGTTGTTAAAGGGTCACTAAGAGAGAAGCAGTGAGTGGTACTGACTGTACTTCTCAATTAATTTATTTTGCTTTTCATCTTTAAATTTGAGGATAAATTAAAACAAATCTCTGCTTTGCTGCCACTTTTCTCAGTCATAGATCTGTAAGAATAAATCTACTAATTAAAAGAAGCAAAAGCATAACCCAACCTGGAAATAAGCAAAACAAAATAAAGAAAAGGGAATGAATGCCCTAAACACTCCATTTCCCTTACTGTTTGTTTTCAGTACCTATTCATAGATGGTGGCATGTTCTAGAGCTGGTATTTTTTTTTCCATTCTTCCTACTGAAAAAAAGAAAAAAAATCCTTACACAATACAGGCACAGTTACTTCTTGAAATATGACCTAGCAGGTGAACTGCTGTTCAGGCAGGCAGGTTCATTTCCCTGTTCAATGGCTCTGTTTTTTCAGTGTCTCGTTTGAAAGTGAAGATAACCGTATTTCCATTTTTCTTAAAGACTAAGAAACTAAAGCAGCACAAAACTATTATTTGTAGTCATAATAGGAGCATTATATAAAACAGATAAATCTCTGAAATGAAAGTTAACAACTGAAGAATTCAGAGATGTTCTGCCAATTTTACTACATTCTCTATTTATCCTTAGCTCTTCTTGTTTATCTCCCATCTGTTCATTTTTTGGACAACCTGCAAATATACCCGTCCCCATGCCACAGCCCCCTACCTGATGTGCCTTTTAAATAGCTGGCTCCATGTCTTCTGGTTCCTCTCATTTCAACTGCTTTCTCTGGGCCCTGCTGCTGTTTCAGCAGTGGAGATGCATCTCTACACCCAGTGTTCAGAGTCTGGGGCATCAGAGAACCAAAGCTGACTGGAAAGACACCTGCTCGGGCACTGTCCGCCTCTCTGCACTCTGCAGAGGAAGGAAGGGAGGCGCTGCTTCGGAGATAAAAGACGGTGGCTCCTCCTCTGCGTCCCACAGCTTCAAGCCCTGTTGCTGCTAAGCCCTCCTATAGGGACTGCAAGTCCCACTGCTATCTGCCAGGCTCTGAAATGGTGCCCTGGAGAGGCGGAAAGCTGCCAGTCTCCCTTGTCACCCTGCCTATGGGCTTCTTGGAGAAAGGACAGAAGGGAGACGCACCTACAGGTCTGATACTCCTTTGAGACCCGGAGCTCTGCATGCAAATATCAGCTGTCAATTACTTTTTAATTTCTGACCCGAGGATCTGCAGAACAAAGCTTGAGAAGACAAGCTGTGTGCACCCTGAAGCTTTGAAATCAGAAGTCAAATAAGACTTAGAGTGTTTTTATATCATGATTTGCAGGCATATTTCATCACATATGAAAAGTTGACCTGTGATATTAATAACTGTGCCTGCTGCAAGATTACTTGTGTCCTGATGGAAACTGGATCGTTAGGGAGCTGTCTGAACATGATGCTGCCTTCTAAATATGCTGGATTCCTCCTTATCTCTTCCTGGACGTCTAACTGTGATGGAAGTTTTTGGAAGAAGGAAAGCAAGCATCCACAAAACCATCACTTTCATCAACCAGGCTTACTCAAATAGAATTCTGTGACTTGAGTTGTACTTCTGTCTTAACATTGCTGTTATTATTATGAAACAATGCCTCTATATTGATATACAGAGCCTACATTCCATTTTTTTCTTCCACACTAATGCTCATGATAAATGAAGTTTTCTCCAAGTTGATATTACGAATGGGACTGGATTTGAATGACAAAGAATATTGAAGCTGTGTGTTATCCAAATCTAAAACTAATATATATTTTTTCTTTTAAAATATTAAATACTTGATTATCAAATTTCTAAATTATTTTCAGTGCCGCAGTAAGCAGTTACTTGAGTTAGACCAAAACCGACTTGCTGTTTCTCTGTACCTGCTTCGTGGCAGGAGTTGTGTACGGCTAGTTTGCTGTAGCTATTCAAAGGTACTGCTGAGTGGAGCCACGAGAGGGCACTGGAAAGGAGAAAACAGACAAAAAACCCCGCAGTCCTAGGAACCAGCAACCCAGGGCACATCGGGAGCTCAGCTCCCTTGCACTAGCAAGAATAAATAAAGGTCTAACAGCTCACACAGTTAATTTCCGCATAAAAGGGAAGGCAACATGGAGAGGTGGTCCAAACCTGGAAGAGAGGCCTGAAGCCTGCCCAGAGAGCTCAGAAAGGGCTGGCGGTATCAAGATGATGTGCTGGGGAATCAGAAGGAACAGGGAGGGGAGAGCATAGTGGGGCCCACAAGTACAAAAGCCTGCACAATTGACCACACAAGCCACACCTTCCTGCTCCACACAAAGGCTACAGAGTGAAAGAGAAAGGAAAATGGACAGAGGTTGCAACTAACCTTTCCCTTGAGAATGCTCCCACTATGTGTTTGATTTTGCCAAGGAATGGGCTGTCTGTGTGAAGAGACATCCAATGGTTCCATCGTTTCCAGTGTAAGTAAGCAGTAAGAAAAGAAGAATAATTCTCTAGAAACAATTACTGAGAGCTCAATGCACCTGGAGAGGAATTTGTGGAGGTCAGTTTCATGCACTGCAATACATTTGTGCTTATGTGAGTATCAGTTCCCATGAACCATGATTATCATTTGTTGGACATGATAAGCCATGTAGGATGTCAGGATTCATCTTTTGATCTTATTTCTGATTTTGTCATTCAAAATTAACTGCCATCTGTTAAATTTTTTATCTAACAAATGCAGCTAGTAAAAAGAAAAAAGCCTGTTCCTGCTTTTTTGATTCCAGAGTTGTATCTAGGAAGGGATTTCATTTTTTCCTTGATCTCTTAAGAGATCTGCAGACAGCTATGTACTTGTTTGTATGACATCAAACAGCACACCCAAGATCAGTGTAGTCATTCGAACCTGACTGGTCTGCCAGTAAATGTTTCATTCCTTCTGTCACTCCAGTCTAGTATGGTTTATGTGGGACATGCTATATTGCAAATAAAAATGGTCACTGAGCAAACTTGACCAGTGAGCCCACTGGTTATTGCTGACTTGCTCCCCGGCCCTGCGCATCTCCAGCTACCTCTCTCCAAAATCATGCTCAAGGGCAGTTTAGAAGACAACTCATTTCAGTGACTTCTTGTAAAAAGGTAGTATTGATAAAACTGCTCCTTCCATTCTGCAGTATCTCAGACAGGTCTCCTTTGATTGACAGCAAAAAATCAAACAGCTTCAAAATCACACTTTGAAATGATCTCAGCAGTGGGCTGTCACAGTGCTCAGGCATTATTTTACAACTTTTGAAGTGAAAAAAAGGGATATAAAAGTTAATCATCAAAATAATATTAACAACATAGAGCCAAAGGGCCCAGCATATGGGACCAAGAGGAACAAACGCAATTTTGCTTAGAGCCTCTGAAGCTCACTGTGGTCATATAGAAAGTGCAGGATTTAGCCCTCTAGGGTGATCACTGTTATTACTTAGATGATAGTAGCACAGAGCAACACCACACAGACTGGAACCTGTCTGCTCCTGATGGGAGTCCTCTGGCCTGAAGAGCTTACAGTCTAAATAAGACCAGGTAGACAAGTGGAGTGAGAAAGAAAGTACTTCTATTAGGCCCAAAAGAGATTAAGAAACCTGCCCAAGGACACGTACAAAGCCTTTGACAGATCCAGGGTTTAACCTAGATTTCAGTATGGCACCTTGATCATAAACACTTCACCAATCTTCTGCCCAGCTTCTGAATGCCTCTTCAACTAAGACTTAAAGTAGGCACCAACTCAAGTAAAGCATCACCTGAAATATCCTCACAATATGTTTATTTTGACAGCTCTTAAAAAAAGAGAGATCACTTTCAGTTGACAAAGTCCTATGTACACAGACAGAGAAACAAGAAAAAAATTGGGGGCAATGAAAGCCTTGAGTGAAAGCCAAGCACAGGCTACTGCTTCCCAAGCTTCTCTACAGCATTGAAAGCCTCACTGCCTTTGCTCCAGCTTTAGTCTCACTGAGAGTTTTAAACTCACAACCCTCCAGCCATATAATTCTCCATACCCAGTAAAATATTCCTCCTTTTTTGGGGGTCATAACGGGATCAAAGAAAGACAATGTCAAATTATGGAAGTAAGAAATTGCTGAACTTAACTCAGCCTGGATTCACATGCTGCAGAAAACTAAGGCAAGTTTTGGATGCAAGTCAATGTTGACACATAATGTTTAACCATGCCCCTCATAAAATCCACTTGATTGAAATAAAAAATACACAGTACAAAAATCCACTTGACTCATTAACATTCCTGCTACAACTTAGGCAAAAGCATTCCTTGTGAATGTGTGCCCACTTGTGAATCTGAAAGGACACCGCCTCTCACTTGCAAACTGACCATGGGGTAGCTCAAGTTCATCATCTGGACGAAAAAATCATAACCTTTAACAACAAACGATTCACTTTCCAGCATAATTTTTATTAAATCATTGACCTTTGCTTTCACTATCAACACAAATAGCTTTGGTGATTGCACACGGGACCTAAGAGCCAGAAACAAGACTGTGGCCATTTCTTCACCTCGGTCGTATACGATGTTGTGACTTGTGTATCTGAATGTGGAGGGAATTCAGTGAAGTCACTTGGAACGATCTTGCAAACAGCCTTTCAGTCAGGTGAGTACCTGGCTTGGTTTCCAAGGCTGCCAGGATCGGCCCCGGGACCTGCCCGAGAGCCACTGGGCGGCCACGTTCCCCTACAAAGTCCCGCAACACTTCCCCGTCACCCGGGACTGTCCGCCTGAGTGTTCAGCCTACACCCCGCGCCAGCGACACGGTGAGACAGACGTGACCTCCTCCTCCTCGGGGAAGGAGAGGAACCACGGGGAGCAGCAGCCGTGACTCAGAGCTGTCTCTGTCCCGACACGCGCTTCCAAAACGTCCCGATGCCGCAGATGCCCAGGTCGGGCGGGTCGCCTGCGGCGGCCCCGCCGCGGTGGGTGCCCGGCAGGCCTGTAGCCCCCGCGCCACGATCCCGGCCGGCCCGCCGCGCAGCCCCTTCCCCGCGGGCCGGCCGAGGGCTGCCGCCTGCCCGACGGCCCTTCTCCTGCGGTTCGCAGCGGGACCGAGCAGCCGCGGGTCCGCCGCCGCCCGCAAGCCCCGCTGCCGCCCGCAAGCCCCGCTGCCCGGCTCCGCGCCTTCCGCCCCCGCGCAGGGTGTGTGTGTGGCGGGTGTAAGGGCGTTAAGCCTGGTACCTGACTCTGTCCTTCTCGGCCCGCCGGAGCTCCGCGTCCCTCTGCAGCACCCGAAAAATCGCCCTGGCTTCCTCCTCGTTCAAAAAACTGAGATCTGGCCCCCGAGGCGCTGCGGTCATGGCTTTGCCTATTTGCGGGCGGGCGGGCGGAGGCGGGCGGGCAGCGCTGACCCCCTCGGAGCCTGGAGCCACACCAGCATGGCCGAGCCCCGACAGGACCGCGCACGCCGGCACCGCGGGACGCGCTTCCAGAGGGACGGCGGGGCCGCAGCCACGGCCGCACCGCACCTCCCCGCACCGCCGCGCGTTGGGCAACACCCTCACAAGCGAGCGCGGCCCGGCAGCGAGGGGCGGGACGGGGCGGGGAGGCCGCGGCCGGGGACGGCGCTCGCCCTCTGCCTGTGCTCGCCCTGTGCCTGCCCGTCGCCGCGGGCGGGACGGCGCCTGTGTCAGGTGTTTGCGCGGAGCGTTCGGCGCGGTGTTTGCCTTGGTGCGGCGCGGCCTGGCGGAGCACACGCCCGCCTGCGGGGAACAGCTGCGGGACGGTGCGGGTCCCCCCGCCGCACCTCTGCCCGCCTGGCGCCGCGGGCTCGGTTGCCGCTGCCGCCGCCGCTCTCTCTCTCTCTCTCTCTCGCCGCCGCAGCCGCACCACTCGGCCCCTCCGCCGGGCCCGCAGAACAGCATCCCGGTGGTCTTGCGGAGAGGACGCAAAGCGGTAACTTTTCTACGGGGGAAGAACAGGGCAGTGGTTCGTATTTACTGTCCTTTAACATCTTCCCGAAGCAACAGTGGAGAACAGAAGCTCTCGACCACATCTCAGAAGGCATTTCATGCTCATTTCATTCTGACGGCTTCATGCAGCTCAGCTCTGTGCTGGTGGGAGCAGCACAAACAGGTGTGTGTATCTCTAAAGTATGTGCCCATCTGGTACACTGTACTGGTCAAATACTTAGTGAAATGTCCCTTGAAAGTGTCCCTTTGAAGAAGGTCTTCATTCCACACCAAGCTGCAGATGTGAGCACAGCATACAGCTTTCTCCATATAGGAGACAGGAGATGAGACACAGTATTTGTTCAAGAATAGCGAGACAGTGGAAATTTCGGCACTGTGGTGTGCAGCAGGAATAGGGCTGAGCTGCCTTCCCAGCCCGCAGCAGGCTGACGTGGGGCTACTGAAGAGTGCTTCCCCACCAGAAAGTGATGTGGTGCAAGCAGAAATAAGGATCTTAGAACACAGTGGGAATAACGGGTTGCAGGAGGCTCCTTGTTTTGGTATTGCTTCTGACACCACTACTGTGGCCCAAAGAACTTACCTGATTCCTGGTGACCAAACAACAACAAGGCAATGAGACAAGTGATGAAAAAATAGTGAAAGCTATGAATGACAATCTTTAGAAGATGTCAAGAGGAGGTGTCTCCCACAGAGAGAAGATACAGTGAATTTTTAATAGTATATAGACATGATTCTGGATAAATCCCTAGAGTGTTGTTTCTAAAGTTGCAGGAGCTATAACCAGCACTAGTACACTTGCCCATGGCAGTGGTTTGAAGTAGATGATTTGTAAGGTCCTTTCCACCATTCCATGATTAGGAGCTTACAGGGAGCTTACCCTCTGTAAGGGTAAACATCCTGTCCTCCCCATTCTGTTGGCGCTGAGCATAGTGAAGTGACTGTTTTACCAGCAGAAGCCAAGCATATCAAACTGTTGCTGGGAATCTCCCAGGCAGTGGATTAGACATCACTCTCCCTTTCTGCCTGGCACCTGCAAGATGTGGGAGGCGATTACTCATGGGGCTTCAGCATCACACTGGATCTGCTCTCAGAGCAGAGGGGGGACATAGTAACATTTTTTTTCTGTAGATCTGTTTCAGTGAACCTCGTTAATGTCCCCTCTCACCTTAAAAACTCCCCTCAATGCCTCACATTGATGCCCTCTCTTGCCTTAAAACCAATGTTTTATCTTATTGGTGAAGTTGTGGTTTTTTAACCTCTTATGTCAGGTTGGATGGTGCTCTGAGCAACCTGATCTAGTTGAAGAGGTCCCTGCTCATTGCAGAGGGTTGGAATAGGTGACCTTTAAAGGTTCTTATTCTTACACCATTCTGTGACTCTATGACGAAAAAAACCGCATACATACAGAATACTTAGGATGCGCATGTTCTTATGAGTTTGCAAAGGAAGTTGTGTTCTACAGGCCTTGTTAAGAAAGGGTGACAAACATTCCTCCATGAATTTAATGACATGAAGTATAATTGTATTTATGCTGCTTGTAAGTCAAGAGTGGAATCACATTTCTAAGTTTCCATCATCCTTTTTTTGTTTCCAGCAGTCTGATTAATTGCCTCCTTTTTTCATCACTAAAGTGTATGTCAGCATATTTTCAGTACAAGGAGGAGCAGGGACGAGATGTTCATTTAGTGTATGAGCAATGTATAATATTGCGTGTAATAGCAAAGAAAAAAGTTTTCATTCTTCAAAAAATGATGGAATTATTTAGAAGCATGACAAGTATCACACACACACGCATGCACACAGAGAGAATCTCAATGGCTGGATGTAAACTAGTGGCTTTTGAGAGATGCTGCCAGACATCACAGTAGTTATTATTTCAATGGCTTTTATCCAGAACACGTACAGATTTGGGCATAGCCATCCTATATGGTAAGAAGACCTTCATTTTACACATCATCTTTGGCATGTCATGTCAGCATTGCAAAATGTATATTGGATCATGACTAGAAACAAACAGCTGGAGTCTTCTGCCAGAAATTTATTTTGTGAAAAAGAACCACTTTTCCATATATCTCTTTATTACTCCACCTCACTTGAAAGCTGGTATGTTTTTCATATATGGATCATGATGGCAGGGAAACACTGCCTGTGTTTCAGTATTTAGAGTCTCTGGCACCTTATGTGCTTTAATTTCTGTTGTATAAATGTAAGACAGGGTACATAGTCTAAATTTTTTCCCATAGTTTATAGATAACAGCTGTTCCAGGAAGACAGATAAGTGTTTTCTTGTAAATAAGTAGCATTTCTTCTGTTTGGCAACCTGAAACGGAGGGCCAAAATAGCATATGAGAGGCTGCAGACATGAGACATCTATTAGTAATGTTAATTGCCGATGCCACTAAAGAGGATGCTGACACACATACCTTAATTATAGGGCAAATTCTTCAAAACCTGCATTTCACAAATACTGTTGTGCCAGTGGGTGATGTTAACTCCACTTACTTTCAGTGGAGGATGTCAAAGTGTAGGATTCCAGAAAGCCAGAGGGGCTGTTTCTGAAAGCTGATCTGTACCTAGGGAATTGAGGGGAATGTGCAGGAGGGTTGGTTGAATTTCATAGCAATTGTCCTTGAGGCTCGTACCAGCCTTGAGGCCTGGAAGAAGTGTAAGGTCTTGTCTATTCTTGTTGAACTAATTACTGTGTAAATTGTCATGCAGTTTAGTGGAGGCTGGTTTAATTAACTCCCTGCATTAAGTGAGAAAGACTTCATGGCAGGGCAAAGAATAAATACGAAGCGTCTTTCATTTAAAATGTATTAAATCTGCTTATTGTGTTTTAAATCAATGTTTGTAACTCTAACCTGGGTCAAAAATAGTTTGATCATACCATAAGAACAAAAGCAGTGCCTCTCCCTCTGTTTAACAAGCCCATCATTTATATCTCAGTTTACTCAAATAACCATTATTGATTTATGTGTATTCAATTAACAACTAGAGGTGCAGCTGAGTTTCAGAGTTTCCCACTGCCATAGGTACACATTTCCACTGAGCAGTGAGTGTCCTCCAGAATTTGTCACTGGGCCCTCAGCTCCCACTTCAAAAGAGCTTTGCACTTTCATTTAAAGTGTTTTAACTGTGAAGTGGTACACTTTGAAGGCTGCCTGGATGTCAACATCCAAATGCTGCTCATATTATTACAGCCGTTTGCATGCTACACAGCCTCCTGTGAGGCAAAGAGGGAGCCAGGACCGGGCTGAGCAGGTTGTGGAGTATAGGCCGTTGCTGTCCACCCTGAAACTGCCACAGGCAGTAGGCCTGATCCCACAGGGAAAGCCAATCTTCAAGGTACACCACAGTCACAAGTCACTTCTTGCAGCCTATGTGTCTGCAGACTACTTTTCACAATTTCCTCGAGCACTTCCTCTCACCAAGTCTCTTATTCACTTGCTTTTCTTATTCTCCCAATCCCTTGAGTGCAGGCTGCTCTCTTACCCCACTTTTATGCTCGGCCTAACCAATGTGGTAGATTTCCTCACCTCACAAGTACTGCTTACTGCTGCTGCCTCTCATCGTAACAGCTTCCTACTTCGCACATTGTCTATATGAACTCCTCAATTTTTTCCAGTACAGAATTGTTTCTGCTGAAATAGACTTTTTCATCTCTTAGAATGGCAGAAAAGCATCGTGGCAAAATATTATCTGTTTTTTTTCCTGCCAGAAAAAAGCTAAAAGTGACATCCCAAAAGCATATTAATGACAGCAAAGAAAAGTGATCAGGATAGAGAACTCTTAAATAGTGGCTACAGTCTGATCCTTTCACTTCATGACGCTTCTCTCGGTGTATTTGGTGCTGCTTTGCACAATGGATCCATGTCACCCCTTTGTTTTGCTTTTTGCTTATGGCTGACTTTTATCTGACTTTCTTTCTCTCTTAGGCTTCAGTTAATCACTAATTTAATTTTGAATACTCATTGGGACTGCACTTTCTCCAGACTGAAGAGAAAATTGTGAGTAGGATCCCTCATAAGGCAAAACAAGTTGAGATTGTTGGGAGTTGCTGCAGAGGGCTGTGTGGCCTGGGGAGGCATATGAAAAAGGTGGTTACCAGTTCATCTTTGGAGTGTAAGAGCACTGCTTGAAATGGAAGGGGGAATGTTTTGATGAAATGATATAGGATTTCTGCTTCATTGTAAGTCTGATGACTTGACTGTCTGAGCCATAGGTACCAGTACTGCATATAACAACTGCTCTCTTGGCAGAAACTATATAGTCTTCTCTTCCTCCTTAACTAGCGTGTGCACAAACATGATCACCAGGGGCCAAAGCCTAGGACATGTTAGAATTATGCATTTAATATATTAAGGTTATATAGCAGTGCATGCAACTTATTAAGCCAGACTTAAGTAGAGATAAAAAGAACTGAACATGACAAAAAATAAGGAAGAGATGCTATTAGGAGCAGGAATGCAGCCTTCAAATCTCTGAAGTCATATTCAAATGAAGAAAATAGAAAAAAATCATAAATCCTGTCTGCTAGCATATAAAAATAAAATTAAGTAGATCACCAAAAAAAAAGAACTGTGAGGAGCAACTTGCTGAAAGACTCTAAACTAGCATTAAACCCTTCTGCAAGTACATCAAGCAGCTCATCAGAGAATCTGTAAGGGCTGACGAATGATCAAGGTATAAAAGATGGACTACAGAAATGAAGATCTCTTCAGAGAAGAAAATGAAGTTCACTGTGGTAGAAACTGGAAAAATCCATGTCAGAATACTTTTTTAGAAGAGCATCTTTCACTCAAACTGAAAGTACTGCAAGAGAGATTGTGTGACAAATTGGCAGCATGGAGATTAACAAATCACCAATACCAGAGATTATTTCATCCAATGGTTCTAAGAAGACTTACCATAATTTGTAACTGTCCACCATAGTCCTTGTTGCCTGAGGACTGGAGTGTGGCAAACAGATACCAGCTGTAAAATAGTGTTCAGAGAAAATTAAGGAGACTAGGGGATTATATCTGGGTTCTTCACCATGACACCCAGATCATCAGACCTCTGGGCAAATTTGTGGAAACTGTAATAAAGGGCAGAATGGATGGTTACCTGGATTCATACAAGTTACCTCAGAAAGGCCCATGTGGCTTCTAAAGAGAAAAGTCCTACTTTGCAATCCATTTTTCAAAGGGTGACAGCAAGTATTTGGACAAAGACAGCCAAGCTGATCCAATCCGCTTGGACTTTTGACAGAATCCTTATTAACAGTTTCCAAGGAAACTCAATAGTTATGAGGTTAAATAAAGTTAGGAAGCACAGTGGAGGAAGGATCACCACTGCAGTTTCCCAGAACTCTATGCTGGGATCTGTGTTGTTCCTTACACTCTTGAGTGACCTGGAAAAAGAAGTGACCAGTGAGACAAGGACGTGGTGTAGCAGTGGCTACAGTGGTGTAGCACGAAAGTTTGTGATAGGAAGATATTCAGGATAGTAAGGCAGACTGTGAGGGACCACAAGAGGCCTTTTTAAGACGTAGTGACCAAGAACTGTGTGGGAAATAAATCCTAGCTTCATATATGTTAGCTTTCACTTGTAAGCAATGAACTTTGAGCTGGCTATTACCATTTGTAAGTAAAGTCTTTATGATATGCATAACTTGTGAAAACATTAAAAAAAACACCCCATAAATCCATGGTTTGCCTACAGCTTGTATTTGAAGAGCCAAAGAGTTCTAGTTAGTAGCTGAAAGTCTAACTGGCAGCCAGCTAAGAGTGATACTCCTGTGAGTTAGATAATGAAACTGGTACTATTTGACTTTTTTACTAATGACCTGAATGATGAGATGGAATGTATCCTCACTACACTAGCAGGTGAACATTAATCGGGGGGGAGAAGATGGTGTGGTGGAGGGCAGGGCAGCTATTCAGAGGGATCTCAAGAGGCTAGAGAAATAGCCTGACAGAAACTTCTTGAAGTCCAAAAAGGCAAGTAAAAAATACCCTCATAGAATTTGGGGACTGTCAGGCTAGAAGGCAATCCTTCAGGAAAAGACCCAGCGGTCACGGTGAACAATCTGAACGTAAGCCAGCAACAGGTGATCACAGCAACATAGGCTGATTATTAGGTTGCATTAGTAAGAGTGTAGCCAGCAGCCTGAGGAAAGTAGCTATTCCCTGTAAACTCAAAGGACTGTATCTGAAATATTGTGTCCAGTTTTGGACTCTCAGATTCAAGAAACATTGGCATATTAGAGCAAGTCCAGTGGAGGGGCACAAAACTGACTAGGAGGCTGCAGCCTGTGATGCATGAGTAGAGGCTGAGAGAAATGGGTTTGCTCAGTGTGAAGAAAGGTTAAGGGGATCTGATTGTTGTGCACAACGTTCTTATCAGTGGTTACAGAGAGATCTTATTGGAGGCCCACCATAAAGGACAAGGAGCAATGGGTATAAATTTTGTTAGAAAGTTCTTACTGTTACGAAAAAAAAATCTTAGACTGGATTGGGTTGGAAGGAACCTTTGAAGACCATCTGGCCAATCCCCCTGCTATAGGCAAGGACATCTCTCAGTAGACCAGGTTGCTCAAAGTCCTGCCTGACTTTGAACTGTTCCAATGATGACAGTTGATCCAACCACAATCAATCCAACACTTTAACAGGTTGTCTGTGGAAGCTGCAGATGTGCAAAGCTTGAATGGAGAAGGCACTGAGCATCTAACATGATTAGCCCTGCTTTAAGGAAGGGGTTCAACTCGATGACCTCTCAAAATCAATCTAGATTATTTTATGTTTCTGTGATTCCAAAGTGGCTTATAGCATACATGTCACATGTCAGTCTCAAAACAGAGATCTGCAGAGGTACATGAGGCTTCAGTGTACTGACTACAAGATGTAAATGCAAACCACTGTGAGGAAGTTTGTTTTATAGTATCCATCAGCTCATCTTTTACTAGAGGATAACAACTAGGTTGTCTGAGATAGTGACTATCATCAATAGTGGCTGATGTACTTAGAATCTATAATTTCTAGTGCTGGGTGAAGATGAAAGATAGTCAATCTCACAAAAAAATATTACTTCCATTTAATTTAAGAAAGTTAAAATAAATGAAACATAATAAAAAATTCACAATCTAAAATAAAGTTGCATAACAGAAAAACTTAAAAGTATCTTTAGTTAGATTGTTTGAGCTAAAAGCATGTCATGCTTTGTTTAGACACTCGAGAAAGTACAGTTATCAATCTTCCGTTATTTACATGTCCAATTTTGGATGACAATGTGCAGCAACTATGATACAGCAAAATCAGAATGCCTTTGTGATTAATACAAATTGTGGAGTGAAAATGCTTTCCATTCCAGGTAAGAAGCAGATTATCTAGAACTTGATTATATCACAGATAATTCTTTTTAGCACTTAACTCCAAGAGCGCTTGTATTGAAGAGGATCTCTAGGATCAGGCAAGGTCCTCACTTGGTCTGCATAAATACCCCTAACAGTGGAAGTTGGAGAAGTTGGGCATTCGCATCCTTCTTTTAAATATAAGTAGCTATTGATGTTGGTCAGCTATGAATATAGTATATCCGTAGAACAAATATAAAGAGAATTATTGACTGAAAATATTTTACCCCCTCTTTGTTTCTAGCAAGCAAGTTTCACCTGCAAGATCAAGTAAAAGACACATTTGTGCTTCAGTTCAACTCACTAGCTAATCCTCTTCTACATTCAGTGACAATGAGTCTAAATATCTTCAGCTGCTAGGGAACGTATTCATTTTACTAAATGTAAACACTTGTAGACAGTTCCCTTTAAACAAGATTGCCTAAGTACCTTTATTTTCAATGAAGAAATGCTTATAGTACACGATTTATCTCATTCTAAAGTAGACATCTAAAATAGGTCAGATGAATCATGCCTTAGAAGAGGCTCTTTCTCTCCATTGAATATAAAGGGAGTCTGGCATGACTAGCTCTGAATGGTACACTGAATATGTCTAAAGTTAGGTGAGAGGAATCGTCTAAAGTTAGGTGAGAGGAATCCCATCCCACCTGTTTGTACACTTAATAAAAGAAGAATAGCAATGCAGTATAAAAATGAACAAACCGTCCCCAGGCTTTAAAACAAGTTGTTTTAATCTTGAGCAGTTCAGCTCTTAATTTAGGGTTTGATTCAACTCCCATTGAAGTCAATAGCTGTATGTATTAAGAGGAACTTAATGAGGCTTGTCAATTATTTTTGTTTACTCTCTCATCAAGGATACTTAACTAAATTCAGTGAGACATGGGTGAGAAAGGATACTCTATGAATACAGGTTGTACTTTGAACAGGATTTTTTTGTAAATTCGTTTCTTTTCTTTCCATCTTTTGAATTAAATATGTGAGCAGTATAGATAAATCCTCAGTGATAAACATCTTTAATAATTCTAGTTCAAGTAACACCAGAAAGTGCAGACGTTATTTCCTTCCACAGGATTATTAACCCTTTAATTAATAAGTGTAATGTATTCAACAAAGTCCAGCAGGATGCTATTGTTCTGTTTAAGAGATGACTCTGAAACTTGCTTTGCACTGTCAGTTTTGCAGAGCTCCTCAGTGCTGGGCATTGAGATAACAACAGGCATACAGTACTATTTATAACACAGAGCACAATGGAGTTGTGTTTGGGAAGTCTGATAAAAACTCTAAGGGCTAGTATAGGTGACGAAAACAGATGTCTATCTAATTGAAACCACTGAAAATTTACTATGTAGCCAGAGTGTTCTCTTTCCTCCTTGCTGAATTCTTACTAAATATCTAACTGTCTTCATAGTTTATTGATATGCATGCACAACTGGTACAGAGGTCTTAAAGGAGAGAAGACAGGGAATTCTGTCAAAGGAAGGAGTAGGCACCTGAGTAAGATTAACACACTCTAGAGTTAAACTCTAAACTTCTATTCTCTAGTTTAGTTTATATTTCTATCTGAAAATCTGCTTCAGAGTAATACAGATTTGAGGTTCTGAAGCCAGAACATTATCAGGAGCTGTATGAGAGAGAAAAAGTTCTTTTCTTGGCACTGTGCCAAGAACTATGTATTACAGCATCCCCAGCCAACCCCTATTTGGCAGCCCTGGTGCAACGGCAAAAGAGGTCAGCTTGGAAGGAACCTTTTAAACATATTAAAAACTGAAGGAGCAACTCTGCATGTTAATAACAGGATTAAACTAAAAGAATTGGATTAGTATGGGAATGACTGAAGTGAAGGACTCTTGCTAGTGCATCTGGTAGTAAAAGAAAAGGATTTAGCTAGATAAATAAATATAAGCAGCTTTGAGAATTTAGAAATGATGCAAAACCAAATGCTTTTACTTTTATTCTCTATACCTCAGTCTTGTGGCATGAGATTTTTGCTAAACAAGCAAGTCTTGCAGACTAGCTCTGCTGTGCCATTCCTAGCTTTCATCCACTTAACATCCTGGCTAACTTAAATTTGACTGCAGCAGCAAATCCAGCCACTTACAAACAGTTGATCAGTGTAAGCCTGTAAGGGAGAACTGTGCTCTGCAGAGCTCTTTCATGGACAGTACTGAAAATAGTAGTATGTAATGTTTGTAGAGTAACTTAGCACCTTTGGTGCTTTCCTCCCGGGTAAGTCTGTGCTTGAATTGTACTAATTGTGTCAACCTGTATTTAAGAAAATTTAGTGCAGACTAACTGAAACTCTCGGTCCTGAAGGGATGCAGAATGAAGAAGCCTTTCCTGTTCCAATTGAATTAACTATATTAGTAGTTTTCCTGCAAATCATCACTTTGTTAATTAACCTTGCAGATTTTATATTTCATACTGAAACAGAAAGTTTGTGTGCATTGTGTGACAATGACATGTAATATATTAGTTGATTGTTTTTCTTTTTAATGAGGAATAATAAAAAACCAAAGAAACTCTATCAATAAGCCAAAGGGAAGGTGTAAGTCTGCATATATATAGACAGATATAACTGTAGCATTTCTGATAACTTTTGGTGTGGAAATGACCTGAAGAATTTCTATATGATCTCATTTTCCTGTAGTGGCATCCATAAATTTTGTCTTACACAGGTCTGTTTCATCAGATGAAAGAATTACACACAGGTTTTATGATGCTATAAAGATAGGATGTGTTTCACTTTCTTAATTATTAGCACAAAAATCCCAGTAAAAGCATTTTGATGGCACAAGAGCTGTCAAAATAACTTAGTTTTAGCTTCTTCTTTTATTTACCAGCTCACATGAACTATATAAAAGCCTCATTCTTGAGCAAATGAAAAGTACAGAACTAAGATGGCAAAGACCTAGTAGTGGCTGGAATTTATCTGAGATTTGTATATTCACTAAACAACCATGTTCATCTACTCTTGCCGGATTTGATAGTGGAAATGTTGCCACATGATCAGTGTGGAAATAGTCATTACCAAATTAGTAAAATTGCACAACAACAATTTTGTGCCACATGTAGCATGGATACTGTAGTATCACAGGCTGATTTGCAAGGACTTGCCTGTCCTGCAGTCCTTTGGTACCAGTTCTATTGCAGTACAGGGATCCTTACATGGTGGTACTGGTATACCTGGCAGCCTGTTTGGAGAGCGGTTGTCGCCTCAGGAAATAGAAAATGGCACTGGTAGGACTGACTGCTTTCATCTGGCAGGATTGCCTACCTAAGCATCTTAGCACATTGAAAAGCAACATGTTGCATCACTTGAGTGACACACTATTACTCAGCTACAGCAGTAGCTACCATCAGCTGAGGAAGTAGTAGCACTGCTGACAGCTAGACAAATAATTAATCTGGAGGGAGTGAGGAACTCCTTATCACCCTTAACTTCTCTTCCCTATGTGAGTAGCCTCTGTTAATGGTAGTTACTTTTGGTACGATCTTAAAAATCGTGATGTTAGCAGCTGGACATGCTGTCCTAGGGATGTGGATGGGAAGAATAGTAATGAAAAACCAGTCTGTTTCTAAGGAGAAGCTACCCAGAACAGTAACATTTTTCCTCTCTCCTTAGTTTCCTTGGTACTGTGATGCTCAGCAGAAGATGCTCTAAAAGGAGGCAGAAATGCCTTTGGAATTAACCCTTGTCATGGATAATTAGGTCAGAGCATCAAAAATACTTTTTCATTCAAATATCTCCTCATTCAAGATGAGGAGTGCATCCACTGCTTCCTCCATGCCTGATGATGGCACTTGTACTGTTTTCCACCAACACTGGTAACAAAGATCAGATCTTTATTAATTAAGGACAACAGAAAGACTTTGTCAGCTGAGGCCAAGGTAGTTTGAGTGCTGTAGTGGTCTGACCCTGGCCAGCAGCTGAGCCCCCATCCAGTCTCCTGCTCACTCACTGCGAGGGGGATGTGGAAGAGACTTGGCATAGCAAAAGCTGAAAACTCATAGGTCAAGATAAAAGCAGTTTAATAGGTGAAGAAAAGCTGCCTGTGCAAGCAAATCAAAATAAGGAATTAAATCACTTCTTCCCATCAGTAGGGAGATGTCCAGCCACTTCCTGGGAAGCAGCACCTCAACATGAATCAGGGTTATTAGGGAAGACAAATTCTTTAACCACAAACATTTTCTTTTCCTCCTCCTTTCCCCAAGATATTATTGCTGAGCACAATGTCGTATGGCATGGAATACCCCTTTCAGTCTGGCTTGGCTGTCCCCAGCCTGCTTACTGGTGGGGCAGAGTGGAGAAAAGAAAACAGTGACCCACCTGGATGCTGTGTAAGCACAGCTGAGCAACATCCAAACCACTAGTGTGTTATCAAATGCAAAACACTGCAGGCTGTGGCCTGCTATGAAGAAAGTTAACTCTATCCCAGCCAGACCCAGTACAAGTGCTGATCATGTTCTACTGCTGCTTCAGCAAAAGTCATCATGAGAGAACAGGAACACCTGTGCTGGAAGACATAGCTATAGAGGAGCCCGATGTGCCTGGGCATGATATATCACTGTGTCAATCTACAAATCAATTAGAAGTCCAAAGCATGTTAGACTCATGCTTATCTGGGAGAGCAGCGTACTGTTACAGCCCGTATTCTTTCCTTTTTCTCAATCAGAACAAATTGTAATTGTACTTATGTACATGTTTTGTTTGCATTCAAAATTCAACCCATCAAGACCTGCAGCTTGGGTGCAGCTTGGGTTCCACTGCTGGGTGAGCGTGTGGCGGAAGCACAAGGCCAAGAGTGTGGGGAGCGGCCCAGCCTAGGGCACAGCTTCACAGGTGGGGCTGATGCTGAGGAGTTCGGGCCAGGGCCGGGAATGGCCCCACTTCAAGGGTGTAGCGAGGGGTGCAGCCCCAGGCATAGCTCCAGAGGTGAGGTAGACACGAAGACATGATGTCCAGGGTGGGGTGGGAGAGCAGCACGTGTGCTGGCAAAATTCCCAGATCCTGGCTCTGTGCCCAGAAAATGACAAAAGAGTAAACTGAGAAAGGCCATACCGGATGACCTTCTTACCTGGGAAACCCAGTTGTGACTCCAGCGTGGGCTGCGCTGATATCTTGCTGGTTCACAAGATTATGGAAGCAACAGCAAGGGCCAAGGGCAGAACAAAACAGGCTCTAAGGAAGGCAACTGTGCAGAGGTATTGAGCTAAAGATTAGGAAAACTCCAACTGAGATTAGAGTCTGAGGATAAAGCAAAATGTTAAATCACAGCCTGTAGCATCCAGATATAAACATGACCAGCATTGGTGCCAGGAAGGACAGTGGGAGGAACTGGTAAAAAGGATGGTGAGATAGCTGTAGAGTCTCACAGACCACTTTCACAGTCTGACAAAGCCTACTAAATGCAGAGTTGACCTAGCAACATTTTTGAAATAACTTTCAACTGGGAGAATGCTTTTGATTAGGCCATTGATTTGTATCATGAAGGTAAAGTATTATTGACCTAGTTGCAGGAGACGTCAGTCCCACTCCAGTGGATGATCAAACCAGAGTGACTCCTAGAATGGGGAGCAGAAGGATGTTGGTTTGGTTGCACGAGAATTATACTGTGTGAGTGTATGAAAGTGACCAGAAGGTTAGAGCATTGGAGAACACTAGAACTGTGGCCTGAAAAGGAACCCAAAAGAAAGTCTTAATCATTGGCTTACAGCCTTATTCAAATCCTCTATTGGATTTTAATTCATGTTACTTAATGACATATAATTCCCTAGTATCATGGTCATAGAATTATATAATTCTCATTTAACAGAAAATAATAAACATGACATTTGTGTGCAGGCCTTTATCCCACTACAGGAATAAAACAAATAGTAAAATCCAATACTTGTAACTCTACGTGGATCAGCAATTCTGAACTCAGACTTGTCTGAAAATAGAGCTAGGCTTCTGAATTTGGGAATTACCTTCCTGCTGTTGTATGTTGTTGCTTTAGTTAGGAAGCAGGACTTTGGATAGATTATTTACACAACCAGGATATGCAGAGGGACAGTGGAAACAGTGAAAACAATCCAACAAAGTAGTCATGAATACTGTCTAGCTGCTTGGGTTAAGGGCAAATGTAGTTTATATATACTGAGGTATTTACAAACTGGCTGAGTAACTTTGTTAAATAGGGATCCACTTAACAGTACAAGTAATATCAATAATTTGTTAGTAACTTCATGAAATAAGATCTTGCTCTGACTATAAATTGGAGACATTGTTAATAACAATACTAATGTAATATAATATGTTAATGTGGTAAATATGTAAACTATTGTTCAAAGCACAGGAGCTATTAAGGTTTTTATCTTCTTTCTATTCTTCAGTCTCCTGAATATTACTGTTATTTTCCACCCACTCCTCCTAAGTTCTCTTCTTGATAAAAAGATAACCCCCAAATTTCCAGAGTAACTGTATATGATTTTACTATAATGCTGGATTTTGAGATGATTTGAATCTCTTTATTTGTTATTCGAGTCAAATTGCTGTTGATTTTATTGTGTACTGTTTGTGAGTATCTATGGGAAGAGTTTGTTTCTCTGTCACCATTACATATAGAAGCTTTTGCAGCTGATTACATTAATTCATGTCCCTAAATGTCATATCAATGCAGGTATCCATTTAAAAAATTGTGAATGATGTCACTTCAGAAGATGCAGAGCTTCTATGTAACAAGTTACATATACTAGTATGTAGCTATGTATGGATATTATGAGGCAAAAAAACTACAGTGATATCTTAGAATTACAGTGCAACTTAATTACTCTAACTGGAAGTTCTTGGAAGACCAAAAGACAAATTACTGAATAAGTGCATAATTCTGAAAAAATATTTAAAACCAAACCAGAATATGCCACTGGTTTTAAAGGATCCATTTTCTAAGGCAGCAAGAGTTGATTTTACACTCTGGAGAAGAGGGTAACTCGAATGTTTCATCTCCTTGTATGTCCCATAATCAGATCTTGAGTCAGAAAAATGTTCTCTAGAGCCACGCAGGTATATTTGATATAAACAAACACAGTTTCTATGTCTGTATTCTGCACTGAAAGACTGTTAATGTTGAATTCTATGTAAGAAGCTACATTAATATTGACATCTTGGTAACTGCTGATAAGAGCTTTCTGTCTTTTGGAGACTACCAACCTGTAAAGTACTTTCCCAACTTACTTTTAAAGCCTGCATTATGGCAGGAAAATTAAAGTCTCAAATGCTTCTGGATTTTGTTCCTCTCTTGTAATAATCTGTTCTTCCTCCTTTTAAAAACACTGTTTCTGTATTTACATGCTGCAGAGGCAAAACGATGTGGTTAAGTGGTCAGGATAATAAACTGTGAGCTTACGTTCAGATAATAGTCTCCTACTGCTGAAGAAAATCATGAAGTAAAGCCATGACATTTATTTTCAAGTAACTTTAAACCATTATTTAAGCAAAATTTACACCCTGTTGATGTGGATTCTAGACTAAAACATGTATAAGAAAATCAAGGTTTCTCGGGCAGCTTCTCTCTTTTTAATGGTAAAAAGTTAATCCAGCACAGAAATGTCAACTGAGATCATTGAGATACTTCTAAAGTAATACACTGTGAACGCTACCTGCACATTTAAGTTTCTAAAGACAGTAGAAATGGTCATCAATTTACAGTGGAGACCCTTAAAATTCTGCATCTCGTAGTAAAATTACCTGTGGACAGCTGTAAGAACTGCAGAATTGTCACTGAGTCTCTGCTCCTCCATGCTCCCCTGCAGGGAGTCAGGGAAATGCACTCCATTCAAGCATACCATCACTATGCTGGCAACCAGGGTTTGAGGCCAGATACCAAAGGAACTATTTGCCTGAAGTCTTTAGATAAATGCTTTGCACTGTAGAGATTTGATTTGATAGTTCACAAAATGGTTAGCCTGAAATTCCTTTCAAAGATACAGTTAATGATGTCTGTTACAGAATTTACAAAGGCTTTTCTGTTTTTCCAGGAAGAGCATATTTTTCAACAGCTTATTTTTCACTATATTTTTTGAAATTCAAATTGATGTTCATGTCCTTCATGAATTACAATGTATCTCCAAGGTCTTTACTTGGCAAAGCACATTTTTCAAGTCCATATTGGCCAAGAACTAACACAGATTCTATTCATGCTATTCAAGGATTTTTGGGATGCCTAAGAAAATGCAGTTACCTATCCTGACCTGTAGCAATTGCCTTGCCTATCTCACAGTCTCAAGGACTTAACAGCTTTAAAAAATTATTTGTCTTTCCTCTTGCATTTGTTGCCCATTAAACCCTTCCCCAGAGCCACAGTAATTGGATTGACTGCAGAAAGGCATTCACGGACAGGAAGTTTCTCCTTAATGTAACTGCAAGGAATGGGGTGGAGTGATTTGAACAAAGGTGCAAAACAGCTGCTATCAAGAGCAAGGATCAAAGAGAAGGTGATGAATGGGTGGTTTTGGTTGTTATTGCTTTTGAAAGGTGACTGAAGGGAAAACAAAGCCAAAGCACACAGAGAAATTGATAGTAAATTAAAGCTATTGGTCCAGATTCTCAGTCCACCAAGCTCACTCTTGCTGCAGTGTTTAAAAAGAATCCATTTTATGGAAAATGAATCTTTTTATTATCTTCTGTGAGGACATAAATAGTAATTCAAATACCTCTTAATTTCTCCTAAATTTAAACAGAAATTTCTCACTGTCTACCCTGAATTTTCTCCTCTGTTCTTTAGTTTCTTTTCAAGCATTTGTTTTCTAAGCAAGACTAGTCTTTTTTGTTATCTCTGCATCTCATTAAATACCATAATATGCCATATAATGCCACTGTGTATTATGTCAGTTTTATGGCACACAAATATTAAGCACAGATTTCATTGAAATACTGTAACAATAATAAATGGTAGGAGGAACAGAAGCTTTTTGTCAATCCAAATTTTAATTACTATTTGTTTTTCTATGAACTCTTCCATACTATATTGAGCAAAGAGGAAATGCCAGCTGAAAGGACACATTCTTGCCATGGTGTGCTTCTGTGAACATTAAGTGTGATTAGATGTGCTTCTTACAGTATTATTTACTCCTAAAATGAGTTATATTCTTTCCACATTTGAAGTATTGCAATCAAAGTGAAACCTAAGCCTTGTGGATATGTACAACAAAACTCCAGCAAGGACTTGATTTCAAGTATTAGCAATATTTGAGTTGCTGTGTTCAAGGGGACACAAGTGTTCTGGCTCATCTTTCTAAGAGAAGCTAAGCTACTCAGATGTTCTCTGATTTATTTACCCTTTCTGTGCAGTGAAGGTGTTACTGTTTTCCTCGGATCACAAGTGACCAGATGGTATGGAAAACCCAAACTGACTGATACAGATTAATGGGAATGAATGAATGAATAAATGCAGTTTTCTTCTGTGATAGATGGGGAAAGCCAGATAATAGCATATTCTCTTTGGACTTTACTGAATGACACAGCAATATAAATTCTTTACAGTATTTACATTTACAGTCTGGGGGTAGAAAGCACCATTACTGTAAAGCTCCACATGTGGCCATCCAGCTGGACAACATACATATATCCAACATAATGGTATACAGCAATAGCACTGGGGCTTTTGTTGCTTTCACTTTCAGTTGCTCTTGTTTGTACTTCACAGGATAATTTCTAGCTGCATAGACAGTGAATGCTAAAATAAGACTCTTACAATAGAAACTATTTCTTTGTAACACCCATATTTTATGGATTGTAAAAATAAATTCTAAGCCCATCATTGGCACATATAAAGTTGGGGCAATTTTTCTCATGTACATAATTTCACTTTTATTTACATTAGATTTTAATTGTTGTTTTATTACCTAGCCAGTTATTCTACAGTCTTCCCAGGAAATCCTTTGTCACACCAGATAACATCCTGTTGGGAGCAGCAAGGCTGCTCTACAAGGACAGGTGAGCCAGGAGAGCAGCGACAGTGAGGTAGGTGGAGACAGTGTCCTTGCTGACAAAGCTCAGTCCCATAGTGCAGGAAAAGAAGGGCAGGTCCCATGGTGGTCACCTAGCTCAGCCACACGCTAGGAGTTGCCAGACACACAAGTCTGTGGTTTTCCAAGGTCAAAAAGCCACAGAGTCAACTCAGTGCATCAGTATCTGTGTTGGCATCAGTGAGGTTCATATCCAGCCACAGGCATACTTGCAACATAGATCAGAAAAAGACTAGTATCAAAGCTTTGCCTCTTCACTCCTAACTCTATTTACAGGTCACTTCTGTATATGTGGAAAATCATGGTCCAGAAGGGACCTTACAGATTACCAGTGGTGCTTTCTCATTATTCTTCCAAATAGTGATTTATGCAAGAGGCAATTCTAAATATAGCTTAAATATTGTTCCAGCATATTTGATTTGTACCTTTGTAAATAAAATTGGAGACTGCTAAGAAACACCTACATAGCTGAGTGCCAACAGTTGCTTGATTATCTGTGTTCTCCCTGGAAGCCATGAAGCTGAGCTCTGTGGTGGGAAGTTTATGCTGCCAAACTACTGAGTGTCAGAGCCTATTAGCTTAGACTGAGAGGCTGTGGCTGTCAAGCTCCTGAATTTGGTAGGAAACAGTCATCTGTAGATCTGTGTACAGCTCTTATGGGTTTGTTTATTTGTTTTTATGAGTTGTTTAACCTATACTATTTAAATCCGAATTAGAAAGGCTAATTTCATTAAAGAATACTGAACACTCTGTGAACCAGGTCCAAAAAAATAGCACTGAAAGATCTGTTTAGGCTTTAACTTTGCTCATGAATCAACCAAATCTGCTAAAACAACCTGTTTCCTGAATGTTATTGTTGATGCTAAAATAATTTAAAGGATTGGTAAATGAAGTGAAACTGGAACACTAATCTGCTGAGGGGTTCAGTGAAGCTTTTTAGGTTCATGTTTTCACATGCCTCTTATTGAGTCTTTACATTTGGAGAACATTAAGCTCTTTGGGGAGGTATGTGGGACAGTCAGTTCCAGCTTGTAGGCACTTAAATGTCATGTCAACAAGTCATGCTTCCATTAGAGTGGAGATCTAGTCAATACAGCTAATGGACTCTAGAGAGGGATTCAGATGACTAAATGAGATGTCTCTTTTAAAATGAGACAAATAGCTCTACAGTTTCCACTGGAATGAAACATAAGCATCTAGTGCCCTAGGGTATAGAAGCATCTGCACCAGGCTGGCAGATATGACATGGGGCATGTATGCCCTTCTGGAGAAGCAGCTGCAGCTCCAGCAGGATGCCTTTACAGCATCTCAGATGGCAACAGAACAACTGAACCAAGCCCCTCCATTTAGATGCCCATATATAAATACCTACAATCTGGAGCTGAATCACACCCCTGATCATTAAGAAATGTTAAATCGTTATGTTGGTTTGATCTAAGAAAAGAGTTCAGAATCTCCCACAAAAAATGTATTGTTTTTCTTAGCAGTGTTTCTGGTTTTGCTTTTTGCTGTGTTCTTACAACCAGCAATAGTAAAGGAACATTACTATTAGATTCAGAAATCCAATATTCAGGCACATGGCTGTATTCCATTTCTTGTGAACTAATCTTCATCTGCTCAGCTTCATCACCATACTGCTCCCTTGACAGAAATCTTGTACCTTTCATATGCATTAACAAGTGTGTAGATGAGAGGATTTAGTGCAGCAGCTTTTCTGTCCCAGTTTTTAAGAATGCTGCAATTGCTCTGGTTATTGGTCGTTGCATGTGGCTACTCCTGCTATAGTGACAGTATCATTTTCACCTGAGTCTCGACAACCCCTTCTACTTGAGAAATCTAGTATAACTGAATAAAACATAACATTTTTTTAAAGGTGACTTTGCAGTTACATAGAGGATGGATTTGGTTTGCAACTTCACAGTTCATGCAGCTATTATTCATATGGGCCCAGACTAGATTTCTTCCAGAGCACAAGTATAGCATTTGTCAGTAGAAATGGTTAGGCGGTATAAACATGGGCATGGGTCCCGCCTCATGCTGTCAGCATAAAGAAGAACTTCCAAGCTAGTTTATCTTTGTCTTTCTTTTGCCTTCCCACATTGCCTTCCTGTGACTAATCCCAGCCCATTTCTCTTCTCCAAAACTGGTCTCATGACCCATAACTATCAAATAAGGTTTATACTCTAATGAGTATAAACATTAAAACCAAGTTTAATTTCTACAGCCAGAAATATGCAGATAGATAGGGTAGACTGGGTGGATTACACTTCAGAGCCACACAGAGGTGTTATTAAGTTATTATAAATAGGAGAGAAATGCACACCTCAGAGTTGAGCAATACACCTAGTGAATAAACTACAGAATCAAAATAATAAACTATGACTCTCCAAATGCAAGAATCATCAAGCATATAAAAACAACAATAATCAGGCATAAGTGCCTGCTGCATAAACGTGCAGTGATGTTTTTTACATATCTGACTAAACATATTGCAATATGCTAATGGCCTGGGAAAAACAATACATTAACTGTCTCCTGAAATGACTCTGAAATACAAGGAACCCGAGAAATGTGCTGAGTGCAAGTCCTTTTTTTCATAAGGTTATTTTATAATTAAAGGATGGCATTTAAGTGTGGCATTTTTATATTAAGCCTCAAGTAGCACCATGGTGTATACCATTCTATTTTGGAAATGGCATTCTTCCAAAATGTGTGATCATCTGAAACGTTAAGTAAATCTTTCATAATTTGATTTGTCAACTCTACCTGAGTCAGGAAATCAGCTCAGTTTGCAAAAGAGCTGTCAAATGTCTTCAAAATCATATTTATGGAGTTCTCTGAGTTGGAATAACAGCCATCCAGCCACAGCAAAAAGGCAGACTTGGTTACTTAATGTCTCTTTTTAGTGTGTATCTATTATGATCGAGGTTATTTACTCATTTTTATTTCTACAGATCTGTTACGGCCCCTAGTGGCATGGATACACCTAAACATCGTCGTGATCTATGCGCCAAAAACTTGAGATGTGCAAAATGCTACAGGGCAAACTGTAGGAAGCAGTGAAGTGACAGGGCCTGCAGAGCCTGGGTGTGTTTGACAGTTCTGTGAGGGAAAACAAGTTTCAGCAAACCTCATAATATATTTTTTGCAAGATTTGTCTTGTTTATAATTTTTAATAAAACCACTTTAATTGTCTTAAAGGAAAAATGGTTCGATTTTGTATTTGTTTTAACTTCTATCCTGTGTCTTTAATTAAAAAAATCTACATATTGTAACATTTAAAGAGATTGAAAGTATGACACAGTAAGTCATTAGTTTTTGAAATTACTTTCCATTTTACTGGTAATCATCTTGTCTGACAAGCTGCACTTTCATTAGCAAAAAAACTTCAGTTTGAGGGCCCTGCAGACTAAATCATTAATATTAGAATCAACAGCAGTCCCGTAGAACACAAAAAGTCCTCTGTCATTTCAGAAGAAATGTGTTGGTGCCATCTTTTTAAAGAGCTCTTTAGTTTTTTTCCTAAAGCATTCTGCTGTATCATCCAACACCATCCAATGCTTCCTGACTAACTGTATCAATATTCTTTGGCTTTTCTTGAGCCTAAGTCTAGTGACTTGTCAAGCTGGTTTTGCTTCTGAAGTAACTTGGTTGATTTTTTCCCCATAGCTGTTTTTCACAGATATCAAATGTTTTTGAAGCATCATGGCACAAAGTTTAATTTTTTGGAGTAAACTTAAATCTGTCCTTTGCAGGTTGGTTTTCATTTAAACATTTAGTAAGTTGGTTGTTGTCATTCTGATCAATATAACTGGCATTTAGTCAAAATCCTGGTAATCAAGAGAACAGCAAAGCGTAAGTCCTGTCTTTTCCCCTACTTTTCCCAGTCTGTTTCACCCCAGATTTTAAGAGGATGATAGGCTTATAACCCATGTCTCCTAAAAAAATCTCATTTGGCAACTTTTTGAGGGACAGTTTAAAGAACTGAGGGCTGTTTCCATAGTAGTAGCTACTAAGTTGGTCAAGAAGTGAAGGACTGGATTGAAAAAGGATGTCTCTCAGCCAGAAGACATTGTTTGACCTCTGGCTTCATAAAGAAGCTGCTACTTTCTACTATTATTTTACATGTGATCGTTGGCTGTTTCAAAATAACTATTTACCAATGTAGAAAGAAAAGACTTAAGTCTAAAATTTTATGTTGTAGGAACATTTGAATCCATTTGAATACCTGTAAGAAAACTGTCAGAATTATCTCCATGATGCCTAAGTATGTCTGTATTGCCAAAGTTGCAACCAGTGGTTTGTTCAAAGAGTTTTTAAGCTGGACCATTCATGTTTAGCATAACTGTGTATTATTTTTCCAGAGCAGACTACATTAAAATTAAAATATCAACCCCTAGTTATATTAAGTTCCTGTAGAGATTAGCAAAATAAAGGTTTAACTGGGGTACATGGCATTTGAATGAGTCTATGCTGCAGTGTGAGGTACCGGAAGCAATAGCACAGCAGGAGTGCAGGGAGTGATGCAAGTGCAATAAATCAAGACATTAATACCACCCATGAAAGGCAAGAAAGAATAGTGGTAGGAATGGGCAATTTGGGTATAAGACCAGCTGTACTAAGTCCATGCTGTGAAGAAAGATCCATAACACAGATACAGAGCAACAGCAATATAATACGACTCAACTTAGCCTTGAGGTTTTGTCAAAAGAGAATATAAAAGATACCAAAGATTGTGCATCATTGCTAGCATTCAGGATGAACTCAAGAAAAGTGATGAGGGCTTGATTGTCAGTGCACAGCGAGGGCTGACAGCTCCCTAAGAGCCAGGAGCTAAGTCTGATAACATAGCCCCTGAGCGAGGGAGCAGGGCCTGCTCATGGGTGGCAGCTGGGGTCAACCAAGAGTTGAGCTCATCAGACAAGTCTGTGGTGATGGGGCAGGTTCAAGGTCAATCTGAGAAATGTATTTCCTTGTCAGGGTCAGGATGAGGACTAGGATCAGATCTGGAGGCCATATTCATGGTCAGACAGAGCTGTTGATGAGGACAGAGCATATCCTCAGTGACAAAGCAGGTCCTGGGTCAGACCAGGAAGCCAGGCTACGAGTCCGAACCGCTGCAGTCTGTGGCCAAGGACAAGCATGGCTGTGGCTGAGCTGGGGTCAACATGACGTATGACATAACTCAGGCAGTGCCTGAAGCCGCAGGGTGAAGCTGGGCTGGAGTGTGGGCCATTAAAGTCTAAAAGTGCCCTCAGGGCACTGACCTTGATACTTGGTGCCCCTTGTCCTCTTTGTCACGGTAAATAACCTTGGCCAGATACATACATGTTTGTGCCTATGAGTAGGTGTGCTGAAGTATGCAAGAGAGTGAAGTCTATGGAGAACAGATGCTACTAAAATAGGTCTATTTTAAAATTTAAAAAATTACTTATTTTCTGTGGTCTTGTATAGAGCCTTGTTATATTTATTGTCACAGCCATACTCCCTCTCCCTTCTTTAATTTTTCCAAATTGCAAGTAAACAATCATGCTTGAATCATTTATTTGTCAGCTTGAAAAAAAACCCCTTTCCCCTCTTTTTTACTCTTTATTACTTGTGAGGATCTCTGGTTTTCCCATAGTTTCAGGGATAGTACTATTACAAGACAAGCAAAGTAGTCTTGCACGTCATAAATAAATGAAATGTAACATGGTAGAATTTGTTCCTGTATAATAAAAGGGAAACTTACACAAACTATTAGCTGTTTCTCAGGCAAGTCCCTCTGGGTGTGAGGGCTGTAGAGAAAATAAAAAGGTGGCTCCTAAGCCTTTGTGGGCTTCATCATGGGGCTGAGATGCTTTCCAGCATTTTACCTGGGTAAAGGGCAGGCTGCTTTGACTTTCTGATTTTCCTTTCCTTCTATATGGACCCTTTGACTAACGAGCAAACAAATTACTAAAAAGCATTGGAAACATATATGCATAATTAACAGTGTTTGTCATGACAGAAGTATGAAAACTTGTTTTAGATATAGGACAGCAAGGTATTACTTTCCATTTAACTTTTTTGCGTTGAGGGTTTGCATCTGTAGTAATCCACAGCTCCTTGCTGCTCTTCTGCTATGAGAAAGATGGACCTATATGCAAACATAGACCAGGTAAATCAAGAAAGCATATTGAAACACAACAGTTTTACCTGTACTTTTACTTATGAAAAGGTTAAACTTACTTCAGTGCTGCAACAGCAGGAATTCTACACAGGAGGGGTTGTGTTTTGCTGTTATAGACAGGCAGATGTAAATGCTTAGTGACAGCTGAGCCCTGCAACAATTTGACGGTGTTAGACTGGGACCTTGTTCTGGGTGCCAAGTTAGTGTGCTGTAATCATGGGAAAGGTGTGCTACTCCCCAGAAGCATATCCTTTGAGGTAGAACAGCACCTCTGGCAAACAGTCCTTCTGGGAAAAAATGTCTCTCAAGAATAAAACCTCCTGTATCCCTATTCATCTTAACAGCAAAAAAATCCCAAATCAAACCAAAACAGAAAACCTGGAGAAAGCCATTGCATTCAAAACTGTATCTGGGAGGAGAGATCCTATTGGGTAATATTTAATGGAGATTTTTCCATCCCTTCCTGAAATTAGGAACTCAATGTATTTTAAAGGGAAAACAAACATTTCTATGATCACAGGTTTCCTGGATCTCAGAGAGGAGGGAGAACATCTTCAGTGATACACTCAACACAGGTATAGCAGAAATGGAGTCAATTAAGAGACACTCCCATTTCCCTCAGTTTTCTGGAATTCCAAACTCTCATCAGAGACACTAATTATTTTGGGAGTCTTTCACTGTTCCTCTCATCAACGTGTTTACTTCCTTCTTATGACATCGCATGAATAGGTTTGTAATTTTCTTTCCCTGATGTGACACAGTAACTCTGCAGCCTGTTTTTAATTGTGTGCTGATGAAGAGCTAAAACTGACTCAGCAAACTGTTTCCGACTGTGGAACAACTGCAAAGCAACGCAGACCTTCCCCATAGGGAGCGGTTAAGAATTGGTGTACATAAAGATAGCGTAATATAAATTAGCAGGTTGATTACATCTAGTCGCTTTGAGAGATACGTGTGTCATACAGAGATCACTCTTGTATTACCCAGTGTAAAACAACTCTGCATGTTTGTAGTTTTCCTCATGGTATTCTGCCAGCTCTTTGCATAGTTCAAGCCTCTGTGCCAAGGCCATCACGAGTGACTATTATTATGTTATGAAGGGTCAAAACACATGCCAAATGGAGTTTGAATGCAGCATCTTAACCACAAAGCCCACCATAAGCCTTTCCCTTGCTCTTTGATTTTTCCAAACTTATGGTGTTTTCCTCGTAATGAATTAGCAAATATCACACTAACAGAGTTAGCACTGAACTCTCCCTCACTGCTCCAACACTGCACTTTAGAGGACACAATTTATGACAGTACCAAGCACATACTCCTTTACATATATTTTTTCCCGTTTAAAAATCTCTATCACAGAGCACATTTTGCATGCTGCGTCAGGAGCTCATTTTTTGGGTTATATTACATGAAGTGTGATTTTTCTCCAAATCCTTGCAACCTCATAATCTCCCCAAAAGCTGGAGAAGGCCCAGGGAGCCTCCCCGCGCGCCTAGCAGCCCAGCCCAGCCCAGCCCAGCCCAGCCCAGCCCAGCCCAGCCCAGCCGAGCCGAGCCGAGCCGAGCCGAGCCGAGCCGAGCCCGTCCCGTCCCACCCCTGGCGGCGCGTCGGCCTGACGCGCTCCGGCTGCGCCCGGCCCCGCCCCCGCCGGCAGTGTGCGTCCCATGCGGGCCGGCGGCGACAGCATGGGTCGTGCCGGCAGCGATGGCGGCGGCGGGCCAGCGGCCATGGATCCGGTGCGCAGCTTTGAGCGCTGGAAGAAGAAATACACCCGGCGGACGACGAGGCTGCGGCAGCAGCGCAAGGAGAGGAAGCGGCCCGAGTGGCAGGTGGAGCGAGAGGGCATCAGCCGCCTGGTGCAGCGCTATTCGGAGGTACGGCACGGGGTGCCGGTGGGTCGGGCCGGGGACCGAGGGGCTTTGCGGGGCGAGGACGGGAGGCACCCGGCGGATGGGCATGGCGGGCCACCAGGCTCCGAAAAGAGGCTCCTTTCCTCATGTAGTGTGTGCTGGGAGCAGGGATGTGTGAGGCAGGGGCTCCTGGGCAGGGGCGGACAGCACCCCTTAGCTGGCAGGACTGCTGCTCTGGCTGTTGGCGATCCCTGCAGGTAGTAAGTTTGCAGGTAGTAAGACACTGGTCTGTGGCAGGCAGAAGGGCTTTCACCTGCACGAGGCAGGAGTGATTCTCCATTCCTTTCCTTTCTCCCCTCAGGCAGGGGAGGAGGGCAGTGACGGCAGTCCCAGTGACTGGGTGGAGGTGTCTGAGCGGGCTGTGAGGGGAGGGGTAGTGAGACCCTCAGGAGGGGAGCGAGGGGTTGAGAACAGTGAGGAGAAGGTTGAAGCAAGTGGTGGGAACGATTGCAACCAGTGGCCTTGGCCCTTCAGAACAGGCAGCTGTTGCTGCTGGAAGTGGGACACGCGTGTCTCTGAAGAAGGTGCCCTACAGGCAAACATCACTAGAATCATAGAATGGTAGGGGTTAGAAGGGACCTTTAGAGATCATCTAGTCCAAAGCCCCTGCAGAAGCAGGTTCACCTAGATCAGGTCGCATAGGAACGTATCCAGATGGGTCTTGAAGAGCTCCAAGAAAGGAGACTCCACAACCCCTCTGGGCAGCCTGTTGCTTTGCCTTGAGTTGGGGAACAGGTATTTGAATGTTAGAACCAGGGTCAGTGGTGTTGGTTTTGGCACCCAGATTCCTTTGAATTCCTCTGGGAGACAGCTGTTTTTTGAGCTGTACTGATTAGCAGAAAGTACTGTAATTTTGAATAAGGACTTAGATGTTGATCTTAAGTCCTGCCAGATTTTGTTGAACTTCATCCAGGACTGGGAAGAAGCATGGCAGTTGTACTCAGTTATGGAGCCCTCGGCTTAGCTGAGAGTAGGGACTTTTTGGTGATTGTAATTTGATTAAACAGAAAATAGTGACAAGAAGCATAGAAGAAATGTGTCTGTTGCCATTAAGAGGTATTGATAGCTCCTTAAGTTAAGATTAAGTAAGTTAGTGTTCTGAAACTTCACACAGTCATTGGCTTTACTGGTTTTAAAGTAAGTGATATGCTTCCAAAGATGGTCAAATTACTTTTTTGAATTACATTTCTGTTTATACCAGCCTTATAGCCACCTCTGTCAATTACTTCTGTAGATACTTCCATTTATTTGGAGTATATATGGCTATAGGGATGTATATGGATGCTTCTGTGTCACCAGAGGGCATATCTGCACATGCATTTATTTCTGGGACATAGGTGATAATTCATAGGTGGTAGTCCTCAAGCTTCAGGAGTCTCCTGCCTACGAACACATAGGTGGATGCCCACCCAGCATCCTGTCTTCAGTCCTTCATATGTCTTCTTCTGGTCCTTGACAATTTTTTCCACTTAGTCTACTGCATTTTTTCCCTATTACGCCGGATCTGGTTATAGTGGAGGTGGGGATTGTAAGAAAGTGCCATGTGCTTGGATCTTCAGGGTGTTGTACCTGAGGAAAATCCCTTCTTAGGGACTAGGGCATTAGAAAACTTGTTGGTAAGTTCCTCTGTGAGGAGCACTGGCTGGGGTCCCTGACACTCAGGCTGTGAGTGGGTTAGGTCTTCATGTGCTTTTGTCATCTTGCATGTAGGATAGATAGCAAGGTAGCATGGCTGCTGGATACAAGAGTGTCCACCCACTTAGAGTGTATTGTCCCTAATTTCCATTGTGAGAGTCACCACAATGAATTAACAAGACAAAAATAAACAATAATGAACAGATAACCATTTTTTTTGTCATTTGTTGGCACATTATGGTGAATGTGTGGCAGTATAGATGGAAAACAGTTCCAAGGTGTCCAGATCTTGGGACCATTTTCTGTGTTAGCTGTTCATCCAGCAACTTTGTTGCCTAACTTTAAGACTTTTGATGAACATTGACTTCTCCTTCCAGTTGTGCTTATGAGAAACATTAATGGCCTAAATTCTGTGCTGGAGAGCTGTTTACGTAAACTCTTTCTAGTCTGCTTTGTGTCAAATTAGCCAAGTTAGATTAGAATACCATTTGAAGTATTTGAAATGAGCTGGCTGCTGTCACCTACAGCAGGTTAGAGAGTGCCCACAAGTACCGATTTCCAGCAGACTTATGGAGATAATAACTTCTGACAGGGAAACAAACTAAATGGAAGTTGGTGTGGTTTTCCACTGGTGCATGTAGATATGGAATAGAATCTCTCAGAAGATGTACCTCTAACACCAGTCCTTACTCCTGACATTTGGACTTCATTTAAAAGTAATCCAACATCTTTGGAGTTTAAGGGTACTACAACAGATCATTCTAATGCTCCTGTAAGTTTATAGGGCAGAGAAATACTACAGGACGTTTTGTGACTTGACCTTTCCTAACATTCCTGTGCTCATCTCTTTTAATACTGTTCTCATGGGTTTTTTTTCCTTCTCCTTCTTAGACACCCTTAAGAGAGATAGCCTTATACATGTAATGATTTTTAAATTGATTCAGAGGAGTTTAACATCTTAATATCCATTCTTACTGGATTATCTAGAGTTAAAAAGAAGCTAACCACTGAAGTGCTTAAAGCAGCCTTAATTATTCAGTACAAAAAATCGTATTGCTGCAGTAGCTTGTTTCTTGTGTCCCAAACCTACTAAAATCTATCCTTTTAGCTGTACATAATGGATTTCTTGAAATTTTTTTAATGTTAGTAAGATAGTTTTCTGTCCTGTAGGCCTGCTCTTTTCCTATGTGGACAGTCTCTTGGCTAGCTTTCTGTCCTTGTGGCTAAGGCAGCCAATGCTGTCCTGGGATGCATCAAGAAGAATGTGGCCAGCAGGTCAAGGGAGGTTCTCCTCTCCCTCTACGCTGCCCTGGTGAGACCTCATCTGGAGTCCTGTGTCCAGTTCTGGGCTCCTCAGCTCAAGAGGGACAGAGAACTTCTGGAGACAGTCCAGTGCAGGGCCACCAAGATGATCAGGGGACTGGAACATCTTTCATACGAGGAAAGACTGTGGGAACTGGGGCTGTTTAATCTGGAGAAGAGTAGACTGAGAGGGGATCTTACTAACATTTACAAATATCTAAATAGTGGATGTCAGACAGTTGGAGCATCCCTTTTTTCTATAGTAGCTAGCAACAGAACAAGGGGTAATGGGATGAAGCTGGAACACAAAAAGTTCCACTTAAATATAAGAAAAAACTATTTCACTGTTCAGGTGAGGGAGCCCTGGCACAGGCTGCCCAGGGGAGTTGTGGAGTCTCCTTCCTTGGAGGTCTTCAAGACCCGCCTGGACATGTTCCTATGTGACCTGATCTAGGTGGACCTGCTTCTGCAGGAGAGTTGTACTAGATGATCTCTAAAGGTTCCTTCCAACCCCTACCATTCTATGATTCTATGATTTGTGCAATCTTACTTGTGATATATATAACGTCTTCAGAATTATCAACTGAGATTCCAAATGTTTGTCAGAAATCCCAATTTGTGAAAGTTAAAAAAAAAAGGCTTTAAAATGATGATTTCTGATAGAAACTTTTCCCCCTTACCAGAAATCTACAAGCTTAAAGTATGTGCTTCTCAGCATAAGACAGTTTTATAAAATTGTTCACCTATAAGGTTTCCAAGTAATGCTTGGCAAAACTTGAGTGTCTCTCCTCGAACACAGTGAAATTTTGAAATCTACTTTGCAAGAGATTTGTCTCGAAATATGTGAACCCCCCTGCCTCCCCCATAACTCAGGAAAAAAAACCCAACTAAAACTACTGTATCTGTAAAGCATGAGCACATGAAGAAGAAGGTAGACCTTTACTTGACATCTCAATGTTTTTATAAATCATAGATAAATCATATAAACTCATAGACTCAAGCACAGGGTTTTTTTTTTTTTTTGTGTCTATATAATGAATAGCTCTCTAGTATTATGTAGAGGTGGATGCATACAAAGAAGTGAATTTGTGGGTGCCAGGACAATGAGCTACTTTTTTAGTATGTTTTATACCCTTCAGGACAACTCTAGAAAATTAAGTATATCAAGTGCTAGGAGTTGGTGAATCTGGTGAGCTTCAGGACATAGGTGGACACTTCTTGTCCCAATCAGGTAGATGCAAGATTGCTGCAGTCCTGTAGCCTCTAGACTTAGGGACCCAGAAGTTCTGATTTTTGGAGGTACTGTATATATGTGAAATGCATGGCGTGAGGTTTAATTCCAAGTTATGTGGGACCTGTGGCATGCTGCATTGTAGAAGGCTTAGACCTTGTTTGCATACTGCAGTGCCTTTTTTAAAATGTGATTTTTTAGAATTGAAAACATTTTTTTTCCTGAAGAATAATGTGTCCAGTTTTGGACTCTCCAATAAGAAAAAGGTATTGATAAATGGATTCAAGTCAGTGGAGGGCCCTTGAAATGGGAGGGGACTGGAGCACTTCTCCTGTGAGGAGAGTTTGGGGGAGCTGGACTTCTCAGCCTGTAGCAGAGATGGCTTTGAGATTGAGATGGAGACCTTCCAGAAGCCCCCAGTGCCCATGGGGAGATGACTGAGGAGACGGCACTGTATGGAAGAATAAGAGAAAACAGGTGTAAGGTGGCAGAAGAGAGGATGAACATGGAAAACTTTTTTTCCCCCTGGGGACAGTCAGGCAGAAGCACAGTCAGTCAGGCAGGTTGCCCAGAGATGCTGACTAGTCTCTGTCCTTGAACAATTTCAAGACTGGTTTGGATGAAGCCCTGAGCAACCTGATCTGATCTCAAAGCTGACCTGCTCTGTGCAGGGGACTGGAGCAGAGACCTCCTAAGGTCTCTTTCAGCCTGAATCGTTCTGTCATCTCATGATGATCTGAGGTTTGAACTGTGCTGTTAGGCTGCATTGTGCTTGGTAAACAATTTATGATAGAAGAGTGGTTTGATTTAGGTCAAACTAGTATAGACTGCCTGACTTAAGTTGGATCAAGTCATACTGAACTAGTATGTATTCGTGTTAACAGCAAGTTAAAGAATATTGCTTAATTTGTTTGTTATGCTTAGATTGTAAGTACTGATTAAACTTATTTTGTTTCAGATAAATGCAAGTGAAATTAAAAGATTTTCAGATTTTCCATTGTCAAAGAAAACCCTAAAAGGTGAGTATAGAAGATTTCTTTGGAAAGTAATTTCAGTAAAAATTATGTTATTTATCTGCATATGCCTATCTACTTTTTCTTTAAACTAAGTTTGAGATGAGTATTGCCATGCGCAGTGTTCTGTTAATGGAGGAATACATCTCTGGACAGCACAAAAATAAAGATTTTTTTTTTTTTTCCCCTTCCCTCGCTCTCTCTTCTCACAATGCAAATACCAGGATTGCAGCAAGCTCAGTATCGCGTGGTAACGGAGATACAGAGGCAAACCATAGGTTTGGCTTTACAAGGTAAAGATGTACTCGGAGCTGCAAAGACTGGATCAGGCAAAACCTTGGCTTTCATTGTCCCAGTAAGTAATTTATATCTTTCCATTTTTACATAAACCGAGTTATCCAGGAAGTATTGGATGTCAAACAACTTAGGGCAGATCCTGAGAGAAAAGTTGTAATCTAACTGATTTAGGTGTTTAAAGAAAGCCAAGATAGTAATTTAATGAAGTTGCTTGGGATTCTGAAAGAATTATGTTTTTGTCCTTAGGAATATTCTGACAGAAGTTTTAATCCTTAAGTTAGTAGATCCTGTGTGCTTTAAAAAGTTCTTTGTTTTTCTCTCATGATATTTTTCCTGGTGCAACTCTAGTTGATGAATTCTTTTAGAATTTGAAAACTAGGTGTATGAAAGAGAATGGTGAAATTTTGTCAATTTCATAGACTTTCTATGGGTGTGTCATTTTCACCCCTTCAACATTTGATTCCATCTTTCTGTAGCAAACTTAAGCTTAGTGATGGACATCTCTTTCCCTGTTGTCTTTTGTGAACTCCTTAGAAATGATTTCTAGGTACAAGCGAGGAAAATGGGGTGAAAACCCTTGTAATTGATAATGTGTGTTTGACCGTTTTACTCAAAACGCGCTCTGCATTTAGTTTCTTCAAGTTGAAGCGATAGCTGAGATGTTTGCTTAAAGTGCACATACAAATGGATACAAATCCCATTGTGTTACGATGAGATCAAGGGAACCAATGTTTTGATTATGGAGTTGTTTTGGTTGAAACATTACTTACATTTTTGTGAGCATAAATTTCTTTGGAGCCTATTCTGTCAGTAATTGTGAGAACAGCAGTACGTGTCTTGAATACCCTCTCTAGTTGAGAAGTTGTATACTTTGTGCTGTTTTGTGGGGTATTTTGGCCCTTTTTCTTTATTATTGAATAATAAAATAAGTGACTCCAAAATGATAATCTTGTGAATTTGAGAAACAAAAGTAAGATTGTTCAGTTAGTTCATCTAGGAGTAGAAGTCCTACCTTGAGGGACCTTGACAGCTTGAATGGTGGGCCTGTGCGAACCTCATGAAGTTCAACATGGCCAAGAACAAGGTCCTGTGTGTGGATTGGGGCAATCCCAAGCACAAATACAGGCTAAGCTGAGAATGAATTGAGAGCAGCTCTGAGGAGGAGGTGTTGTTTGATGAGAAATGCAACATAACCCAGCAATGTGTGCTTTCAGCCCAGAAAGCCAACTGTATCCCGGGCTGCACCCAAAGGAGCTTGTCCAGCAGGTTGATGGAGGGGATTCTACCCATGTTGTGAGGCCCCCCTGTGGGATTCCCCTCTTCCATTCCACTGTCGGGAAACACCTCTCCCAGAGTGCTGCATCCAGCTCTAGGGCCCCCAGCATAAGAAAGACGTGGTTGTGTTGGAGTGAGAATCCAGAGGAGGACTGTGAACGTGATCAGAAGGCTGGAGCACCTCTCATATGAGGACAGACTGAGAGAGTTGGAGTTGTTCAGCCTGGGGAAGAGAATGCTCTGGGGAGAACTTATAGCAGGCTTCCATGTAGTGAGATGACAGGAATAATGTCTTTAAACTGAAAGAGGAGAGATCTAGATTAGATGTAAGGGAGAAGTTCTTCCCTGTGAGGGAGGTGAGGCACTGAAACACGGTTGCCCAGAGAGGCTCTGACTGCTGCGTCCTTGGAAGTGTCCAAGGCCAGGTTGGGTGGGGCTTTGAGCAGCCTGGTCTAGTGGAAGGTGTCTCTGTCTATAGCAGGGGGATTGGAATGAGATAATCTCTAAGGTCCCTTTGAACCCAAACCATTTGATGATTCTCCAGTTCGTTTTATGATTCTGTTTGTTTTACAAACCTTATTTTACAACAGTTTTAGAGGAGAAAAGTGTTAAGAGAGGAGCTGGAGAGAAGAAAAGTGAAAATGAAACAATTGTGCAAGAATTCTTAACAGCTTTCAGTATTTCAGAATGCTTCCAGTATTCATACCCTTGAAATCCTTGTGTCAGTATTAGTTGACTGTTTCTGCAACGTGAATTCATAAGAGTAGGAATAATCCTGGTCTGAGATTTATGCCAACCTTATTTGGAATCCTCTATATCTAGCATGTGTGGATAGTACTGCTTCAACTCTATAACAATGATTAAAGCTCTAAAAATTGATTATCTTATAGTTATTATTCTGTTTTTGGCTCCCTTATGAGCAGGGAAGTTTCCCATGTTTTTCTACATCTGATTTCTGTGCTGGTATAAATGATTAAGGCTTAATTTCTGAAATTTAGCAGAGTAGGAATAATTATACAGTAAAATGTTTATGATTTACCACCCATTACTGTCTGTCGTAGATTGGTTCTAGGGAACTTCGCTACAGCAAGTATCACTACCATCAGTTAGAACTGATATATAATCAAACTATGTGAAGTGCACACTGATGTTTCTTCAAATCCTTATTTTAATTAGTGTGACTTTAGATATTTTTTTTTTAATGCTGTTTTTCATTACAGATTTGTTGTTGTTGATACTTACTTTCTACCTGAGATTTTTATAATGAGAGTACTGTAACATTTTCAGGCTTTGGAGCTCCTGTACCGCCATCAGTGGACGTCAGCTGACGGCCTGGGAGTGTTGATCATATCACCTACCCGGGAACTGGCCTACCAGACCTTCAAGGTTCTGCGTAAAGTGGGAAAGAATCATGAGTTCTCAGCTGGCCTTGTCATAGGAGGAAAGGTGTGTCTTCCCTTGGAGCATGCTGTATGGAAGCATAAATTACTGCTATGTTAAGTGCTAATTTAGGAAGGAAACCCTGGAAATGAAAAGTCAGGAAAGAGAGTAGTTAATGGAAACCTATGACACACTCGTTTTCCTGTCAGTGTACTTAGTGTCTTTTGATGCTTTTATATATTTAGAGTCTCTCCAGGTTACGTGACTGCATGGACCTTCTTGTCCAGCCTTCGAGGACTATCCTGTTAATTTAGAGTATTTTAAAAAACATTTTACTCAAGCCACACGTGTGAGCGTACTGAAGAAATTGTGCTATCTCTGTAGAGAAAAGGCTGATCCTTGACTGTTCTTTCTAAAAACTATCAATAAGTGAAGCTTTCCTGATAATCTGTGGTACTCGGCTTCTGGTATGAATAACGAGAGCTAAGCTGGTTTATGTCCTTTACAGGATCTGAAAGAAGAGTCTGAAAGAATCCACCACATAAATATGCTAATTTGCACTCCGGGACGGCTTCTACAGCACATGGATGAAACTTCGTATTTCTATGCATCTGATCTGCAAATGTTGAGTACGTTTAAGTACCTGAAAGTACTTAAAAATATTTTATAATGGTTCGTAATTGTGTGGAGCAGTTCCTCAGCTAAAAAGTTTATCCTAGTCATGTTATGTAGAGGAAATGTCATTTAAGTACATATGTACAAGTTTAAGGTAGGAAACAAGAAAACCCTGCTCTTGTGTGTGCTTCCTCTTTAAACAATTGCTGAGCATACCTTACGTAGGATGATAAAAACAAGTAAGTAAGGAACCCAAAATCAAATGTAGTGTCTCATCTAACCTTTTGGATCTGCCTTGGCTAAGACTGGCTTCTCGTTTCTGTCTATGGCTCTTGCGTTTTTCCTGACATGGTAATTAACTATATGGAATATCCGTTATAGTGTGTGTATTTTGAGACAGTTCTGGAAAACGCTTTAATTTTAAGACAGATTGCTGTTCCTTTCATTATTTTGTTAGCATTGTTAACAGTGTTTCTTTTCATCCTTCCAACCTGAATAAAAAATTGAGTGTGATCATAAAGTTTGCTTGCCTCTAAGAACTGTGTAATCTGTAGAATTGCTTGAGGAACTTAGAAGTAATTAAGAAGCTAATGAAGCTGATAAAATGTGAAATTATGCAATTCATGGCAGTTAGACAAGAATTGCATTTAAAATAGACCTTTTCCTTAAAGCTTTGTCTCTGTGCTACTTTGTTTATAGCCTATGTTTCAATGGTAAATTTAGCTTTGATACAGGAGAGTCTGTTTTGCTCAGTCAGGAATAGTACAGCACTGTTATATATTCCAAACTTTTTTTCAGTAATTGCACAGGGATTTTTTAATTTGCAAATTGCTGAGCTGTTTACTTGAGATACTGATCTTTTATGCTTCCAAGCATGTGAAACTGAGGGCTGTAGTGCATAGATTATGGGAAATGCCATGACTTCTATTGCAGACTTTTCCAAAACATGTTTTATGGACTACATGAATGTCTAAAAAGAATGCTGTCATATACAGTAATTATTCTCTGCAGTTTAAGTAGGCATGGAATTTAAAAGCCACATGGATTTAATGTGTGGTTTACTATGTTTCTTTAAAAATAAAGCTAAAACTGGATTTTCTCTCTATCTCAGTTCTTGATGAAGCTGATAGAATTCTAGACATGGGGTTTGCTGATACAATGAATGCAATCATAGAAAATCTCCCTAAGAAACGCCAGACCTTGCTTTTTTCTGCAACACAAACAAAATCTGTGAAGGATCTTGCACGACTGAGTCTGAAAGATCCAGAATATGTTTGGGTTCATGAGAGAGCCAAATTCAGGTATGTTGGGATGTTTTTTTTCTGGTAGGGTTAAATGGATGGTCATCCTGTGGTTCCCTGAATCAGAAGTTACCTCATTCATCTTCCTTCAGTGTCTGATCCTGTTGTGTGCCTTCCTGAAAGCAAAGTGCTTCCAGATAAAGGAATACTAGTTCTGACTAATTCATTACAGGGAGGCTAAACCTGCATTTTCCTCGTGACTCTTCAGGTACCCTCTCAGGCCGGAAGGTTTTTTCCTCAGGAGCAAGCCCCAGCGTGGATTGTAGCCTGGATGAAGTGGTGTCTTGTGTGTAACAGCACTCACTTCTGAACTGCAACTTTTTTTGTTGTTTGGCTTGCTCACCTGCTGTGTGTGCAGACCTACTGTGCAGAACCACCAGATTTGTTGCTATTGATAAATGGTACTCTGTTGGGGAAGTGCAGAATGACAGTCTTGTCCTTGCTTTAAGCAAAGGAAAGCATGTGGCATTAGTCCACGTGCAACAAGTCTTGTGGCTTCCTGATGTTCAGGGTTTACTGTGCATGCAAAATACATTTGTTGTTGTGCCATATAGTTTGAATTAGAATGGGAGGACCTTGTGACTAGTGAAGCATGTGATCTGCCAAGCTCAAGAAATTAAATATATCACAAACCAACCAACCAAACAGGTTGTTTTTGAGTAGGTCTCTTATTTTGATATCTAAGTGATGAACACTGACATTTTATATTTCTATGGGTTCCATCAGCTAAGTGTCAAATTTCTTATCAACATATATGATGTTTTTATGTGTTTCTGTGAAGTACACATATTATTTCCATATGCGAGATGCAGGAGAAAGTTGGAGCAGAGTGATGAAAATTATTTTTCCGAGAGCAAATGATAAAACATCAGCAAATTAGAACAGGAGAACAAGATTGAATCCTGAGGCAGTTTTTACTGATTTGATTATCTCTATATTATACTGCAAATACCTTTTTAAAATCAAAGTACTATCAAAGTAGTACTATCAAGGGCATCTTAAATAAGCATGATTGCCTGAAAAAAATTGTGTGGAAGAGGATGTGTACAAGCCTAATATGCAGTCTTTGTTCTGAGGACTGTCTGTTTCAAACATACGACATTTTTTGTGAAATCAATATTAAATTGCATTTAGTTTTTTAAAAAACATTTGGGAGAGTGCAAGTAGGTAATAAACTGAATAAAAAAAGGGAAAGTATGTGTTCTAAAATTACTGCTTTAGTATACACAGGTTGTTGGCCTTATGAAAACAGTTTCCTTTGAAAAACTCACTAAGCAAAGGCTGCTGTTGCTTAATTCAAATTGACTACTGAGTCAATCCTCCCAAGTGGCACCTCTAATAAAATAAATTTGAGTACTCTTGATCTGTTTAGGGTGAAGCAGAGAAACTTGTGAGAGATAATGCATTTAAATGTATTTCAAGGGCAAATATGCCAAAGAATTTTTTTCTTTATTTTGTAAAGAATGGAAAGGTGAGTTAAGATGACAATTTAGAGCTTTACAAAGTCACTTTGCATGTCAGAGTATAATCAGAAGTACATCAATGCTCTTTTTAGTGCATGATTAGGCTTCACTTTGACATTATCTTAAGCACAAATGATGCTTTAATAGGCCTAACAGAAAAAATTGCATTTTAAGTCAAGGTAATTTGAATGTCACTGCTTAATTGTGGAAAGAGTTTGGCTTGCTAGTAGTAACTGAATTTAGAAGTAAGGTCAAAAGTCGTCCCCTCCTCTCTGCTGGCTTTTAGTAAGGAAATTGATGCTTTTTTTAAAGAGTAGCTTTCAAGTGGAGCTGCTAAGATGTGTTCCTCAAAGTGAGAGAACATTCCAGCCTTACTTTATTTGTTATTCTCCTTTTTCTGGGTATTTGTTAGAGAGTATTGACTTAAAAGAAAGGACAGGCAGCTCTGTAGATATTGTACACCTGTATCTTCTCTCTCTTCTTTCTCAATTTAATATCATTGTAACTAATGGTATCTAAATGTACTTTTTGGTTGGTTTGTTTTTAGTACCCCAGCAACACTGGATCAGAACTACATTGTTTGTGACCTTCATCAAAAAGTAAACGTGTTATACTCCTTTCTGAGAAGTCACTTGAAAAAGAAGAGCATTGTGTTTTTTGCAAGCTGTAAAGAGGTATGGCTTTTCCCTCTGCTCTTTTGTAGTGTGTTAAACCTATTAAAATTAAAGTATTAGAAAGACATTGGAGAGGTGAGATTCTAGTTTAGCTTGCAACAGGAAACTGGGGAAGGAGCCAAACATCACCTACTTGCTGTCAGCATGTCTTACAGGGCTTGGTGGCTGGGAAATGCAGCCAGCCAAGGCCTGATGCGAGAAGGTCTTGGAGACCTCAGTGTACTCAGCCATTGTTGTGCTCTGCTGTTAAAAATGAATGTGAAAAGTTATGCCATTAAGGGACACTTATTTCATTGCTTTCTTCTGACATTTTGTAGTTGGGTTACAGAGTGTTTTACCACCTTCCTTTGCAAGCTTTTAAGTCTGACTGTATAAGAAATTTTAATTGTGCAATAGCTCAGGGAAAGGTTTTGCTTATATAAGAAGTGATCCTTCAAATACCTACTTGTATTTGAATGTCCTGGGGCTATTCTATTGAAGTTATTGTATGTTTGTATGGCATAGGTATTCATGCCTATAACTACTGCAAGTATTGAATATTATACAATATACAATGATGAAGTAGATATTTATTGCAGTTCTTCCACTTTTGCAAGGCATTATAATATTTTTTTGTTCTGCAGTTGACTGATGAGTACAGTAGGTGGTAGGTGCAAGCATCCACAAATTTTCTGAACTGCAGCAGTTAACTGCAATGTATACTCTTCCTGTAACTATTTTCTCCAAAAGATATTAGATAGCTGCCTTCTGTAAAATAACGCTGCATCACGGTACTGTATGTAAGAGTGTACAGACTGTTTTTATAAGAGAAGCTGTTGAAGCTTGAAATAGTAAACCAAGACTGTGTAGATGGCTTTTGAGTGCAAGCGTAAAACATTACACCCCTTCAGTGTAGTCTAAAAGCAGTGCTTCTGATGGGCTTTTGACACTTTATCCCTTTTATGAAGCCTACCTCCTTATTAGTCATGTCCCAAGTAATTCCTGCGGTTACCTCCTCTGGTTTCTTTTAAGAAGTGCTGTTAAAAGACATACTATTCTAACTTTTCTCTTGGTAAAGACAGGAGTCTTTAGACAAAGTCTCAAAATAGTGACCCTTGTCTCTGATGTGGAGAAAAGGGTTTGTTATTTGGATGTGCTAAATCAGCTACTGCTATACTGGATATAATCTTAACAAGTTTAACATTGCACGGTATATCTTTTTCTTTTCCTGATCTGTTGTGTAGGTCCAGTATCTATTCAGAGTGTTCTGTAAGCTTCAGCCTGGTCTTCCTGTACTGGCACTCCACGGCAAGCAGCAGCAGATGAAAAGAATGGAAGTATACACTTGCTTTGTTCGGAAGAAGGCAGCAGTACTTTTTGCTACAGATATTGCAGCTCGTGGTCTGGGTATGTACTTGCAGAAACAGTAGTTATTCACAGAGTGAGGATCTAACCCTGTTGAGATCCTGAGATTTTATGCTCTGAAAACCACTTTGTTTTTTAAGCAAACTATAGCTTCATTGCATAAGTGCATCTCAGAAGAGATATGTGTCTTGGAGGTTTAGTTTTTGCTGTTTCGTTACTGAAAAGGCCTGCTCAATTTATCTTTGCTTTTGTTTTTCTCCCAGAAAGACCTATGTTGTCACTAGTTTTGTAACGACAGTTGTTAGTGAGGCAATCAGTAGTGGCTGTTTTGTCTTTTCTTTTTAATCCATAGACAACCTAGTTTTTTCCAGTCATGTGCTGTGATGAGTATCCACAATAAGAGAAAATGGAAATGGTGATGTATTGGATTACTGCTTTCCTGAAGGCAAGATTTCAGCAGTTTTAAGTATTTCTGATATGTCTGTATCCCGTGGGTTATTCCAAGGGATATGAAACATCACTAACCTACTAGTATGTGAAAATGAAAATGTGAAGAGATTTTAAAGTCTGAACTATGAGTGGTATTCTAGGATTGTATTCTTAAGGAGGCAGAAAAATAGATGAGAGAAAAAGCAAAAGTATGTGTAGGACCTCTTTTGGCTTGGCTTTTGGCTTGGCTTTCTTTCCTCTGGTTGTTACCTACTGAATTACAACTTACTACTTGATATTTTCTATGGATGCTTTTCGACTTTCATTTTGTTTTCTTTAGTACTTGGAGGCGTTTAAGTGTGATGCAAGACTGTCTTCACCAGTCTCCTCATTCTTTCACATAGCAAACTCTGTTGTCCAAAATGTAAGATTTTGTCAGTATGGTGCAAAAAGAAGGAAGGTACTCTAAAAACTGAAGGCAGCAGTGAAAACTGTTAATATACCATCTATACTACTAAAGTCTCACTAATGAGGATCTAATGTGGGTATGGTATTCTTCTGTATGTGTACGACTGAAGAGGTGCTGTCTTGCCACAGCTAGCTTCAAACCCCAGTGGTGTGAGATATTGATAACTCTAGGTGAAAAGTGGGTCAGATATTGTTATTGAATTATTAAATGTGATGTTTTATCATTGTGTGACACAAAGCATGTCTGTTCTTAAGTCTGAGATTATGTTCCATTCAGTTCACTATCCTAATTCAGGAAATGAAGACACCATTAATTTTAGCTTTCTTTTATGAAGAGGACGATTGTTTATGATATGCTAATATATGCAATTAACTTTATTTTTATGTCAGAGGTTGCACCCAGTGTCTGTAAATTGGTGTAAATTATGGTTCTTACAGGAATTAATGCTCCAAAATTATATTTGCTCTTTAGGAGGATTTTGAATGCAGTGAGCTTAAATTTTGACCTTTTTTTCTTTACTTAGATTTTCCAGCAGTGAATTGGGTCATTCAGTTTGATTGTCCAGAAGATGCCAACACATACATCCATAGAGTGGGAAGAACAGCCAGGTTTGTTATCACTTTTGATTATTATTTCAATGTATAAAACTAGATTGCGGTAGGACAGAGAATGATCTGAAGACTCATAAAAAAATCAAGATATGAATTGGAAAGAAAGAAGGGCTCTTATCACCAAATGACCTTTTTTGGTTACTTAAGAGTACTGGTTTGATTTGATCACTTCTTAGTGAGCTTCAGAGACTCATTACAGCACACAGAAAAAATATGCCCGGTTGTCTAATCAGATCAGGGAAAACTAAAAGTGACAAAGCAAAAATCTCCTTTTGTGCTTGGTAGGATTACCTCAAAGGCCAAATGGAGCATCTTTGTGGGTGGAGAAGCTTGTTTCGCCACTGCCATTTATTGATAAACGAGGCTTTATGCTGGACTCAATTTCTTTGTGTAAAGACACATCAAAAGAATTTCAAAATATATTCCTCATTTTAATTCTATGATTCTATTGCTTGTGATTCAGTAAAACTGAAGGACAAAACCTAAGAGCTGGTATTATATAGTGTACGTAATTTGATTTGTTTATAGTAAGGTTTTCAATATAGATGGTTGTCAAACCTAATGACAGAATAGTTTCTTAGAATAGGACTTCAGTATTCTGCACTATGGGTATTTGAAATCTGTTCTTGTGGATCAAATGGTATTACATTTTGGTAACCTTAATAGGAGTGTGTACTTCTGTCCCTCTTTTCAGAATGTGGAATTCCAGCCAAGTTTTCATTGTAATTAGTAACTTTTCTGCCCCTTTATTTCCTGTGGCCTCCATTTTCTTGTCTACCTGTTACAATAAGTAAGTATAATACAAATTTAAATGCTTTTGGAAAATAAAAAAGACTATCAACAAAACTGATGAATGTTATGTATAATTAGATAAAGCATGCAGCCACTGAAACACAGGTTTGAATTTAGCCAACATGATGAGCCAGTCAGTTGAGATAAAAAGCACATAGCCTTGGTTAGAATTCACAAAGGTTTTTTTAATTTTAGGTAGGTTAATATTAATTTACTTATTTATTCCAGTGTGGCTTCCATGGAAGGCTTGTAATTTTATCTTTATGGCATACTGTCATGAAAGGCAAAACAATATATTTGGCACTGTGTAACTGGCAGTTTCTGGAAGGCTTGAGGTATCTCTGAATTGTGTCACTGAGGTAAAGTACCCCCCTGGAGTTGCAGTCCCCAGGCCTTTCACTGACTCTCATTAAGCACTGAGAAAAGCAATTTATAAATAGGTTTAGAGAGAGAAGCACTTACATAAAGACCAACAACTCCATTTTTTCACAGTGCTTTAAGTAAAATGTCACTCTGAGGATATTAGCTTTGTTTCAGCCTTGTGTCATGGTTTAACCTCGGACAGCAACTAAGCACCATGCAGCTGCCCGTTTACTCCTGTCCCTGCTCCCAGTAGGATGGAGAAGGGAACAGGAAAAAAAAAGTGAGACTTGTGGGTTGAGGTAAGAACAGTTTCATAATGAAAGTAAAATACAATAATAAAATAATAATTGTAATGAAAGGGAAGATGACAAAAAGGGAGAGAAATAAACCCAAGAATAGACAAGTGATGCACAACACAATTAACCGCCCACTGTCTTGATGCCCGAGTAGCAATCCATGCCACTGGGCGTGGCATTCTGTGGCATTGGACAGCCCTTTGGCTAGTTCAGGTCAGCTGTCCCAACCATGCTCCCACTCGACTTCTTGTGTACCTCCTTCCTAGCAGGATCTGGAAAACTGAAACATTTTTAACTTAGGACAAATGTTACTTAGCAATAACTCTAACATCAGTGTCTTATCTGCATTTTTCTTACACTAAATCCAAACCACAGCACTGTACTGGCTGTAAGAAGAAAATTAAGTGTCCCAGCCAAAACCAGGACATCATGCAACCTTAAATACAAACTTCTGTGGTTGCCTAAGGGATGGATTTAGGCAGAAAATTATGGCAAAGAGACTGTTCTGTAGGCCACAGCTTATGCCAGATGCTTGCCTGTGGCTTTGACAGGCTGTCCTTTCTGTGAATATTTCAATAGCCAAACCTTACTGAAACTAGGACTATGTCTATGCAAATTGAGCTGGCAGGTTGATGAGTGATATTGAAATAAAATTCATTCTATAGGAGGAGCTTTACAAGTGTTTTCTGTCTCTAATTTGACACAAAGATCAAGGAAGATTCTGCCTCCTCTGAGCTTTCATTTCAAAGACACAGGGTCTTTTCTGTCTGTAAAGTAAAGCAGCCCTGGAAAGAGATCTGTTTAGTTGAACTTAACAGCATGATAGAAATCTTTAAAAACAAAACAAGAGGGATATCTAATAGATTTAGTTAAATACTGTGCACTAAATAAATACACTAATCCAGTTTTAGTTACGGATGATTGAGAATGTACTTCTCAGTATATTCTAAATATTAAGTAGGAAACTTCACTTGTTTGCAGTTGCTACAGTTAGTATGGGAGAAGCTTATGTTTCTCCTAGAAACTGGATAAAAATACAGTTTAGTAGTCCTCATTAATGAGGGTAGAGATAATTACAAATTTTCATGGGTTATGAGAGTGTATAATTGCATGGAACTAGAGCTAAATTAAATATCTCATCTAATTAAGAGACTCAGTTAAACTGTAATTAAAACTGAGATGCCAAACATTGTTTACTTTTGAAATCAAATTATTTTGTGATACAAAAGTAAATATGAAAGTCAAGAGAGGGGATGAGTCAGAAAAACCTTTGTGTAACAACTAAGGATGTATTCTCACATTTGTTTAATGATTTGTCAAGGCCTTATCTAAGATGAAAGATAATGATTGATTTTTAAGTGGATAAGACCACTGTGTTCCCTAGGTAGCATTTCACTTGTCTTTGTGTTCTTCACTAGAATAAAATGTAACTTGCATTTTTGGTTTATGGTAAAGTAAGATCAAGAAAACCTGAGTGTTGTCCAGTAATGTTTTTTATAGTAGAATTGGCATATCTTGAAGGTTTTTCTCGTGGTGGTGTGATTTTGTTGGTTTTCTTTTTAAACTTCAGAGGCATACTGTCATTGGAGTGATTGGAAACTATTTCTTTCAACTGTGTTTTAAAGTATTTATTTGAAGTCTTGGCTACTTCAGTAACAGAATTTCTAAAATACTGACAATATCATGGCCATGCGTGTAAGTATTTTTGGCTATAGTTTTGTCACACAATCTCTTAGCAAAGTCTGTAATTTAAAATACTAGATCACAGTGTTTTCCTGTGGGTTTTAGTTTTAAAAATTCAAAATACATAAGGACTGCCTGTAGCAGTTTTCTGTAAAACTAATTTCATTTGGCTTTTACTTTCTATTGATGCCTACTGTTCTGTAGCTACAATTCTTTGATCAATTTTGTGAAACAAGTTACATTGCCAGTAGGGGACAGCAGAAGACAATAGTTTCTGAAGCACACTGATACCTTTTTTTTCCCCCAGCTATTTTTTCCAAACATAATTGGTAAGTAGTATGGTATGAAAGGAACATATATACGAATGTTTTTCTTTCAGTTGTGATTGCACTGATAAGTAGAGAAGACACCAAACACTATTTTATCTTTCTATTAATGCATAAATGTGTTGCATTTTGGATGTACCTATGTCCTGGCACATCTCAGTAATTAATTTCTTTCTTGGCAACCATTACATGCCTCCCTCCACTCTTTTTTTTTTTTTTTTTTCTTTTATTTCCACCCCCCTTTAGAAGATACTCTTAGAAATTATTCCTTGAGTTTAATCATTTTTCTTCTCAGGAATCTTTTTTTAAAGATACTGACAGTGGAATGAATGTTAAACAGAAGGGACTCTGTAAATCTTTTTGCTCTGTAGTTTTTGTCTGCAGCATGTGCAGAACTGTAGATAGGCTTTAGATCTGACTCAGGCTCAGACTTCTGATGATATTTAATCCAGGCTAGTTGGTTAGGTTTCTTAGGGGCTGAAGGGAACTTAGAAAACTCACTGTAATGGTGTTGTTTTTGTTACACTTAGTAGGCATACAGGGATGCACGTTCTGTCTAGCTGTACATATGATTTTTTCCTTTTTGGTAAATTATATTCTAAGAAAAAATGGAATAATAAAAGTCTGTCTTCCCAAAGCTGGTTACTCTGTTGCCTTACTGTCTTTGTGCTGTATGATATGAGGGTTAGAGCCAAGAAGTATGAATAAAGACTTTAAAAGATGTAGAATTTTGATGCCTTGTGATTACTCAAAAGTACACACATAAAATTTTGGAAAGGTGAACGGGGTAGATCATATAATGGTCTTATTCTGTCATGAAGTAAAATGCTTTGAAGCATGCTTGTTGGGGCTCTCAAGTAATTGCACATTATATGTGCGAAAGTGAGACTAACAAGTCTTCAGAGTAATCCTTCTAAGTGGCACTAAAGTATTTAAAACTGTGAGCAGTTTAATGCAAGTATTTTTCAATGGTGGAAGCTGGATGGATTTATTTTTTTTAATGGGGAAAATATCCCAGGGATACATGTTTTGTTTCCTGAGTAAACTATACAGTCAAGAAGGAAGCTTCTTGTTGGATTATTTAAGACTCATGGAAGCACTTTTACTGATGTTTCTCTAAAATGAAATGAAGTATTTAGACCATCTTATATTGCAGTCGAGTTAGGATAATAAGTAAAAGTAGCTGCTAGTAGAGGTCACAAGAAATTGTTGACACCACATATTTAGCTTGCAATTCACATTATTAAATTCTCTTAAATTAAATGCTGTACCCTACCTGCATTCCTGCCAGTGGCCTCCAATTCCACAGTGGTATTGACTGGCACTGTGTTATCCGTTAGAACCCTCTTCATAATAGCATGGTGTGAGTGTTCCAATACACTGAAATATTAAGTGGCTAAGGTTATTACCTGCTGACATGAAGGCATCCTATAAGTTGCAATAAAAAATAAATAAGCACATGTATTTTAATGCAGTACAGTGGACACAGCTACTGTGGAAAATGGATTGCTTACAGTCTAGGCTGGAAGACCCAACAACATCCCAAGGCCTTTTTGTAATTCAATTTATACTGAGACTAGCATGATAAAGTTGGTGAGCCACTGCCTATTCATATGCACTATTTCTTTTGACTAAGTCCGTCTGGCAAACAAGGACATCTATCCAGTATAACTGAATGAAAGGGATTAAGGTTTTGTGATATGAATAAAACCCAGTTGCATGGTTCTCAGGATTTGGCAATAGATATAAGTGGGTTACTCTCCAGACAGGAGAAGGAAAAAGATATTAAGCAATCGGAGGAAAACAAAACACATCCCAAAATGAACAAACCCTGAAGCAGTCTCTAACTTCATAAGCATGTTTACTGATCTTCTTTTTTTTGGATACTGAGGTTAAGTCTATGCATTGGAGGTATAGGAGTGAACAAAGCATTAGAAGTGAGCCAAAGTAAACCAAAATAATGAAGCCAGTTCACTTTTTGTTTGTTTTAAATGGTCAGTGGGATGCTGGAAGCTCTTCTCCCTGGCTGAATCTAGGAACCAGCAGTGGACGTGGGCTGTCGACAGTATTTGCTGAGCTGTGAATAGCAAGCATGCTTTCTGGGCTATTTGAGTTTTCATTGGACTCCTTTGGTAGGACTTGCTGTAGATGAAACACAGTTTCAGTTTTAGCAGTGCACACAGATCTCTTGTTAAAGATTTTTTTGTTTTAAAGAAAAATCTCTATTACAGAAAGAAACCATGAATCATGTAAATGGGATAGAAATGCTGATATTCACGCATTAGTTTTCTGTGCTCATTTTTCACTAAAAAAGTAGATAACAACCATATTAGGGAAGAAACGCAACAGCACAGAAGGTATGATAAACAGTACATAAAAGTCTTCTTGCTCCTGGGCTTGGAGAAATCATGTTTTCTTGGTTTGAAGCTTAGATTTTTACCAGTCCTCCTCATGTCAGAAGGCCTGGAATGTAATATAATTGGAAACAAAGTATTGCCTGAATTGACCCCAGTATGAGAGACCCAAAGCTGTTATTTTATTTAAGAAATATGTTAAAAAATATAATCAGATTTAATAGTTGAATTTTGAAAACAAAACAATGGATTGCTGTATTTCTGTGGAAGGCCTTAGGGGTAGATATGGATATTAGTTTCTCTTTGTTGAAGGATAATATGTGGGTGAACAGATTTATTTGTATACATATCAGATGGAAATAGGTCTTCTCAGAATAAATCTGTCCATTTTGACAAGTTTTGGATATAGTTTTGTAGTTATTGTTACGTATATGTAGAAAGCACAATACAAACTTCTGCATCACTGAAATGCATTTTTTTCAGTACCATAATTATTTTATTAAGGAATTGAAAATAATTTAAAATCAAAATATAAATTACATGCTGGAAAGAATATAACTTTCCTCGCTCTTAACTTTTTTTCTAGTCAGTATTATATTAAGCATGGTTGTTAGGTTTTTAGCTAATCTATAGACTGGGGAGTCACTGTGTATAACCTAGCTTCCAAAACCTAAATGTATGTTTGCTTACTTAGATGGTGGTTCTCTTTTTTTTCAAGTACTTCTTAAAACAGATGAAGGACTATACTATGCAAGGTTTTTTTTCCCCTCATCCTCAAATCTCAATTGGAGTAGTGTGTATATGCACAAATACCTATATAATTTAGGAAACTAAAATGATACGCAAAGTTGCAAAGAACACTTGCAAAATCAAATGCTCTAGAATCTTTATGTTCTGAGAAGGATATGAATGGTGTGAGTGACTAAGAATATGAAATGATCCCCTTACGTGGTGAATAAATTGGCTTCACAGTGGAAATAGCTATTACATAGTTTTGTATTAACAGTTTGGCAACCATAAGTGATGATCAAAAGGTCCATTGGAAGAAGAGTGAAAATACATAATTAGAGTCTGTCACTAGGCAAATTTAATGGGCTTGGTTTGGGTGCTATTCCAAATGCTTCCCTTACTGACTTTAATGTTTTAAGGCAAGCGGTATTTTGCTTACTTCTGAAGAGTCTCTACTAAATTGATCTGGGTGAGAAAGAGACAGCGTGAGAAGTTCATGTGGCTTCCTTGATGCTTGATTTCCTTTATCTGAAGGGATCTACTGTGGAGAATTTCTGCAGTACTAATGTATCTCAAGGTAGCTTGTTGACTTGAAATGCAAGACTTTTTAGGAATGCATTTAATCTTTGATTTAATCTCACAGGTTTTGCAGTGATATTTTACTTCCCTCTATGTCTTTTGACAGATGACATGACAGCATATGTTGATACAATCCATCCTGGCCCACTTAGACTAGAATTAGAATTAGTCAACTTGGTAAAATCCCATTTAAGATAGAGATTAAGAAGACCTACAAAACACCTTTTTTTTTGAGTATGATGGTAGATATGTGACCTCAAAAGCATAAAAATTATGTACTTTTGGTTCCTTCCATGTTCATATGTGGGAAATATCACATTGTAACGTCCTTTATATTGAGTTTTCTGTAATGGAGGAATGTTCCAATTTAGTAAACTGAAATGCAACTATCTTTCTATCTGCAACCATCCTCCCCCAAATTTTACGATTATCTCATCACCTCAATTTTCTCCTTTGCCAGTTTTTAAAATAGACTGTTTTTTTCTGGCCAAAAAAAAGAAGCAGAAATGCTACCTTTAAATCTCTTGAAATATGACATTAACTATATCTTATGAAATACCAATGTTAGGGAAACGTGTTGCAATACATCTGTTCAAGACAACCTGTGTAACATTTCCTGTAAGGCCTGTGTATCCATGCAGGGTATCCTTACAGTTCTCTCTGCATTAGTTTTGTACACTACTGGATATCAGCCCTGCAGCAGGACACTGGTGCCTGATGACCATCAATCACATATTTCCCATTCCTATTTTACTGTGGTATCAACATGACTCATATATCACTGACAATTAAAATACAATGCATTTGACGGAACTATATGTTAGATGGTCATGGCAAAGATGTAAAACTACTCTGAATGTAGTTAGAACAAGCTCAACCTGCATGGTAAGGTGGAGTTGAATAATAACTACTGTATGTTTTCATCTATTCCCTTTAGATAGTATTGTTTGCTTTAATAACGTTGGCTAGGGTGTATGCAGCCTTTGCCTGTATCTCATCAAAATAGGTTAAGATAGGTTAAGATGAAAAATTGAATGTCAGTTTGACCTGCACAAGAATGATTTTTTCTCATCCTGTTCTTACTGAATTCTCACTGTGATACTAGTTTCTTCATGCTTGACACCAGCTGTGGGCTCAGGGTGAAGTTTAAGGTAATTTTGTTCATAACAGAATATTTCTTCTTGATTTTAGTATTTATTTTTTAGTATGAAATGAAACTATTGGTAACTCTTTCTGTTTCTTTACTAGGGAAATTATGTTTTTGACATTTAAAATAATTTTTCTCTATTTTTAATTATCCAATATCATATTGTCCTAAATTATTTACCCCATTTCCTTCTTCTCCAGTCTTTGGTTCTTACCCCATTTCCTTCTTCTCCAGTCTTTGGTTCTTGCCTCTCATCTGCAGTTGGTGTAAATATATAATCCTACTCCTTGCTACTGATGGTTTGCCTCAGCTTCCTTGCTTATAAGTCAAGATTAAGTTGCAGAGAAGTTGCTTGCCTTTTTGTTAAGTATTGAAGTCAATAGATGCTAGGAAACAAGACAGATATCAACTAGGAGTATGTGGGGGGTTTTTTGTTTGGTTTTTTTTTTCTCCACGAAAGCCTGTCTTCAAGTCAGATGTAGTTTTCCATAGAATTGAAATGAACTGTATCTGATATCCTAAGAGACTGTTAAAATTGCAATGCAAAGACTAATTTCTGCTCTGGTTTCTTGATCACTTTGAGGAGATGACCAGAAAAGTAATAACATCAACTACTAGAAAGTTTGATTACTTTGAGGTTTTTAATTTATGTTTCTCCAGCACAGTCGAGGTCTGTACTTAATGAATAATAAATCACCAGACCGAATTAGTCTTTTAGGACAGATATTTGCTTTTGATGATGATGGACATCTTGAAGTCAGCAAGAATAGGGATAACTTCTAATGTTTTCTCATGTGCAGAAGTGGTAGTCCTCCTGCTGAACAATTTTAGTAGCCAAGGTTGACTCTTTGCTGTTTTGTTGTCTATAAAGATTTAAAAGTTTTGTCTGTTTACTGAAAATTATGTAGATGTTCCTTTGTTGGCTTTAGTGGAGAACTTTATTCTCTCAGGATACTGAGGGATGTTCTTTTCTCCTGTTTTAGGCATTGTAATGAAAACAAATTTTGAACAGAAGATCTAAGTGTACTTTATTGTTCATGCCAGTTTTTAGTAGCTTTTGTAAGTTTGCCAATGTAGAAGGTTTTAGTATGAAAGACACAAAGAAAACACTATTTTCCTCTACTGTCTCTTTCTGAGGTTAACTTTAAGGCCATAATTTTCTTACTAGCACAATACTAAGTTTTTCTTTCCTTTTTTTGAGAAAAAAGGTAATACTCCAGGATAAGAAATACCAGAAGCAACACAACTACAGAAATCACTTTGTGCCTGTGATGAAATTTAAGGAATCTGCGAAAGTTGTTCTTAGTAGGTGTTTATATAGTTTGATCGAGACTTTTTTTGTCTTCTTGACAAATGAAGAAGATCCTTGTTAAGCAACTAAGCAGACATTCTTTCCAGATATTGGATCATTCACATAGCTGTTCTTGGAATCTTTTCCTTTCATAGCATCTGTTTTGAAGAGAAGAGCAGAGCTGTCTGTTATTCTATACTCCAAATTGATGAGACCGGTATTGGCAGCAATATTATCTTTGTCTTCCTGTCTAATACAAGGCTTTGGTAGATAAAAGGGAGTGTTTTCATCCTTCTTTCTGACAGTGCTCTGAGAGCTCAGGTTCTTTTGATGAATAATTAGCTGCCTTGGAACTGTGATCATCATTTTTTCCCATAAAGTGCAAAGTTATCTAAGGTTCCGTGGCTTTCCAGGATTTCATCGCTTGTTCAAGCAGTGCAAGTGTCTGATATATACCTATTTTCTAGAAATATCATCTGGAATTTGGCTGGGTTAAGTTTTGCAGAGCTTTCTTAGAAGGTGCACTTGGGCCCTGTAAGCAAGTCATTACCAACCTTAGTTATTATATTAAAGGCTCCAACATTCATGTGATGTTTGGCCATCAGTGACTTTCAGCCTTTTATGCTGTTGGAAAAGATAGTAAATTGCCTTCAACCAAGCATATGTGTTGCTTTAGAACTCTTACAGAAAGATTTGTCAAGCATTTCTGCATTAAGAATGTTTTAGATCTGTTAATTAGATTAAAATCCATGTAGTGTGTTTTTTGTACAGTATGTCTCCCTCATCTGCAACCTTAAAGCAGTATGTTTTGGAACAAAGTCCAAATGTCTTACCATTTCTTCTGATACTCTTACCCTCTATAACCAGTAGTAGATGTGGTGTTGGTATGTGGCAGAGACTCTCCTCTTGTATCAATTTGATTTCATGTAAAAATTAAAAAAAAAATAGGATGTAAGAGTTAGTCTTATGACAAAAACATTTACTAAACATTTCAAAATTATCTTCAAAAGTCCATCTCAAAACCCATGATAGCATTGAGGTGGAAAAAAAAACCAGACAGACATCCAAGAGCATTTTGTTGTGATTTTTCAGATTCATCAAATGAAGGCAGAGAGCTGTAATAGAAGTTGTCAGACTGTTTTAACTGCAGATTTTGTTGCTACTTGCATTGCTTACTATGCTGTGACAGATAGTGTTTATAGTTTTCAAACAGTTCTGCAGTACTGTTTTTGCCAAGTGATAACTGTTTACACTTGGAGAAATGTCAGCTCTCTATATTCCATCTGAAATTATTTTATCGGTTAATAGTAGGGTTCTTGTTTGGTGTGCCTGAGGACATCCTTCTGTATTCTCTTAAGTGTGCCTTAAATAGCACTTTTGTACCCCTTTTGATGCACAAACACTGAGCTGGTGTTTTCTCTGTCATTGGTAAACTTTTGTTGGGAAGATACCTGACGTACCCAGGCGTATTCTTGTTCTCTGTTGTCTCTGACCTAAAGACAAACTAATAATGTCTCTCGCCCTTCTGCTAACTGTTTATACCTTTTGTATATATCCATGATGGTTCTTTTGGTGGAGGGGACTGAGTGCAACTGGAGCAAAGACCCAACAGGAGAATGTATGATGGAGTGAGAGAAGCTGAAGGTTTATGAAGTGGCAGCAGACTGAGTGGAATAAAGATAGCAGAAACAGTTAACTTTCTTCTTGAAAACAGAAAGGGCAAACCAGATATGCCTAAGATAGGAAAAAAAACCCAACAATTCAAGGCTTATTATGGTAGTAAGTAATCTGATGTAAAATGACACCTGAAAAATAATAGAATGAGTATTTTCTGTTGAAAATAAATGGAATATTCCTAGTCATAACAGCTTATGTATAGGCTTACAATCTGCTGCTGCCTAGGGACTTCCCTGTGAGTAGTTCTTGGCAGTTAGAGCTGCTCTACATAATAACTTGCTACTCTCTTATTTTGTTTGGTCCCACACATTGCTCTCATCAGTTGACTATGAATTGGATTCTGTCCAATTTTGTCCAATATTTCTGAAATTTAGTTTGATGTTATTTTATATAATGAAGAACTCTAGGCAATATTTTCCTACCAATCTGTACTCTGAAGAGCTATTTGTAAATGTAAATGAAGAAATAATAGACATGCTAAAATAGATATGGACATAGATAATGCAGATAAACTAACTCATCATTGCTACTTTGTCAGTAGCATTTAAACACATTGTCTTGTGTGTATACCAATTCTGTTGGCTATTTTTTTTCCATGAATGTCCTCCAGTTGCTGCATTTGCTGAAAGTAGGAATTGACATTTTCTTACACAAAAAGAAAGTGAACATGATGATGCTTTAAGAAGAAAATAGAAGAATTTTTATTTGTTTGACAACCATGTATGTTGAGTAGTTACCAAGTCAGGTACATTTGGTATAACTGTTAATGGCATAGAAGAGTGAATGCTAGATACATTCTTATGGAAGCAGTCTTGGTTGTATTTCTTTCTTTTGCACCTAAAACCTGCTTTTATAAATGAAAGAACACCTGTTTTTATGCTTTTCTTTCAGTGATGCCTCTGTGACCTGTTAGAAAAGTAACGTTTATAGAATATGCTAGTAGTTGTTGTTTGAGATCAAGGCACTTACTCTTTCTTAGCCTTTACCTCCTTTCACTTGCAGGATGTGCAAGGGAGAATCATTTATTACCATGTGTTAAGACTTCCCTGTTGGTAAAGGATGAATGCAAGTAGCTAGATCTTCTAGTAGTGTAAACTTTGATCAAATGCCATTTGATTACTACATAAATATTTGTAGTCCGGGGAAGCAAAGATCATCTGATCTGAACCTATGTCTTAATCCCAGATGTTTAGGACTCTAGATCTAGTTTTGAAATCAACTCAAGTGGAGTTATTGGCAAGTCTGACTGGTTTACCTTTTCTTTTCCATTTGTAAAGTGAGGATTTTTGTATGCTCTTTGGGCTCCTTATATGGAAGCAAATGTAAATTCTAATTGGTTATTGAAAACATTAACAAAAAGTGTATTTTTTGCATGTTTGCTTAAGGTCTCTTGTGGGTTTTTTTTTTTTTCTTTTTTCCTTATCAGGTACAAAGAAGGTGGTGAAGCATTGTTAGTGTTGCTTCCCTCAGAAGAAAAAGGCATGGTGGAACAGCTGGCACAGAGGAAAGTACCTGTCAGTGAAATCAAGTAAGTGGCTAATGACTTGTCTGCTATTCAGCCTTCTTTCTACAGGAATAATTTGCAATTAGTCTATGACAATCCTGATGGAATCAAGTGCTTGATTTGCCTGGAGCTGGACAAACGAGGGAGATTACAGCAGTGTAGTAGAAGGAAAAGTCCTTGAGAGGTTAGCTATTATCCCCATTCCCAAAGGCAGGATCAGCTGCACAAATCATTCTTATCAGATGCTTGTCTAAATTACTAATGAATACCTTCACAATTTCCCAAAGTGATCTCATCTGTACACAACACTTCCTACTATTAAGATTTTTTTTTCAAGCATCTGATAAGCCTTGTAGGTAATCTAAGTATTTATTTTGTATTGTACCAAGAATATATGGAAATTATGTATTCTCTTACTCTTTACAGCTACTTTTTATGTAATTGAATATTATCACGTTATCATAGAATCATAGAATGGTGGGGGTTCGAAGGGACCTTTAGAGATCATTCTAGTCCAACCCCCCTGCAGAAGCAGGGTCACCTAGATCAGGTCTCATAGGAACATGTCCAGGCGGGTCTTGAAGACCTTCAAGGAAGGAGACATCACAACCCCTCTGGGCAGCCTGTGCCACTGCTCTCTTTCTCTTTTTTTTGTTTTTGCAGGTAAGTAAAATTTCTTCTTCTGGCCTTATGTGTTTTCTATACCTGTTATCATCCTTGTTTCTTTCATCTGTCCTTTTAGTTCTAGACTGTTTCTTCAATTTGCCATGGTCTTTCTTAATCAGTTAACTGAGAAGAACTGGAAATAAAAGGTGTGGCTAAATGGTCATTTTACATCTTACACTATTCTGATGGAAAGCTATAGAGTTCTATGCTACCTGTACAAGAGAGAAATGGCATTAAAAGGGTTACAGAAGTATATAATGATACCATGTAAAAATAAAAAAAAAGCACCTATATTTCTAATTTCTGTTAAATGCAGAATAATGGACATGTAGGAGAGGCAAAAACTCTTCACTGTAAAAGTAATATAAAAACACCACTAAAAAGAATCAGTGATAATTTCTTAATTAGCAACTAGAGGCAAGAAGGAGTTCATTGTTCTTTGAGACTGTCAGTCTAGTGTTAAATCAAAAAAAGGAACCTCAGTGTGAAAGAAACAGGAAGAAAAACTGAAAGCAAGCCAGAAAATGTGGTATGAATCTGACTCCATTTTGAATACATAATAGTTCAAGATACATGATGCAAAAAATTGTAAAGTGAAGGTAGAAGAAATCAGAGAAGGATGACAAGGTGGAAAATTAGAGTGCTCCCTCATTCTCACAGTGAAGAAATTCTTCCTTGTATTTGGAACCTCTTATGTCCCAGCTTGTACCTGTCGCCCCTTGACCTGTCATTGGACATCACTGAGACCAGCCTGGCTCCATCTTCCTGACACCCACCCTTTACACTTTCGTAAACATTAATCAGGTCACCCCTCAGTCTCCTCCAAGCTCAAGAGCCCCAGCTCCCTCAGCCTTTCCTTCACAAGGGAGATGCTCCACTCCTTTCAATCTTCTTTGTGGCCCTGTGCTGAACTCTTTCCAGCAGCTCCCTGTCCTTGAACTGAGGGTCCCAGGACTGGGCATAATATTCCAGATGTGGTCTTACAAGGGCAGAGTAGAGGAGGGGAGAAGCTCTCTGGACATACTGCACACAGCCCTTCTAATCCACCCCAGAATGCCATTGGCCTTCTTGGACACGAGGGCACATTGCTGGGTTATGCCCATCCTGCTATCCACCAAGAAGGCCATGTCTGTTTCTCCTACGCTATTCTCTTAAGAGTGAATTCCCCGGCCTGTACTGGTACATGGGGTTCTTCTTTCCCAGATGCAAGACTCTACACTTGCCCTTGTTGAATTTCATTAGATTTCTTCTTGCCCTCCAGCCTGTCCAGGTCTTGTTAATTGGCAGCACAGCTATCCAGTGTGGTTAAGGCCTAAATGGTTTAGTATCATACTAGTAAGAAGCTTACTAATATCCTTACAAAACTTCTTGCAATTACTTGTGGATTGCAATCAGTCTAATCCCAAAGGTTTTAACTACAAATTTGCTTCATTTATGTACTGCTAGGCAGTTTCCCAATTAATACAACCCGGGTGTATTTTGTCAGTTGATAAATTATTGAAGAAGATGCCTCAATGGATGAATCATGTTCCAGGTCTTCTGTTGAAATCTTATGGTGTTACTTGTGCGTATTAACCTTATTACGGATTCTCAAGAATTGACAGTCTTGTCTTCTAACTTGTGAGTTAGAAGCTAATGGGCATTGTTCACTGCCAACAGATTTTAACTCTTCAAACTTTTCAATTTCATTCTGAAAACTTTTTGTTTCTAAAACATCACTGCCAATTAAGGTATTCGTCTTGCACAGAGATTGCAAGAACTAATTTTCTTACTTTCCTTTTTTGTATTTTTTATGTTGCAAACAGCTGTTAATATTTCTTTTTTTTCATTTAGACAGCTTTTTAAACAGTTCCATAATTTGAAAGCATAGAGGGGAAGAAGTTCTTTTATTTTCTTGAATAGCTGTTTCGAAGTCTAGGGTTTGGGCTGTTTTCTTAATTTTTTATTTTAAATCTAAGCTTCCTGTAGAGGCTGTTACTATAGCATTCCTTTCTAATCAGCACAGACTGCCAGTTTACAGGTAATGCTTTTAACAATACATCTCCCTTTCATTGTTCAAACAGCAAGAGAAAATGTACAATATGCAATAGTAAATACCATGTTTTAGAGCATTCAAATATGGCAAACAGCTACTCTGAAAGCATTAAATACTATGTACACATTTATAAGGAGTCTATAATTTCAAAGTTTTAGATGCAAGCTGTAGACTGAAATTGTTTTTGATCATACCTTGAGACTACTTTATCACATCCAATTTTGTTGAGTAACAAGATAAGAGCTGTTTCCTGCAGGGTTGTCATAGCAAATTTAGTGTCTGGAAAATTTTACCAAAGAGGTAAGTAGATACTCACACTGTAATACTGCTTTCTTTAAGATTTTTCCAAAACTATAGTTCTTGAAGAAAACTACAACAGTGAAACATCTTTTTTTTTTTTTTTTCTAGTAGTGGAGAATACTTGACTATGTATTGACAGTTAACATTAATACTAGGGAATCCATTAAAACTTGTTGCCCTCCCAGTTACCCTCATTACTGTAGGACCATCCATTGGTGTCATGGTTATGCATCTGCTGGTGTGAGGCTGGCAGCTCTGAGCAGCTTTCCTTAGGTCCCAGCTCTTCCTCCTCTCTCCAGCCTTCCAGGTCATCCAGAATGTGCTACTGCATGGCAATTGGGTGGAATATGGTAACTATTTTGTTACATGGTGGCAGCATGGTCTTTCTGGTGATTGTTGAGATTCTCTGTTTAAATTCTGCTTTGGAGAAGATGAGGAAGAGAGAGTATCTAGTTAAAGCAGTGCTTTTATTCTGATGTTAAAAACAGGGGAAATGAGAGGAAAACTGTGCTAATCAACCAGGGAATTTGTAGAGGACTGTCTGATCAGTTTGTAAGACAATTAAGTTGTGTTCATATTTACATCATGGCACAGTCAAGTGTTGCCATTTAAGAAACTGCTAGGCAAAACAGCAATTTCAAAAAGTTATGCTGCTCCTTAACTGCAAGATTTGTACTCACAGAGTATTTAAAATGACAATGTCATAAAATCTCCTTCTGGGCTTTTATAGTTGGTTCTAGCTCACTAGTTCTTAGTTGTTCAGGCAAACAGTAACTCAAGTGTTTGGGTTTAGGTTTGTCTCTCCAAATAGTCACGTGTACGTAATTATTATGAAGAGTTTTATTTGTTCTGAAAGAAAACCCATGCAAACTCATTAAAACCAAAATCCAGTTTTAACAATGATAAGCTTTCTTATTTTTGGAATCCCAGCATAAGGCAAAGATGACAGTGGCCAACAAAATACTGTTACATCTTGTCTGATCTTTTTGTCCATTATACTCAGTCCTGATGATGAATTATCTTCTATAAATAACGAATCATACTCCTGCAGTAATCAAGTCACAGAAAATAATAATCGGGTAAGAATTGGAACTTGGTATGTACCTTGACTTTGACAGTGACAACAGTGAGCAGTTGACAGTCCATACTAATCTTTAGGTACATCTCTAAGGCCAATTTTGCATTTACTTAAGATTTCATATAGACCATATTTCCCTAGTTTACGATAATGTGCAACTGCCAGATGCTTTGTGACACCAAATGTAACATATGTTGTTTCTTTGCTATTCTTAAAGCTTGCTAATGTCACTATGGAGGATAATCTAACTGATTAGTCATGTTTGGCTTCTGACAGCTATGTTGGTTATTGTGTGTTTGCTTATTTTCTTTAGGTGTTTACAAATTGTTTTTTGATATCAATAAAACAGAGAAATTATTAACTTCTCTCCTTTGCTCCCCTTCGAAGATGAGGACTATGTTTACTTGCCGTATCTCTGAGATTTCTATCTGTCTTGGATGAGTTCTCAAGAATAGATACAACTATGACTTGTATGTTGACTTTCTCTCTAGTTGCTATGGAGCAAATTTCTTTTGACTCAGCTGATTTATCTAAGCACCAGTTATCCTGTGATTTATGATTCTGGTATGAGCTTGGACTGTGCTGTAGCTGTTGTTAGCTGTTGTAGCTGTCTGATTGCAGCTGCCACTTTGAGTGAAGACAAGGATAAAAAGATATTGTCTAATTTAAATGCCTTGAGACCATCCTCTTAGTAGCTTTCCCAAAACTTGACCACAATCCAACACTTCTCTGGGCTATCTTACTACTGTTCTTATGTTAATTTATGTTTCTTTTTTTGTTACACGTGCTGCCAAATCTTTACTCTTGTATCTCATTTTGTGCTTGTAACTATTATTGGGGATTGTCTTGCTGGAGAGCAGCTCTGCAGAGAGAGATCTTGGAGTTCTGGTTGATACTGAACATGAGCCAGCAATGTGCCCTCCTGGCCAAGAAAGCCAGTGGCATCCTGGCATGCATCAAGAAGAGTGTGTCCAGCAGGTTGAGGAAGGTTCTCCTCCCCTCTGCTCTGCCCTGGTGAGGCCTCATCTGGAGTCTTGTGTCCAGTTCTGGGCTCCTCAGCTCAAGAAGGACAGAGAACTTCTGGAGAGGGTCCAGTGCAGGGCCACCAAGATGATCAGGGGACTGGAGCATTTTTCTTATGAATAAAGGCTGCAAGACCTGGGGCTGTTCAGCCTAGAGAACAGGAGACTGAGAAGGGACCTCATTAATACTTACAAGTATTTAAAAGGTGTATGTCAAGAGTAGGGGCAACGCTTTTTTTCTGAAGTGTCCAGTGATAGGACAGAGGGTAATGGACAAAAAGTGGAACACAAAATATTCCACTTAGACAAAAGGAAAAACTACTTTCCTCTGAGGGTGAGGAAGCTCTGACACAGGCTGCCCAGGGAGGGTGTGGAGACTCCTTTTCTGGATGTTTCCAAACCCACCTGGACATGTTCCTGTGTGACCTAATATGGGTGGACCTCCTTTAGCAGGGAGATTGGACTAAAGTGATCTTTAAGAGGTCCCTTCAGACCCCTACCATTCTGTGATTTATTCCAATGTATTTGTGCTTTTTTTATCCTTGTCTTCAGTTCTACTTTAAGATTTCTTCTGCAGTTTCAGGGCAGTTTAAACACTTTGGTTTCACCTAGCCAGCCGTTTTCCTCCTCCTGCTGTCTTTCCTCTGCAGTGAGGTAGTGTGCTTTGTGTTTGTACCTTCTAACACAATTTGATTTTAAGCAAGCTACTGCTTTTGTTTTGCTCTTCTAAATTTTTCTTTTGTTGAGATCATAGATACTTTCATTGTCTCATTCTCAGTCTTGTTTTCTAGAATATAGTCTAAAAGCGTCTTCTCTTTATTTACATTTTCTATCTTTGGTACCTTGTGTGTACTCCATTCCAAGTTGCATTTCAAAGACTTATTGGTCAGTCTGTCTCCTACTGTATTTTTTGTGCCTTTTCATTTATTTCGTATGTTTTTACACTTTCAGAGAAAATTGTGTGCTAACTGGGAACTGGAACTCAGCTTCTTTATCTTTCACTAAAAATATAGCTAAATAGCTCTTGTAGACACTACTGTTTTCCATTGTCTGTGTCTATCAGAGATAAGACATTGAAATGACAATGATAGAATAAAGCTTGATGTCTTCATAAATTATTCTTTGCTCGTAACCTCTAATCCTTTCCTTAGTAACTGTTTTTGTACTTATTAAGAATAATGGATGGTTATAGTGGATTACATTACAAAAAATGACTATATGTTTCTTGCCTAGTATTTTAATCAGAGTTACGGTTTTTAGACTTATTGCTATGTGCTGCTTTTTTTTTTTTCTTGAATTCCTCCAGCAAAGGCTGTGTTTTGTTGTACTATATGGCATAACATGACACAGAAGCAAGAACCAGATTAAGAAACCTGATAGTTGTGCATTTTGGCCTGTACTCGAGGAGTAACCTTATACCATGTTTGGTAGGTTATGTGGCACCAGCAGATCAAAACCAGAGATAGATAACAAAAAGATGGATTTAGTGGAACAATCTGGAGTCTGAGAGAGGGCTTGCATACCTTCTTAGTAGATTTAATAGCATTGTCTATAATACAGGCACTGTACTTTATTCACTCAATTGGTATTTTGAGGAACTCTTAAATCTGTTTAGTCTCAATGTCCTTTATTTTTGATCTTCTGTCTGGAACAAAGAAGTTCTTCAATTTCATTATTCCCAGGGCAATGGATCTTAATTAAACATTCAAAAATGCTGAGAATTCCCTTATGAAGACTGCTGTCTCAGTATAAAGTAGTATTGTAGTTCATTAGGCTTTTTCTGTATTTTTTCTCAGCATTTTTTATAAATCCAAGAAGTTCTTTACTGCTGATTTTTGACTTTGCTTTGAAAGAAATTTCACCATCTTGACTAGAAATCCTCTGGATAAAAAAATTGAGCTCATATTTCTCTTGTCTTTAATGCGTGCTTCATCCTTAATGTGGTTATGGTTCCATTCTAATCTATTTCAGAGTGTTAATGACTTTATGCATACTAATGTAATGCAAGAGATGTGAAAATACACTTGAGAACTTACCAGGTGCTTATTTTCGCATGTTCTAATAATTACAGCTTTTTTTTTTGTTTTTTTTAATTAGAATTAATCCTGAAAAACTTACAGACATCCAAAAGAGAATGCAGTCTTTCTTGGCTCAAGATCAGGAGTTGAAGGACAAAGCTCAGAGGGTAAGTCACCTGCTGCACTGTAGCTTGAGACATGCTAGTTGAATAGAACTGCTATTGGAATAAGTGACCTGATCATGTGTGCCCTAGCACCCATGTTTGGAACTGCTGAATTGTTCTTGTTTTTATGCTTTAACATGTGGCATCGGTAGAAACAATAATCACATGTTAGCAGTTGGTGGGAAGTATGCCTGTCTAGCCTGTGTGAGTTGACATGGACTAAACATGAGCCCATGATGCTAATGCTATGGTTGTACTAAAGTTAAGGCATGGGTGAGGACATACTTATTTTAGAGTCTTGGGTGTGAAGGTAATTTTTGATTTAGTAGTCATTGCTTCTCAACTATTTGATGGGTTTTATTCTTTCGTATGAGTCTTTCCCAGCTATTTGAAACCTCAACGTGGGTGGGAGGAACCTCACATACCAATACAGACTGGGATCAAATGGCTAGAAAGAAACTTTGCAGACAAAGTCCTGGAGCAAGAGATTGTCCTAGCAGACACCAGACTGAGCATGAGCCAACAGTGTGCTTTTTCAGGAAAGAAGGCAACCACGTTCTAGGCAGCATTAGGTAGAACATTGCTAGCAGATAATGGAGGTGGTCCACCCCTTCCCCTCTACTCAGCACTGGTGAGACACATCTGGAGCACTAAGAATGATTTTGGGCTTCCAGTACAAGATAAACATGGACATACAGGAGGCAAGACCAATGAAGAACCTCAAATATATCTGAGCACTTTGAGTATCTAATGTAATAGAGAAATATAAATTAGATGGACCCAGAGTCTTCTGAGTGGTGCCCAGTAACAGGAGAGGAGCTGATGATCATAAATGTAAAACTTCATTTAAACCCAAGAAAAAAAATGTTGTATGGTAGGGTAGTTGAATACTAGAACAGGTTGCACAGAGATGCTGTGCAGTCTCCATTGCTGCATATAAAAAACTGAGCAACCTGCTGTAGCTGACCTTGCTTTGAGCAGAGGTTTCGACAAGATGATCTCTAGAGTTTCCTTTCAGCTTCATCTGTTTGCTGTTAAATCAGTACAAATATCTCTCTTTTCATCTTGTATCCGTGGTGGCAAGACCGTACCTTTTTCTATTCAGTAACTCTTGGAATTGAAGGGGACAGGGGATAGTTCTTCCTCAGAAGACTTTCCTTGGGGACCTGACAAAGAACATTTTAAAGTAATAATAATAATTAAGGGTTTCTGAAAAGTAGCAAATCTCATTCCTTGGCTTAAAACATTAGAAATACAACACCAGGTAGACTTCACATGCCCACTTTCTTAATACATTGTTATTATTGTATCCGCTGAATATATACAATAGTTTGTCTTTCCTCAGTGGTAAAATCCAATGCATTGAATAAATCATTTTACCTTTCATTTGGATTTAAACAAGATGTAAAATAGCTTAGAATAGCTCTCCCAGTTCAAATGGATAAGTGCATGAATGGGACTCTGAATGGGATTTCTTTGCTGAGATGTTTACTACTGAGACACTTCATGAAAAAATATGTGAATTTCACCAAGATTTTGGCAGATTTAGGGAAGATAGAAAAACATAAAATAACTAGGTAGTTTCCTGGACTAGAATGAACTGATTGTAAAAGACACTGTCCATGGAAGATGGCTTGTGAAATGTTTCTAGGCACTGCGCTGCTGAGTGTAAGTTCTTGGAGCCAGGAATATCTTTTGCTGCAAGTTTTCACAATGCCTAAAATAATAGAGAATGAGGTCATATGAAGACTTTAATCATCACTATTTTAATATTGGATGACCTTTGATACCTCTTACTTTAATTAGATGCCTGTTTCTGAACATAGAGCAACACCACCTTGCAATTTTTTCCTTGACAAACTTGAAAAATTGTTTTGAGTCTCAATAAGCTGAACCCTTTTGGCAGCTGATAAGTGCTAGTTAGAACAACTGGCATTTGTATGGTGGTTCATTCTTAGTGACTGTAGGGCAAAAGATGTGTTTTTTCTTTCTCTTATCTATAACTGATTAATTTCTAGACCATGTATATCAGAGATGTACTAGTAAAGTAAGTGGATGGCTTTATAGGTTATCCAACAGGCAGAATGAGATTTCTGCCTTGTGGCATATAGTTACTCTGTAGGTCTTCAGATCTGCAACTCTCAGATTTACAGAAAAGATACTTCTTGTGTAACCTCCTTTATTCCATCCATCACTACAGAGAGAAAAAAGAGACTCTGTCATTTATTTTTGTCATTACTTACTAGACAGCAATAAATTAATGAGATCTGTCAGATTTGAAGCCTTTTCCTACCAGTTCTAGTTATCTTCCTAAAATGATTAATAATTTAACAAGTGTTTTATACTGCACCTCATTCTTGGTAGTACCTTCCCCTGCTAAAATCAATTGAAAGTCAAGGAAGTCTTTAAAGCTGTAGGAAAGGCTGCAGGAACTGGGGCTGTTCAGTCTAGAGAAGAGGAGACTGAGGGGGGATCTCATTAATATTTACAAATATCTAAATAGTGGATGTCAAGAGGTTGGGGCATCTCTTTTTTTCTGTTGTACCTAGCAACAGAACAAGAGGTTATGGGATGAAGCTGGAATACAAAAAGTTCCACTTAAACATAAGAAAAAACTATTTTACTGTTCAGGAGAGTGAGAGAGCCCTGTCACAGGCTGCTCAGGGAGTATGTGGAGTCTCCTTCCTTGGAGGTCTTCAGGACCTGCCTGAACACGTTCCTATGTGACGTGATCTAGGTGAACCTGCTTCTGCAGGGGGGTTGGACTAGATGATCTCTAAACATCCCTTCCAACCCCTACCATTCTGTGATTTTATGACACAATCTGGGCAGGAAGCTTTACCCAAAAGCTTAGCATTTGGAAAAATAAGTAAATGATAATTTACTTCAGCAGCTCTGGATATTTGACTATTCATAGTTTTAATTTCATTTTTCCACGGTGAAAAGTATGACTTTGACATTGCTTAATTTACTGTCTCATCTTTCTTTTCACCTTTAGAAATGTTCTTTCTCTTACAAGCATTTAAACAACCTCCATAAGAGATTGATATTCCTAACTATTGAGTCTTTTTCTTTATCTCCGATTAACAAGAAATAGATTTGTTTGTTTGTTTGTTTAAATTCCACATGAATTATTAACACAATTTTCTCCATCAGGTACCTGTATATAGCGGATCAATGGTGTGATTATAGTATGCTTGATTACAAACCTATGAGCTTATTTGCTATTGTTACTAGTGTTTGCTGGTTTGAACCTTGTGGTAGGAGTTCAGGCATGTGTTAGAAATTAGGTTAAAAGGAACAGAAATCAAGGATCTTTTCTGATACTTAAAATATTCCAGTATTTATGCTGCTCCCGATAAGCAGAAAAGGTCTATTTAAAAGAAATCTGGGCAGAATAAGAATTTTCCTTTTGGGAAGGATGGAGGGAAGATACAACACAAGATTAAGTTATTCTTTTACACAGTACTTCCAGTTTTCTTGGTGAGAATCTGGGATTAATTGAAACTTCAACCTTGGACTGATCTTAGTAAATATTGTATAGTGAATTTATGTCTGAGTTGCATTCATTGACTACATGTATGTGATGAGCTGATGGCAAATGCAAGGTAATATGAATTATGTTAGGCCGTGGAGAAAGGCAGCTATATTGAATTGAATTCTGTCAGTGTCTAAGATTAAGTCAGGATATCTTAGATTGATAGCTACACAGTTTGTTCTTGCTGCCACAGAATTCAGATATCAGCATAGCATAACATTCAGAAAAGCTAGGAGAAGAAAGAATGAACCAGTGATGTTTCTGTTTGACTAATTAGCTATATTTTCTCTCTTGAGAAAATAACGTGATGTACTGTTGTGAAAGTCAGCCGATTAATGGGCACTTAATGACATATTTGAATACTTGAAGTGGCTTCGCTTCTGTAGTAATGATAAACTTTGACTGATGAATGTCGTGACTAAGGATGAGGAAAAGACTAGGGTTCTTAGTGTATTCTTTGCCTCAGTCTTCAATAGTAAAACCTGCTTTCTCTGGATACCTGGCCACCTGAACTGGATGATAGGGTCGGGGACAGAATGAAGTCCCCTTGATGCAAGAGGAAATGGTATGTGACCTGCTGCTCCATCTTTATTTACACAAGTCCATGGGGCCAGATAGGATCCACCCGAGAGTGCTCAGGGAGCTAGTGAAGTGCTTGTCAACCCAGCAGTCCTGGCTCACTGGGGAGGTCCTAGTGGACTGGAGGTTTGCAAATGGGACCCCCATCTACAAGAAGGGTCAGACGGAGGATCCTGGGAAATACAGGCCTGTCAGCTTGAGCTCTATGTCAGGGAAGGTTACAGAACAGATCATCCTGAGCACCATTGTGAGACACATACAGGACAACCAAGGGTTCAGGCCCAGTCAGCATGGCTTTATGAGGGACAGGTCCTGTTTGACCAATCTGATCTTCTATGACAAGATGACCTGCTCGGTGGATGAGGGAAAGGCTATGGATGTGGTCTTCCTGGACTTCAGTAAAGCCTTTGACACAGCCTCCCACAGCATTCTCCTGAAGAAGCTGGCTGCTCATGGCTCGGTGCATTCAGTGGAAAACTGGCTGTCTGGCTGGGCCCAGTGAGTGGGGTGGAATGAAGTTAAACCCAGTTGGTGGACAGTCACCAGTGGTGTTCCTCAGGGCTCAGTGTTGGGGCCTGTTTGATGATGGGCATTGAGTGCACCCTCAGTAAGTTTGCTGATGACACCAAGCTGGGCAGGTGTCTAGATATGCATGAAGGCAGGAAGGCTCTTCAGAGGGACCTGGACAGGCTGGATCAATGAGCTGAGGCCATTTCTATGAGGTTCAACAAGACGAAGTGCCACAACAACCCCATACAATGCTACTGACTTGCAGATGTGTGGGTGGAAAGCTGCCCAGAGGAAAAGGACCTGGAAATATTAATTGACAACCATCTGAACATGAGCCAGCAGGTGGCCAAGAAGGCCAGTAGCATCCTGGCTTGTATCAGAAATCGTATGACCAGCAGGATCACGGAAGTGATTATCTCCTGGTACTCGGAACCAATGAGGCAGCACCTCAAGTATTGTGTTCAGTTTGAGCCCTTCACTATAAGGAGACTGAGGTCTTGGAGCATGTCCAGAGACAGGCAACGAAGCTGGTAAAGGGTCTGGAGAACAAGTCTTAGGAGGACTGGCTGAGGGAGCTGGGGTTTTTTAGCCTGCAGAAGAAGTCTTTTCCAAATGAAATGATTCTATGACTGTGTAAAAGAATTTTAGTCTGAAATCAATGTTAGACTACTTAATAATGAAATTCTATATTGTGTTTAGAGCAACAATATAATGTTAGTTTCATGTGTTGGTAATTCTATGGTTTATTTTTTTTTTTTAACTATTTCTGTTTTTCTTTCAGTGTTTTGTATCCTACTTGCGTTCAGTTTACTTGATGAAGAATAAGGAAGTATTTGATGTTTTCAAGTTGCCTTTAGCAGAATATGCCCTGTAAGTATGATCAACTTGGAAAGTGAAAACTGGGTAGTGAGAAATTTTGTATTGTATGATAGCTTTAAATAGCTGTTTTGACTCTGTTAACACCGAGTTAGTCTTCTAATGTATTTACAGTTTCATATTTATGCTATGCTTTTGCATATTTCAAAGACATTCTAAATAGAAATGATGTTTAAAACCAACGTGTTTCTGTAGAGAGAAGTAACCCTTACAGCAGAATGTGCATTTGCTATGTACAACAGAAGACAAAACTTATGAAGTAAAAGGATAGAGAACAATAGATTTGGGGTTTTGTTATATTTTTGGGTTTTATTTGGTTGTTTTTTCTCCCAGACTGGCCCTCAGCCTCATACCTAAATGCTAACCTGTAAAGTGTTTTATTTAAAAAGAAATTGGGAGTATCTAAAGATGACATATTGCAGTCTCTTTTTGAGTGTGATTGGGACATTGCTTCTTGGATGTAAGTTACTTTTCAGAAGATTCAATGTCCTTGCTAATGATGAAACATCTGCACTGGACTGAACAGCATCTATTTTACTATATTTTTGTACATATTTTTGAACCATTCTGTATTTTGTTTGGGAAGGAAATTAATTTTGACAGGTTGACTTTACAGGTGACAGCCATCTGAGATTGTTTTAAGACACGAAGTTTTTGAATAATCTCATGGGACTTAGGGTGATCAGAAGGGAGTAGGAAAGTGCTCAAAGATTCATGGTAAATTAATTTTATGTCTCTGAAATTTCATACAGAGAAGACTTAAGTCTTCAAACTTGTCAGCACCTGGCATAATGAACTAAAATGTGACAAATTACTAGACTGTAGAACACTTGATCTTGTGCTGTGCTGCCATTAACAGTGATTGTTTTTTAAGGTACATAAGCCTATTACAAAAGATGCTTTCTTACTTTATGGGCTGAGAAATTTAAAAAAAGAAGTAGTGGAAACTGCACCATCACCTGTGTGATTTGTCAGTATCTTTAAAATCTTATTGTAGGTCCTACTGTGCTGAATGTAAAGAAGCAGTGGCAGAAGATTAGGACTGAGAGAGGTGACCACACAAATTTAACCAGTGTGTTAAGAAACCATCAGACAGGTGGTGGTAATGCTGCATTTTTGGAATCCCAGTGCCTTGTCCTGGATTTCAGCATTGTGCACCACTTTGTATCTGATATTAATGTGGACAGAGTAGTCTACAGCTCTTTTCTTCTCAGGATTCTGTGCCAGGATTTGTACTTTCTTCATCAAAGGCAATTCTAACCCCAGCTTTGCCATGTTACTAGTAAGTCACTCCTATATTAAAATGCAAGAAACTAGACAGTTGTCTGGAGAAAATAGGAGAGGTTTAGTCAAGACTGCGAAATATCTGGAAGCATAATCAAAAAGTCAGAAGACAATGAATGTGGAAGGTAATTTGGAGATTCTGCTCTAAATGAACAGTTTATTGACACTCTTCCACTCTCCAGACTGCTAGTCTACATAAAGACACCCTGCTGTCCCCTGGCTTTCAGTTCAGTGCACATCCGCTGATACAGTGGATCAAGTCAGGTTAAATTATCTGAAAGACCCTCAAAGTCTGGTACATTTGAATTCTGCATTCAGAAACAGCTTTGGTTTGTGTTCTGTGCACAAATGTGTGGTAAAACCTGGATTGAGAATCCTTTCTTCCCTTTGCCTTCTGAGTGCTGAAAAGTGCTTCAGCCGTTCTGTGGATTTACTGCTAGCTTAATAGATGTTACTCCACTAAAAGTCCTGCAGAGAAAACAAGGTGTTTAATGCCCCTGACAGGTTTGCGTTTCAGTCTGTCAGGCTACTGCCCACTTCCTTCATTGCTCTCTTGCCTGGCACATCTGTGCACTGAGATTCTCTTAAGCTCTGACAATAGTGTCTGCAGAAAAGCAGTAGTATCTTTTTATTCTTGCATCTTACATAAAACTATGTATATATTATATTAAATTAGTATATATCTAGAAAACAATATGTATAAAAATAAAAACTGTGTGTCTGCATGTCTATACTCACATACACATATGTAAAAACTGATCACCTTTAAGCTAGGATGCATTAGTATTCTCTCCTGTAGCTTCTCATTATAAATTGCTATCAAGAATAATTTGCTGGAGGAAGACTTGCACAGGCTTTGTGTTAACATAGGCAGCCTTTAAGATTGGTGAAGAAGAACCTTGATGTTTGCTTAAAAGAGAAATCTGTCTTTTTATTGCAAAAGACAGCTTTGAAAACATAAGAAAATGTAAACAAACAACATGATGGAAAGGAATGATTAATTAGTGTGGCCTCCTGGATAGGAGACAAGGTAAAGAGGAGGCAGAGATTTGAAATATTTTACTTCTCAGGCACTTTATTTTGTTAAATGCTAACATATATGTACCAGTCCCCAGGGGCAGATGTGTGCTCAGGCAAGTGTGTAACAGGCAAGTGTGCTCAATGGGCAGGTCAGACTCAACTCTAAGGGCCTGCTAAAGAAGGTGATTTTCTCTGTGAACTTTGTCATGAATTCCAGGAAGAATGCAGCATATTTTTCTCTGTTTATCGCTGTATTGATACAGAGAGAATTAAGTAAAGCAGGTTGAAGCCAAATGATTTGGGAAATATCTGATACACACAATTTAGTACCCAGGTAATTTTTCAAGTATTGCTGTAGGTAGCTGCAGGTGCTGCCAAATCCTAAGAGGGTGACACCAGGATATATGATCCATCTGTCCACACCTGTCTGCCCTCTCACTGGCCTGGGAAAGCAGCTACTGCCCTCACCCCAGTCCTTCTGGCTGTGGTTGTAGGCCTGACCCTTGGTGGGTGCTTAGGGAGGACTCCGTTCGTTATCTTGCCCCAGCTGCCATAAGCAAGTGCAGGTCTGCCTGTCACATGCCCCAGGCAGCACCCGTCACAGGCTTTGCACATGTTATCATACCTTTGCTGGTTTTTGACCCACCTTCTCTCTGCCCTCGTACTTCCTTTTCTACACTTGAGTCCCCATTGAAACAATTTTTCCCAATTTTTTCCAGTCTTCATGCACCTGTAACCAGATTTAGTATTTGTCATGCTGTATATTACTCATATGTACCTCTTTAGTACCTCCAGTTAGGGCATTTCTCATGCAGCTCCCCCCTCCCACAGACCCAGCCATGCCTTTCTGAATTTTCTGTAAGCTTCTGAGCATACAGATCTCTGAACAAGCTGCAGTCTCCTCTCTCAAAGTACGGGGTCATTATTCTCTTAGTCATCATCCTCATTTCTTCTAGGATCTTGAACTACCTTTTCTCATCTTGTAGCCAAGCCTGCTGTTGACCTTAGAAGCAAATGTACTTGGCATATGCATGAGTTCCAGTAGAGTGCCTCTCAGAGTCAGCTAATCCAAGCTAACTTGGAGACATGGTCTTAAATGCACTCTAGAAATCTCTGTTGCTTGTGCTCTGTGGTATTACACTTTGAGCAGGTGTCAGAATGGCTCAGGTACTAAGAGCATCAGGGCCTGCAACAGCAATGTGGAAGATTCTTTTACTTTTTTAAAGAGGCTACAACTCAGTTTATTAAGTGGTTGTGTTCCAACCATGACTTCCTCTTTGTTGGCCTTCTCTTTGATCCTGACCCATAAACTCTTCATTAGCTTGGCCCTCCTTATTATTAGTAGACTACTGTGCATTTGAGCTCCTTAATGTACAGGGGTAAAGCTGGCTAGCAAATAACATAGCAAAAGCAATTTCTCTGTTCATTTTGGTTGTTAATCAGACCATCTGAAAAGCCTTTTAATTCAGATTTGTGTCACTTCAGTTGATTTGATTTCTCCTGATTTCACATGGTTGCTCATCCTGTCTTGTGAAAACATTTTAAATGTTAAGTGTGGATGTAGCATACATTGCAAGGCAAGTAATAACACGTTTCTTCTCTTGAAATAGCTTTTGGGAGTATTTAACCTTTTTCAAGCTATTTTAAATCTTTGTCTGAACCTATTCTACAATAAAAGAAATAGCTGTGCTATGTTTTTATGTGTTCAAATTATTCTGAAGAAGTTCACTAATGGAATATGTCTTATATTTAGTAAATGTAGTAACTCAGAATGAAGCATTAACGTATGTAAAATTGCGCAGGACTTTTTCAGAAGTGACCTCAGATTCTTTACAACTGGTTCATATTTCAAAAAGGGCTAGAAATCTTCTAGGTGCAGAATAGGAGATTGCATGACACTTACAGATTGTACTGGTCTTAAATTTCCTCTGTAGTTTGTTTCATGCAAGGACCGATTTTTGTTCTGTCTCAGATTCTGTCTTTCTGAAGAGAGATGCCCAGCTTTTCCACCTAATCCAGAGAGAGGCATAGTGAAGTTACTACATTAATCTGAACATACTCAAGATCTTTGTGTAAGCATAATTAAGAAAGCTCAGAAAAAGTTCATTTTAAGTCTGATACTTTGAATTAATTTACCAAAATGTTTACTGTTCTTTGAAGTTACCATTTTTGTTTGCTATTGAATAAGGAATTATTCTTAAAGCCATACTACATTTTTTCTTTTATAGTTCTACTCTTTTAACTTCTTTGTCAATGATTGAAGAAGGTGCCTGATCATTGTGGGTGTTTTGTTCAGTTACTTCTTTGCATTCCATGGTCAATGTTAGGGAATGATGATGTCTGGCCACCTCAGTTTCTGTTGATGAATAGAACAGTCAGCTGTACTTTTATTCCTGGTAGCAAAATAGTCCATTGGTTTCAGTATTGCTTTAAAAAGCTTTATATAAAATGTCTTTCAGCAAGAGCTTGCTCCTGAGAAGTCATTGCATTTCACACTGTAATATGAAAAGGGTTTGTTCTTCAGTTTGTCAGCTGTATTTGTTTTGCCATTTAAAGGCTACCATAGTCTGAGGACTACACTGTGGCATTGGCAAATTTTAAGTGGTCTGTGTTAGGACATATGGAAATCACTAAATAACTTACTTGCTTTTTGTCTGTCTTTATGAAAAGACCTTGCACGTTTCTTATTCAAGAAAAGTGCATGAAGTGCTAGCACTAAAATAAAAGCACATCTGTAACTTCAGTTGGAGTAGGACTGTGGCCTGAGTGGGGTCTAATGAATTAATGAAAGCCTTTTTAGTCGATGTAAAAAACGCTGGTTCATATATACAGATTTTTTAGTATGACTACACTCTAGATTTGGCATATGATTAGGTAATAAATTCTAAAAATTATGAATCTTACAATAATGAAGAAAGACTTACCAGTAGTAGAATGTATTTGTCCCAAATTGTTTTCCATTTGGAATATACTGTAGAAAAGAAAAAAGCCAAAATGCTGATTTTGAGAAGTTATGTAATAAAAAGTCGAGATTGTTTATCTGCACTTTGTTTAGAGTTATTTACTATTACTTTCTTAACAAATTCAACCTTAACACCTTTCCTCTCCCTGAAGTCTGAAGGCTGTATTCTTTTGGTTCAAATGTCATTGAATTGGAAAAGCACTGGCCTTTTTTTCACAGGGTTGCTAAGCAGTGTAGCAAAATTGGCTAACACTGATAGTTTTATGCAATCATTGAAGACATCAGTTCAGAACAGCAATCTGGCAGGTAGGATTTCAAATTTGAATGAGAAAAGCTGTGGTGGAGTCTCCTCCACATCATGGGCTGCTCTTTCTGACTGTTTTTCAGCTTGTTCTGTGGAGAGAGTAATTTCTTCACTTTGTCCAACTTTTCACAGCAGCCATGGTCTTTGATACTAACTCTGTTGACACAGAAGAGATGCTATGATAAAAAAAGAGTTTGCAACCCTGTATGCAATGTGTATGTTTGCATGAGAAAGAAGTGAACACAGAATGGGTAGTAGGCTGCTTGCAGTACTTTGTCAACAGTTGACTGCAATATTTTATGTAGAATAATGTTGTAAAATCTGGAAAAGCAAAAAAGTGTTTCTCTTGCAAAGGATCTTTTTTGCTACTTTGATCCTTGTGCCAAAGAGATTGCACATTCATTGACATTTTGGCAGTCTCCTTATACGTGTTTTACTGTGCCTGGTCTTAAAGCCCAGTTCTAGGTTTGAATCTCCTCCAGCTGCTGCAGTGAGAGATTGCATCTGCTTTGTTTGTGGGTTTTTTGTTTTGTTTCAAGTAGTCAATAGGCCAAACTTCAACACAGAATTTCATTGCAAAGCTAATTAGTGTTAGCTGTCAAACAGCGAAACAAGTTTTAAGATTGTTGATTGCTTCAATTCCAGTTCCCAAATGTGTTGTGTTACCCTCACAGCAGTGCACTGTCAGCAAATGTGCAAAATACACTGGATAAAAACTTCCTTCGATCTTTGTCTTGCAAAGCTCTGTTTCTCTGTTTGCTTTGTCATTGCTGTTAATTGCTTGTAGAACAACAGTACTGGTCTATCAGGAAAACTTAAAATTAACTTTACATTAAAGTGAAGAGTTTATTTGTTGAAAAACTTGTTCCTCATCCTAACAGGATGAGCTGCTTTTTAAGTGCATATCCACTTTTCAGTGTCTTAACCTGTGACGTGTACCAAAACTACTCCGTTTAACAGCAAATGAGGTTGTGTTTAGGTTGATTTGTTTATTATTTAAGCAGGGTACTACTCCTGTCTACTCTATCCCATTGGCTACCATGCATGATTGGCTACTATGCATGATTCAAGGCTCTCCAGGGCCTATAGTCCACTCTTGCTGTTCTGCAGTACTGTTTGGATGTTTCATGGACTGTTTATAATGATATTTCCACTAGGAAGTATAGATTTGATTTTATTTGGAGCTTTGTGGTGAACAGAATACATGATGCTATCTACCATTCTATGATTCTACTTGAAATAAGCAGCATTAATAGGAGAGGTAGTGTATGACTGTGCATAAGCTGAATTGAAAGAGTGGTCTTTCATATGTGTGTCTATATATGTACATGTGTCTACAGATAGCCATTTTAGTTGACTACTTTACACGTTTGCTATGTGTAGATACAAGTTCTGAGTTTTGCACTCACTTCTGTATTGTGTTTTTTTAAACGTAGCTGTGGTCTCTGTGTGTTCTTTGCATGTTGTCAGTTTCCCTCCACATCTTGTATTCACCTAATAATACAACTCATGAACTTTGAAAGACACTTAAGTATTACTTTTTCAAATTTGGATTTAACACAGTGAGGTGTAATAATGATAGGCAATTGCAAAGTTTACTGAGGTCAAGTAATCTGTTGGAAACAGTGTCTGTTTCCATGCAGTGTCTGTTTTATTTCTGCTATCTCTTCATCACTGTGAGACAAATTGGGTGTTTGGAAAGTTCTGTCCGTTTATTTTTTATATAATTGGTGTTTCTTCCACCATATCTTACTGTGAGTCATAAACAATTTGCTTTTCAGGTTCCTGTGAGGATTTTGTCACTGTTCTTGAGAGTTCTCAGTTATTTCATATTCCAGCCTCTCCCAATGTTTAGTTGTATTTTTGAAGTTTGATTGTCCAAAATAATGTTTTTGTTGGTCAAAAACTGTTTTTGTTGGTCAAAATGTATCAATATGAATTTCCCCAATGAAAATCAAATCACTTGAGCCATTAAGGGCTTCTAATTTAATCAAAGCTTATATACCTATTTTTCAGATTAATTAATTTATTTAATTCCATACTTCAGATCACTTGGTCTTGCAGTGGCACCTCGTGTGAGATTTCTTCAAAAAGCTCAGAAACAGCTACGTGTGAAGGAGGCAGCTAATGGAACAGATCACTTGAAGGAGACAGAGCAAAATAAAAACACCATGTCCTCAATAAATGATGATGGAGTGGGGAAATGTGGAACTGATTTCAGTGGAAAGGTTTCTGTTAACAAAACAAAGGAAGAGGACAGGAGAGAAACAGAGGAATGTTCTGCTTCCAGTGATGGTGTTGAAGAGAGTGGTGAGTCTGAGGATGAAGGAAAAGAGGCCTCAGAGGAGGAGGAGAAAAAAGAGGCTTCAGTATCAAGCCGGGTGCCAGACCCAGACTCTTTGCAGTTCTTTGAAGATGATGATGATGACGATGATGATAGTAAAGGTCTTGATTTGCTGACAGTGAAACGAAGGAATGTTTTTGGTGTGGAAGCTACAGATAATGCAGCACCGGTAAGTGCACTTTACAGTAAAGCTCATAAATCTTAATGTTGGACACCTTCCAAGTAAGGAGAAGGAGAAAAGACAAAATCCTACTCTTAGCAGAATTCTTGCTTGAAGTCAGATATGTTCTCTATATGTATCAGAGGTCAGAATTGCTCCCAAAAGATAAATGATGTGACTTATGCTTTTATCATTTTATGTTATTAGCATAAAGTAATTCTATTTGCATAACGAATATCTTTGTAGTTGCTTTAATTTATGAATAACACAATTTAAATACCTTGAAAATTTTGACAGTTTTAGTTTTTATCACTTCCTAATTTACTTGTGCATCTCTAAATAGCTGCCACTTCCAGTCATAATTTTGGTGCTGTACTGCACCTTATGGCACTCATAGCCAAACTGCAATACATGATGGTCCAGTTCCTGATATTTGTCATGAGAAATGATCTTTGCAATAATGTAACCTTCAAATTGTGATTTTTACTTTCACCAGGACCTTTGCTATTAGGAATTGAGCCAGTATCAGAGAGAGACTACATGCATTTCTTGTAAAACATGGTTATAAAAGCTTATTAAAAGTATTCATGTAGATCATTCATTTCCTGGGCGAGTAGCTTTATAATTCAGGATTTCTCTGTGCTTAGTGTTCTGAGAAATGTTACTTTTATTTAAATATATTGTCATAGTAAAGACGGTTTTGGTTTTATTGAAATACAGTGTCATAGTAAAGATGGTTTTGGTTTTTGTTTCTTCTATAAAGCAGATTTAGTATGTGCATATTGTGAGTTTTTTGGGTATCCTTTGCTATCTAGCAGCTCTATCTGGAGTAAAGAGAACCATCTGGTTCAGCAAGATGTTTTTCTGAACTTACAAGGGGAGCCTCCTGTTAAGCAAAGTATTTATTTTTCCAACTGGTATTTTAAATCTTTATCTGTGCTGTGCACAGGGCACTTGTCATGAACGTATGTTAAATCAGCCCCCTACCTAAATTTTACCTTTACCAGTATCTTTCCTTTAGTATTTAGTAAAGTGTATAAAAGAGTTTTATTAGCTATCTTTGTTGAAAATGAGCAGTTGCACAGTAGCCTAACCGCTGCCTGCACTCTCTTCTTGACTGTGAGGAGGCTGCTGCAGCTCACTATCTTGTCCTAGAACAATGGGAAAAGATTGCTCCTGGAGTTATTTTTCTGTTCCTGTTAGATTCTAAGCCTGAGCTGTCTAGCCCAGGCACTGCCACTGCCTGGCAGTAGCTTATATTTATTAATAAATCTAAAGAAATTGCTATTTTAAAAACAACGTGGAGAAAAAGATTTCCACCTTAGGTAATGAATGATGTTTCTCACTGCTTTTATACTGCTCCCACAGTTTTCCAATCTGAAATAAATAGCCAATATCATGTTGCTTTTCTGTGTTGGAAAGTGAATTGGGAAGTTTTGTTCAGGAGATGGTAAAAGGGGAAACTTTGACATAAAAGAATGAGCAGCAGAAATTTTCTGAAAAGTAATAGTGATTTAGAAAGTAATTTGGAACATCACTGGGTAACCTCTTAACAGTTCTCCAGCAGTAAACATTTATAGGCTAGTTTATGCTTAAGCAAGTGAGACATTATTTTCTGTGATTCAGCGTTGATAAACTGCAGTAAGGGTTAGTGGTTTGTTCTTGGTGTGCAAATGTGGAAGACCTTATATCACTTGAAACCTCTTGTATGTGGGAGCATAATAATGAAATATTTAGGTATTCCTCTAAGCAGCTCTCAACAAAAAATCAAAAGTTTCAAGATCTGTACCAACAAGAACTTAAATATAATTTAAATAATCTCCTGCAGAAATGCTTACAGTAGTGCAATATGTGATTTTTAGAAAGCAGAAATGAAAATGTTAAAACCAAGTTGGTAAATGACAACACTTTTGATTTTTATTTTGCACTTGTTTAATTTCTGCATAAATGTTTTGAGTGATTATTCCTGTATTAAAATAGACCAGTCCATATCTAAAGAATTAGAAAGAACTGATTCTTCTGGGTTGTGAGAAGCACTGAGCAGTGCAAGTGTATTTTTTCTGCTGCCATGTGTTGGAGTGTCCTTCTACTGAGGACTTGGGAGCCACTTGACTACTGTGTACTGGATCGCTATTGCATTTGTAGGATGAGGCAGTGCATTAATAGTATCAAATGCTGCAGAGCGTCTAGGAGTATGAACACAGAGGGTACTCTCGGATAGATCAGTTAGGAGGTTTTAAAAAAGTCTATTCTGTGTGCTAAATAAGATAAGAGTCCAGTGGAAACGTTAGTATGTGATCATCTAATTGGGAGATGATGAGTATGCCTACAAAGGTTGAATTCAGTTTGCATTTGTGCTCTTAATGTGTGTGATTGATTTCACAGTTTCACTATTCCTATTTTATGCTTCTTGTTGACAACAAAACAGTCCCACTGAGATTGTTGAAATTCAGAATGGTTTTGTAAGTGGAAACATTACATTCTTATTCGATTTTTGAATATCTGTTGTTAGAGGCACCATTGCTTCCTCATCCTTGTGCCTTCCCTAGCTTCTCCAGCAGAAGACGGAGCCAGAAGGAGGTGTTAGGTTGGCTTCGAGTGTCCTGTGTGATGATGTAGTGCCCAGACCTTTGATCACAGGTGGAGTGTGCTCATCCATCTTTGTAACAAGGGAAAGGAATGAAGCAAAAAGGAACAGGGGTTACACAAATTGATGATGGAGTAGAAGGGGATCTGTGTGATTTTAATTAGAACATTCTGGTTTTGTTGAATGTCCATGGTACCCAATGTAACAGTGAAAGGTAGCTCACAGTGTGAAGTGAGACACCTCCAACGTTAGTTCTTTTAATAGCTCGACTTGCAGTTTGATTCTCCTCTTTCCTTACCTTAGTGTGGCCCTTGGCCATGTGCATACTCTGTCTCTGTTGTTTTGTATGAACAGAAAGAAAAATCTGTTCCCTGCACTGCTGTATAAAAGAAACCTTGGAAAATGTGACAGGCCTTGGCAGATATTATAATTTTGTTACTAGCTTCTAAGCTCACTTTTGAAGAGGTACTCACTAGCTACTTTACTTGTGAGTTTTACTTAAATATGGCAGGATTTTTAGCTAGGGATGTAACTCATGGGACTTATTTAGAAGTACAGTCTTATGCTTAAAAAGAAGGTCAGCCATATGCACAGAGCACAGAGCCATTAACAGATACACAGTACTTAACGGTTGTGTAAACATTATGGAAATTATTTGTTTAAAGTGCATTTAACAATATTAGCATTATTGATGTTGCAAAGACTGTAAGTACTCCCTGGTTAAAAAACTTTGGGTTTAATGCTAATTTTATGAAATTGGTTGTTGCATATAGAAATGCAAAGGCTGTACTTTTTGATCTTCAAGAATTATTTATTTTTAGAACTAAGATTAAGCCTAGAGTAGTTTTTTTCGTGGTTTTGTTATACTTCAGTTTTAGTCACCTTGTCAGACACATTGCATACTGTCAGACTTTTCTCTGCTATTGAATTTTCAGGTTTAAAGTAGAGAATATTCAACTACTCTTCAGCTTGCTGTGACTCCCTCTCTGCTCCTCTCATCTCTTGTTTTATGAGCCCTAAACCTTTTCAAGAACAGTATTTATCGTAGAATCCTAGAATGGTTTGGGTTGGAAAGGATCTTAAAGACCTTCTAGTTCTAACCCCTCTGCCATGGGCAGAGATACTTTCCACTTGACTAGTTTGCTCAAAGCCCCATTCAACCTGGCCTTGAACACTTCAGGGATGAGATATCCACAACCTCTGTGGGCAACCTGTTCCAGTGCATCATTGGGAAGAGCTTCTTTCTGGTATCTTCCTGATAATCTAGACCTCTTTCAGTTTGGAGCCATTACCCCTTGACCTATCAGTACATGCCCCTGTAAAAAGTCCCTCTTGTGCTTTCTTGTAGGCCCCTGTAGGGACTGAAAGGCTGCTACAGTGTCTCCTCAGCTTTTCTCCAGGCTGAAGAACTTCAACTCTCTCAGCCTGTCCTCAGAGGAGAGGTGCTCTAGCCCTATGATCATCTTCATCACCCTCCACTGGACTCATTCCAACAGACCTATTTCCTTCTTATGTTAGGGGCCCCAGAGCTGGACCCAGCGGTCTATGGGAAGGTGTTTCATGACAGTGGAATGGAGGAGGGGAATCCCCTCTCTTGACCTGCTGGATATGCTCCTTTGGGTGCAGCCCAGGATACAGTTGGCTTTCTGGGCTGCAAGCACATACTACTGAGTCATGTTGAGATTCTCATCAAACAACACTCCCAGGTCCTCCTCTGCAGGGCTGACCTCAATTCCTTTCTCTGCCCATCTTATGTTTGTGCTTGAGATTACCATGTCCCTTGTTCACGACCTTGCTCTTGGCCTTGTTGAACTTGCAATTCACGTGGGCCCACCTCTCAAGCCTGTCAAGGTATCCCTTCCCTCCAGCTTGTTGACTGCACTGTACAGCTTGCTGTTAGCAAACTTACTGAGGGTGCACTTTATCTTGCTGTGCATATCACCCTCAGAGATGTTAAATAGTGCCAGTGCCGATACCAGCTCCTGAGGAATGCCAATCGTGACTGGTCTCCACTTGGACATGTTATTTTATATATCATAATTCTGTCTCAGCTAGATGGCTTGCTTTGTAATCCAATAATGTTAACTAATAATGAAATCTTCTTACACTTCTTCGATACCTAAAAACTATAAGCTGACATATTACATGTTTCTAAAAGCAGGAACAAACAGACAAGGGTAAATCTCCCTAACTAGAGATGATGGGTGAGCCTATAACAAGAAGCAGAGTGGGCTGGTTGTAACACTGGCTTTGCACAGAAAGTAAATCAAGGAAACATTATTGAATATGCACCAAAGTGAGGACAATAGTCCTCCAGAATTTTCTTCAGTTGTGTTGAGAAGGAAGCCTGTTGCTTTCCACAGAAAGCAAAATTAATTTTCAGAGATGGGATTCATCTTGATTGCTTCTCTTTCAGTGACTTTTCCTTCTGAATGGGATTTCTTTCCTTCAGTTCCATGTTATGAGAGAGATTTTTGCCAATCTTGTGTATAGATACTGTTTTTTCTGTGTGAAGCATCTTCTCATTCCTCTTATGCTTTTACATGAAATCATTTTAAATGGGTGACTTTATCTTCCCCCTGCTTTTCAGGGGATAGTAAGGTAGAAAATACTTCAAGGAGGCAAGAAGCAAAGGAGCAAGCTGACTGACTCTATTAGCAACAGTTTCCCTTAGCGTTTGCTCCTGCTGTGGCAGTGTGCTGTGTCCAAGAGGAGAAAGCTGCTCTGGGCAGCCTGCTAGCTATAAAAGTGCATTATTGCTTGGAGACAGGTTGCAATGCTAGTGTTCTGGCAGAGAAAATATAGAAGTTATTTATTTTCAAGTTAAATAAAAGTCAATACTGTGATGCATTATATACCATAAATTCTCCTTCCTACAGAATGCAAGCACTGTAGGTTCTCAGCCTTGTAACTGTTTGCTTATGTATTTTCAGTTGAATTATAGCAAGTAATGATGTATATGAAGTTACAATGTATTTGCATACAAGTGAAGAATCCTGTTTTAAGAAAGAATATGTTTTATCACCTGTGAATGGAAATAAAACCTCCTGATGGTACCTTAAACCTCCTTATGCAGAGCAGCCAACAAACTGACAATACATTCCATAAAGGGGGTGGAAAATTTTAAAGAAATCACATTTTCTTTCTGTTGAATTTCAGTGACTTAAATACAACCAAAACTTGTTTTTAAGAATGTCTATGATGTCTTGACATTCAGGAGTACTTCTGTAAATTACACAAAGGGCAGGGTGAAAACATTTCTTTGCATTCTTGGACGACTTTTGCTCTTCAGATTTGCAGGGATATTTATTCCTCCAGCTTTATTATAGTTAAATGAAATGTTCATGACTTGCTTGCTAGATTAAACTATTTAACAGAGGCTTTTTAGACAGTTCTTTGTAAAAAAACATAATCCATGTTGAAGTCCAGATCCATAGATCAGTTATTTTTTTAATCTTTCTTCATTGCTTTTTCTGGTTAGCTGCTTTACTACTCCTCTCTCTGTTTCACATCCATCTTCAAATTTAACTCTAATGATTTCTATTTTCATTCATTTTTAGCAACTTAGTAAGAGTTGCTAAATAAGAGAATTCTTATGAAGAATTCAATGTAAATGTTCATCTCTCTTGCATTTTTAAGGCAGCATTTCAGATATTTGTGCCAATCTCTATGGCATTTAGGAAAATAAAAAAAATCTACAGGATCAGAAGTCTTTCTGAGTTACTGGTGAGCTATTTATTTCAAAGAAAGAGCTGCTATGTATTTCTTAAAGTCTGTATGCAGCATAAAATTGTCATCCCTAAGGTTTTTAATCGTGTTTAAATATGGATAGAATGTACCATTTGGAATTTTGTTTAAATATCTACTGTTATTACCGATCTTAATTTTCTGAATCTGAGGCTATGAAGTACACAATTCTGATGTGCTTGGCTTTCCTTGTGTAGGAAATTACATTTCAAGGTGCTTTTGAACTGTTGTGAACTGTTGTGATTCTTTTGATTACTACAATCCATCTTCTGGATCTTTGTTGCTTTTGTAAATAACAATCTGGTGTAGAAAGATGCTAGATGTGTAGGGGACTTTGGTTTGAACATTTTTGTTACAGCTCATTAAAAAGTACTTTCTCTTTTCAGCTAGGAAAGGCTCCTCCAGGTCTGACGGGAATTACTGACAAGCAAGGCTTTTCCAGCTGGCTTCAATGTGCTGCTTGTCTTCTAGAACATGGGATGTTCCCAAGTTAGTATCCACTGTAGCAGACTTCTGAACTAAGCAGTGCCACCTTTAATTTTAGTTACTGAAGCTGTGGGCTTAAAAAAGTTCCTTAATTCCATATACCGTCTGAAGCAGCCTGACAAGTTCTCCTCACTCTGCTGAACCTGCTGAAGTATCCCATCGTTAGCTGTCCTAATGAGAAGACTATTTTACAAAGTGTTTCTTTGTCTGACTTCATTGAAGTACTATGAAACTTTTGTTTAACAATATAAGTTTTGAAACTTTTCTTCAGTTAAGATCTTTCTGGAGGATTGATGGTTTGTGCAGTGAAGAGTGATGTGAGCAGGCTCAGCTATTACTTATGTACTCAGGTTTCAGCATCTGGTGCGAATTGGGGTTGCAGGGACGCAGGATTTGTCTCATGATTGAGTGGACCCAAAATGACTGAGAGAGGTGTATGGTCTTGTATCTCAAGAAATATTAGGATATTGTATGATTTAACATGATTCATCAAAATATCATTTGTTAAATACTTCTAGTGGGTTACTCAAGCCTGCAGTAATACCCTCAGTGTTAATTGCTCTTAATCACTGATTTATATCCTTGTTTAATATTTTGCAGCAGTTACATAGATGAGTGTGAGTGAGCCAAATACTTTGCATTAAAACTGTCTAGTTGTAATCAATATTCCCTGAATCCATAGGATTTTTAAAGGAAACTGGCATTTTAGAGTTTAAAATCATCAGTGCCTGAATGCTTGCTGAGTGATGCCACTGGAAGTATTTGTAACTATGACATAGTTTTTGAATAAGTAATTTTCTAGAAGCTGAGTGCTAAATCTGTGAAAAGCTACTAGAAATTATACATCACTAATTTGTAAAGGAAATGCTGCTTACTGAAGTAGCAGTAAAGCAGACCAACAAACAAATGCGTATCTGTAGTATTCTGACTACTGTTAGCAGTGTGTAGTTGATGGCAATTATTCTTTGTTGTATTTGTGAATGTCTTCTCTGATACAGACATTTGCTATAGTGAGCATTATTTAACGCACTACCCATGCACATTTAAACAATATTTTGGAGCAGTTTTCTGAATTTGTATCTGAGCTATGTTGTTTTAGCCGGAATCATTTGATAATTACAAAAAGAAAAAAAATGGTGTTTTGGTGATGATTCATCAGCTGTTAGCCAAAATGAGTCTCTGGGTAATTCATTACAGTATCACTAACATACAGATTGTAATTTAATGACTATTTTAAAAAGGAAAAATGTGTGTGGAACACTGTTTCCAAATACTGACCTGCAGACTAAGGAGCTAGGCTAGTGATCACAGAAAATCTGCTTGGTCATGTGGAGCCATCTCTTCTTTCCCTGAGAATTTGGTTTGTCCCTGCTGTGAAGGGTTGTAGTGTTGGCAGGAGCAGCTGGGAGGGAGTCTCTCACCTTCTGCAGGCTGTGCTCTCTGCTCTCCATCTTAAATGAAAAAACAGCTACTGCCTCTCGGGATAAAAATTTTTTAAAGGAACTTTGCTTAGAATGAGTGAAAGAGAATTCAAACAATTAAGGTTGCATCAACTGGCTTCACTCAAAAAATAAATGAAGTATAAATTTATTTGTACCAGCCTAGTGGGAAACTTTTACAGGTGTTCTCATCATCATTCATTATCTACACCATGCAGTTCCTGTGGTAGCTCTCCACTTATTTCAACGCAGGGTTGTTCCCTTTGCCTGAGCTGTGTATGTGTTTGTTCCTCCTCCAGGACATCTTGGTCTATCTGATCCTTACTGTTCTGTGTAGATCCCAGTGAAGTAATAGGGTTGTGCTTTAGAAGTGAGATGTCTGGCAAACCTGCCTGAAGAATACAGAAACACATTAGTAAATTTCTCAGAAAAGCATACAAACAAGAAATCTTGGTGTCCTTGTTTGGGGCAAAGGCACAAGAAAACAAAGGGACAAAGGGAACACTTTGAGAAGCTAAATGGCAGTGTAATTTCTCTAAAATCTATCTTCTACGTGACCAAACCACAAAGGATTATTTAGGACTGTTGTTTCATGGTGTTTTTCTGAGGTATCAGTGACTGTGCTTGCTGAGAGACTGTGCGAGTAGGCAACTGGAGAAGAAAAGCCAACTTCATTAGTATTGTGGTTTTAAAATTATTTTTATCTGCTAGCAGTGTGGAAGAGGAGTGTGTCTGAGGTATTTATGCCATGCCCATCTCGGTGTGACCATGCAGGGAAAGGAATACAGACCAATAACTATTTGAAGTAATAGGTAGTATTGCCACAGTTAATTTTAAATGAATTACTGAAAGTCCCTTCCGTGTTTCCATAATCTCTGTGTTGAGCAAAATTTGTATTAGTTGATATTTTGTTTATTTTGACACTTTTTTGTCTATGAGTCAGAGTGCTAGAATCCCCAAAACACCAGCTCTGTGGTGGCAGCTTTCCACCAGGTTCAGAACACAAGGATAAGGTCTTTCAGAGTGTAGAATGAAAATATGTTTTTCTATCTCTATAGGTGTCTTGCTGCCTTTGTGGAGAAATAATGCATATACCTCATAATTTTGAGAAAATACTATTTTTACAGTCATCACTCTTTCCCTATGTATACAGTATGAGTACTGTTTGTACTGCTGGGTGATGTTATTGCATTTGTTGTCTTTATGTCTCATTAATGCATGGCAGGGAGTCCTTCTGATGCAGTCATAAATCCCAATGTCACTCCCAAACTTTTCTTTTTAACAAAGGGCAATAAAATAACAGGCTGATAATACTAAAATGCACACTAACAGCTGTGTTAAGCTTTTCTGTCTGAGGCTTGTTTACATTAAGATACACTGAAAGCCAAAGTGTACTTCAGCTGTAGCTGTTCAGACTTGTAACAGAGCAGACACATGTTCTGATGGATCCTGTTATATTCCAGCCATGAGAAGTCACTGATTTGGACTTGCTGAAATAGATAGTTCTTCAATTTCCTTATGTATTTTGGGAATTGCATGCTGGCCTAGATCTCTGCTAAAGAATATATCTGTGTGAACCGTTGGCTGTTATTTCCTGTGATGTCTAGTCGATGTGAGACTGAGCACAGGAAGAGAACAACCTCTAAGGAATTCTGTGAAAGTTTCAACATCCTGGCTCACGAACAAGTACTGTATTTGCTAGTCTAGTCTTCAGTATATTTTTCTAATGTGTTTCTTGAGGTTTTCACACCAGGTTGAAATTTCAGACACTCTTGTATTGGATATGGGAAGTATATTTGCAGAATGAAGTTGAAATTTTGAGTCTTTGTTTTCGTTATGTTTTCATTGCCATTGGTGGAGCAATGTTAAATACTAGGTGTTTGTTATTTTGTAGGTTGTAGTAATTTGTTACATTTTCCAGCTTTTCTGCCAATAGCTTCCCTATTGTCTGAAAAGTATAAATACTCATCTATTCATTTTTATGGTTGTCAAAAAAAGCTGAAACTTTTTAAAAACAAATATACCATCTGGAATGTATTTATACATATGTTGCATGTCACAGTGACATGGTAACAAGAAAATAATCACTGGTAGCAGATATCGAGAGGTGCTGTCAATGAGAGACTGTGGTAGGTTAGTGAGTGTTGATGCAAAGTGTATTTTGATTAGTGGAGTCAAAAGAAATATTAATCTTATTTCCAGCTTTAGGACACAAATTTTGATTGGGAGTTTCTAGTATGTACAACTCTTAGACCAGTTTAAAAGCAGTATAAAAGAAGGCATGTTGTAAAAGAAAACTTTGTAAGTAGCTGTGACAGAAGCCATTAGGATTGATATGAAGAGGGGATTGAAGGGAGAAAGGAGAAAGTGAGAAACCAGACCTGACAGGTGCTAGTTTTGTATGAGGATAACAAATGCATGAGGCACCCTTCCAACTTGCTCATTGGGAAGCCTGTAGAATACTGTGAGCAGATTCTTGTCTCTTTAAACATCATGTTTCATGAAAACTTACACCACCTCTTTTGCATTTATTTTTGAATATGTGTTAGTGTGTTGCTCACTAACCAGAGTTTTGAATATGGACTAATTGACTAATATATTATTTGTTTCATTTTTTTTTATACAGTTCTTTAGTGCTATAGTAGTTCCACCTTACATATGTAAAGGGAAGTGGTCATCTAGTCTGACTTCCTCCAGTATTGTCACCCTGTTATTTTACTCTGTCACTTCTATATTTAATACAAAAACTTGAATTTTGTTTAAGTACCTCTTTCAAAATGCATCTTGTCTGGAATCTGGAGCCATGAAGATATTCAAAATCAATCACTAATGGCAACTTTTTCTAGTGGCTTAACCTATTTGTTTATGTTGCACTGAAGATTTGAGTGTGATATTGAAGAATAAAGGGAGACTTAATAAGAGGACAGCAGTTGAGAGCAAAGATACTCCAGCAAATATTCTTTTGGCCTGCAAGAGAGACTATTTGAACACACAGAAGAATGTGAGAAGAAAATGTGACATTGTTATGGAGGAGTTGAATGATGTGACATAAATTGAAAATGCAATGTGCAAATGCAAATTAAGGCAGCATTTAGCTTAGGGACACTTTGTTACTGAAAATTATCAAATGTTACAAGTAATGTAGAAGACATCTCATAGTTCTTTGGTGATGGAAGAGATGGTGAGAGAGTTGAACATTGAATATTTTCGCTGACTGGAGTCAAAGTTCCACTCCTTGCTGGTTCAAGTGTTATAATTAGCTTAACAAAGCAATCATTAAAAGAAAGAAAAGTTTCATGTACCATATTTGCAGGTTTCAACATCAGCACTTACTCTAAGCCAAGGAAAAGTGATGTTTTCATTAGCCATTTCTGTTCTTGTGGCTCTACAATCCTTTTTTAATGTGGTAAATTTAAAGCATAAATTACTTCAAATTCTCTCCATTTTCAAGAAGAATTTTATTCTGTTTAGTACAGCTGAATTTTTCAGTGGGTCATTGAAGCTAATCAGTCTTGACATTTCTCTGTTACTGCTAATCTTTTATGCTTAGAAAAATAACATCTTCATATTTTACCTTTGAATGCTTTGTAAGCACTTATGAACAATAATAATCTAAAACATTTCATGATGTAATGTAGATCAGCTGCTAATGATTAAAACTAGGACAGCTGTAATGGAATACTTACTGGATAAATTGAGAAGAGACTAGCGAGTGAGTAGTTGCATGAGAGGTTAAATACTTCTAGTGGAAAAACATTGGAGAATTGCAATGTAATCTTAGGTTGAGTCTATCAGGCATGAGCATCTCATTGAAACACAAATGTTGGCACATTACTTTCAGGTTTTTTCTTCAGTTACTGCAATAATAGTAAAAAATAATTTCAAATAATACTGTTTTTATGTAGTCACCTCAATGTAGCATAAGTGGTGTGGTCTCTGAAATGGACCTAGCATCCATGATGCGCTTATGCTGAGGTAGGTGGTAAATCATGTAATGGAAAACTGATCACACTGTTTTTTTTTTTTAATGGGTCTTCAGCTAGATGAATTTCTTGCCTTCGTGACTGCACTGGCACCTCAGATTTCCTTCACCTAGCAGCATATTGTCTTGTATTGGAACTTCTTGACTATATTATATACAGAGTCAGACAATTGCTCAGATACTTTCTTGGAAAAAAAGATGTCAAGTAAACTGGAGCAGATACTATTTATCATAGAAAAAGACAAGTTTTCTGCTGGTACAAGATGTTGGCTACCAAGTTGATATAGCAACTGATGTATTGGATGAGAATCTCTAAGAAGCTACTATCTCCCTAGTCAAGGAGAAGGGACTTCTTGTTGGCTTGAATGTTGTTGGCTTGAGACCGGTGACAGACTGGAAATAATACTGATGTCTTTTTTTTCCAGTAGCTGGTCTTTGCCTGGAAGGAGTTGTGGTTTTGTCCCTGTGGGAGGATGGAAGACAGCAGGCTGCTCCCGCTGTGAGAGGCTCCTGTGGGCAGGGCTGGGGTTTCCACATGTGATTCACACCTGCTTCCACAGGATCCAAGGTGGAAGTCCTGAAACAGGCCTTTGTCCTCTGCCACTAAAGAGGCTGAGGTACCCTGACAGTAGATACCTGTGTTTCCTTGTGTCTCACCTCTGTCTACTGCATTAGTCATTTTCAGGGACAGAATGCTGCAGCATTCCCCCTCTTGAAGAAGTGACTTTCCTGCATGGTTTCTCATGATTTATATGGTAACTCTTAAGGATACTTACCCAGTTAGATAAAAGGGAGTTAATGGAAAGGAGTAGCATTTAAACTGGAGAAATGGGTAGTTGTACTGTTTTTTCTTTCTAGCTTACAAGTCTGACTGTAAGGAGGAAGCTAGGTCAAATCCACAAAAATTAGCAAAAGCATTTTTGTACATGTGTAACTGTGTCTAAATAAAGCTTTTACAGCTAAAGAATTATTAGCTCTTCTTCTCAGTTATTCATCTGAGAAATGCAATCTTCTGAAAGAGATATTCCCAACTAAATTAGTTACCATTTTTGCAGCAGGAAGGCTCAAATGTACTTTAAAGTATTTTAATGAAAACTAGATTAAATATAAATGCAAACAGAAGTTCTGTAGATATACATATTCAACAGGTAATGTTAATATTAAATATGAAAACTTTAAAATATAATATATTCATCAAAGTGTTCTTTTCTTTGTATGTATTTCAGATAGTCTTCAGTCATACTTGTGTAGGGTTTCAGAGGACTTGGATTGTTTTGAGATGTAACTTAGAGCTCAGTACCTGTACAGAAGGACTGTAAGAAACTGTGTGCATGAAAAAGTGTTTCCTGGGTTGGCTTTCAAGAAATGGAGTGTGTGCATGTCCTAAGAAAGAGAAGGAGAGTAATGTTCTGTTTTGGGGTGATAAGAGGGAAGGAAAATTGTAATCTAGGCTAATAATATTGCTACAAAACCAGGAAAATACAAGTATTTAATTTTCAAATGCCATATCTATGAAATTTGTTTCAAGAGAAACACAAATTTCCATATTCTTAATTGTCTTCAGTGCTTTTAATTAATTCCTTTAGAATTTCATCCTTCTGGTGGGCATGTGTGATTCTCAGAAGTGCCGTATGTTGCTGGAATCTGTGAATATATTTGCAAAGACGTGTGACCCTCTCAAAGCTGAGAAGTGTCTTTACAGATATCAGTGACCAGGGTTTACCTTGGGAATGTTTAATGAGGTGGCTCAACATAATAACAGCCAGTTGTTTGGTTATGTGTGACACGCAGTTTCTCACAAGTATAGCTGTGTGTTTTGAGTGTAATGACATGAGTGTAAGATGACTCAGGTTCTTCAGCTATGACAGATTATGTTGTGATTAAGGAAACTTAAGATGGTGGAATAAATCTGGGTTATTGTTTTTAACTATGACCCCATAACCAGTTTGTTTTCCTGTATTTTGTTTGTTTAATCTGGGAAAATGCTATAGACTTATTTTTCATGCTATGTAAAAATATTATTTTTTCTTTTCTTTTTAGACACATGTTGCTTAAAGTGAATTGTGCAGTTCTGTGTACATTGATGTCAGATGTTAGTTAACCTGGCATCTGTAGCTACTGTTGCTTGCATTTGCAAACCAATGCATTTGAAGGTCAAAGCTTACGTCTCATCATAACCTGTAATGCGAGTATGAACAGTGCACTTGGGATTTTGAAACTTGTTTTTTCCATTTTTATTTGTTTTGTATATCTTAACAAGGAGGAGCTCTGGCTTTTATCTTTTGAGTACTCTGAAAGCGGGACTTCCTATCCTGCCTTGGTTGATGAATTATAACTGAGTTTCACTGTCATGACACAGACTTTTGCTATTCTCTTACCTTCAGCTGAGGAGCTGAAATCTATCAACGAGAGTAGTTTAGGGTTATCTGTCATCTGCCTTTTCAGACTGTCCTTCTTGTGATCGTTCTGGAGTGTATAGCTACTGCTCTCGCTGTGTTCACAGCCTGAAAGAACGTGGCACAAAATAGAAATTCAATGCATGTGCTGTGAGACCTGGGGCATCTGAATGTCAAACTCTATCTGATGAAATTGCATTCTTCTCCTACTTTAATAGGATTGTGAGGATAATATAGTTTAAATTTATAGTTGTCATAAGGATAAGGTCAGCAAGTAGATCAGAGATGAATTGGAATTGACCCTGTTTTCTTTTCACTTGAGTTAATTTACTGACATACTAGGCTACCAGCTGCTCAGAATTCAGTGCATGACAAAGTTGTTTGACAGATTGGGACTGTCTTAAACATTCTTTAAAAACAGACATACAACTTATATACATAAAATGGATAACCCTTACGTTTCATGTACACAAAATATATGTGTGTTTACTGTCTAAAGAGAAAATATTATACATATTAATGTATATATATAATTGAATAGATATGAAATTAATATACATATGTGTGTATGAGTTTATGTGAAAAAAATGCTACCTAAATACTGCCTCCAAAGTTTTTCCTATGAACCTTATTGTTGAGTCCCTGAACTCAGCATATTTTAAATAGGGTTAATTTTGCTAATGCAAGTGTTAAGAGTCTGATGATTAACATTTTAATTTTTGTGCCATTTCTTACAGTCTCATCTAGGAGTATCAGCTTGTAATGGGAATTTTTCCATGTTTTGTTTTGTGATTGTCTGGAAGATGTGCTGTTTTACCAGGCAATCGGTGAAGGCTGCAGAGAGGTATACCCCTCTCAGGCAATTTTGCTATTGAAGATAGTTCATATGATGATTATAGGATAAACTTATTTTTGTACAGGAGCTATGCTTCACTTTATGTTCCCTTCTGTTAGTTCTTCTGTGTTGTTTTTCTTTTGTTAATGCTGACTGTCACAAATGCAGGAGTTAGCTGACTCAGGAGAAAGAATTTCTCCCCTATCAGTGGTCTTTGTGAAGAAAGATAAATCTGCCGACTTTCTCAGCCTTGTATTTAGTCTGAAATGGTGGCTGTCAGATTTTCAGGGCAAAGAATGAGTTGATTCCAGCTTGAGTTTGTCTTTGTAATCAAGACTGGATGTGAAGATATCTTATTAATTCCAGGGAACAGTGGTAGGAGTTAACTGCAACATCAACAGTCCTGTTTACCTTTAGGTGTAGGTTGCAACTAGGGGGAAGCACAGTGACAAAGGATAAGGAATATGCAGGAGTACTTAATGCCTTCTTTGCCTCAGTCTTTGATGGTAAGACCAGTTGTTCTCTGGGTATCCAGTCCCCTGAGCCAGCAAACAAGGTCAGGGAGCAGAATGAAGCCCCCAAAAAATCAGGGGAAACTGTTGGTTACCTGCTACAGCACTTAGACACACAAAAATCTATGGGGCCAGATGGAATCCATCCAAGGGTCCTGACAGACCTGGTGGAAGTGCTTGTGAAGCCGTGTTCTGTCATATCAGCTTTGCTAACTGGGGAGGTCCTAGTTGACTAGAGGTGTGCAAATGTGATGCCCATCTGCAAGAAGGGCTGGAAGGAGGATTTGGGAAACTACAGGTCTGTCAGCCTGACTGTGGTGCCAGGGAAGGTTATGAAGGAGACCATCCTTAGTGCCATCCCATGGCACATATGGGACAACCAAGTGATCAGGCTGAGTCAGCATGGCTTTATGAAAGGCTAGTCCTGCTTGACTAACCTGATTTCCTTTTATGTCATGGTGACTTTCTTAATGGATATGGAGAAGGCCGTGTATGTTGTCTACCTAGACTTTAGTAATGCCTTTGACATTGTTTCCCCAGAGCATTCTCTTGGAGAAACTGGCTGCCCATGGCTTGCTTGGGCATATTCTTTGTTGAGTGAAAAAACTGTCTGTATGGCCAGTCCCACAGAGTGGTGGGAATGGAGTTAAATCCAGTTGGCAGGCAGTCAGCAGTGGTGTTCCCCAGGGCTCTGTGTTTGGGCCTGTTCTGGTTAATACCTTTGTCAGTGATGTGGATGGGGGGATGGAGAGCACCCTCAGTAAGTTTGCAGATGATACCAAGTTGGGTGGGATTATTGACCTGCTTAAGGGTAGGAAAGCTCTTCAGATGGACCTGGACAGGCTGGAGCAATTGACTGAGGCCGATTGTATGAAGTTCAACAAGGCCAAGTGCCAGGTTCTGCACTTGGGTCACAACAACTCCATGCAATGGTACAGGCTTGGGGATGTGTGGCTGGAAAGCTGCCCAGAGGGAAATGACCTGGGGTTGCTGGGTGACAGCTACCTGAACATGAGCCAGCAGTGTGTCCAGGTGGCCAAGAAGGCTAATGGCATCCTGGCCTGTATCAGGAATACTGTGGCAATGAGGATCAGGGGAGTGATTGTCCCCCTGTACTCAGCACTGATGAGACCACACTTCAAGTACTGTGTTCAGTCTTGGGCCTCTCACTCCAAGAGGGATATTGAGCTGCTGGAGCATGTCCAGAGACAGGCAACAAAGCTGGTGAAGGGTCTGGAGCACAAGTCTTATGATGACAGGCTGAGTGAGCTGGGGTTGTTTAGCCTAGAGAAGAGGAGGCTGAGGGGGAGACATGATCACTTTCTACAACTACCTGAAAGGAGGTTGTAGTGAGGTGGATGTTGGTCTCTTTTCCCAAGTAACAATTGGCAGAATGAGGGGAAATGGCTTCAAGTTGTACTGGGGAGGTTTAGATTGAGTATTATGAAAAATTTCTTCACTGAAAGGATTTGTCACGCAAGGGAATGGGCTGCCCAGGGAAGTAGTTGTGTCATCCTCTCTGGAGGTATTCCAAAGACATGTAGATGTGGCACTAAGGGACACGGGTTAGTGGTGGGTTTGACAGTGCTGGGTTAAGGGTTGGACTCAATCTTAGGTATTTTCTAATCTAAATGATTTTGTGGTTCTATGGTTCTGAGATGCTGGAGGATAGAGTTTATATTATGGATGTGTATAGTATTCAATAGCTAGACTTGAGGAAAGCCAAGTCATCCCCTTTGGATTATTCAACCTACAGGATTTCCTTTAGTGCACGTGGTTAGGGTTAGTAGCTTGCACTTTGGCAGATGCCTCTTCTGTGCAAGGAAGTTACCCATGTACTTATTACCTCTAATTACTTACATGGAAGGAAGAGATTTGGGTTTTTTTTCTGTTCTAGGCAAATTTCAGAGAAGGTATTGTTCAACCAATAGTCACACGCAATATTAGTATATGAGAAATAATAGTGTTTAGAAGAGAAGGCAGAAACACACTGATAGGTAAACAGAAATGGAAGCTTACCAGTAGCAATTAGAATTTTTTAGTTCTTCTGAGACACAACTTAATTTAAAATGTATGAGTTGCTAATACTTTGCTTTTTTGTTATATTTCTTATTTTGCATTGGATATGGTAAGTTGAGCCAGTGTAAACCTGCTTCTGATTTATCAGAAAGCTGCTGTGGCTGTCAGATATTATTTTGTGAACATCTGTGACTTTTAATATTGGGTTGGCAAACTACCAAATTGTTAATGAATAAATGAATTCCAAGGTTTAAACAGGCTATACTTGTGTTGGAAAGTTTTGGTGGCTAGGTGCATATGCAACAGGCACCATTTAAATACTGGATCTAGACTAATTAGACTATTCTTATACATGGATTATTGATGAATGCACTTAAAACTTTAGTTGACAAAATCTTCAACCACAGAAAAACCCACAAAAGTCCTATCCAAGAATTCCCTCTTGAGATACAAATTGAGAAGTATTGCTAATCCCAGTTGTGCAGTCAGAGTAGTGTGCCAGCTGTCACAGACTTGGATTTGGCGGCTGACTGCTGTAGAAAGGGTGATGAGTGTTAGACAACAGGAAAGATCATTTTTCATACTGTCTGGGGGAAAAAACCCATATAAACTGTTATTTTTTTAATGATTGCTCAGAAGAGAATGAGAAAACACTGAGGCAGCAACAACATCCCTTGTTCTCACTACAGGCATTGCCAAATTGAGTGTAGCCAAGTGCTTTGCTGAATAAATGTATTTCCTTGGCAGGTGAACTACTCAGTTCTTGAAGCTATGAAATAGAATATTTTTTTCTTTTTTGGTGTTTTAAAGACGCCAAGATACATAGGTTAAAGTGGGTGAAATTTTCTGCATAGACTCAGAAGGTGAGAAAAGAGAACTGCCTACTTCAGAAGGAGAGAAAGTTTGCTTTAGGAGGTGTTACAGACCTTTCTGTGTGGCCTAGACCAGGTTTTTCTGTCACTTTTGCAAGCTTTTAACATGTGCTTTAACTTAAATAGTTGTTGTAAGGGCATTCACAGATTTACAGGCACACGTGCCTACATTGTTTGTGTTTAGTCACTTGTGAAAAGAAGCTAATATATATTTTTTAGAGGATAAATAATACTTATTTTTGGAGTACTCAGATGATTACAGTGATGGAAACCATGTTAAGTTCTGACATAACTCCCCCATGCTTTATCAGGTGGGACTTCTGTGTTTGCTGCATTGCATTCTGTGAGCAGTGGTGGCAACTACCATATGTTTCAGAGCTGAATGTTTCAGTGGATGTAGTAAAAAACTAATATTTCCAATAGTGGGGAAAATGTCATCATACTTAGATTTTTTTTTTGTATTTAACAAAAAAAGCCTTACCAAAAACATCATCTGATAATTTTCTTAAATTGGAGACTTGTTCCCTCTGTGCCTCTCTGATATGAACAAAGGCTCTCAAAATTTGATTTCAAGAAAAATGTTTTGCTAAAAAAATAACTGTTTGATTCCACAAGAATTACAGAGCATTCATTTTTACCTGTATTAGTTAAAAATAAGCATGGAAAGAAAGAGAGTAAACAAATTACTTTTTCAGATGTTTTTCTGTTGGGGGAGATATTACTAAATCTAAATACCCTGTAGTTCTGTAAATTGTAGTACACTTCTGATCAAACCAAATTCTTCAAATCCATTACTACCTGTGCAGGAGTTTCACAATCTAATTATGTATTATCTGAAAAAGAATATACTGCCTTCTAGTTCAGTTGTGAATTCTAAATTTCATATAATGTCTGTTATATTTCATATAATGTCTGTACACGTTTGCATTGTTAATTTTTAAAATATTTTTTCTTGTTAAGGGCAAAGAGTCTTTATGTCTTTATTTATATATAGAATTTATTATAAATGTTCTTCACCCTTCCAGTCTCTCTTCTCTGAACTTCCTATAATTGGTTGTTAATCGAATTCATCAAGAGATCAAAATAAAGTTGTTACGAAATGGTAGCTTTAAAAGATGAATTTCTGGAAATTCTGTAGCTTGGTGAGAGAATTATATTGCTCTTTCAATAGTGTAATAATTTGTTCTTACCATATTTATACTTCTTTGGATAAAGAGGTCATCAAAGGTTATCACAGAATCTTACAGATTGGAAGGAACCTCAAGAGATCATCTAGTTGAACCCCCCTGCCAGAGCAGGACCACCTAGAGTAGGTCACACCGGAACTCATTCAGGTGGATTTTGAATATCGCCAGAGAAGGAGACTCCACAACCCATCTGGGCAGCCTGTGCCAGTGCTCCATCACCCTCACAGTGAAGAAATTATTCCTTGTATTTCTTTGGAACCTCTTATGTTCCAGCTTATACCCATTGCCCATTGTCCTATCCGTGAACATCATTGAGAACAGCCTGGCTCCATTCTCCTGACACCTGCCCTTTATATATTTAATGAGGTCACCCCTCAGCCTCCTCCAAGCTAAAGAGCCCCAGCTCCCTCATCCTTTCATCAAAAGGGAGATGCTCCACTCCCTTCATCATCTTGGTGGCCCTGTGCTGAACTCTTTCCAGCAGCTCCCTGTCCTTCTTGAAGTGAGGGGCCCAGAACTGGACACAATATTCCAGATGCGGTCTCATGAGGACAGCGTCTCTCAACCTACTACCCACAGCCCGTCTAATCTACCCCAGGATGCCATTAGCCTTCTTGGCCAGTAGGGCACATTGCTGGGTTCTGGACATCCTGCTGTCCACCAAGATCCCCAGGTCCCTTTCCCCTACACTGCTCTCTAAGAGTTAATTCCTCAACCTGTACTGGTACATGGGGTTCTTCTTTCCCAGATGCAAGTCTCTACACTTGCCCTTGTTGAATTCCATTAGATTTCTCTCTGCCCAACCCTCCAGCCTGTCCAGGTCTCATTGAAAGCATTCTTCCCTTCAACCAGTTAACAATCCACCTCACTACCTGATCATCCAGCCCCTGTTTTCTCAGTTTTGCTGCCAGGATGCTGTGGGAGACGATGTCTGACGATGACTGAAATCAAGATAAACCATATCCACTGCACTACCACCATCTACCCACCTGGTTACATCTTCATAAAAGTCTGTCAGGTTGGTCAGACCCAACTTCCCTTTGGTAAAGCCATGTTTACTGCTCCTAATGACCCTCTTGTCCTTTAAATGCCTGGAGACAGCACCCAGGATAATTTGTTCCATCATCTTTCCAGGGATGGAGGTTAAGCTGACTGTTGTGTAGTTACCTGGCTCCTTCTTCTTACCCTTTTTGAACACTAGAGTGACAATTGCTTTCCTCGAGTCCCCTTTCATTTTAGACCTCTTTCCTCTAGACTTCTTTCATTTTATAATTCTGCAAGTATCCGTGTATCGTATATTCAGAATACAAAAGATAATATAGTACCTTTTACTAAGTCAAAGCCTAGAATAATATGTATTAGACCTACTAAAACCATAGACAAACTTTTCCCAGTAGTTTGAGATGGGAAATAAATTGACTGAAGTTACCTACAGAATTCACCAGGAGGAAGGATTCAAGGCTTAAAATCTGGACTCTTTTAGTGAAGGAACCTATACATATTTCTGTCTGATAGTGGAAGGACTGGAGTCTGAATTAGCCCTTGGGAGAAAAAGGCTTGTGTGAGCCGTTCTTTTAAGAAACTGTGCTAAGTTTATATGAGTTAACAATTTATTGTTGACTGATTGTTTAGCTTTCCTAAAACAACCATAAGATACAATTTTCAGCTTTGCAGCTTAATTTAGGGGAATAAGTAGTAGAATTTGAGTGATTTATCTGAATTAAAAAAGACCATGAAGCAAGACCAGAGTTTTTATTAGTGCAAAACTATAAATATTACAGTTCTGTTGCATCAGTGATTGTTTACATTGACAAAATCTATTTGTAGTAAATATCCTAGAAATAATTGTTATTTTTTTTTATATCAGTCAGCCACAGGTAAGGAAGAATGAAGTTTATTTATTTTTCAGTTTGATGGAGAAGCGTCTTTGCTATTTAGCTCCATAATTATATGCTAGCCAAGTGCTATAGCTTTCTTCTAACCCTGGATGTCCAGCATTTATTCCCTGCTTCACTTGGAGTAGCTTTCTCCTTTTTAAGAGGAAGGTTCATTTTTTATGGCAAATGTCTGAATCATCATCCTTTGTTAGCTGGAATTTTTTTGTATTATTATTTGGTACCTGGTTATATTTGCGTTCCTGTGGGATGTTAATTTTAAGTGGTTATTTGGCAGACAAGGTAGAGGAGACATCACACTCAACAAAAACATTCCTATTTACACTGTCTGAGTGGATGTGATATTTTGTTTTTAAATGAAGAACTAGTAGAAAAATCAAGTGATGTAGCTGGGCTATGATAACTACAGCTAAGGTCACACACAGAATGTTGACATCTCTTACATATTTGCATCTTTGAGATACCAGCAGTATGGAAGGGAGGCTGTTCTCATTCATTCACTCAGAGAATAGTCTAATTTCTGAGCTATAGATTAAAATGATAAAAAGTGGAGTCCTAGCTGGAGCTTCAATGTCTGTGCCTTGTGAGAGAGCATGAAGGGAAGTGGAAAGTCAAATTATGAGAATTTAGTCTTGCTATGTGCAATTCTACTGAAGATAGTTTAATATATCCTCTTGAGATGCTGTTTTAAAACACATATTTTCTGTTCCTCTCCCTTCTTCTGAAAAAAAACCCCCAGATTTAGTGCCAGAAAACTTCTGTAACTCAGTAGTTAACAGATGCAGACACAGAATTGTCCTTAAAAGTGTTGTAGTGCATGATAAAGGTGACTTGGTACATTACTCTGCTTGTAACTTTTCCTGGAAAAGTCATTATTGAACATAATCTTTGACATGAAACCCTGAATAACTTCACAGCTGTAAGACGAGTCATGCACAGAGTGAAGAGCTGAAGTTTCAAATATAAATGGATGGTTTACTTTGACAATAGCTATATGTATGCAGATCTCTGGAATCTTTCCTGTCCCTACAGAATACCAACACCCGATCACATATATATACTTAAGTACTGATGCTGATACACCACTGTACGTGCAGTCACTTTTGCTAGCATTTGCAATACTGAAGCAAGATATGCTCATGTGTAGGTAGCTTAAAATTTGAAAGCCTGGCTCTTATATAAACAGTGGTAAAACCCCCAAAAGCACAGCTCAGATCTCTAGACTTTCTCAGAAAGTGTTTATTTTTGTTGCATAGCTTGTATCTTAACCATTTGTGCTCATGTGCTGAATGAGTTGGTACTTACATCTGAAACAATAAAGTTGAGAATTAATGTATAAAATATGTTTATGTAACCAAATGTGTGATGATTCTCATCTCAGAAATGCTTCTCAATGGCAGTGTCAGCAACCAGTTTGCAGTAGCCACTGGAGTATTGCTTTGCGTTTACTTGAGTGGGAAGGTGTACTTCAAATAACCCAAAAGTTTAAAATCACTTAACTTGCAGAGTTTTTAATCAATTAATGGAATTTGTAATTTTGTACTTTACGAACACTCCACATCTCATCAATATGTCCCAAGAGATGCTTTTATTGCTTTTATTATTGACGGTTTTATTAATGACAATATAAGTGCTGCGCTCAACCACTTAAATGAGTGGGCTGGGCGTGTGATTTGGGAAGGAGCTGTTACTGACAACTTTAGATTTGGTTAAGGCAGTAAATAAAAGGTATGTAATTTGCATAAGCCTATTAAGTGGCATTCTCAAGGGGAACACCAATAATTTACAATGCTGCTTTCAGTGCTGACAGATGATCCATTTACAAATTAGATATTGAAAAGGGTGCCTATGAAAGGATAATGTGGATTGGCTTGTGGCTGTTATCCAGTGGCTTCAGGAAAATGCAGGAAGTCTTAAGTCCTTCTGTGACCAGTGAGTGCCCAGTCCCATAAACTGTCTGGAGTGAATGGAAAAGCAGGCTATACCAGTACTGTCATTTGAAAAGTAAGGTGACAGTGACTTTGCACACGTAAATACAAGTTTAAAGATATTAGTGTGCACAGTATAAATGACACATGAGTATCTATTGTAACCTGATGGGATACAGATGTTTGTTTTTTTGGTAAAATTGAATGTAAGTTGCACTGACCTGTTCAAATGTGTTTCATAACAAGCGTTTATTTGAACCACTGAAATTTGTGTAGATTAAAAAAACAATTGTGCTTTATGTTGTTTCTTGAAGTGGCATATTGAAGAAGTTCAGTACATGATCCTTGTTAAATAGAAAGCTTCTCTATGCTGTGCCTTTAAAAGGGACTCATAGTGTAACTTGACTTAGTAAAAGTATGTGAAAAGGCAAGAGTAAGCTTTCCTTTAAATCTTTGTATCGTTTCCAGTTTCTGATTTAGGTGTCCCTTACAGCAAGCCTCTCATTTTATTACCTTACCATTTGAGAGGGTGACACAGTGGTAAGATTTGCCAAAGTTTGTGTGTGACTGTGTCTCCCCAAAAGAAAAATAATTTGTTGATAGGCACAGTTGTGAAATAAGTATGTAAAAATCCTTTCTCCAGAGATGGAAAATCATTCTAGCCTGAATTTTTGAAGTGCCAATATGTGTTCAAAATGGAACTTTAACATTTGTCTAGGATGTCTCAGAAGCGAATGTTTAGTTTTTATTGTTTTTTAACACAAATGTCTAAAAGGGTTTTTGATACAAGGAGTTTTCAAAAATGTTGAGTAGTGTAGAAAAATGAGCTCTAGAGGAAAAAAAGAGAAAAAGTTCAGACTGTTTTGAACTCCATTATTCTAAAAAATATTTGTCATAGCTTAAAAAGCAGATTTTGATTCGCAGAATAGCAAAATGTTATTCAAAGTCAACACTGGATTGTGTTCTAAGGGTTTGAAAGTATGATTTTATTAATAATCTGTAATTAAAATGACATGTGGAAAATTAGGACTTGGCATTTGGGAATAGTTTTATTGATATATTTCATTATATATTTTGTGTGCTTATCCAGCCTGCAAGTGTGAATAACTTCTTAGACTTTTGGCCATTTGTTGAAACTTAAAATTAATGAAAGCCTGTTCTAAAGATACTACAGAATAGTTAGTAGATGTTGACTTTGTGGTAATAATTCAGGTTATAATTATCTCTGGTCTCTTCACACATTGTGAAATATTCGTATAACTGTCACAGAAATGTTTTAACAAATATGATTTATATTTGTTGACTACTTTCTGATATGAAAATGTGGTGCCTGTATGCCTGGAATTAATATGTCAGATGATTGTTGCAGCATTTTTCAGTTCTTTGTCAGTAAAATAGGCAGCTTTGATAACTTTTGCAATGCAGTCAACGGGACTATAGTTTGTAAAGGTAGACTGCATTGATTTCAGTGTGGAAATGCTTGCAGCAGGAGGAGCTTCATTCAGACTGCAGGTTTGCCTGTGTAACTAAGGTTTGCCTACTGTTTTGTGTCTTAAATAGTAGGATCTTTAGGGTAAAGACTATCATTCTTTTAAAGACTTGCTTGATCTCTACTGGAATTTCAGAGCTGCACAGTATCAAGATAAAGTATTTTAAACATAAGCATTTTGAGAACAAATCACAGGAACAACCTCCCCAGGGATGTAGTGGAGCCCTCACTGCTGTAAGTTTTCAGGATCTGGCTGGAAAGAGTGCTAAATAATTTCATCTAGGCTCCCTTTCCTATGTAGAGTAGGATCTTTTGAGGCCCACGTGGCAGGGAGGTGAACTGAGAAGTACCAGGAGTATCCCTGTAGTATGATGAGGGCTCCCAAGCATCAGCTGTTTAGTGTAATGACTATAACTTGTAGCACAGCCAGCACTGCTGGGTGCCTAACGTGCTAAGCCACCAGCTCCTGAACATGCCTTTTCTGCTATCTTGCTTCAAGGTGAAGTAATATGCTTTGATAAGCTGAAAGCCCTATGCTTATACTTTGCAAAAATGATGAGCTGATGGTTGAACAGCTTTCTGTGTTAATGTAGCATGCCCATGGCAGGCAGCACAGTGAACTCTAAATTGTCCTAAATTGGGCCACCACTGGCCTCGGTCATTAGGGGTCTGACAAGAAGACGTGAGAAAAACTTGATACCTGGGCTTGCTCTAGAGTTGCTAAATCCTTCATTTTCTCTTCTGCAGTGAGTTAGGCAAAGGGCAAATATAGCTGTTGATTTCAGAAAAGTACTCGAATGGGTTCTAGGATTACTGTGTGGATGTTTTTCTTGACTTTATGTCCAGTTTCATATTGGGTTAAGATACGGGTGCAAATGCTGCAATTGGGATTGTAGATGTGAAAAACAGAGACCAGACTTTTGCTTCTTCAGGTTATTTTTACCGTGTGGCTTGATGCTGTGCTGCCTTCAGGAGATTTGTGGTGGAGGGAGTAGTTTTAAAAAACAAACAAAAAAAATGTTGCAGAAAACTTCAGAATTAATGGACTGTCCCTAAAATAGAAGAGAAAATGTTGTATCTTTCAGTTCATTACTAAAATACCAACAGAACTTAATGGTAGGAACAGTGAAATCTCAAGATTATTCTGAAAGTGGTGAAGTAAAAAGATCTTCAAGGTATCTGTTATCACTTTGAAAAAGACAGTGATCATCCCAGTACATGCTTCATTCTTCTTGAATGTATTACTTTGAATTATAGGGGTGCAAATGTGTTGAAAATAAAGATGTGATTTTCTTTCGATTTCATGAGACTCTGTGTATTTTTAGCTCCAAGTTGGAATGATTTGCTTGTTCTGTACAGCACATACACCAGCTACTATCACACGTGGCTCTCTAGAAGTATCAGTGTTGATTTCCAGGTCAGTGGTGTGGTAATTCAGCAGAATACTCAGACTTCAACTTGCCATTGACTTACCTGCCCCTGTGTCGAGTCAACAAACTAAGAACTAAGTTGAGAACTTTATACTGTACTTAACTTTGAAGGCAAATTTTGCTCTGTAAGTGCTGTTGTACTTGTTCTGAGGCTTTCTTTTGAGTGGTACTTCAGTGTTTTAGAGAGGGGTGCTTAGAGCTACTACACCGAATCACACAGATTTGATTGCATTTTCAGAGAACCCAGTACAGTCTCTTTTCCTTTAAATGATGCCTTTATTTTCATAGAATTTAAATGATAAAGCCAGAATGAGTCCTTAGAGAAATGCCCGGAGCCCCGAGTTCACTGCAGACCAAGAACTGCCATGTTAAAATGCTAGTCTGGTTTTTAAACCTTCTCCCCTCATTAATAATGAACCTTGAGATACACATGAGACGGTTTATTTAAATGACTTTATATATTTAACAAGTAGCAGAATAACCTTTGTGTAAATTAAAGGAAATACTAGTTTGCATCCTCTGTGCCAGTGCCACTCTAAGCAAGTTGCTGCCTGAGTTATGTAAGACATATTTAATTTGGGGCCATTTCCCCTAATAAATATCAATAGTTTATCTGATAGTAAATGAAATAGCGGGAAGTTTAACTGTACAAAGCTAAACTGAAAACTAATTATGATGTGTTCTTAATTTGATGAAAACGTAATGACTTAATGAAAATTGTTTTTAATAGGAATTATTGATATTTAAAATTTTAAACTTAAAGAAAAACTTCTTGTATACATGGTTATTTTTCCCTTTTCCTTTCCCTGGAACTTGACTGTTTGAAAGAAAAATAGGTTATTTTTTTTCTTGCTGGTTTTGTCAAGGGGAAATAATGAGAACTGATATGGACATATATGTTATAAAAGCTGAGGGATCTTTTTGTTCCTCAAGACCTGTTGCGTAACTGAAATGTTTCACTCAGTTTGCAGACGGGATGCATACTTGATGTTTTGCTTTCTTAGAAACCACAGCAGAAAAATTTGCCACTCTTACTCTGAATCCTTGCACTGATCATTCGGTGATTAACCTCTTGACTTGAAAAGAGGAGTGAACATTGGCTTTGGTATTGAAGTGTCAAGTCACCCATGTCTTGTATGTGAAATTAGACTTACCTTACTGATTTCTACCTCAGCTAAAGAATGGATGCCTTCTGAATGGGTATACTATGTGCTTTGTAGGTCACTCCATTGCTGTGTGCAAGCCAAGTCCCTTGTGATTGCTGAAGGAGTGGGGAGAGAGTGTGGTGTGACTCCATGGCAACAGGAGCTGCTGGGAAGTCAGCTCAGCGCTCACCAAGTGTTCTGGAACCTTGCGTGTCCCTCTGCAAGAAGCATCAGTCCCGTATTTTGTTGGCCATGTTCACTGGGCAGGAAGTTTGCTGAGAGGTTTGAACTGCTGCTGCCTGCTGTTTTAAATAGTGCCAAACTTTTCACTGATAGGGACACATCTTTCAGTCTCTGCGAGGTTATAAATTTCTGTTGTGCTTTCCATAAACTTCAGCAGAAGTATGTTTTATGTATGGGATAGCGAGTCATTGGTAGTTCCTGGCTGTTCCCCATTACAGGATGCTCATGTGTAATCAGATAAAATTTTAAAGTATTTAATTTGAAGTTTTCAATTTGAAGTATTTTTTTATGACTGCCTATATGACATATTTTATATGGGCAAAATATAAATGGAAGAGTCAGAGTCTGAGGAAGGCACACTGTGCCCATGGAAAACACACCAGGATTTTTAATAACCTGAAGTTCTCTTCCCTCTGTGCATAAGGGAAAATGTCACCTTTAAAGCATCCAATCCCTAGAACATTTTTGACCATTCATACTTGTTCTTTACTTATTTCAGAAATGCTTTATTTTCTTGGGAATTATTTACCTTGTCAGGAACCTGCTTAATTGAGATCCAATAAGGGCATATCCTAACAGTTTGTTTAATTATAGACATATTATCATCAACCTTTCTGGCAGGGCACCTCGGTAACACAGATGTCTCATTCATGTATGAATAAGTTCTATCTCAAGTCTATTCCCTTTGTTTCTCCAAAATCCTCTGATCCTATTTTATGTAGCCTGCGTTATTAGTGAGTTCAGCAGACCTAGTTCTTGTACATAGGGTGAATTTTGTGATGAGCTGGGAGATTATGGATTATTTTCATGTGAACTTAATGTTCAGTTGGAAGAAGAATCTTTTTTGGTATGCATATGAATTTAGCTACCAAATACCATTTGATGCTGTCAGTGGTCTCTGGCCCTTAAATGACTGTTTCCACTAAAATGCAGATCAGTTTGTTAACACTTTCTCCCATATATGACAGCACATAGACAGTCTGTGTTTCGTAAAAGACTATATACCAAGCTGACACTGTGAGAGGAGAAGTGGGGACATACAAACTGGCAAGACACTTAGAATCTGTAAAATCCGTTGGCTTATGGTTTTTTTTTTTGTTGTTGTTATTCTTGATAGAGTGGAAGTACAGAATTGTCTGTGGCTGTGGAGGCAAGTCGTGTAATGCAGTAGGAGTGAATCTGCAGAGCAAACCTCATGTCTACACTACACACATTTGGTTATACTTTGGAGTAGGTCTCGTGTTCCTGCGGACTGACTGCCCATAAGCAGAGCATGTTGTAAGGCACACTCCTGGTGTACATCTGTGAGTCGTGTTTCATTTGAAAGGAACACATTTCGTGTGCTCCGAGACTACGCTGGTATGTCCACTAAAACATGGTAGGTAGGAATAATCAGGAGCATTAATTTCAAAAGTATCCTTTCATGCAAACTGAGAGTACTTTTTGCAACTTACTACTCTCATTAGCCCTTGCCTTATGAGATTACTTCAAACAGTGGGACATGGTGACTTCTAAATGTACTGTTCTTTCTTACAAGGTCAGTGTTCATTCACTGCATGTTTATGCAGTTCATGATGCAGTTCTCATTTTTGATATTGAGATGTTACTGAAATGTGACTTCTAATTTAAAGGAGACAGGATTTATAACTGTTTGCTCTAGGTTGCTTATGAAAGCTTCAAATGTAAAATCCCAATACCCAAAGCTCCTATTAGATATTCAGCTGAAATTCTATGCTTCCATTGCTGACATAAAAAACGTTAAGTAGTTGAAACAAAGGACTGGGATCATGAACAAAAAATGATTTCACAGCATGCCCAGCCCTAATTAGTGCATTCAGAAGTGAGGCTTGCAATGTGCAGTTAACCTTGAACAATCTGCACTGGTGTATATCATTGAATACCAACACCAACATGAAATGCTGCTACTTGTGGAGATGCATGTGTGGCTTTGCAAGTATGCAGCCAAAGCTGCCTGGTGGTATCAACCATTGGGGATTGCTGCAAGGTTGACCGGTAATAGGATTCTGGGAGCTAGGCAGCTCGTTTTCAGTATTTTACTTGAGGGTTTGTTGAGATCAAGTAAAACCATCAAGCTGGGTCAACTGTTTGGCCTTGTACTCAGGACTGCTTGTCAGTGCTGCTGATAAAGACAAAAAGTTTCTGCAATCAGTGCCTCCAGATTCCATGGCAATTGCAGTACTAAGAATCTGGAGAACTCTTTCAGGTCTTCCATATTGCTAAAATCTACCACAGCTTTTACAGAGAAGATGGCCCACTTTTCTCTTCCTTCTTGAAGTATAGATATGTGACTGAAGGGAAGGGAGGAATTAAATCTCTGGTTCTGGACAGCGACACAAAATTTTAAATGTTATTAACTATCTGATGCAGTTTATAAAATAGCATAGTTTGAATTAAATAGTTCTACAGATGAAATTTACTGTACAAGCAAGTATATTTCTAGAATGCAGCTAGAAGGCAAGAATATTCTAGTATCAGATCTATGTTGAAACAAAATTGGATTTGTCAAGTCTTTGTATCCTTATCTCTCTTCCTTAATGTAACTATTATTTCTTCTGTGCAAGGTCACGCAGAGTCCTGTATGCCACTAGGATATTCGTGCCTATACAGTCTTTCAGAATTGTCTCCTTCATCTCAATTTTCTTTTAACTCCTTCCTTGTATTTGATTGAAGTTGATGGATTTGCAGCATTTTCTTTATGATCTATTGAAATCCAAAAGAGTTTTGTAATCTCAACACGAAACCTTAGAATGGACTGATGGGTTTCAGGATCAGGTAGAAGCACCATAAGCTCTTCATTGTTTTTCTTTTTTTTTCTTCGAGTTCCATCTTGGAACAGCTTTAGGCTTCTTGCACAAATTATTGTTTCAGAAGCCATATTTATTTAGTCATTAAAGTGTCCTGTATTTGCTCTGAATATTTTAGGGGCATATCTTTTGTCCTATGTTGTGTGAAAGAGAGTTTTCTAGAGAGTCCTACATTCTCATCTCCATGGTCTATTTAACATGTAGGATTTGTTTGTGGTTGCTCGATATTTAAGCCCCTCCATACCTCTGATAATCTGTGTTTCTTTGCTTTGTTTTCTGTCTCTTGCAAACAGTTTGTATCTCTGAGGAAAATGATCAGAGCAGATGTAGCAATCAGAATGCAGAGTGTATCGTGAATATATAATGATTAGTTTTCTGTTTTGTTCTTGATTTATTTGCCTTTTTGATTGCACTTAAGTGGGTAGCTCATGTTTGAAAAATTATGCAGTGATTTTGAGATCTTTAAGTGGTGATACAGCTAATGTGGAATTCATAAGTGTACAGATAGTGCTGGATTCTGCATTATTTTGTTTTATCTATAGTTCAGCACATCATTTTATTATGAAGTTGCTCAGTATCACTGTGATACTTCTCAATAAGTTTGTTGTCTACACATTTTTCTTAGTTATTCACTCTTGCTTCAAGATTTCTTGGGAATGTGGGGAGCAGTATAAATCCTAGATAAAGACCTTGGAAGACAGTGTAAACAGCCTTCCTGCATTGTGAAAAATGTCCTTCTCTCTTTTCTATAAATTAACTCTTTATCAATATATAAGGGAGTCTGCCCTCTCATCCTGCAGTAATTTATCCTTTATATTCTTTCCTGGTCTTTCCGAACTGTGTCTGCTTCCTTGTTCTTTTTCCACGGAAAGTGTCATTACTGTAGTCTTTGTACCAACGTAATTAATTAGAATTCTGAAAATAGCAACATCAAGACTGATATTTCTGTTGCCAGAGTGATAAATGTGGGTAGTGGGCAGCTGAGCAGTGATCAAGCAGGATACAGACACTGTATCCTCTGAGTGAAGCAGATGCTGGATTGGTGCTGGGATGTGCCGGCAGAAACCTTGTTGTGGGGAGCCTCTTGGTAGGAGCTCCCTTAGCTGGACCGGAGTCAGGTAATCCTAAACTGGAGGCAGATAATCCTGAGAGTATTGAGGGCCTGGAGATGGCTGATAACCAGCCAGGCAAATTCTGGTCCTTTAGATGCATTTGTAGTTCCTTTGTTCTCGTTGCCTTTAACAATTTTGCACTCCTTTGTTTCTACTACAAACAAGCTGATAGGACTTAGTGTGATGTCACTGATTGATTCCTTCCTCCCTTGAACTGTTCATATTTCCTTACTTTTCCACAGACTATCTTTGGCTTTTTTTCTTTTCTCTCTTCTGTTAAGCTTAGGGAGTCTCAAGTCACACAGTGGCAGCTGCTAGTGTTATTTTGCGAGTTTCATTCATGGACTACTTATGCTATCAGTTGCTTGTGCCACCTACAGGCCTTTTAGACTGTGATTAAGGGACGTGTAACCTCCTCTGCAGTCCTACTCTTAAACTTGCAGTAACATTACTGTGCTATCTTCAGTATAGCTAGATGACTTGTAGTTAAATTACAACAGTGTCTCTTCAACTTAAGTAGTGATTTTCCATATGCTACTTCATCAGAAGCTTTATTGAAGAACAGATATTTTCACGTTTCTGTTTTTAAAATGATTTCTTTGATAAGTGAAGAATGTTGGTGTAGCCTGGCATCTTCGGTCAACCCCCACTGAATCTTTTCCTATTTTATATTTTTATGTCTTCTGTAACTGTTTCTACCAAATGTTGTTCCAGATCTTTTCACCCTGGTGATAGTTGCTCTATTTTCCTTTCTCTGTTACTACACTGTACCATTCTGAAAGCACATTCAGATAATCTGTAATCCTTTGTTCTTCATGTATAATGGCTCCAGTAGTATTGTTCCTACTCTGTTTGTATGTGCAGTCCTAGGAATCAGTTTTTCAGTCCTATCAGCTGACTTCTATGATTTCTTTTTCTCCCATGGATTTCTTTCTATATATGCTCCTTCTAGAGTTCCCAGTAAATTGCCTTGTAATGGTTATTTATTCAGGAAACTATAATCCTACAGGTTTGATTGTGCTTAAGAATTGTGTCCTCAAGAATTTCACACTCGTTGGCAAACCCTCTGTCTTAATGAAGCTGATCAGTCCTTCAGCTGGTCTCTAGTTGCTTACTTCCTTAGCCTGCCCTTTTGGGGCTTTAGTTTTTCATGCTCAGACATTTAATTTCTCATATCAGACATTATTGACCATTAACAACCAAGGATGGTAATAAAACAAGAGAGAAAAGCGCATTCAGTAGGAAAGTTATAAATCTGTTCTCACAATAAATAAAGAAATATTTATGTTGCATAACCACCAAGTATTGTAATATACTTCATCCCAAACTCTGTAGGAATTGTGGGCTGGTTTTATTACGTATTTGTTCAAAAGTTTATTCACTGTCATATCTCTGTCCTTACATTTTACTTTGCCTCCTGAAAATACTTCCTTTTAGTATGGTAAATAATGCCAAACTAGTTTCTTTAAAATTATGCTAAATAACCTCTTTTATTTTTTCCTAACACGTTAGTGTTCCTTCTTTTGTTCATTTTTTTGGTATTACTTCTGAATGACTATGACAGTTATATGAAAATGGTCTGAAATTGGAAGCTTTTTTCAGACTACCCAAATAAAACCACATAAGTGATTGTTGTTGCTATGAACAAGCAAGGATTTTTTCATTGGCTGTACACACATAGACAAATACTCAAAACTGCTTTTAACAGATAAAAAAATCTTTCTGTTACCAATTACTGTATACATTTTTAACTTTCTGTTTATCTCCACTGGTATGTCATTTTATATTCAGTGTATTCCTGTCCCAACTTTAACCTTTTGTGTGTTTTTAAAGAGCTCATTTGTCTACCTTTAGCCTAGCATTTCTTTTATGACCTTCCTGCACATAAATCTGGAAACCCTTTCAGTAAAAATTGTTTTACAGCTTAGTTTAGCATGACTGTATAGCTCTTTAAAAAAGTGGGATTTTGTTTTTCTTCTTTTAATGTTTGCTGCCTATGGAAGTTGATTTGAACTCTAATTCTAATGAGTTAATGCTGTGATTCAGAACACAGCTCTACAGCTCGGTGGTGCTGCATCTTAACTTTGTTCCCTTTCTGCTTGGACCTTATTGTTAAATCTTTTTTATTTCCTTTTTCTTTTAAATCTCATCTTTCACTTTGTATCTCTTTTCCAGTTTCACTGATAAAAACTCTTGTTTTTAAAAAGACTCTTGCATGAGAAGAAACCATAGTGCTACAAGTAGTATATATAGAAGTAGTAAATAACCAGATGCATGAAATATTTTGCTGTAAACTGATCTTTAGGGAAAGGAAAGGAATTTCAGAAGATGCCTGTTTGAATTAATGCTTTTTGTTAGGGTTTTTGGTGGGTTTTTTAATTTGTGGGTTTTGTTTTTTTTTTTTTTTTTTAATTCAGGTGGCTTTTATTCTCAGAGCTTGCTATTTGTTGTCTGTGCTTTTTATTTACTGTGTTATGTAACCTCCATTTGCTGAAATTTGCATTTCTGCCTCCATGAATACATTATGTTTCACAAACATTTTAAGTTGATATAAAGCTTTGTTGAAATTTCTATTTATTTAGGAAATCCATCTCTGGAGGCTCCAGAAGAGACAATATCCTCCAGTGTTTAGGCTTTGGTATTTTGAAGTGTTTATTGCTTTAGGAAAAATTTATAGAGAAGGAGAATAGGAAGATATTAAATTTGCAATGAGAATAAAAATTGCTTTACAGATGTAATTTGAAAGAAGTCTAAGGTATTAGAGTAAGTAGCCCCCTTATAACTACCTTCATTAAATGATGCACAGGCAAAGTCAGTAATGGATTTTTAAGCATAAAGCTTGTCTCAGTTAGAGGTTAACAGTTTGCATTTGAAAAAAGAGACCGATATAAAAGCTTAACACATGCAGTTTTCTTTTTAACTGCTTATTAAAGCAACTGATCAAATGCTTTCTATGAGATTTATTGTGTGCTTTCATCTTGTCTTAGCCATGTATTTCAGTAATGCAGAGCGATATTTTAGCAGTGACTTGTTAATGGCTCAGGAATAAGGTGGCATCTGATCTGGGCACAAAGATTCTGTGTTTGATGTTATTTCTTATATAGTACAGCATCCAGGACACAACTAATGAGAACTTGTAAACTGCAAAGGAGAAGGTTGAGACACAAAGGAGATGTGCTGCTTCACAGTGACATTCGCCCCGTGGCACAGTAAATGATGATTTCCTTTGCAGACTACAACTACTGACAAATAACACCGGAGAAACTGTGGGCGAGGAGCACTTACTGTAATCACAACACTGACAATGGGGAAGCAGGAGGATAAAAATAAACACCTCATTTCACAGTGCCTTCCATTACTGTAGTAATGGAGATTTTGATATGTCTTACGAGCAATGGGAATCTTCTGTCTGTGGATGCTTTCAGCTGAGTCCAGTAGAATCTAGTGAAGCATTTCAGCTCCAAAACGCATCTAAGTTGCTGGTTTCTGAGTTTTGGTCTGTGAACCAACACTAATCCTTGAGGTTTATGGAATGAGGCAAGCTGAACACTAAGTAGCATTAGAGGAATGAATTCTGTAGATTAGCAGTTTCTCTTCTGCAATATAATATGAAATTCTTGCATTTCGAGGCAAAGGAACTGAAAATCTATTTTCTTTACTAACTAAATAAATAAAAAAACCCCACGATTTGTGGATGTTAATAGTGTGCTTTTAAAATTATCCATGTGGAATCCTGACTAAATGCAATTTGTATTTTGTTTAGCATAGATAATGAAATCTTTAAGTAAAGTGCACTAGACACTTAACATACTGCATATATGCTGTCACAAAGTTGCCAATGTAAGGCAGGAAAAGGGGTGGACAGAAAAGACCGATGGGGGAAACACAAGGTAATGGAGACAATTGTGAGTGTTGTAGTAAACTGTAGTTGCAGTGTACCATCTGCCCAGCTAAGGAGAGAAAATTGGTAATACCTTTTAATTTTTTTAATGATGGTGCACTGTTTCCTTATTCTGCCTTAAGACTGTGTCAGTTCATGTGCATATATATAATAATACGCTTGAGCAGTGCAAGTTGATTAAACTTATTATGGTGGCGGAGCTGCTTCTCAGCTGTGTTCAGCCCAGATTTGTGGGTGCCTGGGAACTGCTTACTGAAATTATAGTTGGCAAGGAAGCATTTGTGAATGTCTTAGCTTCAATAATAATCCAGTAATATTTTTTCTGGTCTTGTAATGAAGGATTTTCTTCTATGGCTGCTTTAGTGTTTTGGCTAGATTTGGCTGAGGTTTTTAATTTTTTACCCTGACTACTCAGATAAGAGTAGTCATCTTTCTTACAGTGTAAAAGTACTAGGGACATAAATGAGAGTGGCATTCCCAAGTTTTGTCTGAATGGAAGTGTTTATATGAATTTTTTTAATCTTGTAGTGTTTGGCTTCTCTTGCCCAAATAATGCTTTAAGCCCTGATAGGCTAACTCAGCTGAAGTCACCTAAGTAACGTGTTTGATCCGCTCTGCTCCTGTCAAAAATCCACAAATGTTAAATAGCGGTGTTGTTATATCACTGTTTCCTCAAAAAGATCTTTCCATCAGATTTTGAAACCTACTGACCAATTTGATACCATGTTTAGAGTCAAGCTGACTGCAGTGGTTAATGCAACTGGATATATAGCAGGATGCTGAAAATACATTTTAAAGAGGAAGATCTGTGGAGAAACTGTAGTTAACTAACTGTGAACATATGATTTGGGAAGATTGGTGAATCTTATTTTGCATGGAGAAAATGTGAAGAAAGACTGTAGGTATTTCAGTAGAAAACATTGTTTGACACAGCAGTTATCTCAGGGGTTTCCTTGGCCTTTTTGGCCATTGTAATAGGATGTATACCTGAGAGGCTTTAACAGGGCTTAAAGAAAATAAAGTTTCATGATGTCTGGTACATTTTCAGGACTTCTGGTATGTCCTGGGATAATTTGGTGATTGCAGGGCAGCATCCACATTGTGTGCATAATTTGTAACATTAATTGTATAAAGATGTATCATCCCTGCCAGTTTATCTTATGTATAAAGTCAGATAAAGTAGATAATAAATACCAGTATTGGTTTCATGCAGCTTATTCTAGTTTCTGTCATCTAAGTCAAAATGTAATATGCAGGGAACATGAAACAAAATTTCTCAACAGGAATTGAAGCATATCAGTGAGGTACGTGTGCTTCTGAGGGCAAGCTTTAGTGTGGGGAGAGTCTGAAAGGTGGTTCTGGAAAGAGCAAAAATATCAAGGAATCAACATATTTGTGTGGAAAGACCTGGTGCATGTCGGTTGGGGGTCCAAGTGAAAATTGCAAGAGCGTATGTTGAAGGGTGGTTAAGGGTGGCCATAAGGATAATCACAAATTTCCCCTGGGCAGGCCAGTCATCCAAGGTTGTTCCTGTAGTGAAGAGAAATAACGCTTCTCCAAGAACTGATTCAAAGCCTCTAATGTTTACCTCCTGCTGAAAATCACCTACCTTTGTGTGCAGAGGCAGCCAAGAGAGAACAGTTTTCCTTTGCTTCCTTGTGTGCTTCTTTGCTCTTTCCATTTGCTTTGTCCCCACTTTCTTTCAGTCTCTCATATTCTGCACTTCAGCTAAGAGAAGCACTGTGTTGAAGGCCTCCTACTTGCTTCATAGAATATTTAGAAGAAAAAAAATATATATATTTACCTTGTACACAGTTGATATTTGTACTGCATTACAAAGTGGCCTATATCTTCTAAGTAAAAATGGCTTCTTTACAGCTGAAAAACAACATAGCAAACAGTGACTTGTCTGCTAGATTATTTAGAGTGAATGGGCTAATGCACTAGCAAAGCAGTTTGCTGCATAGTTGTTAAAACTCTGCTACAGAAATCTTTAGTGAAAACAGTTGGTGAATCATTGTCCCTTTACTTGTGAAAGTGACATAATTGCAGTTTTTTTACAGGATCTGATCTTAAGTCTCATGGTAATGCAATAGAGTAAAATGTTTGTATAACAATCCAGATGATAGAATTATTAACTATTGTGTAGTTACCTGCTGGTCAGTAAACTACTTACTGCTATGGTTTTGTCTTGGGCTTATGGCTTGGATTCCAGCTTCCCTGAAGCTGGAACATAGAAATGAAAAAAATGTTTTATGTTGAGTATTTTAAATTTCTAAGTAGGTTGGGTTTTTTTTTCCAGTTCACCTTTGAAAGAAAAATATCATTCATTTTATTTTCTTCTATTTCTTATCACAGTATCATAGAATGACAGAATGGTAGGGGTTGGAAGAGACCTTTAGAGATCATCTAGTCCAACTCCCCCGCAGAAGCAGGTCCACCTAGATCAGGTCACATAGGAACATGTCCAGATGGGTCTTGAAGACCTCCAAGAAAGGAGACTCCACAACCCCTCTGGGCAGCCTGTGCCACTGCTCCGTCACCCTCACAGTGAAATAGTTTTTTCTTATATTTAAATGAAACTTTTTGTGTTCCAGCTTCATCCCGTTACTCCTTGTCCTGTTGCTAGCTACAGTAGCAAAAAGGGATGTCCCAACCTCCTGACACCCACCCTTTAGATATTTATAAATGTTAATAAGGTCTCCTCTAAGTCTCCTCTTCTCCAGACTAAACAGCCCCAGTTCCCACAGTCTTTCCTCGTATGAAAGATGTTCCAGTCCCCTGATGATCTTGTTGGTCCTGCGCTGGACTCTCACCAGAAATTCTCTGTCCTCTTGAGCTGAGGAAGAGAAATATTTCTGTCTCTTTCTTTTAAATTCGGCCTACTAGGTGATTTTTTTTTCATATATGACTTTTCACACATTTTTAGTTTTAAATAGTGATAGTGGGACTTAAAAAAATACAGATTTTATTAAAGCGGTGTAAATAAGTGAGCAGATGGATTCTAAGGTTAATAATGTCTTTCACATAAGCTTGTATTAAAGGTAAGTATAAAAATATGTTAAGAAGAAATATGTAGTGATGGACTGACTCTGTGTAATATGTAGTTTTGATTACTGATGTTCCAGTTTTATCCTAGCTAAAAATATTGATCTCTTTGCACTGATGGCCCATAACTGCCTCATTATTTTTCCCATAGCTGTACTAAATACTGAAACCTACCGATGTTCTAAACAGCGAAGTAGATAAATAAGATAATAAATTATGGCAGTTATCTTCTGGGAACTGCTAAATGGATAGAAAATGAATTACAGTTATGTCCTTGAGAGAAGCTTGCTTGTGCAACGTAGTGTGAAGTTTTTATCATGCTTCTTGTCATATCCTGATTATTGACCACTGAATACCCATAGTTGCTTTTACCATTTCAAAACAAATCAGTCTTATTTCCTTACTTTATAAGGAAAGTTTCAGGTTGGACAAAGGATAAGAGAGTTACACAGTACACAGAAATGAAAGATTACCTTTTATCCATAATGATCTCTAAAACTGCTTGTCTATGTTAGCCTAAACTTGGATATGCTTTTTTATGTTCTTCCTCAGAGCAGTTGAAAATGATAGATTAAAAAGAATCTTACCCACATTCCTGTAAATGGCTAGAGGAGTAAAATCTTTTGAATGCATGATAAAAAGTTACTGCTCTGTAAAAAGCTCTACTGTTCAAGCATGGAAGCACTGTAAAAAGTGCTTGTAATAGCATTTCAGAATTTTTTTCCCTACTGGAATAGGAGTAGGTCATAGTATCTTCTCCCTTTTGCAACAAATCAAAATATTATCTATTCAGTATTACAGTTTCTGTAGGTGCAGTAGGAAAAATGACTTCTGTGAGTTTTCTTTCTGTTATATATGATCTTTCATCGTCTTGGAAAAAAGCGTGTGTACAGAGTGCTGTAAGCATTATCTCAAAGTAATATACACTGTGGTTTTAAGTTCAGTGGCTTTGTGCAGAAGGTCAATTGGCTGTTCTTACGAACTGATGTGTTTGCAACATCTAGATGTGACTGCATTATCCCAGTTACAGAACTTGAGTAAATAGGTTAGAGAAGAGGGATTTAAAGTGCTCTTTATTTCAAGTGGTTCTGTCTAGGATTACTGTTTTAAATATAAAAAGATGAATGCAGAGAATATGGCTGTTTTGCCACTCAGCAGTGTTTCTTATGTAGGATCTTCTTTCTTGAAAAAAGACCCTTTTCTGCTGAAAAGTTTTAAGAGGATACTTTTGTTTAATCTAGATTAAGATCTGTCAACGTGAATGCACATGTTTAAAATCTGTTTTCCACATTGGCAGTTGATCTGCCATTGTTCATGATTTTCTTGTTTTCAGTAACTTTTTCTCTGCTGTGGAAACTCTTTCCATCTGCCTTTACATTCTGGAGTCATGCACTTTCTGAGTAAGTGTTATCTGGGATTCTTCCAGCTGTGATCAATGAGTGGCTGCTGGCACAATGTGAAAATGCTTGCAATCGAAATGGGAAACATTTCTCACCATCACAGAAACCCTGACTTTCACATAGATTATTCTTAACCAAACGAATGTCATCTGCTGTATGTGACCCATACATTTTCTGAAACTTATTTAGAAACAGTTGTTTTTTGTAAGAGATGAGTATTTCCCTTGGCTCTGATACTACTTATCTAGATTCTGGTTTTTTTAAATATTGACCTCTGGTGAGGTGGCAGTAGGACCAACCAGTTAGCTAACAGGGACTACCTGCAAGGAATAAATCTGTCAGCAAAACTGTTTTTTATAAAATAGTGATAACAGATTCCTAGGCCTAAAACTGTTCTTTTCTTCCTTTTCTCCCACCTACTTCAAACTAGTTTTTCAAACTCCTGATTTTACTATATCTCTTTGCTTAAATTAGAGCATGTAAAATTGTGCCAGCTGGATGGACAACGTGCAGCTTTTTTTGGCAGCACTCATTAAAATGCTTCAGGAATGGGAATGTGTTATTCAGTCTGTATTGCCTAAATGAATATGGTCCAGCTATTGACCTACTTACTCAATGTGTCCTGCAACAGACTTCCCAACAATGCGCTGCGCTCTCAATGGGAAGACTGGAAACATCTCTTTGAATGGCAGAAGTATCCTCCACTGCCAAATGTTGAAGTTTTCTTGCAAATGTCTGGTACTTAGAGCTCAAATAGTAGTGCCACTCCTATTTCCTTGCTTGTTCTTTCATGTGACCTGGATGTAGCGTTGGCCTTGGCACTGTGGTGGGGGAAGGGAAAGATGGGAAGGGCTGATCAGTGCCACATGTCTTCCCTTCGGTGGATTCAGTGAATTCTTTTCTAAATCACGGATTTGTTTCTGTCGGCTCTGGTTTGTGAAACTTCATTGTTAAATTTTGTAGACTTATTTTTACGTCTATGATGAATGCAAAATCCACATTTAAGTAGTGTAGTTAAACTCAAAGGGAGGAGAAAAGTATGTAATATATAAAATAAAGTTAATTTATGATAGTGAAATGTTTTTGTAGTGGTTTTGCCTGGGCCAGGTTTTGGTAGTGGGGAGACTACAGGGGTGGCTTCTTTAAACAAAGAGCTGCCAGAAGCTTCTGCTGTAGCTGATAGGGTTAGGGCCAGTCAGTTCTAAGATGGACCCACCATTGACCAAGGCCTGGCCAACTAATGATTGAGGTAACATCTCTGTGATTAACATATTTGAGAAGGGAAGAAGTTGTTGAACAATTGCTAAATTGCAGCAGCAACAGCGAGTGAAATTGTGAAAACATCTCCAGATGTTTTACACTGACACCAAGGTCAGTGTAGAAGGAGGGGGAGGAGGTGCTTAGGTCCTGAAAGAAGGACTCCACTGTGACCTGGGGTGAGGATGATGGTGAGTCAACTGTGCCCCTGCAGTCCATGGAGGCCACTGGGAATCAGAGACCCACTCACAGCCCATGGAGGACCCTATGCTGGAGCAGGTGGGTCCCTGAAGGAGGCTGTGACTCTATGGGAAGCCCATGTTGGCGCAAGTTCCTGGCAGAACCTGGGGCCTGTGGGGAGAGGAGCCCATGTCAGACAGGAGATTTACTGTCAGGACTTGTGATCCTGTGAGGGACTCAGGCTGGAGCAGTCTATCTCTGAAGGACTGTTCTCCCGGTGGGTGACCCACATTGTCATAGAATCATAGAATGGTAAGGGTTGGAAGGGACCTTTAGAGATCTAGTCCAACCCCCCTGGAGAAGCAGGTTCAACCTAGATCAGGTCGCATAGGAACATGTCCAGGCGGGTCTTGAAGACCTCCAAGGAAGGAGACTCCACAAGCCCTCTGGGCAGCCTGTGCCAGGGCTCCATCATCCTCACAGTGAAATAGTTTTTTCTTATGTTTAAGTGGAACTTTTTGTGTTCCAGCTTCATCCCAATTCCCCTTGTCCTGTTGCTAGCTGCTATAGAAAAAAGGGATGTCCCAACCTCCTGACACCCACCCTTTAGATATTTATAAATGTTAATAAGATCCCCCCTTAGTCTCCTCTTCTCCAGACTAAACAGCCCCAGTTCCTGCAGCCTTTCCTCGTATGAAAGATGTTCCAGTCCCCTGATCATCTTGGTGGCCCTGCACTGGACTCTCTCCAGAAGTTCTCTGTCCCTCTTGAGCTGAGGAGCCCAGAACTGGACACAGGACTCCAGATGAGGCCTCACCAGGGCAGAGTAGAGAGGGAGAAAAACCTCCCTTGACCCGCTGGCCACACTCTTCTTGATGCATCCCAGGATGTCATTGGCCTTCTTGGCCGTGAGGGCACATTGCTGGCTAATGTTTAGCTTATTACCAATCAGGACTCCCAGGTCTCTCTCTGCAGAGCTGCTCTCCAGCAGTTCAACCCCCAGCCTGTGCTGGTGCATGGGGTTGTTCCTTCCCAGATGCAGGACTCTGCCTTTGTCCTTGTTGAACCTCATGAGGCTCCTCTCTGCCCAACTCTCAAGCTGGTCGAGATCCCACTGAATGGCAGCACAGCCTTCTGGTGAGTCAGCCAGTCCTCCCAGTTTGGTGTCATCAGCCAACTTGCTGAGGGTACACTCTGTCCCCTCATCCAGCTTGTTGATGAAGATGTTGAACAAGAGTGGCCCCAGAACTGATCCCTGTGGAACTCCACTGGCCACATTGGGGCAGGGTGTGAGAAGCTGCCCCCTTGGGAGGCCCCAGGCTGGAGCAGTTTGTGAGGAGCTGCAGTCCATGGGAATGACTCACGCTGGAAAAGTTCGCGAGGGACTGTCTCCTGTGGGAAGGACCCCACAGTGTAGCAAAGTGAAGTGTGAGGAGGCCTCCCCCTGAGAACAAGCAGCAGCAAAGTCCATCTGTAATGAACCGCAGCCCCCATCCCCTGCTCTACTAGAGGGGAAGGAAGGGGAGTTGTGGGAAGAGGGAGGGCTGGGGGGAGGTGTGTAAAGATTTGGTTTTATTTCTCATCTCCCCGTTCTGATGGTTCATTAATAAATCAAATCTTTTTCTCCACTACTTGAGTATGTTTTGTTAATTGCTGAATGATCCCCTTCTCCTTAACTCAAAAACCTCTTATTATATTTCTGTCTCCCCTGTCCAGTTTAGGAGGGGGAGTGATATTACGACTTGGTAAGCATCTGGCACCCAGCCAGGGCTAAACCACTATAGTCTTTAAGAAGTAGATTATGTTCAGTCCTTGCTATCTGTGAAGTCCAGTGCATTCCTCTAGAAATAATTACTGGTGTGATTTCAGCTTGAGTTTCTCATATGGCTCACGAGTAACAATAACACAGACCGTACAGAATTTGTAAATGCAGCTCAGGAGGACAGATTTGTTTGAGTGTTAGAAAGCAATTATTTGCCTGCCATAACTTTGAAGACAATTAGTACCGTGAATGACAGATGTTTGTTCCACTTCAAAAACAACTGTCATAAATGAATATTGAAGCGCTTACAAGCTTGGAAGAATGCTATTGTCCCAGGTGTACTCTTAGTATGAAACATAATAAAGCATAGATTTGTTTTAAAAGAATCTGTACTGCTAAAAGGTTTTACTGTTTGTAGTTGCTGGTGTTTTAAATTAATACATACATATAATCTGAGTTTAGTAGTATGAGAGGTGTATTGCATGTTGTAATTTCTGAACACTTAATCAAACTCTCTTTTTTTATAGAAGGCCATTGTAATAGATGGAATTTATACTGGATTTTGTTTACATTTTGATGGTAATCAAAAGCATCAAAAGTTTTATATGCTTTTGAAAAATACATGTAAGACATTGAGCCAGATTATAGTCTTAAGGATTTGTCTCCTACCTCAAATTGTTTAGAGATAAGATGGGCGAGTGCTACCTTTGTGGCATATCAAGGTACAAGAAGTTGTTAGTTGAATCAAAATACAGTTGATTCAGAATGAGCTTGATGTAAGAAGCTCACGTATATGCATAATTTCATCGCAGGGTCAGTGGAACAATTCTGTAAAATATGTGTGGAACAAACCTTAATGGAGACGTAAAAAGAAATAATCTTGTTTTTTAAAGGTCAGTGGAAGTCATCATCTTGCCTATGTGATATTTTGTGACATTAAAGACAGGGAGTCATCATTATAAAAGTGGAACTGGTTTGAAGAGGGCGGAAAAAAGACGATCCTTTGGTTCGGTACTGAAACCCAGTGTTTCATCTGGTTTGTCTTGCTCTTTTCTATTCAGTGCTTTAAAAGCCCATAGCTCTTTAGAAATATTAACCCCTAATGTTTATGGCAGTGGAAGTTTAGTTAAGTAACGAGCTTCTTAAGTTATTGATAGTTAAGTCAGTCATGTTTGGTCCTACAGTTTATAAATTGCATAGACACATGGGATCTATATCTGACATGTGACAGTGCAGATTATTATCCAACAAAGTTTGTTCTTGACCTTCTGAGTAGTTTGGCCAGGTACAGAATATGTTTTTGATAGCAATTTTCTTTTAAGAAGGCAATTTTGAAGGAATGCTGAAAATTCAGACTTCGAAGTGTAGCACTTTGGAGTTAAAATTTGTGGAACATGCTCTACTGGTTTTTACTTTCTATATTTTATTAAGCTTTATTTTGTTCAAAGTTAAAGCTCTGATATTTGTAACAGTTTCTCCACTTTGGTTCTTAATGCTGCTAATAACAAGCTGTCAATTTGTGCAAAGAATATAAGATATTAAACAAAATAATAACCATACTGAATGCTAAACCCAAAATTAATTGTTGTTTTCATTCAATAATTCATATAAATATTTCCTAAAAGCTTGAAATATAGGAGTTTGTTATTATATAAGAAACATAAACACAGTCTTGTGAAAAACAGAAGTGGAATAAACTGTTCTCTAATGTACTTTTTTTGGTAGTTCTCTTTTTTCTATTTATCACTAATAGTCATAATTTTAAAAATTATTTGGGAGCTATGGAGGTTGCATATGCCTTTATGGGATACTCATGATATTATTATGAAGCCATGTAAGAAAAAAAATGTAGTGGAGCTATTGTATGAAGTAGAAATATTAGAATTAAAATATTGTGGAACATTCTTTTTTTAATTCACCGTAACTTTTAAAGACAGATGAAAAGACTGACCCATATTCAAAGATTTAAAACTAAATTTTAGCATACTTGCATTCACTAAAGATTTGTCATAGGTTAAAATATGGATAAATTTTTTTTTCTGAGTCCTGAACCTTTCAGGATGTAACGCTCTGATTAGGTTGAGTCAAGTCTCTGAGGTATCACAAAAAGATCTTATCAAACAGATCTGGTTCTCTTGATGAAATTATTTCAGGTATTTTTACAAAAGGGTAGGATGACTTTTACTTCAACTAATACTTTTTAGTGTGGTACTATGTTAAATGTTCCACTAAAATCATAGAATTGTAAGAATGGCAAGGGTTGGAAAGGACCTTTAGAGATCATCTAGTCCAACCACTCTGCAGGAGCAAGTTCACTTAGATCAGGTCACACAGGAACATGTCCAGGCGGGTCTTGAAGACCTACAAGGAAGGAGACTTCACACCCTCCCTGGGCAGCCTGTGCCAGGGCTCCCTCACCTGAACAGTGAAATAGTTTTTTCTTATGTTTAAATGGAATTTTTTGTGTTCCAGCTTCATCCCATTACCCCTTGTTCTGTTGCTAACTACTATATAAAAAAGGGATGTCCCAAACTTCTGACACCCACCTAAATTTAGATATTTATAAATATGAATAAGATCCCTCCTCAATCTCCTCTTTTAATAAATTAACTAGTCCTGTTATATTGACTTTGTCTAGAGTAGAGAAAAACTTCTTTTCCCCAAATGTATCTTTGGCATTCCTGCATTAAAATACATTTCTTATTCCAAGTTCCATTCCATTTTTGTAATCCATTGTTCTTCTAAAACTTGCATTTCTCCACTGTGTCCATTAGAGGTCAAACTAGGGGCCTATAGTGGTCTAGAAGAGCCTGGATCATATTTCCTTTCCCTTCACCTATTTTTGTAAGTATTACTATTTCGAATTACACATCACCTGTCACATCCAGTAAGAAAGACTTTTGTTAAAAATAACAAAAAAATTCTACCAGTTTTATTTTTGTGTGCTAACATTTTCTGAATTCCATGGTGGGAATTATTTGATAATTTAATTCTGAATTGTGGGAAAAATAAAAGAATAATTAAAAAAATGTATGTATTTATTTTACTTCAACATGAGTGGACAGTTTTCATGTCCTGGAAGCTTTGCCCTGAATAGTACCTTAGTAGTCTTATAGACATCTGAGTCAACATTGAGGTCATAGCATGTTCAGTATCTACCTGAGTCATACAGCTTACTAGTCTAACTTTTTTCGTTTGTTTAAATTTTAGTTTTATTTTCAAGGAATTCCTTATTGCATCCTTCATAAAGCCTCAGCTTGTGATCCTCTCTGAGTACCTTCATCTTCTCCCAGTCAATATGCATTCTTGACTTTTTATAAGAGTCCACCCTTTTTTTTCTGTCAACTCTTGTTCTCCATTTTGAGGTGATTATTCCTCTATTTTGATCTGGACTAGAATTTCTAGTCCTCTTCTAGGTAGATGAAGATCTAAATTCTACGTGAGTATCTTACCATGAGAACCTCTGTGCTGAATTAATGCAATTTTTACACCCAATTGCCTTGCCTTTTAAAGGGAAAGAAAGAAAATGGCAACAAACTGAGCAGGCTTCTTGAAATCTGCGAATTTTTCCAATTGTGGAAAGAGAGAGAGGTATTTCCACCTTTGCCGCTGCTTCAGAAGCAACAGAGAAAACCTTAGTGTACTTCAGCATGCCAACTTGCCACGCTCCCATTGTTGTATCCTGGCAACTGAAGGTATTTTTATAGAGCATTTTGTTATTTTTATCAAATCTATAATTTTCATCAGTCCAGAAATTGTAGAACTGAAAACTTACAAGAAATCACCACAGAATTCTAGAGGAGTGACAAAGACTGAGAAAATAGTAATATTTATTTTAAATGAAATATCCTCTTCATGAATGCTTTCTTCTAGCCACACTCTTTTATGTGTAAAGGTTTTCAAGCCTGAGTTGTCTGGAAACTATTGAGGGCCTAAACTCTGGGGAGAGATGTTTGGAACCAGCTGACTGTGGTCATACAATGCGTCCTGCATTTGTAAGTTTGCTCTGAACCATCCCATTTGTTCTTAACAACTTCTTATCTCTCTCATACTTAAGCACTGGAAGTTAGGCAGAGTTTAGACTATCTGGCTATTGCTGAAACTTTAAAATTTTTAATTGCTTCTGCTGGAGATAGAGATGTGTAAAATCTTCAAATTGTAAAACACAAGTTGAAAACATTAATTATGTAAGCTTCTGTATAAATTTGACCTCTTGTTAAAAGTTCATTCCTGCAAAGAAAGGTGTGCAGGCTTTCAGCTGGAAGGCAAAGTGCTTTAAAAGATACAGGAAGACAGATCTAAACTGCAAACAATTTTGAAGCCCTAAAACAAGTAGTTGCTAGTGCTCTAAGACTTAGTACTCATTTATATAAATGACTATGCTTACAGTTAGCAGACTTTTTTGTATAACTTTTAAGTGGTCATCCTTTTGGGCAGGGCTTTTGCCCAGGGCATTTCTGCAGTGGAACAAAAGCAAAACACTAACACACTGATTTAGTCCCATCGCCTGTGCTGGTCCAAATGGTATTTTTTTTCTCCCCATGATTTACTGGATGTGGAGAGCAGCATTGCTCTATGTACTTTGTGTGCTTGTGATGACAGTGGCACTAGGCATATGCGCATGCTTTTCCTATACAGGAATCCAGCGAGTAGGTGTGTTTTTCCTCACTTTTGTCAATGCTTGAGGTATTCATTGTGTACCTTAAGAATAAGTTTTGCTGCTTTTCTCCCCAAATTCTTAAATTCTTTTAAGATGCATCTTCATCTAAACATGGCTAAAATGCTATCTGGTTGTTACTGAAAGAGCTGGTTTTGGTTCGCGCGCTCAGCTCCCTTCCACGAGCCTGCAGGAGTGCTTGTCTGACCTCAGGAGTGACAATAGCAGAGTATGATTTGCAGCTGTTTTAGTGTTAGCTTTCTGCCAATTTTAAATCCTTGAAGCAGTTGTGAAAGGACCTGTGCTAGAAAAGGGCAGCAATGAGTGTGTGTGAAGGAGCAGCACACATGAACTACAAGACTGCTTCTGGCAGCCTTTTTGGTCTGTATTGAATACATGGAGAAAGGAGTAAAAATATTCAACATCTTATAAAGAGGAAAAAGAATAGCATGAAATATATTTTTATGATGGTTATTATTGTGGCTTCTCTGTTAGCCTATAGTTGTAAAGAAATTCTCTCTTTCTAGAGTGGCATTTGGATGCACTCTTGGATTTCATGCTGAGCTGTTTGTCTGCTGTATGGGATTCTGGAGTGATTCTGAATAGACTGTGCACTCCCTATTTAGGAGCTAAATTCAAACAAACTTCTGGAAGATAAACTCTCACAGACTAGAATTACCTCTTCTTTCTAAGTGGCCATAGTAGTGCCATGCCTAGCTGGAGGTCAGATTAATGCTTTTACTTGCGTTGGCTCTGTGCATTGAGACAAATGCATTTAGAGGTTTCTAAAGGGGAAGGAATATGTGCCATCTATGTCATCTAAAAATGAAATAAAACTCTTTTAAATCTACTACTGAGAAACTTGAATAGCTCAAATGACCAAAAATCAATTTTGCATAGTGTAAAGAAAAATATGCAGTCTGTGCTATTTGTGGTCATAGCCTGTTAAGGATATTATTGTACTGTGGTAATTAAATGGGCATAGTTTTCAGTTCTAACATTTGCAAAGGCAGGAAGAAAAAAAGGGAGAGAAAAAAATATATTTATCTTTGCAAAGTAATTTTTTGTTACTTTCAGATCACAGATCGGGAGAATGTAGTGAACAAAATGTTTTAAGAAGCTTCAGCCTTGGCTGCCACCGTGTTCCTTGGGCCATGTGTGATGGCTTTTGAGGGATAAAGGGAATGTCACACTGCTCACAGATGGTAAAATATATTAAATCTTAATCAGTGTGAAAGTGTGGTCTTCCTATCTCACCTTTTGTTCTAAGATTCCTCTGCAGAGTATTTTTAAGCCATAATTTTAATGATGTTATGGCACTTATTTAAGCATTGGCTTAATGATTATGCAGAAAAGTATTTTTTAGAACAACTGTCTTCTAGAAAATACGGTCACGTTAAGAAAAAGTATATTTATTCTTTAACAAAAATATCCAGTTTGTTATATCCTCAGCGTTGTCTTCGTGCTCAATCATTTAGTGATTATATATTGCTGAATGTTTCAATTTAAATGTCTTGTGCTAAGATATTAAGTGCAGCCGGAGAGAGAAGGAGCAATTCTGGTTCTTCTGGAGACAGAAAAATTACAAATTTCAGAACATAGCATGTTCCAGAACACTTGAAAGACTTAAAGATTCTTTTAATTAAAAATAAGGCAGTTCTCCCCTGTCCTTCCTACTTGTCTCCCCTCATCCCAGTATTGAGTGTAGGCCTTATTTTATCTTGAATATTAGTGTGGGATGAATGGGCAGGATCTACCACCTGCTTGGAAGTGGGGAAAGATCTTAATGTTGTCATTGTTGGAGATCCGTAATAGAACAAAAGATGCAAAGCAAGTGCAGGTTATCCTAGCTCCTTAACTCCATGAGAATATGTTATGGGGTTGGGGTTGTTTGATTGGATGGTTTTTGTTTGTTTGGTGTTTTTTGGTGACTTGTTTTGTTGTGGTTTTTTTAGGTGAGTTTTTCATTTGTGGGTTTTTTTTGAAGTGACACATAAAGGATGATTATGTTTGAAGAAATTTGTAATTTGCTTTCATGTCAAACACCTGTTTGTGCTCTTATTTCTAATTTGTCACGTTTTGTTGGCCTTTTCTTGCTGACAAGAATAAAAGCTTTGGAGTGGAGAGAATGAATAGCAGTCAACAATTTTACTTCTTAGTTGAAGTTGTATGGGGAACGCTTGTTCATTTACTAAGATGTAATCCTCATCTTCAGCTAACTGCAAGCAGTTAATCTGCTTCTCTTGGCTGTAGTAATGCTGAAGGATGTGGTGATTACTGTTGGATTTTACCAGAGGAAGATTGTGTTGGAATGATGCATTACCTTGTAATGACAGGGAGGAGTGGAATGAAAACATTTTATGTCTTGATCTGGAACTGCAATTGCAAGTGGTATTAATCATTATAATATATTTCTTGTATATTTTCAGTCTGAGGCAGTCTTTGAGTTATTAGGATATCCTAGCTTTTACGTCTTTCTTTGAAATGGTTTTTTTTTACCAACCTTCACCCCAAGAATAAGCAAAAGCTATGTCTGAGTTACAGAATTCTGGAATGTCTTTGTCTTCATTTAGTCAGGCAAACTCTATTTTAACCTAATTTACTTTTTGCCTAGAAATGTGTAGTTAATTATTCTCTGTTAACACCTTTCTTTTAAATAAACTGCTTGAGAAGCCATGGCCTTGTGTTGCTAACACATGGCCTGATGCTCTGGGAGGGGATGTTGTAGCTACTTGTGCTTACAGGCAGTGAGAGATTTTCAGGCAAATGCAGTAGTTGTACGGAAAAGTTCTTGTAGTCCAGAACAGTAGAGACATCTTTCAGAGTGAGATGTTATCAAATTACAATAACACACAATTTTTTTAAGTAGTGATTTTTGTCTGTATTAGTTATTATGTTTTTACCTTATTTCTTACATAATATTCTTAAATGTTAAGATTTGGAAAATGAGGTGCAATGATTTTTCAGATCAGTGACAAAAAATGTTGGTATATGTAGAGACAAGTTGTGTATACAATTACATAATTTATAGTACTCAACTATTTGTTTTTGTGGACTGGGAGAGTTTGTCTCTTCACTAAAACTTTCCTTAAAATCTTCTGATTTTGTGGGCGAGTCAGATATATATTGAAAAAAATAAAGCAGTGGGAAAGGAAACAATAGGGAGGAAAAAGGCATAAAAATTCATCGTGCAGTGCTGCTCATTCTTGATTCCCTCTGATATTGTGGGATTTTATGCCAGGGTAAAACATTAACATTCTTTTTTTTTCAGTATAGAGAATGAAAGCAATGAAAATTTTCTCAGGGATGGAAGGGTATAGATGTATTTTTTATTTTCAGGATTGGTGTTAAATTTGTAGATGATAAATGCTGCTGTAAGGGTAAAGGAATTTTATTTCTGAAGATTTTTCAGGAGTAGGAATGGGACTCAGGCCTTTCTAAATTACGTATAAAGAAAAGAGAGGAAATACTTAAAGCAGAAGTAAATCTCTCATCGTAATGGAGGGTAGGGTGCTGTGTGAAGTCCTTTCTCTCATCTAAATTCATAGTCCGAAGTATAGAGCTACTGTTTGAACTCCTAGTGTTCTGCAAAGATAGCTTGTGTTGAAAATGATGGTGTCTTTGCCATTGTTTAGATGTTTAGGATTTGTAAATTATAATTCATAGAATCAGAGAATGGTAAGGGTTGGAAGGGACCTTTAGAGATCATCTAGTCCAACCCCCCTGCAGAAGCAGGTTCACCTAGATCAGGTCACATAGGAACATGTCCAGGCGGGTCTTGAAGACCTCCAAGGAAGGAGACTCCACACCCTCCCTGGGCAGCTTGTTCCACTGCTCCGTCACCTTCACAATAAATTTGATAATCTAATGGAAATTTTGCTATATTGGCATTTTTTTAATGTTTGCTTTTTTTACTGACTTTATAGGAAGAGAAACTTAGACCTCTACCTCTGTTTAGCTTAGCCAAAAGTCCCAGTTTTAGGTCTTGATAGCAGCTACTGAAATGAAGAGTCAAGTATCACACAGAATATACATTAATTCATATAAAAAGCATTGTCATTGAGTAAAAAATTATTTTAGTTGTTTTCAGTGTTTTAGAAGTATTCTAGAGAAATACTACTATGTGCTGTGAGAAATTGGAGGAAGATGTATTATTGTAGAACCACTTAATAAAGATTTCTTAAGCTTGTTTCTTATCTGCCATTGGAGAGAAATACTGGGCATGGAGCCATTTACCTGCTCTTATTTATCCTTTTTTTCTGCTATCAGCGTGTATATACAAGTGAAAATGATCTCCTAAATAAATGCCTATTTAAAATACAAGGAATTGTAGCAAATACCTGTGTAAACATAGAACCAAACTCATCCTCATCATGGAAATATATTGCCTACAATTCCAGTTGTTTTAGCAGTGTTGTGAGTTGGCAAGTTTTTTCATCCTCACCTTGCATTTTGTGTGATTGAAATTTTAGTATTAGTTCTTTTGAACTTTTGTGGCTTAATTTAATTTGGTTTATAGAAAAGAATAATATTTTGTTTACTAAGACATTTTCTCTAACCAAACTCTTTCACCCATACACAAAATTGTGATGAAACTCAGATTCAGATGTATCCTTCTGTCTGAAGAGTAATCAAAAGGAAAAGGCGAGCATCATTTAAACAGACGGTTGACATAGTATAGACTTGTCTTTGTCACGGTTGTTGTATCTGTTGCTGTTTCTTTGATATGAAAAGCAATTTAAATGGGAAAGATAGCGTGGTGAACTGCTGGTCCTGTGGTTCTTGTCCATAATCTCGGTCACAATATTGAATAGTGGTTTTAAAGGAAAATTAGCCTCACTTGTATTAAATTGAAAAACCCAACTCATGTTAACAAAAGAAGCTTGTGTTCCTTGGAAGGGCTGGAGGAGTTGTGTTGTGGAAGTGGACGGATGATTTGAAGAACTTTTCACTGCTGCTTCTCAGTGCTGTTGGATTGTCCTGGTGTTCACAGCAGTGTAAAGTCACCTGTGACTTGTGAGCAGTTGGAAGAAATTAAGGAAGACTGAAATACCTGTAATTACGGAAAACTGAGCTAGAAACTAGAACAGAGACCTTGTGGTAGTTTAACCCTGGCTGACAGTAACCAAACCACATAGTTGCTCACTTCTTCCCACCTCAGCAGGATGGGGAGGAGAATCAAGGGGAAACTGTGGGTTCAGATAAGGACAATTTAATAGAATAACGCAGAGAATAAGGAGTTATAATGACAGCCAAGGCATACAGAAAACGAGCAATGCCTGATGTCCCTGCTCACCGCCCGCAGCCCAACACTCATCCTGACAGAGAGCACCGCGCTGGCAGCTGCCCTGAGATCCTGAGCATGAGGTCTGCATGGCATCAAATAGCCTTGCCATGGCCCCTTGCGGCACCTGGGGAAACTTAACCTGCCAAGCCCAGTACAGTCCTCTTTGGTGTTGAGAGTTTTGTGAGTGCTTGAAGAAACAGACTAGACTTCAGAATTGGGTTATTTTGTTTCTCTTGATGTTTTCCTTCTTGTGTTTTATGATTATGTGTTCAGTGTGAAGTTTGTACCTTGCTGCTGCTTTTATGCTTAGATATTTATCAGAAGCAGTGAAAAATTCTCCTCTCCTTGAACCTTATCTCCATTGTGGACAGTTTGAGTATGGTAAGTTTATGGGGTTGAGAGGTAATTCTTTATGTTTAGGCTGCTTTATACGACTGGGTGGAGGATACTCAGTCTTTTGATAGTATCATAGTGCCTGCCAGATGAAAACCAAGTCTATATGGTCTCCACAGCTCAAAGAGGAAGATGGCCCTTCTCTTCTTCTAAGATTTGGTAGCTGCAATCTGGCAAGCCTATATCTTATTCTGTGGGTAATGACTTCTGTGTCTTCTGGTAGCTTGACAGAGGAATTGATGTGCTTAGTGAGAACACAAATGTGATAATACTTGCTCCTACTGTGGGCAATTTCTTGAAGTAATACAAAACAAACATGTGATACTGATTACCACATTGATTTTTGTTTCTGAGAAGCAGTTGCTGTTGAAGTCTGGGTGAAATAATGTTATAGTGTTGGGAGAGACTGAAAAATATTTCCAGCTACTGCAGCGTTCTATCTAGGAATTGTAAGGTATAAGTGGGAGGGAGGGGAAAAAAGGCCCACAAAGACCCTACAAAGCAATAGGGCTTGTTATAGCTAATGTGACTGGAAAGTCCTACTTTTGTTTACTGCTACTTTACCCCACCACAGTAATGTAGTCCTGCCTTTAAATGGCTTCTGTAGTGAATATACTGTGGTTGCTTTCACAGGCTTGAGTTGAAATTAGAAAGGAAATTTAAGTTAGAAACAAAGAAACTTTACGTTTGATGATTTGTAACACTCCAAATGTCAAAGCTAATGTGTTTAACTGTAAGTGGATTGATCCTGAGTTACTGAGGATTACACACTCAGTCTAAACTAATGAGTTTAGAAATGGTACTGGTAAGAAAAATTATTCCATATTAGAATAGCAAAATTTACTGACATTTGTGTTTCTGATGCCATCTTTTCAGAACAACATATAATTGAAAAATAGTAAATCTTATGTCTTAAACTTGTCAGTATCTTCATTTAGAAAACCTTGGTCATAGATTCAGTTAAGAATATGGGATCTTTTAAGCCAGAAAACAAAAGCCTGCTCCTTGTTGAGAAAAATAGAGAACTTGCACATTAGCTGTATTGTTTATGATTATATATCAAAATGTTTGATTTTTCTGTTCTTCTAAGAGCTGGTTTTTATTCTAAGTCATTAAATAATCCATCAAGCCATCTGGCATATGCAAAACGAGGAAGAAATTTAGGCTTTTGATGAGTAAGAATAGAAAGTTCCGAACCCAAGCCTGCAGCTGAGCCTATGTTTTATGAAATTTTATGAACTTGAGTGACTCTTCTAGTGTCTAACTGTTATATAGCATTTTCTTTATACTATCAGTCTGATGTTGTTTGATCAGGTTAACTATTGCCACATCATCATAGAAGAAAAGATGAGACTTGAAGACCTGTTTTATTTGGCATAGGGCAAATCATTTTGCTGGTGAGAAGCAGGTAATTCTTCTTATTGACAGTGAAATGTGCATGCATCACCCCGTGCTTTAACTTGTATTACCAATTTGAGTTCAGCTGCAGAAAGAATCCTTTTGATATCTAACAGCAACATGAAAATCTGTGCCCAGATCATGCACGCCCACTTTGTTCAGATCGATCAATTATTTGATGGTATAATTCAGCTTTAGAGATGGATTTACTGAGGTAGATATCATTTGAGAAGGTTTTGATACACAGTGTTTTCTGAGTGAGCCAGTCTGTGAGGAGCTGCTATGCCTTCTCAGCTTACTTTAAAATACCCAGACCCATGGCTTGCTCTGGCATTAAAGGGCAAGGTCTGCTTGTCAGACAAAATCCTCCATTCACTCTTACCTGCAGATGTGACAGTGCTGCTGCCTGCAAGCCCTGTGACCCCAGATTTCAGCTGTTTGCTGAGCACTTAGAGAGGAATCATTGCTCTTGACACAGTCATGTTCTTTGCAGCACTTGAGGTTAACAGATGGAGATCTTTTGGCAGCTGGTGTAGTCTGATGGTGTGGTGAACTCATTGTGAAGAAAAGATAGGAAGTCATGGAGAAAATGGGTTAAATTCCAACCTGCTGCATGTGAATTGTCAGGTATCTTTTAGTACAAAAGATGAAAATGAGAAATGAGTAAGCTGAATGTCTTGAAAATTGAGGGAGGCTGGCACTGAAGATTAGGAAAGCCTGATGTCTCTTCCATTGGTGTTACACTTCCTACAGGGGATGAATCAGACTCCTGCTTGATGGGAAATTGATTTATCAATGTAGCTGTTCAAATGTGAGGTCAAAGAAAAGACAGGCAGTGGCATTAGAAATTTTGAGTGAGGGCATTAGTGAGAGACAACAGTCTCTCGCTCAGTGCCCCCATTCACCCATACCCTCGTTAGGATGGCGGAGGCCCCAGGGAGATGGGAGGAAAAAGATAAGCAAGGTTGTTGTGGATTGAGACAAAGGCAGGGAGGGCTCACTGCCAATTATGGTTCTGGGCAAAACAGACTCCAGTACTCGGAGAGGAAAGTAGGAAGGTTTATTCTTCTACCTACAAGAAACAGAATGAAAAGCAAAAAGAGAGCAGGATGATGAGAATAATTACAACCAGTACCCATCCCTCCTTTCTTCCTGGGCTCAGCTCACTGCTCCCCACATCTCTACCTCCTCCCCCCTCAACGACTTGGCGGGGTAGGGAGTGGGGAATGTGTTCAGTCTCTCACAGATGGTCTCTGCTGCTTCTCAGAGAATGACTCCTGGGATTCTTCTCCTGCTCCAATACGGGTTCCTTCCCACGGGACACAGTCATTAACGAACTTCTTTGGTGTGGGTTCTTCCCAGCAGCTGCGGCTTCTGCCAATTCAGAAGTGAATATGGGTGAATATGGGACCCCTCCCATGTGACACGGCCTCCTCTGGGCATAGTCACTGCCCCTGGCACGAGATCTTTTATGAAGTGCAAACAAATCTCAGCTTCACCAGTCCTATCTGCAGGATGCAGGGGAGTCTCTGCTCTAGCACACCTCCTCCTCTCTTTCCTCACTGACCTTGGAGTCCGCATGGTCACTTCTCTCTCTCTTCCAACTCCTTGCACCACCACCAGCCAAAAAAGTAGGAAGGCCAGATCAAGAAGGGACGGGAAGAAGCCTCCTCTTCCAGCTTCTTAAAAAGTGATCGTGGAGGTGCCCAATTGCCTCAGCCCCAGAAGTGGTTCTGGCTCAGAGCTGGGGAGAGTTTCGAGCAGCTTCTTACAGGACCCATCTTTACAGCCCCTTCTGCATCACCATAAATGGCTTCATGTCAAACCATGACAATATTTTACTAAATACTGATACACCAATTTGAAACTTTACATTGATGTATTATGTTGATACCAATAACAGTGGCAGTGCAGAAATGAAATATTATTTTAAAAAAAACCCAAAGATAAACACCAAAAGCAACTGGTGAAGTAAAATGTTATAGTGAGAAGTCATGCTACTGACTTGTAGTACATCTCTCTTTAAATTCTTCCTCTGCATAATTCTACTAATTTTTGAGGTAAGGGGTTTATGCTTATGCAGACTCTCAAACATATTATATTTGTAGGATTAACAACACAAGTGAGAGAATAGTGCATCTTTCTGAGATATTAAAGGTGTGCCTAAGGAGTAGTAGCTGCACAGTGCGACAAAAATCATCTAATAATACTGAGGACATAAATGCTGCTACAGTTACAATTTTCTATTATAGATATGGTCATTACTCAATAACACAGCACAGTAGCTGTCACAAACCATTTTTCCTGCTAGGAAGACTCTAATTTTTCTCTTTTATAGTTCATATTTCAGTGCATTAGTGTGCTGACCATAATGACAGTGGCTTTCTGATTTAATTTTTTTTGCTTTCTTTTATAGTGGATTTGGTAGAGAAGATGAAACTGATTAAAATGAAGAAAATAAAAAAGAAAGTGAGAAAAAGTAGTTCAATTTTTCCTCTCGCAAGTTGCTTGGACCACTTACTATTATTTATCAGAAGTTTAGACAGTTTAGTTGCTGTTTTTCAATCTCTTTTTCTGAATAGTGGAGCTTTTGCAGTCTTCTGGATAATAAATAAGTTATGGATCTTCTCCCATGGAATCGCTACATATTCCTGCAGAATATCTTTTGCTAGAAAATACTTTCTGCAGTGGCAGTTATTGCTTAAATTGCTGTCTTGTGTATATTGTGTCCCATTAGATGCCTGAACACATAATGGCCTTTGTTCTTGAAAGGAGAGGTCTCTTAAGAGCTGAATGTTTGGAATCTCCACATTTTTTATTCCATGATGTTGTTACGAGATAGGTGGCTCTGAAATCTATGCACGCTATCCTTGGATGTGGGAATTTATTTTCCACTGCTTTTTACTGAAGTATTTTCAATGTTGCTCCTAGTGTTGGAAACTACCTCCAAAATGCAAATACCTTGAAGAAATCCCCCATCTGTCAAAAATAGAAGTGATCTCTTCACCTCTTCTTTCTCACAGCAAGATTGCAAACACAAAAAATACGTTTAACTTCAATATCAGTGTGTTTTGTACAAGGATAGTGTATTGCTGATAACGTTTTCTTTCTCTGGTCAGTGTTACTTTCTCAGTGGTAGCCAGGAAACAACCACCTCAGTCTGTTGCAAAGGGTCTTAATATCTGAATTTCACTTTCTGCTTATGAGAAATATTGATGTTGCTTTTGCAGAATCTGTAAGAAATTAAGACAAGGAATTTTGACGGCTGTCTGCCTCTGTGTAATATAAATCAGTGGTCTAACCATGGCTTTCTCACATGCTGACTCATTTATTAGTTTCCCTGGTGTCTTTAGCACTTGGTTTCACAATGGCTTGTTTCCTGTGGTGCTGATAACTTCGATTTTAAACATACTTTGATACTGAGCTGGTAAACATTTCCTAGCACTGATGTTCTGCACCCTAATGGGACTGCAAGGGACAAGAGTTATGAAATAGGAAGATTCTTGCACAGTCACTTGCACCTTTCAACAACACAGAAATAACTCAGACTGGTGCACTGCACTGCCTGGAGACAGTGTGGTGACAAGTGAGATGGAAGTGGTATCTGATCAGTTGTAGCTAATGGCTTCAGTCAGTTATACTGGATTTCTTGTCTGATTAGGCTTGCTAACAGTATAAGCTGGTAAATCTAGTGTCCTTGTCCTAACACGTTAGTGCCATTTGGATGAGTCAGGTGTCCTACTGCTGACAGCATTTTGGTTATGCTGAGTTGTTATCACTATAAATGAGTTCCTTATGATACAGCTTGCTTGAAACACTTTTATGAAAAGATCCATTAGCTAATTTTTAATAGAAAGTACTATTACTCACATGTTTTAGACATTACGTTTTAATACATCTAATTGCTTTTATGAGAGTCTGAAGCCATAAACTCTGTGATTAGAAAAAATACCTATAAGAAATCTGATTTTCTTTTATGCAGAACACATCAAAATCAAAAATGAAGAAAAAGGCAACTAAAACCCAAGAAGCCAAAAAAATCTTGAAGAAGAAATTTAAAGTCAACACAAAAATAGTTTTTACTGAAGATGGAGAGGTAAGATAATTCAAAATAACTGTATTTTGATGGGAACTGAATTTGTAGTTTCTACAAACACAAAAATACTTCTACTTTACATCTGTATAAAAGATGCATTTTTCAGAAGTATTTGGTTTCTGTAATTGGTTTAAGATTTGCAGAACTGCTCAGCTTCCATTTAGTATTCGATTCTAATTCAAAAAAGAGGAATGCTGAGTACTCACCTATTTTTACCTTTGTATGTTTATCATAGAATCATAGAATGGTAGGGGTTGGAAGGGACCATTAGAGGTCATCTAGTCCAATTCCCCTACAGAAGCAGGTCAACCTAGATCAGGTCGCATAGGAATATGTCCTGGTGGGTCTTGAAGACCTCCAAGGAAGGAGACTCCACAATCCCTCTGGGCAGCCTGTGCCACTGCCCTGTCACTCACACAGTGAAATAGTTTTTTCTTATATTTAAATGGAACTTTCTGTGTTCCAGCTGTATCCCATTACCCCTTGCTTGTTGCTAGCTACTGTAGAAAAAAGGGCTACCCCAACCTCCTGAGGTATATATATTAAAATATCTATTTTTTATATATATTTTAATATTATATTATATATAAATTATATATATTAAAATATATATGAGAGCTACCTCTAAGTCTTCAGTCCCTGGCTTTCTTTCCAGTATTCAATATTTCTAGATGAAAAATTTTGTTAGGAAAGCTAAGGAAGTAATATATTTTTGCCTACTGCTGCTGGTGTAGCAGTGCATTTAAATTTGCCAGAAATTTAGTTTGATCTTTTAATAGCCCCTGGAAAAATGTATTGATTTTATACTGAAAGGAACTATTGTGGATGCTAGTCACTCTAGCTGTTCATTGTGGTGATAACCTCACTAGCAAGTCTCCATGCTCCGTATACATTTCTAACATTTGGCTTTGCAGATTCAGATGCTGTGATGTTATTTTTCTGTTTCCAGCATTAAGAAAAAAGTAGACTATTTTTAACTCTAGATTAATTTCAGTAAGGCATAAACTGAAAGAGAGCTGATCTCTACAAATATATCATTTACTGTTGTGGCCAAATAAAAAAAGCATTTTAAATTGCAAGTGAAGGGAGGAAAGCCACATAACGACTGATATTTGACAAAATTTAAAAGGTTTTAGAGTTTGCCCTATTCACTGTAAATGAGATCTTCAGACAGTTTTAGTCAGAAGACACATGAGGATATTTTTTGGTGAATATTTACACTGCATCTTAGCTTGCAATTTCAGACAGTTAAGGGAAGCTGGATGTGTTCAGCATATTATCCAGAAGTCAAACTTTCATTATCAGACATTTCCAATTAAATTTTTGTATGATAGCCAATAAAACCCTCCACATCTGTGTGCTTTGCTTCCACCAAAAATATGAACCTACAGACATGGATTTTCTGTATACTGAGTGATGAAGGCTTATCTCATTTTTCTCTCAGTTAGTATGTTGGAATAGTGATGATTTACATGAAAATGTACTGGTTAGATTTACTTGTGTTTTGTTCTGTTGTGTATATTTTAGAGAGTAATTTCTTGAAAGCGGATATTTTTCTCCCCGAATGACTAGCAGGATTGTAAGTTATTTTTTTCCAGTAGGGAAGGAGAAAAATAGTGGAAGAAGTTCAAGTGAATCCATTAAAGAGTAATATGGTGTAATGGAGACATTATTTTCAAACACTCATTTTTGACTGAGCTGTGATATTAAGCAAAGTATCTGAGTTTGTATTGTGCAAAAGTTTTATTTGTTTCCTTTGCAAGTGGCTTTTTTATTTAGTCTAGAAAAATAATGTTTTGGGATATTTAGGGTATCAAACCTTTTGATGTGGAAAAAAGTTATTCTAACTGTTATTTTTCTTGTTAATATGTGTAATTCAGTTAGTGCAGCAGTGGCCACCTGTGCAAAAATCCAGTTTGGCGAAAGCAGATGAAGACGACGATGCCAGTGGTATCAACTTAGATAAAGCAAAAGAGATACTGAGGGAAGAAGACAAGTTTGACAAAGAAGAATACAGGAAGAAAGTAAAGGAAAAACACAGGGTAAGTTGATTTCTTCTGAATAACTGAAGTGCTGAAATAGATACTGTGAAATGAATTGATCGGAGAAGAAAGATACTTAAATGTATGTGTGAAATAAGACTAGTATTAGTTTATTTAAATTCATTGGCTTTTTCAGGACTACATTGCACACAGGAAGACTATATTGACCTAGGTAGATGGATAATACAAAGCCTTCTGCAATACCAGTTGTTGGTAATAATGGAGCTTTATTTTCAACTTCAGAATTCGTCATTTTTTCTAAGCAGTGTTCAGTGGAAAGGTTTGTTTCACAGAAAGGTGTTGTTTGGCATACGTGCTCTAACAAAGGGTGAAGATGTTTAGGGGAAAGGAGAAGGGGAAATGAAAGAGTGCCTGTGAAGTATCTTCAGACTACCACTTGCTCGACATTCAGTATTATATTTCAGTAGGCAAAAGTGCAAACTTTTTGCATCGGTGTTTTTAGGGCTAACAGAATTTATTTAATGAATTATTCAAATAGTGTCATACCATTTTGGCTGTTATTTGAAGACTTCACTATCTGCAGTCTGGCTTCTTTCTGGCATTTAAAAGTCTTTAAACTGTAGACCGTAAGTTTTCAAAACTGCTCCGTGTTTCTTGTTGTGTACCAAAGCAGAATTTTCCGACCTTGTCATGTACCAGTAATATGGAACACAGCTGGATGTCTGTGTTAGTCATTGTGAGAATGGTTTGGTTTCTCTAGATAATGGATAAACACGAGATCCTGGATCTGTGTGTTCTTTAAGACCTGCCTTATACTCAAAGCTTCTAATTTCCAAGTGTTGTTTTATTGCCCTGCTCTGCAAATGCTGACTTTATGCAATTTGACTTTATTTACTGATTTGCTGGTGATTGGAACTAGTTGTTCTAGTGTCTGTTAAGATTTGAATTTGAACAAAATAATTTGGAAGGGATTTGTGAAAGATCTACATTATGTTTGGGCACTGAAGTATTCCAGTTTAAGTCAAAACAGACTTCACACATGCAATTTGAAAGTTTACTGCTATATTGCCATTACATTCGTTTAACATCTATAGAAAATCTCATTTCTTCTTTAGTGAAATGTTGGATAGGAAAGTAGCTGCAAATAAAGTTTCCTGTGCTATAAGTGAAATTATAGTCAATTTTGAAGAAAGCAGTGCGGATTTCAAGGATGCAGCTTAATAAACAAGGAAGGAGACATTTATGTATGCCTTTCCAATCATTCCGCTATTGACTAGGAAATTCATGTACTTTGAGTAATGCTGTTGTATTTTTGGCATTATATTGCAGTGATTAAATACTGCATCAGTTGGTCTGTTAGCAGAGCTTCATTGTTGTAATGCTGAGAACAACCAATGACATTGATCAGATATTTACATGCATTTAAAAAAACCCCATTTCAACTGTGGAGATACTAGGAAAAAAGAATGCCTCTATTCAGAAGTGAGGAAGGCAAAATGAACAAGGCTGGCCACATCATCAATATTATGGGAAATTTTTTTTTGGTAATTATGAAAGTGTCAGGTTTCTTACAACCTACCTAACTTCATGAGTGTTTTTCACATTACACCTAATTATTACCTTTTATGAAATGAAATAAAAGAAATGGATAGTAGTGTGTCAAGAACTAGGATATATTTTATATCATAGAATCACAGAATCTCGAGGGCTGGAAGTCACACAGGAACTCGTCCAGGTGGGTTTTGAATGTCCCCAGAGACAGAGACTCAACAACCCATCTGGACAGCCTGTGCCAGTGCTCCCTCACCCTCCCTCTGCAGAAATTCTTCCTTATGTTTTTTCGGAACCTCTTGTGTTAAGTGTGACTGTCATTGCTTCTCTTAAAATCCTACAAACTTCACTATCAGCCATAATACCCCATGACATAGCACACTCTGTCATCTGAGCTTTCCTTTCTGCAGTAACACAAATTATTTCATTCTTGTTCTTTTAATTTCCTTCCTACAAGCAGAGTACAGTAGGTCTTTGTCCATTTCACATCTTTTCTAACAGCAAATGATAGACATTAACAGACACACAAGGTTTTCCATCTTGGTTACAGAATTCTCCTAAAACTCTCTTTTTGCTAGCTTTTTGAAAAAAATGGTTAATTTTTTCCTCTGTACTTTTGATTCATATTTATTTAAGGTCTTTGCTTAACTTTTTTCTAAATTTAATTAACTCCTGTTCCTTCACTTCCAGCAAGTTTTAAATGTCTGTATCTTGATTGATATTTCCTTCTTAATTCCTTTTCTTCCTACTGCAGCTAATGCTTGTGTAGTTTCCTAGTTTGTATGTTTGGCAGTTTCTATTTTTGTCTTTAAATCAGTTTTTGAAACATGCTAAATCTATTTAAGTTGTTATGTAGATAGATTAGAAGACCATTAGAGACATATGTGCTTTTGTTGTGTATAACCCAGTGTAAGCTGTCTGCTACATGGTTAGGTATGTCAGTAATGAAAGAGTCTTCTGAAGCTGAATGTAGGCTAGTATGTGAAGTCTCCACTCTGGCTTTAAAATGGTGACTTAGAATAACAAAAGAATTTATGGAAGACTATGGAAGCACATATTATCCAATTTTTTATCTCACACATGGTTCAGATTTTGATTTAGATTGTGAAGGGATGTGGAAAATGCAGTATTTTTATATATCATATCATTTTATAGTCATCTTCGACTGAGAATACCCCTCTTAATGGTTTCTTCAGTATAATGTTGAAGATTAAAGATCTTTTGGAAAAACAATGATCCTTCTTAAAATGAAAACTTGCATAAAATAACTTTATTTTTTTAGGTGAATATGGCTTGTAAGCTTAATATGAACTTTCCTTGCAAAATAGTTCATGATGAAGAGCAAAACTATTCAGAAAGGATCCACAGGCCACTGCTTTTAAATCCATTTGTGAATGTCATTTAAATGAGCACAGTTTTCAGTATTATCAGAAAAATGTTTCGGTGCATTCGTTAGATGAGTGGATTAGATGAACTGTGTGTTACAGTGCCTAAAGGCTTGTGGAAACTTGCAGAGCATCTCCATATAATTAGGTTTCCTTCATGAGTCTCATATTTTGTTATCTTCTCCTTCCTCTGCAAATGGGGAAATATTGAAAATCAGATGGATAAAAATAAAAATCTGAAGTATAATTGTGAATGTAATTAATACTTATTTAAGTTTTAACAGCAAAGTAAATTTTAGCTATTGAGCACAAGGGAAAGGGCAGTAACGCTGATGAAGATGATGTGAAAAGAATTCCGCATTAATGGATAAATGACAGCCCAGCGAGAAGTATAGATTTGAGCTCTTTTGAAATGTGCAAAATGTTAAAAACAGCAATAAAGGGAAAAATGAATAAAGTATTCAGAACATGTTTTTGCACTCCATTTTTCAAGTTTTCAATGGAAAATGCACCGTTGTTAGGAGGAAAATAGTGGCAGAGAGGGATTCATCTCCCTTCTTAATAAACTCTTTCTGTATACTAACCCAGAAAAATGTCCATTTGTGCTGAAGGAAAAAATGAACAGGAGCCTTATTTCTTACCTCACTTTTCAGCAAGTAAAATATGCTATGAACTTGAGATGATCAATGTGAGAAGGTAGCTAGAAGTATCTTTTTAAATTTTATTTGGGAGGTATTAGTAGCAAAAAAGCTGAGGCTGTCTTCAGGGGCGTGATGCAGCAAGGTGCAGTGGTTCTGTATCTTCCTGAAAGATGTTAACCAATCATGGTTGTAGAGGTAGGGCTATAGTTAGGCTTCAGGTCACAAGGGAGGATCTTGCAGAAGATGCTGCACTACAACCCTTGTACTGCAAGTCGTATCTTCAGTGTAATATATGTTTTGTATTTTTGAGACTCTTTGCAGAATCTCCTTGTGATACAGCTGTCGCTGGGAGGAAACTGGAGGTATTTTGTGGCACTTGCTACTGAAATGGTGCTAATTTGTAACACCTTAAGTCTGGAGTTACCTGCTCTTTGTTTTGTTCATGCTCTTCTTAATTCAGTAAAACATAGAGAACTATTTTAGAAACTATATTGAAACAAAGTACCTCTGTTCAATTTGTCTCCCCTTCCCTAAATGCATATGTTAATGGAAAAGTGGATAGTTTTAATGAGGAGGAAGCATGATGATATTTCACTGTTTATTAGTGTTCCAAAAATATTATTACTTTACTCTTTCCAAGGCTTTATAGAGAGACTTTTATAAAATAAGTAAATTGCAGTTTCAGGAAGGATGTACTTAACCCTTAATTTATTCTTTAGGCTAGAGAAGAGGAGACTGGGAGGGAAGGTCATTAATATTTACAAATATCTAAATTGTGGGTGTCAGGAGGTTGGGACATCCCTTTTTTTCGATGGTATCTAGCAACAGGACAAGGGGTAATGAGATGAAGCTGGAACACAAAAAGTTCCATTTAAACATAAGAAAAAATTATTTCACTTTAAGGGTGTGCCCTGGCACAGGCTGCCCAGGGAGGATGTGGAGTCTCCTTCTCTAGAGGTCTTCAAGACCACTTGGACACATTCCTATGCGACCTGATCTAGGTCTCTTCCAACCCCTACCATTCTATGATTCTATGATTGAATAACTTTCTGATTAAAATTAATTTGTGAAAATATAAGATTACAGATTGGTAAGGGAAGCCAAATTGGATTTTACTTAGGAGATTTCTTCTGCAGGTCAGTTAAGTGGAGGCTGCTGCTGTTCCAGATTACAGACTCAGCCGCACAAGGTTGTGCATGTGTTGCACATATGTACACACACAATACACACACGGATGGATAACCACAGAGGCAAAAGAGACAGAGAAGATAAATACTGGCAGCACTTGCATAAACGTGAAGAGCACAGGCAGCACAAGCTTATTTTTATTGGCTCATCAGCCTTGACTTTTGCTAGCAGCACTATCAATACTTTCTCTCACTTGATTTACAAGCACATGTACATTTACAGATCCACTTAAATGGTTACATGGGCCCTAAATATGTCCATTGTCTGTACCCACAGCACAGGGCCTTTACATAGTTAGTGGCCTTAACCCAGGGTTTTTCCAGATCTGGCCTTTTGGCACAGTCTCACAGTGCCTTTCAAATATTCCCCAATAAGTTTACTGTTCCCCACGAGATTAATAAACATAGATAACCTTATTTCTCTTGTTCTTGTCAGTTATGAAGTTCTGCTTGAACCTTCTAAAGGCTGTGCTTGTGTGGTTTCTGTAGTGTTCATCTATCAGCGACTAAGAGTTAAGGACTCTTGTAATGGTCTGCTGTACTGCTCATTAGGATTAGTGTATTTGATGTTCAATTTATTATTTATCCATATATTTATCAATCATAGAATCACAGAATGGTAGGTATTGAAAGGAACCTTTAGAGAACATCTAGTCTAATCCTCTTTCTGAAGCAGGTTCGCCTAGATCAGGTTGCATAGGAACATGTCCAGGCAGGTCTCGTAGACCTCCTAGGAAGGAGACTCCACACCCTCTCTGGGCAGCCTGTGCCAGGGCTCCCTCACCTGAACAGTGAAATATTTTTTTCTTGCATTTAAGTGGAACTTTTTGTGTTCCAGCTTCATCCCATTACCTAGATACAATTAAAAAAATAGGGATGCCCCAACCTCCTAACACCCACCCTTTAGATCTTTGTAAATATCAATGACCTTCCCTCCCAGTCTCCTCTAGACTAAACAGCCCCAGTTCCCTCAACCTTTCCTCATATGAAAGATGCTCCAGTCCCCTGATAATCTTGGTGGCCTCTCCAGAAGTTCTCTGCCCCTCTTGAGCTGAGGAGCCCAGAACTGGACACAGGACTCCAGATGAGGCCTCACCAGGGCAGAGTAGAGGGGGAGCAGAACCTCCCTTGACCTGCTGGCCACATTCTTCTTGATGCATCCCAGAATAGCACTGGCCCTGTTTCCACCTCTCATAGATGGCTACTTTCTCCCTGAGTTGTCCCAGCAACTTTGGTTTATAGTTTTACAAAGTAATACTACAAGTACTTGTACCATATTGTAATATATAATTGAATACTGTATATAAAAGTTCATGAAACAGAAAAGACCCCACAGGGATTATCTTTATTTTATAACATTTTTACTCATGATTAAAAAAAAGAAATCCAATTAATAAAACCAAAAATAGATGCTATACAGTGCAAACCCTTCAGTGTGTTGAAGATCTACGCACCCATGAAAAATAGTATTTGCAGTTTGAAATCAGTCGATACATTAATTCTGAAGAGAGATTGCATCGTATTTCAAATGAAATAATCTGAAGGGGAAAAAAATATCTCAGTGAAGTATTATGTTCTTTATTAAGTAAAACACTTGAATAGTCTTTCAATTTGAGGTGAAATTTGTCAGATTTCAGTATAATAGTGTAGTTGGTTTAATGTGGTCCTGAGTGTGGATAATAAAATTCTTTCACATAAAGTATGTGCCAGTGTAGGAGAAAAATATAAAGGAAAGTAGGTTGCTGCCGAGAGGGGCATTTAGCTGAATACAGAGGAGAAAAGTATTAGAGATGTAGAGATGTGTAAATTAAATCAAGAGAGTATTATTTTGTTAGCCTATGCAGGCTTTCTTGTAGCTATTGTGTGCAGGCAATGCAGGTTGTTTTATGTTCTAAGTGCAGAGCTATTAAGATAAAGGGAATGGACACTGACAAGTGAGTTGACAAGTATCCCTTTTCAGTCTTAGCAGCAGCATCCATCTGGTCCTGTGCTACTGGTAAAGGCAAGAGCTTGCTCGTTGTTGACATTTCTTTCACTTGAACAGCTGGATGGGCTACACTTAAAGCTTCAAGTGCCCTTGAATGTTTGCTAAGAGTTTTCCAGCAAAATCAGCATTCTTAGCCTCATCTTGTTGATGTGAAGAATAAGAAAACAAAATATCTGTAAGTTGTTTGTATACACCCTATTCAGATGAATGCCAGAAAAATGTAGCTGTGGATGGGGGCTGAAGTAGTGCAGGGTTAATTGCAGCAGAGGTGGAGTTGCTGCCTGAATGCTGTAAGGGAGCTCTGAGGCCAGGCTACTTGTCCTACCAGAGGATGTAACAGCACAAGTGCCCAAAATGCTCACCTCTGCCTGTCATGGGTTTTTGAGGCAACCTAGCAGCTTCTGGTGAGAGCTGCATGCTTCCGTCACTGAAGCCTTGGGTACTAATGAGTACCTCTGTCTGCATGAGTGGCTGCAGATAGCTGTAGGTATTTTCTGCCTTCTGTCAGATCTGATCATAGAAACATAGAATCATGATGGTTGGAAAAGATCTTTAAGATCATCAAGTCCAACCACTAACCTCACACTGCTAGGCCTATCAGTAAACTAAACCGTATCCCTCAGCACTCATCTGTGCATCTTTTGAATATCTCCAGAGATGGTGACTCCACCACCTCCCTGGGCAGCCCGTTCCAATGCTTAATAACCCTCTTGGTGAAAAAGTGCTTCCTAATGTCCAATGTAAACCTCCCCTGGTGCAACTTGAGCTCATTTCCTCTTGTGCTATCACTTATTGCTTGAAAAGACACCAACTCCCACCTCTCTACAGCCTCCTTTCAGGTAGTTGTAGAGTGTGATCATGTCTCCTCTCAGCTTCCTCTTCTCTAGGCTAAACATCCCCAGCTCCCTCAGATGCTCCTCATCAGACTAATTCTCTAGACCCTTCACCAGCTTTGTTGACATCTGTGCATTTCCCTACCTATATGGTAAACATCAGATCTACTATCAGCTCTACAAATTAGTTTTACATGGTTATGTTTATGTAGTTTGTTGCTTGAAGATTTTATTTAATAGATTTCTAGAATCAAAGATCAAGAAATTAAAAAAAAAAACAACAAAAAACCCCAAAGTAATAAAAAAGCTTTTCCTTTCTTCCCTTAAGATATTAAGATTTGTTTGTTTAATAGTAACCAATTTTGTACTTAATTTCCAGATTAAAAAAAATACTAATAAGTTGATTCAATTTTATCTTTCAGTTGAATATTTGTTTGATTTGGTGGTTGGAGCACTATTTACACACAGATAACTTGCTAATATCTATAATAAGAGAGATATTAAACCCCATTGCAATATCAAATGTAGCAGTAGCCGAAAAGTGACTGCTGAAACAGAGTTTTCTTACTCAATGTGTATTCAGTCTTCCACCATTCTGTTTATTTTTAAATAGTTAATAAATGGTTCTTACTAATAGTAGGATGTTTTCAATCCACCTATGCAGAGCAAAACCACCATGGAAGTGGACACAGTTTGATTCTGTGTTTGCTCATGCGGGTGTTTATTGTGTAACTAGAACTTAGTAATCTTGCTTTTTGGGCTGGTGCTGCATTTATTAGAGCAAGATTTTCAGATACCGAGTTACTTACAAGCTAATTAAAAACACATTTTGCAGGTAAGCGGAACAAATTTGGTGTGAAGTTTGAGAGAAGACAAATGTAGGATACCTCAGTGCCATTTAACTCACTTTTTGAATTACACTTGTGCTTTAAATTTGGATGGAAACCAGATCTTGAATACAATGATGCCAGTGTATGAGAGGTGCTGTGAACTTTGAACATATGTGTGTGTATTTTCTGTAAGACACCTGACTGTCCTTAAATATGTCCCACTAAAATAGCAAAAGGTAGTGAAACACATAGAAATAATATTAGATACTGGTATCAACTAAGATATGTTTTTGCAAGACAGCTGAGTTTTTCCCAGCAACTTTTCCAGAGCGATTTCTTTCAAACGCCATCCACCTCTTAAGATCTCTTTTGTGGTAGATCGTTACTTCAGCTGTTTATGTAGAATTGATTGGCAGCTTCAAATTATGGCATTGCTATGTAAACACAGTGTTAAAATCTTTGATCAAAACCTGTGGGAGTTCTTGAGCATTTAAATTAAAAGAGCTCAGATGACTCAGATAAACATGGATTTTTTACAGGATATAGGTTTTCCATAGGCCTTTTTAATGCTTTTGGGGCTAAATATGCTGTAAGGTGCATTAGTTCTGTTGAGTGAGACTATTGCCTTTAGGTAGACAAGTAGAAGTAGTCAATGAAATTTTAGTCAGGCAAAACTGCAGTATATTTAAAGAAATGTGTTTAGCATATGCCTGAGCAGTTATGACCTCTGTACAAGTTCTTAAAGAGAAAGAAATGAGACTTTATTGTACAAATTGTTTACCAATTGAAAACATGAAAGAAAAATTATTATATGAAATAAAGCTGTTCATAGTATGTGGCAATAAACCTTGTTGTTTTTTTTTTAAATCATACTTGACTGCTTGGATGAAATTAACTCTTAATCAACTGTAGAAAGAAGAGAGTCAAAGGCAGAGGGGATTTCCTGGGGTGAGATGTGGGCAGGGAAGATATTCCAGCTTTTAAAATTGACAGATTTTTTTAAAAAATTGTTTTAATAACTAAAATCTTGGGGTTTAATCAGTCTATATATGCATCCTTCACATATTCCTAACATCTGGACTTCATTTTCTTCACTTAACAAAATAGAAAGTTAATAGAAAGCATAATAAGCATTATCTATATAAGGACCTTAACTTTGATAACAGGGGTTCCTTCAAACTGGCCAGGAGACCAGTTAAGACAGTTTAGGCAGCGTTTAAAAATCAGGACACAGAAACTCTGACTAGTAACAACAGTTACTAGTAACACAGCTAATTTTGAAAGATTGTGGTGTACTGATCCGCAGTGAAATGCTTTAAAATCAGGATAGAACTTTCTTCTAAACCAGGATATGACCACTGTAGTAGATTAATTCAGATATTCAGTCCTACAGCTTGTGTTGTGCTAGATTGATCCCATCACCTGTCCTGTCTCATAAATCCAAGAAGCTGTGATTCTTCATCTATCCAAACTGCTCCTTACATGACATCTAGATATAATATACATTTAGCTGCTGTTCAAAACCTGCATACACCATTCTGCTCATCTAATATGATAAAACAGTGCTCTCAGTGCTGCCTTTAAGGTGAAATTGCTTGCTTTTGGTCTAAGGGGCTGGAAGCACTTTCCCAGGAGTTAAACTACAATGAATCATTGCATTGATTTTTTGACTAAATTTCTTTCTCATCCTCATTCTTGATAGCCTAGAAAGGACACGACTAGGTCTTTCAGCTGTGAAGAAGATGCTGTATGGGCTAAAAGGAGGACTATTCAAAATAAATGCAAAAGAAAATCCTTTCTGAATAGTTTTGCTCTTCATCATGAACTATTTTGCAAGGAAAGTTCATATTAAGCTTACAAGCCATATTCACCTAAAAAAATAAAGTTATTTTATGCAAGTTTTCATTTTAAGAAGGATCATTGTTTTTCCAAAAGATCTTTAATCTTCAACATTATACTGAAGAAACCATTAAGAGGGGTATTCTCAGTCGAAGATGACTATAAAATGACTCACTATTGTGGATGAAAGACTATTTAATCAGATTGTGATGTTTTAGAGTTTTCTCTGGCAGCCTCGTGGTGCTATGTTACGAAGTTATAATGCTGTCAGCTAACAACATACGTAATGAAGTATTCATACCTTGAAACATAATCTTTTGTTTTCCTGCCCTAGTAAATTGTAGTAAATAAAAAATCCATTTAATTTCTAAATTATGTGCTGTTTTTACAAGTAGTGATTTGTAGCTTGATAGAACAGTGATAAAATCTGGCATTCTTCTTGTGTTACAGCTTAGTAATTACAGATAGTTATGTAATTCATAGATGTTATGTTATTCGCAGATGAACAGAGTCTATTCTTGTGAAATAAATCAATACCAAACTATTTGGTTCAACTTTGCCTACTTTGATTACTTTTTACAACTGTCTTACAGTATGTTGTCCATGTCTGTTCTGCATGTGCCCATATTTCTTCCTAGCAGTAGCAATGTGAAAATGAATGATAACATAGTTAAAATACTCACCTGAGTCTTTGAGATCTGTGCTTGTGGCTGTGCTGTAGCATTCATTTGTAACCTAAGGCAAGGTTATTAATTTCTGGGTTTTATGTGGTCATATAGGAATGTATCTGTTATGTGGTGATATTACCTTGGCACAGTAGAATATACAATTGTCCTCTAGGTAACAGAAAATAAGGTCCTGACCAGGGGAAAGTATTTATTTGCTCAGAGCACTGAATATAAGAACACGTGTGCTTGAAGCAGTATAAATTTGAGCAGTGCCTTAATAAGGTTGTTTTCCAGAACTGAAATCTAAGTTAAAGCATGATGACTGTTGCTACATTAACAAGTAAAACAGCCCAGTAAGAAAAGATTGCATAGTAAGGAAGTTGGTTCTGAGAACTAGATTGCATGCTGTGTGATGTTACACTATATAAGCTATTATCTGATGCTCTGAACGGAATCACTTAGAGGAAGTCAGTCCTCTGCTCAGTATTCATGACATCCTACACTGCACCACTACCCTCAGTACTGGAAGGCATTGACAGGCTGGAACTGAGGTCATTGAGGTGGTGTTCTGTGAGGAGAGGCTGGAGGAGCTGGGCAGCAGCTCCAAATGCCTACACAGAAGTCATGGAGCCAGGCTCTTCATGGTGGTGCAGAGTGAGAGGGCAAGAGACAGTGGCCATAAGTTAAAACAAGAGATTCAGCATGAATATAAGAGAATTTTTTTTTCATGTGAGGACAGATAGGTGGTGGTGCTGGTTACCTAGAGATGTTTTGCGGTCTCTAACCTTGGGATTTTGACCTGGCTCAAAGCTGACCCTGCTGTGAGCTGTTAGACCAGAGACACCCTGATGTTTCTCCCAGTTGGAGTGATTCTGTGACCCTGTGAATGCCCAGTGTTGTCTTGTAGTGTGAAGCACAGTGGAAGCATGCCAGATTAGGACATTGGCTTCTGAAATACACTCCTAGTTCCAACTCAGTGCCAACACAGATGCACCTTATGCAAGATCTGCTTTTAGCTTTCATTGACAAGGAAACAAATCCCCTCTCTCTCTCAAAAAAAAAAAAAAAAGCCTTTGTGGCATCTCCTGTTGATTGCTGTTCTGTCTTGTTTTTCTTTTGTACTCCCTGTTTCAGTCTCTGGACCTATAAACTTCAGGGTCTTTTTGTGTCTTTATTGTTCTTTAGAGACTAAACTATATTAATGCTGTCTGGTGTACTCCTCGTCTATGGCATTATGTCAATCTCCCACTTTCACAGCTGTCTGTTCAGAGCTGTGTTGTAAATCCCTTGAGCAGGAACTTTGCTGCTATATTGGCGTAAGCCTGTGGCTGTAGTTAAGATACTGTCTTTTCATATACCATTGAATTTTTCTATATAAAATTTTCTGGACTATTCAGTTTAAAACCTCCTTTATCCTACTTTGTAATATTCAGTGTGTTACTTTCTAGCTCTGTTCTCTTTCACTTTTCAGCAGTGAAGTTTGAAAAGGATCAGAGTTTTGTCAAAAAAGTGAGGGAACCCCGATGGTGACCCCAAAGAGCAAAGAATGCACAACTAAACCGTTGAAAAACAAAGTGTGTGAAAGTAGAAAACTTACCTAAAACCATTAGAAGAACGTAAATAAAAATTATCAGAAATTAATATAAATTTGACTTGAAAGACAAAGAATCATAACATGAATGACCATGTTATGACCAAGAGATTGTGATGCTGAAGTCTAACGTTGGAGAGCAGACTGCCTGTGTCCATACTACATCCTGGTGGCTTCTTTTGCCCCATATGATGCTCTTGTAGTCTTAATGCATTTTTTTTTAAATTGCTGTCTTGTACCTGATGGGGTTTTTGTTTTGTTTCATAGCATGTGTTGAAGGCCCTGGCATGTAGCTCTGAGTATACTCAGGTGTTTGTATCAGTCATAGAATCCTAGAATGGTAGGGTTGGAAGGGACCTTTAGAGGTCATCTAGTCCAACCCCCCTGCAAGTCAGCCTAGATCAGGTTACAGTGAGCTTTTCACACAGCACTGAAGAACTGTATAAAGCAGAGAGACACAAACTCCATGCAGTTTTGGCAGTGTGTTGTGTGTGGGGGATGAACTCTATCTGCTTAGTTTTAATTTGGAGAGAAGAGGTTGATTACTCAGAAAGAGTAAGCTTGAAAGTAGGCTTAACCCTTCCATAGTTTGGGCAGTTGAGAGAATAGAAAATGAAATGTAGTTCACGAATGACTGAAAAGAACCTGAATTTAGAAACTGATTTTGAAAATCTTTTTTTCCCAGATCTGCACTCAAACACGCTGCTTTTCCAAGCAACTTTGTGTGGTACTGATCAATGTGCTTTGGTAGTGTCATTGTGGTTATGTGACACCAGGACTACTGGAGATGTAGTGGAGTGAGCTAAAATGTGACAGGTCTTCAGCCTTCTGTGCTAAGGTGTTGCTCCTAGACTGATGTTAAAGTAATGTCTCATTTTATGTGGACTCAGTTCTAAATGTGCTGGTGCTAGGAATGGCCTACATTGTTCAATGAAACTGAGTTATATTCTGTAACCGTTTTTATGCTAACATAAACAAGTTTCAATACCAATGTCGTCAGTATATCAAGACAAAAGTAAAAGAGGGAACAGTGTGCTTTTCTAAGGGACATGTTTTTATCATTTAAATTTCTGTCTTTATTTCATGAGAAAAGTAATTTAAAGTCTGTTTAATTGCAAAGACCTGACAGAGTCTAAGTTATGGATAATCATTCAGTTGATTTTAAAAGAGAAAACAATCCCAATAACAACAACAAAACAAAAAAACAGCAATAAATGGCAATTTAATTAAATATCTTGGCCGCTTTTGTATGCTCAGGAATCTGACAGGCAGATTGAATGAGTTTTATCATTATATTTTGCTCATTTTCCTACAGCAGAATCCCTCCAGTGAAGGGTACTTAAATGTTATGGTTTCTGAATTGATGTAGTTACAAAGCAAAGGCTACTATAGAGTGTTTGTTGATAATGGAGATATGAAAGCTAGAGAGAATATGTTTTAGCTTTCACTCAACAGTTGCTTTTGCAATTGTAAAGTTAAAGAAATGATCATTTTATTTTGTTAAATGGATTTGATTTCATATTAAACCATTTAGAAGTAAGAAAAGTTGAATCTGTGTCATTTTAACTATCTTTTTTTAGAGACAAGTACTAACTTTCTCAAAATACTTAGCTGCATCATTCCTTTAACAAGTCTCAGAGAAGATAAAATGTGAGTTTATATCATTCCTGTACTTTTATTTCTATCAAGAGTGAGAGTAATATGTCAACCAGATCTTTATTGTGTTTCATCAGTAACGTGAGATGAATACCACTGGTATTGCATGTGTGCATTTATAATATCTAGGTGGCTCAACTTTAAACTTAAAATATGAATAAAAGACCTCAAACACCCAGGAATTTACTTTAAAACTGTGCATCTTATTTGTTTTAGGAGAAAAGGCTAAAAGAAAAAGCAGCAAGGAGAGAAGCCAGGAATAAGAATGCAGAGGTAAGGATTTTTATTCTTTTGATCAAAATAGTGATCATGGATTTGAAACTATTTTTATTAATTATTTCATTCCTTTCTTTAGTAAGCAATGTTGTGATTAATGGCTCTTTAGAGGCATTTTCTATTTGCTTGCCTTTTCTTACTTCCTTGCTCTGGTATGGTTAAAATGACTTGCTGTGGAAGGATACCAAGAAAGCAGGAATACATACATATGTATAAATAAACGTATGGAAACCTGTTGGAATGACAGTCACTTTACTTTGTATATCAAAATGAGTTGAAATTGCAGTGAGTTGCAATTTCAGCTGCAACGCTGATGCCTTTTTTTTTGACTCTGAATACTTGGTCATGATTAGAACTCGCAGTCAGAGGCATTGGTTTTTTTTTTTTGTCAAATTTCATTTAAACCTGTTTCTGCTGAACCTTTTCTTTAAATAATGGGTATATATGTATATATCACTAATTTCCTAGAGGCCATTCTAGTTTTTCATATTGCTCAGTTTGTGATAAACAGAGATTTCATTCAGTTGCAGTGATTTTTCCACAATATGGGCAGAGTAACACGTGTTGTTTCTCATACTGCCTCTCCTTATGCTACATACAAATGACTATGGTTTGTTCTTGGCAGTTAACAAATATCTTACTCCTTTGAGAAAATCAACAATATTCTTTCCCTAATTTTTGCAAGCTGGCCATGAAGTGAGAGGCTTAAGTATAGGAAGATGCTTCATTCTGTAGTTCTGAAGTGGAAAGTAATTACAGTTTAAGATGAAAAGCCTAGTTATACTGAATATTAAGTATGATTCTGTCTTCAGAGATGGCAAGCTATGAGAGCTTTTGGCATTGTGACTCCCCATTCAAGCAATAGAAATTTTCTACATGTAATTGAATGTATAGAGACACATACTTGTTAATGTATTGAGCAAGCATTTTAGGAAAATTATGGACTGAACGATTAACAAACATATAAAGAGAAAACATTGATCAAATCAGGCTATATTGCATTTGTAAATGCTGGTTGTTAATTTTGTCTCTTTTTAAGGAGGCCACCACCTCCCCTCCCCCAGTTATTCAACAGCTGGAGGAGAAATAAATCCATTCCTTCTGAAAAGGATCTGCTTGCTGATGTACTTCTATCATATTGTTTGCCAAGCAAGTTAATCTCTTTATCCTGTTGGAAAATGAATGAAGTAAGAGTGATGTATCCATTTGCTGTATGTGTGTGTCTCAGTACAGGGGGTGTTAATAGTGGAGCCTCAGCCCCAACACTGCGTAAAACCTCAACTGGATGCACCTCTGCCTCTCCTCTGTACAACACTTGTGCTTGGAATGCTGACTTACTAGTCCTGGTCTAGGGTGAGATTGGCATATGTTTTCTGTGAGAGCACCAACTATGCAAACCTGCTATTACCTTGACTTTATTCCTGAAGCACTTAGTTCACTCTCTGAAAGAAGGTGTATGCCTCAGGAGCTGACATATTTCCTTGATGAAAACTGTTGTTTTTTTTCTCTTGTGTAGAGGCTATTTTTGCCAGAACTATGTGCAGTAGAGTCCTGCCACTTTCACTGGGGCTTATTTCAGGGAAAATGCTTTTGCTGGGAAAGGCTGCCAGCTTGGAGCTGGGCTGTTCACGCCTGCAAGTGGAAGGGAGCAATAGACGTTAGATAAAGGTGGCAGTTTCCATCTGCTGAGTGTCTGAGGAATTAATTAAGAACACTCCCTGCTTCACAGAATCTTAGAGATGAAGCCACAGTAGCTGAAACTCTGCCTAGTCCTTGTGGGATATGACTCAGGCAGCTCCTAGGAGACACGCAGGGGGAAAAAAATGAGAAGGAAACAGTAAAACACAGAAACTATTGAAACAAAAAGTAGTTTAGAAAAAAATATGCTGGTTAAGTCAGTAGTTCAAAAACATACATATTTTCACTAGTGCTTTCAGAATATAGTTTGTGGCCCACTTACCTGCCATACACAACTCCTTTGGCAATTAATAGTATTTTCTTAAAAGAAAAAAGCAAGAAACAGAACAAAAAAAGCAGAAAAGGTGTTTTTAGCTATATTAATACCAAAAAAGGGACTAGATGAACAGTTATGAGTAGGTAGTCACATCAAAGCAGCTGTGGTCATAATTTGTTGTTCCACATCTACTCACTTTATTTTTGCCTTGTTTGTTTAATTAGCTGCATTTCTCTCACATTATAAACTCCTTGGGTTACAGTTTGTTGTCTTTCATAGACCACCTGGTCTGACATGACCAAAATGTCTATTTACTTTTCCATTCTAAACATTAAATAATGATGAATCAATTATTACTTTTGCATTTCTGCTTTAGTATAATTCCTGTTGTCCTGTTGCTGACTGGACAATTATCCTTAATGAATGCCATTTTTTTCCAAAATGGAATTTATTTGGAACTAAAACTTCATAGTTTACAGTTCATTTCTTTTCAGCTTGTGGGGCTGAAAAGAAATACATTTGTGGGGTTTAATCTTAGTCTTAATTTAAATTTAGATTCTTGAATGGTGATACTCTTATATATTTTGATATTCTTGGTTGGTTTAGGATTTTTCTTCTGTACGTGCTCATCCCTTTCCTGTGCCAGGGATCTTGTTGACAGTTTTTATTTCCTCTACCAACAATTTTTTAATTTATGACTTGTTTAATAACAGCTTTCATTCAGTTATATACTTGCATATTGTTTTGGGGAGGAGTATCTACTTTTTAAGTTGTGATTTTGGTGGGGGTTTTTTTTCCCCCTCAAATTTTTAATGCCTTGTACGTGTGTAATTTTTTTTGTCTCTATTGCAAGAAAAAGGAAAGATCACAGGAGAGATAGTCCTCCTGATTTTTCTTGTGGTGCCACAGGAGCAATTCCAGGGAAGTTTTGCTCAGCCTTTGCTGTGCTGGGATGGGGTATGCTCTGCAATGGGAATAGAAGAACCGGATTCTGGCATGCTTTGTTGAATATACTTGAGCAGGAGATTAGATGCGTAGGTAGCTGCAATGTTATTGACTCCACCTTGGATAAATCCTCATGCTGTAAATAAACCGGATAAGAAGTGAGGGCTCTTAAAGACTGCTTTGGAGAAAGTATTACTTGGAATTTATGACCAATAATTAAATTTGACTGCAAGAGACTGTCAAAACAGATAAAAGAAGCTTTCTCTTAAATTCTTACTGAAGAAAAACTGAAAACTTAGTTTTGGGGTTTGCTTGGGAATTTTTTTTTGAGAGGGAAGGTGGTTTGGTGGTGTTTTATCAACAGCTATTTAGTTGTCTTTCAATTTAGGAGAATCTGATATTTACAAATACAGTGGTTTAAGATGAAAAAAAGCAAATATTTTGTCCTCAGTATTGATAAAATTACAGTCCTCAAGGCCTGAAACAAAATTTGATACTGTTTACATGAAGATGGCCTAGAGAAAACTGGGTAACTGTGTTGTCTTTTGACCAGGCATCGTGCAGAAGCAAGAGCAACTTGGGCAGCTGCTCTGAGGTAGCAGCTAGGGGTTACTTGGTAAAGCTAGATCCTGGCCTCAGGCAGGACATCCCTGTGCCACTCTTGACTTTGCTCTTTTGCTTCTAGTAATTTGTCATATACTGATTTCTTAGTATACAAAAAGAACTTTTATTTTAGGTTTCAACCAACATTTAAAGGCCCATTCTCTGCAAGCAACTGTTAGCTGCAATGAAGCTAAACAGGACTGTGTTTCTCCTTGAGCGAGTTTACTGTTTTGCTGTCTTGATACCTTAGAACAGTACTAACGTGTTAAGAATTACGAAGTGAGGAAGGTTTTGCTTTCTTTTAAAGAAAATTATTTTTGTAGAAATGACATTTTCCAGGAAAAGATCTATACGATCTTTTTCTGGTTTGTATAGTTATGAATAATTCTTAGTAGCTGTAGAATTAAAGAGTGCTTTGGCACCATTCTACCAAGACTATTGAACCGAGCCACTCAAGTGACTACTTGAGTCAATGTTTGAGCTCTGTCTCTCCTTCCATGGAGCTGGATTCCCACCATCAGGTTCCTCCTTGCATATGCCATTGTGGTGGAGCATGGGGAAAGCAAGACAAGAGCTCTGTTACTCTTGTTCTTTCTGAGGCTAGAGATTAAAGCCCAGTAGCTAAGATTCTATACATTTTTCCATTTCAATACACACTTTGTCAATTCAAGTAACATATTTCAGCTCTTCCTTTTTGATATTTTCATCTCATTAAACAAACCACTGTGTAAAGTTATTTATAATGATACTTCATTTGTTAATCTGCTGTATGCTACTAGTGGCTAGTAACCAATTTGAAATTTCACTCCCTTTAAAGAACAAAATTTAAAGTTGTTATACCAAACTCATTTACTGTGTTCTATATATGTTTTGAGTAGCAAATCAAGTTGCTTATTAGTGTGACATTCTTGTTCTCTTTGCCTCTCCACAGTCCTTTGATACCTTAACCAACACAGTACTGCAGAGTTGCCCAGAAATAGAACTTTGCTTTTAGAGATCTTAACCCTCTTTTCTGTCTCTATCCTCAATCCTGAAGATGTGGGAAACCCCAAACAATCCCAAAGTAAGGATCTCAGGTTTACAGCAGCTTTCACACAAAGCTCTTATTAAGGAAGTGTAATTTTTTTCTGAATTGGTAGGTCTTTTTCTGTTCTGTTGTGAAAAGCATGTGTATTCACAGCCCTCAGTTCTGTCTGAATAAATATGCAGATGGTTGTGTCTCAAAACTAAGCTGTATCAGACTGTTCAAACTTGTTTACTTTGCATCTTGATTTGTTCTGATATTACTCTGAAACACTTCCCAGCTTCCTTTTTTGTCTTTGAAATGTTCTCAGATTATAGACTGCGGGGACCCTACTTTGCTCCATATCTCGGGTGTGAGCTTCTTAAGAATGAGTTAATTGGCTGATGAGCTGGGGTAATCTTTCAGATGTGTTTTGATGATGCTGACATCCTCATGCAGTAAGAAATCATAGTTAGTTTTAAATGAAGTAGCTCTTGTTTTCTCAGCATTCCCCTTGTTTATGCTCTTGAAATGTGTTGCTTGCAATACTGTACGTAGTCTGCTGTAGATACTCTCGGTAGTCGTAATTGCCACTAGTGATGAAAATTGATTTTTGCAATCAGAAAGCCATTATCTAGGTTCTGACTTACAATGCTGCAGTTGCCAACATTTAAAAATTGACAGATTTTTTTTTTTTTCTTTGGAATGCTCTGAGGTCATACAGTGACCAGGATTCCAGCTGCTTTGAAAGATTTAGTGTTTTGTTAGAGTCCCCCTTTGCCAGACACACTAGATCAGAAGTAGCGCCAGTGTTCACTGTTTGAAATAGTTTTTTGTTCTTCAACACTATCAGCTATATTGACTAACCAAACAGTCTGTTATTAGGAAGTGCCAAAGTAGGAACTAACACTTGTGGTTATTTTAACAGGCTGTATGGGGAGTCTGGTAAGCTCTGTACTTATCCCAAAGGGAGCACTACCTTCTATATGGAGGAGTCCTTTAGGACCTGTGTCTTCCTGTATTGTTTCCAGGTCTTTCTCAAGGTTTATTTTCATTAAGGCAATGTAAATTTTTTATTTTCTATTTTCCCTCCATTTAATGTTTCCTTTTTTTCTTGTCTGTTGATGTTGTTTTTTTGGTTTTGTTTTTTCTTTTGGTTCTCTATGATAATTTTTGAGGATTTCTCTGTTTTGCTGTTTCCTCATCCCATTTTCTGGTGTTTGGTTTTTTTTTCTGAAGAAGCTAAATTCAAGTTGGTACTGCTTCTATTTGGGGCTTTTTTTGTCTGCAGAAACTGCAAGAAAAAGCAATGGGGAGCGATAGGACAAAAAGTAATAGCGTCATCTGGGAGCAAAGACTTAGGAAATGTGCGTAGTACTTTTAGGGAAAAATTTAATGTGTGTTTGTTGTTTGTTGTTTTCTTTTGTTTTCTTCTTTCGATACTGTCTTCTGTTTTTGTGACAACTCTTCAAAGAAATACATACAGGTTATACTTGGCTGGGCAGTTCCAGTACTGCTGGGTAAACATTGATTTTTCAAGCCTCACCATTCCTTCACTGTAGGGAGAGCTGGAAGAGGTTCTGTCTTTATTGCTCTTTACACACATTTGTCTTCTCAGAAGAAACCTTTTAGTAGAAGAGTATCAGTAAGCATTCAAAGCTAATTACTAGTAAGCTAAGAAAAGACAGAATTAAAGTTGGCAGTGCTTGCCCCTTGCTGTATAGATACAGGGATACAGATCAGGAGAGATGACTCTCTTTCTCCCTGTCTGTTCGCCTGCATGAACTGGTGGATTTTGGGTGGAATTTTTATTATCTTTTGGGGTTTTTTGTGGATGTATGTTGTTTTCGGAGGGGGTTTTGTGGTTTCGGTTTGGGTTTTTTGTTTGTTTGTTGTTGTTTTAACTTTTCTTTAGGAGTTTTAAATCCAAGGAGTTTCAGTGTATTTGTGGAACTAAGTATGGACACAGTATGGATTTGGTCCCACAAAAAGATTGAGCTCCATTTCCCCCCACACACCCTCACCTTGTGCAAATGCCATTAAAAATTGGCAGCGTGTGTGCATGAAGATGAACATAGAGAACATAGAGCACTCAGGTGCTGCTCTCAAAGCTTATGCTTAAATATAGAAGCTACTAACTGAAGGCCATGAAGGGCTAGTTTGCAAATACTTTGTTAGCCAAAAATTTGAGATTGGGCATCTTAACTTGGTTTTTTAATTTCCTTGGTATCATTCCTATATTTGTTATCGTTGTGAAGTGCAGTTTCCTATACTGTAACAACTGGGATCTGCGACTTATAAATAAATGTGCAGTTGGGACGACTGAGCACTCTACATCAAGGTCTTCAAAACTGTGTTTTTCCATCTCTACTCATCCTTCTTCATGGTGCCTGAAATTTTCCGTGATCTGGAAATAGTTTTGCTTAGTGATAACTCCTTAGATGCTGAGATGTTAGTGGTGATTTCTGTTTCATAGATAATCCCAGTGACAGCCTTGCTTTAGTCTTACTTTCTCATTTGTGTTTGTGCAGTTTCTTCCTTTCTTTTTTGGTACTCGATTTTTCCCTTGTCTTCAGACTTCCGTTTTAGTGAGGGAGAAATTAGTGTCTTCCCATGTGAGTTTTTCTTAATTAGTACTACAAACCTGGACTCTATAATAATTGATGACTGATTTTTGTTCTCACAGTGTTTTGCATTTAGAGCAACAGCTGGGAAGGGTACTTTGTAGTTACAGGGTTTTGTTCTTATTTTGGTTTTGTCTTGTGCAGAACTTTGCAACCATTGCCTGCATGATGGTAGGTGTCAAGTACAGACAACTTTAGTGAGAGAGTGTCAGGTGCCTGTTTGTGACATGGGAGAAAAACCAGTCCCATATTTTAAAAAATTAGTTACTACACTTTCACAATCCAGTGATGCTGGTGTTCCTTTTGCTTTGTGGAAAATACTTTTTGCCTTGTAGGCAGTTATGCAAAGCAAACAGTTACTATTGATTAAATGGTAGATTAAACATTTGCCTTCAAGAAGAATCATGATGAAAACCTGAAAAAGCATTTCTAATCCTGTTTGCTACTTGATTTTCCTGTGTCTAATTATGTGGATAGCAACATTGTAGTTTTATCAAGTACTCCATTAAGTGTATGATCTTTACAAGTACAGTATTTCAGTATATTATATGAAAAATCAAGTTTTCAAATGGATGCTCTTAAGGATTAATTGATTTTAAAAAATAAGTCAGCAGCATGTAATAGAATTACACTTGGTTTATAAAAGTCTATTGCTCTCCTTGGTTCTTTCTTGTTGGACAATCTGACAAAGCTTTGAAAATTTCAGCAAGAGAAATTGTGGTGGACAAGGGAAGGTGATTGATCAATTGCAGTCACAGTCAGCTTACGTTTACATGATTTACATGAGTGGCTATTTGAACTGAAAGTTCATAAAGATCACTAGGCTTCATTTTAAATGGCAATCTCAAACAATCTGTTTTCTTTGGTGATTCACATGCTGTTAAAAATGCAGAAAGTTATCAGCATTTTTTATTTCCTCATCACCTAACATTCCAGCATATCACATATCTGCAAAATAAATGCTTAGGGTCATTATCACTGTTGCAGGTGGGGAGGTGTACTTGGGAAGTGCATTGAGTTTATGAAATTTATCCTTCCCAGGTGCTTGTCTGGCAAACTTCTATGAATAATACAAAAGATAACCCACTTTTTTTGGATAGTATTACATTATTCCAATTTAATTTTTAAAGTAATTCTTGTGCTTTCGTTGTCATATTTATTTTCCAAGAACTCTCAAGTTCACTGGTGTTGTTTTTTTGATATCAATTTAAGACTGGCCACCACCATTTCTGTGATTCTATTACCTTAGGAAAATTTTACTGGAATAAAGTCAAATTCACCTCAATGAGAAGTGCAAATGGAATAATTATCCCTGGGCAGTTTGGCCAGTGAGGGATCGTGGTCTGAGTACACAGTAAGCCTAAGTGCTGGGAAGTGAGCTTTTCTCAAAGCAGAGACTGTAGATGAGTACATCGTTCCTACAATGTAATCTGTCAAACTTTTCTCAGAAGATGCTTTTGCTTGGTTTTTAATTTTGTCTGCAGCAGCAATTAAAATTAAATAGATGGATTGAATGATTACATGAAAAACACAGATCTGTAGATGCTGGTTAGTCTAGTTGTACCTTATTTTGAGAATTATTTCCTTCTTCTGTACAGCAGTATAAAACTGCTTAGGGCTTGGAATACATATTCTTGCGCTGTGTTACAACTACACTGAAGACAGTGTATAGAAAAGGGCAGATAGTTTAAGAATTGATGTTTGCTCAGTGCTGTCAAATAGGAGGTACTGGTAGATACTTAATACTAGATAAGTGACCTAGCTTTACCTCAACTTTTCTCTTCTGACAGAAGATGATATCTTTTTATCTGTAAACATGAAAGTTTTGGTTTCTTTCCAAGTGAATTCTGTCCACTTTTGAGATACAAACATTTTATTGAGAAGAACATCATGAGGTTCAACAAGGACAAGTGCAGAGTCCTGCATGGGAAGGAACAACCCCATGCACCAGTACAGGCTGGGGATTGACCTGCTGGAGAGCAGCTCTGCAGAGAGACCTGGGAGTCCTGGTTCATAATAAACTAATCGTAAGCCAGCAATATGCCCTTGTGGCTGTGAAGGCCAATAGCATCAAGAAGACTGGCCAGCAGGTCAAGGGAGGTTCTTCTCTCCCTCTTCTCTGCCCTGGTGAAGCCTCATCTGGAGTCCTGTGTCCAGTTCTGGGCTCACCAGCTCAAGAGGGACAGAGAACTTCCGGAGAGAGTCCAGTGCAGGACTACCAAGATGAGCAGGGGACTGCAGAATCTTCCTTATGAGGAAAGGCTGTGGGAACTGGGGCTGTTTAGTCTGGAGGAGACTGAGGGAGGATCTCGTCAATATTTGTAAGTATATAAATGGTGGGTATCAGGAGAATGGGACATCCCTTTTTTTCTATTGTATCTAGCAACATGACAGGGAGTAATGGGATGAAGCTGGAACACAAAAAGTTCCACTTAAACATAAGAAAAAGCTATTTTACTGTTCAGATGAGGGAGCCCTGGCACAGGCTACTCAGAGGGTTTGTGGACTCTCCTTCCTTGGAGGTCTTCAAGACCCGCCTGGACGTGTTGCTGTGTGACCTGATCTAGGTTGACCTGCTTCTGCAGAGTGGTTGGACTAGGTGATCTGTAAAGGTCCCTTCCAACCCCACCATTCTATGATTCTATGATTAAATCACTTTGTTTTGGTGTTTCAATTTGTGTCAGTCATACCTATGTTGAACAAATACACACTACTAGGTTCTCAGCTCAAACCTGCTTTTTTTATTTATTGTAAAATATGAACATATTACCCATATGAACATATAACCTATTTGCAGTATCTAAATTATTTTGTGTAGTTTTATCTTTAAGGAACAGTTCTATTTACATATTAGGTTTTCAGTAACATTAAATACTTTTAATGTTACTTCTGATGATATAACAGAACAGTTGCTGAATATGGACTTTTATGTTATTGTTCGTTCCGTATCATGGACCACACAAGGATTGTTAGGGCCTTGCTAGTCACAATTAAGTTCAGTACCTGTTTGCAGTGTTCCTTCCTGAACAGCACATTTTTATAAAGTGTAAAATTACTGTGTTGTTGTCATTATACCCAGAAGTAAAAAGCAGCATAAGGAAGAACCCTGTGGCATTGAAGATGTGAAACTAATATTGGAAATTGACTTCTTCACTGAATTAGGAAGAAGAAAAAAAGCCTTATTGAACATTTTGGCACTCGTGTGTTGACTTTCATCACAACCTCATTAGAAACAAAATCTTTTGGGTATTATGTGAAGGACTCTGTAAGAGCACCTTGCTGCCATGATAACAAGTGTCATGAAAGTTAGCCAAAATTAAAGTTGCATGTATAGGAAAAATAATGTTATAGGGCTATTGCAAAGCACCAACATGAAAAAGTAATTTTTTCTTTTCCAGTTTGTGTCACTGTAAGCTGTTACCAGTCTTGTAGACCTTGGAGACATTAAATGTTATGCCTGTTTCAGTGGAACTATTCACAAAGGAGTTATAAAAGCACAACAGCAACAGTATGAGGAAGTTTAACTGAAATTCAGAGGCTTTGCATGGTGGAGGAACTGAGGCTTCACAGTTTGAGACTAATTCTCTTGACTGTAAGTAGATGAAGCTGAGATGCTGTTAATGTTGACCTGGTATACTTTTTGGTCACTTCTGGTATACTTTTTGGTGACTTCTGTGGAGCACCACTGATCATTTCTGCCTTTTGAGAGCAATACACAGGAGCAGTGGAAAAAAACCTTTTTTTACCGAACAAGAGAAGGAGCAAATGGAGGTTGATTTTTTTTCCACAGCAGCTAGAGCAGAATGAAAAGGAATGCCCATCCTCCCTCTTCATTTCTAGTTCTTAAATGTCGTTTTGGAGATTTCTGAGATAGGAAGGCTACTGTGGGAAGGGAATTCACTGTAAAAGGACATACATTTTGAGGCTTGATCTAGGCAGGCAGTGCACATGACTTGTGCATGGTCACAGGATGTTCATGGAGGGGAGACAAGAGGAGGAGAATGAGTACCACTCTGTGCTTCAGAGCTTTTTGTCAATACAGTCCTCACAAACATCAGGCCAAACACAAGCATCATAACAAGCAAGGAGCATTTCAGTGTCTAAAACTGGAAAGGGATTTATATGAGAACTAGAAAAAAAAGGAGGATGTGGCAATCTGTTTCCTGACCATATTCATCCAATCCCTTGGAAGATCATGTCCAAACATATAAAGGACCACAAGGCGATCAAGAGCAGTCAGTATGAATTTGCAACAAGCAAAACATGCTTGAATATTTGGCCTCTGTAATGAAGTGACTGCAAAGTGGTCTGTCTGGAGAGTAGCGCATGCAATTTACCTTGACCTTAGTAGTAAGGCCCTACCTCCTGCAGATTTCTCATTTGGAAGCCATGGAGGTATGGAATGAAAAAGTAGTCTATTTAACTCTTAGAGTTTATTTGCTCATGAAGTCCAACTGGAGAAGTGCTCATGCTGGCTGAGGACTGACTGGCAATCCTGCTGAAAAGGCACCATTGGTTACGGTGAATGTTGAGTATGAACCAAGTGTGAATAAGTCAAAATGATTACACTGGAAGATGCATCGTTAGCAGAATGAAGAAAGTTAATATCTCACTTCCCTGCCTCAGGCGCTGTATCTAGAATACTGTGTCCAGTTCTAGGTTCTCCAGTTCAGACTGTATGTGGAGAAAGTGGTGAAGTGTATGATGATGGTCTGGAGTCTAGAGCACATGATCTATAAGGAAAGGGTAAAGGAGCTGGACTTGTTCAATATGGTGAAGAGGAGTCCAAGGGGCAATATAATAACATGTTTGAAGGACAGTTACAGAGATTGTGTAGCTAAGCTTTTTCTTTTTCTTTCTTTTTCCCCCCCTAGTGGCAAATGATGCAAATGTATAAAAAATTGAAACTCAAAAGTTTTAAATGAGATGCTGGTGGAAAACTTGTTTACAGGGAGGGTAGTGCTGATAAGAAGTAGATGACCCAGAAAGGTTGAATTGCCCTTCTTGGAGGTTTTTGAGACTTTAAGGACAAAGCCTCAGCTGATCTAATCTAGCATTGGTGATAGTACCCCCTTCTGTGAGAAGTTGGCTTAGGAATCTCCAAATGTATTTTTCTACCTACCTTTCCTTCTCCTCCCTAAACAGCACACTCAGTTTTCATTCCTTCCTCCAATTATTCTACTTCCAGAGATAGACCTTGGAGTTTTCAGTCAGTAGGAGGTGATCAGATAGCAGGCAGTAACTATATCTGGCACTGAAAAAAAATGACTGGGCCACCTGCTTGTTCCTCCAGAACTCATATCTTAGCACTACACTGCTGCATATGATATTTTCTTTCTTTAAATAGTTGCATTTTTCCCAGTGAAATTATACAAACCTTATGTAAAGGTCCCAGTTGACAGATGTAAGGCAAAGAAATAGCTAAAATTAGAAGAGGTAAAAATAGAGATTGGGAAGCTGTCTCAATTATCATATCAGCAACAAATTTATGCTGAATTCTGCGAGTTAGGTCTGCTCTATTTATTAGGTCAGACTGTAGCTAAGACAGTTAATAAAAAATGATTAAGATGTGATGCTGAAAAACATGCATTTAAAATTTTACGTAAGTCTATCAAAAGTCAATATGTCTTTAGAATTAGTTAGTGTGGCCAGGATGCTTGTTTGTGCCTCAGTAGAGGAAGACACATTATGAACATTGAAGGTAATTTACTTTCAAGCGTATCAGAGATGTGGAACTGTATGACGCACTGAATAGTTGATGAAAGAAGTTTTGATATCATAGTATTTGTAAAGGATGGATGTCAGGCTTTCCTCAGTGATGGCCAATGATAGGACAAGGGGCAACGGGTATAAATTGGAACACAAGAGGTTACAAAGAAATATAAGCAAGAATTTCTTCACTGTGAGGGTGATGGAGCACTGGCACAGGCTGCCCAGATGGGTTGTGGAGTCTCCTTCTCTGGGAACATTCAGAACCCACCTGGACGAGTTCCTGTGTGACCTGACCTAGGTGAACTTGCTTCTGCAGGGGTGTTTGACTAGATGATCTTTCAAGGTTGCCTCCAACACTTAAGATTTCTGATTCTGTGAGTGTTGCATTGCAACAAGGAATTTTCTCCTAAGTGTGTTTGTGGGGGAATTCTGTCCAGGACTCTCTGTTGCTAGTGAATGCAGAGTTCATTTATACCATGGCAGGAGAGACAGAGTCCTGTATTTAATTTCTCTTTTATGGAGTTGTCATATGGACACAGGTGAGGAGTGAGCTGGGGGGTCATGCTTTTTGCAGCATGCTGACTTCTCTATGCGACCCTGTTTGTTCATACAATGGCTTGGATAGCCATTGCCCTCCTGAGAGTGGTCTGCTTGGGTTGCCATGTGATGAAAGCACTTTATGGGTAGTCAGTGAGGAGTTGTTGTGAGTTCATGCTCTAGTTTACTCTGTAGTGGTTTTTAATGTCTCCGTTCTCATAACCAGTAATGGCAGTGATACTGAAAACATTCAGAAAGAACCTAAATGGAGACAGAGAGATTTGTGCAGATAATATCAGCGACTTCTGATCCACCAACTAAGAGAACAATTCTGTTAATTAGCTCTACAGAAGAAGGAGGTGCCACAGTTATAATTCATCATTACAAATCCATGAGAATAACTTTCCAGGTGCTGAAGAAAATATGTGCATTTTTTTCTGATAGGCATTTGAAAGATAATTCCCTGTATAATTCATTAGGCACTACATTTCAAAAACAGTCTTTGGTTGAAATAGTTTTCAGATTTTTACAGATTCACATTTTTATAACTTGCTAATTGCATTTGACTGTCTGAGTGAATTAAACTCCTGGAAGGCTTGTTGGTAGGAACATAAGAGAATATTAAAGAGATTAATACAGCCTGCATATGTAAAGAGTTTGGTTGCTTTGGGTTCTTTTCTGTGTCTCCAAGAACATTCATCTTAGCATCAAAATATTTGAAACTTCTGGGAGGATATCCTTTTGTATAACTACCTAGAGACATGTAGCAAAATATCACTGCAGTTGTTAAAAGATGGTTAAAAGAATATTAGTGTGTGTATAAATGATTGTGTAATCCACCTTTATGCCCTGTCTCAGTAAATATAGCTTGACTTCAACGTACTTTGTCTGAGACCTGTATTCTTCCAGAGACTTTCCTTATGTTAAGCTCAGTGAATATAAGGATAGATTTATGTATTAAAGAATGTGGTTTCTGCTTTTTATTTTTTAGCTTTTGATGTTAGCAAGAGGAATCAGGAAAATTTTGTTCAGATCCGATTTTTTGATAGTCAGAACAAAGGTAATGACTGACACAATAGCCCACTGTTCACTTGGGGATAATGCCCAGTGAAGTCTTTTCCTGATTGTATGACAATTTTGGAGCAGGTCTGTAAGCTCCTCTGGGGAAATGAGATAGAGCAAAGTCACTCTGCAAGGGGATAGGGAGAGCTCCTGTCTGGAGTAGAACAGAAGCGGCATTGGGCTGAACGGGACTGTCTGTGAGCCATTTGGAGCACTTCTAATTAACTAGGAAAGCTTTTAGAAACTAGGACAGTGATTTACTCAGTCCTCAATGCTATTCTCTGTTATTAGCTTCTACTTAGTAATTTCCAGAGAAAGACAGAGTACAGTGTAAGCTTTCTAGGCAGCTTGGTCATTGTATAATGGGACTCAATTCCTTCTCTAATCCAGTACTCTGACTCCTGCAGATCATGCTGTTGTTTGCTATCTCACTTTAAGCCTCGAGTTACGCATGTTAGTCATAATAAATGACCAATACTCACGAACTTTGTATTTTCACAGGATGTGAGGAATGCTGTTGTAGTCCTTTGGTTTCACCTGTTCTGTATGTCTTTAAGCTACAGCCTGAACAGCAGGAGGAAGGGGATGCTTTTTCCTGAATAGTTAGTGGCAGCAAGTTTTTTCATGGTTGCTGAAGTCTGGAAAGTATTCAAAAGAAGGAAAGTATTTTGTAATTCTGTGTGTTGTTGAACAAAGGTGATTTTGCCATGGTGAAAGTTATAAATAGAATTGTCCTACAATGTTAGCTTTTTTTTTTTTTTTTAAAGTTTATCAGCTAAACCCCAAAACAAACTGCAGAAGCTTTAAATGTAGAAGGTGTTTGATATTATCATTGAATCATAGTATGGTAGGGTTGGAAGGAATCTTTAGAGATCTAGTCCAACTTCAAGCATACAAGAAGAAATAAAAATTTTAGTTTGGCTTCGACTTTTTTTTGGTTTATTTGATCTGCTATCATCAGTGATTTTTGAGTAGAACTTGTACCTTGTCCCTCTGCATACTGATCTCTAAAATTACCTTTGGTAGTTAGATGCTCAGCATCTTTGAAGTTATCTTTATATAGTATCATCCTTAGAAAGGCAGCTTTACCTCAAGCACTTTCCAGATATTTGCATCACAAGCTTAATGCTGGAATAAAACAGTGTTGTAAACAGTATTTTTTTTTTTAAAAAAGCTACTTGCCCTGATTTTTTGTTTCATTATCAAACAAAATCATCCAGCATCTTTTAATAACATTTTACTTTCTTCCTAGCTCTTAATTGTTGGCAGCTTGAAACATCAAAAAGTTCTATAGCTGCTTGATTTATTAATCTGTAACCCTCACCATTCAATGGAAATATTTTCAGTCAATTTTAGCATGTCACCACTTTTAGACAGCTGTATAATGCTGAAGATGTCAGGCCAGAAGTCTCTTTGCCAATTAACCGTTACAGCTACAATTTTGCTGTTGTTATAACACATGCATTTTAACTTTGGTAGTTGTAAGTGGAGATACTAATTTGCCTATTGGGAAAATCTAACAAAGATTGATAATAAACTGTGGTCTGTAATGCAATACTAACAATCATCTAACTTATTGAGGAAGCAGGAAATGTCATCTCCAGTTCTAGTTATATTTAACTTTCCCAGTGTGAGGAGCTGCTTAATGAAGTGAGCCTGCCTTTAGTCTAGTTGAAGGTACTTTTAGAATAGTCATTGCTGATGAATTTACAACAGTAGCATGTAAGTCTCCACAAGCTTCTCTGGAAGTTTTCAGAACCCACCTGGACATGTTCCTGTGTGACCTGATCTAGGTGGACCTACTTCTGCAGGGGGATTGGACTAGATGGTCCCTTGCAACCCCTACCATTCTGTGATTCTGTGTGACTGAATACTAAACTGTCATTTAGTTCTGAATTCTGAAATACTTCTCCTGTGCATGCTACCTGGACAGGTTAAATAAATTGATATCCACTGTTTTAGTCTATCTACATTTGTAGACCTTGTGATTATAGTACTGAGTGCTTTGATCTTTTACTGTGTTTTTCCTCACAACAGTCAGTGATCACTATTTACTTCTGTTGACATGTGCAGGGAAAGAGCAGAGGGAGATACTGAGTGAATTCCTTAGACTTTGTTTCTGACTGGGCTAGAGCAGAGAATTGAGCCATTTTTCTCAAATGTCAGGCTAATTGCTGTTTGCTTGACACTCTTTCATCTCTCTCATAAGACGTTTAAAAAGAGAGAAAATATAATGATGGGATTTAAAAAAATTACAGTGCATACATGATGTGATAGTGCTACAAGTATTTCTTCCACCTGATCAGTAGCTTGACTAGGCCAAGTCACATCTACTGTCCAGGTCAGTTGATAACATCATCTTCCTATTAAGAAGCATTTCCAAAGGTGTCCTCTAGACCATGTTGTTACATAGTGGGTATCAAAATTTCAACAGCTTTTTCAGTTATTTGGCAACAAACTATACTTTCAAATGTGTGTAGATTTCAAGTACAAATGACAACATGGATTATGATGGCTTGAAAACAACAAATGTTTTTGTAAATGTATTAAATCCCTTTCCAGGTATAATATTATATAGCCTTCTTAACTTTTCATGAATTGATTGCAAATATTTTTATGGCGCTACTCCCTGAATTATGACAGGAAAGCTTGTACATCACAGTGTCAGTCCAGCAAAACAGAAAAAACCATGGTTTTCGACCTCCACAACAGTCTCATTTGAGTGTTAAATTGCAGAAATGTACCAAGTGCTGCTGCAAGGCTTGAAGCAAGTAGTCTGTAGGCTCTGTATATGGAGGGACAGCTTCTGCAGTAAATATGAAGAGGATAGAGGATCGTGGCCTATAACTTCTCCTTGACTATTTTGCCTGAAGTGTTCTGGACTCTTCCTTTAGAAGGTGATTCTTGGAAGCTCTTCAGAGAAGTTATACCACATTGTTTGTGAAGCATCCTCACGTGTCATCTTTTCTAAAAATGTTTTATAAAAGACCATGGGACAGATTACATAGGAATATTCTTCATAATGATCAGGCAACATCCAGTAGTGTGAAGAGCAACTGGATTTTTTTCTTTTTCTTTTTGACCACTGCATAGCAATTTTCTAAAGTTTATTCATCTGATGGTTAACTCCTTTTTATGTTGCTTTGAAAGTTATTAAAATGAAAAATTCTGTCATGACTTGCTGTTGGAGTTAAAGTCTTGACTTTGTGGAAGCTCTTTAAATGGATTTTTAAAGAGAAAACCTGAAGACAGTTTTCCATTTTTTGTGTATCTGATGGTATTGAGTATTAGTTTAGGAAAGTATCAGGCTATGTTTTTACCAAATCAAAACTCTGCTGATATTACACATTCTTCTTGTACAAAAAACATTTTAGAGTAGCCTAATAGTAATAATGCAACAATCACTGAACAAAAATGTTGATTTATTAGGTTAAAATGCTCTTAAAACTAATTAAAATAATTAATATCAATGACATCTATTTCCATGGTCAAATGATTAGTGTGGCTATGAAAAACTGTGTCAGTAAACTGCTGATAGGATTTAGAAGAATGATGATGGAATGTATTGGTTTGGCTTCTATGATTGGGTCATTAAGTTTGGGATAAAATTAAAAGCAAATTGTTTGTTTACCGTTTTGTTGAACATACTTTAATAGAATAATGATAGATTTTCATGTTAAATTTGTTTGTGATGTTCTGCTTTTTCTGGAAGCTGAAGGTAGAATGTATTGCTGAGAATGGTTTAAAATCTGTTAGATACCTCATGAGCGCATTTTGCTCTTGGGCTTAGAATTTAACCAGTCACCAGATCTTTTTATTTACTCCATGTTTTTCCTCTGGATAGTTAGGGCTGAGGGTTTATTTTTGTTTTTCTCTGTAATTACAGGCACAGCATTCTCTGAAAATGTTCTATAAATTCTTAGCTCTCATGGGAACCACGAAAAAATCTTCCCGAGGCATTTTATATTTGTGGAATTTGCCACTTATACTGGATCTGAGGTGTCTCTTGTAAAGTTTTATGAAGTGTTTTAGTATATGCCAGCAAGGTTGTTTTGCAGTGATTGCCTGCCCCTTCCATTCCTGCAGTACTTGAAGTTTTGGTGCTATCTGAGAGAGTGTTTTCAAGCGATTGAATTGTTTCTAAATAACAAACGGTAAAGATGTCTAAGGGTTGTGTTGTAGTATTTTTCTCTACTTTTTATTTCCAGAATAAATTTTGTAGGGGAAATTTGCACTGTCTGAACTTAACTGAAGCGCAGTTGTTTTGGGAAGAGGTTCAGTGAGCTGGATGACACTGAAGGCACTGAACCAGATGTACTGATGGCAAATGAGAAGGAAATATAAACATGTCAATATGTAAAATACTGTTGTATTGTCTGTGTTGAAACACTTTGCAAATAATTGTTTAACTTAGAGAACACCTTTTAAGATCATAAAGTCCAAAGCACTGTCACATCCACCACTAAACCATGCCCCTCAGCACCTCATCTGCAGGTCTTTTAAATACTTCCAGGGATGATAACTGAACCACTTCCCTGGGCAGCCTGTTCCAATGTTTGACAACCCTTTCAGTGAAGAATTTTTTCCTAATATCCAATCAAAACCTCCCCTGGTGCATTTTGAGGCCATTTCCTCTTGTCCTATTGCTTGTTGCCTGGAAGAAGAGATCAGCCTCCATCTACATACAACCTCCTTTCAGGTAGCTGTAGAGAGCTGTAAGGTCTCCCCTCAGCCTCCTTTTCTCTAGATTGAACAACCTCAGTTCCCTCAGCTGCTCATCAGACTTGTTCTCCCAACCCTTCACCAGTTTTGTTGCCCATTTCTGGACATGCTCCAACACTTCAGTGTCCTTGTACTGAGGGGCCCAGAACTGAACACAGCAGCTGAGGTGCAGCCTCAGCAGCCCCAAGTACAGGGGGACAATCACTTCCCTGGTCCTGCTGCTGCACTATTCCTGGTACGAGCCAGGATGCTGTTAGCCTCCCTGGCCACCTGGCCACACTGCTGGCTGTAGATCACCACCCAAAGCCTGTAGTGTTGCATGGGCTTATTGTTGCCTAAGTACAGGACCTAGTGTAGTGGCACACCTGTTATGGTAAATATTTGTTATGGTTTATAAATATTCTTGCTCAGGATGTGATAGTCACTCTTTGGGTGGTATCAGAGTTTAAATAAAAATCATCACCCTTCCTTCCTTCCTTCCTTCCTTCCTTCCTTCCTTCCTTCCTTCCTTCCTTCCTTCCTTCCTTCCTTCCTTCCTTCCTCCCTCCCTCCCTCCCTCCCTCCCTTCCTTCCCTCTCTCCCTCCCTGGATATTATGCATGTTGTTAGGTGACTTCTTGTTGAAAGCCTGAGCTCTCTGAAAATATTTGTTTCTTCAGTTGTTGTTAGTTTGCCTGTTTGAATTCAGCTCCAGTTGAAAAGAATGCAAAATCATCAAGTCTACAGAGTAGCACTTTGTGGAAATAAAGAGAAAACATGACTGTAAAGCTAGTGGCCTCATGCAAATGTATTTTGTTGGAGGTGTTGCTGTAGCCTCCAGTCATCCAAATGTTGTCCTGGATAGTTTTCAAATACATTCAGGTTCTTTTTGCATACGTCCTTATGGCAGCTACATTAATCATAAATGCACTAAAACAGTTTCATGCTGGCAACAGTTTTAAATTTATTTTTTTTAAATGGGGAGTTCATTAAAAACCTGCTCTATAGCACATTCCTTAAGAGTATTGCAACATTATAAATGAAGTAATACATCAACTGATTCTTGCAGCTTTCTCTTCGCTGAGACACAGCGGACTTCGTAGCTGAGAAACTTTTACTTAATGTTACCTGACCAAGGTAATAGTTGACTAGATCCCATGGTGGCTGACTTAAGAGTTAAGATTTCTTAAGTTGAAGTAAAATATCTTTCTGGTTTAGAATTTTTTTTGAGTCTTCAATCACAGCTGTTCCCTAGTAAGGGCAGAATGCAACCACAAACATTTGAACAACAAAAAGGGATGGGTCTCGTGTGTACAATGTGCTTTCAAGGAACAAATGATTGGAAACACAGCCTATCTCAGGTACTCTAGATGAGTTCTGTAATGTGAATTTATCATTTTCCTTTCATGAATTGTATTGTACATATATATATATATTTAAATTACAATAAGGTGCATTCACAAAGGATAACACTACTGCTGCACTCAAGTCACTGTTCTGTTGCAAAGGTTCCAGAATGAACTGCTCTCAACTGCATTTTGTACATAGATGCTTTGATGACTCTTTTTTTTTTTGTCTAAAATGCCAGTTTTATCGATCTGTAGAATTATTCTGTTTAGGCCGTTTGTTTAACTCTTTTAGATGGAAACCAGGGACCTTTGTACCTATTACAGCATATACAATACATGGGTTCTTGCCATTCTACCTATACTGGAAAGAAAATAGAATTCATAAATAAGATACCTGAGGTACCTGCAAGTGGAGCACTTTGGAAAATCTCCATTGCAGTTTTGTCTTTATCCCACCTCAGCTTAATGAACCACATTTGTTCAAATTCAAAGATGTTAATGGTGCAACAGCAAGAACATTGTTGCACAGTAGTTCTTGTATGTCTTGCAGTCAGTGGCTGTATTTAGCATGCAGGAGGTTTATTGTTGTTCATTTCTCACTTTTTCCAAATGCTATGGAATATAATTTGGAGCATCTTCATTTCCAAATAAGTGTTCTTTAACAAAATGAAAGTGACTGCAGCGTGCATTATGCAAGCCATATCAAAATCACTGAATAGATTGAAAAGATGAGCAGGAATAAGAACAAAAATAAGAAAAAATAAGAACAAATTTGACAAACTGCTGGTCCAAAATTATCTTCAGGAAAAATCTAGACTGAAATTCTAAATATTTCACATTTGCAAAATTCAATTAATTGATCTTGCAGATGCAGTACACTATATGTCTACGATGAAATGAATTCAACATTTTAGCAGTGAACCACAGACAGCAAAGCTAGAACCAATATAGTTTTCAAATATTTGAATTTCTTATTATGCTAATTATTTGATGGTAATTCTTAATGTATCAGCACAAATCTTTAAAGCATTTTGCCTACTCTTGTTTGTGCTGTTTATGCAGCATTTCATCAGCATGTGCAGTGCTGGTTGTTATAGGAATGATGAGGTCAATAAATACTTTGAAAAGACTCATCTTTTAGGTTATTTTCTGCACAAAAACCTTGAATTCTCAGAAACTTGTAACACAAGTGCCGTATATTTTGCTTGTCTGTAACTGTCATCTGTGCAAGATGGTTGTTTATGTAACTTGATATACACAAGAAATGTTGGATATTCTTTGTGCCAGTACATGACCATGCCCAACATCTGGCTCCCTACTGGTCTGAAAAGCAAGAAGGAAAGAGTCATGTAAAATGAGAATTTTCAGGTAGTGCAGATTACTTCAGAGGTTTTAAAAAAGACAGTTTAAAACACAATTTGTGCTGAATTAGTACTGAAAATTTAGCAGATACTGCATTCTAGCTATCCAAGTTTCAGGAAATGTATTGAAGTTGCTCAAATAAGTTGGAAATTTCTCAGATAAGTTGTTAGTTTCTTCTCTTGGATACTGAATAGGTTTCTCTCCAGCAGGAAAATAGCTTTCTATTCTTTCGATAAAGCTATTTTTCAAAGGGAGAGTTACTTTCAGCTTCTACTTAATACTGTTTAGCCAGTAAATCTACGTGTGTGCATTTTATTGTTATCAAAGAGGAAGAGATGTAGAATTTATAACTCTAAAAGTGCTGATAACAAGGAATTTTAGTTTGGACTGTTCTGAAAAGGTAGTTATCCAGGTCAAAAGTTGAATGCAATAGTACTAAGCGCTATTAATAAAAAACTACTTCTTGACAAATGTAGAAAGAGTAACCTTTGAAGAAATGCATTGTAATGGTATGAAAAAACCCTACCCAAATCTAACTACAAAACCACCCTTCTTCTGTGTCCTGTTGTCAATACATCACTCTTGTAGGTTTCATGAATCTCAAAATACTAATTGCTTTAAGTTGAGCTTCCTTTGTTGTTTGGAAAGTACTATTTGTTTTTGGTAATTTGGTGAGCTTATTATTCTAGTTTCATTTTTTACTTGAGCTCGAGACTCATTTGAAACTATTAATTCTGTGAGTGGAATATTTAAAGGGACAGCACTTGCTAAATTTGCTGCTGTTTTCTGTTGGATGGGTGGTCTTTTGTGCTCTCACAAGGCTGGATTTAACAGGCATATCCAGCTTCTCCTATATAGCTAAGATAGAAGCACTTCTTTTGTGTGACTATGCAATCTGACACAGTGTGTAATGCTCAGTCAGAGCTACATGGTAGTCATGCATGTGGTATTCCCTGGTTAAGTGATAGGACTCCATACAAGGTGAACTGCTTGTCAGAGAAAACACAGTGGGGGAGATGTGGGACCATGGGTAGGATTAGCCTGCTATGAAGGGGCTTCTCCCACCTGTGACCGGAAGGGAGCTACCTTTCTCTTGGCAGTCAGTCTCTGCATTCACTGTAGAGGTAGCTACAATAAACCAGAACCAGCAGTGAATGTCACCACAATCCAGAACCAAGGCCATATGCCTTTCATACACAGGGCAGCAAACTGATAGATTGCAGGGCAGCTGCCATGCAATTCTGCTCTCTACTCTGGCAGATGCAGCTTCAGAGAGAAAGGAGCTGTTTCTGGCAGTGAGGATTTCAGCCTTCTGAGCTTCATCTACCATATATCATGTGAAAACACACAGGGACACTGAGACCTCGTTTGCTTCGTGGTGAGATCCTCAGTACCAAAGGACATGGATTGTGAAATCTGAGACTTAGCCTGATCCATCAGAGTTGTTGAAGAATGCATTTGTTTTCATTTTTTAATAATTTATGTCCTTACAAAAAAACAGTCCATGCCCTGTATCCCCCAACATTTGACAGAATCACACAATTGTAAGGGTTGGAATGGATCTCTAAAGATCGTCTAGTACAGCCTCCTACTAAAGCAGGTCCACCTACATCAGGTTGTACAGGAACATGTCCAGGAGGATTTTGAAAACCTTCAGAGGAGACTCCTCAACCTGTCTGGGCAGCCTGTGACAATGCTCTGTCACTCTCACAGTAAAGAAGTTTTTCCTCATATTCAAGTGGAACTTTGTGTTCAAGTGGAATATTTATCGGCCTGTTGTCACAGGAAGTAGTGTTTTGGGTGCTTAAATGGCTTGCCAGTAAGTTGACTGAAGTCCTCAAAGAGGGCTCTCATGTTCAGCAATAATACCTCTTCATCAGAACTATGAAGAGAAGTTATGGAACATTGACTTGAATTATGAAGTCCCTTTAAGAAAAGGCATTTACAAATAACTTTTTAATCTCTTTTTAGTTATGCATAATGTATAAAACATGATTCTGTGCCTATTTAATAAAAATAGACTTAATACAAAAAGCAAGTTTAATTAAAACTCATAACTGGAGATGTCAGAATGCTGATCGCAGGTCTGAGTGTACTTCTTTCTAAATTTAGTTCTATATTCTGAATTTCATGATGGATATTATGTACTCAGTACTTTGGGAAGCCATGCATAATGTAACAAGGATTTTCACTTAACAATACCTCTTGCAAATGTTCTCTGTGCTAATATGGTATACCAAGTACAACGTGATATAATAAACGATTTATTTTCAATAGATCATTAAGTTTTATCCTCAAAATTTTGTGAAACTGCAAGAACTTAAAAAGGAAGTGTAACCCATTTGAGTTACATGTGTGAGGAGATAGGTTTGTGGGTGCAATCAAATCACAACTGGATTTTATAATCAGGAGTCTCTATTGAGGCAGAAATAATTTTACTGACTCCATAAAGCTGAAATCCTAAACCTATCAGTTGAAAAGACTAGCAGTCCTGAAGAAAGCAAAAATACTATTTTCAAGATAAAATGTTCCCTTTGCAAAGATATGTGACTTACATAAAGAGGACCAGGCACTTGGGGCCCACCGTATCTCAGGCAGAAAAATTGCTCTAAAATCATTATAATGTTTTACATTGTTTCAAAGTCACAGTTCATTTGTTTGTCTTTGTTTAACATAATAGATGAAAAAGAATTCTAAGGAAAGGAAAAGATTGATTTATTGGTTTTCATCTTATAATTTTAAGTATTAGGTCAAGAACTGAAGATTTATGTGAATCTGCATATGTAAATCTAAATCATTGTTTGACAGGAGTTGGAGAAAGTAACAATTGAACATAATTTTTATGTATGAGATCTGTTGTAGTCGCTGCCTTTGGATTTTGGCCAAGATGGAAATGAGAAACACCAGTGACTGGTTATTGATCTTGTATGGCTTTGTAGGTTCTCAGACCCAACTAAATCTTCAGGATGAGTCTTTAGGAGATACTAATATGGCCACAGGAAATCCTGTGTGACCCTTCAGCAGTTTAGGAAAGATTTTTTAACACTTATTTCTGCCAGTGGTAAAACACTTCTATCAATCTGAGTTTGGCTGGGTTTTTGGTTTGTTTTGCTTTTTTAAAAGCAGTGATTAGCCTCAGAAGCAAAAATTGTGTATTGATGTGTCATCCTACAGTCTGATACATTGTGTAGATAGTTGTTGGAATCTCACGGGGACCTCAGAGATGCAGTAAATGGTGCGTGTGCTTCAGTAGCTTGCCATAGGTGCATAGCTCAGCACACCAAGGGGTGTGGGCCTTTGAGTTTGCTTTTCCAACAGTGAGATATAGCCAAGACCACCAGAACCTTGTGGTAATCTGGATCATAGGTCTGCTCACAGTTTCCAAATTCAAGTGTGTGTCACAGGAACCAAACCTGCTGTCAAGATTTAACTGTGTGATTTGACTTTTTTTTTCAATGTCAAGGCAAATAATGTGGAGCTTCCTTCCTTATTTGAGTTTTATGTATTTTATGCTGTGTGAAGGCTTTCAGTGCTCCACAAAGACTGGAGGGAGTGGACGGTGCTGCCTTGAGCAGGGAAGCCCAGCCGAAGTGAGTGGCTGACAAAACCTTTGCAGAGTGTCTGCTTGGTGGCAATTTTCTTCTTCCATGCTTTGCTCACGCACTTTGCTTGTCTTGTCTCTCTTTCTCCAGTTGTTACATTTCTTCCCATACATGAGGAGATCCATTCAGAAAGTAGGCTTACAGCATCTTTTTCTCCTTGAGGAAGACAAGCAATAGCTGTGTGTCTCACTTTTCAGCAGGCCAAAAAAGCATTCTTCAGACCTGTACACAGACTGTTGAGCTGTACAATAGTTGGCGTGTTTCTGAAGTCTTTGCTTTCTATTGTCACAGTTGCCCTGCAATGTGCATCAGAGAGGCTTCTGTGTCAGGATTGAAGATGTCGCAGCTAGGACAACAAGAGAGACAGTTTTTTGAGTTTTTGAACACTGCCATTCACTGTTTTTTTTTTCCTCTGTGAGAGAGTACTTAACAGTATTCGTGTGTGGGCATTGAAATTATCAGGGTAGCGAGATTAAACAGTCATCCAAGTGCTGTCAGTCTCAAGAAGTTATTGTTGCAACAGTTCAGCAAGTTCATGTCTTTGAGCTCTTTATAGCAAATATGAAATCTGCAATGAATTAATTTTATTAATTTAGAACAAACAAAGATTCTGGCAGCTGACGGTGTAATGCAGGGTTAGAGCCTAAAATTTACAGAATAAGACTCATGAATATTACATAGTATCAGGCTTACATTTTCTATGCTGTATTTATTTTTACCTGTAGTGAAGACAGTGCTTTTCATCAATGTGACCTATGGAGAAGGCATGTCATGGAGCTGTATTAAATTCTGTTGCTGTTGGTGGTCTTATTGGTTTAATAAAAGTTTACACTCTTACATCAGTTGTGGCCAATAAATTAATGAGAACTGGCAATATGTCCACACTCAAGACAGCAGATCCTGTTTTCAGTTTTTTACTATTTCTGCTTCCACTGTTTACTAACGTATGGCAAATCATAACTGCAAGCAGATTGTGTAATGCCAAAAAGTCAGTAGAGTAAATGAGCTGTTTGCACCGGAGTTCATAATGAACAGGAAAGTTACACTAAAATTACTATTCCTGGCAGTTTTCTAAGCATGCTATGATTCCTTTTAAATCAAAGAAATTAACATATGTCCTTATTCTCCCTTTCCCTGACATTTTATATGTATATTGCAAGTGTTTAGAGTAATGGGGGAAAATGAGTCCATCTTATAATTATTAATAACATGACAAATAAAAATCAACAGCTCAGTGTAAAGACCAAACCAGTTATTTGAATATATATTTTAATTTGTTAGATAGATTCTTTTGTTTTTGAGAACTTAAGACCTTCATTTTACCTACCATTTTTAAGGAGTGTTGTATGAAAAAAATTGTTAGAAAAACAATTATTAGAAAAAATTATTCAAGAAATAAAGTTACTGATAAAGTTTCAGATAGTGATGTGATTTAGAGAACAGTCATTGACTAGGAAAGTTAACTCTGTTTTCATTATAAGTTGTATCCGTTCCTGGTTCTGAAATATTTTCTTTAGATGTGTTTGATAAGTTAAATTCAATTTGCGATTAAAGGTCAAAAAATGTATTTGGATTTGGGGAACCGGTTATCTTTGTTTATTCTTACTGTCCTCTTCTAGTTTGAGACAGTTGGCCATACCAAAATCTCATAAGATGCTCAGAAGTAGTAAATTTTGTTAACAACAGAGAATACATACTTCTATAAATGTTGAATTTACCATACAGCACCTGTTTGGATGATCTTAATTTTTATTCTGTATCTCTTGTATTTAAAACAGTTCTACTTAAACTTTGAATCGGTAATTAGCATTTTAGAAAATTATTAAAAGTCTATTTGAAATCTGTTTTGATTTCATGTGGAATAAGAGTCAGCTTTGCACTAGGTAGTCCTACACTGGCAGGGGGATTGGACTGGATGATCTTTCAAGGTCCTTTCCAACCTTTAAGATTCTGTGATTCTGTGACACTACCCATGATTGAAATATGAATAGTGATTACTTGGCAAATAAGTGATGGCTCTTTTGTCATTTACTAATGTCATCATGGAAAAGAAAAATTAGAACTTTTAACTAGTTATCATAAAATAGTACCAAATGTCATGTGAAGTCCAGTGTAAAACAACCATTTATCAGAGTACTGAATAAAACCAGAATTAGTGTGGGTTACTTGTGTGAAACACTGTGTGAATTAAAAGTTTACTGATCTTAATCAGGATTATAATTTTTTGTTCAAATACCTGATATAAATTGATCCACCCTAACTTTGCTATCTGTGATTTCTCAAGAAACAGATATAAAGTAGCATTGTTTTGGTACAGTATGAAATGTTCAAGTTTGTACCTGCCTGTGCAATGTTAATAACATTATTTCTAGCCATTCCTAAGTTTGATTGTTCAGATAGTTTTACCAAAATGTAATTTTCAGCGACTCCAGTAAAGCCATGTTTCACAAAAGCTATTCCCAAAAGAGGTAAATGCCAAGGTAATCAATCATACAGTGTACTGTATCTTGTTGTTATGGACATAATACATTATTTATGCAGTATAAAGTTTTTTCAGATGTGGTTTAAATGAACAGGCAAGCAAATGAACAACTGAAAGGCCTGCTATGTCCTTAGCTGAAAATTGCAGTTACCTAGGTTAAATGCCTTCAATATTTACAACATATGGACTTTTGGGGAGTAGCAAGTCAGTTAGAAATCAATAAATATTAATTATACTTACAGATGAATGCCAAATCTTCTAGTATTTGTATACCACTTGTATTTAATTTACTAAAGCTGAAAGTTGCTACTCAGTCACTGGAAATTTTGGCAGCGGTACAAAACCCAAAGAGTATGGATTCCTCAGTGAACCATTGCATATGATCACCACTGATACATTTAATGAATATAATTAGGCACAGGCTTAGGATTTTGATAGAGGTCTCAGCTTTCAATTTTCCACTCACTGCATTGTTTCAAACATTCTGTTGTGAATGAGATGATAGTCTTCTTCACCAGATTCATTTCATAAACTGCAATATTTGTATGAGAAACCCTAAAAGACTGATAGAAAACAGGGAAAAGATAGAAGTGGGGAAAAAAATTGCTTCCATCAATGGCTACATATTAAAATAAGGGTGACCTTCTTCCCTTTTCCGTGTCAGATCTGCAGTTCTTTCTTGTTGGTATGCCAGAAAATCTAGAGTAGTAGGTGCAGAGTAGTTTTCAAACTGTGAGCTTGTTACACTCCCTGGCTGAAGAAGTCTGCAGTTCAGGGGCTTTCAGGGGCAAAGGCACAGCACTGCTGTACTTACTATCCCTTGATAGATTATTGCTGTTACCAACCTACATTTTGAGCATATGTAAACTCTTTAACAGCTTCTATATTCTTTGACAAAATATTCATGGCTTTGCCACTTGCCACATAAAGAGGTGCCTCTAGGTGTTTAGCTACGTATTCCCTAGCTCTGTTTGCTGTTGTTGATTTAATTCCTCTATACTTGTTGCAAGCTCTTCTCCCTATTGGCTGTTTTTCTGCCTCCTCAATCAGCTCCAGTACCATTCTCATGCCTTCTCACTCTTCCCGTTTTCTTACTCTTTCCCATTTTTAAGATAGCTTGTCAGTGCTTTTACCCATCATGGTTCCCGTTGTTATCACTCTGTCATCTCCATCACATCTTCTCTTGATAGTCTTCCTCTCTTTGGCCTTCTCACTTTTGCCTTACAGTTCTTTCCTGTTCATGTTTTATTACCACTTGCACACTGCCTTTTATAATTTTCAAGCTGCCACATTTCTTCATGAACTTTTGTTTGTTTGCAATGTAGACATGTTTCAGTTCTACTCAATAGACATCGTCCGTCCTGTTCTTTGCAATGTTCTGATTTCCCTGTTATACAGTTTCTCTTCTCTGAGAGCCTTGATGTTAATGAGTCTTCCTTTCATTTGTTTGTTCACTTGGCCTTTCCATATGTGCTCCAGTTTTTAGGGGGGTGGCAGATATGACCACTCCCTGTTCTGGTGTCTTCTCCAGCAGTTCTACTACATAATTTCAAGAATCTCATAGTCTTCAGTCTCCTTCTATGATAATATTTTACAGAGCTCTACCTGTAGCTTTTTTCCTTCTTGTTTCTGTGGAGAAATTCTATTCACGAATATAAGTAGATACCTGTAATAATGATTCTTATCTCAGTTTCTCTACTTCAGCTTTACATTTCTGTCCAAATTAAAAGCTGACATTTCATGGATTAGGCAATTCTGAAGAAAAAAAATCAGTCGTCTTTGTTGTCTTCTTTCACATTCACTGTGGATATCATCACTATCTCTCACTTTAGCCTGTGCCTTAGTATTGCAGTGGTCACTTTCTGATGCTTCTCTAAAGCCTTCATAATCCTCATTTTGTCCTTTCATTTTCACATATGATAAATTATGTGCTCATTTTTTCCTGAAGAGAATCTCTAGGTAGATTTTTCCTGTACTACCATTCCCCAACCCTATTGCACACATGATACTACATTTTATCTCAATTCCATGAGTAACACTGACTCTAAGCAAATTATTCTTTCCATTCCTAAGTAAAGTGCGGCTGCAAAGTTACCTCTCTTCATGTGTCTGCACTGGTTTCAGCACGTTTCACAGCCTCTCATCTCTCAATTGCTATCGAGAACTTAGTTCTCATATAATCATAGAATTGTAGGGGTTGGAAGGGACCTTTAGAGATCGTCTAGTCCAACTCCCCTGCAGAAGCAGGTTCACCTAGATCAGGTCACACAGGAACAAGTCCAGGCGAGTCCTGAAGACCTCCAAGGAAGGAGACTCCACACCCTCCCTGGGCAGCCTGTGCCAGGGCTCCCTCACCTGAACAGTGAAATAGTTTTTTTCTTACATTTAAGTGGAACTTTTTGTGTTCCAACTTCATCCCATTACCTCTTGTCCTGTTGCTAGATACCATAGAAAAAGGGGATGTCCCAACCTCCTGACATCCACTATTTAGGTATTTGTAAATATTAATGAGATCCCCCTGCAGTGCAGCATCAGTTAGGTGTTTTCTGACTTACTGCTCTCTTGTTTGCGTATTTGAATAAATGTTAATCTATTGCTGCTGCTAAATGGACCCTGAAGAAAGGATCAGGAAACAAGGTCTTGTTCTCACAGCAAGCAGTTCAATCAGTGCTGTGGGCAGCAATGTTACTTCTCAGTTTCTTTTCCTTGGTTCTCTATGTAGAATAACTAGTAGCAGTTAAAATAACTTTCACCTCAAGGAATTAATTTGATTCATGTTTTTCTTCCTGTAAATGTGCACTTTTACATATAAAAGCATTTAGAGTACATGACTTGAGCAGCACAGTGAAAACATAAAAGTCTTTTTATAGGACAAGCACTTAATGACAATATTACTGTTTCCTATGTACTGCATACAAATAGGTTGTTTCAAGAAAAAGGGCAGAACTAACCAGTTTACATGACTACGTGACTTCTGAGGTTTTCCTTCTGATTACTCCATGTCAGTGCTGCTGTTGATCTATTCAGTTTTGAAAAATACATGTCAGTAAGCAGTGAGTAGTTCCCGCTCCCAGTCTCCACTGGGAGTAGCAGTGGTGGTGGACAACTCTGCTGCATCAAAGCAGAGGTTGCAGTTGCTTCAGGCGTGTTCACAAGTGCCAGAAAGTGATGCAGAGAAAATTCTCTTGTGTAGGCTGTGTCTCTGTGGACGTACACTACGGTTCCCTGGAGAAGACTGATATGTTGAAATGTTTGAACATAGAGATAACTTTGGAGAATTACATTCTGTATTTGAGCTGACCCCCATGACTGCTGTGAACCTAGAAGTTGAGAGAAACAATGAGTCCAAGGATTACATGTAGAGAATATAAGTTTAAAAACAGTGTTCTCCACTGAGAAGTCTTTAGACTTTTGGACATATCAGTTGGCATGTAATTCTACCAGATTTTTCACTCATTTATTTTTATAAGGCACAGCGAATAAAACTTTTTTTTTCTCCATGTACTACTTGCTCACTTGCAAGCAAAATGGTCTCTGACAACCTAGCGTTAGAAAGATTTCAAAATAAAAACTGTTTAGACTTTTCTGGTTTGAATCCTTTGCATTATTAAATGCTTTAAATCACTTTTGTTTCAGACTGGGATTTAGTGTGCATGGTAGCGTCTCTGTCTAGCGGCTGGCATGACAGGTACAGAAACCTTTATACTTTGCCAGAGATGAAGCTACTACTCTCTTAACTCAAATGCAAGAGACTTTGTTTATTGCTAAAGATCCTAGATGCGATTTATTATGGCAAATAAACTGTGTGCTTGTGTCCATATTTCATTACACTGGAACTTGCATTCCTATGAAATCTGTGTAGAAGCAATCTCTAAAATCAAGATCATATGCAATAAGATAAACCCTTCTGCTTGACAAAACTTCATCTATTCCAGTGTGTATTTTGCTTCTGGTGCTAACTAGCTAGTAACTTTGTTTCTTTTAAGTTGTATTTTCAAATCTGTAACAGGAATTATATTCAAATTAACAGTATAGTTGTTTCATCCTGACCTTTCCCACCAGAATTATATTAGTCCACTCTTTTCTTAAATCATATTGATAATGGTGGCTAGTAACAACTTGAAGAATCTTGTCTTTATGATAGGTATTCCACATAGGTCTTAAAAAGAAAATAAAAGCACAGGGTCTAGTTGTGAGACGTAACCACTATAATTAAAATGCAAATACATTAAAGAAAAGTGTTTGATTGAATTTAGAAGGTCTCAGCATTTAAATTTGAGATAGATGAGTTTTTAAGTGTAAGTTTACCAAATTATATTGTCTTTCTCTGTATGCATTTATTATGTTGCTATTAGTTCTGACATGGATTATGAGTACTTTGCAGAGATCATGTCTACAGTTAAAACATAGACTTACTACTATGAAAACAACAGCAACTTTGTTAATATATAAAGAGCCAGAAGTGAATGTTTGGAAATTTCTGAGATTTTTGTGTTTTTAATACTTGTGTACTTGTGGCAGAAGTTGCTTTTCTGTAGTTACTTAGCAAAGATATGAATGTCGGTGTTTGTGCATCGGTGTAAACTGTTTTAGAACACAGGCTTGTCCATTAACTGATCGTAGAATGTAAATATTTTCATGTACATTGTATGTGACTGCTGGTAAAAGAAAAGATTCAGTGGGCTAAACTAGGCTAATTCTATTATTTAAGATGTCAGATTGCTTGAAAGAAGTAAAGAATGACTGGATGAAACTGAACCTTGGTGTGACTGCTAGTGTTTGAGAAGGGTGAATGTTTTGAAAATGAAGCAAAGAGTTATCTGTCTCTTCTAATGAAAACCAAGGATGATACTCTTATTCTATAAAGTGGTATGAAACCCAGGAGCAATGGCTAACTCCTCCCAGAGCCTGAAGATCAGTTATTTGTAAATGATGTAAAGAGTGTGTCCATTTGACTAACCTGCAGCCTTGGTTTCTCCAATTTTTGATTACCAGTGCTTCTGGCCAGACCCATGGAACTTGGCTTACTCCTCTGAAACAGTTGACCCTGTGTGTGTCCACATGATCACCTTTCTGTGGTGTGCCTTGAGTGCATCTCTGTGTTTCAGATAGAGAGAACAGAAAGTCCTGTAACAATAACCTGTTCTCTGCTCTTCCTGCCCTTTTGTATATCACTTGCTACTTATCCATAAGAAGAAACAAGCTTAAGAGGAGTGGTAAAGCTGAGTGTAGAATGAACATGTATGTCACCTATTAGAATTAGTGTTCAGTGTTGATGCAAATAACAAAGGGTAGACAATGAGACGAGAGCTTGCATGACTTAGTCACAGTTCATGAAGGTTAACCTCAGACACCATTGCACACCTTAGAAATGTGATGAAAAAGTGACTTTTCCCCTCTTAGCTTGCAAGATCCTTCCCTCAGTGGAGATGCTGCTTTCTGTGTTTGAATTTGAAGGCTATTGATGAGTGTGAAGTGGTATGGAGTGTGGTTATCCAATTTTGGCATGGCTTAGGCAGTTCTTTCTATGTCAGATCAGCACTTGGTTCGCTCCACTGGCTGCCAGTCAGTTTGCAGTCTCGTCTAAGGCTTTGGTCTTGATCTTCAAAGCAACTATTGGATCAAACACCCCAGCTACATCAAAGGCTGTATTTCTATTTGTGAACTGCCAGAATAGCTATATTCCTTTGGGGCAATGTAGATGATGAAATATCAGAGCAACCATGCATCAACTGGGGACACACTGTTGTGGGTTGTGGGTACAGGCTGTGAAAAAAAACCCCTAACTGAGACGATCAGGTGAATCCAGACTAAGATGTTTTAAAGGAAATGTTACAGAGCCTCTCTGTGAATATGTTCTGTCATAGACATGATGCACAAACAACTTCCATTTTTATCTGAAAAATAATTGTCAAAAAGAAGAAAACTTGGAAAATTTGAATGCTGTCATATCATGAAAGGGATTATATTTTTAAATATCCTTTTATATGAGCCATAATATGATAAAGTTTTAAAAGTTCTGTACTTGTGTAGGGTAACCTGCTAGCAGTATTCAAAGCTTATCTTTTCTTAGCATGAAAATCACAAACACCACTTAGGAGAGGCTGTATTGTTAGCAAAAGCTAAAGGGTGGTATAGCTCAAAAGAAACTGGATAATGTATGACTGGTGATGGACTCAAATCAAGTCTAATCAACTTTTAAACAAACCTTAAAGGTTTTGGTTTCAGATGATGAAAAGTACTCCCCCACTGTGCTTTATAAATTACTTTGGACAGAACTGATAGTACCAGAAAAATTATTTCTCATGCCTCAACCTGGTTGCTAGGAACTGATATATTGCTTGAAGGATTGAACTTAAAAATTGCAAGTCCACACAATTTATTTAGATAAAAACATGTCCACTATTAAGTTAGAGATAAATTCAATACCATAATAAATATATGTTCTAGAAATTAAATCTTGGAAAATACTTTTTGTGTGGATGTGTGTGTACAGATTTTTATTGTATATTTTCTCCATTCTCCCTTTTTGTCTGGTGGTAATAAGTCATTTTCACCAGAGTGCCTAATACTCGGTAGGAATGAGACATCATTCTGCTGTTTTGAACATTCGAGTCCCTTGAGTGTCTGTTTTCATAAAAATGTACATAAATGTCTGTATTTTAAGCTTCTCATATCCTGTCTAACATGTTTATCCGGGCTCAACCAACCATCAACCCTCTTTACAAAGAGGCAAAGTTGTCATTAATGTCCTTGTTTTAAAACTGAAAGTTGAGTCAGGAATTCTGTCAAGAAGTAAGGCAAAAGCTCTGGAGGAATCTGTCCTCTTTGCCTCATCTGGTGTGTGTTTTCAAAATGACCATGGTGAGATGGTAGAGTGTGATTGTTATTGACTTGGTACAGTGTGGAAGGTTGAAGGCGACAAAGTTTCCAAAACCGCCAGCTCATAAATTTTGCTGAAATTATCTAGAATGTTGAGTTCATAGTTAAAGGTCTTTGTACTGTTTCTGTGGAACTGGATTGCAAAATACATGGTCCAATATGGTATGAAAGAAGAGAGAACTTGTCACCCCTGAGCAGAATGACATTCAAGACCCACCTGGATGAGTTCCCGTGTGACCTACTCTAGATGGCCTGCTCTGGCAGGGGAGTTGGACTGGATGATCTTCCAAGGTCCCCTCCAGCCCTTGAGATTCTGTGAATGAAAATAGCAAGGTAATTGTCACTGAATCCTGTTCTCCTGACTGGCCTGATCTGATATCTGAATGGGTTTCCATCCACAATTGAACTTTGTAATAAATGCATAGCCCAAAGCATATTGTTGCTAACCTTAGACATAAAGTACAGGTAGTCAAAATCTGTTCTTTGTATAGAATCATAGAATGGTAGGAATCATCTAGTCCAACCCCCCTGCAGAAGCAGGTTCACCTAGATCAGGTTGCATAGGAACACATCCAGGTGGGTCTTGAAGATCTCCAACAACCCCTCTGGGCAGCCTGTGCCAGGACTCCCTCACCCTCACAGTGAAATAGTTTTATGTTTAAGTGGAACTTTTTGTGTTCCAGCTTCATCCCATTAACCCTTGTCCTGTTGCTAGCTATAATAGAAAAAAGGGATGTCCCAATCTCCTGACACTCACCCTTTAGGTATTTGTAAACGTTAATAAGATCCCCTCTCAGTCTCCTCTTCTCCAGACTAAACAGCCCCAGTTCCCGCAGCTTTTCCTCATATGAAAGGTGTTCCAGTCCCCGATCCTCTTCTTTGATAGCGATTGCCTTAGGAAGGATCTAAGCCTCAGTCTGTAAATTGTATCTGATTTGTATCTGAAGAACTTTTACTAGTCTTACCTTGAACTATGATTTTACAGTTTTTCTACAGCTCTTCTGGTGAGCAATATGAAGTTAAATCATGAGATTTCTTCTTCCTGACTGGCTAATTTGAATTTGAAGCAAGAGGTGAAAAATGAGAAGTTTCTGTTGTTCAGCTGTGGATGATAAATATTCATGTAGAAGTTTTTAACAGTTTCAGGTCTTTTAATGAATGTTTAATCAGTGATACATTTAAGAAATGTGACCTCATGATTCCTGATGAATAAGGGACATCTTTACCAATTATTTCTTTTGCTATAGTAAGCATTACCTTGAACACATCTCTGCAAATTTTCTGCTGCAAAAAACAAACATGCATGTGCAGTGAAAGCAAAGGTTTCATCTATGTATGTGTAATTGTCTTATATGTGTGCATATAAATGACAAAACTTAGGAAACAGTCTTGAAATTTACTGACATAACTCAGAATATGAATGAACAGCCCAAGTCTTTAAAAATGACAGCCAATAAATGTTAATATTACAGAACTCTGTTGCAGTGTCACACATATCTATTAAAAATACTTTTTTTCCCTATGACATCTTTGAATACTACTTTTTTTTAATACATAATTGGTATGCATGAGTTGTGTTGAAAGAATGGATTCAATGGGAGGGACAAGTAAAAAATCTTTCCTGTTTAAAGAAATGGAAATAAATTGTAATTTGATACAGAATGTTTTTCAAAAATCTGACTCAAAATAGTTTTCTGTTGAGACAGTAGTGCTCTCTAATATTGTACTAAGAGATGAGATAGAAGATATTTTTGTAATTAAAAAAAACCCTTAAAAACCCCACAAAACCAAACCCAACTTTATTGTGAAGTAGCACCTGAAGTTCCAAGTAATCATCACATTTTTCAGTTGCTTTAAGTGATTTTATATACCCAGCTATACAATTACCTTTCAATACAGTTACAATTTCAAAATATCCAAGAACGAGGGCTAGAGTGGACCTCAAAAGGTCATCTAGTCCAAATCCCCTGCCAGAGCAGGACCTCCTAGAGTACATCACACAGGAATATGTCCAGATGGGTTTTGAATATCTCCAGAGGAGACTCCACAACCCATCTGGGCAGCCTGTTCCAGTGCTCCATCATAGAATCATAGAATGGTAGGGGTTGGAAGGGACCTTTAGAGATCATCTAGTCCAACCCCCCTGCAGAAGCAGGTTCACCTAGATCAGGTCGCATAGGAACGTGTCCAGGCGGGTCTTGAAGACCTCCAAGGAAGGAGACTCCACAACCCCTCCGGGCAGCCTGTGCCAGGGCTCCCTCACCTGAACAGGGAAATAGTTTTTTCTTATATTTAAATGGAACTTTTTGTGTTCCAGCTTCATCCCATTACCCCTTGCCCATCATCCCCACAGTGAAGAAGTTATTCCTTATGTTTCTTTGTTCCAGCTTATACCCATTGCCCCTTCTCCTATCATTGGGTATCACTGAGAACAGCCTGGCTCCATCCTCCTGACACCTGCCCTTTACATATTTGTAAACATTAATGATGTATGTTTAGTATACTTTTCTTCTGCCTTCTCTTTGCAAATCTGGCTTTTATCTCTTTCCTCTGCTTGGTTTCAGTGCACTGGACAAGCAATAAGTGACTCCTGCAGTGGTGACTAATCTTACCCTTTACCAACTGATTTCCTTTCACATTCTCTATATGGAGATATAGAAGGGACCTTTCATAGGGTTTTTGTTTGGTTGATTGGGTTTTTTTGTGTTTATTTAATTTATTTTCACTGTAGTAAGGTGTGTGCACATAAGGACAGGGTTCTTTTAAAACTTAGTGATAAATATGGAGAAAAATCAGAACAAAAACAAACTTAAATATTTAATGATGTGAAGTTATTTGTAGAATGAAGGATCATTTAAATGAGTACTGTTTTGGAAACAGCCTTGTGCATGTTGATGAGATATATAAACAAAAGATAGTGGAATCTTTAACTACAATTTCTTTGCATTTGTTTTTGCTTTTCAGCATAAATATGCATGGATGTAGCTTTCACGTTGGCTTAGAAATGCCTGTAAGCTTTTTGTTTGCATTTTTGTGTGCATATACAATTGCATATGTCAACCAGTCCATCTGTTTTCTTCATGCCAGTTAACAAAAATTTACAAACGTGGTGCTTCATGTTCAAGACTGCGTGGAACAGAACCCATATCTGCAAAAGCAATCAGTCACTTTTATTATATTATCCAAAACTTTCATGGAGTAATATCATCTGTACCCTCTTTCCTAAGGAGTTAGTGAGACATTCCTATACTCTGGAGAAACTTGCCAACACCAGCAGTCTGTCCTGAGACATGCTACAGGGACGAAGGGAAGCTGAGCCCCAGAGAGCAGGGACGAGGGTGTCTGGGAGGAAGTTTGAAGAACATGGATGACTTGTGGTGAATGACTGAAACTCTCTTAGAGCAATTAATTCAGCTTTAACAGAATGTTGGTTTTTAACTGCAAGGACACCCGGATGAGTTTTAAATCAAAAATGTTTCATGAAAGACACCTTACAGCAGTGATTAATGTGTCCACAGGCTAGTATCTCTTTGCTAGTGTGCTTCTGAGAGACAGTAAAGCTTCATGTTACTTAAACACATACTCTCAGATGGCTACTGATTAGTTGCTGCCCAAATCTCTCTTAGATTCGGTGGACTTGAGACAACAGTATTGGGAAGGGAAAATTTGAACATAAATCCCTGTGCCTCCTTTTTTGCATAAAGTATCTTCAGCCTTTAACAAACAGCCTTGGAGGAGTCCATTGATGATGACAGAAATTATTCTGTTCTCATGGTGATGGCTTTTGACTGCGATTGAGGGCAATGGTTTTTGTTATGACATCCCTATTAATGAGATTGTGACAAGTTTTCTTGTCTCATAACTCTCCATTTTCACTTGGCAGGCTGAAGAGGAAACAGTGGCCTTTCTTGCTCACAGTGGAAGTGAGGAAGAGTTTGATCCAAGTACTCTTCCAGATCCTGATAAATACAAAGATTCTGATGAAGACCAGGATTCAGAAAGCGAAGACAGCTTCAGGTATCTACACATCTTTAATGTTCATTTATAAAAATTCATGTGTTTTTGGAAACTGTTTTGTTGAGATGTTAGGAACTGATTTTACAGTCATTCACTTGCTTCTGGGACTTAGTATTTAAGTTTGTTTGTGATGTAGGTGCTGAAAAGAAATCTATGCTAAAGGCTATTAATTTCTTTTGTGTGGATGAAAAATGTAGTGGTCTGTCCTCTAGCTCTGAAGTCAGCTTTGAGGCTCAGTGTAGGTATATCTGAAATCTCTTGAGGTGCTCTGAGTACCCCTTAGGAGACTTTTGTGAAAGCAGAGGAACAACAGGAGGAGGAAGATGCAGTGATAGAAATTAATTTAGGGCTGGAAAAACAAGAAATCAAGAAAAGCAAGAGAAATGGAATGGCCAATAAGCCTATGGGTAAAGGAAAGTGGTAGCTGAAGATGCTTCTGATGACTGTAAGACCACACAGAAATAGTATTGATTTTGCATGAGGGAGGAAAGAAGGGGAGGAGATGTGTGCATGAAGGGAAGAGGGATGATGATGGGGACCTGTCAGATCAAGAAGAATAAATACAAGAACAGGCAAGAAATCTTGCTGCCAGCAGGAAGGAGAACTTTATGTTAAATCAACACTCATGCCTTATGCACCTCTCTTAGAGCTGTCACTGAATTGTATGATGAGTTGCTCCTGTGGCTGAGAAATACTGACCTAATGATATTAACAAAAATAAATCAACAGAGTAGCACATGGTGAAATTAGACTTTGAGATTAGAAAACATAACTCTGTTCTGTTTTATATTTGCAAAATTCAGAGAATTTGCTCAAAGTGTATGAAAATAGAAACATGTTGGGCTACAGTAGCTGCTGCTTGCTTTAAGGGGAAAAACAATCTTTAAAATGGATAAGTTAAAGCAAGTATGTGAGAACTAGGGTATCTTCTTTCAGCGGTCTTTAAAAACAGGCTATCTGCCCATGGTTTAGGAAGTCAGAAACGTTGTTAACCTTGCCTTCCTCTCTGTCTGCATTTTGTGGGAGCTATACAAATTAGGAGTTGAATTTCCCTTTGAATAAAATTCCCTTCCAGCCGTACCTCTACAAGCAGAGTAATTAATGACTCCAAGCATGTAATATGAGATTAATTTTTGTATATCTAGCAACATTCATCATATTTGATTTAAGGCTATCAGTGTAAATTGTTAATGAGGTGACAAATTTAAGTGCATCAAATAAGGTGGAAGAAAAGCAGCTGGATTTCTTAAGTATTCATTTTGTAGTCAAATTGAGTTTCTGATATTTCTTATCCCTCAACCTCTTTAACTAAAAATGTTGAGGAAGAGCAGATTTATGATTGACCTCATCATTACCTTCTTTAAATCTTTCATAAGTGTGACTGATCACATTAACTCTTAGAGAAGTGTGGAAAAAGTCTTGGACATGAGGGGAATGGAGAAATGTCTTAGTTCTGAAATATTTTGTTTGAGATTTTATGATGAGTCACTATCTGACAGGGATACCAGTCAGCAGTCAGTGCTTTTTGGTTGTGTACTTTATTTATTAAAATTATGGGCAAATTACAGTTTCTTATACCTTGTTATATCGGCATGCTGATGTTGACCTGCTAAGTTTTATGTGATTCTTGATCTGGTTGACATTACGTTATATTTTGATATGATTCATCTGCAAGTCATGATGCTCCTTCTAAAGTGGTTTATTCAGGTCAGATCAATGACTTTGTGAAGGCCAGAACTTAAAAGCACTGTAAGACAGCATAAAAGGTATCTGTTTAATGGCTTGATTATGCTCTTTAGCTGCATAGTTGGACATTGAGGCATTGCTGTTGATAGAGAGGTGATATTCTTATGCCATGAAAGTCTAGTTTAACTCACCATATGAAATGGACCTGATGGTAGAATTTTCAAGTGAATTTCATACTCTATGCTCTACAAGTCAGGCTAGATCCTTCCAGTAACGGTTCCTGTAAACTTGTCAGATACAGAAATTACCTGGGGTGGGGGAGGTGAGGGGAAGGAAAAAGAAAATAATGTAGTACGTCATCAGCAAGTGTTTGTGTGAATGGAGGAGAAATGGGATATTTTCTGAAACTCCAGACTTCATAAATTAACTATCAACAATTGGAAGATGATAGTGGTCACACAAAGCCACATCTACACATCTTTTCAATACCTTCAGGGATGATGACTCCACTGCTTCCCTGGGCAGCCTGTTCCAATGCTTGGCAATCCTTTCAGTATTTTTTTTTTCCTAATAACTAATCTAAACTTCCCGTGGTGCAACTTGAGGCCATTTGCTATCATTCTGTCACTTGTGACTTGGGAGAAGAGACTGACTTCCATCTCTTTTCAAGTAGTACTAGAGAGTGATCATATCTCCCCTCTGCCTCATTTTCTCTACACCAGTCACCCCCAGTTCCCTCAGCTGCTCCTCGTCATACTTGTTCTCCAGACCCTTCACCAGTTTTGTTGCCCATCTCTGGACATGCTCCAGCACCTCAGCATCTCTGTTGCAGTGAGAGGCTCAACAGTGAACACAGCATTTGAGGTGTGGCCTCACCAGTGCTGAGTACAAGGGGACAATCACTTCTGGTACAAGCCAGGACGCCATTGACCTTCTTGGCCACCTGGGCACACTGCTGGCTCATATTCAGGCAACTGTTGACCAACACTCCCAAATGCTTTCCCTTCAGGCAGCTTTCCAGCAAAACATTCCCAAGCCTGTAGCGTTTCATGGGGTTTTTGTGGCCCAAGTGCAGGACCCAGCACTTTGCCTTGTTAAACCTCATTCAGCTGGCCACAGCCCATCTCTCCAGCCTGTCCAGATTCAGGAAATAACACAACGTAATATATTTTCATTACCATTTCTATGTGCTGTAGCATTCTGACAACAATTAAGAAAGAAGCTGCACTGGGTGTTATGGAAGGGACTGCAGTAATTAATCTTCATTAGGATTGCTGCCATGGCCTTGTGAATTAAAATTTATTACATGGAAAAAGGTTTGTGGCACAGCATGTTTGATTAACAAAATGCCAATATTGATGGGATAAATTATTCCTAACTTTTCTGAACTGTATTTTATTAGCAGATTCATTCATTGTTCATGTACATTTCTTTGTGAAAGAACTTGTGTATGCTATATTGCAGCCTGGAAACTTGTCTCATGGCCTGTAGTTCAAGTGGCAAGGACAATTTCTTTCCCCAACGGTGTTAGTAAACCTCAGCTCCAAAGCAATCAAGGCAGAACCTGTCTAGAGACCTCACAGTGCCACTTTGTTTAAACAACAGCCACTTGGCTGTGTGGATGCACATTTCAAATGGCTGACTCTGAAGAACTTCAAATCCAAACCTTACAACTTGTCAAGACATACCTTGAACCCCAGAAACAAGTAGAAAATCTATTAATTGTTGGTATTTTTTTCCTGATATCACCTCCAAACAAACTAGTGAGATTAGTTGTTTAGTAGTTAAATTAGTTTGTTAGTGTACAGCTATCAGGATCGCAGTTAGGTACAATTCATATATCGTGGCATTTATAAAAGGGACGGGATTCGTAAACCATACCTCAGTGTTTGAGAAATAAACATTACCTATCAAATGATAGCATTTTCCTTTGTTGTTACAGCTGTGCAAATAGTGACCACAGAAATTACTGTGCCTGTTGATCAGTGGGCTGTTAGTACCTCCTTGTCTGTGTAAACACAGCCCATCCCACTAAATCCTTCCACTGGGCAGCTTCAGGCCATGCGGGTTGTTTAGGGGCTGAAAAGCTAAATGGCAGCAGGTGGTAAAAGAAGTGGATGGTAATCCAGCTGTGCATGCTGCTTTCTGAGTCTTATAAATAGAAGGCAAAAAGATGCACTGGCTTTGGTTTGGATTCGAATTGTGGGCGTGCTTTCTAACTGTGGTGTTTTATTAGAAAGTAGTTCATCTTCAAATACCTTCTTTTGTTTTGGCCATTTGTGGATGCCAGCTAGTAGTGCATTAGTTTGTGTGTTTGTGAGGAATAGGGGGCATTTATGTCCATGGGAAGTGACCAGTGATAAAACTTTGTCTCTGTAGGATGGGCTGGCAAGTCTTCAGTCAGTGGAGACTGAGGAGGAATTAATTTGATAATAATTCATCCCCATACAGCTGCTTTCACACACTCAGCTCTTTTGCATGGACTCTGGAGATTACACCTATTACATCTCTTCCTTGAGTACAGGATAGCCCTTGGCATCATGATGCCAGATGTATCTCCTGGCAATTCTCACTTCCTTTTGAAATTGCCACTTTTATGCTTTGTAAAAGCTGCATCTCTGACTCCTCCTCCAAAGTGATACAGATCCTTTCCACGCCACCTAAACCACTGCTGGTAAAAATCCATTCTGCAGGAACAGGACTGGGGGTTGGACAAGCTGATCTTTAAAGGTCCCTTCCAACTCGACTCATTCTTAGGACAGGCACTCTCTTCTCTCTGTGTCTCAAAAGTGCGAACATCTTATTCGCACGTTCCACTTGATTCTCTGCTTTCCTTCCTAAGTTGCCTTCATCAAATACTATTTTGCTTCTAATTTTTGTGCATCATGACAACACAAGCCTTTAGGTCTGTCTCTTCCTCACTCGATGGCTTTGCTGTTGCAGCTTCCTGTCTTATCCATTCTTCCTTATTCACCTCTCCAGCTTATGGCCCAGTAGGGGTCAAATTAGCAGATGTGAAAATACACCTGCTGACATATAGATATATCTTCAGTATGCACTGCTAATCAAGCACCATGATCCCTCAGTAACAGTAAGAAACAGCTTGACTCAGCATAATCTTCCTGCAAAGCATAAGATGAAAATTAATCAAAACTGGTTTTGTTTGTGGAAAAAAAAAAAAAGGAATCTCACAGTTTCTTCTGAATATGTTTTATGTTTAAACATTGTACCTTACAGACATCTAGGTCTATAGGCCTCTGAAACTCCAAAAATGAGTCTAATTTTTGGTAGTTAGAGTCTGCTATTTCATAACTTTTGACCTTTCTGCATTGTTTGAGTTGCTAAGATGTTTTGAACTAATGTCTTAGATAAAGCATTAGTGAATTCTGAATGCAAACTAGGCTTCAAAGTCCATTCAAATACTGTCAATAATTGGCTAATTTGCAGACAAGTGGAAATGCTTTTACTTAATGAGATTTCGGCCTCACATTGTTAAAGTGAACCCCTATATTCTGTCTTGATCAAAGCAAACAATGTGGAACTCCAAGCAAAACCCACACTGGACACTTGGAAAAGAGAGAAGACTTAGAATCGTAGAATGGTAGGGTTGGAAGGGATCTCATCTAGTCCAACCCCCCTGCAGAAGCAGGTCCACCTAGATCAGGTCGCATAGGAACATGTCCAGGTGGGTCTTGTAGACCTCCAAGGAAGGAGACTCCACAACCTCTCTGGGCAGCCTGTGCCAGGGCTCCCTCACCTGAACAGTGAAATAGTTTTTTCTTATGTTTAAGTGGAACTTTTCGTGATCCAGCTTCATCCCATTACCCCTTGTCCTGTTGCTAGCTACTATAGAAAAAAGGGATGTCCCAACCTCCTGACACCCACCCTTTAGATATTTATAAATGTTAATAAGATCTCTCCTCAGTCTCCTCTTCTCCAAACTGCCCCAGTTCCCGCAGCCTTTCCTCATAAGGAAGATGTACCAGTCCCCTGATCATCTTGGTTACCCTGTGCTGGACTCTCTCCAGAAGTTCTCTGTCCCTCTTGAGCTGAGCAGCCCTGAACTGGACACAGTACTCCAGATGAGGCCTCACCAGGGCAGAGTAGAGAGGGAGAAGAACCTCCCTTGACCTGCTGGCCACACTCTTCTTGATGCATCCCAGGATGCCATTGGCCTTCTTGGCCACGAGTGCACATTGCTGGCTCATGGTTAGCTGATTATCAGTCAGGACTCCCAGGTCTCTCTCTGCAGAGCTGCTCTTCAGCAGTTCGACCCCCAGCCTGTACTGGTGCAGGGGATTGTTCCTTCCCAGATGCAGGACTCTGCACTTGTCCTTGCTGAACCTCATGAGGTTCCTCTCTGCCCAACTCTCAAGCCGGTTGAGATCCCACTGAATGGCAGCACAGACTTTTTGATCCACCTCACTGTCCACTCATCCAAGCCACACTGCCTGAGCTTTCTGATGAGGATGTTGTGGGAGACAGTGTCAAAAGCCTTGCTGATGTCAAGGTAGATGACATCCACTGCTCTCCCCTCATCTAGCCAGCTGGTTATGCACTCATAGAAGGATATCTGGTTGGTCAAACAGGATTTCCCCTTGGTTACGCCATACTGACTCCCCTGATAACCATCTTATCCTTCATATGTTCAGTGATAACATTCAGGATGAGTTGTTCCATCACTTTTCCAGGGATGGAGGTGAGGCTGACCGGCCTGTAGTTTCCTGGGTCGTCCTTCCTGCCCTTTTTGAAGACTGGCGTGACACTGGCCTTTCTCCAGTCCTCAGGCACCTCACCTGTCCTCCATGATTGTTCAAAAATGATGGAGAGAGGCTTAGCAATCACATCAGCCAGCTCCCTGAGCACTTATGAGACTTAGTGTTTTATTTTCATATATTGTCAGCATAGCTTCAGCATTCATGGAATATCTTAAACGCTACAGAGAGAAATAGAATCCCTTCCCCATCAAAAGGAATAAAATCTGTGTTGGTAGCAAGCACTGGAAAGGCACCCCCATCCAAATGACAGCTCAAAGCCATCAAAGTTGCTATATCCTTTGAAATGTCTCAACTTTAGGAGGGGTACATAATGCACAGTCATCAGCAATTTGTAGAGTCACTTAATGGTTTGTGTTGGAAGGCACTTTTAAAGATCATCTGATCTGACCTTTCTGTCTGGGCAGGGATATCTCACACTGGATCAGGTTCCTTTACACTGTTCCTTTTGGATAGGCAGGGGAAGGCAGTATAGACATAGGGTGTTTCATTTCTTTTAATTGTGGGAATAAAAACTGTTTCTTCCTCTCTTCTGTGCTGTAATGAGTAGGCAGGTGTTGGCACTGCCCTTGTTTGATAGGTGGGATGGATGAGAGAGGGAGGCAGGTGGCACATCTTCAAGTCCAGTCCTAGGTCATCGGATCTCTCTCTAGGCCATCGATGGAGAGGCAAGCAGAGAGCGTGGGGTGTGACCCAGGAAGAGCAGAGTGCACTGTGCTGCTCATCTCTCCCAGAGAGTGCCCCAAACTTTTTGAAAACTGACGTGTTTTGGGGTTAATGTTTGGGCTGTTTTCCAGTGAGTGGTGAAACCAACATTTCATAGACTGGTACCTGGTCCTGTTAATGGAAGAACAAGGTGGGCAGTGGGAGGTGGTTTGAGCTGGGGACTGCATTCCTGCCCTGTGTTGCTTTGAAGAACAGCATTCCCCAATTCCAGCTGAAACATTTCACAAATATTAAATTTACACTTAAGCACTTATAGAAATAAAGGCAGTTTAAAAAATTCTTATTGAAGCTTTTTTTTTTTAAAGTAATTTCCTGTGTAGAAAGTTCTCAAACTTTAATTGAAAAGCTGAATTTGACCAGCTATTTTAGAAAAGCCTGAACTCAGTCTCTGAAGTTCCATTTTAATTTTTGTCGTGTTCTTTAAAATACAATCATGAAAAACAGAGAATGGCATTTTGTTTTGGTTAACTTGTTTGGAGGGAATGGTTCGGGGTGTGAGGGATTGCCTTCTGCTTCTTTGGGTATGGATTCTACCCTATAGCATAGGACAATGAGCTCTCTGTAACCTGGAACATGGATATGATATCTGAGAATAGGTTTTGTTAGGTGATATTATTTTAATCTTAGCTAAGATGACTTATGGCAAATTTTCTATGTTATGGACAAAAACACCACGTCCAGACACATGAAAGCCTGGTCTTTCCTCCTGTTACTGTCATGTGGCTATGTGGTAGAAGTCAAAGTATTAAAACAGATAATGTGGCTGTTTCATCAATATCAAAAGCTGCAAAAGGAAATTCCTTCAAGTCTTAAGAAAAGCAGCAGAACAAATAGGAATTCACCAGGGGAAATAACTGGGCTTGTGGTTTTCTCTTCTTCGTCTGTCAAGGAAGTGGTTAATAGCTTCCAAGGAAGGCTTGTGGATAAAGAGGAAAAACTGGCTTGAATGAGGTGGGCTCAAATTGAAACTGTATCAAGTGCAGCATTTGCCAATGAAATGACAGTTCTCCTGGTTTTGTTTTTGTTGCATATTTATTTCAGACAAGATCTTAAATGCATGTCAATGTCCACTGACACATCACTAAATCAGTTTTGTCTAATTGTCTGTCATTCTGTAAGGCAGCAAATATTAGGCAAGACTGATAGCAATATGTTAATACACTATAATCAATTAAGACAACAAAAGATCTACCAGCACTTCAGCCTGAATGCAGTTCTAATTTAGACATTGAGGGTTCATGGGCTTCTATTGCTTCCCTCTTCTGGATTGTAATTTTATTTGCTCTTATCTTGGCATAAATTTGCCTTGTTTAAAATTACTTGTTTGATTACATGATGATATTGATTACCACAGTTGTTAAAAAGACTAATTGATTTGTTCCTGCAGTGAACTTGAGGAGAAAGGTGGAAGAAAGAAAAGATGCTACAGCAACAGTTCTGCCGCAGAAGAAACACCTCTGAAAAGAAAGAAAGCAAAATTCAGCCAAGAGGAGGACTCCTATTTGCCATTAGATACTGGGCTTTCTCTGGCAGAGGATGAAGAGCTTGTCCTACACCTGCTCAACAGTCGCAGCTAATTATTTTTCTGCAAATTTTCTTTTCTGGGACATCTCCACGGTTTTGTCAGTAGCCTACACGAAATGAGTTTGGCAGCTGGGTACTAGTGGACAGAGATAAACGAGTTCTGTGTGCAATGGGATTGCCTTAGATTGGTTCACAGATTATAGGCAATATTTAGTTTGATTTATAAGGCTTTCTAAATGAACTTTACAACCTAAATCCCCAGATGTCGTTTTGCAGTAACACGTTCATAACTTGAAATCTCCACGTTCTGAAGCAATTATCTTTTTTAATTTTCATCTTGCTTTAAATAAAAATGGGATGCTCCTTTCTTGACTGTGTCAGGTTTGTTATTTTAAAAGATAAATGGGTACAAAAATTATTAAAGAAGAAATAATGTTGGCAGGTCAAATCATATTACTTAAATCGCCTTTTTCAGCTGTGTATCATGCACGTTTTTTAAAGTATTTTAATAAATTTCTGAAGCCTTGGTGTAAACTTTTCATGTCTCTTTCAGCTGTTTATGCAAGAATGTATTTATGCTCCAGTTATTGTTTCTATTGTGATTCTATCACTGGTGTTAAGCAATTCAGAAAACCACTTTTAGAAGCTAAAAGCAAATCGTACATTTGAATGCCGTATGAATGAGAGCACAGTGGTGCCACAAAAAGTTAGAGCGTAACACTGCCTGATAAAATTGGTTACAAGGTGGATGATGTGGCAGACTTATAGTTTGAAGTAAGCTGCTTTTTCTTTTTATGAGCAAATATGCTGAAGAAAAACAATTTATTGTTGAGCATATTTTCAAGTTTCATCCCATCAAACCGTGGTTGGTGAAGATTTTGTGCATGCTTACCCGTAACTGCTGCACCTTGGTGAACAGCAGCAAGGCATATGCTCTGTGAGTTCTTTCCAGGGAAAGGGAGGGGCGGGCATTCTCTCTGAACCACAAAAATATACAATGCAAAATTCTGTGTTGTTTAATTTGATTTAATAGAATCATAGAATCCTAGGGCTATTTGGGTTGGAAAGGACCAAGATCATCTCGTTCCAACCCCCCTGCCATGGGCAGAGACACTTTCCACTACAGCAGGCTGCTCAAAGCCCCATCCAACCTGGCCTTGAGCTCTTCCAGGAATGGGGCAATCACAGCTTCTCTGGGCAAGGTGTTTGAGTTCACAACCTGTTTGGTCTCACTACCCTCATAGAGAACTTTTTCCTAATAGCAAATGTAAATTTCTCTTCTTTCAGTTCAGAGCCATTAACCCATGTCCTATCACTACATGCCCTTGTAAGAAGTCCTTTTTTTTTTCCTTCTCCTACCTGCATCCAAATAGCAGCTGTGAACCAAATTTGCTGTCTTATTGCATGCATTCTTGACTACTCCTTCAAGAACATTGGCACATTGTTCAGAAAAAATCATGGTGAACCCTTGCAGGCAGTAATAAGAATATATGAGAGCTGATGGGAGTTTTAGACATCTCAGAAACAACCTAGGCAAAGGGAAGGCTGTTGTGTGAAAAAACAAAGGAGGGCAGAAAAATCTAGTGTTTTCTTTGCTGACACGAGTTTTTTGACAGCAAAGTTGGTTTGTAAAGTGCCGACTGTCAGTTTTCAGCACTGTGTGTCCTAGTGAAGTTTACACAGCAAAACAGAGAGTTAAGCACCCGGTAAGTACAACTGCCTGAGGGCTTTCCCCTGTTACTTCCCTTCAGCAAATCATAAACTACACATTGAAGCAAAGAAGTTGTATCTGTTCGGTCTTCCCGTCACCTAGATGAAGAACGTATTAAGGTAAATACTCCTTTTTGTTTTCAAAATCACTTTTTCCTTTTTTTCCCTCCACTTGTTGCAGGAATCTATCCACACCCCATACTGTCCTTTAGCTCCCATACCCTAAACTGAAAATACACTGCAAATTCTTATCCTCAAATGTTCTACCAGCAGGCTGGGTATCATAAAAACAATATTATAGGCAGAGCACATCTGCCATCTGCTCCTTCCTGACAGTGTGCAATGAGAAGAAACGACCGAGTTTCCCAAACAGCTAAACATGAAAGATTGGGCCTGCTTGGCAGCTGATGCACAGTTGCTGCAGTTGGCCTGGAAAATGCTGTTACCTAGGAATTATATCCCTCATGAGTCTGTGAGTGAAGAAGGATCCACTGTGGTGTTGCTGTGGCTGTGCTCAGGTCATAGGTGCAGTGTGAAGCATCAGAACAAATCCCGAGCTTTTGCAAGATTGCACTTCACATGCATTATAATCCCACGGGAGAAATGGAAGGGTGGAAGTCATTGGGCTTTCCTGTAACCAAAGGCTGATAACTATGTAACTGAATCAACTCCTAAACCTCTTGTGATTTAGCAAGAGCAGCCTCCCACTTGGCACCTGAATTGCCTTCTGTGCAAGATCTTAACCTTCAGCTGCCATGGTGTCTGCTGCTGTGAGCACTCTGGGATGGGTTTCAGGCTTCTTCTCACTCTGGTAGGCTGCAGCCCTACATAAGGAGGGGAGGGAAAGGCCCCTTTGGGCACTTTTTTTGGAGGGGCAGCAAGGTCTGAGCGTGGTGGTGAGTGTTTCCCAAGGCCATTGGCCAGGACACATCCTTAAATCTCCAAGCAGGAAATGTTGTTTTAAATAATGAATTTTCACATTAGTTTGCATTTGTACTTTATATTGGTAGCATTGATTTACTTCTGCTGCTAGAGTGGTTCCAGTGTGCTGATTTATAGCTGGGTACAGCATTAAGACTAAATCTAGTACATTGAGCTAATTCTAAAGATATATATTAGGCATGAGAGCATTGAAGAGGTTGGGTGTTTTAGATTAGTTAAATAGACTGACACTGAATGTGCTAGCTGTTGAAGGCGTCCAGCTTGCAGTGTTTCCAGGAGGCATATAAAATGTGTCATTGCGAAGATACTGTTCTGCCTCAGCATCATAGAGATTTCTCTGTAAAGATCTTGTTGATGCAGCCTATTAAATTGTGTGAAGAGTATAGAAATTAAGCTCTAATGTAAGTGGCTGCAAATCAATATTTAACAATTTTAATTGGTATTTTTCTTTAAATATTCTATGAATAGAAAATAAAAAATGGGGTTTATTTCTCCTGCAACTGACTGAGTCCAACTAGAGCATTGACTGGGGTGTCCTGCTGTCTGGCCAGACTCATAAAGAGAGAAACGCCTAAGGCAAAACATTAAAAACCAGAGAGCTGTGGTAGAGGATATTCAGACTATAAAAAATAGTCCACGATTTGAAGACTCTGAAGTGACCCTGTGGGTTCCTGTAATCCTGGGTATGTATGATAAAACTGATAGAAAAGACAAGAAGAAAATGCCTCTTAGTAAAGGTTGCAGATGGATATTTGTCCTTACTGTGCTGCTCTCTATTTTGACCTGACTGATGCTTCTTGCCTAAGATTGAGTTTGCCTTATAGCAGAGATGCTAAGCTATGGTAGGCTGCAGCTGTGGAAACGGCCACCGCGGTTCAGGATGCTGCTGCTTTTGTGCTGGAGGTCACTGGCCCAGCTGTAACCTTCCTCTAGCTAATAACCTGAAGTTTAAATTAGGCTGGTTGCTTCTGTCCTGAAACAGATGAATCCTTAATCTGTCCCTTTTGCTAACTGGACAGAGGGCTGGTAAGAGGCTCCTGAAGGACAGTGATATGTTTCTGTGCAGCAGCCGCCTTTGCTGTTAATTTGAGAGGGACCTTGAGCAGAGCATAGCCAAACTTCGTGTCGAGTGTGCTTCAAGCTGGAAGATTCAGAACACAACTCCAAGAGAAATACAATTTCCAATCAATAGTTTCAGTAAGAAAAGACTATTACCTTCACTTTTGGACCATATTTCATTAGATTTCTTTGGTTTATTGCTCTGTTCTCTGGTCTTTTCAACTCCTCTGAATTTAGTCTCATCCTCTCAGATTAATGTTTTATTCTCAGAAGGATCTGCAAATTTTCTCTTTAAAAGGTGGAACTAGATGCCAGAAAATTGCATTGCCATCATCTTTGTAAATCATAAAAATTGCCATCGTGGCTGTAGTCTGTACGGTGTGAACACTTTTATAATGAAGTACTCCCTAAACTTCCAGGCAAATGAGTCAGTCAAGAACATCAACATCGTGGAAAGCGTAATGCGGACGATCCTTTTCAGGCCTGTTAGGAGTTATTGCTACAATGAAATCAGTGGGGAGAAGTCGATCTGTTCCAAGAGTGCCTTGTGCATTGCCTGTTTTCATCCGTGTCTGGCCAGAAGCTGTTTTCTCACAACGAAAACTATTCATCAGATTCAGTCATGTAAAAATGATTGCTTAAATTACACGGGGCTATCAGCTAGCGGGTTTACCCTGGAGTGGAATCTCTTGGGTGGATGCTATCTATAAGATTTGCACATCATTTGAGATGTGTTTTGTCTATAAAATATAGATAAGTTTAATTAAACTAAATTAGTTTTGTTGAGCAGTTTTTAAAATCCTTTCGATTGAGAAGTAGCCGTGATGAGACTTCAGATGCATTAAGATGAAACTAATGAGCATTGTTCTAAACACATATGGGATCCTGGAGGATGGTAATGTTCCTGGCTACGGCTTCCCCGGGGCTACAGAAGTCCCCTCCCTCATGCACAGCTTGTCCCTCTGATGCTAAACCTAAGCTGTTGGAAGAAAAAGCCATGTGCAAGTACAGGCTGCAAATTGAACTTACTGGTGTCAATGTGCTTGAGCTTCTGACACTTAAGGTGAAATGGCATTTGGCTCATTTTTTTGCAAGTCCATCACACTTGAAGTGAAACGGTTCCTCCAGTCTGTATGTTTAATGGCCATAGTGGCATGATCCTTCCCACCAAATGCATTTGCTTCTCCTGAAATGCGACTTGTTTTTATTCTGTGAACTCAGTGAAAGCTAATGAATACGGCTTAGGACCTAATTTAAGATTCCTCCTTACCACAAAGATCTTGCAAATTGCATCTCAGCTGGTTACAGGGTTTTTTATGCCCTGGTTTTTATTTATTTGGAGATGTTACGGGATCTTTGTGGAAAACAGTGGAATTTAGTTTTGGTTTTAAGAGAACTTCTTGTTCCCTTTGTAAAGCAAATACTAATGTGAATTGTTTCCCCTGGCAATGAGGTGAGTCTGTTCCAGTACACTCTCAGTTGTACTCAGAAACTTGCTAGTGGGCTTCAACTTGATGCCTGTCTGACTTGTCAATAAAAGGGCTGCTGATGGGTGGGCGAGTGTCCTTGCCCTGGGTCTGAGTCAATATGAGCTCTGCCTCAGCAGACCTGGGCAGGCTGGGGCAGCAGCTAAAGCCTCACAGTTACCCTGCTCCCTCATAGCTAGCTACCTCTATGAGTAATGTTAAATGTGGTAAAAAGCCTCTGAAACCCTCCAGGGACCCATTTCTGAGCAAGGTGTCAAGAGTTTACGGGATTAAGTTATAAGACAAGCATGGCCACCAAGTTGGGTGCCAAGGTTGTGCCGGTGTTGCACACTCAGTGCGTTCCCTAGTTCCGGGGCTGGTCCAGGTGATCCTGGGCTGTGCTCTGCTGCAGTGAAGTAATGAGATACCTGGAGCCCACAGACCAGCTCCAAAGGAGACAACTGACAACCTTCACAATCCAATATTTGACTCCAGATGGGAGTTTTGGACAGTGCTTAGAAATTTTCCCCAAGGCCATTTGTGCTGTGTCCAGTCCAGTTTGTATGCCCACATCAACACCATGGGTCAGGTGTACCAGAGAGCTGCCTAGGCTGCTGTGTGCAGTTTAGATATTTGTGAATAGTTGGTAGAAACTGTTACTTGAAAAAATGATCACTCAGAACAGTCTTTTGTATGTAGTTAGATATTTAAAGACTGTTTTGTATGTAGTTAAGGTGCATCAATAGCAGTGAATTATGCATATAGAAGTATGGTCACATAACCAAAGCCACAGGTGCTGCAACAAGGACCCTTGCAAAGAAGACTCACTGCCTACAGAAAGCAGAGGATCATCCAGTTGGGAGATTTTATTCCCCATGTGCATGTTACCTTGTGTCAACTTCCCAACAATTTAGGATGTTTTTACTTCTAACAAACAGAATGTCTGTGCAACCCTAACCTGATTGATTTTGCCTGAAATGGCCATTAGTGGGTGTAGAGAAGTGCTAGGAATTCAGTAAATTATTTGGTGTCATCACAATATTGCACACTCAGATGACTGCAAGTCAGCTTGCAGATGGATCCTGTTCCCTGAAGGGAAACTAAATGTCCCGCTCACAATTTCCAAGTGATGGCAAATGGCACAATTCCTACATGGAATGCTGCTAAATGTGCCCTCAGTGGTCCTGCCCCATGGGATGGTTGTGTGATGGAGACCTGGGGCATGGTAAAGCAGCATAATAATAAAGAGGTGTTGAGGTTGTGGGGAGCAGCAAATGACCCATTTCACTCTAACACTACCTGGAAGGCAATGGCGCATATGAGCCCCTTTCCTCTTCTGAGAGATAAAGAATGACACTTGCCTTTGCCTGACTATTTTTAGTTTTCTTCTGTAAATCTCTCCATCCTTTATCAGGAAGATAAGAACATCCAATAGCCTTGTAGAGAGCTATCAAGCACCCTCTTGCCAAAACCTTCCCTCCCCTGTCACAGGGAAGGAATGGTCCCTAGCAGAGGCACAGGCTGATGTCCCTTGACAGACCTGTGTGCTGCAACATAAGGCAGTGACGAGATAACATGAGGATGTCAGCTGTCAGGGGCTGGGCCAGGAGCTTTCTTTCAAGCCTATATCCTCACTGACAACTTTTTTTAACTCCATAAATTTGTTTTCCAATCTTAGACCTGTCAGAAGATGGTAGAGTGAATTGCAAGGGATCAGCATGCAGGGAAAGGCTCCACTCGTGCCTTCACTCAGGCTATGCTCTTGTCTTAGTAGAGATGGTCCTTGGCCCATGCAGCTGTTCACACAGTCATCTTTATAAAGATGAGTTCTCCAGAGCAAGGAATCAAGTGCACTGGGTAGGATGAGGAGTTTGCATTTCTTAAATGTATGTAAGAATGCACTAATCTAGTTCCTTGTCTAGTGACTAATTAAGCTCATTTTCTGTCTCATCTTGTAGATGCTGGTATATATTTTTGCAAACTGATTTGGTTCTTCAGCATCTAATTTTGGCATAAACAATACCAAGCTGTTAGCGATGCAGAATTGCCTAGCTAAAAGAGCAGCTCTTCTCCAGAAACTTGCTAAATAAAATCAAGGGAGGATGAAATTCTGCTTTAAGATCTCTTTTTCTCTCTTTTTCCCCCCTATTGCAGTTACCCTACTAGGCATCTGAGGTTCTTGTTTCTCTCCTTTATTTCATGGACATTTTCCTGTGCAACCTAAGTGAATCTGCTTTAGCAGGGAGGTTGGACTAGATGATCTCTAGAGGTCTCTTCTAACCCTTACTGTTCTGTGACTCTGTGGTGGAAAGGAGTGCAGGACTCATCCACCTTCAGCCTGCTGCAACCACTTCTGCCTGGGGCTGCGCAACTTCCACAAGCACAACACAGAAGTCTGTTTGGGCTCCTTGGAGATGGCTTGGGTAGGTTTGACCATGGAGAGTTGTCCTCTCTTGGCCATCAGCAGTTGTCTGCTTTGGAGCAGCTGTTCTTGTCCTGTGGATGCAGCCATGAGGGAAAGGCATGTGCAGTTGTCCCTCGGGGCTGCCACAGTGCCCAGTGACAACGGTTATTTGGTCTTATTCAAAATTTGGTTGAATCGTCTCTGGTTATTTGACAGGTGTGATTGGCCAGCTATGACATTTTGCAGACTATATGCTTAACAGAAGCTCTTTCGTTGGACTAGCTACTCAGAATTACTGTGAATGTTTAAAATATGCCTCTCTCTGTGATAATACAAGGTCTTACACACTGAACAACAATTCACACATCTATGGTGGGTAATATTTAATATCTCACCTAAATATTGTCTTGTAAACATTCATCATTTTCCCCACCTATTCCTGACTGCCTTCACAGACATGGAAATTTTCTTTCCGTCGTTCACAAATCATAGAATCATTACAGTTCGAAAAGACTTTTAAGGTCATCAAGTCCAACCACTACCCTCACACTGCCAAGCCCATCATTAAACCAGGTCTCTCAGCACCACGTCTACATGGCTTTCAAATATCTGCAGGATCACCTCCCTGGGCAGCCCATTCCAACGCTTAATAACCCTCTCAGTGGAAAAGTTCTTTCTAATCTCCAATCTAAACCTCCCCGACTCACCTTGAGGCCATTTCCTCTTGTCCTGTTATTCGTTACTTGGGAGAAGAGACCAACTCCTACCTCAGTACAACCTCCTTTTAGGTAGCTGTAGAGTCATCATGTCTCCTCTCAGCCTCCTCTTCTCCAGGCTAAACAACCCCAGCTCCCTCAGCTATTCCTCATCAGACTTGTGCTCCAGACCCTTCGCCAGCTTCGTTGCCTGTCTCTGGACATGCTCCAGCACCTCAATGTCCTTCTAGTAGTAAAGGGCCCAAAACTGAACACAGCACTTGAGGTGTGGCCTCACCAGTGCTGAATACAATCACTTCCCTGGTGCTGCTGCTCAAGTCATAAAGCATTAGGAGGAGCATTTTTTCTCAACTGAGTGAAAATATGTGCTTGTCTCTTTAGCCCTACAGCAACGTTAGCATCCATTCTGAGTTCAGTTAGAATATGCTGCTGCAGTGGCCACAGCTTCTGCAGAGCAGGTAACACCATGAAATCATTTGCTGAGTAATGTCTGTTTGTACTGATGGCAGTCTAATGATCTAGTGAGCTTTTCTTTCTGTCCTGCTGAAACTGCCACACAAGGAATTGTGTAAAATGATTTACTGACAAATATAAGGAAAAGCTTCTTCACTGTGAGGGTGAGGGAGCACTGGAACAGGCTGCCCTGATGGGTTGTAGAGTCTCTTTCTCTGGGGACATTCAAACCCACCTGGATGAGTTCCTGTGTGACCTACTCTAGGTGGTCCTGCTCTGGCAGGGGAGTTGGGCTGGATGATATTTCAAGGTCCTTTCCAACCTTTATGATTCTGTGATTTTGAGTGTTTTATGAGGGAAATACAAAGTTCAGTGTTTGATCCTTTATGGTAAATCACCTAAAATACTCCCCTGGCCCTGCTCTCAGCCCCATCCCTTGTTCTCTGAGTAGCTGCAATGTACTTCTCCAAACGCATCCCCCAATGTCAGGCTGAGGGGTCACTCTGAGGAAGACCAGGGCTTTGCAGGGCAGAGGATGATGCTGCAAACCTTTGGCTCCTGCCTGCTTGTGCCTATGTGAGGATGATCTTTCCTGAAACTCGGGGTTGCTGAATCCTGGCTCAGGGGCGTGTATTCTCCTTTCATCAGAGGCAAAGCTTTCCCCACATTAGTCCTTGTGACCTCAAGATCAGAGTCTGTCCAGGCAGCTCTTGTGGACCATCTGCAAAGTGATAATTGGCTGGCTGTGGAGAGTATCTTTGGTTATCTGTGTGTTGGTTTTGTAACCGCAAAAAACTGCTCATGTTCATCGTGGCTTACGTGTGTTGGAAGCGAGGAGTGTGTCACCTCTGCACTGATAGGTCTCACTCTTGCCTATTGTATGTCATCTGAAAAGTAGGAAGGTTCAGTGAAGCAGAGGCTAATGACGGAAGGAGTGGATGTGCTCCCTAATACTCAATGTCATCTCCAGCAGGACCATTGCCCTTGGGTGGTCTCAGGTCCACTGTGAAAACTATGGAGACAACATCCTAATTTTATTTTGCAACTCCAGAGCTCATCCCTGGTGCAACAGCTGCTGTCAAGGCAAGTGGTACCCACACACACTGACCCTTCTGGACAGGCATCCAGAAACTGATACAGGTTCTTAAAGGGCTGATGTTAGGCACAGTGTAAGACAGATTGCAGTGAATGAAAGTAAACAACAATCCACTTGGAGAAAGAGGAGACATTTGTCACTTTACTGAAAATGTTGCATTTTGTTACCACATGATTAAGAAAACTATGGTCATGTTGGGATTAATGGATGATTGCCCTATGAAGAGCAACCTTAGTATTATGCATGAGCACTAATGAACATCTGTCTGGCATGGCTCACTTCAATTAAAAAGAGATGTTTCAGCTGCTGTTTGCCAGTCTGGGATTCAGTTACAGCTATGAAAGTCCACAGTCTCTGATGAGGGTTTTAAGGATTCTGTTTTGCAGTGTGTTAAACTGATTTTATGAACAGGTTTGTTGACCCCAGGTGAAAACAGAGCCAGTGACAGAGCTGGGAAGCAAACCTGGGCCTTGGTGCAATAGTCTTTTAGGTGTAAATCCTGCAGGTGCCTCTGACTTTTGTTTTGAAAGGAGATACCAAGTTGTGTGCCTTGCAGAGAGTCTGCTGTTAATTCCCTCTCATGCACATTAGTGCCTGAAGAACTGCTGGCATCAGCCTACTGCTCTCGTTTGAAAATAGCAGGATGAACAAGGGTCTCTCTATGTATTTATGATCATGCTTTAAGTACCATTTGAAGCATCTGAAAGTCACTCAATCGACTCTTTTAGATGTTTGGCACTTTCTGTGCCTCAAGGTCAGCAATAAAAGTCCTGCTGACTTGTTAAGAGCAGAGGTGGCTTCAGAGCTGATGTTTCTGAAAAAAGCCTCCCTTTTGATGCCAGCTCCAGAGAAATGATCCCCAGCTTGTGACCTGTCACCTGTGCTCATGCAGAGCAGCACTTACTGGTTGGAGCTGCATTCAAGGACCTATATTTAGCCAAAGTGTTGTGAAAAAACAGTCAGTGAGGAGGCAGCTTTGGGAAACTGCTTTTGTCTTCTGGGCTGTAGTTCAGCTATATGAGCAGTGGTGGGGAGGCCTGGATGGAGAGAAGAGCAGGACTGTGGCTATTGATGTCACCTACAGGTTTCTTTAAATGTCTGTGTAGGTAATCCCTGTGTGGGAGGGAGTAGGAAGGATAAATTGGCAACAGAACTTTGGGAGAGCCTTTTTTGTCTCATATTTCTTGCAAAGACACGGTCAGGAGAATCAACCCAGCCAAGAAACAGAGGCTGACAGTGGCCCAGCAGAGCTTGTTTTTGGGCCTGGAAAGGGGGACGAGGAGGGCTGGATTCCTTGATCTGGGAAGAAGAGAGGGAGAGAGGAGGGAAGAGATGCACGTTGCACTGGCAATCTGGTGAGGGAGGAGTCCTGAGCAGGTCCTGCTGTTGTGGTGAGCTGGTATGATATATGAGGTACACTGCAGTCTGGTCCAATAACAGTCCTTCAAAATCCCAGTTTCTCCCAGTTTTACTGGTTTGCTCATTTCTTCCTTCCCCTGAGCCCTTTCCCATCTTGAAATGAGAAAGCTGCCAGGGATTTTCAGTAACACCAGTCCTGAAGCATAATGTCCTCCAAGTCCTCTTTGCATTCAGACAAGGAGTTGTTGAAGCTGTCTCCTTGCTCCCTTGCTTCCTTCAGGCAGCTGGAGAACATGACTGCAGAAGAACCAGCACTTTGGTGTGGCAGGATCATGGGCATTTAAGGGCTGTTAGAGCCATGGTGGTGGTCTGTCCTTTAAGGCTTATGAAGAAAAATCTGTTTTGTAAATCAAATTCTGCTTGAATTGCACTTCTCTGTTTAATATGTTGATCTGAGCAACAGCAACAGCCAGATAGTGACAGGCTGTATGAGGGTTATTGGAAAGAAAACCGTGTACTGTGTAGATGGGTGCATTGGGAGGTAAGTGTGCTGAGGCCTGGCCGTGTGCTGAAATGCTTTGAAGTTTCTTATAGCTTTGCAAGAATTCAGCAATAATCAACCACCAACAAAAATAAATCTGTAGATTACCAGGGGCACCATCAATTACTTTCCTGTCACTTGATTGGTGGCATTGAATTTGGTGAAGAAACGTTTTTTAAAAGGAGGAAAGGTACTTGGCTGTTTTCTGGCACGATTTGACCACAACTGTACATGTGAAAAGGAAACTGTGAGGGTGACTGGTTACTTTTATCAGCCTAAACCTTTTATTTAGGAGCAGCTTCTGCATCTGTTACTCTTTCAGGAATGTGCACTTGATCCATATGCAGTTGCAGTGCAGAAGTAATTACACAGAGTCATGAAGGGGTTATAATTCATTGCAATGTTAAAAATGAGAAGCTATTCCAAGGTGCCCCATTCAGTGAGAGAAAACAGAAATTTCCTTTGGCTATGAAGCAGATTTGACTGTGGTTTGAAAATATTCAAGGCAGGACTTTGCTCTGGAGCTACTGTGGGCCTTAGCAGCATGCATTAGCATTGAACATAGCCCCTGATATATGCATTCTGCTTTCTCTCCTGAAGCAAAAAACAGGTTTGTTGTTGAGGTTGGTGGTTGGCAATACAAACACGCAGAGATTCTTGGAATGAGACAAGGGGCTGATTTTGCACCTGTAAAACTTGGACTCAGCTGTGAAAACCCCATCCTAATCCCTGTTCTGGTACTGGCCTTCATTACTGCTTATTATGCATAAGACAAACTCTGACAAACAGAAGATAAAGATACAGGCAGGCTGTTTCTGAGCCCATTCTCCACCTAGAAGAAAAGTGTAGGGCAGGTAGCACCAGTGGCCATGTCCCCAGAGGGGTACTTCCAGACTCTGTGGAGTAGCCTGGGTCACTTGGAAAGATTTACAGGGGGACAAAGCCTGGTTGCCTGGACCATGAGACTTCTGTGTTCTCCCTTCTCGATCCAAAAATGTACCTGGTGGCTATCAACATCTCCACAGTGGGGCTGTGTCAGCTTAGACCAGCTGTGGGTTTGTCTGCTCAGTATGTTAACGTGAAAAGTGAGCAAAACCTGGGAGTCTTCAGTGTAGGAGATGAAGGGACTGGAAATCAAAACGGATAGGCAGTGCCTGGGAGCAGGGGGAGATGGGGAAAAGGATGCCCTGTAGTGGGTGCTGAGCTTTGAGTACTTTGAAGGCCTCTGGTTCATGATGATCCAGGCATTGCTGCCCTGCCTCCGAGCTTGCTGCTGCTTCTCAGTGATGTTCAAATACTTCATGCTACTGATCATTTATTGCAAGCAGTAATGCAAATGTGTTCTCACCAGTGATATACGAAACCTGTCGTTGTCTCAGCTTTTCTTCTGGTTTGACAAGTGCTTTAGAGCAGGTGATAACAGGCCCTGACACAACTGAGACTCTTGTAGCATTTTGTACTGCTGTCGGTTCAGCTGAGCTGACTGGGGATCCAATTTTAGGGCAAATGAGAGATTTTTCCAGGATTTTCTTTTAGTGTGTAGAAGCATTTCTGTGAGATGTTTTCCTGAGGCAACAATCTCTCATTTGACCCCTAATTGTGTGTCCTGGGCACTGTTGCTCTGAGAGCAAGGCTTCTTCTATGCTGGAGCTCAGGCCTGCTCCCAGCTGTCCCCTAGCATCACATAGCAAAGCTTGGTTTGTTCCTGGTTGTGGAACAGACCCAAGTAAGTCTCAAAATGAAACAGAAATGCAGGAACGCCGGCCATTTAAGCAGCATCTGAAACTCCTTGAAGCCAGGATTCCTGCATTTCTGTTTCATTGAGCTCTGCCTGGGTGCGGATGAGGGGCAGGTTGAGTGCTTATGGGTGATAATGAAGGGGCAGAGTAGCGTGGCTGATACTATTGTGGGAGTTTACTATGGGCCACCTGATCAGCAAAAGGAAGTGGATGAGGTCATCTACAAACAGCTGAGAGCTCCCTCTCAGTCCCTGGTTTCCACAGGGGACTTCAACCTCCCTGATATTTGCTGGCAAAGCCACACAGCCAAGCACACGCAGTCCAGGAGGGTTCCTACAGAATGTTGATGACATCTTCCTGTAGCAGGTGATTGAGGAACCAACAAGGAGGGGTGTGCTGCTGGACCTGGTACTGACAAATAAGGAGGGCCTGGTTGGGGATGTGAAGGTTGGAGGCAACCTTGGCTACAGTGACCATGAGATGGTGGAGTTCAAGATACTGTGTGGAAGAGGCAGGACACCAAGCCACGTTGCAACCCTGGACTTCAGGTGAGCTGACTTTGACTTCTTCAAAGACCTGCTTGGAAGAATCTCATGGGATAGGATTCTAGATGGTAGAAGTGCCCAAGAGAGCTGATTGATCTTCAAGTGCCATTTTCTCCAATCCCAAGACTGTTGTGTCCCACAAGTAGAAAATCAGGAAAAAGAAGCAAGAGGCCTGCACAGATGAAAAAGAACTTCTAGAACTACTCAAGGAGAAGAAAGAAATCTATGAGAGCTGGCAAAAGGGCCTGGTTGCTTGGGAAAAGTATAGGAACATCGCCAGGGTATGCAGGGACAAAATCAGGAATGCCAAAGCCCTTTTGGAATTAAACCTGGAAAAGGAAGTAAAGGAGAGCAAGAAGGACTTTTTCAAATATGTCAGCAGCAAAAGGAAGGCTAGGGAGGATGTTAATCTACTGATGCACAAGGAAGGTGTCCTGGTGATGGATGATGAAGAGAACGCAGAACTACCGAATGCCTTCTTTGCTTCAGTGTTTACAGCCAAGGCTGGCCCCGGGGAAGCCCAGCCCCTGGAGGACATTAGGATAGTCTGGAGAACAGGAGAGTTTCCCTTGCTGGAAGAGGATGGGGTTAGAGACCTGTTGGTCAAGCTGGACACTGACAAATCTATGGAACCTGACAGGATGCACCCTAGAGTGCTGAGAGAGCTGCTGAAGTTATCGCTAAGCTACTCTCCATTGTTTTGAAGCAATTGCAGAGGACTGGTGAGGTGCCTGAGGACTGGAGAAAGGCCAATGTTGCTCCAGTCTTCAAAAAGGGCAAGAAGGAGGATCCAGAAAACTACAGACCAGTCAGCCTCACCTCCATCCCTGAAAAAGTGGTGGAACAACTCATCCTGGATGCCATCTGAAAGCACATGAAGGAAAAGATGGTTATCAGGAGGGGTCAACATGGATTCACCGAGGGGAAATCCTGCTTGACCAACCTGATAGCCTTCTACGAAGGTATAACTGGATGACTAGATGAGGGGAGAGCAGTGGATGTCATCTACCTTGACTCCAGCAAGGCTTTTGACACTGTCTCCCGTAACATCCTCATCTGAAAGCTCAGACAGTGTAGATTGGATGAGTGGATGGTGAGGTGGATCAAGAACTCTTTGAATGACAGAACCTAGATGGTGGTCATCAATAGAGCTGAGTCAAGCTGGAAGCCTGTGGCCAGTGGAGTTCCTCAGGGATTGGTTCTGTGGCCAATCTTGTTCAACATCTTCATCAACGACCTGAATGAGGGGACAGAGTGTACCCTCAGCAAGTTGGCTGATGACACCAAACTGGGAGGACTGGCTGATTCCCCAGAGGCTGTGCTGCCATTCAGCGGGATCTCGACCGGCTTGAGAGTTGGGCAGAGAGGACTCTTGAGGTTCAACAAGGACAAGTGCAGAGTCCTGCATCTGGGAAGGAACAACCTCATGTACCAGTACAGGCTGGGGGTCGAGCAGCTCTGCAGAGAGAGACCTGGGAGTTCTGGTTGATAATAAATTAACCATAAGCCAGCAACGTGCCCATGTGGCCACGAAGGCCAATGGCATCCTGGGATGCATCAAGAAGAGTGTGGCCAGCAGGTCAAGGGAGGTTCTTCTCCCCCTCTACTCTGCCCTGGTGAGGCCTCATCTGGAGTCCTGTGTCCAGTTCTGGACTCCTCAGCTCAAGAGGGACAGACAACTTTTGTAGAGAGTCCAGCACAGGGCCACCAAGATCAGGGAACTGGTACATCTTCCTTATGAGGAAAGGCTGTGGGATCTGGGACTGTTCAGCTGAGAGAAGAGACTGAGCAGTGACCTCTTTAATAGTTATAATAGTTATAAGTATTTAAAAGATGTATGTCAAAATGATGGGGCGGCACTTTTTTCTGTAGTGTCCAGTGACAGGACAAGGAGTAATGGACAAAAGATGGAACACAAAAAGTTCCACTTAAGGAAAAACTTCTTTAAGCACAGGCTGCCCAGGGAGGGTGTGGAGTCTTTTTCTCTGGAGGTTTTCAAAACCTGCCTGGGTGCGTTTCAGAGTGACCTGGTCTAGGTGGATCTGCTTGAGCAAGGGAGTTGGACTGGATGATCTTTAGAGGTCTCTTCCAATCCTACCGTTATATGATTCTAAGTGTCATTTCTCTGCAATGAGAAGCACCAGCAAGAAGTCTGTAAATGTAGGAAAATGCTGCTTGAATGTACACAACTAGTTTTGTTTGGTTTTGGTCATCTCCAGGACTGACAACATTTGTTTAATGACTGGTCCCATTAAAATTGCCACATTGATTCTTTTGCCAGGAAAATAAATTGGTGGGTATTTCATATCATACAGTTGTATTGATCTTCTAGAAGCTGATGGGATGATGGCTTTCATCATTGGACAGCACATTAACACCTTAATTGATATATTCTGGGAGCTAATTAGAGGCTGGCTAGGTTCCTTGTGGGAGTAATATTTATTTTTGATGTTGACAAAGTGCTCCGAAGCACACGTCATATGGTGTGATTTAACAGTGATTAAAACTTGGCTGCAGACACAGACAACTTGAGGAAAAGCATCGAGCAGCTGAGACTAGGAAGAGTGAAGACCTAGATGTGTGTAATTACTCTGTGCTCTGTCACACGTACACACATTCTGTCTATCCATCAGTCAGTGAAATACCTGGAGAATGGTTGCAGCACTTTAATTATTCACTGTCAACCACCCTCTAACCACCACAGATGTGTGCGTGTGCCTGCCATGTGCAGTCTTGTCTAGAAACTCTTTGGAGAAGAGGTGCACAGGTGAGAACAGGTGAATCAGGAAAACGTAACTCTTTGTTGTGGTTTAACCCCAGACAGCAACTAAACACCACACAGCCACTCTCTCACCCAACCCTCTGTCCTCAGTGGGATGGGGAGGAGAACTAGGAAAAAGGGTAAAACTCATGGGTCGAGATAAGAACAGTTTAATAACTGAAATCGAATAAAAATACTAAAAACAACAGTTTTATTACCAATGATAATAGTAACAAGAGAGAGAGAAAAATAAAATCCAAGAAAAATACCCCAACAAACAAAACCAAGTGCAATTTTCACCACCCAGTGCCCCAGCAGCAATCTGCCCTTCCCTGCAAACTCCCCCCCCTGGTTTATATACTGGCTGTGATGTCCTGTTGTACGGAATAGCCCTTTGGCTTGTTGGGGTCAGCTGTGCTGGCCATGCTCCCTCCCAGCTTCTTGTGCATCCCCCAGCCCACTCACTGAGAGGGCAGGATGAGGAGCAGAAAAGGCCTTGACTCTGCAAGCCCTACTCAGCAATAACAAAAACATTCTTGTATTAGCAACATTTCCAGCCTAAATCCATAACACACTGTCTACCAGCTACTAGGAAGACAATTATCTCTTTCCCAGCCAAATCCAGGACATTCTTCTACCCATGTTATCTTACAGTGCAGCTTCCCTGATAATCATCATGTTTCTCACCTTATGAAATGCAACAACTGTTTTTCCCCATAACTCATGTATCCCATCTCCCATGCTTCCCATTGCTCAAAAAAGAGAGGGAATGATATGGGAACTCTGTCCTCACAAAAACCCACCAGTGAGCACACAGAGTATCTGGTATGGTTATCTCAGGTGTAGCCATATGCATCTCATCAGATGCATTTCACCACAGATTTTGTGCTGTCTGTTTTTTACTACATCTGCCTCCCTATTTGCTATGAAGAATTGCCTTTCCAAATTTCCTCCAGTGCTTTGGATGGCTCTGGCAAAGAATTCCTCACTTTTTCAGTTTACTACATTTGATTTTTTGTTTTATTTCTCCAGGGGATAGCTGCTCAAGGTGACAAGGCAGAAGGGTCTTGTTGAATATTACAGATGAGCTGTACTCACGGCATGTCTGTTGCCCTGCAAGGAGCAAAGGCAGGCAGTGCTGCCTTTTCCTTGTGTACTTCTGCAGGGTCTGCTCTCAGCTTCTCGTCCACAGACCGAACCATTTTCTTTTTATTACTATTGAAGGCTGTGACTGTTTTTCAATTTTCTCTCACTTGTGGCAGGTATGAGCTCTATCTGTTTTCCTGCAATTGATTCCTGTTCTTATATCTCTCCTTCTGCCTTCAGAGAAGCTTTGAGCTCTGCAGAGCTCTGTCAGTGTCTGCAGCTGCTGGATCTCTGCCTGTGCAGCAGCTGCCTCTGCCTGGTTGCCAGAGCCCAGCCACAGCCTCCTGCCCCCTGCCCATCCCTCCTCTCCTCCCACGGGATCCCACCAGCACTTGATGGGATGTGTCCACTCATTTTTATAGCACTGTGCCCTGCTCCTGTGCTGCTTTGTGAGCAAGCAAACAGAGGGAAGGTGCTTGGAGCAGGCTGAAGTGTTTGCAAGTTTCTCTGACACAGGATGAGTTTCTCAATTTCCAATCTGCTTACCCAATGCAGATAACTCTAGTTCCCTAGAATGGTCTTCTGCATCTCTTAGTGCTCTAGTAAGGTCACTCATCCAGGTCAAGGAGCTGAACAGGCACCAAAGATAGTGCTCACTAGATCCTGTAAGCTTGGTTCCCTTCCTGTAAGCTGAACTTACGATTTCGCTGTTGCTTCTGCTGCAGCCCTCTTGATTTTGTCAGATCCCAGCTGTGCCTCCAGGAGCTCATGTCAGAGAAAGTGTCTAAAAGAACAGCATTGTGCTAGGGAGACATGGCTGACCACTGGCATTCATCCCCTGCTCTGGCAGCTGCTGCAGCACCTACTTGAGGCCAAGCATTAATGCTTCTTAGTTTCTGCTAATACTTGACCTCTTCTCACCCTCTGATGTAATCTCATCTCCCTCAGTGCTTTGGGCAGTTGCAGAGGAGACAGAATCTCCTCAGTGTTTACAGAAAGGTTTTATGTTTCTGCCCAACTACAAAAAATCATCAAGAAAAAAATTGTTGCTGTTAGTCTGGGAAAGAAATTTGTTTATGAAACTAAATCTGTGTTTTAATCCTGGCAGTCATCTCTTTTGGTAGATATTCATGAAGCTGATATTATCATCCCTTTCTCAGTGGCTTCCCATGTTACTGTGAGCATAGTCTGGAAGCAATTGACCCTCAATGCTGACTTGTTCTGGATTTGGGTAACCTGCAGGCCTTGCTCCTTCTCAGCCCAGAGCTGATCAGGCTTCTCAGCCTCAGCACAGGCATGGTGGCTATCAGCACCTTTTTCCAAAGTCTGAGACCTGAGCTGGAGTGTGTTACCAGTGGCTTCCCCAAAGGAATCCCTCCCGTCTGTCTGATGGGATGTACAGAAGCCTCGGCTGGAGAACCTGAGGTGAGCAGGGTCCCTGGGCCATCACTGGGGAGGGTGGCTGTGGGTGCCATGGGGCTCTGTCCCCAGGAGCAGCTGTGACTGAATCATGCCTCCATCTCCCTTGCTAGGGATGGCTTGACGGATTTCTCGCACTCCAGAGCCGGCACCGTGCTCTTCGGGATGAAAGTCTGCTCACTGAAGCATAAAGCTTAATGGATTGGATGACCATGGCTACAGATGAGCCATGCACAAATACAGTCTGGGGTAAAGAGAATGCATGTGTGGAAGTCTGCTCGCAATAAACAAGGGGGCAGGCAGGCAGGTGACGTCTGAGTATATCCTGTGACTTGCAGGTTTGCTGGTGTGACTGAAAGTCTGCAGAAGGTGTCAGCCAGCAAGCGGCTTTAAGCTTTCCAGGCTGTCTTCATGCTTTAGGTAATGAGATAACATTGAACTGAAATGGCTATTAGAAACCTCAAAGAAGACACAGACTTTAATTTTTCACCTTGCAACAGGTGAAATATATTATACAGTAACTATGCTTGATAAAGCTTTAATATGCAAGCTGCATTTCTGTGCATACTAGTGGAGTTTTGATATGCAGCCCTCCATCTCACCTGGGATGTAGTTTAATGAGCAATGGAATCAGAATCATAGAATCATTTAGGCTGGAAAAGACCTTTAAGATCATTAAGTCCAACCATAAACTGAACACTGACATATCTACCACTAAGCCATGTCCTGAAGTGCCACATCTTTAAATACTTCCATGTGTGGTGGCTTTACCACTGCCCTGGGCAGCCCGTTCCAAAGCTTGACCATACATTTGGTGAAGAAATTTGTCCTCATCTCCAACCTAAACCTCCTCTGGTGCAACTTGAGGCTACTTCCTCTTGTCCTATCACTTGTTGCTTGGGAGCAGAGACTGACCCACACCTCACTGTAACCTCCTTTCAGGTTATCTATGGAGAGTGTTCCTATCTCCCCTCAGCCTCCTCTTCTCCAGGCTAAACCCCAGCTCCCTTAGGCACTCTTTATCAGACTTGAGCTCCAGACCCTTCACCAGCTTCATTGCCTGTTTCTGGACATGCTCCAGCACCTCAATGTCCTTCCTGTAGTGAGGGGCCCAAAACTGAATGTGGTATTTGAGGTGCAGCCTCATCAGTGCTGAGCACAGGGGGATGATCACTTCTCTGATCCTACTGGCCATGTTATTTCCGAATAGGCTGTAACACAGGTGTCTTAGAAAAGACTCTGCAGGGAGCTGCACCAGGGTGGCTGTATGACCCTGCAAATGTCACTCGTCTTGCTTTGGGGATAGCTGGAGAGCATCTGCTTGCTGTGAAGCATTAACTCACTGATGTAGTAGGTGACATCTTGACTTTTTTCCCCATCAGACCATGTGGAGTTTTACCACTGTCCTGGGCACACATCAGCTGGTTGCACTGATTCTCCAATGAAAATTGAAAGTATTCCTACCACTGACAAGTCAGCTTATTTTTGGAGTGTGGTTTGTTAGCTTTCTTTACATCACTTTGGGATGACTTAATGCTCTGGAGAGAGAAAGATGTTTTTGTTTTGTAAGTATACAGGATGTCTAAATGATGAAAGCATTGGTGCTCCTGACAGGGATTTGCTGGATGTTTGGAAGTCGTTACGTGCTTCTGTAATGCGGTGTGCTGTATAAAAGTCTTTAAATAATCAGAGCTGTTTTGTTTTTCAAACATATTTTTACATATATGTAGCAGAGTTTATAAGTAACTATTTTTGGGAGGGTTCTTGCATTGTGGAAGTGCCCAGAGTCAGTAACCACAGTGTTGGTATTGATTACCAGCTGCCAGTGCTCTTTCAACAGCAGACACTATGGCTGCTTTGGCATATTCTCAATGAACAGCAGTGGATTCATTAAAGTGTTTTAAAGCCCATAATATCTTGGATATAGTTTTGTTTAGAGGAAGAGAAGACTTGTTATTGAAAAGTTAAAGCAATCCAATTCTAATTTGGATCCAAAAATACTTTGCACATTTCTAATGCTGTGTTTGAATAAAAGCAATAAATATGTATTCCTATGAAAATCCATTTTCTGGCCCAGGGTATAAATGACCAATATGAAATCTCAGAGTGAGGAATATGGTTTCTTTTGGATTAAGTGTCTCAGTCTAAGTGTTGTATAACTCATACTCTGCTCTTGGCGTGGTGGTAGAGAAACTGTTCCTTGTATATAGCTTTATATAACTGCTGTATATAACCTGCTATAGCTTAACTGCAGCAATTTAAAAAGTAATGACAATTTATTCCCAAGTGTGGTCCCTGATCAAAGTTGCAGTCTCCATTTTACGTGTTAAATATTTATTCAAAGCACAGATCATACATTCCTGGTACTGTGCAGGGAATTTATGATAAAGCACCATTACACGTTGAGCACCAAAATGTTTTTCATTTCGCTTTTTTTAAAAAACCAAAGTAATTGAACATAAAATAGAATTAGACCAGTCCTTTTACCAGCAGAACTTTATCTGTCTCTCCACTTTTGTTGCATAAGTGTGCATGTCCAGCAGCTATAGGGTGGTGGGTGTGTGACTCTTCCCCACACTGGGTCTCTTGGTGCCTCTCTGAGGGGTATGTGTTGCTGGTTGATAGTGATGTGGGTTTGTTTGTTGCTTTTGGCCATGCCAGTGCTGTCAGCCTGCTTTGTTCGGTCATGGTACCTTAATGCCCCAGCCAAGGACAAGTGCACCTTTTTGTGCCTAACAGAAACTGGTCAAGAAATGACCAGTACTGCAGGACTGCAATCTCAACAGGCAAAGTGAGCAGACACCTTCCCTACCTAGTGTAAAGACAAGAAGGGGTGAAGGGTGGGAGAAGGCAACCTCAATGGGAAACTTAAACCAATCTGCAATAATCCAAAGTAAGATGGATGACTCCGGAGATGTTTTGCTACAAGTGAAGCCTGGACAAGAAGGTTACTAAATTTAGGCAGCTGAAGTTAGCTGAGCTGAAAAAAGTCTTGCATGCATGCCAAGGACACATAGGACATCTATGCAAAGGTGGAAAGAGTAACCTAGGGCTTTTAGCATTTAATTGTTTGTAGCTCAACATTTGCCTGGAGGAGGGTTGTCATTTACTGATCAGCCCATGGTACTTTCTGCAGTGCTGACCCGGTGTTCTGACTCATGTGAAATTTTGCCTGCTGGCAAAACTGGGAACAGTGTCTACTAATGTAGGTAATGTATCGAGCAAAATTATTGGTTTTGGCAGATGGACTCAATTTTCATAGTCCTTCATAATTTTCTTTCTTCTGGGAGCCTTATTCTTTATCATTTCAACCCAATAATACTGAAGTCTATTGCTTGCTTCATATACCATGCAGTAACTCTTTCCTGAAAAAGTTCTTTGATTTACTTTTTTGTTCTTCTTGTACTTATGATGCTGAGCTGGGGAAAGAGAACTACTTGACTTTCTGGTCAATAAATGACCAATTAGCTAGGTGATGACAAATCAAATAACTGCTAACTATTGTTCCATATGCTTGTTAACAAATTATAGGTTAGAAGGGACCTTTGGGGGTCATTCAGTTACTCTTTGTTCTTGAAGTGGTTTCAGTTAGGTTGGGTTTCTCGGTCCATTTGATCTTCAGATATCTCTAAGGACAGAGATTTCACAGCCTCACCGGGCAACCTGTTCCAGGAATAATAGGAGACAAAAACATGCGTATCTTCTAACAATGGGACGAGACCAGCAGTGCAGTGGGCAGGGACCTCAGCTCTCCAGCTTAGCTACTGGATAATAGTCACTAGAAATATTTTGCATAACTTGCTCCTAGTGACAAAAAACCCATTCCATTTAATCCAGGAGGATTTCTATACGCTATTGAGCTAACAGGAAGGCATGACAACTTCTAAGCTTTAGGCAGCCTGATTTAGAATTACTTCAAATATTTAACCACTGCATAGTCTCTTGTTAAACATAGTCTCATGTTTGCAAGACTAAGGGTGAGGGTCATGCTCTGTATCTGATTAAATTAATGCCAGCTCTGACTCCAAGGATCAAGCCCTGAATGAGTCTACAGGAACAATTTATCATCGTAGGAGCGAAGTATCTGTCTTAGGACAGAAACTCATTGACCTTCTCCAGGAGGAGAATTGGGGCACATCAAGATTCTGATCACTGTCATGTTGTCAGAAATTGAGACAAAATCTCCTGAATTGACATTGGAGCAGAGCAGCAACAAGCAACTTGAGAATGAAACCCATAATCTCTTTGTCCCTGTGCTTTACATGTTTTCTCTGTAGCCTAATTTAAGAACAAAATCCTTATTTGTTTGAGAAAATGAAAAGCAGGTGCTGCAGTTAATTTATTTGGTCTCCACATGCTGATGAGCTGGATGAGGATGTTATCTCTGTCCTTTTACAAGGAGATAGATAACACTGTGATGTATGCAAGAGCCAAACTGTGGCATGTAGGTTAGGAAGGAGATGGCTCTTTTAGATTCTTGCAATGCACAGTGGAGGCTGCATTGCATCACACTCTGAGGGTGACTGAGACATGGGGAGCAATGGGAACTGAAGGTTACAGGTACTTTCATCTGCACATTTCCACTGCATCGGTTTTAAGCATTAACTGCCACTTTGACTCTTCAGAGCCAAGCTGCCAGGACCAGAAGCATCCTAGCAATGCGGAGTACTCTTATTTCCATGCTCAGACCTACCACCACTTGCCTCCTCAACAGTAAATTTCCACTGTGCACTAGCACCTTTTGTTTAATTTTAGTTTAAATCAATGCACAGGGGACAGTGTGTTAACTGACACTGAGACAGCACTGAGTCCTATACATGCTCTTGCTGGACTTTGTTTTACTTGTCCTTTGACAGGATGGCTGGAGTTCACTTAATTCTTTTGTCCTGTGGTTATGTCCTTTATGCACAAGGACTGAACTACTTCCTTTCCATGCTTTTTGGACACAGTGATGCTCAAGTTCTAGAGAATTACTGCAATGGTGGAAATGTGACCTGCTCTGGTGACTCAGTCTGCCTGAATAATGGCACAAAGAGGATGGATAAGGCAGAATTTACTTGAAGGTTTGTCATACAGAAGCAGGAAAAAAGACTTCATAGATGTTCAGCTTGAGTTTTATCAGATTCTGCTTTCCATGTTAGGGTGTTTTGGTTTGTGGTAGTGCTATGATCTGATGTTCTTTGGGCATTAAAAGAGTAGAAATGTGCAATGTCATAAGTATGTTACACTTAAAAAATACATTAGGCAATGTGATGAGTGCAGCTGGGACTTTGCATAGCTCCGAACTGTGGGGGTGGTTAAACAGAAATAATGAGGCGTTTAGGAAAAATAGTTTCAAAGACTATTTCAAAAGAAATATTGTGAGAGGAGCATTCTCCCTAGGTGGTGGGAGCCTCCTGCTAAGAACCCTGCTCCAGTAAGCCAAAGGAAGATCAGAAAGTAGCTGAGCTGCCTGAGCCTCACTTCTGGCTTTGCTTCAGGCCTCCACACCCTGGGCTATCACCAACCATTGTGGTCCCAGGCTAGGTTTGAATGCTCTCCTCCATGGCTAGCAGTGTCTGAGCTTGGACTATTCTGGTGTATCTCGTGGAGTTGTATCCCTGAGGAAAACCTCTGGAAGCTGCCCTCCTGTGAAAACTACATATTCTCTTCTTTATCCATAGCTGGGCACATGTATCTGTGAGTAATTCAATCAGAATTGGCCTTTACTATCTGTCTGCTCTGTTAAGTCTCTACACACATATGAATGTATTTATAGTACATGCAATAGACGGTGTCTGAGGCTGCACAAATGTCATGGACTCGTGCCACAGACTTGGGACCTGGGTGATCTCACCTCACCATTACCTCAGTGCTTTGGATGAGTTTCAGTGACAACCTTCCCTGGACACTGCGCATGGAGGGCTCTGAAATGTCCATGTGGCTCCTCAGCCTGGCCTGCTGTCTTCTCCGAGCAAAGCCTGAGGGATGCTGCTAGGGTGAAATGGGGAAGGCGGCAGTGCCAGTTAATTAAGCGTCTGGGTAAAAATGTCTGAAGTGTCTCAGTGACTTGGACTAATAGCTGCCTGCCACAGGTATCTTGAAAATTACCTTTGTAAATGGGACTCGGGAGGCTTAGCTAAAGGGACAAGCTTGAAAGTGTTATCCTTCATGTTTAACGAACCAGAAGTCAATACTGCAGGACCAGTCATACCAGTGGAAGGAAGCATAACCCGAATACAGAGTTGAAAGGACCATCTTCTACCTCACCATCACATAGGGCAATGCCGTTCCCTTTCTGATTCCTGTTTGCCCTCTGTTCCCTGTGCAGCCTATGTCTAAGCTGTGAATGTTAAAGCCTGAGGTTAGGTTTTATTTACTTGTTTGATGAGAACTTCACTTAATGGGGCATACCCTTTGGCTGAGGTTTCCAGGTGCTATGGTAAGAAGGATCTCTCTTCATCTTTCAGATACCAACACAGATTCTAATGTTTCTATATAATCACCAAAAGAGATGGTAGTGGTTACTCTTACTCTCTGGCTTACATGGAGAGGTGACCTGTCACCTCTTCATTTAGCTGGATTTACAATATACCAAAGACTGTGCATGTGGAAGAGACGACAGTTGTTTTACAAAAAGTCCAGCAATTAAATCTCCCACATTGCACCCTCTGCTTCAGATAAAATTACATTAGCCTGCCAGGAGGCATAAAGCAGCAAACTGTATAATTACAGTTAATTGTAGCTAATGACCAGAGAAATGGATAAGCCTTGGTAGCATAGAATCAGCCACTAGCTTCCTCTCTTTTGTTCCTGATGAAAAAAGAAAGAGTAGGAGAAATGTTGTCCTCTAACCTGTGGTCCAATATTTGCCCTTAGTCCAACTGGGTAGCATATTGCGTCATACCAGCAGTGTTGGGCTGTGACTGGACATGCCATACTCCAGGTTTCAATAGAGATTAGTCCTGCAAAGCCCCCCTTTATCCTTGCCTTGGTAGCTATCGGAAGATAAATTCTCACAAAATGTCCTCTTTTTTCCACTCCCCCCCTCTTCTCAATTATTTGAAGATACCTCAACACTAAGCCAAATCACATCTCACTTAGTCTAAATGGGGCATGTGGGCCCCAGGAAAGGAATCATCCCAGAAGATATCCTCCTTATAATCAAAAGTCCAGCATAAGAGGGTGGCAAATCCTCCACGTATTAAAAGCAGGTGGAAAAGTAGAGCTGCAGAAATATTTGAAGTCTATTGTACTGCAATGTCTCCTGGTCTATTAGATGCAGTTTCAATGTAGCCTGTCAGCTTGCTTTAGTTCTGCGGTGAATCTTTTCTGTCATTCTAACATCTGTAAATAATGAAGACTATCCATTAGGAAAGTACCAAAGGTCTTTTTTAACCCACTTCATAAAGGAGTCCTGCAGGCTATCATTTGGAAAAAACCTGGGCTGCTATATTTCATTTGAGCCCTAATGTGATAAAATTAGGAGCTGTGAGATGTGAATCTTAAGTTCAACTCAGTGTTGGCACAAATCAGACAATGAAAGTATCTGTCTGATTAGACAGTTAAACAAGAAGAGATGACTCAAAATATCCTTTCCATTTCAATAACTCCTGTGAGATTAGGGGTCCTTTGAAGACCATGTCAAACAACCTTTGTACTTTAATACATCTCCATTTCATTGAAACACTGTGAAAGAGGATGAAGGCGGTTGTAACCCAAGGAGCCCTGGGAGTGTTCTAGTGTCACACCGAGAGTCTAAAAATGGTTGAGGGATTAGGAGTGACAGACTAGTCCCCTGAGCAATTGGTTTTCATACACCTTCTTTCTGCTTTCCAAGTCCCACTGGGTTTTTTGTGTCTGGTGTGATGTTTTGTGGGTTGGCAAATCCTCTGAAGGGCTGTTCAACCAGAAGAGCAACATGAAGAGCAGGGTCTTATCTACAAGTGCTGAGCAGGGGGCGCAAGATAAATTCACCTCTGGTTTCTCCTACTTCTTCCTCTTAGTGCAATCAGATGTGCTGCAGTGATTGCCTTTATGGGACTCCTCAGCTGGCACAGGAGGGGATATAAGCATGCCTCCCTGCAGACTGTGGTCTCGGTTCTTACTGTGGCTACAGGGGCCATGCAGTCTGCTCGTAAGTCCCCTGCACCTTTGGTGCTGCAAGGAATCTGTTGAGTGCATGTACAAATGGAGATCATCCCCAGTTCTCTGTTAGCAACTGTGCTCAACACAGTGAGCAGGCTGAGCTGCTCAGACTGGCAGTACAGACCTGGCTGCCCTCTTGGGAAGGATGACATGCTGGCAGCAGGCAAAGTATTGCAGAAAGTGCTTGCAAAGGAGATCCTCAGCTCGCTTCAAAATGTCTCCCTCTTTATTCCTTTATGTTATTTTTCCTGTTTGGATATGGAATAAATTGCTTATGTTCTCCCACCATACATTGCATCCTGAACATCTTGTTCTAACTACTTTAGGCTCCCTGTAGTTTCTGGCAGGCCAAACAAATAAAGTGGGTAAAATCTGGCATAAAATCCCAAGCAGATTTTTCAACCAGCTCCATTATGTTGTTTGTGCTTGGCTGGGATACATTACTGTGCTGATTGTATTATTATGTGAGTGTATTGTGCTCCTCCGACACAGCTGAGTCAGAGCTGCTCCACAACAGCCCTTCATACAGCATCAGTAGAGGCTGGTATGCCTGGGCAGTGTCAACTCTTTTGTCCAGTTTGAGTCCTGCTTTATACAATTTTCTGGCAGTACAGAAAGCCTATTCTAGGAAGACCTAGAGAACATCTGCAGCTCTTAAGCAAGGCCTACAGTAGACTCAGCTGTAGACACTTGATTGCAGCTGAATTGAATAGACTAAATCAGGCAGGATGAAGAGAAACCAGAGATCACCTCTGTATGCTAGTGAATGAACAGATCATGAAATCTCTCAGAGACAGAGGTCCTCAGTGGATGGCCAGAAGAATAAAGAAGCTGGGAGATTCAAAGTCAATGTAAGAGTGCTTTTTGTCAGAGTTAGATATGAAATAAACACTTGAATGTCGTAATGATGTTATGCAAACTAACTTTAAAATCTAATGAGTTTTGTGTCGAGTGAAGTGGCCTCTTTGAACCACAAGGCTCCCATGGGAGTTATCTGCTGATTTGGAATTTTCCCTTCAGGCCTTTAGGAATCTCCATACAAAAATGTATTCACAGTATTTCATATTGAATATTGATCATTACTTTTTCCCCCCTATAAACATGAACATTCATAGTTTCAATATGTGTTATAGCAACTCTATTAGCTTTCCAGTGAGAGCAATTCTACTTGTACTGCCTTAGAAATAACCAGTTGGCCTGTTTTTTTGTGTTAAGTATTTAATTATTGCAGAGTGTTCAGAAATAAATGCTAAAGTAATCTACAGGAAAAAAATACTCAAGGGTTTGTGACCACATATTTGCTGAATTGCATGAACTCAATGAAATAGCTCCATAAGCTCATCTTAAATTCCATCTCACTGTGTGATCGTTAATCAAACCAGTATTTTCACTACCTGTTGTGATCCAGATGCTGTAATGCTTATTATCTATCTTTGTGACCTTATCCAATTTTCTATCAGATTTTAGTTAGGATCTGTGAGGTCAAGTAGATTGTTACTTATTTACAAAGAATCAAAAATGTGCTGGTCTGTTGTTTATTTATGTATTTCTTTGCACTTAGGAGTGCAAATAAATACATAAATAAATAACCAATATTGGGCTGTCCTCTGTCCTAGAAAGCACATACCTTAGATATGTGAAAAGCAGTGAGAGCATTACACACCATGGAAAGGAGATAGGAAGGGAAATCTTAGGATGAGAAGTAGATATGGCTCAGTGTTTCTGTTATATATCTAAACTTTTATAGGCTTAAGTTCTTGGAGTGTTGCAGAAGGCAATGGGGTTTTGAGTAGGTGTCTGATGCAGGAGAGATTGTTAAGACCCTCTCCTATTTTGATTCTTCCAATGTCAGTTCTTGGTATTGTGACTCGTACACTGATCTGTTTGCAGAAGATACTTTGGCTGAAAAATCAGTCTTCTGATTATCAGTGTTAGCCTGAAAATCCTATACTATACATTTCTTGTTTATCTAGTGGGTCTTTCAGTCTCTAAGCATCAATGTAGCAGGTTCATCTGTGGCTGAAGCTTGCCTTGGGACATGTCCTGGGCAGGTGTGACCAGTCTGCTTCTGCCCAGCCAGCATGGACTCAACTGATCCTGAGTGAGCTGGATAACAAAGGTAACCTTTTCAAAAGTTTTGATGGTAGACAGGAGGTGATGAAAACCATTGTGGCATCTTCTGACTTACCTTGGGCTGTGTGACCAGTGAAGCCATGGGCAGCTATGCTAATTAACATAGGGAAAAAATCCAATTGTTAAGACAACTGGGAAGGAGGGGAGAGCTGGGGGCAGCATCCATGGTGTGCAACACCGTGTAGAAGCTGAATCCCAATGGGAGGAACCACAGAGCATAGGAGGCAAGCTGTCAGCTGCTTACCTGCATGTTAACTGATAACCTGCATGTTGTTGAGTGATGTCCTGTGCCCCAGGTACTTGCTGCTGGATTGGTCTATGTGAGACTCACAGGACTGATGCTCCTGACATGTGGTGCACGTGATCTGTGAAAACAGGAATGACTGTCCAAAAAAAAGGATTTGTGCACTCTGATGTAGAGTGTTTTGTGGTTTTAATTGCTGTGTCTTGGCAGTAAACTCCAGAGCCCCAGATAAGAAGCCTGTCTCTCTGGAAGGCATAGGAAGAGATTTAAGCATGGATGGAGGACAGGACCAGGGGGCAACATGCTGAAGAGGCAGTAGCTGTGCCAGCTAACAAAGGTCACTGCAGACAGGGATTCAGATATTTTAAATTATTTCCTTCTCTGTGACTCAAATCTTTTCTCAGAACTAAGGGAAGTACCTTCATCAGTCTGGATTTACAATCGTAATCTTTTCCTGAAAGCTAGTACTGCCAAAAAAGGGAGCAGGGATCAAGCCTTTATTTCACAATCCAATAGCTGGGATGATAGAGGTGCTCTTTCTATCATGCAGAAGACCAAGGCCAAACTTCTCCTTGTCTGAAGAAATTCAGTCCACTTCATCATCAAACTTTTTTGCCCTGTGCATAAAAAAGTCATGGGATGAGAGAGCATGCGAGTGAATGCCCACAGTACTCATGTTCTCACTTGAAAAATTTGGGCTCCAGTCTCGGCGATACAGTTTATACATTAACGCAGTGACTGCTTGACATAAACCACCCTGAACGTGCCCCTCTCAGCAAGCCTGACAGCTGGGCCCTTGTAGATAAGACTTTTCCAGTGGGAGATAGGGAATAGATTTGAATTAGGTTTAATTAAATTTTACTTATCCTTGTTTGGAATAGCTTCTCAGATCAAAAAAGGATAGTGATGTTTTCTATTTAAAAAATCCTCATGCAATTAAAAATCATGGGCAAAGTTTCAGGTTTCTGTATTGTGGTACTTACCTAGCGTATAATTGAACACATGCATCCATGCTGGGCAGCAGGGACGGTATTTGAGGGACAGCCCCCAGGAACACCGTGGTGGATGTGTTAGAGCAGCCCTTGAGCAGGCAGTTGGCATGGATTTGTATTGTTTCATTTTTCAGATGTAACACGGTTTTTCATTACATTTCTAATACAGATAGATTCACCACTTCTGTGTTCTCTGTAATGGAAGGTACCATTTTGATTCATTTTGGTTTACAATGACCTATATAGGTGGCTGTTTCCCTCCTCCCTAGTTTTAGGTGTAACAGTTTCACTATTTTTGTTTGTTTCTGAAAAAAAAAAGTCCATTGAAGACTTCTCTTTGGTTATTATATCTTGTGAGGAAAGGCTGCAGGACCTGGGGTGGTTTAGCCTAGAGAAGAGAAGACTGAGGGGAGACATTTTTAACATTTATCTAAAAGGTGGATGTCAGGAGGATGGGGTGGCGCTTTTTAGTGGTGTCCAGCAACACGTCATGGGGTAATAGACATAAGCTGGAACACAAAACGTGCTGCTTAAACACAAGGAAAAACTTTGCTGTGAGGGTGAGGGAGCCCTTGGCACAGGCTGCCCAGTGACGATGTGGAGTCTCCTTCTCTGGAGGTCTTCAAAATCCTCCTGGACATGTGCAACCTGATTGAGGTGAATCTGCTTTAACAGGTTGGACTCAATGATCTCTAGAAGTCTCTTGTAACCTCTACCATTCAGTGATTCTATGATACTGTTTTTTTTAAAAAATAAGTATTTCTGCATACAAGTAGAATTTTAGAATGTAACAAACACAAAGTGTTTGAGTTTAAAGAGAAGCAATTTTGTGGTTTAAGTGGAGAACTCAGTCTATCAATCTTTCTTTTATTTTGACAGCCTTGTTTATGTTGATTAGCACTGTACTCTACTCCATATGTGCTCCCACCAAGATTTGAAGCAGATCATATGTGTGACTCAGTTCAAAAGATGACACTCTCTCCCCAGACTGAGGAATGGGAATGTGCTCCTTCACCAAGCAGCATCACAACTAGAGAAGGAGCAGTGAGGAAATGACCAAGCATGGTACCAACCCAAATGCTCTGAAGATAATATGCCAGCCCTCCCTTTGCAGTGTTTTGGTGTAGAAGCAGTTGTCTGTCAAAGTAAAGCCTCTTCTTTTCCTGTCTAGTTCATCAACTCTGTGGATGCCCCCGACTTGACAGGTTGCAAAACCGTGTCCTGCCCTGACCATTGCTCCTCTATGTGGCCACCACTCCCCAACTTTGTCTGCTGGACATTCCTGCAGGTAGTGGTACCTCTTGGCTTTGTGCCATGCTGGGACTAATTTTGAAGTTTGCCTTTTGCTTAAGCTGCACCTGTCCTGGTATGGAAAATCCCCAGGAGATTCCCAAGGCTCAGCTCTCCTCATGGCTCAGTGCGTAGGTTTGCTTTTGCTAGAGATTTCCCCTTCTATTTTAGGATGGAAGAAGTCCAGATGAGCTCTCATCTTCCCTCCCACCACTAGCCTTATGCCAGTTTCATTTTGAAGCAAATGAGGCAGTTTTGTTCCTAAAGACCCATAAACACACTTTTGTGCATTTGACTGTCTTTGATGGCTTTCTCTGTTCCACCATTTGAAATCCTGTGACATGGGGACACACTTCTTCAGCAAATTTTTATCTCTCCTGTTAATAACACCTGGGGCTATTATTTGAAGGCTAGTACTTGAGACAAAGAAATTTTGTATAAGGCACTTGCCAGGGCTTGACTTTACCTGATGGAAATCTTGGACTCTGATGCTAAATAAATAGAAATATTTCACCCCACAGTTTTGATCCTGAATCTGTTTTATTTACCAGTGGCTGGTGGCTTAATTTCACTGTCACTTTGTGAAGTCTCACTTGGACGTTTTTCAACATCTACTATTACCCTTATTTCCTTTCAGAATAAAAGGACACCTTTTTCTGCTCCTTTAGCTGTAGGAAGGTGTTTGTAGAGGAGTGGAGGTTCTTTCTACCTGGAAATGCTAATGGTGCTGTTGTTGATGGTCCTTGTCCAGGACTGGGGATATATGTTTTGCATTCTTAAGCCCTGGACTTCATGTGCACTTTTCCCACTGCAGAGTGCTTGCATGTTGTGCTAAAACAGGGTTGGGGTTTTTTTCACTTGTTCTCCTTTCATCCATGGTACTCTTCCACCTCCCCAGCCCCGCTGTGACTGTCACTGTTTCAAATGTTGAAACAAAAGATTGGTCCAACTCACGTAGTTTGGTCTTTAAGACATTTGCTGAGCTTGACCTTTACTGCTTTTAATGTCTTGCTTAGAAGCATAGTTGCAGTGCTTTCCCACTGCCTGTTTGACTTGCTCTGAAGTTGATGGTGTTGCACAGTAAGGTTGGCTTCGACACACTGTGTTTGTGTTGAAATTCAGAAAAGCTGCAAAGGGTTTTGGGGCTGCAGTAAATGCCTAAAAGGATATCTTTTACTGGTACAGATTTTGAGGAAAAATCTTTTCTGCTTGTCTGTATTTATTATCTTATATGCAATGAGAGAGCAGAGCAATCCATCACTATATTGCCAGCAGTACAAGTTTCTGCAGTAAGCTCCTCAATTTTCCATAAACTACCCCTCACATGTGTGCCTCCTCATCATTTTTTTACAGGGATCATTAAGTTCCCCTCAGACAGACTCTTACAACGTTGCAGGTAGGGACACTTCTGCTTTATTGCACTGCTTCATAACATATGGGAGGAAATAGTGCTTACCAAACAGGAGGTGAGATGGTGCGGGCGCTCTGCCATCCCGTTACATTGTCGTGGAACTTACTGAACATCCCTTTACACTATTTTAAATCAGGGAAAATAGCCCAAACATTTTGAATGGTTTGATTTTAGTACAAGCAGAAAGATGAATTCAGAGCTGTGATGAAGCCTGCTGCGTGTCGAGTGTCCCAGCTCCTGGGGATGTCCTTGTGAGAGGCCAAGCAGCCACTCCCACTGCCTAAACCCTGTGATTCCTGTGGGTGCTGGCAGACATTGCTCATTAGCCAACATATAATTCGTGTGAAGGGCAAAAAAAAAAAGGAAGAAAGAGCACTGTGAATTTGAAGATGAAAGCCATTATTTAAGGGCTTTGTACATCTTGTCTCAAGGGCTCATGATCTGGGTTCTTGTAGCAGTTATCTGTTTGAGATGCATTGAGGTGGTCTGATACTCCTGTGAAATTCTTTAGACAAGTCTAGACAGGCACAGGTGAGGAAAGTTAATGAAACAAAATCTCCTTCAGTGAAATTAAGAAGCTTATTAACTCAGGAGCTTTGGGGAAATACTTCCAATCTAGATAGACACCTGGCAAAAGCCCCATCAAATTTTCATAGGTACAACTGATTCCTTACATTTAGAGACAGTCAATCAGAAGCATCCAATTAGGTTGCAACCTGTATCAATAAAGCATTATTAACCCTCCAAACCACTGCTATTGACATTAAACATCTGACTACGAATGAATAAACAGCTTGGTCTGAAAGCCACTTACCTAAGACAAACCTTTTTGCAGGTGCTAACATGAACAAATACTTTTCTTTCCACATATCATTTATATGGTGGCACATTGCGGTGCTTTGTTCTGTTAGCAGGACCAGCCCGAGGTGAGCCTGGCTGTGGCCTGAGGCTGCTGAGCCCTTTCAGGGCTCACTAGCCACCAGCTGGTGAGAAGCCTCTGCCAGGGCTGGCGTGGGCTTCCCTGCATAGTGCTGCATCCTGCAGCGCAGCTGCAACTGTTCTGCCTCACCAGCACCCTCCTTTCCAAGCCTCACAGCTTTTTAGAAACTCTTGAAGCCCCAGACACTTCTTAGGGTCCCCTCTTCAAAAAATACAAAGGTGACCCCTCTGATTTCATGCCAGCCCTGTGGGCAGATGTTTTCATCACAGTTGGTCTATGCTTCAGCTCGTAAGCATATGCCATATTACATATTTGGAGTATTCAAACTCATTGTTATTTAATAGATTCCTGCTCTTTTCCTTACGTGTAAGTTGCATAGAAGCAAGGACCTCAGCCCAAAGACTAGCTGAAAGGTGGATCTTCTGGAAGCTGGTGGAAGTGGTGGTGTTTTCTCAACTAAGGTTGAGAAAGCGTGTATTAACAGATGGCTTAAAGGCTTATTGTTAGCCAGCTGTATGAATATGGGGCAAGAGGGGAGTGGGAAGAGTCCAGATAAGTAGTGGATTGAACAAGATACCTCACTAGGATGTGTTCTGCCGTTTCACATCTAGGAGACACCAACCATATTTAAAATGCTACTTATCAACCTGTGTCTTGTTGACCTACACAGAAAACACAGGTATCACACAAAGCCTCTGGTGTGTACCTGAGCTGGCTTTTGGAAACTTTGTTTACCTGCCCTGCACAATCCCTCCTGGTGCCAATAGGATGGCTTTGCTGAATGTACTTGGAGAAAATTCCATGCTTGAAATGTGGGGTCATTAGTTGCTTAGAAATTGATGGAAGCTCTGCAGTTTATGCCAAAGATGAAATCTGATCCTCTGAAAATCAACACCTACACTGAAACCTTGCAGAAGCTACTGAATATACCTTCTAGTAGTTATTTTGGGGAAACAGATCAAGAGTTTTTAATGAGTTTTGTTTCCATACATTGAGAGACGGCATTTTCCATTCTGGATTAACAACCTACGAAATCCTGACTTTAAATACAGAGGTCATCTGTGATTTACACAGAAATGTGTCAGCTCTGTCTTAATGATTCTAATATCTTTTTCAGTTCTTTGACCTCAAACAACCAATGGGATTTTTCTTTGACAAACCTTTTGCTTCCAATGATGAGCCTCTGTATGTTTAGTTTCAGCTGTGATTGAATTTATACTACAGCCAAGTTATAAACCCTTAAAAATAGGATTTATAATGGAAATTCCAAGTGCAATCTTAACTGTAACAGCCAGCTTGATACCACAACAGCACTATTAACATTCTTCAAACTCAATGTTCAGGATGAGTCATACTGATCTAATGCTTTATATAACCCTTTTCCTTTCAGTGGCACAGGCCTTGTCTTGCAATTTCTAGGCATATGCCAGTGGATATGCTCCTCTAATTTTGGGGAACAGAAGACACAGCTGATGTCAGTGCTATGGAAATAGAGTTTCCAGCAATACAGCAGGGCCATGCCTTGTCCACTTATTTATGTAGTTCAAGGTCGAGTTTTGAAGCAACTTTCCCTAGTCTGAATTATTAGCTTGATATTGTATTTGTGTATAATGTCTATGTAACCTTCTAGTTTTGGCCTTCTAGTTCTCAGATAATCATATAACATTTAAAAATACAACAATAAATAAGAAGTTTCAGGGAACTAAAGGTAAAGGTAGGAGAGTTGTAACTATTTTCTACCTGTTCTTTGTAAAAGAGAGATGTTCTGCCCCAGTGATGAATAAATGTTGCATGTACTGTCCTCAGCAGTGCTGTGTTGCTATTAATGCATAAGATGATCCTAAAAAGGGAAGGTGAGTACCAGGGATGTGAATAATGGTGATGAAGTCATTTTGCTTGTCCTGGTCCCTGCAGAAGAAGATCTGTATGACTTTGGCCAGAATGTAAAAATTCTGATTTGTGAGAATGAAAGTTTAGGAAGTTCTGTAAATTTCACAGCTGAAGAAAACTTAGATTTTGTGTGAAAGGGGAGGAAACAGAGCATCTGAAACAGCTAACAGTTTGGGAGAAGACTGACTGTGCGTCCTAATTGGCCCTTGCCTCTGCTACCTTATGCCAGGGAGAGAATGAAATATTTAACTGTATATACAAAGATGTAAGCAGGTGGGTAGATGGTGATAGTGAAATGGATGTGGTTTATCTTGATATCAGTAAAGCATTTGACATCTTCTCCCACAGCATCCTGGCAGCAAAACTGAGAAAGTGTGGGCTGGATGATCAGGCAGTGAGGTGGATTGTTAACTGGTTGAAGGGAAGGTGGCAGAGAGTTGTGATCAATGAGGCAGGGTCTAGTTGGAGGCCTGGGTCTAGTGGAGTCCCTCAGGGGTCGGTGCTGGGACCAGTAATGTTCAATATATTCATTAATGACCTTGATGAGGGAACAGAGGGCACTGTCAGCAAGTTTGCTGATGATACTAAACTGGGGGGAATGGCTGAGACACCAGAAGGCTGTGCTGCCATTCAACAAGACCTGGACAGGCTGGAGGGTTGGGCAGGGAGAAAACTAATGAAATTCAACAAGGGCAAGTGTAAAGTCCTCCCTCTGGGAAAGAAGAACTCCATGTATCATTACAGGCTGGGGAATGAACTCTTAGAGAGTAGTGTAGACGAAAAGGACCTGGGGATCCTGGTGGACAGCAGGATGAGCACGAGCCAGCAATGTGCCCTCATGGCCAAGAAGACCAATGGCATCCTGGGGTGGATTTATAAGGGCTGTGGGCACTAGGTTGAGAGAGATTCCCCTCCCCTCTACTCTGCCCTTGTGAGACCACATCTGGAATATTGAGTCCAGTTCTGGGCCCCTCAGTTCAAGAAGCACAGGGAGCTGCTGGAGAGAGTTCAGCACGAGGCCACAAAGATGACAAAGGGAGTGGAGCGTCTCCCTTATGATAAAAGGCTGAGGGAGATGGGGCTCTTCAGCTTGGAGAAGAGGAGACTGAGAGGTGATCTCATTAATATTTACAAATATGTAAAGGGCAGGTGTCAGGAGGATGGAGCCAGGCTGTTCTCAGTGATGTTCAATGATAGGAGAAGGGGCAATGGGTATAATCTGGAACATAAGAGATTCCAAAGAAATACAAGGAATAATTTCTTCACTGTGAGGATGAGGGAGCACTGGAACAGGCTGCCCAGATGGGTTGTGGAGTCTCCTTCTCTGGGGACATTCAAAACCCACCTGGATGACTTCCCTACTCTAGGTGGTCCTGCTCTGGTAGAGGGGTTGGACTAGATGAGCTTTCAAGGTCGCTTCCAACACTTAAGATTCTCTGGTTCTCTGATTAGGAGACTGGGACTGTTGACTCTGCTTACCTTTTCCTATATGTCAGCAGAAGGTGAAGAGCAGGAGGAGGTGACAATGGTGGCCAAGCTGTCAGCAGCAGAGCAAAAAGAATAGAAGATCTGGCCTTCCCTCTGCAAAGGAACATTGATTTATGGGGACTTGCTATCACAAATGGATGAGAATCTAGAGGAAATTTGGCAGTATGGGTCTGTAGTTCAGTCCTGCTCTGGCATAGGCAGGTGTCCCCATTATCTTTTTTCACATTTGTCTTTCTCCTGGGTAGCAAAAGTCTTGCAGCCTATGCCTCCTTATCCTGCTGTTAACCAATTTATATGGGTGAAGCCTTCTGCTAATTACATCTGCTGGTGAGCATAGCTGAATTTTCATTCCATGCATGGGCTTGCCAGGACCTGTGCCTGCATGTGCCTTGCAGATCCAAATACAAGTCACACTTTGGGCATGCCAAAAGCTGACAGCAAGCTGCCCTCATATTGATTAACTGTGGAAGCAGTGTCTGTCCTCAGCAGGGTTTGACTGCTGTCCTTAATTTCCACTGACTATGTCTGACAGATCAGTAAAAGCAACCAAGTAAAGTAACCCTCTTGTGAGTAGGCTTGTGTTTTCTTTAATGGGATCCTCTGCTATACATTTTTAGGGGTCTAATTGGAGAAGGTTGAGAGCCTCTAGGTTGCACCTGTAAATATCCAGAGAAATAAACATTCATATTCTCCCTGCCTCTTCAAAACTTAGACAGAACTGCTGTTTTAGCCCCTTTTGGAATTGAATTTCTTTTGACAGAATCAATTGGGAGATTTTAATTTCTTTCTGTAATAGGTCATATTATCATAATTTAAATTAATGTCCTCCCACAGTTTAAATATATTTCCAAATTTATCCCTGTGATCTTTTCAGCAACTTTTTCAAATCTGAAGTGTCAAGCCCTCTGGGGAGAAGAGGGTCACTAGTACTAAAATTTGATTGATTCAATAATATTGCCCCGGAATTTCTATTATATTCTGGTTTTACTGAGTATACAGTCTTAACTGTTCTTTTGTTTGTTTAAGCTGGGACTTCTCCATTCCCCAGGGGGATAAAATTTCTGCAGCTATCCTACTCACCTCTCTACTTGCCTATTCCTATATCTTTGATAAATTAGAGAGGGACAGACAGCTTATGGGCCTCTGAGGGACTCTGCAGAGATGAGAGAGCTCTGAGCCAGGGCACCTCGGGTGAGATGAGGGCCAGGGGCAGTTCTCACCATCCTGGTGAGTGGTGGGTGGCACATAGGCTCTTTGCAGGAGTGACGTGGCTGTTGTCTGCAGGGAAAGGACCTTTTGGACCAAAGCAAGGCACAGTGGTACTGAGACTGGTCTAATGCAGGCAATTAGAAGGACTCAGAGGTCTCTGTTGTAGGCAATGTCAGATCAGCCTCTGGCAAGGACCACTGACTCCTGCCTGGTTCAGGTCTTTTGGAGTCTCCTGGCTGGACTGCAACAATGAAAACGAAACTAAACTTGCCTTTAGGAGCCCTTTCCTATCTTTGAATGGACAAAGAATTATGGCTGTGTCAACCATGAAATCACAGAATCACAGTATCTCAAGGGCTGGAAGGGACCTCGAAAGATCATCTAGTCCAACCTCCCTGCCAGAGCAGGACCACCTAGAGTAGGTCACACAGGAACTCATCCAGGTGAGTTTTGAATGTCTCCAGAGAAGGAGACTCAGCAACCCATCTGGGCAGCCTGTGCCAGTGAGCCATCATCCTCACAGTTTTTCGTAGATGGAAAACAACAAATGCAATTTTTAACTATCAGTTTCTGAGGAATAAAAGGAAGCACATGAACATCAAAATTGCATAAGCTAGGTCTTCAGCAGGAGGGCAACCAGAAGACTTCAGGGAACAGGAGGACCACATACCCTATCTTACTCTCTCCTCATGAGTACATTGTGAGATGAGCTTTTGCAGGTTCCCAAGTGTTGGTGTATTCACTGCACATCATATCTGGTTTTGATTTACCGTGCTGGTGCAGTTGCAGACTCTGTCATGTATTTGGGATGAAGAGGTACTTTGCTCTATTTGCAATGGAGCTTGTATGATTGGAGATGGGGCTTAGGTCCAGAGCAGGTATTTTTCACTGCATGTGTTTGTTGTTTGGCACATGTCCTAATGATCTGGAGATAGTATTGGGGTTTTTGCAGAGCCACACTCTGGATAATCTGCTGTTTTGTCCTTTTTCAGTGGAAGCCAGCATTCTGACTCAGCTGCTCTCTGTGTCAGTCCCCTGGAGCCCACTGTGGTATCAAGGGCTGCTTCCCAGGGGTGCAGAGGAGGAGTGATGGAAACTTCTCCTCCTCTGACTGACTGCTCTCTGCCCCCTTCCCTGGCTCCTCTCTGCCTGCAACTGTCACAGTAATGGCACCAGGGTTATTGCTGCTTGTGCTCGCTCATATATCCTCCTGCAAGATTCTTGATTATAGGTACTTAAATGTAATTACTGTGGATATTATAGCACTCTGGGACAAGATAAAGGAGAATGAAAACCAGTGAGGCAAATGGCCCTTCCCCTGCTGTTCAGGGAAGACTTCAAGGTATTTTTTTAAGGATAATTTATGAAACCCCTGATCAGATTATGCATCTGTTCCATGCTATCTCAACATTATCCTCATGAGAGCACTACCAATGGGGTTTGCCAGTAAATTTCTGAAGATTTATTAATAGTATTAGTCTTCTGCATCTACCAAAATGTTTTCTGAAGTAAGTTTATATTTGCCTGATTCTTTTACTAATTTTATAATGATTTCTCCAAGTTGTCAAAATTATAACATGCTCCTACACTATTCTGCTAAACATCTGTGATTACTTTCAGCTTTCTATTGCCACTTCTTCATGGTTTCCAGTGTTAATAAACTCAATGGGAAGTCACCTGGCTGAGATGCCCTTTGTTTACTGTATGGAAAATTTTACCTTATAAGATTTATAACAGAAATTTGTATTATTAAGGAAACAAAAGAGAGGAGATAAAAGAAATCACATATCCCATCAGCAGAGTCCTGGCAGTTTTCCTGGAAGAAGAGGAATGTCATGGAGGAATCCAGTTGTGGCTGTTGTGGCCATGTGTATAAGGACATTACATCTCATCCACCACCAGCTGAGCTGAAAGGGAAGCTCTCACTCAACCTTAGCATGGATTGAACCGGGATCCTTTGGCAAGTAACCTTTTTCCATATAGGAAACACCAGAGAGAAAGAGAGAAAAAGAGGGAAAGGAAATCTCAGCTGTACTGTGATCTTAAAGCTATTAAGATGTTTCTGGTGTGTTCTGTCAGAAAACTTTAATTAATTTTTTGGTGATTACCATCCTTATCAAATAATTTGCTCTGCACTTGTCTCTGAATATGAACAGATCATTTAGAAACTCAATTTATTGTTTTATTTATTTTAAGGGGAATCACCATTAATAATTTAAAAAAAAAAAAGTTCATCTCTGACAGAAGTATTTAGTGGGAGTTCAAGAAAATTATTCACAAATCAAACAATCATTTTATTCCAGTGGGAAGGTGAGAGGCTGCATTATTCATTATTATTTCCATGATGCTATAGCGCCATGCAGCACTTTATACACTAAAATGAAACCAGCAATTGGAAAGAACAAATGGTCTAAAGAGGCAACACACATGGAGATTATCAGAAAACTGCTGTGGTGAGCCTCAGGTCTTTTTTATATTCCATTCTTCCTTGTCTTTTCTATTCTTTCTCTTTCTGTCTCCATCCCTGTCTGGTTTCAAGTCCACATATTTTGGAATGGTTAGTTTAGATTAATAAATGGTCTAGAAGAAAAGCCTTTGGAAAAGACTTGGAGGGACCGAGAGATGCAGATGTAAATGTGAAGCTGAGCCTCAGGACATGTGAGTAGCAGTAAAGGCTAAGATTAGAAGGACCTGGGAAGGAGTGAAAGCAGCATGAATTGCACGAACAGAAGCAGCATGAGGACAGGCAGGGAACTGTAAGTCCTGCTCATCACCACTGTTTTTGTTGTCTTTGACACATATGGAGTTTCTGCTTTGGGGAGTCTCCATATTATTGACACACAGGAAAGGATAAGAGCAAAGGAGGAAGAGACACTAGCAGGCAAGGTGCATGCTGCCACCTCACAGACAAGAATAATCCCAAGTATTTTATCAGATTTATGCCCTTGTTATGGGTTCATACTTTCTCTCAAATGGCATATTCCTGTGAAGGAAAGATAGGGAAATCCCCACTGAGATATTTCCAGTTTGCTGGAAGTGGTAGTAAACAGACTCTGACAGTAAACACTATTTCAACATAAAAGATAATTTATTTTCCTCTTTCTACTCTGAGTCTAAATAGGATAACTTAATAGTCTTTTTATACCAAGCCATCTTCCTGGATTTGTTTGTTTTATACCTTCAGGATAAATACAAGTCAATATTGCACATCGATGTTAAAACATTTCGTCTCTAATGGAATAGGCTGATGAAGTGACACTAATGGATGAAAAACAGAGTCATGGTGGCTGTTTTATCCTGTTTTCTGCAGGTTTTCATATTGCACTGGCCCCTTATAGCACCTGGAAGTGTGACAGCAGCACATGGTGAGGCCTGATTAATCCTGTGTGACTGAAGATTGCTCCGTCTCTCATCCAGTTGCAGTGTAGAAGTTAGGGATTTGGAGAATGGGAGAGAAACTGCTTTGTCTTGTTGTATGTTTTTCTGTATGCTAGAAAAAGCAAAGCCAAGGGAGTGTCTTTCGCCACAGTTTGGAACATACCAAGGTGTGTGATGGACCCTGTTTCCCATTGGACTTCATCCACAGCTTCATGTCTGCCTGACCAATGCTCTGTCTCCTGCCCAGAGATTCACTGTTTTGGCTGAGGGCCACACTAGGGATTCTCCATCTGGGAGGGACCTCTGGGAACCAGCACAGCCTTAAGCAGATGTTCAGGCACTCACAGCAACTGACTGGCTACCCATATATTATCTACTTATTGCCTATGGTGATGTGCCCATGACGAAAGGCATCTGGACAGCTCAGAAACATAGCATGGTCTGAGGAGGCAGAAAAGAGTTCTCACAAGTTACGCAATAAAGATGACAATCTGTCACAGACACTCCCTTGGCTTTTTTTTTTTTTTTTGCTTGGGTTTTTTGGGGGAGACTTTTTGAGTTTTTTTATTGGTGTTTTTTTTTTTTGTGTGTGTTTCGTCCTCCACCTCTCCAAATATGAATCCAGTCCCACCTATCCTGCTTGGTTATTTCTGACATTACCTCCTTGGTAAAACAAGAAATAATGCCCACATCAGAGCTTGCCAGGAATGCAAGAAAATATTATTCAAGTCAGCCCTACACTGTTTATGATGAAATGTGGTGTGGAAGGTCCTACTGAAGCAATGCAAAGGGCACTGAAAGAAATAAGTATTGAGGCTGCATCTGCCAAGTGACTCTGTGTAAGGTGGAGCATCAGGGAAAGAAAGAGGCTGCAGCAGTGACATGGTCTTTCCAGGACAGTTGAGGTATTGCACTTGACACCTTGTAGTGTTAAGCCAAGTCTGTTTTTGGAGTTGTTCAACTAACAAATCTACTGTGGACATAGACAAACTTCTGACAAACAAATCCTTCATCCTGCATGCTGCAGATGCACTCTTTGATTGATAGGGTTCCCCCACTACCTCCTCCCAGGTTTATATAACAGAAAAGAATCCTGCTGTAGTTAGTGCAGGTTTCTGTGGAGAGAAGCTTGTGAATGCAAAGGAATAAGCTTTAGCGGGCACCTCTGATTAAATTTTATGATTTTTCATTTAGTATAGATGCTGAAGAGATTTTTTTGGGTTACTCCAAGGTTGTAATTTGAATTTCTGAGTGACTTTTCAGGTCAGTAAATTGCGTATTCCTGCAGGTCTCTGCAGAGCCACCTGAGATGCACAAAGCTGCAGAGGCAGCAGTGCAAGTGCACTGAGGGCCTGGAGGCAGCAGAGGTTTGTACGCAGCAGCATGCTGCCATTCTTTGAGAAGATGTGATTATGCAGGGACAAGCTACCTTCCAAGAAAACAATCAATCCCAAGAATTATTAAGCTGATTTTGTTTGAAAACTTGGCTAAGCTCATACATATGCTCATTGAAAACAAAAGGATTTCTGCATCATTTCTATCCCTACAGACCAGACTTTCTGAAGAGAAAATGGTGTTTAAAAATAAACCCACACCACATTAATCCTAGACCTTGTTTTTTTAGATTAAACTATTTCTGATGAGCATCCAGTAATGAGCTTTGGAAACATCCAAGAGGCTCCAAGTGGCTGTCTGCTTCTTTGGGCTGAGCAAGTCCTGACAAATAAGAAGTGATTTTGGTCAGGGAGAAACTGCTGTTCTGAAAAAGGAGTCACTGACATTGTGGGGTTGACCTGATTTCTGTATACCTGTCTCCAGACTATGTGCAGACCATCATCCTCTTTGTTGCCATTGCCTGGTGATGACACCCATTAACTTTCTCAGAAAAAAATGTGTCAATACACTGGAAGATGTCATCAGGGTTTATAACACTGATGAAAGACAGTGGTATCTGCACAAGTGAAAGTTTGGGTTGGCTGTGCTACCTGTGAATAAATAAAGGAATAGTCATAGAAGCCAAATAAGATTATTATTTCCCTTGGGGGTAAGGATTGGTTAAGGTCACTTTTTTGCAGGTTGCTACAGTGGCCTGAAATTTCATCAATTTAGGGGAAAAGCAAGTGGAATTACCCTGCTCATGTTCAGCTGAAGTAAAAAGAGGCAGCAACGACAAGGAAAACCAGAAAAATGAGGCTGCAGTGGCTGGCACTGTAACCTTTAGTTTGATGTTATAAGATATGACTGGGACCAGGAGAAACAAAGACATTCTTGCTTGTAGCCCACATCTAAGTATAGGACTGGTGTATTAAAGCACATAGTGCTACATGAGTTGGTTTGGATGCCCGGTTGAAAGGATGTTGCTGCTCGATGTGTGTTTGTCAGAAATATGCCCTGAGCACAAAGGTACTCATACAGAGCCCTCACAGCCCAGAGGGGAAAACTGGCATCACACCAGAGGCTGCATATCTGCTGTAGGGTCTCACCAGCACATTTGCAGACCACCAAGACTGTTTATCCTGGAATAAGTCTGACACAGACCTTAATGGGTGAGAATCCCGTAATACACTCGCCATGGATAAAAAGAAAGAGCCTGTGATTAGTAATGCTAAATGCTGACAAAAGAGCCACTGAAACTAAAGGGAAACCTAACTCTTCTGCTTTTAATACATTATCTAGGAACCTTGTGATGTGTTTTCTCTTTCTGTGATGACTACTGAAAGCCTTGCTGAGTTTTTTCCACAGAACTGCATTAAACTAAGTAGAATTTGCAGTAATAGTACAGCTCATTCCTTCAACGATGTGTCAACATTACATGACTGCTTTTTTAAAGAGCTCAGAGGCAATTCCAAGTATGCCAATGCAGTGCTGGAGAGAGAACTGTTGTTTGCATGTTGTGGCTAATAGGAGAGGCCCAGGAAGCAATGGCATCTGCCCGGAGTGCCATGTGCCCCTGAAAAGCGCCGGGGCTTTCAGCATTGATCTTGCAGGGCTTCTTTGCAGCAAAAGCACATTCTCCTCTAAGAGACCAATTTGCTTGTTGGGATCGAAATAGTTGTTTAGGTAAGTTTATATTCAATGGAGGGCTGCCTCATTTATTAATCTTCTGTCATTAGGCTTGTGCCACAACCGTAGGGGCTTCCAGTCCAATGTGCAGGTGCAAATACAAACAAGCAGACATAAGAATTAACACGCATAGAGAAATATGTCAGGAGTAAACAAAAATTTCCTGTGGAATTGATCAACTCCAAAGATAATAGCTAAGTGGTTTCCCAGTGGTATATACAGCTTTGCTTTGTCATTCAAGGGCAGAAGGGTTATATCTACCTGTTTAGTTAAGAGTGGTCTTGTTCTTGCCTTCTGATGTAGAGAGTGTGTTGATTTAAACAATGTTGCTGTGTTGCACACTGTTAGTGCTAGATCAGCTTCTTGTCACTGTGAAACCCTGCCTATAGCCCTGAAGCCTTCTTGAGCCTATGGGATCATGGTAGTAATGCCAGTGGAGTCATTGTCTATCCTGAAGTGAATATGGCAGGTTCCTTGCCTGCTTCCTTATGAGGCTGCTTCTCATTCAGTGCAGCAGGGGGAAGACCATGTCAGATGGAGCCAACTTTTTTTTGGTTAGGTAAGTGCTTATTGCAGAGACATATGTCCCTGGACTATGTTCAGTACAGACCTATAGGATAATTAGTTTGTTAATGTTAGGAAAAGGGAGGTTAATGAGCAGGTGAACAAGTCTTCCTTTGCATCTCATTCCTCCCACACCTCTGAACTTGCTTTTGCAGAAGTGTTGGTGTGTTTCTTTGTTGTTTCGCATCTGTGTTTTGTCCTACGGTGCCCTGCTTATGGCTGCCTTTGAATGTGGGCATGGTCCCAAACCTGCTGTGTTCTGTGTCTAGAGAAATGACCTGGCTTTCTCATCTGAGAATCTGCATGAATTTATCACAATTAAGTTAACCCCCTGGGCTTTGATAAGCACATCAATCAGCCATTTTGTGCAAGCCAACACTGTACTGATCTATCTACTACAGACACATTCCTGTGCAAAGCTACCTTTCTTACTGCAAAGGGGAAAACAAAGAGGAGGGGGAGGCCAAAGAGGAACATACTGGATTTTCCAAGGCCCTGTAATGGGCCAGGTCAGGCAAAAGCCCTGTTCAGATTGACCCCCATCTCTGACAGTAGCCAGCAATGGTAAGAGCATAAGAAGAGGGAAAACCCTAACTCTTCTGCTCCAGCAACGTGCAGCTGAAGGACTGTGAAAGATGGCACATTTTCTATTAAAAACCCTTGATGCATTTTTCTTCTGCACTTATTAAATCACTGTTGAACCTTTCTGTATTTCTAGTTTCCACAGTTGCTGGTGGCAATGAACACTCAAATTGGACCATGTGAACAATTTTCTCCACCACAAAGAATAGGGTGGCTTCTCTCATCTTGTCTAACCTGTAGGCATTCTCTGATGTTCTTTCTGTGATTAAGTAATTTCCAGTTGTTAAAGTCTTTTCTTATTCCCACTTTGCTCTCTCTAGTGTGAGCCATTTAAGCTCAAGAATCTACCCTGTTGACATGATTTTTACTTTTTCACCCCCAGTTTTCTTTCTCTCTCACTCTTCATGCCATGGGGGCAGAGTCACTGTGGATGCCACATTCAGGTGTAGCAAGAGGGAGACTAAAGGCAGTAGTGAAAGAGGGCATTTCCCCTTCCATCTATTCTGTGTGCTTTCATCAAGCACAACCTTAAAGAGGATCTTCCTCTTCCTTCTTCCTTCTCTGCCACACATGTATGCATGGCAGAACCTTCTTTTGGAAAGCTTTTTCTTGTACCAACATGGTCAGAGACTTCTCTGCCCTTGCTTGGTTTGCAGGGCTTTCACAGGGCAGGATAAAGTCACGGGTGGGCCCAGGGACCAGGGCTTTGCAGAGGGCTGAACAGGGGGCCTGAGGGCTCAGCTGTTGGGGTGTGAGAAGTGGGACTGTTTTATGCATTGAAGGTGGAAGTGAGGAAGAAGACATTATATAACCCTTGTCTTCTCTGTTCTAATAGCATCAAATGTAGATGTCATGATCCATCTTCCACATATATATTTATAGTTTCTATGTACAAATGTTGTATTTCTGGTGGGCTGCTGTCTCCCCATATCCACAGTCACTGAACTCATAAATGCTCTCAGACTACCTACCTACCTTCAACTCAGCCATCTTATCATGAGAAGAATTAACTTTTCCTTTCCTAACAAATGTCTTCTGTCAGGACCCTGAAATGAGCTATCCCACAGTTCTACATCCTTTTCTCTCCTATCTGTGAAGCCCCACATGTTTGGATCACTCCATATTTATGTTGGCATAGTGGAGAAGCAGTCTCTACCCTCCCATGATGAGACAGGGAGGAGATGGCAGTGGTGGCTGCTGCACAGCAGTGAGACCAGCAGGTCCATCTCAACTCTTAATCATCTGTGCACACGCAGCTGTGTCTGTGTTGCTGCCTCACTGAAACTGCTTGTCTCAATGTGAAAGACAAAGCCTCTCTGCTTTTCAAGTGACTAATGGTTCCCTAATGTGTGTGACTGAGAGCAGCCCCTGTGCAAGAGCCCACAGGCACAGGTAAAGCTGCTCAGGAGGCAGTGGCACCTGGGAGGCTTCTGGTGCAGACAGCCACAGACGGTGCTGCTGTATGGTCCTGCTGCCCACCTGGTGCATTTAGTGAGTTATTGAGTGAATGACTGTGGCTGTCCTTGAAGTCAGTGGGTTCTTCAGGGTGCTTTAGTGCTGGAAGCTCACAGGCTTCCCCACTCATTGCATTTTATGGTGGTGAACAAGAAGGGAGGTGTACAGGGAGGTGTGTTACCAGTGTTAACACAGTATGTGCCCCTGGGGACCCTGTGGATGCATGTGAGGGGTACCCCAAGTGAGTAATGAGGACAATCACGTGTGTTTAGGCACAAGCCTAAAGTGAGAGGCTATTGACATATGCGCTTCCTCCATATTTACAACCAGCTACCTCTGAGTAAGGGCACGTCTCCCCTGGGATGTGAAGAAGCCTCCTGGCACTGAATGCAGAAAGAAGTTATATAGTAGAGCTGAGCAATGTCTGGCCTCAGAGACGAGAGCTTGGTTCATTGCTTTGCAGAAGAGGACCCAAGCAAGGGTCTGCATGTCTTTGTGTGGGTGCTCAGGTATGGTAGAAGGATTCTTGCCCTAAGATCCTTACCAGCACATAGTGGTCTTTCTGTCTCTTTATTTCTCTATCAGTAAATGTAAAATGATTTTTGTTTTATTAAACAAAATTTACTTGTAAATATAAAGGGATTTTTTTTCCCTACAGGTATGGGAGAACTGTCCTTTGCACTTGATTACTGTGAAATGTGCTGTGTGCATCTCAGGCAGTTTGATATAGTACAAATTCAAATCTTTATTGTGAAGACAGGCCAGAAATCAGCTTTTGATCAGCTATGAGATCAACTCCTACTTGATGGTTGTGATGTTGAGGTGTTCTGATAACTTGAGCTGATTCCTGTAAGTCATTTTTCAAGCTCTCTTCCCTACTCGATCATCAAAGATAGCAGAGTGCATAATCCATGGCCTTTCATATTCATGTTTGTATTTTTGGTTTACGGTAGGCGAATGCATTTGCCATTATGATGAAATATATGCTCACCCACTACTCAGTTACTGGAATGAGGATTAACTTGAAAAATACATATGCTTACCACAACTCATCTTCAGGACAAAAGTTGTTTCTGAGAGCTTCTGCAATGTTTTTGTGTTCAGCGTATTTTGGCCATTGGTTATCTCTTCCTTTTGGTATAATTATCCTTCCTCAACTGCTAATGCTATCGTGTCTATGGGCTAAAAAGTAGAAGTACATTTTCAAATGGAACACTGCATGAGGCTGCTTTTAAAGACTTGTGTGACAGCTTTCCTCTGCTCTGGGTTGATTTGTAGGTATTCTGAAAAACAGCCTTTTTCCCCGTCATTTTTTATTTCAATAATAAATAGTGTAATAATCCTGGTAATAGCTGGTTTGGCTCTGATAGTCTGTACTTCAGTGATGACATGATAAAGCTGGAGATGAGCCAGCAATGTGCACTCACAGTCCAGAAAGCCAACTGTACCCTGGGCTGCACCAAAAACAGTGTGGGCAGCAGGGTGAGGGAGGGGATTCTGTCCCTCTGCTCCACTCTGATGAGACCCCACCTGCAGTGCTACATCCAGCTCTGGGGTCCTCAGTACAAGACAGATGTGGACCTGCTAGATCAGGTCCAGAAGAATGCCAAAAAAAATGATCAGAGGCATGAAACACCTCTCCTGTGAGGAAGTTTGGGTTAATCAGCTTGGAGAAGGCTTCAGAGACACCTTATTGTAGTCTTTCAATATGTAAATGGTGATTAGAAGAAAGATGGGACAGATTTTTAGTGGAGCCTGTAGCGACAAGAGGAAACAATTTTAAACTGAAGGAAGGTAGATTCAGACTCCATATAAGGAAAGATGTTTTTGCAATGAGTGTGGTGAAACACTTTACAAGTTGCCCGGAGGTGGTAGATGTCTCATCTCTGGAAACATTCAAGGTCAGCTTGGAGGGATTCTGAGCAGCCTGATGTAGTTGTAGATGTCTCCGTGCTTGTTGCAGGTAGTTGGACTAGATGATCTCTATAGGTCGTTTCCAACCCTAATTATTCTATGATATGCCCACGATGTTCCAACTAGCTGCAAAAGGACTGCAGTTTGTAGTCAACATGTACCCAGCGGTACTATACCCTTTGAGTGCTTTGATAGATGGCCTTTTCTCAAAGTTTTTATTTTCTCTTCTCTCTCTATTCACACAAGTACAGTAACACCAATTCCTGCTGTTGTACTTTGCCTCCTGAATTCTTTGTATCTGCTATGTCTCTGGTGAAGTGCTCAGGGGTCTGGTGCGTTGCAGCTTGGGTGCCAGCACCCTGTCAACTGGTCCTACTGCAGCACAGAGGAGGTTACCGTGGTAATTAGGGAATTGCATTAACTAGCCATTTTGTGCAGATTGACTGTATATCATTGCATTAGTTGATTATCAGAGTGGAAAGATCCCTTTCCCACTGGGACAGTAATAGAAGTGAATAAAAATGCTCTTGAAACACATTTCAAGGTTCTCTATTCCTTTTTGTGCTACTGCTCCCACAGTCAGGTTCTGCTGAGGAATAGGGCTTCCTTTTTCTATTACAGGGTGGAGGAAGACTGCTCCAGCCCACCCTGTTCATGCCACTCTCCTCTGGTACTGGGAAACTGCTGGGATGATAATTTTCATGTTTAATTTGTTTTCCACCAATATTTTAAGTTCCTGGTGGCACGATTATGGCTTAGCTGTAGCAGAATTCCAGTGTTAGAGTGGAACAGAATGGAATGGAATTAGGATAATTCTAGTTGGAAGAGACCTACAATGATTATCTAGTCCAACTAATTAACAAGTATTCAGAAACCATTCTTTCCTCCTTGCAGCTCCCACAAATACATGAGAGAAAGAGGGAGACATAAAAACTTGTCTCCTTTGTCCCCTTCTATGTCAGTTTTAAAGGGAGAGTGTATCACTCTTTAAAAGTTACCCAGGGATAAAATTTATCTTCCTTGCAAATAAAGGGGGTTGGGAGGTAAAGTTATTGTTGTTTCTGCATCAGCTCCTGAAATACATCATGGTCTTTCTAATGACTGTGTTTGCAGTGCTCCTTGCTCTTCCATTTAAAATCTTGCTGGCACTGCATAGTCTCATGCCTGTTTCAGCATCACCAGTAGCATTTTTGTCCCTATCAGCAGTTGCGGAAGAGCACCTCTTGTTCCCTGGGATGTCCCCCATGTAACTATCCATCCTCTGGCTGTGTGACACTGCTCCATGTTTGTATTGTGGGATCAATTATCAGCTCCTATATTCTGGTATTTTTAAACACTGTAGTAAGAAACCCGTTTTTTTCCTCCATGGATCCAAATTCTGAGTCCATATTTTGTTGTGATTTGTAACCTTGGCAACAGCACGAGTTTTCTTTTACATGTTGTAGATTGAAGCCTTTCATTAATGAAATCCATGCAAGTGGTGCTCCTGATTTCCCAGCAGGCAAAGTTGCAAGGAACTACCCTATGTTCAACAGCTGTAACAGCCACCATGTTCCATCACACATGTACAGCCCTTCTGCCAAAGGAATCCCTGTCCCAACTCTGATCAGGATTACTTCTCTTACTTCATTTGCACCCGACACCCTCCATCAGCTTTGCAGTGTGTTACCCTCGAAAAAACATCCTGAAGTCACTTCTTGAAGTGACTGAAGTTACTGGAAGAACTGGGAGTTCATCACAAGCAAAACATGGCTTGCATACCCCACCTGGTGCAGAGTGAGCAGGGTAGAAAACAACTGACTTGGTGCTTCTTATATGAAAAGAAAATAGGAAAACTACTGCCAATTGCTAGCACTTCCCTTGTGTAGTCAATTCTCAGTAACACTTATTTGTGCATTAATATGCTCATATGCTGAACTGCAGGGAAAAACACAAGTAAGAGTAGAAAGAACTTTTCACTGAGAGGGTTGTTAGGTGCTGGAAAAGGCTGCCCAGGGAAGTGGTGGAGTCATCGTCTCTGGAGATATTTAATACATTACATAGATCAAATGCTGAGGAACATGGTTTAGTGATGGGCCTGGCAGTGTGAGGTTAGTGGTTGGACTTGATGATCTTAAAGGTCTTTTCTAACCAAAATTTTACTATGATTCTGAGGATATTCAATCCTTGCATGGATGCATTTGGTAGAGTCTAATATCTGTACTGGCTGTTATGCTCGCTCTCTGTCATGCCTTCCTGTTGGCTTTTATATATTCAGATATTGAGAAAACACTCCTGATCTTTCAGTCCAAATCAACTTCATCTAGAATTAGCTTTGCTGATATGGCACCTAAAATATTCTGCAAGGTGGTCTTAGCTTTCCAGCATCATTTGCAACCCATGCAATTAACATTGCAGTTGCTTCCACCGACTTGCTGAGTTACTGGCAGGCAGAAGGAAATGCCTTTCTCTGGTTAAAACATGTCTAGTCGGTGGGGACGTAAGGGTGTGTGCCATTTTTGACATATGAGTGTGGCTGAGGAATCTCAAAGCTCACATTGTAAGCTCTATAGAAGTGGAATTTGGAGATGTAGTTAACATTGAAGTGTTTCTGAATGGACAGCTCTGGTCCTTAGTCAACTGAAAGAGGCTGTAACCACTATGACTTCAAGCTCAGCTGGCTCCCCTGAAGACAATTAGAATTCAAAGTCTCTTTCAATGGGTGCATATGGAGATTTTGAAGCCTGTGGCTGGCACTTTCAGAATCTCTGTTCTTGGCTGTTTACATCTGGTTTTGATTAGTCATACATACATTTGGTATAGATTGCAACTTTTTATTTTTCTGTAGGAAGCATAATCCTCTGTACTCTTGGAATTGTCCTGCATATTGTGCTGTGTTCAAAACAAGCTCATTGGAGGTTTGGCAAATACTATATTATGACATTTGCTACTGTTCTGGATAATGTGAAGCTTAGCTGAATTACATAGAAAAAATGACAGTAATAATCAACTACCATCACATAGAGCTTTCCTGTGTTCAAAGAAAACAGTTGCCAATTTCTGCCAGACTCTGTGAGGAGTGTCACAAGTTATCAGCAGCCCCTTGTAGTTCTGTCTCTGGCTTTTTGAACAAAAGTGGCAATTTCTAAACACGTTCTGTGTTCTGAATTAATGCAGGGCTAGACAAGTACGTGTCTTCCAGGTTTTGAGAGGGGGATTTGTTAGTTTTTGTGGGGTTTTTTTCCCATAGAAATCCTTTATGAACCTTTCCTGTCTATTGCTTTTTTCAGAATCAAAATTTTCTCAGCTGCAGTCAATTGATCAATTTTAGCCATGCTCATTATTCACAGGGAGCTGCTTTGCCATCCCAAAATTCATGAACACTGCAGAGAGCTTGTTGCTCTTGTACACACTGGCCTGATGACATCTATTTTCTTAGAAGTTTCACTTGTATCATAATTTCTTCTTTCTCTCATTACTTTTGCTGTTTCTTATTTGCAGACACTAGCAACTATTGTAATATCATGTGTCCTTGTTCTCAACTCTCCTTCTTCTTTAGCAGCATGTAAAAAAGAGTCTGTTATGAGGCACCTTTTTTTCACCCTTTTACTGGTGTTTTGTAGCTATAAGATCACATGCTGAAGTTTTGCTGGTAGAGAGTCCAGTTTTCTCCCAAGGATATTCCCAGGAGATTTGATACCTGTTGCAGTCATTATTACTGTGGTGTTGTGCACATGTGTATCAGACCTCTGCCTTTTAGGGTCTGTCGTGGTTTAGGCCCATCAGGGAACAAAGACCACGATTAGCCTCAAGTACCGAAGAGGCTGAGAATGCTCAAGGGCAGGGAGGGCTTAATTGCCGCTTAAGGTTCAGGACAAAACGGACCAGGCTACTCGGTTTGGGGAAGAAAAAAAAACAGAGAATAATTTAATGCAACATCAACTAAAACATACCCACAAAAACCCAAAACATAACCAAAACGAAACAACACAGAGGAATACGTCAATGAAGAGTCCAACCAGCCTTTTTAAGAACACCTTCCCGCCACACCTCCCCTCTTCCCGGGCTCAGAGCCCTGATCCCGGGGTTTTTACCCTGTCCCCCCCCCGAACGGTTCGGGGGGGCAGGCAGTGGAGGTCTCAGTCAGTCTGCTCCCAATAGCTTCTGCCGTCTGTCCCTCCTCAGGACGGGTGAACTCCACACCAGTCCTCCCTGCGAGTCCGTGGGGTAACTCACACACATGGCAGCCCTGCACGGGCTGCTCCGACGTGCACCCATTCCAAAGGCTGCAGCTCCTCTCTGCCTCTCGTGTGGGGCTGCTCTGCGGCACGCAGGCTCTCCAACACGGCCTGGGCCATGGCCGTCTCCCCACACAGTCCCTCGCCCGTCCGGGCTCACTCACATGGAGCTGCTGGTGGCTCTCAGTCCTGCCACGGATCTCCACAGGTTTCAGGGGCACAGCCTGCATTCTCGCCACGGCCTGCAGAAGGGTCTCCGGTCTACTGCTCCTCCTTCCTTCCTCCTCTGGCTGAAGGGTCCGCGTGGTCGCCTCCATCTTGTATCCCTCTTACACCTCCTGACTCGCATTCCAAATTCCGGTCCCCTAAATAGTGATCGCAGAGGCGCCAGATTGGCCCAGCCGGGCCGGAGGTGGGTCTGAACCCAGGAGCCGGGGGAGGGTCCGCAAACTCTTTACCGGGTCTTCACTGCAACCCGCTCCCCCTGTTACTAAGCCAAAAGCTGCTCCTTGCTAAACCAGAACAGGGTCAAAGGAAAATAATTCATCTTTGGTCTGAGTCTGATATGCTCTGTTTTGTTCAGATGTCTTTCCCACTGGAGCACTTTCCTGCAGCAATTCTGCTCCTGTTACTCCTTGTAAAGCAGGTCACTTCAGTGCTGTTCTTGTTGTAAAGCAGATTTGCTGTGAGGCCAACTGCCTCTTTTGCATTTGACACTGTTCTTTTGGGGAGTTGGTATAGTTAACTATTGTCACTTCCACTTGAATTGTATCTGGCCTGATTCCTACTTTTCCTAAAAGGTGACCAAAATTGCTTTGCTACATATTAAACTGGGATCTGCTGTAGTCTGCCCCTAGTGCATGCTGTCTGCAGTTTGGAAGGAGTGCTTCTAGGCTTTATTGTACTGCTTTCTGGTGCTGCCAGTTGTTAGAACATCACCAGATAACTTCACCTCTTGTCAAGCTTGTCAGCATTTCAGGACTTCACATAATGTGGCCTCATGGAATAACTCAGGTGTGGTGGACTCTCTGTTAGCTCTGTCTTCCTAAAGGATAGCTGGAAGTAGTTAACTTGATAAGCTTTCTGTCCAGCCTGTCAGTTCTTCTCTGTCAGGGGGATTTCTACATAGTTGCATATAGCTTGTGATGATCATTTTCCCTTTTCTCTGGGGTGGGCAGAGAGATCTGCTATCCTAAGAGATGGGCTTTAGTTGCACATACTGTTATGTGCTGTGCTTTTGGGCCCTTCAGGAATTTCTCCTCTACTGCTGGGCACAATGCTGCTTTTCATGGCATACACTGTACCTGCTGCAGATGTCCTACATTCCTGCATTAGTTGCTTCTCGCTCAGTGCTGGGGGTGGGTATTGAACTGCTCTTTTTATGAGTTTTATCACATACATGTTATGATGGGTGCAAATGAGCTTCCGTCCCTGCATTTTGGATGTCACAACTTCTTTCCGTTCCTCAAGGCTTCTAATAGTGTATTTTCTCAATATTTTTTCTCATATTCTTCCACGTTTGCTGTTGTCTTTACTAACTATCCTTTACCAAGTGGTTGTCTCCTGTGAAATAGTGTCTTTTATTAACAGCAATAGCTGTTAATTCTCATCATGTATGGCTGGTCTTAGTCCAAAAACGGATTTTCTTTATATCAAGGCAGGTTTTGAGGAAAACCATGGCTTTTCTGCATTTTCTTTACACCTCTTAGTGATCTTGCCACTGGATAACCTGCTCTGTAAATACCCTTGCCTAATTGCACATTAAAAGGTAAGTAGTTTAGTCTTCTGATCAGTTAGTTTCCTCAGCTCTAGTGAAAATCAGTTCAATAGGAATAAACTTGATATTGACCTGCAGAGGGGTTGCACTGATAACCTCAGCTAGCAGGGAAGTTGGACTAGATGGTCTCTAGAGCTCAGCCACTCTGTCATTCTATTAGGTTTCTTAATTTTGACTTAAGTGAAGCTTACCTTCTTTTTGTGGATATCTAAGATCCATATGATTTTGATATCAAGTTCAGACTTCAAAACAGGGAGAAAAGTGACAGTGCAACACCCAAGATTTGTTGGCTGCTTTCAACTCCCCTAAAATAATGTTCCCTAAATTGTTAGATTTTACATTATCTGTAAGTGTACTGCCTTGCCACTCATTGGGAAGCCACCTATCAAAACAGAAAGGATGTAGTGTTAGAAAGATCCACTGCACTTTCCTTATATCTGTAATTTTGCTTCTGCATAGTCAAAGTTATGTGTATTGCCTCTAATAATCTGAAGTGATACTCTGCATGTGTAACTCAACATATGACAAAAAGTTCTTTGATCAGAAAGCATAAATAATGTAACATGCATTTATTTGAGATAAATTATCATTACTAGCACTTCTCTTTGAAGACAGACACATGATCATTTGTAATCATCACTCTAAGCCATAATGTTTTGAGGCTTTGGTAGCCCTAAATGTCAGACTATTAGGCTAGTCATGTGAAAAGAGTTCCTGGAGGATATATTTCTTCAATATCAATATAAGGAAGATGTTGTGGTTTTGCCCAGCCAGCAATGAAGCACCATGACAGTCTCTTGCTCCATGCCCCCATCCACCTCCACCCTCCTTAGGACAGCGGAGGGAGTTAAAAGATAAGCAAGGATGTTGTGGATTGAGACAAGGGCAGGGAGGGCTCACTGCCAATTATGGTTCTGAACAAAACAGACTCCGGTACTCAACTTAGAGAGGAAAGTAGGAAAGTTTATTCTTCTGCTTACAAGAAACAGAACAGAACAAAAGCAAAAAGGGAGTAGGATGATGAGAAAATTACAACCAGCACTTTAAGATCTCCCTCCCCCATCCCTCCTTTCTTCCCAGGCCCAGCTCACTGCTCCCGATATCTCTACCTCCTCCCCCCCCAACGGCTCAGGGGGCAGGGAATGGGGGATGTGGTCAGTCTCTCACAGATGGGCTGTGCCGATTCTGTCTTCTCAGATGAGGACAACTCCTTGCATTCTTCCTCTGCTCCAATACAGGGTCCCTCCCCTGGGACATAGTCCTTAACAAACTTCTCTGGTGTGGGTTCTTCCCAGCAGCTGCGGCTTCTGCTGATACAGGGTCCCTCACACAGGACATGTCTGCCTCTGGGCATAGTCACTGCCCCTGGCACAGGGTCTTTTACGAACTGTGACTAACTCTCAGCTTCACCAGTCCTCTCTACATGATTCAGGGGAGTCTCTGCTCCAGCACACCTCCTCCTCTCTTCCCTCACTGACCTTGGAGTCCACATAGTCACTTCTCTCTCTCTTCCAACTCCTTGCACCACCACGAGCTGGAAAAGAAGGAAGAAAGCAAGAAGGAACAGGAAGAAGCCTCTTCTTCCAACTTCTTATTAAAAAGTGATCATGGAGGCATCTAACTGTTTCAGCCCCATATGTGGTTCTGGCTCAGAGCTGAGGAGAGTTTTGAGCAACTTCTTACAGGAGCCATCTTTACAGCCCTTCCCCATTACCAGAAACAGCTTCATGTCAAACCATAACAGATATGTGTTAGCATATGTGTTGGGAATTTTTGAGGCCCAACCATGAAAATTAAGTGTAGTAATCAGCTGCAGGCTGCAAACACCTGCCCGTCCTGCATGTTAAGTGAGTAATATTGGACATTTAAGTCTATTGTTTGGAGCTGTGCAAAAGAATTAAGTATTGACATATAAGAAATATTTTTCCCATTTCTGAGGAATTTTGGAAAAGTTTGAGGGTTTTTTTCTCTGGGGTAGATAATTTCTGTTCACCACAAAAACACTCCTTGCTAGAGGAAAGAGCAAATGTACTCATGAAAGTCTAAGTTTACATATGTGAAAACTTGTGATCTGAAAATGAATGCTGAGAGTTCTTTTGTTGCATCTTTTGCAGCTTTCCACATCACTGACCTTCTGGCTAAGATGTTAATTCAAAGGTTTCCAAACTGTTTTGTGAAATCCTTGATGCTGCTCTGCAGAGAACAGACAGCTTGTCTGGTAACAGCTGCCTCCTCTTTGGCTCAGGCAAGTAGTTGTAATTTAAAGAGGGACACAGGAAATGTTATTCCTGCTGTTGCCTTTCCCTGTAAGCAGGGAAAAAACCCTGAAAAACAGGATTACCGCAAATTATTTGAGATTTTATATTTGTCTTTGTTTCAGTTGCTGGATGGTAGCAGCCCATAAACACCATCCCATCTCATGATACATCAAGGTAAATGCCAGACCCCTTTTTCCTTCTTTAGTGGCAGCAACTGACCTTCAATACGTCTCATTTGCTGAGAAGTGAGAACGGACACAAAGGCACCTCCTCCTGATCAGATGGAGTGTGGTAAATTGATTCTTTTACTTACACTTCTCCATGTGTCATGTGGGCAAAGTCTGAGAGATGTACATTCTATCTGTTCTCAGCTCAGCTTGCAGTGACCTTGTGCTAGCCCTCCCACTTTTACCTCCCAGTGCCAGCAGAGAGCTGCCAGACAGCTCTTCATTTGGCTCCTGAGCTTCTGCTCCCTTCTGCTCCCACCAAATAATCTAAGCCAGCAGTGGTAAGGTAAGGGTAGGGTTATCTGCAATGTTTCCAGTGCTAGGGCAATGCAGGTGTGAGTGTTGACAGAGGTGACCTGATAATTGTAAGTTCATTTATTTTGGTGCAGGTTTTTTGTTTGTTTGGGTTTGTTGTTTGGGTTTTTTTTAAATTTTTCCCCAAATGTGGCATTTCTAAAGACTTTCTAAGGAGGTCATCCCTGAGTTCAGGATGATCTCTAAGCACCCTTCCTCTCTTCCTTCACCTCAGTTTCCTCTGCTCAACTCAGTCTCTCATCTCTAGTTTCATCTCCTGTAGCAGCCTCCTTCCTTTGCCCTCGGTTGCACAGGCAGGCAGACCATTCTCTACCCCTGGGAAAGCTGCACACTGCTGCCTGACCTTGCTGAGCATGCTGTCACCAGAGCAACTTTAACTGCTCCTCGTTTCGCTATGTCTTGCATATTTAATCACTTTTGCTAGTGTAGAAGTTAACGGAGGGTCTTTTGTTGCCCAGTCCCTGTGTACAACCATCAGCCAGCCCTTCACCGCTGCCCTTCTGCCACCCAGTAATTGTTGATAGTGTTCAATGCTCATGGGCTGCTTTAATGGAAAAGGGCTATATGGGCTTCCTTCTGCAATAATTAACAGGGCTACCTTTTTCTCTGCTTTCATTCTTTGAGTACTCAAAAAAATCAGAAATGTACCCTGAAAGGAGAAGTATGAAGTGTTTTCACATAGGGGAAGCAGAGCTGTTGTTTTCAGCATGGACAAACTATAAGGATCCCAGATGCTCTGAAAGTATGCCTGCAGGTTTTATAGAACTAAGCAAAAATTTCACTTCATGCCTTTTTTTTTTTTTCCCTAAAAAAGACTGCCAAGACTAATGCCTTTCTGTTTTAATTCAGAAGTATTGATTTACTTCTTGCTTTTTGATAGCAGTTTGGAACTCCAATGTGTTTTCTGTTGTTGATACTCCTATGTATTTTTGAGCAAAATGGTTTTAAATTTTTCAAACAAAGCCTAAAAATGCCTAAGGAAAATTGGAGAAAGAAATGCACCAATCATCTACTCCAGGAAAGACTGCTTTTCACCTCTTGACCTTGGAGCTCCAAATAATTTTAAGTAGAGAAAGCTCTACTGCAATCCCTTAAGCCTCACATGCAAACAGTGTAGAAAAAAAGGTATACAATTTCCATCTCAATTTCTAAAAATGCACAGCTATTAAAAACTCTGCCTCTATTTATCCTCACACCCAAAAAGCATGTATGATGTTTATCATACTATCCAAAGTCTAGTCGTATTATTGCCCAAGGCTAGGATCTTCATTATAAATAATTACAATTTTTTAAGGTTTAGAATTGTCTTGAAGTTTGGTAAATAATCCAGCTGCAGAGCTTTGTTAAGAATGCTCTCTCTCTTTTTTTTTTTTGTTCTTGGCCTGTACATGTCCTACATACTAATGTCTAAATCAATCGAAGAGGTTCCCAAAGGAAGCAATAGAATAGCAGCTGCAATTCCATCAGCAAGAATATATCCATGACAGACAACATTTTCAGTTCTGTATATAGAGATTTTAGGCTCTGATTTATTTGTACAACCTTAGGAAGAAACTCAGTCTTCGTTTGTAGCTCAGTGAAGATTAAATACTACAACTTTCATAGCTATAACCAGGCTGGCATTTCAGATATAAGGAACAGCTACGTGCCCTAGTTTTGAACTCTAAATTCACCATAAGCACAAGACTGTTTGCTAACTGGGTTTAACAGCCCAGATTGAAAGGAGTTTGGTTTGATCTAGGTTGGTAGTTTGGAAGTACCTGTGCTATGTACCTAGGTTATTCCCGCTGCAGAGTACATAGAGCTTGTGCTTAGCTGGTAGAAAATTAATGGGTGGTGCCAAGCATTCCTCTTGATATCAAAGGAAGATGGAGGGATTTGCCATGGTGCATTACTGCAGATAAGATGAAGGACAAAGCAGAAATAATAAAGGTTGAGAAAAGGGCAGCAAAATGAATAAGGAATGTAATACTTCAGAGGCTTTTCAAGTAGACAGACTTTTAAAACATAACGAGAAGTTCCAAAGAGAAAGGTTATGTATTGGACAAATGTAAAATATTCATTCCATCTTCAGAAAGAACTAGGTGACCTTGAGGACTGCAGTAATCGAAAGGGACTGAAATGTAACAGTACAAAATGAAAGGTCAGGTATTTGCTAACTAATAACAAACCTTTATTACAAATTGGGATCTTATCAGCTGTAAATGACAGAGGAGAAAAAACCTTCTGGAGGCACTGGTAGTTCAGAGAGTGACTGTAAGTATCCAAAATGACGTGCCTGTGAAACGAGTGTCCAACTAGGCTAGCTGTCTGCAGTGATGGTAGGAGATATTAATGCCATTATACAAGGAATGCTAGAAATACTGATCCCAGCACTAGCATCCTGGGCTGCATTAGGTAAAGTGTTGCCAGCAGCTAAAGAGAGAGGATCCTTCACCCTGCTCAGCCCTGGTGAGACACAACTGGGGTGCTCTGTCCAGTGCTTGGCTCAGTATGAGAGAGACATGGACAGACTGGATCAATTCCAACAAAGGGCTACAAAGATGATTAAAGGCTTGGAGTGTCTGACATGAGGAGAGGTTGAGAGAGCTGGGACTGTTCAGTCTGAAGATGAGAAGGCTAAGGGGTTTCAATGTATATAGTACCTGATGGAATAAAGAAGACAGGCACAGGCTTTTCTCAGCAATGTCTAGTGATAGGAGAAGAGGCAATGAACACAGACTGAAACACTGGAAATCCCATTTCAATGTAAGGAAAACTTTTTATTTGCTGTGGTGGTGACTGGGCACCAGAACAGGTTTCCCAGAGAGATTATGGAGCCTTCATCCTTGAAGATATTCAAAACCCATCCAGGTATGGCTCTGAGCAACCTACTTCAGGTGACCCTGCTTTGAGCAGGAGTTTGGACTAGTTGATCTCACGAAAGGCTTTCCCACCTCAGTTGGTCTGTGCTTGAGTGATTCACAGGAGATAAATTCAGTCTATAAAGAGTGCAGAGAGGGATCTCTGAGATGAGAAGGGACCTAGAGTGCCAGTCCTGCTTGTGGGGCTAAAACTTCTATCTATCTGAAAAAAAGTATGCAGTGTAGGGAGGGGGGATGTAAGCATCACAGAGAGAGGTGAACTATTTATTGCAAAAGGCCATGGTCACACAATTACAGCTGAGTTTGTGCTTGCCATAAATAATCTGGAAAGCTGGAGTCAAAAGGGGTTATTTAGCCATCAGAGTAATCACATTTGCTAACAACCTTCCCGACAGGAAGGACACAAAAAGAAAAAAAAGGAGCAAAATCTAACTTTTTTTAAACAGCTGCTGGGAATATTTAGAAAGTAAATGTTATGATACAATCCTCTTCTTGAAGTGAGGATCCTTTGGTCCAGAGTACTCAGTTACATACATGGATTCCATTTTGGTTACTCCAGTTTCTGTCTTCTCATGGAACAAGTGAATGCTGAGAAGTAAAGCTGTTGATCTCTACAACTCGTATTTGTAAGATATTATTAAAAGAGGATTGTCAGGACTTAGAGAGAATGAGGAATGCAAATGTGTATGAACATCATTTGTTGTTAAACTGGCTGTAATTCAGAGCCACAATAGAGGCTGTAGCAAAATCATTCACGGAAATAGAAATACTGCTCTCATAGAATCATAGAATCCTAGAATCATTTTGGTTGGAAAAATCAAGTCCAACCACTAGCCTAATAACATCGTTTAAATGTTGCCAGGAATGATGACTCCACCTCCTCCTTGGGTAGCCTGAGCCAGTGTTTAACAACTTTCTCAAGGAAAAATATTCTAATCTCCAATCTATATCTCCCCTGGTGCAATTTGAGACCATTTCTTCTTATTCTCTTATCCGTTACTTGGGAGAAGAGACCAACCCTCACCTCTCTACAGCATCCTCAGTGTGAGAGACTTAGAGATATTACTCTGAAAATACCAAACAACATGATTAATTTTTCTTTATACTGACCCTTTCTTATCTTTCCTGTAAGTTTCACTTAACACATGAGAACAGGAGATTAATGGTTTAGAGTCTTTCTTCAAATGCCTTGCTGAAAGTCTGTAACTTCTGCTCCAGAAAGGTGTGTTGGAAAGTTCACTTTCACTCCTTATGATGAAAATTACAGCCTAATTTATTCTTGTCCTGTCACCGTTGTTAAAGATGGAAATTTGCTACAGCATTTTTGAGCTCTGTTGAACATCTGCTATGTGGATAAATTACAGTTTTTTATTCCTTTATACTGTTGCGTGGCTCTGAAAGAACTTTCTAGAACCACTTCTTTCAGATGCTTCCAGAAAATTTACTTCTGTCTCAAAGCTCCAAGTCAAATGGACTAAACTGCATCTGAATAACTTATCCTTTGAGGATAGTCATCCACACTTCCACAATGTGCAGATTGTTCAAGCTATGTGGGCGATTGAACGTGACAGAAATCCCATGAAATTGATAACAATTAAATTTAACACAATTGTTAATACCAATTAATTTCTTCACAATGGATAATTACTATAATTCATATTGAAACATCTGTGGGAAAATAGAAGGCAAACTGGAGAGCCGTAGAGCCATTTTGGAGAGCTGTAAAATATATAAGCAGACAAATAGCTCCAGTATCAGGTGCTTTAGCACTGAGCAATGCACAGGGAGTTTGCAGCATTGAGGACTTCTCCTTCATGGTTTCTGGGTAGAGGATGTGTTGATTATAGCCCTTGCTTCACAATTCTCAGTGACAATTTTGATGAGTATGATTGCTTTGGTTGATTTGACCACATGGTTTTGGCTCTTCAATTGTCACTTGAGCACTTTTTATGTCAAGAAAATGTTGTAACATGTCAGTGCTGTCTACTGTACAGCCTTTTGAGTACCTGCTGATGAAATAACCTCTGTCACCTGAGACTGGCTCAGCGTTGCTGCAGCCCCTGGGAAGCAGAGCTGCCAGAGAGCTGCTGCGACGGTCTCACTGCTTCTGCTGAGAGCTGCTGTCCTCACTTACCCTCACATAGGCATGGCTCAGTTCCAGGCCTTTGCCAGCCTGGCCTTTGATGCCACGTTCCTCAGTTGAATACACTTGGACCATACCATACCTTTCTTCCTGCTCTTTTGATCCATTTAGAGTCATCCCTCAGCCAAAACCAGGAATAGCAATAGCAACTTTTGCCTCCTCTCAAACAGTCTGGGAAGGACCTTGCACATCTGCAATATCTACAGTTGTTTTCTGCAGCACATGTGCAAAGGCAGTTTTCAGGCAGCACAGTGAATTTGGTGAGATATCAGACATCGAGCCTTATTTCCCCTCCAGTTCATTCATCCTGTTGGACCTACCAGGGTCTGGTGATCCCCAGATAACCCACTGCAGCTCAGCTTCATACTTCCCCATTTCTCTGATGGTTCAAACTTCTGCCAGCTAGTTGCACCAAGTTCTCTGTCACACTGCAAAAAAGAGGGACACATGCACAGTGTTAAAAAGCTTTTGCCAGCTCGCAGGGAAGTGCTGAGGGGTAGCTGTGGATGTGCAGTGACTTGTATCAGCTGGGAAGCTGATGTCTCCAAGTTTTAGTTGCAGGCCTGCATACTGTGTAGACATCAATGCTTTATCATTGCTTTGTTCTCTACTATCAGAAATATTACACTGCAAATCTTTCAGGTTTCCTATCATGCATGACTGTAAATCTTCACCTGTGTGGCTACAAATTTAGTCAGTATCTTTGAAATTGCTGAGTAGCTTATGCTGGGAGACAATGCAAGAAAGGTCAGCAGATCTGAATGTGAATCAAACCTAGTGGTCAATAGACTCAGAAAACTTGGCAATGTGGATTTTGCTGCAGGTATATAACACAGGACTGATATCCAACAGCTGAATGCATTTATCATCAATTCTACCCAACAAAGCATCTGGAACATCTGTTTAGACATCCAGGCTGATTAAATGCCATCCCGAGATATAGGACCACTGAGAAATGGACTGGAGCTTCTACTAGTTCAAATAGTCCAGGAAAGTTGTGGTGGCCTCCTTAGTACTCACTAGCTCGTTTCCTCCCAGGGTGAGGCACAAGCTGGCAATGTTCCTTCCTGCTCCCCATCTCTGCCTCCAGGCTGTGTTCCCTGCAGTCAAACTGCTTCTCTTGGCCATCTTCCTCCTAAATAAGGTGCTTGCTTCTGCCACCACAGTGCTGAACCTTTGGTGATGAGCCATGAGGAACTGGTCCCCAAATGCTTCAGTTAACACAGCCTGGAGAACAGCCTGTGGCTCTCATAGCTGTTTTTTGTCCCCTGATATCCTCCCTTGTGCAAGACACAGACAGTTTCCAGCCCCGTGTGGCCTGAGTGTGATCACAGTTTGCTCTGACTCTGTTCTGATGAAGCAGATGTTGCCTGAGACTTGCACTTAAATGGATAGGAAACCAAATCAAACAATTATCTTTGCCTGAAAATTGTTGTGGTTAAAAAGCAATATAAGGAGAAGAATCAAAATTGAGTTTGACTTACTAGACCTTTTCAGTGCTCAAAAGTTTGCATGAAATCACTTCCATGTGCAAAATACCCTGTCTTCTGATGACACGGGGAACACAGAGCAAGGGTAGACAGATGATCATTAAGGCAGGGGTGTTCAAACCATGGTTTGGTGCCTATACCCAAGCTCCGTCTCTGAAAGCTCTGATTTAACAAGAAAAATAGTCACGATTTTGTCAAGTGCAGCAGTGATCACACTGGAATTATAAATTTACAGTTTTGGTAAACTACCCAAGGCAATGTTGAATAGCTACAGATTCCACAACTACCCTGCAAGGTAATTGACTCCATGTCAATTACACGGGTGGAAGGGTTGCAGCCTCTCTGCTTTCATCCACATGCTTGATCATTGTATTAAGAGTCTCAAGAACAAAACTTGACTACCCCTCTCTTGCTCTTCTTTTCATGGAATATTGGAACATTACAGATCTAGTGCAAGAGACGGAGAATAGAGTAATTTCAACCAGTTTCCCATTTCTGAGGAGAAAGGCTTAGTATATAGTATATTGTATTAGTGCAGGCTGCATTAATTCTTCCTACAAGAATAGTAGGGATCTGTGTCCCGCCTGGGTACCTTCCACTGCAGCCAAGTGGAGCCATTCCAGCCTGCTGCTTTGTGAGATGAGGACTGGGCTTCTTTTCCAGAAGAAATTCTTTAGTTTATTGACTGATCCATGGGTCATTCTAGCAACATTGCAGGTATGCAAAAAAGAATGTCCTCATATTTCCAGTGGAGAGACAGCAGGATTTCTTGCAAGGGCTTGTTCTGTCAGTCTGGCATCATGTGTGCAGCCTCACCTTCACACTGGAAGATCTACAGAAGGATTACTGTGAGTAACAAGAGAAGGAAGGGCATGATATACCTGAAAACAGTGAAGGAACTTTTCTTGTTCAGCTTGACTAAATGGAGGCTGGAGAGGATACAGCTACTGTTTGTGAAAATGCTGGTGGGAAGCACAGGAACATCCTGAAAATAGCAAAAGGGGTACAAGAACTGAAAGTCTATGAATGGGCCAAGAGCAAATTCAGGATAGGAATTAAAAGATGTCTCCACATCAGTACAGCAGTGAAGTCCTAGAAGAGCCTTCCAACTAAAATACAATGATTGCTTCCAAAATGGAGCTTGGTGTAGCTATGAAATAGTTTCATATGACGTGGTGTCTGTGGCAGGCCTTTGTCACCAGGAATTCTATTCCTTTTGTGTTTCTGTTTGTTAAAATTGCTTTTAAGAGCCACATAGTTTCCTCTCCAAAGAAAGGTAGCCACCATAAAGAAAACATGGCAAGCACACAGAGCATGCATCAGCAAAGTGGTGAGGGGTCCCTTAGCCTTTTTATAACCATGTTGAGTGGCTCACTGAGGTCTCTGCTGAGCTGGCCACTTAACTGTGATGTGTACAAATATTATAGGCAAAATTAAAATGACACAGGGAAATAAACAAACAAAAATAATTAGCAAGCAACCAACAGAAAAGCAGTGCATTAAAATCTAGTCCTTTGCACTCCGGGGTTCTGTGTTGTGATTCCTCATAGGAAGTGCAATAGTGAAGCAGTATCCTGTAAATAATGTCATACTGTGAAATATGGCAGATTTCAGAGAACAGAAATCTGCTGTGAAAGTCTTGTTTGTTCAAGGTTTTCTCTTTGTTTCTTCCATTGTCTAGAGAACTTAGATATGGCAATATTAATATTTCATGTCCATTTACAGACAGGTCTTTTTTCACTCAGGTCCCTTCTCGCAGATGTTCCTTATCTCTTGCCTTTTAGAGGTTTGCTATTGCCCTCCATCTGTCCCTATTTCCCTTCGATTAGAGACACAGCCACAGTTACCTGAATAAAGAGAATTTTCTTTCACATCTTGTTGCATTTTTTAAAAGGTTTTTATTGTCACTCAGACCTGAAGGCTTCTTCACAAGGTAAATTTGTCTGGACTTGTGGAAGATGGTTAACTGTAATGAAAGTGACCTTTCCTGTTCCCACCACCTCTAACATTATTTTGTTCCTTATTATTTCTTATTTTCTCAAACTACAAAGGAGGCCTGTCTGCCTACTTCTTTTTGAGACTATTTTCAGAATTCCTGCTCAGGTTATTAAGCTAGCAAGTCATCCTCAGTGTTGTTTGAACTGTGGTAACTTATTTATGCTGATGGTGCTATGGGTGAGAAAGAACTTTCTGCTCCTTTGAAGTTAACGTTGAAACAATGAAGACTGATCTTGTTGGTTATTTTCCTCTTCCTTTTTCATTTTTGTGAGCAGCTTGGGCTTGTACGTGCCAAAAAGCTACAAATATTCTGGTTTATTTTTTTTCTTCTGAAATATGTACTCAAGATACTATTTATATGTACGAGAAAACAACCTAAAACTCAAAACTTGTAGAGACCTGCACAACTCTGTTTCAGTTCTCTTTGCAAGGCCTTTTCTGTAGCACTTCTCTCCAGTGAATCCATATTTTTTGAGTACGACAAGAAGATTATCTTATGCCTGAGGCCTGACTGAAGTCAATGATAGGTTGTAAATTAACTACAGTGAGTACTGGGTCTACTTGTCTCTCACAGTTCTCAGGCAGGTTAAGCAAGCGTAGCTAACTAGAAAGGGGTTTTTCTCAGTAGGGCATTTTATTCCAAGCAAAATTTTATTATACATTTTTTGGGTTAAAAGGGCACTAGAAAACGATCTAGAGGTAGGAGATCAGGAGAAGGCACCTGATTGTCCAGGTTGAATGTAGATGTGGTTTATCTTCTTTTAATATCCCTACAAAAATGAATTTGGTATGCCTTGTGTCCACTTGCCCCTTTTTCTATTGCTGGGATAAGTTGGGTGCAGAAGGACTCTCTCACATGCATGAGGCTGCTCGAGTCTGGAGTGTCCTGTGGAGAGGCCACAGGCAAGTCAACAGAGTAGGCTATTGAGAAAACTGCACTTGCAGTGAATTAAGAGACAGCAAGGTGGAATCAAAGAGCATTTTGTTCATGAAGTACCTTCTATCTGTTTGTCTCACTGAGCAAACTCAAGTCTTGTGCACTTCCATAGCCGTATTTAGTTAATCTTTGGACTAAGTGGATTGAGTTTGTAGTAGTACTAGTAGTGTTTTATCTCTCAAAACAGCGAATTTCTTCTTGTGAATGGAAATGTTCAGATAGTTCCAATAAAAGGGAGATCAGATCTAAACTGCTCTCGGCTGCACCTGTTGACTATTTTTGCTATTGCTTATCAAAGGATCTAGCATCTGGATGCCTCTCAAATGGTCAAGGAGAGAAGGGGCTGCTCTCTTTCTGGGACACATTGTGCAATAATGTTTGGATGACACTCAGCTATCCTTAGCGCTCACTGTGTGTTATCTCTGTCCTTCTTTGCTCCAGATCCTTTCATTGTACACAGTTGTCCACCTCAGAGGTTAACATAGCAATGACTATGTTGCCTCAAGACAAAGTCCATCTTGCCAAGGACACCGGCACTGCCATGAGCCAACAGTGCCTGCTTGGATGAAGAAAGTCAGAATGATCATTGCCCTAGAGTAATAGTTGTGATCCTGTTGAGATATTTTAAGAGTTTTCTGGATAAGAGGTCCCATCCCTACTGCTGTGTTTAATGGCCACGAATAGCTGATCTTCCTGGAATTTATCTAAGTCCTCCCCTCAAACCTGTTGACACCTTCAGCCTCCAGAATTCCATGGTGGCATCATAAATACTGCAGAAAAAAAGGTTTGATTTTCCTTGATGAGGTGAGGTGAGGTGGGTTATGATTCACAACTTGTAGTTCAGCATGACAAGGTCATGGCTATAGAGTTTGCTGGTGTGATGCAAAACTGCTGACTAGCTGAGTCCCACAACCACAGCAGCATGGTGCTGTTGGCTTACTAGTGTCGTGAATAGATGTATTTGGGGAGCCAGCCTGAAGCAGTCTCTTTTCATGCCTCTCCAAAGTCCACAGTCTCTCATTGTAGCATCTCCGTCCACTAAGCTGGATGTAAACATACCCCTTCTCTCTTTCTTGAGAAAGAGATGGAGCAGCAAGCCAGGCCTCCCTACAGGGAAGGAGTGATCAGGCTGATACTCTGCCAAAATTAGGTGAATTTAAAGTGGCCTGTGGGCAAAAATAGAAAAAAAAAAAAGTGAGGGAGCAACAGAGAATCAGTTTCTCTTTTGAAGCCAAATTCACTAAATGGGAGGCAAGAGGTGACCTTGGCTAGCTCTTGATATAGAATAGATCAGGTCTCATCCATTTTTCTACCTGTCCTTAGCTAGAAAACAGTGACCTTTTTTTCAGATGCAAGCATTGCTGCAGTGATCCAGGCTATTTCTTACAAGAGTCAAACTCTGCAATGCGCTCTACCTGGGGAAGGACGCAGCTGCATCCCAACTCAACTGTGCTTTCCTCAGGGGACTTGATAACATTTATGCTCTTGAGTCTTCCTGGCTTTTGGTTTTGTTCTGAATGCAGTTGAAGGTGTTGATTTTAAATGTAAAACACTGTGCATCCTGGTGGTGAACCTGCTTCTCGCTGTCTGGTGCTGTGGGAGCTACAGTAGCTACAGACAGAAAAGGGATGGTATTTCTGGTGAGGACCTCTTGATGAAAATTCTCACTTTTTTTGTCTTAAGTGGAATGGTTTCTATTGTATTTACTTTTGAATCTCATCTGTTTTTCTGTGGGTTTTTTGGCAGAGGCAATGTCTGTGTTAGGAAATGAAACATGCCTGCGACTGTTCCCAACAGAGGGTGGTCCACATCCATGGTGTTAAATTCTCATCCCTCCAGCAGAGTGGCCAGTGGCTGACTGTACTTCTTAGCCTTGCTACCTCCTGTGGCTTGCTGAAGAGTATTTGGGAGGCTCCTAGATGACTTGGAGCATAACTGTCACAGGAATCACAGTAACAGTGTAACAGCCCAAGTAATTTAGTTCCACAAACTGTGAACATTTCCTGGCACTATTTAATTTACTAATAAAAATATAATCGGGATGACTGATTGCCCATGATTAGGGTGAGGTTTGCAGAAGAACTAACTAATGATTTTGAGTTCATGGTAAGGTTGTGTTGAAAATGCTGGTACTTCTCATTATTGACTTGGAGACATTTGGGGAGATCTTTTGCACAAATAGACAGCTTTGGATAAGAGCAGTATGATTTCCCAGAGCAATAACAGTGGTTCTTGTGCACTTACTGTGGATGATGACAGAAGAAGCAGGAGAGGATTAGTTCAGGATGCTGACGTGGCTGTGGTACCCCACTGGTCACTCAGCTGCACTGTGTGGAGTCCAGTGAGGAATGCTGAAGCACCATGAGCAATGGCTAGTTCGTAAGAGCTGGGGAGACCCTGAGGCAAAAAGGAGGCAGCTGGCTCTGTGAAGAAAGGTCCTATTTCTGAGAGATTAACCTAATACATAGGCTGCCTGATCAGGACTGGATTTAACTCTCTAGGACTGAAAGTTCAGGAAAAAAATATAACATACATTAAAAAACACCACAGGTCGGCACAGATGTTGTTTCAGTTTATTTCAGGTATCCATCAGGAATTTTTCTTGTTGCTGTTGTTGTTATTCTTTCATAAAGCTTACCTGGGAGTTTGTGCTCCAGTCAAGTTATATTTTCAGCTCCATTCAGACTTAGAAGGGCAAGGCTGAGGGAGCTGTGGCTGTTGAGGGAATGGGGAAGATGATATAAAAGTAGTTGGCTGTTTGGCAAAAGAGAGATTTAAAGAATAAATTCTACTGGGAAATAAATAAGCAGCAGCACAGCTCAGTGCCTTGTGTTCCTGACAGTGATCTCTGCCTCCAGCAGCAGATTCCCAGTAGCTTCATATACAGCAAGTTGTTATATAGTAATAATTCCAAAGTTTCTTTCAAAAGGGACCTTTTCTAATTCCTTAAAGGCAAGAACTGGCTTGTCTTGTGTTTTATTAGTAGCTAATACATTTTAGTTCTACCCTAACATAAAGTAAATCCTGGAAATTTAGGTTAAAGCTTGACTTTTGTTAATCCAGATGGTACAAAAAATATTGATTATCTTTCTCTTCCCTAGCTTTGTTACAGAGGGGGTATGTTCTGTGTTACAGGAAAGCCAAGACATCTCTCAAGATTTCATTAATTTGAGATTTGTTTCATAAAAAAATACCAAGACTATTTTGGCATTTTGAACAGTGTCATTCAGAGCTCTCCTGAACACTGTTGCACCATGCATTTCAAATACACATCTGGGTTACATTGCTAAAAACCACTACAGAATTAATAAATTGGAAAAAACCCAAAGTTATACTGCACATGATGTTACTTTTGCTGGCTATAGATCAGAAGAAAAACATTATTAGGAAGAACTAAAAACAGTCATTCATCTTCCGCACATTGCAGCAGCTCAATGCTGTAGCAGGATGAAAAACACTTGAAAATCTCTGGACACAGCTTTAGGAGTTCCAGGGCATATTGACAATTGAGATAATAACAATGATATTGTGTGATTGATGGCAGATTAGGGAAAATCTTGATTGAGAATTGGTGGACCCGCATTAGTTTCTATTCTTTGTTGTTCTGTATCTGGGCCAGTCTCTGGGATTTGAATTGGCAGCTGGTGTGTGACCCAGAAGATCAGATGCAGCCTTAGATTTGTAGCTCACAAGAAGAAACATCTGGTTGAGTGTGCTTTTTTTTTTGGTAGTAGGGGTTGTACACTTGTTAATTGTAATGACCTGAAAATGTTTGGGAAATGACTTCTTTTTCTTTTTCCTCTCTTTGGTCAGAGAGGATTGGTTCACCTGGTCAGGAATTCAAGAGACGGTCTTTTAAGGTCGGAGTAAATTGAAATTCCTTACATTTCTTATATTCAGGTGTGCTCAAGTGTATTTTTAGGCCTGGGACTGTTCCTCATTCACCTATGTATTTATTATAAGCTGCATAGATCATTCACTGCTTAAAGTTACAGGCTTACAAATTATGTATTGTATGTATTCTTGTAACAGTATTTTTTTCTCCAGAAGATGCCCAGTGTTTCTCAAAGATGTGGAGACTGAAGTGACACATAGACAATTCTCAAATTAGGAACTGTGGTTATACAAAACCGCAGTTTACAAATATCCAAAGAGTATCACAGAATCTTAAGGGTTGGAAGGGACTTCTAAAGATCATCTAGTCCAACCCCCCTACCAGAGCAGGACCACCTAGAGTAGGTCACACAGGAACTCATTCAAGTGGGTTTTGAATGTCTCCAGAGAAAGAGTTTTGACAACCCATCTGGGCAGCCTGTTCCAGTGCGCTGTCACCCTCATAGTGAAGAAAATGTTCTTTGTATTTCTTTGGGACCTCTTGTGTTCCATCTTATACCCATTGCCCCTTGTCCTGTCATTGGGCATCACTGAGAACAGCCTGGCTCCATCTTCCTGACACCCACCCTGTATATATTTGTAAATGTTAATGAGGTCACCCCTCAGTCTCCTCTTCTCCAAAGTGAAGAGCCCCAGCTCCCTCGGCCTTTCATCATAAGGGAGATGCTCCACTCCCTTCATCATCTTTGTGGCCCTGTGCTGAACTCTCTCCATCAGCTCCCTCTCCTTCTTGAACTGAGGGGCCCAGAATTGGACACAATATTCCAGATGTGGACTCACGAAGGCAGAGTAGAGGGGGAGGAGAATCTCTCTTGACCTACTGCCCACAGTCCTTCTAATACACCTCAGGATGCCATTGGCCTTTGCTGGGTTATGGACATCCTGCTGTCCACCAGGACCCACAGGCCCCTTTCCCCTACACTATTCCCTACGAGTTCATTCCCCAACCTGTACTGGTACAAGTGGTTATTATTTCTTAGATGCAAGACTCTGCACTTGGTCTTGTTGAATTTCATTAGATTTCTCTCTGCCACACACTCCTTTTGGAGTCTGAGCACTGCAACTACCACAGACTGATGCCGCATGTTTAGAAGAGTTTAGAACCTCAGTTTTATTTCTCCTTTTGGAAAGCTCATTTCACAATGTTGAAACTGCTGTACTTTTAAAAGAAACTGGGTTTTAACTGTAGGTCTCAACCTGGATACACCCAGTGCTACTTAGTTTATCTCATGCAGCAAGAATACAGCCTGTGGGAGTAGAGCAGCAGGACTTGTGTTGATTTCAAAGCTCTACATTAGAGTTAGAAACTTTGCAGCACACATTGGGTGGTTGCCTATCAAAATTCATGTTTAACATTTCTTCTCTCAGCAACATCAATAGAAGTCAAGGGCTGAGTGGGTTGTAATAGATCACTCTGTGCTAGATTTCTTGCCCTCTTCGCCTTTTATTTGCTTTTTTTTTTTGTGCTGAACCTTTTACAAAATATTCAGAAATTAGATAAATGTTATATGGCACTTCAGACCGGCATGTGCAGATTTGTATTCAAACTGTTGAAGTGGTAGGTCAGAGATTGCTGTTTACAGCAGTGCTTGATTAGAGGGAAAGCTTTTTTCAGAAATCATTCAACAAAATGGAGCTCTGTGATGCTGTCGTCCCTTGAAGTGAGGACTCAGCTCTAATCCTTTCAGACTGAGCTGACAGCCATTTACAAAATGCAGCCTTGTTAGTGTGACACTTGCAAAGTTTTCTTCCTTTCATCTGTTCAGTAAGATTCAGATTATCATTTTTCTGTAGCTGGCATTTGATTCTGGGGCTTCAGGGTACATCAGACACAGATTTTCAAACTGTATCTTTAGTCTGCTATTAATGACTTGTACTGAAGGCCAGCAGCATCCCGGCTTGTATCAGAATTTGTATGGCCAGCAGAACCAGTGCTGTGACTATTCCTCTGTTCTCAGCACCTTGAGTACGGTGTTCAGTTTTGAGCCCCTCACAAGCATCACATTAAGGTTCTGGAGCATGTCCAGAGATGAACAATGAAAATGGTAAAGGTCTGGAGCATAAATTTGATGAGGAGCCTCTGAGGGAATTGTGGTTGTTTAGCTTCAGGTCCATCTTAGTAAAATCATTACAATACACTGTCCCTTTCTGACAGAGTATTGTTAGAGAAAAATGATCAGTATTGGCAAAGTTGTATAGATACAACTACTAAAGGAGTTTATGACATTCACCTTCCAATGACTCATAGCTGATTAATTCTCATATTTTCTAACATTCTAAGCAATTTGGTGAGACAACTTGTCAAATATACATAGGCAAAGTCAACATATATGTGTATTTCTGTGACATGGAACAGATTGTAACCCTGCCTCCATGATGTCACTCAGAAGGGGTCAAGACCTTATATAAAACCAGATAGAGTGTGAGTAATGTGAACAAGTCACAGTTTGGCCCCTTAGCCAAGATAGAGCTAAGTGAATGGGAGGCTTCAAAATGCAGCCTCCTTCAGAATTCCAGACAAATTTTTAATTTAAAATTATAATATGAGTGTGCAGCCTGGGCAATCCTTCTGTCAGCAGTGTTATTTCCTTTTATTTTTTACATCTGACAAAAGATAAAGCTTTTCCAAAGATTAATATTGCACTGTTAATTAACTGATAGATGAGCAGATGCTAACTGCTTCAGAAATGCCAAACATTTCTGTTGTTATTCACTGCAGAGTCAGATGTTTGCAGATTATTTTTTTTCAGAGGAATGAGCAGGGTTTGAAAGCTATGGGGCACAACTGTAACTGGCTTGATGTACAACTGTGTAGTTAAATCTCCAAATCAGGCTTTAAAAACTGCCCTCAAGGCAGGGCTGTATTCTGCCACTACTGTGCCAATGAAGAGAGGCAGCATTCACAGAGTGCTGCAGAGTGTGGAGCATAGTGAATTACACTCAGCTGAGAAGAGGGACTAGTTTCGGTCACATTTTCAAGCAAAGAGAATTGTTTCAGTTGGAAAATATCTTTAAGATCATGAAGTCCAACCACTAACCTCACACTGTCATGTCCACCACTAAACCATGTCCATGAGCACCACATCCACATGTCTTTTAAGTACCTCCAGTGGTGGTGACTGAATAACTTCCCTCAACAGCCTGTTCAAATGCTTGATAACCCTTTTTGGGAAGTATTTTTTCCTAATATCCAATCTAAACCTCCCCTGGTGCAACTTGAGGCCAATTCCTCTTGTCCTTTCATTTGCTACTTGGGAAGAGACCAACACCCACCTCACTACAGCCTCCTTTAACAGTGACAAGGTCTCCTCTCAGCTTCCTCTTCTCTAGGCTAAACAACCCCAGCTCCTTCAGCCATTCCTCATCAGACTTGTGCTCCAGACCCTTCACCAGATTCGTTGCCCGTCTCTGGAGACGTTCCAGCACCTCAATGTCCCTCTTGTAGTGAGGGGCCCAGAACTGAACACAGTATTCAAAGTGTAGCCTCACCAGTGCCAAGCACAGGAGAAAAATCACTTCCCTGGCCCTGCTGGCTGCACTGTTCCTCACATAAGCCAGGATGCCATTGGTCTTCTTGGCCACTTGGGCACACTTCTGGCTCATGCCTAGATGGTTTTCAATTAACACCTCCAGATCCTTTTCATCCAGACAATTTTCCAGCCACTCTGCCCCAAACCTCTAACGTTGAATGGAGTTGTGACCCAAGAGCAAGACCCACCACTTGACCTCGTACAACTGACCTTAGCCCATTGATCCAGCCTTTGCAGGGCCCTCTGAAGAACCTTTCTGCCCTCAAGCATATCAGCACTCCCACTGGACTTGGTGTCATCTGCAAATGTACTGAGGGTGCACTCAATCCCCTCATTCAGATTGTTGATAAAGATTGTTCTGTTAAACAGAACAGGCCCCAGCACTGAGCCCTGGGGAACACCACTGGTGACCAGCCACCAGCTGGATTTAATTCTGTTCCCCATCACTCTCTGCACCTAGATATCCAGCCAAGTTTTCACCCAGCAAAGCGTATGCCCATCCAAGCCTTGTGCAGCCAGTTTCTTCAGGATAATGCTGTGGGAAACAGTGTCAAAGGCTTTACTAAAAAGAGAAAGGTTACACAGAATACTTCATCTGGCACCTCCAGCTGCTCAGCACAGCATGATGAAGCAACAATGGTCTGTGAGTAGAACACCATAGTTGCCCTGGGCCAGCTCTGGAGGTTTGCTTTAGGAATCAGCTTCATCAAGAACTAGTAAATCAAGGACTTCTGCATGTCATGGTGTTGGGCAGAGCAGATAAATCTTCATAATGGTGTTGACTGAGCCAAAAATTGAAACTTCGTCTCCAAAAGACAACATTTCTTACTGCTTTCATCAGTGCACCATTCTTTATCTTTATTCAAGTCGAAATGAAATAGAAAATGATAACAAAATACCACTGTACACGTCCATTCTGTAATCCAAAGGTTATGTCACTTCGTGGGAGACAGAAAATAAAACCTTCATAAGGCATAGAGGCTAAACTTGTGCAGTTGGTATCAAATTGTCCAGTAAAACACCTGCACAGAGAGCAGACTGCAAATATCACTGTATTGACATGTATATAACATGCCCACTGGGCCTAGCAATTGAAAAGGCAACCAAGCTATGGAAAGCACATCAGCCCAGAATTTAGAGAGAAATAAAAAAAAAGTCAACTGTGAGCAGCTAAAGGATAAAAGCATCTCCTTTCCTGAGAGACATCTTTATTACATTAGATTTGTAAGGGCACTTTATGATCATTAAGAAGTCTATTGTTTTCATACAAGACAGGAAAAATAGAAGTAAACAATAGATCTCTGAATCTTCCTGGAACAATAACCAGAGGTGTTACAGAGATTAAGGTAGTTTTAAAAAAAATAAATCCCACCACCTCAGAATTCTGAAATTAGTCTGGACCTAGAAACAGATGAGAAAAATATATGGACATATATCTTCCTTAGTCATTTTTGGTTTTGTGTCTAGGCACAAACAGAATTTCATGTGCTAAAACAGAGAGGGAAAATGTACTGTCAAGTTATTTCTGCCTCAACTGGACTCAAGCGATGCTGAAAAGCCAGTAGGCAAACCATTTCTTCATTTTGTACCCTCTTGCAGAAAAGTACCTGACCATTTATCTAAGTTAAAAAATGAAAGTTTAACTTTTTTTCCTGCCCTTGCATAATATAGTCACTGTGCTTCCAGCTACGAAGCTGGAGTTTCTGTGCTAGGTTCCAGTTATAAGCAAATCACTTACTGTAAACATGCTTCTGTGCAGACTGTTGAAGACTGCTTTTTTTCTTTTCTTGCTCTGCTGGGGCAATGAGTGAGTGAGCCCAGCAGAACAATGCTCAGCTATCTTTGCACTTAGTCCATGTTACTTCTCTGCAGCAGCAGTCTATAGGTGTAGCAAGCTGAGGCTCTTGCACTGGTATTTTGGCTATTTATTTACTGATGATAACGTTTAGCTAATTTTGTTCTGTGTTATACTGGACCCTGCAACTGCCACGATCCAGAGGGTGATTCATACACAGTCCATCGTTTTTTTCTGAGTTATGGTGCTTTATAGTGTGTTGGCCTCTGAATAGCATGGGCAGTAATGAAAATGCTACATAAGATGTTCTTTTTTTTTTTTCCTGTACAGCTGCTGAAGTTAATGCTAAGGTAAGTGACTACAGATGCTTTAGGCCAAGTCCCTTTGGTTTAATTTATTGGGAAGCTGAATGAACCTCTGTCATGTAACAGTAATATCTGTCTAGAAAGAAGCAAAGAGATGACATTGTACTGCATGTGCTGGTCAGGGAATGAACAACTATTCCAGTTCTCTCCTTTTGTGCCATGGAACCAGGCAGTTCTCCCTCAGCTCATGCTGGACTTGCAGTTTTAGGCATATCAATCTGTGCTTACCTCAATAGTTCAGACTTACATTCAAACGTGCAATTATTTTCCATTAAAGGCAACAATAATAGTAATGTGATCAGGGGACTGGAACATCTTTCATACAAGGAAAGGCTGTGGGAACTGGGGCTGTTTAGAGAAGAGGAGACTGAGGGGAGATCTCATTAATATCTACAAATATCTAAATAGTGGGTGTCAGGAGGTTGGGGCATCCCTTTTTTGATGGAATCTAGCAACAGGACAAGGGGTAGTGGGATGAAGCTGGAACACAAAAAGTTCCATTTAAATATAAGAAAAAACTATTTCACTGTTCAGGTGAGGGAGCCCTGGCACAGGCTGCCCAGGGAGGGTGTGGAGTCTCCTTCCTTGGAGGTCTTCCAGACTCACCTAGACATGTTCCTGTGTGACCTGATCTAGGTGGACTTGCTTCTGCAGGGGGGTTGGACTAGATGATCTCTAAAGGTCCCTTCCAACCCTACCATTCTATGGTTCTGTTGTGTGAAATAACATCCTTAAAGCCTTGTTTTTGTTGTTTAGGACCAGTAAACTTCCAGAATAGAATATCTTCAGAACAATAATCCACGCTGAATACATATCTATTTCTCCCCTGAGGCCTTGTGTTCTTTACCTTGTGGAGAGTCCATTTTGCTCACTCTTGGATGTCTGTCTGACTCGAGACAGATGCTAGTTTTTGAAATTCTATCTTCTTTGGGTGTCCTGTCTAGGCCAGAACGAAGGATGGAGATCTATGGGGAAGCACAGAAAAGTCTGATCAGTCCAAGTCTCATAGCCATTTAAAGTAGCTTTGCTATTTTAAAGCAAAGTTATTGAACAATATTTATAAAGTGTATTAACAAAATATGTTAATGTATTAACAGAACATATTTCAATTGTTTCCGTGACACCAAAGAGCAGGGCCACAGGAATCTCTTCCTTTTAAACCCAATGTGCTCTGTCTTCTCTTTCTCCTCAGCCATTCTTTTAGCCTCCAAGCTGTCCCTCCACTTGTCCAGCTGCAGAAGGCCTGGGGTGTGCTGCTTGAACAGATAATTTTCATGCCATATCAGTGGTCCAGCAAGGAGGTGCTACATACAAAAAAGGAAATGGGATCCTTTTGCTGCTGAAATGACTTGGACTGAGACCTGCAGCTGATCCTGTGAAGTGCAATGGAGAACATCTCTGATCGATGGATACTTAAAGAGTATTTCAAGGTGCCTAGATGCTCCCAATTTTGCTTGAAATGAAGGATTCAACCATATGTGCCATAATGCTACATTGGCTCTTGATTAAGTTTGTTTGCCATTAGGTTTCCAACTGGGATTTTCCCCTTTTTCGTTTTGTCATTTGCAGCATGTGCTTGTTTTTTTTATGGCCCTATTGCATATGTGCTCAAGTGTTCTGGCTTGTGCAGAGACTTTTTCTGCAATTGCTTCTTCTGTGATTCTTCTTTACAGAGCTGCAAGTTCACATTAACGTCAGTGAGTACCCTGACATATCTGCATTTTGTGATTTAAACATGCATGAACAGATCCTTTTACTGATGTGCTCAGAGACAGTGGTGAGGGGTGTGGTATAGCAGCCTGGGTGATCCAGATTTGTTATGACATTCTTCTTAAATTATTGAATCCATCTTGCTCTATGCTAATTAGATCTCTCTGTTTGGTGATAAAACCAGACCTGGCAGAAAATGGGAACTTAATTAACTTTCATGAAACATTTAGATGATAATAGACCTATGAATGATTAGAAACCTGGATTTACAATGCACAAGTCTTACAATCTCTTTTATTTTTAAACAGTTGTAAAATTAGTGAATAAGTGAGCAATAAATGCAATATATTTAGATTTTAAAAAAAATCCTGCAGTATGTTCTGGATTTTTGCAGTTAAAAAGCAGTGTGCATTATCTTTATTATGAAGATTATGGCATCATATGAAAATAAAAATGTGTGCCCTAATGAATCAAAGTGGATTAAGTTATTGAAAAGCTTGTATGGGATTTTATTTGATCCAATTTCATTGAATATTTTCTTAATGGTCTTGAAGAAGGAGAAAGCTGCATGATAATGAAAGTAGCAGTGTCATTGAGACCAGAGAATAAATGCAGATAATAAATACTACAAAAGGATCCAGACCTGCTGGAAATTTGATCAGAGAATAACAGATTAAAATAAAACTTAAGAGATGCTAAGTAGTAAATACAACGGCTGGGGATCTGCAGGAACAGAAACTCTGCATAAATTGAAGAGTATTCAGAAAAGAAGGAGAAAAATTGCTCTATCACTGTAGAGGTGGTTGCCAAGAAAAGATTAAAAGGACATTTTACCTGCCCTGCTTTTTGATAGGAGGAGCCAGTGTCAAGGCTGTTATATTCTTATGCATTGGTTCGTGTGAAATCTGTGCCAGAGTTCAGAAAGGAGCTTTACCAGAATAATGTGAGAGCCATGCATCTTGCCTGCTGTCACATTTCTGTAAACCTGTTCTGCTCAAATGCTCCAGAGGAATTGCACTTTGGTACAGGCCTTGCATGCAAGGCATCTTGGGAGGGAGAGCAGGCTCTAAAGAAGAAAGAAGAGTCTCTGAAGGTTTGTAAGGCGTGAGCTGAACGGATCAAATGCAACACCAGCAAGACCAAATTCCAGCCTGTTGGAATTAGCTCAGTTGTTTCAAGAGCAGTGTAAGGTACAAATGAAGGAGAGATCCAAATTAAATGCTCCACAACTGTTCAGATTCATACACAGACTTTGTGCTCAATTTGATTGTAAGAAAAGAAATTACACATGGGATGTGAACACTTCCAAAGGGGGAGACGACTTCTTGATTTTCCCCCCACCTCACAGTCCCAGGATCTCTCTAAAAGAACCACAGAATCACAGATCTGTGAGGGTTGGAAGGAAACTCTAAAGATCATCTAGTCCAACCCCCTTCTAAAGCAATTCTGAATAGTGTTGGATTTTACCCTTTTTTTTTTCTTTGCTGTCTTCACAAGTGCAGCTCTCTTCCACTGCTCTAGTCAGCTGAGGACAGCTCGGCAGGAAGACAAACCTGCTCTCCAGAGGAATTTGGTTGAGCACTCTGTTAATGTGGCACTGCAGTATATTAGGCCTGGGCCTGACTTGGACGACAAATGAGCATTAGCAGGGTAGAAAAACAGAGGTAAGTGCTTTTTCTACCCTCTATCAGTAGAGTATCATTGCATGTTTTTAGGTTTTGGTTTCAAAATCAATGAAATAGGACGCTTCTGTCATTACTTCAATCAAGATATGATGGCAAACTGGTATTGTTTTTTTACCCATCACTCTGCAGACACAATACCACATCTGCCCAGTCTCCATGTGCTGCAACTCAGCTCCAGAAGGTACAAGGTGACTGCATCTGGGGACAAAGTCTGAGTGGGGATGTCAGTTTGCTCTGAAGTGTGGATTCACACTCATGTTTTGAAACCTTTCTTTAAATAGATAATTACGACATGATGCACAGTAGCTGTTAGACACCTCATCTCTGAGTATTTAGGGAGAAAAAAGGAGTGGAAAAGAGGAATAGGTGTCAGATTCTCAGTTTCAGCTGTGTGTACTGTGTGAGCCTGTGTGAGCCATTTTGGTACCTTCTATGGTCTTGAAGTACAAAAGCAGAGACAAGTATTTCAGCCATCCTTGTAGGCAGGGCTGCCTCTGGTAGCTGCTGGCAGCCTGTGGTTCAAGCACAGGCAGTGAGCTGTCCCAAGGCAGAGACAGGGCCTGGCCGTGCTGGCTGATCCACAGATGCGATTGCATGTCACTCTTTTGAATCTAGATGTCACTGTCTATTTTAGGCTCTGTTTTTGGATCAAATGCAACTCTTTATTTCTGGGCCTCTGACAAATCATTATTCTCGCTCATCCCAAGGCTGAGCGTTGTCCTCTGCTGCTTCCCAGAGTGAGGCCCTGTACTTATTAGGGACGGTATATATAATAGTAATAAAAAGCCTAACATGAGAACTTGCAGCATGCCCTACATAAAATACTTCTTTTACACTATTTTATTTCATCTTGAGAGAACTATGTCTCACAGAAAGCATCTCAGAGATTGACTATGCCCTCATGCCCTGCTGTCATTGCACGTAAATCTAATTAAATTAGAGGTTCAGATTAACCAACACAAAGGTCTCCTCTGTAGGACTCAGTCCCACGTGTTCTGTTGTATCTCATTCCATAAATTTATTCAGTGTCATGTCTCATTACTCTGCATCACTCAGTACACTCTGAACAATGGGACACAAATCACTCCTGCAGTGCCCTGGCACTACCACAGCAAATAGCACTTGAGGGCATCAGCAGCTCACTCCCAGGACTGTAATGGTTCCTCTGCAAAAGAAATCAGAATTGTTTGCTGGGACTACGTGAGAGAATTCGCTAATACACTTCTCCTGGAAGGCATTTACTGCAGGATAGAACTGGAAGTGCAAGAACATTGTCAAAAGCTTCTTTTTTCTCAATAATAAGCTGACTGAGCTAAAACTTTACCATCATGGAAAATGCTCTGTGCATTCAGTTTGTGTTTTATCTTGACTGAAAATTGCCATTTGGGGGAATGGTCATTGAATACATATACTTTTTAACTTCAAATAATTACTAGTTATTTTCAAATAACTCTTGGTAACCCTCCAATTTGTGTTATTTTTGAGCTACACGGAGATAAGATGAGCATTCCCACTCTTTCTTTAGCTTACATGACTGCATCGTCATATTTGGGGGGGTTTTGTTTGTTTGGTTTTTAGTCAGTACTGTATTGTAGTGTCATTGCATCCCAGCCTGAACCTTCTTTAAGCAAACGTCCAGTTCTTTCAGTGAATGGATTAACAGTAGCTCTTGTGTGCAAGTCCAGACAAATTTGGTAACATGAACCCTTATTAGTTCCTCTGATGATGTCTATCAAGACGTATCTGATAAAAAAGTCCTGTAATGTCACCTGCCTACATTGATAAAGGAAGGCTAGGATTTATATTCTTAGATGTATAGATATACCTCTGGATTGTTATCCACAAACAAGCAAGAATGATCATATCCAAAAGCAAGCTGTGAAGAAAGTTGGATCCTTGCAATCAATCAATCAATCAATCAATCAATCAATCAATCTACTCTAACTGCATTTTAATTTAAATATGAGTAAAAAAACCTATGCTGCTGTTGAAACTACAACAAAACAGCACAAACTAAACTATGACATATGAACAGAAAGCCATAGGAAATATGAAGTAAAACTTTGTTCAGCCTCACTGAGATGTTTGTTGCAGCATTGTGTCCTCTTTCAAGTACCATTCTACAAATTCAAGGCAGACTAGCTGGCAAGAAGTCAAGGGAGAAGTACAAAAATGCTTGAAACTTACACCCATGGACTCAGAAGGAAGGCTGAAAGAACCAGATTGGATGCAAGGAATTAGAGAAGTTACTGAAGTGAGACACAATAATCTTCAAATGTGTAAACCAGAACTGCACAGAAGGCAGTCAGATGTTCTCTATATCCATTACAAACGAGAAGTAATTGGCTTAACTTTCAACAAGGGAGATTTAACTTAATCATTAAGCTACATTTGCTACTAGTGTGGCTAGCTGAGCTCTGGAGTAGACTGCTGGGAAGCCTGAGGTTTCTTCATCACTGGAGACTATTAAGAACAGACAAACATATGCCAAGCTGGCACAGATAGAGCCAATCCTGCATTGTGCATCATGGTGACCTAGATGACCTCTAAACCTCTTCCAGCCTGGTTTTCTTTGGTCCCTAGGAAAATTCTAAAAATGTTTGCTGCTGTCTAATGAAGGCAGAAGTGAAAACCCATTCATTGGTGGTAATTTGTTTGGAATGCTTATACTTCAAAAGCCAGCAACTTTTTCTTGTAATTTCAAGTTTGAACTTTTATACTTGTATGGGTAAGGGAGCAAAGGTAGAGGATGGGATGCAGTTTATTCAGTTGTGTAGTCTCCTAACTACACTGTTTAGCTGAACACAGTAAAAATGTCAATACCGGTTCCAAGTCTGTCATTTCTCTCAATCAGAAATTAAACTTGTTCCTGCCAGCTGGATCCTTTCCTTTTGATGGACACAACAGTGCTGAGCTGTTAATAATTTTTCTTTGCTGGTCACCCCAGAAAAGAGGCTCATTGAAATTCTTCAGGGTGGTTATTTTGCAGGAAGTGCTATAGAATTGCAAATCATTGTTGCTGGTTAATGAAATACCTTTCAGCAAGTAACAATATCTTTTTGCTACCTAATATAATCTCTTTTGTTGCTTCATTATTTCCAGTGATTCTTAAAAAAAAAAAAAAGACTTTTTTACAGTTCTTTTCCATTCTAGTGACTTCTTAGTAATGTCTTCTGTTGTTTGCCAGGTGCTAGAGCTGACTAAACTATTTATTTGGAATATATATCCTGACGAATGTGCCAACTTCTGTTTGAAAGTAGTTTTGAATCAGCAGGGATTTCTGCAAATGTGGCTGGTATTTCTTAAGTGGTTGGGAGGGACCTGCTGATGGCTGGTAAACATCAACAATTCATTATTCAGATGGTGTAACTGAGCTGTTAAACCACAATTTTCTATTCCCTGACTGGAGAATTCAAAGTTTTTAAACAGGTAATGGGTGAATAACAAATGAAGAGTGATAGTCATCTGTGCAGGAGAACCCTTCTCCATAAAGGGAAACACAACAGTTTTCATCCTATAAGTAAAATCCTACCTGTGTGCAGGTTTGCAAACATATGTATACATTCATGCCTATAAAAACCACTTTGCATTCAGGTGCTGGCTGCCCTGGTTTTGAGCCAGAGGCAGTAGAGCAGGGCCTATCTCCCTGCTTTAGATTCCCTACTACTCCCTTTTGGCCTGAGGGGCTGATGTGCTGTAATGCCTGCCATCTGGATCTCAGCTTCATCAGCCCCTCTCCTACCAGGGGTAAATGTACCAGGCATACCAGGTGTGCTTCAGAGCCTACAAAGAGTATTTACATCAGTTTAGAGGGGAGTTCCCAGACATTTAGAGTAATTTTCCCTAGTTTGCTCAAAACATATTCATGGGCTCAGCAGATGTGACGTGAGGCCTAGGGTAGGGCCACAGCCTTCAGGACCAACAGCTGGTCACCAGTAGGTGACCACTGATGGTAACTGCTGGTAACTCAACTACTGAAGTCTACTTTTGGTGGCTGGGGATATATAGGGCATACATCCTGCACTGTGTCTTCCAATGCACAAACTCAGAGATTGCTTGAGTAATCCTTGCCAGTTCCTGCAAGAAAGCAGCCAGCAAACCTTAGATCAGTGCTTGCTAATCAAAATCCATTTACTCACAACTAAGCACCAGTGACACCTTAGCTAAGCTTTTAGAAAATTCCTTGTCCCATTGTTAACTCTGCACACTGGATGCTGCTACACTCAACATCTTTTACCTCCTCCTGGCATCTTTGGTTTCTCAGCATCTTCTAGTTTCGTAGTGCTTAGACTTAGTCTTTGATTGCTGTAAGCAAAAAGTGTGGATCTTTTTATACTGATTTCTAACACTTGTATTTGTTATTTTTCTATTACAAGCAATCATTGTCCTTTTTGTCTAGAAGATGTAGGAATCTTTGTGTTTATCACAGTGCAAAACTTCAATTTTCTTTCTGTCTGCATCATTGATTTCCCACGATTCATATCTCCTAGTTTTTATGGAAAAAAAAAAAGAGGCTTTTGGTACTGTTGCATATTTTGAGATACTACAAGTTTTTCCAGACTTTCATGAAGGAGGATGGGATTCCCTCATCTCTTCCTTGTTTCTCTGGGTCAGCTTCCTTGCTGACAGAAATATAATTTCTGGTTTTCAATTGCTTAATGAAACCATAGCCTTTACCTTTTGTCTATGATTATATTTGTTTGCATCTTGATTTAATGAGTTATTTGGTTTGCTACATTTGGAAGTAGCCCGCATTTCTCAGTGACTCTTTGTGCTGATTATACCATTGCACTCTTTGAACAAGCAATCAGAGCAAAGAACACCCTGCCATCAGTGAAACGAAGGTCACTTAGAATGTTCTGCCACAGAAAATCAAATCCTCCTTTGGCAAGCTTTACAAAATTATTAGACTAGTAGGAGATATTTTGGTCTTTTGTTTTGTCCTAGGATTGGTGAAATGAAGAGTTGGCCATGTTCTAGGTTACCTTGCCCATCAGAAAACATAAGCGTCAGCAAGGCTGACTCTAATTGTTAATCTTGGCTGTGTAAAAAATCCTTGATTTTTATTTTTGCAAACCTGGCTATTTTCCAGAGCATGGAGCAACAGCTCTTGGGCACTCTGAATAACTTTTATGTCATTGTGTTCCATCTGGGCTAATCCAGAGCAGTGGCTGAAGCTGTCAGTGTGAGGGGAAGTGAGGGTTTGAATCTATCAAACCAAAGAGGATATAGTTTCTGGTTTCCATCATCCTAATAGCTGAGCTGTTTTCCCATGGGGAATGTCATCATTGCCTTGGTATAGTTTGGGGCTGTAAGTTGTGATACCTCATCTCCCGTGTATATCTCAGTCAGGGTACAAGGATAGAGTTATCTCTGGAAAGAAGAGAAATATAGGGCCTGGTCCTCTGCAACATTGCCCTTTGGTGGATTTAGCTGGGATGGCTCATGAGAGTCCTTTGGAGTCTCCTCTACCTCTGCTGTTGGTACTTAGGAGCTCAGGGCTACGTTTGACACTCCTGACTGTTGATGCCTCATATTTGGGTGTGGCAAAGAGGAATGTAGTAGTGCCGAAGTCTTTCTGTAGATACAGCCCTTAGTACTTATGTGAGTTTAACAAGTTATTTAGTTTTGGGTTTGGTGGAGTTTTTTTTAAGTAGCTTAATTAAAATTCTAGAGCTTTTATTTTTGTGACCATGTTAATCTGTGCATGTTCAGCTTCTATTTTGTATCCATTTCCCACAAAGTCAGTAGGAAGTGTAGGCAGCTTTCTTCCAGCCACACTGAATTTCAAGTATTTCCAGCTCATTTGTCATTCCTCATCAGAACTCCTTAGATTTTTTTTAAATGTTGATTTATGTCTGTTCTCTGCAAGTGGATGGAAGGAACTTGTTAAATCTCATGTTTGACTCCTGGAAATAAAAGAGAAAGAAATGGCAAATTGTTTAAATTACTCTAACTGATGACATATTCTAAGCATGAAATAATCTGCTCTGAGGGAACCTTCAGCCTTGCTGGAACATAGCTGCCCTGGTGATCTAGGCCACCAGCACCAGAAACACATAACCAACAAATGAAAGTAACTGAATGTTAGATGACCATAGCTGCACACTTAGGTGCTGTCATAGTGTCTGACTTAGTCATGAAACAAATGGCCTTGAAATCAGATGACCAAAACAAGGATCAACACTCACCACCGGTAAACCTTCATTTCCTTCCATAGCCTTGCAGTTTGAGTACCCTGTTAGATTAAAACCATGTTTTTTTAGGGAATAGAGAGGAAGAAGCTTATGTTATGACAAGATTTTAAGTGAGACAGGAAAGGTGGGATGACATCTGCAGTGGGAACGCTGTGTTTATTAACTCTGCCACTCTGATTCTAATCTGTAAATAAATTGGGGCTGCAGTGACTAGCCTGGGTTTTTTTTCACTTTTGATAGATGTTGGTGAAAAAAGCAAGCAAACAGCTCAAATCATAGGAGCAGGCAGCTGAATATGAATGTACTGGTTTCTGTGGGTGAATTGATGGGCGTTATTCAATACCTTCATCTTGTCACTGTTACTTGTGCTTTACAGACATGAGGCACAGTGCTGCCATTCCAGGATGATTTCTGCCTTTGGTAGGGTATTTGATTTGTTTTACTTCTTCTGCCAATTAGGATTTTGACTTTCATATGCTGGGCAATCGTGTCTTCATGTATTTCCTAGAAATGATTCTCTACTTCGGGGCTGTAACATAATTCTTAACACTTGGGGGAATTGTAGCACTCTGTAAGCTATTAGGCATACATTTCCCCTTATAATGTGCTAAACAAAAGCCAAGAAAACAGAATCACTGTTTTTCCTTCATGCTTCTAGTTTCCTAGCTATCCAGGCTTTGCCAAGCTCAGTGCACACAGCTGTATTTAATTTGAATACAATGCAAATACAGATGCACATAAAAGATCGGCAGAATTAATTAGATTCAGAGTGCTGAGAGAGCCATTGGGAAGGTTCTCACTAGGCTGATACTCCCTGTCAGCATTTCCTACCCACTCTGCTGGGTCTGTAAGCTCTGGATGACATCTGACTCAAGCACTCCTTTAATTTACAGCACTGACAATTAAATGGCAGTTCTCCAGCCTCTGCCCAAGGGGACAGAGCTATAATAGGCTTTACAGGTAAAGCTACTATATTGCAGGATTAATTTTGCATAAAACACTAATGTTAACACATTGATGCCCTTCAGCAAATATAGTTATTCAATAAGTTAAAGGTTTTCATGATACTTTCCTTGACATTTTATAGCATACTTTAATGATTTAGTGTACCTATGCATATTTTTTCTGCCAGTATCTAGCAATCCAAAGTAACTCTAATTTGCGGGTGTTATTTGTTGTATTTGTGATGAACTGATAATATTAATACATCAAAGTCTCCAAACACATTGAGGGTTTGAATACATCTTTAATTTCTGTAATCACTTATTTTAATGGCTGATAAACCAGAACTGATGCAACATTTGGTTTTAATGCAGAGATTAGTGATTATACAACTGTTTTGTTGGTGCTTTGAGTAGCGGTTGCTTTTGTATTTTATGCATCTGTAGCCTAGCTAATTCACTGGGACCAATTCACCCATTACTCTGAAAGTCCTTTAAAATTTAGCAGACTGAAACATTTGAGGGTGTACAGAACTGTTTTGTGATTCTGTAGGTGATAACAGAAGAAGAATATATGATGAATATCCCTATGATAGTATGGCAAGATCTACCAAGATGCCTAACAGAAAGGGAGCCCTGGGGAAAAATTTTATCTATTTATTTGAGAAGGGGGTTGGAAATGTGAAAGGAAAGCTGCAGATGGGTTTTTATTCTTTGTTGCTTTAGTCAGATAAAAATGTGAGCAAATAGTAGTGTCTGTTAAAAAGATGCTGTCATGGTTTGACATGAAGCCATTTCTGGTAAGGGGTAAGGAGCTGTAAAGATGGCTCCTGTAAGAAGTTGCTTAAAACTCTTCCCAGCTCTGAGCCAGACCCACTTCTGGGGCTGAGCCAAGTGGGTGCCTCCATGATCACTTTTTAGGAAGAAGTTGGAAGAGAAGGGTTCTTCCTGTTCCTTTTGTTCTGTCCTTCTTTATTTTCCATCTGGTGGTGGTGCAAGGAGTGGGAAGAGAGAGACAAGCAACCATGTGGTCAGTGAGGGAAGAGAGGAGGAGGTGTGCTGGAGCAGAGACTCCCCTGCATTCTATGGAGAGGACTGGTGAAGCTGAGATTTGTTTGCATTTCGTGAAAGATCCCACTTCAGGGGCAGTGACTCACGTCATTAAAGGCCCCGTGCCAGGGGCAGCGACTATGCCCAGAGGAGGCTGCGTCCCATGTGTCCTATACTCACAGAAGCCATAGCTGTGGGGAAGAACTCACACCAGAGAAATTTGTTAAGGACTGTGTCCCAGGGGAGAAACCCTGTATTGGAGCAGGGGAAGAATGCAAGGAGTTGTCCTCCTCTGAGAAGAGAGAAGCAGCAGAGTCCATCTGTGAGAGACTGACCACATCCTCCATTCCCTGCCCTCCGAGCCGTTGAGGGGGGAGGAGGTAGAGATATCGGGAGCAGTGAGCTGGGCCCGGGAAGAAAGGAGGGATGGGGGAGGGAGATCTTAAACTGCTGGTTGTAATTTTCTTCTCATCCTGCCCTATTTTTGCTTTTTGTTCTGTTCTGTTTCTTGTAGGCAGTAGAATAAACTTTCCTACTTTCCTCTCTAAGTTGAGTACTGGAGTCTGTTCTGCCCAGACCTGTAATTGGCAGCGAGCCCTCCCTGCACTTGTCTCAGTCCACGATATCCTTCGTTATCTTCTCCCTCCCATCTCACTGGGGCCTCCACCATTCTAAGGAGGGTGGGGGTGGATAGGGAGCAGTGAGCAAGAGACTGTCATGGTGCTTCATTGCTGGCTGGGCAAAACCATGACAGATACTGTCCCCCTTTTCTGTGGCAAACTGCAAGCTGGAAGGGGAAAATGCTATTGCTACTGCTGCCCTACAGTTCTGTGCAGAACATAGGTTCAAGATCTCTACATGAGCCTTGCTGCTGGTGTTTGCATCAGACAAGCACTGAATCTTACTTCACTGCTTTCTTTTAAGCTGTTTATGACTTGCAGTCAGAGTACATGTTGATTTTCTGAGTACAGTGGTAGCTGGATTACACCACAGAAATGGAGTCTATGCTGATTTCTCCTGAAAGATACCAGCTGGAAAATGGCTTTTAGTCACTTATCTCATGTAGCTCATGTACACCCATCACTGCATCACTGTTGTGTGACAACAGGTGGGGTAAGCTATCTCTAGGATGCTCTGTCGCCTAGCCACTGGTATGTTCTGTAATAAGGAACACTGATGAGATCGAAGCATACTTTAAAATGACTGAAGGCAAGTATCAGAAGGAAGAGAGTTAAGGATTTTTCCTTTGTGCTTTTCATGTCCTTTGATCTAGCGTATAGCTGACAGCTAGTCCTTGTCAGGGTCAGAGGGGCTACTCTTAAGACACTGGACTCCTGCAGTCTGGATATGTTTGCAGCTGGATTTGGCTAATGTGTGATCTGACTGATATTTCTTTGCCCTCTTTCTGTTTAATTCCCAAACACTTTGATCACACTACCCTTTTTCTGTTGTAATTATAATGAATTGAACATGTCTTGTGCCAGCCTGATGCCATACCTGCATAAAACCACTGTGGTGGTAAGAGGCTAACACCTTTAATAAAAATTATTCCTGTTCTGGAGATTTGGAGAGAATCCTGCTTCATCCTGAGTTCCAGCCTTCCCTGCTAGATTTAAGCAGCAGTAATTCCCCTTTTGAGATATGCAAATGGAATCGGGGCCAAATGATCTTTCCCAGCACTTATTAATTTCTGTTCTTTTTTTAAACTATTGATTTTTGCAATCAAATCCCACATGTTGCCTTTTATCCAGTCAGCACTGCCCCACGATCAAGTCTTTCATTAAAACTCATTGTTGCAATGCCAAAACCTGAAATATAGTTTTTTTATATGAAATCAAACATTTTGGTGATATTACTGTACTGGTCAATTTAATTCTTCCTGTTGGAGATAGCAAGAGTGGATGCCAACATTTTAAATCTATTTCATTTTGCTTTAATTGGGTGTATAATTATTTTTCTACAACTAATCAATTCCCACACCATAATTACAATTATCAAATAATGAAAAGACTGATTAGAAATTTTGAAAAGCAAGATCCTATTAAGATTTCGTTAAACAAACATCTCTAAACTATTTCACTTCATTTTCATTTCACTCCAGAAGATTTTTTTATTTCCTCTATCCTAAGTCAAAGGTCAAAAGGCACAAAAGAAAATGGCAAAGATAAATATCTTCAGGATGAGTCATGACATCCACAGAAAGGCATATTCTTGTCTCATTCAAAATGTCCCCAATGTCTTTTTGTTCTGGAGTAGAACTTGGTAGAACAGTAGAACAGAACAGTAGAACTGTTCTGGAGCAGGCTTGTAGACTGTGACTGCAGCTGGCACAACATAAAGAAGGAAAACTTACTGACTTTATCAGGAGTGAATGGAGGAGGAGGTGCAAGAGCCAGAGGGAGATGCCTGAGACCAATTTCTGACCATATAAGGACATAAAATCTGTTGGATCATAGGAAGACAATGTGACACTCTCATTCACAGAAACACAGAATCTTAAGGGTTGGAAGAGACCTCGAAAGATCATCAAGTCCAACCCCCCTACCAGAGCAGGACCAGCTAGAGTAGGTCACATGGGAATTCATCCAGGTGGGTTTTGAATATTTTTGGAGAAGGAGATTTCAACAACTCATCTGGGCAGCCTGTTCCAGTGCTCCCTCACCCTCACAGTGAAGAAGTTCTTCCTTGTATTTCTTTGGAACCTCTTCTGTTCCAGCTTGTACACATTGCCCCTTGTCCAATCATTGGATATCATTGACAACAGCCTGGCTCCGTTCTCCTGACACTCACCCTTTATGTATTTGTAAACATTAATGAGGTCACTCCTCAGCATCCTCCAAGCTAAAGAGCCCCAGTTTACTCAGCCTTTAATCATAAAGGAGATGCTCCACTCCCTTCATCATCTTTGTGGCCCTGTGCAGCTCCCTGTCCTTGAACTGAGAGGCCCAGAATTGGACACAATATTCCAGATGTGGTCTCACAAGGGCAGAGTAAAGGGGGAGGAGAACCTCTCTTGACCTACTGCCCACAGCCCTTCTAATACACCCCAGGATGCCATTGCCCTTCTTGGCCCTGAGGGCACATTGCTGGCTCACACTCATCCTGCTGTCCACCAAGCCCCCCAAGTCCCTTTCCCCTACACTACTCTCTAAGAGTTTATTGCCCAACCTGTACGTAGGGTTCTTCTTTCTCAGATGTAGGACTCTACACTTACTCTTGTTGAATTTCATTAGATTCATGGACTCAGCATTCTTAAAAGTCTTTTTCAACCAAAACAATTCTATGATTCTATGATTGCTTTCATGTCCAGGCAGATTTGAAAAATGTTGACAATAAAACCTAGAGTTGGTGCTCAGTATTTTACTTTATTCAGTATCATCCCATGCAGCTGAACAGGAGCTAGTAGCTCTTGGGGCTGATGTGGCAGAGGAGCTCAGAACAAAGACTTTGCATTCTTCACATTTGCTTCACAATCAAGACTTTTCGTATTTATATTTACATGACAGCAGAGCTTCTGGGCCATCATGTCACCCCAGGAACTTCCCAGAGGTAAGACCAACTGGGAAATGAGAGTGATGCAGAAGATACATCAAGAGGTAAGACAGCAGATGGTTACCTGGGCATTTGCACAGACCCATAGAAGAAAAGCTGCAAAGAAGAGCTAATAACTTAATTGCAGCCTAAGACTAGCTATCTCTTGTTTCAGAGCTTCTACATATCCCTAGTGTAAAGTTGGGTTTGGGTTAATCACAGTATATGAACCAATTATCTTGTAAACCAAACCCAACTGGCTGAATAGGAGGAAGTTAAAAGCATTTGGTCTGTTGCAGTCAGAATATAAGGAAGTCCCAGTAAAGAAAATATCAAGTAATATGAAGTTCAATAATGCTGATGTTTTGTGTGTGATAATAACGTAGAAGAAAGTGCAGACAGAGAAAAATCTTGTCCATACAATTTGTGTTATAGCCAGCAACTCAGCCCAGAGCTTCTGACTTCTTGACTTAACTATCCCGCAATGCATTTATTATAAGCTAGATCCAAGTCTGCATTTTTTGCTGCTACAAACTGACTTCATTTTCCCCATTTCCCCCATGGATACTGTGCTTGGAAATGTATCCCAACAAACCAGCAGTTAACATCAGCATAGACTGACTAATATATGTCAAAAGTTGCCATGAGGATAACCTGCATCCAAATGGGTAGATAATAAACCTACCATCATGATAATCCTAAGCTCAAACAAGAGTTTTCTTATTCACAGTCATGAAGATTAGGAAGAGAATTTTAAAAGATGCGTCATCAGCATGGCAGAACAGGAAGAGAAAAGAGCAGTAAATGAAGCTTGCTCTCTGGAGCAGAGAAGCCCTTTACCCATAATAGTCTTATTGCCTGCAAGATACAAAAGCAGGATTTGTGATGGTCTGAACTAATAGTGAACAGGATGGGAGTGAATACAGAATCTTGAGAAGACAAATCCTGCTATTAGACTGTGACTATGAAGTGGAAGTGGGGAAATAAATGAATGGAGAGAAAAAAATAATCTGTGAAGCCATCAGCAAACAATCTCCACGAAGAGCTGCAAATGCTGGAACTGAACTTCAAAGCAATTACTGAAGTAAATTAAATGACATTCAATAGTCATATAAATGGACTGTGAGCTTTTCCTGTGGGCTTTTCCAGAGAGGGAATGGGAAGAAAACCCTTTGAAATGAAGAAAGCTGAGATTTTCTTTTGAATGTTCTCAAGTACAAGACCCAAATGTTTCTTCAGAGCTTTGTATCTGAATTTGGCTGGATTTGACCCCTTCCCTGATGCTCAGTGAAACAGTGATGCATTTGGGCTGGAGAACTGTGTTCATATGCTGTTTCATACCTCTGTCAGTTCTCTTCACAGTAGGTTTAAAATGCAAATATGAAAATGCAAGAGATGCTCATCAACTGTATGGCCTTGTGGCAGTGTGGTGCCCCAATGACTACCTTCAGGCTCTGGTAATGGTGCAGACTCCAGCTGTTTTGAATGGCTAACCAGCCAAATTGCTCTCGACCTTGGGCTCCAGAAACTTCTACTAGTGAATATACATGTCAAAGCACCCTCACATATTGCCAATTCTCTCTGGTTTCATCACAAATTGAAACAACATGAAAATAATTATTAAAAGAAATGCTTCATACTTTGAGTGGCTATCAACAGAATTTGATTTGGTGATTTAAACTGTTGCCCCCCTCACATCAAATGTGTGCTTTAGACCTCTAGCACAGGCTATGGCTCAGCTTGCAGTGTCTGGAAGTTGTTGTGGGACTCTCTGTCTGGGTGCGTAGTGGGAAGCAGGATTCTGTTAGCTGTCAGCAGACCTCCAGTGCTGGGACATGACATGGTTCCTTGCCTGATTATACAGAAGGAGCATCCTGGGAGGCTGCAATCTCTATATCTCCTCTGCTCACACATTGCACCCACTTCTTTTGCTTTGGGACATGTGCCTTTTCCCTGTGCCCAAACTTTTTTCTTCAGGTCTCCATTGAAGGAAAAATTAGATTCAAAACAGCAGCCCACCTACTGAGGAATTAACCTAACGACAATCAAGACACCATCACTATGCTGTCTACCTGTTAGTTTCCTGGTGTTTACAGTATTTGATTTGACTTATGCTATAAATCATAAATGGCCAGCTATGCCTCTTTCTGTGTGCTGCCTGTAGCAGAAGCACTCCCTAGAAAATCCTAATAGTATTAATCTCTCCTCAAGAGAAATTAAAAAGTCTTAAAGCCTCTCCTTGTCTCTAATCCTTTTGTTGTCTTTGTGTCATTCAACTCACTTTCTGTGTGATTTTTCAGCCAGAGTTTAAAGTTGTATATAATGAAAAGATGCTCTATTGATTTGTTTAATGGCATTGGGTTATGAAGGCCATAGAGCATACGTGTTATTTTCACTGATGCTCAGAACTGTAAAACCATATGAAGAAAGTCTGCCTGAAATAATCATAACATTTTTTCCTGATGTCACAGCCAGGCTATTAACAACCTAGGAATCTCTCCTGTCCTCTATCTCAGCTGATTTGAGATATGATAGAAAATAAACTTCCAGTACTGATAATAGTGTATAACGTTTTCATGGCTGCTGTGTTTCATCATGAATCTATGTATTTGGGGGAACAAGATGAGAATGGGGTGTGTGGTGAAATCACATAAGGACTGATGTTTTAAAATATTGTGAGAGGTAAAATGTGCTCAGGATTAAAAAAAAAAATCTGTTGTGGTTTTAAAAAGTTACTTTGCAAAGCAGTGTTTCAGTTTTACTTTCAAGAATTTGCTGTACAGACTACCGAAAGGAAAGTCTGACTCCTGCCAGCAATTCATGACCTGCTATTTCAGACTAAGTAACCATCTATCAATGTCAGACTGATGGGAGATTGATAGATTGCCAAGGAGGAATTGTGCAAACCCAGTGACAGAGTCAGGAAAGTGACAGTGCTGGAGACAGTCTGGTTGTAGTGGGAGGGAACGTTGGTCACCAGCACTGGGCATCAGTGAGGGTTTTGCTTTCCTTCTTTAGCCTTGTTGGCTGCAGTGGGATTGTGCCAGCCTTCGCCTTGCTTATCTCCCTTTCTGCTGAGCATGGGCAGTGACAGTTACCTGCTATGGTTGTTTTATAGAAACAAAACACTGACCTTTGTCCTTCTCGAGTCAATCAGCATACCTTCCATTTCTTTTGAAGGGAGTTGTGCTGAGTTCTGAGCAGCCAGCGTGTGCGGTGCATACTGAAGAGGAAAACCAGGACTGAATTCTATTTGCTTTTGTTGTATTACCCCAAGGCACTACAGAGGAGAATCAGTCCCTTTCCAAACCATGCTGGAGGTAGGGATGTAATTACTGTTGCCTCCAGTACAGAAAAGCTTCTAAAAACTTTTCCATTTCTGGGAACAATGGTCTGTGTATCTCTCTAGGCTGATGATTAATGCATGTGCTTCTACATCCCTGTCACTTGATTCACTCATCTCGCTTTCCTGGAGTGTGTGTGCATTTAGCCATATGCATAGAAGTACATACAGACTGGGCAGACCTCACCTGGCACAGTCTGTAGGTGGCACCTCCAGGCTGTGTAAACACCTGAAGAGAACTTACTCAAAACTGCTCACTGTTGAGGTAAAGCTAAGACTTTTTTTTCTTGGAGAATTTGGCAAGGGAGGGGCGTACATTATCCTTGTCTGAGGAAATCTCAGAGCTGTGCCTGAAAAAGTAGGAGTTTTAATGCATAAGAAAACTTATTTTCTTGATGACCATTTTTTTCAGAAAAAATCAAGGCAAAACCCATAAAATCATTACTATTTTGTATATCCAATCCTCAGGATTTTGTGTATCAAATCAGTCTCAAGATATCACTCACAGTATTCACTTACAAATCTCATTTTGATCAGCTTTATGTTGTCATTTCACTACCTTGCTGTTTATGTCTGCTCCACCTGGATCCGCTTGGGCTTTTGCAGCTACCTTGTGTTATTCTTCAGAGATTTTCTTTCACATCACATTTTCTAGGAATGATGCTTTTGAGATCCTAATGGCACTACGAGATACATACAGATGTAGATAGAAGGTTAGTACTGATTTTTCCTATGTTGTGTATCTATTGGACCTGTCCTAGGAGCAGATGTTAGCTACAGGTTTGCATGAGAAGGTCATTTTTTTTTCAGCTGACGATCCTCGTGAGCATTTCCTGGGAATAACAACTTCATCACCGTGACATTAGATGTGCCAAAAATGTTTACTAACATAATCATCTTCTGTCTGAGCAGTTGTTTTATGAATAGAGAGAATAAAATTGATATTTTAGGTCTTCAAGCAGCTCTTATTTTATACTAATGAAAGCTGCAACCAGGCCTCTCTGCTCCCACATGGGAGATGCGTCATCTGCCTGACAAACTGCAGTGATATTTGGGAGCAAAACGGATGCAACCTCTGCGCTTGGGTCAAAAACCTTAGGATCAGACAGGTAAGTATGCAGACATTAAAGCTTCACAGCATTCCTGGGAATCATCCACCATATAGGTCTTTGACATGAGAAGAGTGGCCAGCAGGTTGAGGGAGGTTCTTCTCTCCCTCTACCCTGGTGAGGCCTCATCCGGAGTCCTGTGTCCAGTTCTGGGCTCCTCAGCTCAAGAGGGACAGAGAACTTCTGGAGAGAGTCCAGTGCAGGGCCACCAAGATGATCAGGGGACTGGAACATCTTTCATACGAGGAAAGGCTGCGGGAACTGGGGCTGTTTAGTCTGGAGAAGAGGAGATTGAGGGGTGATCTTATTAACATTTATAAATATCTAAAGGGTGGGTGTCAGGAGGTTGGGACATCCCTCTTTTCTATAGTAGCTAGCAACAGGACAAGGGGTAATGGGATGAAGCTGGAACACAAAAAGTTCTAGTTAAACATAAGAAAAAACTATTTCACTGTTCAGGTGAGGGAGCCCTGGCACAGGCTGCCCAGAGGGGTTGTGGAGTCTCCTTCCTTGGAGGTCTCTGAGACCCACATGGACATGTTCCTATGTGACCTGATCTAGGTGAACCTGTTTCTGCAGGGGAGTTGGACTAGATGATCTGTAAAGGTCCCTTCCAACCTTACCATTCTATGATTCTATGTAAACCCATATAATTCTGTCCAAAACAGACAAAGGAAATGGTACTGCTGCTAATTTTCTCTACATGAAGACTAGTAGAATACTGGATGAAGAAAGAAAAAAGCTATGTACAATATAGTGAAGGTAATTTACTGTGTACTTTGTAGCATTTGACTCTTAAAGATTTGACTCTTAGAATGGCTATTTGTTATACCGGGCATCTTGTACACCAGAGAGAAACTGGAGGAATTTGTGATCTGTTTTATGTAGAAAATGGCCTCTTGGGAAGAGGACTACAAAGCGAAATCTGTCTCAGAATTAAATAAATATCTCACATGGAAAATCTGACCCTCTCACGTAAAGTGTTCTGTCTGCCCCACTGTACTCTGATCTGCGGTGTCTTCAAAGGCAGTGCTCCCAGGGATGGAAACCTGCACAGCAAAGTGCTAAATAAACAAGCTTTTGAATTCCCAAGCATGACAACCTACCTTCAGCTGATTGGCCTAGCACAGAGAAAGGAAAATGGAGAGAGCAAAATCCAGCATCTTAGAACCTCTTCTTAACTACCTTTCTCTCAGTTTAGTTGTGTGCAAATAAAACATACTTGTCCTGCAAACAGCAGAAGTCTGCAGATACCAACCGGAGCGTTTCTCCTCAAGGCAGTAGACCTTATTACGAGCCATCTGTTCATAAGGTGGAATTTTCTCTCAGCTGAATGAAGTATTGTACATAAGCAGGGACACAGCACAGTGCCACCTAGTGTTCTTGCTGGCATGGGTGATGTCCTGCTGGTTCTGATGGTCACTGGCAACACAAACTGATTTATCTCCAGGCTGTTCCAGCATTCCAAGCTGAGAGGCTCACGCAGATGTCCCATATGGTTCCTAAACTCATATGGCTCCTAGACTCCTAAAGAGCAACTGAACTATTTTTTTCTGTTTTTTTTCTTTTTGTTTTACCCACAGTCAACTATTTTTCTAGGTCACCTTTTGTGCAGGACACCTTGACTATAACAGTTTCCTTAGCAACTTCAATATGTTGTCACTCTCTCTCTCTCTCTCTGATCATTTCTACTAGTTTTTTTTTTTTAGCAGGCATTAGTAATTGTTGTTTTATCACATGCTTCTGTTCCTCCAAATCTTCCTTGAGAAAGGATGTGTTGCAGGAATTTTCTCCCCTCAAAGTGTCCTGGCTTTGTAACTATAAGATCACGTAGTGAAGTTTTCGTGGTGCTGAAGTTTGCCTAGGATATTCCAAAGGGATTTGAGATCTGCTTTACCTGCTACAATGAGATTGCGTATACGCTCATCAAACTCTCCCTCTCTATTTTCAGAGGAAATTATTTCATTTTTATTCTGAGCATGGTTTTCCAGTGTGTTTGTCTGTTCCATAGTAGATCTTCCTACAGTGTTTGCTCCAAATGCTGTGGAAGAAGCTTGTGGAAGCATCTTTTGCTCTACTATTTCTCTGATTTCATTGTAACCTTTTACTTTCTTTTTGAGAGCGATGGTGTCCTTCACATTTTCAATGTACTGTTTCAGATCACAACCTTGTTATCACTCATAATGTTTTTGTTCAGTCCTTGGAGAGGTGCTATGATTTTTGTGGTAATATGAGCATAAATCTTGACAGGCAGTCACTGACCAATTTTTTTCTGAAGTACATACTTTAGAGGTTTATTAACTACACTTACAGGGAAAGTTTGGTCTGATAGCTCCTTTTTCTAATTTGTGATTAAACCCAGTTGGTTTTTACTAATTTGTATTTTATGTTGCTCAGTTCTACCTTTTACTCCCATTTCTCGTGACAACTGACCTGACTGAGAATAGCTTATGGATGGCTGTAAATTGAAACTCTTAGCAAATTTGCTGTGTGACACACAGCTATCTCCTCACTCTTCTACAAATCGCTTCTTTGCCTCAGGTCTTGAAAAAAAATCAATCTATTAAAACCTTCCACTTATCTGTGTCTCTGCCTGCCTCTTGTTCCAAGTCACTGTATATCACTTGTTCCAGTACTGTGCATGTTTACAATGCCCACAGGAATGGAAAACCAGACAAGACATCGTAAAATAAATAGTTTCCTAATTAACGTATTTAATCTAAAACACCCTAGCATCTCAGCTTGGGGAAAGAAAAGGGAAAGAGAAATGTGCTATCTTGGAAAATGCTTTCCTTGTATTTATCTGGGAGGCACAATCATTTGAAACTATGCAAAAATAGAAGCACTGAATTGTATTGGAGTAGCTGGAAGGTTACTCTAACTTACACCTCTAGCTCTCAGCTCTCAGTTTGAAGTGCATCTTGCTGTACTCGTATCTTTTCCAGCCACAGTTTCTTCTCTTCTCCACTGTGCTTTGTTGCTTTTTTCGCAGTCATTTAAGACCAAATACCATTGTCCTCTTTGCTGCCTCTGCTGAAGCATAGTAAGACTTTGAAACAGTCTCCATGACAATCAGTGATACGCAGCCTGGATCTTAATGAGGGTGATGCATAACTTGGATTGCATCCTGCCAAGCAAGAGTATGTGTATGCTGCTGCTGGAGAGCATGAGTTAAAACTTGCTGGTCCCTCCCTCTTTTTATGACTGTACATGTTGATATGGGGAAGGCTTTTTCCTCTATGCCCTTTTCTGGAGATGTTCCTCAGGGGCTGGTTTTATCTGGTGTGCTGTTTAAAGAGGGATGAGAAATACTAATGGATGAAAGATTTTAATACCATAGGAAATGGAGCTGCAAGTGCAGTGCATAGAGATCAAAATGTGAGACTACTTGCCACTGAGATTTTGAATAATATAAAGAAGGGAAATTATTCCTACATTTAACCTCTTGCTATCTATGGACTTGAATTCTAGGAACATTAGTTCAAACTTATTATAACAGTATGTTGTGTTTTGTTCAGTGTTTTCATGTAACACAAAGCTTTAAAATACAAGATGTGCTACTTTTATGGACATCAATCATTCATCCAGAACAGTATAAATATGCTATGATTTGCAAAGTACTGGATGACAGTAGGCCATTTTTTTTTCTTGGCCTTAAGAAAGCCAATAAGGACAAATAAGGACAAATGCTGCAGAATGAAAATGAGCATGAATTCTTTCTGATTAGCAGGATGTGACTTTTTTTTTTCAGATTGCCCATGCTAATGTCTTTGCCCATTGTATAAATGTGACAAAACCAGCTTTAGGTTGATATTGTTTTAGTTACCATGAGTTGCCTCTTCAAGGCAAACTTCAGTCACATTGGCTTGAGATTCTTTTATTATCAGATTCTGTGTGTCACATTTGAGCCAAGAAACATAATTAAAAAGTATCCTGAATACTAAAATACTGGACATTTATATGCCAGTTTTTAATGGACCACGTGCAAACAGTCATCAACAGTTAGTGAAGGTGTGAATTGTACAGCATAACATACGGTGAATAAAATTGATAATATTGGAACAGTAATGAGAGCTATGTGATGCTCATGTATCTATTAATATCTGTATCCACATACACCCCCATCTATTCTAAATATATGTACAGTAGCTCTAACTTTCGGCAAGTGAAATGAGAATTCATAATGCAGTAGAATGGAAAGAACGTGAAAATGAAAACAAAGGCAAAGCCACAATATAATTGAAGCAATCAGGGGGAACAAAAGAAAAAAAAGACACTCATTAAAATTTATTCTATAAAAGGAGGATTGGGAATGTAGGGAGCTATTTCCAGTGAGAAAGTGTTTGAGGGAAGCTTCTTGGTTTTTCTGCAGCAGATGTAATATATGACCCTTTGTGTGTACTGTGGTCATAAAAGCTGTCTCAAGAGAAAGAGAGTAAGATAGGATAATATGTTTGAGCATTTTAGGATGAACAAAAACCATTTTCTTCATCTTTCTTAACATGCCCTCGTTAGTCCTAACTCTTTAGAAAATTCTCCATGTCTGTCTTGACCCTGGCTCCATCTAGGTGCTTTGGTCACCTCTTCTAGTGTGCCAGCCCTAATGTTTACTGACTTGTGACAAATTGTATAATTTCTCTTTTTCCCCAGCACACGTTCTGACAGATTTTAATATAGTTCTGAGCTTTCATCTACTTCTTTTCACCATTCCTAATTTCATTAAGAATACAACTTTACCTGAAAGTTCTGCATCTTATTTCATGCTAGAAGTAGATTTGGAGAGAATCTCAATGAGTTCTATATGAGAATTATCCAGAAAAATCTATTGAAAGCTTGAAAAGCATTCTGATGCAGAAATTGCCATTAAGTGCTGTGTTGCTAGGAGGGGAAGAGGTCCTGGGTGAATAAGTCTTGGTGGGAATGAGATTTGACCTCCAAGTTATAGGAGAGTATCTCAAACAAAGAATATGCACACCTGGCTTACAGCCGAGAGATCTGGTTGGGAACAAGGCCAGGGCAATCAGAGGAAGAGCCAGGACACTAAGAACTGAAATAGAAAGACTCAGCATCTTGGGACTGGCAATGATCTCTAGCCAAGTCCAAGCTGTGTAGCTGATATGCCTATTATATCTATCATGAGATCAGTCCAGAGATAAAAGTACTCTGGGTCCCTCTCATAAACCTTTTCTTGATGACTTTTTGCTCCTACTCCTGTCACTATTTCTCTTCTTTTCTTGCCCACTGATTGCACCTTTTCGATGTTCGTGTCATGTTCTTGGTCACTGCTCAACCTATGCATTTCTAATTTAATCAGCTCTTGGGCACCAGCTCCCCTAGTGTTCTTATTTGTGCTGTGGTTCCTTGAACTCCCCTGCAAATGTCTTTCCAGAAATGAAGCAATACCCCTTACGTGTTACAGCTCAGTCTTGCAGAGAGCAATTCTTGCTGCACTGTGTTGCTGCATATTTCCATACGTACATACAAATTACATCAACCTTTTCTACCACCATATTTCTTAGAAACTTGAAAGTCACTTGCTGGGCTTTGCTGGGCTTTATCCTCTTAGTCCTTATCAAGTTTCTGTCGTGCAAGAACCTCCCTCTTAAAGATACCATTTTCCATGCTACATTCCCTTTCTCTTGTGCTAATATCCTTCATTGTGTTTTTCAAAGGTGATAGATGTTACTTTTGGTCCATGTTACTAATTAATCCCTTGGTCCAGTATCTCTGGCCTCCCTGTTTTTCTTGTCCCTCCTCAATTTAGTATCACCTGTGAATATCATTAATATGTTGTTGACTCTTTTTTCTACCTCATTACTGGAAGTATTAAATAAGGCAAGACCCAAGGCTGATCCTTCAATATTTACCTGTCCTCCCTTTAAGCTGGTGTTCTGCCATGTGTTTATTAGCCTTGTTCTAGTCCTTAATTCCTGACTTCAGACCAAATGAACCTTTTTATTTATTTATTTATTTTTTTGGTATAAACAGGTTCTGTTGAGCTTTTTAAGGATGTTTTTGTGAAATATATGAAGCAACCTTCTATTCTTATGCTCTCCGGTTTTATGTCAGTGTAGCTGCCTGGCTTTGAAAGAAAGAATGATCAGACCATTTGTTGAAAAAATATGGCTTAACTCCAAGAGTATTACATTTATTCTGTTCCATTCATCCATTAATTCAGTAATTCCATAAAAAAGTGTTAGCTTTGTCAGGCAAGATCTGTTCTTTATAAATCCTGCCTCTTATTGCTCATCAGTGCATTATTCTCTGCAAATGAAGTGACTATTTCTTAAGACTTTTTCTACTGTTTTTGCTAAGGTTAGAAGCTAAATGTAAAGCATTATAGTTAGTAAAATCTTTTTTATTCCTTTTGTGACTGCTGAGACAACACCATATTTTCTTTTCCATTCATCATTAGGAGAAGAAAGGCAGATAAAAGAGTTGACTCTTTCCCCTCGTTAGCACCTCCAGTGTGGTGTGTGATTCCAATGACTTGATGGTTTAGGAGTTGTGGTGTAGTTTGGCCATCACTGCTGCTTCTGAATTTCAAGACTTTGCAAAATAATTTATGATGACTGTTATAGCAACTTTCAGAGAAAACAGGAACAATGAGCTATGTCATCTGTTTTCTTTATGACTTTGGTTTCAGTTTGTCATGAACAATTGATTTTTGTCAGCTGAAGTGCCAAAGGTCCCCAAAAGATGTGCTACTATTCTATGAATGTCCTCTGCCTACGTGTCTGTAATGGAAGATGCAGGTATAAATGATCAGGGTATGCACAGTTTAAACACTGCTAGAATTGCTCCATAATTTCTTCCTGACATATGCTGCAGTGGCGTCCAACTTTGAAAGATGAATTAAACAATGCTTCTGACCTTACTTTGAATCATATTACCATATGAGCAATACAACTGATGTTTCAGTTCCTCTGCTGTCTGTACATCTGCCCACTACCAGACATCATCAAATACAACCTAATTTTCATTGTAAGATCTTAGGCCAGCCATTAAGAAAGAAAGTTTGCCTTGAGATGAGATGAAGTTATCTAAGATCACAGCTGACTCCCTGGACTGGCTTTGACTAGTATGGGCTTCAATGTGTTTAGAACACCACCTTTTTCCTTCTTAAAATAAATATAAGAAGGCTTGGAGAGCAAGTTCATCCATAGCTACATGTCCTAGAATCCTAATCTGGGATGTTATGCACTCCTTTCAGCACTCATCTGAAAAAAAACCAGTTTACTTTGGAAAACTAGTTTTATGCCCCAAAATAACTTCTACCATATTCTCCTTTGCTGTTGTTCTTACTTGGTGGTGCTGAGCATAACTTTGCACTTGTGTCCACAGCTGTGTAAGCTGCAGCTGAGAAAGGACAAGGACTTTGGTTGTACTGAGGTCCTGTACCTCTGAATATGTCATGGTTTTTTTGGGTTTGTGGGTTCTAGAAACGACAGACATTCTCTGAACCATGGCTTCTCATTTACCTCACCATCCAGCCAGGAAAACCTACTGCTATTACTTACAGCACAAAATAAGAACTATAACAGAAAAAAAATGCAGTTAAACACTACTAAATTCACTGATGATCTTGGTGTGAGAAGCCACATTTAACTGTGGCTTTAGCTAGGATGGGGAATTGATAATTTTACTTAATGCAATAAAGTTTTATCAGTCAATAGTGGATTCATATCTTGGTTGTACTCTGATGTGGGAAAGACAGGGTAAACAACTAAGGAAAGTATCCACCACAGCAATGTTATCTAAATGTACCACCGACTGTGGCAGACTAGAACCTTGGCTTTCAAAAATATTAGAAAATGTTGGGTTTTTTGTACCCATAGTCTTTCAAGTTACATGTTTATTTCATTTACACTTACACTTTACATAAATATCTAGATATATTTAACGGAATTGAACTGCTTATTAGTTGGAGTCAATAAAACATGTTGTCAACCTCTAGTTCATTGTGTATGTTTCCTCATCCTGCAGTCCAACCCTAAACACAAGTTAATTACTTTTCCCTCGTAAATGTTTGATCAAAGGAAAATCAAAACAGAATTGGACCTCAAACTATGTAATTTTTGGTTGATTAGACATGGACATTTTCCTCTGTGTTGAAACTCAGGTCACAGTTAACTAACTGGCTATAACATTTCCTTTGCATTGGCCGTTCAAAGGTCTCCTCCCAAATCAGAAACAAACTCTCCTTGCTACCATAGGGTATATTAACCACAGGCATCCTTGCAAAATAATCTTACAGGGAGAAACAGAGTTATAGACTAACCCTACCTCAGTCTGACAGTCTGCTTGGAATTTTTTTCTGGCCCATTTGTGTCAGTAGACTTACAGCTAGGTGGATTGTGCTGTAGGATAAGGGACAAAGTGCAATAAAAGCAGAAGTTGTTTGCACTGCTGTGGTTTTGTACATGCTGCTTTCTATAAAGAGGTAGCTGAATCCTAACAAAAGCTGGGAACAGGGATCAGATCTGTAGTCAGTCTCCTGCAGTCGGCGGTAGGAGGTGATTCAGATTTAAGTATTATGAACTGTGCAGTAGGCAGATCGTATGGCCCACACATTTGGTATTGTTCTAATCGCTGAAAGCTAGATTGTTTTAAGACATGACATTTAACATCCCTCCTGCTAATGTTGTTAGTATTAACTGTTATAGCCCTGGCTATACTTCTTGTGGAAATAAAAAACTGATTCCTCTTTTAATCTTGCAAAGTTGCTTAGAGCCCAACAGATGTGAGTAATCCTAGCATCCTAAAACAATATGTATTTTATAATCAGGAAGAAATGCCTTTTGGTCAGCAAACATGTTGAAGTTTCATCTTCCAGAGGGGTTATAAACAACAATAAATAAAACAGGGTATGTCTTAAGATGAGTGTATAAAAGCAGCTTCTAAAATTCACGTTTGAAAGTAATTTCCAAATTCTCTTCAGAAGTGGAAACAAAAGTGTTAAAAATATTTCAGGCTCCACAAATATGAACACTGATTCAATCAATTAAGAAAACAGCTAGATGATCGTGAGTAAATGAAGAGCCTCCAGAAGTTGCTTTAAATGCAGATAACTGAATTCATATGCATACGTGTTGTAGAGAGAGCACCCAAAAAATTCTTCAGGGAAAATTGACAGTCATCATGGTATGCTGACAGGGTTATATTTCCCAGTAAATCTCATCAAACCTCTGAAATCTATTACAGGCCAGTTACTAGAACAAGGATAAAACCTTTTAGGTGAAATGAATATCAGAAAGTGGACAAAAGCATTACCAGGAGTGTTAATGTTGCTCCCAGAAGAAGGAAGATGAAAGTTCTATAGCCTAATATATAGTACGTGGCCCATAACTTGAACTCCTGGAAATGTTGGTCTGGACGAGTTTCTGTGTGGCCTACTCTAGGTAGTCCTACTCTGGCAGTGGGGTTGGACTAGATGATCTTTTGAGTTCCCTTCCAGCTCTTAAGATTCTGTGATTCTGTGATTCTGAGCTGAGTCGGTGGTTATTCAACCATTTGTCCCTCTGGTGAGGCTGGAGGCAGTGCCTGGACTCTGCTCTGCGTGGCCAAATCTCACACTGAAATGCCTGAAATCAAGTTAATCTCCAGGAAGGTGAGCCTTGGAGAAATCAAAAAAGTGTCCCCCTCCCCTGCTCTGCCCATGGGGTATGATCTGACTTGCATTCCCATGATGAAGATCTTGTTTACAGTATATTCTGTGGGCATTCAAACTGTGATTGTGTGTTTCCCAAGCAGTGTCCTTCAAACTGCATCTAAGAGGAGCAGGTGCACGGAAGAAAGGTTCCTTTGTTATCCAGAGCATTCCTGTGATTTCCTGGGAGAAAAATAAGGCCTCATCTACAACAGGAAAAACCCCCCCCATAATCTAAGTACTTGTGTTAACTGACACACAATGAACATATTTTGTAATTCCATTATAGACAATCACCTGTGGAATTTCTGACATTTGCAGACAGAAAAGGCAACTAAGGCTCCTGCCCTGATCCTGTCAGCTGTGCATCACAGTCAAGCATATACTTTGGCATTTCAGAGTGTTCATTTGTACCTTCCACTACTCAAAGGTAAAAGGTTTTGTTAAGAAAGCTGTACGGGAACAGTATATTAAAATCAAAGCAAAACAGAGGATTCATGCTGTCTGCCATGTGTGCTTCAGTAAGTCCGCAGTGGTTAAAGCCTATAAAGTCTGAAAGATTAGAAATGAGGCCAGAGTCAACTAAAACTCCAAGAGGGCACTTTGGTTTAGGACTTATACTTCCCAATAGAAACAGAAGACATAGAGTACTTTGCTTGTAAAATACAGGCACTAATTGAACGTGATTAGGTCCTGGCATTTAATAAATTACTATTAATCTGCTGAGGCTTCATTACTCTGTGTGTGTGTGTGTGTGTGTGTGTGTGTGTGCATGCTCTTAGCTCTCTCTTGTCTGTAAGATAAAAAAATGTGTTAAACCACTCTCACAAAACTGAAGCTGGTGCGTGTTGGCTTGCAGCTCAGCAAGCAGCATGTGTATGCTCAGTAACAAGTGGTACCTTGTTAAAGTGCTATGAGCTGTTCACAGATCTCAGATTATACAGTGATAGGTGCACTAGAAGCTGAAGACACAGAAAACTTTCACTGGGATAAAAACAGTGCAGTGCTATTGATCTGATGCCAGCTGAAGACTCAGCCTACTGCACTTAGAGAACAGAGATACCTACTTTGGCTTCTGAAATTATTAAAAAAAAAGTAATCAAAAGAAGTTATAACTATGGAACCTTTTTATGGCTTTCATTCTCAGTTGGTGAGGGACAGACATTGGACACTTGGACAGAAACAGATTAGTTAGAGACTCTCAGAACAAGTAGATAAAAGTTCAGATTTAGCCATCTTGGTTAATCTCTCCCAGGTGGAGGAAGTGAAAACAGAACATGGCAAAATGCGTGGGCATCCTTCACAAGAACTTCTGGATAATTTTCACTGCCCACTGAGAGAGTAACCCATAAGGTTAACAAATGAACACTGATGATGAAATGCCTGGTTGGTTTGCTAACCAGAGATGGGAAATGGGACAAAGGGATAGAGAGAGACAGTGGGATAAGAATGACAAGTGGCAATATGTTGAGCCTGTTCTGTTTCTGCTATATATAGGAGATAGCAGTTATCTTACAGAAGGAAATGTAGAACAAGATGTGCGGATTTGGAGATGATGTAGAACTGACAACCTGAGAAATACCATCCGTAAAGGAAGTAAGTTGAAGATGCCGAGAAATCTGCCTTATGTTTAGGATATGACTGATGAGCAGGCAGTGCAAAGCAATGATAGAGAAACCAGAATATGATGGTGTAAACTGTGCTCATTTGCTCATTTGAAATCTTGGTCCTGTTGCGAGGCAGCAGCTTGGAAACCAGAGGGGTCACTAAGGAAAGCAAGCCCAGGACACAATAGATCACCAGGACGTATTTGCAAAGATCTAAAAAGAAGAGAAAGAACTTAGTTTTCAGAGAATAAAAGAAAGATATTAGAGTCAAAGAACAACTGAGTGAGCATCCTTGAAGTTCTTAGTCACTCATGAAGAAATATGCCAAATGGATTCTCCGTAGTGGCAATGGTAATTAAAAGTGTAAGAGCAGCACTGCACAGGAGGCTCAGCAGCCCCCCAGGCAGCTGGCATTAATACCTGACAAGAAGCTAAGAATGCATTTCAGCTGGCCATGATGGGAATCTGAAATGGTGTAGCTAATGCTTTAAATACTTCTTCTTGGATATCAGCATTGTAGGACATTTTCCACTTACATCAGGCCATATATGAAATACCGTGTATGCATTGTCCATCTGAAAAGCCAATTAATATTCCCTTGAGTGCATATATACCATTTGCATGAATTGGGTGCCCCTGTGTAATTTAATGTGGCTCTGCTGTCTTGAAATCACAGACCTTATTCTTCTACAGCTCAACAAAGCTGAAGCACATCCAAGCCTTCAGATAAAAAATAGTCAAGAGTGGAGAGATTATCATTGGAGCATGTATGAGATCCAGTGATGGACACACACACATCCAGCCTACACAGCTTCCCCATTCACACTGCAGGATTCTGTGCTCAGACACAGGGCCTGGAAACTCCTCAGTAGTGGCAGACTCAGAAGTGGCACTGAAAAGGAGGATGGGAACAGTCAGGCCAGCTGCCTGATAGAGCCACGAGGAAGAAGGTGAATGAGGCTTGCAGCAAGAAGAGCAATAATGACTGGGCTATGATAAGGTAAAAGGAGAGGACCAGCCTGGATAAAAAGAAGTGATGATGCATCTTGTGTAAGGTTTTTTTCACAAAATATAGACTATGCTCATTTGGATGCTGCCCAGCCATCCTGACAAATGTGCTCCATTGACACTTCTGTGCCTCTTACTCAGCTTTTCTCAGACAAGGAGGGTCATGACAAAGTGAGGCTGATAAAAAGGAAATCTGCCATTTTCTGAACTGAGAAGAGCAGTGCCAAGATCAGTACAGCATGGAATAATCATTGGATATGGCCTAACAGCAGTTGTTGTAGCCTTCTGTATTTCTGGCTCATCTCTGGAAGCAAAGGAGTGATTTCCTTGTTGTTACAAGAAATACCCATCAAAGTTATTTTAATGCAGGAAACCAAAATGATGTGAACTCTTGTCTCAGGTATGATTAAGTGGATTGCTCTTAACTCTCTGGATTGGGGGTCCTCCTGTGTTCCCATAAACCTCACCAATCCACAGGTAAAAATCCTGACAAACATTGTGCTTAGGATAACATCAGGAATGGCTCTTTTCTATCCACAAAAGCGTTGTGCTTTAACATTTCATGTTTTACATCAGTTCTGTCTGGTTTTATCCCATTTGCTGTCTTCAGAAAGCTCTCCCAAGATCCTGCTCCCCAGTAATGTTGCTAACAAATCAGAGACATGCAGTACTTTCTGCTCAATTAAGAAGAGAAAAACAACCCTCATCCACACAATATCTAGCCTATCGCTAAGACTGGTGCTGAGCAGTTCATATAGACCTTCAGGAAAGACTGCAACAGGCAGCTACAGAACTAAAATATATTTCTTCCTGATCCTTGTTATTCAGTGATCCATGGTCATTGCCCAATAGCATTTGGATTTCTTCAATTAAAAAAAAAAAATAAAACAAACCAGGAAAGCTGCAGCAATCAATGTATGGCAAAAATGAAATCTTTCAGCAGAGAGAAATCTTGCAACACCAAGTGCTGTGCTTGCCACCCATCCTGTTCTTCCTTCCCTCCAGCTCTCCTTGGGACCCTATGCATTTATTCACTGTCACCAGCTAACTAATCTCCATCTCTGAAACATTAAAAAGGACACAGAGATGTACTGTTGCGGGGACTGCTCTGCCAGCCAACCCACTCTTGTGAAATGAGGAGGGTGCCACTCCAGCAACCCGACTATTCAGAGTTGAGCAGGATAATGAGATCTAACACAGCAAGCCAGATAGGCTGGTTTCAAAATACTCACAGCTTTATAATCTCGTTTAGGCTGGCCTACTGACTTAAGCTGCAAGTGTTGTTTTTATACTCCGTATTTACATCACAGGTGCTGCAATCTATGGGCTGCACTTCTGCCACTGGCACCTGCTGTGGCCTTACCTAAATTGCTTTACCTCACAGGTTCTTTAATTCAATTGTGTTCTTGTAGAGTATGATCTCTTTTTAATGTTTCAGTATCATAACATTAACTTGATGAGGACTTCTAATATCGTAACATAATTAATAATACTGAAATGTAAATGCCTTAGAAGAATCAAGCACTTTTCTTACTGCCTTGACTTTAAACATTTTCCATTCCAGGATGGTCTGAGAGTTTGCCATGGTTTTGAGGAAAATAGGAATGGATTTGTAATGTCATGCATTGGAAAATCTTTCAGAATAATATATGCTTACACAAACACTTTTAATATCATTTCACTCTTCATGCTTCTGTAGTTTGACAGTTTTATACAAATCTACTCCTGTCTAATATTTTCCTGCAAAACAAGCTGTTAATAGAAGATGGTTTTGCTTGTCCTTTGCACTAATAATTTATTTGCACGCAAAAATCAGTTACAGACTGTTCTTTTTTAAGCTGATTTAATTTGTTTTGAAAAATCTAGTCGATTATATAAAAGAAAGAGATCATTGTACCATTGCAGATGCCTTTGACCTGTTTTGCAGAGCAAAATTGTGCTGTGGTCTCTCAAGTTCGTTAATCTGTACATTTGCTTTTCTTTATTATTTTAACCTTGATTGCTTATATTATCTTTCCAAAGCTACTGTTTCATTTGCCTTTCAGCAAGGGAGACTTCAGCTTTCCGAAATATCTGTATTTTTACTAGGTTTCTGTTCTAATGCATTCTGTTGTTTTCAAAGGCTTTCAGCAAGCAGAAGAATATCACTCTTTTCAGAGCAGACATCTGAACTGGTCAGGAAAATGATTGTTGAGGTTATATTTGACCATTTTCAGAAACTTTGGCAGGGTAGATTTATAATGCAAGAAAATCTCAAAGTTCACCCACGCCTCGGGAATTCAAGCTTTCTTTAAAGCACTGAACTCTTCTCCTTGTTCACATGCTCATATTCTCCTGCCTTTCATATAAATGCATAGTTACACGTATCTGCAAAGAAAAGAATACAAGGAGACAAGAGGTGGCCAGTAGTCACAGTGATGAGATGATTCTGAACTGCCTCTAAAGTTTCTTGTGTTAATGACTGCCATTAACTGCCAAATAGTAAGGTCTTAAAAGCCTGGCTCCAATACATTGGAATGGCAACTGTGAAACATAATGACTACCAAAAAAGCTCTTAAAAAAGAGGAGCTAATCTCTCATATATACAGAGTTCACCTTTCTTTAATTTTAAAAGCCCAAAGAATGCACAAGTTGTGCAAGCTTGTAGTCCCTTGTTAATTATACTTTGTGTTTATATAGCAGCTCTATCTCAAAGCTCTCTCCAAACATTAAGGCTCCTAGCACTTCTTTCATGTAGGTATTATTATCCCTGTCATTATCATTATCACATTTTGCATTTTATAGGTGGTAAATGAGCAAAATCACACTGTGAGTCAGCAGCTGAATTGGGAATAGAATACTGTATTTCTGACTTTGTCCCATGCTTTAATTACTAACATGATTGTTATTTGTAGGTTGAAATGATACAGATTGTGTTCAGTGTAAAGTCTCTGCAAATAATCAGGATTCTTTTGATTTGAAATGTTTTTGCTTGCATAGCTTTCCTTTTAATATTTTTCAGCTGTTGGTTTGGCTTTAAGTAGCTAATAAGAGGTGCTGTCATCTTCCCATTAAATAAGTATCAATAAATTTTGTTTAATATGATACAATTTGCATAATAGACTGAAACAGCTCAAATGAAGCTTAGTCTATCAAGCAATGAAGTATTTAGGTATTTAGGTTGTGGCTCATTCTAGTCATAGGAAAAATCATTATGGAAATCTCTGAGGAAATGCACTTTTGTAAAGTAGATGTATTTTAAATGACAGCTGTTATTAATTAGTCTTTTTTTTAATGTGAAAATACCATATGTGATGACTAAATTAAATTAAAGCTACTTGTCAAATTAATACTTTTTTTAAAAAATCAGAACAAATTTTGGCTGTTAGACAGCTGACTTCATTTTCTCCTTTTCCAGGACTGTTTCAATCTCGAAAGGTAATCTGATCACTTAATTGACTCAAACAGAGGTAGCTTAGTTTGAAAACATCCCACTACTAGCATCCTATTCCTTTGTTTCTTTGTCATCAACTGTCAGAAGAAATAGAAGAATAAAAAATAAAAATTGTCATAAGTGGTTACTCAGAAGACCAGAAGCTACAGTCCTGAGAGAAGTTGAAGATGCCCTGAGAACTGTAAGCTGGTCCTCCCATAAAGAACTGTAAGACTATCAATAAGCCATCACGACTGTATAGGCCTTCAGTCAAGGCCACTGCTAGCAAGGGACATAGAATCATGGAATCATAAAATCATTGCAGTTGGAAAAGACCTTTAAGTTCATTGAGTCCAACCACTAACCTAACAATGCCAAGCTCATCACTAAACCATATAACCAAGTCCCTCAGCACCTCATCTACTTGGCTTTTAAGTATCTCCAGGGATAGGCACTCCACCACCTCCCTGGGCAGCCTGTGCTGGTGTTTAACCACCCTCTCAGTGAAAAAGTTCTTCCTAATCTCCAATCTAAACCTCCCCTGGCACAACTTGAGGACATTTCTTCTTGTCCTATCACTTGTTACTTGGGAGAAGGGACCAACCCTCATCTTGCTACAACCTCCTTTCAGTAGTTACAGAGAGTGATCATGTCTCCTCTCAGCCTCCTCTTCTCCAGACTAAACAACCCCAGTTCCATCAGCTGTTTTTCATCAGACTTGTGCTCCAGACCCTTCAACTTCGTTGCCTATCTCTGGACACAATCCAGCACCTCAATGTCCGTCTTATAGTGAGGGGCCCAGAACTGAACACAGCACTCAAGCAGTGGCTTCACCAGAAATTTCCTTGTAAATCATTAATATCTCATATTTATGTACCAACACTATGAAAACACATATAAAAGACTTAAAAGTTGTCACCTGAAGTTCTTATTGCTTGCGATGAAACCAAATAGCAATATTCCAAATATGTTTAGAAATAGTGGATTTTTTTATTTCTCCTTCTCCTTCTTCTTTTCCTCCTTCATCTTTTAAATAACAAGTTTCTGGATACCTTGATAATTCCTTTAACTACACTGTTATCTTTCCAAGGAAATACATCCCCTAAATAAACACACGAAAACCCCTTTCCTACCTGCATGTGTCCCAATTATATATAAAAATGTGCTTGTTGGTTTCAACAAAAAACATCATCTTCAAGGTGATTTCTCAATATTGTTTTGTGGATACATAATGTTTACGTATCTGATAACCGTAGATTAAAAAATCCTAGTTGCACAATTTGTCTCATTAGCTTTCACAACATTTGTTCTGTGATATGTTGGCACTTTAAAGGCTCATCTTTAATTAATTCTTCTTTAATTTCCTCATAAATTACACCTCCAGGTCTTCCTTCCTTCCTTCCTTCCTTCCTTCCTTCCTTCCTTCCTTCCTTCCTTCCTTCCTTCCTTCCTTCCTCCCTTCCCTTCCCTTCCCTTCCTGTCTCTTTTATCATTAAAACCACTAAATGCAGTACAGCTTCTTACCCTCTCTCACTTGTGTTTCTACATTTCCCCTCATTAGGAAGACATTCTGTTCTTCTAGTTCCTGTCCCCAAGAGTTTATGACATACTTTAACATGCAGTTTGTGGCAAATGTCCAACTCTTTCTCTAACTTGTAGCATAAATATGACAGGCTGGAAAGGATTTCATAGGATTGAAAGTGGCAGGTGAGAGATATATATGAGAAATACTACAGCATTTATCTTTTTTTTTCATGCTATCTCAGTTTACAGAATTTTAAAATGTGCATTCTCATAAGGATTATTACATATCTCTCTAACTAGAGCAGCTGAAACTGCCTTTGGTATTAGGTCCTTACACGCACAGGCATGACTGAAATGACAAATGATGTCTTTATGTTGCATAGTTTTCAGTTATGTAATTTCAGTTTCTTGTAATTTCTCTTACAAAATCTTACCAAATCATAGCTATTTAAAATTGTCATCTCCACACTATACCTCCTATGTTCCACCTGCTCTTCTTTATTCCATGAAACGCATTCTCATGTTCATTTTTGTCTATTTGTTTGTTTTCTGTTTTGTAGGCTCAATATTCCCTTTGCTTTCCAGGTATCTGTTTTTCACATCGATGCTACTCCAGCATGACACACAAAGGTGGCGAGAGGTGAACTATACTCCTGGGCCGCTCAAGACAAGCAAAAATAAGCTTTGTCTTCTCCAGACAAAGTTCCCTCCACTACCAGTTCCCTCAGCTGCTTTTCATCAAACTTGTGCTCCAGACCCTTTACCAGCTCCATTACCCATCTCTGGACACAATCCAGCACTTCAGTGTCCTTTTTATAGTGAGTGGCCCAGAACTGAAGACAGCACTTGAGCTGCAGCCATACCAGTGCCAAGTACAGGGGGACAATCACTTCCCTGCTCCTTCTGGTCATGCTATTTCTGATACAAGAAATACTTGGCCGTCTTGGCCACATGGGCACACTGCTGGCTCATATTCAGATGGCTGTTGATTAACATCCCCAGGTCTTTTTCCTCTGGGCAGCTCTCCAGCCACTCTGCCCCAAGCCTGTAGCGTTGCCTGGGGTTATTTTGGTCCATGTGCAGGACCCGGCATTTGGCCTTGTTGAAACTCATACAAGCCTCAGTGTCTCCCAATTCCACATGCTACAGACATGTCATGTAAGCACACAGAGGAAAGCTACAGTATCAATACTTTCTTTGAGTATGTGCAAAATAGCTAAAAATCATCCTGCTCTCATGCAAGAACATTGCTACATCCAAAAATATTCCTGTAGGGCTTAAGAAAAACTGACCACTCTTGTTAAGTGTTTATTGCATTGAGATTTTCTCCTTATTTCCAGCCGCAGTGGCAGTTGTTTTTGTTTTATTTTGGAGGGAGCTTTCTTTTCTCTCAGAACACCTCCTGATGAAAATCAGATAATTTTCTTGCTTTCCCAAAGTGTTTTCAGTCTAATTTCAGACATGACACGGTGAAGAGCATAACAAGACTTTGCAGAAGGAGGCGGAGAAAAACAAAGAGCTCAGTAATGTGAAATTGCATGGTTATCCAGTAGAGTCTGATACACACTGTGGTGAAGCAAGTTTTAAACAAAAACAGAGTAAACAACTACTTCCTTGCTTTTATCACTGGGAAAATAAAAAATTCTAAGACCAATGATGTTATTTTTGTATACATGTGTTATTCACAAGCTCATCCTATATGATATCAGGTAAATAAAGCACAAACCTTGACTCACTTATCTGTCAGAACCTTTTTTAAAAGCTGACCATATCATCACTTGTAAGATGGAGACCCAACACCATGGAAGGGTCCATCCCTTTTGCAGCCAGTGCAGACCCATTTTGCCACGTGTTTTTTTGGGTACAAGGGGAAGAAATGCCTGCAAGGGGCTGTTGCTGAAATGTCTTGATCCAATCCAAGAAGCAATTAGTGACATAGTTTTACCTTTCCTATGGGCAGGTGCTTGTATACTGGGTTGGATTTAACTACAGGCACGTCACTTTGTAGGATAAGGCCTTTGCATTTTTGATCCTTGTTCAGAAAATATGACCAAAAAAGATATTATGTGCTTATGAAGTTTGGGGATGATCCTGTATTTAAAAAATATTATCCTATCCCTCTTCCAAATTACATCCTGAGAAGAAAAAAAAAGCTGAAGTGGCATAAATCTAGTTTTAAAAATATCTAGATTTATGATTAAATCAAATTTCTAAAATAGATTCAAATTTCTGTGAGAGGAGCATTGCAGAAGATGGTTGTTTGTTAACATGCTGGCTACAAGCTGACAGACAAGTTGAAAGAACAGGACTATCCACAAAGGCTTTCAGCTTTTTTCACAACGTGAAAAAAGGTGTTTCTAGCCTCTCCTAACAGAATTTCTTTCACTATTGGGATAGTGAGAAAATGGGGATAAATCCAGGGTTCTCTTGGGTACTTAAGGTCCAGGAGATAAGAGCAGAACAGCATAATAAGTGCTACTAACTTCCTGCCACAGTAGTTGATAAAAAGGATTATAAGAAGCCCGGGGCAAAATTTGAGCTATGTACTTTGCTGATGAACAGTGCAGTGAGCTTGGAGTTGACTGAGCATGGATTTTTTTTCTGGTAGAGCTAGAGGTGAATGGCTTTGTCATCCATTACACTTTCCCAGCTTTCTTAGATTTCCTGCCTGGAACAAAGCCAGGATGCCACAAGGAGCAGTAGGGTTGTTATGTGCATGGAATGAACAAGAAAATCTTCTATCTCAGGCCAAGCCACACACTGCAGGAGGTGAAAGATCCAAATTCAAGTACCTCTCTACCAGCCTACTCTCTGCAGACCATAGCCACTGGACCGTTACCTTGTGTGTGCCTTTCATGTTGTTGTCTAAACATCCATAACTCTCATAGGAGCATCTGTCAGGACTGCTCTCTTCCTAGTCCATGGGATAACCTAAGGAAGGTGCATTCAAACTGCCTTAGGGGAGGTAGGTAAGGGACTGTTAACATGAAATCAGATTTAAATTGTGGATCATTATACTTAAACATCTCTCTAGTATAACAAGGTGATTTCTTCTTTTTGTCTCAGTGATATCCACTGGTAAAGTCCGTTCATGTTTCTTCAGCCACTGCCCATGTTCTCTATATTTAAATATTGTGAAAGCCTGTTCCTTTGAATTCTGTGAATGTAAACTATTAAGAAGAGCAAAAAGATTAAATCTGAAAGGTCATTATACTGATTCTTCCTTTCTAAAATATATTGTCCAAAGAAAAAACAAATAGCATTTTTAACGAACAGTTACAGATACAATTCTGCTCTTCTTTCCTCCCTTTATATTAATTTTACCCAGATCTGCTATTCATTAGTAGATGTATGTTGCTGCTTTAGAATTCTGTTGTTATAATTAAATTGAAGATCTATGTACTCAGTCATGCACAATGTTGTCTATTTATTTCTTCATAATCTCGACCTACATTCTACTCCTGGTGTCATGTAACACCCTGTTGAATTCAGAAAAGCTTAGTAACCTTCCTCAGTCAGCATCACAGGCATCTTTTTTGGTTTGTTTTTTTTTTTTTTAATTTATTCTTGCCATCTTGTGTGGTAGGTTTCTCCTTTACCAGAACAAGAAAAGAATGTTTTTCTAAAATAAGAATAGAAACTGAGTATGTAAAATTGTCCTGAAGTTGCACATGGACTATTCTTCTGAAAATGAATTCATTGTGATCCCACATCACCCAAACTACCCTCTTCTAGAAGATGTGGGAGGAAGGAAGGAAGGAAGGAAGGAAGGAAGGAAGGAAGGAAGGAAGGAAGGAAGGAAGGAAAATCATCTTCTGAGCTGGGTAGCCTCACAAGCAGCATTGTCAGCCATAGTCAAGCTATTTCCAGTCAAAATCTCTCAAGGACATTCACAATATCTTTGCAAAACAAATATTTACATGTGCAGGATCTTACCTGATCTACCAGAGCATATGAAATACAATTCTATTTTCCTTCATTTAAAAAATCAATTCTATTTACGATTCTAGGGTTTCAGACCACAATTAAATCACTGGCCTTCACCTATAGCAGTGGGAGTACATAGTGTCCTAAAAGACTTCTATACAGATGGCCTTAATCCCATGGGGAGACTGCAAATTAATAGGAGGGTCATTGGCATTCACCAGATACTTGGTCTGTCTGGCAAACGATGACATCAATCTTGGTGCAGAAGGGATCATGCATTATTCTATATGGAATCAACTGCTAAATTTAAACAGTGGTGGGGCAATATTTTTTTTTCTCAAGAAGGGTCATTAATAGCCAAGTCCTTAAACCATCAAACCTATACTTACATGAACAGTCTTTGCTCATACAGGTTATCTCACTAGGCAACTGCCTTGCTGGAAAAGGGCCTTGTAATACAGGATTTCAGTAATTAGCATATGAAGGAACAACTTCTCTAATTAATAGATTGAAAAAAAAAAATCCATGTATGAAAGTCCATTTGGGAGATTTGCAAATATGTATGCTGTCTGCTTCTAACCAGTGTGAATCCAGAGAAATCCAGAGAGTTACAAAGGCTGTAATGAGTACAAGCATTAAAAAAATACAAAAACTATCCCCTTAACATAATATCCCCTGTTGCAGAGCAGCCAGTCCTGCTTGAGCAAGAAACCTTACCTCCATAAATGTCATACTGCATATATGCTAGGGGAAATTTCCTATAATTAATGAGCAATTTATTCTTGAAAGAGAGCACTCTTCAACATCTGATATCCTTTATTTCTATGCTAAAGAAAGGAAGTTTTTTTTCATGGCCACATTATCTACTGGAGACTCTTTTTTTCCTATTCAAATCTAACTACATCAGTTAATCAGAGCAAAAGAATAACGCACAGCTACTAGTCCAAAACAATATAGGGTTTTTTCACCACAAATTCTGAGACTCCCTGTATTTTGATCATAGGTATTTAAATCCATATACTTTGGTTGGCTAAAAGCCAGCATGAACCTGAATGCCAAGGTATATGTAATTACAGCACAGTTATTTCTCCTCTTCTCCACAATGCTTCTCTTCTGTCTCTCTTATTCAAAATTGTAAAATTCCTTGCCAACAAGAGCAAGAACTACTTCTGCTTTTCATTTCTTTTAGTTGAAGCAGAAATATTCCCAAACTGCACATGATCACAGTCAGAAAAGGTGCTCACACAGTAGAGAAAGAGATAATCATTTGCTGAGTTCTCTGCCATTCTCTTCTCCCCGGAACCAACTTTTGCTCTCTACAGTTTAGGAAAAACTTTGTGCTTGGAATAATTATTGAATGATCTTACCAATAAATGAGACAAATTTACACTATTTGCTAATCCTAAAAGCAAGCAACATTGTAAATAGTGTCTTGAAAGTAATAAGTAAAACATTGGCCTGATTTTGGCTAAGACAGAGTTAATTTTCTTCCTAGTGAGAATAATGCTGATAACACACTGATGTTTGAGTTGTTTCTAAGTACTGCTTATTCTGTTTCAGTTTCCCATGCTCTGCCAGTAAGGAGGTGCACAGGAAGCTGAGACCGAGCATGGCCAAGACAGCTGACCCCAGCTAGCCAAAGGACTGTTTCATACCATAGAAAATCATGCCCAGTATATAAATCAAGAGGAGTTGGAAGGAAAGCATGGATTGCTGCTCAGGAATCGGTCAGTGGGTGGTGAGCAATTGCATTGTGCATCACTTGTCTTTTCTTGGGTTTTATTTCTCTTTTTGTTATCTTCCTTTTCATCAGCAGTATTGTCATTATTATTATTATTATTGTTATTATCTTTTATTTAGGTTATTAACTGTTCTTATCTCAGCCCACGAGTTTTACCTTTTTTTTCCTTGCAATTCTCCTCCCCATCCCACTGTGGGGGGAGGTGGAGGAGGAGTAAGCAAGCAGCTGCATGGTGCTTAGTTGCCAGTTGGGGTCAAACTCATGACAAACACACAAATCATTCTGGGAATTTCAGCCCACTGGTCTGGGTGAAAGTGGTAGAGTGGGCTCAGGGAAAGACAGCTTGGGACACAGAGAAGGCAGATGGCAAAAGACAGCCAATGAAAATAGCACAAAAGTAATTTAAAATGTATTGAAGCCAATTTAATGTTCAGTAGCTATGTGTTGCCTCTTCTGACAAGTGAAACCTGAAGACACAGTCAAATGTCCTAGCAATAACTAAGTATTAATAACTAACTTTAGGACAAGGAGTAATGGAATGAAGCTGGAACACAAAAAGTTCCATTTAAATATAAGAAAAACCTATTTCACTGTTCAGGTGAGGGAGCCCTGGCACAGGCTGCCCAGGGGAGTTGTGGAGTCTCCTTCCTTGGAGGTCTCTGAGACCCACATGGACATGTTCCTATGTGACCTGATCTAGGTGGACCTGCTTCTGCAGGGGAGTTGGACTAGATGATCTCTAAAGGTGCCTTCCAACCCCTACTATTCTAAGTAGCCCTATCTATTAACTTCTGCAATAACCACATCACAAGTCAGCAAATTCTTTGGCTCTGTAGTTTATTCAATTCACAAGTTGGTTATTTCTGCTATAAATAGGGCTAATATCCTAAGATATCTTCACACTTGTATTACAGCTCCCACTGCTGTTTTCTGTGCAAAAGGTCATTTTTTTGTTGTTGGGTATTTTTTTTGGGGGGGGGTGAAGAAAAAAAGAAAATTTCTAGTCATCTGGTGACTTCTGAATGGTAGCCTCAGATCAGCTTCTATAACCTCACAAACCCACTCATGCTTTTGGGATTAAATGGTATCCATGCCCCACCTTCAGTTTAGGCTAAAGGATTCAGGGAGAACAGTGCTGCTGGTTTGTAGCACATCCTTTACTGCTTCTGAGTGAGATCAGGGCTGTTCTCCAATGGCATAGGCCATGACGAGTGACCCCTATGCCCCTCACCCTGTTTTGCAAACCCCTATCCAGCTGCTGCTTCGCAGAGGAAAGCAGGAATGGCCTGAAGGTTGCTTTGCTGTTTTAGCCTGTGGTAGTTGTGTTCTCCCCTAAGGCAGAGTGCGTGGTGTGTACAGCAATGCAGCCCTCAGATGTGCACGCTGGAGAAGGGTGTGGAGGAAGAAAGGGGTACAGACACAACCTCCACAAGGACCTGTGTGCAAGAGGGAGTGTGCATGGAATGCTGGGCTGAGAATGCATGGGGGAGGCGTGTTTTGACAAATTACACTGCATACGTGCACCGGAGGGAGCTGTACAAGAGCGGCAGTGGGTTAATGCGTGGGCAAGGGCTTGTCTTTCCGTTCTGGACTGAACTTTCCTCTGCCTATGCAGCACCCCTCTAAAACATCAGGCCACATCCTTCTGGGGAGGGAATAGGAGTAATGGGAACCTCCATTCCTCTGGTCTTAGAGGAAGAATTAAGCTGCCGTCCCTTTGCGAATGACTGTGACTATCCCAACGGAGTTGAACATAGTTCATCCCTTGCAGTGTAAATCTTTCTCCAGAGTTAATAGTGACTGGTCAAATTTCACAAGCTGTGGTGCATTTATCAGAGACAAAAGCACTGCAGAGGAAATCTATCTGGAAACAAAAAAGTGCTTTAATGCATGGCTTACCAGCTCCAACAGATCTAACAGATCTTGAATGAAGATTTTCCCAACTCATGTCAAAGCTCATGTTGTGTAGGTTTTCCTCCAGACTTCAGGTGGCTTCAGGCCACCAGAAAGAACAGATGTGTTCTGTTCTCCCTCAAAGTCCTGTTACTTGTATTAGGGCTTTACAATGAATCTTCTTGCAGTACCCAGGGTTAGACTTGAGCACATGACATGGGACCTTTGGAACCTCCTGTGCTGTCAGGTCTAGTCCCTGTAACCATATGCAGCCACATCACTTTGCTCCCTTTGGAAACGTGAAGAGCTCTACTCTAAAGGTAATTACTATTTTTGTCCTGTTATTTCTACTGGAAGTCTCTTTATCAAAACATACATTATGTTTCTAAAGTGTCTGAAATTTGGCTTAAAAGGGCAGTTCATACTCATTTGTTATTGAAGAAAACACCTGGGATGCACTCAGCCTTGGTAAGGCAAGTTGTAACAAATATTTCCTGTGTCCGTGGTATCTGCTACAACTTGGTGCGAGGGCTCTCACGCGTTCACACCGCTCTCGTGGGAAACCGACGGGTGCGCTGGGTGTGAGGAGAGCTGGGTTCTGGCGAGGTGCGGGCAGTCGGGGCACGGTACCTGGGTACGGGCAGCAGCCGGGAGGGAAGGCGCCGGGGCGGCGGTGGGTGAGGAGCTGTGGCACGCGGTGAGCTTGGAGGCGCGGGGACGGAGCGGGCTGCGGCGGATGGACGGAGACGGCCGGTGCGTCGGGGTGTTCTAGCGGAACGAGTGTGGATTGGTGTCGGGATCTGGGACCGCAAAGAGCGTGGGCGGGCGCGGTGGGCAGGGGCGGGACCGGCGTGCCGGGACAGGGGCGGTGAGCGGGGCGCGCCGAGGGCGCGGGCGGCGGCGGCGGCGGGAGTCGGGAGGTGTCCGGACCGAGGAGGCGGCGGGCCGCGGGGGCGGCGGGGCGAGCCGAGCAGCGGCGCCCGCGGGGCTTGGGCGGGGGCCGCAGCCGCGGGGCCGCGCGGGCCGGGCCGGGCCGGGCCGGGCCGCGCCGCCTGACGTCACCGTGCGGGGCGGCTATAGGCTGCGGGCGGCGCTCCCGAGGCGCGGCGGTTCTGCTCCGCTCCGCTCGGCTCCACTTCGCTCCGAGCCGCTCTGCTCTGCGCGCTCGCTCCGCGCTGCCGCAGCCCCCGCGGCCGCGGCGCCTGGGCGCTCCCCGCTGCCTCCGCCGGCGCAGGTAAGGGGCCCCAGGGCGGGCACCGGCACCTCGGGGCAGGTCCCCGCCGGGGTGTGGTGGTCTGGCGGTCGGGCCGACGCTCCTTCCTTCCGTCTCTCCCTCCCTTCCCGCGGCAACTAGTTGGGGCGAGCGGCCGGGCGGTGCCGCCCGGGATGCCGAGGAATTTTCGAAGTCGGCATGTCGGAGCGATGGCCCGTCCTCGTCCCGCCAGCCCTCCGCCGGAGCCGGGAGTCGGGGCCGCCGGGAGTCGGGGCCGCCCGGAGCGCTGCCGCGCGGGGCGCGGGGAGGCGGCTGCCGCAGCCGCCGGCGCGGTGTTTTGGGGCGGGGGACGGCGGGCTGCTGCGCGGGGGTGAGCACCTCGGAACGCTGATGTGTCCGGCTCCCTTTGCAGGCTGCTCTGTCACTTCAGAGCGAGCGTGCGGCTGAGCCAGCAGCATCCCGGGCATTTCCAGCGAGCACTCGCCAGCAGCCCTGCCCTGACTGAAATTTAGGCGTCTTCAGAGGGGAGGAAGATCCTCATCTTCCTAAGCCTCCTCAATGAGTGCCAAGCTCTCCAACGAGTTGAGGCTGTCCCTGCCGCCTTGTCTCCTGAACAGGACCTCTGCCACCTTAAACACCAGCAGCACCTGCATCACACAAGTGGGTCAGCTCTTCCAGTCCTTCTCATCAACCCTGGTTTTAATTGTCCTGGTCGCCGTCATCTTCTGCCTGATCCTCCTCTCCCTTGCCACCTTCCACATCCACAAGAGGAAGATGAAGAAACGGAAAATGCAAAAGGCTCAGGAGGAGTATGAACGGGACCACTGCACCCGCAGCAGCAATAGCAGCAGCCAGCACCCTGGGACAGGGGTGCAGGGAGAGGCACCCCAAGGAAGAGACAGCCGGCTGGGAAGACCTCCCCAGGACTTGGAGATCCAGCACCCCTCTCCTTCAGTAGCCCCGAGTTCCCAGCAAGCACAGGCTTGTTTGGACACAACTGGTGCAGGGCTCCTGCAGACAGTGATTTTATCATGATGGTTTTGGGGAGACCTCTCCAAGGCGCTGGTTGGTGTTTGTAAATACCCAAGTGATTATTCTAGTCCCTGAAGAAGAAGAAAACATTGCTAATTCAAATGAACGAATGAGTCCCTGATCCAAGCGCATGACAGATCACATTGCGTTTCTCACTGAGTGTGCAAGGAAAGGATGCGTCTTTTTACCAGCGAAGGAGCTGCACACAGCTACCAAACATCGATTCATCCTCCTGGAGGAGAGGGTCAGGGTGGGCTGTCCCTTTTCCCTGGACATCGTTTTTCTGAGGACTGGGGTGATCCCAGTCTCTCAGGATTCCCACTGCACCCTCTGTCACTGTTGTATGGCATGGGTTGGGGGCATGGATGAGTGGCGTTGAGAGAAGAGGCAGCTCTGGTGGGTGTCTTGGGACCCCCTATCCACTCAGAGCAGGGCAACAGTTACCCTGGTCTCTTCTCTTGTGCTGGGACCTATGCCTCTGTCCTGCCCCTCTCACTCCTTTCCAGGACTGGATATTGATTTCTGTAGAAATGACCACCTCTAGTTGGGCTTAACCACAGGCACCCTCGGCACTGTCCCCCCAGCTGCACTGTCTTGGGGGATGGAGCCAGCTCTGCACAGAGAGCCTGATCTTTCTTCTCTCAGCTCCCATCATCCTGTTCATCCTCAAATGCTGCCTGCATCCTAGTAGTACCATTCTTTGTGCCAAGGTGAGGTGATGTACAGTAACTAACCTGTCCTCTCCCAGAGGAGATTGTCCTTGTACCTCCTGTTGGTCCTGAAACAAATCCAGTTCTGCACCAGGCACCCCGCACCAAATGCCTGCGTTTGTAGCTTTGCCTCTCAGCAAGGAATCCTGCAGCACTATGGAGCTGGCTTCTACTTTTTAGGGCTGATAGATATTTTTAACCCTCCTAATCTAGTAGACAGTTAGGGACAGACAACACTTAGTTTTCTCCCCTTTCCCATCTTAGGAAACAAATCACGTGGTTGTGCAGAACGACTGCTCATTAACCCTGACAAGTGTTTATTTCAGAAGTGGCTGGTGTAGTTCCTTCCTAGCAAGCGTCAGCCGTGTTGTCTGTGGATGTCAGGTGTGAGTGGCTGCTAGTTCTATGTGTATTGGAAGCAGTGCTGGGTACAGAAGATGTGTCGTTGCTTAATGGTTAAATCAATGACCGTTACTTGAAGGTGCCTTAACAGAGTGCCATATCCAAACTTTGAAACATCATGTGCGGTATCATAGCAGAGGCAGCCCTCTACTGTGCATACTAACATCTAAAAAATACAGCAAAGAAAAAGTGATCCTGGGGGATTTCTTCTTTTTTTTTTTTTTATTTTCTTTTTTTGCTTTTCTACCCCAGCATTCAAAGCGATCTGAGGACACTAACAGTTCACAGTTTTTAGTGTTTTATATCCACTTATTCTCTCTCTGCTGTACTCTGCCTCCCAGGGTTGCTGTCAGAAAAATCCCAGACACACACACTGGGAGGTCTGGGGGGCCTGAGCTGAGTGAATGCCCTTAACCAATTTAAAAAGGGAAAAGGGGGGCAAAAATGCACCGTAATCCTCTGACAGCCACAAAATGCAGAGGTTTCAGGGTAATGTTTCTGTAGCCTAGTTTTATCCCTTCCCAGTCTTACCTAGTCTGATGGGAAATTACTGTTGAGTTCAGATCCGTGCCTCCAGTGTTTTAGTGTATCACCTGGCTGATGAGCTTCTGGGCCAGTGTGGAGTGTCCCTGCACCAGCCCTGTTTGGCACACTGCAGCTTAGTGGGGCGATGGCTGAGTCTCACCAACAGCTGCTGTGGTCAGATTCTAATGACTACTTCGTTGTTGCTGGGCAAGGAAGTTGACTTTGTTTCACTTCCCCTAATAAAGGATGCATGAACTTCTGTGTTTAACCTTATGCAACTGCAGCACAGTATTGCACCACAGGGAATAGATTTAGGACAATGAAGAGTGTTCAGTGAACAGTAATGGAGCTTCCTGATTGTTGATCTCTGCTAAATAGAGAGACATTACTTTCCCCTTTATTTTGTGCCTTTGAAAAAAAAACAAACCCAAAACCCAACCGTGTATAATTTTGAGTTTTATAAAAGCAATAAGATGTTCTAAATCACTCCAGTGCATTTCTGGTTGATGATTCCACTTCTTTAGTGTCTGAAGTCAGATACTCTTTCTTCTGCCTTATGCACTCAAGGCATGCAATAATTCCCCAGAAGTGTACTGCTTGTCACATCTCATTGCAGTTATAAAATTGGCCTATTTTTGAAGAAAAAAAAAAGATGGAGATATATATATATATATCTTTATCTATATTATGGATATACAGGTATAGATATTGTTTATATAATCTCATGACACTAAAAGTAGTTACAAAAATGTAACTAGAGTTAAAATATGCTATAATGTAAAATTCTATCTGTTAATTAGCTTTGATTTAATATTTTAATATCTGTATTTATGTAAATCTGTGTAAATTATGTGGTCTATAAGTAAAATTTCATACTGACTATAATTTTCTCAGAATTGTGAGCTTCTTGTGGTATCATTTAAGGTGGATTTTTTTTTCCAGAGTTAAATTATACAAGAGATGAGAAGTTATATATTCCTATTATCACACAGAAATACTGCAATAAGGTTCATACGTACTCCCAAAGCAGAATCCTATCTTGAGGTATTGCAAACTTAGGAGGTTTAGTTGAACGGTCTCAGGAGATCTAGCTGATACAAGCAGGACACGTAGGTTTCCGTTTTCATGAAACAATAAGCAATCTAGGGAATAGATGTGGGTTTTAAAAACAGAGTTTATGCTTGGAGGTTCTGTCAAATCAATTGCTTCAAAACCCTACAGCTACAACTAAACTTCTGCACTTAGCATTCAGTATTAATAAGGCTGATGCTTCTTTCCCCTGCCCCACCCCAAATTAGAAGAGAGTAGGAAATTGTTCATATTCCTAAAGCATACATTTTCAGCTAACTGTGAAACTGCCCAAAGGGGTTTGAATATGCGTATTTTATGCAAGTGTAATATCTATGTATCTGTATCCATATATTTAAATATTTTTGTGTAACGTTTTCTACGGTATTTGATAGAGATGCTGGCTAAGTGCTTGTACCATTCTTGTACATTAGGAAGGATTTACACCCTCTCGATGCGGACTCTCTTTTTCCTGTGAATTTGCACTGTTTTCAGCAAGTTACGATAGAGACTGGGTGGCTGAATGCTGACTGCTGGAAGCACAGCCAGCCTTTCCTTTGTTGAGAGGCACATCTTCTGTTTGGATGCTCCTGATTCCCAATTGGAGGTGGTTGCCCACTAGCATCCTGCATGCGTAAAGTTAAGAAGAGCTGTGGTGCTCAACAGTTCCTGTGGAAGAAGTGTGACAGCAGTGACTTGTTTTGTGGATCCTGGTGAGAACTGAGAACTATGGCTGGATCAGAGAGAGAGAGTGATGCCTTGTACTGGGTCCCCATCTTTGGAGCCTGCTGCTGCCCTGGGGCTTTGTCTGGCTACCCCAGCATCAACAGGAATAGCTTCCACTGTCAAGGGACTTGGATCCCATCTGTAGTCCACACAGAGAGTGACAGCTCTCCACATCACCACCACCGCTGTCCTGGCAGCCTCCGTGGGGATGGAAACCACTGCTGCTGTCTGCTCCGCTTCTTTGCGCTGAGGTGTTGAGGTTTTCACATGAATCCAGTGTGGATCATGGACAAGGAATGTCATTTCAGTAAAATGTGTCATTCCAGCATTGTTATTTTTTTTCTGTGGGGGTTTTCCTACTGCAAATGTAGTCTCAGATGACATTTGCAGCCTCTCCATCCAGACATGTTTTAGCTTTTGATAATCTCTCTTAGACATATATCTGTGTATCTAGATATATATCTCAAAAGAAATGCTGGACAAAAAGCAAAGAACAGAGACTCCACATTATAGAGAAAACCATCCTGTGACTGAAAACTAGGGATGGATGAGGTGTTGCTTTCATTTTTAATTAATTTTAAAGTGCACTATCTTTAATGTAAATAGTAAGTTACTATGTGATTAATGTTTTCCATAGCATTTCTGAGTAGTTGCTATCTTGTTTCTGGAAAGCTATGTCCAGTGTTTTGAAGCAACTGTGTTTTTCTTCCTCTATTGTTATGAATATGAGTGCAACTTTTATGTAAGGAGAGGAAAAAGAACATGATTTGACTCTTTAGACAGGACTGAGTTATTTTAAATCTAGTTCTAGGACTTGGTTGCTTTTTTCCTACTGGTGGTTACTCTCTCTGCACGTTTGTATTTTTTCTATGGGTACATTTTAATAAGTATGCAAGATATGAAGGGAAGCTGGAAAAATGAAATAGGAAACTTTCTTTTTCCTCTTTTGTGTAAATAGCAAAATTTATAATGGCTTAGATACCATTTCGTTACTTTTCTCATCTACATAGGAGTTGGCATGACTTGTATACAACACTTTAATAATGCTTTCATTTATGTTAAAAATTACAACTACTTTTATCCAGGACTGACTTTCTCCTCTTTCTGGTATCTATTTTTTTCCCTGAAGCAAAGTTTTCCATCTGATCACTGAATAAATTTCTAGTAGAACAGAACCTCCTTCTGTTTTCAGTCTTTTACATGTAGGTCTCTGGTCTGAATCCAGACAAACTCAAAAGTGTAGAAAGTGTGTTACGAAGTTGCAAAAAACTGGATGGTGTATGAGCCTTGAAGAGAGAGGTGACTGCTTGACAAGGAAACAGGTGAAATGCCAGGTTAGCTTTCTCATTTGGAGTTGAGGAAGTAAAACCTCCTCCACTGGATGGACCTGGGTGACGGGTGACCCATTCCAGCCACAGAAGAGACAAGTATCCATCTCCTTCCTGATACTGTTGCTCTAAAACATCATCTTCTATATGACACTAGATCTTATTTCTGTACATTATATGTGATATATTATTCAAATCAAAGTTTTCTCTGCTTCATTGGTAACTGTGTGTTCTCTGTGGATAACTAGAAGAATTAATTTTCCATCCCTTTTAACCTAATACCTCCATAAGCATCAATTTTGTATGAATTAGAAAATAAATATTTGGATCAGGACACTGTCAGTAAAAATTGCCTTTGTTTATACAATCTGGTATTCCAATTGGCTTGTCTTTGTTGTTTTCTTCCTTGAAATGGAGCAATGTAATCTGTTATTTTACTTTTCTAAAGAGGACAAATGATTTGGAGCAAGCACTGCAAAATACACATATACAAACAGGAAAAGATTTCATATGGAGGAACACAACAAAATCATGTCGTTTTTGTTGGTTTCACAGTAATGCTTTGTCCTCTATTTTTCAGAGCCTGTCAAAGATAGCCAAATTTTTACCTAAAATCTTCTGAAATAGCTCACATATAAGAGATGGATTGCTTTTCTTTTATGATTTTAGCTTTGGTTGCTACACAGTCAACATTAAGTACAGCTTAAAACTTTTCAAACGTCTTGTCATTTAAAAAATAGTAAAGTATCCTAGGGGATTATGAGTACTGTAAATAAGGCTTAAGTAGAGAACATTAGAAAAAGAAAATATTATCTCTGTAACACAATAAAAGCAGCATGTGCTGGAGGATGAATCCATGATTGCAAAAGAGTGCCTTTGCATTTTATTCCTGGCTCTGTCACTCACATGTGAGGTTCTTAGCTTCCAAGCTATTTGTGTAGCAAGTGAGATAAGTTATCCATTAAATAAAGACAGGGAACCTGCAAATATACAGCCCTGAAATGAAGAAATTAAGCATCATATACACCAAAAAAAAAAAACTGATATCACAATACAAATGAAAGGAGTTTTTATGCTAATCACCTGATTATTCAAGTGCTTACATTTGGCAGTGAGGTTCAAGTGGTACACTGCACAGCTGGGAGATGGATGGCTAGGCAAGATGCTTGAACAGTCACACGGAGAAGCTCAATTTAGTTTTTAAGTTCAAGTGGAACACATAGTGTGAAGGAGAGCCAAGACAACTGATGTTTATTTTACCATTTCTTCACTCAGAACACAGCCTTGTGTGGTTTTGAACAGTGTGCTGACTAAGTTAATGAGAATATGGGAAAGGACAATTCTTGGGAGTAAACCCATCACTAATGAAATTAATGGCAAAACCTCCCTGATTTAGTGGGGCCTGGACTATGCCCAAGGTGACAGAAACCAAATCTCACTCTCTGCTGGCTGTCCATCCCTTGCCAGTGTCAGATTTTTCATTGCTGCAGTTAGAATTTCTAGGGCACATGGATTTCTCCCGTATTTTGGCTTAAGGCCTGTACTTAGGTCCTGTGTGGGCCAGCAGAGGATCACCTGGGGGTTACCTACATGTGACACACACATGCATGCTTCTCTTTAGCTTTCAATGTGTCCTGCTACTGTGTCTGAATCTGACTCCCCTCTAGAGACCCTATCTCTTTAATCATAGAATCATAGAATAATAGAATGGTAGGGGTTGGAAGGGACCTTTAGAGATCATCTAGTCCAACCCCCTGCAGAAGCAGGGTCACCTAGATCAGGTCGCATAGGAACGTGTCCAGGTGGTTCTTCTCCCCCTCTACTCTGCCCTGGTGAGGCCTCATCTGGAGTCCTGTGTCCAGTTCTGGGCTCCTCACCTCAAGAGGGACAGGGAAGTGCTGGAGAGAGTCCAGCACAGGGCCACCAAGATGATCAGGGGACTGGAACATCTTCCTTATGAGGAAAGGCTGTGGGAACTGGGGCTGTTTAGTCAGGAGAAGAGGAGACTGAGGGGAGATCTTATTAACATTTATAAATATCTGAAGGGTGGGTGTCAGGAGGTTGGGACATCCCTTTTTTCTATAGTAGCTAGCAACAGGACAAGGGGTAATGGAACACAAAGCTGGAACACAAGAAGTTCCACTCAAATATAAGAAAATAAGTAAATAAATATAAGAAATATCAGAAAAAACTATTTCACTGTTCAGGTGAGGGAGCCCTGGCACAGGCTGCCCAGGGAGGGTGTGGAGTCTCCTTCCTTGGAGGTCTTCAAGACCTGCATGAACATGTTCCTATGCGACCTGATCTAGGTGAACCTCCTTCTGCAGGGGGATCGGACTAGATGATCTCTAAAGGTCCCTTCCAACCCCTACCATTCTATGATTCTAAATGAGAGAATATGGTGACAATATGTGTATTAATATGGAACTATATATATAAAACCCGTGAGTCAAATGAATGTCTAGTAATGGCTGATGACCTAGTCCACATTTTCTTCTTTTAAATCAGATTATCACAGTCCATTCTGTTACTTGTGATCTTGAATGCTACTAGATACATTCTTTTTCTTTACTACTCAGCTAGAAAAATCAGTCAGTGAGCCTCTACTCTATGAATTTCATCTGAACTGTTTAAAGTGTATTTTCATTATAGAAATACAGCTTCAATGAAACCGTCCTTTTGACAGGTCTTAGCAACAGCACGGTGGAGCCTTCGCTTCCAGCACATGTGTTAGAGCTTGCTCAATCTCGCAATGGTGATGTGTAAAGGAGGACAACTGTCCGGATGCTCATATGGAGTCACTGGAAAAATCTGTAAGCAATGATTGCATTTGAACAGAAAGCAAGAAACTTATAAACACCAAGACACCATGACTTTGTACTTATCTACAGCAAAGCAAATTCAAAATGACTCTGCTCACCACTTGAGTTATTCTCGATTAATACACTTCTAGAACTGAAATCACCATATGGGCTGTTATCTATCTGACAAAGCTTCTCTAAAGTCAATTCCTCCTGGGGTAAAAAAGTGATGATGAACCTAACAAAGGCATGGAAAAGGTAGCTGAAATATGACAGATGGATTTTATTATTACTGTTTGCATAGCACTGTAGCCTTACTCCAGGGATAAGGATAGATTCCCTAGGCCAGTGTGCTTGTAAGTGAGAAAATATAACAGCACCATGTAACTCTTGGTATCAGGTCTGGGCGTAATATCTATTATAAATGAAAACTTCAGATAGTATGGCTTTCAGAGAAACTCTGGAGATTGCTGTGCTCCAGTTAGGCCTCTTCTGTTTCCTTTCAGAATATTTCTTCTAGTGTTATGGAAATCAGAATTAACAGAATTATCTCAAATTATGTCAAAATAATGTGAGCAACATAACACCATAAAAAGAAAGTTGTGCTTCTGAAAGACACCAGGTTGACAAATCTTTATTTGCTCATAATCTGGGGCCTTCACCACAAGAGTCATGCTGCTTCTCTGTTGACGTGCATCTGTTGCAGCGAGGAGCCAGGAAGAAGAATTCAGATTCCCTGGGCACGCAATCCTCCCTCAGACTAATGGAAGCAGTGAACTTGCAATGGCAATAGCTGTCAACAGGAACAAGGAGAGAAAACACTTACCTCTCATCACGTAAAGCATGGAAAAAACCTGATTTTTGGAAACACAAAGATCTTACTGGCTTAACACATGACTTGGTAAGGAAAATCTCCAGAATTTACTTCACAGTACCTTGGCTTGAACAACTTCTCAGTTTGAAGAGTTTTCCATTTGCCTTCTTGTCTCTTTGCTTCAAGCAGTCTTCCAGACCACTTTACCTGAATTCAGTGTTAGGTCTTACTCTCGAGCAAGTTGTGGTACACTTGCACAGATATATAGTGAATCACAAGGGAGTAATAACTACTGGAAGAGCAATGGAGTAGCATCCAGTGGCAAGGAGAAGGATACAGAGGCACCAAACCCTTCAGTACAGTGTTGTGAGGAAGCATTTATGAGTCCCACTGAATCTGTCAGGTGCTTAATATCCATATCATTGATATCTAGGATTAAAATACAGATATTCTGCTGTGGCTGTGGAGTTTCATCTGGCACTTGGGTAGTCACACTTTACTGACTCAAGATCCACAGCTGCCTTCACACTCCGTGGTGTCCAGCTGTATTATCTTGCTTTCTCTCCTCTTAATAAAATCCTTCTTATTTCCAAAAATATCTCACTACTTCCCTGCATGTCCAGTCCCATACAATGTCTGCAACTCCTACTCCTGGGCTGGCTGGCTTGCACATGGTGTGTACAGAGCTGCAAGAGTGAGGGTAACTGATTAGTGCAGATGAGGTCCTAGTTATCCCTGCCCTGCTCCCTGTGCAACCACCAGCATGGGCTTGACTTCTGACCCAGCAACCCATAGATCTTTTAAGGAGCTGACACCATTCAGATCTCCGTTCTTCCATCAAATGTGGTTGAAATTAACCAATAAGTGGAAAAACTGTTGGGGGAGGGCAACTGACAGGCAGTTGGGCAGCGGATGTGCCTGCACAATAATACAGGAGCTCGTGAAATAAGTTATTTTTTACATCTCATGAATTGTAAGTAAATGTCAAGACTTTTCTGGTACCTGACTCACAGTTTTGAAATGTTTGGATTTGGCAATGCTTCTCAACAATATCTTTGAATCCCATCTGTGTTGTTTATATGCTCTTTCTTCAACCCCCAGGCATTGTCTGTTTCCTTTGGTTTTCCAGACTGCAATCTTTTGAAGCCATAAATTAGGGATTTGTTTGATAATTGCGATGGTTGTGTGAAGCTTGTTCAGAAGGTGAATCATAGATTTCTAAGATTAAAAGGAGATCTGGAGGCATCTAGCTACAAAATTATCTACAGTCTGTCATAAACAAGATTTCAATCCAGTAATTCATGTCTCCTGCCTGATAGGTCCAGTAGCACAGAATTATTCATTTTTTAGAGAGAGTTGTCTAGGATTTCCAGATTGCAAGTGTTGGTGAATCTAGTTCATACTTTCATAGGTTGTTTCAGTGATTACAAAAGTAGCCTAAAAATAAAGGATTTGTCCCTTGAAGGCATTTTTTAATATACAAACTGAAGTTAGCATATGCAGTAGTTATTAGGACACTGTTAAAAACAGACATCTGGCAAGGAAAGTAAGCCATCTGTGAAAATACACTTCCTATTACATGTAATAACCCAAACGATGCCTCACTTATAAATTCACAGCACTGGGAGTGTAAACAAAACTGTGTCCTGGGGGAAAAATATGGGAAAGTGTTACATATGCAACCATGTACCTACTTGGAAGGTATCAGCTGAACTAAATGAGATATCATATTTTGACTCACAAAATAAACTATTTTCATAGAGTCACCCTTTCTTCCCTTCATCGTTTCCCCTTTATGCCAATATCTCTTCAGCTCAAAAATCTTGTCCTGAACCTCCAAGTATTTCTCTGTGCCTCACTAAAGGCAAAGCAGGCTGAGGATTTTTTTTGACCTGGCATTACACTAACTGAATCAAGGACCAGACCAAAACCTTACTGAAGTTAATGGAAGGCTTCTGTCCATTCTGATGGAATTTGGATTCTATCAGAAATATCACTGATACATAACCTCATAGGCTTTAGGGTCTAGTGTACAGCAGGCCCGTCATATTTGCAAGTTCAAATAGGCTTTCAGAGTTAAGTATTTGAAAACTATTTTGCACAGTGTTTATTCAAATTAATTTTCCAAAGAAGACTTAAGGACATATAATTGTCTTACTAGATTTCTTAAAATTAGGAATTTTAATTCATTTTATGACACTTTTTTTAGGCCAAAATTGCATGGATGTCTAATTGCAGAGAAGAAACAAAATATAGTTGAAATTTCCTTAGTGAGCTGCATACAGAGACAGAGGACACATCTGTCCATAACTTTTTTGCATTTATATATATATATATATATATATACACACACATATCTATGTATTTCTAAATATATGCGTATGATATATACATATATATGTGTATGTATGTGTATCATTCAAAGACATAGATATATATAAATTCTCACACACAGATTTTGGTCTGATGACTCCTCCTGGAGTCCAAGATTCAACTTTCAAGTTAATGGGGTTTTCAGAAAAGTTTGGGGTTATTTTTCTTTTCTAGCTGCTTTCATCTGTGTTCTTGAAAAAGAGTTGTCAGTTATTGAAGCTTCCGGTTATTTATAAGAGTACCAGCACGTGACATCGAAACGGTTCTCTTTCAGCCTAAGCTGAGAAGTAATCTTCATTTTGGTTTGTCCTAAGAGAATAGCATTAATGGTTATCAATTAATGTTTCTTAGGACACCCAGATAGAAACAAGGCAATGTACCGAAGCAAGCTGGCAGTTTTCTCTTAACTGATGAATAATTCAGAAAACAGCCAGAGGACAGTGCAGGAAACATGGCTTCTAGTGAGAACCTGAAAAACTCAATCTGTTCTGTTCACTGAAGACAAAGCTGAAAGGTGATTTGAGCACAGTCTTATATGGGAAAGTGCTATACTTTTTCTACGAGGAGTAATTGCTTAGAATAGAATAAAGCACCCTGATGTGACACAAAGTGCGGAAGCTGATGCTGTAAAATATGGAGAATATTTCTAATAGTAGAGATAATGAATTGAGCTATGGTAGATTCTATCATTTGGACTGTTTAAATCCACATATTACTGCAAAATGTCGTTACTTCTAAAGAAGTTACAAGGTTGATGAAATGATTTTTGGCTAATTATATTCCTCAGATGGATTTCTACAGGAAATTGTATAAGATGATTCTATCACTTTCCTTTAGCCTTCGACGTATTGATCCACAATATACATTTTTCACCATAAAATAGACATTTTGGATAAAGGACAAGGGTACTTTTTCTCTTTTTTTCAGAAAAAATGCACATAAACTGACAATTAAACACAAGAATTCCCACAGTTTTTGTGGCACATGTATTTTTGTTACAAGGCTAGCATTTCCCAGAGGCAAGGGTTTTTCTTTACCTTCTCATAGCCCACCTTCATTGCTGCATGACACATTCAACTGAGGACTTACAATATGCATGACAAACACTGTCAGGTGTATAATGGTAAAGGCTGCCTCAAATAATACTCCATTTTCCTCTCCTACACACTTCATTTCAGGAGATGAACAGAAAAGTTAAAATACATGTAAGGAAGGCAATTTGTAGAAAGAGAGAATCACTGGATTAACTTAGGGTTTTCAGCTGTAGTTAAGGTTGTTCATAAGCTAAAAATATTGTGAGATTCACAAACAATGCTTCTGTAGATCAAAGACTAAACTTTTCAGGTCGCTGGGTGGGAACAGAATAGTAACCTTCTAAAAATCCTCTAGTGGCACTCTCTGTGTGCTCTTGGAAGTCTCCCAGAGCAGCGAGATGTATATACAGCTTGGATTGAAGTCTTCACATAAAGTTATCACCATGGTTGTCTGGGCTTAAGGACCCTGTGTTCATCCTTCACATGATATTGAAAGGATATCACCCAACACCATACTGGAAGAAAATGGCCACCTGTCCTATAAAAGTGGACTTCTTAGTACATACAGGTTAGTGAGAACTTAATTCAGTAGCCTGAAGAAGGCATTAAGTACTCTTGAGATTTTTGCTGCATTGACTAGCCTCATGGATGGATGCAGAAATTGTTTCCTAACTTCTGAGCGAGAGGAGAGAGCTAAAAGCACTGTACATATTGGAGGAAAGGAAGAAGTTAGAATCATAGAATTGTTTAGGTTGCAGAAGACCTTTAAGATCACTGAGTACAACCACTAACCCAGCACTGCCACATCAACCGCTAAACCATGTTGTAAGCATCACATCTTTACTTTTTGAGAACACCTCCAGGGATGGTGATGTGACTGCTTCCCTGGGTGGCCTGTTCTAACTTTTGACAACACTTTTGGTTATTTTTTTCCTAATATGTAACCTAAACCTGCTCCAGTGTAACTTGAGGCTGTTTCCTCTTGTCCTATCACTTGTTACTTGGAAGTTACTAGAAGAGTTACTAAAACCTACTAAAAGACTCCAAGCCTTTGTGCAACGGGGGATGTGTCAGTAAGTGGAGAGGAAGCTACAAAATGAAGAACAACAAAAAAATGGGTGGGAAAATTCTTACAGGCTTTGTTTTTCCTGATGATCTCTGAGCCACTGGTAATGTCTCACAGCTGTGGGCAGAAGGGACAGCAAACTCAGTGTACTTGGGTAACATAACACATCCACTGGATTCTTAATGCATGCCCAGGCTTAAGTAGAAAATTGTTGTGGGACTATGCCTTTGGGATCATTGCCTGCTTTGGCCATGTAAATCAGTAGCCCAGTCAGTACAGTAGGAGGAAAAACCCCAAAGTTGTAGTGTCCAGGACTTTTAACTTTAAACTAGTGTTTGATGGAGTGAAAACCCTCTCTATCCCCACCCAATTCTATATTATAGTGGATACACTTACTAAAAGAGCAACTTATGTCCTTGCATAACCTCACACTGTAGCTCAGATTCCCTTGCAAAACAAGTGTATTCACTCCCCATGGGTTTGTCTTGCCCTGCCTCCTTTTTAGATTCAAATCTATAACAAGTTTATAATGATGTGGTTAGCTATCTGTATAATTTAAACTATGAGGTCCTTGGGGTAATGACTTTATTCACACTTACCAGGCACACAAATGGTGCTGTACAAGTACAGACTATATGCCACTAATTAATATCAGGTCATTTCAGTTCCAAGGGTGACTTATACAAGAGGGGGCTATTTTAATACTGTTTGTTCTGAGGACTGTCTTCTGTCTAATGCAAAGTGAGAAGATCATTTTAAGTGTATGGAACTGTTTGTGACATTAATTCAGTCCCAGATGTGTGGAATTGTTCCAACATGCTAGGCTGAGAAGCTAAAGTCATTTAAAATGAATATGGTGAGTTGTTAATGTGCTTGATTATAAGGGAACAGAACACTTGTTGAAATGTTGTCAAATGAGTTTATTTTCCAGCAGACTTACTGAGCATGAAACTCATGGATGAGGTCGTGTTGTCCTGGAGCAGCAGCATTGTGTTTCTACTGCAATATTACCACTACAGGTGATATTTTTTGCTCACTAAGAACAGCAAAACATTTGTAAATGTCATTGTCCATAGGACAGTGATGTGCTCTTTTAAATGTTCCTTTCTATAATGAGAGTGACCTCAATTTCTATCACTACTCATAAATGACACAGATTTATAAGCTTACACGTCTGTTATTCAGAGTTGCCAGCAGTAGCAAAACTATCTGTACTCAGATGTAGAAGCACATAGTGTGTTGCCCTGCAATGCACCGAGTAATGATGACATTGGCCTGTAAATCACTTAATTAATGTTAAAAACACTGTATATTTTAGTGTGAACTGGAGGCAGGTGACACATTCACAGCTCAGGAGACTAAATACTCCAGTCAGTTCACTTGGCTTCTGCAGCCTGTAGCTGCTCTGTGGAAACTAGCTGCAGCACATCTGGTATCATACAAGGACACACTTTCTCTGGGTGAAGACAAGGTTCAGATCTTCTGCTTAAGGCCAATTTGACCTTAGAGATTTCTCATTTATATCTGAGACTCTCCTACTGACAAATCACCTGCACCACTATTGACTTGATCTTGAATCAGCTTCAGTGGACTAGTGTCACTGAGCCTTTGATGTATTCAGCCTCATGTTTTTGCATTGGTCATCTGGCAGAATGACGAGATGCATAAGAATGAATGAATGTTGTAAAAGGTATTGAACTGGATGAGATTTCCCAAGCTACCTAGCTGTAAATACTAAGAAGGGTTTAAAACCAGGTAAAATTAAGCATTTAACCCAAGTAGGAATCCTCAGGGACTTAAGAGGCTGAAGACCGTCTGTGGCTGGGACCCATAGACATGGGCTCTTTAGAAGTTGGAGGGATGTTGGAAGACTTCAAGCTTGGATCTTGGAAGAGAATCATCAGATGTTGGAGAGCTGAGTTCAAATCCTTTTTGGCCTATCATAACTTCAACCCTCCATCCAGAAAAATAAGTACCATGCTTAAGAGTATACTGGGAGGGTTTTTTTTCTCAACCTTTTTTGATGGATTATTCCTTTTTTTTTTTGCACAGATTGATTTAATGCTTCTGACCCAGAGGGAAATCCTAGCAGAGTATTTTATTGTTTGCATAAGTCCCACTCTCTTTTTAGTTCAACTTCTTCTGAGAGATAGCAGATTATGTTAGATAGGTAGAATGCAGGGGACTGTATGGAACTGAAGCATTGGATAGAGTGTTTCTTATGAAATGTCTGTTGGAAACATTAGCTAGAAATGACAGGTGTTAGTATAGCTCTTGTAAGGCAGATATGAATTGAAAAATGAAGGAAGGTATCCGGTCTGGGAGAGGTTGCTGGATATACTCTTCTGATATTATGGTTCTCAAGTCATCCAGCAGATTTGAAACTGGACTGATAGGCTCTGTGTTTGTGATATACTACTTCTGTGTAAATCCATGTTAGGCCTTCTAATGCTTATCTGAACTCTGTAAGGACCACAAAAAGTTTCTTCTTTGATAAATATTTGGTGCTTTTTTTGGTCTTTGTCCAATGGTGTATTAGGAGGGGTATGGTTAGCAGGTCAAGAGAGATTCTCCTCCCCCTCTACTCTGCCTTCGTGAGTCCACATCTGGAATGCTGTGTCCAGTTCTGGGCCCCTCAGTTCAAGGACAGGAAGCTGCTGGAGAGAGTTCAGCACAGGGCCACAAAGATGATGGGGTGGAGCATCTCCCTTCTGATGAAAGGTGGAGGGAATTGGGGCTCTTTAGCTTGGAGAAGAGGAGACTGAGGGGTGACCTCATTAATGTTTACAAATATGTAAAGGATGGGTGTTAGGAGGATGGAGCCAGGCTGTTCTCAGTGATGTCCAATGATAGGACAAAGGGCAATGAGTACAAGCTGGAATGTAAGAGGTTCCAAAGAAACACAAGGAAAAGCTTCTTCACTGTGAGAATGAGGGAGCACTGGAACAGGCTGTCCAGATGGGTTGTTGAGTCTCCTTCTCTGGGGACATTCAAAACCCACCTGGACGAGTTCCTGTGTGACTTACTCTAGGTGGTCCCGCTCTGGCAGGGGAGGTGGACTAGATAATCTTTCAAGGTCTCTTCCAACCCTTAAGATTCTGCGACTCTGTGATTCTCTGTCTCTGTATTTGACATTTATCATAGCTATAAATGTGATTTAAGACCAAAGAGAACTCACCTCCTGTGGCATACTTTGGGTATGCTGTGTCCTGCACTCATGAATAAAGAATAAGCTTATTACCAGATTCGGGCTAGAGAGGAATTTTTCTCTAGGTGAGACCATCAGATTGCCAGAGTTGTCCTTGTTCTGTTCTGCATAGCTGTTAAAGCCTGTCTGGAAGTTTTACTTAACCTCTTTTAAGGGTTTTTTCCCCAATATTCTATGTCACTAGTGATATATTTTCTCTCCTCTGTAACTGCAGCTTAAGGCTGATACAAGGTGATAGGGATTACTCTGTGGCCTGTGGTATGGGACGGAATTTGGCACAAGCCTTGACTTGGATAATTACTGTGTGGTTATCTGAGGCTGAGTGGAATGAGACTCAGTGAGTCAGACCCGTATTCTTATTTTTTTACTGTGATCCAGAAATATGAATTCAGGTTCTTTATTTTACAAAAGGATATGATCTCCTTTGCCAATTGAATACCTGTGATGTGAAGGCTGTGTGTAAGGAGTGCAACTGAGCAGGATGCCCCAACCTACTGAGATTGTGAAATAAATTTCTTGCTAGAAAACTCTGTCTCAATGAGGATGATTCGGTACACACCATGCAGGAGGTACTAGAGGAAATCTACACCACTGCACTAAGAGGGAAATATTTTATTGAATCCAATCAAAACATGATTTGGGCTGCCTGGTACTCCTTTTCCATCTTTGCCATCTACCCAGTCTTCCAAAGAGACCAGTCAGTCAAAATGAAAGTACAGTGCCTACCTCAAGAGACTGAGAAAGATGGTGATGCTGCTGGAGTGCTTTGAAAACGGGTAGATGAGGATCATTTCTCTTCTGCTACTTCCCTCCAAAACCAAGCTCATGGATTGTTGGATTGGAGCTTCAGCTTTTTTCTGTGGCCAATCTAATACCTGTGTAATACTTCACCATGTGAAAAAAGACACATCATAGGTTCAAGATTGTCCCTCCAGGGCAGCAGACAGGACACTAGATTGATCCTAGATGAGCAGAATAGGTCCTTGAGGGAAGCATAAAGTCTGTATGGTTATTTGGATATGTATAATGCTGTAGAAACCTTGGTTTCCTCTGGAGAGGAATCTGATGCATCTCTCATTGTTTCCTTTGTTCCTTACAACTTCACTTAGTTATTCAAAGAAACTTCTGACTGGGGCAAAGATAGGAAAAATGGTATAATTCCAGTTTCAGAGAACACCCTGCTCTAATCACAGGTGAAACTTCAACTTCATTCCTTCAGCTGTGTCTGCATTGCATGCCAAAGTACTCGGACAAGCTTCAGCCATATGGTAACTCTCCCACCATTAAATCATATCCTGAAGGGAGAGGGAGAGAAGTGAAGGTACTCACAGCATATAGAGTGAATGGAAGCAATGGAGGTGGGCAACAAGCTTGTTCTCACAAAAACATTGTAATTAAGATAAGAAGCTGATGCAATAAGAATAATAATAGTTTCTCATGTAATGCTAAATATTACTATTTTACTTTAATTTTGATGGGAATTTTTGTTTCACTGAACACTGTACAAAAAGCTTCTTACAAATGAGCTCATAAGTACATCATGTAAAACTTGAGCATGCCAGAAAAATCTGCTCGTTTCAAAGGATCTGATGTACTGAGGCTTTTTCTTCCCAACTGCCCATGCGGTGCTTCAAATTGCTTATTAGATCAGTTAGGCATTTGGAGTACTAATCAGAAATATCATTCTTTTCTGTTAAATTAAACCAATAGTTTAAAAATCAAATACTTTGTATTATCTTCTTTTTTGAATTGCGGGCTGCTAATGGAGGGAACACATATTCAAGGTGGGTTTTAGATTGTTTTTTTACAGGAAAAATAATGTGAAAGGACAAGAACTTAAATTACTTCATTTCAGTACAATGTTAATATAGATACTGTCCCAGATGGCCATAAAATTAGTGTATTTATGAAGACAAGCTGTATGATTGTGGCACCATAACTGCCAAATTTAAAATCTGAATGGTAAACAAAGGAACCATTTCAAAAGGACAACTGCAATGAGGGCAAATGTTCATGCATCTGCTTTTTATGCATGGATCTTCTATACATGATAGGGAAGTATAACCCTTGAATAACAAACAATAGGCCTGGAAGAAATATCATCAGCTCTTCAAGCCTGTAGCCCTCTCTCCTGTTGTACCACAAGAAGAGATCTGTCTTTCATTGTTGAGTAGTTCATTAATGACTGATTGCATATCATCACACACTTGGTCATTCTAATGTCATGTATAAACTCTTCATTAATTAACATGAGAAATCTTCAGGGCTTCATAAAAGTTTCATGTGTATTTTGATGTGCCTTTCTCAAGCACAATGCAACAGTCCCCATTTGCATGTGTCACTCGGCTTTGACAGAAATGTCCCTGGGGAACTCAAACCAATTTGAGACGTAAAATGTTACAGGTTCTTGTCAGAGCTGGTCTACACAGCCATAAGACTTTTTCCTATCATAGTTCTGTGGTCAGTGCGGCTTCCTGCCAGCCTAGGGGGAGACAGATTTAAAAATTACCTAATTTCCTGAATATCTGAAGCCTGGGCCACCTAAAAAGATTTAGATTTTTTATTGCTTTGGAGGGAAAAGAAAACTGTTGGCATTGTCTCACCCTTGTAGATAATGGGTGGGGATGCACATTTGGGAGGAGTACCTGAGGTCTCAGTACCTGAGACTGCAGATTTCAGGGGACTGTAATTTAGATTTGTGTTCTTTCAAAGGGTAATGTGAGGAATGTAAAGGCTCTTAATGTAAACAGGGTTTCTCTGATCAAGTGGAATATCTCAGTCTGTACAAAACATACAGAGCATATATTTGTGATTTTTTTAGTATGTCCCATGGTCGGTTCTAAAAGCATTCACTGAGTGTGATGACCTAGTATCACTGTTCTTCACAAGTCACTCATTTTTTAACTTTTTCTTTGCAGATCAGTGAGTTTCGATCACTTCCCAATCATGCCACGTAGGTTCCATCAAGACTATATGAAATGCCGTGCAGTAAACCCTCCAATCCTCTACAGTACCTTTACCTTTAACTTGCCTTGGCTCCAAACTCTTTTGGGTTACGGAAAGCTTTCAAAGTTCTTTCCAACTCTTGCTCTGGTAATACCAAGAACTTTCCCAACCGTCTCTGCCTATATCCTCTAGGGGTTGCCTTGGGAAAGGACAATTCATCCAAAGAGCCCTGGTCTTCAAGGCCTGGATTCTAGTCTCATCACATCTGGTCATTGTATAGAGACACAGTCCTTGTAGCAGACAGTCCATAATCTAAGCAGGCAGAAGAATTAAAAGCTGGGTAGATAAAACATGGAACTGGGAAGTAATCTGTCCAAAGTCACACAAATGATGAGTGCTAGAAGTAGGGATAAAGGAAAAACATCCTGGGCTGTCTGTCTCAGTGTGTAGATGATGCTAACTATTTGCCAAGATTTTTGAGCATGACTAAACATTAAATACATTTTCACATGTATTTTTTCATAGGAAAATAGTTTCTCAGTCTTCTCAAGTTCTTATACTTCCCCGAAGACAGACTTTTCCTTTTTATCATCAATTTGCAAGATCTACTCTGTCTAGCGCAAGTACACAAAAACAACAGCAGAATGCCTTAAAGCAAGTACCCATAGCCATCAAGCCTTCCTAAGGAAGTGCTGCAGTGAGATGTCTGTTTGGATTGCTTTTGAGCTAAGTTTTGTCTGTAGTCAATGGAAGGAGATAACCATCAAAAGGATGATTCAGCCTCAGATTGGAGACAGCTTAGGCAAATGCCACAATTTAGGTGAAATGAGTTTGGGCTCTGTCATAAAAAGGATGTTTTGGACCCCTGCACAGTAATTAGAGAGGTGACTACTTCCAAAAAGTAGTAGGAGCTTATCACAACAGGGTGTAGATGACTGGTAGATATGAAAGTTTTCCATTGGCATTCTTGGCAAGTAAGAGAAAAAAATTCAAGACTGATGACACTCTGGGGTTTGTTTGTTTTTTCCTCTCAAGATTATGTCCTTCCTTAGTGGTGTAAGACAAAAGGAAATAGACAACCAGTTCAGATCCACTTAGTCATAAAAAACTTTCTGAACTGTTCAAAGCACTCATTATAGAAAGAATGCTACATGGTTTCTTCTTTGTTTTCTTAAAATGTTCAGCATTGACAATTGATTTAAATGAGGATAAAACTGTTCCTGAAGCCTTCAGCATGTTGGCTGCAAACCAGACCCAGTACTGTCTTTTTATTTCAAAAAAATGGCTATGTTTCAATGATAAACATCGCCAAAGGGGAACATTTTGCTTAAACTATTTTAAAAACCTCCACAGTACATTGTTTCCAATTAGTTGGAAACTGCTTTAATAGGACAAAGAGGTTTTGGGTTTTTTTCACGAAGTTTTCTTCATGTTGTCATCTTTATTTGGGACTTAAGTGGTGGGCTGAAGGACTCCTTCCATTCTTGTCTGACCATTTAGGCTGAGGGTCAAAATATTGGGAAGTGCTTTGAGCATGTTCAAGTCAACAGAGACTGAAAGATTTGCAGTGTGCTCTTGATTTGCCCTGAGTGAGTCTGGCTGTTGGCCAATATGCCTTGACACCAGAGAATTCTTATCTCCAGGCATAGGAGCTTGTGAAGTCTGGGTAGGAAGCAGTGAGGACAAGGAAACTTTAGGGACGTTTGTGGCAAAGCAGAAAATCTGGATTACTTGTACAAGAAAAAGGAAGGTGAGGAGTGATGGATTATTTGAGGAGGCATGCAGGAGAGCAAGCACAGTAGTGCCGATAGACTGAAGCAGAAGGAGTGAGAGAACAGCACCATCTCACTCACAGGGGCAACAGGGAGATCAGAGCAGGCAAAAAGAGGTCTTTGCCACTGCATCCAAACCAGAGGGCTACAAACCCTCAAACCTGTCCCCCATTTCAGAATGCTACTGGTGCCTGCCTTACTGCTGCTGTCAGTCAAACTCGAGCCTCTGCTCCTCCTGACTGTGCACAAGGGCACATGCCAGTGTGGACTGAGGGCAAGCTCTGGGCCATTCTGTCCGGGGAGAGACCAAACCCTTTGTGCACAGTAAGGCTTTCTCTCAACTATCCTATGTTGAACAGATGCAGCAGAGTCAAGGCTCCTTTCATCCGTTTATGCCCCTGCTACCTCAAGAGGAGCTCATCCAAAGAACAGTGTTAAACCTGAGGGTGTAGTTTCTTGGTCTATTTGATTTGACTGAGCAATCTGCTCAGTTGGGATTTTTTGGGTTTTCAGCTAGATCAGTTCCCTAATCTTACCCACTATACATTGCCACAACACCTTGTACTGGCACAAGGCAGGGAATGTGGCTGGGGTCAGAGACCAGGGGGTAGAACTATTCCTTTAGATAACAGCCCAGACTTAGGTCAGCTCAAGTCAGTTATGAAGCCAGAGCTGGATGTTCACAGGGACTCACACTCAACTTCACAGACACAGTATTCATTCTTCCAAGAATGAAAATATTGTCCTCAACCTCTGCCTATTACAGTTTTGTCACATGTTGTGAGGTTACTAACACTTCCCTGTATAAGGGAAATGCCAGGCATAGTTGATCAATGTTTGTGAAATGTAAGATGTATCATCTCAGCTTAGCTTTGAATAAGATACCTGCAAGCATCAAATTCCCATGTATTGTGTCACTTAAGCTTTTCAAGCAAACCACTCTTTGTGTGTCAGGTTGTACTTTACAGTGATGCTAATGCCAGAAATATTGAAAAGAGCCTCTGGGAGGCTCTGAGATGCAGGCTCTCAAACTACTTTGCAGGGACTTGACCTCCGAAGTTTACAATCTGTTCTTTTGTGTTCCTGGGGTGATGAGCACAATGGATCTGTAACTGAACAGCGTCATTTCTGTGTAGAAGCTAGTACAGTAACAGTCATAAATAACAGTGAAAATAAACTCAGCTTCCCAATGGCCAGCAAAGAATGACACATTACAATGTGGCAATATACAGTATGTGAATAGGAAAATTAGAGCCCTTTTGTGTCCTTATCTTCCATTTTCCTCATGTGGAAAAAAAAATGACATGGATTTTCAGATGTCTTTCATCTGAAACACTGAGCTCACAATTTTGTGACAATGACTGAATTCAGTTTCTCTTAGTGATCTCACACTGGTGGATACAAGGATCTCATCAAGTGAGTAGCTGCAGTTGTTGACTATACTGTGAGAGGTATTGTGATGATGATGATTATACAATAAAAGTACAAGAGTGATTAGGTTACATGAAATACCATTACTTTTTATATGAGATGCTAAACATTTAAGGAAATATCTGTTTGCTCCTGTCTAATTTCTTCTTCCTGCATGTTGAGCTCAGACTTCAGGCGACTTGGAGTGTGAAGGTAACGTGATTATTGTAATGTAAAACACAGTATGACAAACTGACGTTACCAGAGAACAATAATAGAGGAAAGTACATCTTGATCTTCAAGTCAAGATCCCTCCCATTGCAGGCAAACATGCCATTTAATCTCTTTTGTAAGCATATCAAGCTCAGTCAATTTGTTGGTGAAAGCAAGGGGGAGAAACAGAAAAAAACATAGCATAGCTGAGTGTTCCATTGTTCATTAAACCACCATTCATAATTTGATGGCAGTGATTAGAAGAGTTGGTAACAAGAGTTTTGGAAACATGACAAAACAGAAATGACAGATAAAAGAAAATCTAAACAAAAAGCCAAATCACCAGCTTTTTTTGCAATACCACAGAATGGCTGTGAGATTTTTGTTCAACTTCTTTCTTGCAGGTAGAATTTCTCAGATCTAAGCACATGAAAAATTGAAAGAGCAGTTTTATATTATATTTACAAAGGAATAGATTTATTGAATACTTAGACCTGCTACAGAAAATCACTTATCTAATCTAGCCAATATATGATGTGATCCTTTTTCTGTGGCTAAGACCTCCAGTAGAAAAATAGTTGCAGTATAAATCCAGCAGCTCACATTCAGGAAAGAAAATTAAAGAGTTGTTCGTGGCCTTCTGTTAGTCCCAACTGTTGCCTGGTAACTGTCTAAAAATTAGCTGTGCATCGCCTGGCTTCTAAGGACCATGGCATCACTAGGAAACCTGGCATCTGCTATGTCTTACATTGAAAAGCAGAACTTCATGCTTTGTTATGATGATTTTTTGTCATAATTATGGAATTTATTTAGTCAAACTGCTGAGATGCTTATGAATGCTTATGACAAAGTCATTTAAAATATTGTATGAACTAGAAAACAAACATGTTTTAAAGTATGGAAATTGCACACAATCAAATTCTAATGCTACTATGTAGCTTTCTACAGTTGCTTTGTGTGGTACAGATATTGTCTTTAATTTCTTTCCTAATATCTGAACTTCTGAGGTTCACTCAAGGTTTGCGTGAGACTAGAACCTGGAAACAAAACACATTGACAGGCTGAGGTATGGCTACTCCTGAAATGTAAATCTGGCAAGCATATAGATATGCATATCTAGATCACCAAATGAACTTTGACCAGATTCCTAAAATAAACTGGATTAAAAAAACTTCTCAGACTGCTTGATGCTCTATTTGTAACAGATTTTAGAGACCGTTTGTACCTACTATTCTAATGGCAATTTTAAGAAAACTGTGAATATAGGTGAGAAATATATGACATAGGCATTTAGCTGGGTGAAACCTATGTTTTGCAAATCATAGAATCATTTCTGTTGGAAAAGATCTTTAAGATCAAGTCCAACCACTAGCCTACACTTCAAAGCTCAGCACTAACCCATGTCCTCACCTACACAGCTTTTAAATATCTCCAGGGATAGTGACTCCACCACCTCCCTGGGCAGCTTACTCCAATGCTTAACCCTCTTGGTGAAAACGTTCTTCCTATTTCCAATGTAAGCCTCCCCTTGCAGGCCAGTAACTTGAGGCCATTTCCTCTTGTTCTGTCATTCATTACTAGAGAGAAGAGGCTGACTCCCACCTTGCTACAGCTTCATTTCAGGTAGTTAGAATCACTTAGGTTGGAAGAGACTCTTAAGATCAAGACCAAATATAAACAATTCTATTGAATTGAGCAATTAACCTGGGACTGCAAGCTACTCCCCTCTTTTATGCTTCTGACCACTGAACACGGATTCTGAAGGCACTATTGCAAAACTTATTTCAGCGCATTGGAAAATTTGGTCTGAGGTGAGTTTTATTCAAATTGTTCACTTACAGATGCTGGGTCAGCTTGTTGTGTAATATTCTTCTGAACATTAATTTTCTATGCCTACAGTACTGTCCTTTGCAGAACAGCAGAGTCCTGCACACAGAAGTTAATTAAGCCTCACTGTACCCATGTGGGTGTGTTGTTTTATTGTCTTAATTGTACAAAAGGGAGAAGAGAATCACAGGGAGATTAAGCAACCTAGCCAAGGTCACTTTGTTAATTGACAGTAAAAGTTTATTTTAAAAAAGGTGAGTACATCATGAAGGTAAGTGAAGGAAAGTGAAGATTGTTTAGGTTTAATGTCTATCACAGAACCACTTGAAAACTCTTAACATTAGGGATTTGGTTTAGGCAAGCTTCTGAAGGGAAAGTAGGCGGCTAACTTCACTCACTGCAAAGTTTATTCAGTTCTCTTGATACTAGAAGGGTCCTGACTACTCTTCCTGTACCGTCTGTGGTCTGACTGGAGGCAGCAGCTGTATGAAAACCAGATAGATATGCACTGTGTTAGAGTGCCATTGGGCACAATGGCAGGGGAGGAAGTCACAATAATCCACTGAGAGACACGAGCATCTCCCCAGCCCCACAGGGCTGTCACAGGAGACAGTGGGGAAGCTCTCTAGAGCACTTTCCAGAGTGATGATCTCACTGCCTATGGAGTGGATATGAGATCATATGGGATGCTGGGGAAGAGTATTTTAGGACGGTACTTCATGAGATATTCAGGAGCAGAACCTAAGGTGGGGAATGGGAAGGACCAAAGTGATCTGAGGAGGACTGAATGTGAAAAAATAAAGGGAGGCGAGATAAAAAGGGCTGCTTGTGTGTGAACAGAGGCTGGTGAGCACTGTCTGGCCCTGCCCTGAACCTGGTCAGCATGACCTGGCCTGTCTTCACATTAAACTCATTTCTAACTATTTTCTTGATTGAGAGACTGTATTCTGTGCACAAGTGTAATGTGGGGGTCTCACTGCCAATCATCAGTCGGACCACGGGTTAGGGTGTCCATACGTCTGTGATGCCAGCAATGGGAGAGAGGGTATGCACGTGGGAGGATACATGTGTGTGATTGCCAGTGAATATGAACCTGGCCTAGCCGGTGAGGAGGGGACATGACCTGAGAGCCAGGGGTGTGTGTGTCTGGCAGGGAGACAGCATGAGGAGCTGGCCACTGGAGCGATCAGGGTATCTAAGCTGACCACCCAAGATGCCATGGGCTCTAGTAGATGGAGAGACTCCATTGCATGTATATGTGTCTTTGTGCAGGAGGCAATGAGGAGACTGAGGATCTGAGGTTAGCTAAGGGATAGTCTGTGTCTAAGTGGGGATAGTCTGTGTCTTCTGCATGGGACTGCAGAAGCCCCACCTCCATTGAGCTACTGATTCAGCAACCCCTAACAGTAAATATGTATATGTGTATACATACCTATATACATATATGTGTGTATATGTGCATGTATGTGTATATGTGAGCCACAGTTTTTGTTGTGAGCATTCCTATCACTCATTTGCATTTTCCAGATGGGAAGAAGGAAAAAACCTGCAAATTATGGGCATATGGGAAAGCCAATCAGCCATCTCTGCTCACACTAAGGGCCTCTATACATGACTGAGCCATCTTTTATCCAAAAAGGTGGTATCAAAGGACAGAGATAGGAATTTGGTTCAGGAAGGTCAAACACCAGCATGTGTGGTCCTTCAGAGAGCTAAAAAAGCCTCATTCTACAGTACAAAGGGCAAATAATTTATATGGTTTATTAAGCTTTCTAAGCACTATTTTCTAACATTGCAAATGACACACATAAACACTTGGAGAGGAAAAACTTTTCAGCAAGCTTTTTCTAATATCAAACCTTTAAAAGCAAGCAAGCATAACACTTTAACATTTTCAATCTTGCTCTTCATGTGCAGGGCAGTGAGCATGGAGGAAACAAAATGAAGATAACTGGTTTTTTTTCTCAGAAGGAGAATGGAAATCCAAATGGGCATGTTCTTGCATCTTTTGAATTGCTAGCTGTGAGGTCAAAACATAACAATCATTATTGTCTTGAAGTTGGGAATCCCGTGTGTATCACTACAAGCTCCTTTTCTACGTATTCTTTGTACTAAACCACTGATGACAATCTACATGACAGATAAATTGCATCCCACTCATTGTGATTACAGCTTTCCATTTCTCTTTTGGAATCACTGCCTCAATACTTTCACATGAGTAAACTAAAGGGCTGTAAAAGACACACAGCTAAGGGGAAAATAACAAAGTACCAGAAATGGTGACTGTCAATTGACACAGTGAGTGAAGGAGGGTCATTCTTCATCATTGTGTTTGCTACTGTGGAGACCAACTTGAAACAGTTCCAGATGAAAAGGATCGTGCCATTTCATAGAGGATTTGTGTTATGGCCAAAGTTCTTGCTTACTAAGTAAAGCCCCAAATTTACATCCCCTTTATGATTTCTGTGTATTACCAGAGTCCACATATCACATACTGTAGTGCTTTTATAGAACAAGATCTTCTAAAAATGAGAATGTGACATTCTGGGACGAGTCCTGTGTCCATTTCTGGGCTCCCCAGCTCAAGAACCACAGGGAAGTGCTGGAGAGAGTCCAGCACAGGGCCACCAAGATGATCAGGGGACTGAAACATCTTCTTGATGAAGAAAGACTGCAGGAACTGGGACTGTTTAGTCTGGAGAAGAGGAGACTGAGGGGGGATCTCATTAATATTTACAAGTATAGAAATGGTGAATTTCAGGAGTTTGGAGCATCACTTTTTTTCTATTGTATCTAGTGATAGGACAAGGGGTAATGGGGAGAAGCCAAAACACAAAAAGTTCCATTTAAACATAAGAAAAAATGATTTTACTGTGAGGGTGAGGGAGCCCTGGCACAGGCTGCCCAGGGAGAGTGTGGAGTCTCCCTCTCTGGAGGTCTTCAAAACCTACCTGGACACATTCCTGTGTGACCTGATCTAAGTGAACCTACTTCTGCAGGGGAGTTGAACTAGATAATCTCTAAAGGTCACTTCCAACTCTACCATTCTATGACTGCATGATTCTATGACTCACAGAAGTGTATCCTAAGGTCTCACACAAATCCTAGTACTGAGATGTCAGGAAATAATTGATTGTTTAAAAATTGAGTAGAATAGGTCTGTGGGGCCACACAGTGATCCCAGATCACTGTGATCCCAGATCACCTCATACTGAGCATGCTGAAAAAGCTGTGTGGTTGCTGCTCAGCTGTGCCATGCTGGGACACTCTCTGATTTTGAGCTGTCACTAGGCTGGGTTGCCCTTCTGATCTGGCTCAGGTCCTTGGGAGTATGCCCATGGCACAGCACAGGTGTTGGTAGGAATACCCAGTGTAGCTGTAACCAGTCAAGCCAAATTCCTTTGTGGTAACCAAATGCTGGACCTGTAATAAACCAAAGGGTCCTGAAAAATCAGTGCTTACATTAACATTGTGGCAATGCGACGTCCCTGAAATTTAGACCTAATATTAAAATTTTGATGATACCTTCCTGCCCTGCCAACACTTGAACGAACTGCTGACTGATTGTAAAAGTCGTTGTTTTCACTTTGTGATAATAATATTAGCTATCACTAACTCCTGATAGATTCTTGTAGAGCTCTTTTGAAATTTGTCAAGTATTAGACGGGTAGCAGATTGATGAGTCAAGGCCTAACAAAGGTCCTGCACTGTCTTTCTTAATTATAGCCACCAGGCATGGAAAAGCGTTTGCTACCTAAACACAGCAGATCTTAAGACTGTGAATGATAAATTTAAAAACATTTGATAAACTCTTTTTGGGTCTATTTGGTATTTGAAACGTGAAGGTTTTTGCAATACCAGTAAAAAATTTGAGCCTACTCAAGGCAAAGTTGCTATGATGCCATGTTTGCAGGGAATTATATTCTTAGACAGTCGTTTACCTACCAGCAGTATGGCACAGCTCAGGAGACATGAGGCAGGTGTATGTTGGCAGAAGCCACTGTTTCACCTGCTAAGTTTATTTTAAATATACATAGCATCAACAAGCTTGCAGTCCAGCTGGAATGCCATGGTCAGCGTGGCAAAGCAGATGACTAACTTCTTAAAGAAGTAACAGATGCAAAATAAGCAGCAGACTAAGGAAAATGTATCACATCTTGGCCAATAAGAGTTGATAAATTTTGTTTAATGAGCTAAGCTGTTACCAATAAAAGCAATCATGATTTTTTGGTGAGAGGTCCGTCTTGGGAAATGGTCAAGGACATTTCTGCTCAGCATAGGCTGGAAGCCACACTCTGAGTCTAAGGAACATTTTGGTTTCCTTGAACTTTTCCTCTAGTTCCCAAGCCAGGGAATGATGCATATTAGTGCAGATTTGCACCTCAAACCCTATTTCTGGTATTTCAGTCATACACAGCCAACACTAGATTTATAGGTAATATAAACCTAGACACCCTGCCACCTGGATTTAGGTCAGCATCCTGTGTTCACAGCAATATCTGAGAAGAAGGCAAAAGAGAGTATGAAGTGATTTTGAAAACAATATTAAGAGAAAAATATCTCCCTATTTGACATTTCTCAGTGCATGCTATCTAACATCTGTCCTTTAGGCTATATGGTTTCTATCTCAGAGATTGTCTGGGTATAATACTGAGTCAAACACATTGCTGGTGTTATAATTTCAATTGTATGTTTTTAAATGTTCTATGAGTGCAGCTTATCTGGGGGAGTGTCAAGGCTGGTTGTTGATTTGACATATGCAACTGATACAATTGTTATTTGAAAAAAATGAACATGTCAATAATGAATTGTTATTTCTCACAGCTCTGTCCTGTAGAGGCTATATTTATTTATGAAATAGAAGGTCTCATGTTCAAGCCATTCTATTCATGTGGTAGTCAATATGGCTAAGACCAACAAGGAAACAGCCAAAATAGTGCCATAGACTGTGTGAAAATGTAAGTTTTTAAGCAGATTCTCTTGTTTTGAATTGTGTATAGTCTTATCTTCTTAAAAGAAAACAGTATGTCCACAGAGATTCACAAAAATGAGAATTTTATTCACGAACCTTTCTCCAGCAGCTTTGCTCTCAGGTTCTATACAGCTACAGTGAGGGCTGAGCTACAGCAAATTATAGTCAAGCTGTAGCTACCAATGGTTTACTGTCAAGAGTAATATCTTTGTAGACTCTGAAGGTTCTGGTCCTGGCTTCTAGATCTATGTAAAATGGTAATAGGATGATGGAGAATCTGTTTACTAAATTCTCAGATGACAAAGATATGGGAGAATTTGAAAGCATATGGAGATTGGGAATGGAATTTGGGATTATATGGAAAAATTGGAAAAAAGTTTAGAAAGGACTAATCCGCTGAATGAGGGAAACACAAGTTAAGTACCATTTCTATAGAAGTGAATATAGGATTTGCCATGATTTCTTTTTAGGCTATGACAAAAAAAACCCTCTAACATGTGACTGGGCTCTAAAAAGAGAGGCCTGGAAATAGTCCTTCTGTTCAGAACAGATGTTTAGTTTAGGGCTCTGTATTTCAAGAAAGATGTGGGGAAATTGCAAGACTTCTCCATGTTGTGACCTGAGACAGATAGATAAAGGAATTATGATTGCTTACTCCAGATAAGAAAAGGCAAAGAGATGATATAACAGCAGCTTTGAATTATGGAAAACACAGTTGTAGAGAAGCCTGTATTGGTGCATGGGATTGTTCTTCCCTATGTGCAGGACTCTGCACTTGTCCTTGTTGAACCTCATGAGGTTCCTCTCTGCCCAACTCTCAAGCCGGTCGAGATCCCACTGAATGGCAGCACAGCCTTCTGGGGAATCAGCCAGTCCTCCCAGTTTGGTGTCATCAGCCAACTTGCTGAGGGTACACTCTGTCCCCTTATCCAGGTCATTGATGAAGATGTTGAACAAGACTGGCCCCAGAATTGATCCCTGTGGAACTCCACTGGCCACAGGCCTCCAACTCAATTCTGTGCCATTGATCACCACCCTCCGGGCTCTGTCATTCAGCCAGCTCTTGATCCACCTCACTGTCCACTCATCCAAGCCACACTGCCTGAGCTTTCTGATGAGGATGTTATGGGAGACTGTTAAAAGCCTTGCTGAAGTCAAGGTAGATGACATCCACTGCTCTCCCCTCATCTATGCTATCCCCTCAACTATGAGTGCCAGTTATGCACTCATAGAAGGATATCAGGTTAGTCAAATGGGATTTCCCTTTGGTAAAGCCATGTTGACTCCCCCAATAACCATCTTATCCTTCATATGTTTAGTGATGACATTCAGGATGAGTTGTTCCATCACTTTTCCAGGGATGGAGGTGAGGCTGACCGGCCTGTAGTTTTCTTCCTGCCCTTTTTGAAGACTGATGTGACATTGGCCTTTCTCCAGTCCTCAGGCACCTCACCTGTCCTCCATGTTTGTTCAAAAATTATGGAAAGAGGCTTAGCAATCACATCAGCCAGCTCCCTCAGCACTCTGGAATGCATCCTACCAGGACCCGTTGACTTATGAGTGTTAAGGTTGGCCAACGAGTCTTTAACCTCTTCCTCTTCCACCCAGGGCAAGTCCTCTGCTGTCCTGGCCATCCTACTATCCCTGCTGGACTGGGCTTCCCGAGGGTTGGCCTTGACTGTAAAGACTAAAGCAAAGAAGGCATTCAGTACTTCAGCCTTCTCTGCATCCTCTGTCACCAGGGCACCCTCTGTGTTTAGCAGTGGGCAAACATTCCCCTTTATCTTCCTTTTGCTTTTGTCTTTTATGTTTTCTCTATAGACAGAAGGAACAGTGGGCTTTCATTTCAGTGAGGATAGTTTAAATTAAAGTCTGTCCAAGGCCTTTTCTATAGTGAGAATTAATCCCAGTTTCAGAAGTGAATGGACTGCTGATAATATGTTCTGATACAATGCCAGAGTAGAGACATGGAAAAGCCTAATTTCTGCCAGTTACACTCATTCTTATTAGTAACTGTTGATGTCAGGGGTACATCCCAATACAGACAACTTATTTTGTCAACTTTAGACTTTTTTTTTTCTTTTCAATTTGAAGCCATTTTACTTTGGGAAAATAGCCTATGAAACTCTCATCTAGGCTGACAATCACCACTGTAGCCTAATGTGATTTGAAATTACCATGAACACTCAAGCAGGGCATTTTCAGAAGACAGCGAACTCAACCTTCATTGTAGTGAAGGTAATGGTGGTGTTTTCATGTCAGCAGAACAAATCCTACATTCTCCACTGAAGTGATGGACCAAGGCAGTGAATAGCTGACCAAGCCTGGCAGTTGTGGCAGCCTCAGGCTACACTTGCTGTGCAGGAATGATGCAATTCGAAATGCTATGCTGTATATGCAGCTGACACTATACTAAGTTGTAGTGAATAAACTATCTTAAATGCCAACTTTCCATGGAAAACAGGTATTTTTTTGTGAAATGAAGTTGATCTAATTTTTATCTGCTAAGTTAGGGCAAATCTGGACTTCATTGGTTAACCATAGCTGATCTGTTCCCTTTTTAATGTACAAAACTCAGCTAAAAGAAATAAGAGTTGCTAATCTCAGCAGGGGAGTCTGTAGCAATACAAGGGATTATAACTAACTGGGGAGTTTGCAGTCAGTAGCTCTAGAATGGCTGGATATCAGTGCTATGGCCATGTCAATCTCTCCTGTAAGTCTGATCTCAAATATTTTGCAATTCCTTTTATGGATTTTTTTGCTCTCTCTGATAGCAACTGTCATGGGATACTGAAAATACATTGAGGTAATCTACCCTTGAGACAAGGGAACTGTCAGGGAACTGGAACACCATCTTTATGAAGGAAGGCTGTGGTAACTGGGGCTGTTTAGAGAAGAGGAGACTGAGGGGGGAATCTCATTAATACTTAGAAATATCTAAATGTTGAGTGTCAGGATGTTGGGGCATTCCTTTTTTCCATTGGAGCTAGTGACAGGACAAGGGGTAATGGGATGAAGCTGGAACACAAAAAGTTCCATTTAAAGATAAGAAAAAAACTATTTTGCTGTTCAGGTGAGGGCGCCCTGGCACAGGCTGCCCAGGGAGGGTGTGGAGTCTCCTTCTCTGGAGGTCTTCAAGACCCGCCTGGACATGTTCCTATGCGACTTGATCTAGGTGAACCTGTTTTGGAAGGGGAGGATTGGACTAGATGATCTCTAAATGTTCCTTCCAACACTTGCCATTCTATGATTCTATGATTCTATGATTCTATGATTAATGCTAAGCATTTGCTCAGGTACTACTCTGAATTTTGGCCTGAATTCGCAAGGCTTTGACTCATCAAAAATTTTATCTTGTCCATTACTGTTAGAAGATTGTTAAATGCAGGACCACTATTATAAATCTATCACAGCTACCTATATATAATGACTTTCAGATGCAGTATGTGGGATTAGTCACATACTTGAGTAAGATTTGAAGCATGTCACTAGACTCAGAGCATCATGGATGTTTTTTCCCTCTCTTCCCTAGAATCAGCCTTGGTGTCTTTATCTCTCAAAACCATTGAATCAGGATACCCATGCTGAAATACAGTAGGGATTGATACAAAGCCTTTCCAAAGAGCAGGAGACACAGAGACAGAGGAAGCCCCCCAGGATTATGCTTATCATCACCCAACTTGACAAGTTTTTGGGAAGGTGCATTTTGTTCATCTCAAAACACTGTCTGCAAAGTGAAATGAAGAAATTGCCGTAATTCAACAAAAATCAAAATCTCTTTGCTATCACTGAGGCCACGTTACACATCTGTCAGTGTACAAAAGCTTGTGAAGTGCTGAAGTTAATTCAGTGAGAATCAGGCTTATATATTAAAAAGCAATTGCTGTGTGTGTTCATTCTCCCTTTGTTCTCAAAGTCTATTTTTTCTGTTATTAATATAAATGATCAGGATGATGGCTGCAGTATGTCTGCGCTGTCATCCGAAAGTGTGGCCACAGATCGCGATTGCATACCAGAGATACCTTTACACTATTAAGCTGGATGTCTCCAGTTACATGATATTTACAATAGAACCATCCTCAGCCACTAGATACATACCAAGGGTCCCAGCTGCCCCTGCACTCATTTTTTCAAGAACATGACAAACACTTTTGGCATGAAAATATGAGGTAATTGACAATAAACTTAGAAATCATAGGGAACAAATATGGGAATACTGTAGCTGTCATTAAACTGTTGCAGGCATGAAAAGTCCCATACAATAGCACTGACCCTACTAAGCAATGAATTTTGTTAGAACACAAAAAGTTCCAAAGAAACACAAGGAAAAACTTCACTGTGAGGGTGACAGAGTACTGGAACAGGCTGCCCAGATGGGCTGTGGAGGCTCCCTCTCTGGAGACATTCAAAACCCACCTGGATGAGTTCCTGTGTGACCTACTCTAGGTGATCCTGCTCTGGCAGGGAGGATTGGACTAAATGGTCTTTCAAGGTCTCTTCCAACCCTTAAGATTCTGTGATTCTATGATTCTCTCTTAAAACTGCAGCTGTTCTCTGTTATTCCTTCAGAACCATATGAGACTGTGAAATGCTCGGTATTGTCTTGGGATCAGTTCACTCCTTTAGCAGATCTGAAAAAGGTGCCTGGGAGTATCAATTAGCATAGACATCAAATGGATGCTATGTCATCCTGAAGATTCTTTCTGGCACTCATTGTCTACATCTTGAAGTGAACTGTGTCTCTCAAGTAAAAGACATAGGGTAGGAGGAAAAGAAATGTGACATGAAACATAACCAAACCTCGTGAAGGAGAGATGTACAGAACCTCTTGGGTCAGAAATCCTTGCCTCTCCTCAAATATCATTTAATGATGTTTGCAAACGCTAGGATCCCCACCACCAAATTGACCTAGCAGCACCAGTTACTTTATAGGTGATTACATGCAAATTGCTCAATTGATATTCAGACATTCAAGTTCCTTATTTAACCTCTATAGTAATTAAAGAGAATCTGGCCTTAATGTCTTTAGATGAACAGTAGCTGTCTTCGGAATATCTCCTTAAAATGAATAAATGTCTCAATTGCACTTATTTCTTATTTCTGGGTCCAGAGTTCCCTCTTTAATTCTAGATTATAACTGCATATTTTTCTGAAGTTTAATCAGTTCCCTGCACTGAGCTGCAGATAACCACAGCTACTTGAATTTAAATAGTCCTGTTCATTTTGAAAAGTAGCTGAATGCAAGTGAAGGTCATTCCTGCAGCATTGTTCTCAGCCTGCAATAGGCTCAGGTATGACAAGAAAGTGGTTCAGTGTCTTCAAGAAAATATTTTCCTCTTTCCAGACAGTACAGTCTGTTGGCTTTTGGTTTTAGTTGACAAAGTTCCTGTGATGCAGAGTAATAGTATCTGGCCAAAAAGGAGCTCATCTTATTTCAATGATATATTGGGACATTTTGTGCACAGAAAAGACCCACGTTACATATAGGACATTGCATACAAGATTTGGTTACCTATGAATTTTTTCTGGTTTCCAGAAAACTTCAACAGGAAAGAAACAAAAAAGTCCTCAAAAAGGAAACCTAAATGGCAGGGATTGCATGTGCTTTTACACAAATGCCTACAACATACTTCTGTAATTTCTTTTTAATGAACGTGTCTTTCTGTGTCCTTACAGCTAGTCGTTGGGGAGGAAAGGGTTAATGATGTGGCTGCAAGCAATATGGCTTCAGCAGCAGCTGCTTTGTAAACAGCATCCAGGTGTTAATCAGGGACAGAAACACACATCTGTGAGGGCTTAACTCCTGTGGAGTGTCTCTAAACTTCTTGTAGACGGCCAAAGCATGAGTTAGGTCATTGAGTTGGATGCTGCTCTATATAGGAAGGTTTGCTTCTGCCTGGACAATCTAGAAGTGCTTGTCTCATGCCCGTGAGCTACAGAAACTTGGCTTTGAGGGGAGTGTTCCCCTTTATCAGCTACTATTGTTCCTCTTTTTTGCATCAAATTCTTGAAAATCCAAGTCTGTTGTAATCTATAGTTAGCATTTGTTCACATGGAACTGGAGGATGACCTGTATTACCTCCTGAAGTCACTCCAACTCAGTCATCTGCAATCTGTGCCATGAGACTGCCTAGAATACCTGCAGGGGTTTTGCATGTAACATATACCAAGCTCAGTTCTGCTCCTATAGTGTAATCAACTGAAAATAATCGGTAGCTTTTCCACAAATTTGATTGTTTAACAAGCACTGTGACTATATATTTTTAAATTTCATTAAACTAATCTGAAATTTATCTTTTTATTGGCTGTTTCAAAGCTTGAAACTGCATTGGAATAAATCTGTTGCCTTGCACTTTGATTTTTATTACATGGACTTTTTAGAGTGAAACACCTTTTTGTTTTCTTAAGATAAGCAAATGTTTCTTTAAAAAACAATGGGGTTCACATCACATAGCTGTTCTGAATGCACTGTTTATTTTGTGCATGTAGACATAACTGTGCATTCGCTATTTTGGCATGTGTTAAGACAGTCAAATTAAATAAAAAAAAGTGTTTGGATTTTCTTAATGGCAATACACATATAAAATCTTGTGTTAAAATAGAATGAGTATTCCTACAGTCTATAAATCAACATTTAAAAACAACTTGTTCTGTAAATATTCCTCCTTCTGCTCACAGCCTTCCAGGTTGTTGCAGAAATTTTAACTAAAGCTAAATAGTACTGTGGATTGTGCAGCTTAACTATTTACTTAACATTGCAGACACAACTCTGATCCTGCTGGTGTCCATGGAATAAGTATCACTGAGTGGTAATTTTAATTGTATGCAAGCACAATTAAAAAGAAGTGATTCTGTAAACTACTGACTACATTAAAACCCTGTTGAAAAAGTCCCACACAAATTTATTTGAATTAATACTTCACAGAGTTTGGCTCTGATTTAATATCTAGAGATGGCTGTCTTGAAATTCCTAGTATTTGTCACAATTGTTTTTAAATTTGAAACTATGGTAATATGCAGTGTTGTAGGCAGCCATGTAAACACCATCTGTGCAAAATATTTGTAATTATTTACAAACAAAAAAAGATGTCAGGGAAGTTTTTTCACAGCACCAAACTGGCACACTAAGCTAACAGAATATATGCCCCAGTCCTGTCCATATGCTGATTGCTCTTAGGTCAGTGATGTCCACTGCTGTTCCTGGCTCTTTTGTTTGTGAGGGTAATTATTTTGGTTTTATGACCAAGTAAAGAAGGCTGAAGGACTACGCCAACCTGTAAGAAAGCAAATACCTGGGCATCCCCAAATCAGTGTTCTTCCTTTGTCCCTAGAGAGGTTTTGATTGTCTAGGCACCACAAAGTTGAAGAGTATGGTTAGTTGAGAGGTGGCAATGGCTGTTACTCCATCTAAAGTGCTATTTGACTGCCTTTGGGTGGGGGGGATGCAGATCTAAGCCAAATAATGTGCTTGCAAATTCCCTAGAAGACCATGGGGCTATATGTCAGCAAAAGAGAAGTTTTTTTGTGCACAGCACATGCTACCTAGAATCATAGAATTGTTACAGTTGGAAAAGACCTTTAAGATCATCGAGTCCAACCAGTAACCCCACACTTCCAATCGGATCACTAAGTTAAACCGTATCCCTCAGTACTTCAGCTATGCACTTTTTAATATCTCTAGGGATGGTGACCCCACCACCTCCCTGGGCAGCCTGTTCCAATGTTTAATAAGCCTCTCAGTTAAAAAAATTTTCCTATTATCCATTCTAAGCCCTCCCTTGCACAACTTAAACCCGTTTCCTAGAGCTTGGTTCTCAGTGGCAGGACAACATCCCACACCACAGGCACCTTTAAATATATGTCATTGGATGACAATGACAGCATACAAAGGCAGACCATTGATTTGCAGTATTTTATGGGTGTTTAAAGAAAGAAATCTTCCTTTAGAGTTGTTAATGATAACAGGGAAAAACATCCACATACTAAGGCACAAATCTCAGCTTGTGGTACAAGTAAATCATCAAGCTGCATCTGCCCAGGAATTAATTGCTTTGAGCGTTTCCAGATGCACAGGACCAGCTACTGACCTGACTGCCCACTGTCACACTGGCCCTGGATCCACTGGGATCTACCAGGTGCCAGCAGGACCACAGGCACCAGGAGAACTGAGACAGCTATGGCAGTTTGCATTGCTGAGCCACTGTGTAACCCTTCACATTGTGACCTTTTTTCCTCCACTCTTAACACTGTTGCCAGAGGTAAGGAGATGACTGTAGTCCTACCAGCCTGTGCTGATGCCCTCCCTCCACGCTGCCACTCAAGGGAAGGCAGCTGGAGCCTTTGGCTGCAAGATCATTACTGAATTATACAACTGCCTGCAGTAATTTCCCAGTGCTGTAGTCCCAATCCAAAGGTAGAGGCAATCAGTGATCAGAGCCCCAGAGTGAATCATGCACCATCTGTGCTTGTGGGCTGACTGTTTGTGTGTGCAAAGAGTTGGGTAAATACAGAGTCACAGCACAGAAAGGCAAATTGCCCTTACTTGTGTGTAAAGGAGCAAGTGTTTGTACCCTCTCCATGGGTCTGAAAAGGTAGGATGGGTTGTGATGGCGGGTGTCTGCTACTTTGAAGGCTCATAGGTGCTGTTGATCATGATGAGTATTTGTGGTGCTGCTAGTGGGTATTAGTGTTTCTCACTGAAAGCTCATAACAAAGGAGAGGGAGAATAAACACAGCCAGTGCTGCTACTGGGTCTGCTCTCCGAGTACGTTGGGTGACGTAGTCAGGTAAGGAGGAAACTCCCATTTACTTTGGTACAGAATATGGAGCAGGAGTAAGCGAAGGCATGTCCAGTCTCTGTACCCCACCTCTGATCTGTTTATCCCACTTTCCAAACACAGACACAGGTGTTAGGTGATCCCTTGGTGCAGGATCTTTGTTTTGACACAGTAGGTATTATGATGAGATAGAGTCCAGAGTTAAAAAACCCAACAAAAAACAAAAGCGAAGGTGACTGCAGCCATCTTTGTGGTGAGTAGACTGTGACAGTTGTGATGCGAACCAGAGAAGTGCCAAGAGGCAGTATGTGCTACCTGCACTTGTAACTAGATGGAAGCAAAGATACAGGGGATGGTTTGCATGGTTCCACTGTGCTTTTGCTGAGGCTCAGCACAGATATGACCATAGAAATTACTTCTGTGCACCAAAGAGGAACTCAGAGACTCCCAAGTGTGGAGGTTGGCAGGTATACCTGCAAACCCGGGTGACACTGCCAGAGAACATCACTAAAGCTTCCCTAAGTGCTTCACTGTGTTTAGTGCTATGTGATGGGCCCTACAGCAATAAAGCTTTTCTTTTACTCCCAGTAAATCAAAAGTAGGATGCCAAAGGTAAATGCAAATATCTCAACACAACAGTGTGCTATTTCACAAGAAGCATATGAGTAGCCAAACAAGGATAACAAAATAAGTGAGCTTTTGAACATATAAAGAAGTTAAACTTAATATTTTTATTTCCACTTGGAGTTTCTTACGTGTTTTACATGGTATCATGAGGTCATGGGTGGCTTTCAGGATGAATGATAGGATATGGTGTCTTCTGTTTCTAAGTCATGGGGCTATGACCCTTTATAGCCAGACAAATACTCTGACTGCAAGGGTAGATCAAGTCCCTGTGCTACCAGAGACAGTGTAGTCACTAGTACAGCCATAACCTCTGCTACAGGAGACCTCTGTGCAGCCTGCCCCAGCCCCTGTGGGCCCTTATGTTGTCAAACCCTCCCATGGGCAGTCCAGCACTATTTCTCCATCGTGCCTCCTCTCTCTCTGGGATGGACCCTTGACATACTGCATGCACATGAGTAGAACCATTTCCCACTTCTCCCTGCCACAGACACCTCTGCAGATACCCCCAGGAAATCCTGGCAGCGGGGCTTCTGTTAAGCAGGTCCAGCAGCCTCCTCTGGCACTGCAGGTACTTGCACTCCAGTGGATGCATTCTGTGGTATATTTGGATGTTGAGAGCAGGGCTGCAGCTCTCCCTGTTCATCCAGGAACAGACAAACAGAAGATACCGTGGCCAAGGGCAGTGTATATATCTCCAGTGGGTTGGGGTGGAAAGACATTGAAGTGCTGGAGCACATCCAGAGATGGACAGTGAAGCCAGTGAAGGGTCTGGAGAACAAGTCTGATGAGGAGTGGCTGAGGGAATTGAGGTTGTTTAGCCTGGCAAGGAGGAGGCTGAGGGGAGACATCACTCTCTACAGCTACCTAAAAGAGAGTTGTACTGAGGTGGAGGTCAGTCTCTCCTCCCAAGTAACAAGTGATAGGACAAGAGCAAAAAGCCTCAAGTGGCACCAGGGGAGATTTATATTGGATATTAGGAAGAACTTCACTGAGAATGTTGCCAGACATTGGCACAGGCTACCCAGGGTGGTGGGGGAGTCCTTATCCCTGGGAGTATTTAAAAGATGCATACATGAGATGCCGAGAGATGTGGGCTAGTGGTGGGCTTGGCAGAGTGAAGTTAGTGGTTGGATCCTAAAGGTCTTTTCCAACCAAAATGATTCTATGATCTTCTCAACCACAAAGGCTGCAGGACTGCCATGAACAGGATGCCATCTGAGATCCTCCCTTACTTCAAGCTTGAGTATTTTCACAGTGTGACCTATGATTGTGCTCCCAAAGGTATCTCTCTAATCTGAATGCTGTCAGGGGTTAGGAATTGGGAGGACAGGGACATGAGCTGCATTCTGTTGTGTCTCACCATGAACAGAAGGGCATGATGCCCCGGAATAGCCTGTTTAAACTGAGGTGAAGCATGTTCCCGTCATCCTCTTGGGAATTTCTGATCTTCTAATTGAGTGAACAATTCTTAACTTGTGGAAGACAGAGAACTCAAGCCACTGGGCTTTTGGCAACTATTAAAAATAAATATACTGTAAAGGAGAAAAAAAACCTTCAGGAAAGAACCAATGATTATTGTTGCATCTGGATTCTTTCTCATTTGCTAGGTTGATTTCTGTCTGGCTACAGGAAGTGATTGTGTGGTATAGGATAATGGAAGCAATAACACAAAATAATAGAAATACAGTGTAAAAGATCAGTTATGATCTTATGTAAAACTGACTGCACTTCATTCAAGTTCACTTTCAAATCATTGAAATGAGAGAGATGTTCTTGTGGGAAATTATTCTTCAGTTGGGAAAAGTTCATTGTTAGGAATCTTTTTCTGATTTTCTCGCTGAAGATTGGTTTACTTAATATTCTCCCATTTCTTCAGATGCCTTCTCTAATCCATTTCTCATACTTCTCTTTATTCAAATCGTTTAGATACTTGCAAACACTGATAATGGTGACAGCAGATTTGTCAACTCACATCCCTTAAGTACTGCTCAACAGTTTCATTACATTTCAGTTTGTATATTTTTCCTTTATTTATCTTAAAACTGTTACAAACTGTCAGATTTAATAATAATAGAAAGCCCTCTGCTTTGTCTTTAAACAACACATCTAAACTGGAAATGTCTCGTGTCAAATGTCATGTGTTTGGGAATGTATGCATTACCCATCCGTTCATAGCAGCAGGTTTTGCATTAAAAACTTTAATCACTGGACTTAATCATGCCATAATCATCATTGGACTTAATCCATGCCACCCTGGAGCTGCTCATAAATACAGTGCTGTTTTCAGAATTGTATCATCTATAGATTTTCATAATTTCATGAGTCAGCATATCCCTGCTACCAATAACAGATGCTTAAAGGTACCTCTTTCTCATAGATTCAATTCTCACTTGTCTTCTTTTCCTGGACTAAGTAAAAACAATTACAGGAATTAGGGCAGTTGAAATTCTTCTTAACATAGAGATTGTAGGAAGAGCAAAAAAAGATTAGAAAGCAATTCCCAGTACTGTTACAAGGACTGGATTTGTAAATCAGCATTTGCACCTTTGATAACGTTTTACTTTGTTCTTAATTTTAATCCATAAATTAAAACTTGAATTCCTGATATTTTTCCAACACTGTGAGTTTCTTCAACCTCTCAGTTTCCCAGTCTAAGTGAAAGGGCTTTATTATACTGGAAGAAACCATTGGCAACAGGAAGAAGGCTGTATCTTTCACTCCTCCTGTAGCTTTCATCTCAATGGACCTCCCCAGAAGCTTTAATGCATAATGCAAGACAATATTATTGTCTGCTTGATAATGCAATATCAAGCAGACAATAATATTGGTCAGGCAGCAAACGAGCAAAAAACTGACCAATCAGAGAAAAATTGAGCGTTTTTTTACATGGTACCCAATTCAGCCATATCTGCAACAAGTTCCATAAGAGATGGAGTGGACTTAGTGGGACAGTAAGTGGTAGTATTCCTCTGTTGAAAGTAGCCTACTAAGATATCTGGAGAGAAGGGGAAATGTGTACTTTTTATTAATATTATTTGATTTTTAATTCAACTGCTTGGATTGTTCAAGTTGATTGCATGCAGGTGAATCAAAAAGAAGTGTGGGCTAAACTGAGTGCAGAATGAAGCAGTGGGAAGCCTCCAAAGTAAACAGCTTTAAGGTATCAAGGTAACTGAGGCTGGGCCAAGTAGGTTTGTACAACTGGTTCACTTAATAGTGAAGGCCTTAGGTCAGGAACACAAAAACAAAGATAGACAGTCAAAGATCTTGTCCCTCCCCTCTTTGCCATTTCCCTTTCCTCTCTCCACTTTTCCTTATCTCATAATTAATTCCTTGAATTAGATCCTTGCAAAGAACAATATTGTTTGGCCTTCCCTCAAATCACACTAACTCTGACTGCAACTCATCTGAGAAAACTACATAATTTATCATGCAAAAGATTTTATTGAAGTGGCTGCAGTACTGACACTTTCCTGCATTAGAGGTGAGAATCTCTCGTGGTGGTTTTTATCACTATGTAGACCAAATCTCAGATTGACAGGAATTCCCAAAGTGATGAGTATCAACCCTTGCTCACTGAAGCTGGTACAAGTTAAGTTTCTTATCAAGTTGTTGTTTCCTTTCTTAGCTAGAGCAACTTTCTGGGAGACTGTTAGTGAAACCTCCTTCTACATTATTATTTCCCTATCCACTTGCTCACTCCAGTTAAAGAGAAACACAATGTGCTCTATACTCTCACCCCTTCAGCTCCTGCTCCTCAGAGTTAGAGTCTGAGATGTCAGAGAGCTGTATGGAGAAGAGCACAATGCAGCTGCTCCTCCTGACTGCCTCTTCTTCTCCAGCAATTACACTTGGTATTTGCATACTTTGGGTACAGGGAAGCTGCTGATGCCAGGAACAGGCACAGGAGATTGGCCAGGGTGGATGTTACTCAGTGAATCTGTAACAATCAAGAGGCACCTGCATACAATGGCAGGTGGATGACACAGAGATACCTGTCAGAGTCTGAATTCTAGCAGAGCCACATTGCTGATGAGACAGTCCTCTAGAGCAGCTTGAAGGGGTCTTCAAAGCCAGGTCACTCACAAGCAGCAGTAGCATTATTTATTATTTATTGAGTGCAGGCATAACACCAACATGCAGCAGTGGTAAAGAGCCTAGAAAAATGCAGGCATTACTAAACATCTTATTCTTTCTACAACTGAATAAAGCTGAAGCCTGGCTTTTTTTCTTCTGTTTTTTTCATTTTTACTCCACTATGTTTCCTTACTCCAAGATACTTCAAGAGATCAGAAGAGATTTATTTTTCCAGAGAAATGTGAAATTAGACAAATAATTTTTGACATTTTTTTTCACCTTCAGTAATTCTCATTGCAGAAATGCTGTGATCTGTGAAGCTCAGTACAGAAAAGCCAGAAGGAGAATTCATCCCTAGGGCATTAATTCTCTCTGATCCCATCCAACCATGCTCCTGTTTCTGTGATTGCCTCTTGGCTTGCCAGTTAGTGTCTTTTTGGAAGGCAGGATCTTTTGTGTAAACATCTGTTTAGGGAGATTTAATGGAGGCTATCAACTCTTTCTATGACTGCTGAATAATGATGCGTGAGGACCAAATTCTCCAAGATGTGTAGGCACTCAGAGCTGCAGACAGACACCCCATGCATTTTCAAGAGCATGTAGGCCTTTCTCAGTATCACTGTAAACCTGTAGGACATGAAATTTGTATAATGGAATAAAACAAATTACACTTAAACACTTGTCTGTGAATTTTAAGTGTTAAACAATTTGAAAAAATTGGTTCCAAGTAATTTCTTGGGGAGATTAAATCCAAATATGTAGATATAGAAGATTTTTTTTCAAAGTAAATCTCCTACAGACCTCAGAACTCTTCTTCACTCTACTCCAAAGTAATCTGTGCAGAGCTAATGGCATTGCAGTTCTTTCTATAGTAACAGTTGCTTCAGAGAAAAAAAAAAAAAAGCCCAAAACCAGAGTAAATTCAGTTATGTTCCATGGATGACTATTCATGGCATGTCAGATAACTGAGTCTTCAAACGGGATTGAATGAGTTTTCCTGTCTTTATGGCAGAAGAGAGAAAGTGAGACCCTCCCTGCCAGTTGCAAAGAAATACAGGAACATTGAAAGGAACACAGGACGAAATCTGACATAGGCAATTATTTCCAGGTCTTTTTATTGGTGTGCTGTGACAATTTATGAACACCCATCTAAAAAGGCATTTCACAGTTGGTTCCAAATATGACCCAAACTGTTACAGTGGTTTTATTCACCATGTCTCCCTTTTTTTTTTAGCAGTAGCCACTGAAAAAAACCCTGTGAGAAGATATAAAGGTTTTTTAGAAAAAGCTGAGCTGAGATAACTTCTCAGACTGCTTTCTCACTGAAACAAGAAGTTTGTTTTCAAAAGTACTAAATGGGCAAAACATCACCTTAGGATCAACTTCCTGGGCACTGGAGACACACTGAAAAATGAAGTGATCCAAGACAGAATTAGAAATTCTGTTTTAAAGACACTCCTTTCCCAGTACCTGTGTGGCTCTCAGGTAGCCAGTGTTTCCTAAAGCAGCAGAGCCTTTTCTCCTCTTTCCTGGCTTAATAAAAATCCAGAGATTTCCACAATCCCTCAAGATATTTCTACTCCCATCCTTATGAACAGCAATGTGAGCAAAGTCCAAAGTAACAGATGGGTTAACTCTGCAGCAAAAGGCTAAGCTCATTTTTTAACCTATGGAGACTTACAGTTTGTTTTGATGTTAGATTTCGGAACTTGGCTATGTGAGATGTGTGTAGCTGGGAATGGAAACAGTTTCATTTCCTGATATGGCTTAGAATTTTCTCTGAAGTCAGCCTGTATAGAAAAGCCCACATAAGCTTCATTCGCTTGTAGAGAGCCAGCACAGGGAAATATAGCTACAGGAAAATATGACTGCATAAAAGGATTATGGAAATCATACTGATGGCACCAAAGTAAGTCTTCCAAATATCATGCAAGGGGATTTGCAGGTTGCCCTTTGCACTTCAGAGGTCATCATATACTCCAAGAAAAGTTTAGGCGGAAAGAGAGAAGCAGGATTCCTGGTCAAATGCCATACCACTTGTGCAGGCATGTAACCTCTTTGTGACTCTAGAAATGTCAAGTCACAAGAACATTCCTTCCTTTTCCTTTGTATCATAAAGGAAAACAAAATCAGATTTACAGTGGGTATTGTAGCTGCACACTTAAACATAGAGGTGTTATTGTTTCTCTGCAATAAATGGGAAATACAAAACTGTGAGCTATTGGATGCTGTTAAATTCTCTCATTCTAACAAGTTATATGATGATATATGTTTAGTTAGTAATTTAAAGATGCCTTTGTTCTTTCTTTCTACTGCAAATGACTAATCCATCCCTCTGGCAATTAGAAACAGCCTGAGTTTGTAATTTTTTGTAAGTACAAGGAAACTGATAGCAACAATTGTATTTGAATGCTCTGCTCTGCATCTGGAAGGAAGAATCAGTCAACAGTTTATAAATGTTTTGTTTGAAAGGTTTCTAGAATTTTAGTAATTGCTGCCTGGGATTTTTAAATTATTCTGGAACAGTGTAACCTTGGTATTGTAATCAACTGGAACCCTGTTTCTCTCAAAGTTTTAATTCTGTCTTATCTTTGTTGTTTTGTTTGACTTTTGAGGGATAACAATGAGTTTAAATAAAAAAACAACACACCAAGAAAACATCTTGAGCACTGGTGGACAGTTTAACAAGATTTTTTTTATAGCTTCTAGACTCAAAGCCAAGGCCTATCTCTCTTTTATAATCTCTGTACACTTCAGATTTTGCATGTAACAGACAGCAGTGATGGCTATGAAAATCATTACACAAGTCAAGCAAGAAAAAGCTCCATGGTATTCAGTCACAGAAATGTGGCAAGTTAGTAACAGCTGGGCTACAGCATTCTATATGAAAAAGAGAAAGTAGCCTTCCTTTCCTTTTTCCCCATTCTCCCCTCTTTTTTTTTCTAAAGGTCTATACACTGTTCATACCTTAGAGAAATATTCTGAATCATAAGATGTGAATGCAGTAACTCAGTTCAGCAATTCCATGTTTTCTCTGAAAGATGCTAGCTAGTATTGCACTGTTAGTTTATTGAGCTGCTTTAAAATCTTGACTAAATTGCATTTTTATAAATAGTTAAAATCTTGCTCTTATAAATCACTGCCTTTAATACTAAGACCTATTTGAACTGTCTATAAAAGTGAAGGAGATATATTATCTTCCAGTAAGAGTGGGAGAGAATATGATGGATGAACTAGCAGGAAGAAAGAAAAAGAACCAAGGGAGGGAGAACTGAGAGGTGCAATTTACTGCATTGATACTCTAAGACTTGATTAGGTCCATGGTACCACAGGACTGAGAACAGGCCTCTGTTCTACCTGGCTTGGCAGAGACTGAGTGAAAACACTGGTGGCAGGAACTCATGGTGCAATTATTTTCTCCCAGGGGAGCAAGATCAAAAAAACAGTGACCTTGACTTTTCCAGAGTCTGGCTGGCTGGTGAATGTGAGAAAGCTCCTCTCTGAGAGCCTGGGTATTGATCTCACCCATGTGACAGTGGTGATTCTTTTATGCTCCAGTGTGTCTTACAGATTCTTTATCATCAAGTAATATAGGAGAAACTTATGCCATTTTTCCTTCTTCTTAACATTGCTTATCACACAGCTGTAGACTAAACTAGTAATTTCAGCCTTTTTGATTTGTGAACAACTTAACAGTTATTTGGGAAATCAGAGGAGACTGAGGGGAGATCTTATTAATATTTACAAATGGTGGATGTCAGGAGAGTGGGACATCACTTTTTCTACTATGTCTAGTGACAGGACAAGGAGTAATGGCAAGAAGTTGGAACACAAAAAGTTCCATTTAAACATAAGAAAACGCTATTTCACTGTGAGGGTGAGGGAGCCCTGGCACAGGCTGCCCAGGGACACTGTGGAGTCTCCTTCTCTGGAGGTTTTCAAGACCCACCTGGACACATTCCTGTGTGACCTGATCTAGGTGGACCTGTTTTGGTAGAGGAGTTGGACTAGATCATCTCTAAAAGTCTTCCTACCATTCTATGATTCTGTGATTACATGAAATATGAGGAACCTGTTCAAGGAGTCTGTGTGAGCTGATGGTGGGCTGAATTTTCTTAGCTCCTTTCCTGGACATCCTAGAAACAAACTCTGAAGCTCCAAAGGGACTGCAGAAAAAAAGATTGTAAAGCCAAGATGTAAGTTCTTGAGGTGAAGATTTTTTTTTTGTTTTATAACCAATAACAGCATAAAGGAAACCAAATATCTGACTGTGAGCGAGTGGCCATTGTTTTATGCTCTGTAAATAATTACTGCTAAAGCAAGCATGAGAAAGGCACTGAAAAGAGAGAAAAAGAAAAGATAAACAAACCATTCTAACAAGAAGCAAAAGACAAAATGCTGCTTTTTATGTCAAGTCCCAAGTTTATTATGCTCCCAGCTCATTTAACAGTGGTAGCTGCCTGCTCTATTATCGACAGAAGAAATAAACTCTGGTAAGTAACATGGTAAAGGATGAATCCTTCCTGATGTTTTACTTGCTGTGGGAGAAGATTTCAAGGTTTCATTCTTTGAAATAACTGAAATTCTAGTCTTTACTATTAGTAAGTCTTGTTTCAGATGAATCGGACCAAAGCCATGTCACTCTGTACCACTTTTATGTCTTACATCCTTTCTTTGCCACTGGTCACCGTCACAGACAGGATACTGGGCTATGTGGCTCTTCAAGTCTGACACAGAAGAGCTCCTATGTTATGCTCTTGAGATCTGTTTCTTCCTGATCTAGTGTGATGCTACACCTTTGTTCACTTCAAATAACCTAATAACTGATCTTAGGAAAGAGAAAAACAACATGCTCTGGAACTGCATCTGGGAAGGAGCAACCCCATGCACCAGTACAGGCTGGGGATTGACCAGCTGAAGAGCAGCTCTGCAGAGAGAGACCTGGGAGTCCTGGCTGACAATAAACTAATTATAAGCCAGCAATGTGCCCTCGTGGACAAGAAGGCCAATGGCATCCTGGGTTGCACCAAGAAGAGAGTGGCCAGCAGGTCAAGGGATGTTCTTCTCCCCCTCTACTCTGCCCTGGTGAGGCCTCATCTGCAGTCCTGTGTCCAATTCTGAGCTCCCCAGCTCAAGAGGGACAGAGAACCTCTGGAGAGAGTCCAGCACAGGGCCACCAAGATCATCAGGGGACTGGAACATCTTTCATATGAGGAAAGACTGTGGGAACTGGGGCTGTTTAGTCTGGAGAAGAGGAGACTGAGGGGGGAATCTCATTAATATTTACAAATATCTAAAGGATGGGTGTCAGCAGGTTGTGGCATCCCTTTTTTCTATTGTATCTAGTGACAGGACAAGGGATAATGAGATGAAGCTGGAACACAAAAAGTTCCATTTAAGCATAAGAAAAAAACTATTTCACTGTTCAGGTGAGGGAGCCCTGGCACAGGCTGCCCAGGGTGGTTGTGGAGTCTCCTTCCTTGGAGGTCTTCAAGACCTGCCTGGACACGTTACTGTGTGACCTGATCTAGGTGAACTTGCTTCTGCATGGGGGTTGGACTAGATGACCTCTAAAAGTCCCTACCAACCCTACCATTCTATGGTTCTATGATTCTTGAAACCCCAGCACCATTTCTCATAAGGGAGCAGTTGCTGCTGATGCTAAATCCATGTCTTTCATAACTGGACCCTCTATAGGAAGCACAATCAGTTTTCCAGAAAGGAAAATCTCTCTGTCAGTTTGCACCATGTGCCCACTTGCAATAACCTGGCCAACGGGATACTACTAAGCAGGATTAAATGTTTTCCTCTCCAGCAGAATGCTTCCAAATGGATAGGCAGCGCTCAGTAATTACAAGCTAGAGCATGTTAGCCCCTGTGGTGAGGCCTGCAGTCAGGCAGTACTTCACAGTAGATTATTTGCTTAGAAACTCAACTATATGCTGAAAGCACTATGCTACAACATTAGCCTGAATCTGTCCCTTAACCTCTTAACTGAGTGCAAGAACTTTGTCCGTAAGTGACATAAATTTGTTAAATATACCGACTCTGTTTGACTGTTCTTTGAGAATGTATCTGGGTCTGTAGCTTCTCTACAAACAGATTATCATGAATGTTTGCACTCTGGGCTCCGGTTTCAGTTCTTCTGATTGGAAACACTGGTCTCCTGGGTTAATCCTGCTCTTTTCATAACAGTGTTCAGTCACTGAAGTAAAAATAGTAACATGAATGTGAAACTGCTATGAATGAGAGGAGAGCTCCATGAGTTGGAAAATCTTTCCTTTCTTCCTCCTGGTTTCACTGGTTGGCTAATCCATAGAATATTTTGTTGGGTTTTTTTAAGTGAAAAGGGCCTAGTTCCTAAAAATAATAAAAATACGAGACAAATCCAAAAAACAAGCCACAAAACCTTGAACACATAAAGGCTGTAAATATATAAACTTAAACCCAAACTCAGTTACCTTGCACAAGAAAATAAAGAAAACTAAGCACCAAGTTGTCTGTTTTTTTTTTTACTGCCATCATAGTGGCTGGTAAGTGGTATGGAGACAATAATACCTGGGTATGTAGTTATGTGGACATCAGTTTGGTATGCAAGTCCCATTTCTATGCTACCGAAGACAGTAAAGGGAGGGAGAAAACAACTCGCTTCAGTTCTCACACATCTGCAGGCCTGCTATAGCACAGTACAGAGGTTACAAGGTTACACCCCAGTGCTCAACTCTGCAGACAGTCCCTTGCAAATGTTATGTGAAACAAAGGTTATGTGACTAGCATTTACTCATAGACCTATTTGCTACTCAAGTGGGCAATAAACAACAAGTGGGATCCTGGGGAGCCGGATCAATCCTGACCTCCAATTACACTGCAGAGAGGCTGACACTGTCCTGCTTTCCCTAAGCACCAGATGCAGCATTACTGGAAAGATGCAACCACAGTGAAGCAGAAGTGGAACCTCCTTAGTGGGAGTTCTATTACCTGTAACTTTACTTTCTGATTTGCCCCATCTGTCTAGTGCTGAAGATGGTTTCAGAGGTGCATGGAGAAAAAAGTCAAACATTCTTTTTTGTTTTCTGTAGCCTTCATCCTTTAGATACAGAATTTCAGTGAGTGGCATAGATGCATTTTATTTTCTGTATTTAGTAATAAAATCAGCAAAAAGATCCCACATCATGGTCTTAAGAGTTTCACTGTGGTCAAAGTAGGGAGACTTGGTACGTGTATGTGTTAACTACATACATGGGAATTACTCCAGCTTGCAAGTGATGCTTGAAATAGGTTTTATGTATCACTACCTGTGTGTTCTGACTGGATCAGATCACTTCAGCAGCTTTGTGTCTTTAGTCTGTCAGCAGCATTATCTGTTCGAGCCCAGGAGCTCTCAAATAAGGAACAACATCCCTGCTACATGCAATTTGTCTGTTCAGCTAGGCCTAAGTTGTAATGGATGTGGCTTTATTTCCCTGTACTTCAGGGTGCTATAGAAAGAACCATGCAGTATTTTTAGATTAAACATAGAGTGGAAAAGTCTTCCAGGGCATTAAATCTCTTTCTGTCCTTCGGACTGATGATTTCTTGAGCCTGGCCAGTTGTTGCAAATCACCACTCTCAGATGAAGCAGGAGTTGTAAATAACCTTCCTATTCTGGCTATGGTGGGGGAGTTGGTTTTGGTGCTAGTGTGCAGGGCTCAGGACATACTGCTAGAACAAGCAGTGTGTTCAATACTTTTGTGTTTAATATTTCGTCTTTCTAATGATCTGAATACACTGGTTTCTTGTGGAAAATAATGTCATAAGCAGTGAATCTGTATCTTCACCTTAAAGAAAAGCAATAGTGGATTTCAAGACAATTTCTTTCAATTTCTAAAACTTTATGCATTTAAACCAGCTGTCTTTAAGGGATATACTCAAATACTAAATGACAATATATTTTTCTCTGGCTATTTTGTGACCTGATCTAGGTGAACCTGCTTCTGCAGGGGGGTTGGACTAGATGATCTCTAAAGATCCCTTCCAACCCCTACCATTCCATTTGTTGTTCCTTTCAGTGCCAGATAACTTTAAATATGCCGAGTAACAACATACTAAAAGTTGAGTCAGTTTTATTTGAAGGCCAGATGGAACTGTCCAGGTTGAAACATTACTGTTTTTTACAATCAACTCTAGTAATAACCATATTGGAAATATTATAATACAAAATAAGTTGTGTTGTGAGGAATGAGGCCAGATGGGACTCCAGCTGTCATCTTAAAAGAGAAATCATTAGAATCCAATGAAAATGTACTTTGAGCTATCGCAGAATCATAGAATGGTAGAGGTTGGAAGGGACCTTTAGAGATCATCTAGTCCAACCCCCCTGCAGAAGCAGGTCCACCTAGATCAGGTCGCATAGGAACATGTCCAGGCAGGTCTGGAAGACCTACAAGGAAGGAGTCTCCACAACCCCTCTGGGCAGCCTGTGCCAGGGCTCCCTCACCTGAACAGTGAAATAGTTTTTTCTTATATTTAAATGGAACTTTTTGTGTTCCAGCTTCATCCCATTACCCCTTGTCCTGTTACTAGATACAACAGAAAAAAAGGGATGCCCCAACTTCCTGACATCCACCATTTAGGTATTTGTAAATATTAATGAGATCTCTCTGCAGTCTCCTCTTTTCTAGACTAAATGGCCCCAGTTCCTGCAGCCTTTTCTCTATGTTTCACTATGTTTCCTCTATTTTTCATTAAAAATTTTCCAATAATTAATTTCAAATCTATAGAACTGCTATCACGTCCAACTTCTAGTTTCACTCAAAAAATTACCTTTGTGTTTGGTTATAAGTTGCAGTCATGAGAACATCTTACTGTACCTGTATTTTAGATCTTTATACATCCTTCCAATGGAAATCTAAGATGGGCTTAGGTAATCTTGGAAAATTTTGACTTCCCCCATGGCAGTCCCAAGACTAAGCAGTCATATTTCCCTGTGAGGGTGACGGAGCAGTGGCACAGGCTGCCCAGAGGGGTTGTGGAGTCTCCCTCCTTGGAGGTCTTCGAGACCCACCTGGACACATTCCTATGTAACCTGATCTAGGTGAACCTGCTTCTGCAAGGGGTTTGGACTAGATGATCTCTAAAGGTCCCTTCCAACTCTTACCATTCTGTGATTCTATGATATGAAGACATATCTCATATTTACCCCCTGGCAAATCTATTTCAGGGTTTTCAGTTGCCCCTGTCCTGTAGCAGTGAAGCACAGATTTACCATCAAGTTTAATTTTCTGAGGATTTATGCATTGGGGTTAAAATGCTCAGGCATGGCTATTTATAGAAAGAGGCATGTATATCTACACTTAGCACTTAGGTATGTGGCCTCATTTTCTGAAGTACCAATTATTTATCCAGAGGTCATGTTTATTTAATGTTAGGCACTCAAGTGCAGTGTTCCAGCCTTATCTCTTCAGATTTCATGATATCAGAAGAAACAGCCTACCCTGTTGTTTATGCTAAATGTGCATGGAAATCACACTAAGGGCTTTACTGTACACAAAAGAGAGAGAAAGACAGACATAAGCCCATCACTTATCTTCTTTTATGGGCTGTTTCCTTGTTCCTGACAGTGAAACACAGAATATGATGCCCTGTCTGTGATTGATTGTTGTCAGTCACATTGTTGATCACTGCAAGGAATGCAGATGGTACTGCCAGTTTCATACTTGAATAGAAGGTAATGACAGAATGCCTGATAGATACTCTTACCAAGCACAAGGTTGTGCAAAATACTGTAAATCTAAGGATATTTGGCACAAAAATCAAGACAATCCTCTTCAGTCAAGGCTGATGTCTTGAAATTACATATCCCATGGCAACATCTCATTTATAGCTAAGTCAATTTTGATTTAGTTTGTTTCTGATATTAATGATTGCTGGTATTATTATTTACCATAAAAAAATATGATATCACCTTTATAAAACTCCTGCAGTGCAAGTAGCACATAAAACATTCTTTACAAAAAAAAAAATAATCCTTCCTTGTGTCTATGATGTAAGTCTTAATTTCTTAATGCCTCTGACAGTTGACTGAAAGATGTCACACAGCTGAATATTATCAGCAGATCTTAGATACAGCAGTTCACAATCTGCTTTCTTTGCCCGTGGTTCTAAAAAAATGGGCTGCTTTTTTCTTTCCCACAAAAAAAAAATACAGAAGAGCTTTCTTCAGTTTCATCACTGCTTAGTAGTTAACATACAGCTAAAAATAGCAATGCTTACAGTAGTAAAAAATACTGCTGTAGTGTGAAGCCATGGAAAACTTACACGATGCAGTGCACATTTGGCTGATTTTCTTTTGCAGCCGCCATCAACAGTTTTCCTGCAAGCGAAGAAAATGGAGAAGAGGCAAAATATCTTGGTGAAAGGGGAGTATATCAGCAGGGGAAGACATGGGGCATAAGTTCAGTGAGCTGTCAAAGCCTCTTTGCTGTCTACCACAACTATTGTGGGTGAGCTCACCAATTATGTTACATAGATAGATCATTAGAAGTAACCACCTATCATTGCCATACCACCATCTCTCAGCTTATTATCGCTTTGGTTTTCAGCTGTAGTGTTGCTCTTTGATAGGGTTTTCCTTCAGGCTCTTGGGCAGACACTGGAACTAGCAGCTCATGTTTCAGCAGTTGGGTCATGGGGGCTGCTTTGCACTGGAACATCACTTCTGAAAACCCTGCAGTGCTCTGTACACTTCTTGCCTCCTTCCTCCTAAGAAAGGAAGTTGCAAAGTTCAGTCCAATATTAAACTGCTAACCTAGAAAGAGTTTGCTGTTTTGTTCTGAGTTCAGTGTGTTGGTACAACTAATTTGTCACTGTTTCAAATGTACTGTGGGCATACAAAGTGATAATGACAAAGCTTCAATATTCAGGGCTGTTAGAAAGATGAGCCATTGCAAAGTCCTGAGTTAATCTGCTGAAGGGCTGATCATACACTCATTCAGATACACCCAATTCAGGCTACCAGGGTGATGGCGAAGGGAAACGTTGTGCTGCAGATGCTGGCAGGAGCTTCATATAGCTTTGCTCCCTAAGGTCCAGACACATGGAGTGTCACCACACATGGATCCATCAAGATTTGTTTCTGAGATGATGCAGGTGCCCCCTGACACAATGATCTCCTGCTGCCCAACCTCAGAGGTTTGTTAATGTTCTGGCAAATACATTTGTTTTTCTACTTCTGTAGAAGATTCAAACTGGCAATATCAAATCACAGAAGCTTCTCAGGCAAACAGAGCAGCAACTTGCTGAGGCAAGGCAGATGTAACTGAGACCTCAGACACAACCACAAATGTTTTTTTAAACAGAGAGAGAAATGTTTTTCTGATGGTGATCTAGTACAGTTTGAGGAGGAAATACAAACATTTTCTCTTACAGAAGCATCTTTACAGATGGGAGAATATCTCACACTGAAAAAAAAATGAACAAAAGCAACTGGGAAATGAAAGATTCAGGAAAAATAAAAAAGGAAAAGTACTGAGGGAAGGGAGGAGTGAGAAAGTTAGTTAGTCTTGCCCTGGAAGTTTGTCTGAAGGTGTGTTTTTGATATAGTTGTTTTTTATAGAGCATAGAGAAACACGATTTGGTTTGTGTGATGCAGATTTGGTTTGTGTGATGCAGATAAAGACTGAATGTAGAACATCTTATGCTGTATATTCACAAAGGTTTGTGGTATGATTAGTAATCTTGGTAATATACAGGGTAGAGATTACCAGTCTAATCTAGAAACTCCTCAACTTGACCAGTTTGGGCACAAAAAGTGTCTTTTTCATGTGGATCACGAAACAGGGTAAATGTATGCAGTGAAACCTAAACAGGAAATGGCTCTGTTAAAGAATATTGATTTGGCAACTTAAGTATTGCTAAAGATGAACATTTCAGGAGCTCATTCAGAAGGGTATAAGAATATCAAGTAGATGCCTTGCTATCTGCCCTGTCTATTCCTGCTGTTGTTTCTTCTCTGTGTCTGATGATGGAGAAAAAAAAATCAAAAAATAACAATAAGAGACTTTTAAAGTTGATGTCACAGACAAGCAAAATACAATACATGAAAAGGCCAATTTTGCTAGGAGGTGCCAAGAACAAGGGCAAACAGCAGAAGCTTTTATTACTGCAGATCACAGTTTTGCTGAATATTGCATATACAGAATGTTAAAAGAAGAATTAATAAGAGGCAGAATAATTTTTGGCAAAAGAGACAACCAGTACATCAGCACAACTTACACTTGGGCTCGAATCACTCACTAACAGTGGCTTGAGCAAAAGCGATGCTGACCTACATACTGGCAGCACAGAAGAGATTGCAGCAGACCAGTGAAGGACAGGAACACAAACATGAAAACAGCAGCTGCAAGCACTTTTAATTTCAGAAGTGCTCAGTGAGTAAGGAAAAAAGCTAAGGAACTTTAACAGGAAAGAAGATGTAAAAGTTGTGGCAGATGTGGCAAAGAACCATGCCATGTAAGCCATAAAATCCTTCTGAATGCTCACAGTGCCACAAGGGACATGTTGTCAGAGCAGTTAGGGTAGCAGGAAAGTGATCACTAAACCCATGTTTCTACTCTGCAACCTGAAAGTACAATGTATTTTTAGAAACACACTTTAAATAATAAAATTTTGCATTTTAAATGGGAATATTTGACAGCAGGTTACACACCATTTCCCCTTGCACTAAGAGAGCCTCGTTCTGTCCTCTGTCCCTGTCTTCCAGCTCAGGTGAACGGGGGCTCAGAGAAGAGCTGGTTTTACTATTGAAGACTGAGGCAAAGGCAGCATTAAGTAACTCTGCCTTTTCCTCATCCTTGTTCACTAAGTTCACAATAACTAGTGTGAATGTGGGTGTAAACAGTGTGAGTGTGGAACACATACACAGAACTGCCTGGGAAGGTGTTCACTGCAAACTAGTTATGTAGAAGAGGAAGATGACCATCAGCAGGATTAAACCATTTACTCTTTCTGAGACTCAGAGTCTGACTGTTCTGTATATCTCTGTGAGCTATCTGGCTATGGTCAGTAAAACCTTTTTTTGTGTATTCTTGGCAAATATCATTTCTGGTAGCAGGACAAGGTTTTGAGAGGGTCAGATGACTTTCACAAGTTACTTTAAACTCTGCTCTGGGTTTTTAAAAAACACATTCTTTTGACAGAATGAACAGAGGAAGTAATCATACATGCAGATATGCTGACTTAAGGTAATTGTAGGCTCCATGGAGAGAGCCGATGAGCATTTCAAGACTGGCTGAGAGAATAACATCCATGAGCATGGGCTGTCCCTGAAGCAGGTAGGAACTAAAGAGGTATTCAGAAAATGGGAAGCCATGTGGATGTGCCAGGAGCCTGAGTGTACGAGGCTGTTGTCTTAAAGAGCATTAATGTACTGTCAAATAAGGCAATGAGATGAAAAGCAAGTAATAATGAAGACAAAAACTGAAAAAGCTCAGAAAAGAGGTTAAGAATGGTTGTTAGCAGCAAAGCCTCTGCTGGAAACAGCAGAGACCGAGTGGAATATACATGAGTGTCAGATCTACTATGCAGAGTGTGTCTAGGAGCTGAAGTCCTGATTTGAAATTCCTTCCGCTTTCTCAGATGCAAGATGATTAGCATGCTTTTTCCATTCAAGATGGATGAAAGCATTGCTCTGGAAGCCAAATTCTGTCTCCAATGCAGGTAACTATTTGTATTTAGTTCTTCCAGGTCTAACTGCACTTGTCAGTGACTCAAGTTTACATCTCTTTTTCAGCCTACTAAGACCACTTTTGTAATCCACTTTGCACTTTCCTACCTCTCTATGTGTCACTACTCCTCTGTTTTAAGAGAAACACACAGTAGCTTTGTTTTCACTTTGTGAAACATTTTTTTTTATGAAGAATATTTAAAAGACATAAAAATGAGGTGCTGAGGGATGTGATTTAGTTTAGCGATGAGCCTGGCAGTGTGAGGTTAGTGGTTGGACTTGATGGTCTTAAAGGTCTTTTCCAACCATAACGATTCCACGATTCTGTGATTCTGTGTGAATATCTTGTCCTTCCTCCCCTACCCCTCCTTCCCTGTGAGTTTACCCACTGATCCTCTGTATTCATTTCCCCAGATATTTCAATCTGCAGATCAGAAGTTCTTGAAAACTGGCTTCTTGAGTAATCGGTTATTGCAGCATGAAAAGGTTTGCCGAGATATTTGACACCCAGATACCATCTTCACAGTAGCTAGCCAGTCTACGGTTGTGCTTTTAAAATGTGTAATAGTGGAGTGCTCTGCACATCACACTGCTCTAAGTCTCTCGAGTTGAGTACTCCATAGTCAGAGATATTTGCAGTCTGGATTCATTTCTGTAAAGCTTCTAAACATCACATTGTCCTCCATCGTGTTCCTAGATCAAATATTCTTATTTAACTGGTCAGAAAGAAAGAAAATTAGTCAAGAATCATGCAAATGAAAAAGTAAGAAAGAGGAATAATAAGCATAGACAATTCTCCCATTAGTCTTCCTCCCAAAATGCATGCACACAAGATGAATAGCAAAGATACCCAAAGAACTACAAACTCCTTCCTTTTACAGCTCTTCCAGGGGAGAAATAAGGAAGCTCTTTGTTATCCCTGTCACCCAGCTCTTCAACATTCTGGTCCTGCCAGCACTTACAAATTTATTCATAGCCTAGAAAATCTTGTCCAGAATTCAAACTCATAGTGAATGATTTACCCAAAAACCTCTATTTAACAAATTTTTCAAAACCAAAACAATTCTTGAGACTTTAATTAAATAGAACTCAGATTAAATTAAGAAAGGAATCTCATTTCCCTTACATGAAACGTGGTGGCAGTTGGAAAGCCTAACCCAGCATTACCTCATGCAAGCATTTCTCAGTGTACATGCAAAGCATTCATGTGAGGATATTAAGTACAATCAGGAGGCCTCACAATATTTTATGGATGCAGAATCAAATTTAAACATAAAAGTAGTAATTAAACTGGGATTTGAGCTATTATGTATTATAGCAATCTGATAATTGCAAAAGCATTTAAGGAAATGAATATACATCTCAACAAAAGCCTCTTTCTCATATATTGTAGAATTCTGTGTTATTCCCTCGTTTTATTCTCTGTTCTTTGCAACGTTTTTTTAGAAATGGAAAAATCTCACTAGCAGGGCTTCTGAAATCAAATGCAGACAGCTGTCTTGTGGGACACTGATGTATTATGTGTGAGCAATTTAATCATTGAAATTAGTTATTTTCGTGGTCTGTATCAAGATTTTGTACTTTTGGGTATAACTGGGCTGAAAGGTCGATTGACCTGTGAAAGTAGGGTGCATTTTAGGTCTCTAGCCTAGGCCCAGTTCACAGTCTGAGCACCACTTTCTGGCCAGATTGATACTGCAGAATTGCTCCTCCCTTATGTATTTTCCCATAGAGTGTGTTGTTATTCAAACTTGTATCTATTTACTAGTGGCGTGGGTCAAGTTCTTCTTTTCTTTCTCTGCAGAAATAAAAAACTAAAGAAGGCAAACAATAACTTTAGTTTAACCAGATTACTTGTCTTTCCCTCTGTGAAATGTTTAATTTTGTTTTAGATTTCCTTTGTTCCTTTATTTTACTATTCTGCCTGGGAAACTTTTAATCATGAACCTATTATGTTTGGAACACCTGAGGAAAAAGCACTTTGCAAATACATTCATTTTGATTTTCTTAGTCACAGACATTCACTAATAGATTAAGCTGTGCTCGGATTTCATTTGCCTAGATCTAGTCTTAAGTGTCTGCTTCTGACTCAAGGGTCAGGATTTCCAGTGGGGCCGTTGGTATCTGTCATATCAAAAAACAAGGGCACATAGAAGGAGAGTGACTGCAGAAATCAGATACAGGCTTGATTGATGGGCCAAGGCCAATTGTTTGATGTTCAACAAAGCCGAGTGCTGGATCCTGCACTTGGGCCACAACAATCATGTAAAACTACAGGCTTCGGAATGTGTGACTGGAAAGCTGCCCAGAGGGGAAGGACCTGGGGATGTTGATCAACAGCCAGCTGAACATGAGCCAGAAGTGTGCCCAGCTAGCCGAGAAGGCCAGTGGCATCCTGGCTTGTATCAAAACTACTGTGGCCAGTAGGACCAGGGAAGTGATTGTCCCTTTATACTTGGCACTGGTAAGGCTGCGCCTTCAGTACTGTGTTCAGTTCTGGACCCCTCACTACAAGAAGGACATTGAAGTGCTGGAGCATGTCAAGAGATGGACAACAAAGCTGGTGAAGAGTTTGGAGCACAGGTCTGATTGTTTAGTCTAGAGAGGAGGAGGCTGAAGGGAGACCTCATTGCTCTCTACAACTCCTACAACTACTGAAGGGAGGTTGTCGTGAGGTCAAGGTCGGTCTATTCTCTCCAGTAATGAATGACTGGACATGAGGAAATGTCCTCAAGTTGCTCCAGGGGAGATTTAGATTGGAGATTTTTTCACTGAGAGGATTGTTAAACACCGGCACAGGCTGCCCAGGGAGGTGGTGGAGTCACCATCCCTGCACATATTTACAAGCTATGTAGATGAGGTTCTGAGGGACATGGGTTAGTGGTGGACTTGGTAGTGTTAGATTAATGGTTGAACTTCATGACCTAAAGATCTTTTCCAACCGAAATGATTCTATGATTCCATGGAACGAGCTGAAGAGGAACCCTCTAGCTGAGCCTGGATGATTTCAGTGGCATCCAGGTTGTCCAAGTTGGTTGTTGGCATAATGTTTTTCAAGATCTGCACATCACAATCTTCTGGCAGTCACATGGCTGGATCTACATGTACCAGACAAAGGATGTGCACAGACGTCATGAGACCTCCCATTCTTGGGAGATGGATTGTGCTTCCAATGCATAGTCCCATGCACGGGCCCTGGGTGAGGATATGCCTTGTGAGCTCCTGAGAAAAGGGCTTCCAATGACCATTTAATACATTTTACTTCTAGTTGTTCCTTTTCCAGAGGATAACATGGCACCAGCTGCTGAAATGGCTATGTATCAAATAATGAAATGTTCTGAGGCGACACATAACAGCATCCAACTCTCATTTTTCCCAACAGCTTCACTGTCTTTTTTCTCATCACATGCACAAGTGCGCTCTCAGCCAAGGGAATCATCTGCCAGCTCTTTGTCCAGATCTGCAGGTGCCAGACTACATATGATCTATGGGAGGAAGAAGGGGACGGCAGCTGAGCATCCCAAGCCTGTATCTAGGTGACTGAGCAAAAGTATGGCTTAAGATCATTAGGGAGAAACTACATGTATTGCACAACTGGGGAGAAAGGCTGGTCTTACAAGAGAGGATGGGGGCTGGAATCAGGGTCCAGGCACAGTCTCTCACTGCAGGAACACTGCTCTTTTCAGGGACTTCTGATATGCCATTTGCAGCCTCTCTACTTGGGTTCTGTCCAATACAAAATGCAGACACAACCATATTTAACTTCATAAATCTCATGCATTCTGGATATAAAGCCAGTTTCTAAATTTATTAATACAGATAAAACCTCCTAAATTCTTTAGGCATAAGTTATCCTCTTAGTGCTGTGAAGAGTTATTAGTTTTGATGCCTACAAATCTGCAAGATATTTAATCCAAGCCTTAAAGGGTAGGAAAAGAAAGCAGAAGAATTTTTCATTGAACTCCCATGAGTCTATTTGCCTATTTGTGAAGGTCAGGTTAAAAATACCCAGCCTTTTCATGCAGTATGTACCCAAAGGAAAGCCTTTCTTTCATTATGCTTTCAGAGGCAAGTCCTTGCATTTAACCCTTTTATTCTCTGAGCTTTTCCCTAGTTCCTTCATTTTCTCTGTCCAGACTTGCATGGTTGCCCATTAAGCACAACTCTATGGGATATTTGTTTTCCACTCAGTAACTCCTGATATTTCATTGAAAGACAATTCATTAAGCACAAACAGTAGTATGCAGAAGACATGCTTAGAGATGCAAAAGTCATGCTTAGGGATAAACTGCAGCTCTGGATTTGATAGAACAAACTGGTAGACTCAATCAAAACCAGAATGAGAAGGTGACAGCAGTGACAGGGTGAAGAGGGATGCCCAAACCAGACAAATGGCAAAGAGTGGGCATGTGAGAAACATCCAAACTATGCAGGTCATTGGAGAGGTATTGGGGGCCTTCAGGGAGTAGAGCTGAGCTGTTAGCAATGCCATGCAAGCCAAAGATCACCCTCCCAGGTGATCTTTGTGTGAGTCAAAAATACCAAGTTTGAGTATGCAGGAGGCAGAACCAACACCAAGGAGGGAGTGAACTTCAGAAACAGGCTGTGTAACTGAGGAGAGGCTGGGGTCTGGGAAAGGAGGTACAAGATGCAAAAAGAGATACAAGAACCAGGAAGAGTCAGATTGGATGGGGTTCTGAGCAACCTGATCTAGTTGGAGATGTCCTTGCTCATTGCAAGGATTGGACTAGATGACATATAAAGGTCCCTTCTAACCCAAATGATTCTCTGATTCTCTGAAAGGGACAATGAAATAGGCAAATGCCATGACGGGTGCTGTCTGGGGGATGTGACAGGCAGCCCTGTGTCTGCTGATGGTGGCGGCTGGAGCAGTACAGTCATCCAAATCTGCTGTCCTGACCATGCCATGAGGGTTGGGCTGACGCTGGGGTGGGAGCAGGTGGATGCTTTCCCTGGCTGGTGAGATGATGGACAGACATGCACAGAGAGGGACAGACATGCACAGAGAGAGACAGACACAAAGAGACAGATGGAGCATCCTGGTGTCACCATGTGGGTGCTTGTTTCAGGCCTGACAGCATTAACAACTACCTGTCATTTCATACGCTTTCTCTTCACAATTTTTCCTCAGAGCCATAAACTTGGTCTTCTTTCACAGCCAAATGTATCTCAAACTTCTTGGATATTTTTTAACTTTTATTAAAAGGCTGAAAGTTCCTTCTCCCTTTTCTTTGCTCTCCTTGCTTGGTAGCAGATGGTTTTGAATGTATAAGAAGCTGCCTGCAGGAGTAGGGTTAGCTTTTCATTTAATGGAATAAAGAGGCAAAGCTACAAACACAGCCCTGTCGTTATACTGAATTAAACAGTCAAACAGAGCTTGGGGCTTGAGTACAGGAAGCTCAATCCTCAAACACCACTGAAGTACCCTAAATCTTTTATTACAGGTACAGAAAAGAATAAAAAGAGATTAATTCAATCAATGCTTTATGTAGCTCCTTTATTCAAACAGTGTTCCTTTTTCACCTTCAGCTCAAGGAAGTTTTTGTAAGAAAATTGTCCTTATTTGACAGCCTTTTTGACAGCACTAAGGCTAGGAATTACTAGACTTTTTAAAGAAAAGTCCAAAGGCTAACTGATTTTGCTCTAATACTCTACTTCTTTCAAGACAAAAGGAGGCAAACATACACAAAAGGGCAGAGAATAATATAGCCATGACATAAGGCAGCTTTCTTCCCTCATGCTGTTTCTTTATAATTTTGCTGTTGGAGAAATACGGGTTTTGCACCCTGTTTTACTTGTAGCTCATGCTAATGTCAAGTGTTGAACTGCTTAGCCACTGCTGATCCAAGGCTCACAACAGCTTTGAAATAGGTGCAATGGCAGCTGCCTAAGGCATAATTCTTCCTTTCTTTCCAACAGAAAGCAGCTGGAGAGAGAAGACAGGAAGAAGAAATTAAAGTGGGAGGAAAAAAGGATCACAGCAACATGCAGGTAGGGGAGACTTTAGACACTCAGCTAATCCATCCAACTGTCTTGAGGTCATTCAAATACTCTTAAGCCATCTGTTATCTTTCATTAAGTACTGATGATCAGGTACCTAGTAACTGCTATGCTTTTATTTAGCTCAGATTTGCTGTGTTTAGCTTGTGTTTTTCTGAACTGAATCTCATCTTAATTCCTATTTGTGTTCTTGACCTCTTGAAAGCTTATGGCTGTATAATCTCCCAGTTCAGACTCCTTTACACATGTGATTAAGGTATTTCTACCTACACTGCCAGGTAGTCAGAGATGTTAAACAAAACTAAACAGAACATCCATTGTTTTTGAAGCACTCCAGGCCCCTGGGCTGGCTCACTTTACTGTTCTGATTTGGGATTTTTGTTGTTTTTTTCACAGTATCATGACAAATGGAAATCTTTTTCTCAGTGTAATGATTTAAGCAATCCAAACTCAAGCAATCCACATCAGAGCTTGTAAGCATCTTCCCAGTAGTTGCTTTAATCCGATACATCATAGAGATCCATTGTGAAGGGAAGATTGTGCCCCCCATTCCAGCTCTCACATTCAATATGGGAATGTCCCAGGACAAAGTGTAACCTTTGTCAGGTTTCTGTGAAGAGTGTAAATAGTTGGTCAGTGGGTCCATTTGGGATCCAGTAACAAGTGGAGTAGCCATGGAGTATTACCACAGCTCCTATTGTTCAGTAAGTTCATCAGAGATCTGGATCGTAACATATCATCACCTAATAATATTAGCATAAGCTGGTGGTTGGAAAAATTGCACTCTTAGCAAATTTGTAGGTGGTACTAAGTTACATATGTGGCTGGTGGGCTTAATGTCACAGGTTCAGTCCAAAAAAGACTTAGTAATTCGGCCAAGACAAACTTTACAAAGTTCAGCAGAAGTGCGAAGCTCTGCTGGTGGACAGAATAATCTCATGCACCCAGCAGTACAGGCTGAGCACTGGCTCTCCTACTAAAATGGGCTGTGAGTTATGACGAGTGCCAAATTGCACATTAACCAACAGTGTCAATCAGGCAAACAAAGCTACATTAAGAGGATCATGGTCAGTAGATCATGGCAGTTTACCTTTGCCTTCTATTTATTTAGCAGTGATGAGGCTATATCTGTGTCCAGTTCCAGGCTCCTCACTTCAAGATTGTTGGGGACAAATTTGAGAGGGGCTACCAAAACAGTAAGGAATTTATAGCTTATGAACCCCAAGGAAAGCTTGTATTTAGTCTGTACTACTGAACATGCTGCAGTACAGTCAGATGCCCAGTTACATGCTCAGGCTTCCCATTCCCCATGTAGTCATAGTCATCACAGAATCACAGAATAATTCAGGTAGGAAGGGAGCTCAGGGGATTCCCTGGTCTAACCTCTTGCTCACATCAGAATCAGTTTGAGGTCAGAATAAGACATCCAGGGCTTCATCCAGTTGAGTCTTGAAAACCCCAAGGACAGAGAGCTCTGGAACATTATCAGGGCTCAGGCCTCAGGCCTGTCTCTGTGAGAATTATCCAAACCTTTGCTGCCTGAGAGTTTAGAGAAGTAGTGACTTTGAAAACTGGTGATATGAAAAAGATTGTTGAGAACATAGGCTACGGGTTCCTCCATGTGTCTCGTTCAAAACAGTGTTCCTTCAGCTCTTATCTTCCATATGTACCTCTCAAACAATGTTTGTATCATCATCAGAGATTGTGAGAGTTCCTTGAGTCCTGTAAAGCTAGACTGGGCTATCCAGATCCTTAGTATTGTATCGCAGATGCATTGCTCTAGCTAAATATGTGTATTTGTAGCTGTGTGTTTCAGAGACTGCAGGAAACCTTTATTTTGCTCTCTTACATTCAGTAACTAGAGCACACAGTCATGATTGGTGTCATCTTGAAACAAAAATGACTTAAAGGAATGTGCATCAACTCTAATAACAGTGATTCAAACCTTCACTTTTTATATACTGCAATAACAAATTTTATGTACTTGAAGTTTACTTGTAAACTTGATTTACAAATATCTATATTTTTATGTTTATAGATACATTTTTCCTTCTCTGACAGTTGTCTCTGGGCTCTGGAAGTGATACTCCTTTCAAATCTAATCATTACCTGAATGACCTGCTTCCACTTGGAGAAAACAGAACCTTTCCAAGTATTTCCTACTGCCACTTAAATTAACAGGTGACGGGCAAGGGTGGGAAAAGGAAAGGGTGGAATCCTTCGCTTCTTCTATTTGAAATGCAGTTCTGCCATGTGATGCCCAGAAAGAAGGATTCATCATCATCACTGATAATTCATGTACACAGTGATAGGATGGAAGCAGAAAGCAACTTTACCTGTTGACCATGTGAACTACTTTCAAATAATTATCGTATTTTCAACATCGTGCTTCCAGCCCTAAAATTTTTGCTGACATAAAGAACAGTTTTGGCTTTTGTAATATTTCACACTAGGGACTTCTTTTGCAACATAACATATCTTTTCATTCTGTGTTCCCTGAAACTGGATGGGAGTAATACATCCCATTTCCATGTTTTTCTTTTAATAAAGCTTTCAAGAGGGCATAGGCAGTTGAGTTATTTCTGTCAAAACTTCACCTTGACACAGCTTTGATGAAGCTTTAACTCAGAGCAAAACCCAAGTAAATCATGCAGACTATGTCGATGCAAAAACTGCCTGGTGAGTGCTTTTCTCAGGTGCAAACACATTTATGCAGCTCTATAGTGCCAGCACTACAAGCTCACAGGCAGACTGGGGTGCTGGTAAAAGGCAATGCATTTCTCTGATTGATGAGGGTAAGTAAGTTCTAAGTCTATAAAACAAAGATTGTTCACTTGTAGCATTCCCTTTGCTTGGAATGACTGAATGGAAATTAAACTACTTATGTGCTCATCAGCATTATTTGTATCTTCTCTTGTTGCAAACACTGTCAGCTGCATTTAAACATATTTACTTACTCATGCATTTAGGACTCCTCAGGCAGTAAAATAAGGTAAATAATTTTCTCCTGCCATTTAAGGTACTCTTCTAATTTTGCCTAATTGACTTAATTAAAATTATTACCATAAAATGATTATCATAGTATTTTGGAAAGCAAAAGCAGAGCACAGCATGATTGTGTAGAGAAGTGTATGTCAGGGCCCTGAGTGTGCTAATACGTCTCGGTGGCCCTGATCCCCTCCCCAGTGTTCCCTGCACCCTGCCCAGGGCCCAGGACACCATGTCAGAGCCCTTGGGCCATTGGTCCCTGCCCCAGTGATGCCACAGCAGGAATGGTCTGCAGTTCCCAGAGTCTCGTCCACGGAGTCTTGTTCGTCCACATGCCTATGTCCTGGTCTGGTTTTAGCCTGTGCCTGTCCCCAGGGAGGTGTCTGGTGATCCCTGGACCTGATGGTGACCTACAGATTGACTTCCCAGCTTGATCTTGTACCTCTCTCCACATCACACACAGGCAATCTGATTTAGAGTAGATTTTGATTTAGAGTCAGACTGGAATAGTGAGCAGGACACAAGTGACAGGCATGAAACTTTTGAGTCTATACATCCATGGTCTGTGAAGAAAGGTAACTAAAATGGATGATGTTTTGCATGCAGCTTGGAAGTGAGGAAACAGTAGGGTTTCAGCAAGAGAAGCAGTTTGGATGCCAGAGCAGCAGACATACAGATGAGCAGAGTGACCAACTCAGGTGCTGTCATCTGTGCATAGATCTCAGAGACCATCTAGAGGCTGATGCCAAAGAAAATCCTGGACAAATCGCTAAGCTTGGGAAAGCCAAAGAGCAAAGGAACTTTTTAAGCATTTGGGGAACAGCAACGGTAATTGCTACTTCATCTTCAGATTAAAGATGCCTCGGGGCGTTGAAATCTGGGTCTGTTTTGCCATTGTATAATGCTTCCAATTTTCAGAGATGCACAGTTATTAATCGGTGCAGGCATTTCTACCAGAGCAAAAGCAGGCTGACATCTTCTACCAGTACCATCTAGAGAACTCATTACTTTGAAACCAAGGCTAATAAGCACCAAGACCAATAACATTGCAAATAGCAGCTCAGTCTGGAAGCCTGAGAACTGTGCAGAACTGTTGCCAATGATGTCAGAATAAAACCTGTCCTGGAAAGCAGACATCTCCTGTGCCTGGATCTTTCTACTGGCACCAGCTTTTGAGCCTAGCCCACAGTTCAGAGATGATGTCTCCTTTAGATGGGACAGTTAAAATATGCTATTCCAGATGTTGGCATTCTTTATCTAGACTCATGGGCTTGCCCAGTTTTGTTCCTCATACTAACACCTTGTTGGCTGGTTTGTTTTGATTATTTTTTAAATTTACATTTTAGGGTAATCAAATCTTCGTAAGGAACTTTCTGCAATGATGACTAAGGTCTAGGCACTTTTGGATTGTGTATATGTGTGGAATAATTTCAGTTGCTGTTTAATGTATATATGTGTATGCATATGCATCTGTGTGTGTGTGTGCAGCAAGGACAAAATGGTGATTGGGAGTTGTCATCTTGGATTTACAAAGGAAAAATCAGGCCTGAGCATCTTGATAGCCTTCTACAGCAACACAACTTGCACAGTGGACAAGGAGAGAGAGAGCAGTGGCTGCTGTTGATTTTTACTTTAGCAAGACTCTCTCCCATAACATCCTCATTGACAAACTGATGAAGCACAAACTGATGAAGCATGGGCTAGATAAATGAACAGTGAAGGGCACTTTTAAGCATTTGGGGAAGTTGCAATCAGCAATATGAAGTCCAGATGGAGGCCAGAAACTAGCTCTGTAACCCAGGGACCAATTCTGTGGCCAACTGTTTTTAGCGTCAGTAATGACCTGAACACCAGGGCAGAGCACAATCTCAGCAAATTTAGAGAAGACACAAAACCAGGACTGATTGATAGACGAAATGGTTGGACTGCATCAGGAAGAGCATTACCACCAAGTCAATGATCCTTTCTTTCCAGCTCTGGTGAAGCACATCTGGAGTGCTTGGTTCAGTGATGGTCTCCTCACTATAAGAGAGACCTGGACATAATGGAGCAAGTTCAATGAAACACCACAAAGATGAGTAAGAGATTGATGCAAGCAGAGTCTGAGAGAGATGCCACTGCTCAGCCTGGAGAAGAGAATTTGTCAATATTCATAAACACTTGACAGAAGGCAGTGAAGAAGATGAAGACAACTTTTTCAGTGACAGGTCAAGAGACAACAGGCACAAACTGAAATAGAAGAAATTTTATTTAAACATAATCCTTTTCTTCTGAAGGTGGTTGAATGTATGAACAGGTTGCCCAGAGAGATGGTGGAGTCTCCATCCTTAGAGATATTAAAAACCTGGATGAACAATCTCCTTGCTCTAGGTGACCACACTGTGAGCAGGGAGTTGGATTACACAAACACCAAAGATCTCTTCCAATCTCAACCATTCTGTGATTTTATATATGTGTCTATATATGTACATATTATACCCACTTTTTTTTACAGCAGCTCAAGTTATCCTTTCAATGGACATTATTGTGTTTGTATGCACTAAATAAGTTTGTAAAATGCTATGCTATATATAGTACTTGACTATAAACACTGCTATTTGTTTCCTTTGGTTCCATCTAGTTCTAGAACCTGGTGGAGAAGAGTGTCCTAGAGGAAAAAAAAAGTGTCCCTCAAAGGGGTGTAGAAATAGCTGTACGATTCTTGTGAGCACTATAGCAAATGTTTGCCCCTGAGACTAGTGGGGAAAGTAGCTCCTTTACCCTGGCCTAGGATGTTACAGAAAAGAGAAGGGGAATGCTGAGCAAAATCCAATTAACATCTACTGACCTTCAGACAGACCAGTGACTGATAGGCTCAAAACTTTCTTGCAAGGTAGCATTTCCAGTATGTTTAGTTATAATGTCACACTAAGATTGGTAGGGAGTGAATTAATTACAGGTCTGATGTTGTGGTTAGGTGTGACTCATGCCTTCTCATGGACTTCACTGAAACTCAGCTTTGTGATAGCCATAGTGCTCACATCAGCCTATCTTGGCACATTTGCTTGCCCAAGAGGAGAAAGAGGCTTATTCTGTCCTCAGCAGCTACAGCTGGATATGGAGACAAGTTGTACAATACAGAAAAGGTACCCTCATGTCTTTCCTCTCTTACACTGGAGCAGTCAGAAAAAGGACTCCTTTGCCTGTGCCCTGAGGGATCATTAATCTTCACAGTCCTGAAGACTCAGCCTTGTCACAGAAGCACTTGTGCCAGGCAGGAGCTAGCAACAATGATAGTGCAGGCAACAGGCTCCCAGTCCTGCACAGCCTCAGCAGAAATGTTATGAAGGCAGAAAAACATTATGAAGGATAGAAAAAGCAGGAGGTTGCAAAGCATGGAAATCCCCAAATTTAAAGTGTACAGCTTTATTCACTCCCATTCTGTATAGGCATCACATCTAATCACATACTTGTTTGCTGTGGAGACCTGCCCTCATGCAATAGATACAAAGTATATGTTTAATTTATTATGGTGTGTTTTCTGAAGCTCCTTGAAAACTAAAATCACATCATCTTAATCTCAATAGATTCCTTCATCGCTGTCACTCCAAAAAGTCTAGTGGGACCAAATGCACTCAGGTTTTCCAAAGGTTTAAAACCCTACCTAATCTGAGCTCATTTTCATAAGGCTGGAAGAAGATGTAATTCTGACAGCATCTCAGGTGGCATCCCAGCTTTCATGGCTTGGAGGTGAAGTTCCGGAGACAATCTTATCATAATCATACCTTTGAGAGACAGGTATGTTTCTTCACTGAAGCACACAGATAAATCTGGTGTGACCACGCAGGATGTTTAGCAGATGTTCAATGTAATCATCCTCTCCTCTTCATGTCTTGCGCTGGTCTGTGCTGTGGTTCATCCCACAAAGCATTAATGTTTGCTCAGTTGGCATTGGCTGTCAAACTACGTTCATACTCTATAAACTGGGACAGGCTGCTTTGCATTGCGGGTTGACTGAAGTTTACAATGCCAGTAGGGAATCTGACATTCTGTGTTAACAGAACTTCAGAAACAGAGAAGAAAGAGAGCAAGGGGAAGGGATAATGGCTTGGGTATGGTGAAAACTTGGGTTGAGGATGCCTGAAACTTACTCCTATTGCTCTCCCTATGTCAGGATGTAAACTGTTATTTATAAAATAATAATATTGTTTTTTCATACAGAATCAAAGAATCTTAAGGGTTGGAAATGACCTCAAAAGATCATCCAGTCCAACCCCTCTGCCAGAGCAGGACCACCTAGAGTAGGTCATACAGGAACTCATCCAGGTGGGTTTTGAATGTCTCCAGAGAAAGAGATTTCATAAACCATCTGGGCAGTCCAGGAAGATCAGCCACTCACTACTTACAATTCTTTCTTTGGGTTTATTGCTGTGAAGACAGTTTACAAAACTGGGGAAGTAAATCTGCCTGCAACCCTGGCTGCCACCTCCTCATCCTATCCAAAGGCCAGCTACCACTCCCAAGATCCAAAATCCCAGCTCTAAGACAACCCTCATGACTGTGTAGCCACAGCTCAGACTGCTCTGGGCATTGCACGGTCATCAGGAGGAGCCAGAAACTGACACAAAGGTGACAGCAGAGGCAGGGCTGTGGTGGTTGAGATGGGATCACCACCAGCTCAGTGCTTCATGAGAAAAGCTCCATCATGGGAAGGTATAAAACCCTCAAGAAGCAATCAGGAATGTGAGGTAAAGGAAGCTCAGCAGCATGAAGGACATGAGCTCGGGATGCAGAGACCATCTCCTCTCCCTCTGAGGTGATGTGTGTGCAGACAGCAAAGCTGCTGGGGTGCCATAGGTGGGTGGTGAGCTTTCTGCACTTCCAGCAATCTTGTGTGTGGATGAGATTTGATCTTTTAACTGTTTATATCCTCTTCGTAAAATTTATTTCTCACAGCTAAAGATGTCCAACACAGAGGCATGAAAAGAGGAGAGGATGTGGTGTTATTACTATTTCTCTCTTCCTCTTTCAAATCAAGGTGCTTACAAAGTTTTTAAAAATCAGGAAGCTAATTCATCCTAATGTCTAATCTCCTCTGAGTGGGACAAAAGGCGTAACACAACTTCAACTCAATTGAAAAATATATGGCAGTGCACACCCACTCCTGTCTTTCTGCCCAGGAGTTCAAGAGCAAGACAGTGACGCTCAAGTTGTCACTCAGATAACTTACTGATGTGCCCTCACTGATGTGACTGCCCTGACATGAGGTTGGTCATTCTGGAGAGAGTATGTCCAAGGGGAGGTCACAGGACTGTGGCAGGAACATTTCTGACAGTAGCTCTGTCTGTTGCGGGAGGAACTCGAGCACAGAGGAGAGAGAAAAGGACATGTCTGGACAGTTTTCAGTATTTCATGTTTGGCTTGATGCCTTGAAGTGGACAGGAAAAAACCCTCAGAACATTTTAATTTATGGGCCAAACAAAAGATTCCTTTAATTGAAATTTAGGAGGCAATTTCAACAAGAGCTGTTTGGAAGGCAGCCCAGAAGAAAAAAGACATTATGCTGCGACAAAATAAACTCCAGAAAGTCAAAATCCATAGTAAAATTAATCTAAAATAAAGTGAGGAGCAAATCAGGGAACAATGAAGGAGACAGTAAGAAGCTATGCTGAATGCAAAAGATGTAATCCCAAGAGAAGTCCATGAAATTGTACAAAGTTAGAACAACGAGTCTGATCTTCATCTGCTCTGGACCAGCTTTGAGAGGCAGAGACAAGCTCTGTCTTTGGAGATCCTCTCATCCATGGCAAAGAATTAGCCCATCTCTTAGCACATTTTTGCTCACAAATATACTATTTGTTGTGATTCACCTCTCTGGGAAGGGACAGGATATTTCATAGTAGAAGGACTCAGAACAAGGTTGTTTCAGACAGAATTTCCCATCTTTTATAACTTATGGGGTAATGTAACAGGTGAGGGTTCAAGCTGTGCCTGTAATATAGGGCCACTCAAGATATTTTTGTGTGTCTCTGTTTTCTGCTCCCTGTATAACTATAAATAGAAGAAAGAGAAGTGCCAAGATTTAGGAACAGATCAATGGAAAGTAATCAATGTTTGAATGCAGCAACAGTTTGTTAGTTGTGTAAAGGTTTCTGAGTAATGGAAACCCCTTTGGGTAATTTTTGGCCTTTTTGCCATCATCTGCCTTCCTTACTCTGTGTTCTCCTGACACTGTCTTGCCTTGCCAGCACCCAGTCACCATGAAGTTAAAAAAGAGGTAATTTTTCTGTCATTGACCAAGGCATTATTTTTTCAAAGTCTTTGACAGACTCTGTTTCAGTGCTACAGCAAACCCAGCCTACTTACTTTCTTTGACTAATGGACTACTTTCACCCTTGTGTTGAAAGGTCAGTTCAACATCCCGTCTCAGTTACCACCAGACCCTCCCCTGCTGCAAGCATTCTTTCCTCACCTGAATATCTTTCAAGTATGTGTTTTCATATATTTATCCATGCTGTTCTTTGTGTTTGGGGATAGTCATGGTGTAATGAAGTACTGTGTCTCCAGCATCCCTTTCTTATGCCTTCATAATGTCTTCTTTCCCATTATGCCCACAATAACTTCACACTGCCTACCGATGTGCTTCAGCATGCTACAGCCACGATCAAGTCTTCTTCCTATTTACCAGTACTTTTCTGTATCCTTCACTGACTTGTGTTGCTTATTCTGAGTGCCTTGAAGATTTCTTTACATCCTGTGCTTGTACAGTACCTATCACTGTGAGCTCATGATTTATTGCGAGGCTCTTAGGGACTATAACAAGAGTAATTGGAATAATTATAAGGAGAATTGGGTTACGTGCAAACCAGTTTGGCCTATCTGTGTTATTTCATAGACTCTTACCAATGCAATGCATTTTGTACCACTAATAACTTTGTCAGGATAGGTAAAACTTGAATACTTGTTGTAAAGATATCCTAGTGAGGGAGTTTTCTTTCAGCTGAGTTTGGTATGTGAGCTGATGTGAGGTGACGTTTTAGTCACCGCCTGACTGAAGCGTTGCCTCTGGACAGATGGTGTTGGATTCCAGTGCTGCCAGTTTCTCATCTGTAATGAAGCAGGGATTAAGAAAGCGGGAAACAGTTTTTCCACTGCTGCAATATATTCAATAGCAGATCTGAGCCAAAAAAGAAAAAAAAAAAAAGAAAAAAACCTCTACAGTTTCTGTTCTAGAGAAGAAGCAGGCAATTTATGACTTTTGTGCTGGTTTAATCAAGACATGCTGTCTTGTCCCATCCTAATCTTTTTGTCTTGTACTATGATGAATTTTGCCATAACTCTGATGCATGGCTCGCACAGAGCTGAAGGTCAGAGAGTAACTTCTGCTCACAGCCAAATCTTAACCCGATTCTTACCCAGGAGCTGCTCATAGATTTCAGAGATTATTGAGGTCTGATCTACTCTGACCTTCTGCATGACACACTGAATGCCACCTAATAATTCCTGCACCAAGCCCTTCACATTTTGTCGAGCTAGGCACATTTTAAAGAAAAAAGGTCACTTCAGCCTGTTCATAAAGGTGTCAGAAATTACACTGGATCACTGCGTCTCTTAGGAAGCTGTTCAAATGGTAATGACATTCCTGCTAAACACAGGTGTCAGTTCTAACTGGAAGGGCAGCAGCTTCCTACTGTGCTTACTCAGAGTTGGTCAGCCAATTACCAATGATTCGGCCTATTTTTATTGAAGCTATTAAATGTTATTCCTTGTTTACTCTGTCTTTGGAAGAATTATGTGTATGCAAAGACAGCATGAAGCCAGAGGATGCAGAATGGATGAATGAAGTCTAAGCAGTAGATGATGCCCCCCTTTTGTGACAGTATTCAAATGAAGACCTCAAAAGATCAAGAACAAGTTAAACAGCTGACATAATTCTCACAGATTAGTTGTCATCATGTGCAACATATAGTTCAGTTCACCCTAGACATCTTGAGTGTGGAATTCATTTAGTAAAACCATAGTGGCTAATACCTTGTGTGATGCCCTACAGTACTCAAGATGTCTGAACAGGGCTGCCAGAAAGACACAGGACATCAGGGAAGCATTGCCTTTCAGGAGTGGCAGCTGGAGGGCAGATGGATACTCCCCAGTGCTTAAGAAGATTCTCGATATCTATGTGTAGGCAACCATTATATCTCTTCTTTTATATCTCTTCTTTCTAGTGGCTGACCGAATCATTCTCTGGAGTCTGTCATTAACCAGATGCCTGTTATCTATAATGGCACACATGTAGTTCTCTATTGAACTGCATATCTAGCATGAATTCTGTCCAGGATTAGGAGTCTATCACTAACAAAACTGAAGAATTTCTGGGCATGGCAGTAAGGGACTTTCAGGGTTTCTGAGAAATTAAGTGATAAATAATGCACTTGCAGATTTTACAGGAAGGATCTATCTCACCAAACTTCAAGTTTCTCCATCTGAACTAGTTACCTGGTATCTGTTTTATAGCCAATGGAGAGATATAAGACTCTCTGGAGCAACTCGCTTAGATTGCTCCATGAAAAATTGCCTCTTCAAAGACTACAGGCTCCATGTGACTACCTGGGGTGGAAATTGCTACACTACAGCTTTCTATGTATGTCCAGATTAATTCCATCCTTTATGCCCCCACTAAGTGGACTTTTTTTTTTTTTTTACATGGACAAACACAGTTAGGGTCTCACTAGGTGTTCATATTCTCATATAGTTTAACCAACATTGCTTATTTTTGCTTAGCATAGCTTGAAATACTCTAAAATTATCTAATTTTTAGAAACTCACAAGCATCCACTAACAGATCTCCTTTGGTCTCCTTAGAAGCATTAAAAAAAACCCAAAAAATCTCAACTTTGGTTTTGTATCAGAGCTGCAATCATTAGGCTTCAGATTCTAACACTGATCTCTGAATCCCTTCAGAAATTCAGAGAGATTACCTTGATGAGCCACAGTTAAATACCACCACTGTGTTGCAATAGTTGTTATCAGAAAGGATATTGTTCACTTTTGCTAAATTTCCTCTTCTGGTTCATTTAGACTCCTGCTATTTCTTCACTTTTAAATATGTGCTTCCCTCATAAATATGTAGTTTGTGAGCACAAATTCAGGAGATGTCCTTGACACAGGGCAGGTATGTTGATTGCTGACCTCTCCTGCTGACCGTATGTGCCACAGCATGTTGCAGTGCTAATTTTTTAACCATAACACCATGACTAGAGTTTTAAGAAATGCAATTTTTCACCATTTCATTTGATTCTGTGCAAAACTTCATGCATTAATCATCCAGGAGTCCAGAAATTAATGGCGTTTTCTCATTTCTTGTAATTCATAAAGCCTCTAATAGAATTCTCCCTTGCATGATGGCAAACGGTAAAACTGCCTATCTGTCATACTTAATCAAGGAGAAATATTAGAGGTAATTTGTGTTAAAGAAGAACTGCTTGTGTAGATTTTACTTTACTGATATATAGTACTAAATGACTGCTGAAATCAATTACTATGAATAAAATCTAAAATAGTATAAAAAAATCAATGTAAATTCTCAGTCCCAGAACTTTGATGAATTTAGGAGATAGGAGGTGGTCATTGCATACAAATGGATTTTCTGACTGCCAGGCTGTTAAGTGTAAGTATCTATGTGGTGAAGATACCTGCTCATACATCCTCTCACATACACACATTCGCATATGGTGTTTTACAGAAGTAAAGGCATAATTGCTTTATTAATTAATTCATGCTACATATTAGTATCTGCCTCACAGAAGAGAAAATTCACAGACTTTCCAGTCATTATGTCTTTTGGAAATGGGAAAATCAAAAAGCAAAATTTAGAACTGATGCAGAGGAACACAACTTTATTGATCGGCATTTTGTCTGTGTGAGTTGTCTCTGTTTATAGCAGGGATAAGTTCTACCCTTGTAATCAGAAGGGTTTGGAAATTAGGTGGTGTGAAATTCTAGATCTACTGATGTCAATTAAAAATCTCCCCTTCAGCCCTTCAGTGATTTCAGTGGAGTCAGGATTTATGCCTGCATTGCTCCTTAGGTGCATGAGAAACTCATTCACAGTGGCTTTGCAGGACATTGTTGGGGTTAGGAAGCAACATGGCTGAGGACTGTGGACTTCTTTCTCCAGAGCACAGATCTCTGCTCTTTTCAGGGCTAATTTGCCCCAACACTAGAGAACCAAGACTGCTTCTGGTACCATATCTGAAAACTACACGCAATATTTTATCATGCCATGTATACCTGGATAATTACTGGGATACAAGGTTGGAATTCCTGCCTCTTAGAAGGCATTTCCCCAGTCACATTGGCATCTCTGTCTCATTTGTGCTACTGTGCTGCCATAACACAGCAACAAAACAAAACCAGGAAATACTTCTGATAACAAAGTTGCATGGCTCTGGTTTTCTGCATAAACTGAAATGGTAGATGGCATTGCAATCTTGAGCATGGTAACAAATCCTTTTCCTTGTAAACATGGTGTTCCGAGATTGTATCTCTGCTGATCACAATTGAGACCATAAGAATTACAGTAGACAAGGACTTTGGATGACAAATTAACTGCCCTGACTCAGTACATCTTTTCACCAGAGGGACAAAATGACAGAATTAGAAAGATTTACTCCACACTCCATATTTTAGTCTAAACAATCTTCAAATGGCCTTTTGGAAACCTATTTCTGTTCCCACTTGTATTTGGAGTCTGAAGATATTTGGGTTATGAATTCATCCCTCAAACTATGTCATTCTGCAGTGGTTTGTGCACCATATTCAAGGGTGTTTAATTTTTGCCACTCTGTGAGACATTGCAGCTTTTTTTTATGTCCACAAAGTGTATGAAACAGTAAGTATTCACTTGTAGTTCCCAAAAAACATGGTTCAAGTAATAGTATGGAGATCCATACCCTGTCAAAGCGAAGGCTGCTCAACGTCTGCTCCAGTGAGTGACTGCCAGACTACACAAAGCAGCATTCACTGCAATGGGGCTATAGACCCTAGAGATTCCCAGTGAACCAATTTCTAATCATCCTACTTGTTTTTGGTTTTGGTTTTTTTTTTCAAGTGAACAAGCGAAATTGTGGAAAATAACATCTAGGAGAGAAGGGACTGTAAAACAGTGATATTATCTTTTGTGTAGTCTTTCTCTTCTCACGTGATTTCACTCCACCCACTGTTCTCTACTTCAGCCTTCACTATAGGTCTTTTACCTTGATCTTTCTCTGCCACAAAGACATGGTATTTTAAAACATGAGCACAAAGCTCCCGAGCCTCTGTGCTTTCAAAATTACCATGACCTCAGAGATGGAATAACTTTAAATTGTGAGCACTAAAGCTATCCTCATGAGTAGAAATGAAATATTTAGAACCTGAGGAAGCTTCCATTTTAGCTGTTCATTTTCTTTTCAAGTTTGACAGTTCTAGCCAGCTTCCATACACACACCTTATTTCAATGACTGACTTAAAAGTCAGACTTTGCATAGCTGCTCATAATAATGAAGAGAAAGGTTTCAGAGTTTTATATTTATCTAAGCATATAAAACGAAACTTACAAGCTCAATCCTTGCAAAAACATCCCCAGTGTTTGAAGACATTTTATTTCTGGATCTTGATCAGCTGAAAAAGGAATGTAGTTTCCCCATTTCTCTAGTGGCAGCCCTAATGCATTTTGACTAGTGGGAATCTCAACATAAAATTTTGCAGTAGGCTTTTATGTGTGCAAGCATGTGTATAACACAGGGAAGATTTAAGAGAACAATATTAACACAAAACAAGAATGGTGCAGACAATTCATTATCAAGTCAATGTTAACAAGATTAAAATGTTTAGTTATACTTGAGCAAGCAGAAGAATTTTCATCACCTTGTAGATGACCTTTTAAGCTTTCTCCTACACACTATGTAGCATGTTCAGTCCAAGCTGACACGTGCCCATCTCTGCAAGCTTGAGGACAGCTGGCAAAATCCCCATAGAGGTCTACCATACAAGTGTGTGAATAGATAAGAGCTACTTCCCACCTCTCAGTGTTAGTTAAAAAAAACAACTATGGAAAATTGCTATATGTTCTAACAAGGTTCCATATGGCAACTCCAGCTGAGCACAAAAAGGGTTCCTGTTGTACTCTGCTACTGCTTCATACCACAGTTAAAACAGAGGATAAAGAATGCAGTGAGTTTTATGAAGTTCTGGTGGGGCTGGGCCAAACTATTCCTAAGCTAAGAGTCATCTCCACATTTCTGCTCATTATAAGAGACAAAACTGAATATAAATTTCTTGTAGGAAACTCTATTTAGTTTCTTCACATCGTTCTAGGTGCAAGGGTGTTTGAAAATGCAAATGATCAAGTGTGAATTTCCATTAAGACCCAGGGACAAAATCAGCATAAACATTTGAGAAAAGTTGCAAACACCACCAAATTCAGACTCCTTCTCAAACTGAAGTAGAGTAAGATTTTGTTTCTTTAGTCTTCCAAGAAGAATAGCTGCTATAGAAATGTTAGTGGCAAGACTTGAAGGTCTCTAAGACAACCTTCCACCAAAGCAGGATTAACTCATGCCTAGTCTTGAACACCTCCAGGAACTCGAGACTTTTATCAGCATCTGAATACCTTATTCCTCTGCTAAACAATCCCACCACTGAAAAGTGTTTTAATAGTCATCTGAATCCCCTACACTGTGTTCTGTGGCTGTCCCTTGTTACTTTATTGGGCGCTGCAATTTGAGTAGTTGTCAGGTGTCATGGTATCTCTCCTTAACCTTCTCTTCCCCAGGATAAATAAAGTTATCTCTTAAACCTCTCATTGAGATTCATTTAGTCTAAGTCCTTGACCATTTTGGTAACACCTTTCCAGACTCTCTCCCTGTTCTCCACATCTCTCTTGAAGTGGACTCAGGACTCCATTGACAAGTAGAGATGAACAATAGTAAATTCCCTGTTTCTCTCGGTTGTCCTTCTCCCGATGTTGTATCTTTAATCTAGACACTTAAATCTGAGCTACTTCTCTAGATTTTGTTACTAGATAGATGGAGAAGCAGCTCTTGGTATGATACACTTCATTTGCAAGTAGATATCTAATACAGGTCAAATAAATCATGTGCTGCTAGTGCAGAACTTTCCATTGTCCTTAGGACTAACAGTGATGATGAAACCTACAGTGGAAAAGTCTACCAAGTAAAATTAGTTCCACCTGTCCAGTCCCTAGAATTAGTCCTTCATTAACTAGTAAATAAGGATGACAGAGGACAGATAATTATCAAAAGCTCCTAAGGAGAAGGTAACTTTTTCATTTCATGTACTAAAGTTTTGTTGATAGAAAGTCTGGAGAAAGAAAAACCTTCCCTTGACTGAAGAGGATTGGGTTAGGGATCTGCTAGGAAAGCTGGATACCCACAAATCCGTGAGTCCTGATGTTATGCATCCACATGTGCTTAGGGAGCTGGCTGATGTTATTAAGCTGGTCTCAATAATTTTTGATCAATTGTGGAGCACAGGTGAGGTACCTGAGGACTGGAGAAAGGTCAATGTCACTCCAGTGTTCAAAAAGGGCAGGAAGTAGGACACAGGAAATTGCTGACCAGTCAGTCTCACCTCCATCCCTGGAAAGTTGATGGAACAGCTAATTCTAGGTGTCATCTCTAGCACATGAAGGAAAAGATGGTTATCAGGAGTCAATATGGATTCACCAAAGAGAAATCTTGCTTACCTAACCCAACAGCCTTCTATGATGGCATGGCTGAATGGGGAATTGAAGGAAGATCAGCGGATGTCATCTACCTTGACTTCAGTAAGGCTTTTGACACTGTCTCCCATAACATCCTCATAGAAAAGCACAGGAATTGTGGGCTGGATGACTGGACAGTAGAGCAGCAAGCCTGCATTTCCTGAGTGTCAGCCAGAAAAGCACCTAGTACATCAATTTCCAAGTTCTTTCTTGGCAATATAAGTTCACTGTGCATCCCCATAAAAAATCAGAGCACTACATTCTATGCTCGTCTATAAAATATGCAATCAGAACATGTACCTAGATGCAAATAAGTCTTGGTGTTAATGCATTTGCACTGCAATTCTTTTCACAACCTGAATGTCTTTAATTCCCTTTACAAGATGCAATTCCTGCAAAGAACTGGCAAAATAGTTGCAATTAAAAAGATGGTCTCTAAGCTATTAGGATGAGAAGTCAGTCTTCCCTGACTGTGATCTGTAATTGCCAGCTTGCAGGTGGGCAGCCATGCAATTGTAATACCACACATACACACACACATGCACACATTCATACATTTTCTATATCAGGACAAATTATTTATGATGATGAAAATATAATTTTCAGAATGATGTGAAACAATTTTTGTTTCACAATAAACTAATGAACATGCCCTAAGATGAGTTAAAATACCTGTTTTCCAGAGGAAGACTGTGTGGTTTTGAAAATAATTACAAGAATGAACTCCAGATGGTCCTGCTGTCAAGGTACAGTAGGTCTTTGTTTGGTTTAACTAGCATGAACAGTCACAGAGTGAATTCAGATAATGAAAAAGCTGAACAAAGTCCATATTCAGGGACACATCTCTTGATTTTTGGGCTGTTCAAGTAGCATACTTTGAACTTGAGAGAGAGAAAATGAACCTGTGTGAACAGAAAAACAAGCAGCAGAACACAAAAATGCTGTGTTGGGTGTAATATTTTCCAATTATATATCTATACAGTATGGCATAGCATTGAACATTTATATATATGATTCATAAGTATATTCATGAGTATATCCATTTTAATGTAACTATATATAAGTTGAACTCACAACAACCTGAAGAAAAACAGACAAAACTATGACATACAACATGAGAGTAACAGTCAGGACGGTCCTTGTAAACCCAAAGAGAGCTATCTGCTGCCACTGAAATCCTAATTGTCTCCCTGTTACTGCTGCCTCTGCAGACTCCTTACAAAGCTCAGCTGAAGGAGTTCCATGGCTAGGTGTACTCAGTCTCAATAGCATGGTTCATCTGTCAGCAGCATGCTGCTGCTTCTGCCCACTTCCCCGCCTCTTCCCTATAGCCAGCTGCCTCGTTGCCAACAGTACAGCAGCATGCTCAGGCATATACATACAGCCCTGAAATAACCTGCTGAGTGCGCTGGGGCATGAGACTCCTTGCTATTTCTGGAGGGTCTTCCTGGGCACTGCTGAGGCCACACTTTTAGATCAGAAGGCTAAAAGGCAGGTGTGCCTTGAGCATGAATGACAGAGACCAGAGGGTGGTAGTCAAACAGCACCAAGTCTAGTTGGAGGCCTCTGGCTGGTGGGGTTCCACAGGGGTCAGTTTTGGAGTCAGTCTTATTCAACATCATCAACAACCTGGATGAAGTGACAGCAAGTTCATTGATGACATGAAGCTGGAAGAAGTGGCTAATTCACCAGAAGACTGTGCTGCCACTCAGCAAGATCTTGACCAGCTAAAGTCAAGAAGAGAAAGACAAGAAACTCCTAAGCAGAGGTGAACACTTCATGAACAGTTGATGGCCTGATAATAAGTCATCTGAACAATTTATAAGGACATTAATAAAGTCTTTATAAAGAAGCTGAAGAAGAGGTCAGAAAGGAAAAAATGTAATGCAATCATTAATGTTACAGAGACTCTAGGTTGCAAAAATGGGACTTTCAATGAAATTGAAAGACAATTTCAATGAAATTGAAAGACGGGAGTGTCAAGATCACTTATAGAAAATACTTCACAGAAACAATAAGTCAAGTATGGAACTTCTCATGAAAGGAACTTCTTGAGACGGAGAACTAACCAGCATGTTTTTGATACTGTGATTCTCAGTGATCTTAGAATCACAGAATCGTAGAATCATTTCAGCTGGAAGAGACCTTTAAGATCATCAGGTCCAGCCTTTGTCATAGTCCTATCAACCACTAGATCATTTCCCTAAGTGCAATATCCACCCATCTCTTAAACACCTCCAGGGATGGTGACTCCACCACCTCCTTGGGCAGCCCATTCCAATGCCTGACAACCCTTTCAGGAAATAAATTCCTCCTCATATCCAGCCTGAACCCCCCTGGTGCAACCTGAGGCCATTTCCTCTTGTTCTATTGATTGTTACCAGGGAGAACAGACCAATGCGTTCCTATGCGACCTGATCTAGGTGGACTTGCTTCTGCAGGGGAGTTGGACTAAATGATCTCTAAAGGTCCCTTCCAATCCCTACCATACTATTATTCTGTGATTCTATGACCCTTGCCTAGCTACAACTTCCTTTAGGTAGTTGTAGATAGTGATAAGGTCTCCCCTGAGCCTTCTCTTCTCCAGGCTAAATAGCCCCAGATCCCTCAGCTGTTCTTCATAGGAGATGTGCTCCAAATCCTTTACTAGCTTGGTAGACTACCTCTGGATCCTCTCCAGTACCTCAATGGCTTTCTTGTAGAGAGGGGCCCAAAACTGGACACAGTATTTGAGATCTGGCCTCACCAAAGCCGAGTACAGGGGAATGATCACCTCCTTGCTGACAACACTGTTCCTGATCCAGGTCAGGTTGCCATTGGCCTTCTTGTCTCTCTCTGCCTGGCAGCTTTCCAGCCACTCCTCCCCAAGCCACTGCTGGGGGTTGTTGTGGCCCAAGTGCAGAACCCAACACTTGGCCTTATTGAAATTCATGGCCCAGACATCCAGACTGTCTAGATCTCTCTGAGCTTCCCTACCCTCAAGTAGACTAACAGTTCCACCCAGCTCTGTGTCATCTGCAGACTTACTAAGAGTGCACTCTACCCCCTCATCCAGATCATTAATAAACATGTTAAACAGGAGTGGCCCCAGTACTGAGCCCTGGGGGACACCACTCGTGACCAGTCATCAACTGGATTTAACTCCATTGACCATGACTCTTTGGACCCGACCATCTAACCATTTTTTCACCCAGGAAAGTGTATGACCATCCAAGCCAAAACCAGCCAATTTCCCTAAGAGAACATTGCGGGAAACAGTGTCAAATGCCTTACTAAAGTCAAGATAGACAACATCCACAGTCTTTCCTTCATCCAACAAGCGGGTCACCCTGTCATGGAAAGGGATCAGGTTTGTTAAACAGGATCTGCCCTTCATAAATCCATGCTGACTGGGCCTGATCACCTGGTTGTCCTACATGTGTTGCATAATAGAATGATGATCTGCTCCATCAGCATCAGCTTCCCAGGCATTGAAGTCAAACAGACAGACCTGTAATTTCTCAGATTACCCTTCTGTCCGTTCTTCTTCCGCAGATGGGACCTCCCCAGTCAGCCAAGACTGCTGATGAATGATGGACAGTAGGTTGGTGAGCACTCCTGCCAATTCCCTCAGCACTCTAGGATGTACTCCGTCTGGCTCCATAGATTTGTGTACATCAATGTGGAGCAGCAGGTCACTCACCATCTCCTGAATTGTAAGGTCTCTTCCAGATGAAATGATCTTAAAGGTCTCTTTCCAGTGCAATGATTCCATGATTCTATGAAATGTTGAGGACATGAGAGGATTAGGAAAGTCTAGCACTGGAGCATGTGTTACTAGAACAGTGTCTTGTCCTGGATGTACACAAAGAGCTTATTTTGTTTCTCATCAGCTGTAACTGAGTCATCTAAACACGTCCTGAGAAGATCACCCTAAAGTTTTAAACCTTTCATGATCTACAATTTTTCCTACTCTTCAATGTCTCTTTTCTTTATGTTTGAAATATAGATATCCTGTCATTCCAATTATGACATCTGCCTTTTCACTTCTTTCCGTGTTAAAGTTGTGTAGTGTGATGACGTACTTGTTGCTTGAAAGAGCAAGTATGACGCCAGACATAAGTTTGAAAAGGCTACTGGTGCCCTTCAATCCATTGTAAGTGCTTTTGAAATGACTCATAGAATCACAGAATGGTAGAGTTTGGAAGAGACCTCTAGAGATCATCTAGTCCAATCCCTATGCTAAAGCAGGTCTACCTAATGAATGTGCAACTGAGATGTGATAGGCAAGGGTAGATTTCTAGCTTTATAAGGCTTTGCTTGTAGCAACATTAACTTTCTTAAACATAATAATAATCAAAGAAATATTGTGGGCTTTATTAATTATCATGTTCTGATTATTTATATAGTTACACATCCCCTCCTGGATTCATGTTAATTTATAAATTGCAACTGGGACAGACAGCAGTTGAAGAATAATTGGGTGGTTTACATAAATTAGATCCCTTAGGTATAGGCTGGACAAAGCCAAGATATTCAAGCAGATGAAAAGAGATGTAAAAAATAGGAAAAAAAGGAATTAATTAAAAGACAGCCCACATATTCACATTCAGAGCATGTAGTTTACTTAAACACACAACAGACCTAAAGAGCAGTAATCTATTTTTGGTACTTGATATGACTGCAATCAAGTAACTATGGAATGTGTCTTCTGTGCGTTATCTCTATTATCTTTTTTAATAATAAGGTGGTGAATGATTGTAGGTGGGTTGTCATTCTGTAGCAGAAAAATTCCTTCTGAATTCCACCTCCACCATACAATTTTCTTCTCAGGCTAGTTCTACACCAAGCAATTTGAGTTTCTCATGAAGTCTTCTGTAGTTTATTTATTATGTGTTTTCCATGCCCTTTTTTGCATGCTGATTTCTAACAAGGTTTTTGAGATATGTATTACCCTCCCAGATAAGCATAGACAAAGGTTATGTCAGGTTATAAAGCTAGATATTGCCGAAGACTAGACAGGATATCCTTTCCTTGCCAAAGCTGATGACACAGATTTGAGACATAACAGCTGGGAGTAGGAGACATATAGAATGTTATTTGAGGTGGCTGTAAATAAAGAATATATTTGGACATAATAAGTATATGTTCATTTATTTTACTGACTCCAGCCAGGGAAAAACCACAAATAAGAAACTGTAGATATCAAATCTACCAGCAAAAAGAGGGAAGTGATCTGTTGCTATTTACTATTTCTATTTAGCAAAGCATTTTTTTTTTAATTGTAAGCCAGATTTTTATTAGCAATATTTGTCTTGCCCAGCTAGGGAGCTAGTAGTTAACAAGTCTGTATAGTGTGGTTCTTTTCTCCATAGTAAAGGGAAAAAAAGTTTTCTTTCAGTTCCTTGGAGACAGAAGGAAGAGAATGAAAAAGAATAGCTCCCTCTCCAGTCAGCAAGTATGAGGCTGTGGGTTACAATAGATTTTCAGAGAGTCATCTGCTTAAGTGACTGTGTAAGTGCTGAGATTCCACAATGATAGATATTTTATAAATGCCTAGGTAGGTAGATAGATATGACAACCAGAATAGCTCCAGGTTTAAGCTGAAATGAGGCATTCCATCACTATGTCATCTCCAGAAAGTCGCTTGACCTTCTTGTTCCTGAAACAGACCAGCTGTAAGGGCTGATAAAAAGCTGATATTCTCTGAAACAGACTCATCCAAACTTACAGCTTTCCAGGGATGCCTTTCAGTTAATTCAAGTGGATCTAGGCTCGGATCTTGAACACTTCACATCTACTGAAACAGAATATGCAGTATTTAAGAGCTGAATGGGGATGCCAGAAATGCAAACAGATAATGTCTTCATCGGTGTAAAGATACTACCTGTGCTCCTCATCTGCAACACACAGTCTGTCTCTGCCAGTAACTTCCAACAAGTGGGTGACCATCAAGAGAAGTTTATTATTTGCACATAGATAAATGGGTCAGTAAATTCAAAACATGCCCATTTATTGTGAATTAGAAAGTGAATTTTATTATCATTGGCATTACCAGAAGATAAAGCATGGACTCCCCTCGAATTAAAGATTTGACTCAAAATAATTTCTGTGAGTAATGATGCCTGACATTACTGTTTGGTAAAGATCCTGGAAGGCTTTAGACACATGAGTGCATGAATGCCCCAGAAGTAAGCAATTGTTACTCCCATTTTAAAAATGAGTGAACCGTGGTAGAAAGCCAAGGACGTGGCATGTTTGTGACAGGGCTGATGAAGAGCCTTCCATAGCAGCAAGTTCTCACATAGGGAAGGATGTGGACAAGACAGGTGACAGAACCAGCATCTGGAACTACTGTTCCAGATAATTATATTGAATTTATGCTAGCTGAGGTCAGATCACACAAAGTCATACATTCACCTCTATTAGACATGCAGATCAGTGAGAAAACAGGCAACCATATTCACTGCAAACAGTAGCCCATACAACACAGTTGCCAGCCTGTGTTCTTGAGCTGTATTTGGGCATCATGCTATTCAAGTGCACATTGTATTCCAGGGCTGCATCTCATGGCTGGTTGCAGAGGTCTGTTTGTCTATATAGATGCTTCTTTAACAATATGCATCTTTAACAACAACAGGTTGCACTGAGAGACTGTAGATATCCCGAGAAACATTCAAGGGCAGGTTGGATGGGGCTTTGAATAACCTGATCTAGTTGAAGGTGTTTCTGCTCACTGCAGGAGGATTGGACTAGATAACCTCTAAAGGTTCCTTCAAATGCAAACCAATCTATGACTCTATGCAGATCCCTGGCTTTTACAGTATGCTGGGAGGTGTGAGTCATTAGAGTCCTGAGTCCAATGTCACTGTGTCCCCCTGAAACACCTCAGCATGTATCCATCAACACCCAAAAGCTACTCTCCTTCTAAGGCAGACATTGTCAGCTCCCACCTGCAAACTGTTCCTCCTGTCCAAGTCTTCAAAGTGTGCGATACATCTTGTGGCTCTCAGCCAGAGAAGCTTTTAGGATGCAGCTTGTAGGATCAAGAAAGGTGACCAGTCTGCTTCTGGCAGAGATATTAACAGCTGCTATCATCACTGAAGATTTTGTCTTTGATTAGCAGGAAAACTGTGAAGCAGATTCCCATAATCACTGGTAATTCTGGCTATATTATGCTATCTTTAACAACCTCCCCTAAAATTTATCCATTCTATTTCTCTCTCCCTCTTAAGGAATGAAAGAAAAATCGATCTGCTGAAAATACAGAGAGGAAACAGAACTCTTTCTTCTCCAAGTCACATTGTGTGGCTTTTAATTTCACCAAAGGAGAGACAATAATTATTTATAGTTTATCACAACTGGGGAAAGGTTTCCTGAGGTACAAACTAATTCTGTTTTTAAACAAACTGATTGTCCATGTAATAAATGATCACATTTTCGAATCATTGGGAGATTTATGTTACTTAATCATCTGTGTGTGGAATTCAAGCCTTAGTAAATCAACTGGAAAGAAAATGTCTTGATTAAATTGAGAGCTCTGCAACTGTGAGGCATTATAAAATAGACCTGATAGGGGGAATAGGCTGGAAGCACAAAGGCCCTACCCCCCAGCAGTTTCATACATTAAAAGAATGGCTGTAATTAACAGCTAAACCAGAATTTATATTAATTTAGGGTCAAGTCTTAGCCCATGCTGCATAGTTTTGGTATGTATTAAAGAATAAAGGCAAGACAATCATGTTATCTGCAGGGTATCTCAGTCACAGACATTTGTTTAAGGATAGTAATTAGAATGAATTCAAGATTGTAGAATAGGTGGCTATGAATATGACATTTAATTTAAGGCAGGCAGTAAGTGACATGGTCTTATCATGACATTAGTCATCATCATAGACTTCTCTTGTTGATCTATAAAGTGAAATGCCATGGGGAGAAGTATATTTTCTATTGTTATGACAACATGGCTTTTTCATAATACACATCATTAAAATAAGCCTGGGAACTGGAACATGCAATCATAGTAATAGCATTAATAATGTTTCATTTGCATGTTATCTGCACAAAACCCTTTTAGTGCTCTTAACAAAAACAACCTGAAAACACAACTTAGCAAGGCAGCATGCAAAAGCTGCAAAGCATCTGTAGAGTTAGAAAAAAATTAGAATCTAGACTACTAAACAGCACTGGAGCAAAGCACCATAGAGGTATTTGTGGAAACATGGGCAGCGACCTACTGCAATAGGGGCAGATCTTCAACTAGTTGATGACTCCCTTTTGCAGTCCTTAGCTGGGCAGTGCAGAGAGGAGAGAGAGGTTGGTAACATTTCCATGAGAGCATGCCAGGTTTCTTTTTTGTCTTCCAAACTAAAAATTAAATATATTGGAAGAAAGTCAGTGGGAACTTGGGATATTTTGTCAAAATCACCTCACAAAATCACAATCACAGAAGTGACTAACTGTAGAAAATGTTGGCCTAGCTTTTCCTTAACCTGAATTATTTTGGTGAAAAAAATGTAAGCATGCGGGTGTGCTTGGAGACCTGAGAAGGGCAGGAAACCTCAGCAGAGACTTGGCGATGAGCTGAGCCAGGACATAGGACTGCAGTGCATGTGCATCCAGTATCTCTGTGCTCTGGCAATAGGACCTTCTCTGGTGTGTTGCAACAGAGAGGAAGAGGCTGAATTCACCACTAAGCTTCCACGTTCCTGCAAGTAAATCCCACATCAATCCCCCATCCAGCCATGAGTCTGTTTTTGATTACCTGAGAAGGACATGCTGGTCACATAACTGAGAGATTTTAATTAGACTTGGAGCACTGGCACACTTTTAAATTTCTCACAATTCTGGATTGCCAGACTTTGGCAAAAGCTATTTGAAGGTCTTGTTGAAGAGCTGATGGGATAAACTTCCTTCTTGCACTGATTCAAAGTGACGGACCAGTTAGTATCCCCTTGATGAGCCAAAGTTAAAACAATCCCCGCCCAAGGCAGGGATCAGTGTGGCAGAGAATACGAGGAGGATTGGAGAGACTGAGTGAAAATTCAGGACTGGAACATTGTCTGAAGAAACTGTGTTTGTGGGAATCGGAGGTGAAGCAACTGAGGAGGTGAGAACAGCCCTGAGTGATTGAGCCATAAGACATTCTTCTTAGCAGAGCAATTCCCTGTCAAGGGAGGGAAGATGCCAGTTCACTTCCTGGGACTGATCTTTTCATCATCCCCTTTCACATTCTGGCCATGATGTAAAGAAGCAGGACTCTCTGAGAGACCACTGCCACCTGTAAGTTCTGAGCTCTCCTTAGCTCCCTGCAGAAGATGCTGGTAGGTAAGACGGGACTAGGTGGGACAGTTCCTCAGCTCTGGGATATGTGACATTAACCCTGTGGCTCTTGGCTGTAAGTAGATTTTGGTCACAGGGACGACAGCAAAAGGGTAACTACTCACTGAAAAATCCTGACTCCTCTCTGCCTTCAAAAAGGGAGAGGCAAAGGACAGGTTCAAATGTAAGTGGATTATTATAAAAACCTCTCTCAAAATCCAAGCTTGGATGCTGTGAAAATGATGCTAATCTTTATCACACTGAAGAAGCTATTCTTCCCACCCACAAACATGAATTAAATGGCTAATAAAAAACAATTTTACTAAAGACAAGAAATTAATTAAACCGATAAATAAGTCAACAGTAACTAATTCCCAGAGCATTATCACAGCAGCACTTTTTCTCTCCAGAGAGGTGCCTGCTACATCTCATGGCTCTCTGCTAGCCCTACACAGGGCTGTCACTTGTGCTGGCTGTTGTGGCCCTGCTTCCCATGCACATGGTTACTGCCACTCTCAGCAGAGAACAAGAGCATTGGGAGCTGGAGGAGGAGAGTGTGGGGATTAGCTTCCACATGGGGCCACCAGACTTGTCCAGGATTGAGGGACTCATCCATTCACAGCCCATCCTGACTTCAGATCGGTCCTATTGAATTGACAAAAAAAGGAGCTCAGCTTGAACCCTGGGAATCGACTGCACTGCTTAGCTGCTAATTTTTGCCCTGCCTCTGTTTTACAAGCTCTCACCAGCTCTCCCTAAGACAAACGTGCTACAGCCAGGTGTGTCACCTGGCCTCCAGGTCCAGGGTTGAGCCCTGGCTTTGTGTTTAGTAGCAAAGTATAGAGTGCCATGAAATATCACATGGAAGGACAGGTGTCATTAAGAGACTGCTTAGACACGAACTAATCTGGGGTTTGTGTAAATCTGTGCAAGTTTGCTACTCAGACTGCAGCCAAATTAGTATTTCTTAGGTAGAAGGTATAGTGCTAGCTATGTCTACCCTGATTATATTAAATTGCCAGACATATTGAAATCATTAGAAAGCAGAAGAAATTGCTCTGATGTCCATCGTGTCATTTGTATAATACAGCACTTCCAAGGGGAGTACTTTCCAGGAGAGTTATAAAAATAATTTCAAAGTATGTACTTAACTTCTGAGAGGCTGGAAAAGGTCTTATATTAGTATAAGGGTCACCTTTCAATCACTGGAAGCTTGCATTCTGTATTTGTTCTATACACAAGGATAACGTGACCAGGTAAAATGAAGTGTCTTTGGTCAACATTTCCAAGGAGATATCTTGGAGAAGGATAATGAAAAGTATTCAAATGAGTTTGTTTGACAGTCACTAGGGATACAAATTTCTCTTGCTGTCTGCAAATTCAATGATATTGTGCTCTGTGATGCTAAAATTGTTCAACAGGCTTTTGTAGGTGTAGCCATACAAAAATTTCTCTCATTTCTTCTCTCCTCCCATCTGTGAACCATTTAGTGGGTCTTGAGATGATCTTTCAGTAATTTAAGCTTGTAGTGGTTTTGGATGGCCAGGTTTCAGTAGCAGGGGGACTATAGGGGTGGCTTCTTTAAAAACAGATGCTAGGAGCTTGCCCTGCTGGGGCCAGTGATGGTCAGCTCTAAGATGGACCTGTCACTGACCAAGACCTGGCCAATTAGTGAAGGAGGTAACACCTCTATGAATAATATTTGAGAAGGGGAAGAAGTTGCTGTGCAGGTGATAAAAAAGGCAGAAGAGAGGAGGATGTGAGAACAACATCTTCGCAGACACCAAGGTCAGTGAAGAAGGAGGGGAGGAATTGCTCCAGGCCCAGAGCAGAGTTTCCCCTGCAGCCCGTGGTGCAGCCCATGGTGAGGCCCTGTCCCTGCAGCCATTGAGGTCACGGAGAAGCAGAGATCCATCTGCAGCCCAGGGAGGACCCCACACTGGAGTGGGTGGATGCCTGAGGGAGGCTGAAACCCCATGGGAAGCCCACGCTGGAGCAGGATCCTGGCAGGACCTGGAAACCTGTGGAGAGAGGAGCCCATGCTGGAGCAGGTTCACTGACAAGACTTGTGACCCTATGGGGGACCCACATTGGAGCAGTTAATTCCTGAAGGACTGTTTGTCCCATGGGGAGATTCATACTAAAGCAATTCATGCAGAATTGTAGCCCTTTGGAAGGACCTATGTTGGAGTGCTGCTTAGGGACATGGTTTAGTGCTGGGTTTGACAGTGCTGGGTTAATAGTTGGACTTGATGATCTTTCCAACCTAAACCATTCTATGATCCTATACTTTAATGAATCTGGAAGGAAAAATTAATTTTAAATCCATTTAAACAGAAGAAAACTGCATGGCTCTATAATTCTGTGACTCTTCTAATTAAAGCCCTCCTCAGTAACACCTAACCTCTTAAATCAGTTAAGCTAGCTGTTGACTCATGTTGGTTCATATGTTGTTGGTTTTGTTATGTCCAAAATCTATTTACTGTTCTCTCATTTAAACAAAAATGCAGACTTCTACCCATGAGGAACCAGTGAAGGAAGGATTGTATGTTTGTATTTGAACAACTACAAATGTGTTCAGTTTCCTTCCCCAAGTGTATACTGCCAATAGTCCTTGGCAGATGTAAATCAGTACAGTTCCAATTACTCCAGCAGAGCTGAACTCATATGGTTTACATCCATGGGGGATTTGGCCAGCTGAGTCTGTGGATAGAACAGCTCAGTGCTTGGCTTTACATTTTGAAGAGGGTTGTTGGCAAGAAAGCTTTGTAAGGCAGGGAAAGAGTATTTTCCCACCCAGCCCAGGAAATTTCTTTAATAGTGTCTGTTACTTACTCAGTGCATTCTGGTCTATTCCAAAAGCAATGGGGCTGCTCTTTGGAGCTATTTGTATAATTTATTTCAGGTGGACAAAAAGTAGAACTGTTCTAGGGAGAAAGAAACTGCCCAAAGCATCTGTGGAGCTGGATGGCGAGCTCCTCTTGGTGGATTACCAGGAATCTCTCTCTGCCTCTGTGCTGCAGAGGCTGAACTTATTCATCAAGCCCACTCTTGCCAGTTTTATAGGCTGAGGTGATTTGAGGAAGCTTTGACACAAGAAAATAATGGTTAAGGGTTGAAGCAGGCATAGCAAATCTTTTCTTCTTTTCCCTCAAAAACAGTGCTAAACAGATCTGAGCAACAAGGTGCTACAAATACCTACTCCAGGTCAATTTAGTGAACAATACCATATTAACAAATATCAAATGCCCAGAGGATAACATATGGCCTCAAATAACCTTATGTTCTATCTAACATTCATTAGCTGACCTTTGACCTTCTGATATTTCCTTGCATCAAGGAAATCTGAGTCAAGCCTAGATATTTCTGCTAGCCTGGCTCCAATTCACCAAGTGTTCACCAGCTTCCTGACAAAGCTGGGGATGGTCATTGCTTCTCCATCTTAAAACTCAAAGCTTATTCAGATGATTGCATTTTCACCAAGCATTCAAGAAGGCAACAGGGATGACTCTGTGTAGTCAAAGGTAAAGGACTAACCAGGACTTATTCAGGAGATGGGAATGAAATGGATTGGTAAGCTTTAAAGGCCCTTTCTATCAATTCAGATTTTTAGTTTAAGATTAAAATGCTTCTCTGGCACAGTGGAAATCTACATTAGAAGAATACAACAAAATACACATTGTAGTCTATTACAGTGACACAGAGTTAGATAGACACTACAGAGATGGATGATGTGTGTTACTTGCAGAATGAAAAAAAGGCACCAAGATCTCTGTGTTAGATATGATCTGGGACAAAATTGGAAACACTGTGCAATGTAAGTTGGCCATTTTGGTTTGTGGGTTGACGCTGTGAAGGGATCATGCTATTGACAAAACAGCTTGGATGATCAGGAAGTATCTGCAGAATTGTTAGCTGAGATAATCCCCACTGAGAGCTCCAAAGGATGGCTGGTGATCAGGGTCCCTTACTCAGCAGGGATTCTAGTCTTGCACTGAAGACACTTTAAACAGGAACAGGAACAATCGCTGTTGAGAAGAACACATATCTTGTTCCTCAGCCAGTGAGGGCATTCATATGGAGAACCGCATCTCCAAAACACTAGAGCAGGCAAGAAGCAGCTAGCATGGACATCCCTTAATAGTGTGCTTGGACAACAGTGAAGAAAATCTTCCTGCACTTAGTTTGTGCAGTGTTTTACCACAACTAGACACTGCTTTCCTTAGAGGTGTGGCTTCCTCAGCCTCTGGGTAATCCGTTGTACACTACAGCAACTCCTCTCTGCAGTCCTTCAGGTACTTTTCTCCAGCATTCTGTTGATTCAAGCATCTCAGTGCCTCACAAGAAGGTGTTTTACTTCAGTGCTATTATTTCTCTCCACAAGGAGAAATTTGGGATATTCTGCAAATAAAAGAAGACGGTAAGAAATTCATTCAGATAAACACTTGGAAGAGTTGACAGAAAGTCATTACAAGAAAAGCAAAACAAAACATGCAGTGACTTGTTCCCTGGTTGCTGGTGGCTGAAGATTCAGAATTTCCTTCTTTAAGAACAACAGACATTCATTTTTTCTTAATTAGTGGCAAATACAGTATCTCTCATTCTTATACGAACCTAGGAAGTGTAGGCCAGAGTCACCTGAGCTACCACGTGAGTCAGTGAGGGCTGCAGGAGCACAGAGCTGGAGTGCTCCCAGGGCCTGCTCAGATCTCTTTGCCATTGGTCTTCATTTTTCACATCTAATGAAGATCAAATGTTTTCTTTTCTAGGCCAAGACACCAGGGCAGGATTATCAGGCAGATATTAGATTAACAATAAGAAAATTAAACAGCTGCAGGCACGTAGAAATTATCTGGACTCTGCTGTACTCAGTTTGCAGTAAGCAGAGACAGAGTTGTGCTAGAGAGCCAATGCTTGGGGTTACCTTACAGTACATGAGGAGTCACAACTAACAGTATAAGTACCAGGAATAACTATACGGCACCTGCCAGAAAGTACTCTTTTTCTGGAGTCCACCATTGGAAGTGACTTGTTAATTCATCATTTATTCATCTTCTATATGTATTCTTCTACTGGAGTTGACAAGGTTAGCTGAGGAAATTACCAGCCTCATGTACTCATCCCCACTAACCCTTCAGGATCTCAACTTCCCTGCTGCTGACAGCTACAGGTCAGTCATCAAGTGTCCTCCTACAAGACACTCTCCCGAGCCTGAAAGCATTGCAATTATCACTACAAGGAGCAGAGAACTCAGGAGCCCCATGCATACATAGTTATCACAATGTAAGCCATCTCTGTTTTTTGTATTGTCATGAGAAACAGCCTGGATTTGACTTTGAGAACATCTACCTGGGCAAGGATGTGTAAAAACTTCATATACTGGGAAAAATAAGTTCCCTAAAAGTAGAGCTGAAGACTGAGGAGGTCTGGCACTTGTTTTTGGCAGCCCTGCATCTTCTGGCATGTGCTGTCAGCAGACATGCTGCTTTGCTTCAGAAATCATCACCACACATTGATCAAAGCTTCCTTGCTCATTAAAAGCCCAATATTCACTCCTATTTGCTGTGCAAGCTGCGGTTAAGTGTGCTGGTTTTGGCTGGGTAGAGTTAATTTTCTTCATAGCAGTTGGTATGGGACTAAGTTTTGGATTTGTGCTGGAAACGGTGTTGATAATTCAGAGATGTTTTAGTTATTGCTGAGTAGTGTTTACACGGGGGGCACTGCTAAGGGATTGGCTGGACATTGGTTGGTTGGTGGTAAACAGTTGTTTTCATTTGCATCACTTGTCTTTCATCAGGTTTATTTCGCTCTGCTATTTTTTAAAATTACATTGTTGTTGTTGTTATTGGTTTAGTTATTGTTATTTTATTTCTATTACTAAATTGTTCTTATCTCAACCCATGGCCTTTCTCACTTTTACCTTTCCAATTCTTTTCTCTCCATCCTGCTGGCACGGGAGTGAGTGAGCACTTGTGTGGTGCTTAGTTGCCAGATGAGGTTAAACCTCAGCATGAAGTCATCTGATTCATGCATTTTCTTCTACTGCTTTACACAACTAATAATCTTTGAAATGTAGAGGAATATTAGTAGCAGGTGAGAGCTTCTTTGTAATGGTACTGAAATCAAATCATCCCGTAAATGAAAATATGTATTTTTCTTCAAATCTCCTATAATTCAGCACTGACATTAATTATAGTTTTCCTTATCTGTCTTCATGTCTCTCCATTGCTGTCTTTTTCTCATTTTCCCTACTTTGTCCATCACCTGACACAAATAAAGGATACATGGGCAATTATTGTGATTTTCAAGGCAAATTTGGCAGCCTCTTTATTTACTTTGATTCAGATGACAGTCATGTCTGACAGGTTTTTCAGGAACAGTGTTTGTTAGCTGAATAAATGTAGGTTGGCAGTGTTAGCAGAGCATTTCCATTTTGGCTAAAACCCCTGAAAATCTACTTTGATTCAGTATTGAACATCATTTATCTTTACAAAAACACGAAGACTGAAATCCACCTGGAATCCAAAGCATTTCTCTGTACACCGTGTTTTTGCATACAGTCCAGGGAGGCAATGGAGGTTACCCTGTAGTTTTCTGCTGGCTGTAGTCATTAACTGACACATCTCAGGTAATCACTGTCTTCGTGACCTATGCTTATTTTTGCTCTGTTGAAACAAACCAACCAAACAGTGAAATCATTATTTCCAAATACAACTGCAATTGCTTATTCTTCCATGTCTCTGGGTGATTAATAAACAGCAGATCAGTAGTGAAACAATACTTCCATCACAAAAAAATGCCAGAAATGATGACGTGGATGGGCATCACTGTAGATTTTAACTGTTTAGGTTCAAGTCCTTGATGTCTGTTAGACAGGTAAGAGTTGAGACTAGGCTATGGGAAAGAAGGTGGTTAGTGTATAATGACCTGGCTGGCTTGTGGCCTTGTGTCATGCAGCCATAGGGACTATTCTCTTTCTATTTCCCTCAGGTCATCAGTGGGGATATCCCAAGAACAAACTGCAACTGAGATGGTTATCAGCAGAGGTGTAAGGAAGGCATATGCTTCAGAGTCTCTTCTATGCCTTCACTCTCCCTGCCTAAGTGTCAGAAGAGCGTGATTCTCCCTGATCTCCCACTTACCTGCTCCTGTGCCTGTGATACTAGCCAGGCTAGAGGCATAATGTGTGTCCATTCACATACAAGCTCAGACTACCCTCAGTCAGCCCCCTGACACCACCCCACTGGCTGGTATGGCTAGAGTGAGGGGATCCCCACTTTTTTTCATTCTTCCATAACCTTGGTGCTCCCCCCAAAACTGGTCCCTTGAAGCCGGAACAGGACCCAGCAGAGCAGGAGCAGGACAGCATCCCATCTTTGAGGATCCCTTTCTTTCCTCCTGCTGTGCTCCTTGCAGGCTAACAGGGCCAGGAGACAGACCTCAGTCTCAATTCACACCTACCCGTCCTGCTGAACTGTCTCACATTCCCTGGGGAGGTTTAATTCTGGGCACAGACTAGGCTTAGCATGATCCAGGAAGGGCTCTGGGTAAACAGTTTGGATGGGGTGGTGGTAGGAGAGGTTAGCTACATGGACATGAGCTGTGCTGCACCTGCTGGCCTCTGAGATGAGTCCCTGACTAATCTAGTTTATTAGTAGGGGGAGAGCTGTCTAAAGTTAGGAACATTTGATAAGGTCAAGAAAGGGTCAGAGCTGGTAAGAGAGAACTGGGTAAAAAGTTGCTAAGGGTTGTATCTATCCTTTCACTGGCCTCTGTAAATATGGCTTAGTGATCTTGGTGGGTGGCAATGAGCTAAAAAGGACCCACTTTCCAATTATCTTTAGCATTTTCTGATAGATCTACCCTGGCACAACCCACATGAGTCGAAACGAGCCATCCTTCAGCTCTGCGCTTGAGACTTGTACTGGATGTTTCTCCCCTGGGGCTGCCCACATGTTTTTTCCATTGCACAAGGCACAGTCCTGTACTCCTGCAGTAGCATCTCTAGTGAATTCATTGACCTGTGACAAGGCATGAGGCGTCCTTATGTAGATTGGATTGGACTGAAATGTCAAACGTTCACAGGGGTCCTCGCTTTCTCCACTGGAGAAGCAGGCAGACGAGGTTTTTTGACATGTGTGCTACAGAAGCAGGAAGATAGTCAACAAAGTGACTGTGAGGTGCAGATGCTTCACAATTACAGCAGGTCCAAAAGCGAACCTGGTGTCACAAGACAGATGCATCTCTTATAACAAAGAAGTCCAAAAAGAATGACTGAATACATGCATGGGACAGAAGGAAATATATGTGTGAGTTTCTCTTTTTAAATGCCATACTCTAAAGACAAAGCCCAGGAGCACAAGTTCCTTGAGGATGGCCACTTCCAGCCATGGAAGTGATATGATCCTGCACCACAGCATCCCCTCACAAACAGCTGGTGAATTGAGCTCCAAGAGTTCAGGCTCATTTCAGCAGTATCCAGCTCAGCTCAAGTGAGAAAGACTAGATTCCCACCCAAGTCGCTTGCTATAGCACAAGGGGGACAGTGGGTTAGATGTGCTGTCATCAACTGTCCCACTGGTGCCCCAGCAGGAAGGGTGATAAATTAATGTAGAAGAACTTCACTCTATATCAACATTTACTGATATAAATCAGGAGTACCTTCACTGGTGCAAATGAGGTTACTCTGCAACAAATCCTGCAGGACATGACCAACATTTGGCCCTGAATCCCATTTTTTTTAAAGCATAAGGATAATGAGGTGGTGTGCTGGGTGCCTATTGCATTGCAAGTTTATTCGCTGCAGGAGCAAAGACGTCTGTGAAAGGGCTCTTGACAATTCTAAGCCTGTGTGTGAATCACTGCACACATCACAGATCAGCAGGAGAAAAAAAATCCAACAGGTCCTATTTCCCTCTGCAAGCTGTCAAGTCACATTTTTATTTTAAAATACTTCTCAGGATCTCCAAGGTGGGAAAAAAACCACCAAACCCTAGAAGTATTTTCTAAGCGTGATTAGTTTCATGTCTGTAGGTGACATCCACCCGTCAACCGTGAGACGTTGCCTCCTGGACTTAGATGCCACACAATGATGGTGGGAGGTAGGGCAGAATTTCTGATTACTGCTTGCCATCACCTCTAACTATACATTCATCTGTCAAGGCTTTTTGATAAATTACAGGCAAACACATAGCCTGTCCTATCAACTGCAGAATAACACACCCTGTGATTCACTCCAATGAAGGGATGCTCTCAGTCCTGAAACCTGGTAGTTCCTTGGCTTGACACTGGGTTTGTGCCCTAAGTATAGAATGAAATTGTGTCTTTTAAAATTGGTACTCACTATAAAGAGGTGCATGGGCATTTAAGGGAGGAAAGTCACACAGGTTCATGACCCAGCTATGGGAAGTCTCTCAGAAAAGAAAGTAATTGTTTTATTCTACAAACAACTTGACTATGACTAGATGCCTTTAACCACGCAGAAGTCCTTTTAAAAGAATCATAGTACATATTGTTGTATTAAGCTTAACAATGCTTTTATGACCTCTGATCTCAGGAGTCCTCATCAAGGATTCTCATGCTGTAATGAAAACCTTGTAATACTTTAAAATATTATTTGGCACAGATGAACTTTCAAACAGGTTTTTAAAGCGATGTGTTAGAGAGATGCCATTGCTTTTTCTCCATCACGAACATTAAGGGCAGAACTGTGGATTGGATCATCTGCCTCTCTCCTGCTATTAGATTATGCCTCTTTTTGGTGCAAAATCAAGAAAGTGCAATGCATGAGGAGATTAAGAATTAAGTGGGATCAGACTTCGTATGGTTGTGTTTTCTGAGGCCATCTGGTTAGCAGCATGTATTAAGAGAGCAAGACAGCTGCTCTAAGTATAACAGTAAAGTTGATGAATGTGAGTTAAAACCACCAAGAGTTTAGCATTTGATGATATCAGCCTGGGGAGACACCACACATGCCCTGGTAAACAACTTAATGTCATCACCTGAAATATTCTCCATGCATTGACTTGTAGAATTGGATCTTTTATATAATATCTTATGGTTTGGTCCAGGCCATCTGGAATACAAGCTGCCAAAAGCAGTAAGAAGTTTTTTGCTATCTTGCTTTAGTACACAGAGTTGTGAGCTTTTTTAAAGGACAAGAGAAATGCAAATAGCAAGGTGTCAAAATATTGGAGGAGAACCTTGTTAAAACTTAACCCTGGAAACAGGTGGCCTTTTTTCCCCTAAACCTTAATAGATTGAAGTATGTACACTAGAGCAACAAGACTGTCTCATTGTAAGCAAAATTATCTTTCTTTAATCTATGTTTCCATCCCTCTTCACCATAAGCTTCCGGAGCACAACACACTCATAATTCACCTGCTGAACACAAAAGTGCAATTCAGTCAAGGAAGTAAACTCATGTTTTCCTGAAGTGTAGTGGAATAAGTTGTGCATTTCAATTCAAGCATGTTCAGAAATATTTCACTGCATCTGGGCTGCAGTCCTCTTCTCCAGAAAGACCTCACAAAAGCAAGATACCAGATGGTAATCACCTGACACAAACTGAAAACTCATTATTACCAGCTGTGTAGCACAGCTTTGAAACTGCTTACCTAGAGCTAGCAACAGAACAGAGCTGTTTGAGACTGAGACCCTGTTGTTCCTGCTGCCTGCCCCCTTGACTGGAGCTGTGGGACTGCATTGGGCTGATCTGAAACTTGAGGGAGTCTGGGACATGGAAGCCTTTTTCCATCACTGTTGACACAGCTAAAGAAGGAAAAGTAGATATTGCACTGGTTTTTGTTTACCTGTGATGTGTGGGAAGCCAATGAGATTTTTTAATTGTTTACTTTTTTTGTTTTCTGCTCAGGGGTCAAATGAAAAATTGTTTTCTCTGCACTTCAGGAGGAAATCCATAGATGGCTGGAAACAAACTAGAATTTATCACAAACAATACTTCATTAGATTAAACCTGATTCAGACCCAAAAGACCTCCATTTTATTATTTCGATTTGTGATGGTCCTTTGTTTTACCTTTGCTGATATCCTGTTAATTGTAATTATTAATTTTATGGAGGAAAGAAGTCTGTGTTAACAATTCAGAATTTCTTCTGTTTGCTCAAGTTTGAAATGCCAGGTGGTGATGGGCTGGCGTCATTCAATACAGGGTTTCACTTTTAGATGCATTCAAGAGTTGTCGCACCTTCAGCACCTTCTCTGACAGGAAATGCAAAATGACATGTATATTATCAAGACTGAAAACATCAGATGCCAATATTACACTCTTGGAAGCCTTTTCATTACCTCTATGGTTTTATTCATGGAGGCTTTACTTGCTTTCACCAGAGGCAGTCCTGGAAGCTGTCAACTGCAGAGTGTAGTCTCCAGGCTTAAATCGTAGAAAAGCTGCTTGCTTAAGAATAAGATGGTTATCAGGGGGAGTCAATATGGCTTCACCAAGGGGAAATCCTGTTTGACCAACCTGATATCCTTCTATGAGTGCATAACCAGCTGGCTAGATGAGGGGAGAGCAGTGGATGTCATCTACCTTGAGTTCAGCAAGGCTTTTGACACTGTCTCCAATAACATCCTCATCAGAAAGCTCAGGCAGTGTGGCTTGGATGAGTGGACAGTGAGGTGGATGGAGAGCTGGCTGAATGACAGAGCCCAGAGGGTGGTGATCAATGGCACAGGATCAAGTTGGAGACCTGTGGCCAGTGGAGTTGCACAGGGATCGGTTCTGGGGCCAGTCTTGTTCAACATCAACAAGCTGGATGAGGGGACAGAGTGTACCCTCAGCAAGTTGGCTGATGACACCAAACTGGGAGGACTGGCTGATTCCCCAGAAGGCTGTGCTGCCATTCAGCGGGATCTTGACCAACTTGAGAGTTGGGCAGAGAGGAACTTCATGAGGTTCAACAAGGACAAGTGCAGAGTCCTGCATCTGGGAAGGAACAACCCCATGCACCAGTACAAGCTGGGGGTCGAACTGCTGAAGAGCAGCTCTGCAGAGAGAGACCTGGGAGTCCTGATTGATAATAAGCTAAATATGAGCCAGCAATGTGCCCTTGTGGCCAAGGCCAATGGCATCCTGGGATGCATCAAGAGTGTGGCCAGCAGGTCAAGGAAGGTTCTTCTTCCTCTCTGTTCTGCCCTGGTGAGGCCTCATCTGGAGTCCTGTGTCCAGTTCTGGGCTCCTCAGCTCAAGAGGGACAGGGAACTGCTGGAGAGAGCCCAGTGCAGGGCCACCAAGATGATCAGGGGACCAGAACATTGTTCATACAAGGGAAGGCTCCAGGAACTGGGGCTGTTTAGTCTGGAGAAGAGGAGATTGAGGGTAGATTTTATTAACATTTACAAATATCTAAAGGGTGCGTGTCAGGAGGTTGGGACATCCCTTTTTTCTATAGCAGCTAGCAACAGGACAAGGGGTAATGGGATGAAGATGGAACACAAAAAATTCCTCTGAAACATAAGAAAAAACTATTTCTCTGTGAGAGTGACGGAGCAGTGGCACAGGCTGCCCAGAGGGGTTGTAGAGTCTCCTTCCTTGGAGGTCTTCAAGACCCGCCTGGACATGTTCCTATGTGACCTGATCTAGGTGAACCTGCTTCTGCAGGGGGGTTGGACTAGATGATCTCTAAAGGTCCCTTCCAACCCCTACCATTCTATGATTCTATGATTCTATTACAGAATTGGTGCTTATTTGTAGACAATATACAATAAAAAAAATGCCAATCATTGTGTCACTGCATTCTTCTAGACAAGGAAATAGGAATTGCTTTCTTCTAGACAAGAAAACAAGAACCCACCAAATCTGCTGTGACATGATAGGAAGCAGCCAGTGCTGAGGCTCTTTCTCTACTTGAATTGCATATGGGATCTGCTGTCTGCCTATGGGCATACTGGGGGGTTGTGATCATAGTCTGGTTAAACATGAAAAGAGAAACTGTAGGAAATGCAAGGTAGACATCTACAAGGATTGCAGTGTTGGTTTACCCTAGAGAACAAGCAAAGGCAGCCTCAGCTGGGTATTTTTCATATTATTATAGTGAAAACAAGCAACAGGAGAAGGAAAGGAGACTCTTCTAGGTCTTACCTGAGCATAACATGCAAGTACAAATCGTGTATTTTTGCACATCTGCAGTTGACAAAAGAAACAAACACTGTACAACAGCAAAAAAGTCTTCTTCAAGTGTTCTTGAGGAATAAATCTCATTTTGCATTTTTGTCACGTGCTGAGGAGGATGGAGATATATATTGACTTTCTCGTGGGTAACAGTTGTGAGGCTTCCTACCAAAAGACCAGATAATGTGGGACATTCCTCTATGTGCACTTTGTAGTTTGACAACTGGTAGAAAATTTTGCCTGAGTGAGGCAAGAGCAGGTAACAATTTTGAGCAGGAAGACAAGAAGATTGACAAGAGCTCAGTGATTCATGCAAAAAGCAAAACAAAAAAGGTTCTTGTATCAGAGAAACAGAATTTCTTAACATAGTGCTCTCCCATCTCTCGTGTGGAAATTTTTCTATTCATGATCTGGTCAAGCAACTTTCAATTCACCTTTGTAGACCACAGTTCCGTGACTAACAAGAAGCTGGGAACAACACAGATTTCTATGGAGACTGGGTATATAAAAAGGAAGTTTCAGCAATATTCAGTAATGTGCAATCGGAGATACTTGCAGAGGCATTCAAGAGGAGTCATCCATGCACCTGGGTGTACCTGTCCAAATACCCGATGACCCTTCACATAACAAAGCAGTCTCTGTAAGGAGAACAATGTCTCCACATTCACGTCTGCAGGACCCAGTCTCTGAGCTTTCACTGAACTGTCTGTTTTTTTTCTAGGGCTGCTCCATGGTCCTTGCCTTCCTCCTGGGGAATATCTTTTCCTTTAATGACTTCATTTATAACTATTATATTTATTTATGGCAATTCAGCCTGCAGCTTCCTGATGAGTACTCGATGCAGTAACTCAGTGCTTCATTACTAGGTCCCAGCAGGATCCTGACTTGGCCTCTCTTCTTGAGAATGCCTATAGCAGTCTAAACTATTGACCTAGCTTTCCCTGTTCCTTGTGTTTTTGGAAAGAAGTTAATTTGTGTGGTCAAACAACAGAAAGCATGACATTAAACAGGAAAACCATGGGGAACCATTTATTTCACAAAATAGTGCAGCTATTTCCAATGCTTTCTACCTGGGGTATATACAGAAGAAAACTGGTGTATACCAATACCAGAGACAAATGTGTCATGCTTATTTGATAACACTTGTTATTTTCCAGAAAATATAAAAATATTATTGAGTAACAATAATTATTGAGTAAACAATTATTGAGTAAACAGAGACACAAAGGAAAAGAATCTAATGTATAGCCTGCATCTCAGGGACACTTCTTCAAACAAGTAAAGCTGTGTAAATACAGGATCTTATGTGTATGTGCTGTGTATAATCTGAGAGAAATTTGCTACTTCAATCATAATTGCCTGTGGCAACAAGTGCCAGAGGAAGCTGGACCGGACATCATGGATGGCTCTTTAGGGCATTTAGCACTACTCCACCAGCTTGCTTCTGCTCTAATGTGTGCACTGGGGACCCATTTCCAGATCAGAGACAAAATAAATATGTTTCCAGAGGATTTTCAACAGTTTCCTAGGGTTAGAGCTGTAATTGCTCATGATCTTTCTGATATTGAATGAATTTACAATGCGTTCCCACAACATCAGCAGACCCTTATGATAATGATTAACTCAATGGACTGATATAACTTCAAATCTCACTATATCTGTAAATATATAAATGGGATTTTAAGATATAATATATGGTTGCTACTTTCAAAAAGTAAATTGCAACCTGGAAAAGAAGTGATTGTGAGACATCTGCCAAAAAGCTATAGGTGCACTTTTAAGTAGTGAATAACTGATATGTTATTCTTTGTTCTGATCTTACTCATTGATTTATCAAATTGTGCAGACTCATCTTCAAGGGATTAAGGGGAGGGAGGAGGGAAGAAATCTATGACAAAACCAAAGAAGTTACTAAGAAATGAGGAACAAGTTCCCTTTACAAAAAGCGTTGAGTCCAAAGCAAAATATTTTAGATTTTCTGAAAAACGTGGAGACCTTCAATTCTAATTACCTTCAGCAGGATTTGAGCACTTGTAACACTCAGCAGAACTACACTGGTATTTGCATTTGCAGCCCTATTAACCTTATGGATACCTGTTGATTGTACATGGCATATTTTACATGCTGCCTATGTCCATCTGATCTCTATGTCAACATCTGTTCCTCCAACAGTACAGATGTGCCTAATTTCAAAAGATTGGACTAGCAGGATCACATTACCTCATATTATTTTTGTCTTGATTGTTAGAGGCATGTCTCCTTGGAGATCAGGTACTGCAGAAAGAAAATAGGTTATTTCCTTTCAGTAGTTAGTAGCAGCTGAGGTCTGGGAAAGAGGGAATAGAGAAGCGTCTGATTACACCTTTTCTTCAGTGTTTATTTTCTGCCTGGGGAAGTATAAGTCTCCCTGCATCAGAACTCTTCATGAGGCAACTGACCTAAGCCTGGAAATCATGACATATTAATGATTTAGGATAATAGCAGTACATACATTGTGGAAGGTAAAGGCTGTGGATGCAGTCCTATGTTTGCCAAGTCTCCTCTGCTTCCTCTGCTAAGGAAATGAATAACAAGCAGTGCCCTAAGAGAAAAAAGGGAAGAATAACAGTATAAACATTATCTCACAATGATTTTCAGTCTGATTTAAAATAAAAGGTTTAGATGGTCAGGCAGTCTAAGAGGGTCTGTAAATATGAGTAGATTTAAAGAGCTTCAAGCTTCTGAGCTTGAAGGCTGTTCAGCAAAATTGAAGATGGCATCAAGTTAGAGATTAATGGAAATATTAAATACATGAAAGGATGATGTATTCAAATTCAGAACAGCATTACATTACCAATCAGTTCTTTTGTTATACCCCAATTATCCTGTGCTACTAATGCAAATACATTTTTATCAGTTGACTCAATAAGAGAATTTCATTATTACATCTGCTTGTTCAGTTTTGGAGAGTGTGGAAACAATGAGGTCTTGATTATCCTTTGTGTAAATGTTGACAAATGTTACTCATTGCGTAATGCACTACTGGAAGACATTGAGATTTTGCAGGGATGATGGTGGGCCACTGTAGGATAGGATAGGATAGGATAGGATAGGATAGGATAGGATAGGATAGGATAGGATAGGAGTAGAGGGAATAGACTAGACTAGACTAGACTAGACTAGACTAGAATAGAATAGAATAGAATAGAATAGAATAGAATAGAATAGAATAGAATAGAATATCTAGCTGAAGATATCCAAGTTGAGGGGAAAGCAGCAGATGTCATCTGCTTTGACTTCAGCAAGGGTTTGACACTGTCTCCCATAACATCCTCATGACCATTCTATGATTCTATGATTCTATGAATATCTCCTGGTCTAGTTTCATCCAAAAGAAACCTGTTTGCACACTTTAAGGCCTTTCCATAAGGGAATCCATACATAGTGAAGGGAGACTATTGAGCCAGCTTTAAAGAGTACTTCTGATTTGAATCGAAATGCCAATGTCAGTGCAATTGCATCACAGTTCTGGTGTAGCTAAAAGAAAATATTGTTATAATTTTGAGGGGTTTCTTTCAAGAGAGCTACATTTAATATCACAGAATCACACAGAATCACGTTTCTTCTCACTCTTTTTCCCATTGTAATTCCTTGTTGCAGCAGGCATTTCAGTTTTTTTCTATATTCAACTACTAGTAAAAATCCTGCATTCTAATCGGTGAGCTCAGCTGTCGTGAAAGAAGTCCGTTGAAAAAGGGAAGACGTGACAGCTTGTTATAAGGCTTCATATCCACAGTTCTTTTAATGTTTCAGAGGGCACGATAGAACTGGTCAACATTTCATACTTACAAACACTTTTTGATGGAAAAATGAAAAGACACTGTGAGATGAATCAGTGCAGCAGGAAGCTGTTGACAATCAGCTGGCTGTCTGCAGCCGGGGCTGATGGTAAAGAAGATGAACTTAAAAGAATACAGCTACTTGGAATAAAAGCTAAAAAAGTAAGACATTTTTTCTTTGGGCACAATGTCTCACAGTAACCAAACAATCCCAGTTTAGAGTTTGTGCTTTAAAGAAAGGTGGCAGGAAAACCACAAAGAAGAAAGCAGAGAGTTAGAGATGGTGCAGTGTTACAGATCACGCTAAAAAAGCCTGGCTGTTTTACCACCACGGCCACGAAAGGTTGCAGGAGCTGATTAACAGCGTCTGGCTCAGAGATGTTATCTGCAGGGGGAAAAAAAACCCCAATTTTTCGTAAGTATTATACTTTGAGATTTTTTTAGAAGCCAATACAATTTATTTTTCATATTTTACTTCTTGTTTCTCTTCCTCTCCCTAAATTTCACATTTAAAAGAAAAATTTAAAACATTTCCAGCAAGTTCTATGCACAGTCTCAGGTGTGTTACAATAAATTCAAGTAATGATTGTATGATTAGCCCAGTGAATGCAGAGACCATTATCCAGACAGCTGCAGTGTGTTAGGTATGTGATTTTTTTTTTAAAAGAATTCATTTTCAAATGGCTATTCAGTTTGGGAGAAAAAACAAATTACATGCAGTACGTTTTACTCACTACTCTCATCTGAGAGCTGGCCTTTACATCTTGCTGTTTGTTTTTAATGAAACATACACAATCATTTTTACTTTCCACCCATTATTATCCCCACAGCAGGTCTGAACACATGCAAAAATGCAAAGAACATTTTAAAACACGTAACTGGAGTGTCTTCTCTCAGTTATACACTGGACAAAAATGACACAATAAGGGCAGAAGAGCAGGAACACCACTGAGATGTCACCACACAGCTCATTGTACATTGAGAACACATCGCAGCTCATTGGACAGAGGGACAAACTATTGTGGTTTCTAACAGCTCTGCACTGAGGTGATACTTTTAGGTCTCCTTGCTGCAAACATGAGTGTGGTCACTCTTCACTATTTTAACTGTCTTTAGGAAACACCAAAGATGCCTTCAAGCAGAATTTGTCTTCTATCCTTAATTGGAAGATATACAGAGAGCTTGTTCCTTTCCTATGTTATTATGAGATGGCCAGTGGCTCCCCTGGAGGTGATTGTCCCTAGCCTCCCAGCCTGGGACTACAGGCTATAGTGTTACTTTCTGGGGAAACCACTGTCATCTGCTGTGGTAAGATCTCTGAAATATTTTTCAGAATGAATAGAGGAAACATATACCTGTATATGTAGTCAAAGATTCTGCAAGCATTCAGCACTTGAGCTGCCTATATATTTTATTGTATTGTTTACAAGCAGGAATGTATGAAAAGGCTCTCACCCAGTTAGACACAAATAAATATCAAATCTTTTAGAGAGAAGAGAGATTCCCTGGAAGAGGCTGATACTGACTATATACTTAGGGAGGATTTTTACACCAGCTAAATTCTCACAGATAGTATTTGCTTCCAAGCAGATGGACAGATCTGCTCTTCAATGTATTACGAAGTCCAGTCTCACTCCCATTTTGCAAAGGGAGCCAGTCCCACTGAAAATTCCTTCCTCCATCTTCCAGGCATTAACTCTTGAAAAGTACCAATGAATCTAGTGATGAGGTCATTAGAAACCCTGGTGCTCTCCAAGCACAGCAGCTGCCCCATCTGCCCCTACATGCTCTTGGCTTTCACCCTAAGTCTGGTTATGAAGTGTTGGAGAGCCTGTGAGAAATACACTACAGGCTGACCACAGTCTGTTGGCTCAAAACATTTGGAGACAGTTTCCCTGGCATCTGGGCAGGAATATAAAGGGAACATAAAGGAGGTAAAGGATGTCTTGCCCTGGCAGTACCATTCCACATAGCGCTTGTGAGATGCAACAGCCCCTGTAGGACTTTCCAGCATCCTCCTCCATCTCATGGCCGCATCCCAACCAGGAAACACACGCTGGTGATCAAAGAGAAATAGGATTCAGGCTGACTGGAAAAGGCCAGGTGGAGGGACAGCTCTGGTGATGGCTGACGGACAGCCTTGATTGTCTCTTTATTATTTAAAACTTGAAGGGTGAGGGTTTTTGTGCACTTGTAAATGTGTAGTTTGGAAGAAAAATCTGTGACTTGGGGTGATGGGAGTGGGGGAAGCTGACTATGAAGTGCACAGTTATTCCTAGTAGGATATTTCTCCATCACTGCTGCAGGTGGGAAATTGCAGCTGCTGTGACTCATCAATTTTCCTGTTCATGGTGTCAGGTATGAGTGTCACTCTATATTCAGAGATGTCCTTAGCAAGGATGATAAAAAAACATGAAGTGCAAAAACAATTCAAGCAAGAAGAGTGTCCTAAACCACTGAAATGCAGGAGGGAGCTGCCAAAAAGGAAAAAAAAATTAACACCAAGCTTTCTGGAAGGAAAACTCCACAGAGGTAGTTTCTAAGTAGCAGGGTGGAAACTGAGAATCCAAGCTGTGCTTTTTGAGAGACCTCAGTCCATTAGAAGCAGAAATCTTATTAAAATGTAATGGGATATTGGAAACTGATATGTGTAGGCTCCTTTTAAGTCCCAAACATCATTGCATTTCAAGAGGTAGGGCAAGATCTGCAGCAGATGTAAGTCAGAGAAACTGTTAGAAATGAGTGACTTTAAGGCAGTTGTACACTGTGGTATATAAGTACCACCATGTTTACATTGGGTATCTAAGCACAATTCCAGTCTGTGCAACAGTTTTAAAGATGTATCCTTTACTTTTTTCTTAAAATTCTTAAATAAAATGATCCAGAAATGGAGAAGCAAAATCCATGTGCCCAGGCAGTAAATATACCGAGGAAGAACTTTTGTGTTTGTTTTGCATTTGTGGGGTACCCAGCACACAAGGAGTTGTATTAGCCTAAGGTTAAGGATTTGGGAATCATCACAATACTTAAAATGTAATTGCCTATTTGTACATTCAACTTTGCCTAGAGTTCCATCTCCAAAGCTTCTCCTAAGCCAGTTCTTAAGAAATTCTGCAAGGCACAAAAATCCAGCAGACTTCAGGAAACGCTACAGGTAGTAATTATCCACCGTAGCAATAGAAATCACTAGTGAGACATCATTCCTTCCTGATTACACCAACAGCCGAAAGGCTTCCTCCTTCTAAAAACAGTTATCAGAGGCTGAAGAGAAACAGAGTAGCATCAGAGGAACAGAGTAGCATCAGTGTGAAATCAGGGAAACAAGAAAATGTGACCCTTGATCTATATCTTATCCTCTTCTTAAGTAGGCTATGTTTCTGTTCTGCCCTGGTGAGACAGCTGGCATATGAAAATACACCTGTATAGACAGTCTAAACAACAGAACAGCAAGTAGTCTCAAGAAGCCCACAGTGACGAGCTGATTGCTTTCTGAGAAACCCAGCAACATGATCATAGGTGACTATGTTGATTTGCTTTGAATGCTGCACAACCCTGTAATGCCCACCACAGCTAGGGATGCTAAACCATTCCCAGCTCTCTAGGCACTCCTCCATACTGGAGGCTGGTTTTTCTCTTTGCAGCCACATCCCTATCTTTAAACAGCTGCTCCTTCATACCCCTCTGGTATGATTTCATTGCACCTAGAACCAAATTGTACGGTTACTCCTGAGGAATTCAGATGGAAAGATAAAAGTCATTGAGGTAAGAAGGGTTGTTATATGTTGACTAACAATGCAGTGCAATAACTCCTAGTGTATTTAGATCCACTACTGAAGTTGCAGGGAGTCTGTCAGCCTATCTAGAGAAGGCATCAGTAAAATATCTGTAGGTTTGCAAAAGCCCAAACGTCTCCACAGCCCAAGGGTGATGTAGTTAGCAGACCATATTGGATGATTCTATTTCATCAGCTGACTTTTCATCCACAGTGAAAACTAGAAGAGTGCATACTTCTGCATGCCCATCACTCCACTGTAAGTTGTGTTTTATGAATTGCCACTATCAGGTTTATGCAAACAAAATTTAAGTGCTAGATTCTATTGCAGTCCCTTACATGTTAATATGCTTGACTGTGGTATTAATTCAGCCTTTGGAAGAGGACTGATCTGAGGGGTGATGCAATAGTGGCAGTAGAGGATTTCCATAAGAGTTTTGTCAACTGTTACTATCTTAGTTGCTGTCTCTCTGGTTCTTGCAAGCACTTAAAACTTCAGAAAGGTCTCCTTCTCTTACTTTTCTCACTTCTTTACATCAAAAAGTCCACAAATTGATGATTTGTAAAGTTGTGCAGAGCAGCTCTGGTACCTGCAGGAAAGAAGTCACATGTATGGCAGAGAGGGATCATGAAGCACACCTCTCGGAGATGCACAGCTACCTGTGAGCCCTGACACACCACTCCATTCACTCAGGTCCAGGGGCTCAGGGCATTAGTCTGCAGTAACCCTTTCAGCTCAGGCACTTATGTGTTATAACTTCAGGCACATACATCAGTAGGTAAATACTGCACAGCCATACCTCTTTTTTTCCACTGCTTTTCTTCCTCTCTGGTTGAACCGTGTGTTCTGGTTATAACTGAGATGAAACAGAATGATTACAGGAACATAAGTGCATTAGGACATGCAGTCAGCTGGAATTGTTCTTTCACACTCTTTTTATGAATAGCTGCTGAGCAGCCAGGGGAAAGTGAATATAAGCCCTAGATACAGTTCATTGCTTTCTGCATGAGTTGTGTGAAACTTATACTCTCAACACAGCTATCTGACTGAGGCTTTTTACACCTCCTGTCCCTTTTTCAAGTGATGGACTGGCGAGCAATGGCAGTGTCATATATTCGGGTGGCCACAGAATGGGTACAGGCAGGACGTATTGCAGTGCTGTAGAGCAGCCAATGCTCCACTACACTTTGTACTACACAGCAGCTCTGCAATGAGTAGTGTAGATCACGGGAGAGTGGAAGATGGTTCTTTTCTTCCAGGGATATAATTAGATCCTTTGCTCATCTGTCATACCAAAGTGCTGCAGCAACAGACCCTTGGCCATCTGTGACTTTGCACTGCCTGCTCCTCTATCATGAACACTAACACATCTGCATGTTGCCATGTGCCCTGGTAGCAGGAGCTCAGACCTCTGGCTTAGGGCTACATCACTTTGGCTCCTACCCACTCATCAGCAGAGATGCTATCTCTGATCCTGACAGCAAAAAGGGGCAGAGACAGCAAGTATAAAAAGACAGCAAGTAAAGACAAGCAAGTACAAGAAAGTGCTGTAAGTACCTTCTCTGGATATCTCATTCTTATTCCTACATCTTTTGTGTCTGACCATCTCTTTTAATGTGCTTTTATTACTCTGGATGCTCTCTGGGGGCACAGATCTGCTGTTATTATTTAGCATCCCTTGTGCTGTCTAGAGTTGTAATAAATCTGGAAGAAGATCACTGCTATCAGCATACTGCAATACAAGCATGCTAGACAAATGGGGTCTGTCCCTATAGGAAGGAAATCTCCTGAGCCTCAGAGCCAAGAACTCAGGACTCCTCAAGTGGCAAAATCTTCATTTACTTCTAGCAGCAATCCTATGAACTCCCAGGTCCAAAGGCATTGGATTATCAGCGGTTGTGTTTCACTTTGCTGTTTCCTAGCTATCCTCCACAAGGACATGAGTTATTTTGTCCTGTAGCAAGGATGTTTGGTCTGCACTTATGACAGATAGACTCCAAAAATGAGACTTAGTTATTTTTCAATATTTGTAACTACTCCTGCCCAAGTGGGATGAAAAGTGAAACCAGAGCAGATGTTCAAAGGCAAACAATCTTAAGAAACAAAAATCAGATCCCTGCACATCAATTAAAATGCTTCATTTCTGTCCCAGGCTGTTTATTTATAGGTTTTATTTATAATTTATGGCTGTATCAAAATCCTTTGTGACACTAGTGAAGGCACAGCATGGCTCTAGATTATAGGCATGACGTGCTTCCTGAAGCTGCCTGGTTAACAACATACCTGATGATAGTGGAGAGGTGGAGGATGGCAATTTTCTTTCCCTGCACACAGAGCTGGAGAGCAGTGCTTCCCTTCACTTGGTGTCAGCTGGAGCCAGCTGAGGCAAGTGCCAGGGGCTATTTCCCACAAACTCCCATCATGAAAGGGCCTTGAGATTTTGTAGTTGCTTCCAGCCTTTCCAGCAGCTGATGAAGACAGAGAGGCTGCAGCTGTGAGTCGCAGCAATCACTGTTTGCAAAGGGGGAGCTGGAGGCATGTTGTATCTCCATCCTCATATCCTCCAGCACTGTTCTTTCCCTTAGATGACCTGGACTGTCACCAGTTCTTCCTTCACAAACAGCAGCCTCTGCTGCTCTTAATAATATTTCAGTCCTCTCTATCCACACAAAATGTGCAGCAAGCATTTTTCAGCTGCATGTTCTTGCAGGGCTCTAAAATCATTTAAGCAAAGTGTTTCCAGCAAGAGAAAACAGAAAGATCCCAGTGTTATCAGGGCCTTTCACAGGCAGGCAGAAGATGGAGCCTGAACTCCTGTGGGTTGTGTTCAGCTGCATCAGCTTGAAAAGTTGTGCCACATCCTAGATAGGTGAAGCACTCCTGTATGATAAGTGTCATAAAAATCATGGCTTCATGTGATGCCTTGCCACTGGAGACAAAATGAATAGTACTAAACATCTCCAGACAAAAAAATGGTTCTTAAGGAAGAAACTCCATGTTTTCACCCTGTGTGATATGTCCAAAGACTTCATTTTCTCAGTATATACTACGACCTCATTTTCACAAACTGCACTTGTGAGTGAAGAGGTTGTTAATGTGCTCAGCCCTGGGCTCCAACTCTTCTCTTGAAGAGGTGAAGCACTGCTTTCTCTAGTGAGGAAAGACAGTGCCTTCAGTCTCAGATGATTAGTTGTATTTTCTCAATGTTCTCCTGACACTACTTCTGCTGCCTAGATCTAACCTCTCTTGAGAGAGATCCATTCTTGTGTTTTATGTTATCCAGGGTATCCTGACGCCATCTGGTCTAACACTCCATCAGATAAAGGACAGCTTTAAAATTAGATGTATCTTCAAAATCAAATCAGAGCATACAGAGCCAAGTTGTGAGTGTCTTCCACGGTGTAGACTCACAACTTCTCTGGGCAACCTCGTCCAGTGTTTGATTGGCCAGCCTGAGAATTTTCCCCCCTGATATGCAGTGTTACTGGTCTTACACTACCACAGCTCAATGTATACACTGGGCATTTTGCTGCCCCTCTTCTTTCACATCTACAGGTTCAAGGTGGTGATGAATGATTGCCTTTATCTGGAACTTTCATTTGCTTCATTAATATCAGCTTGCTACCTTATTTTATGAAGTATCTAGCTGCAGCAAAATGGAAGCCTTTGCTGTGATGTAAGAGAGGACTTAACAGTTGCATATTGCATGCTGATAACCATGACCACCTCTCTACACTGCTCATCCCTCTCACCACCCAGAAACAACATCAATGGGCAAAGAGGCAAGCTATGTCCTTTGCTTATAGCTGAAGAGTAAAAAATATTGACTTGGAATTTACCTTTTTTACACTTTTCAGTGTGTGATATGAAAGTGAAGAAGGCTATTTTTTACTGATAATTCTGAGCTTTCAGTAAAGAAAAATACATAATCTCCAGTCAAATATGGAAAACAAAGTCAACATTTTATCTGCAGCCTTTTGCAATTTTAGCTGAGGGAAGATAACATGCTACAATTTTGAATCATTGATTGAAAACTTGTTCAACACAAAGTATCATCGCTGTGCTCAATTTTTCCACATTTACATTTGTGCTGACATTGCTCCAGTGAAATGTTAATCTTGACTAATCACTAACACAGAGCAGTTAGGAGACTTGTGAGGTTTTTGAGTGTATATATTCAGTACACCAATATATCTGCATCTGTGGAAAGCCCCTGCAAATGTGTTTCTTGATTGGTGTAATTCACCAGGCTCTTGTTAGAGGTCATAATTAACTACCAGCCAGCCCACAGATAAAAAGGTTTGTGAGGCTGCTGTTCAATTGGACATAAATCATTTGTTTGGGAAAAGTAGGACTACAGTGGAGAAAAGGTGATATGGTGTGTAACTGAAATATTACCAGAAAAGTTGTTTAGAGCTCATATAATGACTTACTAGAGAAAGTCCTGTAGACAGACAATGAAATGTATGTGCCAAAATCAATTTGGACCTCATGAAGCTTTAATCAAAGTTTATGGTAACTAATTCCACCCTAGATAAAGCTACATTTCATTAATTTTTTATTATTAGTCGTTTAAACTGAAGTGATTACTGCAGGGAGCAGAAACTTTGTTGTCATAAATTAATCCAAGCACAGCCCAGGGATCAGTTTGGGGTAAGCTCTTTGCTTCATGTTATGATTCCTGGTCCTCCTCCAAGAAGCAGTTAACGAATACAGTTACAGTCTAATCTGTGTATTGCCCTCAGAACAGGGTCTGGACCTCAGATTTCTCCCTGTAAGTACCACATCCACGGCTAGAACATTAGATTTTGGGTTAGCAAACCTCTCATTCCTCTCTGAAGCAGAGAATAAATTTAGGTGAAAGACTGAAGGGTGGCCTCTAGCCCGGTTAGCCCACACCGCATCATCCTGGGTTCTTTCCATGCCAAGAATGGGGAAAGTCTTCCACATAAGCCCCTTCTTATGCACCAGTGACTGCTGTTTCTTCCTTGGACGTTGTGTGAAAACCTGAATGTATCCAGGTATGTTTTCTGAAAAAAAAAGTACAGCAAAACTTCTGAGGGACTTGGGTTTCCAAATGCAAGGTCCACACAAGTTCCTTAGGCTACTTTGAAACTGAGAAGACCTGTTATCTCTGTGTACAAGATAGTCATTGCATTGCTCATTTCTGTCCATTCCTGTGCTGACTGTGTACTGATATGCCTGGATTTATGTTTACCTGGAAGAATTCAAAGACTAGACATGCATGCAAGTTTTGTGTGACGTGTCTTTGCATAGTCTGCAATATTTGCTTTGGCTGAAAGAATAGTGGGTTTAATACCAATAGGTATTAAACTAGTTAAAATACCAAGTAAAAAAAGTAATTGGTGTTATATGTGGGCTGGGGGTTCTGGAAGGTACTTCTAGAAAGCATTCAGGGAAGTCAGAATGCATGAACTGCTCAGCATTTGGTGCTAGAAAGGGTTAATAAATTCTTGGCAGTGTAACAAGGGAAATAATGATTAAATGTGGAAAGGTAGCTTTTACCTCTGTGTAAAAAAAATGACTAGACCAGGCATAGGGTAATGTGCAGTTCTGGCATACTTAGATTAAAAGTATCAGAAAAGTTGCTGAGAGTGCAAAAATATCCTAAAAATGTTATGGAGATTAGAGGAAATATAATTCCTTGGGAGTTGTAAAGAGCAGCATCACTTTAGCTTAGCAAAGAATAGTTCAAGGTGATCTCAAGAGGAAAATTAACTGGGAATGGAAGTGTTCTTTAATTCACTTTGTAATTATGGACAAAGGCATAACAAGAAATGATGGTTCAAAGCAAGGCTGACAAATGTAAATGAGAAATAAGGCACAACTTTGTTTCAAGGAGGTTATAAACTGTTGAAGCAAACTAAGAAAATGGTTGGCTCTGCATCTCCTGATATATCCAAATGCCTTTCTGAAGTTTGCCTAAGTCAAACACAAATTGCAAGACTCAGCACAGAGATAACAGTGTAATTAAGTGGTCAGTGTTCTGTCTGTTTCTAGCACTGAGGCTCTAGATTTTTTCTTTTTGTTAGGTATAGATGATGTAATTTTACTTTTTAAGGGTAAAGTTTATCAGTATTCTTGCAAAGCATTCATTGGACTTATAAACACAATCAATCAATTGAGTATTGATATGTCAGGCAGTGGTTTGATTAGAAATGCAAAATATCAGAACTTCCATGTGATTAATGAAGCAGCTGAGGCACAAGTGATTCCACATTAGTGAGGCAGGTGTTTGATCTAAGAGAGCAAGTTGAGTGTTGCTTCAGAGAGAGTAAAATCAATTGCATTGCTGGAGCACCTCCCAGTACAAAGAGCTGCAGGAACATACTCCCACTGGTAAAGGTCAGGCTGATTCAGTGACTGTCATAACTTCCTGCAAATAAAACACCTACTTACAAAAATTAAATAAACAAGTGCTAAAATTAATGCAGTATAAATGAATACTCCAATAATATCTATACCTCAGTTATCTAGGCACCTAATCTATTATGTTTATAAAAATGAGTACAAAAATCTGTGACAACTTGACATTTCCCACTGATGTCCCTCCTTCCAGCCTCATCATGTGCTTGGGACTTTTTATCCTGGCCAGGGGCAGGCAGAACAGCCCCACAGCAGCTATTCAGTGCTAAATGTCTGAAACAGAGGGACACATCATTGCCTCAGAATGTCTGAGTTGGGAAGGCATTCTGTCCACACCCACATCAAAGAAAGCCCTGAACACATGACTACCATGGAATACATTTGAGTTTCCTCAAAAATCTACCCTTTGTGCAACCCAAGCTGCCCTACAAAAACCACAGCACATCAGCAAAGTTGTTCAAACACAAGACCTGTCTTTTCATCCAGCAAACCACAAGTGTGGGGTGGGTCAGGCCACCTTCTGCGCAGCCACTCCTGGGTGCCACAGCTCCAGGAGCAGAAAATGAAGATCCATGTTGACCTTAAATGGAGTTGACAACTGGTACTCAATGAGAGCTTCTGATCCACTACCCCTTTGGAAGTGAACTAAATTGTACCATCAAAGGCAGCTTTAGTTCTGCATGCAGGTGTTTATGCTGCTCTAGTCAGAAGTAAATTAAGGTGAGTTTTCCTGTGAATTTAAATAGATTCATATCTATAGGAGCAGAACTAGCCTATTTCAGCTCTTGCATTTAGACTAGGTGATATCCAACATTTTTTTTAGTGCCTTCAGGCCTTGCCTCATTTCTATTTATGGCACATTGACATCATATTGCACCATGGGGATGCCACTCTACCCATTGCCACATCTGCATCATAAAATATAAGGCAGGCAACTAATATTCAGGAAGTCCAGGCAATGGTTTCCCATTGACATATAACACATACTTGTCCTTCTGCCAGTGAAAACCTTTGCACAGGGACTTGACTTCCCTGGGCTGGTAACAAATGGCTCTGTGAAGTTGGTTTGGTCCCTTCCCTTCTGCAGAGCTGGTAAAGGAAAAGAGAAGCAACAGAAGGAAATAAAAACCTTTCTCTTCAAGGGATTTGGTTAACCACATCCATCTGGAACATTTTTATTATCAGGGATAGTAACAAGAAAAACAAATGAACTGCACAGGAAGGTATTAGCAAATTTCTTTGCTCTCATTCCAAGAGAAAGGTCTTTCTGGACATGCATCTTATATTTCACCCTTTCTTTTCCCCTTCTTTTCTGAATTTCTCCAGACAACATAATTTAGATGTGTTCTCTTCTGTTCCCCAAAGTTCATAATGTTTGATGAATAACCTGTTTCTCTCCTTCAAACCTGAGAATCTCTCTCCTTGCCATGAGTAATCTCCATCAAGACCCCACATGATCTGTATATTCAGTTCCTTCTTGGCATCCCATGGGGCACTTATTATCCCTACATCTAAGAGGGACACTTCTCAGTTTCTTTTTGTGAAAGGTCAGTCTGTTTCCTAGCATCAGCTCCTTTAGGAGTATCTCAGCATCCCAGTGCTTCTCTCACTTCTCTGCATAGGGAACCATGGGTTCAGCAACTCTGGAAAATGGGTATCTGACCTGCTTGTTTTCTTGAGCCTCAAAGGCAGTGTCAGCACTTAGGTTTGTCTTTGGAAATCCGGGTGAGGGTCTCAGTGTGCTAAAAGTCTTCAAAAAAGGGAGTGTCTCTTCTGATGACACCACCCTTTTTAGGGATGAGGATTTACCCTCAGTCCAGCTGAGTTTCCTCTACAAATTGTGCTTCCTGAATGTACGCATTTCCTGGGACCATAAGTAAGTCAGGGAAAATCTAGAAGGCACGGATGAAATGTCCTTGTTTGTGTCAGACCTGCATTCCTATGATGCCCCATCCTGTACCAGAATAGGAACATAGTACAATTTCATTGGACTCCATCTTGTTTTCATCTATTTCAGCTCTAGAGTCCCTCCCCAGCATCACAGCTCTACAATTACATTTTAGGAGTGTGGTTTGAATGGTTAAAGCAGCCAAATGGACATCCAGGAACATGCCTCATACTCCTGCTTCTTTCTGCTATGTCCCTGCCTCTGCCTCTCCATCTGCTGTTAGGCAGGAGAAGGCAGTGCCAAGTGAGAACCTTGAATGACATGATCCCTAACACAGGCACAAACTGATGTCACGTCAAAGAGGATGAACTGAAAGAAGAAAAGCCCGTACATGACTTTCTTGGACCTTTGCTTCCCTTCTGAAAGTTCAGGAATGCTATAGCGTCCCAAAGCACTCTGGGAACACTGTGAGGGAGGAAACCTGAAGCTACAGAGACATTGGCAATAAAAAAAAAAAGTAATTTTTGTTTCCTTTTTTCTTTTAAAAAAAGAATATCTACACAAAGAGATGAAAAGGATGTTGTGACTGCAAATAGTTGCACACTGTAGTTTGAGGATCTGTGTCCAATGACAAGGTAGTAGTGGGATGATAAAGCTTCTGCAAACACCTCCACAGTATGACTGCACCAATAATTGCCCTTTTCATTTACAAGAGGCCTGTAACATCTTGTTTTCTGCTGAAGTCACTGTGTGGTATGCAAATGTATTTGTGTGCTGTGCTGGTATTATCACAGGCTTACTAGGTTTAGTCCTGGAGTTAACTGATAAGCTTGTTTGTAGGACACTAAAGACATAGGCATTGATCTAGAGAACAAGGGAAATCTGATTAAGTAAAATAAACACATTGTGTCTGCAAAGAAGCTCTGTTAGCACATTGGCTCTGCAGACCCTTCTGGCAGTTCCTAGGCTGACTCAGTTTAGCTATCCAGTAATGGGTATGTGGTACTTGGCCCACAGCTCTAGACTCTTCTGCTCTGCAGACTTGAGGTTGTGTGGCTTCTAAAGTTGGCAGACCCAGTGCAGTTTGCTCAGACATTATCTACTCTGTTACTTTGCCACATAGGACAGGCTCTCAATCTACATTTGCACTGACAGAGGGGGTATCAGGTCAAGATAGTCTTCCTAAGAGGAGTTTCATAGAGCAATTTGCCTTCATCTCTGAGGGGTTGGGGCAGCAAGGTGTGCAACATTGCAATTGCCATGGCTCATGCCAAGCTGAGCTGCAACAAAGTCCTTGCATCAGCCAGGAAACAGTACAAAGGTTGAGACAGATTAATCTCCTTTCACCGGCTTCATTGCCCATCTCTGGACCCTCTCCAGAACCTCAGTGTCACTCTTGTAGTGAGGAGGCCCAAAACTCAATACAATATTCGAAGTGTGACCTCACCAACACTCAGTATAGGGGGACAATCACTTACCTGATCCTGCTGGCCACACTAGTTCTGATTCAAGCCAGGATGACTTTGGCCTTCTTGGCCACCTGAGCACACTACTGGCTTATGTTCAGGCAGCTGTCAATCAACTCCGAGGTCCTTTTCCTCTGGGCAGCTTTCCAGCCACACATTCCCAAGCCTGGAGGGTTGCATGGGGCTGTTGTGGCCCAAGTGCAGGACCCAGCACTTGACCTTGTTGAACCTCATACAGTTGGCCTTGGCCCACTGATCCAGCCTGTCCAGATCCCTCTGAAGAGCTTCTCTGCCTTCAAGTAGACCAATAGTCCCACCCAGCTTGGTGCTATCTGCAAACTTACTGAGAGTACACTCAATCGCCTCATCAACATCATTCATACAAATGTTAAACGGAAGAAGCCTAAACACTGAGCCCTGGGGAACAACACTGGTGACCAGAGTCCAACTGGGTTTAACTCCGTTCCTCACTTCTCTCTGGGCCTGGCCATCCAGATAGTTCTTTACCTAGCAAAGAGTATCCCTATCCAAGCCATGGGCAGTTTCTCCATGGCTAACCATTTCCTCTGAGATTATGGAGGCTTCATTTTGTTTCCTGTTTCTTTTCTCCAGCTCAGCAGACTGGATACCCTGAGAAAAACAACTAATATACCAATAAAGAGTAAGGCAAGGAAGGCATTAAGTACCTCAGCTTTTTCCTCATCTTTTGTCACTATGTTTTTCCCCACATCCAATAAAGGATGATGATTCTCCTTAGCCCTTCTTTTCTTGTCTTTTACGGCAGTAGCCAGATTAAGTTCTAGTTAAGTTTTGGTCCTTCTAATTTTCTCTCTGAATAACCATGCAACATCCTTGTATTCCTCCTGAGTTGCTTACCCTTTCTTCCAAAGGTCATAAGCTCTCCTTTTTTTGACTGAGTTTCAGTCAAAGCTCCATGTTCAGTCACACTGGTCTTGTTCCCCAGCTCATCTTTCAGCACATGGCACAGGTCTGCTCCTGCATCTTTAAGATTTCCTTCAGCTTCTGAAATATGTGAATTGTTTTTTTTTTTTTTAAACTACAGTTTAAAAAATCTTTGAAATGGGTTCAACAGACTTCAAAAGTCTCAAGTCAGCGTAACAGGCATCACTGAAGCTTTCCCAGACTCTGACATTATTGGCAGTATGAGGACTCTGAGGGGATTTCTCCTGCAACATTTCTAGATAAATCTGGAAATTCCCCCATGGTACTAATTGTCCAGAAGAAGTGTGGGTTGGGATGGGTATGAGGTTTGTAAACAGTAGCCTTTGCTAGACTTCACAAAGAAAAGTGTTCAACATTTTCATCAACGACCCGCATGAGGGGACAGAGTGTACCCTCAGCAAGTTCCGTGATGACACCAAACTGGGAGGACTGACTGATTCCCCAGAAGGCTGTGCTGCCATTCAGTGGGATCTCGATCGGCTTGAGAGTTGGTCAGAGAGGAACCTCATGAGGTTCAACAAGGACAAGTGCAGAGTCTTGCACCTAGGGAGAAACAACCCCATGCGCCAGTACAGGCTGGGGGTCGAACTGCTGAAGAGCAGCTCTGCAGAGAGAGACCTGAGAGTCCTGATTGACAATAAACTAACCATGAGCCAGCAATGTGCCCTCGCGACAAGAAGGCCAATGGCATCCTGGGATGCATCAAGAAGAGTGTGGCCAGCAGGTCAAGGGAGGTTCTTCTCCCTCTCTACTCTGCCCTGATGAGGCCTCATCTGGAGTCCTGTGTCCAGTTCTGGGCTCCTCAGCTCAAGAGGGACAGGGAAGTGCTGGAAAGAGTCCAGTGCAGGGCCACCAAGATGATCAGGGGACTGGAATATCTTTCATATTAGGAAAGGCTGTGGGAACTGGAGCTGTTTAGTCTGGAGAAGAGGAGATTGAGGAGAGATTTTATTGACATTTACAAATATCTAAAGGGTGGGTGTCAGGAGGTTGGGACATCCCTTTTTTCTGTAGTAGCTAGTAACAGGACAAGAGGTAATGGTATTAAGCTAGAACACAAAAATTTCCACTTAAACATAAGAAAGAACTATTTCACTGTTCAGGTGAGGGAGCCCTGGCACAGGCTGCCCAGAGGGCTTGTGGAGACTCCTTCCTTGGAGGTCTTCAAGACCCACCTGGACATGTTCCTATGTGACCTGATGTAGGTGAACCTGCTTCTGCAGGGGGGTTGGACTAGATGATCTCTAAAGGTCCCTTCCAACCCCTACCATTCTATGATTCTAAGATTGTAACTATTGTGCAAAATTAATAATGGAGATCTATACTCTTACTATTTCTTGATTATGCAGATTATCCATAATTTGTGCCAATGGTCTAAATCTCCCACTGAGCAGTCTTCACTGACTTTTTTAGGAACACTTGATGAGGGATGTTACTCGTGCAAGGGTCTGGAGAACCCGTCAGACTGGGTGGACAAGGTGCTAGAAAATTACTCTCAGCAGAAAGATCAGGAAACAAATATGAATCAGTATTCTGGACGCTGGACTCTGTGAAATAAGAGTGAATGGAGGTGTGTGCAATGGTAAGGATCTGGGATGGAAAATAAGTCAGTTACCGGATATAGCAAAAGGGAAAAAAAGCACGACTCCAAGTCAAGGTGAAAAAAGGGCAGAAAAAGCTTTTTTCAACAAAACCCATTTTGAGAGATGTGCTGATAGGACAGGCAGTAAAAATGTCTCAATGCCAATTGGATTGAGAGTCAATTGGAAAAGACTCGTTGAGCACACTAAAGACTGTTAATTTTTTTAAAGTTTCAGGAGGAAATCTAGATAGGAGGTGGACAGTAATTAATGCAAATTGCAAGGAAAAGCCCAGGAAATCAAATGTTAACAGCCTCCACAATAAAACAAAATGAGTTAATCATAATTATCATTATTACAATGTGTATCATGGGAATTAATAATCGCTGGTTAATTGTCAACAGTGCCATCCTAACATTCTCCTAGTTCATTTGCATGTTTTCTGCCTCTTATTTGGGCTCATCAGTTTAAAGAGATGCTGTCAATTTGAAATCCAAGTTTTCTGTAGAAAAAATGAAAAGCTGTTTCTCTTTTCCTTTTGCCAATTATGACTTTGCAGTTATGTACTGCTATTTTTTAAATGTTTTTTCTTCCTCGTGTGCAAAAGTTGCAAAAGGAAAACAAACTACTGTGGAACATTGACAGTCATTAAAAAATATGCCACCAAAGATTCAGAGGAACCAAACTGAAAAACCCATTTCTTTCCGATCTCTTCCACAACTCCAAATCTAGAGACCCCAAATGAATAGAGTACTTGATCAGAGCTGTTCTTTCAGATAAATGTAGTGCAGAGCTACAGACAAGAATCAAAGCTTCAGCTATGTCTCTCTCATGTTTCTTAAGAAAGCTGCACTTTACAGGAAAAATTATGTGAATTTCTTATGAGTGGGGAATAGACCTCAGATAAATGCAGGGATTGCTGTAGCAGATACCTTGTGCTGAATTAAGATTGAAATGTTGATCTTTGAACCATCGCTATTTTTAATGTTACAGAAATGATGCGTCAGTTGAATGCAATTTGACTCATGTCCCACCATACATAATCTGTTATTTCTGTTTCTCATTCCTTACACCTGGTCACAGTTTTCATTATTTACATTGTTATCATTTCCTTTTTATATATGTGCTTTATTACCTTGTAGACATAGAACAATTTTTTTTCAAAGCTTTGTTCAGTTTTCTAAGACCGTTCTCAGTGTAGTAGCAGTTGTGGGTAAGCCTGCACTCCATGTTGTTCAAGGTTAAAAAGCTCCAAACAAATTTAACCTGTATACTACATTAAATGTTTATAAATGCCATCAAAAGTCTTATTAGACTTGAGGCTAGAGGTTGTATCCTTTTATTAGAGGAGCTACTAGGCTTGCATAAATTATATTGGCCTATCTAATAAAAGATACTTATTTTACATAGTAGATTTTGTTAGGAAGCTCTATGTAGTTGCCAGTGCCATCAGGCTTGAAATGAGCAATGGCATGGTGACATCAGGATCTGTCTGTCTCTCTCTATCTGTCCCCTTGGTGATCACAGAAAGCATCGAACTGCTCCCATCCCAGCCCCCTGGCTACAGACACAGCCTGACCTTCATGGCATGGCATGACATGGGTTTGGGCAGCTGTCCTGCTCCAGCCACTGTTAGCAAACATAGGGCTGCCTGCCACATCCCCCAAACAGCACCTACCATGGGATTTGCACATCTCATCATCCCTTTCCTGGTTCTTGGTCCTACTTCTTGCTTCTTGTACCTCTCTTCCCAAACCCCAGCCTCATCCCAGTTAATCAAACTGCTTCTGAAGCCCTTTCCATCCTTGGTACCAATTCTGCCACACCTACATCCAAACTTGGTATTTTTGTTTCATTTACCTGGGTAATCTTGGCCTTGAAAGTTTTTTAAGGGATTTTTTTTTTATAGTGTTGGACCCGGGGTTAAGGGGTTTCTTCATTTCATGTATTAATGAGGCCACAGAGACTTCTCAAGTCTGGATCTGGTCCTCTCATGGTGGTTAGAACAGAAGAGTGATGTTGGGCCATGAAAGGCAGAAACAACAAAGGCTAACAGGTAAGAAGAGAAAGACAAGATCTCTGCAGGATTGTTTAGAAGGCAGGACAGTAGGTGAAGATGCTAGGAGCATTTGGGAGCAGATCATCAGTATCACATCCAAAACTGGAGTTGAAAGAGGTTGGATGGAGTATCTGGCTGCCTCCATACTGGACCATCTCCTATATGCTTGCCTGTATCATAAGGTATAAACACTTGCAGGTTATGGCCCGGGGACCTTCGCAGGCAGGGCAGCCCTTTCCTCAGGGGTGCCACACTTCCCAAGGCCATACTTTGGGTGCTGGGGTGACTGAGGAGCCTTAGAAGCCACTCATATTCTAACAGCCAAAAGGCATGGGGCACCACAACCATATTACTTGAAGGCTTGGCCATGAACAGAGCTTCCTTCCTTCAAGAACTTCTCTCATACTCCATGATCAAGTTCTCCCTTTCCCTTGGTGATAAACCGACTTACTCCCCAGATACTGGCTGCTCACATCCAGCCTCCTGAATGGATGTTTTCTGACACAAATTTTGCAACCCATATATCAATGACTTGGCTGGTTCCTTGGAGGAGAGATGTGAGCAGGATGGAGCAAAGAGACACTCATAAGTCCCCCTGAGTCTGGGCTCATCCCCAGTGACTTCTACAGACCTGTAACAGCTCTAGGTTCAGCCTGCAGGTAAAAAAAATACCAAACCAACTCTAATGAGTGCAGATAGAAGTCTCATAGCACAGCTGTGCCTTCTGTATCTCCATCCAACCAGCAGACCTGCATAAAGCCATGCCCCAGAGATGGACTTTATGTCAGACCAGAGCTGTGCTCTCATTAGCTTCTCTGTCCCAAGATGCTTTTGAAGCAATGCAAAGAGCAACAGTGTCCAGGAGCAAAATGCTGATTTAGTCCCTCCAGAGACAAGGCCAGGCATGGATTAATCTAAGCATGGATGTAACACGCTAACAGGAGAAGGAACGGTGTCTCTGAAGAAACTTCCCACTCATGAGAAGCATCTTGATCTTTCTTCTGTGAGACTTAAAAAGGTCAAATGTTTTGAAGCTTTTGTGGCTTCTACCACAGCTGCAGTTCATGTTTCAAGTGGTTGAGTAGGTGCTGTCCTTGGGAGTACAACAAGGTGTCTGTGAGCATTACTGCTGAATAGCAGCTCTGCAGAGAGAGACCTGGGAGTCCTGATTGATAATAAGCTAAACATGAGCCAGCAATGTGCCCTCGTGGCCAAGAAGGCCAATGGCATCCTGGGATGCATCAAGAAGAGTGTGGCCAGCAGGTCAAGGGAGGTTCTTCTCCCCCTCTACTCTGCCCTGGTGAGGCCTCATCTGGAGTCCTGTGTCCAGTTCTGGGCTCCTCAGCTCAAGAGGGACAGAGAACTTCTGGAGAGAGTCCAGCACAGGGCCACCAAGATGATCAGGAGAATGGAACGTGTTTTATATCAGGAAAGGCTGTGGGAACTGGAGCTGTTTAGTCTGGAGAAGAGGAGATTGAGGGGAGATCTTATTAACATTTATAAATATCTAAAGGGTGAGTGTCAGGAGGTTGGGACATCCCTTTTTTCTATAGTAGCTAGCAACAGGACAAGGGGTAATGAGATGAAGCTGGAACACAAAAAGTTCCACTTAAATATAAGAGAACTATTTCTATGATTGCAGGAGGAATAGGTTCTGCAAACCACAGAGGCAGTAGATTACAGAATGCCAGCAATTCATAGAGCATTTGAGAAAGTAAAAATACATATTCTTTAAACTCACTTCCTTTACTAATGGTGAAAGTCTAGAATGATAAAAAGCACCAACAAGAAGCCCAGGAATCAGAGATGTACTAAAGAGGTAGAAAAGACGGTAGAAATTAGCTACAGTTTAAATGAAAGTGTACATGTAAGAGATAGGAAGTAAACAGGTTATAAATGTGCAAACACACCGTATTTATACTCTGCCTTCTGAGTTAAGCAATGCACAGAGTGCAGGATCCAAACAAACAGGACTACATCTGCCACACATAGAGCCTAAAGATTTCCCCTGGCTATACCAGCTGGCCACTCTGTGATGTGAAGCAGTGTGGAAAGTCTGCAGTCTCATGCTGAGCCCTGCCACTCTCAGGCTAGCAGCAGCCGTTTGGAGAGGACCGGTGTTCCCATCTCATCCCCAATTCCCAGCTCCAACTGAAGTCTCTGAGGCTCCGATTCTCTGGTATCTTTTAAATAACATGACAAGTCTCAAGGGCTTTTGCATATCAGAAGCCCTTGTGTTCACAAAGGACGTTCTCCATCTCCTCTGTGACTGAGAGGAGCAGCTGCCCATCCTCTAGGTCATGAGGGACTGTCACTTCCACTTACATGCTCTGGGAGAAGGGTTGCTGGCTAGAGAGTGCTGGGCTGCATAATTAATTATATATAAAAATATATAAATTCTTTTGCCAAGCAGCTTCCATAACTTGATCTATTTTTGGAGGAATTGACAGAAGCTCCTTTTGTAAACTGAGAGCTTCAAAAGTGTCAGGGATTGATTCATCAGTGAGAGTAGCCCCAAGGGCTGGATGTTTATTGGAGCTGCTCTCAGAGGTGGTGTGTCAAACCCCACTCCCCAGGTCACACACTCACCATAGGAAATACTGATGTTTATCCTGATTACTAGCTCATCCATTTGAACTTGCACAATTCCTTGAAATTCTTATAGGAGAAAGGATTGCATTCAGAAGGTATAAAGACTTTCAGAAAAAAACAAGGACCCTCTTAGTTTTACAAATGAGAATATTTTCTCTGCTTTCAAAATCTTTCCCAGTTTTATGGAGATTCATGTTTTTGAGTTCTGGTCACCATTAGAAAATAAAATGCCAAAAACCTGTAGCAATAGCATTTTTGTCTGTTGTTTCTACCCCATCCAATAGTGGTGATCTGAGGTAGGTAGGATTTAGAGGAGAACTTGTTCCCACAAGCTTTCTAATGTTGATAAATCCAGGATTTTGCAAACTGTGCTGAGGATATTGAGAGTTTTTATGAGCACGCATGTTGAACCTTTTAGTATTGTCCATTGCTGTCCTCAAAAATGGCTTTCTTGGTCTAAATCTGTATTGTCTTTGATTTACCAGCTCCGCCCGAAACGACTGTCTTTGCTTCCATCTCTAGCTGAACACTATTCATATGAATGCAGAACTACTGCATTTAATCTTAGAAAGTATCAGCTTTCAAAAACAGGGACATTTGGGAAACATGTTTTGAATTAAAAAAAATAAGTTTGCAGTTTCTTCAGCTTTCCCAAGGACACCTTGAGTCTGGAGAACTCATCGTGCCTGTTCTCTGCATCGTGTAACCAGGCTCTGTCTGAGAAGGATTAGATATGCCTAAAAAGCAGAGCCTGTAACCTGTCTGCACTGTCCAACCCACATAATGATATACTTGCTATTGGAAATGTGGGACAGAAAGGGACTTTGGATTCATCAGGCTCTGTCTCTTGATATTACATGCCACTGCATTATATAATCCTCCTCTTAAAAATACTGTATTACATCTTAAAAGTAACTTCATTTTTTTCTCATATTCCTGTTGAAAAGTTGTTGGCAGGACATGATTCTTACAAGTGGAAAGGATCTAATTTTCTGCTGAAATCTATTCATGGCTATACCGATTTATTCTTCTGCTAGCACTGCCCTGCAGCTTTTCTCCTGGTAGACATCTAGCCTCTGATGTTACATATAAATCAAAACCATTTCTCTTCTCAGTCTTTCCTTTCCTGGGTTAAAAAAAGTCAAATTCTTCCTGTCATCTCTTGTATGATCATCTCTGAATTCCCCACTCCTCCTACGTGTATGACCTGGACTTGGGACAGGCTGAATTTATCTTCCTTAAACACAAAAAGCAATATTCACATAGGAAACAGTGCTTATGGCTTTTACAATGCTGTAAGTACTTGTCATTTAAAATTGTACCATGTTGCCCCTCTGGACAACATTTTGGCACTACAAAGGCGACCTTGTACAGGAATAGCATCTGTTACACCAACACAGTTGTGTACTTGGTGAGGAGTCCGAAACTGCCACAGGCCTGGTTTTATCTTTATTTCTTTGCTGTCAGAGTCTACTGTAGAGAGATTGTAAACCAGGTTTTCTAATTTCTCTTCAGAGGTATTTAAAAGTCTTGTGGATATAGTGCTTAGGGACATGACTTAGAGATGGACATGGAAGTGTTAACAGTTGGACTTGATCTTAAAGATAATTTCCAACTTATTCTATGATTCTATTAAAAAACCAAAGAGGTTCAAGCATTGGGGGTTTTACCTACTAGGCCCTTGGGGAAAAGGATTTTTATCTGGCGAGGGTATGTTGAAGATAGGCAGTATAACTTCTGAGGAATAAGTTAGCTCAGGACAAAGCCTGGAGAATAGTGTACACAATGTGCTTAACTTCAGAGGAGCTGACCAGATGTATTCCACCTGTGGGGACGTGAGACAGAGCAGTGTGAGCAGACAAGCTTGAATTTGTTCTCTTCTGTGGTCTACCTGTATATTTTTAAGACAATAGTACGTAACTCATTTTTTTAGTATGTATTTTCATGGCCAACCTGGAATCATGGAAGAAGGTTTATTTCTAATGTAGGCGGGGGGCTAAATATTGTCACTGCAGGCAGCTATAAAGTGATAGTTTTGTTTTATACTTGCTGTATGCTCAGATGATATGGAAAGAGAACAGCAGTATTTTTCATGTAACTGATACCTTTTTCCCATCGCTGCTGTCTACATCAAAGCATTGCTGCCTATACCCTCCTGCTCCTCTGTTCTTGGTGGTCCTCCAAATTATAATCTGCTGTGTTCATTAGGCATCCGTTAAAATCAATGGACCATTAAAACCTGCCCAGTAAATCTGGCAGCAGTCAACAGATTGAATTCCAGGTCCAGCCAAACATTCGAAACAGTTTCTTGCTGACCCCAGCCACTCCGACTGAGACTTGTGTCTGAAAGTGAAATACAGTAATCTCTCTGGCTGTCAGATAGCCTGCTGCTGTTTCTGCTAAGGCTTCTCCTGCTGTGAAGATATCTATATTTACAGTGGTTATTTATGCAGCACCATATTATGTTTAGCTACTAATCATATGGTGACACACACTTTTTCTTTTGGTTAACTGGAAGAGAGCATCGTGTATAAAGCACAGCCTTATGTTCATCTTGCGTTTTCCAACTTAAATTGCCTGATCTTGATACAATAAAGCTAAGTTTTAGAGTTTTAAACCATTTCCTCATACTAAGGTCTCTTCTGATGGAAAAGGTAAATGCAAGGACAATTTCCTGCTACCTACTACATTTACCTCATATAACCCCACACCTATACCTCTGTTCACAGAGTCAGTTATCCTGACTCGAGTAGGACTGTTCCCAGGGGTTAAATTATGCACCTTCAGAAACATTTTTAAGATTTCAGCAATAGGTGGTTTGCTACTCTGTCATTTTCACATGTTATTACTGGTGCTTTTCTCATGAACTAAGCTTCCTGGGTATAAGTAGAACCTCCTCACAAATGCAATTCAAGTTGTCTAAAAGTAAAGCATCCAGTTCAAGTGAGTTGGCTAGGGTTTCCAGCAGTCAAAGAGAAAGAAGCCTGTCTAAATGGTAAACCATTCTGGGGTCTGGAGCAAAAGCTCCTTCTGGAAATGCTATATGGCTCAGTCTAGGCAACTAGCATTTCGAGGATGAAAGCAAGTGGAAGGAATTCCCTCCTGTCTCAAAGACGAATATTATTTCAGAAAATAACAGCCTGCTGCACAAGACAAAATAATAACACTGTAGAGGGCTTGTTTCATTTTTATAGGACACACTAACTCTTCAGTATATTATTTTTTTCATTTTATATGAGCCTATTTTTGGTTCCCACAGCACTGGAGAAAACTGACAGGATGGGGATAGGGTCATAAAGATTTTTCAGTTTTAACCCAAAACTACTTATTCACCTCAAAATGTAAAATTATCTCAAACTGATTTTTATGCATTTCACTGAAAAGTAATACGTATAAAAGTATGGGACAGGATAGAGATAAACATGAATCAGTAGCAGCATAGTAGAACCATAGAATAGCTTGACTAGAAGCAATATTTTATCATCTCTGAAACGCTCTTTCTTAAATTAATCACACAGGCTTTTGGGTACAAAACCTTGTTGCCGTTCAGCAGATATGTCCCTATTTTATGACTCAAATCTTACCTATAGTAATTAAAATAGACTATGAAACAAACTATTTAACCCATGTTTAGTTAGATGGGGTGAAAATCATAGTCATATTTTCCAAGCAATTTGCAGAGTGGAACTAATTAATACAAAAATGATTACAAGAAATATACTGTAGTATTAACCTCTAGCTTAGATTTATTCAGAAGGTTAGTAAGTTATTAGTAGCTTCAGATAAGTTAACTGCTATTGTAATTTTTATGGTGACACAAATATACCACCTTTTCTGAGTTTAATCATCTTTGTTCAATCTTTTATCCACACCCATCAGTGGATTTTAATTAGGCAACATGCATTTTGCAGCTAACAACAGCTATTTAATAAAACATTCATTAGCTGCCAGTTTTTGTTCAAAATCTTCACCTTTGGTTGTGGTGAAGGCCTTCATCTCACTTCAGCTTCTGCAGGACACACAGATGTTCCATTATACGGCCAATCAACCTATAAAAGGAGTGGTAATCCACTTGCAGTGCTTATAGCATTCTGACTAGGCCTGTAATCATGTCAATCAAATTTCTGTCATTTGAGTTTGTGAGGGTTTCTGCATGCAGCTACGTATAGCTCCAGGAATTCCAACCTAATTTGTTCCAGGAGTAAATGCATTATTTTATTTGGCTTTTGTTTTCTAGGAGTGTATGAGGAGCTGCACTTGACATCTGTACATTGTTTTTTCAATGTGAAGTTGTAAATTAGTCCCAGATGCTTTGCACTTTGTGCATGGAGACTCATGAACTTCTGTAAACCTTTTGATATTCTCTGTCTGTGATTAAAAGACTATAATAAATCTACCCATAAAAAAGACATTTAAAAGTTGAAGCTCCAACAGCTTCTTAGGAACAGCCAAATGATCTCTAAAAATATGGGCTTCCATCAAAAAACCATTTCTTTTCTATACTTACACAGATTATCAGATGTTATACAAGGAGTATGGTGGCATATTAAACACTCTCATCTCTCACAACATCCTTTTGAGATGGAAGAGAAAATGCTTTTTCACATAAGAAGGAATTGTTATTATAGTCAAAACTGAGCAAACCCTTAGGTGCTATTAAATGGCTATCAGACATATCTGGGTGTAATGGTGACTAATGATAATTTGGGAAATTATTTCAATCCCCATGTCTAGTTTTAGAGGTCTAAATAAGGTCTTCCTTATCTTCTGAGAAAAAACTTCAAAATGGCACCTTCAGAAAAATCCAAAGAAAACCCAGGGAATAATGAGCCAGTCTGATTGTCTTTGGTCCCTGGAAAGGTCAGGGACAGACCCTCTCAGAGCATATTTCTAGGTGCAGGAAGGAGGAAAAAAGGTGATTGGTAGCAGACACAAAATCACAGACTCTTAAGGGCTGGAAAGGACCTTGAAAGATCATCCTGTCCAAACCCCCTGCCAGAGCAGGACCACCTAGAGTAGATCACACAGGAACTTGTCCAGGTGGGTTTTAAATGTCTCCAGAGGAGGAGACTCAACAATCCATCTGGGCAGCCTGTGCCAGTGCTCCATCAGCATGGATTTAGCAAAGGTCAGTCATGCTTGGCCAAGCTGATAGCCTCCTATGATGATGACTGTGTTTCAGAATAAGAAGAGAGCAGTGAATGTCATTTTTGTTGAGTTTAGCAAGGCATTCCAGGTTCTTTCCTATCACAGTCATGTATCCGGGGTGGAATGGTGAGGTAGGATAGGAAAAAGGTTTATAATCTGAATGACTGGTTGGGTTTAGAGGTAATGGGTAATAACTCATCTTTAGCTGGATATCAGCAGCAAGGGGAACACCATAGTGATCTGTCCTGGGTCCTGCCCTGTTTAAAATCTTTACCAATGGGCAGGATGGAAGGACCCTTTGGGACAACAGAAGCCTGAGCCTGCCCAAGCAGCAATAAGTGACTGTCCTCGTGTACTCGATGCTGATGAGGCTGGACCTCAAACACTGTGTTCAGTTTTGGGCCTCTCAATACAAGAGGGACATTGAAGTGCTGGAGTGTGTCCAGAGATGGGCAACAAAGCTGTTGAAGGATTTGGAGAGCAAGTCTGATGAGGGGCAGCTGAGGGAGCTGGGGTTGTTTAGTTTGGAGAAAAAGAGGCTGAAGGGAGACCTTATTATTCTCTACAACTACCTGAAAGAGAGTTGTAGTGAGGTGTGGGTTGATCTCTTCTCTCTAGTAATGAATGTTAGGACAAGAGGGAATGGGCTCGAGTTGCTCCAGGGGAGATTTTAATTGGACATTACTAAGAACTTTATCACCAAGGGGGTTGTTAAACACTAGAGATATTTAAAAGAAGCATAGATTAGGTGCTGAGGGACATGGTTTAGTGATGGGCTTGGCAGTGTGAGATTAGTGATTGGACTTGATCTTAAAGGTCTTTTTCAACCATAATGATTCTATGTGAAAAAGGCCCTGGAGGTCTTGATGGGTAGGGAGGGGAACACAGGCCAGCAGCAACGATGGCTAACAGTAGCCTGGTCTGTATGAATAGGGACAGAAGCAGAAATCAAGGGATGTCATTATTCCCCTGTGTTCAGCACTTGTTAGACCACATGTAGATATTGCATTTAGTTTTGAGTTTCCTTCCCATTCTCAATAGAGAAAAGACACTGATAAACAAGTGAGTTCAGCTGAGGCCCCCAAGATAATGGGAAACCTGCCCTTCTTCACCTGGAGCAGAGACAACTTTGGAGACACTCAAAGGCAGACTCGCATCTATGTAGAGGTCCTTGAGGACATGGAGATGGGCTATTCATAGTCATCCAGGGAGGGTGAGAAATGGAAAGGAGAAGCTGAAACTGAAGAGTTTCAGCCTGGACATAAGGAGAATTTTTTTCCCCATGAGGATAATCTGTGCAGGTTTGCAGTCTTGGGAGTTTTTCAAGCCCCCATTGGATGAAGACCTGAACAGCTTAGTCTTGACCTCCGAGCTGAGCCCACTGTGAGCAAGAGGTTGGAGCAGAGGCCTTCTGAGGTCCCTTCCAGTCTGAGCTACCCTGTAGTCCTGTGACTTCATACTGGTCTTTGAGACAGAGCATTGGCTGGTATAGCCCCTGAACTGGTTTGACAGTCTTTTCAGGTAGACCATCCTGCCATTGACATTACCATGATTTTGGGATATGGATAACCTTTGATTGTTTCTTATCTGATCCACTTTTTTTGCTATGAAAGGGCAAAGCCCAAGCAGAAACATTGTCAGATGAAGGGTAGAAGGCCTGTTGGGAAAAATTAACAACCCCAGATTCACTCAGATGAGCAGCCAGGAACAGCCTCAAGTTGCAAAAACAATACCTGTCACTGTGACCAGGCAAATGTTCCCTGGGCATGTGCTGTCTGTGTTGGGCACGTTGCCTAAAATCAGGTTCCCCCTGTCCCCACTCAGGGGCTGGGTTTTCATAGGAAGTGTTCCTGAGGGCATGGTTTAGACTCAGATCACTCTGAATTTTTCACAGTGTCCCCTAATACTTCCCTGTAAATTATACTGGCACATTCAGGGTTCACTTAGAGAGCTCCCTGGAAATTAATCTCATTTAGCTACTTAGGGGCTTTCATTTTTTTCCTGTACATCCAACTGAAAAAGATCCCATCACCTCTATCAGCTGAGCACAGAGTCTCCAGTACCATGTTGAGAGCTCTGTAAGGAACAATTCTTTTTGTTCATCTGTTATTTAATGTTTTCCTTCTTTTTGTGAATGTGAAATATGACATACTCCATTTTCAAGGACCTTTTTTATTATGATGGCTCAAATCCTCACTAAAGCCAAAAGACCCACAGAACACTCAGGGGCTTAGAAGGATAAAGCCAGATTACAGATTTATTTGTTTTTAACCCAGGTATTGTGACAGTGTACAGTGCAAGGCAGCTCACAGTGTGCTACCTAGTCTGACCTCTGCTTCCTCTATCTTCAGTTACTACCTCTTAGTTCAGTTAGGCAGGAGGCTGGCGACCACCCATGCTCCCTTTACTTCAGCATTCTCTCTATTCTGTCTTTCTGCAGACATAGGCTTTCAGAAAATACGCAATATGTGTGAATTTATGCCAGTCTGTGTGATCACATTGACATTGGGAATGGTTGTGCTGAAGTAGGACTGACTTGGCCAGCATGCAAAGTGTCTGTGTCACCCCTGAGCAGATCAGTCAGGTCATTCAAATGCACAACATCTGCTGAACTGAACTGAAAACCTCATAGACATGAAGATATTGCTTTGTAAACATTTGCTAGTTGTTGTCCTGAGAGGTAAAGGCAGGAAGCCTCAGAGCACAACTTAGGAAATGTAAGTTACTTGGATCCTGGAAATGGCTCTTTGGGACCTCTGTTCTGTTTAATCACCTTCTGTTTTGTGCTTTGTGTAAGAAGTGATGGCAATTTTGCACGTTTATTTGGTAAAGAACTTTTTTTCCCATGACTTCTATTTGACTTGTTTGCTGTAATGTTTTTTTTCTTCTGAGTGTCACACAGTTTCCAACCAGCTTTCTTTTTCTGATCATATCTGGTTCTTGCCATCTTTCTAAAGAGGATTTGTCCCCTACTCTTTTTATCAGAGACTTTTTATCATTTGCTTTGCTCATAGTTGGAATTTGTCTAATTTTTTGTGGTTTATTTGTATCCTCCTGTAGGCAAGTGCCTAGGAGTGCATACAGCCATCCAACTTCAGTCTTTCCTAAAGACATACAAAAAAGAATAATTACTTCTATGGTCTTATAAATGATACCCTGTAGTATAATATGCTGAAAGACTTTGTCTTTTGCAGCAGAAATCACAGTGCATACTCATATTTAGCATGTTTAATTTGTTGTCTACTATCAACTCAAATATTAATAAGTTATTAGTAACTTTGGAGCTCCCTGAACCCTTTGGGACTTCTCCCTTTAAATATAAGCATCAGCTTCATTAATACCATTATAATTTATTTTTCACTCTCTAATGTTTTGTTAAACTACTCTCTAATTTCAAACTTAGAATTAAATATGTGTATGAACTATGTTCATTTCTAACTGAGTAGAGAGGCCCTCCAGGAGCTGAGGAATTAGACATGTAGCTGATGAATGACAGTCAGTCAGTCCCTTGCAGCAAGCTCAGTTATCAGTTAGATGATTAATTTTGGAGGGTGAAAATTATCAGCTGTTTTTCTTTTCTTTAGAGTGTTCTTTCACCACTGATGTCAAAGAGTGTTGTGCATCTGATGGCAGTGAACTGGTACCAGGAATTCATGTTATCTTTTAGTTACAGAAGTTAACTTTAGTCATGGTACATAGGTCCTATGTTGTTTGGGGTCATTAAATCTGTTCTGGCTAGTAATACAACAGACATGTTATTATTCAACCACAACTTCTCAGGCTAGATGGGAAACATCCTGTCGTGGTTTAGGCCCATCAGGGAACAAAGACCATGATTAGCCTCAAGTACCGAAGAGGCTGAGAATTGCTCAAGGGCAGGGAGGGCTTAATTGCCGCTTAAGGTCCAGGACAAAACAGACCAGGCCACTCGGTTTGGGGAAGAAAACAGAAAATAATTTAATGCAACATCAACTAAAACATACCCACAAAAACCCAAAACATAACCAAAACGAAACAACACAGAGGAATACATCAATGAAGAGTCCAACCAGCCTTTTTAAGAACACCTTCCCGCCACACCTCCCCTCTTCCCAGGCTCAGAGCCCTGATCCCGAGGTTTTTACCTTGCCCCCCCATGAACGGTTCGGAGGGGCAGGCAGTGGAGGTCTCAGTCAGTCTGCTCCCAATAGCTTCTGCCGTCTGTCCCTCCTCAGGACAGGTGAACTCCACACCAGTCCTCCCTGCGAGTCCGTGGGGTAACTCACATGCATGGCAGCCCTGCATGGGCTGCTCCGACGTGCACCCATTCCAAAGGCTGCAGCTCCTCTCTGCCTCTCGTGTGGGGCTGCTCTGCGACGTGCAGGCTCTCCAGCACGGCCTGGGCCATGGCCGTCTCCCCACACAGTCCCTCGCCCGTCCGGGCTCACTCACATGGAGCTGCTGGTGGCTCTCAGTCCTGCCACGGATCTCCACAGGTTTCAGGGGCACAGCCTGCATTCTCGCCACGGCCTGCAGAAGGGTCTCCGGTCTACTGCTCCTCCTTCCTTCCTCCTCTGGCTGAAGGGTCCGCGTGGTCGCCTCCATCTTGTATCACCCATACACCTCCCGCCTCGCATTTCAAATTCCCGTCCCCTAAATAGTGATGGCAGAGGCGCCAGATTGGCCCAGCCAGGCCGGAGGTGGGTGTGAACCCAGGAGCCGGGGGAGGGTCCCCAAACTCTTTACCGGGTCTTCACTGCAACCCGCTCCCCCTGTTACTAAGCCAAAAGCTGCTCCTTGCTAAACCAGAACACATCCCTTGACTGTTCAGCTCCTGTTAAGCCAAAGATAAGAGGACGTTGTAATTAATTTAGGTCTAAAATCCACTCAAGTGATAAAGTCTTAGATTGTTTTGATGTCATTAGGAAGTATTTCTGTACACAGGTTGGAAATAGGCCCTTAGCTCCGGTGTGCAGTGGTTCTGCCTGCCCAGGGTCGGGGAACAGCAGCAGAAACGCTGTAGAAGCCCATCTGACTGCAGCTTCAACTTCATGGTCAAACTTCATAATGACCAGTTAATCCTCTTTTTCCCTTGCCTCTAGAAATCACATTCAGTGAGCACTTCCAATGGTAAGGAGATGCTGGGAAGGATGAGATGAGGGAAGAGCCTTGCCAGCATCCATTTGCAACTGCTGCAGAGAGCTGTTGAGGGCTGTCACCACATGCTGCTGCAGGGCAGCGGCAAGTTGCAGTGCCCTAGAGGAACAAATTTCCCCTCTGGAGACAAGAATATGCTGCCCCACAGCAAGAAGGGATGTTAGAGGTGAAAGGTCTGCCATCTCTAGGGATGGAATTTCTGAAGTGCTGAAAGAAAACAATTGTTAGCAATTTTCTTGGAGAGAAACAGCATGCAAGTTATTGATTGATTCTTATTGTCAGGTAGTCTAAGTGCAAACTTTCTGTGAGGAAAGGCCAAAGTCTCAAATACAGCTTTCATCATTTCTGAGAACATCTAACATCAAAGTTACAATGGGCAGAACTGGAGTCCTCTCACTTCATGTAATATACACTTCCAAAGTTCAATAGCATTGCCATATAATTCAAGTGTTTGCTTCAGTCTTTATTCATATCTTCTGTTAGCACTGGAGTTGGGAAAATAATGACAATATTATTCATTGAATGTCCTCAAATTCCATGAATCTCATTGAATAAATTATTCAACTATTATCATCTCTGTCTTCCTCCTTCACTCCTCCTCCCTGCTCCCAGGGATTTTCAGATGACTACCTGTAAGGAAGAACAGCCAGACGCCAGTGTTGGCCGAAGGTGAAGATGCTGCAGCTGTCTTGTATGACCCAGGTGGGTGAACATAAATATGCAACACACAGTGTGCATGGCTCCTCCACTTCTTTTTATGTAGGAGATTACAAAAGATATTTCTGTACCAAGGCCCAAAATGACATCAGATGCCCAGACATTGACAACTGAATCACATCTGGAATATTTTTTTAAAAAAATATACTTTCTTCAGAGGCAAATGATGTCTGAGGTGGTCCTGCTTGTCACTTCCCAGGGCGGGCCATGGCATCTGCTGCTTGATGTCTGCAGGTGAGCTGTGCTTTCATTGCTCTTGGAAAGGCATCAGTAAGGAGAGAGACAATGTTCTTTCAGATTTCTCGTGGCAGCACTGGAAGCTTGTGCTCTCTAGTAAAGGGTATTTATTCAGATAATTTTATAAGCTTATTATTTTAGACTATTTGCCATTTTTTGGTATTAAAGCTGAATTCTTTGTCCTCTTCAATGAAAGAAGCTTTAGGACAGGGCTGCATCCTGCAATCCCAGGTGGAAGTATCTTGGAGCTATGGGCTTCACATATTTGCAACCAGAAAGGTACTTGCAACATTGCATGCCCTGTCCATACCTACTGAAGTGTGGGAAAAGGTCTAAGAGACGCACGTATCTTTTGAATAGAGTACAAGATCTCATCAAGAGGCCACTGACCTAAAATACTCGATGCTGGTCTACCCCACGCCAGTTCTACAGGCAGGTCCCTGCACTGCTCCTCCTCACCTTGCCTGTCTAGATGCTAGGCACTTTGGGTTGATGTTTCTTCAGAGCAGCTTGTACAACATGGCATAGCAATAGTTACTTTGAGTCCTGCTCCTGCTCACAGCTAAAATAGGAAGGCAAAACAGGAAGAGAAGATGCATTTTCCCTAATCCTATATGTCTACAGAGCAGGCAATTGCAAGCCAGACTCCCTTAGGAGCTCAGTGAGGTTCTTACCTGACGAGAGAAATTGGAAAGTATGGGACATCATTTTAGCCTTTCTGAAAGGTATAGACAAGACAAATAGCATCTCTATTTCTTTCTATTGGCTTTATGGAGACCAGATCAGATACAGACACCCTACTCTGCTCTGTAAATATCTACTGCTGATCCCATAAATCACATGGGTGTATGGCTTCAGTGGTCCCAAAGGACACTAAGCCCTGTGTGTCCATGGGAGTACCACCACACTTCAGGGAACAGGGGAGCTACAGGAGAGCCTATAGCATCTCTCTTGAGGGACTAACTCCATTTAGTCAGGGGTACTGGTGATCTACTCTGCAGAGTAAAACTTTGCTGTTTGCAAAGGAACCTTTTACATTATTTGCCACAGTCATTATCACTGAAAGGGATTTATCTCAGCAGAAAATGACAGTATTACTCAGCTAACGGTTTCTGTGCTTCCCTCCATCTGAAGTGTGTGATAGATGACACTGCCCAAGAACCTTCTCCAACTCTTTGTAATCATCATGAGATACAAGAGTCTGTTCAACACTGCAGACATTGAGTTTGCAGAAGCTAAGCCGCGTTTACGGAGAGACACGCCAAACCTGCGTGAGTTACATGTCGCCTTTATTGCTCTCCTGATCATTTACAATTTGCTTTCTAAAGTACAACTATAACAAGTGATGTTCACCTCATCTCAGTTCTCTGCAACCTGATCCACTCCCCTGCCCCTCTCCCAGTGAGTAGGGCACCCATTTCACTTGGTATGGTGAGTATGCTTGCTACTCACCCCAAAGCACTGATTTATCTGAGAGGAAAATACTGCCGAGGCCATTTTTACTGTCCAACTTGTACAAATGCTTTTTTTCCAAAAACTTAGATGTTCGTTACCCAACTATCACAAACATTTCCATTAGCCCTGCTGTGTGTGGCTGCTCTTAGGCTATTATCTGTCTCTCTCCCTTCCCCAACTCTTGGTTTTCACAGGATGCCTCAGAAACTCCCCTCATTTCTAATGCCAAGCACTGGTTCAGGTCAGTAGGGGTACAGGGAAGCACTGTTCGTGTTTAAAGATGCGTAGGCATGTGTTTAACTTGTAGTCTTATAAGTGTCACCTTGTAATCTGCATGTAAGTGCTTTGCAGAAATAAATCTGTAGGACAAAAGCAAGGTGACATGTGAATTATGAAGCTGTGGAGATGGTGCGGCAATCCCCTGTAATGTGGTGTCACCGAGCCCTGCCAGGAGATTTGTCCCCAGCAAAAAGTGAAGTCAGTCTGTCATGAGTTGTAAACCCAAGTTCAAGTTGTCTTTCAAGCCAGGATAGACTAAAATAAAACAGGCAGAAAACACAATAGACACAAACCCTTTTGAGTTTTCCCTCCCAGGCACCGCAAGTTTTCAAACAGCTGATTGTGGCTAGTCTGCTGTTTAGCTACACATGCCTTTGCTCTCAGAGCAGCACACAAGGACCTATGGCCAGTAGAACCTTGTTTGCCAGCTGCACAGTTTTCCTAGCAGACAGCAGGGGTAAGTGGTGGGGCATGGAAGGTTGGATTTTGTATCTATTGTATACTATTGTATCTAGCAACAGGACAAGGGGTGATGGAAAGAAGCTGGAACACAAAAAGTTCAATTTAAACATAAGAAAAAACTATTTCACTGTGAGGTGAGGGAGCCCTGGCACAGGCTGCCCAGAGGGGTTGTGGAGTCTCCTTCTTGGGATGTCTTCAAAACCCATTGGACCTGATCTAGGTGGACCTGCTTCTGCAGGGGGTTTGGACTAGATGATCTCTAAAGGTCCCTTCCAACCCCTACCATTCTATGATTCATGCTATGATTCTAAGTGTGTTTTCCACCTCCTTTTAAAATGATTACTCCACTGCTCCTTGCTGCTGTTTGCAGAAGGTGCACAGGATGAGCACTGCCAGCTCACCCAGTGAGCTCTTCAGTCATGTCCTGTCAGCACACAGTAGAATTTACCAAAACACTCCTCTCTGGTGCAGTGGGAGCAGAATTGCTCTTCACATTCACTCATTTCAGCCAAAGAAAGGAGACAACTTGTCTGGCAATGCCTTCAGTGATTAATGTCTGCAAAGGGATCTGCAAGCACAACCTTTGGAACAGCACCCATCTTTTTATTCCATTCAAACTCTGCATGCTCCAAGCTTCCTTCATGCTCTGACTAAAATCTGCCATGAAGCCAATTGGAATCTCTTCCTTTATGAGAAGCAAATTAGCCTTACCAGAGTTGCAATCTGGACTAGATGGATGCCCAAAGAGGAGATGGTTCACCTGAATGAACTACCATCTGGATCATGGGTGTGAATGCAAAGTAAATGTCTTTTCACCCTGATCTTCCCACTACAGAATGAGGAGCAGAGCCTGCCTGTGGATCTGCAGTGGTCAATATTTGTCTTCACTAGACTGCATCATGGAGCACACAGTGAAGGAAATGTGAACCCCTACACAACTGTTCTGCTGTGGGGCAGAGTGAGAGTGTGCTGCAAGCTGTGGGTTTGAGACAAAAATTTCTGCATGTGTTCAAGAGCTGTGAGGTTCACACCTGGTTCCTCCAGCAGGACTCCCACAGCAGTTCATGGGAGGGAGTTCCAGTCATGTGGTTGGTTCCATCCAGCCCCAGAGAGCCATGATGGCTTTTTCCCTCTTGCAGCCTCACCCCAAGTCATAAACACCCCTCAAGACCTGTCATCTCACTGCTTATGGATGACCTGTAGCTCCAGGAGGTCAGCTTTGCTGGCCCTGATGATTCCTGCCCGAGAGCTGAAGCACCGGGGCAGCTTATACCCTTTCTTTATTTGTAAGAGTTCCTCTGTCCCCTGTCACAGAGAAAAAGTTGCTCAGCTTGAGTGGTTTAAATCAAATCAGGATCAAAGCAAGATTTAAATTTTTAAATGACATATAATTAACTGTCAATCAGTGAACTGCACATGTAGAATCAATATCAGTAATACGACGGACAAACCACAGCACTAGACACCTATGAAATGTCAATAAGCACCTACAAATTCAAAACAGCCTTCATAACTAATCCCCCAAACTCTAATTCCACAGTGTGCACAGTCATGTGCATACCATGTCCTCAGAGGGCACATGAGCCACCAGCACGTCAGTGACCCTGGAAATGGGGACTCTCCTACTCTGACCCCCTTCCTGTGAGATGTGGGTGCTCCCCACGCACACACCAATGCCAAAGCCTCCCCAGGTTCACACATGAGCACTCCAGGTGTGTGTCCCACTGCAATAGCTTGTGCTGTCACTCCACTAGAATAGAATAGACCATTTCAGTTTGATGGAACATACAACAATCATCTAGTGCAACTGCCTGACCAATTTAGGAGTGACTGAGAGTTAAAGCATTTTCTTTAATCTCTAAATCTCTCCTCCCTAGCACAGAGACCTGCTTTTTCTTCCTGCCTTCTTCTTCTTTCCCAGATCAGAGCCATCCATCACCCCTTTGTTGCCCACAGCTACATGTGTCATCCTCTCTGAGTCTTTAGACCCTGGTCTTGGTGCTTCTCTTCCTCTTTGGGGAAGAATTCAGTCATAACCACACCAAAATCTCCTTGGTAGGCCTGAGCTAAGTATGTTCCTCCCCTGAAAAGTGCTCAAAAACGTTTTCCCCTTTCATATTTACAGTCTTCCAGATTTCACAGAAATAAAGTTCCGTCCATTTTTCCCAGAACAACCTCTCTGAAGTTGTAGAAGAAATTGGAAACACTGTTGAAAAAGTATTCTGTCATAGAGACCAGATAATTATGGCCAGAAAAACAGCCTCAATGTTTGGCAAGCTTAGTCAATTTCCTAGAGTTCCTCTTCTCTTGAATTCCCTCGCTCCCTTTAGCTCCATTTCCTTCAGACTGAGATGATTTTCAGAGAGTGATTTTGTAGCACAAGTGTGTGTGCATGGGTACGTTGCATACATTTGTGCACGTGTGCAGCATTAAAGGAGCCAGGACTACCATTCAGTTACATACTGCTGAGTATTTGTCTGCAACACATAAGTGGTCTGCATTTCTCATCAATACTTTTTATTTTGTTCCCTTGGCCTTATTCACATTCATGTGCCTTGATCATAGAATCATAGAATCATAGAATCATAGAATCATAGAATCATAGAATGGTAGGGTTGGAAGGGACCTCCAGAGATCATCTAGTCCAACCCCCCTGCAGAAGCAGATTCATCTAGATCGGGTCTCATAGGAACGTTCAGGCAGGTCTTGAAGACCTCCAAGGAAGGAGACTCCACAACCCCTCTGGGCAGCCTGTGCCAGGGCTCCCTCACCTGAACAGTGAAATAGTTTTTTCTTATATTTAAGTGGAAGTTTTTGTGTTCCAGCTTCATCCCATTACCCCTTGTCCTGTTGCTAGCTACTATAGAAAAAAGGGATGCCCCAACCTCCTGACACCCACCCTTTAGGTATTTATAAATGTTAATAAGATCTCCTTTCAGTCTTCTCTTCTCCAGACTAGAGAAGCAGACTAGACTTAATGTATGTTGATTTTTTCCTCATTTTTTTTAAAGCAAATCCTCAAAAGGAAATGATGAGGATGAAATTGAGTTAGGTAGCAACAGTAAACTGAAGATATTAATAATCCTCAGCTTGGCATTTATAAGAGATCAGGATTATTTTTTTAAGTGGTATCTAGTGAATGGTCAAGACAGTTTCTTAATTAACAGTGTTAGGAGAAAATGCTGGGTGTTGCAACGTGGCTTGTTTTGTAGAATTGGGTAATGGAATGGTCTCCACAGTAAAAGGCATTTACTGCACAGCCTCTTGCTCTTCCCCAGTTTCAAATGAAGCAGAAGACAATTTAAAAGATGATTTTTGTGCTTATCCTATTTTTAGGCAATATCATCTAGTTTGTATTTAAAGGGGATGGCTGCCTCCTGTTTGTGCTAGCAAGGATGAATGTCTGTGGCCTTCTGCAGAGCACGTGACAAGCTCCCATGAGCACGCCTGACTCGGCAGGCCGGCTGGCGCTGGAGACTGCTGCTGCTACCACTGCTGCCTGGTATTACCAGTCACACTCACTACGTTCTGTGAAGCATGTTCATACTGCAGCTGAACCATCCACCTACCTCTCTCTCACTTTTCATTTCCATTTTTATGGTTCTGTCTGAAAGACCTCCAGCCCTTAACCCAGCTCCTGGAAGACACTGACTGCTCTGGGACAGACTGGAAGCAGCACAGCAGAGGCTGAGCACCACGACTGGCATGGACAGGCGTCGGCTCACAGGTGGGGACGGTGCCATGGTGTTACCCCATCCTCAGTGGCACTACCTGCCTGTACAGGTCCCCTCTGCCTGCAGCGATCTCACTGGCCACAGCCTCACACTTCATTGCCACTTCTGTCTCAGCACCAAGGAGAAATAGTGCACAATAGGAAAACTGCCCCACTCACCCCACACCCTACTGTGCATGCAGCCTACAGCCCTCTTACCTTCCCTTTGCTCCTCCTTTATAAAGGAAGGTCTTCTTTGACTGTGAGGATAGTCCAAGCAACATTCCTCTCCTGGAGTAAAGTCCATTATTTCATACAGTCAGGGACAGCTCAAGCAAGGAAGATTGTTTCAGTTGGAAATTGTTTACCCTTTCTTCCACTGCAGCAGGAAAATCCTATCAAAAAGAAGTTAATTATTTAAATGACTCCTCCACTCAAATTGCTCATTCAGAGCTGTTTCTTACACCTCGGTCACCCTGAGGCTTTTTCTGCTTCGAGCAAATCTGCCACAGGTTTATATTATTTACCAAATCATGCTGCTACTGACTGCAAATTTACGAAAGATCTACTGGAGATAAAACAGTCACTGTATTTCAGTACCATTTCAGTCAGCACTGACTTAAAAAACCATATTGTGCTGAAGATAATCACATGGAGGGCAATTACAGAAGCTGCAAAGGATCAAACACAGTAATAGGGATATAAAAAGAAATCTGCATTCTTTATACGCTACTCCCCATGCATGTGAATGCTTCTCTTTTATCTTTTTTTACAGATGTTTCAAATTACATGCTAATTACAAATTCAAAAGGATTTTTTTTCACACAAAACCATGTGATCTCAGACACTCTTCTGAGCAACACTGGAGCAGCTTCCCAAGGCTTGCAGTGAAGTTATCCATCACTGTAAAAACAGCATTGTTTTGTACAAGATATGGTGTACTCTTTCAAGGCTCAGACTCAGAGCCTTCTGCAGGGGTCAAAATAGATGACTATGGTGGCTCCTTCTGGTTTTAATGTCTATGAAAATATAGAAGTCGTATCTTGGGCAGAAAGTTGATTGATTGGAATATTTCTAAAGTATCATTATAATCTAAACCAGCAGTCAACTGACTGAGGGTGCAGTGAAGCTTCAGGATAATTATGTAGGTTAGTTATCATTTATACCTGCCCTAGAAGATTTGTCCTACCACCTTGGATAAAAACCAACGCTAGGGATTATGGCGTGACGTAGTGAGGCACGAAGCAGTGGATCAGTGCCCAAGGAGTGCATGTGGTGGCAGCTGCAAAAGCAGTGCGTGAGCAACGGTGATTAATAGGCACAGGGAGAGCCTTCAGTTTAGATCTGAATCAATTCTGCTCAAAACCTGTAGGGAAGGAGGAAAGTCTGTGGAGCAGACAGGACTGCATTTCCTTGTAAAACTTGCATATGGAGGCTTCCAAGGGTGCGTGGCTATGCATTATTAGTATTTGCTTCAAGAGGCACATAAGAGCAGAGTGGCAATGACAGATACCATTGTGAGCCTCTTCAAGGAGACTCTGTTCCAAAGATAGTCAAGGGACTTGGTCTAAATCACCTTGAAATGAGAGTTTTCCCATTTCAACTGGCCAAAGCCCATTTATCATGTACACTGAGAGACACTGAAAGGGAGGAGGGCTGCCGATGTGCCCCGGTCCAGAGCAAGTTCACGCAGGCAAGCCGTGATGGCAGAGAGAGGGAAGAGGAAGGTAGCAGGTGAGGTTTAAGACCCCCTAAGTCCCCCTGCCGAATTCCTTCCTGTATAATGCATTTGTAGTTAAATTCTTTAAATCCAGCTCTTCTGAAAAATGCTGCCACGTTTTCTTTGTAGCTTGTACAAGACTGCTATTCAGTGTTTGTGTGAGGAGTTATAGGAAGTATTTTGTCTCTATTATGTTGATATTTATCAGAATATTTACCAGTATTCGCTTATACTGTACCAAATAAAAGCCATCATAATAAAATGCCAGCCTTCCACCTTGCAACTTTTACCTTGCTTATTTGTCGGCAAGTTCAGCACATAACCAGAACTTCTTCAAGCTCACATAAAGTCCTCTTGAGATGCCTCCAAACTTGAATTTGTTTCTTTTTTTTTTTTTTTTTAAGCATTCATCAATCAGATTCAAGGATCGGCGTTTTGGAGTATCATAGAATCATAGAATGGTAGGGGATGGAAAGGATCTTTAGAGATCATCCAGTCCAACCCCCCTGCAGAAGCAGGTCCATCTAGATCAGGTCACATAGGAACGTGTACAGGTAGGAATGACCAAGAAGTTTCTGTTCAGGAAGTCCTCTCTCTGTCTATATTTGGCAGCTGATCTATAGACTTCTTAGAAAACATCATGGTAGAAAATAATGTTGCAAGAGAGAGAACACAATGTTTGTCACACCTGAATACCATATAACATAGGCAAATTAGTCACTGAAATTAAACAAATACTTGAATGTCATACTAGCATTAATTTCACAAATAGGTGTCTCATGATCCATTTTGAATGATGCTTTTGTGCTTCTGATCCCATAAGAAAGAAATGTCTTTTATGTCTTCTATGATAAAGGACAATATCTCTTAAAAGACCGTTGGAGATTATACAAAACATATGGGCATATGTTTTGTATAATCTATATCTATCATATATGTATAATCTATATCTATCATAATATGCCCATAGCAAACATGGTGTATAGCAGACATGAACACAGGATGAAGAGCTTCACTTGTGTTCAGCTCCCCTTGCACCTCCTGAAGGGGATGGCCCACCAGCTGCTGTGACCCGCAGCGTCTTTGCGAGCATTAGAGAAGTCTTCTGTTTGGCTGATGAAATTTCCTTCTCACTTCTCTGAAATAAACTGTGTGAAAGAAAAAAAAGACAAGAAATATAAAGGCAAAACCTAAACCTTCCATTTTCATTTGTTTTCTAGTGATTCATGCTAGCTGGTTTCTCATATTTCTTCCATTGCTAGGAACTGTCTCTAACTACTTGCCTACTTCCTGGGATTAATGATCAAACCAGCAAACACTCTTGTACAGGAGAGAGATCTGGTGTCTTCACTCACTGTAAAGATATATGTTGGTCTGGATATATACTCCTATGTATCAAGACCACCTGGGAAGGATTGAGTTTGAAGTCTAATTATATTAATACCATCAGTCATTAATTAGGAAGATTTTTTCTGTCTAAAGAAAGGGATCAGAATACATGGGAAAAGCTTTTGCCAGTTTAAGGTCTTCATGGAGGTTCTTTTTCTTTGTGATCTAGTTTACAAGGTCTCTGGGTGTCTTTCATTATCACCAGCTATTTATATTTATGTTGTAAAAAATAGTTTGTATAAATGTTCTTTTCCTGTTATGCCACAGAAATCTTGACAATGAGCAGGCAGCCATGCACCAAGACCCCATCCTGACAGCCGTATATTGCTGTTTCACCCTACCATGTGTTTCCTATGTTATATTTGCTGCTATTTGTTTGAGATAGCAACTTTTGGTACTTCCCTTTATATAGTACCTAACACAACGAAGTGATGGTCACTCTGAAGAAAAATGCACTATACCATGCTCCAATCAGAAAAATGGGTAGAAGAATTAATTGGTACTGTTTTGCAGGGTTTTAATCTGTCTGACTTCCTAATGACTCACTTCATTAGGAAATGAGGCACTACAAACACACACTCACATCTGAACCTTTGATTGAATTAATAGAGGATGGGTTGGCAGCAAGATATGAACCAAGGATGCCCACTGGCTCTGGATCATAGCAACTCAGCCTGATTTATTATCACTAAAGCAGGATGCCAAGAGATGATTCTGACCTCCTGGGAGCTGGGGACATACAGAAGAGTGAAAAAATAGTATTATGCATCTCAAAATATGTTGTGTATGAAGGTATTTTTGGGTTGTCTGGCATTCATTCTCTCTCAGTAATGTATTTCTCTTGATATAAAATACTCAGGGTAGAACTGGACACTTAAAACGTTAATCTAAATGTGTTTTAGAAGAAAGCAGCAACAGAATCAGCAGGGAAGCACTTGGTTTCTTCCTCTCCCTCTCTGTACCACCGAAGAGTGACATGTGCGCAACTGTCATAGCCTTTGCTCCTTTGACACCAGATTAGCAGTAGAAGAACTCCTGGATCATGTTTCTGGAGACCACCAAAGGCCAGTTAGTGTTTAGTTGTACCTATCATTAGTTCTCTCAGCTGTGTACTTTAAAGGACTGAGTTTTCTGGGACATGAGCACCCAACTCCACAGCTATGGTCCAATTATTGCTTTGAACAGCAATGTTAGGGCAAAAAATAAGGCCCAAAACCGAATATAGCCTGAGACACAATAATGTGAGGTTTTATCTGTATGAACCTCTAGCTGGAGAGCAAGGCATGTGAATAGTTTATGTGTTAGGAAAGACTTTTAGAAGATCACTTGCTTGATCAGTGGTTGACCACTGGCAGGGTTGATACAGTCAGCAGTTGTCAGTGGTTGCCCATTGCCTTCAGCTTTCCTGGCTGATTTGCTTATATCATAGAATGGTAGGGGTTGGAAGGGATCTTTAGAGATCATCTAGTCCAACCCCCTGCAGAAGCAGTTTCACCTAGATCAGGTTGCATAGGAACATGTCCAGGCGGGTCTTGAAGACCTCCAAGGAGGGAGACTCCACAACCCCTCTGGGCAGCCTGTGCCAGGGCTCCCTCACCTGAACAGTGAAATAGTTCTTTCTTATGTTTAAGTGGAACTTTTTGTGTTCCAGCTTCGTCCCATTACCCCTTGTCCTGTTGTTAAGTACAATAGAAAAAAGGGATGTCCCAACCTCCTGACACCCACCCTGTAGATATTGATAAATGTTAATAAGATCCTCCCTCAGTCTCCAGACTAAACAGCCCCAGTTCCTGCAGCCTTTCCTCATATGAAAGATGTTCCAGTCCCCTGATCATCTTGGTGGCCCTGTGCTGGACTCTCTCCAGAAATTCTCTGTCCCTCTTGTGCTGGTGAGCCCAGAACTGGACACAGGACTGCAGATGAGGCCTCACCAGGGCAGAGTAGAGGCGGAGCAGAACCTCCCTTGACCTGCTGGCCACACTCTTCTTGATGCATCCCAGGATGCCATTGGCCTGCTTGGCCACGAGGGCACATTGCTGGCTCATATTTAGCTTATTATCAATCAAGACTCCCAGGTCTCTCTCTGCAGAGCTGCTCTCCAGCAGTTCGACCCCTAGCCTGTACTGGTGCATGGGCTTGTTCCTATGGTGAGGCTCTTAGACTCCACTTCTTTTTAAAATGAGAGCCCTCAGCTAACCAGGGCATACATTAACAGTCTGACTGATGTACGCATTCTGTATTGTCTTCTGTTTTCTCTGCCATATGTTAAGAAAAACATACATTGATCAAGTGCCTGTGACAATGCAAAAGTAAGCTGGGAAAAAGTCATGAAAACAGTAAAAAAGTCTCCTTTTCTCTACCACTTGTCCTGAAATCAATGCAGAGGAGTTCACAAAACTACATCCTCCTGTTTGTGATGTCTGAGGCAGCTATTAATCATAGCTCAAATGGGAAAACAATACCAGATCCACAGGATTTTTCTCCTGTGCTTTCTAATACCCCACCAGTGTGCCATGAAGTTCTGCCATCTGGCTTGTAGATACTATCCACATGAGTCACTGTGCCCACTCTGGGGCAAATGTGCATCACTAGTGGTGGCACTGAAACAGGAGGAATTAGTGCATACCTGCAACATATTGCAAGTTAGACAGGTAAATTCTGAACACAATAAAATAGTCATGAAAGATGTTGATCAGTTATTTAGTGACAATGTGACTTACATGCCAAATCCATCTGGTGATTAGCATCACCCTTCCACTCAAGGAGGAAGGCTACAGTGTGTTTTTCAGACTTGATTAATAATTTATTTGGCATCTGGAAGTCACAGCAAAACAGCTCATATGGAAAAGGAGAATGTAAATTGTCTGCCTCTCCCAGGCACTACCAGGTACTAGGTTATTATTCACAGCTAAAATACTATTTGTGAAATATTTGTGTATTTAATATTTCAAAGAGCAGCTCTGACACTTGGGCTGATTTCAGCATTCTCAAGGCAGAGGGGACTGTGTGTGTGCTACAGATACTGTCATCTGGAAGACATGCTCTCAATGCCAACTGAACCGGCCAAAAGAGGATTTTAGTATGCGAGGGAGCAGGCACTAGAATAAGGGCAGGTTATTGTGAGCTTAGTGCCTTTTGAATGAAGGCTGTCATCCATGGAAGACAAGAGGAACCTTTCCAAGCTGAGACTCTGGTCACATACAGAGGGCACGCTCTGCCTACCCTGAACACAACATTGCTGAAGCTCAGGTCAGAGCATATTCAATGCAAGAAGGTTGCTTACAGATTTTACAGTTGTACGAGTGATAAATTACTGTCTTTCTGCAGGTATCACTCAGTGATGACCTCAATCAGGTTGTGACAGCTTCCCCAGTTGTTCTTCTAGGAATTCATCTGCTAAAATAACAGAGTATTTTAACCTACTTCTACTGACATGACATCTACTTGCTGTGTGATATCTGCAGTATTTCTTCTTAGAGCTGTAATTCTATTTACCAGCCACAGATTCTCATGAGTTGTTAACACCTCTCATTGTTTTATCAAAAGCTTTGTAATAGAGGAAGCCACTTAATCAACTGAAAGGAGAAAGAAAACCAACAAATGCTGTGTCATTTTTAAGCTGCATTTTTCCTTCTTCTTTTTAAGAGATTGAAGTTGCAGTCCCTGAAAAGGAGTAGCTGCTGTGCTCGTTCTTGGCTTTCACAACCACGACATTCAAAGAGTGCCCAAGTTTATATACCTAAATCCACAACTTCACCTACAACAGTAACAGAAATCAATTATCTCTTCTACTTACTTAACCCTAGCATGGGGACCATACTCTCACTATCGTTGTTTCCCACTTCCAGGGCCCAGCATGCACTGGGTCCAATCCAGATCAGCTTTTCCCTGTGTTACTCTCTGCACATACGTAATCCAAAATACTGAAGAACAATGTGGGTGTGAGAATTCACTAGACAATCTCCCAAGTTCCTTGAGAAGATTTGGTGTGCAAGGGTGGTGGCTAGGGACAGTGCTGCCCTGAATGGGAGCCTGTCCAGACACATGGCTATGTTGTGTGAAAAACTATACCTTGAGGTGGCAATTTTAAGGGTGTGAATTACAAATGCCTTAAGGAGCACCTGGATCCAAGGCAGTATCACAGAAACAAAGATGACAAAGATGGGAAAGGAAGCAGATAGGAGATGAGTAGTCGGGTCTGTGGCGGAGACAAGACCTACCAAGCAGTCTGGTTGCTTTTCATTTACCCACTCTGCCTCTCCTGGCCAATTTGAATTAAATTGTTGGTGAGGAAAGTGTTTTGAGCATGCATAGTGTGCTGTGATTAGAAAGGGTATTGCTGGGAGAGGAGCATCAGAGCAGCCAAACAGAAGTTTTTTGTGTATTCCCTCTGTCTTTTCTCCAGAGAGGTACTTGTCTTTTATTCCCAGCTCCTTCACTTTCAGTTCTGTTGTTGTAGCATACACCTCTTCTTTAAACCGCAAAGTGCAGTGGCTTTCACTGAGATGGAGGCAAAAGGAGTTAATGTTCCTTTTGTCCCCAGAGGACACAAATGCCACAGCACCGATTTAGCACTGCAGGGAAGGGACAACTGAGCTCTCATAACCAAAACAAATCATACAGTTATTGAAATATTTGGGATCACTGGCTATCAATACTTTTTTGCCATGTTCTCCCCATACAGAATATAAATGCCCCTTAAAAAAAATTACTGCTAGTTGACATTTGGACTCTTTTGTAAGTCCGTTGTTAGTAGAGAAATCAAGCCAGTGTTGGAGTCGTTTAATCTTGAATATAACAGCATGTACTGGCATTTGGCTATTCTGCACTGCTTTAAGAAAAAAAATATTCCAAAGGTTTTTCCTCACAAATTGGAGATGATACAGGCTTGTCCGTCCCTTGCTGTAACTGTTTAGGAGCATGAATTTAAGTTCTTGTGTTCTGGAAGGGAGAGTGCAATTACAGCAGAGCCTTCCAGAGCCATTTCTCTTTGGCAGATCTGAGAGACGCTGGGCAAATGTGTTTTGCTGTTGAGAAAGCAAGCAGGGCTTGGTACCAGACCTGGGAGAGTGTTGGATTCTCCTGGAATCTCCTGCTGTGTCTGAGGGGAAAAAAAAGGAACCAATCTTGAAGAATTACTAACCTGCAAGGGCGTACAACCATATTCACTGTTGTGCACCTCGTAGTGTCTGGATGGTCAATGGGGAAAACAGGTGGAATTTGTTTAGCTTAATACTAAAAATCACAAGGTTGAAAAAACACAGCTTGTCCCTGTTCCCTTAAGGACCCAAAATCGTTTTTCATAGAATCACAGACTCATTTAGGTTGCAAAAAAAGGGTTAATATTACCAAGCCCAACTGTTAAACTAGCACTGCCAAGTCCACCACTAAACTATACCTCTAAGCTCCACATCTACATGTCTTTTAAATACTCCCAGGGAAGGTGACTCCATCACCTGCCCGGGCAGCCTGTGCCAGTGCTTGACAACCCTTTCAAAGACAAAATTTTTCATAACACTTGATCTAAACCTCTCTTGGAGTAACTTGAGGCCATTTTCTCTCATCGAACACTTGCTACTTGGGAGAAGACGCTAACATCCACTTCACTACAACCTCCTTTCAGGTAGTTGTAGAGAGCAACAAAGTCTCCCCTTAGCCTCCTTGCCAGGCTAAACAACTCCAGTTCCCTCAGCCACTCCTCATCAGACTTATTCAGATCCTTCACCAGCTTCATTTCCCATTGCTGGACATGCTCCAGCACCTCATTGTCCTTCTTGTAGTGAAGGGCCCAGAACTGAACACAGCACTCAAGGTGCAGCCTCACCAGTGCTGAGAAGAGGAGGACAATCACTTCCCTGGTCCTCCTGGTCACACTATTTCTGATACAAGCCAGGATGCAATTGGCCTTCTTGGCCACCTAGGCACACTGCTAGCTCATGTTCGCTGGTGAACTCATGTTCTGGGCAGCGTTCCAGCTACCCTGCCCCAAGCCTGTAGCTTTGCCTGGGGTTGTTGTGGCCCAGGTGCAGGACCTGGTACTTGGCCTTGTTGAACCTCATACAGTTGGCCTCAACCCTTCACTCCAGCCTGTCCAGGGCTCCCTGAAGAGCCTTCCTGCCTTCAGGCAGGTATATGCTCCCACCTAGCTTGCAGTCTTGAGCAAACCTACTGAGGGTACACTCAATCCCCTCATCCAGATCACTAATAAAGGTGTTAAACAGAACAGGCTCCAACATTGAGCCTTGGGGAGCATCACTGCTGACTGTCCAACAACTGGATTTATCTCCATTCCCCACCACTCTCTGTGCCTGGTCATCCAGACATTTTTATGCTCAGCAAAAGGTAGATTCATCCAAGCCATGGGAAACCAGTTTCTTCAAGAAGATGCTGTGGGAAATGGTTTCCAAAGGCTTTACTAAAGTCCAGATAGAGCACATCCAGAGCCCTTCCCTCATCTACTCAGTGAGTCATCTTTTCATAGGAGATCAGGTTAGTCAAGCAGGATCTGCCCTTCATAAAACGATGCTGACTGGGCCTGAAACTTTGGTTGTCCTGTATGTGTCTCATGATGGCATTCAGGATGATCTGTTCCATGACCTTCCCCAGCACCGAGGTCAGGCTGACAGGTTTGTAGTTCCCAAGATCTTCCTCCCAGCCCTTCTTGCTGGATGCAGATGCAGATGGGCATCACATTTGCACACCTCCGGTCAACTGAGACCTCCTCAGTTATCCAGGATTGATGATAAATGATGGAAAGTAGTTTGGCAAGCACTTCTGCCAGCTCTATCAGCCCCCTTGGGTGGATCTCATCCAACCTCATAGACTTGTGTGTGTCTAAGTGGTGTGGCAGGTTGCACACCATTTCCCCTGGGATTATGGGGGGCTTCATTCTGCTGCCTGTCCCCATCGTCCAGCTCAGGGGGTTAGGTACCTGGAGAACAACCGGTCTTACCATTAAAGAACGAGTCAAAGAAGGCATCAAGTACCTCAGCCTTTTCCTCATATTTTATCATTACATTTCACCCCACATTCAAAAGGGATGAAGCACTCCTTTAGCCCTCCTTTTGTTGCTTATGTATTTATAGAAACATTTTTAATTGTCTTTTATGGCAGTGGCCAGATTAAATTCTAGATAGGTTTTGGCCCTTCTAATTTTCTTCCTGCACAACCTCATGACATCCTTATATTACTCCTGAGTTGCCTGCCCGTTTTTCCAAAGGTCATAAACGCTCCTCTTTTTTGCCTGAGTTACAGGAAAAGCTCTCTTTCCAGCCAGGCCAGTCTTCTTCCTCTCTGGCTCATCCTCCAGCACATGGTGATGGTCTGCTCCTTTGCCTTTCAGATTTCCTTCTTGAAGAATGTCCAGTCTTCCTAGACTCCTTTGCCCTTTTGATCTGAGGAGAGGAAGAATCTAGGAACAAACACAATTTATGTATTTAACCCATTCATCCTGTTGAAGGAATAAGCTACATTCCAAAGCAGATTTTAAGAAGTTGAGGGCACAAGAGTGATTGACTGCATATTAATCCCCATTAAACATTTTCCAAGATATATGGCATGGTTCACAAGGTATGAAGAGAGACAACACCTTGTAGAGCACTAAGAAGCAGGCAAGCAAGCAGATACAACAGAAAATGCAATTATAGTAAAACCAGCTTTGAGAAGAGCAGAGACCTTACAAGCCAGGGTTACTTTAGACTGCAGTAAGGGAAGATTAATAATGAACATAGATTGCTCAAATAAATCATATCATAATGGATGCCCTGAATGTCTTGTGATGGATGGCTAGACAGTATTTAGTGGTGATTGAACTGGAATACAAAGCAGGTAGGAAGGAGATTTTGGTCAGAGAAGGGCACAGACAGTGTCTGTCAGTAGGAAGGCAAAACCCACCTCCTGGGTAGCAACCGTATCCTCCAACCTGTGATACAGGGCAGGGAACCAATGAGAAGGGAACTTCTTGGACAAGGACAGCAAAGTCAGGCAGAGCAGAGGTTGATGGATGTTTTCAGGAGCAATCTTTATCATCTGGAGCTTCAGTGTGGGTAGTTTCAGAGTTGCATTGCATTAGGAGCTTGCATTAAATTGGTTCTCTGCCCTGCAGTCTGCTCAACTTGAATAACACTTTGAATGTTCAGTTGGGATGGTAACCTGAGCAGTTCACACTGATTCACCACAGACAAAGATAGGTGTACTATGTGTAAGACCTTTTTTTCTTTAGCTAATACAGCAGTGGCTCTTCAATTTACTGGCAAAGGTAACAGAGTTTGGTAACTGGTACCTGATAAATGCCAAGTCCACCTCCCTGGGACACCTGCCAGTAAATAAATTCAGTACAAGCTATTGAAACATTGCCCGATGGTGAGCAGAGGTCATGCAGGGCTCACTGGCTGGACCAGAGGAGCCACAGAGTTTCAGAGACTGCCTCCCAATACATGCCACTACAAGTCCCACCACAGCCAGTTGTGTTCTCTCACATCCTCTTCCCTAGGCCATGAAAAGTGTATCTGACCCACAGGAAGAAAGTCAGAGCCTGTGAAACTGGCATGATCTACAAAAGCAGAGGAATTTAAAAAAATATTATAGAAAATTGTTCCCTGTGCTGATGATCAGCACTCTCTGAAAATAAGCCAGAAAACGAAACAGAAACAAAGAGGTTCTCATTACCCTCCTTGCTGGGTAGAAGTAAAACTAATTATAAAAGCAGCAGGAGAAGGGGAGTGCCACAAAATCTTACTGCAAAAGCATTGCCTCTTCTTTTTTTTGGCCAAAATTATGATACATTTTCAAGACCTACCCACCAGAAGCTGTAAGTGAAAAACTCAGATAAGTTGCTAGACCCTGTCTTCTCTTCTGGTACCAATGTTCCTGAAGTGTGAAGAAAGAAATGGAGACATCTCCAGCTGCACCATGATTGACTGGAACATCTTTCATCTGAGGAAAAGCTGCGGGAACTGGGGCTGTTTAGTCTAGAAAAGAGAAGATTGAGGGGGGATCTTATTAATATTTACAAATATCTAAAGAGTGGGTGTCAGGATGGGGTATCCATCCAAAGGTTACAGCCTTTGCTGATGGAAAGTGCAGTTTGAAACCAGGGGAGAGGGTTATCAGCAGCCTTTGAATGCCATACCAGTAGCAACACACAAAATGAAGCCAAATTCACAAACCATTCAGTTCACCACGGAGCTCCAGCTACTGATGCCTGTGTCAGCACAACACAGAGGTGGAGGGAGGAAGGGAGAGGAAAGGCAGAGAGGAAAGAAAAGAGGGAAGAAGGAATGTATTGCTGTACTATAGAGGTGGGAACTGTGTGTTATATGGTGTCATAGAAACACTAGTAAGCAGCCTGATTATAAGCAACGTAGTGCTCTAAGAGGCTTTATGATGGACAGCAAAAAAATTACCAGTTAAATGCAAATACCAAGCATAGATTCCTCTGCTAAAAGTTGTCCAGGAAGTGTATGACCAAAGTCTTAATGCGGTCCTCTGATATGTGTGAAGCAAACACAGACCTTCAAATGCATTGGTTAGTCTGAGGCAGCCTTTCCTTCTCCAAGCATTGACTCCTTGTCCTGTTTGCTGTATTGAAGGTATGAAACAAAATAACAGGTGGAAATAAAAGAAAAAATCTGAAAACTTTCCCCTGAAAAGCAGACTGTGCACTCTCATATTCAGCAGATCTGCCTCTGTGTCAGTTAGATCCTCTCTTGAGTGGTTAAAAGAAGCTCTAACTCACAGAAGAGCTGACACATCCCAGAAAATGATTTACATAATGCAGAAGGAGAAGAATTTATTCATTATGTTTCTGCTGTGATTAAGACTGTAATATGAGCTGATCAATCAAATATCTCCCCCCGCCTATGGAGGTCTGAGCCTGCACTCTCAGCTCAGGGAAGGGGCTGTGGTGACTGCTCCCACTCCCTTGCAAGGTACTGCTGGTGTGTATCCTCCAGCTACAGGGCAAGGCCAGAGCATCCAACTTTTAGGGTCAGGAGAGAGACAAATGCCTCAAGAAATACCTGCAATTGGGGCTTGGATGTTGTAAATGTGGGCAAAGCAGTAAACACCTAGAGCATTTGGTCTGGTGCGTGCAGTCTAGCCAGTCTGAGCCCTGCACCTTTTGTTCCATATTCAACATGGCTATGCAGCAGCACAGGAGCTGCTTTCCAGGTAGCACTCCAGGCCACTGGCTTTTCTACAGCAGCAAACAAGCCCATTTGCCTCAGGAGAACAGACAGCAGTGCTGAGAGTGACAAGCATGCAGCAAACTGTCTCACCCAGATCATGAGTCTTTATTTGTCTTCAGCTCTGCTTGCCAGAGCAGGTGGGTTTAACATCTTTAAAAGCCTTTTGCTTCAGTTATCTTTTGTCACCCTGGATATGTTTACAGGTTTTCTTGCTCCTTCTGTGCATACTGAAATGGAATTTATTCCTGTACATGCTCCCTTCTTTTCTTCCACTCCTTCTCACACCTTCCCCTTCAGCAAGCTCATCCTGAGTAGACAGCCATTTTGGGGAAAAACCTTTGTCTGATACTGTGAGGATGTTTGTGCGTATACATGGTCTCTGCAGGTCTCGATGTGCTGGTGTGTTCTACATGCCCCATTTTATTGATTTTTGAAGCTCAGAGCTGGATTTCCACATCCTCATTTGGGATCCTAATGTGCAGTCTGAAATTTAGGGTTGTAAAGCTCTCTGCATTTCATTGACATCTAAAATAAAGCCCCCAGGAGCATGGACTGGGAGAAAAGGTGTAACAGAGGAGATTTTACCTCAGACTCATTTCTAGGTTTGGATTGTTTAACTGTAGCTGCAAAACACTGCAGCAGGGCCTCTGTGAGCCTCCCGGCTATAAAAAAAACCAAAACAGATGATGCCTGTTAGTGTTGCTATAGAGCCAGGGTGGCATTTTAGGATTTAAAGAGATATGTGATATCACACACATTTTCTGCCTGCCCTAGCAAGAGACAGGTGCAATGGGGCACTGGAGCTCTTTGCCTGGAAGAGAAGGGTTAGAGGCACGAGGCTCAGGAACATGCTGATACCCTTTTGCTGGCATTGGGGTTTGACTACAACTGTTCAGTATCACCTTAGGTAAAAATGAAAAGCAAAGATGAAAACCCAAAGGCTCACGGGGAAGCTTCCCACAGAGAGAGGTCATGGAGGGCTGCTGAACATGTATGCAAGTCCTGGCTTAGCCAAGTGCTGCCTAGCTTTCAATTTCAGAGGAGAGAGACTCTATTTCAGCTGTGGGAGAGTTGTCCAACAAATAATTGCCTGGTAACAGAGTCTCTGTGAGCACTTTGGAGTAGTCAGACAGAAAAGAAAGAAGGGATATGAGAGATAAGAAAGGTCAGAAGGTGCACGAAGACCAGGGCTTTCTGACACATGGGATTTACAGGCCTCAGAAACTGACAATGTCTAATGAGGTGACCTAAAGGTTGAAGAGGAGACTGAAGATTCCCTTATTAATTATCAGTCACTCGGGTAGATTCTTCCAGCTACACTAAAAAAAATAACTGTCCTTTAATTTATATTGCAATAAGGCTGAGCTCTATGCTCTAGTTTCTGAATTACTGTAATTTGCTTTGTTGCTTTTACATTGTCAAGACTTTCTTTCTGTTCAGCAGCATGTACTCCTCACCTTGTTGCATGCTGTACTAATCATGCTTTTATTATGTATTTTTAGATCCTTCCCACAGTATGGAGAGATCTGTGGGGCTTTTTTAGACCAGAATATTGATAAAGCTCACTGCCAAAGCTCCCGGTGGTGGTACTGCATCTACTTATTGGGATCGTCCCTTGAGAAATTGAAATTGTTGCAATGTGAGTGCAGAGCAGGGTTCAAGGTCCACTGCATATGAAAATGGAATTGATTACTCCCAATGAACAGAGGCTTGCAGCTCTTAAGAACATTATACAATAAATATGTTGGCACATCCTATGCAGCTGGCATGCTAAGTAGCTTACTGAACTACTCTCTGCAGCATATTTTAATAAAATGCTGACCATTTGGCATCTTATTGGATAACTGCATTCAGTGACATTGGTCACAAATGGCACATGTTAAGAAAAGCAAAGTACTCCATAAAACAGCAGCTCTTTCCACAACTTTCTGTTCTGTGTTGCTACATTCTTTGAATGAAACATAGCCAGCAATTAGAAACTAGTAACAAGCACATGGCTTTCCTCCAGTCTGGCATCTAGAAACTTCTGTCCCTAAGCTCCCACAAAAAAAAAAAAAATCCATGCAGAGTATGTTTTCTGAAGAACTTGGTCATATCTGCTATAGGATACCATTAGCATCCATGTGAGATCACAGAATCACAGAACCACAGAACCACAGAATCATCGAATCACAGAATGGTAGGGGATGGAAAGGACCTCTAAAGATCACCCAGTCCACCCCCCCAGCTAAAGCAAGTCCACCTAGATCAGGTCACACAGGAACATGTCCAGGCAGGTTTTGAAAACTTCCAGAGAAGGAGATTCCACATCCTCCCTGGGAACCTTACAGTGAAGAAGTTTTTCCTTAAGTGGAACTTTTGGTGTTCCAGCTTTTGTCCATTACCCCTTGTTGTATCACTGCACACTATAGAAAAAAAAAAAAAGAGTTGCCCCATCCTCTTGACATACACCTTTTAAGCACTTGTTTTAATGAAGTCCCTCTCAGTTTCCTCTTCTCCAGGCTGAACAGCCCCAGATCCCACAGTCTTTCCTCATAAGGAAGATGTTCCAGTCCCCTGATCATCTTGGTGGCCTTGTGCTGGACTCTCTCTGGAAGTTCTCTGTCCCTTTTGAGCTGAGGAGCTCAGAACTGGACACAGGACTCCAGATGAGGCCTCACCAGGGCAGAGTAGAGGAGGAGAAGAACCTCCCTTGACCTGCTGGCCACACTCTTCTTGATGCATCCCAGAATGCCATTGGCCTTCTTGGCCTACTCTGTCCCCTCATCCAGGTCATTGATGAAGATGTGGAACAAGACTGGCCCCAGAACCAATCCCTGTGGAACCCCACTGGCCAGAGTGACTGGCCAACTTGACTCAGCTCCATTGATCACCACTGTCTGGGCTCTGTCATTCAGCCAGCTCTCGATCTACCTCACTGTCCACTCATCCAAGCCACACTGCCTGAACTTTCTGATGAGGATGTTATGGGAGACAGTGTCACAAGCCTTGCTGAAGTCAAGGTAGATGACATCCACTGCTCTTCCCTCATCTAGCCAGCTGGTTATGCACCCATAGAAGGCTATCAGGTTGGTCAAATAGAGTTTCCCCTTGGTGAAGCCATGTTGAATCCCACCGATAACTATGTGTTTAGAGATGGCATCCAGGACGAGTTGTTTCATCACCTTTCCAGGGATGGAGGTGAGGTTGACCGGCCTGTAGTTTCCTGGGTCCTTCTTGTGTTTCTTGAAGACTAGAGTGACATTGGCCTTCCTCCAGTCCTCAGGTATCTCATCTGTCCTCCCTGATTCTTCAGAAATGATGGAGAGCAGCTTACCAACCATGTCAGCCAGCTCCCTCAGCACTCATGGGTGCATCCCGTCAGGTCCCATAGATTTATGGGTGTCCAGCTTGCCCAAAAGGTCACTGACCTCATCCTCATCCACCAAGGAAAAGTCTTCCATTCTCCAGACTATTCTACTATCCTCCAGGGACTGGGCTCCTCCAGGGCCAGCCTTGGCAGTTGAGACTGAGACAAAGAAGGCATTCATTAGTTCCGTCTTCTCTGCATCCTCTGTTACCAAGATACTCTCCTAGTGCACCAACAGGTTCACATTCTCCCTAATCTCCTTTTTGTTGCTGATGTATTTAAAAAAGACCTTCTTGTTTTCCTTTGCTTCCTTTGCCAGGTTTAATTCCAAAAGGGCTTTGGCCTTCCTGGTTTCATCCCTGCATACTCTGGTGATGTTCCTATACTCTGCCCAAGCAACCAGGCCCTTTTGCCACCTCTCATAGACTTCTTTCTGGGACTGGCCCTACCTCTCCACTGCTTTTCTGTTTGGTTGGAGTTTTTCTTCTGTGCCTGAGGAGAGGGTTTATTCATGACAAGAAGATTTTAAAAAAACTTTAATCACAAGTAGGGTTGGTTTTTTTTTAGCTGAACTAGTTCCACAGTGGAAGCAATCAAACTTTACAGACATTTCTTCCTATCTTATATCCTCACCTGTTCTTAATCCTACTGTTACCTGAGGTCTCTTTCTAACATAGTATTTTTCTTACATTCACTGCGTCAAAACTATAAACAAACAAACTGATAGCACCTCACCTCTCCCAGGATCACAATTCCCTTTGAACAAAGAAAGACTAGAAACGTGGCCCTGAATCTTCGTATTGTTGGTGCCATCCAGCGTTGAAAGGCTGGAAGTGGCGCTACAAAGGCAGACGCTTTGAGAATTCCCGGGCAACAGATACCTCAGGCACATATTCTGCAGCCGTGGCCGTGCTGCCAGACCTGCTGCCACCATGCACTGTTTGAAGACCCACGTCCAGGGAAGAACCATGAGACTACGGGGTTTTTGAATTTTATTGAGATCAATAGGCATGAACATACACATGGGCAGGCATCTAGTTATTTTCTATCTATCTAGTTTTCTATCTATTCTATCTATCTAGTTATTTTCTATCTCTCAAGTTATTCTCATCTCAGTGTGAAACTTTATGCATTGGGATGCCTGGTTACAGCTTCTCCACTACACTGAAATATAGTGACATATGATGAATTCATACATGTACCTGGTCCCATGCTGTTGAAGAAGGTCTCCAGGTTGAGAATGCTTCTTCAGGGGCTCCCTTCGTGCAGATCCCTGCCACCGGGCACAGCCCTGAACTGAGCACTGTGGCTTCTCTCCCTAGGTCTTCCCATTTCCATGTAACTGGTGGACTGATCCCACTGTGACCTGCTATGCCCAGCAAAGAGGCTGTCCTGTCATACTGCCAGGGTGAGAGATGCGGGCAACGTGGTGAGGAAGAAAGGAAGGAACTGACCATCTCAGGCAGAACTTTTGAGGTGTTAAGAGTCCACATTCAGCCAAAAATAAAAAAAAAAAATATTAGGTCCTATTGCCAATAATTGATGTGCCTTCCAGATGGGCTAGAATCTTTTAAAATCACTCTTTAGTGACTATCTTCCCCATATATCAGCCAGAGATGTCCTTTAAATAGGAGTCTTTTCCACTCACATGTCTTCAAAAGTATTTTTCCTTTGATGCTTTCCTAGGTATGAGGACAGTGACTGTGGGGTCACCATTTGGTGTTCTCAGGTGTGTTGAATGGATTTTAGGACCCATGTTAAGACGAAAGGATAGAAATTGAGAAGCCCATTGGAAACAGGTTCAGGACTTCTGGCAAAAAAATCATGTCAATTTTGATGGCATATCATTAAATCCAGCCTGGCTTAGCTCTGTGAACACTTCCATCACCTGCAATACATGCACAGCTACAGATTCAGGTTGAAGCCAAAGGGAGAGCATCACCTCAGCAATTCAGCTTGAGATTCCCAGGTTCATTCTTTTAGAAATGCAAGCATATTTCACTCTTTGGGAGTGTGCTCAGTTCACCAGGCAGGGTGAGTGTGGGTCTGCAGGTACAAAGGGTAATAGCAAAAATAGTGATTGAAAAAACAATGATGCAAAAAATATGTTACAACCTTTCTCCAGACATTGTTACTGGGTTGAGTCTAAGTCAGGCTATGAAAAAAAACCCAATAAGAGTATCTCCATAAGAAAAGGAAGAGAAAGATGTCTTGGTGATAACCTGCAATTTGCCACCGAGTCAAATGTGGATGATATCAACAGTGCTCCAAAACAGGCCAGTTCCCCACCAAATGTGAAACTTCCACAGCTCAACACATATTCCTGCCTTAGATGGATTATATCTATTTTTTGGCAAATACCTGAGGGATTTGTCTTTTTTTTCTGTTGTTGGCAGCATTATGCAGGTTGCTATGCCAATTCACTTCTCCCTGACTCAAACTGAGCTGTCCCCCATGAGACATGTTCCTCAGACCATGTGGAGCCTGGGACGTTAGTTGAGCTTCAGATTTATATCCAGTAAGAAAGAGAGGCATTTCCTGCTCATTGTTGTTTTGACTTTAAAAGACAGCTATAAAATGATCCTTACAGAGATAAGTACACAGACGTCTCAGGGAAGAAGTGTCGAAGAGCGCAGTGAAAGACTGTGCCCTTTCCCAGGGGTATTTGTCTGGTTTTGGTGCAACTGCTCTGCATTTCATTTATCACAGAAAGGAGACAAGTGCACTGCCACCAATACTGGAGCCCAAAGCTGCTGAAATAGATTCACAGAGAAAATGTATGATACATATTTATTAAGAAGCATGAGAAAGTATCTGAGCAGTAGCAAAGGTGAACATTCTTCTGAAACTGAGTGGAATTGCAGCTCTGAATTAGGGTGGTTCCAATATTAAGGGCTATGATTCCCACCTTCATAAGACCTCTTTGTCCCCTTTTTCTTAGATCTTTCATATTACTTCCTCTTTCTGACAGATGGAACCATTCACTGTGTTCACCTGTCTGGACAGAGGCTCCCTCTTCTCCAACTGAACATTCTGCTGCACTTCTGGGTATACATTGTCCACTTGTAACTAATTTTGATAAATACTTTGCACTCTCAGCTGCACCTTACACCTCTTCTCAAATATAGACCTTTTGATCAAGAAGCAATAACTTTCCTTGTGACACACAAAATCACCCCAGTAGGTTTCTTCTCCATTTTTCATAGTCCTTTACTTTGATTCTCCTTGCTTGCATTTCACTGGTTGAATTGTGATTCTAAACCAGCTTCTTCCACTGACACCATGACTCTGACTTTCTCTAACAGAACTAGGTACCTCCAGCAGGATATACTTCTTTCTCTAAGGTGTTCTTCTCTTTTTCTGATTAGTACTAAGAAGAAGAGCAAACTAATGTTCATTGGTAGGAGACAGATGTGAGTCAGTGGACACACTTATATTTTAAAGTATCATGGTGACTGAGTCATCAGAAGAATGTTTATTCTTGAGCAACCAGTTGATAACTTCTTTCCTAAAAGTATGAGAAACATCTGACAAAAAAAATAGCATGAGCATCTCTAAGATTAGTAATGCTCACTCCCAAGATCCAAAATCTGTTTCCCACCTTTCTTTTCCTTTGTTTCATATGGATCTTGGCTTTTCCAGTTGCTATCCTCTGCTCCCAAGTGCTAGAGGCTGTGGCAGTCCATGCTGTACTGTAGTATTTGATTGGCCGACTGCCCTGTGACAGGCTAGACCTCACTTTCACTAACCTCTTTTCAAAGGATTCATGCTGCTTATATGAAGCAGCTGTCCCAAGTTAGCTGCAGAGGTGAAAAACCATGTTGTGGTTTCTGGATCATTATAACAGATTTGTTCTTCAGTTAACAGGGCAACCTAAGATCTCTCCCATTCATTCACATTTCACAGTCACGCTTTGGCCACAGTTTCCCACTCTATCCAGTGAGCCATGATCTGTTTCCTAGGCCTTTACAAACCCTGAGCAAATGCACAGCCTTGGGTTACAAGGGATGGTTTTGACCAAAATGCCTTACATGCAGTTTGTTAATGCATGGGCACAGGCATAAACCCACAGCTTCAGAAAGTCCATTTCCAGTCCTGTTGCCCAGAAGGATGCCAGCAGCAGTAAAGAGCAGCAATAAATCAATCAGCCAGTCAGTGTGTAAGTGCATTGCATAACCAAGTAAATAAACAAGTACTAGAAACAAAAAAACACTGTAGCTATTTTCACCTTGTCAGGCCACGTCATTCCAGACAATCAATAAGGGGCACAGGAAAGGTCAGCAGCTGCCTGAATAAATCTCAAAAAACAACAGCCAAACAGCAGTAGCTGCCTCTAAAAAGAGAAAGACATGGCCTTTAACGGAATAAACCCAATATTACAAAGTGGCAGTGAACAAATATTAAAGCATAAACACTACTGACTGAAATGTTGTGGAAAAGTACGATATTCAAAGCATTGATTTCTTTCTCAGTTTCCTGCAGGTACAGAAATTTCTATTCTCTTTTGACACATGGAAGATAAGTTTTGGAGGAAACCACTTGCTGAGCTAACCTGACGGATATGCTTAAGAGCGCTTTACACAAATTTACAGGCTAGGGATTGACCTGCTGGAGAGCAGCTCTGCAGAGAGAGACCTGGGAGTGCTGGTTGATAATAAACTAAATATGAGCCAGCAATGTGCCCTCGTGGCCAAGAAGGCCAATGGCATCCTGGGATGCATCAAGAAGAGTGTGGGCAGAAGGTCAAGGGAGGTTCTGCTCCCCCTCTACTCTGCTCAAGTGAGGACTCATCTGGAGTCCTGTGTCCAGTTCTGGGCTCCTCAGCTCAAGAGGGACAGAGAACTTGTGGAAAGAGTCCAGTGCAGTGCCACCAAGATGATCAGGGGACTGAAGCATCTTCCTTATGAGGAAAGACTGTGGGAACTGGGGCTGTTTGATCTGGAGGAGACTGAGGGGACATCTTAATAATATTTACAAATATCTAAAGGGTGGGTGTCAGGAGGTTGGGGCAGCCCTTTTTTCTATTGTACTTAGCAACAGGACAAGGGGTAATGGGATGAAGCTGGAACACAAAAAGTTCCACTTAAACATAAAAAAACCCCTATTTCACTGTGAGGGTGAGGGAGCCCTGGCACAGGGGGGATGTGGAATCTCCTTCCTTGGAGATCTTCAAGACCCACCTGGACACATTCCTTTGTGACCTGATCTAGGTGTACCTGCTTCTGCAGGGAGGTTGGACTAGGTGATCTCTAAAGGTCCCTTCCAATCCCTATCATTCTATGGTATTTTGATCTTCTGGAGAGTTTTCTACCTTAAAAAAAAAAAAAATCCAAATACATTTGGATCTCTACAGATATTGTCCAGACTAACATCATTTATGTTGGTCAAATGCTAGTTTTAAGTCATTTCTGGACAGATTTTCAAGTCATCTTCACTGAAACAAAGCCTTCAGGAATCAAGTGCTACTGAAGTCAGTCTTCCACCCAGTGCTTAAGAGAAGTTTGTCTCAATGCTTCCCAGAGATGATGATGCTGGCCACGCAGTCACACACCTTGGTGGATGCATTTGGGAAGGCTAACATTAATAGTAGTGCCAAGGAAGCTACTACTTGCCAGCATGTGTTAGTTGAAAAGGTACAAGCTTCAGCTGTGAACCATTCGTTTCTGATTTTATCCTCCTGTCTGGCACAGTTGTTGTCTGCTGCTCCATGCCAACACTAAGCATGGGACATTTATTTCCCTGCTGTATGTTACAGTATAGCCAGAGTGCGGAAAAATCTACATCTTTATAGAAAGGCTGTGGCACCTCAGGGGTCATGCAAGGGCCTGCAACATAGCAGCAGATGCTGCTATATAATCATTCACATCTTCAAGCATCCTCCAGAAGACTCCACCATTTTGCTTGAGTGTTTGGCAGTAGCCACCAGCTCTATGACCATCTGTGCTGCTAAACCCAAAGTGATTGTACATTAGACCCCGAGCTTTGTTGACAGCTATAGACAGGGCTTCCAGTTTCTTTCTGTCTATAAACATGCAGAGACCAGATCAGCCATCAGCCCTGCCCATTCAGTGTGCTGAGCCAACAGTATATTGGTATCTCTGAGTACTTGGAATAAAACAATTATCATGGCTGCTTCATCCCTCTCTGTCGACATCAGTAACAATTCCTCCGATAGCATGAAGCCTTGAATAAAATCTGAGGGAAAAGGGGAACCATGCTATTTGAGCTAGGTATGCAAGTGTAATGCTTTAACCCCAGCCAGCAACTAAGCCCCACATAGCCACTCACTCGCTCCTTCTCCCCCAGGGGATGAGGGAGAGTCAAAGGGTAAAAGTGAGAAAACTCATGGGGTGAAATAAAGATAATTTAATAGGTAAAGAAAAAGCTGTGCATGCAAACAAAGCAAAACAGGGAATTCATCCTGAACTTCCCATGGGCAGGCAGGAGTTCAGCCATCTCCAGGACAGCAAGGCTCCATCACATGTAGCAGTTACTTGGCGTCATCATTCCAATCAACCATCCCATTCCCTTTCTTCTTTCCCCAGCTTTCATTGCTAAGCATGACATCACATGGTCTGGGATGTCCCTTGGGTCAGTTTGGGTCAGCTGTCTGAGATGTGTCCTCTCCCAGCTTCTTGTGCACTCTCAACCTACTCACTAGTGGGACAGTGTGCAGAGAAGAAAATGTCTTGATGTTGTGTAAGCATAGATCAGCAATAACTAAAACATTACTATGTCACCAACACTGTTTTCATCACAAATCCAAAACATAACACTGTACAAGCTACTGTGAAGAAATTTAACTTTATCTTGGCTAAAACCAGCATATCAGAGCACTCAGTGTGTTAAACAGCTGTGTTTTAGGAAGGAGTTTATGGTAGAAATAGCCAAAGACTTTAATAACTCAATAGCTGTGAAAATAGGAGTAAATGAGGGTAAATGTGGCCTCAGTTTTCCTGTGGAGAGGCATTAGCCTGCACAGGTATAGACAGTGCTGTCTCCCTCCTGCATGTTGCCAAGAACAAGTAAACGCTTGCTGACAAAGGACAGCAACCAACTTACCGGTTGGTAAGGACCAATAAGGACCAAGGCTTTCCTCATATGAAGACTTCAGAAACATCATACAAGCACCTTGTTCAAATATCATCAGTACTTCAACAAGCATTGCTGAAAACACGTCTTCTGTCTGTGCTTCAGCTCAATGTATAGTTACAGCACAGTAGGGTAAAAACCTCTGTCATAAGCAACCGCTACAGTCCAGATCACTCTTCTTTTGTCCCTAGGATACACAATTACCTCAATTACTTTACTTTGTCTCTATGAAGGTTATTTGACACTTAGAGAAAGTTATCCTCAGGTGCATTGCAGGTGTATTCCAGTAATTTGCTGCTAATGATGTGCTTACTTACAGCTTTGGGCTAACAGAAAGTTCCCCTTGCCGAGCCTAAAACCATTTGCTGAAAATCACCATTATCTACCCAATGGCACCAGAGGTCTGGTGGACCTTAGGTGGGTCAGAGTCATTTTATGCCTTTCAGGAGAAGGTATCCTTGTGCTGAGAGGTTGCTATAGCAGGTTAAGCCATGTCACCTGCCTAGTCATGGCCTAGTGATGCTATCTGGTGAGTGAGAAATTTGCTGAGTGGGAGAATCTCTGTTAATACATAGAAAAGTGCAGTACTGAGCAACAGCCAGACCTGTTATTTGTATGTGAGTGTGACTACAAATAAGGTCCTGAGCTAACTATGGACCAGCTGCATAACTCTGATTTATAGCATCTGGAAGGACACAAGCTGAGCAGCAACAACACCAACCATTCGCTCTCTTCTTCAGGGAAAAGTGGTGCAAGGAAAATAGTTTTTAGCAGTCACTTAAGATTAAACATAGAGAAATATTAACTGTGTTGTAAGTTCCAACGATAAAAGCAAAATCTGCCCAAGTTTAACAGTGTAAACATAACCTGTATGCCCTCAAAGTGACCTGCTCTTTGAAAAGGTAATGCCTTTTGCCATTAGAAAAAGATCATCACAGAGAGATTGCACTGAAAATGCCCTAAGAGAAGGAAAAAGCACATTGGTCGATGGTAAATGCAGAGACAGAATAATTCAGATTACAGGAGGGGAGGGAAAGTGTTTTGCTGTTCTCCTGATCCGTTCCCAATGTGAAAAAATTATTTAACAGGTGCTTTATTTACATGAAGAAGTTAAGAGCTTATTTGTCTGTCTTAAGAAAGAAAGTGTTATCAATGAGATAGAGCCGAGGGAACGTCACATTACGACAGTAAGCTTTGCTGAAATACTTGAGAGAACAGAACTACAGGTTGAACTCTGCACACTGAAAATAAGATTAAAGGTTATTGCTCATTACAACTGCATGATAAGAAAACAGAAGAACTTGTGTTGATATTCGCAGGACTAAAAAAACCTGGTTTGCAGAACAAGAATTTGAGACTTCCTTAAGTTTTATAGGAATGAGGAAAAATCTACATGGCTATAGATCAAACAGCTCTTTGGTCTCTGCATGTACAAAAAAATAAATTGCAACCACAATTTACCGGATGAATCCCTAAATTTGGGATAGTAATTTTTCTGACTTCATTATGAATATTTTCCAAGACCTTAGGTGGTGTTATGAAGCGTTACATTGGTGAGGATCTAGAAGAGGAAATACAGACAGTTAATAAGCTTAAGAACAAGCTATGAAAACTGCACAGTGTTGCCCACACAAGACCTTTCAGAAACAGTGCCTGAGTCTCTCTGTATGAGCTCTCGTACTGCTTGAGCAGTGCCTTAGTGCACACGAATGTATGCACTGCTGCAAGACCTGCATGTGCTGTCAGTCTCTCAAAAACAAGATGCCACAAATCAGCTGCAGTGATGTTTAGCTCCCTCTTTCAGCATTACCCAAAGGAGGCAAGAGACTCTAGAGATAAAAAAATGTCCTTCTGCCCATCATGTAACACATAACCTACTGGCACAGCTGTGCTGTGAGGCAATTGCAAACCTGTAATTTCCTCCTGCAGATGAAGCCCCTGGGACAATTTACAGAGCAAGCAACCACAGTTGCTTTGGGTGGCTTTCAGCATTTTAAATCAGATCCTATCATTATTTAGCACACATCTGTTTTGTGCAGTACCAGGACTACAGTCTCTGATAGCCTGAGGCAGAATTTCTAATTTTTCCCAATAACATTCACCATAAGCTCCATATAAGAATTAATCATCAGTCTTAAATAATCTTAAAGCAAGGGACACCTGTTATGTGTCTGATGTTTGTTAAAGCCTTTTTATGGCACTTTAATCACAGTATTGCCATGGCAGAGTTTTCTTTTATTATGAAAACTAATGCTATGCCTTGTAAAAATGTTTTAGGGTGAGTTTTTTTCACAGGTTCCTGAGAGTAATTCCTAATCGTTATTTATCTCTCTTGATGATTTAGTAAAATAATTGTGAAAGAAACACCATGGCTAAAATAGATCAGGAGCATAATTCTTCTCAGATGCAAGTGTTTGAGTTTGCTTAAGCCTTGGTACAGACATCAGGCAGCATTACTACCTCAGAACATTCACTCCCCAGAAAATGCAATTGGATTAAGACTCTCTGAAACAAGAAGAGATGAAGTAAAATAAGAAAATTAAAAGCAGTAAGTAGGAGAGGTGGGGAACAAAATCAACTACCTCAGGGAGAAAAAAAAGAACATCAGATTTTCCAGAAGTACAAACTCATGATTTAAAGCACAATTATTTTGAAGTCTATGCTTAAATCAAGAAGGATTTTTAAATGAGGAAAATTAAGGATTATTCTGCTGCATGTTTCAATGTCTTGAACATCAGCTTCAAAAGCTATTTTTCAAGAGGTATCTGAGGATTTGGGACTAGAATCTCGATGATACTCAGGTATGAAAATTTGACTGAAATCACCAACAGAGAAGGGAAAGAGAAGAAAGATGTGCAGTTGGCTGTAGTGACTCCTCAACCCTCTCAAAGGCTGGTGGGAGTAAGAGGAGCCTGAGAATTATTATTTCAAGATCCAGCTCCTGACTGGTGAGGCTGGGGAATGTTTAAGATGTCTGTGGTGTTTGAGGCAAGAGCTGGACTATTCAAGTGACCAGAGGGTAAACTTTACAGGAAGTTTGAACAAGGTATCTTGTGTTACTTCCATCCTGTCGCACTCTCAAATATTCTTTCAGGAGATCCTATATTCACACAACAAAAAGTGAGCACAGACATGAGTTAACATCTCTTTGTTACTAAGTTAAACAAGTTGCTCTCCATCAAGGGATAAAACATAGCCACAAGCCCAACATTAGCACATTTCGTGTCATGGTATGCTAGTACTCTTTAGTTTTCTCACATGGCATGACATTGCTAATTGCAGTGACAAGCTAAAAGGAAGACTTAGAAATTTATCAAAACATATAGATATACTTTCTACACATTTTCACTTTTACACATGAAGTTTTTTCAAGCCTTTCCTGATCTAGTTTTACCTTCTGTGCTACAGTATCTTACAGTATCTTACAGGTTAACCATATCTCTCACATACATCATACCAGTTTAACACTTTCTCAGATTATAGTCCTATGACTTTACAGCTTAAATTTTGCACTTAGTTGCTATCCAAACCAATTCTCTTAAGTAAGTCCAAGCACTGTGACTTTACAGAAATTATGTATCTTCAGGAGGAATATTTTTCTAACAAGCAAAATCACTTTAATCTTTTATTGGTGAAGAACTAGCTCTTGCATATATCATCCTATCCACAATTCCTTCTCTTCCATCAAATGATACATGCCTCAAAAGTACCTAGTTTCTTCTACTTGTGCCTCTGCAGAGGTGAAAATCTTTTAAGGGCTGACACTTACCAAGACCCTATTTCAAGAGACTATGCTATTTTTCAGTCAGATAATCTGTATCCATTGCCACACAAATCATTCCCCCTGGTATTGCTTTTGGTGGTAAGATAAAGTGACAGCTCCTAATAAGATCGGGAGGTAAGATATCAAACTACATAATCTCTTTCAGCTCAAGAGGCTCAGGCTTTTTTTAAGTACTTATTTTAGTCTATCACTGGGACTAAATAACTTTGCTACTTGAAATCCCAGCAGAAGAGCTCTTTCTACCTGACCCTTGCTACACATACACACAAATGGATCATTCAGGTAACAATGACTTCAGTAAATAAAAAAGACAAGTAATTCAGACAATATAATTATAGGCTACCATATGTGCTATCTGCAATAGCAATGTGGATTTTAACACGATAACTTTGCAGTATTTTCCATTCTTGAAATTTGGTACAGTGGCGAAATAACATTAATGGGGTAAGGCAAATGTCAGTTTGAAGTTAACAAGGAAAGAAGTAAAATATATCCCATAATATCTGCTGCTCTGTTTGCAGAATCTTTTAACACAAAGAGCTTGTTTAAAATGATGTGTTGTATTGCCGATTCCTGTGGTTCTCAGCAGCATTTAGGACTTTGAACACTGAACATTCTGCAGGGGAATTTTGCTTTTCCAGTGTCTCCTTTTGATGAGCTGGTTGGTTGGCTTCTTGAAAAAAAAAAAAAAAAACAAAGGGGGAAAAGAAAAAGAATGAGGCTTAAATGCAAGTTTTAGGAAAACGTAGACCCTAAAAGGTAAACTAAGCAAGAGCTTCAACAGAATAACACAAGTATGTTCAAAGAGAGCATTATAATGCTTTGGTTTAGCTTCAAGCTCAGCATTCTTCCTTTCTCACCTTTGCTGCCGTATAAAGTAGCAAATATGGGGAAAAAAAAAAAAAAAAAGACAATGCTGGCAGCTTTTCAACTCTGTTTCTTATAAGTTATGTCAGTGACAGACTGACAGGTCCTCCGTGGTTTTCCTAATCAGCCTAGAGATATCTTTTCTCTGAGCTTGGCTGGCACACACAGTGGATCACATTCTGGCAGACAGTATCAGAAGTGGTGGATGTTCTGCCAGAGTGCAACTGTAAATCCTGTTACCAGAAGTGGGTCTTGGCAGTCATTTCTGCACATGCCTTTCATGTCCTGGGCTGGCTCCTGGGCTCCCTACATGTGGGTTTGAAGCTCAGAAGTGCAGAGGATCTCCCCAGGCTAGGGCTGAAGCCTGAGGGTCAGAGCATGGAGCTCTGAGGGAGCTAGGGTTGCTTAGCCTGGAGAAGAGGAGGCTGAGAGGAAACGGGATCACTTTCTACAGCTGCCTGAAAGGAGGTCATGACAAGGTGGAGGTCAGTCTCTTCTCACAAGTAACAATAGAAGACCAAAGAGTCTCAAGTTGCGCCAGAGGGTGTTTAGATTGGATATTAGTAAAAAATTCTTCACTGAAAGGGTTGTCAAGCCTTAGAATAGGCTGCCCAGGGAAGTGATAGGGTCACCATCTTTGGAAGTATTTAAAAGATGTTCAGATGTGGTGCTGAGGGACAGGTCTAGTAGTGGATGTGTCAGCGCTGGGTTAATGGTTGGACTAGATCTTAAAAGTATTTTTCAACCTAAAAAATTCTATGATTCTACAACTCTAAACTCTTATAATCTCACCCTAGGCAGACAGACAAGTTTGGTTTTACTAATACATCAAAACTTCTTTTCCCTTTGCGACACATCGCCGGCAAAACATAAAGCCATAAATCACAGAGCAGTGGGATGATTAACTTCATAAAGGGACATGGCAGGAGGAAAAAGTAAATCATATGGACAGGTTTGATTTGTGGCTGCAAAAGCAATGTGCCAGCCTGCATACACAGACCAAACACACAACTTACAGTTTTCTCTGCACAACTGCAACTTAGCCCTGTTACTTACTATGCTTATACAGTCATGGCTGTTCAAACATCCAGCTGATGCACCCCAGTTACTGATAGTTCTTTTGTTCAGAAGAAACTTTTGTTCTGTGCAGGAATGAAAAATCTTAATGACATTCCTAATGTTCACCAACGTAGGTGTCTGCTTGGTGTGTTACAGCTTGCGTGGCAGACCACAGGACCTATCCTAACACTGATATTGCTGGAAGTAGGAAGGAGACATGGCAGTCCTGGAAGACTGGTACCAGCAGCACTCATTGAGCTGAGCAGGAGATCACTAGAATTCCCTGACCTGCAGCTGTTGCACTGTCACCAACAGCAGCCAAAGATATCACCTCCTTATCCCCTCAGGACCAATGGCTTGGGCTCAAGACCCCAAAGACTTGCTCTGAGACAGCCCTCATGGCTGTGTAGCCACAGTTCAGACTGCTCTGGGCATTGCACAGTCATCAGGAGGAGCTATGAGACATCTGTAGACCAGAGCTAGAAACGGACACAAGGGTGACAGCAGAGGCAGGGCTGTGGTGGTGGAGATGGGATCATCACCAGCTCAGTGTTTCATGAGTGTTTATAAAACCCTCAAGAAGCAATCAGGGAGGTAAGGTAAGGAAGCTCAGCAGCATGAAGGACATGGCCTGGGGCTGCAGAGACCATCTTCTCTCCCTCTGAGGTGGTGCGTGTGCAGATAGCAAAGGTGCTGGGGTGCCATAGGTGGGTGGTTAGCTTCTTGCGCTCAGATGAGTAGGTCATTAAGCCCCAGCTAACCTTTACGTGTTAGCTAGCAAACATTAGCTTTTTTCTTTGGAGCTATGTGTGTCCTGCTTGCAGAATCTTGTGACAGAGTGACAGGCCTGGATCTCACTTAAGCTGCTCTACTAAGCACCACAATCCAGATACAGACGAACTATCAGGCCCAAGTCAGAGACTGGAATTCAGCAGAGCTGTCTGACAGCTATGGGGATACTACTTTGCAGGGGTGGTGGGACTCATAAGAGCCACAGGAACAGCTAAAAGTGGTCATAACACCCCCTCAGCACCGTCCAACCTGTCCCAGTGCCAGCAGCACCAGGGGACGGAAGTAGGGGAGTAATGTAGAGGCACTGCTGCTCTTCCTGACAGTGATGTGGTTGCTTGGTTTGGAAGAAGAGAAAGCTGAGGAAGGACCAGAAGGGGTTTCTTTAATCAAGAAAGCAGGTACTGAATACAACATCAGGTTTCTTGCAGAAGGGACCAAGACAGCAACCTAATGCTGAGATTCAAAATTAAACCTGCAATGATGGATGGATCGGTACCAGCTGTTAAGGCAATTACTGAACACGTAAATCAACAGCATTTGACTCAGCACTAGCTTAAGAGGAAAGTCATTCAGGCAGAACAATTTTACAGGTATAGATAGAGAATGTAAAGGGAAAGAAGAAGGTCTGTGAAACAATCCAAGCAGTAGCAATTGCCATTAATTGTTTGCTTCGTGAAAAACCAAAGTGTGGTGGTTTAACCCTGGCCAGGCACTCACCAAAGCCATTTTATCACTCCCTCTCCTAAACTCTACGTGGGAGACAGAAATACACCAAAGGACTTGGTATATCGTGAGGGAGCCCTGGCACAGGCTGCCCAGGGAGGGTGTGGAGTCTTCAAGATCCGCCTGGACGTGTTTCTATGCGACCTGATCTGGGTGGATCTGCTTCTGCAGGGTAGTTGGACTAGATGATCTCTAAAGGTCCCTTCCAACCCCTACCATTCTATGACTCAGTGACTTGCAAGACCTGATTCTGCACAGTAGAGATGCTCACCTCCTCAAAACCTCCTGCTGCTCCTGCCCAGGCCTGGCCATACTTTACTGGGCAGAACCAGCAAGTGAATATAGTGAATAGTCCCAAAACAGCAGCTTCAGGAGCCTCATCTGGCTCAATGCAAGAGCTGCTTGAGGAATCCAGAGAGCCACCAAGCACAACGACTCTGACCTATACTCAATACAAAGTAGAAACAGATTTTAGGGCTGTTTCATACCCTGATGGGGCAACCAGAGTTTTAGGAGTCCTAATGCTCCAGCAAGCTGCCCTGTGTGCATTACGCTAAATGTGGAGAAGTTCTTGGAAAAGAGCCAAGCTTCAGCTACATCTTTTATAGATGGTATTTTGATCCATGGACCCTTTTGTGTGGCCATAAGACCAAATGAAATGATAGTACTGAAGGTACCAGAGAAAATCATGTTTCAGTTTAGGTGACCAGAGACTTGACAGGTACAGTGGAAACTTAAAGAGATGGGTATAATTTTAGCTCAAGAGGGCAGGTTGCTGATAAACAACAGATAGAGCTCACTGAAACATACACATGCACAATCATATTAAGATTATGAGCTTTACAAAGAACATTTAACTTTCCAGGAGTTTTATTCCAATGTTAGCAGGCAGAAGCTAGATGCTGAGTATGTCCCTCAAGGAGAATAGATGGTAATCATGGCGCCTAGATCAGGAAGGGGCATCATGGTCACTGAGGGAGGATTTTTCTCAGGCTCCTGCACTGGCATGCCCCAGCATAGAAGACGCATTCCATATTCAGTGGCTCATTATTGTCAAGGTAGGGGTAGTCTTGACACAAAATGAAAAGCTATGTGCAGGGCAAGAGCTCTGACAACTCTGATGCCAGCTCTTGCTCCGTGCAGAGGAGCGTGATGGGCCAGGAGCCACAGGGAAGTCACCCGTGGCACAGACCTAGCAAAGACAGATAACAAAACAGCAGGGAGCAAACTACAGGCAGTGCTGCCAACATCAGCATTAAGTAAAGAAATACTATAAACGAGGATTGAGATAAATTATTTGCTATTTTCATAGATTTGCCAAGCTATGGTTGTCTTGCCATCAACCTGGGAAAACAAAGGATCATGTTAAGGAGATGGCAAGTTAATACTACATGTGCCCTCTGAGAACAAGTGACTCAAAATCCTAAGGAAAAGAATGAGTGATACACAAGTAATGCTTGTGAATGACCACGAAAAATCAGACAGAAAGAGGAGACATAGATGACAAAATGGATGCACTAGCACAGGCTGCAGTCCTAAGACCCATGGAGTACACAGAAACACAGAGCAGCTGCTCCAAAATAGAACCATCTTTAAGGAGTCAAGACACTATTTTGCATAAAAGGACATTACCAAAGCTCTGACTCAGTGGACAGAGAAAACTGATCGTTAAAGGAAGCCTTGGCAAAGATAGGCAGCATGGGAAAAGACACGAAAAAATTCCAGTCACTCTAGTGGTGTGTCATACATGGATCTTCTCACACTGCAATGACTGGCCAAGAAATAAGACACCTCCAGTCATACCTAATGATACTGAAAATATCATTATTGATAATGAAATAGTAGGTAGATATCAGTTAAAAATCTTGAGTGTTCAATAGCTACATATTCAAATAAAACACATTGTCTTAAAAGAAAATAATCAAAAGATAGCTAGACATCTAGAGTGCAACTTGAAAAATAAGGCAGAGGACTTAGGAAGGTACAAAGAATACGATGTAGGAGCACAGGCTGCATGCCAGCATTTCCCTGTAACCCCACAGGGACTTTCCAAGAAAGGACAAGATGCAGTTGTATCCATGGAAATCATCAGGTCTTTGGTGTAGCACACAGAAATATCAAAACAAAGAGCAAACTCATCTTGGAAGAAAAGATTTCATTAGTCTTAGTTAAAGCTTTGGGAAAATGAGCTTAGAAATACAATAACAACCTTGATGGGTATTGTTGGGTTGTGATGGTCCAACATGGGATGAGAGCTCAAAGGGAAGCAGCTCAACTGACTGATATTACTGTTGACTCCAGTACATCCTGTAAAGCAAATGTGTGAGTACAGAATGAACCCAAGACAGATGAGTAATAGATAATAAAATGCTATGATTGAATTGAAGGCTGGACTCAATGATCTAAGGCTGGACTTAAAGGTCTCTTCCTTAAATGATCTTAAAAGTCTCTTCCAGCTGAAACAATTCTATGATTCTATGATTCTAATTGGGACAGAATTAGCAATCTCAGATTGTACAGATAGCTAGTGCAGAAAATTTATACCCATCTAGTAAGCAGGACCTAACCAAGACAATTTACATCATAGAATCATAGCATGGTAGGGGTTGGAAGGGACCTTTAGAGATCATCTAGTCCAACCCCCCTGCAGAAACAGGTCCACCTAGATCAGGTCGCATAGGAACATGTCCAGGCGGGTCTTGAAGACCTCCAAGGAAGGAGACTCCACAACCCCTCTGGGCAGCCTGTGCCAGGGCTCCCTCACCTGAACAGTAAAATAGTTTTTTCTTATATTTAAGTGGAAGTTTTTGTGTTCCAGCTTCATCCCATTACCCTCTGTCCTGTTGCTAGCTACTATAGACAAAAGGGATGCCCCAACCTCCTGACACCCACCCTTTAGATATTTATAAACGTTAATGAGCTATAACTGTTATAAATAAATAAATTTATATAATTTTTTTTAATTTATATTTTATATATAAATAATTTATATTTTATTTAGAAATGTTATAAATGTTAATAATCATCATTCAAATACTGATGGTTAACTGAAAAACTTAATTGGCAACTGATAAACTTAATCCTTGATTGGTTTTAAATCAACATTTCTTTTAGAGGGAAAGAAAGAAAGGTAAAAACATCAAATTTTCATAATATAGAACACTCTAGCCACTAAAAATCTTTTTCTGTCGAAGCTGCAACAAAGAGTTACAGAGCAGTGTTAGAAGGTCTCTGCAGTAAGACCGATGATGCTTTGAAAACGGGAGGATTTCGGTAGCTGGCACCTTGTGTCGTGGTGCAGGTGCCCTGGGTCACCTTGCAATGTCAGGACCAGCCAACATCGTGTTCGTGCCTTGGTTACAAGTGCAGTGGGCTGCAACAATCTGGCACTTCCTTACCTCGGCTACAAGTGAAGTAATTATTTTCTCATCCTAGTTGTAAGGACAGTGAGTCAGGATGGTTAGTCACTCCCTAACCACACCTGAAACTCCTCTAGCCCACTCTGGAAGGTACAGTTATTATCTGACAAGAGTTGTAAACAAAATTAAATAACACTGACCAAAGTCAATCTTCTCACAGTCCTATGAACAGAGATCCTAAGTGAGACTCCTTGAGCTCTCCAGGATGGTCATTTGGTAGAACTAATGTACTACAACTTGCAAAGAGAGACAAATCTTCATCACAGGTTAAACCCTCTATCTCTGTATGTGTGTATATGTGTGTGTGTATTACTTGATTTAGGAAACTTTGTTGTAAGTCATGTGAACCTTGCCATTTCTTTATCTAAGTTGCTGTGTTGATTATAGTAAATTTTATTAAATTAATATGATAATTGGCTGATGATTAAGTATTGTTAAAATCATACAACCTAATCTTGTGATTCACTGTAACAGTGCTAACAAATCTTAAATTGTTGCTACCTCAGAGTTGTGTAGGATCCTAAATCACTCCTCCACAACACCCTGGCGTGACTGCCTGCTTATTTATGCCAAACATAAAGAAAAATTGTTTACTAGTGGAAAAATATGAAGTTGATGGATATCAAGGAAATGAAGAACAAAAGCAATCAAAATATTACAAAGAAATAGTGCCTGGTTGGCTGGAATATTAGTTAATAAATCAGAATGAGATATTTGCTTTGCTGCATGAATTAACTTACAGTAGAATAACTCGCTCTAGAGATGATCAGTCCTGGTGACACCCCCCATCATCACAAGCCACTGGAGTTTATGTAGACTGCTGAGGTTTGAACAGATTATAACAAGGTGAGATAAATATATTTTATATATACACTAAAAAATGTACAAATGTGAACTTTTCTGTCACTGAAGAACAGATATTAAATAGCAATGAAACCCACTTTTATATCTCTGCAGTTGTTAGGCAGTAAAACACTTTGCAGTATGTATATTTTCATTTGTAGAAGTCCAAGATGGAGAAAAAGATTCACTGCTGATGTCTTCCTATTGTTAGCACTAAGGTTGCACTGTTGGATAAGGAAACATCGTCAGGTTTTGTAAACAACCCCCAGAAAGATAACGTGACTTTCAGCACCATCATCCACCATGCTGTAGTCCCTTGAACATCACAGCAGCTGCTTGTACTGCTGTCTGTCTGCAGAGACCACAGCACGACAGAGTATGCTCTCAGCAAGTTGGCTGATGACAACAAACTGGGAGGACTGGCTGATTCCCCAGAAGGCTGTGCTGCCATTCAGTGAGATCTTGGCTAACTTAACAGTTGGGCAGAGAGGAACCTCATGAGGTTCAACAAGGACAAGTGCAGAGTCTTGCACCTGAGAAGGAACAACCCCATGCACCAGTACAGGCTGGGGATTGACCTGCTGGAGAGCAGCTCTGTGGAGAGAGACTTGGGAGTCCTGGTTGATAATAAACTTAACATGAGCCAGCAATGTGCCCTCGTGACCAAGAAGGCCAATAGTATCCTGGGATGCATCAAGAAGAGTGTGGGTAGCAGGTCAAGGGAGGTTCTGCTCCCCTTCTACTCTGCCCTGGTGAGGCCTCATCTGGAGCCCTGTGTCCAGTTCTGGGCACAACAGTGACAGAGAACTTCTGGAGAGAGTCTAGCAGTAGGCTATCAAGATGATGAAGGAACTGGAGTGTTTCTCTTAGAAGGAAAGGCTGAAGAACCTGGAGTTATTTAGCCTGGAGAAGCGAAGGCTGAGGGCAGACCTTACTAGTGCTTATAAATACCTAAAGGGCTGGTGTCACTGTCCTTGAAGCCCAGGTCCCCTGTCCTTCTTGGCACAGAAGGTCTGGTTTTGCAAGTGTGTTGATGAGGGAAACCCTTACACCTCAAGTCAGCCTTGACTTGCACTAGACTTTGAACCCACATGGAAAAGGTTATAGATTTTGTTTGAATTTGGAGGTAATTTGGGACTTTTTTTTTTTTTGATAATACAGAAGTTTCCAAAACATGTGCCATTTCTGCCTATACACACTGTGTTTGCTTTCTCCAACGTAATTTCTTCTGAACATACATATATGAAAGTGTGTTTTGTGTATCTTGCTGTAGCATGAAGAAAGGATACTATTCGGTCAGCTGTGGTGTTCATTTACACAATGGTTGCCAGTAGCCAATATTTTAGCAAGTTCGGACAGTCATTTCCCATGTCTGGGAACTATTCACAGAGGTCACTTTAATCTGTCACTAATGGGAATGGTTCAGAAGCCCCGGGACTATCTCTGACCATCTCTGCAATATTGGTAAGCTGTTCACAGTCAATCTCACCCTACCAAAAGCTGTCCTCTCTTAAACCTGGTCTTCTACTTTTCTCTTCAACACGGTGTGTGAACATCTTGTATCTAAGTGAGATAGAAAAAACCCTCTCTGCTAGGTGCTTTGATCTTTCAGGGTCTCCAGGATTTCAGACCTTATAGCCATGGTGGATGCCTCCCCTGGAGGTGGTGCCTGAGAGGTCGCAGCCCAGGAGGAGCCAAGAGGGATCAGACAGACCTGTCAGAGCACGCTCCCTGTCCCCTGCCTGCCCAGAACAACATGTGGCTAGAAAGAAATACAAGTTTCTGTTTGAAGATGGCCATTTCAGGAACCTTAGAAAGGTTTTTCACTCTGCAGTTTTTTTTTCTTCAACAGTACCTCCAGAGGTCTGTGAGCCACGGAAGCACACAGGTAGAGACAGCCCCTGCTTGCAACAGTCTATGGCATAAGTAGACAAGACAAATTATAGATGACAAGAAGGAAATAGGATTATCCAAATTTTGCTCAAGGGGAATTTAATCTATTTAGATAGATAGATAGATTGATAGATTGATAGATAGACAGATAGGGGAGAATTTTTCAAAGGCATAGATGGGATCCAACACCCAAATTCTAACTGATGGTAAGTGCCTGATACAGTATGTGCTCCAAAATTCTTCCCTGAAATTACTTGCTCAAGGTCACAAAGAAAGTTTACAACAGTGCTAGGTACCTGTTCCCGGGCTCCTGGGTCACTGCACTTTAATTTCAAGGCAACTCTCTCTTCTGGAGAACGGCCTCTCCACAACACACTTGCATTGAGCTGAGCACATTTGTATGCACATTCTCAGAGCACCATGAAAAAGGAGAGTGAATATATAAAGAGAAGTATAATCCTTGTTTCAGCTGATACTTATGAATAATGCTTTGCAGCATTTGCCAAGCTCTACTATTGATTAAAAATAATTAAATGATAACATTTATTTCACATTTCTTGTGCTACAGCTGCTGGAGTGTTTCTAAGTGGGCAAGCTTCCCTGTGATCATGTCATTCGGTTCTCATAGTGCTGCAGGATGAACAAGGGCATAAATATGCAAAAACCCTCCATTTCCCTGTTACATGGATACTAAGCAGATGGATAGATGAACAAAACTCCTTAGAGAAGTGAGTGCCCGTGTCAATACAGACTGCATCCATATGGTTTGATTCTGCACCTGGCTTGGGGAAGAAGAGGAAGAAGATCATATTTAAACCCTATCCCATTTTTCTGAATGAAGTGACAGTGTTAACAGCTTAGTCTGTTACTTCTGCAATAGCACATTCTGAATCCCACTGGATGAGCCTCTGTGGAGCATAGACACTCTGCCACCACTTACCTCCATCCTCCTTCCCAGATAAATGAGCAGAGGCAACTCCTGATCCCTACTACTACCACAGACCACATCTGTGGTGGGATATCTTGCCTGAGACTGCACCACCCAGCACTCATGTGACGGTCCGGAGGTCTGTCCCACAGAGTGCTGGAGGCATTGTCGGCCCAGGCATCCACCATTCCTGCTCAAGCAGTGGGACCAGACCTTCCTCTACATCCTACCACAAGAAGCATAAACCACAGGAGAGGCTGAGACTCAGTGCTCAGATCAGTGCCCTGCTGGCAAGTGATTGGAGGGGTTCTAGGTGGTGTCTCCCCACTGCTGAGCTGACTCAGCACTTGTGTCAGCAGCAGAACCAGTGCATCCCAGTATCCAGCATTTCCATCTCAATCCCAGCCAAAAAGCCTGGATTCCCTGGTATGTGACAAGGTAGGATACCTCTGGCATCTGATGAGGCAGGATTTTTTTTCCCTCCAAGGGAAACCAGGCTTTTCCAGCTATTTTCACTCAATACATGCTGAGAATTTTTTATTATTTGATACAAGTCTGATGAGAAGCAACTGTGGGAACTGAGGTTGTTTATCCTGGAGAAAAAGAGGCTGAGGGGAGACCTTATCATTCTCCTGAAATCTCCTAACATGAGGTTGTGGTGAGGTGAAGGTCATTCTCTTCTCCCAAGTAATAAGTGGTAGAACAATAGGAAATGGCCTCAAGTTGTGCCAGAGGAGGTTTAGATCAGAGATTTGGAAGAACTTTGTCACTGAGAGTGTTGTTAAACATTGGCACAGGCTGCCCAGGGAAGTGGTGGAGTCACCATCTCTGGAGATATTTAAAAGCTACGTAGATGAGATGCTGAGGGACATGGTTTAGTGGTCGGCTTGGCAGTGTGAGATTACTGGTTGGACTTGATGACCTTAAAGGTCTTTTTCAATCAAAATGATACTATGATTTTATCTACCTTCCTGTCCAGTGTGGTTGAAACTGGGTCCAAAAATTATTAGAGGGAGAAGACAGGGAGAGAGTAATGATATGATCCCATAAACCTCACTTCCTGAGGAAATTAAGCCAAGAAACAGTCAATAGTCTGCCTGAATAGACAAGAATAGTCATAGTCCAAGTGTGGATCCATTGGTATCATACCAGTCCTGTGTAAAAACAAAACACAAGCCAACCCAGTAGAACAACCCTAAAAGAAAAGCCAAATGCATTCTGGGAAGACAGAAATTTGGCCAAGATCGATGGAGAAGAATTTTTCTGATTACAGACTTCACTCTAATGCAGGTCACAGCTCTGAAGGAGTGACCGAGACAAGCATCCCATGGGAGCTCTGCTGGCAGAAGCCAAAGCAGTGTGTGCTCCTCTGGCCAGCTCAGCTTGATTATTGAGATCCTGCGTTCTTGGAATCAGAGGGACCTCAGGGCAGATATCCAGCTCAGTTTTAGCTCTAAGCACACACTCCACTGTCAGGATATCTTCATCAGCATCCCTCAACCCATATATCTGACTGAGAAGGACTTAATGATGCACATTCACAAAACTGTGACATCCAAGCAAAGAAGTGAGCATAAAGTTGTTCCATCAGGCCAACTGACACTTCTTGGGAGGGAGGAAAAGTCAACCTTTTCATGTAGTTCTCATTTCCAATGAAAAAAAATCCAACTTTGAACATTTATTTCTATTTTTTTATATCCACTCATTTGCTTTGTTTCCTTGGCTATATGCAACCATGTGAAGTCTGTGTTCTTAACTTGCAGAGCATTTGCTGATGCCTTACAGATTAGCAGAGTCCCAGGACCCCCAGCTGTGAAATGCTATGTTCCACTACGCAGATGCTTCCCCTCTTACAAGGAAAAGGAGATCTGCACCTGCGAGCTGGCTTGTCTGAAACCCATCAGCAACAATCAAATCACTTCAAGGTAGGTAATTAATTTTGCCTCGTGCCCAAAGACAGGGCATCATTATCATATCATAGAGCCCCTGAGTTACAGTTGTCCCTTAATCACCTTTTCTCCAGAAGATATGGGGAACTTGTGCAGAATAAGCAGTTTCTTTCAGTAACTATTGGCTTCAGTTTAAGGCGATGAATGCTCAAATCACTGGTATTGAGCTGCTTACGAACAGACAGAAAGGCGCAAGAGACATTACAGTGATAAATATTCATCAGGTGCCTGGAGAATAAGAGTACAAATATACAAAATTGCTCCACTTCATGGTTATATTAGAAGGCATAGGGGAGTACAAATCCTTTCCTTTATATTGCTTCTGAGGGGATTTATTTTTTTTTTAATTCAGTAATTTTGTCTCCCCTCAAGCTTTCAGTTCAGCAGCACACAGAGGGTGCGGGACCGAGGCCTATGCAGCAGCGAGGCCGGCAGCGGCGCTGGCACTGGGAACCAGGCATCAGCTGCCATCTCACACCAGTCAGTCCCTTCCACAACTTCCTTCCCAGGGTTGTTCTACCCTGGAGGGCACAGAGGGGGATGCTGGGGTGGGTACACTTCCACCCAAGGAAAAGCCAGCTGCTGGAGATAGGGCAGAGCCAGTGGGACTAAGGGGTCCGGTGTGGTCCTGACTTGATATTTAGTGTAGGTTCACATCTGAGTACCTGCTGTGCCCCACATGACATGAATCTCTGCAAAGCTCTTTCTTTCCTTCCTAAGCACTAATAATGAGGAAACTACTGAAGGGTAAATGTGCTTTTAGTGAGCAGGGAGTGCTGTGGCTGTTCAGTGCTGCAGACAGCTACGGTCAGGATCTTCCTTTTGGGATTTCTTTTCCCTCTCACTGCTTCATATGTATTGATTATGCAGAATAAGTACAACAGTGCCTTTATGTAATGTCTCTATAAATTTCAGCTGTTCCAAATCAGGCTGTGAAATGGGTGAGAAGCAGTAATCCCTATACACAGCTGTTGGCACAGGAAAGGAGTGTGGGACTGAGCAGGGCCCAGAATGTGCAGCATGGTCCAGCTCTGTTGCTATTCACTCTCATCTGCTTGTACTGATAGCAGTTTGGCTAGTAAACCCTGAAAAAACTGAGAGTAACCCTGAATCCCTGACAGGGGACAAAGTCACTAGCAGGATCCCTTCTCCAACAGGGACAGAAGACAAACAACAGCATCCCCATTTTGTGCTCTCAAATCCAACTGATTTCAAAAGTTAACTAAGATTTTCCTCTACATGCTACTTGTGCTAATAGAAGCCACTAACTTTTTTTCTTCTGAAATTCAACTGTTACTCACTTTAAGTGTTCCTGGAACACACACTTGCTGTCTTTCTGGAAATCCATAGACCTTCTTGCTTGTGTGGAATAGTACTGCTGCTATGAATTCTGCAGAGCCAGGAAACAGCCATTGCGTCTTTCTCCATCAAATGTAAAATGTTTGATTTCTTCCCTCCATGGGGTCAGTTTTGTGATCAGCACTTATGTTTCTCTACTTCATAAAATACAGTTTCAAGAACAGTCAATGTGCAAAAAATCCAGACCCTACAGTGTAGTCTTCCTTTCTTTCCCAAAGCTGTCAGAAAATATCCTGTAATTTCAAGGAAAGGAGACAATCTCGGTAGCATTTGAAATGTGTCTGATCTGCAGAGATGTGACAGTTGTTTAGGCAAGTAACTGGTCAGTTTTATGAGGCTAACGCCATCAGTATGATTCCCAAAAGACCAGACATCACCAAAACAGAATTCTGTTCTTTTAAAATCATAGAATCATAAAATGACCTCCAAGGAAGGAGACTCCACATCCTCCTTAAGCAGACAGCAGAATTAGAATCACAGAATAATTTAGACTGCAATGAACCTCTACCAGTCACACATACCAATGTCCACTTAAAGCAGAGACAACTTCAAAATGTTATTAGATGGCTCTGGCTTTCAGAGTGCTTTTTTCAGTGAGTAATTCTTGCCTCTCCTGTCCTCTGACCCTGAAATTACTCCACATCTTGCCTAACACCTCTGCAAGCACAGGACACTACACAGGCCTCTGGGCTTTAGCATGCTCCCTCCTCTCCATCTGCAGCATCTGCATTGGCACATCTCAACAACTTCAGCTTCTCCTCTCCTTAAGTCTCCCTCTCCTTTTCGCTCTCCCTCTGCATGTCAGTTTGAACGATGGATTACAATCCCCCACCTTTCTCCGAGGACAGGGGATATAGGGAGCACTGAGCCCTGCTGCAGGCTGGGAAGCGGTGCTTGCGCTGGGGCCATTAGCTGGCTTTGCGTCCACGAAGCCCGCGGGGCTCGACCGCAGCCTCTCGGGCCGGGCCGCAGCGCTCTCCGGAGCATCTCCCACAGCCGGTAATACTCACACAGCCCACTAGAAGGTGCCGTCCTAAAAGCTGAAAACAAAATAATCCCATGAGACGCCAAATCTGCTTTTCCTGCGCGACGGTCTGCATGTGCATAGGAGACCCACCGCCGTGCAGCCGGAGCAGGGCCGGAGGACCCACCTTGCTGCCCCTTTGCCGGGAGATGCCCACCTGAGCCCGTCCCCGTGAGACCTGCACAGGCGCGGGCACCGCTGCGGAAGGGCCGCTGCTCCGACTGCCATGGGCTCGGCCTTCCCGGGGCACCTTGCTGCCCCTTTGCCGGGAGATGCCCACCTGAGCCCGTCCCCGTGAGACCTGCACAGGCGCGGGCACCGCTGCGGAAGGGCCGCTGCTCCGACTGCCATGGGCTCGGCCTTCCCGGGGCCCCGAGCAATAGCGCGTGGATGCAGCCACGGGTGTGCATTCGTACAGACAGACAAATACGTGCAAGAAAATAACCCCAGGAGCAAACTTGCCAAGGCTGTGCACATGTATTTCCTCGCCCAGCTGCGAGACCATGAGCAGGCCGTGAGCACAGCCTGTCCCAGAGGCAGCAGAGCACAGGCTCCTCGGAGGGTGCAGAGCTCAGCCCCGTGTGCAGCCCGGCCTGTGACCTGGGGGAAGCCAATACCTGTGGTGTGAGGACATACCAAATCTGTCTGTTACTACACACCGCCTGGCATGTTTTCCCAACTTCCCCTCAGCCATCGAAATGAAGGCTCTCCCTTCTCACCCATGGTCTGGTTCTGGGGCAGTGCCTCAGAGCTGCAAGCATATGAAATACGGTTATCAACCACTTCATGCCAGCTATTTCCCACTTTGCACCAAATAGGCACATAAAGATGTAATACAACTTTTGAGGTGTCAAATGAAGGCTCTCTGCTCCCTTCTCCCCAAGCCAGGCTGATCAGAGGATCTGTGTTTTCCAGGATGTATCACACCTCTTTCTCAATAGCAAGTGGCCATGTCACTGCTCCAAGACACCCCAGGAGATGTGCTCCCCTGGAAAGACATCACTTAGCCAGAGAGTACACCTGAGAAGGAAAATGGAAGGCTTAGTCACCCAGATTACTACTCCCATGACGCACATGTAATTTCTAGACCCTCGGAAGATGTGCCATCACCATTTCCAGCAAAATCTCTTGGAGCAGGAATTAGGGAGCCAGTATGCAGCAGCATTTCCCTGGAAATGCTGCAGTTTACTCTTGAGTTATTTCTTTTTGCTCATATTTTGCTCTCTAAGAAAATATGCATAATTCCCACAAAGCTTAATCAAATTACATTAATTTTGTATGCTTTTACGTGGTGTAAAGGTCCTTCCTTGCATTTTTATAACTATACAATCCACAGAATAACTGCTGTGCTCTGGCCCACACCCATCCCCGTTACAGCTACTTACCCTGTTGTCCCAAACTCCTAGGTTTTTGTTTATTTGGCACATGCACAAGTAAACAGTGACCCAATGGGTTAGAACATGAGATTTTCTTTCCACACCTGATCTTCACATTAGTTTCTAAAGAAAGCTCCCTTTTATGGCTCTTCCAGACCAGATCAAAGTTGTGTCTGAAGACACATCTCTGTGTCTGTGTCTAAAGAGTAGCCAACATGGCCCACAGCTCTTGCTCAGACAAGGCACAGCCACCTAAATAACAGTCTCCAGAAAGGACACTGACAAAGCTGTGTTTCCTGACTTCAGCCCATGTATTCCTCTTGCTTTCCCACTCTTTCTCTCTAGTTTTCCTTAGTCTCAGAGCAATCACAGCTAGGCTACTCCAAGCTGCTCTATGAACTGACCCAAGAAATGGCATTACTGTGATGAGCACAGAGCACACAGACCTCAAGGCAGAGGAGGAAGAAAATGTTTTTACTCAGCCAGGGAGATATAAGTTCACTTAGACAGATAATTCAAAGTGGACTCATGTCTTACCCTGAGTTGTGTCATAGCTGCTGAGTTCAGAGAACATAAATGAGAGGCCATCTCATCAGCAGCCCCTGAAACTGCTTTTCAGGGAAACCATTTGGGAAGCTGGGTAGTACACACTGATAGCCTGGCGATGAGCAGCACTGCGTTGCTGCAAAGGAAGCATTTACTAAAAGCAGTTCAGACAGGGTCCAAACACAAGATCAGCACCTGAAGCTTTGTCTAAAATCATCAGTTTCTGTAAAATAATGGAGTTAAATTAACAATTAATTAAACCAATGCAAATCTCCGAGCAGGCCATCTTAATCTACTGTGCCTTAAGGCTTACTTACAGACAGTTTTATGCTGCATTGACCATTCTTGTATAGCTTCTTTATATCAGTGTAACTCAGTTGAAAAGCCTCATTATATCACACCTGATTTAGCTAGAGTGATTTCCAAACAGAGTTAATGAAAACAACACACGCATTGTGTGTGTGAATTCAAACAACTGCCCATTTGGTTTAAGCTAGACTAGGTGTAGACAAAGTTAAGCTATCCCTACAATAGTCTGTTAGTCTTAATCATTTCTTGTGCTTTCACTTTCTCCATATTAAAACCAAATGGTCTCATTAGTTAGTGAGACTGTAGGATGAGATGTGTTAGCTCTAGGCTGCTGTAAGTAGAGCTGTGAATACAGCTAACGTGTTAGCCTAAACTGAGTGTTGTCAGCATAGCATAATTACAGCACAAACTGAGAACAAGGCAAATTCTGCATGTCTCCTTGTTTTAAATCATCCACATACTCATTTCACACCATTTGAAGTGTATTGTTGAAAGGCATTATCATCAAGCAGCAGCACCTCTTATCTTTCCTCCCCTGGGGCATCTCTCCACCACAATGTGCTAGCAGCCATAAGCCACTCCATCCAGCGCTGTCAGGTAGCAAGTTGAATGCACAACCATGTCTGCTTTAATGAATTTAGCCTCTCTCAGTATGGGCACAAGCTATAAGTGCCCGAGTGGTCTTGACATCAAAGTTATGAGGTGGTCTTCTTAACTGTTCTATGACTACTAGGAGTAATGGACAAAAACTGGAACACAAAAAGTTCCACTTAAGGAAAAACTTCTTAACTGTGAAGGTGAAGGAACCCTGGCACAGGCTGCCCAGGGAGGTTGTGGAGTCTCCTTCTCTGTAGGTTTTCAAACCCCTCCTGAACGTGTTCCTATGTGACCTGACCTAGGCGGAGCTGCTTTAGCAAGGAGATTAGACTGGATGATCTTTAGAGGTCTCTTCTGAAACCTACCATTCTGTGATTCTGTGATTCTGCATGCCCTGATGATAAACACCAACCTAGGCCTGCCTACAGTGAAGGGCTGCATAGCTGTGTTGCTTCTGGAGAAACTGGAAACTACATAAAATCAATGTCTATGGAACAGTTTGTTGACTTCTGTTACCATGACCATCAGGCTTTTGTCCTGCTACCAGCTCTCCGTAAGGCACTAATCCCCTCCTGTGACTTGGCTCCATTTCCGCCTTTCTGTCTCTCCTATATGTGGAAGTCACAGGTCTTTGCGGGGAGGAACCAACACTTCATCCTTGCAGGTTTTCAAGACATGACTGGATGAAACCCTGAGCAGCCTGTTCTGACCTCAGAGCTGTCCATGCTGTGAATAGGTTAGACCAGAGGCTTCCTGAGGTGCCTTCCAGCCTGCACTATCCCATGCTGTGATTCACAGCAAATAACAGTCAGTGGGAGGTTGGGAGAAAAGGGATGGAAAAGAGCTTCAAAGAACAAATATTTTTTGTTTTAAGATAGTCATTGCTACAAAAATATACCTTCTGCATTCTGAAGTGTATGGAATTCATTAAATTAAATGGGAAAGTTTATCAGGACATTCAACAAGTTATTTAGGTCATGAAGTGCTTTGGAGAGCAATAATAAATGAACAACAAATTCTGGTTTTGGGGAATTCAGGGCAAAACTTTCAACCTTGCCTGTTAGAATTCAAACTTATCTGTACAAGGGCAGAAAAATGAAACTACAACTACCTCAGCTAAGTGCAGATCAGGCCATGAAAGTTTGAAATTAGACCAATTTAAATGAAGCCATCATGAAGGTCCAAGTTTATCTCCCATATACAACCTCCTCCTTAACACGATCAATTCATTTCCTCTGAAGACTCGGAGTAATAGCATCAGTAACCATGGCAACACTGAAATATAAGTATCATTTTTAGCTTCATGATGTAGGTTGCACAAAATAAGAGAACACATTTTGAAAGTTTTCATCACGGCCTACTTTATTTTTACATGGGTTTATTTTAATAACAAAACATGTATCTGGGTTTTTTTTTAATCATTCTTAAATTTTTCATTGAGAAATTATTGTTTTGCACACACTGTAGATCACAGGGAGGAAGTCAGTGGAGCCTGAGCTCTTCTGCAGCCTCAGTGCAGCCTTCTCAACACCAAGAAGACAGCAGAGTTGTCCCCTGTTTCAACCATGGAAGAGACTCACACAGTATTTCTGACCAACACACAGCCAGACAGCCCAATAGGTCCCAAATACCTAAATTGATGGCTTCTTGCCACTCCTCCTGCAGGTGGAGGATGGCCTGTATCCATTCATGAGCACTTGTCCTATGGGTCCTGCAGCATCAGGATGTGGTGAATCAGACCTCAGTGCCAGGGACCTCTGCACCACGTCCCCATAGCAACTGGGGTCAACTGTCCTGCTCAGAACCCACCTGAGAGAAACCCTTGCAGCAGAATGTTCAGCACAGTAGCCTCCAAATCCCAGTACATGTTGGACACTAACACTGGGAGATCAACATGGAACTTGGGAGGCATCAGGGCTCAGGGATCTGTCCTTCAAAGTAGAGGCTACCAGAGAAGGTTGCAGCATAGACTTCCATCTTGCACGGAGATGAGGAGATTATGGTACTCCACAGCACCAGACGCTGCCCTGCAGGGTACTTTTCTGTCCTGAGATGTGGGATGTATCAATGCACACTCGTTATTGTAATCCCCAGCCAAGTCAACTTCTAGAATTATTGTATTTACTTTCAAGAGCCTAAATAGAAGCAAAATAATAATAAGTCCTGGCTAATGGGGGAGGTCCCAGCAGATTGGAGCTTGGTAAATGTGATGCCCACCTACAAGAAAGGATGGAAGGAGAATCTGGAGTACCACAGGCTTGTCAGTCTGATTATGGTGCCGGTGAAGGTTGCAGAGCAGATCATCTTCAGTACCATGTGGGACAACCAGGGGTTCAGACTCAGTTAGCATGGGTTTATGAAAGGTCCTGCTTGACTAACCTGATCTCCTTCTATGAAAAAGTGTTTACTGTGTTTAGTTTTGGGCCCCTCATACCAAGAGGGACATTGAGATGCTGGAGTGCATCCAGGACAATGAAGCTGGTGAAAGGTCTGGAGCACAAGTCTGATGAGGAGCAGCTGAGGGAACTGGGATTGTTTAGCCTGGAGACGAGGAAGCTGAGAGGAGACATGATCACTCTCTACAACTACATGAAAGCAAGCTGTAATGAGGTTGGTGGTTGGTTGTCTTAACTTCAGTAAGACAAAAAGACAAGAATGGCCTCGAGTGGCACCAGGGGAGATTGGATATTTAGATTGGATACTACAAAAATTTTTTTCATTGAAAGAGTTGTCAAGCACTGGCACAGGCTGCCCAGGGAAGTGGTTGGGTCACCCTCCATGGAGGTGTTTATAAGATATGTAGATGTGGCATTTAGGGACATGGATTAGTGGTAGACTTGGCAGTATTAGGTTTATGGTTGGACTTGATGATCACAGGTATCTTTTCAAACCTTTATGAATCTGTGATCTTACATTTGTCTGAAAAAAGATTATTTTTGCAAAATAAAAACCTCTTTAACCAGTGAATTAGCTACATATATTTAAAAAAAAAAAAAACAAAACCACAAACCAAAACAGGAATGGAAGTTTTTAGATGCAGAGAAGAAACACCAGCACAGGATCACTTTCACCAAAAAACTTGACTGGACCAAAACTCGAAAAGAAGAAACTGAATTAAGTCCTGTGAGGTCATGACTTGCTACTGCTTTTATGCAACTGAGACATTTCTTTCATTTGTCACATGTCACTCAAGGAGGAAATGCTATTAAATGGAAGTACAGTTATGACCTTCCCCAAAATACTCATCTGATACATAATTCATGTTCTTCTGTTACAGACTCACATTCTTTCAGAACTTCATTATCAGTTTGACTCTTTACAGACTCTCTGGTGGGTTTTTTGTTCCACCTATGTTTAAGAAAGGATATTTTTATTGTTGTGCCTTAAGGCCTGTGTTTCTCTTTGGCTTGCCTTACCATAATTTTATATTTTGCTTCCCGGGGTTAATGTCTATTTCTGTTCTTCTTTTTCACTGATTTCAGTTTTTTAAGGACACTCTCACTTACCTTGCTCTCAAATCACAACAGTTTGGTGGTGGCTTTTTTTTTTAGTCAACAGATGCTGTTGAAAAGGATCATGCATTTGCTCAGGTCTCTAATACCCAAACAGTTCGCATGTCACTGATGAACACTTCACCCTTTTGTCCATTTATTTACAAACATAATAATTTCTATTGTTGTTTAAACATTTTGGCTTTGATAGCAATATTTTAAAATCAGACCTGTGCACAGCTCTGGATTCAGCAGAGGTCTGCTCTCTGCCTGTCTTTTGCATGACTATCTCCTCTATGATTCAGTCTACAAATATGTTCCCAGCATCATGTTGCAATCACATTACAGGTACTTAGTTTATATAATGCAGAACACGTATCTCATTCTTACAAGGTTTCCTGCAATTATCATCTCTCTTATTTTTATTAGGAGGTTACAGTCACTCTTGCCATCCATCCTTGTCTGAAGTATTGCATTTTTTGCTGTTTAGGCCGGGAGTTTCTATCCATGGTGACTGTGTTTTGAGTCACCTATTTATCTGATTTGACGGCATGTCTTCTTTAAACATACAGCAATACTGTTGGAGCTGGGCAGCTGCCCTTGTTTTTTAACAATTTCTCCTAGGTGTTACAACATGTGTGTGTGAGCACACATGCAAGCACTTTGTTTAAATAAGATGATTTTTCTTCGTACTGATCTTCACTGTTTCTCTCATTGGTTATCAGTCTCTACACTACCACTCATCTGAAGTTCCAGTTTTTCATGGCTTCACTCCAGAGGACATGCCTTTCCAGATCCTATACCTCTTTGCTTTACTAATCTCTCATACAACATTATCCATTTTGAATGCCACTTCCCGTTTCTTACATTTCTAAAGGTAGAAACCACACTTTAAAAAGCTTCCAGTGAGTGTGAACTCCACGTCATTTACTTTCTTCATTTCCTAAATCACAACCTGAGACTGATTTTCTCTGTACTACCACATGGCACTGAGGGCATTTCAGGACTGTGTAGTTACTCCCTGCAAGTCTCTGTAGAGTTCTACAAGATTTATCACTGTTGCATCCAGTTGGCATCACAAACATGCTTGACAATCAAAGCATCTTCCATTTTAACTTGCCTTTTCTCATCCATGGGGGGAAATTTCTCATGCACTCCCAAAGGGAGTCTCTCCAGTACAAGTGGGTACAGAGTCCTCACTGGACAGAAGGGGTCTAACAACAAGAAAATTTACCCCTCTGACAGCTTGCCTCCTTTCTGCCATCAAAATAGCTTCTCCTGCAACAACATGGGTCTGCTGGCCTAGAAGTCAGATTTTTCTATTATTTGCCTCAAAGTCTTGATGACAAACCTTTTTCTTTATTCCCAGCTTTAGTTTTCATTGAAATAGTTTGGGTTTGTTTGTTTGGGTTTTTTCCCTTAGCCTCACTTGAGTGCAGCTAGTAATGAACTTAGCTCATATTTTTTCCCAAATGGAAGACTTCTTACCTCAGATAAACTAGGATACTCCATGGGGATTTAAATCTGCAGAACAATGACAGTCAAACCATATCAATGACGTGTTATCTCACAGAATACTGATGATGTACCCGAATAAAGAGAATATGACAAAGCCCTAGAAATGTTTATCAGATTGGAGAGATTGTATAACAGCAAGAGGTGGTGAAGAGTGGGTAGCATTTATACATGTCCTGTGAATCATAAGCTTCTTCAAACTAGGGTTTAACACTAGAAAGTGATCCCAAAAGTACTGTCTACTTGACTTCAGAATTAGGGAAGGAGTTTTCTTCAGACGGCTACAGACCCTGGTATTTTACCAAACAAATGACAAGGGAGAGCATAAGAACCACAATTATGTAAGGCACTGTGAAAAATTAGTAGAAAAAAACATATGGAATCATAGAATGGTTTGGGTTGGATGGGACCTTTAAAGTCCAATCCCACTGTAATAAGGAGGGACATCTTAAAGTAGATCAGGCTTCTCAGAGCCCCACACAACCTGACTTTGAATGTTTCCAGGGATGGGCACCTCTCTGGGCAACCTGTGCCAATATTTCACCATCCTCCCTCATTGTAAAAAGATTCTTCATTATATCTGGTCAGAATCGACTCAATTTTAGTTTAAAACAGCTCCTGCTAAAAATTTTGTCCTAATCTTTCTTATAAGCCCCTTTTAAATATTGATGTTGTGATTTAGGCCCATCTAGGAACAAAGGACCATGATCATATCCATAAGTACCAAGGGCCTTTGAAATGCCCCAGGGACAGGGAGGGCTCAATTGTCACTTATGGTCCTGGGCAAAACAGACAAAACTACTCAATTTGGGGAAGAAAACAGAAATTAATTAAATCCCACACCAAACCAAAACCATAAAAAGCAAAACTATAACAAACAGAAAACAACACAGAGTAGTACAATGACGAAGAGCACAACCAGCCTTTTCAGACCACCTTTTCCACACCTCTCTCCTCTTCCCGGGCTCAGAGCCCTGATCCCCGTTTCTTTAGCTCCTCCCTCACTGAATGGCTCAGTGGGGCAGGGAGTGGGGGTTTCAGTCAGTCTATTCAGTCAGAGCTTCTGCTGTTTGTCTCTCCTTAGGGCAGGAGGGCTCCTCACCAGCCCTCCCTGCTCCAGCACTGGGTTCGTTACACACCAGGCAGCTCCTCTCTGCCTCTCCTGTGACTCTCTGTGACCCGCAGGCTCTCCTGCACAGCCTGCACCATGGCCACCTCCTCACACAGTCTCTCACCTGTCCGGGCGCACTCATCCAGAGCTGCTGGTGGCTCTCAGTCCTGCCATTGCCCTTCATGGGTTGCAGGGGCACAGTCTCTGTTCTCCCTATGGGTTGCAGAGAGGTCTCCAGTCCGGCACTCCTCCTTCCTTCCTCCTTCTCTGACTGTGAGGTCTGCATGGTCGCCTTCATCTTAGTCCCACTCCTATACTTGCTCTTCTGGCTCAGATTTCCCTTCTTAAATAGTTGGTGGCAGAGGCGCCAGATTGGCCTGGCTGGGCTGGAGGTGAATCCACCTCAGAGCCAGGGGATGTTTCGAGAACTGCTTGCTGGGAGAGCACTACAGCCCCTTCACCCTGTTACCAAGCAAAAAGTGACTCCACACAAACCTATGACAACTGAAAAGATGCAATAAGGTCTTTCCAGAGTCCTCTCTTTTCCAGGCTGACTAATACAAGTTGTGTCAGGCTTTCCTCATACTAGAGATGTTCCATCTCTCTGATCAATTTTGTGGCCCTCCTCTGGATCTGATCTAATTTCTGTCTTGTACTGAGGACTGAAGAGCTGGACACAGCACTGCAGGTGGGGTCTCATCAGAGCAGAGCAGAGGGGCAGAATCCCCTCTCTCGCCCTGCTGCCCACACTGCTTTTGGTGCAGCCCAGAGTACAGCTGATTTTCTCGGCTGTGAGTGCATATTGCTGACTCATGTCCAACGTTTCGTCTTCCTTCTCCCAGTCCTCCTCTCCTGGGCTGCTCTCAATCTCGTCACCCGCAGCCTGTACTGATACCAGAAGCTGCCCCAACCCAGGTGCAGAACCTTGCATCTGGCCTTTTTGAACATCACGAAGTTCACATGGACCCACTTGAGATTGCCCAGGTCCCTCTGGATGGCATCTCGTCCCTCAGGTGTGTCAACTGTACCACTCTGCTTAATGTTATCTGCAAATTTGCTGAAGGTGTACTTGATGCCACTGTCCGTGTCATCAATGAAGATATTTAACAGTACTTGTCCTGATATGGATCCCTGAGGGACAACACTTGTTTCCAATCTTTGTCTGGACATTAGGACATTGACCATCCAACCAATTACTCATCACTGAATAGTGCATCCATCAAATCCATACCTCTCAATTTAAAGAGAAGGATGCTGGGGTAACCATGTCAAAGTCCTTACAGAAGTCCAGATAGACAACATCCACAGCCCTTCCCTTGTCCACTGATGTAGTCACTCCATCACAGAAGGCCACTAGGTTGGTCAGGCAGGACTTGCCCTTGGAGAAGCTATGCTGGCTGTCTGGAATCACTTGCCTGTCTTCCATGTGCCTTAGCATAGCTTCTAGGAGGATCTGTTCCATGGTCTTCTCAGGCACAGAGGAGGCAAACAGATCAATAGCTTCCAGGTTCTCCTTTCTCCTCTGTAAAAATTAATGCAATGTTTCCCTTTTTCCAGTCACCAGTGACTTCACCTGACTGCCATGGTTTTTCAAATATCATGTCAATTACATCAGTCAGTTCCCTCAGGTCTCTGGGATGCATGATCAGGTCCCATAGGCTTACATATGTTCAGGTTCCTCAAGTTTTCTCTAACAGTGGAAAGGACTTTGCTCCCCTAGTCCCTGTCTTGCAGTCCATCCACCTGGAATGTCTGAGAAGAGAGGTTGCCAGTAAGGACTGAAGAAAAAGGTTGGTGAGTACCTCAGTCTTCTCATCATCTGTGGTAATCAGTTTGCCAGTCTGGACCTAACAGGCAGATATATCCATCATCTTGTCAAGATGCTGCCAGGATGTGTTGAGCTTAGGAAGTTAATCTCTCTAATCAAAACCTCTAATAACAAAAAAGCTCTAGGAGTGTCTTTGATGGGTGCCTGTGAGCAGGGCCTTCATCATCCCCAGGTGATGCTGGAGCTCATGCTCATGTGCCCGTAGGCTCAATGGGATGCTTTGCACTGACTTATCAGCTAGAGCCTGGCTCCTTATCAGCCTGTATAAATGGTGTGCCTTCAAACAGCCTCTTTGCAGTATTGGCTCCTTTGTGATTAAAAATAAAATAAAAATTAAAAATCCATTATTGGAAATGGAAATTGCTGAAAATTATGTGGGAACGGCAGTTATACTCCCACTCACTGTGTTCCAAAGCACGGAGGAAAGCTGTTTCATTTTTCTCCAGGAATTCCTGTCTGCCATTTTGGGGCAATGTTAAAGCACTGAACTGGTTTGATCAAAGCTTTCCTATGCTTTTATACTTGTTAATAATTCATGAAGTGTAAGGGACTGAAATCTGTCATAATGGTACTTTTTTTTTAAGAGGTTGACTATATTCTTTCTATCAGCACTTGGGAATGGGCATCTCTTTTAATTGCTGATCTGCTGTCAGTTCAATGCTTAAAACACGATTTAACTCAGTGAGTCAATGAATCAATTCCTGTACATGTGTGTCCAAGGGACACGCTCATTACAATGCCTGACAAACCACTTCTGTGACCTTTTTGTTCACATCATGACATAAATTCCACAACTTAGCTGAAAATTTGGGTCTACTTAAGTGATGCACTCGCAGTAACAGAGGACAAATCCACTAAGTTGTGTCTTAATCTCCTAATATTCCACTGAATTCATATTCCATATCTTCCATTGAATCTCAGTTGTGCACACTCTGATATCAGTATGAAGCATTTGGGATTAATGTTCATGTTTTAAAGAGCAGTCCCTGATTCTGATGAACTCAGCATGTGAGGACCTGAAACTGGACCTGAAATTAGATACCAGACCAGATTTACAGATGGCACAGAGCCTCCTACTCCAAAAATTAGACAAATTATTATAATTTTTTCTGATGGAAGGCTAATCCAAAAGTAGCTGGTTTTGACTGACAGTTCCTGCATTGTTACTTTGATTTCAGGACAGGTTATAGACCGGGGGAAAAAAAAAACAGGAATGCTCAAAAAGATAAATAGTGTGTCCTGCTTTTACTTACCAGCACATAAAGTCCCTCAAAATCTTCCAAATCTCATCAACCCTTTCAATCTCTATCCACCCAGGAGACAGCAGAATCCCTTCATACCTGAGGGCAAGAACATTGCCACATCTACCCTCCCCACAAAGTTGTTCTGCACCAAAAAAGCTCATCAGCTGTCATCTCAGGCATGCAAGGGAATGGCATATAATGGGAATGCTGCGGTTTTGAGTATTATACCAGTAGTGGCTATCTACAGGCTTTGAGGCAGGCAACAAATAAGTCAAGTCCTGAGCTGTCTATAGTCAAAAAAAAAAGAGAGAAAAAAAGAAGTCCCACCAAAAAGTAAGCCTGACGTCAGAAAGGTGAAGTTCCCATCAGCCGCTAGCAGCATCAAAAAGGAGTAGACTCTGATGGAGCTCTCAAACTTGCACATCAAATAAGAAGACTAAACAATACACTATATGTCTTTCCAAATTTGGGTACTTCTGTTTAAGAGATCTTTTTGGAGTTATAGGTGGTAGATTTCTTTTTCATCTTACTGAAAATAATCTTAAACCCTGGATATGAGGTCGTATCATATGCAGCTTTAGTCAATTTAGTATCACTATTCTCTGAACTCGGTAACACAGTTTGTGAAGATGAGCCCCTTGTTGCTTCTGTTCTGAGATAATCTGACTTCTTAACGTGGCATTCATAAAACTGGAATTATTTTTATTGTTGATAATAAATGCAGAATTATGTCACTACAATTGGGATGTGAGAGGGAAGAAGACATTCCAAACGTAACTAGCAAAAGGGAGATCATTCCCTGCCATAGGTAGAATTTTACATATTCATTGGAAAGGAATCGAGAAATAATTCTGCAATAAAAGGCTTCTTGGCACCAGATGAAAGGGACAAATATGAAAATAAACCTTGAAATCCCAAGCATGAATATTTAAACTCTTACTGGTATTGCTTGCCAGAGCCAAATTTAATATTCAAGGTCAAAAGAAAACTTGCACAGAAAATCTCTGTCTAAGCCAAGACTGCTCATAAATCTGATTGAGAGAAAAAATAGCATGGGAAAGAAGAAGAATGTCTTTTTCTTCTTAAACATGAGTACATTTCATGGTCAATGTTTTGGGAGTTTTAATTCCTCAGAATGAAAGGGATTAATTTTTAGAGTTTGGGAATTGGCACATTTGCCAAATCCAGCAACGTTTTTTAAGGTGTTAAAGTGCATACTTAAGATGCCCCAAGTGATTTGACACCTCTGAAAGGTACTGGACAAGATTTGCATTTAAGTGTTTGATCATTCCAGAGAATCCTAAAATGCTTTGTAACCATAATGAAATATAGGGCACAGCTGGTAACAATTGCTCATTTCTTAGTACTTCTGTGCTGTTTTCTTATTTAAACCATTGACCCTGGATTTGCAAAGGGAAGCCAAAGTGGAAAATTAAAGTTCTTGGTGCCATCAAAAAAGAAGCTCATAGGACTGAAAAACAAGATCCTTTTAGGAGATTCAGACCTCACTACAATATCTAAAATCAGAGGTATGATCAAACTACAGGCCATTAAGTATGATTCATTGGTCTGGAAAACAAATGTTCAACTCATGCTTAGAGAAAAGTTAATATCAAATAGAAGAAAACAATGGGGGTTTCTGCACTCAGCAATCTGTTTTCACTATTGAAGTATCTCCAGGGGTGCCAAAGTCCAAACTAGCCTCTCCACTGGCACCTTTAAAACTAAGATCACTTTATTTAAATTCCTGGAATACAAGCTATTCGTACAAGTAATGAAGTACAATTAAGGCAGCTGCAGAAAGAGTGTCAGTAATTGATAATTATATTCACAGTAGTACTTGTCAGTTTGAGTTCTGCTCCAGATGAAATGAGTAAGATAATAGGCTGAGTACCCTGCTAAACTACTCAGAAATTAGTAACCAGACCAGCATTAGTTACTCAGTGCACAGATAGAAAGGCATGTAATTTTAAATGGTTTCTCCAGGTCTTTCAATTCATTAACACAATTCTAAATGTCAGGCTTATTACTGAAGCTTCAATTTTACTGACAATAGGTCTTTACTTAAAATCACAGCAGATGCAGCAATTTTCTAAGAACAGAGCAAAAGGCTCCAGAGCTGTGGCAAATGTTCTACAGATTTCGGACTTTTGAGGTATTCATGTCACATAACTTCATATGTCTAAAAGTTAGGTATCAAGCTTCAGTTAATGATTAAGTTCCCTCTGTAGTCAATGTGGGAAGTGAATTACCCTTTGACATGACTTTCTCTGCCTCTCTGGCCATTGATAGAAGCTATTTCATAAGTTTAGCCTGGACTTTACTTCTAGATGACTGAACTTAGGTGAAGTCTGCCTGCTGTGACTTCAATGCCTCACAGGTACACACTTCAAAGAGAGCTGTGGAGAAAATGTCCTAGGTGATGTTGCACCATGGTGGCATTAGTTTATTCAGCATATTTGCAGTATATGAGAGAAGTCTGCCACTAATCAGTCATCACTTTTGGGTACCTCATCTCCTATATTCTTCAATTTACATAATACCATGTTGCCAACTCTGACTTTTCATCTGTAACAAGCACATGTGCAAAAAGACAGATGGAATTAACCGTGTCATGGAAATACTGGAATTAGAAATAACTCTTTGTTAGAAGAATCCAGAGCTAATAATATAGAGGGAAATCAGCCTTGCAAGATAGATAAGCTATATAATCAGTGAAGTCATGTTGATCAAAACAGTGTTCTAATACCTTACACTTTTTAAACACTGTCACAAACAAATCAATGGATGTCAGTTAATTTATCATTCTCAATGGTTAGAGATTCATTCCTGGGAAATGTCTGCAATATCTTTACATGATTACACGGTAGTAAATAATTATTTAGTGTGAAGTAATACTCTTCAGCAGCACTGCCAACAACTCTGAATGTTGTTTTGCCTAAGGAAAGAATAAAAGCTCCGGTCCATAATTCTGTATTTTTTTGCCTTCTTTGTCCAAATGTGAAGGTGTGCTCTATATTCACAACAGGATTCATTAAGTGAAAGTGCCCTCTGATGCCCCCATCTCAAGGCTAAAAAGTTAGCTAAGGAGATAAAGCTAGTTAATCCAGTGTAGCAAGCAGTTGCAGAGTATCTATATATACATTTAGACACATACTTACAGATGTTAACATGTGAGTTGGGTTCCTAGGGCCCACTGCAGTCAGTGGAGATACAGGACTCAGTTTAGATAGGTGTTGAGTGCCATCTGACATGCCTAGTCTGCAGCTGCTGCTACAGAGAGCATTAGTCTCCTATAGGTCCTGTGCCACGTGCACCAGCCCACACAGCTGTCTCAGGTACTCAAGGACATCTCAACCAGGACTAGGCACCCATGTGCAGACAACTGGATTGCATCTTGACAAAGTACAGCCAGCAATTCCCCAGAGGGTAGTTCAGTTCACCCTGACATATTTACCTCCTGTTTGTCTTAGTTTTCCATACATGAGGATATAATGCTGTTTGAGATGCCATGGGACACCCAGCATGAGCCGCTGGAGGCCAGGCAGTTTAAAGGACACTGTGCAGGTATCCAACCAGGCATACAGGTCTCTAGTGCCAGGCCACTGAACCTCCACCCCAGGGATGCTTCAGCTGGGATGACATTACCTACGATGGGATCCTCAGCACTAGACTTAGACTGAGTCCTGCACCTGAATGCTCGATGATTATATCATGTCTTTTACTATTTTGATGAAGAAACTGGAGTGGCCTGTGCAAATTTCTCAAGGCTTGGCAATATCTACAGGTCCAAAAGGTGTGAGGAAATTCTCCTTTCCCACTCTTTCACAGGTGCAGGGAACACCAGAAATTGATAGTGCCTACCAGTCTCCTCTCATGACTTACCCTCCTTTCCCACAGCACCATTAATCAGATCAGCCTTTACCACCCCACCCCTGAAAAGCATCTGCATCTTACTCCATCTGCCGCAAAATCAGGGTGCAGAGGAGGAACATCAAAAAGGAAGGAAGGAAGGAAGGAAGGAAGGAAGGAAGGACGGACGGACAAGCTATTTGAGAAGCTGATGATTGTTAAATTCAGTCTTGCTGTAATCCCACTGCATGTAATGAACTGCAGAGACAAACTCACCCCAATGCCCAGGGTGAGTCTCATAATTTGTCTCTTATGGGCCTAACCTAAAGGATATGGAAATCAATGTACCTCCTTCCCACAATCTTGGCATCATTTCTTCTGCTTCTGATGTTTTCTTCTCTATTTTCTCTGTTTGAAAGTTTCACTGCCTTAAATACGCTGTGAATTATGGCAACCAGCTACAGAAATCTGTTTCTTTCAGGGATCTGTATTATGTTCTGCCAGATAATCCATCTGTGCAAATCAGCCTGAAAAGAGGAAATTAACCCTGCTGAAATTAAGCTCATAGAAAACAGAAAGAAGGTACTATTTGAAATGTAGAACTGCTACTGAATTTTAAAAAGTTGTGGCCATGACCTCAGTTAATCTGTTACACCTGTGATGCTCTCCTACAAATAATACTATTTTCTCTGGGTTTGTACTTCTTCATAAACATAATGCAAGGGAGTAGTGTCAAACTTTAGCTCCAAATGCTAAAATTCTTGACTAAGCTATTGAACAAGCTTTAAGTGCCACTTTCTCTTCTTGTTCTAAATTTAGGATGGTTAGACCAGGCTTGTACCTTAGTAAAAGGCTAGGCCATTTCCTAAGTCTACCATAGAGGAAATGCCAGTTGGTGCATCCAGCCACAATGTAACCAGTTAATCTATGTTATCCAGGTGACCATGATAATGGCTTTGAATTAGTACCACTGGGCACTTTGCTATGAACTAGCCAAACCAGGATGCCCTTCTTTCCCAACGTCCTGTGTCAAAACATGTTTCAAGAAAGACCAGAAAATCAGAAACAGCAGAAAACACCCAAGAAAAATCAGGAAAAAAAATCTACTTCTGTTTAGCAAAATGGATATAGTTCCAAACTTCCTTAGTTCCCATTTACAAACACATATGTACAGAAAGAAAGATTAAGCACAGCGCAAGAAAGAGTACAGTCAGGTAGAAGTAGAGGATGAAGAAAAGAGAGAAATAAACCAGAGTGACTAAAGCAGAGGTGAGCCATCAGGAAAGCTGTGGAAGATCCTCACTGCATACCATTGCATACTAACTGTCTCACAGCAGGTGAGGCCTCAGCTGACCCATCATCCTTAAGAACATGTGGAGAAACACCTGTCAGGGATGGCATAGTTACAGTTCACTTTCCCTTGGGTAAGGGGACAGCCAGGTGACCTGTAAGGAGACATGCAGCTCTGTTTTTTCCATCTCTAATCTTCAGCTCTGTGGGAAACTGGCACAAGAAAAGGGGCCGATGTGTCCAGTATTACACCTGGGTTCCCACTTAGGAATTAGGAGTATGGCATGTCCCTGACATCCACAGCTTTGACAGTGCTAGGAAAAAAAAATCTATTTAAAGGATATTGACTGTGTTTCCCTTTAAAACAAATAGTAGCTGGTTTGCTATGCTCTCTTACATAACCTAACAACTTTTTAAATGACTTTAATAAAGGCATGAAAAATGTCTTTGGCTGAAAGTTGTTAAATATTACAGTCGATTTACACCGAAAACCGTGAGTAGAAAGCAAGCTCTGGTGCACAGATTTCAAAGTACATAGCAAGAAGCATCTCCTATTATTTGGCTGAGAGTTTTCAGGCTTGAGAGCTCAGATACACTGCAGAAATAACCTGCTGGAATTCCTATTCTGCCATACCCGGTAAATATTTAGTAATTTCACTGACTTAATAGAGGCTGAAGTTAACCCAACTGATCCATGTTAGAGCTTTATCTGTATCAGATGGAAGCACACTGGAGTCATTTCCTTGGTTTTGAAGGACTATGGGATCAGGCCTTCACACTCTTCCTGGTTCAGAATCTGACCAGAACAGTTAAACTCTTATTTTATACTTAGGATGTTGCACACAGTACATGTCCTGCATGCTGAACATTGGCTATACAAGTCTTGTCCTCTTAACAGTGAAGAACTGACCTTTTACTGCTTCCTATAAAAAATATTGAATCATTTATTAAATTACTGTTATTAGGACTGTCAGACGGATAACAGATAAGCATCCTGTTTCATTGCTGCCATCCACCACATGACCTTGCATACCAACTGAGTGAGGAAATGTTGAGGGCTGTAGCAGCAATGAATTGTTGCTTTGTTTAAGAGACATTACACACTGGGGGAACCAAGATTTTGTATGATAATTAATGACCTTCCTTTACTTTGAGTCCTCAGCTTTACCTGATTGACTTGGAGAGATAGTAAACAGAGCAGTAACTGTTACTCTGTTTTATGTCAATAAAAACATAGGTTTGCTGGAAGGCTTAACTTGAGGAGTTGAGGACTTTTTATCCTCCAAGACGTCCGTTTATCTTTAGTTCTCTCAAGATGCAGTAATTTTAGGAATAACTATTTCACTATTCATGGGAATTTACAAATCAAGCTGTGATGAAGGACAAATGGGCAGTACAAAACTAGCATCACGGCTACCCTGCTACCAGTATCTGAGATGGCTGGCTAAAGTGATGGCTGGCCATCACTTCTGAGGTTGTTCATAAAAACCTATTCATACAGACCAAAACCATCATAGCCCTTTCACAAAGAGTCTGTGAAATGAAACTTAAGCCCTATGCATCATATTTTGGAATACAAGTTTACATGACTTAGGCTTTGTGAGTAAACAGAGAACATCAATGCTGAATTGTCATTCTGTATCAACTCCTGAGCAGCCAGTGCTTTACAGATGGCCACTCAGTAGGTGATACCATACCGTTCATTGCTTTTGGTGGGAAATGACACTACATTTTTGCAGTACTTGAATGTGATTTGCCCACAGCACAAGTACTCAGTGACCACTGCAATCACTTCTTCTCACTAATTACGTGGAAAAAGGGAAAAAGAAACTCTTGCAATAGCTTCATAGCTAACAAGAAAAGGAAAAGGAAAAGGACACGAAAGGTAAATGTACATCTCTGGAAATAAATAGAATACTTGATCCATCCATAAAAAAGCAGAACTACAACCAGCAAATTGTTTTCCGCTCTTTGAAGGGCTTTGAAGAAAGAAAAGGGAAGGTTAGATTCGTTGCAAAGCGCAAGGTACTGAGTCAGTGCACAAATCATGCCCAAGGCATTGCTGCTGAGGCAAAGCTACTGGTATTTAAGTTTGATTGAACAAGGCAACAAACAAAAATGTGTTCAGGGTTCCTGCAGTGGGGTTTGTGGGCGAAGGCTCTTGTGGGTTTGTATTCAAAGATTACACCAGAGGTGATGGTAGTTCTGGTTCAGAAAGGGGATCGGCAATAACAATAATTAAGGTTTTAGCTATGTTATTAACTTTGCACACATAATTTCAAGGACAAAATGTTCCGACTGAATTTCCTCTGGGGAAATTTATTTCTACAAATTAGGTCTGGATATCACCACAAGTAACCAGCACAGAAGCATTCAAAGGTGTCAAATGCAAGTCAAGTCCAGCCCTTTTGCTGGAGCTGGCCCACCAGGAGAGGAGTTCAGCTGATGGAAAAGCTACATCTTGTAATGGGGGGAAAAAATTATTTCGTTTTTAGGGCTAACACGTTTTCCATTACTTTTTCATTATCCTCTTAGGCAAGAAGCCTAAAGACATATTAAATGATAGTCCAAAGGTTTAAAATTTTACTTTCTGTACCAATTTTTGACATATTTAAGGAGCATGTTTTGTAGAAGATGAGTGATGAGCACTAATAGAGTTAGTAGAAAAGAAACATCCTGAAAGCTTTGTCCCCAGTCACCAGTATCTTCTTCAAGGCATTGCACTCTCCTAAATTCATTCTGAGTTTATCTGAATGGTCTTTTGGGTCTAGCTAGCAGGATGCAGTATAAAGTGGATGGAGAGAAAGACCAAGCAGGACACCAGCTAATAGCAGGCCTAAGCATCACATATACAAGCCAAAATACTTGCAACAGGCTGACAGCAGCCATCATTAAAGACACAAGAAAAAACATATTTTTATGGGTATCTTAATTCCTCTCAGAAAAAAAACCCCAAAACAATCCTGGACCAATTTTAAAAGGTGAATACTTGCCATAGGCAATCCCACTAGCAAGCCAGGAAGAAGGAGATATCATAAACACCTTGATGCTACTTAATACCTACTCAGATTTGCACAGAGCTACAAAACTGTTCCTTGAGTACCTCATCCTCAGCCTTGCATCTCCGAGCCTAAAGGTGTGGGAGTGGGGTCTCCACTTCAGGTGCAATGAAATCTCTGGTGCTGTCATGCTGTTATCCTGGCTCCTGCCCATCCTTGACCCAAAGCCCAGGACTGGCAGTTGAGAGAGGAACTTGTTCTTTAGTTCAAATTAATCCCACTTCTGACTCTTGCTGTGGGTGAATAACGTACGGAAACATAGCCAGGAAGGAGGGCTAGAAAAGAAAATTAATTGGTACTGAAAGGAAAGCAACACTGATTTGGGGAGGGTTGGAATCTGAGATGCAACTTTTCAATAACCGAATCTGGTAATTTAGTGAATATTTTGCCCACCCTTATCTCCAGTCTGCCCCCCTTGAGCTGCTTCCCTTTGAAATAATCACTTAAAAACGGCTACTAGCAGCTAGTCACTGCTGAGTATGAGCGAAGGGCAATCTGCTGGGCAGAGACCAAGGAAACCAATGGACAGAACCCATGTGGCACACAGAGAGCTGCAGCTCAGGGTCATGACATCTTGCAGGACAGGAGAGAGAAGAGCTTCAGACCCTGTTCCTCTGTTCCTTTGGCCCATGCTTCACCCTGAGCCAATATGCTTCAGATATCTCATTAGCGGCATCTTGCTCTGGCTCCTGCAGTTCTCTGCTGGCACATTTGACCTTTACTTTGCAAAGGAAATATTCAGATTGGCATTCTACCTTGAAGGATACCTGCCACATATTTTCACTTGGAAAATACAGCAATTCCTAGTCTTTTTAGTACAGTAGGTAGCTGGGGTGACCCACAGGACAAGCTAAATGGATATTTTGGGAACAGTGAAAGGTCTTCAAGACCCTCCTGGACATGTTCCTATGTGACCTGATCTAGGTGAACCTGCTTCTGCAGGGGGGTTGGACTAGATGATCTCTAAAGGTCCCTTCCAACCCCTACCATTCTATGATTGTATGATTCTATGATTCTTAACTAAAAGCTCAGTTTGGAAGGTCTTTCCATGTTTCTGAGTCTGCAGTTAGTCAGGTATTTATTTAGCTGCTCCTGCGTGCAAGTTCCTCTGAGACTAAACAAGCTCCAGGGGTTCAAATATTCCTCTCTCTGACACTGCCTTTGACCTTGAGGGAGCAGGAGTGTGCCTAGCTATGGCAGGAGTCCAAGATGTCCTCCAGCAGAGGACATCTTCCGTCATACATCACCCCCGCAGCAGTGGGGGGCCTGGGCAGCTCATGCCAGGGTTGCAAAGGGCTTTGAGGGCACATTGTCTGTGAACCAGCCATTGTAGTGGGAGTGTTATACAACACAGAGCAGAGCACAGTCAGGAAGCAAACATCTTGTCACTTGGCACAATTAAGTGGTGTTGTTTAAGATGATTAAGAATGAAGAGTTATAATAATGAAGCTGTAAGAGCTCTGGCGTATGGCACATCACAGTTTGGTCTGTATATGATTAGGGACAGGCTCTGAGTCAGAGATGGAGCAGCACATTAATACTCTTTCAGTTTGGCTGTGCGCTAGAAGTACCACAGGAGAGACCAAAAGGACTCCTTAGATGCAGAAAGAGATGCTTTTTGTATGGTTGCTTCTTTTTTTAAGAGGGCTTTATAAATGCTTTCCTTTTGTCAAACAGGGAAACAAAGAGGAACAACAGGTATGAACAAGAGGCTCACTCACTCCCAACAGCAATCAAAACATTCACATGCTTTGCAATATAGTAACATGTGCCCTCAATGGCGCAGTTATTTTTCTCCTAACATTTATTATGGGGAGGATGGCTTAATAATAAAATAATAAAAGCATTTATTTCTCTATGCTTTTTTATTGTCATCTATGCTGAGCATGCAGGAACTTTAAAGTAGGAGAAGAAACGGCAGAGATTCATTAAATATAGTGCTCCAGTTAATCAATAGGGCTTAAGTAGTCCTGGTAGCCACATTTTCTGACCATATCACCATGTACTCATTCTCATAACACTTCTGTAGTACTTGGGAAACCCATACGACAGAGGAATTATTAAAATGCAGATAGTGAAGCTCATTTGACTATCTATTACACCACATTTGTACAAGTAAAAAAAACATCCTGATCTAGGTTGACCTGCTTCTGCAGGGGGGTTGGACTAGATAATCTCTAAAGGTCCCTTCCAACTCCTAACATTCTGTGATTCTATGACCTGGGGACTCTTACATCACAGCACAGTGGACATACTCTCTGTCCACTAAAAGAGAGTGGCCTCATCCAAACTACCTGCAGGGAAAAGTCCTAGGCCTGCTTTAAACTCATCTTTGTCTGACACAGCATCAGCCATCCCAGACGAAAACGGTGGGGTAAGTGTGCTGTGAACTCAGCACAAAAGGAGGTGGTAGTGGGACAGTCACTGTAAACACCCTGAGCTGCAGTTTTTGAGCACCCGCTGCCCAGAAGGGGCTGCGCTTGGAGCTCTGCGGAGCAGCTGCTCAGTGGTCGCTCGCAGACAGCAGTGCCACCAAAAGTAACAGCAGTTGAGGATACTCTATCCAGGAGCAGCATACAGCAGAGCTCCTGTGATTAACATCATCTGACAATAGATTTTTGAAATGAGTGGGGTGCAGAATTAGCAGAAACACGACCCTGCCTGTATTGGAAGTTACTGTGATGAGCCTACCATAACTTTAGTTTAGTTAAATGCAAAATCTATCATCAGTTGCATTTGAAGTGAACAGTGTATAATCTCTGCAATTAGTCATTTTTCCCTTAAATGTTGATACCGTGGTTGAATGCTTTCCTTGGACAGAAAAACAGAACAGCATTTCAGAAAGCCTGACACAAAATCACCAAGCAGAGGGGGAAAATAACCACCTATCAAAATCTTTCCCGGTGAAACCCCATTCATCATATAGGAGGGAAAATCTGGCAAGAGAAAATAACTTTTCAAAATATCCATTAGATACTGCACTTCTTGAGACTCAAAAGCAACAGGCAGCACAAGCAAGTGGTGCAGAACAGCGTACAGCATGGGGAATTGTCACAGAATCTCAAGGGCTGGAACGGACCTTGAAAGATCATCTAGTCCAAGCCCCCTGCCAGAGTAGGACCACAGGTCACACAGGAACTCGTCCAGGTGGGTTTTGAATGTCCCCAGAGAAGGAGAATCAACTACTCATCTGGGCAGCCCCTTCCAGTGCTCCCTCACCCTCATAGTGAAGAAATTTTTCCTCGTGTTTCTTTGGAACCTCTTGTGTTCCAGCTTATACCCATTGCCCCTTGTCCTATAATTGGACATCACTGGACATTGAGATCAGCCTGGCTACATCTTCCTGACACCTGCCATTTACATATTTGAAAACATTAATGAGATCACCCCTCAGTCTCTTCCAAGCTCAAGAGCCCCAGCTCCCTCATCCTTTCATCCTAAGGGAGATGCTCCACACCCTTCATCATCTTGGTGGCTCTGTGCTGAACTCTCTCCAGCAGCTCCCTATCCCCCTCAAGACTGGAAAAATGAATGCTGCCCTTCCTGATGCCACATGGATGTCAGGATCCAGCAGAAAAAAATCCCAACATTTAAAAACATACCTCATTTGAGTGTTAATGAATTAAACAAGGAGCTCACACATGAACATGCAGAAAGTATTGAATTTTATATCTCAAGTATCCATATAGAATCTCCCCCAAACATAAGCTGGAGGTCTTAAAAATACATGAGCACACATAAGATAGCTTTACATCAGCTCCAGCTGGAGTTGCTATAGTTTACAAGAATAGATTTTTTTTAAAACTCCCAAAAGGCTCATTTTCGTACACATACCCCACAAGAGAGCGGTGAAGTATGAGTGCCGTCAGGCTGGGAATGAACAAGGAGAGGCAGCACCATGAAGCCGCTTTCTCAGCTGAACCAGACACCTCCAAAGCAAAGATTTTGCAACTGCATCTTCTCAGTGTAAAATGCTGTTCCACATGCAATGATTAGTGGAGTTGCCAGCAGCACAGAACTAATTGTTTGAGAGTCTATCAGCTTTCTAGCATATCATGGTTACCCCAGTGCCAGAAAGACAGACCTGGAGGACCACATGGAAAAAGGGGATATCATAAAAATATCACTGTAAAAGATCCTAGAACATGACACAGAGCTGTCATCAAAAATGTCACAAAGGTGTCACCAAAAGACACAGAGTTTCATGGAGATTCACTTGAAGGCTTCTTTGAAATTTTCCTTGAAAGCTTCTGGAGAAAAAAGGTGACAAAAATTTGAACCCAAATCAGAGTCCACTTCAGGACAAGCAAATTTGAAGGTGAGACTCATCAAAGAACTAGATTCAGTGAGCAATCTAAGAGATTTTCATCTGAACAAATCAGAAAGAATCTGACATATTTCTGTTAGGCCTTAAACAAAGCAATGACTTTCTCACATTTTCTGCTTTAGTGTAATTTAGGTTTTTTAATTTATTTTTTAAAAGTGTAATTCTCACAGTACTAATACTCACAGTCCTATGAGTGATTTAGGGTAGCTGCAAAAGTAGAGACAAACATACATCAGGATTAGAAGTGATCCTGAAGAAGAATGATTCCCTCTCAGACTCCTCAGAGCTGTAGTAGATAGTTTATGTATCCAGGAGTGGGCTGAGAAACACGTACGAGCCAAGTGACTGACGTCAAGTGTTGGTGGCATGCAACAGAGCAGCAAGGAAACTCTCTGAGTCACCAGAGCTTCCTCAAAGTCATGCTGTCAGGTTTCACAGCTCATGCAGGGTACCACGCTGGCACATTGAAACTGCCAGTGCTACTTAAGCAATCTAGTTTTAAATCAGACATACTACTATTAGCTAGTGTGAAATCATGGTCTTAATCCATCTAGAAACAATTGGACTGGATAATTTACAAATTTCTGCCCTATATAGGTGAGAAGACCAGAAGGCTGCATTTTCACCTGTTTTAAACTTTAGCCTTCCTCTGGTCACATAACTCTCACCTGGTCAAACAATAAATCACATTAAGGAAAGAAACATCCATCTACTCTCAAGTTTAAAAAGAGGGTTAATCTCATGATGTTCATCACTTCAATCAGATTTAATTAATCCTCAAAATGAGGGCTAATATGGGAAGAGTTGATGTGACATCTAAGCCAAGGACCTGGTATTTTCCTAATATAGAATGCCTGTGTGAAAATGGCACATTAATCATCCTGATTAAGTGTGAAGCAAATATACATACAGTAATACTTGCAGATGATCCTGAAAATGTATTAACATAAAATAAAGCAAGAACAGTGAGTTTCATTCAGGCTTGCCGCAAACTCTCTTCAGATCACAGAACCATAGAACCATTTAGGTTGGTAAAGACCCTTAAGATCATTGAGTGCAACACTTAATCTAGCACTGCAAGTCCACCATGAAGCCATGTCCCTAAGGGCTACATCTACAGGTCTCCTACATACCTCCAAGGATGGTGACTCAACCACTTTCCTGGGCAGCCTGTGCCAGTGCTTGACAACCCTTTGGGGCAAGAAATTTTTCCCAAAATCCAATCTAAACCTCCATTGGTGCAAATTGAGGTCATTTCCTCTTGTCCCATCACTTGTTACTTGGGAGAAGACACTGACCCCCACCTCACTGCAACCTCCTTTCAGGTAGTTGTAGAGCAATTATGTCTCCCCTCAGCCTTCTCTTCTCCAGACTAAACAACCCCAGTTCAATCTGGGATTGTAATAAATTATTGCAGTATTATTTTTACTTAAACCGGAGTGGCAATCACAAGGCGTTGTAGCTAATGTGTTGTATAGACAGTAAAACATAGGAATACTTTTGGGGAATTCAAGACATTGAAGAGATTAAACATCTCTTTTTAAGGCAGGTCTATCATGAGGAAAGTATATTTGGGTTAGGAAAGCATTTCTGAGCTGTCTTTTCATCTCTAAGATGCCAGCCTTTCAGAACATGTTTTGCCTAAGTAATTTTGGCAAATTGCACACCAGCAATCAAACCAGCAGTAGGACATATTAAAGCATCAAATTGAAAAACATTGTGCCTCTCTAACATGCTAATCTTATTGTCACTTTTAAATAGGTGTAGAGATTTCACCCCACAACAGTGTGTCTAAACAATAACATATCTTCTGCTAACACAGAATAAAACCTACTTAGTGTCACTCTGCCTTAAGTTCAGTAGACTGCAATATTCAAGCAAATTCAGACCAACTACAGAGAGAACAAACACTAATAAAAGAATAATAGAATAATTCCAGTTGAAAAGACCTTTAAGATCATCAGACCCAACCACTCATCTCACACTGCCAAGCCCACCACTAACTCATGTCCCTCAGCACCTCATGTGTCTTTTAGATATCTCCAGGGATGGGGACTCTATCACCACCACCACCCCACCATCAAGTAAAAGCAATAGTGGTAACTAAAATTAGCCTGATATTTGACAAGAGAAAAAAGAGAACCAGTGTCAGGACCTCTCCCACGTTCTACCTTTCAAATGCTTAGTAGTGAGGCACATTTTCCGTTTGTTCATAACATTGCTTCTCATTATGTTTCTAGAGAGAAGCTGTCCTTTAACATAGTTCACCTACAACATGGTTAGCTATACTGAAAAGCACTGGTGGCATGCTTAGTAATTGTTATTACATATTACTTAGGAGAAGTCAAAATCAGGGAAGTTGACTATAGAATTGCTTGATGTTGATGAAAAGTGAGATGTACTCCGAGCTAGTGCAGGCTGTGCCACAAGACCCAAAGAGCCTTCCCTTGTCCCACTATCTTCTGTGGAAGAGGCAGATGGGATATGATTTTGTCACCTGTTGAGATTTTTCAGGAAATGTGAAATATTCTCCACCTCAAATCAGGAAAGAATTGTTTGTGTCAATTAGCAAGCAAAAAAAAAAAAAAAAAAGGCAAGGACATGGGTTTAAAAAGATATTTCAATTCAGTTTTGAAGATTTTGGCTTTTCCACCATACAGTTTTCATAGAAAAGTCACTTTCAAATGAGAAAAATGGAATTGTCTGCATATAAATCTTGAAATATCTCATTTTGCCTCTGACTGCAGCATCCATCTATCTTTTCTTGTTCTAAACTAGGTGCTATGGAGGAGACAAAGATCCTCTTTTCATTCTGTGTCTGTACAACACCAAGAACAAGTTATCCATCTACTACTAATAAATCTTTAAGTGTAACAATAATACAAAAAAGTAAATAAAAATTCAATAATTGGAAGAAGTAGGTTGTCCTTTATGTAAGCAAGTCCTGAAAAACGTAAAGCTTTATAAAGATAAAACTCATATCTGAAAGACCATGGAGAAACTTACAAGCAGTTAGTACAACACAATAAACTGATTCTAATTTGCCACAATCTTAATTTTAAAACTATATAAAGTAGCAGTGACAATAGCAAGAGAATACTGCAGCAGAGATATGCTAATGAATAACAATACGAATTCAAAGCACTTTGCAATATATGGTGGGAGTGGAAAATATCATTAGACAATATCATAAATCAGAGGATATCCCATCGGGATGTTGATTGGTCTTCTATTTCAGAATCACAAAGCCAACCAATTCTCACAACATTTTTGACACAAAAGCCTTCTGTCTGTGTATCAGGTCACATGAGACAGACTTACCCAGGAGCTAAATATGTTTCTAAGATGAACAAATAGTGGCAATGGTGTATGAAGTAAGTTTTCTATCTTCTATCTTGGTTTCTGTCTTTCAAACTGTGCTGATTTCTCTAAATCAATGATATTCACACAAAATTCAGAATCTTAGGTTACATGTATATTATGGTCATTATTAGTGTAATAATGCTACTAAAACCAAAGTATGATCAAAGTGGTGTGGATTTACCACAAAAGTTCTTTGCAGATACTCATTCACTCTGTCTCAGTCCTAATATCAGTCTGGTCATTTGTATTTCCTTTGACCTCAGACAACTCTCTTCACTTGAAGTTTGTTCCATTATTCTCACAAAACTGTTCAGACTTTCTTATAGATTGATTGATGTGAACAATTAGAAGCTTCAGAACAATTATCCTCCAGCATAAGATGTACTATAATAATAAGATTTTTTTATTAAACTATTATAAGTCATTGAAGCTGTTTATAAAAATAGAACTGAAAAGAGTAATATTTCTGAACACTGAGCTACAATGGTGCATATTTTTAGATCAACTTGCTTTTTAGATATATGCAAAAAAATCCTCTCAGTATTCCTCCCACATGCTTGAACTTCAAAATTTACTCCACAACTTCAAGAATGAAGGTAATACCTTCTTAAACTAGCAACCAAGATAATAAAGTTTCTTAGGAGCACCTAGGACATCTTGTTTTGCAAGCATCTTTTTTAAAGCACTGTAGATACAAATCATCAAGAAACAGCTAGCATACTTTTGCTGGTGGGATGTTTCCTGATTTTGATGCTTTCCTACCAGGCCCTGTGGCTCAGAGGTACCCAGCACTCGAGTTTTACAGTAAGTATTGCCTGAAGTGAGCACTACAGAGCTGCATGTACTGCTTTTGCTTCAATGATGATGTAAGGGAAGAGAACTTTTCCTTTGATTAAGTTCCCCACCCACTGTCCTAAAAGATAAGCTGGGGTCCATGCAACGTACACTTAATGCCATGAGGTCTCTCTTCCCCCACATGTTCAGTTTCAAGGTCCTTTTTATAAGAACTACATGAACCAGCTGGTGTGAGTCCAAAGAGGAACAAAAAGGACTGAGAATAAACAGTGTTTAAAGAAATAGTACACTTGTTTAGCCTACAGAGAATGACAGGCAACGTGATAAATAAGGGTAAAGGATATAACAAAGAGGAAAGGACTAAGTTGCACTACACACTTGCCCTATGGATGAGATAGAGTTAAATGGCTCTCGATACAAATGAGACATTAGGAGTCCTCTCTCCATCTCAGATGGCTCTAAACACCTCTGTAGACAACAGAATCAAGATCCAGATCTCCACTTCTTCTAGCAGAAACTTAGAAACCTATAGTATTTGTAGATATATGCCTGTAGACATCTATACTTAGAGAGTTATTCCCACAATGACTATTTGAAATACATTTCCCAGGGAAATTATTCAAATAGTACAGACCAGTCAGTGCTGGAACGTTTTGCCTACAGAGCATATGATGTCTCTGTCACCAGGCATTCCAAGAAGTAGGATACACATTGTTAGGACTAATTTAGGTGAAGATGATTCTGCTACAGAGTATAATGATTCCTCTTCTCATACTATTTCCTATTATTTCTATTATTCTGCTTATACAGATGTACAAGGCTGTGCAGGAATGGAGGAAACAGACCCGGGAGACTCAAAAACTGGAGCAGAAAACAAAGTGAGTGCCTAAAGTAATTATTGACTCCTGTCTAAAATGTAGACAATGGAAATTCTTCTGTTGGTTCAGGAAAGAAATCAAAGTGAACCAAAGTCTGAGAACATAGATGCCTAGTCCGAACAATCATAGTATTGCTACCTCAATTAGCAGCTTTTGGACAAATTGCACAGTTCCTGAACAAAAATGAATTCTCACTGCAACCAAAACCCTTTTTGTTCATTTGTGGTAACTGTTGTGTTAGCTCACTTCTGAGCCATCATGAAGCAGAACTACATATGAAGTAATACCACCATTCCCCAGGAAATGTCAGTGAGATCAGACTTTACCAAAATGAAGGAAACAAAATAGTATCACTTCAAATTCCAAAAGCACTGGCATCCCATAGGATTGAGCTATAAAACTTACAACAAAAAGTACTATCAGGTGAAACAGCAGACTAAGAGCTACATTGGCTGCAGAAGGATAGAAAAGAGCTTGTTCCTCTGTAGTGTTCTGCCAATTTTTGCCAGCTGTGAACAAAAGAGCTCAGGTCAACGTTTGATCATCTGATTATTTTCACCCAAGAGCTCTTTCATTTTAATTTTGGCATTTAAAACATTTTCAGTTAAACTAAAAGAAATTTCTGTGTGAAAATTTCTTCCTAAAAAAGAATGGAAACACAAATTATTTTACATATGAAAATCCTGTAAAATTTATGCACCCAAAAGGTCTCAATGTTTAAAGGTCTTTGACTCAAAATTTGAAATGCTGTAGCAACTTCATTTGTTTACATTGTCATTGCTTCCAAATACAAACACTCAATAGCAAATAAACGGGATGAAGATATTTTACACTCCCATATCTTCCTCTCCCTTTTTCATTAAACCATAGCATGACAGTAGCAACAGATGGCCATATGGAGTAATAAAAACTTTCCTAAAAGAGTACTAGAGTACTGTGCCCAGTTCTGGGCTCCTCAGCTCAAGAGGGACAGAGAACTTCTGGAGAGGGTCCAAGCGCAGGGTCACCAAGATGATCAGGGGACTGGAACATTTTTCATATGAGGAAAGGCTGCAGGAACTGGGGCTGTTTAGTCTGGAGGAGATTGAGGGGAGATCTTATTAACATTTATAAATATCTAAAGGGTGGGTGTCAGGAGGTTGGGGCATCCCTTTTCTATAGTAGCTAGCAACAGGACAAGGGGCAATGGGATGAAGCTGGAACACAAAAAGTTCCACTTAAACATAAGAAAAAACTATTTCACTGTTCAGGTGAGGGAGCCCTGGCACAGGCTGCCCAGAGGGGTTGTGGAGTCTCCTTCCTTGGAGGTCTTCAAGACCCGCCTGGACATGTTCCTATGCGACCTGATCTAGGTGAACCTGCTTCTGCAGGGGAGTTGGACTAGAAGATCTCTAAAGGTCTCTTCCAACTCTACCATTCTATGATTCTATGATTATCCTAAGACTGGGTTTCACCCATCACGTTCTCCCAGCGCCAGACCTAGACAAAGAGGATTATAGGTATGAAGAGTCCCTCAGCACTGACCTTCTCCCTCTGGCTATTCAATGTCTCACAGTTCTCAAATAAACTGTTGCTTGAGGTGTCTTTTATCCTTCCTAGTCCCCAGAAGCCAACATGTACGTTCCTAAGTGAAAGCCTGTTTAGTATTCCTGTCAGTCAGTACTTTTGCTTTCCTGTGCTCTGCTGGGAACAAGATTCTCAATAATATCTCTGGATATGTTGACAGAGGATAATTTTCCTTCTTCCTAATGCTCTGGAAATTTTGAGAACAGCAAGCATGACCCCCACCCTGACTTACTTCAGGGATCTGCCAAGTGATATCTCCCAGCTGCAGAAAATAGGTTTACATCTGCTAGATTCACTTTCCGGCAGGCACAGCAAGGGAAATTCTTCAATGCTTCCCTCATCCCCAGCATTATCAACTCATTTTGTGGCCTTAAAGTTCCTTAGAATTTTACTTGGCTTGTTCATGTTGAAGGAGAAAGTGATAATGGAGTGAGGCATCTGTCCACAGTTGTCTGTGTCCACAGATGTGACAGGTATTTGTGATTTTTTACTAAAAGAAAAAAAAACAGAAAAATAATTAAAAAAAAAAAAGGAAGAAAGAAAAGCTCTATCTGTCTAACTTATTTAAGGCAGACTTCTGCCTTCTGCTTATTCTCTTGATCACTTCCCAGGTTAGATGTCTCCCACAGTGCTGCAAGGTTGCAGAAGCACAGTCCTGGACAAGTCAAAGGGTTTCAGAGCTTTTTCAGTGAATGAGCTAAGCCCAAGACATCTCTCTGACAGCAGCCAGCTGAAGACATCCTCTGCTAAACACAAGAAAAAAAAAAAAAAATATAAAGGCTCCAGCAGGCCTGGAATCTGGGGCTTGGGACTGTCTTAGGGACTTGCTGAAGCAGAGATCTAGGCACTTGAGGTTTTAGTAGCTCTAAGCAAGTATTTATTCCACAAACATATCCACTGGCTTTCTGAAAATATTGGTAGTTTCAGGCAAATTCTCCTTTGTCTCTCTGAAACCTGGCGTCTGACATTTTTTTCTGATTCTACCTAACTCATATATTAAGAAAGACAGATACTCTACTAATAGGTTTCATCCTATCCATGATTTACAGATTTCTCTCATACCCTCTCCTTGCTGTGTCCTTTTCAGGCTGAAGAGTCTGCCTATTCAAGTACACTTCATGGAGAAGCTGTTCCATAGCCCTGGTCATCCATATTACACTTTTCTAGTTCTACTGTGCCTCTTTTGAGATATGAAGTCAAGAGCTGCTCGCAGCATTCAAAAACCTGGAGAACAATGAACAGTGGTATAATGATGTTTTCTTGTTTATATTCTTGATATCTATTTCTTTCAGCCATGGGTGACCACTGATATTTTCATTACAACTCCTATGTTCTTTGCCTCATGTGAAGTCAATGGTTCTTCATTGTTGGATTTTAGTTTTTATGATCCCAAGAAACCCAATATTATCACAAAATCTTGTTGCTTTATTCCCTATCTCTTCTTCCACATCATCTATGAATATGTCAACCAGCACAGGTGCATGGGTAATGCATGTTCTGTGTAGAAAAGAACACGATTAGTCTTTAAGAAAAAATCAGTACAGAAAGAAAATTCTCATTCTCTGAAAGGATGAAATAACTATGCAATTTGTCAAAGTTGTCCCGAAGGGGGGAAACAGTAGGTTTAAATGCCTAATGGACGTTGTCTTTAAAAGCTCAGCAAACAATGTATTCAGATTGGAAATTATTGCAATCGCTTTTTTACTCTAAGGTGCCCAAAATGCATCTGGATCTGCTTTCTCAGACATGCTGATTTAAGTCTATAATGGAAAAAGTTTGTAGAAAGAAGTAATACTGTGTGAGCCAACACAGGCAGGATGCAGGAACAACCACAAAGCCACAGCTGAAACACAAAGAGAAAACTGATTTTTGTTACCTCACCAACTGGGGAAACCCCAAAGCAGCAACTGGGCAGAGGCACACAAGTGGGTACACAGCACCGGGGAGCTCAGTCCGTGTTAGAGGATCCTCCGGATGGAGAGGTAACAAAAAAACCCTACTCTTTGCATTTCATCCATGGTTTTGTAGCTGTTTCAGCGTCCTACCCGTGCCAACTTGTACAAATACCTCATGAGAATAGATAATATGATTGGAAAAATAGAAAACCTATCAGGAATGTTGTTTGTTAATGGGATCTGTCAAGTAAACAAATCATAGAATCATAGAACAGTAGAGTTGGAAGGGACCTCTAGAGGTCATCTAGTCCAATCCCCCTGCAGAAGCAGGTCCACCTAGATCAGGTCACATAGGAACATGTCCAGGCGGGTCTTGAAGACCTCCAAGGAAGGAGACTCCACAACCCCTCTGGGCAGCCTGTGCCAGGGCTCCCTCACCTGAACAGTGAAATAGTTTTTTCTTATATTTAAGTGGAACTTTTTGTGTTTCAGCTTCATCCCATTACCCCTTGTCCTGTTGCTAGCTACTATAGAAAAGGGATGTCCCAACCTCCTGACACCCACTCTTTAGATATTTATAAATGTTAATAAAATCTCCCCTCAGTCTCCTCTTCTCCAGACTAAACAGCCCCAGTTCCCGCAGCCTTTCCTCGTATGAAAGATGTTCCAGTCCCCTGATCATCTTGGTGACCCTGCGCTTGGACCCTCTCCAGAGGTTCTCTGTCCCTCTTGAGCTGAGGAGCCCAGAACTGGACACAGGACTCCAGATGAGGCCTCACCAGGGCAGAGTAGAGAGGGAGCAGAACCTTCATCAACCTGCTGGCCACACTCTTCTTGATGCATCCCAGGATGCCATTGGCCTTCTTGGCCACAAGGCCACATTGCTGGCTCATGGTTAGTTTATTATCAATCATATGCCAATTGTTCTTGGTATAAGCTATTTATTTTTAATTGAATTGTAGCAGTGAATGTTAAACTACATTTATTTTAAAGGTACAAGACTTTGCAAAACCAAATCCTGCCCAAAAGTGCAATTCACATTAAAACCTTCTATGGGATGCTGGCAGTGAAGATCTGAGAATTTATGATTGTGTAAATTAGGTAAATCTGGAACACAGTAACATTTTATGAATTGAGTACTTTTATCTAGTATATGCCTGAAGAAGCTCAGATTTAAGTTAACATTATGTAGTGTTTATGTGGAATGTGTCTGAATAGATTGACAACAGGAGGTCCTGCTCTGGCAGGGGAGTTGGACTGCATGATCTTTCAAGGTCCCTTCCAACCCTTAAGATTCTGCGATTCTGTGATTTAAATAACTTTTATTGCATGTTTGACTCACATGAAATTATCATAGTTATGTCAGCAGCTCAGTGCAGTACAACTCATCATTCTGCATCTGTTGTAGGCTGCTGGGAAAACAAGAAAGGCTTTGGTCTTCCACTACAGTCACAGAAAAATGGGACAAAACATTTCTTGTCCTCCCAAGAACACAGAAATGACTAGGAATGCTACTTGAAAAGAGAACAGAATGTACAACGGGACTGGATAAAGGAATGATGATTAATGAGAAGCCTCAGATTATATGTAATGACAGAAAAAATAGGTCTGGAATGGGCTTTGATTAGTCACCTAGTTCATCCTCCAATTCCAGTGCCAGATCAATAATACTTACTATTTGTCCAGTACGTACTTAAAGACGTTCAGTAATGGAGACAATATTACACCCTCTGTATATAAAGCTATGTCTCACTAATGTCATCATTAAAAAAGCTTTTATTCCTTGAAGCAATTTAAGTCCATTACATCTTAGCCTACCTACCAAGAATAGACTATTTCCCTTCTCTTTGCAATGGCCTTTTTAGAATATGAAGACTATTAACATGTTTTTCTTCTGCCTTCTTTCTTTAGCCCTAACAACTTCAGCTCCTTTAATCTTCCCAGATCTCTGTTCATTCTTGTTGCCACCTGCCACATCTCCTTGGTTTACGTACTTCTTGAGCTATGGTGCTTCTACTGATGTCCTACTGATAGTGCACAGAGCCAATGGATCGCTTCCCATGCATACCTCTTCCTGGGATGTTTATTACTTTTGCCATGAAAACACATTGTTGACTCACCTTCAGCTTGTGGCTTATAGTAGACTCCAAAATCCTTTCTGGAAGATTACTTTTTCACCAGTTGTTCCTTTTTCTAGATTTCTGTCATTTTTTTTATACCTTCCTAGGGTCAGCAGCTCACTTTTGTCCTCCAGCTTGTGCCTTATGTTTTCTAGACCAGTTTTGTATTTGTCAAGATCCTCCAATATGTCTCCAATTCCTCCCAGAATGGAGCAGAATTTAATTCAGAGGACACTACCTGGTAAATCAACTTTGACAGCATCTGTTGATACCTACTCTCCAGGCAGTTATCTCCCCTAGTTAAGCCCCAGGTCCATAGTAGTTCCACACAGACTACATTTCCATAGCTTTTTATCAGAATACCAAGGTACAACACCAAACTGTAACATTACCTTTTCACATGTTTGTGGTTACATAAATTAACAAAATGTACCTTGTCCTAGCAGCTTCATCATGTAAAGTATGTAGGCTTTTATATGCAAATAATGTCAGAAGCAGCACAAGATTCTGAGATTAAAAGCTAACTGGACAAAATCAGGTGTCTGAGAAGGGAAAATAACGCCAGGTGGAGGCTAAACAAAGCTGATGAGCCATCTAGACACTTCAAGGATGTCAGTTCAGAACCATGGACCACAACTGTGACTGGAGGGAAAATATGATGGTCTACCTGCAAAAGGTACTCAAACAACAGAAGCAGAAAGCCAGCAAGAAGTAGAGTTAATGTTTAGGATTTTCAAGTAAAGCAGCGGTTACTTAAGGCAAAAACATCAGGCACTAATAGTGATGACATTCATCACTAATAGTGATGTCATGGTTTAGCAAGGAGCTGGTTTTGCTTGGTAACAGGGGGAGGGGGTTACAGTGAAGACCCAGTAAACAGTTTTTGGGCTCTTCCTCGGCTCCTGGGTTCACACCCACCTCCAGCCCAGCTGGGCCAATCTGGCACCTCTGCCATCACTATTTAGGGACGGGAATTTGAAGTGCTTGGAAGAAGGTGTAAGAATGATAGAAGATGGAGGCAACCACACGGACCCCACAGTCAGAGAAGGAGGAAGGAAGGAGGAGCACCAGACCAGAGACTCTGCAAGCCGTGGTGAGAACGCAGCTGTACCCCTGCAACCCATGCAGGGCCATGGCAGGACTGAGAGCCACCAGCAGCTCCGTGTGAGTGAGCCCGGACGGGCGAGGGACTGTGTGGGGAGGCGGCCATGGCACAGGCCGTGTTGGAGAGCCTGCGCGCCGCAGAGCAGCCCCACACGAGAGGCAGAGAGGAGCTGCAGCCTTTGGGATGAATGCACGTCAGAGCAGCCCGTGCAGGGCTGCCGTGTGTGTGAGATATCCCATGGACTTGCAGGGAGGGCTGATGAGGAGCCCACCTGCACTGAGGAAGGACAAATGGCAGAAGCTATCAGGAATAGACTGACTGAAACCCCCACTCCCTGCCCCTCTGGGCCGTTCAGGAGAGGAGGAGGTAAAAACACCAGGGTCAGGGCTCTGAGCTGGGGAAGAGGGGAGGGGTGGGGAGAAGGTGGTCTTAAAGGGCTGGTCACACTCTTCATTGTTCTACCACTCTGTGTTGTTTTATTTTGATTACGTTTTGGGGTTTTAAGGTTATGATTTATTTGATGTTGCATTAAATTATTTTCTGTTTTCTTCCTCAAGCCGAGTAGCCTGGTCTGTTTGGTCCTGGACCTTAAGAAGCGATTAAGCTCTCCTCACCCTTTGGCAATCCTCAGGTCTTTGATACTTGAGGCTAATCATGGTCTTTTGTTCCCTGATGGGTCTAAACCTCGACATTCTGCTAATTCAGTTTATCTGCTCTGGCATACCTGATGAACTCAAGAACAAGCTGGATCAAGTGAGTTCTGGGCAGAGGTTACCTAAGAAGTGGGCTGTTGTGGATGGGGGCATGAAAGGCAGGTTTCCCAGGCCAAGAGGTTGAGGGGTAGGTTCAATTACAGGGGCTGGCCAGCTCATTGGACAACTGCAGGAATAAAAGGAATAAAAAAGGCATTCTCTGTGTCACAGACAGAAAGTGTTCAAGTCATTGAAAAGAGCTGTCGCTTGTAAGGAGAGAGTGGAAATGGCAGATTAAATGCACAACATAATCAAAAACATTAATTTTCAAAATATGAATATGTGGTTTTTTATTTAAAGAGATTACTGTGATGCAAAGGTGCTAAAACAAGCCTGACTTGACAGAGAGTCACAGACAGAAGAGCAACCAGAGTTAACATGTATAGGAGGTCAGTTTTATAGCAAAAGTATTGCTTACAAACTTTTCCTTTTCTGTACTGTTACGCCATAGTTACGCCAATACAGATTCTGGGAAGGAAGGAGGTCCTGGTTTCAGGATGGGGCAGTTGGTCTTGGTTTCCCCTTTCCCATTTTTAAGTACTGATTAATCCCATTATTGTGCTCTCATTTATTAACAGCAACTTTTTCCTCCATTTGCTGACCAGGAAAATGTTGTGCAATGCATGAAAGTCCCAGAAAAGCTTTGGAAATTATAAGCGTCAGCAAAACACGAAAAACAGTGATGTGGGAAAGACTGTGAACTTACAATGGGGAACCAAACCCAGAGAGAGAGAGAAATGTAGGAAGTTCAGTAGGCATATGAAACCTCAGCCCCTCACCGTCCTACCCTGAGAAAGCCTTTTAACACTTCCAACCCTCGGTAATAAGGTGCTACTGCCATATTTGGGAGGTGTGGTCATGGGACAGAAAAATCCTGTATTCTGACTCCCAAACATCTGCTCTCATTGTGAAGCAACTTGCTTCCTAAGGTAACTGAGAGGAAATGAGGTTTTACCAATGAGCAATGCAGTGACATCAAGCAGCTCCCTTCATTTCCAGTAAACCTCACATTTGAGCAGAATGCACTTGTGCTAATAAGTAGCACATTTTAATCAATTAAGAAGGTACAGAAGGTTTACAGAGTCGCAATTTCTTACAAATGGGAGGTGAGTCCCAAAAGATCCTTTAGACAAACTCAGCAGGAACTGTAGGATCCTAAGGAAAAAAAAGGTTATGTGAAACTCTCTCGTGACTTCAAGTAGCTTCAAAATCAGTCCCCTCCATATTATTCTGTTCTCTCTTTTTCTGATAATTGAGAATCATTTTCTCCAGCACTGCAGTGCTTTTAACTGACTCATGCTCGGCAAAGGCTTCCATAATAAGCAGTAAAGTAGCACTGCAAGTGCCTTGCTTTCACTGATTCCCTCTATTAAATCAATATTCATGGTTACATTTGGACATCACTCGACTCTGAAACAGCATCAACATGTCTGGGACTGAGGGAACAGTCTTACTTATTTTTTCAGTACAGGTTTCAAACTCCTTCTGGACAGCTAAGTAACTAACCAGTGAAGACAGCCAGCCTCTTGCACCTTGAGCAGAACTGTCTAAGCTCAAGCCTATGATGGGGACGAGAAATTCTACAGCCTTTGTACCGCATGAGCTTGAAGGGACAAAATCATCTTACAGACTAAGACTTACGGACTAAGAGAGCTCTAAGGAGGGTTTATTGAAACAAATATATACAAAAGCAGCATAGCCCTATTTGTCTACTATCTCTTGTCCAGGCAAATATCTCATATTTTATTGGAAAAGTAAACCCTTTGAAGAGGCCTTTCAGGCTCATATTTCTATGTAGGACTTGTGTAGTTTAGATGCAACATTTTTTAAATGTAGCCCAATTTTTGCTGGGTGCGGAAGAGGTTTTTTACGAACTGCCACAGTAGTGTGAGTAACAACCATATAGGCACACTTCCAGCCTGTGAGTAGCAATAGCTTGGTGTCGTGTCTTGTATACGATACACTCAGTCAGCTCGCAAGCCATAATCACAACACTAGAGCTTCATTCACATCTTGTAACCAGCCTGCTGGCGCTCAGCCGCCTCGGCAGGAGCACAGAAGGCTGGGTGGGATGGTGAGAGGTAGGTTACTTCTTGTGTATAAAAGTAACTGCGCGGTGGGAGGTAACATCTCATAATTAGAACACGGGACGGAAATTAAGGCTTCTACCAACTCTGCCACAGATCGAGTTTGTGATCCTCGGCAAACAGCTCACCAACCTCCCCTTTCCCGTCGGCAAAGACAGGGACAATAAGGCTCAGGGAGACGTGAACAGTAAACCTCCGTAAGCACCCGGAGGCTTCCTCAGATGGCAGCACGACCTTTGCCGAGCCGGGAGGACCAGCGGCCCAGACCCTGCCGCCACCGCCGCCCGGGTCCCCTCAGCGCAGTGCCTCCCCTCTAGCCCCGGACATGGACGGTAACGTCTCGGTTCTTCGGCAGAGTGTTACTACAGCGGCCTTCGCCCACCGCGGCGGGAACCCAGGACACAGCGGATGACCCCGTGTCCCTCGGCCGCCCCCATCGAAGGCCGCCGCGAGGATCGCGCCGTGTGGCTTCCTCTGACGGATTCCGTCGCGCCCCGGCAGCAGGTGCGACCCTGCCCGCCCGGGCCGGCCCAGCCCGGCCTGCCAGCGGCGCGGCGGGAGGGGGCGGCGGCGGCCCGGCGGGCTGGCTGCAGGCCCCGCGGAGCGCCTCTCGCAGCGCCAGGGGCATGTGGCGGCCGGCGAGGTGCAAGCGCCCTTGCCGCCGCTCCTCCCGCCCGCAGCGGCGGACCGGAGCGGGGCGGGCCTGGCCGCGCTGCACTGCGGACGGCGGGCGCCGACCGGCGGGCTGCAGGTGGGTGGCTGCGAGGCCGCGGGAGGCCCGGCCCCGGGCGAGGCGGGGCGGGGAGCGGGGCTGCCCCCGGCGATGGCGGCGGAGGGCCGCTGCTGCCGCCCCGGCGCCGCCCAGTGCCGGGCCGAGCCGGCGCGGTGTCAGCGCGGGGCCGCGGGCCCGGTCCTGCCCCCGGCGCTTCCTCGAGGTCGCCCGGCGGAGGTCGCCCGGGCGGCGGAGGCCGCGGCGCGGCCGGGAGGAGCCGCCGCCGCTCGGTGCTTCCCGGGGAGGTAAGAGACAGCCGCGTCCCTCAGCCCCGCCACGCCGGGGGGCCGGCGCCGGCCGCCCCGTGCCTCGACAGGCCCCTCGGCCGACCCCGTCCCTGCGGAAAGTCTTCGTCGCCCTGGCCGTTGCCGCCCCCGGCGGAAGCCGCGGCCCGAGCCGGCGGGAGTGGCCGTAGTTCCCCGCGGCGGGCTGCGCTGCCCCGTGCCCGGGTGCCGGTCCCGCGCCGTCCGGAGCGGTGGCTGTCCCGGGGGACACCCGTACCCGCGAGTACCGGGAGCCTCGGAAGGAGTTATTTCAGATACTCTTACACACCTCGCCATACCACTGCTTCTAACTTTTGGGTTTGGGTTGGGTTTTTCTGTGCCTGGTTTTGAGTTGTTTGGGGTTTTTTTAATAATTCTGTGAGAGCAGTGGAGATCTACACTGGGTGAGAGAACTGGCTGGGTAAGTTGGCTTGTTCTATTTAACCAAACCATAATAGGCAGAAACCTCGAAAAGCATTGGCAACGCCATTCTCAGGGCTGGCTGTGGCTTTTTGAGTTTCAATCTTTCTTAAAAATAATTTTCATTCACCTGTGTGTTTTGGACCAAATTCCACAGGCATGTCTGAGTAACGCCGGGCATGTACGGTTTTATTTGTGGAGCGGTGACGTTATTTTGTAATGCCCACAGGGGAGGAAACTCTGCTGGGCTGTGTTTGTACAGCACCTTCTGCAGCCCGTCTTGCCTCCTGTCTGGCACTCCCGTGCCCGACTCTGGTTTAGGAGCTTTGATAAGGCCAAATAGCCCTTAGGCGAATGTGTTGCTGAAGGCTAGGCTAGGTAGACCAGTCGCGCTGAACGGTAGACCACACTTTAACAGCAGATGTATTGAAATACATTGTTTACTATGTCTTCTCTTGGTCTGTGTTTGCAAAGCAGAGACATAATTCTTAATTGTGTCTGTTAGGGTTACGCAGTTAACAGCATACTTAAGATAGCAGTAGTGTAGTTTTTGATCTGGACTATTAAAGTATGTCTGAGTGTTCAAAGTGGCACAGGGTACTTCCTCTTCCACCGTCTCCTTACCACTTAGCAGTTGCCCACATAGTGAGCCAGTGAGTTCATGATAACATTTCTTACAGTACCGTATTAGATAAATCTTAATTAACTAAATTTTCTATTTGGTGATGCTCCAGGGTGAGATTACACTTCAACAGAGTGAATGGAGCAAAGCTGCTGGAGCTGCTGTCATTTTAAAGAGAATTTGTTGTGTCAGTATAATACACGTTCACAACTGTTTTAGGGAAACAGGGAAAGAGTTCTGTGTTTTCTCTCTCCCTTCCTCTTTATTGTTTTATTAATTAGACCAAGTAGTCTTGAGAATTCAAGAACTTTTTTTTCCTAAATGAGATGGTTGAACCAATTCAGGACATTTTCTCTTTCTGCAAACCTTGCCGTGTTTATGGGTTTAGTCCAACATGGTTATTACACCTTTATGATTACACTATACTTCTGTAGGGCAGCAGTCACTTAGTGGTCTCATAACTGCTATTACCATTTGTACTCCTTTTTAAAAGGCAGGTTATTATTTACGAGGTCCTGATAGAGCTCCACTAACAATATTCTTAGGCATCTGCAAATTGAAACACACTTAAAATAATGTCATCATATAATCTAAATGTAAGGAGAAGTGGAGTTTATTGAAGGTGTGCAATTTAAAAACAAACCCCATACTCTCAACCTGACAGAGCATGAAGGGATTTATCCAGACTTGACTCATCTGTGTAGACTGTGCATTTCAGGCTGACTGCTGAGCTGAACAACAGTCTGCTGGACTGATTTCACTGAAAGCACATCTGGGTTGTACCAACCTTTACAAATATTACTGATGTTCCAGAGCTGTTTGATTTTGGTTTGTTTTTTAAGAAAACTAGGCTTGCAGTGATGAGACTTGAAAAGGTTGGACACTCAGTTCGATATTTGATGAAACCTATTTCCTGTTCAATTTTACACAGGTAAGTGGAAAACCTTATGGGACTTTTGCCTATGAGATCTTATACATCCAATGTGCAAGTTGCAAATACTCTTTAAACAAGTTGTAAAAAACTGATTCAAAGCGAGTGTGAAGTGAAATAAGGAACTTAAGCTTGAGCTGGGTCAGATTTTGTTATACTTAGGAATGGCAATGGCTAAGAGACGTGATGTAGATGTAGAAAGGAGATGTGTGGTTTAGTTTGACCTCTTTCATTACAGAAGTCATAAAATCTAGATTGGTATTTTCTGCATTATGTCTGTGGAGTTAAAAAAATTAAAATCTGCCCTTGAACAATTAAGGTCCTATGTAGTTTTTTCCCTGATTGCTCTTTATTTTTTAATTAAAACAAATCCTAATCTGAATTTTGCTTCAGCTTCCAATCACAGATCTCTTCATAGTCTGTATTTTAAATCATTCTTAAAACCTGAAGTGTTTGAAAGAGAGCCACAGTACTAAGAAGGTGGGGGAGGGGCAGTGTTATAGTAACTAATAGGAAGGTTAAAAAATCTGTAACATGTAAGGTTGTGGTGTAAAATTGCTTTTTTTTTCCTGTTCTGTAAATATTATGCTGCTGCTTTTGCTGTTCTATGAAGCAGTGTCCGAGAAGGTAGGAAGGTAGGTAGGAAGTCATGGGTAAGGGTTTTTTTAAGTTATTCAAGAGAGATTTCATCGCTTGCACATTTCCGTAGTGTTTGTTGCCATGGCAGCTAGCCAGCGGCCTTATTAGTGATTAAGGGGGTTACACTTCTGTTTTTCTCTGGTGGTGCTAGAAACTGTATCTGACCTACAGTAAGAAACAGATGTTGTACAAAGACTGCAGTGAGTTGCTTCTATAAGGAGTCTGAAGTGTTTCTGTCCTTGGACTGAAGTTATTATATAGTGATGCTTTATATCTCTTATTATCTACAGTTCTGTTTAAAATGCGTCCTGTATTCAGGCTTGCTAAATATTTACAACAAAAGTATCACATGCACTATATGTTTGAAGAAGCCCATTAATTGAACAAACCTGTGTTTTTATGCATGAAAGAACTGGCACTTCATCTAGTTACAAAATTATGTATTTGAGGTAGAATATAACAACAGCAGAGGTGAGACAGTGTAACAAGAAGCAGTCCTTTTTCTTACCTCCTGGTCTCAAACCATGGTCATTTCCAGTTAGCACAGGGACAGAAAATTAATTGTAATCTGCTCATAATTGCCTTCCTGGTAGAGTTATGAAGCATTTGTCTCACCCTATCACCTCCCTCCCCCTCCTTTCTTCCCTTTAAAAAAAAATATATTATTCTTTTCTCTCCATATTTTTCCCTCTGCGTGTCTTGTGGAATAGGCAGCTCCCCATAGCAGGGTATTTTTCACTGTAAAGCTCTGCATCTTTAAATGTTTTTGTGTAACAGCTTGAGGCTCTGTCAAAAACCATGTTCTTTACCATGTTGTTTAGTGATGAGCAGAAATTGAGGGAGGTTTTCATAACCTTGGGGCTTTCTGCTTAGATGAACTAGGCATTTCTCTTTTACCTATCAGGATTGATTACTTCAGGTTAGATCACATTTCTTGTCTAAAAGGCTGAGCTTGCACCACCAAAATCCAAATTGTATTTTGCTTAGTATGAAGTACTGGGCTTGACAGTTGACACTGACTTTCCCATTCTTCAAGGATATTGTATTCCCCAGTTAAGGAAATATTCTAGCTATTTGTTAAACTCAAGCTCCAGTCATTCTTGAATCACAGCTGCAGAAAGAGAATGTTTTGAAAAAGTGTTTTAAGATTTGTGCATCTGTTGGACTGGAAAGGTCTGGACAAGACCTTTTCAGAGTTTGCCCTGGGGAGTGACGAAGCTCACCCGCTGCAACTACAAGATTTGTTGTTCTTCCAGGCTTACCTCACAGTGCCTCTCCTGCCTGCCTATTTTAAGGTTGTATTTGCTTGGCTTACAATACCAGTCTTAAAGCTTCAAAATTTGACACACATCATCCTCCTCTCTGGGATATCTGTGGATGTTTGTGTATGTGTGTGTCTATATATATGTACACACACACACATATACATGTATATGGACAGGTAGATATAGAATAGAATGCTAGACCATCCTAGGGCCTGCCATCCTTTAAATGTAGAAAGCTCCTATGTGCTCACAAACAGAGCTCCAAGTACCTGTTTTAGACCAAAGCCATTTGGTTCCAGGTTCTTTTAGGATAAATATGTCTTTTGCATAAAACCTGTGCAAATTATAGAAAATATTTAAAATGTATTCTGTGTTAAAATTATAGTTTTGTCGAGGGTGGATAATGAGGAAACAAAAGATGTTTTGGAGGAGGGATTTTACTTAGTAAGAAGTTGGTATTTTGAGAAAAGAGTGGGGAGAGGGGGGACAAAGCAAGACATTCAGTGGTGGGAGGGCAGGATAGTTTAATAGATGTTAGTAAACCTCCCAATGGAAGAAATACAGTAATATCTTTTGGTATGAGAAGAATGTCTTGAGAGATGGTTGCAGAGGAGAGTCAGAGATTGGGGAAGTCAGTGAAGCTGGAGGTGTTCAGTAGTGAATGGTGCCACACAGGTTATTCCAAATCATAGAATCATAGAATGGTAGGGTTTGGAAGGGACTTCTAAAGATCATCCACTCCAACTCCCCTGCTCAAGCAGGTCCACATAGATCAGATTACACAGGAATATGTCCAGGTGGGTTTGGAAAACCTCCAGAGAAGGAGACTCCACACCTTCCCTGGGCAGCCTGTGCCAGGGCTCCCTCACATTAAAGAAGTTTTCCCTTAAATTTAAGTGGAACTTTTTCTGTTCCAGCTTTTGTCCATTACCTGAAAAGCAGTCTGCTTGTTGTGAGTAGGTAAAGCTCAGAGTCGGGGAAGAGTCTTAAATCCTTCAGTCCTTTACTAATTGACAAAAACTGTCATGGTAATTGGTAAATGACCATTTGTGTGAACCATCCTCTCCTATGAGCTGTAAAGAATAATGTTGCGAAACCATGAATCAGTCCCATTAAACTTTGAAGTTTTGTGATGAGCTGAAAATTTCTCTTGTGCTGTGACTTAGACCTTTTATTTTAGGGCTAATGAAATTTGGTGGTTTGGCAGAGACTGTCTGGAAAAGCAACAGATTGCATTTTCTTTGTCAGAAGCTGCTTTCCTAGTCTCCTTTTGTTCTGCACACTATTAACGTTAAGTAGCTGGTATGTATAAATCCTCATCTCTGTGCTTTCCTAGTCACCATTACAATGGGTGCCCCGACTCTCCACAGATCTCTTCACTTGTGTCATCTGTAAAGCTAATGATTGAATTATTGAGTTATCCAGTCTTTCCAGCATCAATGCATGGCCTCATCCTTGATGAGAGATGTTTTTCTTGTAGCAAGTATCATCAACACTTTCATGGAGATCTTCACTTAGATCAAGTGGAGGGTCTGAGAGCCTCATAGTGGGCAGCAACATCCCTAAGGCCTTTTCACCTTCAAACATTCAACTGATTTGAAAACATCAAATGATTTCTCCCTTGGCAATAATTCCTATACATACTATTTTTGTAATGTCAGTTACACCTCTGGAAATGATTTCTTCTGGCTTGGGAAGGGCCGTGATGTACAAGTGCCCGGGGCTGTGCACCTGGGTTCAGAAGTCTCTGTAGCAACTACTGGAATTGCTGCTCCCGTTCTTGCTGGTTTTCCAACTGGGCTTTTGATGCTATTGATGAGCTGTGAGTTGGACTCCGTGTTTCTGGAATTGTCGCTGTTGGAATTAGTCTGGGTTCCTTGAAGTTCTTGCTGAAATACAGCCTATGTGTACTGCTGAAACATGAAAATCGGAGTTTTCTGGTCAAGTGTTGTTTCGCCAGCCACTTGTTTGCTTGTCTGTTAATAGCTTTTTATCATAGCCTTTCTGTAGAAAATATCATCTGGATTCATTGATGGACTTTCATCTGGTTCCAGCAAAATATGTTCAGGTAGTGCATACTAGCTGGAGTTTGGCCTTACTACTGTGACTTATTCAAAGTTGTGACTTCTTTTCTCAAGAGCTCTGCCTTCTTCTTTAAAATAACCATTATTTATAAGTGAAACTTGGTAAACCACTCTTGCCTGATAAATTAGGAGAAACAGCTCTTCACAGAGATTTAGCGTTGTGGAGTTATAAAGCCCGTCTTTTTCAAGACTCAAGATAGTTGCCCTTTGGCTTTAAGTGTAACTTAATTGGTACAATGCATGGTCTCTCCATAAGGTTTTGTTCAGTATTTGGTGATGGTCTTCTCTCTGATTTGTTTCACAAACCTGGCAACTCTAAAGGTTTTTCTGAGGCTGTGGTAGCAATATGTAATTTATGTTGCTAAATTTCAGACTTTAGTATGTTACATATTGATTACACAGATTATATATGTTACTAATATGTTATACATTTTGATGGATACAGCTGTTGCAAGACAGACCTTAAATAAGCAAACTCATTAGTGTGAAAAAAAGCAGCAGCCTCTTAAGGTTGATTGTTCTTGCTGTGCTCTGCGTACTTCTGTGAGCAGTTTGAACTGTGCATCTGCTGCTTGGATATACTCATCGGGATGCCCGGGAGAGCTCTGGAGAGGAAACATTTGTAGTGGGCAGACCGAAAACAGATGCCTCCAGCGAGCATCAGTTTAGTTCATCTGCTGATGTGGAATGCTTTTGTGGAAAGTAAAGCCTCATGCTTTGATAAGTGCAAGATGATGTTGCAAAAACAGATGATAATGCCAAATAGGCTGTATTAGCAAGACCGTAGCCAGCAGATCAAGCAGAATGATAATTTGCCTCTTTTTGGCACTGTTGAGATTGCATTTGGAGCACTGTGTCCAGTTTTGGTCTCTGAAGGACGGGAGAAGACACTGACTGGAGCAAGTCCAGTGGATGGCTACTGAAGAGGGCGATTAAGAGGCTGAAGTACATCACGTAAAAGGACAGGCTGTGAGAATTTAATTTGTTCAGCCTTACTAAAAGGAGGCTAAAGGGGATCTTATAGCTGTCTTCAGCTGCATAATGTGATGGTACAGAGAAGACAAAGTACTGTATTTGGAGTCCTGCAGCAAAAGGACAAGAGACTTTACTTGCAAGTTATAGTGAAGAAACTCTGTCTGCAGGTGGATGCTTAAACATTGGAATGGGTGCCTGTGGAATCTCCAGCCTTTGAGATGCTCAGAAGCTGACTCAGAAAAGGCACTGAGCAACCTACTGCAGCTGACCCTGTGTTGAGAGGGAGTTTGTTGAACTAGCTGGCCTCCAGAGAGCCATTTGAAACTAAATTATTTAATTCTAAATGTTAATAGCATCACCAGTTCTGAATAAAGCCATCACATTTGCATCTGTCATTGTCAGATCTAACTTGATGTAAAATGTGAGCTGTGGTGGCCAAAAAGGTCTTAACGCACTAAATATAATGCAGGAATCTGTGCAAGTATTCACAGGACTAAAATCTAGTTGGCCTTCCAGTTCTATGAATCATTTTTCTTCTTTTTTTTTTTTTTCTAAAGTGGAGACTAACAATAGGAAATTTCACCTGCAATATTTATTTCTACTTTACAAACTTCTGAGCTCAGATTGAAATTACTCTGAGATTCTGAAGACCTACAAAAATTATGTGAAATTACGGACAGATGGTTTGTCTCTTTTTGATATATTAGGTTATTTTAAAAAAATGAGCAAGCTGTTCAATTAACATTTGAAATGCTAGGCTTTTGAGTTTGGTGTGGGGACTTCCTCGCGGTCTCTTCTGAGTTCAGGGATATAGTAGATCTGAAAAAAGGAGCCATGCCTAAATGGCAGGTAGTAAAATAGACTCCTGTGTAGCTATTTTCTTGCTGTTTTTTTTTTTAACTTGGATTTGCAGCTACAGTAACCCACTTTCTGCAAGATCTGGCTATTGTTGCTACTTGTCAGGTCTATTAAAAGCTTCCCCAGAAAGTAAGAAATAATTATATGCTAAGTGTGTCTCGACAACCTGCATGACTATCTCTGTCTTCCCTGATTCTTAACTTACTAAGCCTGAGCAAAAATTGGACCTTAACACATTCTTTGGCTCTTTCATCCCAGTAGAGAGTAAATGGCAAGGCTGAAAGTCTTGCAGAAAATCCACTGCTGGCAGCTCTCTCAGAAGGCTCCAGGCCAAAATGACAACTGGAGCAGTGTGGTACAGGCACAGGAATTGTCTCTCAAATAAGCATAACCCTGTGAAGCCATTTAGGGCGACACAGAGTCCAACCAACACCTTGAACTCCATCCAGGAACCCTGGAGATTATGGAGCTCTCTTGCCAGCAGCATGACCTGAAACACAACCTGGCCATGTCGCTAGACAGTTTGAGAGGCCTATTTTCCTCTGACGAGCCTTTCAAGCTCTTAATAATAGTTGGTGGCACAGATAAAAGATGTTAGGTTGATTAGCTAAGTCTCTTAAATTTGTATTTAAATGAAGAGAATACTTTTTTCTTTCACGTAACCATGTTAGTTTTGTTAGAGGATTTTCTTCTGACAGAGCAAATTTGAATAAAAACACTTTGCTAAGCATGACGGCGTACACTTTGTACAGTTGTAGGGATTGTCTGGCTGCCCAATATTGTCACAGGGAAAGTTAATTAGACAGTTCAAATTTTTGTGCTCAGGAAGCATCCAGACAGCGTGACTCATTCTGGAAGTGGGAAGAGATCACATCTAATGTGTATGGCTGGAAACTTTTTTTTCTAGAGTGCTTCGTATGTCAGTGTCTCTGCTTCAACTCATAAACAATAACATTAAGAAAGAAATTACCCTCCAGAAATAATCTTAAAATAAACTCTGTTCCACCATTTGTTGTAGAAGTGGGCAGGGTGTTCCATGCTGCCCTGGTGTTGATGAGAGCAGGTACTCAACAGCCATTTTAGTCCATGGCAAAGGTTTTCAATGTTTTCTGACTTGCCAGCCCTGAGAGCTTCCTGCAAGGCCCAGCATCAAAGCAGATAGACTGCAGGCTAGGTTGTCTTGGGTTTCTTTGGCAAAGTATGTTTAAAATAAATTAAAAATCATTTTAAAAACCCCAGATAGATGCTTTGGTGTCTATGGACTAGAATTTGAAAACCAGGGGCAGATGATTTAGATTTTTTTTTCTGATTTTATTTTAAAGGATTTTTAAGTGGATTATTTTTATAACTTCAGGTATTTTAAGCTCTTGCATCACTCAAAAGAGCAGAAACAAATACAAGATGTTAAGTGCAGTTATGAAGAAAGCTAAAAAGATTGTTAGAGCTACCTCTGGGTGCTACTGGCAGCTGTTGTATTTTTCCATTATCTTTGCATTTTAAAATAAAAAAAAAAGATTTTTTCCCAGACGGGAAACAGTAACTGAGGCCTTGGTCCTAAAGCAAGGCTCACAAAATGGGATGGGTCTTACACATGGCTGTATCAGAGCAGGGAGTGAGGAGAATCTACCCTTACAAACACAGACATTGTTGCAAAATTGAACCTGAACTGGGCAAGCTATGGGAAACATATTATTTACATACCTAGTTAAGAAAAACATTTCCCTGACACATTGGTGGAATGCTATTGGGTGCCTGTTCCCCAAAAATCCCCAAGAATTTCTGGCCACGTAGTTACTTACTGCCCTTGGAAACAAGACTGCTGTGATCGTGCTGTCTGTGTGTGTGTATATGGTTATAGTGACATGTGTGTTTGTGCTGGGTTTTAACCACACTTGAGTTAGAGCATCCACTTAAAGACAGGAAAATCCTTGAGCCTGAGATGTGTCCTTGTGGCAGAGAAGGCCAGGGGTGTCCAGGGCTGCATTAGGAGGACTGCACAGCAGCTCAAGGGAGAGGATCATTCCCCCTACTCAGCACTGGTGGGATATGTCCGTGGTGCTGTGATAAGTACTGAGCTGCCAAGCACAAGAGAGATGTGTACAGACTGGAGTGCATGTAACAAATGGCCACAAAGATGATTAAGGCAGTGGAGATTCTCTCCTATGAAGAAAGGCTAAGAGAGCTGGGACTGTTCAGACTGGAGAAGAGCAGGCTTAAGAGGATCTCATTGATGTATGTAAACACTTGAAGGGAGGGTGCAAAGAGGGCAGAGCCAGGCTCTTCTCAGGGGTGCCCAGGGACAGGATCAGAGCAATGGGCACATACTGAGACACAACAGATTCCCTTTGAACATCAGGAAACACTGTTTTGGGGTATTTTTTTCCATGAGAGTGACGGAGCATTGGCACAGGTTGCGCAGAGAGGCTGTGGAGTCTCCTCTGGATATACTCAGATGATGGCTGGACAGGGTCCTGGGAAGCTGGCTGTAGTAGCTTGAGCAGGGGATTAGACCAGATGACCTCTAGAGGTCCCTTCCAACCTCAATGATTCTGTGATACTATGGAAGGAGCATTGCTTAGGGATCCAGGCCTACAATGAATAGTGGAAGTTATGGTGCTGAGGCAACTACTTTTTCATTATCCTTTCGGCAAACATAGTGAGTTTTTATTTTGTCACATGATCAAAACTATTCCCTTTCAAAATGAAAGTCTCTGCTCCAGAAAATGTATGTCATTTCAGGAGCTATTTCTCCAAGTGGTACTGATGGGTGATGCCAGTGTTTCTGCCATAGCAGGATGCTGCTGTGTGCTTTCAGCGTGGTTGGCCGGTGTGGCTCAAGCCTGTCGGGCTCCTCATGGAGGCAGGCACCTTGTCATCTCATGACAAACAACTCACAGTCACAGCCTTTGTCTGCTGACAGACAATGAGAGATTAGATCTGTTTATACTTGTGGTTAGCAAAAAAAGTCATCATTACTTATAATAAAACTGTTATTTTCTTCTTCTCTTCAAAACATATTGGAGGTTGTCATGTTAAATGTTGCAATGGTTTGTTCAAGTCTTGTGTGCTAATTGAAAGGGATTATACTAGAAACTGTAGATCTTTTAAGATGACAGCCTACTGGAAAATACATCTCTGCTTTTTCTAAAATTTAGAGATAACTACAGGCAGCTGAGTTTTCTTTCAAAGTGTGAAAGAACTATGTGCTACTTTGTTTTGATGCATTTGAAAGTGCATATTTTTCTGCAAAGAAATTACACTTCATTTGAAAACAGTTGATTCTTTTTAATATTGTTTTTTAAGGCTAGTTATTCTCTAGACAAAGCATTACTCACCTTTATCACAATATCAGTTATTTTTCTGAGTTCTGCCAGTTGTTTCACTCACTCCTCTGTACGACTGTAGAGTGGTGGTGGGTTCTTTGTTTTCACAACTGTGTGTTGGTGCAGCCTAGAGGATCACTTACTGTTCCTCATATCTAAGTAAATTCTCTCAAAATGTTTTACTTGAGATAGTTTGCATCTCTTGTCATACTAACTGGAAAAGAAGTATTTCTGTTGCATTGCCACTTCGTAATCTTAAATGTAAGCATTTCCCTTGCAGCTGCCAAGTCCAGCAGTAAGTATAGGACTACAATGGCACGGCAGTGAGTTTTGTCTTCATTTCTATTTGATAAATGCAATGGTATATGATTGATTTAACTTGTGCAGCGTATTTCTGCAAATGCATAATTTATTACTGGAGGCTTAGCATAAGGTTTTACAAGAAAAGATAATTAAATACTATAATGGGACAAGTTGCCTTTCTAAGTGCTGCAATAATACCACTTGAGTTACAGAATGACTGTTTTGTATGCTTGCATAAAATAACTTCTTTTTAAATAAGGCTTTCTTTTCAATGTGTTTGAAACAGCAAAAGTTGGCTGGAACTAGCAGCTATTTTTTTGGGAAGGGGGTGTTTTTTTTCTCTGATATCTTCAGCCTATGCTGCCTGAATTTCCCAGCTGCTCCAGCTCTCCCTCCTTTGGTCTTTCTGATCCTCCCATGCGTGCTTTTCATACCAAAATGGGCAGTGGGGGGAAAGTGACACTTTCCTTCCCACTCCTTGCCCAGCTGAGAAGTTCACCCTGGTCTGTGTCTCTCTGCTGGTCGTTGTCTTTCTGCAGCATCTTATCACCTTATTGCGTGCTGTTTGGAAATGTCCTTCCACAATGGAGTCCCTGAGTCCATCACCTCCAGACAATTCTGGATTTTCTGCTGGCGTGATGTTTAATCAAGTGTCATTAGGGACCCAGTGGATACTGCAGACAATGTCCGATCTCTAGAACCACAGAAATAAGTTTTAATGGCTTTCTGATCTTGCAAGTCCAGAAACTTGAAGAGATGTCACATTTGCTGCATTTTGGTAACTGGATTTAACTTACTGACTCTTTGTGTTTTAGGTATGGTAATAGGAGATTGCTGAACTAGTCCGGCTACTGAGTTTAGAGCTTTTAGCACAAGTAGAGCTTGCTTTGTCTATTTGCACTGTGTACCTTCTAGTGATGCTGTTAGAGCCTCCTGCAGATGTGATAGGTGAGCCACGTGTTTCTTACTAAAGTTTCTTTGTTGAGCTCATCCCAGACGGAGGCTTCATGTACTGGTTAAACCTTAATACAAATGCTTTTCTGTCATCACAAGCATAATTTAATAGGATTGACACCTTGTAAACCTTGGACAGTCCAACTTCTCTTAGGTAAGAGCTGATAAGATGCTTCCAGAATATTTCCTGTGAAATAAACAATGTAAAGTTAAGTCTTCAAATTGTACCTGTTGTGACTTTGGTCATAGTCTGTTCTGCAGCATGGTGTTCGCATGAACATTAATCTCTAACTAAAGGTTAGACCTGGTTCCCCAAAGACATGCATTTAGAGTGTGGAGAGCTGTTGGGGGAAGAGAGGCTATTGTTACTGTAGAAGACATTAAGAGGGCAGGTCTTTCCAAGTAAACATCTTGGAACCGTATTTTTAAGGTAGATTTTTAAGCCAGATCACACACTTGCCCTACTTGTGTTTGTAGTGCCCTAAGTACACAATTTCTGTGTTACAAAGTTCTCCATTTGTACAGATATACATAAAGGATATCATACATGTCCTCTGCAAAGCAAGCATTTCCGGTATTGCAAAAAACAGTGCCTGGCTCATCAGGGAGTTATTCAACTAATGGCTTGCCAAGTGATCCTCCTTGCATTTAAGGGCAGTTCTTGGACACAGGTAAACTGGCCTAGCTTCCTATTTTGCCCACAGAAGTTTTAATATGCTTAACATTATCCAATACTGGCAACTGAGGTAGTCTAAATACCACAGCAGGGTCTGATTAGCTTTTTCAGATCACTGCTTTTATTCACTGTTTGCAAAGAAGCTTAATCCAGTGCTGGAGATCGGGCATCCCACTGTGCTCATGGGTAGCTTTCTCTCACTCTTTGTGTTCACAGTGGCAGAAATTAGTAAGGAGTCTCCTCCTGCCTCTCATTTAAAAGCTCCAAAATAGTGATGTTAGTAGTTACTCTTAGGCATGTTTAGTGGACAGTGCAGAGAAACTGTAGTTGGGGTTTCTGCTTAGTATCTGGGCATGTGATAAATGCATCAGTGTAATAGCATGATGGTATGTGATTTCATTTACTATGTTGAATCACTTTAATATCCACATAAAGCTCAGGAAATTACTCAAGAGTTCTAACAAACCTATTCTCATTCTTTTCTTCTTTTAAATCACAGTAGATGTTTCCCAGCAGATTGCCAGTCCTTGCAAGCAGAGGAGGACAGCTGCCTCTGTGGTTCTCAGTATTGCTTTTAGTCATGTAATGATACTGAGGTTCAGCAAAAATGCTGTTCTAGCAGTCACTCAGATGAACATTTGCAGATGTAGAATTCCTTCCTTCTCAGTGCTGAGCAGTCTTCACTGGGTTATCATCAGTGGCAACGTTTTATCCAAAAGTCCACATTGCTTCACCGTTTTTTATCAAGCATCAAACCCTGCGACTGTTCCATCGCTAAATGTGTGCATTGCAGGGCTTAGTGGTTTTGGAAATGTGGGGCAGTGAGGGGACGGGAAGGTGTTGATTTGAGTTTATGTTTCTATGTGGCTTACTTCAATTAAAATAAAAATGATAAAAATCTATCTAAGGCCCATCTCCTGACTTTTGTCCAAATATTTAGTCATTGCAAAGAGACAGGAAGAACTTGGCATCTAGAACAGATCTGTGAAATAACAGGGCAAGAAGTTCTATTACAAACAAATATGAGTGACTCCAGAACAAAAGGGTGGCTCATAGTTCCTTTCTGTCGAGTGCCTTAACGTTTCAATCCCACTGCTTAAAAATATCCATTATTCTACATATCAATATTACGTGGCTTCAGTTTAATCAGTTTCACCTTCCACTGAAATGACCCACAATGTTAGAGTTTTACCTGTGTAAATGCAGGTTTATTACATTTATTGTTTGAGGTACAAAAGTGTCAGGAAATTCAGAAAGCAGTTTCTGAATACATCTGAGTGTTTAGTGTGGGCTTCTTTCATACCCCCTTGTGTTTTATTCCAGTATGATTAATTTTGCTAACAAGAAAAGGGGACCACAATAGCTACTAATAGATTTATTTCTCTTTAATATTTTTCCTTAGAAGGAACTTTTTGTTTCTGTACCAGAAGGGATATTTCTTAAGACTGATATATTTTAATAGGAACTCACAACTTTTACTACTTACAAAACAAAGAAAGGAATTATTTTTGAATTAGAAACAATGAGGAGAAGCTGAAGTCTGCCCAAGCCAGGTGTTTCTTGTTGGCAGCCTGCTCCCTAATGACTCTGGCTCTCATACAGCAGCTGCCTGCTAGTCTCTTTTGTATGGCCTATTGTTGCTGCACACCCCTCGTTAATACACATGCTGCCCGGGGCAGACCCTGAGAATGACATCAACTTGCTTATCTTAGAAACCTCCGAACCTGATTCAGGGTGGGGAGGTTGCCTTGCATCTGCCTGGCCAACTAATTGTGAGCTCTGCGGGTCGTGATTGGCTCCACAGCCGCTCAGTAATAGGTTAAGCAAAGACATCGCGGGTCCATCTGTTCGTCCATTCATTGTTCTGCTTGCTTGCCTGAAGTCTGCAGCTGAAATCGTGTTAAGGACTTGCTTCTGGAACAGCTACAAGAAACCAATGTCTGTGTGTTTTCCAGCGAACGTAAGTATATGGGCTTCTCTCTGCAGAAATGGGACGTTTCATCTTTCCTGTGTTTCGGCATATCAGTTTGCGTTTGGACAACGTAGCTAGCGTCTGCAGCAGCTGAGAGTTGCACACTGTGGGTGTCTCTTGGAAAAAGAGGGAGAGAAAAACAGTCATGTCTGAAGACTAAATCTATTAAAAAGCAATGATCTTGCCCAGCATGGTCTATTAAGGAACTTTACAAAAGCATCAGTAATAGTTCATTTCCCAGAATTTGAAAGTGGTAGGCAGTAACCACCCACAGAACAAATATCTCATGGAGCCCCCTGGGGAGAAGGGGAAGTTTCAACTTTTAAGTTATAGGTATTTTCCCTTTTTTTTTTTTTTGCAAATAAGCCATTATTTAATTTGTGACAGGTAGAAAAATATGTTTAAAAAAAAAAATCAGTCACCTTTTCCTTTGTACCAAAAATTGGGTGAAATATCCTGCATTTGTGAAAATAGAAGGAGCTCCATTGTGGGCTATCTGAAGGTACAAGGTAGTGCAAGATAGAGCATTAGGATACTTTCAGATGGGAACACGTTCCAGTCAAAAGTTTTGTGCTTTGAAAGCTATTCATAAGCATATCAGATCTAGCCTGGCTATTTCTGTAAAGTTTTTAATCTGTTTTGGTTTTTGTTTTGAGTTCATATGTTAGACTGAAGAACAAACACTGTATATTCCATGAGCCTGTGTTCCAAGGATCTTTTAAAGAAAAAAAACCCACAAAGACCTTCATATATCAGTTGAGAGAGAAAGAGAGCATATAAAAGGGTTAAAAAGAGGTTTGCGTTTCTACCACATGCCCTATTGTGTGAACATATGCATGAGTCTATTGAAAGTTTTCAGAAGATGGGCAGGCCACCAGTTGCTGGTCTCCTGCAGTTCCAGTAGACATCTGTTGCCCCAGAGCATTAACCAATCTGTTCAATGGGACATCTTTCCTTTGTTGGATAGAATGATGCAGACAACAGCACTCGCTGAAATGCAATGGTAATTAAATACATAGAAGCTACAGCAGTAGGTATTTATTACATATTCATTATTTTATTTGCACTGTTGCGGTATCTTTATCATTTGGATAACTGATATGTTCATTTTTTCATTTCTGATGAGCTCTGCATTTCTGTTTGTGATAAGTAATGGCAATGTTTCAACAAACTGTGATTTCAGTATCTTATATTTTGTGTTTAGAAGACATTGCAAAAGTCTGCCTGTGAAAATATGCTGTAGGATGTACCTTCAGAAACTGTTGACGGTCTTTTGGAAAGACACAATTTCTGTTGTACTGTGTATGCCACAAGACACTATTTTACTCCTTGTTATTTTCCTCTGTGAACTAAATTTGCACTAAATTGCTTTTCTTATGCTTAGTTGTAAATGGAAAATATTCTTTATACACATTAAAAGATTAGATGATCTACTTGCTCACATCTGCTTGAGGGATATTTCTGTTTTGTGCAAAGGTGAATTAGTGGGCTGATTATTGTTAATGGTTAGTGGAAAATCATGTTGGCTTCTAAGAAATGAGAAAAGATTACACTTCTACAGTGTAGCAGCACAGTGCTCATCTGGAGTATTACATTTGTATTTGATAATGTCTTTGACTCACTAATACAGTGTTTTAGGCCTTTAACAGTGGACCTAGTGCGAGAGACTGTCATCTTAGACTGTAGTTTAAAACTTGTCCTAAGGATGATGTTATCTGTTTTAAGAACTTTTTGATAAATACAAGTTCTGTTACTCAGCTGTGGTGAGCATAACCAAAAATTGAAGGCTTTCCTGACATGATTTTATTGGCTGGGTTTTGTTTGATTGGTTGCCTCTCAGTTGAGTCAGAATTCATAGCAGATATTTCTCTCAACTATGTTGCATTGTGTCAGCAAGCATACTTTAAAACAATATGTGCACAATGAGAGTTCCTTATAAAATAAAGAGTGCAAGGAGTTCTTCTTATTTGATGTTACTCCTTGGATAAATGTGACCTTTCTGGCTTTCCTGAGCTTTGTTATCACATACACTAGTGTTTATTTGGAGTACAAATGAATTCACACACACTGGCTGGCATGTTGCTCTTCACTAACCAAATCAAGACAAAACAATCAATTCCAGCAGTGTTCAACAGTGACATCTGATTTTCATGGTTCTAATCAATGAATCTCATAAAGGACATCATGTTGGGGCCTCTGAAATCTAGCATTTCTGAGAGATGCTGCTAACCACATATAGGGTCTACAAACTTACAGATATTGTAAAAATCTGTCTGAAAATTTTTTATTTGCATGCAGATTTTAGGCCAAATGCCAGGAATAGTGTGCTGCTTATGCAAAACTATTTCAGGGATCTTTACCTTTGGGCTTACAATGTCAATGTTATTTTAAATACCCTTTTAAAGCACTAGTAGTACAGTATTGGCATGCTATCTGTGGCAGATTTTAATGCTGCTGCTCTTGTTACTGTGTTCATAGAATGGTGGAATGGTAAGGTTTGGAAGGGACCTTTAGAGGTCATTTAATTAGTTTCTAAAAAACATCAGAGTTCTGTGCAAAAGAAACAGTTAAATGTTGGAGCAAGATGGAGACTGACCGGAGTCTTAAAGCACATAGATGCAAGACTGATTATACATTCCCAACAATGGACAAAGCTCAGCTTAGGTCATTTTTCATACATAGTTGTTGTGCAAATCATCTAAAGTATGTTTCATATAATGCCTGATCTTCAGACACATTCATATGCTAGTGACTTCTTTGAATCCCGCTGGAGGGTGTTACAATTGTAGTTGCTGTAAAGCACTTAAACTTCAAGGAAGAAGCATTGAAGAATGACTTAAGTATTATTTTAACTAACACACAGACACAAAAAACCCCCTCTTTCTAATCTATGCACTTCAAGCTTTGTTTATTCCGTGCTGTTAATATGCAACCTCCTCTTCCCCCCCTTCCAAAAAAGCCCTCTCCCTCTACTTTTAGTTCAATACTAAAATGACATTTCACAGTACACGGATTTAGTCAGTGACCCATTATCTCCCCGTATTCTGCAGTGGCAGTACATGAGCCAGCTCAACTTTTCAGTCCAGCTTAAAAGTGTTCCCCCCATTAACTAGACTTCCTCGAGTCAGAGCAGATTGTGGGGTTGGTGGAACAATGATGTCGGGGCTTCCAGATTGGTTTGGCAGCTGCATTGTTCTCCGAGGGGAAACCAGACGCACTTAAGTCCCGCTCTCTTTCATAGGCTTTTGTTCATACCAAATTATTCTTTCACTGTGCTAGTATTCATGATGGTATGTTAAAGGAGCGCATCCTAGCAACTAAAGGCTGGTTGCTAAGCAGCCTCACTTCCAATAGGGGTTTCTTGTTTGAGATTTTTTTTAATTTTGTGTGTGTGTGTGTGTGTGTGTGTCAGTTCTTTGAAGGCCACAGTGTTGGTTTTTTAACTGTATCCCTTTATTGGGATAGTGTTGTGATTTGTTACTAGCACTGTGCTATCGAGTGCATTACATTAGTTAGTAAATCATTGTGTGAAATGTTCATTTCCTAAATTCTCGTTGGGTTTAATCTGGGGTGTTGCTTAAAATCGTAAAGCTTTGAGTTAAGACAAAGTGATGTTCATTGATATGCTGCCTGACAATTACAGCCATGCTGCCTTCTAACAAGATCAGATCTAAATAAAACTATTGAGTGTTTTCTTTCCTATCTGTCTTGCCTAGATTAAGGTATTGGAGATGAAAATGCTGAGAATCTGTTTATTTAATTATTTGAACTAGAAATGCTTAGGCAAAAGTAAGTTTTTGTGCTCTGTAACCACAAAGTTTCACTGCAGTGAGTGCCTATAGAGTCTGCTTTTACTGGACCAGGGACTGGGATTTTTTTTTCTTGATTCTCTCTAGACTTAAGCCTGGATGAGTTTCTTTTGTGTGCACTCTCAGGTCTTTACGCCAAGAAGAGGACAGTACACCCCATTCTAAAAATACTGAGTCATTCTGAAATGCTAATCTATAAGGGGATGGGAGAGTTGATATATTTGCTGACAGAGATTTTGGCTTCTCAAGAGGCTTACCTGTGATTTGTATTAGTATAGATCAAGAGATTCTGTTTGATATAATGGGAGTTTTCTCAGTATATCCTTAATATTTTTTTTTTCTGTAATGTATGTTCAAGTTCAACCAAAGTCCTTTCCGCTATATCTTGCTTTTATATGCTACCTTGCAAGGTGGAAGTGTGAAAGAATTCTTTGTTTCATAGTCCTCCCTTATGTAAGTTCTTCTTTTTCGTAGTAGTCATGCAGTACAATTGGTCATAGAATCATAGAAACATTTCAGCTGGAAGACTTGGGAATGTTGATTGACAGGTGGCCGAACATGAGGCAGCAGTCTGCGCAGGTGGCCAATACAGTGGCATCTTGGCCTGTATCAGGAACAGTGTTGTCAGCAGGAGGAGGCAAGTGATCATTCCCCTGTGCTCAGCTTTGGTGAGGCTGCACCTGAAATACTGTGTCCAGTTTTGGGCCACTCTCCTCAAGAAGGACACTGAGGTGCTGGAGAAGATAAAGAAGTGGACTACCAATCCAGTAAAGGATTTGGAGCACATCTTCTTTGAGGAACGGTTGAGGAATCTGGGGTTGTTTAGCCTGGAGAAAAGAAGGCTCAAGGGGAGACCTTCTCACTGTCAACAACTGCCTGAAAGGAAGTTGTAGCGAAGTGGGGGTCGATCCCCTAGTAACAAGCAATAGAACAAGAGGAAACAGCCTCAAGTTGTGCCAGGGGAGGTTCAGGCTGGATATGAGGAGAAATTTCTTTACTGAAAGGTTTGTCAGGCATTGGAACAGGCTGCCCAGGGAGGTGGTGGAGTCACCATCCCTGGAGGTGTTTTATCTATGAGACGTAATTTGTCTTTTACTTTCTTTCTTGAAAGAAAGCTAGCAGTTAGCAAAGGTTCCTATTGAGAAGAACAAAATAAAGGAAAGAGGTAGCAATCTGCCTTTAAATGCAGATTGTGGAAGTAATCCTTGTGATAAAATGGGTAGCTAACTTCTGTATAACTACCATTACGCAAAACTTCTCCAGAAAAACTAATGTGGTAGGCATACGTAATCTAGAAAACTGCAACTTTTCTTCTGTTCTTCTTACATGACTTCTGTCTATGCATAGTTTTGATTTGACAAGAGGTCTAGTCCAAGAGTTGAAATCAGCTTTTAATTTTGTTGCCTTGTTGGCTTCACAAATGATCTGTGGCAATCAGTGCAAAGACTTCCATTGGCTTTATTGGCCATTAGATCAATCTGTGTCTCTAAATGCTGTATGTGTTAGTAATGCGGTACTCTGTTGAGAGCAATTATTCTTTCTTGACTTAATTATCACTTTACAAGGGAATTCAGAAATACTTTGGGTGCATTCAGTCGAATTTATAGTGTTTTTAGGAACAATAAGTTTTCATTTAACCATAGTTTTCAGTCACTAATTTGGTTTTTGTGTTATGTCACCATATGTTTGCCTAAAACGGCAGATCATAGAACAGTTTGGATGGAAAGGGACCTTGAAGATCATCTAATCTATAATCTAGTACTATGGTAATTTATCTCTATTCAACAGAGAGTTTAAGGTATGTAGTTTAAAAAGCTTTTCTAGAGGTATTTTATAGCTGGTTTTTTCCCCCTGTTCCAATATTGTCATAATCTTGAAGCAGTAGCTTGGTTACTTAAATTAAGACAAGACTTCTGTCTCTGTAAACTCCCAGTGTTTGGTTTCCTATTCTTTTGTAAAGCCATTTCTAGAAATGTTTAGGTAAAAACATTTGTTACCTTGATAAAACAGATGATTAGTTGTTTATCTGCTTAGTAATGAATGTTCCTTAGGAAAAGTTTTTTTCCCCAAAAAGGTTTTTCATGTTTAAAACAGAAATTATTACTTCTCTGCTGGGAGAGAATGAATGCAGCTCTGAGGAGGCAGCAGGGAAATGCAAAACAGCTCATATGTGTAACCAGTTGCAACCTTTTTGTTCTTTCTTTAGGAATACGGAACACTTTATATTCAGGAATACAAGAAAAAGAGCAAAGTGGAGTCAAGTACATGCAGCAGCTTCATGGGCTTAAAGGATCATCTGGGGCATGACTTAGGCCACCTTTACGTGGGGAGCACTGGCACACAAATAAATGCAATTGTACCCTGGTCAATGGCGGAGAAGCCAACGATGGATAAGGTTAATTCTAGGAAAGAAGATGTAGACAAGGAGGTATCTGAAGAGACTTCTGGAAGCTCCAGCTGTGACTCTGAAGAAAGCACTAATTCTGATAATGATTCTGAGAGACTGAACAATTCTGCATCCAAATCACTGTTATTGCCTAAGACTCACCGACAGCTGTGCCGATCTCCTTGCTTAGAGCCTCATATACTAAAAAGAAATGAAATCTTGCAAGACTTTAGGATAGAAGAGGCTCAGATAGTATCTAAGGAAGTCAAAAAGCCCCCTGATGTGGTGAAAGAATATCAAACCAAACTGGAGTTTGCACTTAAGTTGGGTTACTCTGAGGAGCAGGTTCAACTTGTACTAAATAAACTTGGTACTGATGCTTTAATAAATGATATTTTGGGAGAACTTGTCAAACTTGGGAATAAAACTGAGACTGATCAGACAACTAATACTAACACTAGTGTAATGCGGGAAGCGTCTTCCATAGAGTCTCAGAGGTCCGAGTCTCCGCTGCAGGAGGATGTGACGGAGGATGGTGACAACCTGAGACCAATAGTTATTGATGGCAGCAATGTTGCAATGAGGTATGTGACTATGAAGCTTTTGCTTTTGTATTTAAATGGAAACAGAATGACCTCGTCCCATTAAAGCACTGATGTTTGGTATAATTAACTCAAACTGTACGCAGGTTCTCTTGTGAGCACCTTCATTGACCACACAGTGTGTCAAGCTTGTAATCCGGCTAGAGGTCTGTAAGAGTTCAGTGGTTTGGCAAAGGATGTCGCTTAGGTTCATGGCAGTCTCCCTTCGTAGGCAGCTATCAGGTCTCTCTTTCCCACTACCAGTCTAGTACTTACTTAATTTTAGGTAGGCACTATTGCTATGAGAAATGGCAGTATCCAGTTACATACAGGAGGCTAAAGCAAATGTAAGGTTCCTTAAGATCATAAAATACTGATTTGGAATTAAGTGGCTCAAGGGATACTTTTCCTTGGTAGATTATTCTGTGATAACTGGTCTGTCTGTAAAATTGGTCATAGAATCTCAAGGGCTGGAAGGGTCCTCAAAAGATCATCTAGTCCAACCCCCCTGCCAGAGCAGGCCACCTAGAGTAGGACACACACGAACTCGTCCAGGTGAGTTTTGAATGTCCCCAGAGAAGGAGACTCCACAATCCATCTGGGCAGCCTGTTCCAATGCTCTCTCACCCTTACAGTGAAGAAATTCTTCCTTGCATTTCTTTGGAACCTCTTATGTTCCAGCTTATACCCATTGCCCCTTGTCCTATCATTGGCCATCACTGAGAACAGCCTGGCTCCGTCCTCCTGACACTCACCCTTTATATATTTGTAAACATTAATGAGATCACTCCTCAGTCTCCTTCAAACTAAAGAGCCCCAACTCCCTCATCCTTTCATCCTAAGGGAGGTGGCTCTACACCCTTCATTGTCTTTGTGGCCTTGTGCTGAACTCTCTCCAGCAGCTCCCTGTCCTTCTTGAACTGAGGGGCTCAGAGAACACAGTATTCCAGATGTGGTCTCACAAGGCCAAAGTAGAAGGGCAGGAGAACCTCTCTCAGCCTAATCACCACACTCCTAATACACCCCAGGATGCCATTGGCCTTCTTGGCCACGAGGGCACATTGCTGACTCATGCTCACCCTGCTGTCCACCAAGACCCCCAGGTCCCTTTCCCCTACACCATACTCTAACAGTTCATTCCCCAACCTATACTGGTACGTGGGGTTCTTCTTTCCCAGATGCAAGACTCTACACTTGCCCTTGTTGAGTTTCATTAGATTTCTCCCTGCCCAACCCTCCAGCCTGTCCAGGTCTCATTGAATGGCAGCACAGCCTTCTGGTGTCTCAGCCACTCCCCCTAGTTTAGTATCATCAGCAAACTTGCTGACAGTGCCCTCTGTTCCCTCATCAAGGTCATTAATAATTAGCTTGAACAGCACCCGTCCCAGCACCGACCTCTGACGGACTCTACTAGATACAGGCCTCCAGCGAGACCCTGCCCCATTGACCACAACTCTCTGCCTTCTTCCCTTCAACCAGTTAACAATTCCCCTCACTACCTGACCATCCAGCCCACACCTTCTCAGTTTTGCTGTGAGGACGCTGTGGGAGACAGTGTCAGATGCTTTACTGAAATCCAGATAAACCACATCCAGTGCACTACCACCATCTGTCCACCTGCTTACATCTTCATAAAAGGCTATCAGGTTGGTCAGATCCAACTTCCCCTTGGTAAAGCCATGTTGACTGCTCCTAATGAGCCTCTTGTCCTTTAAATGCCTGGAGACAGTACCCAGGATAAGTCATTCCATCACCTTTCCAGGGATGGAGGTGAGGCTGACTGGTCTGTAGTTCCCCGGCTCCTCCTTCTTACCCTTTTTGAAGACTGGAGTGACATTTGCTCTCCTCCAGTCCTCAGGCACCTCGTCTGTTCTCCATGAATTACTGGTCCTGGTTGTCAGATTTGGAATTAGGTTTTGTTGCCATTTAGACTTTCACTTACATGCCCATACATCTACCTATAGCATTCACCCATCCTGGCCCTGGTAATGTAGGTACGTAGCAAGAAGCTTATCTGTGGCAAGGTGACAGTTCATCGATGGTTAGAGGGAGAAGGAAATGGCAGAGAGACATGATGAGAGATCAGGGGCTTGCAACTGTATAAATAATTAAATGACAAATTGATTAGTAACCAATTGAGTAACTCATGAGGATTATCTGATTACTAACACCATGGTTTAGAAAGTCAGTTTTAGTCTTCTGGCAACCTGATGTGATTTTCATTAGCTTAGTACCAAAAGTTCATGCAAGATGTTTCTGGGCTCAGGGCCCAGGTTTTTTTTCGCTCCTAGTCAAGTCAATTACCTTTAAATGAGGCTTTTAAAAATGAAATTTAAATAGTTATCTTATTTACACCAATATGATAGGTTTTGCTCATTTAAGTAGATGTGTTAGCTCATGAAGCAAGGATGGACTATTCCTGTGAATGATGTGTCATTCCTAATCTTTTTGTTCCATTGGAGCTATAAAGGAATTAAGTTCATTTCAACAAACACTGTTCTGGTACTGAACCAAGAAGTTATCCAGAGACTTCTAAAATGGGTTTGGATTGTATTTCACATAAATCCCAAAAATTGTGTGTTAGCTAGTTAGCACAGCTCAAACTCAAAGAGTAGACTTAGTTTCAACTTCTCCCACAAGCTGCGCTGAACACATTCCAGAAGTAGCTCCAGATCACTTTTACTTAATATTTATTCAGCTATTAGTGTAAATATTTAGGGGCTGCCTTCCTATGCTCAATTTACTTTCTTGACCACCTACATAAAATGAGCCGAACGCATGCTATGCATGCTACAGAGCCTTGAAACACATTAGATCTATTAATATAACAATCTTACTGTCCAAGAATCACGTTAACAGGTCTTTACTTGTTTTCTACCAAATTTAATCACAGAATCATTCAATTTGGAAGAGACCTCTGGAATCTTTTAGTCCAGTCACCTGCACAGAGCAAGGACAATTCAAGGCCGTGTTAAGTTGGGTTTCAGATGTCTCCAAGGAAGGAGACTCGACACACATTCTCAGGGCTGATGTTTGAATGCCCTCACTGTAAAAAGGTTTTAATGTTTTATGTTTAAACAACATTTCTTCTCTTCCAGTTTAGGCCCATTGCCACTTGTCCTGTTATTGGACACTGGTGAGAAGTCAGTTTATCCTCTTTATTCCCTTCCATTGGGTATTTATACACACAGATAAGATTCCTCAGAGCCATCACTTCTCTAGTCCCAGCTCTTGGCCTCTCCTCGTATGGCAGATGTTCCAGAGACACATCAGCTTTTGATCTGCTTTTTCAGATTCCAGTTTTCCTAGAAATCAGTCCTTGATTATGAAAGCCAATCCCTTTTTTGTAAAAGATTGGTTTCTGTTGTTGACACCAGCTGTGCAGCCAATTTTTAGTACTTGAAAGATTTCAGCTTTCATGTGTGAAAAAACAATGTTCAAAGCAGGGGGGAAGATAGTCTCCTGCACTTAAAATAATCCTGTTGAAATTCTTCTAGCTAAATGTCCTGTTACAAGTATAACCTCTAAAACTGGCACAGTCTCTTCTCTCCTTTCCTCTTTGTGTTTCCAAGCTGTGACCAGTGAGTTCCCTTTGGAGCTGCTAAAGGGAAGTGAGCCTGTGCCCTACACAAGACTGAGGTGCTGAGGGTGCTGAGGTTTAGTGATGGCCTTGGCAGTGTTAGGTTAGTGGTTGGACTCGATGATCTTAAAAGTCTTTTCCAATCTAATGAGTGATTCTATGATTCTAAGAGAGATTCTTGGGAGCTCTCATATGTTCTCTCAGAAGTTGCAGACTGATTCTTACTCCCTTATTGTAGTAAGCTTATTTGATGATGTAATTTACTATTAGAATTATTCTAGATAAGAACTGCTAATTTTCCTTTAAAGGATGTATTTGATGGAGAGGGAGGTTTTGTAGAGAAGGTTGAGGTGAGTGATGTCCAACAATACAAGTAGGATGAGACAGCTATCTTCTTCTGGAAGGACCAAACACTGTATGCTACCTTGTCTCTCCATTCCATGACTAGTTACAGATGCAGTTTCACAAAACATCTGAGTGACACAGAAAGACTTACTTTCAGCCTCATCTCCATCTCACCACCAAGGATCCTTTCCTACCTGCATCTAGTGACTGCACAGCTTCAAAGTGAGTTGATTCAGCTTCCTAATTCAGAGGAGACAAAAAAATCAGAAAGTATTATCTTTCCATTATACCTGTAAATGAAAGCTGATGTTTTTGTGGTTGGGAGAACAGCTAGGTCTGACAGAAAGGAAGACAGATGTGTCTAATGTGACTGGGTGTTCATATGCATGTCAACTGATGACGAATGGATTTGCAAGTTCCTTGAGGGCAGCACAGAACAAAGCTTGGCCCAGAACAACTTCATCTTGCCAGCCAGAGCCAGCCTGTGTGCTGATGTAGTCTGGTGATTACTCCTGTTCCACACAAGCTGTTTTAGCAAACTGGAGTTAAAAAAACCCAACCCTCTTAATTTTTCTGCCTTTTGGTAATGCTTGGAAAGCTTTTCTTATACTTTGAGATGGCATTGCTTGTCCCTTATGCCTTAAACTGGACACAGTTGACCAGATGCATCTTGTGTATTTAAAGTTTAAAGTTTCAATTTTGACTAAAGATTATGAATTGGTTAAAGTTTTAAAAGCGAAGCAAAATCCCTCTTTCAACTGAAGTGCAGAAAGGTGGCTTTTGCAGGCTGACTTGAAGAATTGCCATTTAGTTTCTATGGGATACTTAAAATCTGGTCTTATACTTTCATTATTTTAGCTTTCATTATTCTAGCTTTCATGATGTTGACCTAATCTTTTCCCAGAAAAGGAAAGATGACTACACATTTAAGCTGAACACAAACAAAGTCTTTTGTTAGAGCCCTCTTACAGATGAAACCGATTTATGTGTGTGTGTGTAAACTTAAAATCAGAGCTGAACAGCAAATTAGATAATCCTCTAGAGCAGCTGTGGAGCTCCTGATAGATACTTCACCCAGCAGAGTGAGGCTTGACAAAGAGATAGGACCCAGGATTCAGTTGTTCCATACATGAGTAGTGACCTATGTTACTTTTCCAGAGAACTGTATAGCTCTAACCCTGCTTCATAAGGTAGATGATGATGTTGTCATGCAAAGGCAATTTTTCATTGACATAACAATGCACTCAGGACCTTTTTTTAATGTAAACTGCTCAGCATAGATACTACACAGGTAACAGATTTCAGTCAAGAGTCGTTCCATATCCCTGTGTGATGAGGTTTAAGCTACATTAAATTTTCCCTTTACATAACCAAGGTAGGCAAAAGAAGGTGATCTCTGCCGATCTAGCAACAGCATATTGTCAGCTATTCACCCCTATATCTCTCTGTACTCCACTATATTCTTGGACATGCTCTTTGTGCATCCCTTACTTCCTCAGCTGAGCCTTCGTAGTCTGGCATGAAGGCAAGAGGCAGCAGAGGCAAGGTTTTGAGGTTCTCTTTTGCCCCTTCATTTAAGACTTCCCTTTACTACTGAGGTTGAGAGAGAGGATGTTTCTTCTGAAGAGAGACTACTGAGGTTGAGGGAGAGGTTGTTTCTTCTGAAGAGAGAAATACGCTGCAGCATGTTCACACAGCCCTTTTCCTTTGCTTGCCATTTTCAAGGATTAAGGTTGGGATGCTGAAAATTGCCTAAAATTGGTTACTGCTATGATATGTCTCTTTGCTGCAATCAAAGTCAGGCTTTTGCCACTGAGAAGTAAGGAATAAGGAATAGAGTTGTTAGTTACAAAGGCAGTGGGAGAATATTATTTGGTTTATTCATTTGCTTCAGTTTCATACTTGTTAGTTTTTCCTGGCTACCCCAAGTCCCTTCTGACTTTCTTTACTAACAGCGAAAATAATGAGTTTCAAATTTTACATAAATGAACTTTGTTGAAAACATAGGCAAAAAATAATTCTCCTGTACTTACAGAGAACACAATATGAATACAACAAACTTCCAGGATTATATAGGCAAAAAAGCTGAAGTATTTTGATCATGTGCCATGTAGGCTTGCAGATTCAAATAAATTAAACTTGTTTTGAGCAATTGGATTCTTCTGAAAACTTAACTCTTAGGATTCTTAATCCATAGAGATGATGTGCTTCAGTTTCCACTTTTGGAAAGCCTTGGCCTGTATATTTAAATGGTGCTTGATGGTACTTCAATGCAAAAGGGAAAAACACAGTGCAAGTAACCATTGCATATGTATTTTTGTGAGAGGAAGCAGCTGATTTGGGGTGGTTTGTTTTGTTTGGGTTTGGTGGTGGGGTTTTTTTGTTAAATGTGCTCTCACTTAAGACAGATATTTTATGATGTTCTTAAAGCTTTCATACCCAGCCATCCTACCAGCTGTGGATGCCCTAGGTGCTTGGTGGCATCAAAAACATACAAACAGATGCCAGTGCCATTCAGGACTGGCATTCAGCTGGAGAAAGTGTGAGATACCACAACGTTCCTAAGCAGCATCAGGCATCTCATGTTTAGGCAACTGAGTCTTGTCCCCATGTGTTTACCATGAGGCTTTTGGCTGTAGTCAAAGGTTGGCTAATGCCCTGACTACATAGAAGGTTTCTCACAACTGCAAATCTTGTCAGCCAAAGAATGGCTTGACTGTCTTAACTATGCCATCTGTAGTTTTCATGTGGTAATGTAATTGCATATCTGTTTTAACACACTAACAATTTAGCTGTGTAGCCTCTTCTCAGACTCGGTGTTGCTAAGCTTGAGAGACACAATTATATCTTGGTACCTTGATTCAGATGTTCACCTTTTGGTGTCACTGGCTGCCTATTTTATTAGGTCATTGTGAGAAGTCCCTTTAAGGAATAGATAAAAATATTTTTCAAACACGTAACGATCATGCAGATAGGAGCTTGTCACTGGCAGCTTTGAGTATAACTTCTCTTTGCCTGTTTTGACCTCAGAGTGCTGAGTGTGTGACTCATGCTTGTGTGTGGCTGACTGCGCCTACTCATAGAGTGCCCTAGCCATGGACACCCTACAGACAGAAGATGTTTTGAGACAGCTATTTTTCCTTCAGAGGCTTCAAAGCATTGGAGTACTTTATCATAGACTAATGAAAAACAACCACTTGGGAACTGTTTCGTTCACTTCATGTTGGCACTGAAATATATAAGGAAGAAATGCAGGACTTACAGAAAGCCTGGGTTAATGAGAAATGCTTTGGGGCAAATTATTGCTGTGATGAAGACATTTTTAAAGCTTAAAAAAAAAATAATAGGGATGAAGCTAATGAGAAAACCTAGCTGCCAGACTAATGAGTCACTAATGTGATACAGGGTGGAAATTCTTATCTTTCTGTGCTATGGACGGAACACTGTTTTTCTTCTGTGACATGATAGAAGAAAATTATTTGGTAACTCTGCAAATCTGCCAGGCAGATCTGTATTTTAGTGTTATTCTCCCTGCTTTTAATCAATCTGCTTTTACTTGGTAAGTATCTTGATATGTCCAAGTTTCAGTTGTGTAAAAGTCTGTACGTGTATTGCAACAGACATTGTTGTAGACTTTAGCTTTAACGTCTCTGAGAGCTCCCTGTTGCCTTGAATATTGTGTTAGAGCATTCCAGAAGCCTTGCTGCTTCTGTAAGTAGTCAGTGTTTTAGGAGGGCATACCACAACTCTTTCCAAAACAGTCACTTGAAAATCTAGTTTAGGGGTAACAGAGAAACTTAGTATGTTCTCATCAAGTGTTTTAACCACATTCTTCTAACTTTCCTAAGCCTAGAAAATACTTGATTGATTTTTGCTCAGGAAGTGTTATACTGGGGTTTTTTTTGTCATTTAAAAAGCCCGTACAGCTATCAACAAGCCAAATTTAAAAGTGACAATAGAAAGAATCATTTCTACTTGGTATGAAAGAGAAATAGACACTTCTTAAAGAATATACTTTACCCTCTTTCAACTAAGGGTGGTAGGTTAACCATAGTCAGCAAGCTGAAGCAAAGCAATGCCTCACTCAGGGCTATGGCTGTCATCCTTGCCGCCCTGAGCTTTCACATGCTTTTAGTGACTGGGAAGAGATTTTTAAAAGAAAGTTTCTTGACAAAGGATTACAAACTTTTTTTCTTTTTTTGTGCAACTAATCAGAAGGAAGAAAGTCAGAAGAAGCTACATGATTTCAAGCCTTTTCACCATATGATGTATCATAAAGCTGATGAGGCACAAAGATCTCAAAAAGGAGAGCATCAAATCTGCATGACAACAAAACAGAAGAAAAGAACAAATTTTAATTGCACATCTTTTCACAGACTTTCTCACTAATCATTTAAATTTCTTGAAATTTGTATCCACTCAGATACCAGCTTAGGCATGTGTCTGAAAAAGAGCAGGAAAAAGAAGTGAAGATTTGTAAGAGCTATAAATCCACACTCTGCAGTGCAGAAGAGCTAGCATGCATTCTAATGCATTTCCCGTTTCTGGTGTGTAGAGTTTTAAATGTATTTAAAATTTATGTTCTGGATGAAATAATCTATATTAGACAAGAGAAGACTAAAGAGATGAACTGCCTAGTCCTCTCTCTGCCTTTAAAAATGTGGCTTGAGTTCCAGGCTAGTGGAAGGCAGTAGGCAAGAGCATCCTTTTTTTTTTTTTCAGAGGCCAGGATTTTGTTCCAGAAATGATTTCTCAGACGTAGGGAAGAAACATACTGTTACTAAAATATAGTCTGACAAAACACTTGTTCGCTGGCAGGAGTGAAAAGTGATTTTTATCCATTTGAAACCATGGAGATTGTTTAGAGTAATAATATTCACTGGGATTTAGTAGCTGGAGCAAGCCCTTCCCAATTGTTTTACAATGGATTGCAATATGTTTATGGTTGCACGTGACCTGCTGATAGCATGAACAGTAGCTTCGTGTATCAGGCTTTGCAAAGGAGGCCTTATGGCTGCCCACAGGGTACTGAATGTGCACCAAGTGTCCTGGTTTTATGTTGTCACAGGGAGATGTGATTAGACTTGCTGTGCCTGCAAATACTGTTGGCCATTTTTTCTGTGCATGTATGTTTTAAATGTGACATATTTGTGTATGGTTTGGTTTCCCAACCCTGGGAAGTTATGAAATACACAAAGCTACCACTCTTTCAGCCAAACAAGCACAAGAATAATTGTATAGTATAGAACGGTGGCTAGAAAAAAAAAAGATATTGCTGTGTGTTTTGTTATTACAGTGTTATTGCAATGCAATAGTGTGCTACGTGATACTATCATACAGAACATTAGATGAGGAGGTAGTACAGTTCATCACTTCAGTCCACATAATGGTAGTGGGGTTTTTTCTTTTTGTTTTTTTGGGGGTTTTTTTTCCCTTTTGTTTGGAGGCTTTGACCTTCAACACAGCCACTGCTGAGGATGATGCCTTGTGAGAGGTGTTACCTGTGACTCATTCTCTCTCAGCACCTAGACACAGCTGCACATCAACACCAACTCCGTCACAGGCTTCTGGAAATCTGAATGTTGTTTCAGAGTTATTCTCGCTTTTACTGTGGCATGTCATCCATTGCACAATTACTCAGGCTCCATTAGAGTATCAGGAAGTGTGCAGTAGTGCCATGTTTTAGAAAGCTGAAATAGTAGGTATTTTTAAGTGGTTCTACTAAAAAAGAAAAAAAAAAGAGTTTAAAAATAATTTTCTGATGTTTTTATTTACCTCAAGACATGCAAGTAGGAGGAACCAATAGGATTGCTGTGGCTATCCATCATCATATCGTTCCCTTCATAAATCACTCCACTCTGAAAGATTTGTCTTTTACCTTTCTGGAAAGTAGATTGTAGCATATCTACTGTGCACAAGCGGCCAGCCAAGCGAAAGGTATTGACTTGCTGCCATGCCCCTGTATTTATTCTGCTACAAAGAGCTGTGGGGTAGGGAGAGACTTCACAAAAGTTGCTCATCCCCTCCTGAGCTTGGAGAACGCAGACAGGCCCCAGAGGAGCTGTCTGACTTGTTCTGCAAAGTGCCCATTGAGAAGATCCCGAAATCCATGGGCAGACTGTCCCATTGATCAGTTAGAAAATATTTTTCTATTACATTCAATAACTCTTGCTTGTGTTAGGTAAGAACTTTTCTGTGCTTCCCCAGTGGGACTATAGTGGGTCACCCACTGCTCCCCCCACCAGCTGATCAGGGGAGAAAACAGAAGTAACCAGGAGCAGGAAAGCTCAGGGGTCAAAATAATGTCAGAGAAATCACTCAACAAGTACAGTTGCATTGCAAACACTCAGCTTGGGGAATTTGCCTTAATTTATAGCCAGTTAACAGAAATATTTAATTGCTGATGCAAAAAAGTCAAAAATTAAAATAGTGAGAGGGAAAACTATCTCTCCTTTTCCCAGGCTCTCTTCACTCCAAACACTATCCTCCTTGCTTCCTCATCACAACCTCATTCCAGACGCGTCTCCTGCATTTTGTCGTGGCTGCAGGTGACACTGACACTCTTCAGAGAGGCAATGCAGGGAGTTGGGATCAACATATAGTAGTTTTTTCCTGCTGCTCCTTCATTCTTGGCACATTGCTTGTTCTCCCAAGGCTGCAAGTCTCTCACAAACTCCTCATGGAGCACTTTATCTTCCTCTAGTGTTCCCTCTTTCCCTTCCATTGTGGAGCCTGCTAAAGCTGGGCATGCCTGACATGGGGCAGCCACTGGCCTTTTTCCATGGAGGCCACCCTGTGGCCTTATGTCACCAGAACTCCTCCATGGACACTTCGTGGTTGATCACTGTCCTCTATTTTTATTACCTCCTGTGTATTGAAGATCATTTCGTGTCTCCACAGGCTGCCTTTTTCCTCAAAATTAACTAAATGCACTTCCTTCAGTCTTTCCCCATAGGTCTCATTTCATTTACTTTTGGATTCTTTCCAGCTCATCTGTGTCTTTTGTAATATGTCATGCCCGAAACTGGATGTAGTTGGCTGAGGACTCATCTGCCTTTAGAAGATGACATAATTGCGTCTCTTGCCCTACCTCAGACAGTTGTTGCATAACAGACACACATCTTTGTTTCGCTTGTGTCTGATCTGTTTCTGCTCAACTGACTCTCCACAGCTTTTTTAATACCCAATTAATTTCTCCTGAAGTGCAGTACTAAGCAAATTCTCATTTTGTTCATGTTGATTTTGGACAGTCTCTCCAGTTTGCCTGTCTGTCCTGCAGGGTATCTGCTATCTCTTTGGGCTTGGAGACCACCTCCTCTCTCTCTCCCTGTTCAGATGGGACCTCACAGAGCTCCTGCAGAGGGAATCTGCTGTCTCTTCCCCTGCTTTCCCGCATGCTGGTGCTCACTACTCATCTGCTGGTATTTCTTGAACATGTGGCACTCTTCCATGTTGGTGTTTCAGCCCTTCTGCTTTTCCTCATCAAGTCTCTGTGGTTGCTGTTATATCTCATACATTTTGTTGGGATATTTAACACTCCCTTACTTGTCAGATCTGTGTACAGATGCTAAAAATGTTTGGCAGGTTTAGTATCCTTCTTCCACATAATTTTGGAAGCAATGGCAATGTTTTGGCAAGGCTCAGAGCGACTCCCACCTGCCTTTATAAAGCACAGAGCAAGTGAAGAGCATGGCCGTGTGTTTTGCTGTGCTCTGTTTACAGACATGGAAAAGCAAAGTCATATAATAAGGAATCGTAATGTGTGTTTCAGCCACGGGAACAAAGAAGTATTTTCTTGTCGAGGAATCAAGTTGGCAGTAGACTGGTTTCTGGAAAGAGGCCACAAGGATGTTACTGTGTTTGTGCCAGCGTGGAGAAAAGAACAGTCAAGACCTGATGCTCTTATCACAGGTAAGCTCTGTTCCAGGCACACTGTTTTGTTTGATGCTTTGCATATAATGGGTACTACTGCTCAAACGACCGAATCTTTACGAATTGAAGTCTAGAATAGAAAGTAGCTTTGGTGCGGTGGCTTCATTGTGGTCTTTGGGAAGGAAAAAGACAAAGCAAATGCCCTCTCTAAGTCCTCCTTCTCTGCTCACCTGATAAATTTTCCATTTATATCGAAGAATGTAGTTGCCATTTTTAAAATCTGTTCCAACCATGTGGCACTAACAACAGAGAGGTTTGAAGGCAGTGGTGTGCTGTGGGACCTTTCTAGTGGCGAGCAGATTCTGCTAGGCTGAGGTGTCTGCCCGTCCCCTGCTGTCAGTCTCTGCCCATGTACAGGGTTATGGCACTTATCCTGGCAGAAAGGGGATGCTTCCCTTTTCCAGCATTACCGTTAACAAGGGAGACAGCTTTTGATTTTGATTGTGCTCATCTAGAAAAGAAAAATGGTGTAGAGGTATTTATTTCTTGATCAAATTAAATGGGGTTTTATTTTTTTTAAACATGGCCTCTTTTAAAGTCAGGAGGAAGCATCTGAGAGTACTAGCTATGGCCTCTGAAAGAATATGGCAGCCTGTTGTGATTACCACAAGCCTTTTCAAGTGTCTGCAAGGATCTTCACAACACTTTATTTCATTTATTATGAATTTGCTACTAGGACATATCATGTTGATGCAAGAAGATGTTTGGAAAGCTACTGTTCTCCCCTTATTGCAGGCAGTGTAGAGCCGTTCTCTTGAAGCCTTTCTCTTTCACTCTACTAGTAAGTAATAAAGATTTGGCTGTTTAGAAGTAAGTTTGACATCTACTAGAACTGTGGGTAGGGCTTGAAACCCCAAAAGGAACTCCTCAAGAAAGTAGCGAGACTTAGAATTGACCAGTTGTCCAGGAGTGAGAAATCGCTTTGCCATGTGTCATAATGGACCCTGAAAATGGAAGAAAAGTCAAAGCAGGTTATTGTGTCTTCTGTAAAAGAGGTTTTTCAGTTTTCTTATCCTGCGAAGTACATGGTGCTGACAGTCCATTTCCAGGGATGTGCACCTGAAATGTGTGGCCACCTGGAACTTTGAAAAAGTCTTAGATGACTAATGTGGGAATGGTTCTAGACTCTCTGTATTCGTGAGAAACTTCTCAGACTGAGCAACAGCTGCATCTGTCTTATTATTACCTGCCAGTCATCACATGGCAGACTTTTAAATTCTTTCTTGGGGAGGAAAAAAATCTCACCTTCCATCACACTCTTATTCATCATTTACCACGTGGCAGGGAGTGTGTGTGTGTGTGAATACAAAAAGGTTGGATTTCATTTGAAATCGTGTGCTTTTTCTGCTAAGCAGATAAATGCTTGTAGCAAATACAGTGCTTATATGTAGTATTAATGCTGTATTTCTTCTTGTTGGAGCCTTTTAATCTTTTTTTTCTAGATGGAGCATGTTCCCTGTCAAGTTTCTTGTGCTACAAAACAGTTATTTGAGATCTCAACCGTTATTAAGGACCATGACTCATATTCACTGCACAAGCATCTTCTGCTGGTTTAGGTGTTGCCTAGCTCTTTGTTCATTTTTCTTTCGTAGCTTGTCTGCTCTGAGGAGAATGACAGCTAGGGGAATCAACACAGGAGTTGTGTGTCTCAGCACTGGTACAGCCACCTTAGTAGCCCGAGTCCATCTTTCAAACCTCCTTGGGAGAAAGTGCTTTTGGATAGGTGATTGGCAGACTATGTAGGACAGGAAGGAATTACATCAAATGTTAGACATGCTTATTTAGCAGGATGAGAGAGAAATCTGTTTGGGTTTGATAAAGCCTTATATATGAATTTGTGAATCCTTCAAGGAAAGATAAGTTCTGATCTATTACTGGAGGTAAAATAAAAACCCAAAACAAAACTCAAAAGCACATTTGCTGTTGCTTGCAAGGTATCATGACATCAGAGGTTTTAGGGAATGCTGTTTCTGTTTGTGAAGAGCTTGAGTGTTTGTACAGAATGTGGGTTCTCTAGTCCTTGTGAGTACTAGTAGTAACCCATTGTCTCCATGGGCAGAGAATTTTATGAGACAATTCCATTAACGTGAGCTAGTAGAATGTTTTCCAAAGATGTTTCTTGCTGGGTATCACAAAGAAATGGAAGAGATCTGTGTTTACCAAGGAGCTCACCTACAGGAAACCCTTGGCTGTTCTTGAATGTAGCCCTCCTATTCACTGAAACATTTAGTAATGTTTAAAACCATCCCTCCACACAGAGGAGTTTTTCATAGGCATTTTGATAAGTACTGCATCTTCTGAACCAAAGCAACATGACAAGGTCTCCTGTGTTAGTCTTTGGGAAATGTTGTGGAAGGGGAGGTTTTTATGTGATTGAGGGGTTTTTTGAAAGTATTACCAGTTGGCTGCTGACTGTAACCCCAGATATCAAATATCAGACACTTTCTGCTGGACTGTAACCATTTAAGACACGCTTAGTCCTAAATACTTGGGTTTCCTCCCTCAAACCTAGTGTCTTTGGAGATTAAACAAATGTCTTTTTCTTTTCTGTTTTTTTTTTTTTTAACTTTTGGTTCTTACTCCTTGTAGATCAAGAAATCCTGCGTAAGTTAGAAAAGGAGAAGATTCTGGTGTTCACACCCTCGCGCCGAGTGCAAGGCAGAAGGGTGGTGTGCTATGATGACCGCTTTATAGTGAAGTTGGCCTTTGAGTCAGATGGCATCATTGTTTCTAATGATAACTACAGGGATCTAGCTAATGAAAAGCCTGAATGGAAGAAGTTCATAGATGAACGCTTGCTGATGTATTCATTTGTTAATGACAAGTAAGTAATTCCGTCTTTATATGTTCCACTAAAATAACTGAGGAAAAGACAGTTTGAAGACTTGTGTGAATTTCTTATCTTGCACCCAAATCCTTAGGTACATGTAGGAAAAGAGGACAAATAGTCAATCGTAGACTTGGTCTTCTGATTAAATGCACTCAAACTCTAGTTTGTGTTAGAGCTTTTCTATAACTGTATCCGTTTATGCTATGTTTTTACCTTTTTTGTTATATGCTGATGTATATGATATATTTGATGTGTGCTACAGTATCATATTCCAGTTCTCTTGATATGCTGAGACAGCAGTTCTGAGTGCCTGTAGTTAGACTCCTAAATCCTGGAGCCATAGAAAAGCCCACATTGGAACAAACCTCGGGAGGTCTCTATTTCAACTGTCTTCTTAGACTCATCTGTGCTAACTTCCTACGCTTGCATACAGATCAACTGGTAGCTTCTTGAAGTGCAAGGGACTCAGTACCCTGCCAGGCAAGCCCCTTGCCTGTGTACTGATGCAAGAGTCCTAGACGACCAGCACAGTTTTGCAAAGTTAGTTGTGTTTTAAGAAATCACTGCCCATATTGCTGCCCTTACTTTGCTGTAGGAAAAGGTTGTGTGCTGCAGAGCAGTCAGCTGAGCTAAACTGGAGGTGTCTGAGGCAGGCCAAGGGTGTCCACGCTCTGTTGCTGTGACTCCTCTCTTAGGCAATACCTGCAGCAGAAAGGTGGCCTTGCAAAACGGCTCTCAAATTACCCGGGCTGAAAAATGTCAGCATGGCAGGTTAGAGTGTAGGATACAGTCATGAGGTTCTTGGTCATTGCATAAGGAAGATTAAAAGACTTTTGATTCCATAATACTTTTTTTCCTGCTTTGTAGATTTATGCCTCCTGATGATCCTCTTGGCCGCCACGGTCCAAGTCTGGACAATTTTCTTAGGAAGAAGCCTATTGTGCCAGAACATAAGAAGCAACCGTGTCCATACGGTAATTGGATTTTACTCCTCAGTTTTCTGTACTGCTGGGACTGGGGCCCAAGCTCCTGCTTGATATTAACATTGCCAGAAATAGGAGTTTTTTAACTGAGGTTTTTGCATCATTGTCTTAGGCTGGGAATGGTTGAAATGCTGAGCTGACAATGGAAACTGAAGTGATGTATTTTTTTAATGTGCTAATTAGAGAACATTTCCATCTACTAGTTGAACTACAGGAGCATCAGCACCTAAATTCTGCTCCAGAAAGCCCTTTTCTAATGCAATTTGGTCCTAAGGCATCTCAGTTTCTTCCCAAAAAATTGGTTGGGCTGTCTGAAGTTTAGCTGCTGTGCATCCTTACAGGCACACCAGCATCTTGACTGAGCTGAAGCCTGCTGGTCATACAACTCAGTGGGACTTCCCTATGAAGTTTTCTGATTATATGTCTCCTTGGCCCAATACAGCAGGTACATGTGTCATATTCAGCTTAGTCTGCATCAGTCTGCATTCCTAGAGAACTAGCTGCAGCGTGCTATCGCTGCCCCTTTTGCTCTGTGATACAAGTGAAGAGTCTTGGATCTCACCTTGTGTCACTGAAAGCCATTGGCAAGATCTTTCAAGTCATCAGTAAAACTTGAAGTGAGAGACGTTTCCATTTGATGATTTAACAGATTTTGGTTGAAGCTTCTTTTTATCTGATTAATGTTTGTATTAACAGGGAAGAAATGTACCTACGGACACAAATGCAAATACTATCATCCAGAAAGAGGAAATCAGCCTCAGCGATCTGTAGCTGATGAACTTCGTGCCATGTCTAGAAGCACAGCTGCCAAAACTACAAGTGAAGGAGGACTGGTAAAAAGCAATAGTGTTCCCTGTAGTACTAAAAACGACAGCACTTCTGAGCTGAAGCGTGCTGCTCCAAAGAGGCAATCGGATCCTAGTATAAGGACTCAAGTCTATCAAGACTTGGAGGAAAAGCTTCCCACCAAAAACAAATTGGAAACCAGGTCTGTACCCTCTTTAGTTAGTATACCAAGTTCCTCTGCTGCAAAACCCCAAAGTACTGCACCTTTAACTAACGGCCTTCCATCCGGAGTTCACTTCCCACCTCAGGATCAAAGACCACAGGGACAGTATCCCACAGTGATGATGGCAACCAAAAACCACGGAACGCCGATGCCTTACGACCAGTATCCCAAATGCGAGTCTCCTGTGGACGTAGGGTATTACTCCATGCTGAGTGCGTATTCGAACCTAAGCGTGTCAGGTCCGCGTAGTCCCGAGAGACGCTTCTCGCTGGACACGGACTATCGGATCAGCTCTGTAGCTTCCGACTGCAGCAGCGAAGGGAGCGTTAGCTGCGGCAGTAGCGATTCCTACGTGGGCTACAGCGATCGCTCCTACATGAGTTCACCCGACCCGCAGCTGGAGGAGAACTTGAAGTGCCAGCACATGCACCCTCACGGCCGCCTTAACACTCAGCCTTTCCTGCAGAGCTACCACGAGCCTCTCGCACGAGTGCAGAACTATAACCACGAAGAACCAAAGCATCACCACAAACCTCCGATCCCTTACATGGCTGTGCACCTGCAGCATCCCGCCGTCAGTGCTCGCTCTAGTTGCCCGAATGACTACTCCACGTCAGGGAGCTCGTCGCACGCCAAGGCGGTGCACCTGGGGCGAGCCCTCGTCTCCACGAGGGTCGATAGCATCTCAGACTCACGCCTCTACGAGAACTCTCCCTTAAGACACAGGAAGCCTTATTCTGGCCAAGACGGGCTCGGCAGCTGGGACAGGCAGAGTTACGGGATGGAGGCGTATGGCTACCGCCAGACCTACTCCCTGCCAAACAACCCCACGCAGCCGTGTTACGAGCAGTTTGCCTTCCAAAGCTTACCCGAGCAGCAGGACCAGACCTGGCGCGTACCGTACTGTGGGATCCCTCAAGACCCTCCGAGGCACCAAGACACCCGGGAGAAGGTTTACATTAACCTGTGTAACATCTTCCCCCCCGACCTTGTGAGGATCGTCATGAAGAAGAACCCTCACGTGACGGACGCGCAGCAGCTCGCTGCAGCCATCTTAGTGGAAAAATCTCAGCTAGGTTATTGAGAGATGATGCATCTTTGTGGTGTCTAGTAGTTTTCAGCTCAGCTCTAATGCTGAGGGAGGTTTGCTACAATAGCATTTGGGATCTCCTTCTCAGCAAGGAGGTTATATAGTAATCCGTTTATGTGAAATACTGTATCATGGAGTCTGTATGTGTAGCCCCATGCATTGGAAGTACCAGATACGTTTTGCGTTCTAGTTTGAAATTTTTTAAATGGCTATTTTCACAGCTGGAGAAATGTTCCAGTTTAAATTAATATATATATATATATATTTAAAAAATAATAAAAACCTGTGGTCTCTGGTTATAATCTTTGGTGCATCAGGGGTTTATATGCAGCACTTTCTATCCCTGTTACCCGTTGTTTTTGGTTTTTAACTTGCTGGATGTTTGTCCTTGGGCTGTGTGGTGTTGAGGCAACCTGCAGAAAGAGGATTGCGCTACTTCTGGCAGGCAGCTTTCAGGACGAGTTTTTGAACTTTTTGCACCACCATGAGTATGTATGTTTGTTTGTTTGTTTGTGAGCTTTTGTGTGTGTGCTATAATCATCTATTTATAGGAAACAAAGATTTACTACAGCACTGACTTCATTTTTTTTAAAAAACAAGTAATTAAGTTACCAGTTATCAGTGAAATGGGTAACAATATAACGGTAATTTATAGTATGGCACTTTTCATTGCTTGCTTTGTTTTGTTTAAATGGTTATGTGTTTTGTTGATGCAGCCAATTAGTAAAATCAGATGCAATCAGAGGAAGAAAAAAAATACCTTTTTTTTCCTTACTCATTTATGGATGAGGTAAAAACCCTATTGCCTGATTTTTAAAGGCGCTGAGAATTTGCAGCCCCCCTGAAAGCCAACATAAGCTGCAAATGCTCAGAGCCTCTTCCCCAGACCCAGGCCTCCCTGTTTCAGTTTTTGTGTCTTGTTACCCAGCTTCCTGTGTTTCTGATCAGTAAAAGGGCGCCTGAAATCACAGGGTTCCATTTAGTTGTTTTATGTGCTTTTCCTTTGTATTGCTGCACAAGTGTACTGGATAAAATACGCTTTTCATAAAATATTTACCTGTTTTTAAATGAATTTAATTATCTCAATGCAAGTTTTGTATTTAAGATACTGTTTGATTTTTCTTGCTATTTATCAAGGCTGGCCTGAAAAGGTTTTGTGTGTTGAGAATATGCAACATTTATTAACTGCACTATGGTAATGATATTGTAGCTCAAAATAATAACTTAAACTTTTATCTTTTTTTTTTTTCCCCTTTCTTTCTGTTTCTGTTGAGGAGGGGAGGGTTGCAGGCAGAGAAGCTACCCTGTGTGTTCCTGAAGTTAGTTTTTGGCCTGTTGCATTGTGTAGGCCTCACTCTCGCCACAAATAGTGTAGTTTTAGAAACAGACAGAGTCTGTTTTAGTATTAGAAAGGGATATTTCTGGTTTTAAGTCATGGGTTTTACTAGCATTTATATATATATATATATATATAATAGAAATAGATTTTGCAATTCACGTCAGATGTACTTATGTGACTGACTGCTGACAGTTTTAGGTTTCCATCCATTGTAACAAAGTTCAGTGTTAAAAACAAAATCACTGGTTTACGCTGTTTACTATCACTGATAGTTTTGGTACACTTGCTGGCATTTAAAGTAAGGCCCTGAAGAACCAGAAAGTACCTTTTACTGTTGATACAAATTGTATCTTTTTAACTGAGAACTATTTTGATTTGTAGATTTAGTGGAAACACAGATATAAGCATAACTAGTCTTTTGGGCAACATTTTATCCCTTATTTAAAAAGTAGAGATTTCAGTCATATACTAGACCTAGGTGAGTAAAACTAGATATTTATTTAGGTGTCTGTCTCAGTTTCACGTGTTAAAAAGAAAAGAGAAACTATTGGCATCTTCTTCCTTCTAAAATCTTTGTAGTGGGAGCTCACTAAAATAAAGGTAAAATGCTGCCTGAAAATGATGTCCAAGCACCTTTGAACATGAAGATGTTTTCACTACCCGTGCGACACCGTGTGTTGCAGCGAGTAGGGTTTGGGTATACAGTAAATGCTTCTAAAGAGCATTGTGCTTATAGACATATCCAATAATCTGAACCATGTTCAGCAAACCAATTCAGGAGGTGTAGTGCTCTTGCAGCTCCCGCCGCTGATGCGCTGCGGGATCTGCCATCGCCCGGCCCTGCGGCGATACCAGAGGGGCTCTACGCTGTCTGTCCTACCTTGTCTGTTCAGGGAGAGGACCTCTCTGTCACCTCTGGCAACAGTTTTTCCCTGGATTTGGTTGGTTGCCATCCGTAGAGCATGTTTTAATGTAGAGATCGATGCAGCGCTGACGCCGAGGTTTGGACTGGGAAATGGGTCTCGTCTTAGTTGTACACTAAGATTGGGGTTTTTTTAATTGAATTACACTCAAGTACTACACCATAGTGTAGATGCAGCTGTTCTAATAATGCAATGATTCTATTTGTGTTTGTAATGGGTTTCTATTTTTATGTAGGAATTTACTTCTGCCAAAAGCTGAATTCCGTTAAGCGTGAACAGAAGCGCGCGTGTGTTTGTGTGTGTGTGTAATAGAGGTGTTGTGTCTTTCTCCCTGTCACATGAGCATCAGAATGCGTCCCACCCTGCACATGTAGCAGTCTGGCCCTGAGTATTGGATCAGCAGGCTTAGCCACCTTGGTAAACCACTGCAAGGAGCCCCGTGGGACTGTGCTGCAGCACCCAGACCTGGGTTTATCGGTATTGATTGCCTCCCTGTGTGTTTAAGGCAGTGTTGAATCCTTGAAAGCGTGGGGATTGCTAGAGGGTCTTTGTAATAGGTTCTGTGCTTTGTACTTAAGCACTGAAAATGCTTTAAAAGTATAAGAATAGGAGTAATTTGGTGGGGTTTAATGTTGTGCAATGATGTGCCAGTTCCTCTTAGACTCTTATGTTGGGTAAAACAAATTTACTGTGGACAAAATATTGGTCTTGATAGTTCCCCTGGTTTTGCTGTGATAGTAGGAATGAGGAGTTGTGCATCAGCTCTTCCACAATGAAGACAACAGTCTATGTTTAACAGCCTTTAGAAAGAACACCAGTAACAAACACAAGCACAACGACAGTGGTCGAAGACTACATTTGTCAATGTAATTGTTGTGGTGCAAATAACCAAACTGTAACATCCCACGCAACTCAGTACAGGTGGTTCCACGGCACTGTCTGTGCCCCATGGCACAGAAAGCCCGTAGTTTCAGATCCAATCCCAAGCTATTATAGCCACATCAGCAGATAGACAGACAGTATTTTCAACACACATTAGGCATCTGCACACACTTGTTTTGTGTGCAGCAATTTAGAGTTTTTAAATATGTCCCATGGATCCCTAACTGAGCTAAATGTGCCCAGGCTCTGACAGTGTTAATCGCTTTGTTGTGCTTTTTGTGCTTTTAAATGCACACCTATGTGTGTATGAGTGCTTGGCAAGCGTGTGCTTGGCTGCTGCTAGTAGTCTGAGATAACATCGTATCTGTTTAGCTGTCCTATTTTCTTTGGCATGTCTGAACTGTAGTTTGGTCCCTTCACTGCAAAATAGCCCTGGGCAGTGTCAGAATCCTACTGTGGTGGTGGTGACACCCCAAAACGAAGGTGTGCTGGGCTGCTGCAGCCCACCAAGGGTGCTTGGGCAGCCTCAGAGCGCGTGGGCTGTTGTTGAGCTATTGGTGATCTTTTGCTGTGAAACTTGTAGCTAATGGGGAATTCTTTTCCAAAAAATATCAAAGCTCTGTCGGTGTAAAGCAGTTACCTCGCTCGGAAGGGAGGGCTGGGGATGTTTGCCCCGGCAGGGTGGGCGCCGAGGGGCCAATGCCTCAGCTGAGCGATACCGCAGCAGCTTGCTGCAGTCAGAGACTACCAAAACATTTCTCTATCAGTTGATGGTGTGACCAAGGGATTTTCGGTGTGTAAAGCTTGAAACATTGAGACACAATGCTTTCATAATCTCTGGAGTGTTTCGTAAAATACCCAACTGACTTTTCCTTGCTACTGAAAATTTATAATGCTGTGCAATTAAAGAGACCATTTTTTAAAAGATGAAACAATAATTTAGAAGTTATTTATTTTGATTTACAGTGTGACTCTTGCTAATTTATTCCTTGCATTATAAGGCCGTGGTGGAGCGCTGTTTATATTTTTTATTTATCACAGGAACTAAAACTGCTGAGAAGAAGAAACAATAGATTTAAACTTAAATCAAAACTCCATGGCCTTGTTTTGTTTTTCATAAAAGGGCTGAGGTTTTATAAATGTCAAATCACGCGTTTTACATACTTTGTAAATTATAGAGAAGTGTAGTTTTTAAGAATTTTGATCAAATTCAATGTGTATGTGCACGTTGTTTAGACTGTGTAACTAATCCCAAACCATTCTGTGCTAAGTTCCAGTGAACTTTTTCCTAGGCAACGTGAGAGATGTTCAGACTTCATCTTTAGACATTCTAGAACACAGTTCATCTATCTCAAGGTTTCATTGGAAACTGATGATCCAGTCACCTAATCCCAGGTGGAATGTCTGTTTTTGTGTGAGCCATCCGAGGTGGCACACCACTGCATCAGGAATATGTAGGAGGTCTTGATAAAGGCACTGTCAAACACACAGAGGTGTTCATAGTTACCAGTGTGCTTTAAACAGTTTTCCAGCTTCCATTTTCAGGTCTTAAAGGGTTGTCATAACTTGTGCTGAAGTGTTTGTTACTGTCAGCCCTTTCACCTAAATGACTGCAATAGTTCTTGTCCCCTCCTCAGGCAGAATGGCTGTGGAGGGCCCAGTCTCCCTAGCACTCATATGCCTGCCTAACTGCAGCACAAGCACTCAATGTGGGCCAAATCCAGTGGTGTGGGAGAAGACTTGAGTAACACTGCCACGTGTGTAAGTGCGGGAGGGCTGAGGCCTTGAGGAGCACAGCTGGGGGGCTGTCTGCTCCCAGAAAGAAGCGAGATCTCACTGGTGCTGACAGGCCGCTCGGCCAGGGTTGGACTTTGTAGGAACACCTACTAACCGAATCGCCTCAGATGTTTAAGCACACCCATCCTCAGTGTCTTAGTGGTGTAACAGTCTGCCTTGAAAAACACAACCTCTCTACTTTTTGTACAACTACCTTTCTTTGGTTTCAGATGCAGTCTTAATTTACCATGTTAGGTGGTCTGGTTGCTTACTTTTTATTTATCTGAATGGCTTCATAATGAAAGTGATATTTAAAAACTGTTTTACCAGCATATTACAGAATATCCTGCAAGGAAACAGAAATGCAGGTACAGCAGCAATAATTGTGTATTGTAGTTCTTTTCCCCCTCGTTATCTCTTTACTGGTGTTGAGTAGGTGAGGTTTTAGTACTGTCCTGAACTCTGCTCCGGCAAAAACATTAGTTAAAAATAACGTTTGGACTACTTGATAAAGTAATTGTCAAACTGGGTTTTCGTTCCTTCACTGGTTGTTCTGTATTATATCTGTGATGTGACTATTCACATCTTAAAAACCACCTTCTGAACCGTACAAGAAAAACCATGTACATGGAGTCTTTTAGAGAAAAAAAACCAACAAAATAAAGATTCATTTTCCTCATTGATGGGCTGCTTTTGTTTCGTAAAAAACAATCAATCCCGAGAGCAGTTAGCAGTGAGTTGTAGACAGCTTTGTGTTCCTGCCTGCACCGCAAAACTGCTCACTTTGAGTAAATTCAAACAGAGTTGCAAACATGTGAATGATTATAGATTACCAGTTCATTTTTTTGGTGGTAATTAATATTTAATAGGCTCTTTCCCATCATTTATTTTGCTTACTGAGAACGTTGAAACTTGGGGGTTTAAGTTGCCATATCAGTCGTTTAGTAGCAGAACTTGGATTTAGACATAGTGCCAGTAGACCTGGTCTCCTTTCAAGTTCAGCTACACATCTATTCCCCTACCATTGCGTAAGTATTAGTGGCCTAGCTCAGAATGATGTTGTGGGGGTAGATAAAATAGAATTCAGAATATAATACTTATCTGATGAATACAAAGATACAGCAGAAACTCCTAAAAGCTGCGATAAAATGGCTATTAAAAAATACACAGAGCTGTTGGATTGTATTTTTGCCAAATTGCATTGCCGGGCCAGGGCCAGCGTTACTTTTGCTTCCCTCTCCAGCCCTACGTGCAGGCAAGAGAGCAGCCTGCCAGTCCTGCAGCAAGGAGTGAAGTGGGCCGATAGGAATGCAAATGGAACCAGAAGTTGGCCTTAAAAAAATAAGTAATGCTGCCCTTTGTCAGTTATGACCACGGGTAGTTTGTTCAATGCAAACGTTGTGCGCAGCCGTGAACATCTGCTGTTGTGCTGTTTCCAGCCTGAGTGGATCCCAGCTGTTCAGGGCGAGTGGAGGCACTGGAGCGAAACTCCAAGGTCCCTCACAGCAGCTGGGTGGGAATACTACTGCCACGTGCCTCGGGGGTGCTGATCCTAGAGCTCGTTGTGGTGTGCGTGAACCATGACTGGCCACGTTGGCGGAGTGGCGGTGGGAAGGGGTGTGAGGCAGAAAGCCTGTCCCCAGCCCTGCCGGCCCTGCCTCAGCCCCGGGGCTGGGCCCTTGGCAGGTGCTGGCGGGAGGCTGCCTGCTCTCCAGCCGACCATTTTCTGCTTGTGTGGCGTTTTTCTGATGTGCCGCTGGACTCAGCACCTCTCCCCTCATCGTCAGAAGCCAGGCTCGGGGACTGTGGGCCCAGGTGCTGCCGTCACCTTCAGCTCGGCTGAGCCTTCACACTCGCCCTGTGGAACAAGGTCATTGTTTCTGAGGCGCTGTTTGCACAGCCACAGCTGCTGTTGGGTAAATGACCGCCCTGAGCTTGAGCAAGGAGCGTGTAGGAGGGCTGAGGGTGGGTGGCACGTCTGTGGGGGCAGAGGCAGGCTGCGGGCCTGAGGCAAGGCCCTCTGGGCTCTGAGCTGCACGCCGGCTGAGCCTTGGGCCAAGTGCCGCTCTCAGTAAAGCATTCACATTACTGCTGTGCCTGAGAGAGACAGAAATCTATTTGCTGTAGGTGAGGATGTGACAAAGCACCCTCTATGTGCTTTCCCTTACACTTTCAAAAATGCTATCACGCACCTAGGCAAGAAAACACGATTTTGGAGAGCAGAGGCTCCATCTCCCAAAGCACAAGCAAAGTAAGGACTCACTTTTTGGCTTCAGAGCCGCAAATTACTTCTACTGTATTTATCAGGCTGAGCAGAGTTGTCTGAAGACCGCCACCTGAATGTCTCCAAGGGCCCTGCCCACCTCTGCTTGACCTGCAGCCTCTACCCAGACGAGCTGAGGAGCAGACAGGTTGCTTTTCCTGCAGGTTGCTGTTCTCTCTAAGGCATTGCTTAGGGCAAGGGACAAGGAAAACACATTCATTTCAGATGGCAGAAGCAAACTGCAGGCAAGAGATGCATTGGTGCTGTGCTGCTCCAAAGCCAAGCTGTAACAGCAGATAACAGAGGAGCGTAAGGAAGGGCTGGGCAGGTGCCCAGAGCCCAACCTCAACCATCAGCTTGTTGTCCCTGCAAAGAGCTAGAGGTAAGTGAGTCTAGAGCACATGCAGAGCTTGGGCTGTGAACCCCTAACAAGAGCTAATGAACAGGCTGTAGCTTTTCTCTGTTCCTTGGTTGTTTAGCACACTTGTTAGCTATTTTCTAAAGAAAACAATGGCCGCTTCCCTGGTTGCATTGCTCACTTCCCTCTTTGACTCTCAACCGAAGGTTGCTCCAGCTTTAGCTCTTGAGCTGTGGGATGGCAGCTGATGGGGTATGCTGGGTGACCACCATACTCGTCTCTCCCATGAAGGAGCCAAGACCCCCAGAGCTCAGCTTCCAGATGCAAGTGACCTAAATATTGCTTAATTACTGAATTCATTGCTTGTGTTCACAGTTGTGATGCTGCGTTTCAGCCCACTGCAGCACGCAGACGCAAAGATCCACCTACCCTGTGCCATACAGCATGTTCATCAGTGGTGGTGCTAAACCCTGAGGAATGCGGTACAAGTGCTGCAGCTGATCTTGACCAACAAACTGCATCAGTATTCCCAGCTGTACCTCTTCAATGAGACCTCACAGCACCTACAAGCCATGCTCATTTCTCATTTTTGGGGGAAGGCAGTATGCCGGCTGATTCAGAGTGGCAAAGCTACAGCAGGGTTTGGCATGTCCCTGGACACACTAAGTTCTTCACAGGTGGTTTGGTGGCACAGACTGGCTTTATGAGATTTCCTCAAGAATGCCGAATCCATCACTCCCCCCCCCACCTTTGCTCAAGACACTGAGCTGCTGGTGCTTGTGTAATCCAGTCTGATTGCATTGGGTGGCAGTCACACCACTGCCCAGGGCCCCTCTGCAGCTCTGATATCTTCTTGGACTGATCAAGGAAAGTGAGTTTCCCCAGTTCAGTTAAGTCTGTAAGTCTCCTGAGGGCCTGTTTTGCCCCACATTGTGCAAGGCAGGCTTGGAGAGCCTGTTTACCAGGTTACAAATTTCTCTTGTGAAGGCTTGAACAAGAGTCCCAGTGAGCCTGACAGTCACATAGTCATTATGGTTGGAAAAGACTTTTAAGATCATCGAGTTGAACCACTAATCCCACACAGCCAGGCCCATCACTAAACCATATCCCTCAGCACCTCATCTATGTGTCTTTTGAATATCTCCAGGGATGGTGACTTCACCACCTCCCTGGGCAGCCTGTTCCAATGCTTAACAACCTTCTAGGTGAAAAAGTTCTTCTTGGTGTCTAACCAAAACCTGGTGCAACTTGAACACATTTCTTTGCATCCTATCATTCATTACTGGAGATAAGAGATCGACCCTCACCTCACTACAAGTCATCACAGTGGCTCCTGATGCTGGCTGAAGCACTGTTACATTGGAGATGGGGTTCTGTCAATCATCCTGGCACTGAAACCTGAACTAGACAATCTGCATGACCTTGTCTAGAGGAGCAACAAGACAGGCTATTGTACAACCACACTGGGATGCTCCTTGCAAGACCAGCACAGGGCCACCAAGATGATCAAGGGACTGGAACATTTTTCATACGGGGAAAGGCTGCAGGAACTGGGGCTGTTTAGTCTGGAGAAGAGGAGACTGAGGGGAGATCTTATTAACATTTATGAATATCTAAAGGGTGAGTGTCAGGAGGTTGGGACATCTCTTTTTTCTACAGTAGCTAGCAATGGAACAAGGGGTAATGGGATGAAGCTGGAACACAAAAAGTTTCATTTAAACATAAGAAAAAACTATTTCACTGTTCAGGTGAGGGAGCCCTGGCACAGGCTGCCCAGAGGGGTTGTGGAGTCTCCTTCATTGGAGGTCTTCAAGACCCGCCTGGACACGTTCCTGTGTGACCTCATCTAGGTGAACCTGTTTCTGCAGGGGAGTTGGACTAGATGATCTCTAAAGGTCCCTTCCGACCCCTACCATTCTATGATTTCCTAGCAGGACAAAATGTCAATTTGGCTTCTCTGAGTAGCATGCTCCAGCCTTGCAGGATCTTTGAGCTCATTCTACACTAAAGAAATGGATGAGAGATTTTCTGCTCCAGTGCGTCCTTTGCTCCAAAGATTTACTGTGACTGTAGAAAAAAAACTGGAAAGGAATTGGATGCTTTAGGAGCACATGTATTAAATGCCACCATCATCCTGCTCTTCAGCATAACGACACAAGGCCCATGTTCAGTATTCCCATGACCCACTCCTGAGACACCCAGCATGGCAGAACCAGGTGCTGAACTGTTGAAAAATGATTGTCATGTCCTCTACTGACAGGGTTTATCACACCCTGTTTCACTGCGCCTGCCCAGCTGCACTACAGTCTCCTGGACTCCTGCAGCTTGTGTTCCTCTGTCAATCCCTGGGGGCCTATCCAACCCAGGAGACTCTCCAAGAAGAGCTTGAGAGAAGCTCCAACCCAAACAGAATCTGGCTAAAACCAGCTTGTAGGACACTCAGGAAACCAGTCCTCACTGGAGCCCTGCAGGGCAGGACAGAGAGGGTGGGCTGGGGAGCAAAGGTCCCCTACTCCCACCATGGCCAACAGGCAGGTGCTGGGACAGGCATCAGTGTGAGCACCCCGCAGGAGGTGTATGGACATTCCTGGTGTCACTCTACCCTGTACAAGGGTTGAGCTTGCTCTTTTTTTTCCCCTCCTTGCAGCTGACCTTGCCAAGAGCAGCAGGTAGGTACAACAGAAATTAAATGCCACTATTAATTTACATGAGCTGGGTGAAGCATAAGCAAGAGGAGCGTGGGGGAAAAGGAGCTGGTGATGGGTGTTGGCCAGGCAGGTTCCTGCTGTCAGCCAGGCTCACCTTACATACAGCCCCATCCCACCCTGGAACCGGAGCTGCGGCGCCAGCTGGGGTGACACCAACACTCCTCCTCTCTGGAAGTGGCCTGGAAGAGGGAAAATGGCACTGGTGGCTTGCCAGGGGTAGTGGGAGGCAGGGAGAAGGAAGCTGGTTTCCATCCAGCTCTACAAAGCTTTCAGGTATGCCTAAACTGGGTTCCATTTGTAATTTATCTTTGCATTGGGTTTAGATTTTTCATTTGTATTTTCTATTTTTTAGTCTTCTGGTTTTCAGAAGTAGAAATACTTTTTTTCCCACTTGAGGTCATAAGATGATAGGACAAGGGGCAATGGGTACAAGCTGGAACACAAGAGGTTCCAAAGAAACACAAGCAATAATTTCTTCACTGTGAGGGTGAGGGAGCACTGGAACAGGCTGCCCAGATGGGTTGTAGAGTCTCCTTCTCTGGAGACATTCAAAACCCATCTGGACGAGTTCCTGTGTGATCTACTCTAGGTGGCCCTGCTCTGGCAGGGGGTTTGGACAGGATGATCTTTCAAGGTCCTTTCCAACCCTTAAGATTCTGTGAGTTCCACAGCAAACCTCCCTGTGTGTTTCCCTGCCTGCCCCCACTGCAGCCACCCCACACACTGCAGCAGCACATCTTGCTGCTCCTGCAGTTGCCAGTGACTCTGGCATGAGTCACGGACCTGTCACCACTGGACTGCTGAGACCCAGGCCCAGTTAAATGGGGGTTTTTGGGGGGGTACATACCACAGTGGCCCTCAGCACTAACCTGTCCACACTGCTCACAGGCAGAGGCTCTGCCCCAGTCTTGTCACAGTCACTGTGGCCAAGGAGAGGCTGGAACTGTAGAGAGAAATGAGGATATGCCTGTATACTGCTTGATTTTGTACAAGAAAAAATGAGTTTCCCTTGGGTCCTTCCGCAACAAAGTGATTTAATTCAGGCTGAAACTGCGTGCACACAGGGCATACAGGGCTGCTTGTGGCTGGCATGGCCACAGCTGGGGAGTTATTTCAGAGAAAGGAAAACGTCAGGGTGATAAAAAGGGAAAGTGTTAGCCTGCCACGTGCTGCCAGGAAGTGGGCTGCAGCCTTATTCTGAACCTGGATCAGACTTTTAATGAAATTTAACTTGTTCACCACAGCCTTTTCTTTCAACCTTTAAAACTAATTTAGTGGGCTACCACCTCAACATGAGGGACAACAGGCACTGCTGCTGGGCTTGCGAGGAAGGCAGGCTGGCTTTCACTCACCAACTTAGCAACACACAACTATAGGAAAGCAAAGCAGCAGCAGAACTTCCATCATGCCAAAAAAAGCCAAAGTGTTTGTAGGTTTATGACCTTGCCCTGGCAGTGGGGGCAGCTGAGCTGCAGGCCCAAGATGGTCACAGGCCCAGGATGGCCACGCGCACATCTGTCTGACCCCAGCACCTTTCAAATCCACACCTGAGCCCTGCCTGTGGCCCCCCTCCATCATCTAGGGCAGAGGGCTGCTCCGTGGGCTGTGGCTGCTTGCAGGAGGTGGAGCGGCCAGCACAAATGCGAGTGGCTGCTCGCAGGAGGGAAAGTGGCCAGCACCGAGGCCGTGGCCACTCACAGGAGGGAGAGTGACTGGCAGTGAGGCCATGGCACCTCACAGGAGCAAGAGTGATCAGCGTTGAAGCCATGGCACCTCTCAGGAGGCAGAGTGAGCAGCATTGAGGCCATGGCACCTCACAGGGGGGAGAGTGATGGACACCAAGGCCATGGCTGCTTCTAGGAGGCAGAGTGCCTCGGAACAGAGGCAGGTCCTCCATGGGCAGCTGACAATTCCAGACGCCTGCTGCCAGGCTTTGGCAGCCACACAGTTCACACTGCTGGAGGCCCTTGCACAGGAAGGTGCTGCAAGGAACACAAGTGTTTCAAAGGTTTGGTGTATTCCCAGGGGATGACAGCTGAATTTGGGAATAATACATGTGTTTACCTACTCAGCTACCAGCATCTTCATTTACCAGCTCTCATCTTTTCCTTCACAAGGGATCCGTCCTTTGCAAATCCAGCCTCCCATGGCTTATCTGAGCACACCACAAGATGTTTACCTGGAAACTCCACTTTGGACTGGTATCACAAAATGCATTCACTTCAGAAAAGGGAAACCAATTTTCACGAGCAGTAAGCCACGCTGATCATCAAAAGAACAGTGATTCCTCGGATTGATGTTAAAACCCATTTATTCAGGCTGTTGTGCAGGGTGCACGGTTCAAGGCAGTTACGTATACACAGTACGCACGTCCTAACAGCGTACAAAAAGGCAAGCAGCAACAGGTGCTTACACTGGAAACCTATGTACAGGCATATTAAGTCAGGAGTTTTACATTAGAAAATTATCTGACACTATTCAGCTATCACCAAGGCTCTTAGAAATCGTATAGAAAACCAATAAAACTTGGAAAGTATCTACTCTTACTTCAGTTTACCCAGGCTGGATAGAGTCAGGCTTCCCACACTACATCACTTGTGGGCAAAGCCTACAGGATCCCCCAAGCACCTTGAGGAGTCACATCACTGTTCACTCTAGCACATCCCATTACATGTTAAAGATTAAACATATAAGCATGATTTCCTGGATTTTTTTTTCCTGGAAAAAGACAACAAAGGAAAGACTTAGAGCATGAGAGAACCAAACATTAATGAATTGTCATAACAGCACTTTCTAGTCCTTCCAAAAAACTCTTCGTGGACCTGGCAGCAGCTAATTTAAAGCGCTGTAAACTGTCCAGATTTACAGGAGTGCAACAGCAGGCCTTGGCAGACCTCAGGTCTTCTGCTGGTCTTTACCTTGTTCCTATCCTAAGGGCTGTAAGAGATCGTACTTTTGTAACCTGCACAAAAAGACACAGAGAGACCAAGTAGGTTTAGCAAAAGGATACTGAACAGAAACAATAAACAGAAATATGCAGTGATATCCCAAGAGCTATACTTCACTCTCTGTAACTGCTCTGAATTTCATTTCTGACTGAATTTTGTTTCCAAGCTGTCAGCAGAATGAGAGTATCAGGAAAAGAATGATATAAGAAACACATGGTTCTTGTGCCCAAGGCCCCCAGTGACACCCAGAACTCATCTTCACTGACTTCCAGCTTGAAAAGCAGCTCTCTAAGTCCTCCTCTCTGCCAGAGTCCAGTTCTTGCATGCACCAGTACAGTTTTGATGGCAAATTCCAGCATTATAAAGGACCTAACCTAAAATCCACCCAGGGAGTAGTTTTAAAGGACTAATTTGCCAGTGTAGGCAACACAAACTACAGCTGAGTGCAAGGCAGGTAAGTCTGTGTTAAAACTGCTCCCAAAGGTGGCTGAAATAAGATGCCTTGTGCATAACAAATACATCCCATATAGGACATGCTTGTAGAACATTCAATCACAGCCAATACGATTTCAAACATCCCTTCCTTTTAGCACAGGTCATGTGGCGTTTGCTGTATAAGCTCTGGCGTTTCCTTTATTCACTTTGTTGCCTTGCATGAGCCTTTGGGAGAAAAAGTGAGGACAGCAAAAAGAATCTCTCTCAAATTTATTTCTCTGCTAAAGTTCTCTGGGGGAAATCTTTACAATTAGTCAAAAGTTACTTGAGTGAAGTGATACATTTCAAAAATGTGTGTTTTCCATGCTGATTTTTATGAAATGTCACTGTTGAAGTGGCTTGGAACATGTTTTGCTTTCAGAGAATGACTTAATTATATTACATTTTGAATGGACAGTATTTTAAAAATCAGCCTTCCTATAGCACACACCTCTCATTCTGATCGTTCTAGAGAAGCGCTTCGGCTCCAAGCATTAATAAATCAGCATTTTATTCAAAAGGAATGAGGAAAAAGACTTAATTACCAGATTCCCTTTGTCATTCAATAAGCACAGAGAACTAGCTGCTGTTCAAAAGTAAGCAAAGCAAGCAGCCCTCAGTGGCACTTCACGCTTGCGAGTGCCGCTGCAGCGTGCGGGAATGTCACGTCACAGTCTGCACCACAGCCTGCTTCCCACACAAATCATTTCCTGGTACAGAAAGTCAGTGGGAACTTCCAGGGCTTGAGCATTAAGCAAATAAGACCTGTGGTTAAGATTGAGAAGTACTAAAAACCACTCGGGTGTTTTAAAGGTCTGACATCAATTCCCGGGCCGTGAGCGAAACTGTGGACAGGGAAGGTACCACCGAAACCAGTTAAATGCTTCCTGCTACTGAGAGATCCCCAGAAACAACTAGTTTATGCAGGAGGATAAAAAACCAAACCAAGCCATGCAGGTAAAGAGATCTGATTTCGATATCAAGGACAAAGCTGAACCACACTCACACTACATGCTGTAATATTGTTTAGATCACTTTTGAAGCAGTTAGCTTTTAAAAGCCTGATTTCTAAACCTACTCAAGATCAAAGTTAATATAAAAAAGGTGGCAAACTTGTGTTCTTCTCCAAGACAGCTATTACACGGCCTGATACCACATACTGCATTACAAATCTCCAGTTCAACCCTCCTACATTTAGCTTTTTAAAAATATCTGTGTATATGTAAGTTACCAAGCTCAGTTAAAGACAAAGCAAATAATACTGCCTTTCCCTCAAAACACCTTCATCCATTAAGCTCCAGATTGCAAAGCCAGCTGCAGTGTCACAAGCAAAACACAATTTGACAAAATCACTGGGGAAGGGAAAAGACATTTTTATTCTTAAACTGATAGAAAAAGTTGCAAAAGAAGTAATTAAACAAAATAGGACTGAAGATATATATGTTATTCTCCTCCCCAGTGCCCCCTAAAGAATCTGGCAAATGGCAATAAATAAGAAGCCTGATGATTTTCTAAAAAAAAGTACTTTGCTGCCATCATTTTAGTTTGAGAAAAAGTCTGCCTTGCCACACATAGGGGCCTGCCTCTTGTTTTCACCCTGTGGTCTGTCATAAGCTAATAAAATGTATTTCTTTTGGTAAGGCTTAAACTTTATTCCCCCCTCCACAATGTTTCTAAACTAATAATTAAGCAACATCTTCCTTCCTGGTCTTAATTTGCATTCTCATACTGAAACTCAAACTTTCTCATACCGAAAGTTAGTTAATTGTGCTAAAGCTCCCAAGGATCATAGAATCATAGAATGGTAGAGGTTGGAAGGGACCTTTAGAGATCATCTAGACCTAAACTGAAATCTATTCTTCAGATAAAATAAATGGCATGACATGCTAGCAGGGTCAAAAAAACCATCCCCACAGCAGCAAAGGAAAGTGAGGAGTAATAACCTGCTCAAAGACTGGGAGAAACAGCTATGAGACGAGTCACCCAAAGCACACAGAAGCCACCACTAGAAAGGAAAGAAGGTGCTCTAGGATTTATTTTCATGGCCTTGTATTAAAACGAAGAGTCAGGTATGAGATCTTTTCCCCCTTACAGCTGACCTTGTTTCTTAAAGTCCAGGTGGGCCAAAGAGCCACTCTGACACTACAGAGGAATCCAGCTTTTACCAGGGTGACCTGCAGAAGCCAGGCAGGAATATAACCATAACTCTTTCTTTAAACAAGAGTCCCCAGGGGAAAAAGTAAGCTGTTTAATGTTCAGTATTCTTGCATCCACGACCACTGCTGTGCAGAAAAGCAAAGCCACAGCATTTGTGCCCAACTGCTCCGCTGTTTGAGTGGGCACAAGCTCCCTCTTCCTGAACTGCTTTGGCACCAGGCAGCTAGAGTGACCAGTGACACAGGAAAGCAGAGGACTCCCCTGCTGCCTGCCCCTGGTGTACCTGACTCTGGTCAGGATCCAAGGGCGGTTTTATGGGCATAAATGCTACCGTCCAGACCTTTACCAGCTCTCCATGAGTAGTTTTTTTCCTTAAGTGAAACTTTTTAGTGTTCCAGCTTTTGTCCATTACCCCTAGTCCCATCACTGGACATTACAGAAAAAAAGAGTTGTCCTATCCTCTCGACATGCACCTTTTAACTACTAGTAAGTGTTGAGGTCCCTCCCTCAGTCTCTTCTTCTCCAGGCTGAACAGTCCCAGTTCCTGCAGCCTTTCCTCATAAGAAAGATCCTCCAGTCCCCGAGTAATAAATATACTGGTGTTCTGACCTTTTCTGTTCTCCAGAATGCTGTTAGCCATTATTAACTAGCCAGCAGCGGTATTTGTTCTGTAAGGTGGCACATCCTATGCAAGCCTGATAAGAGAACACACAGCCAAAGCTAATCCAAGGATCACGCCAAGAGGTAGCAGTAAGAGTTCTAAATTTAAATGTGATGAATTTGCTGGCTATGTTGAAAACAATGCTGTAAGATCCCAAACACAAAAGAAGAAAGAGGAGGAGCTGTGTTTGCACATGGTACAGAGCACAATGGCTGGCACTGAGCAGCGAGATGGATGGATGCCCCAAACCCTGTTTGCAAGAGAAGAGATCCAAGAAGTCAAAATGTGAAGTAAACTGAAGAAAAGCTATCAAGGACAGGAAACATACAACAGAAGTTCTGATTACTGATATAAAGTTTTCTAATCACCTTTAGAAACTCTTCTGATGTGTGAACAACCTTCTGTTCCATCCCAAATCCCCAAACACAGACACTGCTCACTCAAACAGAAATGAATTTGTTCCCAGCAGTACAGGTGAGAATTGGTGGTGGTGGGATCACCCGCTCTGTGTGTTCTGGATGTTACCTCCACTTTCTCACCTTACTTTGTTGAAGATTGAAGTGTACCTGGCAGAGAAGTTTTCAGCCCTGATACAAATGAATCTCTTTCTGGTAATACAACTGCAATTACCATATTCATTAGTAAAAAATGCTGCTTAAATAAATGTGTGTGTAAGGCCTTTTCAGAAACCCTTTGACACAGCAGTCAACTGCTAAGTGGAAGCTCAGGTTAGTAGAATGTTACTGAAGTCATAGATTAAGAAGTTAAATACTGTACCAAGTGCAACAAAGGAAACCAGGGTGAATAAGCAGCGTGAAAGCTGAGGCCACAGAGAGCTGCAGACTTGACACATGATCCCGCAGTGCTGGGCGCCTGCGGCCACGCAGCCCGTCATGGAATTACTGCTCCACGTGGGCTTTGCCTTGCTGAAACAAGCGGTGGGGCGGCCAGGACCCTGTGTGTACACAACTCTGGTCAGTGCAGAAATGCTCTACGCTAAATGGAAACAGACTGGAGAGCATATCTGCTGCTGAAAACCACTCCCAGAGGCCAGGATGGGTACAAATGGCCTTAAGAACTCCAAGAGATTTCAGTGCTGGGCCAGAGGCTTCCTAAAAGTCTTCAGCCCAACAGTCAGATCGTGGCAAATCCTCTCATTTAAATAAAGCAGTTTAAAAGCAAACAAACAAAAACTCCCAATCTAAACAGGAAAAAAATAAAGCAATACATTTGTCCTACCTCTGAGCTCGATCTCTCGTCACCTGATCCACTTATCCAGAGAACAGGGAACATTAACTCTTACACACTCGTGCATTAGGAATCTGCACTGCCAAGGCCGCCTCCTTTGATGTGCATTTCCATCTCCCCTCGTTCCTCCTGCTGCCTAAAGCCTACTGCTGTGAACAGAAACACTCTGATGTGTTATTTACAGAAGCCAACATAAACACCTAATGGAATCCCAGCAATTCAAAGCGCTCCATTTCCCTTTGCTCACTTTGCCTTTCCCTATAAACTATGAGCTATGTGAGCACAATCTCTCTCTTCTGAATGTCAAGAACATCGCAGGCACTGCTGCAAATACTGTGGTCTCTTCTTGTGGAGAAATTTGATAGTTTAGGATGGAGGTTTGGGGGTGAGGCTTTTTGGGCTTTGGTGACTTGACTTCATTCACATTAAAAGAGATACACATTTGCAACTTCTTTGCATGGAAGAGAGAAAAAGCAAAACAAATTGAACTTTCTCTGCTCTCCAAAGGAGCAGTTTATCAACTCAGAGTCTGCAGATAAAGTGAACACAAGTGACAGGCTCCATGAATCAACCCAAAAATCAGATAACATCTACACATCAGGGCTCAGCTCAGCAACGTAAAACTCCTTCCAACAAACTGGTTGCTGAATTTGCCACACAAACAATTGGTTACACATAGTGAATTCACTGATGCTGCAATAGTACACTGAGGAGGCCTCAGCACAGCTTACCATGTTTGTGGTGGAGTGGTTTGTTTTTCCTTTTAGCCCTTTACTCATCCCCACTCCGCCATCCCTTCCAGCCCCGAGCTGCTCCTTCCTGTTGACCAAGTCCTCAAACTGGGAAAAAGACCAGCTGTGTAAAACTGATATGCCTGCAGACCAGCGGGCTGGGGAGGAAAGGTGCACCCAGCAGTCACCTCTGCTGGGAGAGAGGGACTCCCCACCTTTAAGCACAAGCAACAGGATATGCTCTCAGGAGTCCCAGGAATTACCACAGTCTGTGTGCTGATCCACTATGTTTTCCAGGAATACCTTATCACTCAGTCAAGATACATTCAGTTACATGTGAGACAACTTCTGTAATGAGTGAACTTTGCTCTTGTGTAAGGAAGCTTTCAGTTCTAGTGTTGAGATTTTTACCAAGAAAGTACATTTCTGAACACCAGCATCAGCAACCACATCCTGCTGGGATACATCATCTTTGTTAAAACTCCCTGTTCTTGAAGCTAAGCTGATGTCTCTGGCAGAACAACTTTTCAGATTATCCACATGTGAATGGAGATGGAAAAATCATAGAATGGTAGGGGTTGGAAGGGACCTTTAGAGACCATCTAGTCCAACCCCCCTGCAGAAGCAGGTTCACCTAGATCAGGTCACATAGGAACATGTCCAGGTGGGTCTTGAAGACTACAAGGAAGGAGACTCCACACCCTCCCTGGGCAGCCTGTGCCAGGGCTCCCTCACCTGAACAGTGAAATAGTTTTGTCTTATGTTTAAGTGGAACTTTTTGTGTTCCAGCTTCATCTCATTACCCCTTGTCCTCTTGCTAGCTACTATAGAAAAAAGGGATGTCCCAACCTCCTGACACCCACCCTTTAGATATTTGTAAATGTTAATAAGATCTCCCCTCAGTCTCCTCTTTTCTAGATTAAAAGTTCCTTTATAACAGCAAAAGGTTTTAACTAATCATTTTAATCTCAACTTTCTTTTAAAATAAATGAAGAAAACATACTTGAGGTACTTTTTCCTCAGACATCTGAAATATTTCATTTGGAACAAACCTCCTGTTTCCTCAGAGGTGCTTCAGCAGGTAACTGAACAGCCCAAGAGAACATATTTTATGAAAGAGGCAGAAGCACTATGATGTGTTTCAAACTCGGTTTAAAAAGGCAGATGAGAATTTTGTTCCATTCTGGACAAAACAAACAGTGCACAAGAAATGTGTACTCGAAGAGTACAACCAACACAAGAACGTAGGCTCTGATGTGCAGAGGGGACTACTTCCAGAAGACAGAGTATCTTCTTTTGCAACAAAGCATTCTGGGTGGTTGCATTTGTCTGCTCTGTAAATATCAGCACTGTCTTGCATCCTTTTTCTGTCTCAAGAGCACACATAAAAATTAGCCACCTTTCAAAGCACTTACCTCCTCTTTTAGGCACAATATTCTGCAGTTACATACCTATGCAGAGGCTCTCTAGTAAGTGAGAAACCTCAGATCTAAGGCTTCAGCATATGGACTCCCAACAAAGGTCATATGCTTGTACCGACTGTGAGGCCAAAAAATATAAGACAACAGAATGTCACCTGAGAGGAGTGAGAGTTGCTTAGCAGATGAATTTGTGTCCCTACTTATACAGGACTGTTCCTGTCTTCTCCAAGTGTACTAGACAGGTGAAAAAGCCCATAAACTTGCCATTATGTAGAACACATGGCGGTGTATACCTTTGATAGCATTGTCCCCTGTAACGTGCGTATCAAAAAATCACATCAAAGTTCCTCGAGACACTGTCCTACTAAACTAAATTTCACTTAACCTGGGGCTAAGCACTATGTAGGCAGTGATTGAAAGTTCTTGCATTACCCAGAGCCGTTATGTGGCCAGATCACCCTCTGCTCTCAGGAGGGCCAATCTGCTCTACTGACACTCAGCCTGTTCCAAATTGACAATTACCAGTGCCTCTTCCCAGCATTATGTGGCAATTTCTTAAGCAGAGCACCATCCTCTAGGAGTATAATTTGCAATGTATTTATTTCATTTTGACCAGAGTGTGAAACAAAAGATGATCAAAATTCATACTCTGCTCTGGAAAAAGGCTGTTACAGTGTTTTGTAAAGCTGTCAGAAACAAAGGGCATTAAATAACAACAATGGACCTCAGAGAAATTAACTGTATCTCTTTATTGTTAACCAATGAATGTTATCCAAAATAGTAGATGTAATTGTAGCTTAATTGTACAACACAAAACATGATGCTAAAGGAAAAAAAGCATGTGGAAAATTACTTCATCAAGTAATCATTAAATGTATTCTTAGTATTTCCGCACCAGTAAGTGTTCCCAACTGCTGGTGACAGCAGCTATTATCACTTTGTTCATTGTGAAATCTGTATTACAAATGGTTGTTCCTGGTTGTTTAGAAAAAAAAAACCCACACAGCTTTATAAATGGATCTAATCCATTTAGCCCTACTCTATATACTGTAGATTTATGAACAGCAAACTTTACTGGTATTTTTTCCCCCAACACTGAAACTGATGTCTCAGTGTTAGTGCACATTCTCCAGAGACAAATGAAGACTCAGTGGAAGCACAGCGTTTCACCTGCTCTGGCAGACTGTTACTATACTTCACAAATTGCTCAGGCTTCACTGTATGAAGCAAAAACTGTTCTTACAATGCACTGCAAGTAGAAACACCAACTTCCACCAGGCAGCAGCTTGAAGCACGTGCACACCGTCTGCACATCAGCCTTCAAGGCCAACCAGATATGTTCAGCCCCACAAACCAAAAATATATTAAAGTATCTTTATTTTATTTTCATGATGTCACCCCACATAGCCAACCTTTAACTCCAAAAAATAATTAAAAAAACCCTTAGTTGGACTGTTCATAAGAAATTTAAACCTATTGTGCATGAAAAAAAATGTTTAATAAAATGGCAAATTTTAATAGATAAGTGTAATTTATGAGTGCATAATATCAAACAGAAGAGAGCTGAACCATCCTCAGAGAAAGCAGGGCTCTTCCACTGGAGATATTTACTAGGGTACTGCAACAGAAGGAATAACTGCAGTCTGCATTAACTGTAAAGTTAGTTCTAAAGTTCACTTCCTAAGCAAATTTCTCAAGAAAGCAGGGGTCTCCTTTTCATGAGGGAAAGGACTTAATGATCTGACATCAGATGTGACAATTACAATACCAGCTTCACTGAAAACTGAAGCTACAGAGAATTTTCCTCCAACTTGGTACTTTTGTTTTCTATTTGGAAACCCAAAAGCAAACTGACACAAACATTCTACACCCCTCCCAGGAGAGAGTATACCAGTGACAGGTTACAGCTCTGAAACACCCAAGATGTTTTTGCAATTCAAACTCAACAAAAGGCAGTTAGAGAGCACTTAGCACTGTAAATCCATCTTAAAGAAAACCCTAGGAGTAAGGGCTCCTAGCATCTATGGTATCACTGTGAAGTGATAGTAAATTTAAACAGTTTTTTTTCATGGTGTTTGAAGGACCAGTCATCATGTACATAGTAGTGAGGTAGGATACTGTCCCCTCCCTGGGACTGATGTTTTCATATGCTCCCTTGCCAGAAAGGTCCAGGTCTCCCTGCTGCAAATAAAATAATTACAAGCAAATAGCACATCAAGCTTTTTTTTTTTTGGTTTTGCGCTTTTTTTTTCCCCCCCTTTGCTGCATTGGAACATTGTGTGTGTCTAAGAGCAATCACCTAGGAAAAGCAACACTTATTCAAGCCTATCAGCAGCCACCTGCTGCCCACAGGTAGTGTTCCATTTAAAAAATATTTCCTGGAACTACCACCTGCCATCCAGACCTTTGTGAACAGGTAGGCAAAGAAAACCATCAATGATGACAGGACATGAAACACCAAAGAATTTCACTTGGGAGAAAAAAAAACCTCACCAAAACGAAACGTCAGCAACATCAAACTCTTAATGGTGTAGCTACCTTGAAAAATGTAATTTCCAACTTCATACTGAAACAGTACCTATCCAGTTTAGGTTCAGTTCCGTTCTTCTTTCTATTTCTTAATGGTTAAGCTATATATACACTTGTCAGTCATTACATACTTCACCTCAGTTTCCAAGGAAAAAAAATATATGCAACAATGAAACTGAAAACATGAAAAGGGAAAAAACTGCTGTTGTTCTCCACACCCCCCCCAAAACCCCCCGTCCTAGGGATGACAGACTGCCTTACTGTTGAATAGCTTCCCCTAAATTTGTCTTCTAGCCACTTTAGTCAACCTGGTATTAAGTGCTTTGGCAAAGTGGGGTGCAATCCATCAAATCTGCAAAGGCCTGCTTTTTTCTCTGTTGGTGGTTCAGCTTTACGAGGAACAACATATGCAAAGTAACAGCTCTCACATTGCTTCAAACTCATCAATACGCTGCTTCGTATTGCCTTGTCGGATTTGCCGAAGAGTCTTGTACTTATCACGGCCTGCTTTAACATTCTCAGCATGGAGGACATCATTTTGTGTTTTCTTGGTTTCATCTCTGGCTTGAGCCAACTCAGAACTTAAAGCCTGTTGAATAAAATATTTGCATTTAAGTGCTTTGACTAATCTTTTAATGATTCTGGAATTTCTGACAACAGCTATCCTGCAAGTTGGGTAAGGATTTCTTCAGTGCCAACCTATGAAACGCTGCTTGTTGCTGTTCAGTAAGTCAAGCTGCAAGGTCTCTCAGAAAGACTATAGAGGGAAAGAGGAGGAGAGCACAGGATCCCTTCCTTACATAAGTGTGGGCAAACTGAAAAAGAAAAGAAGCCTTGTACTGTAACATCCAAGAAGAAAGGGACTAGCAGGATAAAGCAAGAGAATGAGCTTATTTTTCAATTTCTGCTTGACTATAGACACCTCTTGTTTATATTTCATCCTATCCAGTGATTGGCCAAGCAGAAAGGAAATTACATGTACAGGCTACTAAGATATCGCTGCCAGAAAAAGAAGCAGCCTTCCATTTCCTTTATTTCCTTCCCAAACAGACTTTTCATAGTAAGGCACATGGTTCGCACTAACAGAAGTCATTATACTTTGAGGGGTAACACTGGTCCAGAAGGAAATGCTCCATTTCAGGGAAATAACATTAGTTCAAAATGAGCACAATTTCTGCAGTTTCTGCAGTTACAATGTCTGTGAATGACTGCAAACAAACATGAATGCTATTAAGCAAGCATCTGTTCATACCATTTAATGGATTTCAGTATGGAGAAGTGAAGGCATTACACCTGAGCATTCAGTGTCCTGGACGTTATGTAATTATTAGAAATATTTACTGGCCAATGTGACAACATTCTAATACTCTGAAGCTACGAAGCACAATCTTACAACCAGCCTTTCTATCTGTTCCACTTCCAACTACTATGAATGATAATGACTGGTAAGTTAGCAGTAAGCCCAGTAACTAACAAAAAGGCTGTTTCTTTGACATACCCTAAATCCAATGAGATTGACAAATAAGGAATGAAAACACAAAGCCTGAATAATGTTGATGTAACTATGAATCTTCATTACCTGGAGCTGTTTCTTAACACGTTCATTTTTCTGTGTTTCTGTTACCCGTTCTTCCTCGCTCCTGTGATTCATGACGCCATCAGAAGACAGTTCTGCACTGGCTTCAGCATTGTTCTCATCATGTTCATCGTGTTCATTCTCTGTTGGAGGAATAACTGGTGGGGGAGGAGGCGGAGGAGGAGCAGACATCACAGATTTCAGTTCTTCTTTGGTCTTTTCCAAGTCCTCTTGGGCTGCAAAAGCCTAAATATAGTGAACAGTATTTAGTATCTTTTAAAATTATTTATTAATAGGTCAGAAAAATAAATGTTGTGAGATGTTTTCAGACACATGGAACCTGTCTCTTAGAAATAACACGACTAGTTTACACACTGAAAATTATCAATTAAGAATACAGGGTAAAAAAGACACTACTCAAACCCAACTGTACCAGAGTACAGCTATTTCCAGCAGCAAGAAGAAATGTGAGTGAACTGGGCAGTCACATTGATTGCTTTCCAACTTTCCTAACCTCCTGAAATTTGAGGTTCATGAACCTCCTAAATCAAAGGTGATGTCTTCAAATTTCATATCCAATCAAAACTTTTAAGAACTTGTTCAATCCTTTCTCAATATGTGCCCACAATCAGTATTTCCATCCCACAGTCAATTATACATACTGTGAAGAAACACTATTTTGTTTTAAACTACTGTCTAGTTGCATTTGATATGCATTTGTTACTGATCTGGGTCATCTTTTCACCACCACTGATGACTTTATACACCTCCCTCCTGAGGCATTTTCCTTTCCAACACAAAGCTATTTCACGACTGTATGTAAAGAAGCAATTTCAAATCTGTGACCATATCTTTGAGATGAGAATTTGTGCCCCTTGATGAATTTATAGTATTAAGACATGAGTTAAAGGCTGATATCAGTAGGCTGGAGAACAAAAACTCTGAAGAAAGACCTCTCTGAAGCCTAAGAGAGCGATTCAACCCTATGGACTTCCAGTGGCACTTCTGTACTCATCTCCCTTAGCTTCTCTGAAATTCTGACTTGACATAGCATGAGTTCATTACTTTGTGCTGCCATTCTGAGGCTTCCTCTTCTTTCTTTTTCTTGGCCTCCTCTAGAAGTGCAATCTTGGCAGTGAATTCAGCAAGTTCTGCTGCCTGAAACAAACAAACAGAAAGAAGTTTTAAATCGGTATCATTTTGGCTCTGCAGGGGAAGAAAGCAAAGCCTTTACTGGGATCTGCTTGAAAAGAGTCAGCTACCATCCATAATTTCTCTGCTAAAAATAGAGATTTTAAGCCCACATGACAAAAGGAATGAATCAGTAGCCTTGCCTGATGGAAAAAAGTCCATGAAAAAAACCCCAGTCTTCTGCACTTCCAAAGCTTGCTGGGAAAGACCAAGCTGTAGTTACAAATCAGCATTTGGGGCTGTTTCATACTGTAATGGTTCCACCAGTAACATTGTGATTCTGGATCATAATCTCAGTACTATTAAGTTAAACCTTGCCTCTGCAGTTGGGTGCTAAGTTTACAGAAGATCTAAAATTGTTTTACAGTTGAGAAATCATTTCTTCTATTATTTTTGTGCCTTTCTCAGTTTTTCTGCACAGATCTTGAATCAGTAGTCTAGCACACAAAATACTGTAAATACTGGAAACAGAGGGGAGGAAAGAAAACAAAGAAAAAAAAAGCACAAACAAAACACCTCAACAAATCACGGTGTCACCAACACCCCACACCATCACCATCAAGCTTCAGAACAGCCTGCTTCAGAGAACAGGCTTCCCAGTGGACAGTAGAAGGAAGCTACTCTTGTTATCACCCGGACAAGCCTCAAACTATTAGGAAGAGAATGTACTGAGTGTTGTCAGTCTGAAATGTCTACTGCATAATTTCATTTCCTACAGCTCAGGAGTTGGGTTTTTCCCCTTGCAAATAGTGGCAAATCTAATGCAGTTTTCTAAAAATGTTTCCATAGGAGCCGAATGGTATTTCCCATTTTTATCTGTGTTTTAATGTATTTGTCCATTTGACAAGAGAGATGTAACTAAGAATTAAAGGATAAATGTTAAACTATCTTTTTCAATGTTTCAAAACAGAGTTGAAGCATGTTACCAGCTGCTCCTGGTTCTTCATTTGATCAGCTGCCTGCTTGGCTAGAGCAGCTTTAGCCTCTTCAGCTGCCCGACGCTCTCTCTCTAGGCGCTCCGCTTCCTCTTTTGCACGCTTTCGTTCCTGATCCAGTTCTAGAGCTCTTCTAGTCTGTTCCTCTAGCTCTGCCAAAAGGAAAGTTTGCAGACAAGGTATCACTACCAAACTCTTCCTCATAAGTAACAGATACCAGATCTAACGCACTCAAAATAACCTATAAACCTGACAGATTCACAAGGCTGTCTCAAGCTAAGAAGACCCATTGAGCACATTACCTGAAGCTGTGTTTCTTGTCTGGATTTCCCCCCCCTTTTAAAATATACTTTGGATATACTTCATCTCACCTGACAGTTCTGACACCCCAGTGTTTTGGAAAACACCTCAGTGATGAAACTAAACACTCAAATATATGTATGTATACATGAACATACACCCTCACTCTTGCTACTCATAAGATTCTATACACATTGAATCACACTCTTACAGAAAGAAAGGCAGAAAGCTCTACTAATTCACTGAAATGCCTGACAAAGATTCCTTAAGTGAATTGCGACCTGATCTAGGTGACCCTGCTTCTGCAGGGGGGTTGGACTAGATGATCTCTAAAGGTCTCTTCCAACCCCTGCCATTCTATGATTCTATGATACTGCAATAGACAATTTAAGTGCACATCTCCAGCAAAAGGACTTAAGATCTGTGGAAAGGGTCAGAAAAAATCTCCACAGAACAAAGTCAAAAAGGTGCAAATAAAAATGTTTAAATCAAAGGAAGGATATTAGTCATCTAGCTGCCTGGTTACCAAAATACTGCAATCTAAAGCACAGAAATGCAAGTGAAATAGGAAGAAGTAATAATCTACCTCTATTTGTACAGGCAAAATACATTCTTCTGATGTGCAAAATGAAGTGACCAAGAGAAAAAAGTATTCCTGGAGCTCCTTGCTGATTCTACTGATAAGTTTTCTACTATACTTTTGTCTAGGCATAGATGCCATGGAATCCTTCACCAAAAAACATAAACACCAGCTCAGTGATTGGAACAATCCATCCACCTGTCACCACGTGCTTTTAGGAAGTATCTCCCTAGGTATGCTGCCACATGCTTAATCTTTGCACTTGTAATGTTAACTAGGTCTCATGTAATTAACATTCTTCGGTTGGTTTCCTAGGCCTACAACTCTATTTACACAAATAAATGAACAGCATTACAAGTATGTGGAGTTCCACAAATGCAGTACTTATAAAATTGAATAATATGAATATTTAAAAATACTACTTGGACAGAATCTTCCCAGGAAGACAGAAAACTACCAAACTCAACTACAGAAGGCACACACCGTTTATCTGAACACATTTTCAGGTGTGACTAGAAAGCCAAAGAGACCAGCAACACATGAATATTATGTATTGCATGAGAAATTAGGCTATATTGCTTACAAAAGTTATCAGAAAATGTACACCCTTAGAATCATCCTGACACTGTTTTGTCCTGGGATAAATAGCTCTTCCCTAAGGAATTCCAAGGGACAATCTGTGTGTTACCTGTCTAGATGTGTTCAACCTATTCTGCATGGAGAGATTGAAAAATGAGGGGGTAGAGCTGGAGTGGCAGGCATGTGTCATTTATTTACACAGATGATGGCAGTGATTCTCTATTGTGCCTGAAACCAACAGTTATGAACAGAAAAGAGGAACAAAACTTTAATGAATGTGAACCAAAAAATGAACATGGAGAGGAGGGACTGGGAAGTAGTGAAGGCAGGAACTGTACAAGGTGGCTCAACACCACTGTGGTTGGTGAAACTACACTTACTCACTGAAATCTGAGAACACTTAAATTTAAAAAGTCTCAAATTTTACAAGGGAATAGGAAAATGAAGGAACAAGGAATCTGCAAATGAAAAACTACATTAGACAAAAACTTAGAGGAAATACTTTTAATCTTCCTCTCACTTCCCTGCTGTCTTCAACTGCAGGTTTTCAGCACTTCAAGCATTTCCTAATTCCAAGATGAATTCTGTGTACACTAATTTCCTTTTTAGTAAAGAAACTTGAAACTTCTGCTATACTAGGTATTGAGTTTATATTACAGATATACACACATGCACTCACACCATCTCATAATTCTCCACATGGAAAAAGAACCTCAAAATAAGTAATACACCACTACATTCTTGTTAGCAGTAAAATATTTTAAAACCAAACCAAAACAACAAACCCCCCACATATATACCAAGGAAACCGTGGAACTGAGCTAGCCAACTAAACTAAACATTGCCATCAGATATAAGAAATCCAGGACCAGTAAGAGCTCACCTTTCTGAGCCTTCATTGTTTGTTCCTCAATTTGCCTCAAGCGTTCCATCAATTCTTCCTTCTCACGCTCTATTCTTTCCTTTTCCTTTTCTGCTATCTCTCTTTTCTTCTTCTCATTTTCTAACTGTGCCCTAAAAAAAAAAAAGGGTTGTTTTTTTAAGCCTCAACCAGGTTAAATTCTGCTCTAAGGATGCTGGTAGCCTATTTCTCAGTTCACTCAGCTAACAGAGGAGCACGTAATTTTACACGTTTCAAATCCAAATTTGAATTTTTCAAATGCAATTTACAATACAAAACCCATCAAGTTTCTGTCTCAAAATACCACACAGAAAAATGATTTAAGGACAGAACTGATTATCAATCTTAGTTCTAGTTCAACCAGGTAAGTCTATAATTATACCTGCTACTTAGACATGGCAAATGTTTCATGTGGGCTAGAAATGGCAAGAGAATTGTTAAATATATAAAAGCCAAGCCAGGACATTCTTCACTGAACCTTGCTTTAAAGGTTTACTTGTACAGTATAAAAGTCCCTAAGGATCAAGCAACAGAGAGCTAAGACTGTTTCACAAAAATAGAGAGACACAACAGTACAGCTGTTACTATGCTGAAAACTCGAAAGAGAAACGGCTTTCTATTGAGATAGGTGAGCCGTGCGAACCCACAAACCTGCCTACCCATTACAGCACGAGCAGCACCTCTCTTTTCAGAACGCTAAGATGCCTGACATTCTATGACTTAGTTGTCTTAAAAGGGTAGAAGAATTTTTTTTCTGTTTCATGGAAGTTTGTTAATTACCTTTCCAATTGTTTCTGATGTTTCTCCTCTCTAGCTTGGGCCTTCATCTGTTGCACTTCAATTGTATCAGGTTTCCTCCTCCTCATGTACAATTCATGATTTCCCATACACAGTGCCAAAATTCGCTTGTTAATTCTCAGACGGGGTGCATAAAAAACAAAATCCTAACAAGAACAGTTGCAGTATATCCATTAATACAAAATACAGTCGTGACAGGACTTAAAGCATTACTGCATGCTTGCATTTATTAAATTTAAACATCCAAGTATTCTGACATTCATCCTCTGAGCAATCCAACACCATAATCTAGAAATCTAGTTACTGTAAGGAACTTCCAAGATAAATTCAAAAGTACACCTGGATTCCTCCACATAGAGGTTAGCTTGTTTACACAAAATTATTTATCTAAGCTTCTAAAAAGCAAGACCCTCCTATATTTCTGAAGAGTTTTGACACAGAAAGTCCTGTGAAATATGCTGCTGTAATACAACAAAAGCAAAACAAGGGGTAGGGGGTGGGGGGCATAGAATTTAGAACCTAACACATCACAAAATATTAGTAGACTTAATTTTTTTTTTAATAGAAGATAAATCTTAGAGTATTGACCAGAATGAAATGACAGAATCACAGAATCTTAAAGGTTGGAAGGGACCTCAAAAGATCATCCAGTCCAACCCCCCCTGCCAGAGCAAGACCACCCAGAGTAGGTCACACAGGAACTCGTCCAGATGGGTATTGAATGTCCCCAGAGAAGCCCGGTCCAGGGCTCCATCACCTCACAGTGACAAGTTTTTCCTTATGTTATTCAGAATCAAAATTTCCTTTTGATTACTGTCTATTCTGCCATTAGGAACAATAAATCTCATAAAATACTCTGTGCCATAATGCCAGAGCAAGTCTCTGCAGGCTTAAATCTTTTCCTATACAAAGGCATACTATTTGACATACTACTTACAGGGGCCTTTTTGTCAATTGGCTTTATGACAAATTTCTTGTCATTAAAAGAGATGTTTCTTATTTCACTCCAAGGAAAACCAATCTTGGGTGTCAGCCTTCAAAGAGAAAGGGTTCTCATTAAGAGCAAATATGTGCATTCTATTTATGTCCACTAAGTCTTAACTCCATACCATTTGCACTATCAACACAGTTACATTTATGAAACATAACAGTTCAAGTGTATTTTCGTAAGTTTTTTTTTCCCACATTATTCTATCAAATGAATAAGTTGCATAATGAATAAACCATGTGACACTAACAGAAGGAATTTCTATTTGTGATATTCTACTGCAATTAAACAGATGCTAAACATCACAATCGTGTACTGATTCTTTGTAAGCTGTTGATCATTTTATTTTCAGTGAAAAGAATAACTATTTGAGAGAAGTCTGACATTTCAAAGACCAAAATGAAATTAGCCTTCAGCAATATTGTATTCTGGTTTAACTCAGATGTAAGATTTCTATTCTTAGTTCAAGTTACATTTATTTCCCTTCAACTTTAAGTAAAACAAATTCAGTTTGGGAACTGCTACAATGTTATGCACCAAACACATAACTGCAAATATTTTTCTCTATGGACATACAGTGTTTTTAAAATTCGTATTACCTTAATTTCAAGCACTAGAAAATGTTTGATTGCTAACTATCGGGAGTTGAAGAATACCAAAAATTGGTTAATTGTTCAATTTGATCTGAACTATTTTTACTATTTGCTTCTTTCAGGAGTTATATTGCCACCTAATGGTAAATAAGGCTTACAGAATTTTGTTACAGGGTATATACAAAGAGCATTAAGTTTCAGTTCAGCTGATGGCTCTTGTCTGGTGTATGACACATCACATTTAATTTCAAATCACTGTGAAAGGACTGTTGACATCAGATAGTACTAACAAGTGTTTGGAAAGAAACAAAAGAATAAAGTCTGTTCTGTTTTAAGATTCTTCTAATTTAGTACATTTCGGTTTTATCCTTCTTCAAGTTGGACAGAATATTTGATCTCTTTATCAGGACACAAGACTCATCTATTTTATTTGATGCCTAAAAGGTTTCATTTTTAGATACTACATTATTTCATGCTCTAACAGTTGTAATTCTAGTCACTGCTCTTACAAAATATTTCTCATTAAATATGACTCAGCTTCTGACTGTCCTTTTCATCCTGACTGAAGAGGAAGCCTTGAGAGAGACAAGGACAGAAAGTAATCATATCACGATGGTCCAGCTATCATATATCCATACCAAGCAATGTAAATTTAAGTTTCCACAGAACTCCTCTTTTCCCTTTTTCTGCAACCCTAATCTTTAAAATTCAAACATTCAGGTAGTTAATATCTCTATGTAAAATATTAGAATGCCTTTGAGAAGCTGTTTTGCTAGATGTTACTGAAGACACAATAAGGTGGGTTTTGTATAATCTTAGATAGGATCTCCTAGGACAGAACTGAAAAATGAGTGTTAGTCACTTACTTATCATCATGCTCATAAATATTCAGACCCAAAGCATCAACTCCTAGCCACAATTCAGTTCCTTTTTTATTCTTTATTTCAAAATAGTTGACTCCATACATTTCCAAGTCTTGTGCTATCTTGAGGTATTCCATCATAGAATCTTCCCTGATGAAAGAAAAGAATGGCATGGTGTAGACAAATCAAAGGTACATTGTAAGAATAAGGAAACTGTAGAATAACTAATTAGTGTAAAAAATTAGGAATTAAATCTCTTTGAAATTCACAGGCATATAGACTCAGATACTTATATAACTCTACACTCTAATACCAAAGTACAGCTTAATCATCACACTTTGTCTTTTCATCCTGTGAGCTAAGGAAACACTGAATTTATTTTAGAGGCAGGAAATTGTGGTCGAAGGCAGTTGACAACCTAACCAGAAATCACACAGGTAAACCAGTAACACTCAGGCCTCACTGAAGCTTTCATGGAAGTGTCTGATAACTACACACTGGTCAGAAGGAAAACAGTTTTTAAACAAACATGCCACCTCCCAAAATACATCCTAATAATAATAATAAACCTTAGAAGTCATGAAACATTGTTTTAGGTAATTACCTTAACATTCCCCTGTGCTCTTCATGCCAGTTCTGTATTCTTTCTTCCCACTGTTCTTTAGTCAGTTTGTGCTGTTCTAATACCCTGTGAATAGAAGTTGTTGCTATTAAATGACAGTGACAACCAACTTAACCTCTTACAGTTATAAGGATTAGCTTAGTTATACAGCATAACATATGCCTTAATTGAATAAACTAAACATGACCTCCTATACACTGCTCATCTTTTTAACACAGATAGAATTTTTTTATTTAAACAAATGCACTTTTAAACCAGTGTGAAAACATTTTTTATATTAGAAAAAGTATAAAATATCATAAAAGTCACACCACAGCATATCTCAGCTTTACTGGAAGTCATAAAATGCAATGTCTGGAACACCCGAAAATGTAGACCCATAAAATCCTCATATGACAACGCTGCAAATCTCTAACTCAAACTTCTATTCTGCTGTTCTTTGAAAGAAAAAGTAACACATTAAGGCAAGTCAGCAGCTTAGGTTGTTCAAAAGTTTGCAGTTGGGTTTTTCTTTTCAGGGATTTTTAAACACAAAATCAATAGTGAAGGAGTTTCAGAAAACTATTTGAGGTTTATCTACTGCAAGCTGCAATAACGTAACTAGATTTTGACCTCACTGTACTGCAGTGAGAAATCAAAGGCATATAACTTGATTATGCTTTTATTCCATGCCCCTAGTATTTCAAGCAGTCCTGCAGAATTTTTTTTCCAAGAACAATTATAAAAAGCAGACACTGCAAGGTAGTCTTACTAAAAGATGTCAGACAATTTTCCTTCCTTTCTCTTTACTCAGGAAATTAAGGATTTACTATTTTTCCCTACAATTTTAGCAAAGTACAATAAGGAATAGCCTGAGTAATACAGAAGGTACTAATGCAGTATTTCTTTTGTCATAGGATCTTTCTGTCACTTGATTTGCTACTCTGCCTCGTATCTAGTGAAATGCACTTTTCAGTAGCAGTCAGATCACATTTGGATTTTCTTAGTGTATATCCCTAGGAATAGGCTTTCTTCCTCAAAACTGAGGCAAAGCTTTTAGTTTTTGCACCTGCACAGAGCTGACATGCTCACAGCTGCAATAACAAGCAATGACAAGACATTCTCTTTGTTTGTCATCTTTACCCTAGAATAGAAGTACAAGCCCTAAATATAATACCTACAGAAGTCTGTTACACAATGCACAAAGTAGAACTGCCTGTAAAAATTTACATTTTTACTGGCTGTAAAAATGTAAAAGCATGCTGGCAATCATTCACAAGTTTTTATTACACTAAAAAAATTAATTCCAGACTTCTAGGACATTAATTTATTGAAGCAGTTCTGTAATCGAATCAGGCCTCATTCTTACATTGTGAGCTGCTTTCCAACATTACTTATTCACAAAATGTTCAAAAGCTTTCATAGCAGTATCAAAAAATAAAGGTCAAAATAGGATACTGCAAAATACACTATCCCAGGATTATGTCACACGTGCACATCTGAAACAAAAAACCCTGCTCCCAAGCTGCTCCTCTTCACAGAGGCACGGTATAGCTGAGGTCAGACGGTACCTTGGGAGGTCACCTTGCCCATCCCTCTGCTCAAGCAGAGTCACCTACAGCCAGTTGCCTGGGACCATGTCTAGACAGCTTTTGAGTATATAAAGAGGGAGACTCCACAAGCCCTCCAGGCAACCTGTGTCAGCTCTCAGTCAGCCTCAAGGGGACTCACACTTTCTTGAGCTTTCCAAATTAATTTACATTTCTGCTTCTACAGAAATTATTTGCACTTTCATGTTTTTCAAATTGAGCTGAAAGACACAAGGCAATGGGCACAAGTGTAATACACTTGAACACATTTTTTTATTTTAGTTCTTTACTATGAAGGTGGTTAGACACTGGAACAGATTGCCCAGAGAGGCTGCAGAGTGTTTCTCTTTGGAAATACTCAAAACCCAAGTGGAAAAGGCCTTGAGCAATCTGCTGTAATTAAAACAGGACATTTCAGTTGGAAGGGACCTACAACGATCATGTAATGCAACTGTATGACCACAAGTTAAAGCATGTTATTAAGGGCATTGTCCAAACGCCTTTTAAAACACCACAGGCATGGGTCATTGACCATCTCATTAGGCAACTCTGCTTTAGTAAGAGGACTGAACTAGATCTTCAGAGCTCTCCTTCCAGCCTCAAATGATTCCGTGTTTCTGTGACACCCTGAAAGCTGCTAATGTCTTTGGCATCAATTGGTCCCCTCCATTCTCTCTTCGCATGCTACTGACAAGACACTACTAGCAGATATTCTGTAGCAATAATCAACACATAACTCAGCAAAGACTTGATGCCTTGTTGCTCACAGTTTAGAGCAAGGAAATACACAGTAGTTTTGACTGGTGAACATTAAGACACTGTAATAAAAGTGAACTGCGAATCTTTTCTCACCTTTTCAGTAGAATTTAGCAAGGCTAGGCTTACTTGCTACTGTGGGTAGCAAGTAAGTACTTTTGACATTGTATATTGTTCTGCAGTATTTTTATGATGTACTTGTTAGATTTCTGGCAAATCTCCCGGTGCCAGGAGGCAAAATGGGAATAACTGTGTTAGAACAAATACAAAAGCTATGAGCTCAGTGCAGACTGGCACATGACTGGTTGAAAGCATATGCTGAGAAGTCATCTGAACACTGGTCTACTGAAAAGGAGCGTCTTAAGTACTTGAATTTGTTTCACATACAGACATGCCAGTGTTCACAGGCTGTCATCATAACTGACAAAAACCAGGATTTGTGAACTAACATATTCAGCAATGACAGTTTAACTGCTTTGACATCTCCTTGCCGTCCCAACAAAGGGTATTTTTCAGAAGAGGTATAGACTTTGCTGTCATAAGAAGGAAGAAAACAGCCAAACCCAAAGTCTTAGCCAAGATTTTTAAAAAACGAACATTTTCAGGAATTTCTCTTTCAATACTTCACCATCACCCTTTTTGCTTGTTAGAAATTTGAGCTCAGTTACAGTAAGTCGGTTTCCACCTTTAGCTTTCAAACCAAAGAGATAAAACATATGACTTTTAAAGAAACCTTGAATTATTCCATGGCTCTCATTTTGTTGAAGATGCGTGGATGTTATATATTTAGCAAGCACACATTTGTCCACAATACATCACTATGGATTGATCTACACTAATAAAACTGTCCAATTTTGTACATTTTTGTTTCAGTGCTTCTCCTTCTGCCAAAACATGCCTGGAGCATGGTTCCAGTTATAGAAAGAAACAAAACCATAATCTAGAGTACTGCATACAGCTGAGAGCTCCCCAGTTCAAAAAGAGACAGAGAACTTCTGGAGATAGCCTAGCAGAGGGCTACCAAAATGATCAGGGGACTGGAACATTTCTCAAGAGGAAAAGCTGCGAGACCTGAGGCTGTTTAGCCTGGAGAAGAGAAGATTGAGGGGTGACCTTATCAATACTTAGAAATATCTAAAGGGTATGTGTTGAAAGGATGGGGCCAGTCTTTTTTCTGTAGTGCTCAGTGTCAGTGCAAGGGGTAACGGACAAAAGCTGGAACACAAGTTCCACTTTAACACAAGGACACACTTCTTTGCTGTGAGGGTGAGTGAGCCCTAGCACAGGCTGCCCATAAAGGTTGTGAGTCTCCTTCTCTTGAGATTTTCAAAACCTGCCTTAACATTTTCCTGTGCAACCTGATCAAACTGAACTGGCTTTAGCAGGGGCTTGGACTGGATCATCTCTAGAAGTCCCTTCCAACCTGTACCATTCTGTGATTCTGTGATCCTTGTGCTTACTTTTTCTAACCAATTAGATGAGTGACTGATACAAAAGAGTTTAGACTCAATAGCAATGGCAAGAATTTAGTTTCTAAGTTCTAGCCAGATCAGCATTTTTCCTGCAATTTTATTTTATTTGCAATACACTTTATAATTATTTTCATAAAGTTATTATCATTTAAATGTACAAGCACGTGAAAAAGTGAAGGAAAACCACGAGTAACAAATGAATCTTAGTGACTTCTATATTATTTTAATTTAGAAGTAAGCCTCTAGGAACATCTGGTCATCTGCACTTTCAAAGTTTGCTCAACTAAATCTGTGCAGATGGTTGTGGACAGGACAGGAAACAGGTCTCAAGAAACCCACAGTTGTGACATTTGTAGTTATTCAGAGTCTAAATTAGGATGTCGACATTTTACTAGCAAAATGTGTTCTCAAGAAAGCTACCATTAAATTCAGGTTATCACTTAATACTTAGAAAAATGTGCTATAATCAAGTTTATACACAGCAGATGATGCAAAAATGTCTCACTCACCGCTGAGGGAGAAGTCTGTCATTTGCTAGGTAGCCTAGTTTATGTATCTCCTTACTGTAATCTGCATACTTGGACTGGACAGCATAAGAAGCCAGAAGAACTGCAGTTTCTGGTGGGCAATATATTTCATCATTTAAGATTGCTTCTTTGACTTGTAGGAAGAAAAGTCTCTGAGTTATTTCCTGAATTAATTCTTCAGATACATCCTCCGGGAAAAACTTAGCCCTGAATTTAAACTGCAGAGGATTTTCTTTCCTTACATCTTGCTGTGTTACCTGAGGGAGAGGAAGAAAAGAAGAATAAAATGGAACTCACTACTAAAGGTTCACATGACACTGAATCAAGTAGACCAATTTGGATAAACCAGACAATCTTGAAATACTGCTTAAAGTCTGTTTGAGGTTTTTGTAGGCTTGTGTGAATTTGTACTTATCATAATAGAGACCTGGAAAAAAAGAAGCTGCAATACATATTTTTTTCAAAAATCAAAACTATATCCAAGGAGGAATTTCAGGAAGTAACAAATTAGGGTCTAACAAGGTTTCTTTAGCAAGAGCTACAGCACATTTCTTCCAACATCAGGTGTAAAGTTAAATTCTTTTAAAAGTCTCTGAACCATTGAACTAAATACAAGTACTTTGTTCCCGTACCAAAACCAGAAATGTCACTAATCACATTAGTGGAATAGGTAAGCCCTACCTATCTGATCTCTCTGTGGAGAGATCAGATGGAGTTTCCTTACATTTTAAGTCAGTGCCTACTTCAAAAAACAAAACTTCATCTTTATGTAGAATTTTCCATCTCCTTTAAGCTCCGCTTTCAGCATTGATTGTAAGTAAAAACATTCAAAATCAAAGTAATTTTAACATCAAATACTACAGTGATTGTTAAAAGACACATTCATAGTAGAATAAATATCATACAACCCAATTCCTCAGGTGCTTTATTACACATTTAATTTTATGTGCACTAATAGTCATAGGACATCTTCACTAGGCATGGAATGATGCATCTGTTATTTGACTTAGGAAATAACAAGACCTGTAAATATAATGCAACCATTTAATGACATATGTAAGTTAGCAGAAGTACTATATTAACATTGCAGATGGCAATTTTAAAACTTTTGCTCACTTTTCATCATTGTCCATCTGTGTCTGATTTATGTGCACGGTATTTCACTTTAATCTCACCAGTGAACAACTGGTTGTGCTCTTTAAAACCCTATTTGCACACTTATTCTGCAATTTATCAGAACTTATCTGTATTTAACACAAACAATTAAACAGCAACTTACAAGCTAGGACCAGTTTATGATGATAAATTTAAGAATCAAATGTTATAAGCTTTTTTCAAAAAAAATAATAAATGGAAAACTGCCTTAGTCAAAGTTAAAGAAATTAGCACATCCTTGCTGAACTGCATCAGCAATTTAACTTGCTAAAGATTTTCACACAGCAGCGTCTTCTCTACTTTTTACAAACACCACAACAAATCCTGTGGTCTCCCACTACTGGAGGCAAGTCATTTGAGCTAACAAAACATTATAGCACTACAATGTTCATCACCTACAAGAAAAAGACATATGAAATTCTAGGAGACAGCTTTGGTGGTTGGCATGTTTAACTTGTTGGATTTACCACAGAGAAGAAAGGTAATATAAATGCAGACAATGGGACTTGCTCCTAGAAACCTCCCAGTTTACCTCCTAATACTGAAGATAAAAAAAGGATAATTTTAACAAGTTGAACAACAACAAAATCTCTACACTGTGCCATTAACAATCTCACAGCCAATATAGAAATAAAAACTGATGTTCAAATTCATAAATATAATTACAAGTAAAATGACCTGTTTCTCACTAGGTGGGAGATAACAAGATGCCCAATGCTGTTGGGGAAAAACAGAAGTTTAAAGATCTACAGCTGTACACAAGCAAATTCCTGAAGCTCAAATACTTTGCACACACCTCCCAACCATGAAACATTTATTTTATTTTGCTAAATGAAAACAGGACAATCCTATGAATTTAACTTTTCCTAATATATGCATCATCATGACACTGGAAATACAGGAAACGCTATTTCTTTCTCAAATTAAATGTTGATGCAGCTCTGCATATTATTTTATAACTAACCAAACATAATGCTGTGTTTTGTCATTTGAGCAAATGAGAGGCAATTTTTCAGCTAAACTTGAAGCCAGATATACCTCACCTATAACTACATGAAGCAAGCTTTATAAAAGTATATTTCAAACTGTATATCTGCTCAAATATAAGGGAATTGTTACCTTTTTATTTAACTTCAGCCAAGTTGAGTAGCCTTTGCTGTCCACATACTGTAGCCCAAAAAACCAGACTTCACGAAGGCCAACAGTTTTCACCACCTAAAGACAAATGATCCATAGTCAACAAAAATCACTACAACAGGATTGTTTTTTTAAATGGTAATTAAGCTACAGAAGCCATCTCAAATGGAAATGTAATCAAGTTTTACAAGAACAACAACAAAAAGATTTAAATAATAGCAAAAGAGGGGGTTCAAGGAAGCAATCACCTCAGAGCTCTAAAATTCAAACACCACGTTCCCAAACTACCAACTGGAAGGTGCAGCTTACTGTGTGCATCTAACTCAGCACCTAAGGAATACAAGGTACCAAACAGGACCTTGACACTTGAAAGCATGTCCAGGAAGTGATATGCAGACCTATAGACAATTAAGTCCACTTCAACAGAAGACAACTGGTGAAACTCTAATATAGAATAATACTTGTGGACAAGCATGAGGTAACAAGGATGAATATTTTCCTTAGCTTTTTTTTCCTTCAAATATTTTTTAGATCTTTTAAGAGTTAATGATAAAGGGCTAAGGATGATCTAGCTCAAACCACATTTAGATTTCCTGTAAGATTTCTGATCAGGTCTATTACCAGAGGCTTACCAAAGAATAGAGGAAAGATCTTTGTCTAGATATGGAAAGAAAAAAATATACACAAATGGTTTTCCCAACAGCCTTGTAGTGTAGCCACTAGGGAAGTCCCACAGGACTTCATATGTGCTTTTCAAAAAAGGATGAAACTGATGCGACAAAGTCTGCTGTCGAAAACCTTCCACAGAGATTTGCGAATGAACAGTAAAAAGAAAGATGAGCCTCGGTAAAAGATAATATTTAACAAAAACAAAATGCATAAAAGACAATTTTAATCATGTGAACACATCTCTTATAAAGGGAAAAAGCAGCAAAGCTGTTTTACTACTCTATATGTTTATGGTTTTCCCAAATGTCTACTACTACACATAGACTGCTCACATCAACTTAAAAAAGGATGCTGCAGCACCGGAAATATTTCAGAAACGTTAAAAACAATCATCAGTGGCACGGAACACTTTCTGCATAGCTAAGATGAGAACTAAGGCTACTGACAGAGAAATGAGGGAATGAAAAATACAATACAGGCCTATAAAACTTGCATGGCATGTAGAAGGGAAACAGAGAATGATTGCTCATTATTTCTCATACTGTAAGAATCAACATAAATCATTACATAGCAGGTTCAAAGCAAACACAAAGAAGCACTTTTACTACCCAGAGCACAATGAAACTGCAGAACTATCTTACAAATCTTTTGCACAGTAAAAGTGGATTCAATGAGGAATTAATCAGAAAGGTCCAGCAAAGCTTATTAAGGAACTGTAAACTCTGGTTCCAAAAGATCCAGTACGGCAGTACTTACGTATGTTCTCAGGTTGGACCATGCTGGCAAGCTGGTTTACTGAAGGCTGTTTTATGGAAGCATTCAGATGCATGTGAAGTAAATAGAATTTTACATAGATCCTCCTCCATTTTAAAGTAGTACTATCGGGTTGCAAAATTAAGATTTTGAAAATTAGAAAATGTCACAAGATAGCTGTGCAAACCTACTTCTGATCCCTTGAATATTTGCAATATCGCTTAACAATCACTCCAGTTTGCACTTTTGTCCTCCTCTACCTTTTCACCTTCTAGCTCCAAAGCACAGAATGGACAACATTCATGGATCCAGCCTGGTTCCTTTAGCAAGCACGGTTAATTTTCTCTAGAGCTCTGGCATCACTTGCTTTAGAACACAAGAAATGTAAGAACAAGTTTATACTACTAACATGGTCCCAAGTAACAGTAAATTTGGCATCTCAACATAGAAATTTCAGACCTGCTGTTTCTTTTGGCACAGATCTCCTATATGATACTGATCAAACTACTCGTAGCTCTCAGGTGACTCAGAATGCTCTTTACTTTCCAGCTGTTCAAGTTGAGTCTTTGCACCCGATCAGCTCTTTGAGCTGCAAAAGAAAGAACCATAGATGCGCAACGGCTATGCCCATAGGCAGGAGGAGACAAGTGCTTATGCTCACGTCAAAACATTTTGCTCTCATCTGCTAACTACAGTCCTTCAACTGACCTGCACATTATTTAAATACTGACAACTTGTATACCACAATGCAGAGCTACATGTGCTTGTAAATCAACACTAACAATAGGTTATGCCTTGGCCTGTTTTACTTCAGACCCCACAGATAAAGAGCATCATCTGTCACTGTCTCTCAGCTCAAAGGAACGGAAAAAAAAATCTCAAATAAAATATAAACACTTATGCACTACAGTAGTGCAATATGAAAAGTAAGCACAGAATGAGAAACTTGGGATTTTGATTCTGGCTCAAAAAATCTATTAAGTGGCTTCAGGCAAGTCTTCATCACATCTGTAAAACAGATATATCCACCATTGTGTCCTACAACTTGACTACTAATAGGTAATAAAAACTTCTCTAAGAAGAAAACGTCTTGGAAAAGAAAGACTGGAGCAATAGACATGCTTTGGCAAATCAAAACATACACATAAAGACAACCTAGCAAGAACTTCATTGAGTCAGCTTCCAAAAGATCATAAGAGAAGCTTCTGAGATATCTGGAAAGGACAGTGGAGTCTAACTTGAAATAAGAGACAACTCTCCCATTCTTTCTGAATGGCAACTACAGTAAACCAGAGGTACTGATGCTCAGTGCTGATGTGTCATTCAACAAAACAAAGCAACTCCCACTATTACCACCAGTATGTGGAAACATACCACCACAGGGTTCTTCCTCTCCTAGGAAAGTTATAGATGCTAAATTGGTTGAATAAGGGGGGACAGAACCCCTCTTGCCCAGTCTGATCACTCATCGGATAGTCGGACGGGTTAGTGAAATATTTTATAACACCTTCTGAAATATATATTTTTTTAAATATGTTTTTTCCATAAGAACTTTACTGAGTTTCACAACAGAAAAGAGAAAGTCACAGATGTCAAATACTGAATTCCTGTGTGTTAGCAGATGATGATGAAGAAACATACAGAATGGGAAAATAAATCAACAGCTTCAGAAAATACCAGTTAAAAGCTTAAAAGAACTAATGATTGAGAAAACGGACAAATTGTTCATCAAAAACATAGAAAAGCACTAGACAACAGCTAAATTCACAGAGAGATTGTTTTCTTCAAGCAACAACCAAGAAGTCTACTGCCATGTCCATCATTTCTGCATAAACCTTCAAGGCAAGTCCTCTCAATAACAGTGCGATTCAATTTTCTTTCTACGATAAAAGAGCATAACTTCCTTCTGAAATTTTCACAATGAGTTTGCAATATAGATCAGCTCTTGATGTTATTCTGCGGAACTTGTGTGTGGATTTAAGGTAAGGCTGAAAACACTTCTCGCCTCACAGATAACCATGCTGGTTGATTTTGCTTGACCTAATAGTTTTTCAATTTAAATTTCCAGAAGTTGATTGTAAGAGCTGGTGAGATGTCAGATGCCACACTGTGAATTAAGGAACAAAGTTGAAGGCAGCACAAAAAAGACTTCAGAGCTCTATCTTTGTTCCCTGTTCGGGAATGCCCCAATTTGGATGAATCTGATTACCTGGGCACAAGATGTTACACAGCAGAATGTCACCCCACCCAGTATTGCATGGCAGAAGATAGCAAAGGTTGGCAAAAAAGTAACAACTGGAAGCTTCTGTGCCACAGAATACCATACTTTGTGTTTGATGATGGTGTTGCTTAGTCAAAAAGAACAGCTCCTTTCAAGAAGTCTTTGTAAGAGTCATGAAGGCTACTCCTGGGGAGAAGCTGAAGATACACTGCTACTGATGTTAGTGAAAGGGGCAAGGAGCAGAAGCTTTAAATAATCAGTCATTTCAAGCAAACAAACAAAAAAACCTCAAAACAAACAAACAAAATCACAAATGAAATACCATTCATCTCAAAGAAAAGCTATTCAACTTACTATGTAAGATATTTAACCGATTCTTAAAGGTCAATTAAAAGTTCTTAAAGAACTTTTGTCATGTGTGACTTTCTCTCAATAACCATCATTACATACTTCAACCATCTATTGCAGAGGGGGCAGAAACAACAGTTATGCTAGATGTAATTGTTTATGTAGTTAAACTGTTTGTGAAGAGTAATTTCAAATCTTTCAGCATTTTTAACTAAATGAGTACATTTTGGATCTAAATAATATAATGCACTTACTGGTTTCTTGAGGAAAAAAACAAAACACATTATCAAGCTTCTATTCTTAACATTTTCTAGAACACTCCACAATGTAGATAAAAAAATGTTTAGTGATTCTGATGACTAACAAGACATGAAATGAACATAAGAGTAATCCTTTTTAAGGAATCATTTCTTTAGCCCATTTGACTGGTGTACAACAGACACTATCAAGTGAGAATTCGCAGCTCTGATGGATCTGCAATCCACAAGCAAATTAAAGCCATCATTCTCAGTTTTCCACTTAGCTCTGAGGAGTTTTTTTAAATTTCAAAATGGATCATAGGACAACACTACTGTTCTAACACGTGGGAAGTGAAAAGCTATCTATAGCTTCCATCCCTAAAACAATAGTTAGCCTTCCTTAATGAACTTTTATTGTTACAATCAATATTAAATAGCTATAAAGGCTATTTATGTATTTTCATACATCTAATTCTTACAATTATATTGCAGCTTCAACTATAACATGATTAGACATAAAAAATACCATTAATTTCAAAGCAGTTCTAAACATGACTCAACTGAAGTCTCACTGTTTGTCCATTTAGATAGACCTGTCTTTGAATTTAATACATTCACAAGAAACAATGAGGAAGTTCAAACTGAGAGTGTAGCTTTAGTCAATGTAAGGAAAAATATAACCTATACATGAGGATACTTCCACTTTCTCAAACTTATCATGCACAGGAGTTTTGTGTGTTTGTATACATATAAAATACACACAGAGACACATGTAAGTTACCTGATCAAAGAGCTGCTTGCCTGTGGTATTAGGCTGGATGGCAAATTCCAACTCGGCATCCATTGTGGTTACTCTGACATTGATCTACAGAAAATAAATAAATATTTAAATCACATTGTAACAGTGAGATGCTTCTATATACCATGACTGGCCTGTAAGAAACAATGTATGGGAAGTAAATTCAACAATTCTAATGGTCTTGTGTACACAACACACAATACAGCAGACATAAAAAGGGAAAATCTGAATCTGGAAAAAAAAAAAATCTCACCTTTTATTTAGCAGAAAAGTGTAATCAGGATATGTAACACTAGGTTTGAAGGTCAAAGCAGGGACCAAATTTCAAAATCAATTTAAAAGGACGGTTGACATGACTACTGACCACTCAAACAACATGGGAACAGTCAGCTACTGGGCACTATCTTTCAGTGGGCTTCCCAAAGGTGCACAGAAGTTCTAGTCATGTACCTAACATTTTAAAGTATTTATACTTGGAAATATAAAAAGACCAGCAGCTTCCTCACCTGACAATTCCAAAATTAAGAGGTTCAGATATCTTAAAGTATACCTCAGGATAGACTAGTGGTAGATTCTTCATCAGTGGAGGGAGGAACTATAGAAGTTATCTCCTTGTAATATTGATCCTGTTCAACTCCCTTACTACACGACTGAAAAAACCACTGCCCATTATTCAATGGGTTTCTTCCTTCTCCTGAAACAGAGGATCATTTTCCTGACGACTCCTGACAGTCACTGTTTTTATTTGTTCTAAAACAAGTAGTCAAATATTCCAGGAGAAATCTGGAAGCCTTTCATGGAAGTACAACAGTCTGTTCCAGTTTCTCTTCAACTGGTACAAACAGAACTGAGTATTTTCATGAACAGAGTAAAGCACCAAATGCACAGTACCGTCTTCTCAGTCTCAGAGTGGTCCTCCATTCTTACTGCCAAGGTATCACATTCTATTTATCTTCAGTGAATAGGAAATAAACAGTTAAAGATCAAATCTACTTTGCAATAAATGCAAAAACCAGAGACACAAAACAAAGCACACTGATATATTCTAATTTCTCTCCCTCTCTACTATGAAATATGGAACAGGAATACATCAGGACTTGTATTACAGGTTCTTGCACTACTTGATCTATGCCTGTGTAAACCATGTCCATTAATTATTTCCCTAATTTTGCCACAAGGTGGAATACTTTGAGAAGCAAGAGTCTAGAAAAGTCTCTGAAAGACAGAACAAAGAAGGGAGATCTAAGGTACAAAAGAGAAAATTGGAAAGAAGTATGTCCTTCTGCAACAGATTAAACTCATTCACTGCTTTCTTTAGTGTCAAGGTAAATATCCTTAGGTGTGAGCTGGCTACACAAGAGTAGTGTGAGTCTGAGGACCTCTAGGTTATAGACCTGCAGGGGCTTAGCCAACTTTTTGTGTGTGTGCAAACACTGATAAAGAGCAAGAGTTGAAGGCCTTGGAGTAAAAGAAAGTAAACTTTTATTGCAAGAAAAAAATAGAAATAGAATAGAAAAATAGAATGTGCCAGGAAGGAAAAGAGGTGTTTTCCAAAGATTCTCTCACTCTGCCCATTGAAAGAAAAAAATTGCTTACTCTCTAACAGAACAATCCATTTTAAATGGTAGGTCTAGCTCAATGCCAGGTTCACTGGTTTAAGTCAGGAGGTGGTTGCCTCTTAAAAGAAGTAGAATTTGTTTTAGGTATCTTTTCCAATTTTAGAAATGAAGCCTACTTCAGGGTAGCTGCAAGTAAGGATGTTACAAAGGGTAAGGTTAAAACACAGCCTTATTAAATGCCAGAGCACTTAGTTATGTAACAGCACCATTGCCAACACATCACAGAAGATCTACAAAGCACAGTAAGTTCAACTAATTGCGGCAGGCTTCTTAGGTAGGAGCTGCAGCAGAAACTTCTTACATAAAAATCCTTATAACAAATGTCACCTTCAACAAATGCAAAGAATACTTCCTGGAAGTCTATATCCCTCATCAAAACCGAAATACTCAAAACAGTAAAATAATAGATCTAATAGTGGCAAACTTGATGCAGCCTGTAGATTCTGTTTGCTTCTGGATGTTACTGACAAAAAAAAGCTGAGTGCTATAAGAAGGCATAGCTGCTACATCCACAATAGATAGAAACAGTAATTAGGAGTAACCTGGTCACCTAGATGCACTATGGTAACTTAAATCTTCAGCAATTCTCTCTTTCTTTGAGCTTCTGATTAACAGATCACACAACTGCTAATTTATACTTGTAGTTCTATTAAGTCACAAATTGAACGATTACAGTATTAAAATGTCCCTTTTATGACACGAGTTAAAAGAAAAGACTTTAAAAGTTAACACTACACTTGATTATTTTCCTTCTCATAATTTTCCTTCTGAAGACATTGGCACTGACTACGACTTTCTGGCATACAAATACTCAGCTCTCAAAACCTTATAACATTGTTTCTTCACTTTAGTTATTTCTGAGGATGGAAAAGAAGGTTACTTTTGGCAAAACCCCAGACGGAGTCCAGAAGGTTTACTTATTAGCTAATTCAAACCTTGATCACACAGCAGTGTCTCAACAAAATAAAACCTCTGGTGTCAGTTGTGTTGTCTGTAAAACAAAGCTAACCCAACTGCAGCGAGAAGACTCACAGGGGAACTTTCCACATTATAAATAAGACAGGGACTTGAGAAAACAGACGGAAAAAGAAGGTCCAGTAAATCAAGCAATGGATTGTCACTTATGTAATTTGATGTTGGGTACCCTGCTACTTTGAAGCAACAGTCCTAATGTGACATTAGTGACAAGAGGAAATTATCTGAACCACAAATTATGAAGACAGACATCAATCTGAAAAGAATTATTCTGAACTGACTTTACCACACGAATATGGAAACAGGAAGGAGCTCTTGCAATGCTGACAAAAGAAATGCATGAGGTTTTCCTGTAGTAAGTGCTGGAAGGCTACCACTGTTAGTACTACAAGACCCATTTAATGCCCAGTTTTCAGTCTTGCCCTCACCAGGATGACATCTCTTCTTTTAAACTTCAGAAACAATACAAATCCCATTCTGCTGTGCACAGGCTCAAGGTGAGAGCTGCAATTACTCATTGGGTATATTGATATTTAATTTTGGCTGAACTCCTAGTAGGTGCCTTTTAAGGATCTGGTCAACTATTCAACAAAGTCTCTGGGTGGTTCCACAATTCATAGGAGCATCCCTGAGCAGGTTTTTTTTTTTTTAAGGTTAAAATGTGGCTATATACAAACATTATTTTTACCACCACAATTTAGCAACTTATGTAACTTATTACTGACTTAGAGGTCTATATGAAAATATTAAATACTCAAAATATCATAATGTTCATGTCTGGGAAATACTTATGAATGCTACCATAGGCTTCGTAAACAGGCAAGTTGGACTTGGAATTCATTGGCAAGATCACAGAATCTTAAGGGTTGGAAGGGACCTCAAGAGATCGCCTAGTCCAACCCCCCTGCCAGAGCAGGACCACCTAGAGTAGGTCACATAGGAACTCGTCCAGATGGTGAGAAATCCCCTCCTTCTTCTCTAGAGATAAGACAATGTCATACCTAAAGGGCAGCTCCATGACGACAGACAAAATAGACTCATTCCTAGCACACAGTGGTCCTAGACCAGCCCTCCTATATCCTGCACCAGAAACCACTGACTTAGGTCATCGAGATGTACACAGGAAAAAAATCCCAAACAAATCATAGAGTTCTAAAACCAAATCAACAACAACAACAAAATGCAACAACCAAAGACAATGCTTCCAACGTCCAACTCATAGAGCTACACATGGTTTTGATGCAGAGGATATAAACCAGGTTCTCAGCTTCCATCTCAGATATCTGACTAGAATGACGTGTCTCCAATTCGGCTAGGACAAAAAGTGCACTCTTGTGCTGGGAAGAAGGCAGCATTTTAAAAAATACTTCACAACCAATAGACAAAATACAAACACCTTAAGGTTTGCCTCTTTTTTGGTAGAATTTCACCTGCAATATATTGCCTTTATGCAAAAATATGTTAATTACATTAACCAAGTATCTAGACAAGCATGGGCTGTACTATAAGAAGCCATAATAGAAAAAACAAAAGGGCAGGTTAACAAGTTACTGTATTATTTTTTTAAATTCTAAGAAGAAAATGCTTAGCACAAAGCTTTCCTCAGCTAGCTACCTTTAAGAGTGCAATTTACAAACAAGGCTGCTGTAAGAGGGTATAAGAACACAGTGAAGCTTACTTAACACAGCATAGAAAAATGTCTGCTGGACATTTAGGAAAATGATACTGAAAGCTGTACTTCAGAGCACTAAATATCTGTCTAGAATACCAGTAATATTTCCTATTACTGCACTTCAAACATAATTTGCAGATTAGTCACGGAGCTTCAGCTTTCATTAGGAAGCCTAAAACCGAGTAGGTACCAATGTTTAGTAAGAAAGTCATTTAAAATTACATGAAAAAGGTTTCCAGTGCTTCTGCTCTATTTTAATAAAAGCAATATGAACTTCACATATAAAAGTCATAGAAAGCAGACTGACTCATATATAGCAAAACAGGTTTCTTCCAAGAGTCTATTCACACTAGTTCAGTCAATTACTACATCCACTCTGCATATTAAATTATTTGTGTTAAGAAGCCATAGTGTATCAGTCCCATTGCTTTACACACTGTACAAATACACCCGGTATACATCTCCTGTCAACCTCAAAGCTGACAAGAAAAATTAATGAAGGTAAAAAGATAAGGATGAAACAGCATTCGGAACAGAAGGCTACGGAATAACTGCAAATAGATTTTACTAATAAGACAAATCAAAAGAAAACAGTCCTCTAAACTGACATCAGTTGTCTACTTATACTGCAGAAACAAATCATATATTCAAACCACAATTCAAATACTGCACATCTCAGATTTTTCCTGTAAAATGGCAACATTCTAGTCAAATTAATTTATACCCTTTTCCAATTCAATCACTCTCGGAAATTAACTTGGTCTTGTAAATATATTTTCAGGTTTTAAACATCCACATTATTCCAGAATCTGATATCTACTCCTCCTGAATACATATCATAGAATATTGAAGAAGTCTCAAAAGGAATTCTTTTTTAATCTTAGCAACTTCAACATCTACTCCTGTTGCTACCCAGCATAATGCTTTCCCGTTCTCACTTTGCAGTCTCATACAAAAATGCTGCCAACTACCATCAAAAACAGCTGACAATTTTAACTCCTCTTACACCCTATAAATGTAACTAATATTTCAGTCAATTAAACCTAATCGTCTTAGCCTATGAAATGATTAACAGTTATGTAACTAATGATGTCTAATTTTAGTTTCTACGTTTCTATTTTTGGTGACACTCTGGGAGAATGGCATAGAGCTGAGAAACTTTTTTTCATCTGTTCTTTTAGGAATAAAACACTGAAAATGAGATTCAACAATACTCTATTCATCAGTAAGCAGAGAAAGCAGCACATCGAAACCAGCCCTAATAACAGCTCCAATTTTGATTATAGCAGCAAAGACCTAATTAAACAAAGAAGTCACTGGGTTTTTTTTTTTGGTTGGATAACAACAGAAGCTAAATGAAAACTTTGCATTTCTAGGCAGGGCAAGAACATGAAGCCTCAGAACTGTTTTGGTTTAGAAGCAGAGGACATGAAGGCTGAATTGCTTGAAAGAATCGAAAACCACTTTGTTACAAACACAGCCAAACTGAACAGATTGATTGCTTCAGTAGAACAGTCTAACAAGAAAATGTTTCAATAATGTGTATTTTTCAGATATATATTACCTTTATAGCTCAGGAAAACCTATTATAAAGTCACTTTTACCCTTTCAAAAGGTAAAAAAAGAGGTAAAAAAAACCCACAAACACATAAGACCAATGATCTCTTACTACCATGCATAAGACCACCAATCAGTGGCATGAATCTTATTTCAGACTGAGACTTCTGCGAAAAATGAAAGACTTTTGCTTTAAAATTCAACTTTACTAGTCTTCCTTTACTTAATTTTTTCTGGAATACTACATAAATTTCAATGTGAAAGCAAACAGTGAAACTTTGAAATCTTTTGCATAGTTTTTTTTTTTCCTGTGATTTACTGTTCACTAATTTTGTTTAAATCAATCTATAGCTTAATTATTTATTTTGTATGCATAATATTATATCATTATTATTTTATATGCATAATTAAAAATTCATTCCACAAATATGAAGAAAATTTACTTATAGTTCTACTGCACAGGTTCACATATTTACAAGGCAACCAAATTTTCGGGAAAAAATTATTGGATCATTACAGTAGAATTTAGAAAAAAAATACTTAAGTAGGTCACAGTAATATAGAAAACTATAGAAAAATTCTCACCTGCTACATTAACTGTATTTTCTTAGTTCTTATCCATTATTATTTCATTAGTTTTCAGATTAAAAGACCTCCAATGATAAAGCTACAGAACACTGTCTTACAGCAACAGCTGTCAAAAATAAAGAACAAGGAGTTGAAATACAAACAGTTTCCGGACTAGAAGTACATTCAGTTATTGTGGATTGTCTTTAAAGACAACTGGCATGAGTTGCAGTGAATGCTCCAAGTAAGAGACCTTCCACAGTCCAGTGCTATCAAGCTCTAGCAGAACAGCAAGACTCTTCAAAGAACAATGTCAGATTCACTGAATATAACCAATCACTCAGCTTTTATAGTCTTCAAAGAAGAAAAAAAAAAGAAGACAAAGGGGGAAAAGCTCCAAAGCAATCTACCATTTAAAAAGCAACCAGAACAAAATCTGAGGTTTCATTTTTATAGGTAAAAATTACTTTGGCACGTGTGCTACTTCTTCATTCACATATTACCAATTATAATTACAGCAACCTGTAGTTTACAGGGGGGAAAAAAAAAAATCCATATGACATTCTGAGAAATGTAATTCATTTAATTTTTTAATGTCTCTCTTCACTTGGCTTCCTTCTAATGTCATGTGTCTACATTGTCAGGGGACATACGAGAACATCCCAAAACGAGAACTCTTTATACAAAACCTCTCATAAAAGGGGGAAAAAAAAAAAAAATCTCATATTTGGCATGAGTCCAGCTTCTTCCCTAAGCTCAGGTAGCAAATTTCCATTCCTATGGTGGATTATGAGCTCTTCCAACACCTCTGCAATTTCAGTTCAAAGGATATTGCTTTTCTTGTCAACAACCCTATAACAGTATTTTCTGTGATTTTCTCAAGTCCTTAAAATAGAGTGAACCCTGCCTGCTTAAATTTCACAGTTCCAATCCCATAATTCAAAAATAATAACCTCACTCAGGCTATCTTTTTTCTAGTTCTCACTTCTGCCACTTGGTTGCTGTGTGGGGTTGGGGGCCTCAGGAACTACACAAGCTCATAGTGACTTACTCTTAAAATGTAGTTTTCCAGTTGAGAAACACTATCAAAGACACTACTCTATTATCATAGCCAGGACTCAAAAAGATCAGAAAACAGTATGCTGCTAATTCATTTTCTCACACTTAATAGTGCAGCTTTCTGTAAGAAAGGGGTAGGATACAAGTAACTACTTCCAACCTCAGAAAGTACTAAGACAGTACCCCAAATCCACACAGGGGAAGTGAAGAAACTACAGAAACTCTATGGTATGGCCAGCTGGTCCAACAGTAGATCAACAGCAAAGCTCAGACAGAGCTTCTGCACAGTCTCAAACTATTCATTAAGCTGTACCAGTTCCAAATACTGGCATGCAATAGAGACTATTTACAGAGGTAATTTCTGATTAATAGAATGACCTTCTGTACATCTATGTAGAGGTATATGTGTACCCACATGGACACATATATATTTATTTTTAGTAATAGATCTACCCTGCTCCTAATCTACTGCTTCAATGAAACATCAGTAAAGAAAGCCTGAAGGCTATTACATAGACCAATGGAGCTGAACAGAAATACTCTCCCCCAAGAATTCGGTTCCCCTTTCCGAATGCTTTGCTCACTGGATAAAAGCAGAAAAGTTATTTAACACACAGCAGATGAAACTCTAAGCAACCAATATTATATCAGCAGTAAATGAATCAAGCTGCTGAATAATTATCTCCTCAAAGAACTCTGGAATTATTATCAAAACAGAAGTTTGAGATTTTCTTTTTTCCCCTAGATAGAAAGAGGATGAACCCTTATCTCTGCTGAAGTGAGATGAACTGGAGTTCACAAACATTACTTATTTCCTTCCTTCAAGATTTAGCTTCTAGGCTATACCTTCTACCATGGTAAAACTACCACCTAACTCAGTGCTGCTGCTGTCATGGACACTTTACACATGTTCTGTCTTCCCCTGACAAACCCTACAGCAAATCCTTCCACTGCTTCCCACAGATATTGAGTCATGTTCAAATTATGCCTCCATTAACCCCTCTATGTCACCTCATCTCAAAGTCAACCACCCCTGAGAAGTCATTCATCCTGCCAGCCAAATGGGCTCTATGTTCATTGTGGTTTACAAGCACTGCCCCCACATCCAAGAGTGCTTCACGTAATTTGCAGTAGTGACCTTTCTTGGTCTTTTTCACATATAGGTATTAAATTATCTCTACCTTCAATTGCACAATATCATATATTATGAAATCTAGGAAAGGCAGAGTCAAAACAACTAGAGCTGTTTTAAGATCACCACTCTAAAACATGGAAACCCCCGATAGACTTTAAATGAGTATGAAAATAGCTACTTACTGGTTTCGGCATTTTTCCTGTTTTCTTTGGTCTCTTGTTCACTTCAGTCTTCTACAAACTCTTTGTCCCCTTCTGTCAAAAATAAATTAAAAGGGCTGTTTTCAAATTAATCAAAACAGAGTTCACGTACATCACAGCAAATAGTACAAATTCCAAAGCAGATAAACAAATGTTCTACATGTACAAAATACACTTCTCAGTAGATAACTAAAAAGCAACTAAGTTAGCCAGTATCAGAATCTGCAGGTCTCAAAGCAGTGATCTCCTTACTAGTTTTTGTAGGATATTAATCCACTAATGTTAAAATAAAGAGACAACAGTTCCAAGTGTTATAAATTCTTTTAAAAGCTTTTGGTATCAGTCATCTTGGAGTATTAAAAATCTTTAACACTGTCTATGAGAAAGTAAAATTTGTGCAATGAACTCCAAAGATGCGATTTGATCTGTCAATCCTAGTCAAACTTGAAACATCCTGAAAACAAAGAAGAAACATTAACATAATCTTAAAGGATCAAAACTGTAGTTCACATCTATAAAAGCATCGATTTATCTTGGTGAAGGAATGATCTGGTCATTTTTCCCAGTTGAAGAAAAATACAAGTACACCTTCACAGTAAAAAAAGAAACAAAATCTGCTCTGCTTGAAGTAATAGAGCATTTTTTCCCCCCCCGAACACAGAAACACTGTCAAGTTATATCTATGTGGTAAAAGTTTTTATGCCTTGAAAAAAAAAAAAAAAAGTTTCCAATGTTATTGGTAGATAGTATCCTGCCTCCTTTTCAATTTATTCTAAGTCAGAAAGTCACCTTCTTGAACACTTCGAAGGTAATGACTTGAATGAACCAGCCTTGCTGCTAGTCTGCAGAGGACAAAGGTGGCATTGCCTTCAAAAATAAGTACAGATGTAATTCAGTTCATATACAAAAAAATTAAAGCTCATGGTACTCAGAATAATCTGAGATTCAAGTATTATAACTCCACAACTGCAACAAATAAAATTTTCACGTGCCGAAAAAAGTGAGAAAAAAATGCTTAAATTCATTTTTTAAGTGCAAACTTTTGTATAAATGATTTATCACTGAAAGAAAAAAAGTAGATATAAAGTATTGCTATATATATTTACAAAAGTTATGTTTCATTGCTTCTTGGCAATAAAAAAATGCAGTAAATATCAGAAACATTTGTAGAGAAACCTGAGGTGCACTAGCATTTAATTTTTTTTTTTTGTTCTGATCTGTAGAGAAGTTTGAAGAGAGAGAGTGGAAAAAAGGGATAAATAGATTTAAGAAGCATCAATGTTATTGGTTGGTAAAGAAAAACAAATGTTAAGACTACAAATTACAGAGAGAGATCTATCAGTATAATGCAGATATGCAACAAATATTGTTTAATGAAATATGAGCCTCGAACAATTTAAACAGTACTTTTAAGTTATATTCACTATGATATAATTAATGTAGCAGTTATAAAGGTATACTACTATGTTTGCCTGGCATAAAGACACATTCCAATAGATCAGTTTTTTTAATTACTGAAGATATTGATACTGTCCAATACTTTAGAATAGGACTAATAATTCTAAGACATTGAACAATGTATTCCTGAAAAATATGAATACACTTCCTCAGTTTCCTCCCCCCATCCCTCCCTTTTTTAACCACAAAGGCTTTTGGGAGGAAAACAAATAGTTAAATGGTTTTTTGGGTGCTTACAACACAGGCTTTTGACAGAAATCAATGCACACGTCCAGTTCAAGGAAGTGATTGTCCCCCTCTTCTCTCTCCTTTCCCTCATGTACTCAGAAAAATTCAAAATAATAGTAAAATTCAAAATAGTAGTAAAAAGCACAACAAGCTTGGCTCTAGTATCTGCTAACAGTATGCAGGATTCTGAGCTGCCGAAACCCCTGTGTTCATCTTTTTGACAGTAGAGGCTCACTGCTTGCAAAACTGAAAGCAAACTGAAGTCCTAAACTCAGTTAATTAACGATGCAAAAGGTAAATTAGATTCTCATCCACCATTTTATAAGCATGCCGACTCGAGAGAGTAACACAACTATTTTGATGTACCTATAATTATACTACCATTAAATAGAAGGGGCACGGTAAGATGACCGTTAAGTAAATCCAGTCTCCAGGACACAAATGGGACACGTGGCCTGAGGCCGAGGTCTGTGTAACCAAGATCACTTCCTCAGGTCTTCCTACAAGAGACCACTTTCAAAATGACTCTCATACCTTCATTCATTTATCATTGCAAATTCTTCCACAAATACATCCCAACTCTTTCCTTTGATTTTTACCTAGACATTTTTTACTGTCAACCAGCCCTAAATTATCTACGTCTCTTAAAACCTTACAGAAACATGACTGCAAAGTTTTATAGACGTGTAATGTAAATGAGCTTACAGAATTAACATTCATTGTTTGCATGCAATAAAACCAAGCTATCAGCTAAAAGTCAGAATCCTCTCATGTAAAACTCAATTAAATTGAAGTCTCCCTGTCTGCCTCTAAGATCTCATAGTCCTGATAAATGATCACAGTATACAAGCAACAGGAAAAAAAATCTGTGCAAAACAAATAATACCTCAGATATTTTTTCTTGAAGCATTTCTCACTGTATCTTTCACTAGAGTAAAAAAAAATATATATAATTTCTCTTTTTAAAAAAAGAAAGACATTTAATACATTTATAGCCAACTATGCTGAACCTGTTTCTATTTCACATCATAAAAGACCTTGTGCCATATTATAAAGAAAAATCTGATAGGGTGTACACCTTAAATTCATAGACCATTGCTTCCATTTTATATATAATGCAAAAAGCCAGCTTCAGTCTATATGCTTTCATAATCAAAATGCTATGCAATTTCAAAACTGTATATTTACACAAAGACATTGCCACTGTTATAGGTATATAAAAATCAAGATGTTCACAGATCCTAAAACTGTGCCACACTATGAAATCAAATAAGCACCGAGTAGAAAAATAACATCCTATTTTTTCCAATTAGTGGCACCAGCTAACACTAAAAACAAAGCAAGTAAGAAAAGTATTTGGCCAAAAGAAACCAACAATCACTGCCAGGCAAAATACTGTGTGTGTCCGCTATTATTACTGGAGTGGGAGTTCAACTCTGCTCCTTAGGCATTTCTAACAAGTACATATTCAGTTGATGCAACCATATCAGTTTGACTAATTTTAATCTTTGAAATATTTAATTATATTTAATTTATCTTAAGACCCATGTGAAATGGCATTGCAAATAAGAGGAAAAACACCCAAACAATTGGGATTTGGAATGATATCCCTGCTGCTTCCTGCATTCTGAAACCAGCTTGTGACCTGCTAAGCATAAAGGCTCATCCATTTGATATTTCCATTCCCAAAGGTGCCTCTTCCAAGTCAGGATTAGCAGGGTTGTGACTCTGCAGAGCTCCTACTGCTACAGCACTCCAGCCCTTGAGACTGTCACAGTATAGACTCTGGACTAAACCACCAAATTGTCAGCAGGTTCCACATTCCAAACAAACAAAAAATCATCCAGAACTTCAAGAATTCTCTTGAAATGAAGACCCATGGTTTCAATTCATTTTGCTGAAAGGCAGTAAGGATTTTTAAATCAGTATCATCCATGTTTCCAGTTATGCCACAGAAACCAACAAATAAAGCAATTGTTGAAAGATGACAAAGAAAGCTTTCTTTGGAAATCGATGGTGCATGAAATGCTTGATGCCAAAATTCTGTCAGATAATTTATGCAGCAGCTGTTTTCAAAAGAAACATTCATACATACAGCCATGAGTCTGAGGTCAGGTGAGGATGGGAGGCAGAAGGCTTGAGCAAGATGCCTGTCTGACCAAGAATCTACACTCAAGAGCAAGATACCCATCTGACAGCTTAGGACCTTCTCTCAGAAGCAGTATCTTCAGCAGCATGCCTCCAAAGCTCTAGCAAGAGCTTCATCATCTGTTTTCCTACATACAGATGGCAGGGACCACAAAACTTTAGCCACAGCAATAGAACACATTTATATTTACAGGAACTTATTTTAATACTTACTTTCAGAATCTTGTACCATTCCATTTTTTGTGATAGCTACAAGTTTTAGATCTTCGGGATGGCAGCACCAGGCAACTGTACCTGACTAACTGGTCTCAACTTTCTTCAAAAAATGCCTCCCTGCTCCAGAGCAGTCTGTGAATGCCTGGAGGGCAGTCATCTTTTAGACTAACAGTTCCCTAATGACACACTTGCTGCAGCCCAGTGAAGAAGTTCACTCACCACAGACTTCACTTCCGCATACATCTTTTTCTTTTCATACGGACAGAGAGGTCGCCTACACAACTTTGTGATGTACACCAGCCAAGGGGGAAGCAAAACAAGCTCAAAGAAAAGGAAAATAAGAAAGAGAGCCGAATTCTATGAACATGTAGTAATTGTGATTTGACCAGTGCTACATATCAGATGTAGTTTTACACACCAATTTTTTTCTCTTAACCTTCTCATTTCCCCCAACTACCCTTTCCCTGAAATACTTGAGATAGGCTTGCTGTCCCTCTGAAAAATAACTGCAATATAACCAGTAAAATTGTTATGCATTAAAGGTATTTATAGTTAAACATCTAAACTGGAGTACCTGAGAACTTCAAAAGTACAAATGAGAACATGGCAGTTGCCAACCCAGTTGTTAAACAAAAAGCAACTCAGCCCAGCCAAGGAATATTCGTGCAAGACTTGTAGTTTTACCAGTTAATAAACTGGTATGCTATAGAAGTGCTATACAATTTAAATACAGCTAATATTACTAAGTTTAGTAATCTTAACTTCAAATTTGAGCTTCAAAGTACCCACAACTGTACTACTTGATACAGCTCTAAGACTTTGAGGAGTCCTACAATGGGATGGCCAGTCTTCCCACGTACACCTGGTATACAAGCAAAAATGGAAGTGTGACTGATGCAGGTCACAGTCTGTTGTTTCAAAGCGAAATAAACCTTTCTCTAAATATGCAATTATCAAAATTTAGACATAGTAGAAATTCTGGGTATAACCCATCTCAAAACCAGGTATGATATTTTCTGAATGATGCTGTTCAGTCTCTTGGAACTACTTCCACCATATAAAGGAAACTTACTAATATAAGCCAGCCACCCATATCAGCCTCTGTAGACACTAATTTCTTCAACCAAGATGTTCTAGTGTAAAGACTAACAACTTGCTTTTTGGACTAATTTAGCATTTATTTTTCCTTATACTATATAACTTGAAGGTGTTGTTTCACAGAGTGATTAATAAATGTCTAAAGCAGAAACAAAAGAAGTTTTTAAAATTCAAAGCACTGCTTAGAATAAGCTCACTGGTGTAGCCCTTCTGTGCTGAAAGAGTTTACCTAGGCCTCTTCAGCTCTGGAGTAAAGTCCTTGAGTGTACAAAATACAGAGTGCTGCTTTAATGGATCAGTATCTTCCAACAATCAGGACTTTCTTCAGAAGTCTGTATAAAGCTTTGTTTACGCTTACAGACTTGAAAATCCTCCCTTTCCTCTACTCCCACAGAGTCCCAATGGAATACAAAGTGATAGGACAGCTTTGATGTATTTACCACATCCAATGGAAAGAAGTAATACCTTAAACAACCTTCATCTTCGCCTCTGCCAACAGAACTCCTTTTCAAAAAGTGGAGCAAGATTGTTGGAGAAGAAAGGCTGCACACCTATCCCAGCAATGCCTAAAGTAATTTTCTTTACCCAGAACTGCTTTTAAGATCATAACTTCTACATTTCTCACCTTCACGTTTGCATCTTGTAGACAGATCCGTATTTCTGCTCTTTTTATGGCTTTACCTAATTTTCTGTAAGCCAACTTTTTACTAGGTCTTCTATTACGATCAAGCCCTGTAACGCTCCTTACTGCAATGGCAGAAATAGTTAGACCAGAATTCCTTTTGTCACCTCTACAAACACTTTTACATCATTTCTTTCAGTCATCACTCAAGCAAAATTCTCTGGACAGCTCCTGATACACCACGCCATGTCATGTTCTGTGCTCTTCTAAAGCTGTTTGTTGTACTTTTGCTCTCTTTTCTTCCAAACTGAGAGAATTGTGTCACTTCAGCACAAAGCTTGGAAATATGCCACCGCCTTGCAGTTGCCATTTGCTGAGAGGCTGCTTATCTGGGAACATTGCACTGACTTGTAGTTTATTTTTCTCACAGCCCGCTTTATGCTAAATCAATAGATCAAGAGGCAAGTCTTATAATCCAATAAACAGTTACTACTTGTCTCTTATCTTTAACGATCAAAAAACTACCTCATGACAGTAGCCATAATGTTACTGTACACCAACTCCACGTCTTCCCTTGCAACACATGTTGCCCAGCAGCATTGTGCCAATGTACTACATAAGAACTGACAGCAACAATGGTATTTCTACAGTCTGCTGAGTATGTAAACTCTTGTGCAGGAAAATGCAACCTCAAACTGTTTCTGTGACAAACAAGATGACAAGCATCTCTGATGAAAACAAAACCGAGTAAGATGCAGGGATGTGTCTGAGGTCTGACACAAACCACTCACAAAGACAGAATTAATTAAAACTCTGAACTGCGACTCCCACAACTCACTTAGAAAAAAAAGGCATCTTTTTAAAAGCCTGTACCAGGAAGAGGAACACGAAATACTTGTCTAGGGTGTTACAGAGACTGGAAAAGACAGTTTAATAGCACCTTACAACTAATGTGATTACTTGTGTTGGCACAAAATCCAAAGACTGGGTTTTTTTCATGTTAGAATTCAGGCAACTGACAAAAAAGAAATGAATTCCACAAAGTTGAAACTAAAACCCCTCATCTGCACTAGACTTTCAGTGGCAAGGTTAATTACAAATACCCACGACTTGCACAAAACATTAATCCATTCAAAAAAACAATGCACAAAGGCTCATTCAGGGCTGCTGCGCTCATTACGTCGGTCAGTATTGAAGGACTCTAAAAATGTGCATTTGTTGAAAACAATAGACAGCAACAGATGCTTCACAGCACTTGTTTATGAAGTAATTCCTTATTATTCTTCCACACGGCCACAGTCAGCTGGCCGACCCGACTGCCACATGTCTACGGTAACCTCAAGAGCCACGACGCTCGACGACAATGAATAATGCAGAGGGGGCTGCGCGGCACGGGCACGCCGAGGGCGCGCTCCCGGGGTTTCCCCAACAAAGCACCCGCCCGCCCACCGCCCCCTCAGCGGCGGCGGGGTCGGCGGCGCGGGCCCCCTCCCCGGCGGCGGCGGCGCTGCGCCCCTCACACCGGCAGCGCGTCGCAACGCCGCGTCGCCGCCGCAACAAGTCGCCTCCCCCCGAGGGCTGCGGGCGGGCTCCCGCCCTCTGCCGCCGCCAGCGCGGCGGGGCTGCGAGCCCCCACGGCTGCGGCCCGCCGCCCCCGCACTGCCCTCCGGGACGCCGGCGGGGGAGACACCGCCCCCGCTGACAGCCGCCCGCGCTCCCCTCGCCTCAGCTCCCCGCGGGGCCAGCGCGGCCAGGGCGGCAGCGCGGCCGTTCCCGGCGCCCCCGCCTCACCTGGGGCTCCGCTCCCCCGCGAGCGAGGTGGGCGCTAACGCGGCGTCGTGCGGAGCGGCGGACGAGACCTCCGGGCAGCGGAGTGGGCGCGGCGCTCTCACTCCGGTAGGGCAGGGCTGTGCGGTGCCCCCCGCCGCGCCGCGCACCTCCCCGCTCGCAGCGGAGCAGGAGGCGCCGCGGGGCCGCCCCGTGCTGCTCGCGGCGCCGCCGGGAACGAGGCGCCAAGCGCGGTTGCCGCTGACAGCTCCGCAATATGGCGGCAGCCGCCGCCGTTCAGATTTTCCCCCCTATCAGATGTTGCTCCCCTGCCCGCACTGGGCATGCGCGGGGCGGACGGGCATGCGCCGGAGGCGGCGCGAAGCCGCTGCCCGTAGTGCTGGCGCTGATGGAGGGGCCCGCGGGCGCGGGAGGGGCTGTGCACGGCCGTGAGGGGCGGGGGGAGCGGCGGCTGTGACGGGGTGGCGGTCGGGGAGAGACGAAGGGTGAGGGGTCGGGGCTGCCGTGGAGAGGGGATAATGAGGGTGAGAGATGGGGCTCCTGTGAGGGGATGGCGGCGAGAACCTCCTAGTGAGGCCGTTCCCTGGGCACGGCGGCCCCAAGACCCGCCAGAGTTGGCCTCTGCGCGGAGCTTCGCAGCCTTTTGCGCACTCGGGAGGGTTCTCCGAGTGCCCCGCGGAAATTATCCGAGCCCAGCTCTGCCTGCGCCTGTCTGCTTGTGACAGCCCCTCAGCAGTAAACCTGCCCTCGAAAACTTTGCTCACTTAATTGAGGAGATAATGAGAAAGAGCTCTTCCGGTAACACAGCTGGGGAAAGAGAATGCTAGTAAAGCTGGAGTCAGGGAGCGGGCAGTTGGCAGCACGGATGTGTTCCACTCGGAGCCCTGTGAGGAAATAATGCGCCCTTTTTTGTCTGAGCAGCAAAAGGCGCGCATTTCAGGGGCCCTGAGGGTGTGGGTGCGATAGGCGCGGCAGCAGCCCAGGTGTCGCGGCAGATAGGCGGGTACGGAGCCGGCCGTGCCAGCAGCGGGGATGCGGCCGGCAGGAGGGGGCTCGGGCAGCGGTGAGCTGGGATGGCCCAAGCTGTGGTGGCTCTTCAGTAAAAGGAAGCCTTCAGAAAAAGAGCACGGAATGTAGTTTGAGTGCAGAGCGCTGATCTTCTCTCCCAGCTTGTCACACTGATGGGACTCCCGCTCCTGTTTCATCACTCAGCTGGGGGAAAGAATCACAGTGGCGGATGGCATCACACTTTTTTTTTGTCTACGATGCCATTAGGGATGGGAAAGAAAACATCATCAAGGAGAATCCTTCTGAAGGACAGAGAGGTTGAGGCAGTCAACAGCCCCCTCTGTGCTGGTGCAGTTTATTTTTGTTTGCAAGGAAGTGAAGGTGCTCCCTGAGTTCTGTGGCATTGTAGCCAGGGAGGCCACACAGTGAAGCTCAGTGCAAAGGGATCCACTTGAGCTACCAACTCTTGAGTCATGCTGCTGCTATTAATACACCTCGCCCTCTGTCTGATAAAGAAAGGTTGTGGGAAGAACTAAGAGGAAGTTTTAATTAAAACTGCTTCAAAAAGAATAATAGGAACATTTTTATGACAAATTGGTGGGGAGAAGGGGAAGAAGAGAGCAGTGTGGCAAACCACAAGGAATAATCTCCCAGAGAATATGTGGGAGCCTCACTAAATCATTCTTTTAAAAAATGTATTTGGACAAAATTTAAAGAACATTCCAAACAACTAGATGACTATATAATACAAACTGATGAAAAATTATACAAGCTTGAGTTTAATTGCTGCTTCTAGGGGGATTCAATGTGTTTAACCTGTGATGATTTTATGCACTTCCTTGTATATTTTAAGCAGGCGTTTCTCTCACAGTCATCACCACAGAACCTGAACATATCGGTCTATTACAACTATGTTCATTTTCCTCCTATAGGCTAAAATTCCAGTTCTAGCCTTGTTACACCATTTTGCTCCAAGGAAGAATTGACAGTGTCTAGTTCTTCCTTCTCTCTGTTGTTACTCTTCATTATGAAGAACATCCTGCCTTGAAATGGAATATTTTGCAGTATATTAAACTTCTGAACTGTCCTGCAGCCTTTGCAGATACACCGAACCACTGACCAGCTGCCATTAGTATGCAGCATTCTATTGCCTGTTCAGAGGGCCTTTTCTTGCAGGTCAGAGTAAGATCCAAGGAGAATGAGGGGGAAAAAAAAAAGGAAAACCAAACTTTGTTTTATTCTGACATCTAAAGAAATTGTTTATGATTCTGTGCAGTGCACAGATAAAATGTGTTTACTTTAGTTGTCTGAATTAGAGGCTTGCTTCTCTTCCAGACCAGTCCATTGCAACCTGTCTCAAGTGCAGGATTATTGCACTAGGGCATGGTTTCTTTACCAGTGTTGATAGCACGGGGAACAAAGTTCCTTTCAGTTTCTGCATTATCACTGTAGGATATGGTTTATCTCTTATCCTGTTACATGAAGAATTTTATTGCTCAAAAATGTCAAGGGAAATAATAGTCTTATCTTCCTTGTCAACAGTATAATATGGTTTTCTTCTCACCTTGCTTCCTTAACAAGGTGTAAAATTGCAGTTTGTCTGATAAAATGGGGCAGTAAAAACAAAAGTGTACTTGGAGAGTGTATTCTTTTTAGCCATGAAACTGAAACTACAGAGACAACTACGGGCAATAAAGAGAGCTTTCAGATCACCCATATCAACTTGAATCAGCTCTTTTAAGAGGTGGGTTATAAAGATAATTATAAGGCCATGATGATATAAAGGTTTGTACTCCAGCAGTAACACCAAATATATGTATCTTCATTAAAAAATAGATTTTAAACTTGTGTTGCCCTATCTGAAGAATCAGTCCTGAACCACATTTGAAAATAAAGATTTTTGGGCCAAGACTTCTCTTATTTTTCAGTGTACCTGCAAAGGCTTAAAGCTTTATTAAAGCCCAGATGTGTGTTAGAATTTTATTAAAGCTACATGTACAACCCAAGGGCCATTTACCAAACAAGGCACTTTGGAAAGGAAAACTAAGAAAAAAATCACCTTGAGGAATTTCTGAATTCTTTTGGCTTCTTCAACAGTATGCAACACACCTTTACCTCAGCCTTGGATTCAACTAAGGTGTAGGCTAACAGCCAGAACAGAAGTAGTTCTGCCCATACCATGCCTCTAAATGAAAAGTTATACACGGACTTAGTCTACAAGCCTGGAAGCTGGCCACTCTCTCTGGGAATATTTACACATATGACTCAACACACACATACTCATCTATTAATGTTTACAGAAGCAGACCTTACATAGTCTAAAATTATTGCAGGGGAATTTTACTAATTGATAGTATAAAACCAAATTGTTTATTCTTCTGTTAGAATCTGAATAACAACAATAGAATATGTTACTTTAATGGTCATTAGCTGTGTTTATTTTCTAGCAGGTATGTTACATTGCCTTTTAAAGTCTTTGCTACCAACAAAGGGAATTGCAAGAATTTTGTGGTATTAGATGAATCTAATTCACAGATATTTTAAATACTTGGTGAAATTACAACAAATGTCTGAAGTAATAGTTTTCATGTCTGTTGTCATTTTTTTCTGTCATTTAAAATTAAATGTATGGCATTCCAAAAAGTATTTTTCATGTCTTATTAAAATACTAGATTTCAATACAAATGTAAGGGTTCCAGTAGCAACACAGAGTATTCCAAGTTCCTTTATTATGTGCATTTATATAGTCTCAGCTTTGATCAAGTTCAAAAAGCAAAATATGGTGTGACTCTTGAGGGATTTGTTCTTTCCCTTTCTGAAATACCACAGCCGTGTGAAGCTCAACTGAGCATCCTTTGGTGCCATGATCCTGCCCTTGACAGCACCTCCCCAAGCCTCACTTGTAGAGGGGTGTGTTTAACAGCATCAAATGTGGAACTTAACAATTCACTCTTTAGTGAATCAGCATTTGCATCTCTGTGGAAATAAATTTGCTAGTTTATTTCTGGTACACCAAGAATTTATTATGCTGTCCTTATGTTCCATCTATTATTTCAACTACCATTATCATGTCATGATTTGTTTGTGTAACTGTTGGTAATTGCACAACAGACAAGTTAACAAATTAAGCTGCCTTGCAATTAAGGTTGGGGCGAGCTATCCGATTTCCTGTCTCCAAGATGGAACCTATCTCCTCGTGTCACTGCTCCTGTGTCATGTCACCCAAACATGCCTTCAGGGATACATATGGTTGTCATCTAACAGCTGACACTTAGTGGCAGATCTTGCTTCTGGCCACTTCATGGTTTTTATCTCATTCATAGTTACAATTATTATGACAAGTGCAAGTTGTTCTGCAGTGACAGCATTGTTTATTTAGTTACAGTGTTTATTTTAGTTATAACCTGGCTGTAGCTGGGTCGTGTCCATGGCGTTGGAAATCAAAATCATTGGTAATCATGGAGGTTTTCACTCCAGAAAAACAACGGTAAGTATTTATAATGACATAAAATAGGATGCAAGGTACAAGGCATGGTTAAAGGCACCTATCCAGACTACAACTTTTTGGATGAAATTGGAAAAAAAAAACCCCAACAAAATAGGGAATATGGTTACGAAAGAATTGGATTCAACTACTTGAAACCTTGGAACAATACATAGAACTGTTAGACCGAAGGAAATGCTTTGGTTTTCATTTCCTAAGGCACACATACACTGTTCTGAGATGCAGCCATATACCTTTGTGAATAAACAAAATCCCAGTAAAAAGTAGAGCTTTTTACTGGGAATCAGTCACTGAAGTATTTTTAGGTCCTGACCCCTTCTAATTTTACTGTGTTTACTTGCTTCCTTATTAACAAGAGAAATAAGCAAGACCGTGGAAGGAGAGTTACAACTTTTCAGACCAAATACATTCTCAAGACTTTGTATCTTCCCCTTGTTCTACCAAAACTGATATGTCAAAACCTGAACATAGAATTCCACCTCTCCCCTCAACACTAATCAAATAGAGTGGCTAAAGACTTCTTTTTTAAGATGGGAATTTCCTTGAGCTGCAATGTTTTGTTTTGTTTTTTTTTTAAGAATGAAAATTGAAGTAGACTGCTCAGTTCTGGGTTTTCCAGTTATGGGACACTTGATAGCATGCCAGTAGGATCACAAAAGGTGAAAAAATGCCTGCAGAACCGAAGGACATGCCCCATAGCTCTTTAAAGGGGATATTCCACAACAACCCACTTGTATTAAGAAAGTGCTTCAGTTAGAAGAAAACTGATGGCAATTTTTTTCAAAATTGTTTTCTGCTAAACCCTGTGTAGCCCTTAATCCTGAACCTGCTGAAAAACTACCAATGGCAAAAAAAAAAGTACTAGCGTGAACATTATGGAAATAAGCGGAGACTGGAGACAATTCCTCTCATTTCAAATGTTATGCCTCCACTGAAATCACTGGCTTATTTCGGAGATAATCTACCAGGACTGAGTACAAGGGCATAAGTCTGCAGACATTTTGGGCTTCTGAATGCATTCAGGAACAAAAAGGCTGAGCTAGTACTAGCAAAAGCATGTGTCATTAAAACCAGCTACAGCTCTGTTGCTGCAGTGGGTAACACCACTCCCCAACACCACCCCCCTGCCTCTGTTGTCTTTTTTTTCACCTCACAAGCATAGCAAAGCAAGGAATGTATCAAGGCACTTCATTTGCAGAACCAGATCAATCTCAAGGCTTTGCCATCAGCACACCTACAAAAGTGCAATTTTGAGCTGGGAAAGTAATTTAGCCTTAAGAGAGCACCTGCTCTTGGAGCAGTTGGTATGTTGCAGTGGAACCTCATCCAAAGAAATCACCTGCCATTGAAGTCCAGCAAAAAGAAATCTTTGGCAGAAAAGGGCGAAAGGCAAGGTAATTCTAGAGTACGAAGAACTTCAGTGTGCCGTGTCCCCATGTATTTTCTTAACAGCTGCTCTTTTTTCCATTTCACTGTGTATGAACAAAGTCTGAAGGATTTAAGAGTATTTATTTGCTTTTAGGAAAAATATTAAAAGCCACAGTGTTTGACTATCCTTAAGGATATCTCAAAGGCAGTTGAAGAACCAAGTGGGCTAGCTACAAGAGTACCAACGCAATGAAATATGGTTAAACTGAAATAGGGAATTAGTTTGACTTAGTCTCCTTAAGGGTCTAAATTCTGCTAATGGTTTTCTATTACATATTATTTATGAAGTTCCCTGGTGAATAGAGATTGAAAGGATAGCCCATAAGGACAGTTTGATAGTTCAGATGCTACTGAAGTTGAAATTACAAAAGAAATACGTTGCTCCATAAAACTAGATTGACCAAGGCTGTGTGTGCTTGGAACGAGAGCCCTGGAACTGCCTGACTTGGTGTAGCTGAAACATTCTCTCAGGTTCCTGAGGAACCTGCCTGGTGTGGATTCCCTGCTGACCAAGATGAGATTGCTCAGTGAATCATTCCCAGCTGGAGGTACCTCAGTGGTCTTTTTCTTCTTTCCTGATGGCTATTTAAGTGAAACTGTAGGATATTAATTTCTTCTAAGGACCCTACCTTTGTTGCATTTGGTTTAAGTTGGCTAATAGGTTTTAAAGTTGAGTAAACTGAATAACAACTCTATAACAAACTCGATGACAAAAAGTTTGAAAATAGTTGTAAAACTGAGATCCACTACAAGGGCAGAAAAATACCTTTACCTTGTTAAACAGTTTTTTCCCTATATCCTGAACTAATGTTCAGACTAGACTGTAAATAATGCATTTTTAAGTTCAATATTTGGTGTGAAATGCTACTTGCAGCCTACACTGAAACCAGCAGGTTTGGTTACTACTTTTTCCATCTATAAAGTCAAAATGTTGTTATATCCTGGAGCCAATGAATTCTGGGAGTTGTCTGTATATCTGTCTGCTGCATGCATCTCTGCAGCTCAGACATTCATCTTTTGAGTTTAATTAGATGAGATGAAGCATTCCTCCTGCTAAGACCTCTGGTTTGGTCATTTAAAATTTTTTTGAAACAAAATTTCTTATATGTTACCACTTAACAGATCAAGAGGAGAATCACTCTGTTTGCCTTAGTGTTTACTCATCTAGTTGCCCTACGGATTACTCATCTTCTTCTATATGGAGTTCCTTCTATATGGAGCCAGTCACAGAGGCTTTGCATGGAAACAGAGGTTTGGTAGCTTGAAGATCTGCCTTTTCTTGCTTCTTTACATCATTTCCTATCTTATATACACAGTTGAGACTATTTTTCCTCATTGCTTTATATGAGCCCTGCAAACTTCATTTCTATTGTCAATATACAAAAAATTCTGTGAATTTCATCAGTGCTGGCATACAGGGAACACAATGGCAAATGAAATTTGCACAAAGTAGAGAAGGAAAAAAATTAATCTTGCACATTATATGCTAACAATATTGATTCCAGAAAAAGACAGAGCTGTTAATGTAGACAGTACAGCATGTGGCTATGATCAACAAAATGTTTACGATTCAAATATATACAGATCATATAACCTCAGCCGAAATCTGTTTACAGCTCTGATTGTTGCAGCCTAGAAGACTACAGAATTAGGAGATGCCTGGGTACACTGAAGGGGCATGAGAAAAGGCCTGTAACTGAATTAGAACTTTTTGCCCAAGAAATGAAATAAATAAGAAGGGATGTAAATATGCAAGCCTGAGGCTTAGGAGAAAAATAACAAACAGCAATGCTCTCCTGAGCACTGTAGATAAATGGAAAACCAAGAGGGAACGAGTGCTCTGTTGGCATCTTGTGGATAGAGAAGGAGCTGAACAGCTTGAAACCTTCTGTTGGAAGTTTATGCTTTGTTGTATTTCTGTTAACAAGTCAGACACTGAGAAAAAGCATGGGATAAATTTGAAACAGTGATGTAATTACAGTAATGTGTGAAAAGCCTGGGCAAACTCATATGTAAATGTTGGGGCTAGTGATCATCCTAGTCTAAAACCCCCATTTCTGCCTGGGGTTGCAGCAGCTCCTAGACAGGGAACAAGAAGCTCTGTAAAACACAATCTTCCTGGGACAACGAAGATTATTTGTGTCTTTATATGTGATCTCCTATGAAAAAGCACAGAATCACCAATGAGTGACTAACAAAAAGAAATGACCATAGGATGGTCAGTAAGAAAGGTGACTGGGAGCAACTAACCCAGAGGACATGGTGACACTTCGGCATGCAATCACCTAAACTGAGGCAGGTGGTCAATCCACTGGACTTCACACTAAGTACCAGTAAATAAAGTACTCCTTAAGGAGGTAAATTGCTGTCAGTTGCCCTAAGAAATAGAGAATAACTCTAATTTACAACTACTGTTCTTTAGGGAAAGTGCAGCTGCTGACGCAATTTCCCTTCCTTTACTTTCCCCCTTTCTAAGTTCTGTTTTGTTAAGCTGTTTGTAAATGGGAAGTATGGTATTATTTAGGTCACTTTTTTTCAAACATTGCCTAGAAATTCTGGCTTGCAAACATAAAAATAGAGAATGTGTTTTGTGAGCATTCATTTTCTTGGTCTTGTAGTACAAGAGGAGGCAGACCATGTAGCTGACAACTCATGTATTTGAACCTGAGTGTTGTCTGTTTATCAAAGAACGAAATTGACTGTGAAACTCACTGCTCCAGGATGTTGCTGAAGAAAAAACACACAGTAAGAGTCTAAGATGGAGGGCAATAGTCTCTTGTCTTGAATTACTGTCTTTCTGGATACTCTTGTTATCTGTGTAAGAGATATTGAACAGAAAAAAAACCCAACCAAAAAAACAGGCTGAAACACAAAGTTTAAAAAAGTTAGTAATTAGAATCATAGAATCATAGAATGGTAGGGTTGGAAGGGACCTTTAGAGATCATCTAGTCCAATCCTCCTGCAGAATCAGGCCAACCTAGATCAGGTTGCATAGGAACACCTCCAGGCGGGTCTTACGATGAGATGTCCATCATCCCAATTCTGTAGAAAATAAATTATGTGGTTTGTTTTGGTTTTGCATCTTCTCAGAAGCATTTGGAATTGACAATTAGATAGACGACTGGGCTAAGTGATCACAATGTGGTATGGCAAGTTATATGCTCCAGTGAGCTCAACATTTTCTTAGAAATAAAACTAGGTTTAGCCTACAGAGAGTGCATGTCAGTGATCAAACCATACATGCCTTGAGGAAAAACAGGGGAAGGAATCTCTAAGGTTTAATTCTGCAAAGCAAAGTTTCAAAGAGACTACTGAAGAGCAAGTAATTGCTCCAAATTCCCTCTTTCTAAAAGGTCAATTTTTAGTTCCCTTTAGGAGAATGTAAGAAATACATGTTACACAACTGCTCAGAAAATCCTTTGTTGCTATAGGAAGTCGGTTCTTCTAGGCAACCTAGGCTTTTAGGAAATTCCTTTATGCAGAGATCTACTTCAGGTGTAACTTTACAGCTATTGGGGCTCAGAAAATTATGTTTGTAACTGCAACAGACCATGAAAATGGTGAGTTACCTTCATGTTTATAGTTCTGCTTAGCAATTAAAATTTCTAACTTAAAATGCAATTGTCAACTATTAAGATCCTTGAAAGTGCAACCATTCTGTGTGGAAGGGTCTGTCACATTTCTATCCAAGATTCTTTAAAGTTTGCTGTATTTGCAAAGGCTTGTTTTGATACTCCTCACATACATGAAATCTAATGGCAGTAGTCCTACCATACAACTCTGTATGGAAGAAGAGAATCCAGCTCTTACCATAACCTGCATATCTTTCAGCAGTAACATAGTCACACTGCCCCTGGTAATGGTAGCACAGTAGAATACAACATTTTTGCTTAGGTATCTTTTTCATTAGTAGTTTTAAATTAACACTAAAACACCACATCCTGGAAAATACTGCAAGGTAGTCTGTACTGTTAAGGTGGTTTTACAAGCAAAATAAAGATATGCCTGAAATCTGTACAGGGGCTTTTAATGCAGATATTGTGAGTAAAACTAGGAAGATGCATTGTCACCTGGACTCAGATGCAGCTGCATTCCGTGTTTGCTTCTTCACCTTCCCACATGAGAACTGCTGCTGCAATTTCTTCATCAAGACTAGAGCCTTCAGAGCAATGCTATATGGAAGGTTCAGGCATCCTTCAAGATCTTATTATAACTAGATGTCATTTGCTTCTCGCCACGTTTTCAAAATCCTTGAAAGAGATTTTTAGTTGCTAATATTTTTCTTCAGTTTAAGATACTCAACCTGCTAATCTGTATCTTCATATATTCAGAAATCAGATACAGAAATATTTGTGTAGTACCTAACAATCTATTACACAAAGGCTCACTACATTCTATTGCAGTTAGTTAAAATACAGAGTAAAGTTAGTCTCACAGGATCTATGGGTCTCATTAGTAATCTTGATCATTTCAGTCAAAGAACTGCTCTTATGCATTTTGGTTTGCAGAACCAGGGATCTAAAATTTTCCAGACTCAGTGAAATGTCAACCACTGCACTGGTATTTTTCCTATATAGTAGGCAAAGCCACTAACAAATCTGTGGAACAAGAACGGTAATTCAGCAAATCAAGCAAAGAAGTGTTACAAGGCACTGTTTACGCTAAACTAAGCTGTGACCATCATAGTCTTTACAGAAGATGTCAGAGTTCTAGCAAAAAGCCGGGGAGAGAACACAGATTATCCCCCCTTCCTCCTTGCAGAGGAAGATGCACTTGACACATTCATACTGCAGAAAAGGCTGTAGGCAATTCTGGTTTCGTATTTGGTCTGAGTGGGTGTATATTAGCTGCTCTTTGAGGGATGCTCCACACTTTTCTCTAGAAGAGATGCACATTGTCAGGCATAAACCCAGATGTGCAACACCAAGTCACCTGACAGAGCATGAGGATCCAAGAACAAGCAAGGTCAGGTCACAGTAAGTACAGCTCAGTTTTCGGCACCCCAGTGCATTGGTATTGCAGAGACAGGATGCCCATGTGAGCATTTCTACAGGTGGCACAGAGGCTGCCTGAGAGGCTGACACTTGCACAGGGATAAGCACACTGTGACATAGTCCATGCTCCAGTGTATAGGGATGTGCTATTGTAACTGCTGACTTCTGTGGTGCTTCTATTAATCTATAATATACTCAAATAAAAGTATGGAGTTCTGGTGAACTGAAGGAATTTTGCTTCAGTATTTTGTAATACCACAGATGTAAAAATCCAAGTATTTTTGCTTTAGCTGTTGTGTGATGACATCTTGGTCTTTCATGCAGTGAGACTAGTCTTTTGAATAAAACTATTCACATCTTTGCAGTGCCAGGAACTTCAGTCTTTCATACACACCCTCTAAACTATTAACCCAGGATGGGTAGATACAAAAGGAAACAAGTTCAGTCTAATTAATTAGATGTCCCAGCTAGCGAATGGCAAAGACACAAGCAGATCTGCAATGACTGCAACAATGGTGGCTCAGGAAATGGCCCCCACACCCCCACCCTCCCTCCACAAACAAACAGTAATTTCTGGAGAAGTATTTGCTTCTCCATTATATAACTGAATAGTTTGACTTTCTTCCACCTTAGTAAGACCTGAGTTCACCGACAAAAGCTGTCAAGTGCAACAAACACCAGTCATGAAATCCTACTGCCAGGCAAATCCATGAGACCAGGATGTTACAAGAAAACCTGGAAAGAAACTTTTAAGGTTACTAAAAGAAGTATCATGCTTAATCCCATTGGGCACGAACTCTGGAGCTAGACATTTAATTACTTGTGTTTGCACCGGCCTCTGCATTGTGATGGTTAGCCCAGCTCTGTGCTGCTGTAACACATCAAGATTCTGCTAACTTCACAGCTGTGTCCATTTAAAACAAAGAATTTGGACTGGTTTAAGACCCAAGAGCTGTATTATTCTGTTACCCTTGTTTCTATGTAGAAAACAGAAGGGTATAAAAAAGAAATAGGGTAGAGTGCTACCTCAGCAGTTTGGAACGATGGTGGCACTGCTACGGGTTACTAACTCCAGTCTTGTGCCAGCAGTTTGGCTAAGAGCCTGAGGAGCAGTGCAAGAGAAACCTGCTATATGAGACATATATATATATATAGGCCAGCAGAGTGTTCTGCTTTGAAATAAGAGCCAGCAAGCAAAGCCAGGGCAATACATTGGAAGCATTGTTTTATTGCTGCCTTAGCACTGAGATTGCTGAACAGCCATGAAACTGCCTGGCGCTGCCGCTGCACGGCTCAGTCAGGACGTGACCCGCTGCAGGAAGTGGCCCCACGCTGTGTCTGCTCTGCAGCAGCAGCTGCTCCTGTAAACACTGAAGAACTGGAAATATCAGAGGAGTTCTCTCTCTGTGCAACCAAGTTTCCATCAGTTGGATTACTGCCAGCTAAACTAGTGCAATTTCAAAGGAAACCAGCATTTCTACATCAGTCAGAGTGTGTTGGCTGCGCTAAACCCACGCAGAAGCTCATCCCAGGGAGGCAGAGCGGGCCCCTGGCTCCTCACCGCAGCCCCACAGCTCTGGGCCACTTTGTACATTTCCCATGCTTGGGGGTTCTTGACTGCACACAGCAGTCTTGGATTACGGAGGATAGGCTACATCTCAACTGTTTTAAGTGCTGCCAAGAAAAAAGGGCACTTGGGTCAAGCCCAAGCTAGCCAAGCACAGAATTGCCAAGCCAAGGCTTTCAATAAATCAGTTCCCAGAAAGTCATGAGACTGGCATAAAAAAACCCCTCTCATGAGGCCTTAATAATAGTTTGGGGTTCTCTTTATTTTCTTTCTCTGCTCTTATATTCAGGTTTCTCTTCAAGGCTGGGAAGAGAACTTTTTATTTGCTCAGTTTTAGATTTTCAGTTCCTATCTGATTACCTGATTTTGGAATGACAGAAAAGAAGGTTTTGATTACAATACTTTACTAACCCCCAAATTTAGCTTTGAAAACACCACCGTTCACATTCCTGCTCCTAGGGTGTCAGAGAGAAGGATCACTGTTTCTCACTGCAGTTACACTGTTGGAGGAGAAGCATAACTGATAAGCTTATTACAACCTGGATTCTGAAATGTGCAAGTACTTGTTGGTAAGCTTTGGTTGGTTTCATCACTTCTGTTTTTAAGATAAAATAGATATGACCATTCACATGCATAAATGTCTGCAGCACCAGAACTTTGTCCTTCTCCACATTTATGTGGCAGTATCTAACACATCTTACACAACTGCTGATGTACACCTGAAGAAGCTGAGCCCCAGTATTGCTTTAGACACTGAGCTGATTTTTATTTTTAGCCATATCAATTATGACTTCCAATGACTACAAACAACAACAAAAACATTTCTGTAGAATTTTGGAATCTCAGCTTTTGGCCAGAGAACATTTAGAATCATAGAATCATAGAATGGTAGGGGTTGGAAGGGACCTTTAGCGACCATCTAGTCCAACACCCCTGCAGAAGCAGGTTCACCTAGATCAGGTCACATAGGAACATGTTCAGGTGGGTCTTAAAGACCTCCAAGGAAGGAGACTCCACAACCCCTCCGGGCAGCCTGTGCCAGGGCTCCCTCACCTGAACAGTGAAATAGTTTTTTCTTATGTTTAAGTCGAACTTTTTGTGTTCCAGCTTCATCCCATTACCCCTTGTCCTGTTACTATCTACTATAGAAAAGAGGGATGTCCCAACCTCCTGACACTTGCCCTTCAGATATTTATAAATGTTAATAAGATCACGCCTCAATCTCCTCTTCTCCAGAGTAAACATTTCTACTGTTGTCCATTTCTATACTTTGACATATATGTATTTTATTACTTCATCTTCTTGCCAGTTCTCCACATTTTCATTTTTATCCTAGAAATCCTTCGATTTCTTACTTCTGGATGCAAAAATTCTGAAGGAAAACTTCCATCTAGTACATGCAGCATGTTCAGGTCTGTGAGCACAATGAAGCCCTGGCTTGCCATGCCTGCTGGTGGAACACAAACCTCTTGCCTTGATACACTACCTTTCTGCATCACACTTTTTCTGAGAGTCTTATACTTATTCAGGTGTAATTCAACTGCTTCTCATTACAAACCAATAGGCTACCACTAAAACTGAATGCATTCCTTCCTTGTGGGCTATACAAAGATGTCTTTTTCAAAGCAGCAAAAACCAGCATGGAGGACTACCTACATCACTCACTCCACTTGCTACTGACAGGACAACAGGACTTGCAGTGCCTGCAGCAATCACCATCCTTGCTTAATGGAGAGATTTTGCTTACACTTTGCTGCAGGTGTTCTTCAAAAGAACTGTAAAGATTCCTGGGAAGACAGTAAAAATGTGTTACTGGTAATTACTGTTAAAGATCTCTAGAGGTCCCTTCCAACCCCTGCCACTCTGTGATTCTGCGTAGTTCTGTGATAATTCATAACTACCTTATCAAGAGAAGAGAAATGGGCACCAGTAGGCAACAGGAGTGGGCATCAGGCTGTAGCTCATTGTGCAGTGGAAAATGTCTTTTTTGTTTAATTAGAGATGCTAATTACTGTCTTGATCTGGAGCTGGGACACTGGTTGTAGTCAGAAAGATTCCCCCAGCCCAAATTCACTAGGGAAGATGTAGTGGGTTTTGTTCCTCGACTCACATCCTCCAGTAAGAACTCCCCATTGCTACAAAATGTTACACATAACATGAAGTAGTAGAATTTCAGAGATTCACAAGAGTAAAGTTTTCCTGTGAAAAAACTCACAAAACTTTCTATTAAAGAGTATCAAGACTTTCAGACAACTAAATTTAAAAACTCCTACTCAGAGATGCAAATTCTCACACAGATTTCATGGTCTCCTATGTATGACAGAACCATGACTTTGAAGCAATGAATTATCTTCAGTTTAGCAGAATTCCATGGCAGTTCACCTTCCTGTCATAAGACAGACCCACCTCATCTTTTCTCTCTGAGTGGATAGCACCAGTCTCGGGATGATTTCCAGGGCTCCACCTCTTTGCATGACACAACTCCAAACACTTCTATCTGCCTCCCTGCTGTATTTCAGGTGCTGTAGTGAAACCAGGAAAGACAAAGCAATCTCAAACAACACACCTTCCTGCCGTGCTGCAACACAGTTACCAGATCCTCACTGACAAAGTGCCGAAGTTCCCAAATCTCCCTTCAGCTGCAGGAACACTTGGCAGCTACACACATGATTTGATGGTACTCAGATTACTTGCCTCTTACAGACAGGCTTACGGACCACTTTAATTCCCAAAATAAAATCAAGTGCCCCACGGGCATTTTCGCTATCCATGAATCCTTTACTGGTTGATCACCTCTCCTTCACATTCCCTCCTTTTGAGCATGGGTTCTGTCAGACCTCACCACTCCAAAGTCCTGTGCTCCTGGGCTGAAGGTCCAACAAAGTGCCCATCCTGTGTGTCCCACTCATTGAGCTAGAGATTCAGTCTTCACTGTTTTCTGACTGGTTGGAGCTTCCTATGACCAATACTAAGTTTTATTTAAGTTGGATTGCTTAAAAAAAATAGATCAAGTTAAAACTGTTGTGGACAGATGGAGTGAGAGATTATGGTCATTTACATGGTCTCGGAGTTAGAAAAATCAGGTTGAAGAGACAGCATAGTTTGGACAAACAAACATGTAGAAAATGCCAGCAGCTCACATGACCACTCCTGCCCCAAGTCACATGAAGGCTGCCAAGATAAAATAACATGGCCTGCTGCTCTCTCGTTCTTCTTTGTGAGGACTTAGTTGCACTCTTGTAAATGAGAAACTGTAGCCAGAAGACCTAACAGAAATAGTCCTGCCAAAAAACAGAGAGAGGAACCCTAAGACAGCACAAATCACACTACCTTAGAGAAGAAACTGGATGAGATACTTGTGCTCCCTTGCCAGTTAACCAGAGACAATCAAAACTCCAGGAAAGCTTCACATGGACCATAGATCCTTTGCTTTATCTGTATCTCCTTGAGTATTTCAATTAAAGAGGATAATTTGCCACCAATTTGCTCCCAAGAAAATCCAGGTTAAAATATATGTTCACATCGAACTTTGATAATGACCAGAAAAGCTAATCACAACTAGAAGTCTTATTACTCAATGGACTTGTTATTTTTAGAATCTCTTTAAAACAGATGGATTTGTATGTTATAAATATGCATTAATGTCATATCTCCTGTTGACAGAAAACCAAGACTCAAGAGAGGTCATCTGTAGTAACTCACAGAAATTATGTGCTGATCCTTGGTATACATAGGTAATTTTTTCATCCCAAACCTTGGAATTTTATTCCAAGTAGAATATGTGGTACCTTTGCTTGGTAGTACGAAAATATCCAACATGGGACTGCTGTTCTCCCAGAATACATCTTGTTTTGCATGGGGAACCTGTAGGCTGACTGATGGAACTGAAATGGCTGGAAATTACTAACTTTCTTCATTTTCCTTTCCTTTTTTTTTTCCCCCTAGGTTAGTCATTTGCATAGATCCCCTCTATAAATCCACCCACACCTAGCTCATGAACACTAAAATGGCAAAAGGGAGGGAGAGGCAGGAAAGAGAAAGATCATATCAACTTCACCCCAGACTTCTATAAATTGCCATGGGAGTATGCTCTGTGGCCTCAGCAATGAAGCTGAGAACAGAAAATTGTGTAGAGACCTGGGTATTATCTTGCTGAAATTGTTTGCCATCTAGTGGTTTGTTGGCCTTCTACAAATACAAACTTAAAAAGTAGTAAAGAAATGCAACATATCATAAAAAGTTTGTATTACACCTATTCCCCATCTGCAAGAATCTATACAAATACACAGGAAAGATGAAGCACCTCTCACAAAGCGTCTGCCATTAGGATGAAGATGCCATTGAGACACGCAGCAAAATCTTGCACACGACCTAGGTGAGATTCAAAGAGATGTTAGGGACATGCTGTCATTTTTCTTCCTTTTGTTTCACTCTGTTACTGGTATTTCATTGAGGTGTCCTGACCTAATTTGCTCCACCATCTTCTTCAAGCTTGCCCACCAAAAAGCGTACATTGTATAGAAATGATGAAGGAATGCAGAGCGGTCTGTGTTTGGGAGCCGCTCTGCAATGGAGGGTGTGCTGGGAGCTAAGTGTACTTACCAACACAGGTGAAAGCAAACAGCTCACCAACATAGAGCTCAGATGAGGAACAGCAAGCTAGGGGCAAGACTGGGTTGAGAGACCCAGGGTCAGACACAGTCCAGCTGTTACCCAGTTGGGCTGCAGTGATGAGGCAGGTCTAAGGCCAAGCCAGGATGCCAAATCAGCAAACCTAGATCAGGGCCAGTCTCATGGAGATGTGAGACAGCACAAACAAAGCTGCTGCACTGCACTGTGGCACAGGCAAGGGCCAGCACAAAGCCTCAGCTTAACAGTGGCTCTTCAGGGAAAGGAGAGGCAGGCCCTTGCCACCAGCTTTTTTCACAACTGCTCTTATCAGTGAAGGAGATGACCTTGGACTATGACAACTAAACTTCTGCAAGGGGGTAATGTGCTCAGGGTCATGGCAGTCTGAGGGCTGGAACAGAGCTATGGAACACGCCCAACACAGGGGTAAAGCTGGTTAAGTGAAATGGCCTCTTCATTAAAATGGTGTGTGAATGAAAATCCCATGTGAAAGTAGATCAAAGGAAAGTTCAGAGAGCTTACTCTGTTCAATTTGGGGGAAACCAAGAACTCTTGCTGTTAATGATGGTTTCATTAATGGGAAGCAACAATAGACATCTGGCTTATTAACTAATCACAAAATGCTTTGAGGCTACTAATTTCTATTAAAGGTGCTGTACAAGACCTGAAGTGAATGTACTAACTAGTTGCCCATATTTAACAAGGGTGAATTCAAACTAACATATGCACAAATGGCTCAGTGGGATAATCAGGAGAATAGGAAGAGTTTCTTCTCTTATGAAAGCAGACTAGCAACAACAGAGGCTAAAAGAAAAGGGCTGGAGTACAACAAATGATGGGTGAACATCACAAAGAACAAAAACTATTTCAGCTCATGGGAACTCTCCTCATTTCAACTCATGAACTCATTTCAACTCTCCTCCCCCTCTACTCTGCCCTGTGAGACAACATCTGGAATATTGTGTCCAGTTCTGGGCCCCTCAATTCAAGGATAGGGAGCTGCTGGAGAGAGTTCAGGGCAGGGCCACAAAGACAATGGAATGGAGTATCTCCTTTATGAAGAAAGGCTGAGGGAGCTGGGACTCTTTAGCTTGGAGGAGACTGAGGGATGACCTCATTAATATTTACAGATATCTAAAGGGCGGGTGTCAGAAGGATGAAGTCAGGCTGTTCTCAGTGATGTCCAACGATAGGACAAGTGGCAGCAAAGGGTACAAGCTGGAACATAAGAGGTTCCAAAGAAACATAAGGAAAAACCTCTTCACTGTTTAGGTGAGGGAGCACTGGCACAGGCTGCCCAGATGGGCTGTAGAGTCTCCTTCTCTGGAGACACTCAAAACCCACACGAGTTCCTGTGTGACCTACTCTAGGTGGCCCTGCTCTGGCAGGGGGGTTGGACTAGATGATCTTTCATGGTCTCTTCCAGCCCTTAAAATTCTGTGTATTCTGTGTTTCATGGGAAGCCCTGGCCAGAGACAAATTGGTATAAATAATCCTGCACTATGAATTAAATTACTAAATTACTTGAAAATCAATGAAGAATTAGGCCTTCTGTCTACTCAAGGAGTGAAATTTTGGGGCTGTTTTTCAGAGTAGTTCATATGAGCAAGAAAACTTTAAGATATGGATAAATACTTTGATATTTAATTACTTGAGTTGCACATGACAGCAAAGGTTTACATTAGAAGGTCCAGAGTATCCCTTTCAGGCTTAGTTCCAGCATTAACCAATAACTGTTGACAAGCAATCTTCTTGTTAAAGTCAGACTAGATTATCTAATACTGTAAAGCCGAAAGAGCATATCAGAAGTCCACATGAAGCTGTATGTGTTTAGCTCTGTACTGCCTTATGAGTATGCAGTGCATGACCTTCAGCTGTAGAGACAATATTGATATAAACTCTTATTTGTGGACACATTCTCTTGTATTGCAAAAGAATGAAACCTAATGAAAAAGAGCTCACTGTGGGGGAGGGGATACCAGTATACTAACTGAGGATTTGGCTCTCAGAGCATTTCTTTCAGTCACTGCTCTATGATGTATTTACATATGTTAACTGCATTTCTATTAATACATGACTTAATAAACATATTGAGCAGAAACAACTAACACATTCCAATCACTTGGTTTATGGTCAGTTTGGAGGCTCTTGACATTTCAACAACCTTCTGTCCTTAAAAAAATACACCAGTTAAAGTTACATAGTATATTATCTCTTTCTTTGATCTTACTCTGATGCAACAAAAATACACTCCTAAAATCATAAGGCACTTGGGATAATCTTAGCTACCTCGAAGCACATCACAGCTACCTCAATAATCTTAGCTACCTCAAGTGCATTACTCCTTTTTCCCACTTATTTCTATTCCTGTTTGAATTAATTATTTCAAAGTAAATGCTGCATTTGTTGCTCACTCATCACTCTCCAGCCTGGGTGTGGTAGAGTGAAGAGGATCTACGTAACCACCTAATCAAAACCTGTGAAGCAACGTGTACTTTGCAGAGTGTCAAATTAATAATACACGTGCAGTATGTAATTGCTCAGGAAATCACAACATTTCCTGTTGCACAAACTGATATGTGAGACATTCAGCATGAATGCTGAGCTCCTCTTAAAACCGCTGATAGCGTTGCTGTCCCTTTGCTTATGCCTGGGTTTTAGAAGTGGGTCTTTCCGTCCTAAGAAACTGGGAATGTCTCCGACATTCCTGCCTGGGCAGCCCGGCGGTCAGCAGAGACCCCGATCCACCAGCTCCACCTTCCTGCGATCGTGCTTCTTTCCCTGCCTGCAGCTAAGGAGCCCGGTTCCTCCAAAAGGCACCAGGATCCCAAAGGGCACTGGGGATGCAGTGATGACTCTTTGGGTGCCACCTCCACAGCCTGTGCCAGGAACCCAGCGGGGGCCCGGCAGCGCTGAGCCCTGGCCCTGGCCCGTGCCGCGACAAGCCTCACAGAACCAGCGGGGCACGGCAACACCCCGCGTGGGACGCCCCAGGACCGCCTTGGCGGGAAGGCCAGGGCTACTGCTTGGCCTTGAGAACCAGAGAGTTTTCGCCGGCCTACCGTGTGTTCCGAGGGAGGCAGGGCGAGGCCGCCGTGGGGAGAGCGGCGGCGGGGCGGCCCTCTCCGGCAGCCCTGCGGACTAGCGGCGGCCCGCGCCTTTTCCGTAAGGCCCGCGGCTTCCCGCACACCATCGCTGCGCACTTTGCGTAACCCCGCTCTTCTCGTCGCGCGGTCACCGCTCACCGCCGTCAAAAGGGGGCGGGCAGGGCGCTGACGTAGACGGCTGCGAGAATCGCCGCAGCCTGCGCTAGAGGCGTAAGCGGGGAGGACTTTGCTCCAGGGCCTCCGGTGGTAGCGGCGCGGAGATCGCGCGCTCTCGTCCTGCAGCCGCCATGGCTGCCCCGGGGCCGGCCCGGCTCCTCCAGGCTGCTGCCGCCGCTTCCTCCCGCCGCTGGCTCTTCTCTGCCTCGCTAGCAGCCGGGACGAGGCCAGCCTGCGGCAGCGCGGCCGCTGCCGTGAGGGCAGCCCGGCTGTTCAGCCTCTCTGCCCGGGCAGTGCTCAGGTAAGAGGTCGGAGACCTGAGGCGCTGGGCAGGTTCTTGCGGGCGGCGGCCGCTTTCCCGCCGGGCCGTGCCGAGTGCTGCCTCGGCCTCAGCGCTGAGGGCACCTGAGGCCAGCGACCGCCTGTGGTAGAGGCGGCTCAGGCGGGGCGGCCGAGCCGGGCGGGCGCTGCGTGACCTTCCCCCGATCGCTCACGGCGCTCGGTGCCCCGCCGGCCCGGCCCTGCTGCTGCCCGGCCCGCTCGGCGCAGGTCCCGGCCTCCTCCTCGGCTCCCGCACGGCCGCTCTGCGCTTCGCCCCGGCGGTCGCCGTCCCGCCCGCGGCAGCTGTGGCGGTGACACGGTAGTGTGCAGGGTGAGGGGACCTTCCACGGCCTCCCTGCAGAGTATCAGCCAGGCGCCCGCGGCACTGTGCTGTAGTCATTAGCCGGAGCTGATCAACCCGGCCTGGGTTAGGCACCGCACTGACCCTGCGGCGTGGTTAAGCCACAGGGCCTGTAGTATACGGAACCGTCTTAAAAGAGCTTATAGTATTGTGGGAAGCTAAGCTAGGGTTCTTTAATGTTCAAACTACCTTTCTAAAAGGTTGTGACGTTATCAGTATAGCGCTTTTTTGCATTTGGCTTTGGGTTTTTTTTGTGAAAGTTTGGCTGGATTTGTGGTAGAAGTACAGCATGTGTCAGGGAGTGCCCAGTTCATCTCTTCTGCCTTTGGTATAGTTTTTCTTTATTGAAGAGCATTCGTGCCTCTAAATGTTTAGAACCCCCCTGCTCCTCACTAGTATGTATGAGTAGGTGTTTCAAAGTGCATTGCATTTGTAGATGTTTATTGTTTCACAGCCCACAACTAGAGACTTGCAACTAAGTACATGTAGTCAAAGACTGTTTTTGCCTGCCCTCCTTTCTTGTAGGTTGCATATTCAAAGATAGGTCAGATTTTACAGTTAACTTTCAGTATTTAAGGTACAGACGCTTTAAAAGCCTAATTTCCTTGGGTTACCAGAGTATTTGTTTGTTTTGTTTTTTCCCTTGTGAACTGGCAGTCAGCTGGGCAATGGCCTGGCTTTTTTCCAGAGGATTGGGTAGTGCTCTCACTGTTAAAGATATTTCAATAGTTTGCTTTTAAAATCTCCTTTAGGTGATTTCTTACTTTGTTCCTGCAGATACGGAGAGATAAACTACCTTTTTATTCTAGGACTGCCGTATGAAATGGCTAAGTTGGTAGTTCAGATCTCTTATTTTAGTGACCCTGATGAATGTCTTTAAAATAAGTCTCTCCACGGAGTGAGTACCCTGACAATCAGTTATTTTGAGGTCCCTGATTCACAGGTTTTAATTAAAACAACAAAACAACCAAAACAAAACAACCAAAAGGTATTTGTGAAGTGTTGTCAAGCTTTTAAAAGTTAATAAAATTATTGCACAGAGTAAAAATGGGAGGAAAAAGAATATTAATACTAGGAAACATTTCCTAACCTAGTGATGTAAGGCCTGTAATACCTCAGTTTTTGCACAAACAGACTGAATACAGATTGGAGTTTATTCACATTTGTTGAGCAAGCACAGCAGCAGAAGCTCACACAAGCGAGTATTTCAAATGTATTGCATATACATGCCATGTTGTAACCTGGCTGAGTGAGGTGGGATGAAGGAGGGTTTTCTTTGTCTGTCATATATATACATATATATAGTGTGTTTTCTCCATTTACATGCAAATTGTCATCTGTGGTTCTACCATTTCTGGGTGTCATATAATCTGTGACCCAGTTCCTGAACTTTATGTAGCCTGTCAGTGTTGTTCCAGTAAAAAGATACATCATTATGTATGTAAAATTAGCTGCATTTGTGTGCATAGAATGAAGACCTAGCTGTATAAAATCATCACCTGAGGTAATTCTTGTGAGTGGAAGCTCACAAGGGTTTCCGTGAAGCATCAGGCATTATGTTTTCATTTCCATTTCATTCTTTTTGCTTTTTCCATTTTTAGCCATTCTCTTTCCTCTTTATTTCACGGTGAACAGTAGTTATCTCAGAATTCTTTTATACCAGCTCAGATACCCGTATTTTTGCAATACAACATAGTTCCTACATGTTGTAAAGATTAATTCAGATTTATTACTTAGATATTTTATTCTAGGCCTGTATAATAATTTCCTTTGTGAAACTCTTCAGGCAGTTACATAGGGCTATTAGACATAGCATAAAAGATCTGGAAATAATACAGTTGGGCTTGTGAGGTGCAACACCAGGCTACAGTTATCATCATGTGTTGTTGGAGGAATGTAAGAAGTGATTCTTAACTTGGAAGTAATAGCTGGAGATTCAAAAGGATATTTCTTTTAAGGGGGAAGAGGTAACTGTCAGGATTCTTGCAGTACTTTCTCCTTTTTTGCATAGAAGGGACAATGAACAGCACGTGCAGTTCTCTGATGCTCATCATGCAGTTGCAGTATGCTTAATTTAGGGTATCTGAGGGAAGCCTGGTGACAAAGCTGATGGTGCTGTGGCAACCATATGAAGAAATTATTGTATCTTTTCATCTAGGGAAATGGACTCATCTCAGGGTGAACTGAGATTTGTGCTATGCAGATTACACAAAATATGGGATTTTTTTTTTTTTCTGCTAATCCTGAGGCTATTTATACTTTCATAGACCTGGCACATATTTCGTGTTAATTGCCTGTGACGAGTTCACAGCATGATGGTGGTCAGTTGGATATTTTCCCCTCATGCAAACAATGTCTGGGTGGACAAAAGCCGTGTTAATTGAATGTGTAAAGCTTAAATACTGTTTCATACAGATGGGATTATGTATTTTTTTAAATATTATCTTGCAGTCATTGAAAAGGTCTACACAGTGCATGTTTTGGATGTCTTTATTAGTTTGAATATTAAGTACTTCTGAAAGTACTTTTGTTTTAAATGAAACGTGTTGGCTATCTGAAGAATGGTAAAGATGACAGTAGCAGAAAACAAGATCCTACTGGAAGTCTTAAGTAGGCTATTTCTAAGTTTATTAAAAATCAATAAATCTTAGCCTCAGTTATCAACCAGGATGGATCAAGTCACATAGAAAAGATTAATTACTGTACCAATCTCTTAACAGAAACCAGTGACTCAGTGGTGGAGCTGTGGTTTGTCCCTTTGCTGCATGCTGCACCCCTTAAGCACCCACAGACATGGTGCAATTCCACACCTGGCTGAAGCTAATATGAGATTGTTCCTATGGAAAAGGGGATTGCTGATGATACTAAACTGGGGCTAGTGGCTGACACACCGGAAGGCTGTGCTGCCATTCAACAAGACCTGGACAGGCTCAAGGGTTGGGCAGAGAGAAATCTAATGAAATTCAACAATGGCAAGTGTAGAGTCTTGCATCTGGGAAAGAAGAACCCCATGTACGAGTACAGGTTGGGGAATGAACTTTTAGAGAGTAGTGTAAGGGAAAGGGACCTGGGCTTCTTGGTGGACCGCAGGATGAGCATGAGCCAGTAATGTGCCCTCGTGGCCAAGAAGGCCAGTGGCATCCTAGGATGTATTACAGGGGGTGTGGTGATTAGGTCAAGAGAGGTTCTCCTGCCCTTCTACTCTGCCCTTATGAGACCACATCTGGAATATTGTGTCTGTTCTGCGCCCCTCAGGTCAAGAAAGACAGGGAGCTACTGGAGAGTTCAGCACATGGCCATATGAAAGGCTGAGGGAGCTGGGGCTCTTTAGGTTGGAGGAGACTGAGGGTTGACCTCATTAATATTTACAAGTATGTAAAAGGCAGGTGTCAGGAGAATGGTGCCAGGCTCTTCTCAATGATATCAATTGATAGCACAAGGGGCAATGAGTATAAGCTGGAAAATGAGAGGTTCCAAAGAAACACAAGGAAGAATTTCTTCACTGTGAGGGTGACGCAGCACTGGTAGATGAGTTGTGGTGTCTCCTTCTCTGGAGACATTCCAAACCTACCTGGATGAGTTCCTGTGTGACTTACTCTAGGTGATCCTGCTCTGGCAGGGAGGTTGGATTTAGATGATCTTTTGAGGTCACTTCTAGCCCTTTAGATTCTATGATCCCACTCTCTTCATTTTTTGTGGTAGGCACTTCTGTCAGCATTGCCTGCTGGTCCACCTGGGGCTACTTTAGGTTTATAGTTCTTTCAGACAGATTAGCAAAGCAAATTTACTTGCAGTAATACTGGTGTGAGGACAGTGGCAGGGAAATTGGAGTGGGAATCACCCCAAAACACGTTTTTGTATTAGAAGGAGATTGGTTTAAGGTGACTATGAAGCTTAGATTGAGTTCTTGCATCATAGAGTTGCAGTAACATGATAGTTTTAAATATGTGTAAATTTTATAGAAGGGGCAGATTAGACTATGTACCTGTTCTGGTATTCAAACAACCACTTGACCTGTGAAGGTTGGGTTTCAGCCACCTTTGTTTCCAGACCCAGTTTCCTTCTTGACAGTGTGAACGCCAGAGGTAGAAGCAGCAAAGGAAGGAGGGCAAGACCTTTCTTGTGACACCAGAGTTATGCCTGGTGAAAGTATAATCCCAGTTTCCGGTGTGTTTTGAAAACTGGAAGGGATACGGCTTGTCTTTTACAAAGGTTCCAGTGATCTACTGTTTGGTCCACATTATGTGGATGACTTCATCCTGTAATAGAGGAAATGGTATATTTTGGATATTGTACAAATATTTAGTAGTTGCCATGTCTGTGCTTCAGGCAGAGGATGCCCATAAATGCAAGTACGCCTTGCATTATATCTCCTGTCAGGGTTGTGTTTATCATGTTGGCAGAAATGTTTCAACAAATTAATGTATTTTGGTGAGCTCTGGAAGGGCTTTTTGAAGCAGTTAAAAATTACATTGTCAGGGGTCTACTTTAGCTGTCAGAATGTGAACCTAACCTTTTGCAGGTGCAATCTAAATCCCATAAGTCTTAAACTGCCGGTCGAGATGGTGAATTCTGTACCAGTATGTCTAAGAAGTGGGTGCTTGTTTCCTTGGTTGTACTGTGGGAGGTGTTAGCATGCATAGGAGCAAAAAGAAGAGCAGACTGGTAACTTAAACCCTCACAGAATAGTTTATTGTAGGTGCTTCTTTGGTATTACAAGTGACTGTGTTGAAGTATTTGTCTTTACAAAATGTAATTAAGATTTCTGAATTTGATTGTAGTGTGTACTTCAGTTGCATTCTGCGGATGAGCAGAGTCTATCCTTCGGTATCGATTTTAATTTGGAATGAATTACAGCTAATAGTGGCTTGTGGCTGTCCCCACGATAACAGACTGGGGGATGGTATGACAAGAATTGAACATGACATCACAATGAATCACAGCACATACTGCTGCCAACTGAGCTTACACTTGTGGCAAGTGTATTAAGTCAAGAGAAAGAAACATTTTTTCAAAGCAAGCTAGGGCTCCAATTGTTAAACACATTTTCTTTTACAGCAAGTTCCAAAAATAATCTGTTTACTGATGTTTCCATGTGGCCATTTGCAGGTTTTTGCTTTAATATTCAGCTCTATAGGTGAGAGTTTTCCAGGAGGTGACTTGACTCTCAAGCTGGTATGCTATCTATATGATTGATAGATCACTTAAGACAAAATTACTAAAAAGATTAAAAGTAATATTAAATATACTGTTCTTAAACCCATTTCATATTGAAGCATAGATTTTTTAATTTTTTTTTTTTTGCATTAGCTGTCAGTTGTTTTGTCTGTATCTCATCTTTTGACAGATTTCTTCACTCTCCATCCAACAAGTTTTTCTTGTTTTACTTGCTATAGGAAAGAAAACAGTGTTTTTAAAAACAAACAAGCTGTATTTTATTTGTTGATGTATTAAAAAGCTTTCTTTTTTCCTGCACCTGAAATAACATAATATGGAACACAAAAAAATCTTTTTTTCTGTATTAAAAGCTTTAGTCTTAAGATATTTTTATGCAGACTGCAAGAGAATTTTTTTCTTAAACATAATTGTTAGAAAAGCAAAGCAGGAAAATACAAAGCCTTCTTTCTTTGAAGCCAGTGCCAAAAGTTTTAATTTCACTGGAATTAATATTTACAAGGTGGAATCCCAAGAGAATCTGTGCTCAAAAAAAGCAGAATGCTTTTGGCATTTTTCAATTTTTGAGAGGAGAATTAGATTTATGAACCGATAAAGCTAAATGTCTTAAACTCTAAGCAGAAATGGGGAAATTTAGAATTTGTCCTAAATGATAATGATGAGAACAATTAAAATTTCATAAATCCAAAGCAGGGGTCTTCACAAAGATGTATAGAGATGTACAGAAACATTTAAAATGAGCTATTTTATTGGATAAAAATATAAACATTGTGCCTAAAATAAAATAGCTCTGACTCTACTTGGTGATCAAGGCAAAACATCAGGTTCCGATATAGTTTCTAGTGATGAAACACAAACCAAAGATTTTTTTGTTATTTTTCATGGCCTCTGTTCAGCATACAGCAGTAAATGCCTGTACCTATTACAGCTTTAAAAAGTCAATAGCTTAAATCTCTCTGCTCTTAGAGTGGATAGTGATTACTGGTTTAGTACTCAATTTTAAAGATCTAAAAATTATTAGAATTCTTCCTTTAATTCTATTATATATTTTTCTTTTTCCAGCTCAGAAGAGAAAATAACTGTTCATTTCATTAACCGTGATGGTGACAAACTAACAGCCAAAGGAAAACCTGGGGATTCACTGCTGGATGTTGTTGTTGATAATAATCTAGACATAGATGGTTTTGGTAAGTAGATTCCCTGGATACTGTATCCAGGCTCTAGAAATTATGTTACCATTTAATTCATAAATATGTATAGAATTGTAGTATCATTTAGGTTGATCTCAACACCCTTGAGATCATTGAGTCCAACTGTAAATGGATATTTATTTATTAATGTATTTATAAAACCTATCTGTACTTCAGGTTTTGTCCCCATCTTCTTTTTTTCATCCAAGCGCATAGAATATTTTGGGTTGAGTTCTAGAAAACTACTTGGGATGAGCTTTACTTTAATGTTAGACGGGAATGTGGACAGAGTGCTCTGAAGGTAGAATCTGAAAGAGCCACCCACAGACGCTTCTGAGCTCCAGAGTTCAGGATGCAATGCAGAACAAGTGTATTTCTAACTGTGTCCCGTTACTTCCACATTGCCATCCATCTCAATTTATCAGGGTTTTTTTAGCACAAATTGCTATAGTGTTTGAGTGCTAAAGAAAGAAGCAACCAAATCCATGTCAGTTAGCAGGGAAGAGCAAATAGTTTAATTATTATTAAAGGACTGGGGTAAAGGAGACCAGTGTCCTAGTGAAATTGTAACTTGTTTAAAATTAAACTAGGAAGCAGTTCTGATAAATCCCTCTTCCTTCAAACTGTTGCCCTTTCCATAGATATTTCCACTGAAGTTGTAGGATTCCACCCATGCAAAGCAGTGATATTTGGTAATGGTAATTAAATACCTTGGGACAGGCACTTACATGATCCTGAGTTTAAGAATTAACAGTACAGACTAAAGCAGCTTTGAAGCAGAAGCACTGTTTTCATGAGTGAACGCATAGCATGGAGTAGGCTGCTGTAGCACAGTTTGAAACCTGAAGTGGAAATAAATTTCTCAGCTGATAATAAAAATCTTTGATAAGATTTTAAACCTCAGACATATCTGAGAACCCTTGTATCTAGAGTTGCAAACATCTGGGGAAGAATTGTCTCTTCAAAATCTGTAGTGTGTTAAGACAGCTGGCTTTATGTATCACTAAATGTGTTGTATAGACTTATGGTTAGCCTACTTATGTTCTGCTGTAAATATTTGCTCTGTGTCAGTATCAGCCATGTTAAAGTATTGTGGTAAAATGTGGCGGGGGGGGGGGGGGGGGGGAAATAATGTTGTCAACAACCGGAAGCCAAACAAAAAATTTTGAGATAATGCAACAGTCTTTAATGATAATGTATGCTAGTGCCTTTTCAGTAATCATATGCTAATGAAACCTCATACTAAGGCATAGAAATAATGCAGTGAAAACAATGTGAAAATGTATGTTTGGAGAAAACGTAATGAGGGGAAAAATGTAAAATGTAGATTTTGCCTATTTATTTCCATCACTAGAGGGCATCCTGTGTGCAGTAATAGAAATAACTTTGTCTAAAGACTTGAAAAACTGCTGACTGATTCAGCTGCACTTGATTTGTTTGCTACTGCTGACTTTACAGCTGCAGAAGACCTTCCGCCATTCAGACAGACTGATCATAGTTCATCCTGTTCCCCCCACCCTTCACTTACGCTGCCAATATGACAAATTTTACATTATCTGGCACTTTGTTTTTCATATACATTTGTATGTACTTTAAATCCATTATGTCTTTAAAATCAAGTCTTCTAGTACAGTGTCATGCTGCCTTTGATTATACGCTTTTGATACCATTACTACATGCAACAGTGTAGTGCCGTCTGTATGGTGCTTGTGGTCTGATGGTGGATCCTGCTGTTCCTTTTCATAGCAGTGCCTATACATGCAGCCTTCCTTCTTTTTGTTTCCATATGCATACAAAAGTGATGTGGCCACAATAGTCTTAGTTCTGCTTTCCCTGGAAATGAGTAAATAAATGAAATTTGGCTAATGTGTTACCTCCTTCTCTCACTAATTTTCATCAGAGCTGGGGGTTTGTGTGTCGCAACCCCAATCATCACATGCATATAAAGATTTCTCTTCTCCAAGTTGCTTATTTATTTTTGAATGACATGGAGAAGACTGTGCCAGCCTTATACAGTGGTAGAGACAGATTTGTGTTCATATTTGTGTACTGTCTTGTGATGACTCAGTTGCTTAAGCTGGTAACTGTAGTTGATGTGTACTATATCCTTGGCTCGGGACAGGTTGTTGAGTAGTTTATGTAGGCCTCTAATGCAGGGAAAACCATCTCCCTAGCCTGACTGCCTTTTGTGTGTTCTGTTGGGTAAGGAGAAATACCAACTATAAAATCCCTTCTTCCTGTACTTCTGAGGATTTTATTTTTTGCATAGTGGTTGTTGAACTTCTTGAAAAGCCTGTCAAACCATAGCAAGAGAGGGACAGAAAGATCAACTTTGCAAATAAACTAAGTAGTGTTGATTGACACTGTTGTCTGCTTTGAAATTCTAATAGTATGAAATTTTTCTCTCTTTAAATGATAGAAAGGGATTAGTTAAGTATTCTAGTTAATTACAGCATTTAAGTAAATCTTAATATTGTAGGAACTATTGACAATTTAATGCAGGGTTGATATATGAATGTGGCAATATGTGGAACATGTTTTATTACATTTTATTAATCAACAGAGATGCTTCTTGTATGGGATAAATACATATGGAAGATTTCTTCTGAAATTCTGCTGTAGTTCTGATGTAATTTGAAACTTGGATTTTCTATTAACTTGTTCTTTAGGTGCATGTGAAGGAACACTAGCATGTTCAACTTGTCATTTAATCTTTGAAGACCACATATTTGAGAAGCTAGATACAATTACTGATGAAGAGATGGACATGCTGGATCTGGCATATGGCCTCACAGAAACGTAAGGCAACATAACACTTCGCTATGTCAAAGAACAGAAGGAAGGGTTTGCAGGTGGGGCAGTGCAGTATCCTCAGAATGCCTTAATCAGCTTTTAATAAATTGCTGGATTCTGTTACACAAATGGGATTGCCAAGCTTAAATATTATTTATCTGAATTAATATTAAAGATACATATCAGTAATATTTCTGTAACTGAGGAGTGGCAGTTGCCAGTACTTGCTCTTCACAGGTGTCTGTTGCAGGAGTGTTAGATACTGAAATATAACCAAAACCACAGTTCCTTCAACAAAAAACTTTGCTGTGGCACTCACTTGCATGAATTTTCTTGCTCTTGTTTCTCTTCCCATCTGTTTTCTGTCTCTGTAGTTTATAGCTAGTTATTGTACTTTTTGGATGTGCTTACATTAGTGTTTTAGTTTTGGTCAGATCTTCTTTTCACAGAATCACACAAGGGTTGAGGTTGGAGAGGACCTGTTGAGGTCATCTGGTCCAACCCTCTGCTTAAGCAGGGCCACCTGCAGCCAATGTCCAGGATCCTGTCCAGATGGCTTTTGAATACCTCCAAGGAGGGAGACTCCACAACCTCTCTGCTATTTATGTACATTGATAAAATCCTTCCCCCAAGCCTCCTCTGGGATAAAGGATGTCCCACATGGCAGTGTCCCCACTTGTCATGCTTTGACTGGTATCAGAGTACCCTGGTGCATTATTCCCTTTTGAGTGAAACCAATCTTAAGGTGTTCTGTAACTGCTGGTGGGCATTGCTATGCATAGGGTTAGACTAGTGGCAGTCTAAAGGGACTCTCTTCTACACCTGTCCCACCATCATGTGCCTTATAGTTAGGCTGTCATGTCCTCATCATTGGCACATTCCTAGTGGCTGCACTGCCACTTTTTCTTACTTCAGCCAAATCTTTGAGGAAGTTTCAGCTTGCAGCTGCCATGAAAGCTTGTTTTTTTTTAAAATGGACTACTTAGGTTAAAATGAAATTGTTTTCATTAACTGCAGAGATTATTAAAAGACAGAGGAATGCAAGCCCTGGCAAGTTACACGTTGAATATTTTAAAAGACTACTGAAGAAAAAAATAAGCCAAGACACAGTTTGCTAAGTAGAAAGATCATAGAATTATAGAATCATAGAATGATAAAGGTTGGAAGGGACCTTTAGAGATCATCTAGTCCAACGCCCCCTTCCAAAGCAGGTTCACCTAGATTAGGTCACATAGGAATGTGTCCAGGCGGGTCTTAAAGACCTCCAAGGAAAGAGACTCCACAACCTCTCTGGGCAGCCTGTGCCAGGGCTCCCTCACCTGAACAGTAAAATAGTTTTTTCTTATGTTTAAGTGGAACTTTTTGTGTTCCAGCTTCATCCCATTACCCCTTGTCCTGTTGCTAGCTACTATAGAAAAAAGGGATGTCCCAACCTCCTGACACCCACCCTTTAGATATTTATAAATGTTAATAAGATCTCCCCTCAGTCTCCTCTTCTCCAGACTAAACAGCCCCAGTTCCTGCAGCCTTTCTTCGTATGAAAGATGTTCCAGTCCCCTGATCATCTTGGTGGCCCTGCGCTGGACTCTCTCTAAATATCTCCAAAGATATTTTTGTTTCTAACTTACCAGAAGCAAGAAACTTGTCTGCAGGAAGAACCAATGTTATGATGTAGAGGGTGCACTTAAAATACAAAAAGATGACATAAAACCAAAGTTTCTTTTGCACTACTGTCTTTAGAGATGTCAGGGGATGTCCATGCACTGGAAGGGTTCTTTGCTGAGGGCTTCCTCTGTCTCAAACTGCTGTGTCTTTAGAAGTAGTATTACAGCAAATAAGTAAAATGAGTTGTAATAAATGGTAATGACCGGGAAACATTCACCTAGGAGTTCTGCAGGAATTCAATGTGATGTTTCTGTCTGTAAGGCTTAATTACTTGGTTTAGAACTTCTATGTCAAAGGAATGGAAGGTAGTTAGCCAACTTCTAAAATGAGATCATTGGAACTGGAGAGCAGTGAGTCTGATTCTGTACCAGACACATTAGTTGTGTGTCTGTGGGCTGTTGCTTTTTTATAGCTTCTACTATGTAATGGTAAGAAAAGAATTCAACAGGGCTTTTGTAGAAGGATATAATGGATACAGGAGTTCTTCAGAGGAGTCACTGAGCAAGATTTTGCAGTTAATGTAGTTTACTTGGGTCTAGAAATCCTTTAGTATGTTTTAAGTTACAATGGGATAAGAGCAAAGGCCCTGTGAGGAACAAGTAGTTAAAAGTCTTTTAACAAAGTAGCCAACTATCTTGCTGTCTGGTGAGAGTATGTGATCTGAAAGTGATCAGTGCTAGGTTTTATGCAGTAAGCATACTTGTGAAAGGCTTGGGAAAAGAGAATGAGTAAGGTTTGTGTATACAAAGAATAAAGTGCTGTGTTACTCAGTGCCAGAAAATCGAAAGCTACTGTTGAAGACATGTTCAAGACCCTTGTGCCGGAATGATGGGAAACCACGTTTGGTGTAAGAGGTGCAGATAAATGCGTATGGAGAGGTGGGTAGGACAGTGGTGACCTGAAATAGGCTGTCAGCTAGTCACTGTCTTTCTGGAGATGTCAGCTTAAGTATTGGTGTTTAAAATCAAAAAAACCAACCCACCAAGAGAAGCCCTAAAAAAACCCAGCTTCTCAAAAAGGTGAATAGAACACTGACAATATTAGGTAGGAACAGGTAGAAAACCAGAAAAGTACCATTACATGACAAAATGGAGATTCACCATTATCTCTGTACTTGTGCGGCTCTGACTTCCTGTTTTGTTGGATTTTTTCCTTTTGTGAAGTCACAGAATGAAAGGAAATAAAGGGAAGGCCTGTAGAGGTGGTTAAAGAGGAAATGGCTTTCATGCAGGGATTGACTTAAGTCATTTTTTAGGGGGTCCAAGCTCCTTCAGCTTTAAGGAGTGGGAGAATCTGGTTAAATATCTGTAAAATTGTAAATACTGTGGAAGAGTTTGAGTAGGAGAAGGTAGTTTGTTTCTTTCAGTGTTATTTAGTCTGCCTAGCTTTGTACTGCTGTGTGGTAGACTGAAAACAAAGGGCAGTGTTACTTCACATGACACGTACCTCTTGCCACACTCAGAGTGCATAGAGTTAACACTGGTCTTCAGTGAAAAACAGCCTTATGGGTGATGCTACATAGAAATATCAGAATTCACATCTATTTCTCCAGGAGATTTAATTTCCAAAGCTATTGTTACAGATGCATATTCAAGAGACTAAATCTGGTAATGTATGTATTTATGCATACACTCGGGTAATTTGAGGTTCGTGTCTGCAGTAATTTACATCAAGGTTTTACTTTCAGATAGAGTACAGCTTTAACAGCAATTGGTAACTCTGTGCTTCAATGAGTTCTGGAGAGATATCTTCATAGTATCTCTGCATACACTCCCATACTGATCCCACCATTCAACTGGTGCTACAGAGCACTGCCTGTCCTTGCTGGTGTTGAAGTATTCTATACTGAAGTACCAAGGCATGGACATGGAACTAAAGATACCCTGTCAATAAAAGTCGCTTGGAATGTCTGCAGAATTTCATTGTGGTATTAAGTCCTTTGATTTGAATTGCTTACATACAACACTTTTTCATGCTGAATGATAGGGAGAAAAATGGAGTGCATCTCCTCAGGTGCCATTGGTATTTAATCCTTCTCTTTCCTGTGTTTCTTGTCTCTTCACCCCTACCTCTCTGGTTTAACAGCCTAATCGCAAGTTGTTTAGTTTGAAAACATTGGGCCCTGGATAGGTTAGACTGTGTTTTTTTCCAAGGCTTTCATTCAGATTCATTGCCTTCATCTCTTCAGAGATGCTGAATCTCCCGTAGGAGATCAAGTATCACTCCCTGCACTGTGCTGAACTATTAGTGACCCATTGAAAATGAAAGGATCACCTATATTATACATTGTCTCAGCAAGCGGGAAATATTCCATGTACAACTGAACTGCCAATGTACTTGAACTCTGTTACTTAATGCAAATCATTATTGCCAAGTAGATCTCTGCGTTGGTCCTGGCATTTCACTACTGCCCTTGAGACTATGCACAGGGGTCGCTCTTTATAGACTGTAATGTCTTTGGGATGGCTGAACGTCAGAGGCATCAGGGGTAGGTGCTATAAGATATGTGACTGGCTGGAGGTAATGATGGTGTCGTGTTTCCTTACAGATCGCGTCTGGGCTGCCAAATCTGCTTGAAGAAATCGATGGATAATATGACTGTTCGAGTACCAGAAGCTGTTGCTGATGTTAGACAATCAGTAGATATGAGTAAAAACTCCTAAAAAAAAAAGGATCTTAGGGGTTTTAAAGAAGCTTAATTATTTTTATAACTTATTTTTAAATGTGTAATTAAATACGGGAACTTACATAATTGTGAGTTATTTTATATGACTACCGATATTAGATTAATGCTATTTTAATTTTCTTTATAGAACCTCCTATATTTTTACGCTTAAAACGCAATAATACTTCTTACAAGTGATCACTGGGTTATAAACATTAGCAAGTAAATTGCAGACTTCCTACAACATCTTTCTGTCAAAGCCTTTAATGACATTTGAAAAGTGGATCACTTCTACAAGACTTCCCTTAGAACCCCCTGGGCATTTCTAGGTTTCAGACCGGGATAGGCAAGAGAACAAAGCTTGTAAGACTGCATGGGGTCTGTGAAAGTGTTTCATTAAAGATGGTATGCTCAGAGCTCCTTCAGGTTCTCAGTAAATACGATGGTTCCTCAACCAGTCGTGGTTTTTCAGGGTAGGGATTTCCCAAACTTTGAGATCCCAATGAGATATGGCAATTTTTGTCTTGCAAAAAAATGTTGTTAAACTGACAAGGTGTTTAGGGACTGATAGGGGATGTTGGCAGCTGCAGCTTTATTGCTGCAGTGCATCTCTGCCCAAATTGGAAGTCAACAAACCTCTGCTGAATTTGTTTCGCTACATGCCAAATGGGAAATGCAGATGGTGCAGGGGAGGAGGGACTGTGGAGCTGTTGAATGGTGGAGCCTCGCCACTGGAGGGAAACCTTATTTATTGCTGTTCTCTGAAGGTGGCCAAGTTGGGATTGAGGAGTTTGTCAACATAAGATTTGTTCTGAAACCTTCTTCCCTTTCCCCCCTTTGAGCCTGTTCAGGAGGCAGTCTGGTGTTAGCCAAGGCCTTGGGCTTAGAGATTCCCAGGATCTGGGCCCTGCTCTCAGGATCAGTTCAGTAATGGTTGATGAAAAATGACCAAGTATATTTATTCCCTAAAGATGGACTAGGGACAGGGAGACCCCACAGTGGGATAGCCCGTGGCCTGATGAAGAACAGCTTTCTGTTGGATCTTGGTGTAGTCTTTCTAAAGCAGACAGAAAGAAAATACTGTCTCTAAGGGTCTTGTTCTTTCCATTTTTTGTTGCCTAAATATGAAATGATTGTCACCAGTACAATCATTGCCCGTATAAGGTTGTGTTAATATTTTGGGTGTATTTATGCATATAACATGCTAATTTACAATTGAATGATCTCATGTATTCATTAATGCCTTATTTGAACTGGTGGCAATGACATCTAGATATCTTTTCTTTTATTATTGTATTTATGGGAGAAGGGGGAAAACATGATTATTTTTCCAGTGTTGATCTTGGGATCACTTTGAGCTTCATGACAAGAAGAAAAAAAAAGTCTCTCTTTGTTATAAAAATAAATATTTTTTTTCCAAAACTGTATTAAAAATAGATCAAGCTCAGATTCTTTGGTTTCCTCTCTGAGCTATTACTTTGTTTCTGGGTGTCCCCTATGGACTTTTCCCTAAGATGAGATAACGCTTGGTATGATCTGCTCTGAACTTAATCATACAGGGTTTTTGGAATGCATTTCCTGTCTCATCTCATGCAAAACCTGACTTCAGAGGTGAGATTTCCTGGCTTCTTGGGGAGAAGGACGGGAATGAGTTGAAATGTCTTCCTCTTCAGCTGCTATGACTCTAAGCGTAGCTTAGAGGTTACTCTCCCACATCCAGGCACTGAGGTAAATCAATTCTCCTTTTGTATTGCCTTTGTCCTGAGTTCATTTATTATATGCTGTAATTATTACTGAGTCTTGAACTTTCGGTTTTTTACATGACACAGCTCCTCAACTTCCAAGAGGGAATTCAGGCAATAACCAGCTGTACTATGCATTCCTACATTGTAAAGAAATCTGAGGTTTCAGTACAGCTGTGGAGTTTAGGGGTAGCTTGTGGCGCGTGTTGGGGTTTTGTTGGGTTTTTGTTTGGGTTTGTTGGTTTGGTGGTTTTGGTTTTTGTTTTTTTACATACAGCACCAGGCACTTCCCATGGGAGCCTTGAAATGCTTAACACTGTGTTAAACAAATGTCAAGCGACTCTCCTGCAACAATTTCCTTTTTAAGCCAAGGTTGTTTTATTGTGTTTCCTGTGGCAGCTTCTCATGACAAAGACTTTGACTCTCCTATATTGTGCCTGGGGAAGGAATTATTTAGCACAGCAAGGCAAAAAAGGGACACTTCAGAGTTCATTTTACCTTCTAGAGGTATCCCACATTGCATGCAAATAGAAATCTCAGAAGGTGAAAGACTGACATGTAGTCCTCCAAATGCACAGCTCAGAGATACTTGTTTCCTTATTGTCAAAATGATTTGCAAATAAATCTCATTTTATACCACTTTGACATACCTTGTTTGTATTGATTTTTCTCCTTTTGTTTTGGTTTTTTTTTTTCTTGAAGCCATTGAATGTGTTTCTGGCCATAAAATGGGACTTAACAGTTAGTGAGGCACATTCAAGTGTAAGTTTGAAATACTGTGCAATGACACACAATTAAAGCATCAAAACTCATTAAATAATATGTTGAGTTCCTCGCCCAAATAAAAATTACAGGTAACTTGCTTTCTAAAAGCATTTCTGTTCTCTGTGGAGTCAGTGGGTCTCTTCTGTCTCTCTCCTCTCAAAAATGAGAAAATCAGGACTGGCTTTGTTCCCTTTGCTTTTAAACTAACATTCTCAACAATCTGGGGCAAAAGCAGACCTTAGCAGGGGGGAGAATGATGCCTTCTGATTCCTGGAGTAAAAACGTCCTTTGGATGTGATGGTTTTGGTGAGGATACTGAGCCAAAGGCATCCTCTGGCAAACAGAAAAGTCCTATATTCCCCTGTGTTTTTCTGAGAGGGAGGGAGCTTGTCTTGTGGCTTGGGGTCCTGTCCCTGTCCCTCCACCCTCTTAAACATCCATTGAGGTTTCTGTTGTTAGCAAGGACTCTGTGGCCTCTGTGATCTGCCCTTGGGCCTAACCCCTGCTGTGGCACAGCACCTTCTTCCCCTGATGGACACTGGGCTGCATCTCTCCATCTTCTAGGGGTGAGAAAGGATGAAAAGGAATTTGAACAATTTGTTACAACTTTCCTTAGGGCTGCTCAGGTGCAACAAAGCTTTGCTTGCCCATTTCTGGGAAACCTGGAGCATGTCTGTGCTAGAAAACAAGAGCTAGTCTGAAATTCTCACAGCTGGTGCTGACACCACGTGGTAAATCCCTGCAGTGCAGCTCTAATGAGATAGAACATTTGAGTGCTGGAAGAGCACAGCACGTTAAAGCAGCTGTGCATGTCAGCCCAGCTTGGCCACAGATTTCACACGGAGTTGGGGGCTTGGATGTCTGTAGCTGTGAAAGAAACGTGGATTGAGTGTCACAGGGGAGAAGAGCTATTGCAGATCAGGCCAGTCTGCCACGGCTTCAGGCACCCCTGCCCAGCCGTTGGCAAGGCTGAGCATGCAGTCCTATAGACAGACAGATGTGTAGAGGCACAGACAGTGAATCGGCTATGCTGGTGAGTGCTGACTGAAAACACAGCATCAACCACCTGCCCTGTGAGCCTCATGGCCCTGCTGACACCAACCCTGTCCATCTGTGAGCTGATGGGACCTTTGCCCATTGACAGCCCTGGGAGCAGTTCCCTCAGGGGCTCCACCAGCTCTGGTGAGGTTCTGGGGGTTCCTCTGCTTGTCATTGTGCCTCTGCTTCTTCATGTGTGCGGGGATGGTTTCTCAGTCACAGGACCGAGCACTGTTCAATGACAGGGTGGGACATTTGTGCTCCTGGTTTCTCTAGCACTGTGGCTGGCGACAGAGGATGTATTACACACAGGAAAGGATAATGACACAGGTGCCAAGTAAGGAACTGGATACTCCAGATACTTTGGAGAAGTCTGCAGGTGCCTGTGGCAGCTGTACAGGGCTACAGCTACACACAGGTCACTTTTTCCCTGTTTACAGGAAACTGCCTCTGCCTGCTGGTGGCCTGGAAGCTCTGGGTTTGGATAAGTCTGTCCTGCCTCACTGAAGGAAATGCCAGACCATAGCTTTAAGGCTGTCTTTGATGAAAAATGGCTCCCTGATGAGGCATCATCTGGAGTCCTGTGTCCAGTTTCTGGCCTCCTCAGCTCAAGAGGGACAGGGACCTTCTGGAGAGAGTCCAGCACAGGGCCACCAAGATGATCAGGGGACTGGAGCATCTTTCTTATGAGGAAAGGCTGCAGGAACTGGGGCTGTTTAATCTAGAGGAGATTGCAGGAGAATCTCATTACTATTTACAAATATCTAAATGGTGGGTGCCAGGAGGGTGGGGCATCACTTTTTTCTGTTGTATCCAGTGAAAGGACAAGGGGTAGTGGAAAAAGGCTGGAACACAAAAAGTTCCATTTAACCATAAGGAAGAACTATTTCACTGTGAGGGTGAGGGAGCCCTGGCACAGGCTGCCCAGGGAGGGTGTGGAGTCTCCTTCTCCGGAGGTTTTCAAAATCCACCTGAATACGTTCCTGTGTGACCTGATCTAGGTGACCCTGCTTCTGCAGGGGGAGTGGGACTAGATGATTTCTAAAGGTCCCTTCCAACCCCTACCATTCTATGGTTCTATGATTCAGTTTTGTATCAAATAAATATCCAGAGAAGTTGGATGTTCTCAGCTCACCCAAGTGCACCTGAGCAGGTCCACAGGAAGGTTAGCAGCTTTCTCACCCCTCCTCAAGCAAGAGCCCCACATTGCACTGGTAAGCCAGCACTAGCTTTTGATCTGGTGAGCACACAGGCTTTGGTAATGGTTTGGAAGGGCATTGCCTTCCTAGAAAACTCTGATTGGAGGCAAGAAAGAGAAAAAGAGGGAGAGCTCATACAAGTTCAGAGATGCAGCTGCAGGGTCTTGGATCCAGGAGAGAGGCAGACATATACCACCCAGGGAGCCAGCGATGGGTTTTGGCTGGGGATAAAGGTAGAAAGTCTCATCTCAGAGGAATGTTTAACAATAGATGAAAGTAGCTGTAAAAGAAAACAAATGGTGTCACAGAGACAAGGCATATGGTAGCTCAGAGTGACAGGGAGGCTCGTTCAGGCTGTGGTTCAGTTCCAGGCGGCTGGTGGCTGTCAGGAGGGAGCACAGCAGGGGATGACCGGAGCAAAAAGAGTGTCTGCTTCAGATTTCAGCACTTCTTTTTTTTTTGCAGCCTAATTGAGTTGTTATGATCATCACACGTTGGATTTTTGTCAGAATATTAGGAAAAATACATTCTGTCCTGGCATGGGGAAGAAAAAACAATCAATGTCCCTTGCCTTGGAGTCTCCTGCCCTTCTGAGGCAGTCCTTTGAGGAGAAGGGCAGCACAGGAACCTCTGAGGCAAAGGTGTGGTGGAGCAGAGCTGCCCTGAGGGAGAATGTTGTCCTAGCAGGAAAGCTCAGGAGACTGGAGTCTCCCTCTGCTGAGTGATGAATACAGAAAATGTTGTATTTCCAACTCAAACAGCCCATGTTTGAGCACTGAATGTGAGCTTCACATTAAAAATGACCTCAATTAAAGACCTCGTTGCCTGTGTTTACTCTCTACCACTTTTGCATTTCATTATTTGTCTCTGGATAAGAAGGATGGGAAAGGTTCAGCTCCTGATTTGCTTGTTTGTAGTACTTCCTTTTGAAGGTAAAAATGCCTAAATGAGGCACATGACAGCAGAGATCTTTAGAGCAGCACACAAAAATTAAGGGAGAAAACCAGTTACCTGGGAATGGGAGTTAGTTCTTAGAATAAAAGTACAGAGTAACTGCAGGATATTTGTTATGGTATTTAATTCCTTACATAACCAATTAATCTGTGCTGTCAGCTGCCCAGCACTGGTCTACTGGGGTACCATAAAGTCCTACCTTCACCATAAATAATACATTTAATCCATTTCTGCTTCCTTCCAGATGAAGAGCCTCTATAATGGCTCTAGATCCCAGGAATTTTGTAACATTGACCTTCCTCTGAGGGTTAGGTGCCATAAATTCTTACTCTCTGGCAAAATAATTTCCCCAAATCATTTTGCTACTGAGTTCAAAATGAATCCCAGCTCTGAGCCCAAAGTGAGCTTGAGCTCCGGTACACTCAGTTCAGGCACAACTTCCCCAGCACTTGCCATATTGCGTGGTGCAGATACAGTCCACAGCTCATGGTTTCTGCAATGAGATGTCATTTAGCAGACCAATAGGGCTTTTTTTCGCTTCTTCAAATCTGGAGCCCAGTCAAAAACATGCCAGAAGGTCCTCTTGCTGAAAACTCAGGGTCACCTTTAAGCCTGGGAGGAGGCCCGTGTTATTTAAGGAGCTCATTCCTGGCAGCAAATTTGGGTGGATGCTGCCCTGACAGAGATCTGAATCCATAAACACTTGACCTAAATCCACTGAGGGAAGAAAAAGAGCCTTTAGCCAATCCTTGCCACTTGCTTCCCACCTCTCCAAAACAAACAGATCAATATGTTTTGGCTGAGCAAAAAATGTTGAACCAAGTTACATTTAATGTGAGTCACAGTACTATTTCGGAAGGAAAACAGCAATATTCCTTCCAGAGCACACTGAATATTTAGATATAAAAATAAAGCACCTAGCCAGGCCCTGCTGGTGCATGTGCTGAGCTCCCAACCCGCTCCTCTCTTACTTCCTATGCTGCTCCTGCCAGAGAGCCCCTGATTTATTGACTGTTACCCTCCTTCTCCCTCACCTCCAGCTCCTCATGGCTTGCACTTGCTCAGTGGGTTTTGGTTTTTTTCTGCTCAATTTACCTCTTTTTTATGGTGTTTCTTTGTCAGAGAGACATCATATACCCTGCAAAAATGTACTTTTTACCTTTCTGCTGTGTGGCTTTTGCCAAGGCTCCTCCTGCAAAGTGCTGATGATGTATTGGACAGCTGAGGGTACACATCAAAAGATAATTTAATCAGTGACTACTCAGAAACCTGGTGTCTGACCAGTTTCATCCAGAGCTGAGTCCTTCATAAGCCCTGTCAGGCACGGCTCTCTCTTCCATTGCTATTAACTTTGATAACCTCTTTAAAAAAAAAAAACACCAGAATTATTTCTGAAGAGATGAATGAGCCTGCATCTACATTCTATCCCAGGCTATCTGTGGCTCTCACACCAACTGTAGTGCCAATGTGCTCTTTTTCTAATTTCAGAGCCTTGATATTAGTGATTTGGAAAAAAAATCCCCATTGCCAATAACTTCTCGAGGTCCTTGCCAGGGGATTTTTGACTTCCAAATTGAATTGGAGGCTACTTTCACAACTGCTACTTTTATTTTTTGATGGAAAATGTGAAATAAACTGCTGAATAAAACTTCTTCTCGAAGAGAGTGTGAAATCTGAATATGTTTGGGTTTGTGTTGCTCTTCATACAGCAAAAGCTGCTCATTTAAAAGGCACCAGCAGAAAAAAAAACCTTGTTGGTTTGAATGTGCCACCTTTTAATTCTGGTAAGCTTGTTCATAGCATTTTCCAAATCTGATAATTACTGAAGTTGTCATGAATAGTGTAGGCCTTGAAAGATATTTTCCAACATTACAGTGTTTTCCAAGATTTGCCTGGGGAGCCACACAATTGGAGGACAGTTTGGGTTGGAAGGGTCCTTCAGAGGTCACTGCATACTTGATTGGGCAACTGCATAAACTTTATGGATCTGATAAGTTTATTGAGGAAAATTTCTGGTCTATCTGATAAGTTTATTGCAGAACTTGTCCAGCTTTTCTGAGGAAATTGATTGCATTGAAATCTGGTGTGCTTTCACAGACTTCATCACTTTAATCTGTTAAATAATTTCTGACACGTTATAAAACAGTCGTCGTTAACATTTGTTGCTAAATTTTAGTGTTATACCAGGTGTATTGCCCATATGTGACATTTTCTCAATTTGATCTGTACGGGGAAAAAACCTACCTTGTTTTTTCCATTAAAAAAATAAGTATAACAAATAAAACAAAAAGAACTTGAGATATGGATCCCATCTTCCTGGCCAAGGGCTGTTTGAAGCTGGAGATCCAGGATAGAGTGGTCATGAGCCCATAGCAAGCAACCACTAGACACCCCTTGACTGTCCTGTAGGGTAGCAGAAAGATTTAACATGTTGAATGGTGTCTTCACCACTTCTGAGGGCATGAGCCACCTCAGGGACTTGTTGGTACCAGTAGACTGGAAGTGGCTGGAGTACAAGAGGGCTTGAGCAGTTAAGCAGTAAAAAGTATTAGAGATTGAAACAGGAAGAATAGGTTTAAAGGAAGGAGCTGTTGGTTTGAAGTCTACTGGCAAAAGTCATCTGCCATTCAGGCAGTTTGCAGAGAAAAAAGCCCAGTGACAACTAAGCGTGGATTGCTGATTCTCAACAGTGTTTGTTCATGGAAAGGCAAAGTGCCAATAAGTCTAAAACTTCCCCAAAACTATAAAGAGTAATTTTGTCCCCAGCTGCTTGGTTAGCTTGGAGAATCTTGGGCTATGGAAGTGGTTTTGTTGCTGCTTTTTAGAAATATAATTGTCAGGAGAAAGGATTCAGTTGAAGACTTAGTTCAAGGATTGGTTTTAGTGGAGAGTTTCTAGTGTGATGTATGTAAACCCAATGTGTCTTGCCCTGATGTGAGCTGAGTGGCCATCACAGGGACATGCAAAACTGTTGTCCTTGTGAAAGAACAGAAAACCTGAAAAAGCTCTTCAGAGATCAAGGCTGAGGAGAAGAAATAATGTTTGTCAGGAACCACTCTGTTGGAAAACCAGCCATGTTCACAGAGTCCATGATATTTAGTGTCTGGAGTAGTTACTAATTTCTCTTCTGAGTTTCCCATTTGGAAGACAATTGTATCCCTTGTGAATCAGAAGCTGAGAGCCAGAAATAGCTATAAGTGCACATCTCCTGCAGGTAACTAGGTATTTCTGTCTTTATCATCTCTCTCAGTTAGTCAATTTTGGTAACAAATGGTCATTTAGTTTTCACCCAGATAATTTCCACAAAAGCATGTTGATTGAGCATGACTATCGTTCATGGCTTTTGGGGTTTCTATCTCACATTGTAGAGCTGCAGCAGCCTGTTTTGTGTGTGCTCTGTCAGGATCTGTCTCCGTTTGGTTGGTTGTTTAACAAGAAGTATCTTGCTTCTGGTGATGAGACTGGAATGGGTGGGAGCTGCCTGAAGGGCTGAAAAGAGGGTAAAAGGGTGGTTCTAAGAAAAGTTATTTCAAGGTATGATCTTTCAGTTAAGTTGGAATTATCCAAGATTTTTCAAGATATACCCGGAAGGAGGAGAAAACTTATCATCTTGGGTGGGAAGATGGGCCTTAGTGTTTTCCTGTCAGTCTACAGGAAATATGTCAATGTTCAGATGCTATCGTTTGTCTTGGGAAATTAAGGAAATTGGAGTGGGAGGATTAGAGACATTTTTAATCACCCCTGGCTCTGCACCCAAGGATATTTTTTTCATGATTCATCTTCATCATGGACAAGGAACTGCTATTAGGTCCATTTGCCACTGCTGATGAGTTGACCATTTGCAGACCTTGGGCTGTTTTAGTTGTCTGCATGTAGAGAGTTTGATAGGGTGCACGTCTGCTCCCTACTCCCTGCCTGCCCTGCCTTTTGCCATGGGAGGCTACAGGTTGGGGAGGGTAACATATGGTATATATGTTGCTCCAGCACCTTCTGTCTGACCGAGTCCATGAGAGTGATGCAGGGCAGGGGTGATCTGAAGGGCCTTTACAGTTCATGTCTTTCTCTGTAATCTCTGGCAAGATCCTTTTAAAAAATGTATTTATTGAGGGAGTGGGGCATTAACAAAGCATGATAGTCAGCTCGGATCCAGACCAGTACTTCACAATGAATCTTTCTTCTCCCTGGGGGTTTCCTGTGCCTGGGTGTGGTGTATAGTGGTTTTACATTTCATATTTGATGGATCCCTCTGCTCAAAATATTTACTAATCCCATCTTTATCAAGGACTATGTAAATATATCCTTAATATATCCTCTCTGCTTAATCTATGGTGTTCAAATGGAATTTGAAACTCCACCCATATTGAGGGATTGACCCATAATCTCTTGTTTTGTACATTGTGCATTTTAGGAGTGGATATGTGCTGCTTTTTTGTTTTCCAGGTTAGGACAGTCCCTTTCACAGCAGAGACCGTCTTGGGAAATGGTCTCTGGGAGGTGTCTTGAGAGCATACAAATATGATAGATTTGCAAAGACAAACTTGACATTTATTTATTGGGCCAAATACCAAGCAGCAAGCAGGGAGTACAAAAGATAATACAGTAATTGTGTGATTTAAATGTGTTTAGTGGGTAACGCTGAGAGTAATGAGGACATTATTGGAAAGCTCTTGTTACAGCAAAAGATAAAAATAGAATTCATATATCCTCCAGGCAATTACTCTTGAAAATCACATCTCGTTCCCCGCCTCAGAAGCTCAGTGCAACGACGGAGGTCTTATATGGGGTCAGACAGGATGAACATGAGAACACCTGACCTTCGCTCTGTGACATGTTTCTCCCTGTCCAATTCCCCCCCTCACACATACACCCCTTGCCCTTACTTCTAAAGACAAAAAGAAACTCCCAGCTAGGCAGCTTGAGGGATTCCAAGGGCACCCGTGCAGACTATACCCACCTCAGCAGTTCAAAACAGGGTTTAGGTGGTTTGTTGATGGCTGCCATTGCCAAGGGATAGGCTACAGTGCTCCTGCCAAAGGTGTCTCTGCCTGTAGGCAACCTCTGGGATGTGCAATGCACAAAAGTCCTCCCAGTGCCTTTCAGTGTTCTTCAGTTAAACAGAGGTAACCATGGCTAGAGCAGGTCCTTTCAAATCCCATCTAAAATAGGATTTAACCTAAATTCCCCCTAAAGACACTTAAATTCCTCCTAAATCCTAGGAAACCACTACTCCTGTCTAGTCCTATGCAGCGTGGCACCCACTTGAGGAGATGTCTCCTTGACTGCACTTCAGTTTCCTCATGCCTAAAGTTGGGAGTGGGTGAAGATAGAATGTTCTGCTCTGGGGGAAGGGAGTGGCCTTCTCTCACCTAAGCTCACCTCAGTCCAGAGAGTTGCTTCACTGGGTTTTAATAAGCACAGAAACCATTTGGGTTACAGAATCCTGTGGCCAACCTGAGAGAGTGAAATGTGAAATGAAGGAAGAATAGCAGCTCAATTTGCTTTTAGCCTATGGCAGAGAGAAACAGAAAGATGGAGATTCACTTGGTTAACTCTCCAGACAGAAGCCAGTGTGGTTTTTCTGGAGGGAAGGATCTGAGAAATGTAAATAAATTGGATCAATATGGTTAGTTAAGTGCCTGTTAAGGGAGTGCTTGGTGCTTTCCCTGGAATTATCTTCTTTCAGAAAACGAGACTGGCAGCCAAAGACATAGCCACAGTGTGTCAACTGTAGAGCCAGAATGTCCTCCCTTCCCTTTCCCCAGACAGCACATATTCCTGCGTGGGGAGCTGTTAATCATAGAATCATAGAATTGTAGGATTGTTTCAACTGGAAGAGACCTTTAAGATCATTGTGTCCAGCCTTTGTTCCAGCCCTATCAACCACTGGACCATTTCCCTAAGTGCAACATCCAACTGTCTCTTAAACACCTCCAAGGACAGCGACTCCACCACCTCCCTGGGCAGCCCATTCCAATGCCTGACAACCCTTTCAGGAAAGAAATTCCTCCTCATATCCAGCCTGAACCACCCCTGGTGCAACTTGAGGCCGTTTCCTCTCGTTCTATTGATTGTTACCAGGCAGAACAGACTGACCATCACCTTGCTACAACTTCCTTTTAGGTAGTTATAGACAGAAATAAGGTCTCCCCTGAGCCTTCTCCAGGCTAAACAGCCCCAGATCCCTCAGCCGTTCCTCACATGAGATGTGCTCCAAACCCTTTACTAGCTTGGCAGCCCACCTCTGTATCCTCAGCCCTCCTCCAGCACCTCAATGTCCTCTTTGTAGAGAGGGGCCCAAACCTGGACACAGTATTCAAGGTGTGGCCTCACCAAAGCCAAGTACAGGGGAATGATCACCTCCCTGCTCCTGCTGACAACACTGTTCCCGATCCAGGCCAGGATGCCATTGGCCTTCTTGGCCACCTGGGCACACTGCTGGCTCATGTTCAGCTGCTGTCAACCAACATTCCCAGGTCTGTCTCTGCCTGGCAGCTTTCCAGCCACTCCTCCCCAAGCCTGTAGCGCTGCTGGGGGTTGTTGTGGCCCAAGGGCAGGACCCAGCACTTGGAATTATTGAAACTCATGGAACTAGCCTTGGCCCAGCCATCCAGCCTATCTAGATCTCTCTGTAGAGATTCCCTACCCTCAAGCAGACCAACACTTCCACCCAGCTTGGTGTCATCTGCAAACTTACTAAGGGTGCACTCTATCCCCTCACTCAGGTCAAATCAGATCTGGATCTGTTGGGTACAGCTTGAAATAGAAACAACCTTCCTGACACCCTTAAACAATATCTAAGCAGAAATGCTCTGAAATAGAAGAGTGTACCATCTCAAGGAGTATGAAGAGGCAACATCCCTGTTTCTGCTGTATGTTAGCATCAGTTCCCCCTCCCTGATGTCTGAGCACAGCCTCACAGGATGGTGAAGTGTTCATTTTTGTCACTCCATTCTGGAGTTCAAAGCTGTATAACAAACTGCTTTAAAGTAAATATAACTTTAGAGAAAAACATGGACTGGATCAAGTCTTGTAACTCCTTCAGCTGCCAGGCAGCTTTGCCTTGAACCAGCTCACGAATCAGGGACATACACATCATTCCTGAGAGGCCCTACATCTCTGCAGGACCTCTCACACCACTTGCTCTGGAGCAGGAACCTGCTGGGAGCGCACAAGGATGCAGGAACAATGGAGGGGCTTGAAGACCCCCCCAGGGGGTATCCATGAGAGCAGTGTACAGATGTGGTCAGTGTATGAGTGGGGCATGGGGGGTATATCCTGGGCTGTGGGTACCCATCCCTCATGGTTAATGAGAGTGACTGCCTCAAGCTGCTGAATAGAGAGTTCTGACATTATTGTTTTAGAGCTTTGTGAGATGAATTTGCTTCATTCTCCTTGTCTGGGCTCATTTCTCTGACAGAGAGATGTTCACTCTTCTTGCCTTGTTAGATGCTGTTCAATGCATCATTGGCTGCCGAGGGTGCAAACTAATGGTCACTGTTGAAGCATTTCCTCACCAGCTTAATTAAGGAGGAAGAATTCATTTGACTAGACAGAAATAATTAATAAAGCCTGAGACACTATTGTGGTGAAAAGTTCCCTGTAATGTCTGTGAGGGAGAGAGTAATGATGGTTTTGGGAGCAGTTTCTCTCCAGCCCAGCCCAACTGAGCACTCCTGCGCCACATGCACACACATGCAGGCTGGATGCTTTTGTCTCTCCTGCTCAAACTTTGCCTTATTCAAACACGAACGGAAATATGGGGAAAACAATTATTTGATTCAGAAAAATCTATTGTAAAAAATATTCCTTATCTGTCTCTTCTGCTTTCTCATTAATTTCTTACCCTAAGAGTCATCCAAATAAAAGGATGAAGAGACAAAATGTACCCTCAGCAAGTTGGCTGATGACACCAAACTGGGAGGACTGGCTGATTCCCCAGAGGCTGTGCTGCCATTCAGCGGGATCTCGACTGGCTTGAGAGTTGGGCAGAGAGGAACTTCATGAGGTTCAACAAGGGCAAGTACAGAGTCCTGAATCTGGGAAGGAACAACCCCATGTACCAGTACAGGCTGGGGGTCGAACTGCTGAAGAGCAGCTCTGCAGAGAGAGACCTGGGAGTCCTGATTGATAATAAACTAACCATGAGCCAGCAATGTGCCCTTGTGGCCAAGAAGGCCAATGGCATCCTGGGATGCATCAAGAAGAGTGTGGCCAGCAGGTCAAGGGAGGTTCTTCTCCCTCTCTACTCTGCCCTGATCAGGCCTCATCTGGAGTCCTGTGTCCAGTTCTGGGCTCCCCACCTCAAGAGGGACAGGGAACTGCTGGAGAGAGTCCAGTGCAGGGCCACCAAGATGATCAAGGGTATAGAACATCTTTCATACGAGGAAAGGCTGTGGGAACTGGGGCTGTTTAGTCTGGAGAAGAGGAGACTGAGGGGAGATCTTATTAACATTTATAAATATCTAAAGGGTGGGTGTCAGAAGTTTGGGACATCCCTTTTTTCTATAGTAGCTAGCAACAGGACAAGGGGTAATGGGATGAAGCTGGAACACAAAAAGTTCCACTTAAATATAAGAAAAATCTATTTCACTGTGAGAGTGACGGGGCAGTGGCACAGGCTGCCCAGAGGGGTTGTGGAGTCTCCTTCCTTGGAGGTCTTCAAGACCCACCTGGACATGTTCCTATGCGACCTGATCTAGATGACCCTGCTTCTGCAGGGGGGTTGGACTAGATGATCTCTCAAGGTCCCTTCCAACCCCTACCATTCTATGATTCTATGATTCTAATCACTCCCCTGGTCCTGCTGGCCACACGAGTTCTGATACAATCCAGGATGCCCTTGGCCATCTTGGCCACTTGAACATACTGTTGGCTCAATGGTGAGGTAGCTGTTAATCAACAGCCCCAGGTTCTTTCCTCTGGACAGCTTTCCAGCCACTCTGCCCCAAGCCTGTAGCATTGTCTGGGGTTCTTGTGGCCCAAGTGCAGGGCCTGGCACTTGGGCTTGTTGAACCTCATACAATTGGCCTTGGCTCATCACTCCAGCTTGTCCAGTACTCTCTGAAGAGCCTTCCTGAACTCAAGTAGATCCTCACTGCCACTCAGCTTGGTGTCATCTGCAAATTTACTGAAGATGCACTTGATCCCCTTATCCAGATCATTGATGAAGATGAAGATGAATAGGCCCCAACACTGAGCCCTGGGGAACACCACTGGTGACCGGCCAACAACTGGATTTAAATCCATTCTCTAGCACTCTCTGGGCACAGCCATCCAGATAGTTTTCCATGTGAGGCAGAATATGTCCATCTAAGTTATGAGCAGTCAGTTTCTCCAGGAGGATGCTGTGGGAAGCAGTGTCAAAGGCTTTACAAAAGTTCAGACAGACCACATCCACAAACTTTCCCTCATCTACTAAGCCAGTCACCTTGTCATAAGCAGATCAGGTTAGTTAAACAGGACCTGCCTTTCATAAAGCCATGCTGACTGGGCCTGGTCACCTGGTGTCTCATAGGTGCTGTGTGATGGCATTCAGCATGATCTGCTCCATAACCTTCCCTGGCACCGAGGTCAGGCTGACAGGCCTGTAGTTCCCAGGATCCTCCTTCCAGCTTTTGTTATAGATGCATGTCACATCTGCTAACACAGCTAAATTCTGTTAGTTGTTGACCAAGTTGCAATCTGCGTTCTATTGACTGTACTGACTGTAGTCTGTAGTGGGAGCTGCAATGCCTGACACACATGTAGACATCTGAATTTAGGGGTCTAAATTCTAGCAGTCCCAACAGGAAAATCTAGATACAAAAGGACCTGATGTCACTGGAGTAGTAATAAGACATCAGGAAGGTGATGTTCAGCCATGAGAGGCTGTAGAACATCCAGAGTGGGATAGCTGTCTGGACCACAGCGTAGGAGGACTATCTGACCATCTTGGACTCAGGGCAGAGAGCCAGGCCTTTATTTCCAACTATATCCTAGCTAGATATTTTTTCAATTAAAAATGACACCTGATGTTCCCCTGCCCTGCTCATCATCAGGGTGGCTCTTCAGATGCAGACCAGTCTGGCTGATGCAGCACTGTGTGAACACTAACAGCTCAGCAACCCCACATCCTCCTCCTAGCACATTGCTCAAGCTGCAAAGCTCTGAATTTTTCTCAGAAAACAGAGGAAATCGCATGGAATCAAATTTAATCCAACCTGAGCTATCAAATTTCTGACGTTTTTATTGACTTCTCCGAAAGCTTGTAATAAATTGAAGCAAGATCTGTAGAATCTTAGAATTTCATTTGGCCTTTTAAAACTTTTTGCTTTTTTTTTTTTTACACTGTAAAACTTAATTTTGCTTTTTTCATCTAAAATGCCAGAAGAAAACGTGGCCTTTCATGGATAAAGGGTACAGGGGTTCAGCATTTTTTAAACAGGAAGAATTATGCAAAACTGATGTGTGTTTATTAAATGTTTCAATATAACTCTCATCCTCATCTCCCAAAAGAAAACTATTTTGACCAGATATCTCCAGCCAGCTATTTTTTTGTGATCTACAATATCACCTGCAAACAGCACATTGAATCTGCTGAAGGCAAGCTCTGTAAGCAGCTGGTACAAACCTCATATCTTCCTTTGTGTTCGCAAAGAGCTGCTTTCTAGTCACTACTGCAGCAGTAATAATAATTGCAGATATTGCAAAGAATTTGCATGTCTGGTTATCCTAAAGCTTGGTATTTCAAACGACAGACTTCAGAGAACTAATTAGCACACAGGCTCATTAAATGCTAAAAAATGCTCTCACTAGGTAGAGGGAGCATTCAGGCCGTTAACCCATTTCCCAAAGGCAAATGCATCTCTGCCTCCTTTCTTCAGAGCAATCTGAATCCTTTCAGCTGCATTCGCTCAGGGAATGACAGTTTATACCATCAACCAGTTTTTTGTATGAGTACCAGGAGGCCTGGGCACTGCCCCATGGCCATCACTCTTGGAGCTCAGCACCGTGGTAGCGTGTGGCTGGACGCCGGGCACAGCCTGGCTGCAAGGGGCAAGGATGCATCCCTCCCCTCTACAGTCAGCAACCTGCCAGCGCTCCAGCATGGCCACGGTGTTGCCAAAAATGTCATTGTGAGCCAAGCTCTGCCTGCAGCCAGTGTGTGTCTGTGGAGAAGGAGAAAAACGAAGGGAAATTATAGCAGCTGTGTGCTCACGTTCTGCCCTCACTCTTTCTCAGAACCTAAAGAAACGGCTGTGGCTTTGTGTGGAAGTTAATTAATGATAGTAAATAATATTCCTTTGTGCTAGGAGTGAATAGTGCCCTTTATTCGGGGATCTCAGTATGCCTAATGCTCTGTATTTAATTCAGCTTCACACCAAAAGCTGGCTGAATTATTCATTGAAAATAAATTATCTGAATACAGTCCTTTTTTTGTGTGTGTGTGTGTGTGTGTGTGTTTATGAGCCCAGGCTGCTTTCTTTGATGCCTTTTTTTTCATATCCAGCAGTGTCTCTGCAATGATTTGGGCAACCAACCCAGAGCACACAGCTAGTCGTGTGGTTTGTTGATTGTGAGAGGGGGTGGCAGGAGGAGAGCAACAGCTTCCAGATTCTTGCTAATGGTCTGAGCAAACCTTTTAATGGGAGAGAAGGCAATAGGCAATGCTGAGCATGTTCCTCATCTGTGCACATAGATGGATACACATACGTGCATATGTGTATGGAGCTTTTCATATGTGCTCAGACTCCTATGTATGGAAAGCCTGCAAATAAGATATACAAATTACATCATTCTGGACCAATTTTGGTATAAGGCTCAATGTTACCTACAAAACACATCCACTTCCTGATATTCAGTCAAATAAATCCTGTCCCCTACACCCTCAACCAGTGAGAAGCTCTATGTTGAAAAGCAGAGAGATTTAATTACTGAAAGAGAGCATGAGCTCCATTGTTTCAGAAAGCAGCAGGCTGTATGTGACCCAGACTTCTGAGGAGGACAAGGTCCTGCAGTACATAGGTTGACACCTGTTTGCTTCTGGATCCCAAGGCTTTTCAGATGCCCTGGGCCTGGGGACACTCGGGTGGCAATGTTATCCAGCCCTTCATCAGCACCTTGTTGTGGGTGACAGGTTTGAAACCAAGCCCCAGGATGCCTTTTTTTGTGTGGCCAGAGCACACCAGTGAACTTACTGCTGCCAGCAGGTTCAAGATGACAAAAACTAACGTGGACCCAAAAAGCTTTTTGCCTAATTCATCTACACAAAAATGATCAGACGTGACTGATGTAAGGAAGGAAAGGCCACTGTGGCTGGTCACCTTCTCCCACATCCCCACTGGCTACCCCTGAGGAGGGAGCAGGGAAGCAGCATCAGATCCAGCTCCAGCTCCAGTCCAGGTGCTGCAGGGAGGCTCTTCCTTCAGGAATAGTCTCATCACCACACAGGTATACAGGCCTGTCCTCACCTTCCCCCCTCCAGAAAGAGTTGCTGTTCTGTGCGTTTTTGTCAAAAACATCAGTTTCATTAGTATTTGTTGTATTTCTGTACATTCACAGGCAATGACAACCCAAATCTGCTGGCCACTGGGGGAACTTCTCAAGGACAGCTCCCCATGGGGGATGTTAGACCTGGGCTGGGAACAGATATTCCCCAGCCAACAGCCAAAATGCTGGGCACATAGCAATGTGTCACTAAATCTCTCATTTAAGTCTCATGGTAAAATAATGCATGTTTGAAAGTCATAAATTTCCAAGCTTTTAGCACAAACTTTTCCTTGCTGATTTTTGTTCTTGTTTTGTCTGCTTATTTCTTTCAAAGAATAAGGTCACCTTTGTAAGAAAAGCTCGATTTTCTGTCTGAAAAGATGATTCTATGCATTTTTTTTGTCCTTTGGAAATAGCTAAGCTGACAGAAGAAGAAATCTTAGGTGCGTGTTTTTGTCAGTTCCTTGCAATCAATAACATTCACGTAAAGAAGCTGAAATCAAGCATCAGAAAGTGAACAGGTTGAATCCATAACAGTTGGGCTGACCTATTTTGTAATCACATTTGCTGAGAGGAAAATAAATCAAAGCAATCCAGCCACTTGCCTGAAACCTGAGGTGCTATTTCAAATTCGTTGGGTGCTTGCCTGACTGCCCTCTAAGCACTGAGTTAAGAAAGCACTCAGACACCTTGGCTGGTGTCCAGCAGGGACATGAGGCTGAGGAGAGGGCAAGAGCTGGATTTCTCCATCGCAGGAACTGAATGTGCTCCACTGAATGTACTCCATTCCTGAAGTCACTTTTATAGGATGTGGGACATTTGCATTTTTGTTTTGACTTGCATCTCATCAGGTCCCATAGGTTTATGTATGTTCAGGTTCCTCAGGTGGTCATGAACCTGGCTTTCTCTTACAGCGGGAAGGATTTTGCTCCCCTAGTACCTGTCTTGCAGTCCATCCACCTGGGATGTGTGAGAAGAGAGGTTGCCAGTGAAGACTGAGGGAAAAAAGTTGTTGACTAACCTTAGCCTTCTCATCATCCATTGTCACCAGTTCGCATAAAACAGTTCCTTCTTGAGCCCCGCACGGACCATGTATCTGAAGTGCAGCCAAGAAACAGCCCAGGGAAGGGGATTGAGCACCTAGGGTCTTGCAGCAGGGTCAGTCCACGCATGTGCCAGCTCCTGGTCAAATGCTCTGGCCTGCAGGAACTGCTGCCTGCTGTGAGATTATTTCCTTTTTTCAGAAAACTGTTTAGGACAGAATATTTTGAAACGTTTGTCTTGCAAACAAATAGCAAAAGGTCTCCTGGGATGCCTTAAGGATACAGAAGCAGATTAGTGTTCATTCCAGACCTGGCTCCAAGTGTCCCTGGCCACGTCTATCCATGTTGTGTTCATGAGGGCCATCCTTTCCCTATCCCTTCTCAGGAGGTATTTCCCAGCCCAGTTAGGGACACAGATCTGAAGAGCAGAGAGGTGTTATCCCCTGTGTTTGGGAGTTCAAAAACCAATTGCAACTTCTCCCCTTCATTGCAACAGACCTCAACAAAACGTGTTTTAGAACAAATAGGTTTCATGGCCTGATTCTGCACCATTCTCAGAAGAAAACCAGGTTTGAGAACATCCATCCCTTTATGAGATGAGAGCCTGCTCATTCCTAACAGGAAGCTGAGCACGAGGACTATGTGGAAGCTGTAAATACCTTGGAGTGATGGGTCCAGACCAATAAGCCATTTTACAAAGGGGCCTGCTCTGCACCCGCATCGTGTGGGTCTCCTGAACATGAGGTAGCACTGGAATTTTGTTCACAGAGACCCATTCATAGAACTGGGGCTTTTATGGCCTTTTTGAAGGTGAGAAAAGTGAAGAATTTACATAGCAAAAATTCTTGGCAAATTTGAAGCCTCCAGTTTCTGTGTAATATAAACCAATTATTATGCTGTCGAATTTACACACCTCAGACAAGTGTACTGTAAACTCATATCCCACAGTAAAAAAAAAGCCAAAAAAAATCAGACCTTGGCTTTGCCAAACATTTTATGGGAAAAATTCTTCTTTTTTTGGTTTTTCTTCAAATGTAGACAAGCAGCATAAGCACTCAATATTTTTTCTTAGCTCTTACACAGTGAAAGAATATTTTCAAAGTCTCAACTTTATAAAATACTGGATAAATCTCTGTAATAAAATTTAAATTGAAAATGGCAACTTGACAGGGATCAATTTTTACAGCAATGCAGGAACATCTGGTACGATTTCTGATTTATTTAGAAAATAGGCACATGGGCTCCAGTCCAGTAAGGAATTTAAGCACGTAAACAATCTTATTTGGCTTCCCTGGGACTATTTGCACATTTAAGCCCAGGCACTCTGCTGAAGTTGACCTTCCAGACTACTCAAGCTACCTCTGCATGAGAAGTATGATGTCATTTAGATGCTGGACATTTCTGCAATAATTTGGATATTTAGTTAGAGGGATAGCAATGCCACAGAAGTGCTCAAATGGGCCTGAGAAATGAAGAGTGTTTTTCAGTGACAACCATCCGTGGAGACCAGGTCCTGCTTGAAATGGTGACTTTGGGCATGAACTTCCTTGGCTCCCTGGTCACCTCAGATTCCTTGAATCGAAGGCATTTGTGGACATAGTGTCAGACATCCCTTTCCAAGCAGATGTACTGATGAAGCACCTGGATACAGCCATGCCGCCTTTCTACCACCCCCACCAAGGCAGACCCCGAGCTCTGATCAGGGAACTTTCAATGTTGTTTCAGATAAACAAGTTTGTGCGATCACCTCCCTCCTAACCTACATCTTTTCAAAACATTTTACACTACATCTTCTGTGCAAGCTGCTAATGGGGTACTTGGCATTTAAAAAAAACAAACCCCCTTCTCGTTCAAAACTGTTTGCTGACTCAGCTGTAAGGCAGCCACTCACACACCATTGGACAGTGCAGGCGGCAGGTCCTGTCCCTCTTGGCTGGCTGGGATGGACCGCTGCTGGGGAAATACAGACCCACACATGGAAAACGGGTCTCTCTGGTGGCTGCCAGGGCCTCAGCCTGCCCCAGTGCCAGCCCCAGGCCCCATTCCCCCGGTGCTGGCACCCAGACCCTCTGCTGCCGGCACTTGGCTCTCATGCTGCTGTGCAGACTCTGGCTTGAAGGTCACAGGTGGTCTCTCACACAGGCTCAGAATGGAGGCTGTGCCCACACAGAAGGCAGATGGGAAGAATGTAAGAGTAATTAGTATTAATAGTAAGTAGTTAATTACAGCATTGCATACAATTCTTTGATAAGACTGTAGGGCTGGTTGCGGTGATCGAGTGCAGGGCTTGGTCAGACGAGCGTACAGACCAGACAGCTGTTACCCAGACCAACACCTTTATCCTCTTTTCTTTCTGTTTTCTCACATGGTTTCTCTCCAGTCCATCTTGATCCCGTGCTTTCCTTGCCTTTGATTCTTCCCCTAGACATCCCATTACAAGTTTTTAATGTTCCCACAGTCCCCTTAAAGCATCTCATCAGAAGCTGTACAACGTCCCCATATGTTTTTCCCCTGCAGCATCCCGTGAGTCCCAATCCCTGTAGATGCCCATCCCTGTCAGCCTGATGAGGGGATGTTTGCACAGGCTCCTCCATGGGGTTTGCCCAGGAGCCATGAAATGACTACCCTCCTCCAATGGCCCAAGGAAGTGCATTGGGCCTTCCCTGGTGCAGGAGGGATGACTGGGACCCCTCACTTGGCATTGCCTTCTGGTCCCTGAGAGTTCCTCTAGAATCTGGGCTTTAGCCACCAGCAGGCGCCCACCACAGATCCCTCACTTCATCAGCCTGTACCGGGGGGACTCACTGCCTAAACCCTCTGCTGAGATGTGTTGCCTCAGCTGTGCACATCAGAGCCCTGTCTCTTTCATCCCCTGCCCATCCCAACCCTTGGGGCAGCAGGAAACCCTGCAGCAGCTCTCCATACCCAGGAGGAGGAGGAATAGGACAGCAATGCCTTTAATGGTCACATCAGAATTACAGTGTGTCTGAGAGCAGATCTGTAGTAGGTTGACAGAAATAGTTCGTGACAAGAGAATCAAGTGCAGAGAAGCAATTTCTGTCTTCAGAACACCTCACTCATGTAGGGTCACAGAACGGCTAAATTCTGAAATATTTAACTTAATGCAACTGGCAGCAGCTACCAGAGAACTTGTCCTTGAGGAACAGCTGACATTTGCAGTGAAGGCACTATGAAACCCAGATGGAATGAGGCCTGGAGCAAACGTAGTATCAAGGAAAAATCATTACAGAGTATATTGCACATATTTCTAAGCACAAATGACACTCAAAACCTTTAGGCCCTATGTGGCAACCATGTCCTAACAGAAATATTCAGCACCTTTAACCAAAGGGTCTTCCCCTTTTTGACACTAGTGGGTCGATTAGTGGCCTCAATAGAGAGATGTTAGCAACTAATCTTGAGAGTAAAGGAAATGGTGCAGGCGCTTCTGTGAACGAGGGAGCTGGCTCCTTTCCCTCCATGTCCATGTCAGGCTCTGCTTAGCCGGCAGACATCATGCTCCACTGCCTCTTACAGTGGGCAGGAGCGAGGGACTCTTCCGAAGGGAAGTGACCTTGCACAAATGCCAAAGACAAGCCTTAACGTGGCTGCTCACTCAGCGTCTCCTTGAGTGAGTCCCAGTGAGTGGAAGGCTCGCAGTGTGGCTGGTGTCTCGGGTGCTCCTCTAGGTGATTCCTCCAAACACCGTATATGCATGAGGTTGTCTGGTGGTGTCACTGAGGCTACCTCCTTCTGCCTATTTGGGTATTTTGGATCCAGGATATGGGGATATGTTAAATACTGAGGGAAAATGTCTGTGCTCATAATATAAATGGTTATTGGGATAAACTGGAGATTGAGTGTAAGACTACAGCTTTTACTGATTTCTTAGACATTTTCTGGGTTCTTTAAAAAATCATCATCGTCTGTTCCAAAAGATTTTATTTCTCTCACTGAGCCACCTACCTTTTGCTGAGTTTCTCCAGTCATGATGAACAGAAGTGAATTGCTGGAGTATTGCTATCCTTCTTCCAGACATGAGCAACATGGACATGGAAGTCTGTAACACGAGGCTGGACCAGAAACTTCCTGAGGTCTCTCCTGGCATTCATTATCCCACATCCCTGTGGTTTTATGGATGTAAATGAGAAGAGATGGACAGGTCCAGCTCACCAATGTTGTCACGGAAATGCAGTAGATGCACAGGTCAGCGTGCAAGGCATGCGAAGCAGGTCTGTGTGCCTGGGTTGCAGCAGCCTCACTGTCTGCACACACGTATGAGTGCATGTGGCTCCCAAAAGCATGGGCCACCTCCTGATCTCCCCATTTCCCTCACATCTCGTTGTGCATGGCTGAATATTTAAGTTTGGGTGTGGATATGGAGAGAGCTGTGGATGTGATAGAAAGTTAAACAGCAACTCCATGCTACTAAGCAATTTGGGTAGCACATTCCCCACCTAATGCAGAGGTCATGGCAGTCGTAATAAACTTGGGACTGTCAGCATGTTTCACCCTGCTCCATGGGCAGCAGCACTATTGTGCCATTGCCACACAGACAGCAAAAAAAGAAACCACCAGCCTGTCCCCGTAAACTAGGACATTCAGAGAAAAAGACTGGTAGTGTGAAACACAGAGTGAAGGAGACAATTAACCAAATCACAGAATCCTAATAAAATCGTTTTGGTTGGAAGACCTTTAAGATCACCAAGTCCAACCACTAACTTAACACTGCCAAGCCCACCACTAAACTGTGTCCCTCAGCACCTCATCTATGCATCTTTTAAATGCCATCAGGGATGGTGACTCCACCACCTCCCTGGGCAGCCTGTGCCAGTGTCTAATAACCCTCTCAGTGAAAAAACTCTTTCAAATCTCCAATCTAAACCTCCCCTGACACAACTTGAGGACATTTCCTCTTGTCCTATCATTCATTACTTGAGAGAAAAGACTGAAATGTCATGCAGCAGATGAGGAGCAGAACTGGAAATAAGAAGTCAACCACTAGGCTCTGGAGCCACATATGTCCCCAGAACAGGAAAGGAGCTGGACCAGCAGATATTAAGAGAAATCTGGTGATTTGAAGGCATGAATAGAGGGACACCTTCAGTTTAAAGGTCATGCTTCAGCCCCAGGACCTATAATCCATTTTGCTTGAACTCTACAAACTAGTTGAAGCAGAGAATAGATGAGACGTGTCTTCCAGGACATATTTTCCCATTTCCTGTGCTGGAGAGATAAAACTTGCAGGGATGAAGCAATTTCATTTATCTTGGAAATATCTCACCTGCCATTTGTCACTAAAACTTGGGCACCTACTCCAAAGCAGCCACCTCAGTTAAGAGAGGCAGGTGTCAGGGGAAGAGGTCATGTCCCACGGTGGCTGGGACCTGGGCAGGACCTCGCCAGGGCCCCTGGTGTTTGGAGCACCCAGGTGGAGCCAGGGCAGAGAGAGAGGGTCAACCCTCAGGGCCAGCCTTACAACACCCTCTCACAGGTCATCAGCAGAGCCATAAGGGAAGTTGCAAAATTTTTTTCATATTCCCTGAACACAAGATCCTACCCCATCCTGCCCGGAGAAGAGAGTGGCAGGGATCCCTGTACATTAACTGTTGGCTTCTCATCAATATCATACCTAAAAATGCTGCTCACCATAGTCTTCAGACATCTGACACTGAAAAAGTTCAGTAGAGTGCATTTTTGATCCTAACAGCATTTAATTCCTCCAGTGAGGAGTCGCAGACAGTGATCTTCTCCATTAGGGCTCTTTTCTTTGTGACTGTCAGAGAACATGCCTCGTGCCGCAGCGGGGTGTATGTCTTGTAAGACAGAAGTGCATTTTAAATTGTACTTGGTCTACCTCCAGCTTGCTCACCATATGTTTAAAGCTGAAAGCACTTTAGCATTAGCTACAGCTCAAAAGCAGACACATAATTTGTTTCACATCGAAGCACTCTTGGATATACTCTTACTTCAGACCGGCAGAGATAAATGACTTGCTGGAAGATATCATTTGTAGGACAGAACATTTATATTGCAGAGACTAGAGATTTTTCTAAAGCTTTATTATTGTTGCAATGAATCAGCATTTGCTACTTGATGTAATCTTGGCAGCATGGCAATGTGCTTTTTTACCGTTTCGAAAAGAAATGCAGAGTAGCTGTTTTATCTCAAAATAGCGTCTTTTTGTTGTTGTTTTAAAGGAGGTGCACATGTAGGGCTATTAGGCAACAGGTCTCAGAATACATACAAAGGATTTTACCTCTGTAAGGTGACTATTACAGATCAGATTCTGCATATTACCTTTTTTACTAAAATAGCTGAACAGGAAAAAGATGAAAAATTGCAGTGAGGCCTTTGAGCCTGCACAGCATTATACATGCTGGCATAGTTCTAAGTGCACAATGGTTTATTGCATTATGTGGATCTCCATAAATGCATTTCTGCTTACAGATACAACAATTAAGCAGCATAGGATTGGAAACTCCAGTACTGGCCAGTGTCAACCGCAAGGCTTTTGAAAACGGACATAAGGAATGAATCAATGCACTTTCAGCAGCACTGTGTGCATGCACACGTGCCCAGATGTATTTAATTTAGCCCTGTCATTCTTTCTTGCTTTCTCTGTAATCCTGATAATATTAAAGAATAAATCTTGCTGTCATCCAGTGTCTTGATCCCCTCCTCTCCTTGCTCCCAACTCTAATACCTGTTACCTGAAAGGATCTCTCTGCATCTCCTTATTGTTAACAACATCCCGTTAGCTGAAAAGACCCTCATCTCTGTAGAGGAAAGCAAAAGGGTAGGAAACCTTGTTTGACTATTCCATCAAGAAGATTGTGGCCAGCAGGTCAAGGGAGGTTCTGCTCCCCCTCTACTCTGCCCTGGTGAGGCCTCCTCTGGAGTCCTGTGTCCAGTTCTGGGCTCCTCAGCTCAAGAGGGACAGAGAACTGCTGGAGAGAGTCCAGCGCAGGGCCACCAAGATGATCAGGGGACTGGAACATCTTTCATATGAGGAAAGGCTGCAGGAACTGGGGCTGTTTAGTCTGGAGAAGAGGAGATTGAGGGGAGATCTTATTAACATTTATAAATATCTAAAGGGTGGGTGTCAGGAGGTTGGGACATCCCTTTTTTCTATAGTAGCTAGCAACAGGACAAGGGGTAATGGGATGAAGCTGGAACACAAAAAGTTCCACTTAAACATAAGAAAAAACTATTTCACTGTTCAGGTGAGGGAGCCCTGGCACAGGCTGCCCAGAGGGGTTGTGGAGTCTCCTTCCTTGGAGGTCTTCAAGACCTGCCTGGATGAGTTCCTATGCGACCTGATCTAGGTGAACCTGCTTCTGCAGGGGGGTTGGACTAGATGATCTCTGGAGGTCCCTTCCAATCCCTACCGTTTTATGACAACTATTACATCCAAAGTGGAGGAAAAATGCTGCAGTCCTTCCTCACACGAGGTTTGTGGTGGCATCACTAGGGTTTAGCTTCAGCAAGAGCTTGTAGAACTGACCCCTAAAGAAAATTACACAGAATATAAATGGAATTTATGACATACCAAATAATATTTAATATATAGCATTGAATGCATACACATCAGTACCAGTGCTGTAACAACAAAACAGAACTCGTAAAATTAGCAGCAGGTTTTTGCAAGTACAAAAATACACATTTTTTTTCCCGAACATATATAATAGCAAAATTTATGGGGATATATTATACAAACTCAAAGCATTTAGATAATGCATTACTTTTCATATATTATACGATGTTTTAGATGCTGCATAATAAAATTACATGTGTTCTGCTTGCGATCATACACACTGCCATTTACAGCAACGTTAAGAAACTATTCACAACCGAAACACGAACAGAACAGCCAACGAAGCACAATAAATGAATCACACAGAGTTGCGAGGTGTTAGTTACAAGCTTCAGCTTTTCTCTTTACATATTTTTGAGCTTATTTGTTCCTTTCCTTTGCAGTGTGAAAGAAATAACTACACCTATTGAACACACCTTATAAACGTACAGAAAACAATACACTTACTCCTTGGAGGACAATGAAGGTAATACCTATCAGTTTCAGAACAGTAGTATAATACCACAGTTATGGAATCTATACTGACTTTGCACGCTACATCAAAACCACAAAGGACCAGGACTCACATCTGCAAGGCTCAACACACGAGTGGTCAAGGGGAGAGGCCCAGCAGGCACCCTGCTGCCCTGGCAGGCTCAGAGGACGGGGTGCTGCTCGTATGCCTCCTGGGGCCCATCCAGATGTCTGGGACATTTCTGTCTGCTTGCTTTTTAGCAATTTTTATTATTCTCACAACGTTCTTGAAAGCTTTATGTGGGAACATTACTCAGACAGTTTCCTACAAAAATAAAAGAAAACCCGTGAATCTGGGGACTGCTCAATTAAATTTGAACAACCTGGATATTAAACTTAAAATGAACACACATTAACACCAAAGGCATTTTCTTGATGGTGTTTATTTTAAGCGTTAAGATTCCTCCGCAAAAAAAGCTTTGGTCAGTCTTTTCAAACTTTGGATTGTTGTAATGCTCTTCTAGACCTCCTCTTTGACCTCGGGTCATGAAGTCTGTCTCGTCCTGTAACTTTCAGAGGTAAAGGCTGAATGTCAGGCTTAACCAAATAGCTGTCAACTCCATCAGTAGGTTCCAAGGGCGTTGTTCTGCTGTTGGGCTCCACCAAGCCCTGCTCAGCCAAAGGGCTGGTAGGTTGTGGAGACGGTGGCATCTTGGTGGGTGTAACCAAATAGTCATCAGCCGCTTCCGTGGCAACGTCTTCACGTTTCTTTAGCAGCTGAAAAGTGCTATCGAAAGGGGAGCAGGTTTCAGTCGGGGTAAACACAGATTGGTCTGAAAACTGAGAGAAAGCACTGTCCAGAGAGCTCATTGATGACACAGAAGGAGATGTCCCAGGGGAAGACAGGCTAGAAGAGCTAAATCCTGAGCAAATATTTAATCCCTCTGGTGTTGGAGGCAGAAGGCAATGAGTCAGGTCTTTCTTTTCAACGTTTTGGTTTGTGTTGTCACTTTTACAAACGTTAATCCCTATAATCAAGCTCTGATTGATAAGTTTCTGCCCTTCTACCTGCAATGACCGAAGCTGTCGGAGATAGTCTTCATCTTCGTGACACAGGACAACGTCACAGCTGGCTTTGCGCGTTGCCTTCTCATGAGCACCACTGGCGCGGGCGAAGCTGGGGGCGAGGAGGCCAAGGGCAGGCTCTGAGGAGCGCCTGTGTCTCCTCGAGGTTTTGAGAGCACCTGAGGTAGCTGCTGAAGAGAAGCCCAGCGCACTGGAGTGGAGAGACTTGCTCTCTGAGTTTTCTTGAGATGAAAACTTACGGTGCACATCAACAGAAATTGTCAGCTGCTTCAGTTTGGTTTTACTTTGGATCTCATCCACCTCTGTCTGCTCCGAATCGGCGTCGCTCAGCGTGAAGACAGACTCCCTGCTCCTGTTATCCTGGTCACGGTTCTTAATCCAGTCACTAGAGGAGGAGTCAGCTTCATCGTTTGCCTCATTTTCCAGGCTGTCATAGGAAGAGTCATTCAGATGGAGAGATGCAGCATCTGCAAGGACAAATCAAGTGTTAACACATCAGTGACTGAGCCACCCTGCTGACAAGCAGCTGCTTTGGGGCTTTTTTTTCTAAGTACCCTTTACTTTCAAGAGCATTTGCCCTTTAAGGATTCTTCAAGCAGAAATGCCAATAATTACAGGAAAAATTACCATCAAATTTTGAAAGGGAAAAACTGAAAGGAGTGCTAAGTTGATGTTCAGTCAAGAAACAGGGTAATGGCACAAATAAGGGTCAGGGCTTTTTGTGGTTTTTTGTGTTGTTTTTTTTAAATGGGGAACTTCAGTAGCAGGCAATCCAGCTGCACACAATAACTGACACACAGTATACCAAATCAGTAATTTATTGATCTTTTTCTTTTCATTATTGCATATTAAAAGCAATATTTAACCTTTCTTTCTGCCTTTTAGACAAAAGAAGAAAACAGGGCATACTTTGTACCTTCACAGCCTTCCAAAAATTACAATCTTTTTAAGAGCAACACTATGAAGAAAGTTCTGGTCTGTTTAAGCAGTCACCTCATTTCCACTGAGCAGCACACACCTGGGCCCTGCTCTGTATAAGCGATAGCAGGAATTACAGTAAATCTCTTTTGCTCTGGGCTATGCTCAGCTGACTTATCTCACATTTGCAGCAGACAGAGCTCACGCATGGGCAGTCACCTGGAAACTGCTGTAACCTGTCATGGCTTTGGGCTCTCAGTCCCAGCACATCCCAGCACAGCAGATCCCACATGATTCCATTCTTGGGGAGGCAGCAGGTCGAATTTCACTGGATTTCATCAAATGTCACTGGAGAGCCCGAGGACTTAGGGATGGCCACACTGAGTCAGTCTGGCATGCAAGGGCCACTACCACTTTTAGCACAGGTCAGCTGTGCCAAAATTTATTTCCAGAAATGCTGCTTTAGAAATCTTTTAAGGAGAGACCCAAAACTCCAGTCAAAATTGATACCATCACAGAATTGGAAAGAAAAAAAGCATTCATCATATTTTGGAATGCTCTGCCAACAGGTCTGTCAGACATTTTCAGTCATCAGCTCCATGATTTTTCTGTGCTAGTGGCAAAATCTGAAACTCTGGAGATCTCTCTCTTCTGATAATGAAGAATAGATGCTTTCAACACTAATATTATGATGTGACAGGTGTGTTATAACCATTGTTGGTCACTGATTTCCCAGTGTTCTGGGAAAACATAGGCTGGGGCAAAAATGTGAATAGGGGCAGGGGATTTTTTGGGAGAGCAACCTGTGATATAGGCCAGGTCTATGATAAGTTGCAGCAGTGATTATCACCAATACTTTGGGCAAAAGAAAGAGAACAGCAGTATCTGGGATCATCACATGAAGAGGGAACAGTGTTCTTCCATAGATTATACTGATCTTTTGCCCATGTGAGTTTAGCTGTCTAACAGGATCAAAACATCATGTGTAAACATTGTTTATTACCTGAGCTGTTCTCTCTCTTGCATGTCATCAGTATTTCTCCAAAGAGGGAGGTAATTTCCTCTCCGAAAATCCTGCAGCAATTCTCAGTGAGGAACTGTACCAGACTAGAAATCTACAACAAAGCAATGGGAGAGAGACATCTGTCAGATCTTCCACTCTGGGCAAGCTCAAATATAGATGAGGAACAGAAGCAAGGCATCCATCCATGATGTGTCCCCCAACATCCAGGAACTCCTCTCCCAATCTCCTGGGCCTGAGGAAAACAGCCAGGCCCAGCTAAAATGTCCCAGTATATGTCTTTTCCATTTCTACCTTGTCCTGTTCCAAGGTCAGCACAACTGAGGGTCGTTTTGATGAGGGAAGCACTTTGCTAATACACTGGTTATTTCTTTACAATCTCCCTCCCCTTCTTCCAGGCAGATTATGAGAATGGATCGATGAATGTTGCTGGGGCCCTGACAAGAGGACAAGTCCTGACCTGAAGAGGTACCGACTGTTTTCACACTCATAACCAAGAGCCTGATTGAACAGGATGAGGTTTTCTACTACATGGCAGTGTCACTTACCTTTTTTGTGAATTCACTCTCTATATCAGGAGTAGAGGAAGCAGGAGGCCAGAGCAGGCTGGGTGCAATGCAGATGGCCAGATTAAATGCATTCATCTGGTTCTCTTCAGACCGCATTTCTATGCCATGCAGCACTCCAAAGATGTAACGTAAGAGAACGACATTAGCTCTAGGGAGCTGCTCTATTAACCTGAAAACATATGCAAATGTAATTCTTCAACTTAGTGATTGGACAAAATAAAAGCATTTTCCATAGATACATGCAAGTCAAGATAATGAAAACAGAGAAAGAGGATCAGATGGTTCAAAGAATGTGTCAAAGAGGTGATCTTGCTCAGCTGCTTTTCCTCACTGTGACACATTTCTGAATAGTTTTCTGTGAGGACAGAAAACACCCTGACATGAAACTGTATTTCAACCAAGTTACCTGTAATTCACTATTCACCTAACTAAGCAGTTCAGTGTTGGTCTGTCCCATCTAGTAGCCATAAGTATATATGTATGTACACGTGAGGTCTGCCAGTGACCAAAGCTCTGTGTCCCATGACAAACTTTGCCCACTTTCTGTTTTATATCAACAAACTTTGTCCACTTTCTGTTTTATATCACCTGCAAGGGTGCAGGCTTCCCTCGTTACTATGCTCAGGTACTTCATTCACAATTCCATCTTGGCAAAATGGTCACTAAAACTTGAGATGAATGAGGGGGAATATCATAGAATCCTAGAATGGTAGGGGTTGGAAGGGACCTTGAGAGATCATTTAGTCCGACTCCCCTGCAGAAGCAGGTTCACCTAGATCAGGTCGCATAGGAACGCATCCAGGCAGGTCTTGAAGACCTCCAAGGAAGGAGACTCCAAAACCCCTCTGGGCAGCCTGTGCCAGGGCTCCCTCTCCTGAACAGGGAAATAGTTTTTTCTTATGTTTAAGTGGAACTTTTTGTGTTCCAGCTTCATCCCATTACCCCTTGTTCTGTTGCTAATTACTAAAAGGGATGTCCCAACCTCCTGACATCCACCCTTTAGATATTTGTAAATGTTAATAAGATCTCTCCTCAGTCTCCTCTTCTCCAGACTAAACAGCCCCAATTCCCACAGCCTTTCCTCATATGAAAGATGTTCCAGTCCCCTGATCATCTTGGTGGCCCTGTGCTGGACTCTCTCCAGAAGTTCCCTGTCCCTTTTGAGCTGAGGAGCCCAGAACTAGACACAGGACTCCAGATGAGGCCTCACCAGGGCAGAGTAGAGGGGGAGCAGAACCTCCCTTGACCTGCTGGCCACACTCTTCTTGATGCATCCCAGGATGCCATTGGCCTTCTTGGCCACAAGGGCACATTGCTGGCTCATGTTTAGCTTATTATCAACCAGGACTCCCAGGTCTCTCTCTGCAGAGCTGCTCTTCAGCAGTTCGACCCCCAGCCTGTACTGGTACATGGGGTTGTTCCTTCCCAGATGCAGGACTCTGCACTTGTCCTTGTTGAACCTCATGAGGTTCCTCTCTGCCCAACTCTCAAGCCGGTCGAGATCCCGCTGAATGGCAGCACAGCCTTCTGGGGAATCAGCCAGTCCTCCCAGTTTGGTGTCATCAGCCAACTTGCTGAGAGTACACTCTGTCCCCTCATCCAGGTCATTGATGAAGATGTTGAAAAAGACTGGCCCCAGAACTGATCCCTGTGGAACTCCACTGGCCACAGGCCTCCAACTCAACTCTGTGCCATTGATCACCACCCTCTGGGCTCTGTCATTCAGCCAGCTCTCGATCCACCTCACTGTCCACTCATCCAAGCCACATTGCCTGAGCTTTCTGATGAGGATGTTATGAGAGACAGTATCAAAAGCCTTGCTGAAGTCAAGGTAGATGACATCCACTGCTCTCCCCTCATCTAGCCAGCCAGTTATGCACTCATAGAAGGATATCAGGTTAGTCAAACAGGATTTCCCCTTAACCATCTTTTCCTTCATATATTCAGTGATAACATTCAGGATGAGTTGTTCCATCACTTTTCCAGGGATGGAGATGAGGCTGACTGGCCTGTAGTTTTCCTGGGTCGTCCTTCCTGCCCTTTTTGAAGACTGGTGTGACATTGGCCTTTCTCCATTCCTCAGGCACCTCACCTGTCCTCCATGATTGTTCAAAAATGATAGAGAGAGGCTTAGCAATCACATCAGCCAGCTCCCTCAGCACTCTAGGATGCACCCCATCAGGACCCATTCACTTATGAGCCTTAAGCTTGGCCAGTAAGTCTTTAACCTCTTGCTCTTCCACTCAGCTGGGAACATATAAGGAACTGATTTCAGCTACCCTTTTACCCAGGACCCTGAAGTTCCCTGTGGATAATTCTGTATCAGGCAGAAATCCAGGCCCTGGACAGCATATTTAAAAATACCTTTTTCTTATTTTTTTTTCCCATGAAAGGACATTTCTTTGCCAGGAAAGGTAGAAAAGCAGGATGAAAGGGTCAGAAAATTGGCCCATACAGACATTTGTTTACACATATGTGTAAGTTTGAATGCTCTGTCATATACAAAGACATTTTTAGCATCTATTTTTTTAAAAAATGAATTCTAAGTTGAATATTTTAGATTCTGTATTCTGGGACATAAACTTCTAGGAAAAGAATACAGCGAATATAAATAACTCTACCCTTGGATGCTTTTTATCTTTTCTTCATTATTTCCTTGATCCATCACAGAGACCCACTTATCACAGAGCTGGGATGACAAAATGCTGCCTGGGATGTTGCGAAGGAAATCCTTATCAAGAGAAAAGAAGAACAAAACATGTGAACAGCTGGACTGGAGTGGAGGAGGGAGTAGGAATAAGACATGCTGATATAAGAGGATGTATCATTGGGACATTACTAGCTGACAAGCATCTTGCTCCATACAGCAACTAAGACCAGAAGAAAATAATTTGAGATAAAGAAATACTTTGGATTATGCTTAAGTGAATCTTTTCCTGCCCTTTTCTGACAAAATAGAGGCATTTGGATGCTCCATCTGCTATCGCTGAACTAAAAAATCTGTACTGTAGGGTGGTACTGATGAGTAAAGAATCTGGTCTGCAAACCTGTCTTTATAGTACTGCATCAAGTTTAAGCAGAGATAAAGTGAGTAACAGGACCAGGTTGTAGCAGAGACCTCAGGAAAGCTGTCAGCAAACCAAGCTACTCCTGTTCCCTACTCTAATTCATTGGTAGCCTCCTTTTGAGACCCTCACATGTCAATGTGCCAGTCCACTCAATTCAGCTCACCAAGTCCTCTTTGGGCCTGTTCCCGAGGAAAATCCTACTTGTTTGTGCCTGGGATCTGCACTGCTCTCACATAAAAAGGGAGAATGGAACGTTCTTCACATACCTTAAACAAAGATGCTGTCACAAATATGGACTCACAGGCTAGGTCCACTTCTGCTCCTGCATCAAGCTTCTCCTTGAGCTCTTTGCAGGTTTTTGCACTTCCAGAGCGTCTGAAAATACCTTCAGTGGAAGGGCCCTCTTGGTAAAGGAGGGAAAGCATGTCCTGAACAAAATGAAAAGGCAGAGAGGCATTCTCAGAAATACATTATTTTATCTATTAGTGCCATTAAAACATAGTTTTGTCACTTTTGCCACACATGAAAATCTCCGAGTTCTATAAAACTTCACAAATCAAAGTCAAGGCTCACCCTCCAAACCACATCAAACTGCACAGCAAAGCTGTGGTCTGGGGTATTGAACTTGGAAAACATCCCCTCAGACATTCTATGCTGCTGCTGCTGAGCACTAACCTCCTGCATGATCTTCCAGGACCTGTTTTAGCCAAGTCATTAAAATATATATACACTGTAGTATGGGAAAAGGAAGATGTGAGACACTCACTGCTCATCAGCGTGTTCAATGTTATCACTGACCAGAGATGAAGACTTCTGTTCCCTGTCTGAACAAAATGAGGGTTTTGTCTAAGCTGGGAAGGTCTTAGATAAAAACATCTGTGCTCCTAGAGCAGATAAGAGGGAGGGTTTTATCCCCTTTTCTTCCCATGACCAGCATTGTCCCTGGAAGCGGCCAGGGGCTGTTGGCCTCTGGGGAAAGGTGCTCCAGCCTGGGAAGTCAACCAGAGTGGGAAGTGCATGGCCTACAGCTCCTCTGTGGCCAAGGAGGCTGCAAAGGAGTGGACAGGTAGGCAGCTCACTACTTGAGTTATGTAAAAGGAAAGGCAAAAGAAGCAGATTCTTGTCTAACTTTTAAAATGACAGGAGAGCCTGACTTTTTCTGCTAAATAAGAGAGGAAAATGAGCAGAAAAAGAAATGCTGAAATCAGAGACCTCTCCCGAGGTAATATGTATGTGACATTTTCCATCTGCTTAACTCTCTGCAGTCTCCTGTGGGTCATCTCTCAGATGTGCTCTGAGGCACCTTCGCCCCAGGCCTGCTCCAAGCAATGTGGAATTGTTTGTCTCTTCTGAGGGGAAAACACAGGCAGACAGCCTCTGGGATTATGTGCATGCACACAGTGATCTGAGGACCAAGCTACCAAAAGAGATGGCAAGAAAAGGGGCACTGAGGCAGAGCCCATAATCATTAAACTGAGAGACTGTAACAGTAGTGGCTAAGCAGTGGGGTTTCGTGGCTTTCCTAGTCTGGGCTGTGAGGTAGGTCTTCCTCACACACAGCAGTGCAAATAAGCCTAATGGAAACTATTCTTTTTAGTTTTCCTCTTTAACATTTCTTTCTTGCTCTTGCTGAAGTAAAAAGCCAAGCACTGATCCATGTGCAGGTGCTTTTGGAGGAGCACGTTGATGGCAGCAGGGCTTGTGTCAGCATTTCCTTTTTCTTTGCAGGGATTTAGAGCTCTGCTGTTAAGACAGGCTGAGTCTCACAGCATAAGAGCTCCATGTGTGAACAAACACTTTGAAAATACATTTTGAATAAAATGCCCATAAGATAAAACTGGGAAGCCCCTCTTAAAGTAGTAAACTCAGACAAAGCTACACCAATGAAACTAATGGTGTAAGACAACTCAGTGTGGCAATGGCTAAAAGACAGCCCTTCAGCTCTGAAAGTAAGTATGAATCCCTGATGCAGAGGGATGCTGCAGACAGGACTGCAGCACTGAATCCTGATGTTTTCCTTCTCTTGCAGGTAAATCTTACCATCCCTCAGATGCAGTATCCCAGAGATGCTGCATGAAATCAAAAGCAAGTTGTATTTTGTGGCATGAACAGAGTGCTTAAGAGTCAGAGCACAAAGTCTACCAAGCTGTGATTCTATGCTTAGTAACTTGTTGTTTTTTTTCAGACAAAAATTTACTAATTGTGTTTTGGTGAAATTTCTGAAACACAGCATTGGCTCATCTCTCAAAGACAGAGAATGAGGGACCAGGTTCTCACAGAGTTCACCTCCGGAGGAATTAATAACCTAAATGATAAAAATGCACACTTCTCCCTCAAAAAATACCCAAATCCACACTATTAAAACACCCAAAAAGTCATGGTATGATTCATTATTCAAGAAGTGACAAAACAGCACATCAAGCACAAGCTTAGAAGACAAACACCTTCTTCCTGTAAACTGATGTCACTGAAATCACTGGGGTTCTCTCAAGTTGTTCTGGCCACGAACTGGGCTATTAGGATGAGGGGCCCAGTTCTGTGGGGCTCATTCCCACTCTGCAAATGTTTCAGTGGCTGCATTGACAATAGTCTTGACCAAAAATGTCATACATCTGCCCTAATTATGCCTAGGAACAGACTCCAGGACAACCTTTTCCCTGTTCCTAGGCTGGTTTTGAGAACACCCACAGTGCCAGCATTCCCTTGAGAGATGATGAAAAGATGTCCCTGCAGCTTCTGCCTTCCCATTCATTTTTGCAGTGCTGCTGTCAGATTGAAAATGAGGACACAGAGTGCTTGTCTGCCCTGGGATGCCTTCAGAAAGGCTCTGGAACTGCCTACGGGAGGGCAGGTAGCACTTCTATGCATGCGTGGGCTATCTATATGAGACAGCAGATGCCACATTTATAGAGCTGGGGATTTTACAGAGATCTTGGGAGTGGTTTAAAAAGTATGTGTGAACGTGGCATTTATTTACACTGCCTAAGTGAGGATTAGGGAACCAGCCTTGCAGTGTGGGCTATAAAGAAGAAATAGCCCAGAGTAGCAGACTGAACACATATATTTCTCAAGCTGTTTGTTATTAAGCAGGCCTGACCACAGCACATGTTAAAACCCAAAGTTCTTGCTAAGAACCGCAAATGAGGTTTCCTTCTGGTTTCTCTGCTTGGGTACTTTCAGTGTCCCATTTACAAAGTGTGCTTGTGTTCTCATTCACTCCACAAAGAAATTCCACCACTGTTAAGACTATCCCTGAGCCCGGGACTCACCAAGAGGGGCTTGGGCAGGTTGTCATCCTCACAGATGGCTGTTAGCAAGAGGCCAAAGAGCTTCCCAGGAGCAGCAGATGTTGAGGAGAGGGGTGCGTTGTCCAAGTGAGTGCCTGGGCCACGCCAGAAAGCCCAGTTTATGATAGATCTTTTCCTTTTAAATGACTTTTGGCTTAAGTCTGGGAAAAGAGAAAGGTGTTTATTAGAAGAAATGCATTTCATTTCTAATTCCAGTGTTTGTTTTGCAGTGGTTGCTATGGCTTCAAAGGAAAAAATGTCATGAACTCAACCAACTCCTTGGCATCCGGCTCAGCCTAATCCACCGAGCACATACCTGTGCATGTGTGTGTCGAATGTGCTGCTTTACCCCTGCTCTTGGGAGGACTACGGGGCTCTGCACTGCACTGCCAGACCACAGCGTCCGCGCTTACTGCTACACAGAGCTGGGCTGTGCTCAACAACTCATTTCCCACCCACAGGTACAAAACCACAGACCTTCTCTGGAAAAAAACCCCAGAATTGGTTGGTTGGAAAAGACCTTTAAGATCACTGAGTCCAACCACTAACCTCACACTGCCAAGCCCATCACTAACCCATGTCTCTCAGCACCTCATCTACACAGCTTTTAAATGTCTCCAGGGATGGTGACTCCACCATCCCCCTGGGCAGCCTGTGCCAGTGTTTAACAACCCTGTAAATGACACATGAAGACCACAGCCCTCACCTTGGCTTACTGTCTGGAGGCATCCTAGTTCCAACATTTTCAGCCCAGAAACAGTCGCTGCCTTTGCTCTCTTCTCCCCAAAGCCATTGTGTCATTAGTGTCCCTGTTACAAGCACTAGTTGACTATGGTCCAGGGACGGTGCCTGCCCTCTAATCAACAGCCTTTAATCAACACCTTGCAGATGGCATTTCAGCATGCTGCCAATATGCCAACAGGCTCCATTTGTCTTCATTTATTTTCATGTATTTCATGAGATATCTAAAGAGTACCACTAATCGAAGCTCTTATCTGCAGTGTATGGAGAAGGAAATACTGCTACTGGGATACAAAAGGAGGTTTTTTTCATATGATCTTTCTTAAATATCAGCCAGTATAAGGTTTTCTTAGCACCACGATGACTGCTATCAGATGGGCTGACACTGAGGAAAAACTCATTCTGATATACTTTTTTTCCCTTTTCTAGATGTTTTCAAAGCCAGTCAGCTCTGATTTAGTTGCTTACCTACCCTATGCACCTTTCTGTTAGCTGGTTCTTCCGCCTGGTCATTTTGCTCTCTGCTGTTGCAGGAGAATCAAGGCTTGCAGATGTAAGGATTGTGGTGTAATACCAGCTTTGTCTCTCGTATACCTTACTACACTTGGTTTTTAGCCCAAATAGTGATTTTGGTTATATATAATTTTATTCTAGGACATCATGCTCCCTCTGGAAATGTTTACATTTACATCAGAGGCTTAGAGTGTGAAAAGTTACAGTTTAACTCAAAATTTGAACATCCAAATGTGAAAGCATGATGAAAAATTATTTTCATAAAAGTAGTAAGAAGGATACACATTTTAAGCAGTCCAAAGCTTCATGAAATATAAGCTTGTCAGTGTCTAAGGCTTTACTTGACATGTCACGTTTTGGAAGAACAAAAATAACTATAACTTTCAAAACAATATATTTTTCTTTCAGATGAGCAGGATACTAGCACATGATATGATTTGCTTCACTTGGAGTTCTATTCACACAATGGCAAACACATACTGGTCTTTTTTCTTCTGGCAACCCTGTAGCTCTCAGTGGAAGTAAAATTAAGAAGAGATGCTATTTTGAAGAACAAGGAATAGCAGAAGTGGAGGGGAAAAAGGGTCTTAAAATCAGGAACTTTTCATAGTCTCTCACTGTTCACTCCACTCAGCCATGGCTCAAACTTACAAGGTGAGCAAGGAATAATTGTGATCAACTGTAGCTCTCTCCTGGGACAAACAGGAAAACTTAATCAGTGTCCTTCAATGTACCAGGGTAAAACTCAACAACTGAAGTATGGCAACAAAATGCCATGTCGCTTACAAAAATAACATTCACTGAACAACAAGAAAACACAACCTTTTCATATCCCCTTTTCTATGGGAGTTGAGAAGTCTTAACTTGTAATCTTAATATCTTAAGGTAGGAGCAGACAAGAAGGGGAGGACGTACACTTTTTTTCTTGAACCTGTGCAAAGTTACAACTCTAGGAGAAGCCCAACCTCCTCTCAGCCAAGACATTCTTGCTTTCATGCAAAACAACCAGGGCCTTGGCTCTGGTGGATTACTGTAGGCCAGCATCAGAAAAAAACCAATACTTCTCTGGTTACAGGTCTTGCTCAGAGCTCACCGCAGTCATTTATCCTGTTCATACTTTACATGCAGCGAATTTCGATTCATAGGTAACATCCCAGGACAAGCAAGTGGCATTTCCCCTTCTTGCATAATAATCAGAAACTTCTAAATAAAATCTCACATCTACTTAACAACATAACATCCTTTCTGATCAAAACCCTAACTCTCAAACAGTTTTCAAAGACCTCCTTTCTGTACTGAGATCAACTTGTTAAAATTTTCCTCACTCTTTTAACAGATGACTAAACAATAGCTTGGATTATAGACTAGCCACTGACAGCAGTCAGTTCTTTCAAGTTAAACTTTAACCAAATCGGTATTTACAATACCTTTTAGACACGTGCTCATGAACATTGCTTAATGACTATGATTATCTGGTAGGTGACCATTCCTATTATGTGCTGAAAGGCTACAGGAGAGGCAACAGAAACACTCCAATCCTTCCACACATTAAATTCTTCTGCACTTTTTTCAACCCTCCTGCCAGGACAGCTGATACAACTACATCACCCCAGTCAGTGTCTACACAGCTATGTATTTGAGATGATGCCCAGTTGTCAGTCATGTCTGCCTGTCAACACCTACCACACCGCCTAACCACAGAACACACTGGTACAGCTGGGCAGCTGCCCCTTCCTGTCTCCAGAAGGGACACCATGTCCAACACAGCTCTGGAGGCCTTCCAAACCTGCCTGGACGCACTCCTGTGTAACCTGATCAAGGTGAACATGCTTTAGCAGGGGGTTGGATGAGACGATCTCCAGAGATCCCTTCCAACTCCAACCATTCTGTGATTCTGTGATCAGTGCAGTGGAGTGATGGCAGCAAGCCACAGCACATCAAGTCTGGCAGCGAAGTGTGGGGTTCCAGATTCTGCTCCCTGTAAATTTGCTTCATATGAGGTATTTTGGCTCATTGATCTGAAGATGAACCCAAAGCCAGATCAGCGCCTTGGCTTGCACACAGGTACTCTCCGCCACTTTGCCTCAGTGGAGGCAGTGCTGTACTCAAGGTAATCTGGTTGGCAAGCAGCCAGGCCTAGACATCCCTTAAAAAGGTTTTGTCTGATGAAAGCAGGAAAGGTGCTGGACTAAAAGCCTTTCTTCCAGTTAGCAAGGTCCCTGTGGCTGCCCCAGGCTTCTGCTGCCCCAGGGCCAGCCTCACCTCCCCTCCTCTCCTGCAGCCTGTGCAGCACCACTGACAACACATCTGCATTAGAGCTTTACAGGCCTGATTTGCATTTCTATTTTCTCTTGCCAGTCAACGTCAGCTGCCAAGTGGGGCCTGTAAACCTAATTACACCCCTTTGCTAGATTGCCTCATTCTTAAAATATGCCATGAAGTAATACACGATACAAATTACTGGGAAAGGGGGGATGGAGGCATTTGAAAATAAAATTCATTTATATAAAATGCAATCAATTTCCAGAATAATTCGTAGTAGACACTGGTATAACCTCACTATATTTAATTTCTACAAACGATACAAATGAATCGTATTAAAATATTATGGGAGATCTTAGCTTTTGGGAAGTGCACAGGATAATAGCATGCATGTTAATTTTACTATCATACTAACAGTGAAGGAGGGCAGAGTTCCTAACTGAGATGAGTATGCCAGTGTGTTAAGCACAATGAAAACACACCAGGGGATGCACCCCTGGGCCTAATGCCCCAAGCCTGTAAAGATCTCCTCATTTGTTTTACTCCAAAGCAGAGAGCTGTCATTGCGCCATTGACAACAGTGCACTAAATAGAGAGCAGGTGCTCATGTTTTTGCAGCCTCAAGGAGAAAGGCAGAAGAAAATATCACCGTATTCATTCTACTCAAAGAGAACTGAAATAAAGAAGTTGTATTCACTGACTTCATCTAGGTACTCAAGTCCACACCTAGGCCCTGCCACGTGAGGGTCCCAGAGAGGCAGTGTGTACTCGTAAGTACCCTGTTGAGATAAAGGATGCTGCCAAACACTGCACGGGAAGCCTGTGCCAAAGTGAAGCCTTGACTCCTGAACCATAAAACCACTCTGCCTTGCTACAGAGCACAGCAAGGGCTGCAGAGAGAAAAGCTAATAGACACACAAAAAATTGCAGGGGAGACGTCTTTCTTTTGCTAGTTTTAGAACAACCATTTGACTGGCAGCTTGTCAAAACCTAACGTACAAAGCTGACACATACACAACGCTACGCTCAAATCAGGGAGAGCTACATGGCAAAATCCCCCACGCAGCTGGAAGCATCTGCATGCTTCTCTTTGCTCTCCGTGCCCCCCGCCTCCATGCCAGCACGCTTGCTTTCCAAAGCAGGTCCCAGGAGGTAGCGGGGCTGTGTGTGAGTGACACTGGGGCGAATGGGATGACGTACCATTGAGCTGCTGGCACACAGCCAGGCGGCTTGGCTTCAGCACAAACTGGCACTGCAGCTCCTGGGGCAGCTGCTCCGTCAAGAAGGACCCCTGAAGCTGCCTGGGGCAGGCACAGTGCTTTGATCCATGGGGCATCGCATCACGAATGTGGCTCATTTTAATTCCAAAGGGATGCTCGTGTCCTGTTCAAAGAGAAATCATAATAATCTGTGTTGGATTGGCTGGAGACTTGCAAAACTCCATTCGCCTTGGAGAAAAAGCAGATTTTGCATACTGGCCTGCAGCGCTTTTTCTCTCAGTAATTTCTGAATTGATGCTTTTCTGCATATATGCACTGGCATAAATCATACGCTGGCAGATACAGAGTTTCTGTGCTCACTGTAGTTAACAAGTCATAAAAGTAAAATCAGACCTATTACAGCTGTATCACATAAAAGCCCATCAGAGAAAATGCAGGCAGCTATTTCTGAATTCAGTGTTTATTCTTGCTACCGCTTTAACTTGTGACACTGGAAGTTTAGGTACTAGTTGCTCACATGGTTCTGGCAAGAAATGAGATTTTTGCTGAGTGGGCAAAACAAAAAAAAATCCATTGTGAAAGTGATCTGCCCTCTCGCCTCATGGCAAATGCGACAGCCATCAGCTCAGTCAAACGAGACACAATTATGGTTCCTGTCTGAGGCTGGAACAGGAAGGAAACGTTAATCACAGGGCTGATGCAAATGAGCTACTCTCAGCGTTAACCAGCATCTTCGGGGACTACACAGAGGCGATTCATTTCTGGAAGAGCTTTCTAAAATGCCACCAGAAAGATATTTTTTCAGATTTGCCTAAGGACCTGGCGGTTGAACTATATTAAATACAGGCATAATGTTAAGACACTTTAGTTACCTTGCACTTAGACTTGAACAGTGGTAGTTGGAAGAGTCATTATTTGAGATTACAGTTAGTGTGATGTTGAAGCACAGTCAAACTCTGCTTCTGATGTCTACTTGCGACAAAAGCTGGCCTTACCTAATAAACCTTTGCATACACATCAAGAACAGCTTCGGTTTCACATCAGATTCTTCTTTTCAAATGGTTATCTCTTGAATTTGCAGTGACACAGTCAGACACTTAAGAAAGATTTTTCCCATTACTGAATTCTCTGGTTCTATATTTAAAACCATGTCTGTGATTTTATCTGAAGAAGCTACACATCAGTCAGAAAGACAAAATCTGGTATGTTTAACAGACAAAACTGTTTGCATGGTCTATAAGGTGCACAAGTTAGACTTTTTATAAATATTAATATTGTCTGACTCCAGCAAAGCATTTGTAGCTAAGGCTGCTTTAAGAAGGAATGCTAAGATTTACTGGGCTTAGATTTGCAGGAAGAAAACAGAAAATCCACAACTTTTTCTTGTTCTAATCATCTATGAACTCATATAGCACAAGTAATGCCAGGCTTCTACAGGGAAAAGTTCTTAATAGCAGGAAGGGATTTGTTCTCAGTAAATCATGGAGCAAAATCAAATCACTCCATCCAATCACTTCTGAGCTTTGGGTTGATTCCTGGGGAGGAAATGTTTCGAAAAGCACTTTAGAAAGGGAATAAGCAATAATTTTCTCCTAATCAGAGGGGAGCTGTCAGCCAGTATTAGAAATGCAGGATTGACAATTACCTCTTGAATCAGTTAACTTGAGCTGTGGAGGAACAGAACATTTCTCAAAACTCTGCTGAGTTTTGCAGAGGAGGAGAGTAAACAGTACTATGGAGGTGTAGGAAGAAGTAACATAAAGCTGGTCCAGCTCCAGAAGGGGAAGTGAGTGAGAGGAGAGACTGACTCTGTAGAAAGACTGAGGCTCACGCAGCAAAACTGGGGCAGAAAGTAATGAACTTTTTGAACCTCTTAGTGACACTGGCAGACAACAACTCCTCAAAACAAAAGATCAGCATCTGACTAGCTCCTCAAATAGGCAAACTTGCGTGACAGGGAAGTAAGAGAAAAAATGGGAAAAGCAAAACAAAACAAAAGAGGAAACTGCATTTCAGTCTTCTCTGCAATTCTTGCTTCCTTCAGCACTAAAAACTGAAAGAATGTTGAAAATCAGAGCCATCTCAAGAACTTACCGATAAGAGGGTAAGGGGCATCCTCTCTTCCTGAAATCACCCACAGCTTGTAGTCTTTTTCAGAGCCCTTTAAAAGCAACATTAAGAATGTTTTTACCAGCCATTAAGAACAGGTTTGCATTGGGTTTCTCACAATATAAGGATAATCTGCACCTTGCCAGCAGAGTCAAAGAAGCCCCTTTGCTTTTGCAGTGCCCAAACTTGCCACCAGCAGAGTTTCTGAATTGTGTCCATCATGTGGGCTCAGCTCCGAGCCTGTCATTTTTGAAGGAAAATGAGGAGATTTGACCTTGTTCTTTCACTACTCCTGGAACCCACGGCCTCACACCTGAGACCTCTGCTCCACCATCTCCCCAGCTTTTCCTTTTCTCCGTGCACAAGGGACTAGCTCACCCCTGCCCTGGAAAGCAGGGCAGAAGCACCTTCAGCTGAGACCTAAGCCCACGCTGACGATGCTAAGGTGAGGATGGACTCCCCCAAGGGGGTCCTGGCACTCAATGCTGCCCCAAAATCTCCTCACAGGGCTGCTGGTGGCCCTTTCGTACAGCCCTTTTGTATGGAAGGGCTTGGAAGCACCATATAGTACTTTAAGACTGCTGAGCCCTCTTTTAAAATTTACAATGTAGAAGAAGAAAATTACATCAAAGGAGACTATCTCCAGAGGACTGGAGAATGGGAGAATCTTTGGGAAAAGTCATGTGAAATCACTGATTTGAAAGCAAATCCTAAATATTGCCTTTAGCATAAATATACAAGTCAATGCTGCAGTTTGACTGAAGAAGGAGAATTAGATTATTTCAGATATGATGGTGAGACAGTAGAAATAAGAAGAATGGCATTTAATATAAACCACTCTTGGGACAAAAGGTAATATCAAGTGCAAAAATACACTGTATGAAAAGTGATCTATTATACCTTAAATCCTTTTGAGTGACACTACTAAATTGAGATAATGAAAACCTAAAAGTTTTCCAGGTACAAAAGGTGATAAATATCTCATGACCTATTTGTTTAGCTCAACAATTAAATCCTACCTCATTTTAAACAGATTTGCCAACCACCTTGCATTGTCTGGACCTTCACCCAGAGTCTTCAAAGCTCTTGAGACTCTTTCTACTTGCTGCATGCACCCTGTGTAATGCTGATACACCCAATAAAGCCTTCACAGTTTGCTCTCTGACTGACAGAACTTTCTGGCCCATATTAGCACTGCTGTTAAGTTAGCTAGCAGGGGGCAGAAGGAAAATAAATAGGCTTTGGAGATACCTCTGATGCCTCAGGGCAAGCAGCCAGAAGCAAATAAATACAGCTGAGGAGCACAAGAAAGAGTATTTACTTTTTCTTTTAAATATATATATGAAAGGGTTTGTTGCTGTGAAGGGGAAGCAGGAGAAGGGGAAGAGCTAGTAAGTGCAGTTTCAGGAGGCAGACTGCTCATCTCTCGACTGCAAATGTTGTCCTTTATGAGTTTTATGAGGCCATTTGTCAGTATGAATGTGACTGTCCCAGAAAAATCAGCAAGTGTACTTACGGAGCTTGGAAACTCAAGGCCCTTCTTTCCGCCTCACTTGATAATTCGGAACAGATGATCAATGCCATTTTGCACAAACTAGTTGTCATTTTACCAGAGAAACCACAGAGGGAAAAACCCTGATGTGTTAAACCAGAGTGAACTCAGCCAAAGTAATAGCCTCATTAATCACACAACATGTGAAATGTAGTTTTTATAATTGCCATTGAGAAGTCATAGAGCTCCTTTCAAGTGGTTCTCTCTGCACATAAATAAAAAACCCTCGAGATGGCACATAAGGAAAAGCTTCCTCGCAGTCAGAACAATGTTATGAGGGGGTTGGGTGTTTGATTGATACACAGGCTACAGCTTAACTTATTTAGCTTGCCTGATTTTACTGCTAATCTTATGATATGCCTCTAATGAAAAAGACATTATGCTATGAAGATGCAGTGAAAAAATGTAGTATATTACTCAGGCAAATAATTCTGCAGGCAAGATTTTACATCTTTCAGATGGCTTTCATTCTTTTTCCACTCAAAATAAAAATGTAAAGAGAAGAAAAGGGTTGATTGCGACGCATACAAAAAAACACAAAGCTGAAACCTAACCAGCTCCTCCTCCTACTCATCTCAAACAAAATATTCTTTTCCAATACTACCATTTTCCTGATTTTTTCTGTGCACAAAATGAGGAAGTGCAAATGACACTCATGAGTTAAATGAAGCACATCATAACAAAGGCTTGCTGTTCTAATATAGCACCGTCGCTTGATTTTTGGTGCAGACTAGGAGGAGATAATCTGCAATTAAAATCCTAATTTTAACTCACATCTTACCCTTTCCACCTTGCAGGCCCTCCAACTACTTCAGATCTACCTTAATTGGACAGACTGCTAGATCCTGAGCTCAAGCCAGAGCCCCAGCCCTGGTGTGAGTGGGTTGTCTGAGCCATAACAAGATGGCTAGACAGAAATTGCTGTGCCTGGGAAATACCAAGCTAGCAGAATAGGCCCCTGGATGCATTAAAAGCCTGTCTAAATTAGGAATAATGAAGGCTAGGGAAGGCAAATTCCAAGGTTACTCAAGCTTTTTCTGGGGATCTTCAGAAGCCCCAGGGAAGAACCAGAGTGACATTTTGGTCATATTTGACTCTTCACGCTTAGGGTTGTGGTAAGGAAAGACTTGTTAGAGTCCATGCAACGAGATCAACGTATGCAGCAAGTGTAAGACATAAAATCCCATTACTCAAACAGCAGACTGATAGACCAGTTAAAAAGCTGTCATCCAGAAGCCTCTATGGCCAGCAGTGCTGGAGACACATTGTGAAACAATCAGAGAAACTGAGTGAGGAAGACAGAATGCTTGTCCCTGGAGCTGCTTTGTTACTACACCTGAGGCACTATCTTGTCTGGTTTAGAGCAAAGGAAGCCAGCTGAGACAGTACTTGATCTCCTAGGAATCCCTGCATCTACTTAGTGCATCTACCTTGCATTGTCCAAAGTCCTGTAAAAATCTTTTCCCAAAACAGTTTCAGGACATTGCTTAAATTGGGTGCATTCAGATTCTGTGTAGTCACTCAGTCACATTCATATCTCACTAAAGGTCCACGGGTATTTAGAGTGTCTGATGTGGACACTTGATAGCAGTGCCGGTAATCTGGGGACACAGCTGATCACACACGTTTGCACATCCTGAGACCAACTAACAAGCAGGTCAGTAGGTTTCATGTTCTCACTGAAGTGTGCGAAAGGAGTTGCATCAAGTTGCATCATTTTTTGTGTCAAGATATCTCCTCTTAGGCATTAGGGAAACAGATGTAAAGAAACTTCAAACATGACCAATCCTTTACAGGAATGAGAGAATTATTCAAAACTTTTAAGGTGCTTGATGATCTCTGAATGTCTATATATTAACAAAGCACTTTTGCTTCATTTCAACAACACTAAATTGCTCTGATGAAACATTTAATTAATGTTCATATACTAAAATTTGGAGAAAGTGCAAAAGAAGATTTGGAGACATGTAAGAGTGACTACAAAAGGACTCATGAAAATTGGGACAGGGACTTACGTTAATTCCTAGCTGCTGCAGGGCCATCAGGATTACATCATTCGCTGTATCGACATTGGTTACACTTAAGGTTTTTGACTGTGAACAAAGAAAAGGAGAAAGGGAAAGTGGTGTTAAAGATTTGGATTTGTAAAGAGCATCTGAAGTGCAATAGGTCTGCACAATCCATTGTTGGCAAAAATGAGAGTATCCTGTTAAATTTTTACTTGATAAGTAAGTTACACTACACAAAGATCCATCTGTCTGAGACCAAGGTTTGCTACCTCCGTTTGGTCACATTCTGTGTTTGCTCTCTTGCTTTCCCAACAGCTCCATCAGAAGGGAGAGTGCTGTGATTACTGGGGACAAGACTTTCACATTAAAATATGCAAAAAGACACAGGCACTAACGGCACTTCAGATACTGCGTAGGAGGACTGTAATGGTTTGATTAATTGAAATGCATACAAGTTTCCTTCGAAACAAATGAGCGTGATTTTTTTCAGTGATTTTTTTTTCAGTGAAATAAGAGGTTCTCATACGAATTGTTAATCATTTCTGTCCTTCTCTGCTGCAGAACTCCTGCTAATAAAATACTGTACACACGCTGTTCATCTCTATATCCTCTGCTACATTCCATATAGATTTCTCAAAGCTAGATTTGGCTTAGTACCAGAAGCACTTCCTCTTGGTAATCTTTCATCCAGTTAAAATGCTACTTCTCTAGCATCCTCCAGAATGTGCTGATGGGCAGCATGGAAAAGCGTGGATCAGCAGAAACAGCAGCACTGAGTGCCAAACCTTATGTAGTAGGAAGTGCTGCTGCCTAGGAGGCAAGTCCTCCCAGAGTGAGATTCAGCACCTGCTGCTGGGCCCCAGCACTGCTCCAGAAGGCTGGGCAGTGCCTCAGCACCACAGGCTGCTCTCACGCAGGGCAGCGCCTTCCAAATGACTCCATCCTGAACCTTGCCAGGATGTGGCAGCACTGGTGCCGTCACCTCAGAGAGGCAAAAACAAGTGGGCAGAGTGTGTCTAGAGTGGTTTTTGCTTGCACCATCACACCCACACTGGCCTTGCTTCCAAGCCAACAGGCAGCTCCCACACATTAAGTACAAGTTACAGAGCCCTCTTTATAGGCGTGCAAGCTTGGCTCTGCTAACAAGACTACATAGCTTTTAGATTGCAGCTGGTTCATGGACAGAAACAGCCCTGGCAGAACAAATGCATGCCCACTGCCATAAACTGTCCAGGTGTACCAAATGGCCCAAGGAAGGGAAGATCAAAATGTCTCCTGCCAGTCCCAAGGCAGCTTGCTATACCCTGCTATCCTGTGTAGCACATCAGTTTTACACTGGCCATAGGATGTTCAGGTGAAACAACTCTCTGACATTTTGCATTTACAAAAGATCTGAGCTGTACAGTTATATAAGTCCCTGAGGGTAACAAGCTGCCATGGCAATCAAGGAAAGTAGTGAGAATACTGCATATCTTGCTTCAGGATGTATATGAACGCTCATACCATAAAAAATTTAACATTTGCCTGAAGCAATGACATCTGGCTCTCAGGAGTAGGTCAGCACATTTGCATAAGTTTCGCTCTTGGCTAGAATAAAATGGTTTGTGCCTTGTGTTCAGCCTTCTCTACTCTCCAGAAATGAAATAATTCTTGGTCATCTCCAGCTGCTGTAGCACAGGCACCACAGTGCCATAAGAACTATTTGCATCACAAAGTTTCCATCTGTCCCTCCCCTGTTTCATTACTGATAATACAGTGTGCTGTTTCCAGGACTGTCAGGATCAGGAAATCATATCTGGCACATAAGCTAATTATAGCTAAGGAGAAAAGACATTTAAAAACTCCAGCAAACCCTGGTACAAGAGTGCAACACCTGACCCATGATTTATAGACATTAACATCTGAGCACACCTTGATCTGCAGTCCTGCATTTGAATTATCACAGTTATTGCTACTACTTATTAATGTTTGTCTTAGCAACCTTCTTCTATTGTTTACCTCAGTAATGATTTTCTGAACTGGAAAAAAAAGGCCGACGCCTTTATGCTTATGTCTATGCAAATACCAAATTCTAAGTGGAGATTCACTGCTGGGCAAAGACCTCCAATAAAGTCTAAATTCTGTGAAAATGTCTCATGCCCTCACAAATGCCCTTCAGGCTTCTGAGCATGAAACACAGACTTTACAAGCACAGACAGAAAGAAAACACAAATGTGTAAGAAGCAAAGAAAGAATGTATGGGTTATCACTGAATGCTAGAGTATTCCTAGGGCATAGACCACATACAAGAATGTCGTTTTAATTGGTTAAAAAATACTTAGTAAAAAGGTGCAAATCGCCCTGTGGATGGCCTTTCTTTACCTATTTACCTTGTGGCTATAAATTTACTAGCATCAGTTAATTGATGAAAATCATGCTTAAAGCAGTTGCAGGGTGCCCATGCACACAGCTTTATCGACATAGGATTATGATAAACAATAAAACTCACTGCAGAATAAAAAACACTCCAGAATTTAATGAAAGAAGCTGTGGGTTTAGATCAGTTTTACAAGCAAAAAAAAGGGCACATTGTACTGGCTTTTCTGCAGATGCTCATGCCTAAGTTCCGCTACAGGTGTTTCTTCAGACTTCACACTGTACAGTCTTTAGTGTGTGTGCCAGAACCAGGATTTCTTACCAAGCACACTGTCTTTAAAATGGAACTCGTGTATTAAACACAGGAACCAAACATTTCAGGACTGCATATGTTAAATATAAGAAAAAACTATTTCACTGTGAGGGTGAGGGAGCCCTGGCACAGGCTGCCCAGGGAAGGTGCAAAGTCTCCTTCCTTGGAGGTCTTCAAGACCCGCCTGGACATGTTCCTATGCGACCTGATTGAGGTGAACCTGCTTCTGCAGGTGGGTTTGAACTAGATGATCTCTAAAGGTCCCTTCCAACCCCTACCATTCTATGATTCTGTGCATATGCCATGTCTTTTAAAAGAGCTGGATCCTTCAAGGAGGGTGCAAAGCAAAGAAACTCTCCCTATATCCAGAGGGTTTACAAGTGACTAATACTGAAAGGTGACATGGATTTATAACTCCATTTAGCGCAAGAGCACTTACATATGCACAAGTTCCCACGTCCTTCGCAATTATCTTCAGAGGAATGCTTTTAGGGTAGTCTTTTTCCTTCTCTTCTCTTATTCGACTGACAAAACAAGTTCAAAACAAGTAAATTTTTAATATGGTAATCATAAATAGCACGACAGAGATTTAAATAGCAATCAAGCAGTAACTGGGTAAGAAGCAGATTGTTTACAGATGTACAGCAGTAGAAAGATCTCTCAGGACAAGAAAACATCCAGCAGTATCTGGAAGGGATGCTGACTGTGGTCCCCAGAAATGCCTTCTTGTATGAAAGCTCATTGTAGAAATCAGAGTAAGCAACAGAGAAGCTCTTTAAAAAAGTCAAGCTAAAACTAGTCGTCACTGTGATGCCTCAGACTGCACTACAGGTTCCTACCAGAATCAGTTATATCACATTGCATGTTCCAGTTCAAAGGACTGAACAGAAGGATTGACTGGAAATCATCCCCAGCAAGGATGATTTCAACAATCTCCTGAGCTCTGAAGAATCAGGTAAAGACGCAAACCTCATCCAGCAGAAAGAAGTAGGGAAACATCATCACCAGCAATAGTTTGCTGTCCAGAGCTGACTGATATGAGACAGCAGTACTTATACAATCCCTCCCACTGCACCTTCCATACATTTTGTAAGACCAAAATTCAGCCAGTCATGAGCAGCAGATAGGTTAGAGCAGTGGTTCCTGAGCTGGGCTTGCTTAGATGCCATCGCCATGGATAGAGCCCTGGGCTCAACTAGAACAATGACAGTAGAGGCTGCTATAACTGAGTAGAGAAGGGACCACGTGTGATAGGAACTGCTCCAGTTTTGTGCTCAGTCATATTCAGGCACAGGTAAGTGCTTCCCCCCTTGCATAGTGAGTGTTACATGAACAGCATGTACCATCTTCTGCAGAGAGCAGATATGAGATGGTTTTTTTACTTAATATCACTTTTAAAGATTCTTATCTATCGTAATGGCATAGGTACCACAGCTTGGGAGTCACTGGTTTAGGTGACCAGGACTCTTCTCTGCATCTTTAAACACCGTATGATAAAGTACCTTTGCAAAAAAGAGAGCCATGTTTCCTTTTGTTCTGCAGACCTGCAAGAATTATAGAAAAACAAGGACAAATCAGCCATCATTCTGAAATCAAAGTAGCTCTTGTACAAACCACAGTGGAATGGACTGCTCCTTCATTGCAATTTCCATAAACACCTACAAAAACTAAAAGGCTTTTCCAGATTTGAATGAAAAATCAGCTTCCCTGCAAAATAAACTGAAAAGCCTGACACCGAGATCAAAAGCCCCAGTTACCAGTATTTGTCACAGAAATTAATGCTTTGCCAATGAGTTCAGTAGGAACGGGTTGTGTTCTTAAACTAATGTCCAAATACAAGAGGAGGGCATTTTAAAATAAGAGCTTAATTCAAAAGTTTAAAGTTATTTCCTCATGTATACAGACTTCTTTCCATTTTCACTGTTCTAATTCTCCTCTTATTTATTACTTGGTTCATCACCACATCCCAAAGTACCCACAAGCCATAATAAAAAACGGTCCCATTTTACTCAGTAGGGTTTTACTTTGGACATTTTAAGGCTTATCTCATTTATCTTTATCTCATTTATATACTTTCAAGGATACTAAACAGTCTGGTTAAACCTTGCTAATAATAGGATAGTGCAAGGAATCTAACCTAGTTTTGTTTCAATGTTCTTGCTTTAAATCCTGCCCCAGATGGAGTAACTGCTATTCCCACTGCTGCTTCTGCAAATCAAGCTCTTCAAATTTTCAAAGCAGTCATCCAAGGAACTCCAAGCCTACTGGATGATGCTGTGAGGTGAATGCACTTTATAAACATTAAAGATGTGACCCTGCTTTGGCTGCTGCAATGCTGCAATGCTGTCCAGTAGGCATCTATGGACTCATGCATGGCACTTGAGATTTCTCTGTGCACCTCCAGACATGAAATAACCTCACTTCTATAAAATCTCTGACTCTGTTTTGATTGAAGCTATTGCTTTTCTATCCAACTACTTCCTGAAAGCTATAAGGGATAACATATTGCTTCTAGATCAAAGGTTTATTGGCAAGAGTTCAGCTGAAAATCAAGAGAAAATTTCAGCTTTGTTTCAGAACTATTAAGTGAAAAAAAAACCCCTAAACAGCACAACCAGCTCAATAGAGAGCAGTTTCTGCACAGCATTCTCTTTGGATACAGATAATGTGACACACAAATTAAACTGCATGTGTCAGCTTTTGCTCTCTGTTCATAAAAAGGAAAATGCATTTTCCAAGACCCAGCCAAATTACTGTGGCTAAGCAGCTGGGATTTCAGGGGGGTGGTGCCCTCTCTTATCCAAAGTCATGGCTGAGCCCTCCTGCTGAGACTAAAATCAGCCTAATCACTGAAATTACCTCTACAGCCCTTACTTGTCCTATAGTCCAGACTGAAAAGACAATCTAAAAATTTTTCTCTTTTAAAATTCAGATATTCTGCTTTAAGAGGAATTTTAACATTTTCTCTGCACGGTTAAATTAAAAAGAGAAACAGGGCAAGGCCAATACTTCTTTGTATGTTTCCTGATGCTTCCAGTACAAGCTCTTCTGTTTAAAAGTGTCCTATGAGATCTTCTCTTTGATCTTCTCATTAGCTTGGCTGTTTACTATTGGTAGTTCATCTTACTAATTAGCCAATGTGCTTGTCAAGTTATACTAAAAAAAAAGAGAATTTCCACTGAGCAAGTCTGCAGCAGAGACAGTGCTTTGCCAAATCACCTTTTTTGTCCAAATTTTAAGTGATATTACTGCCATATTTGCAGAGACATAGAAGATGAAGCATGGAAAGCAAGCAACTTGCTCATAGCAGAGGGAGTTGCTTTAGGAATCAGTGAGTGTCTTCTTCCCACATTCACTAGCGTCGAATCCGTGATGGTCTCATTACTTGTCAGCCCCTAAACATTGGTAAGTAAAACATATCTCCATTCTTACCTGAAATTTGCCACACAGTTTGTGGTGGGCCAGCCCAAAACAAAGGACCTCTCAGGGTCAGTGCTGCCTTCACAGACTTCTTCTGTACAAAATGCTGTCCACATCTCACAGAGACGTGCTTGGCACTTCAGTTTGAAATGAGAGTGCGACCTGCTGGCAGAAATTCACAGGCATGTTACACACATGAAAATATAGCAACATAGGCCAAACAATTAATTTTTTTTATTCCTTTAGGAACACATGAAGCTTGCATTGGAGCTGATTGAAGAAGCACTTCTGCTTTAGTTAACAAAAATGATGTTTTGTTTGGGTTGCGTTTCAAAATATATCAATTGCTCATCTAAACGGGACCAAAGGATATCTTTTAACGGGATAAACAGGTCACTTGTGGCATCCCTGGACATCTCCGTTCTTGGGTGAAAAGTTTTGACTCTCTAAAGGTCCCCTCCAAATCTTGCCATAAGGCAGACTGCCATTTGTGTTGGACTCTTGGTGACTTTAATGCCATTGGGTTTGCAGTGTGGTTGGATTGCTTAGCCCCATGTTCAACAACTGTGATGAGTCTAAGTAGTCTCAACTAGGCCAGAGCCAATGAAGTAATCCTTCAGAAAGAACAAGGAGAAAACTGCCATTTGTGTGAACTACAGCACATGTCACACAAAGCCTCCACAAACTAGCTGCAGGATAGCTGTAGGCCCATACCACTTGGAGAATGAGCCAGGACTTCGTGTATTCTCAAGATATCTAGTCATCTACGAGGAAGATGCCTAATTTCTCCAATTTTTTAAAACTTGGCCCTCCCTGTATTTTATTCTACTAAACATTAGTAAAGGTCAAATTTATGTAATTCCATGTTTTAACTTCAGTTCTTTTCTTCCACTTAATTTCTCAGGATAAGTCTCGGTGGGTACCAGTGCTACCAAAAAGTAAAATCTCACCGAGTCACCCCAGCTCTGTAGCAATGCAACAGCCACCCACTTTAAGGCAGGTCTGCACTAGAGGCCTTGAAGACTGAATTTCCTGAGCTATGGTTCTCATGGGACCATGGGAAAAGGCTGGAGGAAAAGTGTCCTCTCTCTGAAAATAATTTGCCTTTCTAATCCAAGGACTGCAAGCAAGAGCAAGTGAGCTCATCACTGTGCTGCAAATGTGGATGAGGACAGTGCCGGGCATCATGGTGATTACTGCCCTATAAATAAATACGCCAGGTAAGCAGTTTCTGAGAGCTTTGATACACATGGACTACCTTCTCTGAGATTAGTCTCATTTACAAGGTATTTAATTTAGGACAGACTGAACTAATACAGTCTGGAACATGAAAGCACTTGTGGCTTTGAAGAGGGCACAGATGAACTTGCAACACTCTGACTGGCCTGAGGTTTCCAGCTGGCATGGTGCTAACCAGTGTAGTGGGGTAGTGCACCACTAATAATCCAGCAGCTTTTACAGTGGTGTGCAAGAAATGAGCATCAGTGCATACCACACCTGGCAAAAAGGTGCATTTCAATCAGATCACCATAAAATACAGTAAAATACTATCTCAAGTTCACACATTTTTTAAAATTGAAGCTAAAGGAAGCTGAGCATGGTGTTTCCTGGTCAGCTGCATGCTTCACCTCTCTTTATTACCTTTTGTTACCCCATCAAAGCGAAATGTAAAGTAGAACATTTCAACATGCTCATCAGCAAATCACTTTGTGATGCAACAAGTAAGACTTGTCAAGAGTACAGAAATAACTATATCTGGCCACAGAATGAACTGTGGAAACGTAGATTTACACAAAAATACAGCTGTTAATTCTAATGTAGATGTTAATAAAGGGATGCCTGGTCTGACTCCACCAAATCAGTCTGTTGAGCTTCTCTTTTTCCTCAATTTCTTTTCCTCATTACTCAATGCAGTGAACTCTTCTACACATTGTTCCACTTTTTTTACATTTGCATGGCTTCATAAAGCTGACCCCTACAGTGCCAGTAGTGGATGCAGCAGGATGTTGGCAGAAGCACAAAGATGTTCTCTGATCTTGCTTGATATATATTCTTACCCCGTTTGCCATGCCTAGTCACAACACTCAGCTGTTATCAGTATTCAAGTGGCCTGGTTTCCCGAGGCACTGAAACAGTAGCCTCCATTAACATCTAAAGAGCCTGAAGTATAATTTTATCTCTATCTGCCATGTCCTTTACACAATCTATGGGTTCTCACCATTTGTGAAATGTGGGTCTTCTATTTCAGTGCCAAAGCACTACCTCTAGAAATGAACATATCACCGCTAAGGAAGCAGCACTGCAGAGTATTTGAAAAATGGGAAGAGAAACAATCTAATGAAGATTTTATAATGTTTTTAAGGAAGTCCCTTGCAAGTGCTACACTCTATATATCAGGCAGATCCACAGTCCACTGAAATCAACAGAAAACTCATGAAGGTCAATGGTGTAGGTATTCACACTCCAAATTGTGCCACCTCTGTAGCATAAATTCAGTTCCTTTTGCTGTCTCTAAGTTGCAATTGGATACTTTGCAACCGTTAACAGATGGAAGATTAACTTCTCACTAGATTTGCTAATCTCCTTAATAGGAACCTCTGACAAAAGCATTAATGGATCTTCTGTGAGATTGCTACCATAATTCCATGTATGCACTCAACGATTAATTTCTATGTCCAGCCACACTGGGAAAATAACCTTTAAACACATTTGTATGTCTGCATGTACAGATTACAAAGGAAAAAGAGAAAGCCATTTCTCTCTGCCTCTCACACAAAAGCTTGTGTGAGAAACCATGATCATTTAACTGCCAGATCCTTGAAATACTATGCCAAATAAAAACACGCAGTCTCTGAAAGAAATCTAATCAATATATAAAAAACAGTATACCATTCTGCATAGTTAACATTGGTTTAGTGATAAAGACTGTGCCAATCAATTAATTACAGAATGTCAAGGGCTGGAAGGGACCAGATGATTGAGAGATCATCTAGTCCAACCCCCCAGCCAGAGCAGGGCCACCTAGAGTAGGTCACACAGTAACTTGTCCAGGTGGGTTTTGAATGTCCCCAGATAAGGAGACTCCACAACCCATCTGGGCAGCCTGGTCCAGTGCTCCAGATAATAGCCAACATTTCAAAAATTATTAGAAAGCAGCAGAAAATGAACCTACAGGCACCTCGTCCAAAGGCACAGATAGGCTGATTGTCTAGACCCCTCTTAGGTTTCCTGCCTCTAAGCAGGAACTCAGTGCTGTACAGGAGTTTACTCAGCAAGCTCAGGGGACACAAGACACTTGTTGCTTCCCTTAGGAAAAACTTGTACCCACTTACTGATCATATGAAGTGTAACAATAGATGACCTCCCATTGCACAGTGACTGGCTACCTGTAGTTGAGTTGACACATGAACAGAACTGAGCTATATCTGAGATACCTTACATGTTTGTATGCCCTAAGCTGAAAAAAGAGAGTATTACAGGTTTTTAGCACCTTCACAAGCAATAATTCTGAAGTTAAGTCAGATTCAACTGTATAATTAATTCTGTCCTCGTGACATGCTGCCTTGCCCCTGCATCAGCTATTAAAAAGTCATTAACAATCAACATTTATGGTCACAGAGCAATACACACCACTCAGGTTTTCCTTCTAGGAATCTGCAATGGTATTTTAGTGTGAGATAGCTTTAAAGATGCTGATTTTTGAGTAGTACTCATTAGTGACAGCTTTGATGCTTTAATTGCTAACAGGGCAGATGTAGAGAGAACATCCCAATTAGTTCTTTAAAATACATGAAATAATATCACTCAAAATACTGTTTTTACAATTTCAAACAAAGACTTGCCCCCCAACCCCCTCTTTTTCACATACAGAAGCACGATTTGTTCTCTTCCACCTTCTTCAAACATTGCAGACTCTTCACCACATTAAATCAAATGTCATAAGAGCTGTTATTACTCTCTGAGGACCAGATTTTGGAGTGGTTACACCAAATAGTGCTTTCCTATGCAAATGGACCCACTGGGAGTAAAGTGCATCTCATCCTGGGGCTGTAACATTGCTTCTGCTCAGCATGCTGACCAGGGACACATCATTTCATCTCTCCTGCCTTTAGTCTTCTACAATTTAGGTGCTAAGCTAGTGGACTATGCTTGCTGAATGGCCGGTGGACAGAGTGAGAGCATTCCGAAGAGCATAAATCCCCTCACCCACATTGATACTTTTTCAGGGCCAGATGAGTTCACTGCAGGCAGGTGTAGGTTTTCCCTCAATGGCTGTAAGAAGAGCCTAGAAGCCTAGGTAAGTTGCAGATACTGAACACTTTAAAGCTTAAATTAGAGATGAATCTCATCCTAAAAAACATACAAACATAAATAAATACCGTAACAATGCTATTATTGCTATTGCTGGTAGAATAGCAAGATTTCTCCTAAATATCCTTATGTTCACCACCCACCTATAGTGGAACATGTTTTGGGTGAAATATCCTCTGTGTTGTCACACCACATCAAGTGAGTGAGTTCAGCTCAGGGGGGTTATGTTTACCATGTATGATTCTAACAGACACAGCTCAGATTTCTACAGAAAACACAAATTTATTCTGGCTTTTCCCAGAAGCCTCTAAAACAATTGCTTAAGCAAAATGACACATTGCAAAAGCCCAGGATTCACATTGAGCTTACCCACCCTGTGAAACCACTAACATGGTGCCTAATAGAGAATGAAGCTGCATCAAGACTTTTTATTATTATTTCCCCATAACCCATAACAACAAGTGAAAGCACCCTCTAAAATTGCCTTAAACCACAACTGCTGCATGAAGCTGGCATGCTAGACACAGCTTGTAAATTTGATTTAATTGTGAATGGTAGAGTGAATAATCAGAGCTCAGCAGCAAGCCTGATTACACATGAACACTCCCGAGACTGCTCAGCATCGTTTCCCCTCCCCTTCCCCACGCTCCTCCTGGCACAACACAACCTACAGAGACAGGCACTGTGATGCCTCCTGCAATCTCTATTTTTATGTATGTGTATCAAAGCAGCTTCCAGGTTAAGTGTCAGGACCTCTAACTCCTCTGTGACACAGCCACTGGTGTTATGCATACCCCATATGACTGAAGACAACCTGCCTAAAACACAACAGTCAGCTGAAGACAGTGCCACGGACACAGCTGAGCACTGATGGGTTTTTTTTATGACACTGCGCTCCCAAAGCAGGGAAGATGACATAACACAAGCAATATGTTCAAGAACATCTGATACTTCCACAAAATGTCGTGGATTTCCTCTACAGATACGGGGTTCTCAAAGGTGCCTGGTGAGGTCAGGCACCTAACTTCTATTGACCAAATAAAAAGCTTCCTTATAATTTAGGGAAGACTTGCAACTAAAAAAGCACAGTGGAAATCCTTGCTTATGTTCCACTGAGCAAAAGGGCTGTTCTTCAGAAGCAGTGCCTGAAGTGACATACTCACTTGGACTTGGCAACAACCAGAAGGTCTGTGAAGAGGAAAAGGTGTCGCTCCTGGGTTTGCAGACCCGTCTTCAGCTGCACATGGCCGTCCAGGATGAACGTTCGGTTGTGGCACATGAAAGACTGCACAAGGGGACATGCCTCAGGACTGATAGGGGAGAAGCAGCCTTCCCTGCAAAAGGAAACAAAGGGGATAAAGAAAAGCAGATCAGCTGATTGCCCATGAGTGAGAACCAGGCAGCGCCTTCCTGTACCCACTGACAAAAGGCAATTTCTTTGACCACATTTCAGTGAAAGGTGAGAGGTAAAACAAAGATAATTCAATAGTCTGATTCTGGCACAAAACCTGTTAGGGACCACCGTCGCTGAGCCTTCTGCAGTCCAAGAACATAGACAGCATTTAGCAAAGGACAAAAATTTAAATATAGCCCTCTCCATTTTGGCCACATTTATCTCTCTTTGTATTGAAGTTTTAGAGGATATTGCACCTTCTGTAAGTTTTCTATAAAGAGAGAGGAGATATATGCACAATAAATGGATAACAGCACACCCACCTCGGTCAGAAGAGGGCTCGTATTCACGGTTAAAAACAATTTATAGAAAATATTCACAACAAACACAAGGTGCAACTGAACCTTGCTAGAGACAGACCACGTACTAGATGGTACTACAGCATGAGAAGAGGTCATTCAGCTTCTTTCTCCTCCAGTGCATCACCCACAAGCATTGAAGTAAGCTCCTCTTGCAGGCTTTGGTTGTGTGACCGGAGCACAGTTATGCTTATCTGTGGCTGTCCTGTGCAGGGGCTGCTGGACAATCCAAAAGGAAAGATCAGGCTCCCTCCTCAAAAACACTGATCTTTTCTAAGGAAGTATTGAGTAGGTTGCAAGTTCAAGGTTACTGATGGTGGAGACATGATTCTCTCAACTCCTCCTGGTCTAACTGTTCTACATAAATCAGCTGAACGGTTAATGAAGCAGAAATTAGAGTTGCATGATGGTCACCTCACTCACTCAGACAGGTTATCCCTCGTTTCTGAGCCTTGCTCTAACCAATGTCTATTTATATGGAGTAAAATGGAATCAATGTGAGGGTCTAAGTGGAAGACACTCCTCCTCTAAGGCTCTCAGGAAACTGGTTGCAGGTCAGGCTCTATCTTGGAAAGCCAGAGACATGGCTTCAAATTCCCCTAGACTGATGAGAGAACTGGACCTGAGTCTCCTACACCCTGGTGTACCTTAAATAATGACTTTCTGGATTAAAACCAAGATCCATCAGTATCTTTATACATAATCCTTAAATGCAACTTTTCAATTCGTTCCTTTCCCTAGAAGTGCCTTCAAGGGAGTCACTTCCCTGTGGTTGAAAGAATCAGTTAGATATTTATTCTAATGCATTTACTTTTCTTTTCTTGTTTTTTGTTTTTGTTTTGTTTTGGTTTTTTTTAAAGATAAAAGCTAACATTTGGCAAGATCATCTTGGCAAGAAAAGTCTGAAGTGAGCAGCTTTGAGATTATAGTTTACTCCTGGCCCTACTGGAATGGATGACAAGCACCTAACGACTGCTGGGAGAACAAACTGACCTTATACAGTGGAAGTCACAAACAAAAGGGAGAGATATGAAAGAATACAAAAGTAAGCAGAGAAAACCTTCCTCTTCTTGATGTCCATGGCTGGATTACTCAGGAAATTATATAGGAAATCCTGACAGCTGGGAGAGAAAGGATAAGCTCTGAGATTGGCCTACATTAGCAGGACACACTTTCACTGATCTGAAAGGAGCTGATGAGGATCTCTACCTGCTGGGGAGATTGTTTGGCCTTGGATTCCCCTTCCTGTCTGGAAGTCCAAGTTTTTGAAAGGATTCCTCAACTTCATTTGTCTTAAATTGCATCTTAATCATGTCTATCATTACCTACCTCTTCAGGGAAGAGAAAAAGAGCAGGAATGGCTTTGAGAATGAATAATGCAAACCTAAGCTGTTTGATCTTTCCTAAGCAGCAGAGGTGTCAAGGAGTGTGGAGGTTAAAGCAGAGTGAGGAATATGGTCCATTACAATACTAGTAAATGCTGTGCAGCCAGCAACAGGAGTCAGGAGACCAGCAAGCAGTTCTCCCACCCTGCCACTCCCGTGGGACTGGAATTCACTAGCTCACCAATGACTGATAGGTTACTGGGACTCAATTTCATAAACTCCTCAGCGGTGCTGGGCAGAAATCAGGAACACTGATGAATCCACCCACGTGAAAGTCACACGTGGCCTTACCTGAAAGAGTAAGTCAGGGAAATACTCACTTATATTTGAAGCCAGTAACAATAACAGTTAAAAAAACCCCTTTCATGTAAACCTTGATGTAATCAAATCAGCAGAAGCATTCATAAAATCATACCAAACTGCCTGTCACTACTGACATTCCTGTAAGGTTAGGCTCTTAGGTCTCCATATAGTCAACTCTATTTGATTATTCCTGTTTGTGTGTTTACTGTATCCTGATTTCTATGCTCAGGAATCTTCCAATTTAAACTAAGCAAAATCCATCACATAGGTAAGCAAATGAAGACATAGTAGCTTTAATAATGCCAGCAGGGTCAAGGAAATTGAACTTGATTGTAAAACAAGAAAACGCAGTAACGTAAATTACTTTGATAGTGAGGGAGCTCTGGCACAGGCTGCCCAGAGGGGTTGTGGAGTCTCTTTCCTTGGAGGTCTTCAAGACCCGCCTGGACAGCTTCCTATACAACCTGATCTAGGTGAACCTGCTTCTGCAGGGGGGTTGGACTAGATGATCTTTAAAGGTCCCTTCAAACTCCTACCATTCTATGATTCTATGAAATGAGTTATTTTCATGAAATCTTCCTTTTGATCCAGTGTTTTTCAAGCATATCTACCATGTGAATTCTAATAAGCACTCTCACACACTTCAATACTGAGTTTACTTGACAAGCCTTCTTAAAAAAAAAAAAAAAAGGAAAATATTTACTTCCTTTGAAAGAAAGAGAAAAAAAAAATCAAAGCCATTAATTCATTCAGAACCTTCTAAAGCCCCAGGACAAAGGGACATGGAGGAAATTCACCAGGACAGAATCACAGAAGAGTAGGAGTTGGAAGGGACCTCTAAAGATCACCTAGTCCAACACCCCTGCAGGAGCAGGTCCACCTAGATCAGGTCACATAGGAACATGTCCAGGCGAGAGGAAGGCTCCACACTCTCCCTGGGCAGCCTGTGCCAGGGCTCCCTCACCTGAACAGTGAAATAGTTTTTTCTTATGTTTAAATGGAACTTTTTGTGCTCCAGCTTCATCCCATTACCCCTTGTTCTGTCACTGGATACAACAGAAAAAAGTGATGTCCCAGATTCCTGACATCCATCATTTAGATACTTGTAGATATTAATGAGATCCCCTCTCAGCCTCCTTTTCTCAAGACTAAACAGCCCCAGTTCCCACAGTCTTTCCTCGTATGAAAGATGTTCCATTCCCCTGATCATCTTGGTGGCCCTGCACTGGACTCTCTCCAGAGGTTCTCTGTCCCTCTTGAGCTGGGGATCCCAGAACTGGACACAGGACTCCAGATGAGGCCTCACCAGGGCAGAGTAGAAGTGGGGGAAGAAACTAGGAAGAAGAAACCAGCACTTCCTGAGCTTTCTGATGAGGATGTTATGAGAGACAGTGTCAAAGGCCTTGCTGAAGTCAAGGTAGGTGACATCCACTGCTCTTCCCTCATCTAGCCAGCCAGTCGTGCCATCACAGAAGGCTATCAGGTTGCTGATAAACATGTCTTTTGGAAAACACGATTTTGATCCTCTCAACTAATGTTCCACTCTTACAAGACACGAGTGATACCCAACTTTCATTGCACTGAAAAAAATGCAGATCAGCTCCACTCTCCTGTACCCTCAGGCATTAGGATTTGTATAAGACAGAACTTTTTGGAATTCAGTTTTTAATGGCTTCATGATTTTTCTGCTATTAAATGGGTTTCATTTTGAAAAAGTGCTAAGCACTCAGGTACTGACTCTTGAAATTCTTTCTACTAGAATTATGCAAAACTCAGTACTTAAGTCAGTGTGATTCCTGATATAATTTTAAAAGTAGAAGTCAGTGAGGTGGGGCCTCCTCTGCCTTCTCTGTGTTCCCCTAGAAGTCATTCTATGATTAACATGTGTAAAAAAGGCACTAAGCAACATCTTCTCAGTTTGGCAGGAATAAAAAAGCCATCATCTGGGTTTGTGAACTGTGAAATGATTCCTTAAAAAAAAATGGGGATATCCTGCAGAGTCAGCAATCAGCCATGTTCCACTTCATGCAGAAACAAGGCTCATACTGATGTTTAGATGGCATTCCCCTTGTAACACTAGTCTCAAGTTGACATTTTTTTCCTAGAAGTACTATTTTCAGGGTGTGAAATTTCCATGTGGGTTTTTAATAAAGCAGTAAATTCCATAATTTGAGGATATCTACACAGATATTCTTCAGTTATTTAGGAAAAGACTGAAGCTAGTGCACTGGATGAAAACAGTAGAAAGAGAATTGATGATTTTTTTTTCCTGGTATTTCCAGAACCTAAATTTTTACACCTATTATTTTTCAAACTAATAAAAAATGTAACGACACAATGATTTAAAAAGATCTTTCAATTTTGTAGGTGTACTAGATGAAGTTGAAAACCCAAATAGTCAGCCAAACACTGAAAAATATATCCCTGTTGCCTTCACTGTGAAAGCAAATACATCACCACTCACTTCATCAATCTTTTATTTACCAAAAACCACAAAAGCACCAAAAATTCTTCTTTTCCCTGCAGAGCTTCCTGGAGGTTTCTCAGTAAAATTGATACCTGAATGGCATGGTCTCCAAAACACTTATTCTTGGTGTAATGGAGACGTCAGCTTTACTTTCTATTTGTAGTGAAAACAATGAGAGCAAATACACTTTCCAAAGCAGAGTTCAACAGCTCACATTACGTGGTTAAAAAAATCCATGATCCAAATGTCATTTATGCCAATGGGAAGCCTTCCCTTGTTTTCAGTCAACGAGGCCTTCAGCCTATCTGTGAATTAGATTAGGCTGTAAGATGCCTTAGGGGAACAATCTGTTCCAAGGTACCTAAGTTAGAATGAGCTATCACAGGTACCTCATTTATAGGACATCCCTCTCACAGACTGCTCATGCTCCACCCTAAATCTCACCCCATCATTTTGGTTATTGTTCTCTGACAAAACTTCTCTCCACAGAAGTCAATTTCCTTTTATGATGCAGCACCAATGTTCTCTGCACAACTGATACCTATTGAAATAAAACATCATTTTGCTCTTTAACCTCTGATGTTCTTCCCAAGAGGTGAGAAATGCACCTTTTCATTAGCAGAGCAGTAAAATGGCAGCAAAAGGTTGAAATCTGAGTTATCCCAGCCATATGAGAGGCTGCACTTGGTCTATAAAACACACAGACATAATAGCTTTTCAAATTCCTCTCACAGTGAATAAATTAGCCTATAGTCACTTCACATATAGGTACTATAAGCAAAAATACTGAATGCTTGTGCTAGTGCTGAAGTCCAGGGAAGGACCAGAAGCTCGTCCCAGTTTTGTGCCTACACACATAGAGCTTGCAGCATAAATCTAACCTTGTTTTGGCTACAGAATAGAGAAGACACCAAGTAGAGCACCTGCCAACCATCCTCACAGTGTTATGAGACATCAAGACTTTTTCTCTATATCTCAAAGGCTAGTTTTAGATGGCTCCAAGGAACCAGCAATTTCTCTTCCAGGAAAAATAAAGCCAATGAAGTTTCAGCTTCAATGTCTTTCAGTAAAGTATTTAATTTACCATCACTGAGTCACAGCATTGGGCTACAACAACTCCCTGAGAAGCAGGAACTATTCACATCCTTTCAAGGGTAACGGAAACAGCAGCTATCTGCACAGTAAGAAACATCCACAGCCTAGCCCACATTATCATTTTTGTCAAAGTGAGTTTATCAGTCAGGGACTACATCTGATTTGTGACAATCAGGGATACCCCCAAAAGCAAGCCTGATCTAGAAGTCAAGATCCTTAATTTTCTTAATAGAGCTTATACTGGAAATCAGGTAACAATATTCACACTTCCTTTTTTTTTGTGCCTCCTACTCAGACTCTTAAGCTCCTAAAAATTCTTGTGAGAAGGAACTTCAATAGCAGCTTAATAGATGCTTGCTTCATGTTTTTGCTAATGAGGCAGGCCCTGCTAACCGGAGCTTCGACGCCAAGATGGTTTACTGCTGTAAATCCTTTAACACATAACACATATAACCCACATTGTGTGGCTAGGGGGTATTTGGTATCCAAGATAATGAACTTAATAAGGTATTGAGAATAATTCTTTAACTAATCAAAAGAAAAGAGCTCCAATTTAAACCCTTGCCTCCCCTGAAATAAGGTGAAAAAAAAACCCCAAACCTGTAACACAGCGGAGAGTACTGATCTGCCTTGGAAGGCTGCTTATAGTGCACTCCAGTGCAATACTAACATTTCAGGACTTCAACATATACCTAATTTCATCATAAATGATAGTCTGGGTGTCAGTGGTATTGTATCCTAGTCAATTTGACAAAATCACAGTAACAGATCATCACGATCTACATGCAAAAAGAGAAGAGCAAAAAATGAAACAAAAGTCTTGCTTTTCTCATACACTGAAACTAAATGCCCATGGTTGGGACTCAGCACAAGACATCAGAGATGGTCCTGTTCATGCTCTTGATGAATTTAGCCTCTATCATGCTGACAGCTCATTAAATCACATGGGTTGAAGAGTCACTCCCTATGCTAGAGAGGCTGGGGAGAGCTAGTAGGATACAACAGCCTTACACACTTCTAAATTTTATCGTCAAGGGACTTTGACTTTGAAAAACAGTTGTGGGACAAGCAAAGCCCAGTGTAGGTACTTGGTCATTTCCTCAAAGAAGCTGTAGATGGAAAGGGACAGAAACTGGGAGATACTGCACATTAACGGTGGCTTTCTGGAGATGTCCTTGTGGCATGGCTTCTCGCTTGGCACAAACACACAAACCATTTGTAGATGGAGTAAGGAGCTGTACACAGGGCTGCCATGCCTGCTTCACATGAACTGCTCAACCCAGTCTGCCTCATCCTCACTATCTGTCTGGCATGGCCACACAAAGACCCGCTCACTTCAGGGCTCAGCACTCACAGCTCCCTTCACCAGGAACAAGGCTCCATGAAGACAAGGCTCACCCACACAGCAATCTGCAGCTCAGGGCCCTATTTATAAAAGTAGATTATATATATCTATAGATATATATAAAAAAAAATCTTCTGCATTTTTAAAAGTGCTAACTACTCCCTACTGTCACTGTCTTCCAGCCACCACCAGTGCCCTCAGCAACTCGCCCACGTACTGAGGATCTTCCCACTTCAATTCCTCACAATTTGGAATATGTTTCATATAAACTTATACACCACTTTATTCTAATAAACAGTAATTATACCTGGAGGGTGAAAGTAAGCACAAAATGTATCAGCCTGGAGGGTAGGAGTGTTTTCCAGGAAGGTGGTCGGTAAGATATGGGCCAACACAAAGTTAGCATACTGTTGTAATCTTACACTGACTATTTATAGACAGGACTTGGATAGACAAGCATAAAACTCGCTTCACCATACGGGGTGCCAACTCATTTCTGAAAATCTGCTGTCAACCTGATCCCTGCTATGCTAAGAGAGCTTCTTTCTGAGGATGCTGGACATGTTTGCTTGCTGTTATCTACGGTAAATCTTATGCAGTTGAAGCAGCACTTTGAAAACAGCGCAGCATTCCAGAAATAGCAAGTCTATTTCTGCAGCATTCTGTTTAAGTCCTCCAGGCCATCACCATCCCATACGGTAGCTTTTGTAAAATGAAACAAGTGAGACCTGCTGGGTTTTTCAAAGAGCGTTAGTTACTAAGTACTAAAAACGCCTGCTCCTGCACTGTAACTCTACTTTACTGGTTGCAAGTTCTTTTTATGGGTAATGTATTTGAAGAGGTTGGAGATAGCCACCTCTGAATCCTGCTACTCACACAAGTGGCTGCACCCCAGTGAGAGGCAGAGGAAAATGCTGCACTTGGGTCAAAAGCCTCCACAACCCCCGCCCCAGCACAGGCAAGGCAAGCACAAGGCTGGACAAATGAAAGAAGATGAATATCAGCAGAGATCTGGAGCAAGTTTTGCTCAGATAAATAGATAAATTTACATTTTAGGGCAGAAATCAAGGCTACCACTTACATTTAGGAAATCAGGTTCCACTCCTCTGCCTCTAAAACTCAGCATACACATCTGAACTCAAAATATGTTTAGAAAAGACTCCAACTTAATTTATTCCAGGATTCTAAAAATTATTTTGTATTTAAAATCATCTTTGCCTGATGACAAAGTCTTATTAAAAGTAATAAAAAACTATGATGAATAACATGGTTTACATTTAATGTTCCAGGTGTTGAGGCATGTAACTTTTCTTTTTCTGTAGTCTTCCAAAAATCAGTAAATGATTAAGAGTGGCAGTAAAATGGCACTTAGCTGTAGGGTAAAATGCATCGTTAAAAAAATCCTCACACGTTTCAGGATAGAAGCTTGGCAGCTTTACCAAAAACAAGCTGCACTTAAGTAATTTCTACATAGCCAAAAGGACAATAGTCTCTGCAGAGCAAATATGTACTACAGCATGGTGGCTGGAGACAGGAAACATGCTTGTGGTTTGGTTTGCTTCCAAGGTTTTTTGTTTTATTTTAACAAACAGCTGCAAGGTGTTTACTCTGAAAATTTAGCACGAGGGCAAAATTCTCTATTGGTAGAAATTCACACCACACATTTTGGTCATATTTTGCCTATTTGCACTGAAAATAATAGAGCAAGTTATCTAAATCCTATTGCAAAGCTCTTGCAATGTGGGTGTTCTTCAGTCCTGCTATACAGCACTGTTAGCAATCAACAAGTTCAAAGGGTTTTGGTCCAAGTCCCCTTGAGCACGGGAGAGGTGTGGAGGAGAACATATTCATGTGCAGAAGTCAATGAAACCTCTTTTGGCCTTTGGAAGAATTGATCCTCTGTTCCTCACTACAGTTCCCATTCATTTTTACTGAGTGACATAGCAACATCACCTTGAGCTACTCTCCCGTTCCAGTTGCACCAGGGAAATGCCATTCCAGGCTTTGTCTACCCAAACAAAGATTTTGTTGTTCAGACATTTAAAAAAAAGTCAGGGAAAAAAGTGACCTTGGGGGTAGGGGGAGTAAGGGGGTAAAAAAAAAAAAAGAGAAGGATGAACAGAGGGCAAAGAAAAGGCCAGAACTCAAGAGTCCAGCACTGCAGTTCTGCACTAGAGGTTTCTGGGCATTTTTGGAGCTTCTTGTGAGCTACAAGAAGCCTGGAGGCACAGGCTATCTTTGTCACTTCCACCCCAGCTCCTTTGTACCCATTCCAAGGAGGCACACAGGGCAGCACTCTGGGATCTCAGTTTCACCCATGTCCTCCCAGGAGGATACAGTATTATTTTAGTAGCTTGAAGGGATAAGGTTTCTGTCCTACCTTAATTTTTTTGGGAAGCAACAATCACAATTGGGGCATTTAATGCCACTTAATCACAACTGGGACATTTAAAAATCTGGCCCACTGATTTTGAGTGGGTGAAACTAACTTTTCCTTCAAAAGCAGGTTTCAAATATCATATTGCAAACTGTATTGTAAGAGCTCAGTGTGGGTCATTTAATAGCCAGGAACTCTGGTCTACCAAAAATAGCCAGGACATGCTGCAGACCTCTGCAGATACACGTAAATTCAAGCTGAGGTGCAGATGAGGTGAAGAGATTGGTGTGGGTATCTTTAGAGATCCCTTATGGACTATCGCATATGGCTGATAGTGAGTCTGCATGTATCTGCCTAACCTGTCACCTGCAGCTACATGTTACACAGGCTGGGCAAGAATAGGGCACTTGTGTGACCACGTCCTTTTAACAGGGAAACAGCATTTTCTAGGTAACTGCATAGGTTTATCACTGCTCATGATCTTTCCAAGTCACATTGCTGAACAGTCATTCCCTTTTACCGTTTGATTTTCCCATTCTTCAAGAAGTAATTCATCTAGGCTCTTCCCTTCCTCAGCTTGTGCCACCTGGGTAGAGCCTGAGTTAGGTAATAACAAGTTTTTAGGGAAAACAAATGTATTCAAAACAGTGCAAGACTTCAAATACGCAGCCAGGTAAAGGAAATCTGGAATCCAGCAGCTACTGTTCCCTGACTGACCTTTTTCAGGAAAAAAGCCTGCTGATTATAAACAAAGTAATCACATACAAAGTGACCTATAAATAGCTGCAAGTACTGCCTTTAAAAGATAAGCCCCTTCGACTCTTTATCCTCCCTGATGCCGTGGCTGCCTAGCCACGCCTGTATCCCCACAACTATGGGATGTTGTGGCATGAGCTCCACAAAGCTCCACTCTAGATGTGGAGGGAGGATCAGCCCATCCCTTGTACCGGCTTCAGCTTTTAAAGACCACTTCCCTATAAGGGACGACCAATATGGGTGCCACATGGAAGACAGGATTGTCACTTCACTGCACCTGTCCCAGCTGTAACAGAAACAAATCTGGCTTTGGTTTGCCTCCAGGGCTTTAAACCATATTTTGATACTAGTACTACAGCATGGGAATTATCCTATTACAGTGAAGAGATTACTTGATATGCCTGCCACTGCCAGCCATTGCAAGTGTAATGACCCAGTTTCCTTATGAACAGCCAGCAGACAAATTAGTTGCAGCCAATGCACCTGTTTGCTCTCCTACAACTAACTGCCTACCTATTCAATGAATTTTTCAGATAGTTCCTCAGGCAAGTTAGTCAGAGTTTTCTATTCCACCAGTGATCTGAGCTGGGGAAGAAGGCTGTTAGAGGATTCCCAACATCCCTGCATCTGATGGTAATTACAAAAAGGAGAAGCAGGCATGGGCCAGTTACCTGCAAAGAATGGCAACTGGGAGGAAGGAAAAACACAAGAGCCTTTCACACGACAACGTTTTTCCCCATGTTTATTTGAGCCATTAATATACCAGAAGATCTTGTGCATGCTGATCAGAGACCTCTTTGTAGAAATGCATGTCACACTTGATACACCTCCCACTGGCAAACCTGTCCTGCTCTCGGACAACAAATCTGAGGGGAATGAGTGTGAGTCTGCTTAGTCCAAGCATTTTGGCAACCAAATGTGTTTCCAGTGGAGGCCTGGACAAAGTGAGATGCCTTGCAAAATACTGGATCCATTTTACTACCAGAACATGAGGAGGGAAGAGAGGAAAGGAAGGTGGATGAAAACATCTCAGCTCTACCTATTCAATGAGGTGAGGGTCTTTACTGTTCTTTTCTGCATTTTCTGAATAATCCTGCCATGAATACCGAGGATGCACCTGGACATACCCAGATACCTGCTTCAACCAAACACAGTCAGCATTCAGTGCACAGGCTCCCTATAGATTGTCCAACAATCCTAAATCAGCACACTCATCTCAGTACTCACAGACACTTTCAGCTAGGGGACAGGACGGGCTGAACATGAATGTGCCAGTGGGTGATCGGCAAAAATAATCCTGGGAACAGACGTAGGCTTTTCCCCTCCCAGGTGAGCACTTTTACCAGTCATCTACAGAGCCAAGCTCACTCCTGTGAAGTTTTTGGTTCCAGGAACATTGCATGTCCTTCTGCACAGTGGCCCATCTTCCACTGTGGGAGGGAGAAGGAAAGTCTCCATTCACTCCAAATGCCCTGTGCTTTAGTAGCTACATCACTCTCCTAGGAAGTAGCAGATAATTGTCTATGGAGGCAGACAGACAAACCTAGGTGTTTCACTTCCATTCAAAGCACACCAATTTCTAGGTCAGTAGTTTTGCAAAGAGCATAGAATCATAGAATGATAGAATCATTACAGTTGAAAAAGACCTTTAAGATCAAGTCCAACCACTAACATCACACTGCTAGGCCCATCACTAAACTAAACCATATCCCTCAGTACCTCATCTATGCATCTTTTGAATATCTCTAGGGATAGTGACTCCATCACCTCCTGGGCAGCCCATTCCAGTGCTTAATAATCCTCTCAGTGAACAGTTTTTCCTAATGTCCAATCTAAACCTCCTCTGTCACAATTTGAGCCCATTTCCTCTTGTCCTATCATTCATTACTGGAGAGATAGACCCCCACCTCACTACAACTCCCCCTCAGGTAGTTGTAGAGAATGAGCATATCTCTTCTCAGCTTCCTCTTCTCCAGGCTAAACATCCCCAGTTCCCTTAGCCGAGAGAACAAGTCCTTGTAAGACTTGTTCTCTAGACCCTTCACCAGCTTCATTATCTGTCTCTGGACATGCTCCAGCACCTCATGTCCCTCTTGTAGTGAGGGGCCCAGAACTAAGACTTGAGATGTACTTGAGATGTGGCCTCACCTAGGCCAAGTACAAGGGGCTAATAACTTCCCCGGTGTCGCTGGACATACTAGTTCTGATACAAGCCAGGATGCCATTGGTCTTCTTGGCCACCTGGGCACATTGCTGGCTCATGTTCAGCTGGCTGTCAACACTCCGAGGTCTTTTTCTGCCAGACAGCTTTCCAAACACTCTGCTCCCAGCCTGTAGTGAGCATGGGGTTGTTGTGGTCCAAGTGCAGGTTGTTATGGCTCAAGAGCAGTGGTGGTCTCTGGAGGCCTACTTAAGGAACAGGCCAGAACCACCTACCATAGCTTACACTAAGCTTACTAGATATCCCAAACCTGGGTCGCAACACAGACTATGGCCTCTCATTGCCAAAACCCTCAGTGAACCAGACTCCTTCCCACTTCAGCCCTGATATTTGCATGTTTGGAAACCACTGCCCTAAACAATTACTAAAAACACTCCAGAAAAGTGGACTCAGATGTTTAAAAGAGAGCAACATTGGCATTTTGTGAGGTCCTTGTTCTTGCCCAGGTAGGTTAAATAAGGTCTGTAGACTAGTGGATGGAGCTTCTCGGGAGCCTCCCACAAAGTAGTGGTTAGTTCTTTGAGACAGACCTGTTCAGTACTGCCAACAGTCATGCTGTACTGGGATGTGCAAAAGCCCAACTTAAGGTGTATGCAGAGCTTTTTGGTCAGTAGGAGAGTGCCTAAGGAACAGAGACACTTGGGAGGTCAGGAAGCCACTGAGATGATAAGTCACAGTTTTAGATTCAGGTACCCAAACTATTTCCTTGCCCTTAAGGCTTCTTATCCTTTATTGGATCTAGCACCTGGTGTTCAAACACTTAAGACACAGGCATGGAAGAAATCGAAACAGACTGTTCCTCCAGTGATGTGGTTGAAAAGTCCTCACCAGCAGTTTTGTGTACCATGGGGAAGCAACTGGACCAGGAGAAGATATGCTGTATCGGCCAGCATAGGAGGAGAGTTCAATGTGTATTTAATGCTGGCCCTTGTCAGAGGTGAGAGCACCAGAGGCTGCACATCAGTCTGCACCTCATTAGAGGCTTTCTGCTTGTTTACACAAGATAAACAATCACAAAGCAGTCTGAGTGAGTCTGTGATTTCCTCAGGTATGCTGCTGCCCAAACTACTTGGCCAGACTGTCATTTGGCAAAGATTTTATTGTCTAAAATCAGTGATACACAATGGCTGGAAAACAGCTGCATTCTGCCAGAACTCATGGCCTAATCCAAAAAGCCCCCCAAACAGGCTACAGCCAAAAGCACATATGGCCAGTGAGACATCTGCTCAAGCAGAGCCCTGTGCTCATCTCAATGAGCAGTGCCCCTCATTGTCTTCATCTGAAAATTGTCACAACTCTGTCCAAAAGCTTAAAGCACTAGTGTTAAACTATTAGTCACTTATTGTAAAATTAATCCCTCATTTAAACTCCAATCCCTCCAAAACCCTGCTTCCAAGCCTTCCTTCATGTTACTTCTAGTCCTTTTAATAATAAGGCAACATATCTCTGAGAGCCACAGCTCATTTCAATCTCCAGATGTACAAACATTGCTATAAGCCATTTTGTATGTCCTAAATGAAGAACTGATGGGTTTTATCAAAAACAAACATATGCACACATACACACACATGCTCTCACACAAAACAAAACAGAAGAAACACAGCGGGAGTACAGGAATGCCAATCTCTGAGTTAAAAGGCCATTTGAGGCCTCAGAAAGCTCACTTTGTTCCTTGTTAACAGTTAATAAAATTTTATCTCCAGCTATCGCTATGTAAAAATAACTTTTGCGTTCAAGCACACGGTTTGAGGAAACAATACTCTTGTGTCATAATTAGCTTCAATCAAGCATGAATTAGAAATACTGTAAAAATGACAACTTGTACAATATCATCACAAGTTATTTTAAATTTGGGCAATTTCATGAAAAAGGATGAGCAATGTGATACAAAATGGTGGGATTAAAGAAAAAAAAAATCACTATTTTTCTCAAAATTCATGTGTCCTGATCTTACATAGGGAAACACGACATACTGAGGAGAGAAATCTAGGGGAGTTCTCAGAGATTTCTGCCCATTCAGAACAAGTATAACGTGTCAAAACGTCAAAACTTTCAATGAAATGGAAAATCTCACAAAAAAACCCCAAACCCTTGATCAGAAGTTTTGAGGTTGAATCAAATGTAAAAATTAAACCCTTTTCACTTGCTTTGTTGACTGAGTTTTTAAGAAGAGGACTTTTCCCTCCACCTTGAACACTAAAAACTTGGTTTCTAGTGAAACTGTGATTTTTTTTTATAAACATGTGACTGCTGGAGCTTTATGGAAAAAGCTGTGAAATATCACAAGTCAAGATAAAATGAACAGGGCCTGTCCTTAATTCCTGACATTAGGAAACTCTGTTTAGTGGGATTTGTGCTTCAGCTGGGTGGGTGCCATCCCTGCTCCACACTCCAACAATGCTGTAATAGTCCCCAGGGGACTGTGTGAGAGCAACACCTGCCTCCAACGTAATGGCTGAGGGCCACCTGCCCATAAAGGCCTTGTCCTGTGACAGACAGTAAATAAAATGGCTGTGGGTAAATAAAATTGTGTTAATGGGATGGCAGGCGTTCCCTCTCAATACCCCAGTACCACACCAAGGTGCTGAGCCTCACCAATCAAATGTGCCTCATGGAGATTATTTTGCTAGGCAAAATTATTTGCTACCATGGAAACACGTGAAGAATGAGAAAAAATATTACAACCAAAATAACTACTTAACAAGTCAGTTACTTGCAATGAACTTTTATTCCCTTTCTCCCTGAAATCAGATTTGCCTGAAAGACCGCATACTCATCTTCTCTATGAAAAAGAGACAGTTAAGGCCTTCTGGCAATTTACATTCATTAATAGTCTCTATTTTTGTCTTCATCTAGTCACATAGCTTGGATCATCCACATACCTTCTGACTAAAACCCTGAAAACACAATGTCCAAGACTTTGGGAACACTCTGTATTTGACTAGCGCCAAGTGGAATCTATTACTAGATTACACATATGATCTTCGTTATCTGGGATATTTAGCATTTGGCATGGGACCCCTGGAAGAAGACAAGCCAGAACCACTTACTGTGCACTGGGAGAAGGAAAAGCAGCATCTCCATGAATGACACAACACTGCTTCCATGTACAGAAGAGTAAAAGCCATCTTGGAAACATGAAATCCCTAGTTTTTAACTTCTTCAGTCATAAACGCCATACAATAAAATTGGTGGGGTGAGACTTTTTAGATACTTCCTTTTTAGGTTCTTTAAAGATTTGTTCATAAAACTATTTTAAAATTCTGCTTTAAAAAAAAAAAACAGCCTTTGCTTCTAGCTTACACCAAATAACATGGTGAACATGTTTCATGCTGTAATAAAGAGTAGTTTCATTATTGACACTTTAACACCTTTAATGTGCAGAGACACATATCTATAAATGGTCACGCAGACTCAGAAATTTTGAAATTATATTGATGTTGCAGCATGTAAAAAGATTACTTTAAAAGATGTGATGAGTTGTGCATTGCAAACAGAATCTGACAGCAATCACAGCACAGAATTTGAAATATCCAACACAGAACAGAAACTCGGTAGCTCAGGCTTCATCACAGGTGACAATTGTTTTGAGGGATAGTTGAACAAAGGCTGAAAAGTTATCTTAAAACAAGCCTTTATTATTCTATGTCAATTATTTTGAGATGACAATATATGACGCTTAAATCCAGGCCTCAAACACGTCTGTTCCAAGCCCAGTGTCGCACTGAAGTATATCATTAAGTTGTGCAGTTTTCATTAAAGGATACCAAGAAAAAGTAAGAGGAAAATTACAACTGCAGAACAGGTCCAGGGCCACATATAACTTTGCTGATTTCATACACATTAATGGAGTTAACAATCATTTATTTTTCCTGCATCTGAGTATCAGCCAAGAAAAATATAAAGAGCTTACTTTTCCAGCCTATTTGTAGAAAAACTTTGCTCAAAGTGCTTCCAAAGAGGACATCTGATGCTGTGAAATAGTCCGGACATCTGATGCTGTGAAATAGTCCTGACATGCCTATTTATCACTATTTTGTGAGCAAAGAAAAACTGTTCAGGAAAAAAAAAAACAAAACCCAAAGAGAAGCAAGAAAAGGAGGCAACAAATAGCCTGTGTGTTTTGTTCTCTTGAAAGTAAGTGCCCCAAATCCACTACAATATCTGGAGAATGGAGCCAGTCTCTTCTCAATGATGGCCACTGATAGGACAAGGGGTTGAAACATAAGAGTACAAGCTGAAACATAAGAGGTTCCAGAGAAACACAAGGAAAAAATTCTTCACTGTGAGAGTGATAGAGCATTGGAGCAGGCTGGCCAGATGGGCTGTGGACTCTCCTTCTCTGGGGACATTCAAGGCCAACCTAGATGAGTTCCTGTGTGACCTACTCTAGATGGTCTTGCTCTGGCAAGGGAGTTGGACTAGATCTTTCAAGGTCCCTTCCAATCCTTAAGATTCTGAGACTCTGTGACTCTTTACTACGTTCCTCTGCTGCCCGCAGTTGCGGCAGATTGAGGCAAGGATTGCAGTGTGGTTGTACATCTGTGTACCATCGTGCCATACAGCCATCCCAGAATTCTTCTGTAGGCCAAATACTTTGCAATTATTTTTATATGACTGACGTGGCAGGGCAAGATTTGTAAGGAAGGCTTAACTTTCGTTAAACCAAATTATATTGCTGAAGAAAAAGACGACAAGCATTTCAGTCCACAGGACATTCAGATTTGCCTCTTTTCCAAGACTGAAGAAGAGGACCACTGCACAAATAAGTGCCTGCTTTTTCCTGCTAGATCGTCTTGCTCTCACTCACATCCTCACGTCATCACAGCTACACCACTGCCATTAAAAGAACCTTGATCCTCTGAATGCTTAATAGCCGTGGCCAGATGTCACAATGGTTACTTTGAATAAAAGTCATTAATAAACTTTAAAATGCCCTAAAGTAAGTCTGTCTGAAGTGAGTGCCACCACACTTTTTGAAAGCACCCTGTATATAAACATGGACACCTGACATATAAAGTGGTATAAAAATACAAACTGACTTGTGCTTCTAAGTATTTCCTGCCCTTTTAAACTTTGCACTTGTTCATTAATTTCAACAAATATTGAGGTGAGCCAGCTGCTGAGGTGAGAGGATTCATATAAATCCCTCACAGATGTTTGCTAACTTCAGATAGGAGCTTTATTATCTACGAGTCATTAATCAACCATTAACAAGTAAGTGTTACAGAGTCCCACTATTAAGGTTCACTGCCAGAGGAGAATAATGGATTTTGCAGGCTGGCTGTGTCTACAAGAAGGGGAACTAAGAGCTGAGACAGGTTTGAAATAAAACATTTGGAGGAGATTAGAAAACATGAAAAGTCATTTTGTTGCTCTTCAGTTTGCTTTAAGAAAAAGCACTTCACAAGAGTTAAGCATTTACACAACAAACCGAGTGGAAAGTTCAAAGTCATCCATCAGTTTAGCAATGAAGAGGAATGTGTTTTGCACAGCCAAACAAGGAAGTCAGGCACAGGTGAGAATTACTGCTCCCGTGAACAATAATAAACCATCCAAAGTGTTGCCCTCTAACTGACAGACTATGAAGGGTGGTGAGGCACTGGAACAGGTTGCCCAGAGAAGTTGTGGATACCACCTGTCTGAAAGTGTTCAAGGACAGGTTGGATGGGACTTTGAGACATATGGGACAGTGGAAGGTGCCCCTGCTCATGGCAGGGGGGGTGGAACTAGATTGTCAAGATTCCTTCCACCCAAATCATTCTATGAAGCTAAATTCATATGCTCTGGCTCCAGAGTCATCAGACTTCACCTGATAGCTCTCATTAAGGCCACAGACTTCAGTTCAAAACAAAGAGGAGCAGCTAAATTGTTGCATACCAAAGACGGAGGACAGACATGGCTGAGACAGCATCCATCAGCTGCGAAAGAGGCAGGGTCCATTGGGTGGGCAAAGCCTCACCTTCGCTGCAGAACAAGGCAATGTTTGCCCCTCTTCAGTCCTGTCTACCACAAAGTGTCTGCCAACTGGCCTTACAAAAAAATCCTTCCACACATCAGATCTGGAAATAATTCTGGGTCAGGCTATGGAACTTAAGACATATTTACACATAAGGAAGCATAAAATTCTTAGGTGAAAATGAACATGCTGAGTAGTATCTCACTCAGTGTCTCCCCATCTGTATCCATTTCCTGATGGATACAGGGCAGTCCATAAAACAAACAAGAAAATAAAAGTGGAATTGAAGAAAAATGTTACTGCCTGAAGCCCAGCAGGTTAAGTGACTGAAGACTGAAATATTAGCACTAAATATAGTTCACTCTCTTAATATCAAGGAGAAAGACTTAAGACGGCTTGAAGAGACTTTATAGAGACTTAAAGGTATAAACTGCCCGAAACTGTGAAGTCCAAAGAGCTGAGAGATACCATCTCTTGTCCCCTGTAGTCTCCAGTTATTGCTATTCCCCATAGTAACGGTCCATCTCTAATTTCATAGCCTCAGTTATGAACATGTCATTTATGCCAAAAAGCTGGTATAACAATTGAACATAGCTGCAAATACAATGAAGTTATAATAGTAAATAAAGAATAAACATGGTAGTACAAACAATCTAAAGAAATTCAGTATTCTCTTGAAGGGGTTACAAAATACCCATTAATCTTAAAGATCTGGAAATAAAGTCAGAGAGAAGCCACAGAAGAAATTATACAGACAGAACTAGAACACACATTGCTGCCTCTCAGTCCTAAGCTCAGGCCACTAGACTACACAAAAAGGCGCAAACGCCTTTAGGAATTCATTTCTAAGTTTCCTCTTTTGTGTCATGGCCAGCAAAAAGACCTGCAAGTAGTTTCAACTTATTTTCATTTCCTATTTTGCAACTCTGATGTTTTCACAGAATGCTTTCACAGGTTTCTGAAATACTGTGGAATTCTCTATGATGACAAATATGAAACCAGGTATTAGCTAGATCAAACACAAAAACCTTTCCAAAGTTCACATGCTCATTACTTAACATACCACAGAGTAGGAAAAAATATTCCTTACAAAGCCATACTTAAATTTCCCTCAATAATGTTTCTTCATAAAAAGCTCTACACAGCTGGAAGCATTAACAGCCTACCAGATGGTTCACTTCTCAATAAACACGTTTTGTAAGTTTAAAGTCTAATGAACTGTAGTGCAGGAAGACAAAAGTTATGCATGCAGAGTGGTTCAAATGGCAGGTCAGGGCTGGGGCTGGACAGGGGACTAGTTTCATAGAAACTCCCGTTTCTGTGGTAGCTTTATGTTGGAGGAAGGAGGGAGAAGGAATGGCTGATCCCGGCAGAAGATGAAGACAAAAAATGCTGAACTCTTCACAGCTACACACCCCCACACAAGTGCTAATGCTGGATGGGAAAAGGCTGTGACCACCACATCCTGGCCCACAACATTGTTCCAAACCAGCAGGTGCTTCCAGAGCCCCAGAGAGCCTGTACCACATAGCAGAACACAACAGAAACTTAGCTCAGCTTAGATTATACAATCCCACAACAACCACTCCTCGGTTCTGCCTGGCATTGCAGAAGGCAAATGTAGGAACCATTTGTCTTCTTTGGCCTATGCCATCTCACCAGCAGGCAATCACAGTCAGCCACAAATTAATTAGAACTGAGCAGCCCAACTGTTGCATGCTCAATTACAAATTGGGGAGCAGCTCTGCTTTCCCAGTTGGGTATAAACAGCTTGGTGTGGCAGCACTGGGGAGAGATCAGTGACCCCCTCTAGGAGATCAGACCTATCACTGCTCTTCAGTTGTGTAGCTACCAGGCAGCCTGGATCATGTTTGACAACATGGTGTGGACAATAGCTCACAAACATTTCAAGTTTTGGGCTGAGAAACTGCAAAATGGTACCATGAGAAAAACTCAGTGACTCACCTTGAGACCGAGCGAGATCTGTTAAGTGCTTTGACAAAGATCAAAGATGGTGCAGACTGGCGTCTTTGAGCCAAACTCTTCATTTTCTGATTGGAAAGAGAAACAAGATGAAATCAAAGGTGAGATTTGGAACAACAATTGCATGCATACTGACTCGTCACAGACAGACTCCAATTTCAGCAAAGGGGAAAAAGGATCAGTTATTGAGCATCATCAGCAACCCTGGAGGAGGAAAAGGGTGGTAAGATATCACATACTGAGAAAAATAAGAACATGATCAGAAAGCCAGAGATAAAGAAAAACTGATATCTCTTCACAGATATCTCAGGCTCACTGCATACATGAAATAAACACTTAGAGCTTGTCCTCAACCACTTTTTGTCCCCTAAAAATCTATTGTGCTTTAAATTTATCAAATACTCATATGGTGAATCAAATTTAAAATGCTTCAAAAATTTCTGCATCAGGTCTCATAGTGACCATAAATTAAGGTTTAGATTCTACCCACTTAGCTTCATGTGATACATTGGGCTACCTCTTTTTTTCCAAATCTTTAGAGATGGGGGCATTTTCCTTCCCTAGTAATCTAGCTGGAGCATTAAGTCAGTAGTCAAAAATGCCATTTATTTTATTCCTGATTATGTATGGGGTGAAATAGGAATGTGAGAGGCAGTTCTTAGTACAGAACTAGGAAGGGAATGGTAAAAAGGAGACCCTCAAAGACAGAGAATGGAGCAGGAAAAAATAAAGACAAAGCATAATGAAGAGATGAAAATGTCAGTAGCTATAAAGGGAACACAGTGAAGTTGATGAAACACAGTGAGCAAATAAAACAGCAGTTTTCCCCAGAAGTAGAAATTTTCAAAAGCACCTTCAGGAGACAAAAATACATTTCCCTGCACTCAAATGTATTCACCACTGTATCCTCTCCCTCATGCAGCCAGAAACAGGACTGTCCTGGCCCTAACTTTGGAGCTGCTCTCTAGAACCGGTTGTGCAGCCTTCTGCCAAGGTGCATGACCTCTCCTCTCACTGACCCCTCAGCAGAAGGGTGGCTGTTACCTTATTTAGCTCAAATATTTTTTCAGAATAAACTGGTGAACAAAAGGACAGGGGTTGAAGTCCTACTGAGACTCCGACAGGACAGTATCTAATGCTGGAGCAGTATCCTACACCAGCTTGGTAACTGTTGAGAGGCCACAAACAGGTGAACCTTTGACAGTCAGGGAGCTCAGTTCCCAGCTAAAGGCAAAGCAAGACTTTCTTCATGATTATACTAAAAATAACCAATGACTACTAGGAATGGCCATGTTAGGGAACAACTGATTCTCCTGACAATGTATGTGCTGGATGTGGCACTCATCTTGTTTGGGCAGGTGCACAGTGTGTTCCCCTCAGAGAAATTGAACTCTACAGCACTCTATGTGCTTTACTTGCTTTTGACAAGTGCATTTCTTTTACTCATTGCAGTGCATTTGTTACTGTGCCATTTTTTTGGTCCCCCCTTTATTTGTGTAGTGCTTCCTTGTTTGTTTTGTCAGTTACAGCTATGGTGCAGCAATTGTTATAAATTCAACTCTGTGTTTTCAATTCACCTCTAAAAACTATCCCGTTCTCCCTCTTTCTTTCATCAAAAAATAACCCTCTGATGATGATAAATTAAGGCTGGGAACATTCATCTGTCTTCTATCGCATCAGAAAACAATAGGTTACTAACAACATAGATTCACATTTTTCTAGTTTTGAGGAAAAAAAGAAGAAAACGAAAGAAAATACTTTTCTAATTTGTTTTAGTGAATGAAATCAAGTTCATCTTACTGACAGTGAACCTGCAGTTGGACTAGATGATTTTTCGAGGTCCCTTCCAGTTTTTGAGATTGTGTGATTCTGAGAAGCTGTTAGCATTTTTAAAAATAATGTATCTACAAATATGAAGGCAAAAACAGATCTGTGTAACAATGCAGGCTACCATCCTACAGAAGACAAGCCACAGATTTCACACAACTAGCAGATTCTGTAGGAGTTTATATAAAGCATCAGATCCCAATTGGAAATTTACTGCAAGTCTAATTATTGGGCAGGTGGTTTTCAGGGGGTGGATAGAACTACAGCATCTCAGCTCCTGCAAATACAGTGGAGGTTTGGTTATGTTTTCAAAGAGATCTTAAATCCTTTGGCTCCTCAAGTCTGAAAAAGAAGCCATTGAAAAAATGCAGTTTTAAAATCTTTCTCAATTATGTCAATTTTTTTCATGCTTGTTTTAGCAGCACTGAACAGTGCCTGTGGCAACGAGATATCAGTCTTGACTTAAGTATCGGAGGACCAAGCTAAAGATTAGAACTGCAGCAAGTTTAGTAAGAGCTCAAATGACTGGCAGAGAGTCACAGAATAATTTAGGTTGGAGGGAATTCCCAGGAGATCCCTGGTCCAGCCTGTCTAGAGCTGCTGAGAGTAGGGCCCATTTGAGCAGGCTGCTCCAGACCACCTCCAGTCCAGGACTGTGTTATCTCTGAGGATGAGATTCCACAGTCCCTCCAGGCAGTCTCTTCATACAGCTATTAAACAAAGCTTACAAAAAAAAAGTCTTAAAATGCAAAAAGATCACGGAGGCGATTTGGAAAAGGAAATTTTTCACAGCAAAAGCGAAGTGAGTCAAGTCAGTTGTATGCAAACAGAAACATTACACAGAGACACTGACTACAAACAGGAAGGGGCTTTTTGGTTTTGCTTTAACACGTACAGAGATTGGGAAGAGAAAATAAGTGACTATCACGATGACTTGAATTGATTTACTTTGAGAAGAAAGAGGACAAATTATTTTTTGGCTAAGTTAGACTCAGATGCCTGCTGTCCTCAGCTTCACTGCGTTTACATGTGCAAAGATATCACCCTGGCAATGCAGAGCAGAGGAGCTACATCCTGGACAGCTGTAGCGAGAGCAGATGTTTGGGAGCAAAAGGAGGCGCAATGACCAATTATCTAAGTGTGGGACACAGAGGAACATTTCTCAACATGTGTCCCACATCATAACCTCCCATTTTCTCAAGTAAATATTAGAAAGGTCAACACAGAGGGAAACCTTCATACTTGCGGGCTGAGTCACACCCATGTGAAATGTATCGTAAAATCAGTATCCATAATGAATGTTTACAATGTGCCAGATGCAAAGATGATAATGTTGTATCAGTCAGGACCAACTAGAGTTATTTTTGCCATCTTCCTATGCAAAAGCTTGAGTTCCCACCCCCGTCCCCTCCAGTTCAGGCTTAACTTCATGCTTTCTGCATTTCTGGTAGTGGTTGTCTCAACTGCTTTTTTAACAGAAACAAAAAGTTTGGGTTTTCAATTGTTGCACTGGTGGTATCCTTTAGTGTTTGGTTAGTTCCTCATCTGGTATAAAGAGACATAGGGCTATAGATTTCAAAAGAATGAATTTACGCTAGATAATGATCAGACCTGCAGTTTGAAACACTGCTTTGTAAACTACGATGGTAGGTTTGTGAGCAGATCAGCCAAACATGCTGAGGACAGTGACCTTGCAAAGCATCACTGAAAATATGCTGTCTCGCCTCAGGAATGAGAACCCCTATGGATTACAGTGAAACTTTCACCAGTATCTCAGAAGTCATCGGCTGGAGGAAAAGTCTATTACTGACTGCCAGTATTCAACTAGTTTTGCCTTGCAGCTGAAGGGGATACTGGTATTATATGGAATTTAGATAAACTAATACATTGCCAAGTTACCATATTAATCCCCATTCTGTAAAAAAAAACCAAAGTAACACACAGCAACATCTGCATGATGTCCCCAAAAAAACTGGAAATGAAGATAAAGCACTCTCTTGTACTTTGTGTATATCACTTGACTATATCAAGCTTAGAAGGAGAATGGCAGGGCATGAATTAATTTAAAGAAATATATATAAAAAAAAGGATACTATTTCTTTTGTGATGTCAAATAAGTAACAGATATCCATCATTTATAGTATTCTACAAGTAGAGAAGTGTACAAAGAACAGATCCTTCACTGCAGCTACTGCAAAGGTGTAGGTCAGAGCATGAGGGCTAACACGGTGGTTGTGTGCTGGGACTCCCCAGGAGCACACTGCCCATGCTGCTGGGTCATGGTGCCTGACCAACACGGTGGTCAGAGAAATGCAGAAGGGTTCTTCTCACCCAGCCTCAGACCTGCACACCTGAGCTGTTCTCTCTGCACTACTTTCACAGTCAACAGAGAGAAAAGGACACAGTTCACCGTGTCCTTGAAGGGCTGTTTTTCTCCACTGAGTGTAAAAGAAAACTAAGGCGACCAAGAAAATTGAGTTAATCAGCTCAATCCTCTCCCTTTTATCTGAGCAAAGGACAGGGAATAGGCAAGTTTGTGAGCCCAGTAACACTAGGAAGAATTGTCTTCTCAGAGAGTGGTTTGAGCTTAGGATGGGGAAATGCCATTACCTGATGTCTATTTCAGAGATTCATATATGAAATAGTGGAAAAATGTATTTGGTTCCAGACTGACAGGTGAATGTAGCAAAAATGCCTCCTCAGCAATGTGCAGACACCCTTGTAAAAGCCTCCCCAGAGATGAAAGGATTTCAGGCTCCTGATTTACAAGCTGGCTCCAGAACTGGGTCAAGGCTGGAATTTCTGCCTGGGTCATTTAACCGAGTGACAGGGACAACACTTCAATGTGCCAGTACCTTGAGCTGAGGATTGTACTCTAGTGGCTCAGGTCTCTCTCTGCTTCATTTTTCTAATAAAAATAAGTCTGATTTTAACAAACTCTACTTTCTGAGAGTATCTACATTAATAACCATGAGGAATTTCACCCATTCAACCTCTGTTCTCGTGTTGTCTGAGCAACAAAACCTATCCGTGGCACACATTTCTGGTTTAGACAAACATAAACCAAAGCACAGAACACAAAACGTCCAAGGCTAAGTTCAACTAACTGCCCAACAATCAAAAAATCAAGACAGCCTCCAGCACCTTGCACTTAATTTTCCAGGACCACTGGGCATCACTCTTTCCCCAGTGTCACCGGGCTACTTAAGAGAGGCAATAAATGATTTTTTTTCCTACATGCTGTAACCCAATATTTTTTAGACTTACAGTACGTGGTTGTCTAAAAACACCAGAAATAACAAGAATCTCTTATACTTTGGTAAAGCAAGAAATGCCCTTATAACATTCCTGAGCCCTTATAAAGAGGGTGAGAAGATGACTGCATTTAAACTGCTGGCTCAGGCAGCAGAGATGTCTAGGTCCCACGGAGAGCTCATTTACCATGAAGGCAGAGCAGGTGACAAAACTATGTGCTTTTGTTTATACTGGCAGAGTACTTGTACTTACAAGGATTTTCCTAAAAAGAAAGCCATTTTTGGATGGATAATAGAGGGGAAAACAATTGCAGGGGCACAAAAGGAAAGAGCTATCAACATGGTGGGAGCACATCATCATTGAACAGCAGCTGCTGGACAGCACAACAAAGATGGATACTAAAGGCCATCTCAGAGTAGAAAGAAAAATGGATCAAAGAATCTAGGAGCAAAAGATGTTCTACCAAATGCTTCCCTAGGATACGAATCTTTGGAAGCACTGATATGGATGTGTTCAAAAGATGTCACTCATCTACCTCAAAAGACGCCGATGTGGAAGACTACTAAATATGTGGAGGAGGTGAGCACTGAATTGTTTCAGACTGCTAATGCTAGCTTGTAATTAAAGCAGGCTCAGGAGCCACATCCATTTCAAATCAGTAAGTTACCACATGCCTGACAAGGTGATTTTAACCTAAGGACCAACTACGTGGATTAATATATTAAAATAGGGGCTTTTTCAGTTCTCATCAGAGATAAAATTGCTAAAGGATATAGCTGTGGGATGACAGGAATTGTCCATCACTTCATTAAACAGTGCCAGAAGTGTTCCTGGACAGTCAAGATTCCCAGCACTAGCAGATGTTATTTTGGAAGCAACCATCAGATCACAGTAAAGAGGACAGAGACTTTCAGGAAGAAGAAATCTCTGCTTAATGACTTTTATGTTAAAACACACATATATAAGAGCATGAGATCAGGGTATCATCAAATATCATGGAAAATACATACTTGATTCATTTTTGCAGAGTAAGACAAGATTATGTATGACTACCTTTACTCTTCCAATGCCTTTAATTTGCCTTTTTATTAATTTAGTATGCTGTTGGAGAAAACTATAACTCTTCTTTCCCTGCCAGTAAATTGTTGCTGCATTTGTGATCAGAATCATAAAAACTCCATATTTTTATGGTGATGGGATACTATATTTCAAGTCTCAAACCATAAATACTATCTTGCTTAGTGTGCAAAACAGTTACTCTTTTGCAGAAATTGTACACATAAATACTAAAAATAGCTGAGCCTCCAAAACATTGTAAGTAGTTACTTGAAATCTTAAAGGAGGCAGCAAAAAAATCCTGAGAGTGACTCCTTGTGTTACCAAATACTGTCTTGTGTAAAATATTCAGGGTTCATTGGAATCTAGCCCCTCTAAGAAGAGAGGAGTGAAACACCAGGAACTTATAAATATGGTTAAATGACCGCAGCTGCTACTGCTGACACAGTTACGCTGGCATAAAAGACATCTCTGCTGCATAGTTTGTTTTGACAAATTTGTAGAAATAAGCTCTATCAGTATAATCACTCTTACTCATGTTACTTCAATCCACTTCAGAGTTGCATCAATTTACTGGTATTGGTTACTAAATTAAACAGCCAGTATAAAACTACTCTGTAGGTCAACCACGCATAGTCCAGTGTCTCCAGTAAGTCCAGTAAAAGAGGGAATCCAGTCCAGAATTTTCCAAAAGTATTAATGAAAACACTGCACTTCAATGTTACCTTTTAGCGGGGTGTCTTGAATGTCTTGTAAGCATTTCACAGGGAGGACCTCCCTGTGTCTGTGAGGTAGGTTAGCAGTTCAAACCACTTTGCTTGTCAAGAAAAGAAAAGGAAATGTTTCCAGGAAAAACAGTTAAAACAGTCACACAAAACACATTAAAAAAAGTCCTGGACATTTGCTGTATCCTGGTCTATGATGTCATCAAGCATGTGATCCTTCAGCTTTGTTTTGACAGCCAAGTGGAAGATGAAGCAGCAGTTCACACAACTATAGAACAATACAGAAAATCTCAGCTAATTTGAGAAAGGTACAGGCACAAGAATAAAAAGGGAGAAAGGTTCAGTTGTCACTTGGCATCCCATCTTTGGGGATATTTGTGCCAGGAACTAAAATAGGTGGTTTTAAATATAGACTTGCAACAAAATGGTTCAACTTGACATGCTGTGTCACCCGCATCAAAACTGTTTTCTGGCCAACACGTTCTTCCATTTAACTATATGTAACGAGTACAAGCAGTGGCGTCTCTCGGGTAGTAGGAAACACTTTCTGTAGTATACAAAAAAATATGATGCTTTGGCACCAAGTGGAAGACAAAACAAAGGTTATATAGATTCCACAGGATCTAAGCAGTAAGCAAATATCTGAACTGTCACTGAGATCAGCTTCAGGCAAAATCAGAACTAGCCTCCCGCTGCACATGCATAAAGGTAGGAATCTTCTATAGACAGTCACAAAGAGATGGCGTGCTAGTAGCCTCAAGGGAGTATGACGACCATGGACAAGCAGCTGAGAGGCTGGCTGGATGTTGGTGGCTGCCTGTGCTGGCTGTGTGTGGTGTACAAAGCTGCCATATGCTGCATGGCCCAGCCAGGGTCTCAAGCTGCTACTCCGCAGGAGGATTTCCATCTGTACCCCCACCGCATGTGCCTCCACGCTGAGGAATTCCAAAAGGGCTGCCAAGATCCGTAAAAAGCAATATCCCCGCTCTCCTGTCAGCGCTGGCAAAAACAAGGTCTGCGTTCCTTTGGCTGTGGGCTCTTCAGAGCAGGAATGGGAAACACAAGTGCTACCATTAATATTTGTCCTCAGAATGCTGCATCGTGAAGTAGAACTTGTAAGAAAAAACAAATTCATCTTCACAGGACTTGAGCGTCCCTTCTCATTTCAGGCAGGTGCCTGGCATCAGGGCTCTGTCAGGCTGGAAGGTACACAGTACTCTGTCTTTCACAGAATCACAGTCTTTGGCAAAAATGAGAGAAATGACACGAGAAAAATCAAAGCTGCACATTTAGCCATCTCAAATTAGACTGCAGTACTTGGAGAGGGTGAGTACCTACTCTATCACCTTGTCCAGCTAGGAAGCAGGAGGTACTCCACCACTTTGTGTAGGTGTTTCACACTCCCTGTTCAGAAACCAATCAGGTGTTAACTGCAGCAAAGTGTGGTAGAAATCTTGGCCAGATGCTCTCTAGGTAACCACTTCAACACTAGCAGCCGCTGCCATGAGAAGAGGTCCCAGGGCTGCAGTCAGGCTGGAGCACGATGTGCCTTGGTGGGACATGGCACACATGGACACAGTCCAAGGAAATGTTCAGCATCACTTCCCAGCCCAAAGAGACACTTCAGCAGGAGGACAGGGACCAGGACTCCTCTCTGCTCCACTGTGCCACAGTCAGTAAAGCCCCAACCACAGCTCAGCAGCAGGACTGGACACAAGCTCAGCCTCTACTATCACATATCTTAAATTCATGTCACCTGGTGGGTAGATTTAGTAAAGGACATTGTAACCTGGCCAGTCATTCTAATCCTTCCAGTCTGTTTTGCAGTTGATAGCATTGTGCACCTCTAAAGGCAAGGCAGTGCATAGATTTAAATGTCATTGTGAGGAAAAATTGGTAAGGCAGGAAGATATCAGCTCTACTTTGGGCAGAAAAACACTACAGCACTTGCTAAAAAAAAGAGAAAAAACATAGTTTCTGTTTTACACAGTGGGAAGAATGTGGTTATTACAGCTCGCTCATCACAGCTAAGGCAGAGAACAGATACACTTAGCTGTACTTGGCTGTACGCAGAAGTCAGCACTTCACACTTGATCATGTCAGATGCTGAAAAGCAATTCAAGACATCAAACAGATCTTAAAAACAGTTTTGAAGATGAGAAGATGCTCTTCTGCTATCAATAGTGAAATACTTAGAAAGCAAAAGATGCTTCTTCAGGAAGCTGTTCTTATATTTATCTCATAGAAAGCACGTGTGAGAGCAGCCAGCAAAGCCCCTCAGCTCTAGTAAACCCTTCCCTCACTCTCCCCAGACACACATGCAGCAGATTCCTCCTAGGTCTCCTGGAAAACCGTGCTGCAAATCTCCCCAGCTCCCTCTGATATCCACCCAGCAAAACCTCCAGACATTCATCTAGCAAAGCCCCCTTGTAGGTCTCCCAGGACATCCATGCAGCAAACCCCCTTATCTCCCCAGCACATCCATGCAGCAACACACACACACTAGGAAATCCACGGAGCAAAGCCTGCTAGCTCTACCGAATACCACAGAGCAAACCCTTCCCTAGCTCCCCAGGACAACGATGCAGCAGCCTTCCTCACCTGCCCTGGGCATCCGTGCAGCAAACCCCCTTGGGTCCCCGGGTTTATCCGCGCGGCAGAGCCCCTGAGCTCCGCCGGCAACGTCGCGCCCCCAGTTCCGCGGGTACCCCGTGCAGCGAGCCCTTCCCGGGCACATCCAGCCCCAGCTCCCCCAGCAGCTGCCTCTCCCTCGGCCGGCGGCGTGCCGCCCAGCCCGCTGCCCCAGGCCGGCGCGATGGGGCCGCGGAGAGCCCGCTGGGGCCGCGCTGACCCGCAGTAGCTCCGCGGGGTGCTCCGAGACCCGGCCAGGAGCCGAGGGGCGCTTTCCCGCGGGGTCTCCCGGGGGTGGCCTCACCTTCTTGCTGTCGGGGGCGGCGAAGACCCTGCTTTCGCCGCTCACCGAGGACGAGCGGCCCGGCCCGAGGTGCTCCTGTTGCGGGGACATCACTTCCATGCAGCCCCGCGCCGCCGCCCTCCCGCCGCGGGGCCGCCCGCGCCGCCGCCGCCGCCGCCCGCACCATGGACAGGGCGCGCCGCGCCCCCGCGGCCCCGCCCCCCGCGGCCCCGCCCCCGTCAGGCCCCGCCCCCGGCGCGCGGGCTGGCGCTCTGCTGCGCTCCGCGGGAAGGGGCGCGGCGGCGGGACCGCGCGCGCAGGCGCCGCCGCGGGAGAGCGTGGCGGGGAGCGCGTGTCGCGGGGCGGCGCAGGGGCGGCCGGGCGCGGAACGGCGAATGGTTGGGGGCCCGGGGCGGGAGGAAGAGGTTGGGGGGCCTCAGCATTGTGGAGCTGCTGTGCGGGCACAGGAGCGAGACGGATATCGCAGTGCCCCGGGTTTATCCTGCCCCACCAGCTCCCTGCAGAAGGCAGGTAAGTGCAAGACATGGTTTTCTCCAGAGCCCTCCTGAGGGATGAATCACAGAATCTTAACGGTTGGAAGGGACCTTGAAAGATCATCCAGTCCAACCCCCCTACCAGAACAGGACTACCCAGAGTAGGTCACACAGCAACTCATCCAGGTGGGTTTTGAATGTCTCCAGAGGAGACTCAACAGTGCATTTGGGCAGCCTGTTCCAGTGTTCTGTCACCCTCACAGTGAAGAAATTCTTCATTGACCATCATTGAGAAGTGACTGGCTCCGTCCTTCTGACACCCACCCTTTACATATTTGTAAACATTAACGAGGTCACCCCTTAGTTTCCTCCATGCTAAAGAGCCCCAGTTCCTTGAGGGATAAGGGAGATGCTCCACTCCATCATCTTTATGGCCCTGCACTGAACTCTCTCCAGCAGCTCCCTGTCTTGCTTGAACTGAGGGGCCTAGAACTGGACACAATATTCCAGATGGGGTCTCACAAGGGCAGAGCAGAGGTAAAGGAGAACCCCTTTCAACCTACTGCCCACAGCCCTTCTAATATACCCCAGGATGCCATTAGCCTTCTTGGCCACGAGGACACATTGCTAGCTCATGCTTATCCTGCTGTCCTCCAAGAAGCCCAGGTCCCTTTCCTCTACACTGCTCTTTTTAACAGTTCATTCCCCAACCTGTACTGGCACATGGGGTTCTTCTTTCCCAGATGGAGGACTCTACACTTGCCCTTGTTGAATTTCATTAGATTTCTCCTTGCCCAGCTCTCCAGCCTGTCCAGGTCTCATTGAATGGCAGCACAGCCTTCTGGTGTGTCAGCCACTACCCCCAGTTTAGTATCATCAGCAAACTTGCTGACAGTGCCCTCTATTGGTTTCCTTTTGACAAAAAAGCAGTGGGTGTGGATGCAGGTGTGTTGGTGGATGCAGGTATAGGGGATCCTGGCACAAGGGACAGACTGCACAGGCTCAGGGCAGCCCAGGTGAAGCTGAAGGGCTGCTGTTGTGCTCCAGAAAGTTCTTAAAAATGAGGAGGAACTACTAGTTAAAGTAATAGATGGCATTTGTGCAAGAAGAAATGGCTGTAAATAGGCTATAAATAAATTTCAACTGGATAAGGGAATAAAGTGTACAGATCATAAGAAGAGGTTGTGGAGGAACCCCACCACTCAGGAGCAAAAGGCTTAGTATGGACAACACTGGCAATTTGATATGGCAGCTGTGATTGCACGTTATCGTGTACCTTCATTAAATAACAGTGTCTTCAGTAGTAAGGGACTACTCATGGTCACCCAAGAGGTTCTTTCTAATCCTGTTTTTCTTCACTTTTTGAGGGACATTTTTATCTCCAGCCTTTGCAGATATCACTGGCTCTACATGCATTTTCTCCAATGTTGATAACAAAAAACCCCAACAGAAAAAGAGGGATCCTGCTAACTCATGTGCAGCTTTTCATATCCACTGGTTTCCTCTGCAAGAAGAGTTTTACATCCCTGGATAAACTGGATTGGGAATTGATCCAGCTTTAACAAGGCTACTTTTCATCTGGAGAACTCAGACTACTTCTCCTTCTGGAAGCAAGAATGTATGTGCTGTTTCTGTAACTTGGTGGCAGCTGCTCCTGCCATGTACAACTGAAATTGCAGTAAAGGATTAATTTGGTTCCATGTTATTTAGCTGCCTGGGCAGGTTACTTGGGCCCAGCATGTCCGTGTGATAGTGCTTCAGTGATCTCTTTGTTGAGATTGATGTGGGCACCTGCCCTCCTTTTGCACCCTCATTTCATCAAGTCTGTGGAACCATGTGCGTGTTAAGTAAAGGGAAGATGAAATATTAAAGCCTGGGATGCAATATGAGTGCTTCTGCCTAAAAGCAGAAGGGGTTTTCCGTATCTCACTGTTAACTCTTCTTCCCTACCCTGTGCCTTACCAGTTAAAATAAAAAGCCATTGACATCTATGACAAATGAGGGAAAGCTCTTGGATAACACCATGCCTTTGTGGCTGATCTCAGAAAACCCACTAGGCTGCCCCCGATGGCCTTGGGAAAGAGAAATGGGAGGTTATGACAGAGGTTTGAATGCATTATGTATATTAACCTGTCATGAGTTGCACCATTTCCTCTTCACTGAATTTGGAAGGTCTTTAATCTGAAGTTCTTGGTGTGGGCACTAATTTGCAGCCAGATGGCCATGCATCAGTAAGGCAAGCCAGCATACGAAACGCTGTCTGAATTTTTAAAGCATGAGTCTCGAAAAATCATGATGTCAGCTGGTTTTTGCACCTCTGGACCTTCGTTGCAGCCTACACATCAGGCTGTACAGCAAGTGCCCATCCCCACAGACTGTGCAGAACTTGTCCCAGTGCTCACGCAGGTGCTCCCACCCCTCCACTCCCTTCACATTGGTCATGTGTCTGTTTCCCCTCCTTCCACTATGGTGCTCGGTCCTGAGGGAGGTTAGCAGCAAGTGGGCAGAATCAGGGTCATAGGCTACCCCTGGCATGGTGCACGTGTCTGTAAAACTGGGAGGCGAGTCCCCAGTTATTACTGCACAGCACTCAACCCAGTGGGATGCCGTCCTCAGGCAGGTCACTGAACTTCTGGGAGAGGGCTAAGAAAAGATTTATCAGGATAGAAAGGAAATGGTTCAAAGTGTCTATTTGAAGCCCAGAATATATTTAGCAATTTGGCAGCCTCCTCCCCAGAAGCATTTGCAAGTGATGATATTCTTGGTGGCATTTTGGAAATGGAGCTATAAGTATATGATTATTTTGCAAAAGGAACATTGCATAAGCTTTCCAAAATGCTCTCACGTGCTCAGACGTTTCTTTACTACCACAGGCACGTTTCCTGCATTCTCCATTGAATACTGACTCTTTCATCTCACTGAGATAGATTAAAGTCTTCTAATTGATTAAAATCTTGCCTTGTAGGATTCCATTGGGGTCCATCTTATTCAATATCTTTATTGATGACCTGGATGAGGGGACAGAGTGTACCCTCAGCAAGTTCACCGATGACACCAAACTGGGAGAACTGGCTGATTCCCCAGAAGGTTGTGCTGCCATTCAGTGGGATCTCGACTGGCTTGAGAGATGGGCAGAGAGGAACCTCATGAGGTTCAACAAGGACAAGTGCAGAGTCCTGCATCTGGGAAGGAACAACCCCACACACCAGGACAGGCTGGGGGTCGAACTACTGAAGAGCAGCTCTGCAGAGAGAGACCTGGGAGTGCTGGTTGACAATAAACTAACCATGACCCAGCAATGTGCCCTCGTGGCCAAGAAGGCCAATGGCATCCTGGGATGCATCAAGAAGAGTGTGGCCAGCAGGTCGAGGGAAGTTCTCCTCCCCTTCTACTCTGCCCTGGTAAGGTTACATCTCAAGTCCTGTGTCCAGTTCTGGGCTCCGCAGTTTGAGAGAGACAGGGAACTGGAGACAGTCTAGTGGAGGGCTACCAAGACAATCAGGGGACTGGAACATCTCTCTGATGAGGAAGGGCTGTGGGACCTGGGTCTTTTTAACCTGGAGGACACTGAGGAGAGACCTTATAAATGCTTATAAATACCTAAAAGCTGGGTGTCATGAGGATGGGGCCAGTCTTTTTTCTGTAGTGCTCAGTGGCAAGACAAGGAGTAATGGGCACAAGCTGGAACACAGGAGTTCCACTTGAACACGAGGACACGCTTCTTTCCTGTGAGGTTGAGGGAGCCCTGGCACAGGCTGCCCAGAGAGGTTGTGGAATCAGCTTCCCTGGAAGGAGAAGCCAAGTGGACATGTTCCTGTGACCTGATGGAGGTGAACCTACTTTAGCAGTGGGTTGGACTAGATGATCTTTAGAGGTTCCTTCCAAGCCCTACCATTCTATGATTCTGTGAAGCTCTCTTCTCTGTGCAGCACAAATACATTTGCTTATGCAAACATACAGCTATCAAGTTTTTGTTAGCTGCAGTACTTCCCTGGTGCAACTTTTCCATACCTCCATTAGGGTTCAAAAAGTGGATGGGGAGTTTAGTACCAGAGATATGAGCTGGCAGGAGTGACTTGAAGGGAGCAGAGCTTCACAAGTCTTACTTCCCCTGGCTGTGGCATGGCCAATGGAGGCATGGAGGGAGCACATGGGGTACAGCAGCAACGTATGGGCATCCTGGAGCACTCTGCCTGTGAAAAGACCTCTGCTGTGAAAAGACCTGTGCTGGCAGCAAGCACATCCCCCGCCTTATGGTAGTGCTACTCAAAGGGTAAAAATAAATAAACTGACTAAGAACTGGCAAAACTGGGAAACAGGAAAAATAGTCCGTCCCAAAGGACTATTCAGAGCTTAACTGACAGTTCCCTTCTGGCAGATCAAGACTTTGTTTATTGATTTTAGTTTGGATTTTGAGAGGCCTCTGAGAATTAGTGGCGTGATTAAGGCTGGGGACAGGATGTGATTGCAGCCTGTGCAGCATCTCCAGTGCTGCCTCTGCCTGACTGTTACCTGCCTCTCTGCAGATTGCCAGTGGGAACACTACTGGCCCTCTCTCATTGCTTTTCCAGGGATGCAAAAGCTCCCACATGGGCTGGTATGGAGCCAGCCATGGGAAGGGGGCTGCTGCTGCCCAAACTACCCTGATCCCTGCCAGCCCGCAGCACAGAGCAGGCACTTCCTCACCTAACAGCAACGCCATCTGGGGTTTCACATCAGCCTGTGTCTTTCCAGCTTGTGTCGTTCTGAACAATGAAAAGCCGAGGTATAGAACTGCACCAAACCATCCTTAAACTGCCCCAACTACCATTGCCACAAGCTAAAATCCTGCTTGAGCCCTGCCCTCAAAAAAGATGTACAAGACTCAGAGAATAACATGTACGTTCATACAAAGATTTTATTTCTGTTGCCTTGGCCACAGTGTTGTGTGAAGGAAAATACTGGGGAGATAGAAGAGGGATTGGGACGGAGAAATACATGGGTAGTGTAGGAAAATCATGTTTGTGTATGAGAGAGAGGAGAATTATTCATGAGCAAATCCATCCAGATGGAAATATGACCCCAGTAAATCTGCCACATTATGGAAACCCACAGTGAACTGTTAGCAAACTCTAGATACACAGGCTGCAGCTACCTCCAGTTTTTATGAGCTTTCCAAACACATTAGGACTAGCAGACGTTCCCTTCCAAGAAAATCATGCTATCTGAGCAGCTATGTGAGGCTAGAAATAAGTGAGCTGTACTTGCACTGAATAAATGTGATTTTACCAAATCTGCCTCAAAAGAGTACATTTGCCTGAACACTGGTTTTATGAACCTTGCAAGTGTCTCATGCAATTAAAGCCATGCAGTAGATCTGAACTGGGAAATGCAGAGGCAGTTGTATTTCAATGAGATCTGATGCAACATCTTTCTGTTTCAATATCCCAATACCTAGAATGTCATGCTGCTCACGCATTGTGAGCAGCTAAAAATAAAGCCATACCCTAGACAGATTGGAACTACTCAGATGGAGAAAAGCTGAGCTGAAAGGAAAGGTGAGAGGAGGAGAACATGATGGAGGGAATGGATGCTGGAACTCAGCACAGGAGCTTTAGTGGCAGTATTTACCCTACATTGTGAATCCTTCATTGCTCATCTTCACAGCATTTGCCACTTCTCCTTGCCAAAAAGGTGGAGGGAAGCTGAGAGCATCCTCCCTGCCCTATGGTCTCAGAGGGTCTGGACAGAATAAAGCACAGGTACCAAGCCTTGCCCTTCTGTTTTGATAGCAGCTTGCTAACTGAATTGTTAAACACTGTGTGAGTAGTTGCTGAGTGGAAGTCATGAACATCCTGGGATTCAGGCCACAGCAGTTATTCATGCTTTGTGCAGATATGTTCACATTAACAGAAAATACCCTATTCTGTCACTTCCCATGCTCCAAACTTTGCAGGGCCTTTTGTGCCAGATGCTCTGCCTCAGAGGCTCTGTAAGTCCTGAGAAGCACCTCACCTGGGTAGTTCTGCCAAAGCTTGTCAAATAAAGATCTACCTACTCTTTCTATCCCAGGAACATGGGTTGGCCCCGTGTGAATGCGTAGTCTAAGTTTGCCAGACATGGTGTGTTTCCAGCAGCAGGGATGAGTGTGCATGTGGAATGGGGACCCCAGCAGACAGCTCCACTGTAGAAACGGGGACAGTGTAAGTACTGGGAGAGTCTAAGCATGGACTGTTCCACATGGTGTCACCACCATGGCCAGCTAGAGCCAGCCTCTCACGGCCACACCTACCACCTTGATATAAGGGGGATCTTAGCAACCATCCTACCAATGGTTCATATCCCTTTCAGCCATTACCTGTGCCATGTGAAATTCAGTCCAGCACATCAAACAAAGTTTGGCTTTGAAGGGCTGCATGCTTCCTGCATGCAAACATTGCTCTGATTTAATTAAGCTCGGTTTTATAACCAGTGTAGTTAAACCCGTATGACTCTTGTGAGCAAATGCAGCTGGTGTAAGCACCTCAGTGTGCATATGGCCTGATATCGACACCGCCCATAAGCGAGGGACAGTCAGATTTTCCTACCATTCAAATTTTCCTTGGTTGGTCTGTATCTTGCTTCCAATTTTAATGCATGATTTCCTTTGCTCACATTAATATGTTTGTAAAACCTCTTATTTTTGTTTTCTCTGTGCTGAAGATTCTCTTACGGTCATTGTCCAGGGTTCAACCTTTCAATTGCAGGTTGTGAGGTAAGATTGAGTCAGTAACTGGATATTCATCCATGAAAGACCTTGCACAGCAGCTAAGTATTAGACATGAAAGGATGGCATTTCATTTAAGATAAGGCCTAATCTCTTTGTGAGGAACATTTCTGAACTAAATCTGAGCACTTACACCTGAGGCTGTTTTAGCTTTGCTCTCAGCTAGGTGAGTAGCCGTGGAACTGCATCTGCAACATAATCCTGACTACAAAATGCAGGTGCCGTTAAGAGAAGGGAGGCTGGCTTTACAAAACACCTCATAAGCATTCAGATATGTGCAGGACACACACCTCTTCAGCAGAAGCTTGATCTTTCTTGGATCTGACTGTACCCATCATACTACTTGGCTCCTGGAAAACCCAGAGCCCATAGCACTGGTGGTGATGCTCAGCACCAGGGTTGGTTTCTTTCTATTCATCAGCATATTCTTGAGAAAGATATTGTGTCACCTAAAATTTGATGAGGGAGTGTTTTTATATGCTTGTCCCAAAATTACTGTTGAGAAGCATGGTTATCAGCATACAGATCATAAATAACCTGTACTGCTTTTTGTATTATAGCCAGGTGTTGCTCATGGACTCCCTGGAGCTCTACAAAACATTGGCCACATAGACAGCCAATTCCCATTTCAGTGGGCTGAGGCACAGAGTGATAAATTAGGTAACATGAGTCACGTTGGCATATATGTGCCCGGTGAGAATTATACATTCATAACAAGAACGTTTATAGTAACTAGAATGGGAAGTTATTGGGGCTGCATTAAGAATAGAGCATCTTTGTTTTATGGCTGATGGGACTTAAATTTATTGCAAGCAGAAAGTGGACTGTTGACGTTGGCTCTTTAGGAAAATTGAAGGAAGCTCCCATGAACAGGGGACCCCTTCAAGTGTAAAGTGCACTCACCCATAAAAGTTATCACATTATCATCCTCGCTCTGGATTCATTTCAGGCACCGCTTACTCTCTCTAATTCATAACCTAGACAGTTTTTACTGCGAGTGTGTTTAAGAACCCAGAGGGCCATATTTTTTGTCAGTTTGTGTTTTTAACATACTGATGGATTGCATTGTACTTCTGATCCCTGCTTGGATTTACTATTTTCCATTCACTATAGAGAGCTCCCTTTTCCTAATAGCTTGTGGGACTGTCAAGCTGTGCATGACAGACATTATAAAAATGATGGGCAAGATTTTTGTTGCCCTTTTGTAACGTGCTGCAAAATTTTTCACTGCAAGAGCGGGATGCTTTCAAAACTCACTCAGATGAATAAAAAATGAACTAGACATCCTCCCGCTGACTGGGGATGCGAGAGGAAATGGCTCTATTTATCTTGTACATAGTGTTGAATTACTCAATATAACCTAATGCATGTATCTTCAGCTTCTGTAAGCCAAGGTGGGAGCCCAAATTTCACCGAACTCCACGGAGCGAGGACTTGGCTCTCCTGCCTGTCTCAGCCCCTAAGTACACTGCTAGTGTTTTACAGATTAAATGGTCTGTTATACGAGTGTGGTGGGCTGACCTTGGCTGGGCACCAGGTGCCCACCAAAGCTGCTCTACCATTCCCCTCCTCATCTGCACAAGGTAGAAAAAATATAATGAAAGCCTCATGAGTCAAGATGAGGACAGAGAGAGATCACTCAGCAATTACCAACACGGGCAAACCAGACACGACTTGGGGAAATTAATTTATTACTAATCAAATCAGAGTAGAATAGTGAGAAATAAAATCAAATCCTAAAAACACCTTCCCCTTACCCCTCCCTTCTTCCTGGGCTCCACTGCCCGCTCCCAATTTCTCAACCTCCTCTCCTCAGAGTGGCACAGGGGGCAGGGAATGGGAGTTAGGGTCATTTCATCACATGTTGTCTCTGCCGCTCCTTCTTCCTCAGGAGGAGGACTCTTCACACACTTCTGCTGCTCCTGCTTGGGGTTCCTCTCATGGGAGACAGTCCTCCATGAACTTCGCTGGTGTAAGTCCTTCCCATGGCTGCAGTTCTTCACAAACTACTCCAGCATGGGTCCCCCATAGAGTCACAACTCTTCTTCCTCCTTCTCCACCGACCTTGGTGTCTGCAGAGTTGTTTCTCTCACATATTCTTTCACACCTCTGTCAGGCTGCAATTAGTGTTGTGCATGTTTTTTTTGTTGTTTTTAAATATGTCCTCACAGAGGTGCTCCCTCCATTACTGATGGGCTCAGCCTTGGCCAGTGGCAGGTCCATCTTGGAGCCAGTTGACATTGACTGTGTCAGACACAGAGGAAGCTCCTAACAGCTTCTCACCTAAGTCAGTTCTGTAGCTTCTCCGCTTCAAAAACCTTGCCATCCAAACCCAATACAATGAGGACTGAAAATCCTGGATCTTCAGGCTGATGTGGACAATGACGGCTGTGGACCTCCAAATGGAGTTTGGCTTTTGCTGCAATGCAAGTGGGTTTAGTTGTTGGAAAGGATTGGTCAGCAGGAGCAGGGCAGAGGAGTGCCTGAGTTCCCTGCTAGGCTCCCACCACAGCCCCTCCACCTCTCGAGTGCTGACATTTCAAGGGAAAAAGTGATGGTTTCAGAGTGTATCCAAGGTATTTCTGACAGCAGATGGAGATTTAGGAAGGGCCTCAGAAGATGACCTGACCTTTTCATCAAGCAGCTTTACTAGGTCTTTTCCAAAGGCCTCCTAGATAACCGTTTCTTAGAAAGGAACGGTGATGGGGACATGTGGCCTCCCGTGTGAGCATGTCTCTGCTTTGTCCTCACAACTGGGAACCATTTTCCCTGATGCCAGACTGAAACTGCCTTCTCCTCAGTTAAGCCTGTGACAACTTGTCCTAAGCCCAGGGGATATGAAGAGAGTTTATTCTTTCCTCCTCATAGCTACCTTCTACATATTTGGAAACTATGTCCCCACAATACTCTTTTCTAGACTAAACAATATCAAATCCTTCAGCTTTTCATTGCAGTTGATGATTCCTGGTCCTCTGATCAATCTTGTTGCTCTGAATTCTTTCCATTTGGTACGTTTCCTTTCTAAACAGTCATTTCCAAAGGGGAATATGTTTTATTTGTAAGGATGCCGTGCACATGTTTCTCTTCCTTTCGCACCCCACATCCAAAACAAAAGTTTCTGTGCTTTCTTATTAACTGAAGAAAGGTGTGGCTGTGGGGAGGGGTGCAGGGAGATTTGGCATTGCAACCTTAATATTTTACAGAAACATTTGTTATATTCCCCATGATGCAGAAAGCCCTTTAGCAAGGAAAAATATATGAGTCTTACATATCCTAAGTGTCATTATAACTGTTAAAGCCAGAAAATATATGTAAAGCTATTAAAATATTTGGATAGTGTAAGTTTAGATAAGATTCCAGCAGATATTCCTATCATACTTATTTCTCAATATGAAAGCTGTGACCTAGCATTTCTCCTGAGTCAGCAGGTTATCAAGCAAAGCTAAATGGTTATTACTTTTAAATTAACAGAAAAGTGATCACTACTGAAGTGCATACACTTGGATGGAAACCTAAGCCATCGGATAATTGTGGGCTTGAATTATTTGGGGATTCAAGCTTGAGAATAAGAAGGGTTTGTTGCTGTAATAGCTCCCAGATCCTTCAAAACAAAAACTTTCTTGTAAACTTAGTTCAAAGTTAAAGTTTTTTAGATCACAGAGTGGGGGAAAAAATAACTTGAAAAATAAAACGTTAGCCTATTCTGGAAAACCAAATTCCTTTAACCTGCTGGGAGAGTGAAAACATTCATTGCTGTGAATGCACAGGCCTATGGTGAGAGGAGCAGCAGGAGAGAACCTGAAGGGGTGGGAAGGAGATGGGAAGGCAGCAGAGGCCCAGAGCCACATGCAGCAAGAGGGGACAAGGAGGTGGCAGGTGTGCCCCAGGCAGAGCCCTGCACGCCTGCTCAGCAGCAGCATGGGCTTTGTTGAGTTGCTGTCACAGAGATGACTGCAGGCACAGGCAGATCAGTGACCTGGACGTAGAGGACAGGACAGCTCCATGCTGCTTTACCTGGCCCCCACTGTGACCAGGGAGCAGCGTTGCCTTTGCAAAGGAACAACTGGATCATCCCTCACCCTAAAAATAGCAACAGAAATCTTGTGTATGCATTAATTATAACTGTTACAAGGGTAGAGTGTGGAAAAAATCCTAATTAACATGAGGCATGTTCAAATGACTTTGCTGAAAGCAATGCTTTTTCTTAAAGGAACATACCCTTTCCACCCCCCCTCCCCACATGCTTTTAAATACTGCACTTGGATGATCTAGTTCTCAGGGAGACTTTCCCTCAAGAGGACCCTCAGGCATGGGGTGAGATCTCCGGTCACAATAAAGTATGGCATCAGCAATGTAGCATTGCCACACGTGGCAATACTTTGCACACAACTTGAATACATGCACTTCTTATAATTGTTTTAATGTAATTGGGATATATGCTAGTGGAAAGCCTGAGGAGAAATAAAACATGCAGCATACATAATCACTATTAGACGTCCTAGGACCATCTTCTTAGGACAGCATGCAAGCCTACCAGCTTAACATCTCATGTATTTGCAGCTGTCAAAATAGAGTTGGCTGTGGGCATGTGTACTTGGCCACTTTTTTTTTTACATTGAAAAATAGACTAAAATTTGTGTCAGGAGAAGCACTAACATTTATTAAAAAGAAGCCTGAAATAGTGATCACGGGACTATCATGTTGATTCTGCTGCCATTCAAGGCTTACAGATTAATTCTGCTCTGAAGAGGTTTGCTGTTGGCTCGAAAACTTACAGGTCAGTGGAAACTGTTGATCCTGAGAGGCTTGTCAAGAAAAATGAGTGAATTATGGGTTTTGGCCAAGTCATGTGCTTACCACACCAATTTCAGTAACCAAGGCAGCAAAGAATCCATTTCAATGAACTGAAATTAAAATGCATATAAATGTGCAGTCTAGGTTTTGCAAAATCTTTAATGCTTCACAGTATGACATAATGGCACATATTTTTATGTCCTCAGAGCAATTCTGGTTTCAAAAGGTTGAGCTGACACTGATGTCACATTATCCATTTATTCTACAATATATTCTGGCCTTACACGTTATTTAATGCTTTGCAATTTTATTTAGATGCCATAATTTTACAGTTACCTCACCGGATCGATTGGGAAAAGTAAAAAGCTGCCAGAGGAAGGCTATTTCACACATGAAGCTGTTAGCAGCCCAGGCCTTTCCTAGCTTACCTTTCCTTCTCTTCCACCTGAATGCAAACCCATTAAAAATGGTCCAGGAAACCTCCACCTCTGCATTCACATGCAAGATGCTCATAAATCGTATTTCTTTAACAGAGATTTATTATCTGATGTTAATGAAGGCTCTAGGGTAGCACCATGTTTGAGAAGGAGCCGGCGCCAGAAAGGAGGTTGATGTATGGTTGCATACCTCCAGTGTTATCAGTGGAAACCCTCTGAATTACATCAGTGCAAGAGCTTTTCTGTTCTCTTTAGTTCAAAAGTTTCTATTGGCAGGATAATAAAAATCCCCCATCGCATCTTGTGAATAGTTTACACTGCAAATTCCAGAGCTCTGGCTGCTCCACTGCACGGGTCCCAAAACACAGCAGCCGTGCTGCTTCCCATCTGCTTCCAGGCCCTCTAGACCACTCCAGCAGTGTGAAAGGCTCCTTACCTCACATGAAAGATGTCTTTCATTTAAGATCCCTTTCCAGTGCTGGATGAGTGGGAGCACAGATGCAAAGCCTTGCAGGCCTGTGAGGGGAAATGTGGTGGGTGCTTTGCTAGGTGATGTGATGGTTTGTAGGGCATAGAAGCTGCTCCTGTGCCTCGTTAAGTCTTGACCTGAAGGGTTAATGTCAGCTGTTTAAGTTGTAACATAAAAGGCCATCTCTTAAACCCCAGCTCCTCACACCATCCAGCACATCAAGGTCACATGCAAACTCATTAAGCTCCTGAATAACCAACACGTGCCAGAACATTGCAGCCCCTGCCTGTCTCTCCCCTCTTTCAAACCCTCTGAAACCAGGCTGCTGCTGGTGCTGTCTCACCCCTCCAGCTAGCCCAGGCCACTCCACAATACCAACATGTCTTAACCTCATCTCCCCTTACATCCATCCCCTGTAATTTGGGGTGGCCACTTGCATTTCAGAGCAGTGGCTGCTTGCTATAGACCAAATGGCACTCAGCAAGGTGGACAAGGATTTTCAGCTATGCCTAACAGGAACCGAAAAAGTATTTCTTTAAGCTGCGTGTCTTAGAGACTGTGGGAACTAAAGTGAGCTTCATTTGCCAGCCTGTGGCTTTGGTTGCTTTATTGCTTAATTGGCATATATGGATTGATATGTACTTGGCATATGAGCATTAGCTAATGAATGATGTGCATGATGATAGGGATAATAGTGATTTACTCTTAAAGACAGTCTCAACCGAAAGGCTAGCAATCAGAGCAGGCTGATTACTGAAAGCTCCTGCATTTACTAAGGGCTTTGAATACTGTAAAGTATGGCAGTAAAATAAATACCATGTTAGGGAATAATAATATCCTGCTGCAACATTATATATTGAAGTGACATTATGGAAAGATTTCCATTTATAAAACTGATTTTCTTTCTCGTCTATATGTTGACCAATGTGGAGTGGATATCATTTTTGGCTGATAATTGATGCTGTTGTCAAGTGAGAACGGTCCCAACCAGGAGCTTTCTTGTTTCAAATGCCACTCAGCTCCCTGTGTAAAGCACCGTAAACTTACAGATCCCAGGCCGTGGCATCGTATCAGCCAATGTACACATTTTCACATTGACCAGTGAAGTCATTCATAGTACAGTGATAAATACAAAACAAAAAAAGAATTGCAGCTCAGTAGAATAATTGTGGGTGATATAAAGTTGCTGGTGTCTTTGCTGCCCTACGTGAGGGGTGACAGGGATGGTGGTATCCAAAAAACTCCCAAGAACTTTGCTTTTGCTCGATGTAAAAGTTAAAGTCACCTCTTCCTCTTTGCCTTCTACAGCTACTTACAGCAAGGAGTATTTCCCCAGGCATCAAAAAAAAAAGTATTTTCCCTTATTTCACCCCAATTTATTGTTTGTTCTTCTTTCTGAATAGCTGCTAAGATTAGTCATTTGTTCTCAGTGGTGCTCACATCCTGCCTGCGCCTGGAGGCCTTTAAGGATAGCTGGCAGCAGATAGAAGGCTGTGGGCCAGATACTTCCTTCTGGGCAGTATATTGTCCCAATCTGCAGGTTGGCTACTCACAGTCTTAACTGTTAGACTATTTATCTGTAAGAATGAATCAAAGGCTGGTCACTCTGGTCCCTCACGAGGCCTCTCTACTAGGTATTTTGTTATCCTTTGTAGCTCTCAAGCAAGTTTTGAATCCATGTGACAATATTCATTTCCAGGCCAGTTTTGATTATTATTCTTTCATGTGAGATACCCTATCATTTACTTTACTCAAATCTCAGAATATTTCCTTTATGTCATTGCCTTTGTCCAGTAATGGTAAACCTCCATCATAAAATGCAATCAAGACTGTCTGGCAAGATCTTTTATTAAGAAACACATGTGGCGTATTTCACATAGTTCTGCTGTCTTCTTGATGTTTCATTATTCTCTTTTCAACCTTAATGTTATATTAATGTGGAGGGAAAGGATGCACACACATTTGTTTCTTACCTGATCTGTCTTTTTTTAATGCATTTACACATGTGTTATAATGCACAGTACTTATGCAAAGGAGATATTTTATTTTTCCCTGTGGTTTAGGCTGTTTGTTTATTTTATCATTAATTCCCAGTGAGAAGGTCATCTTTTCCCTCAGATGTTTATTACTTTCACAAACCAAAAAAGATTTCTCTCACAACCTGCAACACAGATCTAATACTTGTAAAATGCACGAGCAATGCCAACACACAGTAATCGTTTCAAGAGCTTTCTGTACACAGAGCTGTGGTTCACCACCACACCACAGCGTACCACAGTTTAGCAGAGAGACATTGTTCTGGCCAATTTGAAAGCACTGTGCTCAAGGTGAGGGATGATTTCGGAGAGGTTTGTTGCAATGCTTTCTTTCAGCTTTTTTCTTTTCTTCCATACTTTTCATTGCGATTACAGATTTCCAGCGGGGAGAAAGAGAGTGCCAATCAGGAAACTTTTGAATGTTGACAAATTGGGAAAGACTAGTCCAAATTTGACAATTATCTACCACTTAAATATAAGAAAAAAACTATTTCGCTGTTCAGGTGAGGGAGCCCTGGCACAGGCTGCCCAGAGGGGTTGTGGAGTCTCCTTCCTTGGAGGTCTTCAAGACCCGCCTGGACACGTTCCTATGCGACCTGATCTAGGTGAACCTGCTTCTGCAGGGGGGTTGGACTAGATGATCTCTAAAGGTTCCTTCCAACCCCTACCATTCTATGATTCTATGATCTTTCCAACCTTAATCTTTATACTCCTCTGATGCCTTTAAGGTATTTATAAATCTCAAAAAATGCAGAGTGCGTAAGCATGGAGATTTCTAAATTTCTGAAAATTCTTCACCCAAGAGTTTTCTCTCTGTAGAGTTTCTGATCACTTTAGGTGTACTCTGCTACTTCTGCAGGGTTTACTATTGACTGCAAGCAAAGCATGGTTGGAAATAAACTCAGGTAAACATAATAGAGAACTGCCGAGGACAAGTAAATACATTGTAATTTTATATCTCTATGAGCCTGGGGAGGTGGATATATGCATACATGTTTTGCCCTTGGAAATTTTACAAACATGTTTGATTGGAGAAATGAAAGGTGTGTATTCAGTATATAACATAAACATGAACTGATTGTTTGGAAGGGGATGTCTTGTATTTATGATATGTTTGAAGCTGAATTTCTTCAAATAGAGTCTCTATTTTTGACTCAATAACATGAAAACGCTGGTGGGACTTGCTAGAGAGATTTATTTTACTAGCTGAAAGCTGAGTAGGCATCTCAGAGCAGCTGGTGGTAGGGACAGGAGATAGGTTGAATTAAATCACCATAATGAACAGGGTTTGATTTAAGGAGAAAGAAATTTTTTTTAATGACATCAGATTCCACTTGTGACTTTTTCCTCAGCAGAGACAAGCTGTAATTACTTTACTTTGAGCAAGATATAAATCTTTTGATCTGGTACTATAATAGCTAAGATGTCAGAGATAATGTTACTTGATTTAGAGCTTGTGACATCCATTTGACAAGGAGAGGCAAGAGCTGCACTGTGGAGCACCGCAGCAACAATCACACCAAACACTGGGACAGAGACAGTTTGTTTCTTTTCCTCATTGTGGGATTTTCACTACAGGCGCATCTGTGCTAAACCAGCGTTTCACATCAGCTGTCCGGCAGGAAAGGGCAGCAGCATTTTTCCATTCAGCATTTTTACAAGTTTGGCCCATAAATATTTTCAACTGAGTCTGCTGCACTTGCAGAGAGACTGAATTGCACACCAGTTCCCATCCCACATGCCCGAATGGTCAGACTTTGGGCTTTGCTGGGCAGTGAAATGAGTCATCTATGAGAGGGTTGAGACTCTTAATGTCTCAGGGATGGGGAATTTGGATTCTGTCTCTAAATTAAGTTATCCTGGGGAAAACTGCAGAGTCAAACACTGTTATCTCAAAAGTAGTTTCTGTTCTGAAATCATAATGCTCAGATAAATGAGTGAAATCATAACACTCAGAAGCAGCCAAATAGGGAACAGCAGTACCCAGCTGAAAACAAAGGATCAATATCCAGAGGAGGAGATGTAATTGAAGAGGATGAGGTTCAAGTCTGAGAGGAATCTGTCTCACTAAGGCTGTTATTAGAAACAAAAAAAAACCCAAAACAGCTCAAGCAGTTCAAAGTTTAAAATGTTTTGGATTCTAAAGATCACTTGGGTTAAGAAATGTGCTAAAATACAGCTACATAGGTAGAAGTTGCAAAAATCCATGCCCCGTCTGATGGCTTGCCTTGGCCAAGCTTCAGAAAGAACCAAAACATCAAGTGATCTGGTAAAGTATCACTCAAGTGTTGCAATAGATGAATGCCTCAATTGTCATTTGCACCCTTCCCAACAATGCTGCAGCCACCGCTCTGGAGAGCTGTGGGAATGGCCCTGACAAGAAATGCTGTGGGTCAGCCCCTGCCCACTCCAGTGCCAGCTCTTGGAGGCAATAATCTCACAAGGTAACAACCAAAAGATATTTCTATAAAACTCATACTCTAGAAACTTGTTTTTATTACACAGGACTGTGTCTTGAACAACAAAGTAAGTTCAGCCCCCTTCCACAAGTTTTCTGCTGCTTAGCTTTCTTTGGATAAGGTAGTTTTGTTGACTGTCTAGCTTCTTATGTAAAAACAAAGAATTTTGGCAGTGGGGCCTAGTTTTAGGGGAAGATTTCTTTCCAATGTGTTGAAATTGTGAATGAAAGTATTTGGGGTGACTATGCAAATCCAGAAAAGAAAATGGACAATGTTTGTGTGCAAGACTGAAGAAATACATATTTTCCAGTTGTTTATGTTTGTCATCCGGGGGTAAACTGATTGCAAATGATGTCTCTGCCTATGCTTGTCCTTAGTGAGCTTCCCATTTCCCACCTTCCTACTTCCCACCAAGGAAAGACTGCTTCTCTTGCCCTTTCTAGGTGAGACTGCTCCTAGCACAGTGTGTACATAAATTTCTCACCTTGCCTCTCTTCACGTGACAAAACTCAGTATTACACTATGCCATCTCCAGCTTTCTAGATCATTACAGCGGCAGACCAACAATTTTTTACCTTGATTGCCATAAAACAGTAACAACACGTTTCTTTTGCCCATGACATAACAGGAGATCCCCTTTAGGAAAAACAAAGGGCACTATAATCTCTTCTGCATGTCCGGGAGAGTTTTCTGTGCAGAGACATTTGCCAAAATGGCTTCAGTACTGACACATTAGAGACACTGTCTGCTCCACTTTCCTCCAGCAGCTTTCAGGTGAGGACGCTGGCTGCCTGTGAGGCAGCAGAGCCTCTGTGTGCAGGCTCCTGACCCACTCTCCCAGCAAACATCCATGTCTTCCTCCTGTTCCACTGCACAGCACACAGTTGGAATGGGAACCAAAGAGGTGGTCTCCACTTCCAGATGGGAAGAGAGGATGCATCCTGCCTCCTGCAGCCCGCAGAGACGGGAAACATGCGCAGGCATAAAATACAAACAGTGTTATTTTCATAAACTCACACAGCTCTCTCTCCACAGGTTTGAGAGGAGTCCAGCACATGAGTCAGCATGAGCAGGGCAGCCTCACTGGGAAATGGCTACTGCAGTCCCTGGGTAAGGGTGAGATTCTTGAAAATCAAAATTCAGAAGCTGTGTTTGCATGCTGAACTCACAGGCTGGATGGATGTTATTCTTTATCATAGAATCATAGAATCATTTTGTTTGAAAAGACGTTTAAGATCATCAAGTCCAACCACTAACCCATCGTTGCCAAACCCATCACTAAACCATGTCCCTCAGCACCTCATCTACACGTCTTTTAAATATGTCCAGAGATGGTGACTCCAACACTTCCCTGCACAGCCTGTTCCAATGCTTAATAACCCTCTTGGTGAAAAACTTCTTTCTAATGTCTAACCTAAACCTCCCTTGGTGCAACTTGAGGCAATTTCCTCTTGTCTTGCTACTTGTTAATTGAGAGAAGAGACCGACCCTCACTTCACTACAATCTCCTATCAGGTAGTTGTAGAGAGTGATCATGTCTCCTCTCAGCCTCCTCTTCTCCAGGCTAAACATCCCCAGTTCCCTCAGCTGCTCCTCATCAGACTTGTGCTCCAGACCCTTTACCAGCTTCGCTGCCCGTCTCTGGACACATTCCAGCACCTCAATGTCCTTTTTGTAGTGAGGTGCCCAAAACTGAATACAGTATTTGATGTGTGGCCTCACCAGTGCTCAGTGCAAGGGGTCAGTCACTTCTCTGGATTTACTGCATCATTTGTGGCCAGAGAGGATCCCTGGCAGTGATAACAGTGGCCTTTGCTTTGGAACTGGGTAATTGTCATACACTGCTAGCGCAAGTGGTGTTGCAACCAGTCTACTTTGCTTTCCAAGAAATCATTTCAGTCCTGCTTCCCATAGCTTGGTTTTTCACAGCCCATCCAGGCAACTGGTTTGCACGAAGACTCTATCATCTGGGAGCATATCAATATGCCCTGAATGCCTGTCCCTTAGCTCCAAGGAGATCCAGGACGCCATCTCTGCCTCTTGCTGTACATTTGCTGGCAATGGCAGTTCTCAGCTCTGCCATGTACCAGATCACTGCTGGCACATGATTTCATTGGCCTCTGAGTTTGGGATTTATCTGGAGATGTTTCTATATTATGCATGGAAGACTGAACCTATAAACTACCAAAAGTGAAGACATTTGCAGAAGTGGGCAGATGAGACAAACGGGTCCTTTTTCTTGTCTCTACTAACATCCATTTCTACGTTGGCATGTCAGGCAGAGATGAACATTTCCTCTCTAAGTAAGAAATCACATGTTGATCTGGCTAACAAATTGCCAGAGTCATTCAATGAAATGCCTCAGACACTAAATCTGATATTCAATTCCCTTTTCTCACCCTAAATCCTGTTTTTTTGACAACCAAGGTTAATCATTCCTACCTTTCACACCGTGTGCCTGACATGAGCCGTACCTTGGGAACATAACGAGCTTGCTCCTCACTGCTTCCATTCCCTTGGGCCTCTCTTATTAACTACTTCTGGTAAGAGGTTAGCCAAGTGCTGGCACTTTTATGTCCCGGCAAATGTACCCCATATTTCTTGATGAAGCTGTTTGCTGACTCAAAAGGCCATCACTTACTGCACGCAGCTACTTCTCCATTAAAGGGCCCAGTTCCTCTGTTGTGCAATCTGTCTGCTTGATCTTGTAACAGCAAAAAAAAGAGACATTTGCTATTTCCTCAGCATTGCAGGAGGCGATCAGCTCTTTTATGGGGTACTGACTTTACAACAGTAAGGCACAGTCCTCTCCTATTCTTAGAATGAAACAGCAACATGTAACTCCACTCTGAAAATACTAAAAACTGTCACTATGCTGTCTGCACGTGTACTCCCAGCAGCCTTTAGACATGCCTACCGTTATAAAAAAGGTAGGAATTATGGCTACACTCTGGAATTGTGCTGCTGGACATTAGTTGATGATAATAAATGAAAGCAGATACCTGCATGCTGTATTACACATGAGTATATAAAGTTAGGCACCTGGTTTGCAACTGTTCATCCCAGTTACTTCCAGCTAGAGTCAACTGCTCTACTGCAATTGTACAGCTGAAGTTATAGATACTTTGCCCCTTAAAGTGTTTTCTAATGTTGCCTTTCCAATCTGTCCTGCTAGGCTGGGCTTGCTCGCGGGGAGTGCATGGTCACTGATGCCACATTACCAGGAGCTCACATGCTCTGTCCCATTGGGTTCGTGTCCCCGGACAGATCCAAAACTGTGGGGCATGAGCTTCAGCTTTCCCGCTCTGCAGTCCAGCCAGCCCACGTGGCATCTTCCAGACAACCCTTACACGCTTTCTCCCCAGTACTTTTCCACTTGCTCACTGACGTATCTAACCTTGTTTTTGAGTTCTGCTAAATATATAGCCAGCCATAGGCTTCAGCAAGCAAACCACAGACCCCAAACAAAAGAAAAGTCATTCCTCATTTCCCTGAGCAGACCCAAACAACATCTACACCACTTCCCCAATTTAAACATGTGAGATTGTCCCGCCAGCCACTGCAAAAAAAATCCAAACAATGGGGGTTTTAACCAGCAAATGCTGGTCAAGCTGAGATGCAGCGCTGCACATGTCTCTACACCAATGCCCCTGCCACCCCTCTTGGGTGCCCAGGCCTCGAAGACCAGCTCTTTGCTCGCCGAGTTAACCAGAGAGCTATTTCTGGTGGGTCTTGTGGCAGTGTGGCATCTTTTTGATACTTTCCATGTGATTGGCACCTGCTGCTCTGGTGGACAACTAGCCACACACAGTCTGCAGAGAGCTCTTGTCATTTGGGTTTGAAAGAACAAACCCACTGTATCCCTTGATCTTCTTAAAAGAGTAAATTTCCTTGCTTTTAGGTAGCATTTTTTTTAAATGTGATATTCTGCAAATAGGTTTGCTGTGCACAAAATGCAAAGCCTCAGACCAGCAACCTCAGCCAATAGCTTATGAAGGTGAAGTGGCTCTCAATGATCCCTGCACACAAGTTCACTTTTACAAACAGCTCTTAGACGTCTGTGAAAATTCACTTTTATGATATTTCCTTTTTTCTTTAGCCCTCATGATAAGACAGAGTGGCAAATCATAAGGATGTTCCTTGAGGAACCTCGTGAGGTTCAACAAGGACAAGTGCAGAGTCCTGCATCTGGGAAGAAACAGTCCCATGCACCAGAACAGACTGGGGATTGACCTGATGGAGAGCAGCTCTGCAGAGAGTGGGAGTCTTCAGCACCCGCCTGGACATGTTCCTATGTGACCTGATCTAGGTGAACCTGCTTCTGCAGTGGGGTTGGACTAGATGATCTCTAAAGGTCCCTTCCAACCCCTACCATTCTATGATTCTATGATTCTATGATTCTATTCCAGGGCAGCCTGTAAGAAATAACTGTGAGGTCCAGCAAAACAACAGCAGCCTTTGAAAACAACGGACATGTACCCCATCAGCATTACTACTCTCCCGTTTCCTTTGCCCTTTCTGTAGACACTCAGCCCCACAGAAACCACTGGCTTCTCTCCTCCTCCATGCAAATCATCTTTCTTGCTTCTTTCTTTACCCTCACGCATTTACTTTCCCTCTCCCTGTTTCCCTGCATCCTGTGGTGCTCTTGCATTTGCGGGACCTGACCAATTTTATCCTCCCACCCTCCCATCAAGATGCTGCTGGTGGCTCAGCATCTCTGGCTGTCCCAGAAAGACATCCTTTCCTCATCCATCCCCCTCATTGCTGGAGAGAGTGTCACACTCTGCCACTTGCCTTGGAAAGAGCTCTCATCCTGTGCAGCTGCAGAGGGTCCCTCAGCCATATTCCACCATATGGCACCATGTCCCTCACATGGAAAATATCAAGATAATCAGACCTGCCTCACTGTGACTCATGTAACCATCTGTCTGGGCTTCCCACTATTCGAGTGCCATAAGATCCAGCCTGCTAGCCAGAATATAAGCGGGCTTTTACTGTCCAAATTTCTTAATCTAAACAAACATGAAAGGCCAAATTCTGCTCTGGGCTCCATTCGCACAAATCCCATTTGTGACATTAAATGGAGCTGTTTGAATCAGTCTGAGTATGGAGCTAGGCCCAGGGTTTTCCAGCTGATTTATGGTGTCCATCTGGCTGCTCTTAATCAAGGAGAGTCTGAACTGAGCACACTTTTTAAACAGTGCCGGTATATGTAAAACTCCATTATGGCCATAGCCATGTGTGGTACCAGGGCTGACAACGCAACTCTGTCCCTGTTGTGGCACTTTCACATGGCTCTTGATCTTCCAGACACTACTTGTCTGGGCAAGCAGGACCCTGTCTCAAGTAAACCCTCTGAAATGGGAATGATAAACTTTTAAAGAAAGTTTGGCTATAAACTATTTAACTGCTACTGGATGTGCTTCTGTAAGCACTCTTCACCATGGGCATATATCTTCAGCTACAGGGGAAAAAAATGGGGAGTAAACTGGTCAGCTCCCAGTTCTGCTTAATACCTGAGATGTCAGTTGCAGTTAGCAGGACCCTGGGCAGACCTGATCACCAGAAGTGTGTGCTGCAGCATCAGTGCTCCTGAAAGCTCTTTCCCCAAAGGCAATGGCCGTGCAGAGCTTCAGTCCTCTGCCTCAGGAACCAGCCCTGAGATCAGAGTGCTGTAGCTCTGCCAGCACATCCTGGATCATCACCCCAAGGGATCCCAGCTTTCCCTTGAGTCTGTCTCCTAGCCCCATCTGAATAGCAGCTGAGAGAGTCCAGCCCAGGCTTGTGCTCAGAGTGCTCAGGAGTGGAGGTGTCAATGCCCTTTGAATACCTAACTGTCTATTGTAAAATATGGGGCACCTTCCCAGTGTGTATGACAAGCAGTGATAGGTGTAGCTGAATCAGAGCAAGGCAATGAGAGCCTTTCCAAACATTTCAATAGACTGTGAAATCTAAAATCTGTGCCCTTAAAAATCATGTTTTGTGGCCTGTTTTTTCCTACCCCTGTGCACTTCAGACTGCTGGCCAAATGAGAGTCCAAAGCAGACAGTCAGTCCAACACCCTGGTGGAAACATGTTAATACTGAAAAAGGGAGTTTTAAAAACTGAAATATGTGTTTTCTTTATTTTGAAAACAAATATCTCCTACAATTCCTTATGCAGCATTTGTGGCATGACCAATGCTTGCAAGATTATAAAACCAAAGTTCTTGAAACCCACTGAGCATCTGCAAACCTCAGCTTCCTTTTAATAATTTAAAAAAGCTTATTTTTCTCAACTTTTGTTAAAACATCCTTATATTGAAACGATAGATCCTGCAAGGTAGACATCCCAAATGAACCAAAAGGAAAATAAAAGTGATGTGACCCTGTTAATTTTAAAATCTCAAGATTCCTGAATGTGAGGAGTTGGTGACACAAAATTTGCATACAGACAATTAAATGAGCCTTCTAATCAGTCAGCATGATAGAAGCTCTTTTGAATGCTACCCACAGAATTTGTTATTTTTATAACTCTTGGCTATTTTAGGTTATTTTTTAAAATATTCTCCTTCGTTACAGTTTGATGTTACTTAGCTTACAGCTGAGAAAAGAAAATGTGTTAAACCTAAAAACCGGGAAGAAGCATCAAAGAAAAGCCTTGAGCTTCCACAAGCAATACTGTTTCAGCCATGGTAGGCCTCCTAAGCATTTCGTGCAGAAGTTGATCTGAAAGTGGTGTCAGGAAAGTGAATAATGAGGCAAGATGGCACTGCAGGGAACCTACATTTTCACCTTTTTGCCTCTGTGTTTTTCTCAAGTCTCATAACCCTTTAAAGAGGGATACAGCCCAGGTGTGTTTGAAGTGGCACATTATAACCAATTTTTTTACAGAGCAGAAATGTTGGAGGTCTGTAGAGTCTTCCCAAACTGTCCTGAACTTCAGCGCTGCCTGGCCTGGCTTCACACGCGTCTAAGTCCCTGGGCATCACTGGAAGGAAGAATTATTTAATGGGCAAATTGAAACCAATGGCTTAAATATCTTGTTCAAACAGCAGGGAAGCCCAGGGAGATGTGAGAGTGAAGAGGGAAACCTCAGTTCTTCTCTGGCTACCTGTGCACAAGCAGGACCCAGGGTTGCTGCAGAAGCAGACTGACTCCTGTGCTCATCAGCTTCTGTCTTCTGGGTCAAACCAGCATCTGAGGTATACTGGTGCCCACTTCCTTAAGACAGAGAGGAAGGTGCTGGAAGGTACCTCACCTCTGCATTTGGATCCTTTGCCATCCTCCTCCTTCACTGTTTTACCAATACCTTTCTCGAGGCGATCATCATTAAGGTCCAATAATAAAGATTAGTAAATTAAAACTTTTCCTGTTAATGACTCTGCCCTCAAGCCATTTTCTAATCCTTTTCAGCCTTTTTTTCCCTGCCTATTCTGTGTCATACTTTCTGACCTTGCAAATCAATCTGTCATGCAGTGCAGTATTAAATGCACCCCTGACAGCTGAGTGAACCATGCCTTTTGTTTCCCCCTTTCCACTAATCTCACAAGTAAATTTGTCAGGTATGACCTACATTGCTCATTGGAGGGTGGTGGTAGTTCTCAAAAGAGCCTATCATGAGGCTGGAAGGCAGAAGCATGCAGCCCAAAAGCTTTACTAAAGGCAGACAAATTCTGCAGTCGTCGTCTGTGGCCCAGGCGCACTTCATTCTTCTCCAGCATGAAGTGAGATGAAAATGAAAGTCAATGGGGTAACACACGAGTAGTTCTGGCATGGATAGGAAGAGATTCGGCTCTGTCATGACATTTACTTTTAGCATTCTCGTACCTGGAGAGCCTCCCCTCTTCCTCATCAGAAAAAAACTCACATGGCGCAACTGGTGGGGCAGGGTACTGCACCCAGAGCTGAGCCAGCTGCAGCCATCCAACAGAAGCAGAAGGCATGAAAGCAGAGGGCTGGAGAGCACCTTCAGAGTCCAAACACAATGCTGGGACAGGCTGCAAGAGATCCAGACTGTCCCTGATGGATGTTTCTCTGACCTTGTCTTTAAAAATCTTTAATTATCCTTATAATTAGAAAGTTTTAAAATTAAATGTCTCTGGCTACAAATTTAGCTGGTTACCTCTTGTATGCCAGACTGGTCCCCAGGGAGGCAAGGTAATGATGGATAAAAGGAGCTCTGAGTGCTCATTGGCATTTTCTAGTGATTCAGGGTCAGAATCCAGGCCAAAGAAAGGATTTCATTACTGCGTTACCAGTGAAACTGTTATGGGCACAGTCACATTTTTGGGAGGACAAGAACAGGTGGAAAAATGAAAGAGCATCTCAGAGCACGAAGGTGAGCACCTCGTCTCTCTCCCATGCTCAGGAGAGGAGGACACTTCCCTTACCTCCCTTGAGCAGGTCCCTTGTGTGTCCTGTGCTTGTCACTGTTCAATGTGATGTCACTGTTGAGAATGAATAAAACCTGAATTTCATACAGCACAAGTATTTTGTCCATTTTTGTCCAAAGCATTTTGAAGCTCTCTTCTCCACTTTCTCTGAGTTTTTTTGGACATCTTTTAACGTGTAAACACCAAAACTCCCATCCATATGCAAGGCAGTTATTAGTCTCTGACCTGTGAAAAGTTTGACCAGAAATTAGTGGTTTCACAAATCTCTATTTATGGAAATATTAAAGAATATGTCAGATGGAGCAGGTTTCATACTCCTACGAGACACTAACGTGGTGTAATATCTCCTTGGAAACACGGCAGCATGGGGTTTGGCAGTTTCTGTCAGTGATACTACAGATTGTATAGTGTGGGACTACTATAGCTGGTGTCCACTGCAACTGTGCATCCAGTTTTTCAAGGCTTTCCATAGCCTGCCTGCTAAAGGTATCTATACAGCAACCAATTTTCAAAGCTAAAAGTTGTGATTTACGTTTCCTTTATTTTAGACCCAAGTAGCAAGGGCACAAAAGGCACTTAGCCCCATATTCTACGTGTTTTCACTAGGGTTTCAGCACATCCTGATGAATTTACTAGACATTTATAGGAACAGCTGTTCACTAAAAGTTGAGAATGTCTTTGAGTCGTGACCTACATTTAGTATTTAACTTGAATACACTGGCATTCTAGTAGCAAAGGTACTTATGGGGAAATTTGTGTTTAGAAACTAAAGGTAAACTTTAGTTTCTGATTGCTCTGGCTTGAATAACCCATTTTCTTGATATTTCCTTTGTAATTGCAGGTAAAGCCGCAGATGCATTTGTATACAGCAAAATGAGATAGTCTAAGAGGAATATGTCAAGCCAGACTGCAGGAAGAGATGATATTTAGAGTGGATGAAGCAACACACACTATGAGATGCTGGTAACTTGGAACATTATGTACCAGATTACATTTCCAAAAAATAAAAGAGAAAAAAAGAGAAAAAGTAAGTTATTTTTGTCCCCTCCTTCTGAGAAATCACTTTTAGGCAAGACTCGGGAACTAACATCTGATCTGACATTCACTTTTCTCACCTTCTCCCCAGTGCAGCAAGCAAAGGTTTCTCAGCCAGCTGCAGCAGCCCCTGGTCCCCAGCCCAGGCTGCTGCTCTGTACAGCTCCAGCTCAGAACCAGTGAAGCAGGTGTAACTCCACATGGACAATAAAAGTGGAGCAAACTGCTTGCTGAATGTGCTCCTGAGTCAGGGCTGTCTGGAAGCAGTAAAAAGCTCTCCCTTGGCCTCGGTGGCCCTCCCTGGGGTGCAGCCCTCTCCTGTGGGAGATCAGCCAGGCTGGGCTGTCACTCACATGGTTCTGGATGTGAAACTCACACTGAGGGGCTTGCAGCTGATTGTTCTCTATGCAGCAAAAACACACCAGAGGAGCTCCACAGGAACCCATGCAGGGATGAGGTGGGCTCAGCATCACCTGCAGCTGCAGCATGCCCTGCAGCCTGCCAGTGAGGTCCTGGCTGCTGGTCCTATGCTGCTGCATAGATACGTGCGTGTTTAACCCTATGCACAAGGAGTAATTCCCTTGGCTTTGGATACATGGGACTAATTTGGATGAGATTCTTTGTAGGAATGAGTCTTATGTGTCATTAACATAAACATACATCCAGCATCAACATAATGGTGTTCCAGCCACAGCTGCTGAAATACAGACACTCTTCCCTGATTCCTTGCTAGTGCATTTCAGTACAGGTTAAAAAGGAAGAGAAATCACTCTGTGTGGAAGCAGCTAAAACCAGAAAGTGTGCGAAATATTGTTGTGTGTCATATTTTCCTGTGTATTGGCCCTGGGATGCTTGAGTGTGTGTGATAGTAGCACAGGTGACAGCAAGGACACAACAATCTCTGTGGCAATATCGTTCTGGTCTATGCTTTTATTTTTATATATTCTTAATGTGATTTTTTTTCCCCTTAAAGTAACAGAATAAAGGCACTGAAGAATGATAGCTTCTGATCCTACAGGGTGGAACACAGCTCAGTAAAAAAGGAAAATATAAGACCTTAGTGCTAACTAAGGTCCTAACTAAATCCTGCATCTACAGGCGAATTCCATCAAGCGGTGCAAACTTCCCCAACCGTAGCATCCTCCAGAGCCACCCAACCCTGACCTGGAGAATACCACCTCAGGGGCTGAGAAACTGAATGGTATTCTGGTTTTCAACCCCTTTTTACTGCAGTGAAATATTTCCAGTATAAATAGGAGCTGTTCAATGCACAGCTCCAGCATTGACTGCATGACACCAGCGCTGGGACTTTGCAGTTTACAAAATCCCTTGTTCACCCTTATGTGATGTGTGAGATCATGGAAAGACAGAGCAATTCGCCTTCTGCCTGCCAAACACCCAATCACCATTTAAAAACTTTACAGCATCCCTTGGTGGATATATATTAGCACCATTTAACTGCTCGCAGATATTTTTCAGACAAAGTATATTAGAACTATGAAAAAGCAAGAGGTAAACAGGGCAGCCCTCACAGCAGGAGGAAACCACAAAAGGAGAGAAAATGAATTGTGGGAAACAATTCTCAGATGGGCAAAGAACTGCCTTTTAAACACATATTCACTTATTATCTACTGCTACCACTGCTTACAGTAATGTGCGTGTTTTTAGGGACGGTAACGGGAAAGAGCATTTCTCTGACTAGTCTACAAGCCCTTAGACAAGTCCTCAAATGTTTCACGCTGTTGATAACAGAGTCAATTTAGTGTAGCAGAGTCCAACCTTATGGGCACCCTCCCCCCAGCATCACAGGAAGATCCATTTGATGAGCACCATGGCAAAAGTCAGAGACAGAGAAGCTCTGTGCAGCAGATCCCTGTACAGGAAGCAATCCTGAGAGGATGGAGGAGCTGTGGATGCAGCTCTGGAGGTTGGTGGTTGGAGGCCAATGTGGCTAGCAGTCAGAAGGAGAAAGCAGAGCGGAGAAGGAGCAGTGTGCTTAGCTGGATCAGGTGGACGGGCATGCTCACAGCCCTGCACCACAGACTGGGAAAAGTGCCCACACACTAATGAGTACAGAGACATGGCAATTAGCTCGTAAGCGCTTTGGATTAGGACCATCTGCGCCGTGCTTATACAATACCTACTGCAACGGGCCCGCAGCCTGCCTTGCTGAAATGCTCCTGCAGGACAAACACCCAGAGCAAGGAGCTCACATTTTTCCCGTTACCGCTTGGTGTCTTTTTGTAGAAAGTGGGAGAAATGGTTATATTTCAAAAGAACATCTTGTTATAACAACTCTGAGAATCTGTGCTCAGAGCAGCTGAGTCCTGAACTCAGTAACACTTTCCAGCCAAGGAGCACAGCAGAGACATATGCAGGTTTTTTGGACAGGAAGGGAGAAGATGGACTGGAGACAATTCTGCATAAGATTCAAGTACATTTCCAGGAAAAGATAAATGATTCATCACACTTCTAATAGCGGTTGTAGGCATAACTGAGAAAGCAGTAGCACAGCAGGTTAATTAAGAGGGACCAGGATGACATCAATTCACAACATCAGAGAGAGGAGAAGAGTTTTGGTGCCCTACATTCAGGAGACAGGCCAAAACTTTCCAGCAGACAATCACCAAACCTGAATTTACAGCTCAAAATATGTGAGAAAGAACAACCAGGAAAGGTATCCTGAAAACCACTGGGCTCCAGTCCAGCACCAGAGGAGCAGCTCACAACCTCTGCTCCCAAAATTAAACTTTCTGTTTATTGTACTTTATAGTTCAGCAGCTCATGGTAGGAAAGATTACAGAGATTCTTATTTTTTTTAATATGTTTCTGGGATAAAATTAATCTGCTTGGGGTTGTATTTGTAGGACAGCCCACACTTTATGGGTAGAGGACATGTGCAACCAGTTTTGCACTGAGCTGATGAGATGGACATATCAGCTATTCCCCACAAGGCTTTTTCAAAGGTAGGCCCTGCTTATTCCTCTCAGGAGGGAACGTGCTCCCCAGCAATCAACCTAAACAAAAGACAACATGACAGGAGAGCAAGACCATTTGTGATAGGAGATTTGTGACCATTTGGACACAGCCAACATGCTTTTTTGTGGTGTGCAGGACTGCATATGTTAAATGCTGCTGTCCAGTAGACTCAGGCCAGATAGAAATCACAATGTGAGTTTCATCTTCACATAGTGGCAGAAGCAGTCTACATATATGGCTCTCAGGTCACTGCAAGCACCTTGCTGGAGCCTGTGACAAGGAAGCCATGTCACAACTCACCGAGGTTTCTTTCCAGGACTGATCCACATATGGAGTCTCTCAGGCAGCTGGATAAAGGATTCAAGCAGATATTGGTTACCCAAGCAACTCACATGTTATCCCTAAAGAGCTGAGATATTGGAAGGCTGGGGACATTTGAGGGAAAAGGTTATGGAAAACAGAAATAGTTTTCCATGGAATCATAGAATGGTAGGGGTTGGAAGCGACCTTTAGAGATCATCTAGTCCAACTCCCCTGCAGAAGCAGGTTCACCTAGATCAGGTTGCATAGTAACATGTCCAGGTGGGTCTTGAAGACCTCCAAGGAAGGAGATTCCACACCCTCCCTGGGCAGCCTGTGCCAGGGCTCCCTCACCTGAACAGTGAAATAGTTTTTTCTTATGTTTAAATGGAACTTTTTATGTTCCAGCTTCATCCCACTACCCCTTGTTCTGTTGCTAGCTACTATAGAAAAAAGGCATGTCCCAACCTCCTGACACCCACCTTTTAGATATTTGTAAATATTAATGAGATCCCCTCTCATTCTCCTCCAGACTAAACAGCCCCAGTTCCTGCAGCCTTTCCTTGTATGAAAGATGTTCCATTCCCCTGATCACCTTGGTGGCCCTGTGCTGGACTCTCTCCAGCACTTCCCTGTCCCTCTTGAGCTGAGGAGCCCAGAACTGGACACAGGACTCCAGATGAGGCCTGACCAGGGCAGAGTGGAGGGGGAGAAGAACCTCCCTTGACCTACTGGCCACACTCTTCTTGATGCATCCCAGGATGCCATTGGCCTTCTTGGTCACATAGGCACATTGCTGGCTCATGGTTAGTTTATTATCAACCAGGATTCCATCCATAAGGACACACTGTGGTAAGATCTGCTTAATGAACTGCCTTCAACTCCTCATAATTTTCAGGAAGGCCAATATATTACCAACTATCAGATCAGATATTTTATTTCCCTTCTTTCCCTTATTAAATTCAGACACTAGCAAAAGAAGAACCTGCCCTAGAAGAGTAAAAGTAGTCAGCCCTGCCTTCTGGTGTGCTGCCTGTGATCAGTCATTGAAAGCTTACCATCATTTCTTTAGGTTGAAGGAGCTGCAAAATGCCAACTGAGAGTATAAGATTACTGAAGGTCAGGGCATCAGGTCTTGAAGCAACAGCCATCAGCATTGCTTCAAGGACAGCAGTGCAGCAGCTTAATCCACTCAATACCAGTCATAACCGCTTGCAAACCACCATCACATTTTGAAATTTCAGTTATGCTCCCCTGGAAACTTCTGACTGAAGAAGTGCTATGTTCATACACCAAGAAGAGTTTCCAGTGCAGATGAGTGCCCATAACCCCAGTAACCTTCATTTAACTTCACAGCTTCTGACCCAAATCACTTCCCCAGTGATTTATTTTGAAGCCCACGATTAATTATGTAGGCAGCTCATGTTAATCAGTGATTTGTCAACTACAAAAATGCCCACCTCATGAAAGACTGTGTTTCTGTAGTGCAAGGTGTCCTCACAAGGAGAACAACAACATGGAGCTGGTCAGGCAGAGCAGTAGATTTATGTTGACTGGTGTCAATGTATTTCAGCTTTGGCAAAATTAATCTGAATTCTCTTTTTGCTCTCTACCTGCTCTGAACTGTGTTTGCAAAGGTTAGCTGGCACTCACAGGATACAGCATTAACAGCAATGCTGTCAATTACTTGAGATACCCTATCAAAATATTTTCAAAGGCAGGTTTTTTGCCAAGTACTACTACAACATGAGTCACATCTAAAGTCAGCCCCGCAGCAGCAGCCACTGTGATAAGAAGGCTAAATCAAATCAATTGGCCTGACTCACATTCTGCATACATCAACTTTGCAGCCATCTGTCTTTTCTGATATCCCAGTTACTTGCATGTACTCCAGTAACTCAGAGGGAAGTCCAGACCAAGAAGGCTAAGCAGCCCCATGCAGGAGCAAAAGGATTGAGTCACAGGATATAAGGAAATGGCATAATGCCATAGGGCATAAGAATGTCATAAATGTCATAGGGTGCAATAAAAATGATCTTATGTAGTTGACCTCTGACCATGGATGGGTAAAGCAACATTTTTCTGAGCAGACACAACTCAGCTCTAAATAGTCAATTGATTTGCAGTGTGGCAGCTGACAAGTGAAGCAGAGAGATTGCAAGCCACTTTGGATAAAAACAGATCATAACACTCATCATCCCCAGCAATCCCAACTAGTCATCAGCCAAAACCAGAAAAATAACAAGACAACAAACCCATATTTACATTGGTATGACTTAAGCTGTGCAGCCCTAAGCAGCCTCTGCAGTACAGTATGGACCCAAGACAGCCTCTGGACACTTTACTCCTGTGGAGAGCTGAAACTAGGGGAGAAAGAGACATCAGTCTCTCTTCGGATGGCTCCATCCTGGCTTTGCAGGTCCCCTCTTTCTGCTCTACCCAACGTGCTGATCAGCCAGGCATGGAGGGATGCCACTTACCCAAAAGCAGTCACTGAAGGCAACTGGGGGGGGCAGAAGGGCTATGTGTTTACTGAGTAGATAGATGATTTTGGCTAGTCCTCAGGATCTTTTTGTTTCACCATATTCCTGCCCATTGATCAAGTCTTCCTCAAAATATTTTAAATACCAAATCTGTTTGCCCATTGAGGATTTTGGAGTTGGTCTGGTTCATTAAGCAAATGATGGCTTTACATATCAACAAAAGTGTAATGCACATACTTTGACACTCTGTTAGTCCTAATGTAAAGACTGTGGATTTAATTTGTTAAAATAATCCTAGAAAACAAGAGTTGAATTTGTCACCATAGGATCCCAGGCCTAAGACCTGTCTTTTATGGATAATTAGGAATATTCCAGTGGTCACAGAGCATGTTTGGAGGTCTCTTCTGCAGTTTTGAAGAGCTACCTCATGAACCTTGATGTGGCTGTTGAAGAAAACAAGGCGCAGAAACAGGAACCCTCTGGTATGCCGGGATGAGACATGGGAAGAATGGAAATATGAGGGGATGCAATTTGTAGAAACAACTGTAAGACACTTACTCAGTCCCCAGTGGTCTCTGGATGACTGGAGTGACAAGGTATGATGCTCCAGTTTGAAATTTTGGATCGTTCTTATCAAAACAATGCTAAATAATGATGCTTTGAACTTATTTCTGGGGTGAAGAATTGTGGCTCGGTAACAGGCATCCTCATTGCTAAAGGCTTTTCTGACAAAAAAAATGTGACAATTTGGGGGAATTGGTGTGTTATATCTAGGACACTTGCTGTGCTTTCAAACTCGGACAAATAAGCACAAGTTGAAGTGTGGCTGTTTCTTGGCTACCAAAATTAGAGAGAATTGAATCTGAACGCTTTGAAACACGCATAGCAGCCAGCTCCAAAATGCTTATGCCATTCCCCAGGTGTCTCCATCGAGCTCTAGAGCTAAGCAACATACTGATTTTGGAATAGCACAACCCAGTTGAGATTTGAAAATTAGCATAACAGTTTAAAGTCTTTTTGATTCATTTTTCTTGATGATGAATTGGTCTTTAACAAAGGATATTAGTTCAAAATTTACTGCAACATTAACCAAATGACAGGATTACAATTTGTGGCTCTTTCCTGAGTAGTCAGTTTTGAATTAAAATGTTCACCCCTTAGTACATCTGGTCCCCTGTTCTTACATGAAGGTTAATATTGAAGCTTAAACACAAAGAAGAAGCGAGGACTATTATATTTGAAATTAATTTACCCTCTCGGAGAGCATCAGAACTGTGGAGTTTTAAGGTCCACAACTGGTTTGGAAATTGTGCTCTTTCTAGGCAACATGCCACCACTTAGAGAGCTCTTTCATCTCAGGAGTTCTTCATCATTCATTCCACTGACGAGATGTTTTGGGACAAATCATGCGTTGCTGGAGTTCATTTTGAAGTTCGACTTGTAAGCATCCCAATGTGAAACATCCAATTCTACCATGAAAAATGTGACAGTATTTAGTACACTAAGACATGGAGGTGACAAGAAGTCAAATCACTTGATGAAGAAAGACTGAAAACTTTGTAAATCAGGCAGCTGGCATCATCACTTCTGAGGAGCCTTTACACCTGGAAAACACCTGTTGAAGCTGCTGAACCCCAGATACTCACTTTTCCCCATTGGAGTCAGCAACACTGCACCATTAGACCAATATCTCAGACTTTTAAAACCTTTTTTATTAAAAGAAAACATGCAAAACCAGCTAATAAACATTCTGTAGTTTAGAATTGTGCCTGTTAGTATATTAACCTCCAGAAGCAGGAGAGGCAAGTTCCTGGGGCTGACTAATGGGCATAACCTATGCCCAAGGTCAAGATCTAATAATGATGCCTTACCTCCAGCTAACACATTTTTAAATTGTTCTATCTGACAATGAAAAGGCATGTTCCCTGTACTTCAGGCAAGGACATCCAGAGAAGGGCTCATCCTGTGCCTGTGTCATGCTTTGCAAGAAAACCTTTTGCAAAAAACAGACCACAGAGGTTGTAGATGCCCCACCCCTGCAAACATTCAAGGTCAGGTTGGACGGGACTTCACGCAACCCGATTTAGTTGAAGGTGTCCCTGCTCATTGCAGGAGGATTGGAGTAGACTACCTTTAAATGTTCCTTCCAACCCAAAGTATTCTGTGATTCTCTGTTTAGAAACAAATCTCGAAGGAGATATGAACAATTTAAGCCTTTGTCAGAGGTAGATGGGTCCCTTGAAGCAGTGACAATTCAATGTCAGATCTACTTCTAGACACTTGTATATTTTTTAAATTAAGAACCTATTATCGGCTTTAAAAAGTGGGATTCTGAGTGAAACTTGCAGTCTTTTCCCACTGGTATTAATTGGTTAGGCAGTCCACGGACCAATGTGCAATGGAATAATTTGGGGGAAAAAAGCACATTTTCCATACTAGTTGTGTGTGACATCACCACTGCCAAATGGATGTATTACAAGTATTGCAATAAACTTTGTCACAGACAGAGGTGGACTTTATTTCTGCTAGCATCCATGATGCTGTGTTACCAAGCTATGTATATGCATAAATAGAAAACCTGGCAGCTGTTAGTAGTCCAACAGTCCTTCCTCCTCCACTCCTCCTCATTCCCCTCTCCTGCTGCAAGGAACAGGCTAGGATGGGGACAGGAGACTAGGCTGTCCTTCTTGTCATCAGGTTACACTGGGTCAGCCACAGTCTCACCCTGCACCTGGATTTTCACAGACTTTCTCTGTTTCAGAAGTCACTGGAAATAAACAGCCTTGCTGAAGAGAGGCCATGTGCATGCGTGCGTGTGGATGGAGGGACAGACTGATGGCGTTCCTTTACACAGTGATGTTTACACTCAGGATAAGGGATTACCAGCTTCCCCAGTTCCAGTGTGCAGGCATCACCCATCAGTTGTATGCTCACTCAGCACCATCAGTAATGTAGACGTGTTGCACAAGTGCCAAGCAAGCTTCACTGCCCTTGTTTCAAATGGGAATATTTTCCCACTTGGGCCGGCCAAGGGTAGGGTTAGCCAGGTCCTGGATTTAGCTGCCAACATCCTCATCAGCACTGTAGTACCCATGGATATTATCCACACTCACGTGTGTTTCTCTTCACCAACAAGCTGTGTGCCATGGCACAAATGTTGTAGGAGGCTTCACCCAAAGCTGCCCCTCTAGGAGCAACACTTCTAGGGCACAGGCCCTCTCACCAAATGTCCTCTTTAGCCCTAGGCAGAGACAGGCTGAGATGTGTTACAGCAATCCAACACGGGGGCAGCCAGGGTTGGCTACCTGCAGCTTGTCAGCATCCATACCCAAGCAAGCAGGCCACAACTTGGGAAGCCTCCACAAACCATGCACCCACAGCCTAGCTGAACTGAACAGTCTCCGGGCACCCATGGGCAGGGAAAAGGAGAAAGCCTTGGTCTGAACCGCAGTCAAGCAATTTTGTTTATAGAGGTGGCCTACAAAATTTATGCTGGAAAGTGCTGGTAAGAGAGAGTAATAAAAAAGTAAGGTAAACAGAACCATCATGGCACAGGAGGTATCTTCTTGTTTCTTACATTTCTCCCATTGCTTCTTGTCGTCATGTTTAATCACAATAGGCCATGCTCTTTCCACTTGAATTAATCAACATTTGCACTGGCTAACTGTGAGTGGAGCTCAGGATAAGCAGGCACTCTAAAATACATCCTTATTAACCTCTGGAATCCTCTCTGTGCTTATTAAAGGTGATGTCAGTTTACTATCTATTATTCCATTTAATATTTTTCTTTACATAAAATTTCAATTTTGGTTTCTGTCTGTTCTACCAGCAGAGAGGGGACAATGTGACACTAACTCTGCCCTTCACTCTGCAGGGAAAAGGATAAGTGCCAGAGTTCTGTGGGAACGGCAACAAGCCGGATTTATGAAAGAGCCACCTCCATTTTTTTTGATTTGCACTAAATATATTTATTAGAAATACAATTGAGTACTCGCAAGGGCTCTGTCAATTTAAAAATTACCACCTCTTTGCCTGGAAATTACTTGCTGTCCCTTGCTACAAATAAACCCGTAGCTCACAATAAATGAAAACAAGACAGAAGTTAAAGTCTCTATTATTCTGTGCTTTCGCTTTCTTTCCCCTTCCTGAGTTTGTGCATTCACACAGCCCACTATCTCTTGGCAGCCATCTATTGCCTCTGTATTTACAATTACTCTCCCTCTTCAGACGTTTGTTGTATGGTTGCAATGGAGGGAAAAATGTTTTCATTACAAAAACTATATCATGAGGTGGGATGAAGAGAGAGACTCTTCTCTCACTTGTAAGCCAACTGAAAGTACATTGAAAGGTAAAATCTAAATGAAGGGAGTTTTACTTTTTGCCGTGTTATGATTTCTAATAGTGGGTTCTTCGCTTACTTTTCTGTTGTTTATTGCTATGCACCTGGATCACCTTATTTTTGTTAATTATGAATGAGTGTGCACCTCTAGGAAGGTTGTGGGAGAAGTAGGTGTTGCAGTGGGGCAGAAGTGGCCCAGGCCAGGCTGGCTAGCTGCCTGGAGCTGTGAGCTGCCCTGTGCTGCACTCCCAGACCCAGCTGTCCAAACACAGTGAGGCTGCTGCCAGCCACGGGCTGGTTTGAAATACCATAAAAGTTATGAATAATGGGTTCTTGTTCCCTGCCTTTTGGTGTGTGACCCTTTGTGGGCCATAATTTCTAGATAATCATTACAGTTGGAAATCTACTGTGTCAAGAAAACTGCCCTTCTCCTGCCTGTGGCTCTGCAGGAGATGGCTAATGCATGGCACGTTCCAGCTCAGGGCCAGCAGCAGTCCCCTCCAGGCCACCACAGCCAACTTTTGTGCTTCCTAACAAGGCATCTTCTGCTGTGTGCCACACCTCTTGCTTGTCATTAGCCCCTGGGGAACTTTGTGGGCAATGCCAGGAGGATTGTCCCCACCTTGGCTTCCCTTGCAGCCACATAATAAGGTGCAATTGCTTTTTCTTTAACTCTACAGATAAGCATGTTTCTCAAACCCTCAGAAAGATCCTGGCCAAGAAGAGTCTGGCTTCATAGACGAGTCTCCTGCTCACCACTACAGAATCAGGTACCACCGTTTCTTGTCCTCTAGTCATACACAGAGACAGTAGAAGTGTCTGCATAATCCAAGCAAGGTTATTCAAGGTGAAATCATACCATTATTCTGGCATTTAATTCTATCTTGGATTGTACTTTTGCCCAGCTTCACATGTCATCCAACAACAGGATCTACCTGGTGTGAGGTTGTTGGGCTGCAGAGACTATGCAGTTCCGTTCTTTGGAAAGCTTCCTCAGAGTTTTCTGCCTTTCCCTTTGGAGCCAAAACTGGCATGGGAGAGCCATGGCTGTGGTGGCTCTGCCAGGTCTTTGCAGCGAGGTCCTGCAGCTGAAGCACACTGCCCCTCTCACCATCTCCCGGCGAGCACACACACCTTGTCGGTGCCTCTCTTTGGCAACTCAGAGCACCAGAGGGAAGTTCTTCCCTTCCATGGGTTAAAGCAGAGCATCAATAGAGATCTTCCAGGAGTGAAAAAAAAGCTCTGATTCATTCCCTCTCTCCTGAGCATTCTGCTATTTCTATTTGTCTTGTCCGAGATTGCAGAACGGTCCTTCACAACTAAAGCATAAGTCAGAAAAGAGTTATTGCTACAGCATCTTGCTTCTGGCACACAGGTTTATATATTACAGAAATGCTGGAAGACCTCCCTCCACCATCCTTACGAGTAGTTTTTAAGTGCCTTATCATAAGTGTGCTTTCAAAACTTTCCATAAGCTTAGCATCCACTTACGTTACAAGACTTGTCTGAATTCATATCCTTTTTACATTCAGAAAACAAAAAGGGCAAATATTTAGTGAACCCATAATAAATCAAGGATGGATTGGTACTAAGAGCAGAAGTCTGTTCTTAGAATTATGTAAGCAGGATTTGAATAGAGTTTTTCACAGTGGTTGTGCAGAGAGATAATGGGAGGATACAATTCTAACGTGCTAAGCTATTTTGGAGTCTGGATGAGTTCTTTCTCTGAACATTATTTTTGTTCCAATGCCACCAAAACAAAAGAAAGATTGGTGAACCTTATTTTAATCAAATAGTAAGTTAGTTCAGGTTAGTTTTCAAATATCTAGAAGTTGCTTTGGAGGGGAGTTGCACTGAGGAAACCAAGCCACAGCTTCCAACTTGAGCATGAGTTTCCTGGGCTCTTGGCAAGGCAAACATGAAACCCTATCTTCCTCCAGCAGGTACCATAGTGTTGCTTTTTGGGACAAGATGATCAGTCCTTCCATGCTCTGAAGGATGCTCTAGGGATAGGGTAGCAAACAGGTACTTTCACATGCTTCCACATGTACCAGTATGTCATTGGTGACTTTGCTTTTATATTACTCTTGTTAGTGCCACTGGCTCCTTGGCCTTTGTCTCCTCCCATGGTCCTTGTGCTGGATGTACACCACTGCCCCAGTGCTCTGATGCAAAAAGCCTCCCTCTTACAGCCTGCCAAAACAAAGCTGCAAGCACTGTAGTCAGCTTCTCATGGGTTATTCAAAGTGGACTGTATGTGCTCTCCTCATATTGCTTAAAAGCCTTTTACAAAGCAATGGACCTCAGGGAGCACTGTTGGCCAGCAATCCACCTCATTTCTTTTGCCTCACCAACCTGAATATTTATGAGGTGGCATGTGATTTGATGGTATCTGGTTCCACATGTAGGGCTGATGTCATGTGTTTTAGATTTAGAATGCCAGTTTCATTTTGTGGTGCATAATAATTTGTTTCTTTGGCAGTCCATAAAGAATTGCACAGAGTCTTGGCATGCCTGGCTGTAATGAAGGGGAAGTAGAACGACTTAATGTACACTAGGGGTTGTACCAAGAGTGGTGCAGTTTACATTCTCTGCCTAAAGCACCAGCCAACATCAAGATATGTCTCTGCATGCCTGAAGCACTTTCTGCTCCAAGTGCACTGATGAATGAAGTCTAGCAGTGTTGGGTCAATGAGTGTTTGATGGTAAGACCTACCCAGCAAGGTCTGATGTAAAGGTGGGGAGACTGAAGCAAAGCATCCTGTGAAGAAGGGAAATTAACTCATCATCTCTCACAACTCCCACAGCTTCACTACACCTTCCTTTCCCAGATACAGGCACCACCAGAATTTGGCTGTATCTCTTCTGAACACTGTTTTGATTAGAGGCAGCCCACACTTTCAAGCCTCTATTCAATTTTATTCTGAAATTAGAGTTCTGGATGTAAACTATCTATCAAACCTCCTACCTAGTCTTGAAATGGTTCCCAGTGCACAACAAGAGGGGGACATTTGGGAAACAGATGCTTAAAGAAATAGATGAAGTGGATATAAGAAATAGAAAACCAGACTTTTTTTTTTTTTGTTAAAACACTGCTAAACAGAACTTAGACCTGTAAAGGAATAATAACAGGAATCAACAAGGCATGCAAAACCCACTGTAGTAAATAAAGGTATTGCCATCAGATACACACAGGCATGAAATTTTATGTGCATTTACATAGGAAACAGAGTCCTTCCAGTAACTTCTGCTGCTCACAGAGGGATTTGTGCCATATTGGAGCTTTCCAAAGACTCTGGGCTGCATACTGCTCCCGAGGTGATGGATGCTAGCATGGCCCCGCAGGCCCCTCCATCATTGCACCTGGGACGTGTGGGTTCAGGACAGTATTTCTGGAAGAACTGTAACTTCATAGTGCTGTGAGCAAATTCCTTCAAAAGGGGATCACTTTCTGGCCAGACCAGTGTAAAATGCACCCTGCTAGTGCACTGCTAACAGTATATGTGCTGGACCTACAGCAGGTGGGTCTAGACTCTCTCCTTCCTTGCAACCTGTTCTGCCCAGATAATATACTCTACCATTCTGCCTGCATAGCCTGCATATGAATTGTCATTACTCTGTCAGTTCCTTCAGTCTGGAGTAAGACTTTCTTACACAGCTGTGCTGGCAGAGACTAGATGTGACTGAAGATTTAGATGGCATCTACTTTACACAGTGTAGCAGTGTAACTGCCCTATCCTACATTGCACTGTACTGTTGTGTTTTATTATTATGTTTACATGAATACAGCTGTATCAAAATGAAAGCTCCTGCTGATCTAATAGCTTGTCCTATCATCCATGTCTGAATCAGTAAGAAAAGCTGTGCAGGTAAAGTCTGAGTGAGCAGATGAGAGAGAAAAAATAAACACCCTGAAAACTGAGGACAAGAGGAGGAATTCTTAGAGGAATTGGTTGTACAACTTGGTTGCTGAAATAAACTCATCTATGACTCTCAGTGTAAGCTCCCACAGATCTATGTGTTTGGTGGGCTGGAGACACTTATCTGGCACTGCTGCCCACAGCCAGGAGCTAGCTTCCCTGAGCACAGGCAGGATGGTCCCCCCGGGAAGGCCCCAGGCCACCAGCACAGCCTCGAGCCATGCAGGGCTGCTCCCACCCAGGAGCATGCCAGTGCATTGGCAGAGTCTGAGTCCAGACTCACACAAACCCTGGAGCTAGCAAGCTCTGCTTGAGCTGCACTGAGTGCACCAGTAAACCCTGAATTTACTGACCAGTGAGGTTAGCCTCTCACAGCTTGTACAGAGCTGCCTGCTGCTATCTGCAAGGTCAAGAGTTCTGCAAGCGGAGGCAGGGGATGAAATTATAGTGTATCAGGTCAAGCCATTGACTAGAATATTGCTGTGTTATTATGACTTCAATTTCCTGTTCCTCTCCATGCCCTGATTTACTTTCTGGCCTGAAATGGCTATCCCACTGAGGCAAATGAAGGCAGAGCTAATACCATCTTTACACAGATGGATATAGCTGGAGAACACAAGCTTTGAGGAAACCAGAGCTTTCTCTAGGACTGGCACAACAAAAGGAGCCAATGAAGGTCCAGAATGACTGTTCTGGGTTTAGTCTGACTATATAAATCTATAAAATAGTCAGAAAAAGTATGCAAAGAACAGAGGATGTCACCAAGAAAATAGATGGGAAGACCCCAGTCTCTTTTCAGCTTTGAGAATGGGGTGATCTGTCCATGTGTTTTTTTCATCAGCTCTGTCTGTTGGTCTAATAAAAGATATTATCTCTTCCAATATATCCAGCCCTATACTCTCAGCCTGTCCTGGCGATGCCACAAGGATTTTCTCAGCCGAAGCAGGGTGATAAGCACAGCATGCCTGCCTTGGTAAGCTGACTAGATAAAGTTATATATAGTATGACAAGTTTTTTATTATTACTGACCTGGCCAAAAGCTTGGTAAGAACTGAACAGATTGTTCTCATGACATGTCAATCTTCTTTTCCAGACCAGAGAACTCTGAATACATTTCAGCAGGCAGAAATCACTTAGATGCAGTTCAGACTCCCACTCTGCCACAGTTCCTTAGAAGAAACTCTGGGAATGCATTACTGACACACCAACTTCAAACTTCCTCTGTCAGAAAGCATTTATCAAAATGGAGAAGTGAAAGCTCTCTGGCACCCAGCAATTGAGACGTCAAGTCCACGACAGGGTGGTCAGGATACAACTAACTCACAACACACGCATCTTTGTTTCTGTTAATGAGTTGCAAGGAAAACGTGTTTTGCAACTATGACGGCTGTTCAAACATATTAACATATGAGTGAAAATTTCAGCATAAATTTCAGCATACAGCCTGCTTTGGTTTCCCACTGATGGGAGGAACAGGCTAATGGCAGTGCGTTGTGTTAGTCTTGCTCAAGTTTGTAATATATTTTGCAGAATTTCAGCCTTCTGTTACTTAAGTGTCTCCAGTAGCAGTTCCTTGGGAAATAAGCCTCAAATCACTGAAATGCATGTGACCTGAATATAGACATCTGTGAATCCTGCATAGCCTGGAAAAATAGCTGTGACTAGTAGAACTTCAGAGCAAGAAATAAAGAGAGTGTCAATACAAAAGGTAGGAAAAGAAATGTGGTGTCACTGTTGGCAGAGAGATTCAAGGACTAATAATTTCTTGGTCCATCATCATCCTCCCAGCTCTGCAATTCTTGATAAAACCAAACATACTCATTTACTTAGGTAGATATATTTATTACTCATAGCTGCAAGGGCCCAGATCCTAGAAGCATTCTTTTCTGGATCATGTGATGTATTTTATTCAGATATTTTCTGGATGCCTGTGGGCTACCTCACTGCCCTAGGAGAGCAACCACTGCTTCCAATATATTCCTCTGACCTGTTTAATTAAAAGTTTCAGTAATGGACAAGGTAGTGCCTCCCCAGACAGTCTACATCACTGCTCAGTGCCTGTGCCATTACACACTGACCCTGCATGTCCAGCCCAAATTGCCCCTGATGCCTTTCAAGACATCAGAACTTAGAACCACAGAATCACTTCAGCTAGAAAAGACCACTAAGATCATCAAGTCCAGTCTTTGTTCCAGCCCTATCAACCACTAGACCATTTCCCTAAGTGCAATATCCACCTGTCTCTTAAACACCTCCAGGGACAGCGACTCCACCACCTCCCTGGGCAGCCTGTTCCAATGCCTGACAACCCTTTCAGGAAAGAAATTCCCCCTCATATCCAGCCTGAACCTCCCCTGGTGCAACCTGAGGCCATTTCCTCTTGTTCTATTGCTTGTTACTAGGGAGAACAGACTGACCCCCTGTCTCGCTGCAACTTCCTTTCAGGTAGTTGTAGACAGCAATAAGGTCTCCCCTGAGCCTTCTTTTCTCCAGGCTAAACAGCCCCAGAGCCCTCAGCTGTTCCTCATAGGAGACCTGCTTTACTAGCTTGCTAGCCCACCTCTGGATCCTCTCCAGTCCTCAATGTCCTTCTTGTAGAGAGGGGTCCAGAAATGGACACAGGATTTGAGGTGCGGCCTCACCAAAGCCGAGTACAGGGGAATGATCACCTCCCTGCTCCTGCTGACAACACTGTTCCTGATCCAGGCCAGGATGCCATTGGCCTTCTTGAGCACACTGCTGGCTCATGCTGTCAACCAACACTCCCAGGTCCCTCTGCCTGGCAGCTTTTCAGCCACTCCTCCCCAAGCCTGTAGCGCTGCTGGGGGTTGTTGTGGCCCAAGTGCAGGACCCAGCACTTGACCTCATTGAAACTCATGGAACTGGCCTTGGCCCAGCCATCCAGTCTGTCTAGATCTCTCTGTAGAGCTTCCTTACCCTCAAGCAGACCAACACTTCCACCCAGCTTGGTGTCATCTGCAAACGTACTAAGAGTGCACTCTACCCCCTCATCCAGATCATTAATAAACATGTTAAACAGGAGTGGCCCCAGTACTGAGCCCTGGGGGACACCACTCGTGACCAGCCACCAACTGGATTTAACTCCATTGACCATAACTCGTTGGACACAACCATCTAACCAGTTTTTCACCCAGGAAAATATATGGCCATCCAAGCCAAGAACAGAAACTGTTGGGTACAAGGAGTGCAGAGTATAACTTTGGTTGTCGTCAGGAAACATCAAAGAAAAACAAGAATGAAGAATGTTCAAAGAAACATATGAACTATTAAGACTCAAAAATTATGCAAACCTCAACTCTGCTCCAGAAAACTGGTGGCTTAGATTAAATTCAGGTAGTTGTCTGTGTGCCCCAGCAAAGCCCATCAGGGAAACATGCCTCTTGAATTGGACAAAAGCAGCAGCTCCTCTCTAAATGTGTCTGCAGAGACAGCATACAGCATTCAGACAGGGACAGCTGACCGTGATCAAGGTTTTACCAACAGCTGGGAATAGTTTGTATACAGAGGATTCATCACCTCCTTGTCATGACAGTGTATCATAAAATTTAAAGTTAAAAGGAAGGTAATCTCACATCTCATCAAAGAGAAGAAATTTGTTGTGTGTTGGTCTTTCCCCTTTTTTTTGTTGGTTATTTTTTTAAAAAAAAGACAGAAAGATTATCCCTTAAAAATCTCTCTAGCCCTAACAAACCTCAAATGGAAAATCTGCTGCTCTATTTATGGCTCAGTTCCTTTGTGTGACTGACCATGCTTAAAACTTTTGCAGCGACTGTTGTCTTGGAGCCCCTCATTCTCAGCTTACCTTAAATATTAACTCTTTAGGACTTTCAGTATCCTACTTGAGCTAAACACTGCAAAGGAAAGATTTGTCTCATCTAATGTGAACTGTTAAAAAGATAGCTGCCTGTTTAGTAAAAGTAACTTCAAGAGAATTCATTAAAAAATGTTAAAGTAATGAATTGAAAGATTAATTTCAAAGTTACCCATCTAGTGCCAGAGGGAGTGAGGCATCTCCTGAGAGCAACTCCCCTCTACCTCAGGCAGGTGGGATGTATGGGAACCTGCAGCACCACATTGACCACAGCAGAGGCGAAGGCATGAAATGTGCATTTTGAATGGATAATGTCAGACAAGACACCTTCACCAGAGACTGAGCATCTCAAGGAGCCTCTGGGGCTTAGTTCTTATGTCCTTGTTTCCTGCAAAGCTGCTTGAATACATCCCTGTCTCCCACTGGCCCTGTCACAGCTGAGTGTCCTTTGTGTGCAATTAAGCATGAAAGATGGGCAAACCTCATGAGGTCTTTGACGTATCTTCAGGATATGCTCTCTGTCTGGGATTACTGTTTTGGCCATAGTCATTTGCTTTGTCATTATTTTAGTCAGGGATTTTTCTAACAGGGCACCAGGTGAATAGGGCCTGGGGATAGACGAGTGGTGTTTGTATGAGTAAGGAAGGTGTTGCGGCTTTTCCTAAGGACTGAGAGTTTTTAATTCACTTAATCTCCCTTTACAGTGTGTACTGCAGTCAGGTCCCTTGGAATAAAATTGCCATCTCTCACTGGAACGGGGCAGCTGGAGTGCCAATGCTTAGGACATCACACCCATCTGAGCAACTGAGTTGCACATGCTAAGTGAGAACAGTATTGAGGTTAAACATTGTTCCGTGAATGCATAGCTCAGTGGTGAGCACAGGGGTGTGCTCTCCGCTCCAGCAGGCCAGAGTCCCTCTCCAGGACCTTGGCTTTTGTGTAGGAGGCTGGCTGGAGATGGCAGCCAGGTCTGGGGCCACTCTGGCCCTGCTTGGGAGGGCATGCAGACAGTGCTGACAAAGCATCCTCACTTGTGGCTGAATGACCAGCACAGGATTCACCACTAGTCTGAATTCGGTACTACCCACATTGCTGAAATAAAGCCCACGAAAGCAATAAAACAACCGATCTCCAAATCTCCAGGGTGCTAGGGAATGAGAAATGCATGTGCTGTAAAGCACTCTTAGGCTCACATGGTGGGCTCCTTGAAAAGCTGGTCTGCATTTCATTTGATTTGTCCAATCAGTAGCAACTACAGTACAAACTACATATACCCTACTGTTTTCATTTTTGCTTTGTTAAAGATGCCATGTCTCCACTCCCCATTTTCTCTTTCCCTACTCATAATATTTGTTTAAGAAATGCTGCTAGCATTTCAGTTCCATATGAATAGCAAGTAACATTTAGCCCTACCCTCAAAGTGTCTCACAAATTAAAAGGAAATACATGACATTGCTCGGATGTAGCCACATTGGGAAAGAAAGCTGGCAAAAGCTGAAAAGGAGAATTCTCCATGATGGATTAGGTCAGAAAACTTAGATTTTCATAACTTGGGTGCCAAGAATTAGACCCTGAAATTCATACTAATTGCATAATTCATACTAACAGCACCTTAATCTGTTTTTCTGCACTGCTGAGTAACAAACAGCTCCAAAGGAGCTTTTCCGGGTCACAGATTCCAATGTTTAACTATGAAATTGGAAGTGTGGCTTTAGGTCACTGTTGTTCTCATACCAAGAGCGGGTCACCGCCAGCTACCAGCTGCCTGGGTGGTTGATCCCCAAGCAGCAATGGAGCCAGGACCCCACATCACTGCTGCTTCCAGGGTACACAACACTTCCCGAGTGCCCTCTGATTTTGGCCTTGCATCAACCCCTCATCTGAAAATAGTCACCCCCTTCCCATTCCCCACAATGATGTCCCTATCTGGGGAGTGGACTGAGGCACTACTGCAGAGACAGTTCACTGCCCCCAGCCCCACAAGCTCCAGGCCAGGATGTTCTGTGCACTCCTTTTAAAGTCTGGTGCTACTGCTACCCTACATTTCCCTTCTGAAATGGGTCTACAGTTCCAGTCACAAAGTTAAAAATAGTTCCCTGCCCCTTGTTATTCACTTCAGCAGGTCAAGGCAGGACCTGTCTTCTTCTAAAAGAAAGGCATTCCCAGAGATATGATTACATAAAACATGGTAAAAGGGCTGCTCTGCCTCAGACTTTATCTTTCTATGGTAAGTTATAATGACATGCACATGATGAGGGCATTGCGGGAACAAAGTAGGACCCTGCTTGATTTAATAAACCTAAAAATCATAACCAAAATAGGGCTGCTCCTTGGCATTCTGTGCTTCCTTCCTTGGCTGTTTTCTGGTGAGAACACTTCTACCTTGATGTTTGCTTTCACTTGAAGCAGCTTGTGGGTTATCTGCTGCTTGGAAAATGTGTGATCTGGGACAACTTCTCTGCTCCTAGAGCACTTTGTGCTCCTGTTTATGTTATAGCATGGTTTTGGCAACCACCTATCCCCATGGACTGCAGACAAGGGTTGCTGCTGTATCCCCAAGTCTTCCTTCATTCAACACAGGGAATGTGTTTGTACCACATACACATCTTCATCACCTTTGCCCTTTTACTGTATGTCATTTTATATCAGACATCTTTCAGTTATATTTTATTGCAGCAGCCAGCTTTATAGCTCAACATCTTCACAAAACAAGGAAGGGGAACATTTTATAAATTATGAGAAGTTTATGTGGTTATTAGAGCTGAAGCTTTGTTTCTGTTAGGCAGGTTCCTTAGGGGTTAATACCACTGGCTTAGGTCAGTTCTACATGAAGGCTTTGCTTAAGGTGTTTGGTTTAAAGCCCTCTCTTTTGGTGTTGGCAGTTGTGGGTGAACCAAAGCTCTTGGAAGATCTGGTATTTGTTAACTTTTTTGTTGGCTTGTAGCTTTTTCTGCCATTCCAGCACCTCAGTGGGTTTTTTTATTTTATTCAGCATTCTTGGAACAGGGTGGGGAGTTGAGGGGGTAAAATCAGTTTCCATAGAATGAGTTACATCAGCTAATACTGCTGATCATCACCAGCACTGAGCTGTGCTTTATCTCATCCTGAGATTTTGCCGCACCGACTTCAGTGGTTAGCAGCAATTGTACCTGTAGCAGAACAAAGGGGAGGAATAAAGACATACGGGCTCTGATTCTCATTCCACTGACATGACTACAAATCCAAAGGCTCTCCACTGAAGTCAGTGGCACGGCACAGGTGTGAGAAGTGACCCACAGCAGCCAGCCATGCATGCCTCGCTGTAATCCCAGTGGCTGCTCTTCCTGTGAGCGTCATTGCTTTGCCCATTAAACCTTGCCAGGTGAACAGAGCAGTTTTTCTCTGAGAAGGTTGTTAACATCAGGGCCTGCCATACATCGCTGGTGCAACTTTCTGTTGGCAGCTCAGCTCTGTGGGGCTGTGGCCATGGGGCAGAGAAATAAAGTATCAAACCTGCCTCTGAGCTGCTATCATGAATTAAACGAAGCAACCCTGACACGTGTATGCAGGAGAAAACTTCTTTAAAGCCAAGACCAGTAGCGAGTCTCACCTGTCCATCGCTTGCCATGCACTGAGGGTTCAAAGACCACCAATGCCGTTCCTCCAGCCATTGCTGCTTGTGTTTGTACAGCCCTTCTTGCCTCAGTTAGTGATGCATATTCTCCCGTCTCTGCCTTCCATGCCTGGGCTGATAGGTGAATGCTCTGGTTGCAGCAAGGTGACTCTGAAGCCTCTCTACCACCGAGCCAGGTGTCAGAGGCAGGGTAGAGCTCTGCAGATAACATGTTCAGGGAGTCTTTCTGAGCATGGCAGCCTCTCCCTCAGGCTTGAGACTGCAACTTGAAGTTCCCACCCCTCAGGAGGACCCACAGCCACAAGATACCCAAGTTGGCAGAGTGCTCCATCCCACTCTCCAGCCTTGGAGCTTTTGGGTGTCTTCTATTATGAAGCAGGAAGCTTGGAGGAGAGATGGGCTTTTGGTCTTCTACTCCCAGCACAGGTCAAGCATGGTCTACACCAAGAGTGAACTCGTCATCTTAGGTCACCCCTGAATGCTCCCTCCCTTACACTTTGCACTTCTGATTACAGAAGCTCTATCCAGAGAAATATTTTTCCAAGTATAAGCCTCTAATGAATTCAGTTTAACTTTATGTTTAATTACAGGATGATGTGGGGGCATGCTTTCTGGCAAATTTAGTTTTGTTTGCCAGAACTGTGTTTTTAAAATAACCTATGATGGACAAGACTGCACAGATTGAAAGAAGAAAGAAAAAAAAAGGAAAAGGAAAAAATCTGGGACTTTCATTGCTCCCCATTCTTGACTTCCCAGGGGGAGAATGATTTTGTAACATGCTACAGAAGTCAAGAGTTTTGGTCTGAAGGTGATGGTATGGTGAACATGTGGCCAGCAGCCTTTTCTCCATGACCTGCATGCCTCCTGCCCACAGTCCCCAGCAGTGGCAGGGTGGATGCAGGAATCAGAATTGATATTTTTTATCCAAAGTCAGAGAAAACTCACTGGTAACATGAAAATGCAAAATCAAATGGTATGCAGAGCTTCCAAGCTGATACATGTCTCAGAGAGGGTATCTGCAGTCAGGAGATGTAACATCCTTTTATTTCAGTGCAGTTTCCAAATGGGGAAATAATACTAGACTGACGTGAACAAAAATTATTTCAGAGAGATCCATGAGATTGCAAGTGATGAATTATATTTCTCAGCAAGAATAAAAGCATGAGAACTCACTCTTAAGTTAACATGTGGTGCAAAATGAGCTGGAAGTCCTCAAGACTGTGAAAGAGCCTTTGAGTCTGGAGACGGGAGCCTTGACAAGCAAAGGCCTGCAGACAGTCCAGCTCATTGCTCTGTCCTTCAGCTGAGGTACAACAAAGTGTTGCTTCCTATGGGGTTTATTGTCAAAATGTTATTTACATCTGCTAGCAAAATGTAGACAGAATCACAGAATCACAGAATGGTAGGAGTTGACCTCTAGAGATCATCTAGTCCAACCCCCCTGCTAAAAACAGATCCACCTAGATCAGGTCAGACAGCAACATGTCAAGGTGGGTTTGGAAACCTCCAGAGAAGGAGACTCCACATCCTCTCTGCGCAACCTGTGCCAGGGCTCCCTCACCCTCACAGTAGAATAGTTTTTTCTTATGTTTAAATGGAACTTTTTGTGTTCCAGCTTCATCCCATTACCCCTTGACCTGTTGTCACTTGAGACAACAGAAAAAAAGAGAAAAAGAAAACAGAACAGAAAACCACTCCTAGTGTTTTACAATAAGGACATCCTTGCCCAGAATCATCTCACCTAGGTTTAAGCACTTAATTTGGATGCCTGAACTTAGGGGTTTCATCAGTTAAAACTTCTTCTATTGATGTCTTCCCCATCCCTCTCCATTGGTGGAGCAGGCAGGGTGGAAATCATTCCTGGTGTCATCCCAGCAAGTCGCTGAACATCTGCTTTTTCAGGTTTTCAGAAAGGTCCATCTTGGGTCTCTGCCTCACCACAGCACTCCCACACCTCACACCTTTTAGGACTGAATAGAGTGCTCCCAGCCATGAGGCTAAATGGTGTTAAGTAAATGCATAGATGAGGTGCTGAGGGATATGGGCTTGACAGTGTGAGGTTAGTAGTTGGACTTGATGATCCTAAAGGTCTTTTCCAGCCATAATGGTTCTATGGTTCTCAATAGTGTGCTGGCACGGTCCAGAAAACTCTGTTCCCATCATAAGCTGTGGTGTTACCCACTTCAGCTCATGAAGCAACATCTGAGGGCCCATTGCAAACTGGAGGACACTGAACAACTCCAAGGAGTTACCCTAGACATTAAGCCTGCAGCATCCCTCTGCAGCCCTTGGAGAGAGAGTACATGGCAGGGAATGACAGTCACTTCTGCACAGAGGTCATCTAGACCATAATATATTTTCTTTAAAAGCATTTCCTCCTTCTTATTTTGTTATCAGCCTGTGATCAGGCCACCTCCTGAAGATATCTGAAATGCACAGTTGCGGTCTCTAAGTACATGCTGTCATTTACAAGACATGTCCTTCTTCCCCTCCCTCAGAAAACATCACGGTAACTTCTCTGCAATGTGGATCCTTCACGTCCGTGTCATACGGGTACGTGGCCCAGGAAGACATAAACCACAGCTATGGGAGGGCCCACGCATTCCTCACCACGTGCGTCATGGAAACAGGTGAAGTCTAAACAGTTCGCTTAAGTACTTGCCTGGTCCCCGTTAGGCTTTTGTGGCTCTCCTTTATTTAAAGAATAAATTTCTGACACTTAAAAGAAGTTAAACAACGGTGTTTGAAAGCTCTAACACAAAACAGCCTCGACACTGTTCTTTCTCTTGAGAAAATTTTTCAAATCACTGTTAAACGTCTCTGTTGAGAATATGGAAATGTTTGGATTAAACAGTGTATTTACCTTCTAAAAATGGGTGCAAATTACAAAATAGAATCCAAACGTACAAACTCACAGAAAAAGGCACACACACACAAAAGCGGTTAAGGAACTACCAGTGCAACAAGTACTTGGAAAGAAGTTAGTGCCAGGGGCATTCGGGAAAGAATGATCCCCAAAACACTGAGCTTCAACCGCTTTAGTTAATGTGGCACTGCCGGCACCGAATCGTGCATATTGACAAATGAAATCAAGATTATTTAAAGGTCATATTTTGTCATGGCCTTTGCTTAAAGTGGCATCCTGCAGAAGAGGATTGAAAGAGTTAAAAATCTCTTTGGATCCATTGCAAATCCCAAAAAGAAGACTGCAGTCATTTCTTGCACCCTTGTTTTGCTAAGTAAGGGGAAAGCTCCTGGATGACTAATAGGGATAGAAATGTTGGACAGAAATTATTTTGTCTATGCGATTTTCCCTGGTATTTCTGTGTTCCTTCCTGTGTGCTTGGAGACTGCAAGGAGGAGGCAGATAGTCCATTGTTCTTTGCAAGGGATATTTGGTGTTAGGAAACTTTTCTTATTTCGGCTATTTCTCCCTTTTAAACACTGCTGTAGCCTCATCCTTCTGCCCATGTGTCAGAACCTGCCTTAGAGTCAAAGGTCTACTAAATGGTTACATCTGCTGTCCCAGTGGCAGTGCACCCCAGACAACCTTTTGGATACATGCTATACAGATCAGTGATTTTTAATTTGTTATCAGTTGCTACTTAACATCCCTTCCAGTTACTGCTAGACGGAAAACAGCTCCTTATAGAACCATAGAATCATAGAATGGTAGGGGTTGGAAGGGATCTTTAGAGATCATCTAGTCCAACCCCCCCTGCAGAAGCAGGTTCACCTAGATCAGGTCACATAGGAACATGTCCAGGTGGGTCTTGAAGACGTCCAAGGAAGGAGACTCCAAAACCCCTCTGGGCAGCCTGTGCCAGGGCTCCCTCACCTGAACAGTGAAATAGTTTTTTCTTATATTTAAGTGGAACTTTTTGTGTTCCAGCTTCATCCCATTACCCCTTGTCCTGTTGCTAGCTACAATAGAAAAAAGGGATGTCCCAACCTCCTGACACCCACCCTTTAGATATTTATAAATGTTAATAAGATCTCCCCTCAATCTCCTCTTCTCCAAACAGCCCCAGTTATCACAACATGGTGCTAAATATCATCTATATGAAGCACAGAAGTGTATATTATGTGTGTGCATCCTGTCTGTATTGTTATTGATCATGTATTCAAGTTTTCTAGCACTGCACTGAAGTCCCCATCAAAGCGTTTTTAAGTTTGAGATCATAGAACAGCAGGACCACTTAGGTGGGAAGGGACCTTGCTCCAAGCAGATCTTTGAAGAGGCCAAAGTCAGCTTACCTAAAGTTCCAAATATTGCTCATATTTGTCTGGGTCAGCCCAAAAGTCCCCAGGAAATCTCCATCTTCAGGAGACAGATTTACAAATGCCCCTGGACATCAGAGAGTTAATGGACTCCTTCATCCAGATGTTTGTTTATTTATTTCTATACAGACAAGTCAGGATGCACATGTTTAGTTTTAGTGATTGATCAATGTAATTTTGGAGGAGAAGGCAGGAGACAGGGAGGTGATGACTGATGCAAGATAGTGGCAAGCCCCAGTAGTGCAGAAATGTTGCTGCGGCAGCAGCAAAGGAGGTTGGCTTCCCATCCCTCTGTCAAGCTCTGGGTATACGTTCCTGGCTCCAATGACAGTCTTTGCACTGCCTTCACACCCCCATGCTGATGCTCAGCAGGCTTGACATTAGTACAAAATGTCCCTGCCATAGGGAACTTTTCAAGCTGTACCAGAGCTAGATCTGTATTTTCAACATCTGTTTTCAAAGCCAGCATCATCAAGTCACTCTCTGAATACAAAGGCAAATCTGGCAACCTCGTATCAGATGTGTGTGGAGTCATTGTTACCCTGAATGCTGAGGAAACCAGAGATCAAGCTAAATGCAAAGCAGGAATGGCCCTTGCCTTTATGTTATTTGATTTTTCTCCATGAATGACAACAGATACCACATAAAACTCCATGGGAGCTTGTGTCACCCCACTCCGGTGAGAAAAGTAAATAGAGGAACATATTTTTCAAGAAATGGGATTTGCCTTAAAAACAAAGCAGGACTGACAGCTAACCAGGAAGCTCCATGTAATGTAGACATAAGATTGTATTCTCCATTCTGTTGGCAACATTTGCCAAGTGAATCACAAAAACCCCCTGTCATGGTTTAGCAAGGAGCTGTTTTTGCTTGGTAACAGGGGAAGGGGGTTGCAGTGAAGACCGATAAAGAGTTCTTGGACTCTTCCTCGGCTCCCGAGTTCACACCCACCTCCAGCCCGGTTGGGCCAATCTGGCGCCTCTGCCTTCACTATTTAGGGACGGGAATTTGAAGGGCTGGCAGGAGATGTAAGAGTGATACAAGATGGAGGCGACCACGCAGACCCCACAGTCAGAGAAGGAGGAAGGAAGGAGAAGCACCAGACCAGAGACTCCTCTGCAAGCCGTGGCGAGAACGCAGCTGTACCCCTGCAACCCATGCAGGGCCGTGGCAGGACTGAGAGCCACCAGCAGCTCCATGTGAGTGCACTTGGATGGGCGGGGGACTGTGTGGGGAGGTGGCCATGGCACAGGCTGTGCTGGAGCCTGCGTGCCACAGAGCAGCCCCACACGAGAGGCAGAGAGGAGCTGCAGCCTTTGGGATAAATGTGTTGGAGCAGCCCGTGCAGGGCTGCCCTGTGTGTGAGTTACCCCATGGAGGGGCAGGGAGGCTGATGCAGAGCCCACCTGCCCTGAGGAGAGACAAAGAAGCCATCAGGAACAGACTGACTGAAACCCCCACTCCCTGCCCCCCTGGGCCGTTCAGGGGTGGAGGAGGTAAAAACACGGAGATCAGGACTCTGAGCCCAGGAAAAGAGGAGGAGTGGGGAGAAGGTGGTCTTAAAGGGCTGGTTGAACTCTTCATTGTTCTACCACTCTGTGTTGTTTTATTTTGGTTACATTTTGGGGTTTTAAGGTTATGATTTAGTTGATGTTGCATTAAATTATTTTCTGTTTTCTTCCCCAAGCCGAGTAGCCTGGTCTGTTTTGTCCTGAACCTTAAGCGGCAATTAAGCTCTCCTTGCCCTTGGCAATTCTCAGGTCTTTGGTACTTCAGGCTAATCGTGGTCTTTTGTTCCCTGATAGGCCTAAACCAGGACTCCCTCTAACTGTTTCTGCATTGCTAAGAAGATGAAGACAGATAATATTGCCAGTGAAGTCATTAGCACTCCAGTTGAAGAACTATATGAACCATTCACTATATCATCTTCCTTATTGAAACGTCTTTATCCCCTCTGCTGAAGGAACTCTCATCTTTTTTCACCACCACCTACTCAAAGCAAGGTTCACGCCAAAGTTGCCATGCCTCTTAATCTCTGTTCTCATCTTGATCCTTGCTCAGAAAATTTTCTCTTCATGCAGGAAAAATAGCCTGTGATGCAACTTATCTCCATTGCCTCTTGTCTCTCTCTGTTTACCTTCAAGATAAGTCTAGCTCCATCTTCTCTGTAACCTCCTTAGGCAGATAACGATGCAGTTAAATCACCTTTAAGCTTCCCTCTTGATGGATGAACAAGACCACATCCCTCAGCATCTCCTTATAGCCATGTGCTCCAGCCCTCAACCAGCTTTTGGTAGCCTCTTCTGACTCACTCATATGTACCTATGTCTCTCTTGTACCGGGGAGCCTAGAACTGGACCCAGCACTGCAGACATATCTCATCAGGACTGAACAGAGGGGAAGGGTCACCTCCCTTGACCTATTAGCAATGTTCTGAATTTAGCTGCAATCTTTCTGGGAAGGAGTGTCCATAGTCACTCTTAAGGGGCGAGTAGACTATGCTCAAACTCTTAGTTTACCTCCAGCAATCTTTGTAATCACGGTTTTCATAGTGACATAGCTGTCACTTCAGACATCAGCTTTCTCTCCCTTTTTAGCATGGTTTTAAATATGAACCATATTTTGTTTCAATATTTAAAAAAACAAATATATTCGGGTAGAAACTGCCTTGAAGTGTTAAACTGGGATCATTCCTATTGTGCTGACCACAAATTCCGTGACCTGTCAATGGGACGTGATATAAGCTGTAATTAAAACATGCATACACAAGTGTGGTGGTTTAGTCCTGGCTGAGTGCCAGATGTCCACCAAGGTGTTCTATCACTCTCCCTCCCAAACTGGACAGGGGAGACAGAAATATAATGAGAGATTCTTGAGTTGAGATAAGGTCTCACTCAGCAATTAGCATCACAGGCAAAACAGACTCAACTTGGGGAGAAATTATTTGATTTAATAATGAACAATAGAAACAGAGCAGGGAAATGAGAAACAAAACTGAATCTTAAAATACCTCTCCCTACTCCTCCTTCTTCCTGAGACTCTTCTTCCTTCCCCTCATCAGCACAGGGGATGGGGAATGGGGGTTGCAGTCAGTTCATTACAGATGGACTTTGCTGCTGCTTCTTTTCAGGAGGAGACCTCATCACGCTTCCCACTGCTACACTGTGGGATCCCTCCCCATGGGAGACAGTCCCTCATGAACTTCTCTAGCGTGGGTCCTTCTCATGGGCTGCAGCTGCTCACAAACTGCTCCGGCGTGGGGCCTCCCATGGGGACAGCTCCTCACACCCTGCTCCAACATGGATCGTACACTGGGAGAAGAGTCCTTCAGGGACAGACTGTTTCAGTCTGAGTCCCTCACAGGATAATAAGTCCTGACAGCAAACCTGCTCTCTGGTGTGATTCCAAGATTTTCCATGTCTTTGTTTGCTGGGGAGATGTTATACCACTGTGGATGCTGGACAGCTTATGGGAGACAGAAAATTTCCTGCTCCAAGAGCTTTCCAAGCAAATGAAAGCTATGAAGCACCTTAATCTTCTTACATCTTGTGGTGCCTTATAAGGGCTATTTGAACTCCACAATCAAGGAGCTCGTTTTTATTTGAGGAGATGGCACAATGCTAGCTGGCTGCAGAGACATGAGCTTTCTCTGGCTTTGTGATATGAGAAAATAGCTTTTCTCACCAGCCCTATCTATCATCTGCTCAATCCTGCTGTGACATGAGGCTCTACACACAGAAACACCTCTGTAGTGCCAGAAAAATCATTACCTGTTTCCCTGCTGACATTTTGGGATGTGACACCTTTGCAGGGCAAATCATGCCGCAGGAGACGCTTCCCTTCAGCCAAGGCACCACTGGAGCAGAGTAACAAACCCAGCCTCTGGCAGGGCTGGACAAGGCTTTCATCAGCCATTCATCCAGCTAATGAAAGCATCTCCGAGTAGGAACTGATGTGCAAGATCCCTCCATGTGAGCAATGTGGATTTCCCAAGCCCCTGAGAGCCCCTGAGCAGCACTTGGCAGACTCACCAGGGTTCCCCTGCAATGAGGCAGAGGAAACCATAGGGTCAGTACATAACCTGTGCACCACTTAGGTAGCATTCAAAGTGTTTTAAGGAGAAGCATAATGCTCGGGGCTTGTTCTGGCACACAGTTGTGCAGAAACATTTTGAGACTGGAGAGAAACTCCGGGTACTCTGGGTGTAAGGAGTGAGAGAAGGGAGGATAAGGCATTAATTTAAAAGAAGAAAGCTAGCCTATCTGAAGGTTGGCTTTGCAAAATCCATCTGCTTATTTGCATTCCCCTGATATTTCCTGTTCTTCTCCAAGCACAGGGTAAATTAGTCATTCAGATTATGAGTTATTTGACCAAGATAAAAAATAAATGACAGCTCACCTCCTTCTATGAGGCTGGGTTATTTGAGAAGCAGTGCTGTTTATGTCTGGCATAAGCCTTGCCATGGGAAATGATGGAGGAGGAGAGGAGAAATTATTGACCAAACTGGAAAAATTCCTAAGATCATCACTGCTGAGCTGGAGCTTCCTGGGGATGTCTCGGGGCTTCCAGCATGTGAAGAGTGGATGAACTTCACTATCTGAAGTGAAGATGATGAAGTTCACTATCTGAGAACACTAAGTCACACATAAAGCCAGCAACAAGATCTTTATTTTGGGTAACTCTTCTTCTTAACCCCTCTGACCAACAGTAAAAAGGGAAAAGTATCTGTTTCGGGGATCACTAAGGAGACAGTTTAAGCCACTTCAAAACCTGGGAAAGTTTAATGGAGCTTTCTGTTGCTCAGATCTAGTTTTTCCCACTTACAAGCACAAATTCTCTGACTTCAAGAGGAAAACCCAAAAAAAGCACCAAGCAGATAGTTAAAGACGGTGAGAATAATTTTAAAGCAACTATTTCACTGTCTGTCTTCACAACTAAAGCAAAAGGAGGGCTTGGAATCATCAATAAAAGTTGTGCATCACTCAGACTTTGACCCAGTCTGTAATAAATAACCTTCCTTCATAGTTGCCCTACTATCTCCCTCTGAGACTCCTCAATATGCCTCAGAGTCAAAAAGCACAGGCAACATACAGTGTGTCCCACTGCAGACACCATCAAAAATTCAGTCATGCTATGCTCAGTGCTACTGAGGTGTCAGGAGTTCATACAAACAGATGCTGTGATCCAGCACAAGGCCAATAGTGGCACAAGCTCAGAGAACATCTCCGTGTCTATTTATTAGGAACTGTAGTGAAATCTTTCTCGGCGGCCCCTGCCAGCTACTAGCACAGAGCTGCTGTGTGCTGGGTGTGTTGATGGACTTGCACTTTGTGTGGCCAAAGGTTTACACTTCCAAATCCTCCATTTCCTCAGTCTCACAGCCCCTGTCTGGGCTGCTCCTCAAGAAGCATAGGATAAGAATGTCTCAAGTGCTTACCAGTAGCTGCCAAACATTGCCGAGGACAGCTCTAGTGTCATGGGTTGATCCCATGCCAGGCTGTGCACTAAATATGGGCTGGTGCTCAGCCCTTTTCCTTAGCCTCCTCCTTTTCATAGTGGATGTACAGCTTTAGCCACTATCAGTCCACCTTGGGAATGACGTTCTGAAACATTTAGTTAAGAAATGTACTTACCCAGGAGATTCAAGTGTCATTCATCATGCCAGCTATTGCCAACACTCTTCATGTTTGCTGTGGCCGGCTACCCTGGTCACTCACTTTTCCACATTAGTGAGTTTTTTGAGGCATAGAGCATCTTCTTACATGGCTTACCTTATCTTCTTATGTGGTATTCCCAAGTCTTCTCAGTGCAAAAATAATAAATAATAGTATTTTCCAAACTCCACACACACTTGGATTGTAAAGCTGTTCAGAAGAAAAAAGAAGAGCGCCTCATTTTGTGGGAGCAGTTCACTTTTTCTGACCTGTCAGAAGGAAACTGCATTTCACACCCCGATATTTCCTTTGACACAGAATTACCATTCTTTGCCTTGCTTTTATTTGCTTGGCATACAACTTGCTTCAGATTCAGACAGGACTTTTTCAGGATAAGAACATTTTCAGATGGAGAAAACAAAATCTATACACTTTTTTAAAGTAGTTTGAAGGGTCGCTTTCCCTGCCAACATATTTTCAACAGTGTAGCAAAAATGTATTCCAAATATGCTCATCTCACTTTGTAAATCTTATGTAGTCAAATAACTGGCAGCTGTTGGGCCAACTGTTTCCCATTTCAAAAAACCCTGAAATTTATTTATAAAAGAAGATGTCCGGTCAGGCATGCTCCCCTTTCTGTTCCACACATGCCTGTTTAAATAAAACCTCTTTGCATTTCTCATCTACAGAGTCCTCTCTGCTCTGCTCAAGGTTTAATTACAGCTTTGTCAAGGGTGAGACATAGTAAATAACAACCCATAGTGGATCTGAGTTTTGGGATTTGTTTAAGAGCTGACATGATTCAGGCTTGTGGCCTGTTGTCATCATCTCCTGTCCTCTCTTCCCTGTGTCCTCCAGGCCTCACATCCCTCCTGCAGGCAGGTTGTGGCTGCCCCATGATGCTCTGGCACTTTTTTCTGATATTACTTCTTGACAGAAACCCTGCTTTTTTTGAGACTCTCTCCTCTCTCCAGAACCCTAAGGCCCCAGTCTTCCCAGCCTAAATGGTCTCTTGCGTAGAAGCCTGGCATGTGATCAGCCTTCTTCCAGGTGACTCTGCCTCGTGGCTCTTTATTAACTGGATTATTCAGGTTGGACTATTTTTCTTTAGCTCTTGTATTATGAAAATTTTCAATTGGACAATCGCAGTCACAGCTAGCAAGTAGCAAGTTTCTGCTTCCACATTCAAAAGTTCAATTTTGGATAGTCAGATGCCCACACACACATACCTAACTGTCTGCTCCTTGTTAGCATTCACACCTTAAACTATATTTTCACTCATAACAATCTTCAATAGCATGTTCTTCTAGGGAACAAAAATCAGCTGCAATCACCTTTGTTCACTTTGATTTCATTCCCTCTGGTGACTTTGCTGATCCCAGCTACTGACATTTTTCTCTGGATGAAATGCACATGAATATGTCAAATACCGATGTTAACAAGCTGCTTTTTTTCTATGTTAAAAAAAATATGTTACACAAGTTTCCATTCCAATATTAATCTACAGCAGATTGTATGAGATAGATGAAGCACTGCACTGAAATGCACAGAAAACATGTAGGAAAAATCATGGGGTTATGCCTTTGATATATTTTTCTGCGTGAACCTCTGAAGAGTAAGGTTTTAACTTGCACACAGTTCAGGAAGGCTGAGACATTTCAGACAACTTGAGAGAAGACTCTGGAGTTGATGCAAGACCCTTACCTCCTACTAGAGCAGCTATAAGAAATGGAACCTATTAGCAACACTTTTCAGAGAGGCTCAACCTTTGACAGCTGTCTGTGGCAGTAGGTTTGGGAATGGCATCTATCTGTCAAGTCAAAGGGGAGCAACAAGTAAAAGCCAGAGAAACTGGTGATGGCTCCAAGAAGTACAATCAAAGGCTGGGGTGAAAGACAAGAAACTGGAAAACATGAGGCATGTCAGATGTTGGGTGCAGGACTTGGTTGTCAGGTGGATGCTGAGAAACGCTGGCAGCCTATGCTATCCAAATGAAGGAGTAATTGTTGTTCATTAAATTCAACTTGTTTCCCAGCAATTGAGCGCTTTCCCACTCACCCAGTGTGAGGTTCATTCCCATTCTTTCAGAGCTGCCTGTTGCACACAGTCCCAGGGATCCTGTTTTGCTGCCAAGCTGCTTGTTCAGCTTTGCTGTGGCCGTTACACTGCATGCCCAGACACATGCTACGAACCAGCATGACAGCACTGGTGAAACACGTTCATAAAAACAAAGAAATTCATTAGAGATTGCAGAGGTGTTGAGAACAGCAACCCAGTCCCAGCATGAAAGAGGATTTGCCTGATCCTGAAAGCATCAGCTACCTTCAGCACCAAGGCAGAGACGAGAGCAGCATCCCCCAGGACAAAAGGCAAAATGTAAGATCTTCATCTTTTGTAAGACAAAATGCATCTTGCTGTCTCTTGTGCATGTACATAGATGTAGAGTAATTGCCTTTTTTATCAGACTATGGGCTGTTTATGTTTTTTTTCCAGGCATACTTGTGAATGATTAGTGGGATGTTTACAGAATCCAGCCAACGCAGTTTTTTCCTCAGGTTCTTTCTCAAAGCCTTTTCCAAGCACATCACCCCAGTGCACAACTCTAAGGCAGAGCAGATTTGCCCTGTACGTACAATCAGCAATGCCAGTCCTGTCTTTCATTTCTGCAGAGTAATGTACAAAGTGGGAAGGTAGCATGCCTGCATATGCTAGAAATTATGGATGTGGTAACATATGCTAGAGGAAGGAGCAAAAACATCCAGTGTTTGAGATAAACAAGCAGATGATCTGGGCTTGACTTGTAGGCACCTGGACATATTTCTCTCCTGATGGTTTTGATTGTGCAAAGAAGTATGTCTGGCACAGCTGTGGCACCTGATCACCTGTCCCTACATCCAGCCCCAGTGCCAGCATGGAAACCGACACCTTGTCTATGAACTGGAGGGGTATTCTGGCCAAAAGCTCTGGCAGGGGAAGGACTTTCTCCTTGCTTCCCTAGGGAAAAGACCATTCTCCCAGGGAAAAGTCCTGCCTCAAACCACCACTGATCAAAGCCTTACGTATCTCAGTCTGCCTTTGCTGCTACCACCATCCCCACATTCTCCCCAGATGCTGAACCACAGCCAGGCCCTTCTCCTTGCTGCTCTTGCTTCCCTTCTGGCTACCTTTCTAGCTGGTGTTCAGCTTCAGCTTGTCATGCTTGTGATCTAGATGGTCGTAAAATTCACTCAGGTGCCACCAAGGAAGGCAGTGGAGGAGCTCGACAGTGGGGCAATCTCTGCCCAGGCTCTCAGCAAAATGCCATTAGCTGTGCAGTGATGTGATGTGCCATGCCTGCTCACAAGGTTAGTAAATCATCATGGAATCATCATAGAATCGTTACAGGTCTGGAGGCCACAGGAACCAGGATGCAGCCTGCTGGAAAGGACTGGGCAGGTTCCTCTCAATTCAGACCATCTGTCTGAAGCACTGGCAGGTTCTTGGGTTTGGGGGAAAGCTCAGTCATGAATTACCCTAACTACAGAAGGCTTGGTCTACTTCTGAGCATGAGCTACTCAGTAGCAACATGGGGATGCTTCATAGCATTATGGTAGACCACCAGTGTGGCACTGCTTCAGCAGAAGACTGCAAGGCTCTGTGCCACCATAGGTAGCCTTGCCAAGATATTAGACTACTTCTGTTGCAAACAGAGGTGCATTTTATGCTTTACCTTCTCCTGGTTTGTTGGGATTTTTTTTCATTGCTCAAGCATGGAGTTAGCCATTATGTTGGTTCTTTCTTCTTTCCTGTGTTCCTATATTATTTTCCTCCAAAGAAATAACTGTTCTAATGTCATGTTGGAGCCTAGAGTTAAGGTTATGTTAACATTTAGATATACTGTCTCGCTTTCTGAAATTTATAAGCTAATAATAAAGAAAAACACTCAAAGAAGAGTTTTCTCTGGCAAGATTTCCAGTGAGAAATGCATGCAATTTGAAGTTAAGGAAAATCACTTCAGGTTTGAATTATGCAAGTAAAAATGTTTTAAAGTTTATTTTACCAGTTTTGAGTAGTTTCACAGAAGCAATAATTGCAGTATCTAAAGCTAGAAAATAAAGCCATGAATTGATTTTATCATCAAATAATTTCTTATATGAGGAGGTTTAATCCAGCTACTGAGCACAGGGTATTGTTTTGGAGAAAGCTGAAGGAGGAGTTGTTCTAGCCAGCACTTATCTTTTGGAATAGTCCTGGTAACATCAATTAAGTTATTCACATATCTGCTAGAAAAGAGAGGAGTATGAGACATTGTTCCTTGCAACTACAAGTAAACTCAAACTGGTAATTCAAAGCTGAGAGCCACAAGACAGAGAAGACAAGGAGTATGTGTTCCTTCTGCTGTGGAAGAACTTCTGGTAAGTAAGCAATGTCCCAAGAAATCAAAACATTCCTTCCTACTTTCTTAGATTTTGAGGGGCTTAACAATTATTAATAGAAATAAAAAGAGAAGAAAGAGAAGTAAAGGAAAAATATGGATGAAACTCAAGACACCCAGTAAAACTGATGTACATGTACATGATATGGGTACACATGTCAAACATGGCTGAAAATTATTTTGATTTAGTGACAGCTTATATTTTAGGTATAATTCATCTTAAAACACTCACAGTAGTGATTCAGGTGAGAAGTAGTTTTTTACAACTGCGGAAAGACTTAAGTTTTATTAGTCTTTTAATGAACCAGAGCGTATGCCACACAAATTCCCACATACGTCACGTTGTCCATGAGCAAAAATGTGACCTTTAAACACTTACCAGAGAGACTTCTAGGGAAAATTAGAAGCCACAATTTCCGCATCTGTCTTTGTAAATCCTCAACTCACTGGGGTTTGAAACCTTCTAAAAAACTACAGTCTAGCCAGGGTTAGTTTGTAACAAAACATGTTATGTTTGACTTGTGCAGCGCTCGTTGCAAAGTACTAACTTCATTTTATGTTAGTCTTAGACTTTATAAAACTATCTCGTCTCTGTGTGTGCATTTAAGAAGAGCAACATTTATGGGCACATGAGTCTAGGGGAGATAAAGTTGGGCACCTGCTGGAAGTGGGTATTTTTCTCAGGGATCTAAAAAGAGTCAGCCCAGAGCTGCTGAAACTGGGGTGGAGGTCCCTACAATCAGAAAGTGGTGTTTTGTGCCTTATGGTGGATAAATTAAATGCTGGCCCTAGAAAAATAATCTTTTCCTTATCTTTATCTTTCTTTTATGTTTGCATCTACAGCATTTAAATATTTTCTAACTGTTCCTTCTCACTTGGTCTTTGTCCTGCTCTCCAGTAATCCATCCACACAACCTCTCAAAAAAAAAGGATTCTTTACACTATGCCAGCACTGCTCTCTTGTGTAGAACATAGTCTGTAAGTAGGATTGAGCTGAGAAGGGAAAATGTTCTCTCTCTTTCTGCCTGGTTTAACTTTCATTGTAGACACCTTTGGTTTCCTGATGGGCAAAACTTCAGTATGGCCAACACCGGGTCTGCTCTGAGAAACCCAGAGCTATAGTCCTACACAGAGGGGCCAGTTACCTCATTCCTCAGGGAGGAAATTGCACAGCCATCTCTTTTGCTTGGCTAGACAGCCTGGTTTGTACCTGAGTGCCTGGGAACATCCTCAGACTGTCTTGTTGAAAGCATAATCCCAGCATCGTTTTGGAGCAAAACAGCTAACCCACCCCAATTAGTCTTTGGACATAGTTAAGGAGACATTCTTGATAAGCCATTTTGGTAAAAGTATCCTGTTGCTTCTGTACTGACCTCAGTGGCAGCACTGGGCATGTCTCATGAGCCGGCACAGACACAGCCCCTGGGCTCACAGGACAACCTGTCTGCTCTGTGGCTACCCCTGTAGGAAAAGCTGCCACTGAGAGGAGGCACTTAGAGGAGTGAGTGTCTGGGAGATGTGGAGGCAATGCAGACTGACAGGGCATACTCAGCTGCTTCAGGAATGCTGATGGCACGTGTTCAAGAAGAAGAATGTGGAAGCGATGTTTGTGTTTCAGGCACGGCTGCTGGAGATCTCAATGTTGGAAATACAGGCATCAGTGGTTGAGTGATTGTGGCTTGTTCAAACCTGGCAGCACAGCAAGTGTCTTTACTAGAGAGAAGTCCTTACCTGCAAACCTTGTTCGGAAGCTGGGGGAAAGTGGGTTTGTTCTTACTGCATTTAACCAGTGTTTAAAAGCATGGTGGAAGCAGCAAGCATCAGACAGACAGATCTTGCCATCCCAGGTTTTGCAGCAGCATTGGAGTGAGTGAACACAACTGTCTGGGTCACTTGTTCATTGATTATCTCTATGGAAAGATGATTTACAAAATGAGAAACGCATTCCAAAGCGAGTACTTTGCACTCAGCAGCAGAAGCCGGAGTCCCAGACACCGTGTTATGCCAAGACCTGACAATGCAATAATAGCAGTCATAGAAATAGCACAAAGACATGAGATAACCTGCTCCCAAACCTTTTTTTTAAATGATTAATTTTGTTCCCTATAATACATTTCTCACTTTCATTTCACTATTTCTTGGCTGTCTTGTTATGCAATAATATGTTGTTTCCTTTGGCTATTTGCTGTAAAAATGACTCTAAAAGCCAGATTGTGAATGAAGAACAACATGTGCCAGTTCTGTCAAAAAAAAAATAAAAGGAAACCCAGCTCTCAGTTTGGCAGAGTCACAGGAGGAGCTCGGGACTGTGCCAAGGAGGGGGCCAAGCCCAAAAATAGACCCTGGTCTGAATAGATGTGTAGTGATGCCTCTGGGCCAGGCAGTTTGAACATCTCTTTCTGCTTGCCTTAGACCTGCAGTATTCCAGTTTGTACGTGTTGGGAGGGAAAGAAGGCAGGCAGGAGGGAAGGCAGGCAGGAGGGAAGGCAGGAAGGAAAGCAGGAAGGAAGGCAAGGAAGGCAGGCAGGAAGGCAGACAGGAAGGATGGAAGGAAGAGAATAGTTTCTGCAGTAGCATACTGTATTTTATATCACTGCTGTTACAGAGAAAGCCTCCCCCTCTTCAACATCATCAGACAAATGTTTTCTCGCATCTTTTCATTGTTCCTCAAAATCCTTCTAAGATCTCTCACAAAGCATATGCAGTAAATACCCTGTCTCTTCTCTCTCCCCTGTGTCTGTAGACTTCCAGACTTGTTACCCTAATGCCTCTACCTGCGCTTTCCTGATACCCATATCTGATATGTTTGTTAGCAATGTGTAATTGAGGCTGGCCACCTCCATGCTCTTTGATGAGCTTCACATTCTTGTTCTAAACTCAGTGAGCCTTCAACATATTTATGAATGGTTCATCTGTGTGGCTTCAGTGGTTCTGGCCTCTTCCGAGGCTCCTCTCCCCTCTCTTTGAACATACCTTTATGTTGGGCTTTCATGATCTCATCCATCACCTTGAAGCTTTTGTCCTTCTGTTTTCCAACTTGATTTTTCTACCTATTCTAAACAGTAAGATCTAAATCCTTTGGAACATAACTTTTTTGGAGAAATCCCTGAGACAATGTAGCATCATTTTGATGCTGCATCTATTGCACACACAACAGGCAACATTCTGCAAAGGTGGCAAGGACCATAACTGCTGTTGATGCTCTAATTGGGGCTTTGTTGCCTGTTCTACGGGACCTGGCTTCATGTTAAAAAGAAAAATGCAACCTACATCACTAGAGCCTTGAGACTAGACTTTACATTGTCTGTCTAATGAAGCCAGACACCACTTGATGCCTCTACAGGCACTTCAGTCATGTCCAGCACCTCTCAAGATGACACATGATCTAAAAATCATATACAAAAGGGCTGTATCTGTACTGGTAAATGAAGGCAAGGCCAACTGGTCCAGATAGATCTCTTAGCCTCCAAAACTGTAGCCATCTGCAAACTATCCTGATAAACAGCTAAAATTAGTAGAGACAGAAAAGTTACTGCGCTCAGAGATTTTCCCTGACCTATTTCATTTTCTAGGAAAGATGTATCCAGGCTTTCTTTACTACTGTGCATTACAAAGATATTCATCCTGTCCCTGCCCTTCCTCAACTCCCCATTGTTTCCCATAACAGAATCACTCTCTTGTCTTCAAACTCCCTCTGATCTTCATTCTTTTGTCTCCAAACCATTTTTAGTTCTAGTGAATGACCCTCTTTTCAATTCTGCATCCACTTCCAAGTACAATTCTCCTGTCTCCATTTTCCAGGCCTTTACTATCTGCTTATTTACCATTTCTTCAGGAATATTTATAGCGATGTTCTAAAGGTAGCCTCTAGCATGTAGTCCTACCCACTGCACAGGTTTACATGTGTCCACAGATGCCAGCATTTGTGAGCAGCCTGGTGGGAACCTGGAAAAAAGTGAGCTCTGCAGCTTTTGAGAAGGCCTGCACACAACAAGATTTTGGGGTCAACAACGCTGTCTATGTTTGTTGCCAATTCCAGGCTCTTTCTGATGCTCTCTTGCAGTGATGAACCTTGCCTTGGGCATAATCTGCTTTTAAATATATTTTTTTCAACAATATGTGAACACAGTTGGCTCAACAGATAGCACTCCAACAGAGATGGCAATGCCTTTGGTAGACATGTGTCATGCCGATGCTTCAGTGACACCCGTGCGAGCCTCTGTCCCTGGTGGGTCCCAACAAACCCTGTCACACAGCCTTATAAACCAAGTGTGACCTTCACATTGACCTCCTCTGCTCCACATAGCAATAAGGCACTGACCCTTCAGAGCAGTTTAGCATCAAATGAATAAACCAGACGCGAGTTATAAGGCCTTCCTTGCAAAAGGGAATTTTACATTTCATCTGATGAAAAAGAGTTACAGCCCCAGGCTGTCTGCAGTGGCCCTCCAGGAGCCACACAGCATGTTGTCAGTCCTGGGCAGTGCATCTCATACTGGTGCTCTCCTGACTGGAAGACCTGCTGCTCCCTCCCCCACAGAGTGGCTGGAGCACTGCAATTCATAGCAATTTCTTCAGTTAAAATCCTACAACAAACAAAAAGACTAGGTTGTCTCTTAATCATTACTCCCAAGTGAAACATTGAACAAGACACAGCAGCTGAAAATGGCTGTGAAAAAAATAAGGGTTTCTTTACAGAGTTTAATTTCTCTGCATTGGAAAAGAGGAAGTACAGTGAAAAAGAAGGGTAATATTTGTGATACCAACACACAGAAGCAACTCTATAAATTAGAAGGAAGCCTCACTGGCAAAATAATTACAGAGCAATGAAAAAAAAATTAAATGAAATGCACTGCACTTGGACAAAGTTCTAAGGTAGAAACCATGAATCTTCAATATAGTTAAAATCTATTGTTCAGAAGCATGTGGGTAGTGGGGCATGGGGAGGAAACTTCCAAAATAATTCACCGGTTTTGCTTAACCAGGTGTTCCTGTAAGTTTTTGATGGAGTGATTGACTTTTGTGCTCATTAGGGTGCTTCTTCTGGGTTAGCGTCCCTGCACCTCTACCTTGTCTAATGACAAGGTTTATGGCTAATTCATTATAGTTATTTCAGACATTTCTAGTGAATCAGTGTTATGGATGAGGTACAAAGTGCTGACATCCACCCATGATACTGTCATTGAACAGTTATACTCCATTACGAACTCAAGTAGCTGAAATAACAGTGGCTTTTGTAGCACAATTATTTAAACCAAAGTGACATTTTAATGAGGAAATATCACTATTTTTTCCTGAAGGTTTCCTGAAAATTTATGTCAAATTGAATAAAAGGTGGAAGATTCTAGGACTCAGAATGAGAGACCTCTAGGGCTGAGAGTTGACTGGCAGAAGTTTGAAACTCAGAGCAACGAAATGGCTAGTTGCTGTTTGATTTCTCCATGTTCAGAGAAACAGGGTTTCATTAGTCTCAATATGTGAACAGAATGGTTCAATATTACATCCTCACAGTAGGATCATTTACTTCCTTTAACAGAAATAACCTTTAACAGATCAGGCTTTATCTAAACATTTGTGTCATAAGGGGATCATGCTGGTTAGCACTATTATCTAAACATGCTTCTTTCACAACATCTCAAATTCACTGTTCCTTCCATAGGCCACTGTTTCACAGAAAAGCAGCTGAAGCAGCCAACCTCTGTGCAGATACCAACATTTCAAGTAATCTTAAGAATGAACCCAGGACCTGCAACCAGCACTGACATCTATGCTTTGTATGTAGAAGTTACAATAGGCTGATTTTCTTTGATCTAATGTCCCCAGAAAAATCTTGCCTTGTGAATGAGTTCATTGAATGGTCCTCATTTTGAGGGCACTCAGTGAAAAATGGAAATACCCATAGGGGAATTTGCTTGGCATGTGTCTTTGGAGAATTTAAGCGTAACACATTCACAGTCATATACCAGAGTGGAGGACCTGCATTGCTTTTTTTTTCCTCTCCTCATCCATTTAATTGATCCAAAGTAACTTCATAGCCATATAATATTCTTCATGTTACATTTAACTTTCTTTGTTCACCTTATGGCCCTCCCCTCTTGACATAGTGCAAACTCCTTCTGAGCACAATCATTACTAAATACAAGCATCTATTTTATTGGAACCTATATTTATTCGACAACCACAGAGAACTGATGGAGAATGCACACAAGTCACACGCAAGTCAATGGTGCACACAAGTCAATGGGGCCGGATGGAGTGCTGAGGAAGCTGGCACAGGTGCTCACCAAGCTGCTCTCCATCATCTACCTGCAGTCCTGTCTCACTGGGGAGGTCCCAGAGCACTGGAGGATGGCAAATGTGACCCCCATCTACAAGAAGGGTCAGGAGGAGGATCCTGGGAACCACAGGCCTGTCAGTCTGATCTCAGTGCTGGGAAAAGTTAATGAACAGATCATCCTGAGCACCATCCTGCAGCACATACAGGATGACCAAGGGTTCAGATTCAGTTAGCACAGCTTTATGAAATCTATGACAAGATGATCCACTTAGAAGATGAGGGAAAAGCTGTGAATGTGGTCTTCCTGGGCTCCAGTAAGGCCTTTGACACAGTCTCCCATAGCATTCTCCTGGAGAAACTGGCTGTTCATGGCTTGTATGGACCTATCTGAGATGGGTGAAAAACTGTATGGAGGGCTGGGCCCAAAGAGCAGTGGGGAATGGAGTGCCCTCAGTAAATTTGCAGATGACACCAAGTTGGGCGAGAGTGTTGATCTACTTGAGTGCAGAAAGGCTCTTCAGAGAGCCCTGGAGAGGCTGGAGCAAAGGGCTGACGCCAACTGCATGAGGTTCAACAAAACCAAGGGCTGGTCCAGTACTTGGGCCACAACAACTTCATGTTACACAACAGGCTTGGGGCATAGTGGCTAGAAAGCTGCCCAGGAGGAAAAGGACCTGGGAGTATTTGCGAACAGTTGCCTGAACATGAGCTAGCAGTATGCTCAGGTGGCCAAGAAGGCCAATGGCATCCTGGCTTGTATCAGAACTAGTGTGACCAGAAAGGCCGAGGAAATTATTGTCCCCCTGTGCTTGGCACTGTTAAGTCTGCATCTCAAATACTGTGCCAGGTTCTGCGCCTCTGGGCCCCTCACTACAAGAAGGACATTGAGGTGCTGGATCATGTCCACAGATGGGCAATGAAACTGGTTAAGGGTCTGGAGAACAAGTCAGATGAGGAGCAGCTGATGGAGCTGGAACTGGTTAGCCTGGAGAAGAGGAGGCTGCGAGGAGATGTGATGACTCTCTACAGCTACCTGAAGGCAGAGTTGTAGTGAGGTGTGGGTCAATCTCTTCTCTCCAGTAATGAATGATAGGACATGAGGAAATGGGCTCAATTTGCACCAGAGGAGGTTTAGATTAGACATTAGAAAGAACTTTTACACTGAGAGGGTTATTAAGCATTGGAATGGGCTGCCCAGGGTGGTGGTGGGGTCACTATCCCTGGAGATATTCAAAAGATGCATAGATGAGGTACTGAGGAATGTTGTTTAATTTAGTGATGGGCCTGGAAGTGTGGGGTTAGTGTTTGGACTTGATAATCTTAAAGGTCTTTTCTAACCATAAAGACTGTGATTCTGTGAGTCTGTGATTCTGTGAAATAATTGCAGAGGCTGTCTCTGGAGCACCTTTCTGAGTATGTCTCCTTGGAAGGTTCCTGTTAACCACTTGTCCCTCAGGATCAGGTCTGGAACTCATCACTACTATCCACTTTTAGAACTTATTGGTTTTTTTCTCTATAACGTTGTTTTAATTAGACACAGTTACCAATTACTTGATTTACATTCCTGGGGGCTGCCAAAGATTTGAGCAAATCAAGAGAAGAGGTTGATTTTACCCCAAGGCAATCTCTCTACAACCCCATCTCCAATCAAGCTCACATTGATAGCCCACTCCAGGGAGATTTCTGTTTTCTCAAATGAAATTAAGAAAAAGCTCATGGTGTGAAATGAAAGGCAGCATGGTCCTTCCATAGCCAATTATTTCCTCTCATAGTCTGTTGAGCACAGGAAAGGAGAGGGGTGGGTAACCCTGGCCATCAGTGATGGACAGTGTTCACACATTGAAAATGCCACGGGGATTCACTCCTCTGGTTTAAATACCCCTTACTCTGGCTTGTTTTCCTGAAGAAATAGTTTTGAACAGTAAAAATCTGCTATTGCATCTTATCTAAAATTCTCCAACATTTTTATGACACAGCACATCAAAGTACTCATAGGAGGGACAAGGAACATTAGGAGATGACTGTGATTCCCAGATCAAACTTACCATGTAATTGTCTTCCCTATCTAAAAGAAGTGCTGTGGATGCTGCATTTCAGCAAAAGCACTAGTGGGAGGAAATCCCACAGCTGCTGCTCAGATGGGACAAATGTGTCCCACTGGACTGGTGGTCTCCCTGCAAGGGAGGTCTCACCCATGGTTAAGCCATCAGCAGCAGCCTCGTGTCTCTTTCTGGACTGTATTACTGCACAGGAAACTTTTAAGCAAATATGTGTCTTTGGTGGTTCTTGAGTGTGAATTCAGCAAGATTGCATTTGCCAAGGAAACAAAAAAAATCACAAGTACAGTGAAAACTGGAAAAGACAAGCTACTTGCAGAGTGGCCTCAAGGAACTGCAGCAACAGCAGTAATGGAGGCAGTTCCAGGAGGCTGCAGGTAAAGCCCTTTGCTTGATGGAGCAGTTGTCAGAAAACAGAAAGGGGCAAGACCCAAGGACATAATCCAGCGGCACAGCCACTGCATAGTTTTATTTTAAAGTTAAAAGCAATGTTTATTTTAACACTTTGTGATTAGCATCACCTCAGTAACTATGGGATGTTTTCCGTAACAGTTGCAGCAAAAATCTAGGAGCTGAAGCAAACTTGGGTAGAGAAAAGGAGCTCCTGAAGCAGAAGTTCATTTCCCACTACGCACATATAGAATATTGTCCACTAGTATATTGTTATTCTAGCTTTTGCAGACTATTTTGTGTCTTCACTGACTTCTCTGAGCACTCTCCTTTGCCACTGCAAGGATTATTGTGCTAATAAAAAAGCTTGCCATTCTTGGTGGAGTCCTTGAGTAGATGTCTGTTTCTAATTGTTTTCTTATTGTTGGCTTTGAACTTCACATCTTTTGTGCTGATGTGTGTCTTGAAAGTCCTTCTCAGGGAATATAGTATTACTTAATGTGAGATGTTGATCAGCCCCCATGACAGGATGTTTATATGCAGAGGAATGTTTTGATCTGTGACTATAGCCTGTGTCTGGATCTTGCCCGGGTTAATTTGGATGCTGTTTTGTTTGATCCTGACAGACTGCCTTCAATGTGTCTTGGGTTTTCTCTATAGATTTAATTTCTTTGACTCATCAATAGCCAGCAAATCGTATTTTTCCCTACTTTTACAGATTGTATGGTAAGTGTTATGTTGTCAGCAATTTCTATTTAATATGTAGAGAGCTTCAGATTTATGAGCAGCACTATTACCCTTGCTCTGTTGAATTAATAGCAGATGCCCCTGAATTTGGTGTGTTTATATAGTATTTGTTACTTTTGATTAAACACAGTGCAGTCCTTGGGACACATAGGGTACTTACATTTGAGTGTTACCAAGCAACATCACATGATTTTTGTATCTGTGATAGTAACAAGAGACTGTGAGGTGCTGGCTCAAAAACAAACTTGCTGCTGCTGTACTGAACAAAATTTAAAAAAAAAAAAAAAAAAAAAAGAGACAAATTGTTCCAGATTTGCCATGTTGGCTCAAATCTGCAGTTGGTCTGGTCTGATCCAGTCTCCCTCATCCTGCACCAGCTGAGAGCTGTAGAGAGAAACTGAAACAAATAAACTAACAAAATCTGAGAGATATGTAGCCAATTTGCAGTGTAATTCACAAGATCAGAGCACTCTTTGCTGACTTAAAGAGACAGCCTGGGGCAGAAAACTGTCATTACAAAATCACAGAATCAATGGTAGGGGTTGGAAGGGACCTCTAGAAATCCTCTAGTCCAAAACACTGCTAAAGTAGGCCCACTTAGACCAGGTCATACAGGAACATATCCAGACAGCTCTTGAAAGTCTCCAGAAGAGACTCCACAACCTCCCTGGGCAGCCTGTGCAAGGGCTCATCACTTTTCATGAGGAAGACGTTCCAGTCCCCTGATCATCTTGGTGGCCCTGTGCTGGACTCTCCCCAGAAGTTCTCTGTCCCTCTTGAGCTGTGGAGTCCAGAGCTGGGCACAGTACTCCAGATGAGGCCTCACCAGGGCAGAGTAGAGGTGAAGCAGTACCTCTCTTCACCTGCTGACCACACTCTTCTTGATGCATCCCAGGATGCCATTGGCCTTCTTGATCACAAGGGCATATTGCTGGCTCATGCTCATCCTGCTGTCCAGTAAGACTCCCAGGTCCCTTTCCCCTACACTACTCTTTAACGGTTCATTCCCCAACCTGTACTGGTACATGGAGTTCTTCTTTCCCAGATGCAAGACTCTACACTTGCCCTTGTTGAATTTCATTAGATTTCTCCCTGCCCAATCCTCCAGCCTGTCCAGGTCTTGCTGAATGGCAGCACAGCCTTCTGGTGTGTCAGCCATTCCCCTCAGTTTAGTATCATCAGTAAACTTGCTGACAGTGCCTCTGTTCCCTCATCAAGGTCATTGATGAATATACCGAACAGTACCAGTCCCAGCACCAGTCCCTGAGGGGCTCCACTAGACACAGGCCTCCAACTAGACCCTGCATCCTAGCACTGAAAAATGTTGGGAAAGCTAGTGGAGCCTTATCCTCCCCTGCCTCGGCACACACCTGTTACTGAGAACATACTGCTCTCAGAGAGGCAATTCTCCTGGATAGAGTTAATTAGCACTTTCATGATGAAGGGAAAATGTCCCAGGTAAAGGACTTCAATACACCATGAAAACTGCTGCTACTGCTGGTCTCAGAAAGGACCAGATGAAAGCTATTCAGATGACTCATGTTGCTCATCCTGGACAAGCAAGAGGATGGAGGATGAGAATCAGAATAGCAGTTTGGTACCTTGTCCTCAAACAAGGCTGGAAAGACTGATCAGAAAAACCTGGCCTATATGCCTGGGACCTTCCCCTCTGCCAAGAGCCCTAATGACAAGCTACTGTCTCATGGGCTCCTGGCTGTGGAGGATGCCTCACTAAGGTGACTATTACCCAGCAGCTTGATCTCTCTTGAGAATAGTTATCAAGTCATTCCCCTCTCAAGCTTAGGAGAATCTAGAATTTACATTCCTTCCATCTCTTGCCCCTATCCTCCAGATTCCAACACCATCTCCTACAAAATCTCCCCCATATATGCTGGATAAGTAACAACACTGTGCTTTTTAGAGGCATTGATATTGCCTCTAAGAAATTTGGGTGAGGCATACTCAAAAATAGACTACATTGTCTTAGTCCAGAAAGGGGTCTGATTATGGGTTTGAACACTAGAATAATTTTGTCAAAGGAACCGGTTCCGTGCTTACATTCATTGTTGACTCCATCCAGAATGTTCAGTGCCTGACAGGATCAGGTCTACACATTTTTCCGCAGCATATCAGCAAACAAAAGACAGTCTGCCTCTGGACATTTAGGAAGAGAGTCTGAACCATCAGGGATTTGTCAAGCTCCTCCAAACCATAGTTCTCATGAGTTGCTCAGAAATTATACAGAGCCCAGAAGGGTGCAAAGATCTTTTTTCAGTGAGCATTTCTGGACCATCTGCAAGAATCACCAGGCTCTCATAAAAGCCTTGTGCAGATGAAGACACGGTCTCAGAAGGCCCTTCATCACAATTTCCATCCCAAAGACAGTGAACTCTATGCTTTACAACAGCAGTTGAGCAACTCATTCTGAACATGAATTAAAGTTGTGTTTTATCGTCAGAATATTTGAAACTTCTTTAAGTTGTCTGTATGCTGGTGCTGATAGTGAGATTTGTTGCTGTGAAGATAAGCCAGACTCTGCATGTTGTTGCTATACCTTCTAACACAGTAAAGCATCTCTAGCTCTCTCAACCTCCAAAATAGGAACTGCCAAGCATAGTTTTCTGTTCTGTCAAGGTTTTATGAGTCTCCTAGACAAGAGAGATGTCTCCCATGAGGACAAACGTTCCAACATTTTCTGAGTTCTTTTGTAGCTTTCTAGGGATTTCTACCAGGTCTCCCAACCATGTATGGGGGTTTATAGCAACTAAACATCTCCTTTTAACAGAACGCCTCCATTCCATTTTCTTTCTCCTTCTTCATTATTAAAGTATCTTGGACACAGAGTGATAAAGATAATGTTTGCCATACAGTGTTTTTCAACTGCAATTTATAAGCTTCAGTTCAAGATATAAAAGAAAAAACAATATAAATAATAAATGTATAAATAATTTCAGCACATTCAAAGGCACTCATTTATCTGCTGCTGGCCACAGGCCTCCAACTCAATTCTGTGCCATTGATCACCACCCTCTGGGCTCTATCATTCAGCCAGCTCTCAATCCACCTCACTGTCCACTCAATCCAAGCCACACTGCCTGAGCTTTCTGATGAGGATGTTATGGAAGACAGTGTCAAAAGCCTTGCTGAAGTCAAGGTAGATGACATCCACTGCTCTCCCCTCATCTAGCCAGCCGGTTATGCACTCATAGAAGGATATCAGGTTAGTCAAACAGGATTTCCCTTTGGTGAAGCCATGTTGACCTACCCTGATAACCATCTTATCCTTCATATGTTCAGTGATAACATTCAGGATGAGTTGTTCCATCACTTTTCCATAGATGGAGGTTAAGCTGACCGGCCTGTAGTTTCCTGGGTCGTCCTTCCTGCCCTTTTTGAAGACTGGCGTGACATTGGCCTTTCTCCAGTCCTCAGGCACCTCACCTGTCCTCCATGATTGTTCAAATATGATAGAGAGAGGCTTAGCAATCACATCAGCCATCTCTCTCAGCACTCTAGGATGCACCCCATCAGGACCCATTGACTTATGAGCCTTAAGCTTGGCCAACAAGTCTTTAACTTCTTCCATTTCGCTCAAAAGATTTCCATATCATCTGCAAACTTGGACATTTCACCGCACGTTGCTTTCACTAAGTCACATACAAAGATGAAGAACAAAATCTGTCACAGCAGTGATCCCCAGAGGACCCTACTGCTGTCCCTTCTCCATCCTGGAAAGTGACCATTAAGACATAGTTTGCTTTGAATCCTTCAACCACCTTTCAGTTCAAAAAATGACTTTTTGCCAAACCCATAGCAACTTCTTTCACAACTTTTGGTGTGGAACTTTATCAGAAGCTTTTTGCAAATCCACATTTGGTATACCCAAATATGAGGGCACTCTTTATCCACATGCTTCCTACCATCCTCCCAAAAGGCTCTGTTGAATTTTTCCTCAAAGATCATGCTAACCCATTTGTCCAATGATCCTGTTCTGAATTAGAGTTTGCAACCTTACCAGGGCTGGATGTTAGAGTCAATGATTGATAGTCCCCTTTTTGGAGCCCTTCTGTGAATAGAACTTTCACTGAAAATCCACAAGATCTCTGGCACAGTGATTGTAATGACAACTCACACATCTTGGCCCACAGCCCCCTAATTTTGCATAGGAGGTTCTCTGCATCCCTAGCTTTTATTATCCTTCTTTTCAGCTTTTTGTAATTCTCCTTTGCAAAACACACTTCAATTCTTCTGTAACTCTCTTATTTTTCTATTTACATGTGACCAACCGTGTGTTATAGGTGCTCTATTCCCTCATTTTGGCATTTTTTCCACACTGTAAATTTTATTGTTTTTCATTTAACAGCATTCTTACTGCTTCTGTTTAGCCACATGCAGTTTTTTGTTGGATGACTTTATCATCTTTTTTGCATGAAGATGTATGCTGACTTAGGAGTGCAGACAGCAAGAAGGACAGACAGGACATTTATTTTTCTGTGGTTCTGTGATTTTTTTTTTTGATAGTCATGTTGCCTTCAAGAGGCCTCACACCTTCTATTTTTTCTTGTTATATCCTCAATGAACAGTGTTGCACCTCCATGTACTCAGGTCTATTCCCTGACTCTGGGCCACACATATGGAGTGGTGCACTCACACCTAAAGCTCTGCCAAAGAGGCTGGGATTGGCACTGTCCAGGTGAGCTGAGAAAGACACAGTTGCTCAAATACTCCCATATGAAACCTGTGACATTCCAGGAGTTTTTGATGGTTTTCTTTCCTAAACAGTGCTTTTGCATCTGTTTCAGGCACACATGCAGTAAAAGCAATTACAAATCCTCCAAACCATACCGCTGAAAAATTATGAAGACTACAAGATGAGTTATTGCATTATCCCTTGGCCCTCCTCAGTACTTTGTACTAGGAAGATTACATCATTGGTTCTAAGAAAAATTGGTTCTCCACATGTGTGATTGAAATCAAGGGGTTTTTTTGCTTCTCTTATTAACTTTCTTCAGCTGTATGACTTTGCCTATTGCAAATACGCACAGGTAATAAAACACGTGTGGTGATATAACTTCAACGTTCTAAGGACTTTTTTTTACTACATTTTAGAAATACAAGTACTGGTCATGATTTATGCTGTACCTGTAAGATTAGAAAAGAATCACTGGAAAAGGCTGGTGTAATCAGGAAGACATCTTGAGAAACTGGATTCAAAAATACGAATGGTTTACAGGCAAGTTTCAATGAGGAATCTGATAACTTTGTGATTTATTTTATGTTTTTAAAGGTTAGTTAATTCAAAGTATTTAAATTGTGGTTTGTGTCCCATAGGTCTTCTTATTTGCTGAATGAGTCCTAAAAAAACTAAGTGATATATTACAACCATGAGTGAAGGAATGCTGGATGATATAAACAAAACATTGTCAGGAAAACTGGACCAGCATAACTTGTTTAATGAATTATTTTTTGGCAAACATTTCATAACCATTAATTTCAATGTCTACAGCCCCTATTTTTTATTCCTAGTGATACAGTTTAACAACCATATCCTCAACAATAATCCCTATTGGTTGTCACCCACAATTGTTTGGCTTCAGTCTCTAACCTGCCAAACCTAAGACTGTGCCTTGATGTGGGAGGAATAAGGGAAAAAGTAAAACTGCCTTGTGAAAAGATGTACAAAGAAACATCTATGACTTTTTACTCCTTGAAGAGAACATTATCTCAATTTAATTCTCAGAAACAAGGTCCAGTGGATATAACTTGAGCCTTGTCGCTCAGCTGTCAGCCTTAGAAAGAGTGATGCTCCCTTGGGAGTCAGTAGGGAGGAACAGGCATGGGCCTAAAGTACAGAGAGGGTCAATCACCCTCCAAAAGAGCCTGTTTCTGACCCATGACTGCAAAGGGAGCTCATAAAACAAACTTTAGATCTGGCCAAGCCTCAGACTTCTAGCTTTATGTGAAATGAATTCCACCAAAAATTTATCTGCAGCACACAAAGACACACTGGCCACAGTCTGCATCATGAGGAGAGAACCATACACCACCAAGAAGACAGAACTACCCAAAAAGCATGAATCACATAGTGTAGTGTGTGACTGCCTTTTTGTATCCCACAGTAGTGTCTTGGCATGGGGAGAGATGGATATACGCAGGTGGGCTGTTGAAAAAGGACAGAGCTTCCCCTAGTCATATCTGGCCTTAACAGGTAGGTTCCGTACAAATAGCACATGGGCTGTGCAATAGAGCTGGGGGTGAAGTCTGACATCCTCTAAATAAATCCTATAAACAAAGGCCATACATGGTGTCAAGTGCCTCAGTTTTCCTTTCCCATTTCAGGGTTTTTTTCTCAGGTGTTGTTAAGTTTCTCAAAACTGCCAGCTGGAACATGCCAAAAAAATCCTGATTTTGTTAAAAGAAAATGTCTTTGTGCCAAGAAAACTGCATTTCCACCGGGACTGAAGAACTTGGCCTTGCGACCAAATAGTGAAAAGACATTCTTCTTACCACATCTGTCCAAGTTCTGGCAAATCATTTCAGGGCTCCAAAGGTTTGTACATTCAAAGATGAGTAGTATATAAATGCTAATGAATATATACATTTAAAACAATTCTTTTCAATCCCCTTTGCAATTGCAGCTTAGTTGTACAAAACTTACAGACTTTAAACAAGATTGCTATAAGGATATTAATAAATGCTTGAAAGAAAGATATTTGTTGATCTGCTTACCTTCTTGAAAAAAAAATACAATCTTAAAACTTTTGCTAATCAGTGTGTTTCACAGTAATGCAGCCAGGTCATATATGTCAGTTGTAACCTACACTCAATGCACTTTGGTTTAACCAAGCCCCATTCTCCAGGATGCTCTAGAGGCTCAGACATCTGCTGAGACTGTGCTTCAGGACCATACTAACTGAGAAGACTCTAGGCAGTATCTGCCTCCATGCACAATAAACATGTGCATACACAGAGAGCTTCTGTATCATAAACACAACAGAATCAGATTTTGTGTTGCATGAGCACTCATATCAGACTCCACAATGTCAGGAAATCCTCTGCACTAGACTTGTACAAATTGTGTGCTCCCAGTTAAAGGATACTGCAAAACTACAGATTGCCCTTCTGATTGTTATCAAGATGATTAAGGGAGATAAAGCTCATTGCCTACAAAGAAAAGTTGAGGAGTTCGGGCTTGCTTTTCCTGGTAGAAGGAAGGCTAAGAGGTGAATCTAACAGCAACCTATTTGAAGGGGCAATTGGAAAGAGGATGAACTCTCTTCCTGGTAGTGGCAGATGCCTGACAAGGGTTAAGGGCATAGGTTGTAGCTTGGCAAGTTTGGGCTGAGCATTAGGAAAAACTCATCCACCTGGAAGGCAGTACAAAACAGAAAACAAATGCTAGAAGTTGAAATCCCCAGCTTTGGAGATTTACCAGACTCTTCTAGACAAAGTCACAGTCATCTCAGTCTAGTGTTATGGATAGCTTTGAGTGGGAGGCTGGAGTGGAGACCTGCTGGGGTCCCTTCCCATCAGTATGTTTATGAACTGGTGAAATTAGCTCTACAAACTGTGTGCAATAGATCTGATACTGTCGATCTCTTTTCAGCCTGGGGGCTCAGTGTCAAGGCTGCAGGGTGTCAGCGCTCTGCTTGCACCTGTGTCTGCCTAGTCTGCCTCCATCCCTATTTTAACCTTGTTTGGGTGGCAAGGGCAATAATTCAAATCACTGTAGAGTGTAGCATTCAATCTTTGCCTCCCATGAACACCTTTGACAGCGTAGGAAAGATGTGTATGAGTTTACATATAGGTAAACTCATGGCAAGCATTTGCTGTGATCTCCTGACAGCTGCTGACCTGGCTGCCAGGGAGGTGTGACATTCCACATTACTCTTCCATTACCTGTCTCACAAAGAATGGGAGGGAGGGTCAGGTTGGGATTTTAGCCTTTCATTGGAGGGGACTTGTTGTTGTGGAATTTGAACCATGCATAAAAGTCACTGTACTCATATTCCATAATTTGGTTATACTTACCAAAGCATCTTCAGCTCACATGGGTTCTTCCAGGGAACTTGAAACCTGAAGCAAATTAGGACAATAATTGCATATTTCTAAATATTTTCTAGACAAATCTGTTAGACAGCAAGCTGTCATCTGGAAGCTTGCAGAATTTATGAATGTGCATTATCTCCATTAGTATCAGTGAGAACAGTGACCATAAATCCCTTCATGTGATTAATATACCACGGTGTGCTATCTGTAGCTCTGCATGCTCAGCAGAAGTGTAAAGGCAGATGAAGATTAAAAGCAGTGCTCTGAACTCATCAGTGGCAAATTACCAAAAGTAGCTATGCTTACAGTAACAACAAAAAAAAAACCAGATCAATAAGTATTTGCCTGGAAACATATATATAATCTAAATATTTAGCTTAATTCAGAAATGTAATAAGTTAAAAATATTGTCTCAGCCACACCTGTTATGAGGTTTCCTTCTTACAATAAAGATTTTTACAAGTTTGAATTGTTTTCTCTAATATCTTTCCATAGTTTTGAACAAAATATGAAAAGATAAGTAAAAGCTCCTTTCGGCAATTTAATTTGATTGTATTTGTTTTACTGAGAGGACTAGAATCCTGACTATATTCCACTTAATGATTTAACTTCTACCTACTTAAAATTTACTCTAGACTCAATTAATCTTGTCTGTCTTCCTTCCCTGATCTGAGATGTGCTGCAACCATCTCCCAAGCAGCTGCATTTTCTGCTGACTGCAAAACTGGTCTGTGAACACCTCAAGTATTATTTGTCAGAAACACAGGAGAGATGAAACACATTCTTGTTTTGACAGGCAGCACAGATAGCAACAGATGCAGTTAAAAATAGCCTCAGATTTGCTGTTTCAAGACCTTACTTTCAGTTGCTAGTTATTTTGTCCAACTTTTTTTCTCCTAGATTGAATCTTTCTATCTTTGGTTGACTTCCCTTGGAAACTTCCAGCCAAAACATGAAGTTTAAAAAGAGGCTAACGACTTTCTGCCACTCTCCCGCCATATTAAAATGTTTCACATCAGAGCTTTAGCACTCTTCTGTCCCAGAGCAGATCTGTGATGTTTGGGAGGAGTATTGCCCTGCGCTGAGATTAAAAAAAAACCTCCCATAGTTGATGAAGTCTAAACCACCGTTCATCGGCAGAAATCAATGGCTAAATTCCCTCAAAGTTCCAGATTTGCCATAACTGAAGTGCAGCTGCCGAGGTTGAGCAGGACGTCCTCTGTGGTCACCCCAGCGCTTACCACAGGCCAATCTGTCACAGGCGCCACTCAAAAAAACAAGGGCGTGAAAACCTGGCTGCCCATCTCCCCACACTATGGTCCTGGTCTAAAATCCAGGGTTAAACCTGGGGCTTCTCTCCTTCCAGCACCTACATTCCTCATGTGAGGTCAGCAGCAAATTCCTACCTCCTCTGATAACACACGTGGCTTCACTCAGCTGGTAAACGGTGCAAGACACTGTACCATAGAAGGGAACTTCTACTCATGATTTTATGAAAACATGCATAATGAAGCAGGAGTTAGAATCCTGGAATAAAAAAAATCTGATTTATTTTGCTTCTTTTGATTTAATGTAAGTACTGTATCAGTATGTGCAAGTAGAGAAGGTGGGTGCAGATGGTTCAAATAACTTTTATATTGATGTTTCCTAGTTTCCCAGTGTTTAACCTTGCAATCTTAATTCCTTCTTATCATTGCTGCTGGTACATTATTCTTTAAGGGACATGATCATGATAATAGCATACATGTCTGTAGTTATAGGAGCATTTTAATTCTGTATCTCTTTTTTGCTAGCATTGGAGCACGTTAAAAAAAGGAGAGCATGTCTACTGCAAGACTCTTCTTCTGGTGCTCCCCATCTGTCACACAGTCACAGAAGAAAGAGAAACATTTGAGTCCATCCACAGTGCAGAATATTTGAGAGGCAATATCTGAGAGCCTAGAGGAAAACTAGACATATAACCAACTGAAGACAAGAGAGCAATATCCTGTTTTGTCTCTTCATCTCTCCAGTCCACATGTATCTAATAGCAGAAATCGTAGTGCTTCCCCTGTGCATCACAAGGACAAACACATAGCCCACTGCTGGCTTTCCATATGACATTATTCAGCAATTGCAGTGAAAAGAGTGCACTAGTAAAGCTGAAGCAAAAGTACAGCTATGTGAGCAGCCAATGGCTTGATTTAGTAAAAGAATTGCAGGGGGAAAATCCTGTAAAACTGACACGTCATTTAAAAACAAAACAAAAAAACCCCAAAACATCAGTACAAACTCATTTGATTTTAATGAGATATTTTGTTTTACCTGAAACAAATTGCTTCATTTTGGCTTGGTCATTTATAATGAATGTAAAAGATGCAGACTCCATAGGGTAATGAGGAGATGGAAGGGGCTGGGTGCACTGTTAGCATCAAATTAAAATCTAATCCCTAGCACTGCATTCAGAGTGTGGCCTGACACTTTCCCCAGAGATTTTAAGAAATTCTGCCAGGGCTTTTTTCTCTTTCTACTCTCAAAATCTTCTACTTTTTGTATAAAATGCTTAAATATTTGTTAGATTTGCCAGGTGAGTACTCTGAACATGAGGCTGCCTCTCACATAGTGGATATTTAATAATCTGATACAATATTGACTAAATTCTCACAGTAGCATAGGTTTGTCCAGTAGCTGAGGGACTAAAATACTTTTTTGCAGTGTTGGAATCATTGACTGAAATGGTAGCACCAGAGTGGACAGAAAAGGACATTTCAGTCACCTCTAAAGCTAATGAGCAGTGTCTCCTGGGTGGTTTGTACATGGAGACTGGATGTTCTTTCAAGATCTGCATTACTGAACCTTCTCCTGGAGAGAATTTAGCAGCATTTGTCCACACCTCTCCTATAACCAGAGTAAGGCAGTCTAAAGGCCCTAAATCCCTCGTGCTGACAGCAAAGATCTGGATAGAATTATATCCCATAAAACTGGCATAACACCAGACTGAATCAGATGCAAATGCTATATGCAAAGTCAAACCAGAATACAGGATGGCTGTCCCAAGAGACAGGCCCTTGAGGGCAACTCTCAGGTCCCTGAAGAGTCTATATACTACAGTGAAGCCTTTTGACCTGCGTATGGGTCCCAGCTGGCTGAAGGTACAGCACTTTCCACAGTCACTAGGACAGTACTGCTCACAGTAAGGACGGAGGATAGGGCTTTTGTTTGTACCTGAGACACTGTCATCTCAGCAAAATGTGCCAACACGGCAGTGGTTCTGCCAGCATGTCAGCTGTCATCCCAGAGGGATAGGCACAGAAACAATGTGCAATTTCCACAAGAGGGACTGAAAATGCCAGAAAAACAGCAGGGTAGAAAGTATGAAGCAGCTAGCTCTAGGTGCAAAGCTAAACCCAACAGGGTTTTCATGGTTTTGAACCAGCAGGGAACAAAGAACCATGAGCAGCCCACTCACTCACTCACTCACCCTGCTACCGACAGGACAGGGAATAGTACCAAGGGCTGTTGGAAATCCTTAAGGACAGGGAGGGCTCATTCACTACTTATGATCCCTACTCAACTTGAGGAAGAAAACAAAACTTGATTTAATCTGCCACCAATCAAAGACAGACCACATGGAAAACAGCACAGGGAGGGACAATGATGAAGAGTATGACTAGCTCTTTAAAACCATCTTTCCCCCACCCCTCCGCTCTTCCTGGGCTCAAGCACCTAATTCTGATGTCTTTACCTTCCCTCCCTTGAGCAGCACAAATGGGCAGAGAATAGGGATTTCAGTCAGTCTTTTCCCGATGGCTCCTGCCACTTGTCTCACCTCTGGGCAGAGGGACTCCTCACCAATCCTCCCTCCTCCAGCAGTGTCCCTCACATGCTGGGCAGCCCTGCACAGACTGCTCTGATGTGTGTTCATCCTGAGAGCTGCAGCTCCTCTCCACCTCACGTGCAGGCTCTCCAGCATGGCCTGCACCACGGCTGCCTCCTCACACAGTCTCTTGCTCATTAGGAAGCAATTGCCTCCCCTGACATGGGGTCCTCAGCAATCACTCTCCCGATATGGGGTTTTCACTATGCTCAATCACTTCCCCTGGCACAGGGTCCTCCCAGAGCTGCAGGTGACTCAGTCCCACCATGTCACAAGGGCACAGCTGCCCTCTCATGGCAGGCTATGGGAGGCCCTCTGGTCCAGCACTCCTTCCTTCCTCTGCTGACTGCGAGGTCTGTGTAGTCACCTCCATCTTGTCCCACCCTTCCAGCTCTTCCCATACTTAAGTTTTCTATTTGTTAAAGAGAGACGGCAGAGGCACTAGACTGGCCTATCTGGGCCAGAAGTGGGTCCAACACAAAGCCTGTGGAAGTTTCAAGAGCTTACAGGGACCAGCACTGCAGTCCCTTCCCCTTGTTACCAAGCCAAAAGCAGCTCCACACAAACTCATCACAAAGGGGCAATGTCTTATATGAGAGAGTTATGCTAACAGTGACAGACGTTTTGGTCACTGTACTTCAGCATCACAGGGCTCCCTGTTAGGCACAGTTTTTCACCAGGACTGAGTCTAATCTGTCAAGAGAATTGGTCACTGTAATCTCCTGCTACTACAGAGCTCCATCATGTAATAATATTGTGATGCTTATGTTGCTGTCTTGCTTTCAATAAGCAAATTATCGCACTCAGCGTTATCTAAGGTGACTCTGCACAGTATTTTGCTGCTATCTGGAGATGTACCTCAAATTCCACTTAAGTTCAAACGTGGACATCTATAGCATTGAGTTAACCTTGTCTATTTAGGGAGCCCTTAGACACTAAGGCAACCTTTAGACATTAAGGCGGCCAGCCAGTACCGATTTAGTAAGCTTTCTAATATATCAATAAAAATGCCTCCAATGACTGCATATGCTTGTTATTTTCCTGAGACTAAACTAAATTTTCATGTCCAGAATAAGAGTTTTGTTTACACTAAAGAGCTCTGGTCTTTCCGGTTTGTGATTGTTTTCTTCCAAAATACAAGCCAAGTGAGTATTAAATGAACCCAGTGTGGGTAGAAGAGGAAAAAGTGAAAACATAATTTATTTGCATAGTGAATGCTGCATACAAGGTTCATAAAAACAAAGCATATAGTGAAAAGTGAATTAAAACCCAATTAATTCCAGGTTCAAGGAGTGTGATTAAGCAATTATATTAAGCAATATTTTCTCAAATCCAGCCCTTGAAGTCTCCAGAGAAGATATATAGCTGAGGGATACATTTTCAGACCAACTGCTCACTACTTTATTCCCCTTCACAGCATAGCTCCGCAAACTGAGTGAACATGAGTAGTAACAGCCACCTTTACCAAACCTCTTTGAGACCCTCCCAGGAAAGGTAAGCTGCCTTGCACCAGACCACTGTCTGGTGTTTCTTGCAGTAATCTGGAGTATGACGTCACCATCCACAGGACAAGGCCAGAGCTGCTCAGCTTTGTGTCATAGGCTTTCTCTATCCCACTGGCAATAGCATTTCCCCTTTACCGCCTGGGTTAGAAGCTCATAGCAAAAGGAGGATCTGCTTTGATATTCCTAGTAACTGGGATGTGCATCAGTATGCCAAGAGGGAAGTCAGATAGACAGATAGACACTGTTTACAGTATTACAGCAATGCCAGCAGTTATCTGCAGAAGATTAAACCCTGTCAGTGTCCTGCATACAATCTGTAAGTTTCTCCCCAATAGTATTTGGTGTCTCTTTACTAAAAACATTGTTAAGAAATCCTGCTGACTTCCAACAATGCCTACCCAGGGACAAGGTCCATTGGCAGCACAGACTGGGACAATTCTCAGGCAGACTTCATTCCAAGACTTCAAAAGCGCAAAGTTGTGGACACTAGTTTACTTTATCTAAGACTACTCCTATCTATATCCAACACTGTAAATTTCTTAATAATGTCTGGATATCTAGCCTCGTGTTTTTTCCTAATCCACATGTCAGATCCTGAGCCACTTAGATTTGTTTGCTTAAGTCTTGTGCTCCATCAGTACCAGAAAAGACCAGGGCTTATAAAAATAGTACCTTCATCTTAGTCCTCTTCCATTGTTTTTTCCAAGTACTTTATTATAAAATCTTCCCCTTTTAGTGGCTCAGACAACTTAAACCCTAACTTCATAATATTTTTGAAATACAGGTCTGATTTCATCCATGAACCCCTTGCATGAAGGCACGCACTTCTTTCATGATTTTTGGCAAAATCCACATCTAATTTCCAAACTGTTATAAAAAATAAATTCTCTAAATTAATTGAAGGTAGTCTTGCTATGGAATGACTTCAGATGGAGGGAAAAATTCAGGATTTGATCTATTTTTAAGTGATCTTTAGTAAGATGTCAAGAAACAATAAATTGAAGTAGATTCTGTGTTTCACAGAAACGTAATTTTTATACTTTCAATGTACAAACTAGAGTTTTGATTATTATACAATGTTTTGCAGATCCAGCTTTAGCTGGAAAATGCTGGAAGGCCATGGTTTCCTTCTACACATATTAATGCAACAGTCAGAGGGGAGTTTGTGAACCGAGAGCATCCTATGGTCTTCTGAATCCAAACTAATCACACTGGCTCTATCACAATCAGAAATGTTTATAAAGGTCAAAAGACTCTGACTTTTGTCTCTGTACCTTCCTTAGGCTACTGTCAAGACTAGTGCAATCATTGTTTCAAAGCTCTGTAATTCTTATTTGTACTAAAAAACAATAAACATTCCTTTAATGCTAAGGGCAATACAACAGTAATTTTCAAACTTCACATAACACATAGTAACATGTTGGTATTTTTATGAATCACAAGCCAAACATGCTTCCAAACAGAGAGTGATTTTATATTCCAATGGGTATACTATTCATTCTGTAGTCTGTCAAAAGTAATTGCTCTCTAAGCTCCAAAGCACTCCAACACACTCTTTCTAACCACGTGCAAAATGGAATCTCAGAAATTATTGTGAAATTAAGTGTTTCAAGAAAAATTAGTCTCCAGCTACCCAAGCTCTTCAGATTGCAAATCAAGCCTCATTCTAATACAATTAAATTTATTTCCTTTCATACAGACTTTTAGGGTAGGAGCTGGTATGTCAGTGGTTGGATACACTCAGTGCAACAAATGTAAATATGAAAAGAATTTTTATGCAAAGCTTTTGTTGGCTTGTTGCACTTGAGGATTAAAAATTGGCAGTTCCACCAGTTTCCTCTTTCAGAAACTGAGCTTTTTTCTCGACTTAGATGTGATTTTACAGTCCTGTAAGACGTTAGAAAATAAAAGGAACCATTACATCCTTTTTTATCATAACAGGAAACTCCTAGTGGAAAATAATCTCTTCTGTCTATACTTTAGAATTAGGAAAACATATGAAAAAAATTTAGGCTGAGCTCAGATATGAAAAAAAAAAATCTTCAAAAACTATGAATCTTTTCCTAAACACCTCTGGTTTTACTCATTTTCAATGTTGTCCCAGAAACCTCACCAAACAGCTTCTTTCATGAGCTGTCGTGTAATTTCTGCTCTCAGACTGAAACTACATAAGGGCAAAAAAAACCAAACTGTTCTCCTAATTCTCTACTAAATCTTCTCACACAAAACTGAACTTCATCTCTTTGTAATATGCCACAGAAAAAAAAACACCTGAGCTTTCTTACGTATTCCAACAACACCCAGGAAATGAACAGAAATATAGAGATTAAAACCCACGCTTTGATTTTGCAAAGATAACTCAGTTGCCCTTGGGTTTTTAAGTTGATTTGGATCTACTCTTACTTATTGCTCTTATGTAATGTCTAGGAGATGCACCTTTAAAAAAACAGGAGGACCTGCCTACACAACCGTGCCTACATGTATACCTTCTAAAAGGAGATGACTGGCTCAGCAGAAACGAGAAGAGCAATGAATGTTGGTCATCTTGACTTCAGCAAGGCATTCAGCACTGTCTCCATAATATCCTTGTAGACAAACTGAATTATAGACAATACAAATAGACAGTATAGTAGATTGAAAACTGGCTGAATGACTGACTAAGGATTGTGGTCAAAAGCGGGAAGGCCGGCTGGAGGTCAGTACCTATCTGTGCATGCCAGGGATCAATACTGGGGCAAACATTGTTTAACAGATTCATTACTGACCTGGAGGATGGCACAAAGTGCACTCTCAACAAGTCTGCAGATATGAAATTGAGAGGAATGGTTGGTGCACAAGATGGTTGTGTTGTCACTCAGAGGGACTTTGACAGGCTGGAGAAACAGGCAGATGAGAATCTTCTGAAGTTCAGGAGAGGGAGAGGCAAAGAACAGGCACCTGGGGAGGAATAACTCCAGGCACCAGTATTGACTGGCAGTTCACGGATTGGAAAGCAACTTGTCAGAGAATGTGGACAAGGACCTGGGAGACAAGTTATCCATCTTTTTGTGCATGAGTAGAATCTGTTCAGCCTGGAGAAGGGAATTCTCAGGGAAAACCTGTCAGTGTGTATTCAATGGGAGGATGTAAAGTACATGGAGCCAGAGTCTTCTAATTAGTGCCCAATGAGAGGACAGGAGGCAACAGGTACAAACTGAAATACAGGACATCCTGTTTAAAATATAAGAAAACACTTTTTTACTTTGGAAACAGTCAAAACACTGGCATGGGTTGCTCAGGGTGGTTGTGGAGTCTCCATCCTAGAAATATTCGAAACCTGACTAGATATGGTCCTAAGGAACCTGCTTTGAGCAAGGGGTTTGACTAGGCAATCTCCTGAGATGCCTTCAGATGTCCTGTGATTCAGCTGTGTGTTGATTTCCTCCCAGGGAGAACAACCCCTTAACTCAAGGCAGTATTCTTGGGTACAAATTAGCATGTAGGCATTTTGGACAAACAGAAGAGCAAAGTTCTGGACAAAGACACAAAACATGTCTATTGAGAGGGCAGATGTACCATAATTTAAATCCATATTTCAAAATCATATAAAATATAGATGGGACACAGCCCAACAAAGTCCAATACAGTGACCTCTGCATCTTAGACTGTAAATAAATGAATAACAAATGAATGAGCATTTGATTTTCTATGTTGCATAGCAGAGTTCCATCAATGCTCAAGCGTAACTCTCTGTGCCAGTGGTAGGATAGCCTCTGTCTCCCATCAGAGCTTCTCTGCAAATCAGATGAAAGACAGAGAGGCATCTTATTCCCATCAGATCTCCAGAGCAATTCACTTCCTTAGGAAGTGCTCAGAAGTGTTTTTGTGTCTACCCTGACTCTACAGAGAGCACACAGCCCTGACAGGGGTGCCCACACGGGACACATTGACATAAAAAAACTCACCAGTACTGACTATTATCTGAAACCACGCTCCTGACATAAGTAGCTGCTTTGGCAGCTCGCAGCACAGCTTTTAGGCTCTGCAAGCAGATTTGTACCCACAGATGAGCTTTGAACTCCCAGAGGCAGCAAGGATCTAAACCTTAACTGCTTCAGCCTGCTCCTGCTTATCCAGAAAATTACCATATGGCAGAGAATTTAACTGAGGCTCCCTACATTACTGTACACAATATTTTGACAGCAACACAGCACCTCTTGTTATATTCTATTCCTTCTTTCAAGAGCAATGCCTTTAATCAATGTCTAAAATTAATTTTACAATTGAAAGTATGGGGAAAAGTTAATTCGAAGTAATATTTGTTTCAGTCTTGTACAGAATCTGCATGACAGCACCCTGCTCCACAGCTGTTATATTTTCTCGCTTATTTTAAATCACCAAATCTTTGTGAAAAAAACTAAGTTTATATTAACTGTACTCTTTCCCCACCTGATTTCAGGTGCCTACTGGTCACGCAGTTACTAAGCGAGACACCCTTTCTGCATTTCTCAGTAGATAGAAAATCTCTTCTCAATTGCTAAATAGAGCAGAAGAGCATCTTTGGGATAGCTGAGAGAAAACAGGGTATTGAAAGAGAGCACTTAGCCTCAGGGAACTTCATGAGGTTTACATGGGCCAACCTCTCAAGCCTGTAAAGATCCCTCTGGATGGCATTCCTTCCCTCACGCATATCCCTCAGCTTGGCATCACCTGCAGACATGCCAAAGTGCTCAATGCCACTGCCTATGTGATTGGTGAAGAAATTAAACAGTGTTGGTCCTAGTATGAAACTTTGGAAGACAACACATGTTACTGTTGTCCACTTGGACAATGAGTTATTGAATAACCCTTTAGTTGAGGACATCCAGTCAATTCCTTATCCATCTAACAGTCCATTTGTCAAACTCATATCTCCAAATTAGTAGAAAAAAAATGTGTGGAGAATTCTATCAAAGCCCTTACAGAAATCCAGATAGATGACATCCATAGTTCATCCCTCGTCCATTGATGCAGTCACTCCACCATAAAAGGCCACTAGATTAGCCAGGCAACTAATTTTTTACTAAGAGTGTTTTTCCTAGTAGCAGACAAGAAGGTGAACACATGGTATTTCTGGTCTGAAACCTCCTCAAATTCTCTTTTCCCATTCAAGTCATGCAGCAACTGGGATCTAAGAGAATCTAGTATGACCCAGATGTGCAGAGCCCTGGCACAGGCTTCCCAGGAAGGATGTGGAGTCTCCTCCTCTGGAGGTCTTCAAAATCTGCCTGGATGTGTTCCGGTGTGACCTGATCTAGGAGGACCTGTTTGAGCAGGGGAGTTGGACTAGATGATCTTTAGAGGTCCCTTCCAACCCCTACTATCCTGTGATCCTGTGATTCTGTGACCTGGATTGTGCAAGAGATGCTCATCTAGAAGGTCCTCTTCTTAGGAAGAGTGACACTGTCTGAGAGGTAGACAAATATACTCTGGTGATGAGGGTGAGAGTTTCAAGTTAAATTTTCACTTACAGCCTGACCTAAGTTTTGATCCACACAAAGGCTGCTCCAGTGTCACAACATACTGCATCTTCTTCAATTAAAGCAACTACTGAAGCATATGGTCTCTCCACGCTTGCAAACGTTAGATCTTAGAGAGTTAAATTCAACAAGATGATAAATCAACAAGGCTGTACTAAGACTATAAAGACAACAAAATCATCAAAGTAGGAAAAAGGCTGAGCAAAATCATAAATTTTTCCAACTGTCGTGATCTTTAAAGTATCTTCATTTTGCAACACTGTTGCTTGGCTTTGCATTTCTGGGGAGAGTCAGCATGAAATCATATTTCATACCAAGACTAGCAACTGACAGTCCCTCCCATATTCCTGTCAGCCAGGAACAAATTGGATTAGTCTCAGCTAACGGATGGTGTTCTGAAGATGTAAACTTATGCCAATAAGAAGTAATATAGCTCTCCAATTTAAACAAGGTAATGCATAAAGGAAGCCAGCAAGAGTCACACCAAACTTGAGTTAGTCATAATAGGCAGCTGCAGAAGATGGGATGCCAGCAGATTTACCCAACCCCTGGTGACTGTTAAAAGCATTATAAATAAGAAGGGCAAACTTGTTTTGCTGAACCTATAAATGACACATGACATCATATGCTAGATCTTGGAAGGAAGATACTGGGGAAGAAAACACGATTTCGAATCAACACTTTGAATCTGATTTGTAGCAACTGCAACTTGCCATGATGTGATGACCAGGCAGTAACACATAAGAAATTGTGTTGCCACTTCACTTTGGTTTTCAACTGCTTCATGCATACAGCAGAGAATCAGCCATCTTGCATACTGGTAGCTGTTATTGTGGATTGTAAAAGAAGGTGGGAACCGGAAAACTGACTCTTGCTTTCACCTTTCAAGGAAGTAAAAAATTGGTTACACTGTACAAGAAGGGGAAGAATAAGATAATCTACTCCTGTTGCTCACAATGGACTAAGGATCCTGTTTTTCAAGTTCCAGATCCAGCACCAAACACACAATTCTTCATGCCATCCCTAATTAGAATTAAGGTTGAATAGATGTTGCTGAGGTTAACAGTTTCTCCAGATTTACACCAGGTTTACACCAGCATAACAGAGGGTACTGACACACAACTACTTGTGTGCTACATTACAGATTATTTTTTTTCAATTTTGCTGCCTACTGCTGTGTCCATTGCAAATGGTCAGGTTTTTCACCCCTTTATGGGTGAGCTCTACAAGAAATAGACTCTGAAGAGGCTGAATAATCTGAGGGAGAAGTCCTGGAGGATACAACAGCTGGGTGGTGTTATCTGCTGCTGGCTATGGACCATATGCTGAGCACAGTCTATGTACACAAACAAAATTCCCTTCTCACACTAGCAGCTAAAAAGAAGTTGAATTATACAGAAATTCATCAAGCCTTCGTAAATCTGCAAAAAAATCAACAATATTCCTGCATCTAGATGACATTCAAGGGAAATTATTTTGTTTAAAAGAAAACAAAATCTGACAAAGCATAAATGTGTTATTTTGATCCCATTCTCACTTGTTACAACCAACTTTTTGATGGCAGAGTGTCCTGTAATGATAATGCAGAGAAATCTAACACATTTGAGTTTGGTCAGCATTATCTTTTAAGAAGCTTTCAAGACTATTATAGTGATAGTGCTGTGCCTGTGTGAGCCAGCATGACAGCTATTCTGATCTCTGGAATAGCTTGTACCCAGCCTTTTACATTACAGCAATTTAATGTGAGATGGAGAAAATGCTGCCCAAGACATCAACAGCATCCTTAGACCTTGCAAGAAAAAAGCTCCACAGAACGATGTGCTAAAAAAAAAGAGCCTCTGTTTCCATTTAACAAACACTAAACTGAAAAATACATGTAGCGTGGCATTATATCACCAGGTAGGAGGCTGTGTCTACAGCACTCCAGTAAATACCCCAGGCTTTTCAAGCCTTTCTTCCCCATCTGTCCTAGTGTTCCTCTGAACAGTGCATATTTTTAAATAAGAAGCTTATAGTAAAATCAGTGTGGATTGATTGTCTCCACAGATCTCTTTAAGACATTGCAATGCACTTTTCTTTAGCAAACCTGCTCTTTGTCAACCAATGTCTTTTTCCGACAGCCCAACGGCATTTTAAAACACTGGATGCCACTCTGCCAAGGGTGATAAACTATAGACCAAATCAATATGAGTACATGATAATTATTAACACATACTGTCAAATTAAAACAGATACCATCCGTTTATGTGTATTATAGAGACAGAATAATAGAGCCAAAGAAGTGAAGGGTATATCATCAGCAGTGTTCCCCAGGGCTCAGTGTTGGGGCCTATTCTGTTTAATATCCTTATCAATGACCTGGATGAGGGATTGAGGGCACCCTCAGTAAGTTTGCAGATGACACCAAGTTGGGCAAGACTTAAATGATTATCTGAGTTCCACTGATTGTAATGACCAGAGATTTGACTCTTGCCTACAGAAAAGCATCCGGAGCTACTCTTTATCCCACCTCCAGCTGCTATCCTAGAAAACAAGAGTCTTTCACAGGTCCTCTGTAATATCTGCCAGTCACATGCAACTGTCTTGAATATCCCAGGGCACTTAAACTAGCAAAAGTCACACAAGTTTAATCAACTGTAGTGGTTTTGCCTGGGCCAGGTTTTTTGGTAGCAGGGGAGCTACAGGAGTGGCTTCTTTAAACAAAAAGAGTTGTCAGAAGCTTTCTGTGTACCTCATAGGGTTAGGGCCAGTCAATTCTAAGCTGGACCCTGCACCTGACCCAGGCCAAGCCAGTTAGTGATGGAGGTAACGCCTCAGTGAATAACCTATTTGAGAAGGAAAAGAAGTTGTTGCATAGTTGCAAAACTACAGCAGCAACAAGGAGGGAGAATGTGAAAACATCGCCACAGACACCAAGGTCAGTGCAGAAGGAAGGGGAGGAGAGTGCTTAGGCATTGAAAATGCTCCCCTGTGATGTGTGGTGAGGACCATGGTGAAGCAGGTTGTCCCCCTGCAGTCCATGGAGGCCGCAGGGGAGCAGTGACCCACCCGCAGCCGGTGGAGGAGCCCACACCAGAGCAGGTGGATACCTGAAGGAGGCTGTGACTCCGTGAGAAATTCATCCTGGATCAAGTTCCTGGCAGGACCTGAGAGCCTGTGGGAAGAGAGGAGCCCACGCCTGAGCAGATTTTCTGTCAGGGCTTGTGATCCTGTGAGGGACTCAGGCTGGAGCAGTCGGTACCTGAAGGACTGTTCTCCCAGTGGATGACCCACGTTGGGGCAGGGTGTGAGGAGCTGCCCCTGTGGGAGGCCCCATGCTGGAGCAGTTCATGAGGAGCTGCACCCATGGGAAGGACCCACGCTGGAAAGTTCATGAGGGACTGTCTCCCATGGGAAGGAATCCACAGTGTAGCAGTGGGAAACATGATGAGGTCTCCCCCTGAGAAGCAGCAGCAGCAAAGTCCATCTGTGACAAACTGACCGCAACTCCCATCCCCTGTGCAGCTGGAGGGGAAGGAAAGGGAGTCTTGGGAAGAGGGAGGGGTGAGGGGAGGTGTTTTTAAGACAGTTTTACTTCTCATCTCCCTGCTCTTATTGTTTCTTTAATAAATCAAACCTTTTTCTCCCTAAGTTGAGTCTGTTTTGCCCGTGACCCTAATTGCTGAGTGATCTCTCTGTCCTTATGTCAATTCACAAGCCGTTTGTTATATTTCTGTCTCTCCTCTGTCCAGTTTAAGAGGGGGAATGATTTTATGACTGGATGGACATCAGGCTAAACCACCACATCAACTAAATTTCATGCTAGAGCTCCATTGCTGAGATGTAAGGGTCAGATCCAGAATCCCACAGACAGAAGGGTAAATAACATTTTTTAAAATTGTGAAAAACAAGTGTACTCTTACTCTACTGTTAAATGTGCTCCAGACCACATTTCTACCTATCTACCTTCATATTTTTCAAGTGTTCCACAGCATTTTAATTGTAAGAGCACCCATATATATTAAAGCCTTGCATATCGCATATGGAAGAGGTTAATAACCAACAACTTCTTTTTTCTGCTTCTTATATAGTTATATTTGTCTTGTAAATGGGAAAATATACATTTACTTTCATGCAAATATAACCTTTCTACTCGTAAGAGCTGAATGAAAAAGGTGTTAGCATTAGTTGGTTTTATAATAAATTTTATGGTATCCTGAAGCTGTGTAGATGGAAAGCTGAAGAGTTTTGTTCCTAAATTACCAAGGAAAGAGGGAAAATACAAAATCTATTCTTACTTTTCACCATGTAAGTTCTCAGTAAACACTGCTAGGCTTCATGGTGATGTAGAAATATCTTTATGGAGCACATTTCAAAGTAGCAGATCTGGCAAAATAGCAACACATTTCTTCTGTTCCACTCAGACAAGAAAACGATTGATGATTAGCACCTTCTTAACATCATTTGGAAAGCCAATGCTTAAACCATAATCCATATTCCATCAAAAACCTTCAGTTCTGTTCAAAGATTTCTGGAATTGGTCACAAGAACATAAACATGCCAAAATTAATAGATGGGATAGGCTGCTGAATTTAATTCAGAATGATTATGGCATTGCAATTTCTTTGTAGTATTTTATTGCTCTTGACACACAATGGATCCTACTCTGAAAATCTTCCTGACAGTCAACAGGTAAGCAGAGCCTCAAATATTTTGCACAGGTGAGTACGAGAGCAGCTATGGATAGCCTGGCTGTGGCTCAGCTACAGGTGAAAGGTGAGGAGGAGGAGCAGGCTAGGCTTCTAGCATCTAGTAAACTTTCAGAGTCACTGGAGAAACACTGACAAAAAAGAGAGAAATACATTAAGTGGAAGAAAACTAAAGGAAACTTGAATATGGGGAGATCAGGCAGACATTTCAGCTGATAAGTCATAGAATCACAGAGTCATAGAATCATAGAACAGTAGGAGCTGGAAGAGACCTCTAGAGATTATCTAGTCCAGCTCCCTGCTAAATCAGGTTCACCTCAATCAGGTCACACAGGAACGCGTCCAGGCTGTCAAGACCCAGTTGTTTTTGATGCAATGTTTACCTCATGGAAAATGTCTATGCAAAACTTAAGCTGTCTTGGTGCCCCATTACAGGCCATAAAAAGTGAAAGGAATTGAGGGAATATCACAGTAATTAAATTTTAAGTCTATGTTTGAGTGGCAACAGAAGTCAGGAATAAATAATCAGAGCAACAACTACAAGAACCCGGCACAGAAGCTGGAAGGTCACCAAAATCTGATGAAATGACAGCTATATATGAGGTGATTCACTGATATTAAGATAAAATTTACAGTCCAGTCTGATTCAGAATTTCGGGAAACAATTTCCACTGGAAACAATTATTTACAATGGTACGGGACTTCATTTATGTGCCACAGAAAGGCTATTGTGAGTCACCAAAATAGAGGGAATAACTGAAGCCGTGTGTGCAAATTAAGACATCTAGGATTAGCTTGAACATAGAAGAAAATGGGCTGAAAATACAGACCAGAGGTGATTGACAGAAAGCATAAATAGACATTAAAGTAATTTAGCAACCTCTTATTCATACATCTACTACAGCGGTGATAGGCACAGAGTTGGTGGCATTTGAACATTTATATTTTTTGGAAAAAAAATACCCTTTCAATGAAATACAGAAGTACACAATGAACAGCAAATTATTTGATTTGCAAGGGAGCCTTAAGGAGACCATGCATCGTTTTTCAAGTTCTGTATTTACACGGAAATCACTCTACCAAAATAGACCCGGGGTTCATCTGGTTCAGCCGCCTACTTCTGGTAACAGGAGGAGTAAAAACACAACACACCACACAACACACCCAGACTGCTGCACAAAGCTGTGTCACAGGGAGAAAATCTCAGCCCCAACCTGAGCTCGTGAACATATTTTGCTTCAGGTAGGAGTTCAGTTGGATTTCTCCAGCACTCTTTATTCCATTTGATGCCTTATAATTTAGGCCTAGACTGAAATTTTTATAAATATCTCTCTTCATTTAATTTCTGTGCTAGCCCAGGGAGGGTTTAACTTTGCCTCAGGGACAGAGTGGGACAAAGAAGATGGATTTTAGATCAGAAACTACTCATCATGAGTATGAACCCACTGTTGGTCACCGTGCACAGTGCTTTGTCAGCATTTCCCCACCAAACTCAGAAGACTGTCTCCCATTATGAGATCAGACAAACCCATCACTGATACCGAAGTATGTGTGGTCTCTTGTTTCAGTTCTGCACAAGGCTAAACCTTTTCAATGGTGGGTAGAAACTGCTTTTTTTACTGTGAGCACTGTACATATCAGAGAGTCCTCTAATACTTCATAAGGAGTTGCTCAAAACATTTTTTATTAATTTTAGATTGTTTTCTGATGAAACCTGCACTTGGGGTGGGGCATTTCAATGAAAAATGTCCATTCCCATGGAATCTTTCAACAGAAAAATGGCTGTAGGTTTTGTTTAGACAAAAACAGATGCTCCACTGTGACTTTTTTCTTCAAAGTGACTTGTTTTAATGCTTTTCTGTAACAAAACAGTGAGCTAATATAGGTTATACAGCGCATGGCATTTAACATTAAATAAGCTGCAGTGTTTAACACTGAATGACAATATTAAAGGCAAACAAAAATGAATCTAAGTGATACTACTGAAATAAAACATCTTAACAATCCTTGAATGGACATTTTGGCAAATTTTCATTTCAGGGTAAGTGTTGAAGCCCTGCTCCTTGAAAAAAAACCCCACAGGACCAGTAGCTCTTGTTTACAAATTAGCACAGAACATGTGTACAGATATGAGATGATATTCTGAGCTATAGCAGCAAAAGCAGTAATCACTGCATTTGAGCACTAGTTGGGCTCTGGGCTGGGTTCTGTAGAAAACAAAACAAAACCAAGAGGCAACAGTATTAGAATCTATTAGTAGGAAAAAAAATACAATTGATGGAGAAAAGGTATAGGAAACCAATTAGACAGTCTCATCCATCATGATGGGAGAATTACTCTAACCATCACCCTAACAGTTGTTATAGCTACTCATCATAACACATTGGCTTTGCATTTTTTTGTACCAAGGCAGCAGTATCAATTTCCATTATGTGTTGTTTTCTCAATAGAGAATGCAGAAAGAACTAAATTTCTTCTCTATAAACTAGGTAACTTTTCTTTCCTCCATTAGCAATGCCTGGCCTGGCTTATGTATCCTGCTATGTGACACAACAGCAGCATACAGCTGCTGACTCCTCTTCACATGAGCTGGGCATTACGTACAGAAAAGCAACATCTAGAATTCATTTGAGAGAGTAAGGGCTAAATGGACCAAGGAATTAAGGGTGTTTTTGAGTCAGATTTATAGGCTCTCTCTGGATGTCATGCTGAACTGCAGCCAGGTTCTCAGCTCCAACTCACAAATGCTCTCTGCCACTAATCTACAGCTCCCTCTGCCATTAGCCCCATGGTCATGCTGACTTCATGACAGGAGCATTACTGGTCCTTGGCAGAAAAACAAACTTCAAAAAGCAATGTGCTCCACTGCTGTCTCACAGTTACCTGTTTGGTATTTGCTGTGTGTTCTAGCAACAGACCCCAACAAAACTGCCAAGGTATATGTCAGCCAAGATATGATGGTCTTTTGTGTTTGAATCAAATATAGCAAAATATTAATGAGTTGTTCCTGAAAAAGAACTTCAAGCTCCCCTGGCTTTTCACTTTTTACAAGAAAAGTGTACATGTTCTTTGCACAGCAATAACCCTTGGAGGTCAAATCTCCTTCCTCAGGCTTCCTATGGACATCAGTAAAGAAGCTGAGGATATAGGAGGGAAATTGTCCTCTCAGCAGAAAGGTGGCCTGGTAGAAAGGTGCATGATGCAGTTAATTAAGCACACAAGAGCAGTGCCCTGGCCAGCATGTGGTGACAATTTACAGAAGGAGAGTAGCTATAGGTGGACATAGTGCAGGGGATATGCTGATGGGCTAGCAACAGCAGACTTCCATGATCAACCTTACCCTGGGTAATGGCACCTCGTGTGGAGGTCAGCATATTTAGAAAGACAGGATTAGCAAAATTTTGTATGAAAGATTTAATTTCATTCTCATCAACTGTGGTGTTACCCAGGAGTGAACCTCAACAGGTAACTGCAGCTCCTCAGGGAGAGTGCAAAGGTTTCCCCCAAAAAAATCATAGTATTGCATAAAATAATCTCTGTTAGGACAGTTTATGTGGCCTTACTCAGTTTTGCTTCAAGTACTCAACAATTTAATTGGATCAAAGTCATCATCCAGTTGGGAATCCGTCATTTACAAGACATCAGACCCCTGCTGTCCCACACAAACCTCTCAATAGGTCCCCCAATTTGTTGTCCTCTGCAAATTTGACAAAAATCACACCATCAGCACCTGCATTCAAATAGATAGACGGTGTATTGCATTGCTCATTCACAACACAACACACATGGCTATGGCGAGAGCCTTCTCCAGGCTCAGCTCCTGCAGGGGTGGCTACCCACATTCTCAGACTATGCATCTCATATGGTTTTCATTTGGGTGTCTGTCCTGCATTCCACCCAAAATCCTCTTTTGCGCTGGAGCATGGCTGTACTCCCACAGGTTTCCTTCCTATCTGTTTTGTCTCCAATGTGTTTGTTCCGATGTTCTCACCACATGACATTTTCTGCCGTATGTCGCAGTGAAGTGAGAGCTGTATTTCCTCCATGTGGGTGCCAGTGGGTGCCAGAGGCACACTTCCACTCTATGCTCAGGCTCAAGGAGAAGCTCACTCACTAAATGTGTCAGAAGCAGCTACCCATGGAGACACAGGAATCTGCAGAGACCCACACTGCTGGAAGTGCAATGCAAACTGAAGCCCTCTCCCAGGACCTCTCTCTCTGGCCAAGCTGAGCATGGTAGCACCATGCAGGGCGTGAGTACAGCCAGTGAACAGTTCCAACAGTACAAGTGGCATGTGCTGGGACGTGGGATCTACTGCTCATTCACAGCTGCATCTCTTCTAGCTTCTGATTTGGAGTAGTGGAGTAATTTCAAGCTCACACAGCAGTAAGCAGACTGAGCAAGAGGACTGCTCACAGGGTGAGGTTTTGGAGAAGGACTTGTTTCCTCCAACATCAGCCATATGAAGGTTAGTCTAAGCTAGCCATTAAGACCCTGCCATGCTAATGGAAAGAGACTAGAGAAGGAACTTGACCTTATTCTTTCTCTCCTATTTCAGGAGAGGAAGGATCATTCCCCGGGAGTGCCCGTCTCTCTCCAGTGACATGCTTATGTTCTCTTTCAAGTGCCTAATTTGGATGAGGTGTCTCCTGTGGCATTCATCATCCATATATAGGCACAGCATATATTCAACAAATGAGGGGTTTTTACTATCACAGCAAAAATTAGAGGTCTAATGAGACCAAGGGAAGCTCATTGTCTCAATAGCACTGCTGTCTTAAAGCTCCTTAGTCCTCAAGTAGATTATTTAGTTTGCAAAATTTTTGGAGCCAGGACCTGGCTCCTATCTGCTGGTAAAGCAACTGGCACATGGTTAGCCCTGTACAAACAAGCAATAAAAATTCTTTCTAGAAGCAGATGTTTGGAACCTGTTCTCAGATGAAAATGGCTCAGTCTAATTTAACGGAATACAAATAATGTGTTACACACAATTATCTCCATATGAGTGTTGGACTCGTTAATTAAAAGGGGACTTAGGGAATTTATTACACACTACGTCAATCTGGCCTCACAAGTAGATGTTTTCCATACAAATGACTACGGATGTCAATCTGGTTTTACTGACATCCATTGTGAAAATGGCACTGAAAGCAATGGAAGGAAGATTTGGTTCACTTCTCACAGGAATGACTGATTATTCCCTTCTCCGTTTAATATGAACATTACTTCAGAAATATTAGGCCAGTGAGGGAGTCTCCAGATACTGATAATTTTCTTTGCAATTTTTAAAATCTTTAAAGATTGTATATCAGTGCTTGAACACTGATGCTGTTTCTCCCACTTCATAGACAGATTATACAGTTCCTGAGCTGTGACATTGATCATCATCAGTGAGTATCTCTCAGACACAGAAAAGGAAAGATATGAGACAGCTAGTATTAATTCTGTAATCTCATATTTCATCATGGACTTTAAAATGGTGGCTGACATGTTAGTTAGCTGCTGAACTGGAAATGATTCTCTCTTTGGTCACTCATCTGAACCCAACTAGTTTTTATTGTAGTCAGACACTCTAGAGACAACACTAGCAGATTGTTTGACTTACTGGAGTTTAGTAAAGAGGGATGAACTATGTGCTTTCAACATCACAGAAGATACCTGAGAATATATTGTATATCTATATACACACTCTAGAATATGTAAATTATAGAAATGACAGAAATTCAATGCAACAGAATTTTCATTTCATCAGAAATTAACTCTTACACCTCTATTATCCCCAGCAACCTTTCATAGATACAGATACCAGACCCTTGTGTCCTCCATCATTCCAAGCTGTGGTTAATCTTTTGTGCTAATTCTTTCCTCAGGACATTACTGCATCCTTGCAAGTTAACTTAGCTTCTGGCTTTACAGACCCAAACCTTACGTCACCACTAACTTCTGTTTATAACTGCATTTACTTCAGTGAAGTTATTACTGATTATCAGCAGTGTGAATCAGAGAGTAATCAGAGCTAGCTTGAATTTTCTGCTATGATTACCCACAGATTCAGAACTACAGGTAGAAAACACATGCAGAAATGGTGCTTCTCAAGGGTCTTTAAATTCCCGCTTTCTGATGAAGAAACCTGGATACAAGAAACTCTGGACTGACAGGTCACACTTGCTTTGCCTAGTGGAGAGATCTGAATGCTAATTCTGATTCCTACAAGTGTTGGTCAAAACCTTGTGGGACAGGCTTCCCTCAGAAAAAAAAAATAAAAAACTTTGAAGAAATTTGTTCACAATATCTCATTCCTGTAGCACCACATCCTGTGCTAGGACCAAATGTATTCAACATTACTGAACAAACAATACTGAAAACAGTTGCACCTCTTGGTATTATACAACACTTATCCTTTTTTCTCAGAGTGTAGCACCATTTCAGTAACACATGAAGGGAAAAAGCACGTGATTTACAGATAAAAACCATGATATTTCAAAACAATATTAAATAATTTCTTTTAATGTTATGCACAATAAGGTATGTTCAGAATTTCTACAGTTCAAAGCTCAGACAAAAGATAAATTCATAGTAAGAAAAAGCCCCACAGATGGGAATAGTGCATGTTGACCAGCTCTATTAATAGCCTGAATTTCTCAGCAAAGCTAGGTCGTAAAGCTAGGATTATCACCATATGGATTTGGAAAGGAAAATGGAGCCTGAATATTAGCAAGTATTAGAAAGCTAATTAGAAAGCTCATTTCACTGGAATAGTATGTCAGAGAAACTCGAGAAAGATCTTTCTCTTGTAGCAGTGAATATACAGTTGGACAAAAGCACTTAGACATCGTTACTGAAGACAATCAGATAGATTAATTCATCAAAGCAAAACATTTCCATTTCTACATCTGTCTCCCTCAGTGAAAAATGAATGCTGAGTTTTATCAAGAAGACTGAATTTGATCTAACTGCTGCAGAGCCTTTCAGAGTTTCATCATTCCAGCTTTCAAAACTACTTAAGCTAAAGCAAGAAACTTCCCAACCCCGAACATTACTTTTCACCTTCCAGTGGAAACAATTCTGAGCACTGCATGGGCAGTATGCTCAGCTCCGAGGCTTTAACTCACTGCAGTAATTGGAAATGCAAAGTCTTTAAAGTGAGATGAAGAGTGCTGCTTCACACTTTGCTCTCTGCAGCATGTTTCCACACACACCCTTCCAGATACACAAAGTGTGTGCCAAATTCTCCAGTCCTACCATGCACTGCAAATGTAGCACTTGTACCCAGAAGCGCATAGCTGCTGTTCTGGATTTGTGGTTTCTACTAACACTTTTTTTAAGCAGTTGTTTACCTCCTTCCAAGTAGCAAAGTTATTTGATACACACAAAGTATTTTCATGATGAAATACGCAGATGATTGTTCTTTTTTTATTATTGTTCCATCCAGTTCATATTTTTTCTAGTTTCTATGGTGAAAATCATGTGATATCAATAGTAAATTCCTTGTTAAACTTAAAATATATTCCACCCTCGATTTTCCAGAAACTCCATATGATCATATTGTGCTGCAAAAAATGAAAACTCGACATCCTGAAAACAAGACAGCATCAGAGGTCCCAAATCACTCAGTTTTCTGTGGTTGGTTAGAAGATTCCATTCTCTGCAAACTATGATCAAGCCATTGGCTTCCACAGCTTTATTATCTCTTTGTTGGATTGTGATATAATGGTAACAACATTAGCAATATTTTTAATGAGGTGTATTAAATAAACAATGCATTGGATGGTCCTCTTCCAGGACTTGGAAGATACTAGTTAGCACAGACAAGCTTCATGTCAGAGAGATCCTCAGCCACACTAGCTCCAAGAAACAAATCAAACTACCCTCACTCTCCCACACTGCCTCCCCTAGGCTACCTCTGAGTAATATATCTGAAATCAAGATCCCAGACAGGTCTTTAAGGCATACTGCAGCCTGCATCTATACCTACATTAAGTCTCTGGCCAATATTTCATGGCTTACTAAACTTATTAAGGCAGGAATAAAAACCTCTCTGTACAGGGGAAAAGAAAAAAATTTCCTCAGTAGACAGCACTAAACGTTGAGGTGCACTGTCATTGAAACAAAAGACAGTCCCCAGCATCTCTGCTTACTAGTACTCTCAGGACAGAACATGTTTCTTTTACCCTGTCTCCTCCAAAAAAGAGCCACACAAACGCATATTGATCCATCTTCTTTAGACATTCAAAATTAAACCACCATCTCCAACTGAAAGGAACAGAAAAAGCATATTGCACACTAGTCATGTCAAAGAATCTACTCGTAGAAGGTGCTGTGCTGTGGAGAAATTAGCACAGCACTGCATAATAAAGGCAGCAAGGCAAGGCAAGGCAATGTGTGGCTGATTTCAAGCTCAAATCAGTGTAATTACCCAGCTCAAATCCTCCCTACATATATTTACTGTACCCTTATTTTCACTTCCTATCTTAAACTGTGATTCACAATTTAGAACAGGAGAGCTCCAACACCAAGAGAATTCATTAAGGAAACATTTCTTCCTCTGCCTTGCCTATGTCAGTGGCAATGGCGTGCATGTTACTGCTATATTTGCTAAATGCTATCTTTTTTTAAACACAAGTACCAGTAAAATACATTAAGAACAAGTTCCTTGTTTATGTGAAGAAAGGTTATTAATTTATCTGTCCAGCTGCATCAGCCTTGAGTTCTAGGAAAACTAAGGCTTTCAGTTTAAATACTACCACAGTTAGAGCTCCAGCTATTACCTTTGTTAAATGTCATTTTGCACAGGTCAGGTTACTTTCATGCTGCCTGATACATTTGCTTAAACAGTTATACTCTTACAGAAATCACAGTACTGAAATTTTCTCTATGTGTGGGCTGGTGTAAGAAGTCTGTTATCACAGACAGCTCAGTGGTGTTCCTGACATTTTTCAATAGCTGCTAAGAATAAGACATTTGAAGCCATTTCCTTTGGTTCCCTGTTTGAGAAGGCAGGGAGGTGATGACAATGATCTAGAAAGGCACAAGAAGTCACTTTCAACTATTTTAATTGGACTCCAAAGCAGCACATGCAATAGTAAAGAAAAGGTAAGAAAAGGCCTAGTATTTTTTATAATGTACAAGAAAAGGTAAAAAAATTCTGCTAAGATTGCCAGGTAAATAAAGATGGGCTGCAAGGGAGAGTGATGTGAGCAGGACACTGGGCTGAGAGTCTAGAGTCTCCTCTGGGAAAAGTCACAAAAATCACTGCACTTCCCTGTGGCTGGATCTTTTCTCTATGAAAGGATCTAAGTGATCATTTCTGTAAAGCAATTTCAACCTAAGAAGAAACAAAATTATATAAGAACTAGAGATTAGTAAATTACTATTCATCCACAGCAAATCTGTGATTCGATCTTCACAGGTTTCTTAAGACAGTACTAGAAGTCATTGTCAAACTGACCATGAAAGCAGGTAAAAAATAACTTCTCTTTATCAACAAGTTATCTGAATTGGCTACAGGAGTCTGTTCTCAGGAGCACTCCAATTACTAATTTCTGTACATCAACCTCTCATTCCCCACCAGTACAACTTAGTAGATAGAAGCAAGCAGAGAGATGAATGCTTTGCCCTTGCTGGCTCTTCCTGCATTGCACAGTGCCACATTTTTACTCAGGGCATACACAGCTGCTGACTGCAACATTTGCCTGCTGGGTCTGATTTTATAAGTTACATGCTCACAGTGTAAGATGTGTCATTCGCTTCAGTCCCGTTTGGTTGTCACCACTCAATCCAACCTCTGCATCACAGTCACACAACATGGCTCTCCCAGCAGCATTATGGGTCAGGCTCCTCACACAAGGCAAGGAGATCTGACTGACCACCACATCAAGTGCTCCAGCAGGAGACCTAATTATGGGCCAAGGAGAGGGAGCAAAGGAAAAAGAAATAAGGCAGCCTTTACAGCACAGAGCATGAGCAACATAGTACAAGGATCCAGATCAGAAGAAGCCAGCTGGAAATGGAGACTAGGGGCACGGCAGGGGTTATGGAGAAAATTAGTCCAGAGGAGGCAACTCTTCCTTATTTCAAAGCCACTACAATCTGCCAAAAGGAGGAAACTTTCCTCTAGTCAGCAGCTCCACTGACTTCAGTGGGATACAGAAAGTTGCTATAGCTGTAGGCCCTGAGCTCTACTTTAATTATTTATTATATCAAATAGTCTGTAAGGAACAGACTGTACCATCTCATAATGCTGATCCACAAAGATTAAAGTCTTTAGAAAAAATCCACCTACAGGTCTGTGGATTTTGGAAGGCAAGTCTAACCCTTTTAGCCACTCTGGGTGCTACATGAAAGCCTGATTGTCAGAGCAGGTGAAAGAAACAAGACAGATTTTATTGCCTGGTAGTGGACAACATGAGAAGTTGAACTATTAAGTCTAACTTTTTTTTTAACAATTAACAGCAGGACTTTTCCACCAGATTTGTGTGCTTTGAAGCACGAACACTACATGTAACCACGCAACATATTGAAAAGCACCACACACAAGAGGATTAGGAAAAGAAAATGCTCTTTGAGCAAAGGAGAGGCTGTAGTCACTCAGAAAGTAAAATCATAGCCTTGTACCTTTGGATAGCTGATTCAGCAGAAGGAAAGTAATGGGTATGAAAACAAGCAAAGTTTTTTGCCATGCCAAATGGAGCATAGTGCAAACTCCACTCTTCGGGCAGATTTGGTAGATTTACTCAGATATAGAGAAGAGAAACTCACTAAAAAAACTCTTAATAGTAGGAAGTAAAGATGCACATTGTGGGGGCCCTTCAAACCCTAAAATGCTGATCAGCTGTTGAGCATAAAACTCATGGAAATGGGTGATAAGGTATCTGTTAATCTGAAAGGATTCTATATTAGTTATACAGATTACTGATACCTTTTGTCAAAAGCCCTGTTTTTTCCTGATGACAGTGACATCTCCTTGACACTTTTTCTAGTGGAGAAAGCAGACACAGCACTCTGCTCTGCAAATCAGCTGCACACAGGGACCCTCTCCTGATGAAACAATTATCTTTACCAAGGAATATAATTAGAAAAGTCAAATTCTCTGTCTCAATCTGATTAGACAATGAAAAATGCAAAGTGACTCCTCCTCACAGAAATTTCAAATAGAGTTAGTTAATTAATTCTAGTTTAAATCAATCCTGTTTCAAGAAAGAAGAGTTGGGGCTGAATATTCACCTGCATGGTGGTAGACTGATCTTGTTCTTTAACATCCACTAAAGGAAAATGCCATCTTATTTAGCAGCAAGGACATAGCGAGGACATATTTACTAGATGTAAATACCAGGCCATGCTGATGTACTTAGTTACAGTGTTGTGAAAAGCCTGGACTTCATCCTGTACCTAATACAACCTGACAAATCTTCAGTGAATGTGCAGAAATTAGTGCTTCAGCCATCTTGGTGAAGTCAAAGCAGCAAAAATCCCTCCGGGTACTATTCAGATATACCCATGTATTTCCAGGGTAAGCACCTGCATCATAAACAAAATCCTGCCACTGGTTTGGTAGGAAGGGCTTAGATTTTCAAATGAGGATTGATGCTCTAGGTGAAATTCATCTCTGCCAAATTCAGTTACTTTTGTGACCAAGGGCAGAGGAACTGCTGTTTTTAAGGCATGACTCCCCTCACCCACTTCAGATTTAGGATGAAAAGAGTGTGGCCTGAATGTGCCTGTTTGCTGGCTATAAAGGAGGCAAGATGGCAATAACTACAGCAGATGCAAGTATCTACATGGTTAATAACATGTGTGCTCCTTTGTATCCTTTCCACTCTTTGCATCAAAAAAATGCCACTACCTGTCCTTGTAGCTGTGATGGCTCAGAAGCAAATAGTTTTTAATTAGAGCTTCATATTCTACTAAATAAAACACAGGTAAGAGGACAATAGCTGGTATATGCTGCATAGCAGCTCCTTTAAAAAATTTCTAATTCATACAGCTGGAACAGAAGTGTTCTGACAGTTTCTTTTTTTTGAGTGACGTGCTCTATTTTTTATGTTGCCAGTACTAAGTGATGCCTAAGACCTCTAAAAATAAGTATCTCACTTTCCTATCAGGGAAAATGTGGAAAAAATCTATATTAGACTTCATCTTGACACTGAAAACAAAGCTGATTATAGAAAAGGTTGTTCCAACTGGAGTCTCTTCTCCAGAAAAAGTGCTTGTGCTTTGATTACAGTCTGTATAGCAAATGTATTGACCACTAAACTTGGCACCTTGAAAGGGCTAGTTTCACAAAGCCAAAGATTGCTTTGCACTGAACTGGGTATGAGAATGAATTTTAGCAGAAAGACACTAATAGTCATTGCAAGCAGTTCAGAACACTTCAAGCAGTTCAAACGGCCAAGGCCTTAACAAAGAAGAAGGCCTGTCTGATTAGCAAGTCAACCTGGACTCAAAGACAAAGTAAAGCAGGGGTAATGACAGCACTGCAAACAAGCATATTCACATTAAAACCCAGAAATTTAAGAAAATTAAAGAGGAAAACAGAGTCACAAAGATACTTCTATGAGCTTCTGACATGAATAATATGCTGGGGTTTAAGCATTTCAGATGTAACATAAACATAAAATAACAACTGTTGGTTTTGGGCAACTATGGAAGGCAGGCAAAAGTATTCAATAAATGTTTACATTCTTCTTTGGGTAAAATGTATTGGTATAAAATGATGATAAAGTACTTTCATTTCAACAGAGTAACAAGGCAATGAGCAGTTATTAAAGCTAAATATTTATTTAAGCATATCTGCCTAAACTGCATGTGAGAGTTTGAAAGAGCCAGCCCAGGAGTTTTCTGGATCATTCATGCTGTGATTTTGGATTCAATCTTTAAAAAATGTGGACATTAAAAGGCCTAGGGTCCTTTAAAAGGTCTCATCAGTCACAGAAATAGTGTTAAGCTAGTGTGACCTATGCAATTAGAAGCTTGTTACCTTGACATCAATCCCCAGAAAAATAAGAATGCATGTGACGTATACTCAGTTAATACAGAACGACAGAAGTCTATTCAATCTTTGAGTATCAATGTGGATTTATAGAAATCAGATTTGGAGAAACAGTTAAATGAATTTTTTCACAAGTTTTTATGATTGGATGATAAAATGCCTAGTGTTAATGTAACAACAGCAACTTATGTAAGCAAGTTCACCTAAGCCTCCATGGCGTTTTAACAAAAACACAACCACACAGTATCAACATGGCATGTATTATGTGGACTGAAAAAACTGCCAAACTGATAAAATCAGAATGTCTCGATTTTCCAAGAATGATGTTTTAGTGATTTGATCATCATTTTTTAATACCTTGGAAAATGTCACAATGGGGTTCTTTGACAGTTTCTTCTACTTTTTTCATGATGCTGAAAAAAACCACAAGCAATTAGATCCAATACAGGACGCTGTAGTTAAATGCATGAGCAATTATCCATAGGAGTGGCTCCTTAGGGGTTACACTCAAGTCCTCCTCTATGCATATTTGAAAACTGGGATTGATTGTTTTTCCAAAAATGTTGCTCTAGATCAGACAGACACAAAGTCAGCGAAATCCTGTGACTTGTGGTATGAAAAGGCGTGGCTAGAGGATGACCCTTTCTGGATTTCATTTATATATTGTTATATATTGTTGATGTTTGCCTGGGCAAACCTGAACAGTCTGTGAGGATCCATAGGCAGAAACGTAGATAAGGGAAAAACCATTCATATCAAAATGAATTTTGGTTCTGTCTTCACTGAAGGCAAGATTAAACAACTGATAATTGGAGGTCTATGGCCAGTGGAGTTCCACAGGGATGGGTCCTGGGGCTAGTCTTGTTCAATATCAATGATCTGGATGAGGGGACAGAGTGTACCCTCAGCAAGTTGGCTGATTCCCCAGAAGGCTGTGCTGCCATTCAGCGGGATCTTGACCAGCTTGAGAGTTGGGCAGAGAGGAAACTCATGAGGTTCAACAAGGACAAGTGCAGAGTCCTGCATCTGAGAAGGAACAACTCCATGCACCAGTACAGGCTGGGGACTGACCTGCTGGAGAGCAGCTCTGCAGGGAGAGACCTAGGAGTCCTGATTGATAATAAGCTAAACATGAGCCACAAATGTGCCCTCGTGGCCAAGAAGGCCAATGGCATCCTGGGATGCATCAGGAAGAGTGTGGCCAGCAGGACAAGGGAGGTTCTTCTCCCCCTCTACTCTGCCCTGGTGAGGCCTCATCTGGAGTCCTGTGTCCAGTTCTGGGCTCCTCAGCTCAAGAGGGACAGTGAAGTGCTGGAGAGAGTCCAGTGCAGGGCCACCAAGATGATCAGGGGAACAAAACATCTTTCATATGAGGAAAGGCTGCAGGAACTGGGGCTGTTTAGTCTGGAGGAGACTGAGGGGACATATTATTGACATTTATAAATATCTAAAGGGTAGGTGTCAGGAAGCTGGGACATTCCTTTTTTCTACAGTAGCTAGCAACAGGACAAGGGGTAATGGGATGAAGCTGGAACACAAAAAGTTCCACTTAAGAAAAAAACTATTTCACTGTTCAGGTGAGGGAGCCCTGGCACAGGCTGCCCAGAGAGGTTGTGGAGTCTCCTTCCTTGGAGGTCTTCAAGACCCACCTGGACATGTTTCTATGCAACCTGATCTAGGTGAACCTGCTTCTGCAGGGGGTTGGACTAGATGATTTCTAAAGGTCCCTTCCAACCCCTTCCATTCTATGATTCTATGATTCTATAATCTATGTACATCAGTCATCAGGTTTGCTGCACTGCCATTAGTTCCAGGAAGCAAAGGTGCAGATACATCAGACAACTTCATGCATCTGCACAGATCGTGCTGCCCACAGGGTTTTCCAAGGGGTCAAAGACACTTTCACTGAGAAATGGGTTGGATCAGACAACAGAAATTGCTAGCAATATTAGTTTTAACTTTTTAATTTGCAACAGAACTACGGGTCTGTATTCCAGTTTCAAAGTTATAAAATGTATGTGCAGACACACACATGCATTTTTACACAAATAGAGCACTAAAGGAACGTGAACAAAATCCTCACCTATGAGGCAGGTAATGATACTCATAGGGAGGATTCTTATAAATGTATGAAGAAAAATCATTTCTACTTGTGCACAGGAACAATTTAGTGACAAAGCTGAGTTGGAGGACAGTCACACTGCATGAAATCTAGCCTCATGGTGCCCAAAGCTATGCACACCCTACTCATTGTTTAAGTTTATTTGAGAGTCGAAGTGGCATATAAGAAATGCTAAGTCCAGTGCTGAACGGATTTCAAAATATATTCTTGCTTCATTCAAAAAGAGCCTCAGAAATATTTAATCTTGCAACAGGCTGCTTGTCACTGTGAAAATAAAAAGACACATCATCTCCTGGTGGCAAAATACACTTTATGTGACCAAAAACCCCATCATTGCAGTGAGAGCTGCAATGCATAGGGAACAAAGCACATATTTTTTAGCTCCTGAAGATAAATTAAATATCTCCTGAAGCTGAAGAGATTAACAGTTTCATGAATACTGTTTGATGTTCAGAAAGGGGATCTATCTTTCATGTTAGCAGTGGAACTATTTCAGTGTGCAGTAGTGGGGGAAAGCAGTGAGACTCACATGTGAGAAGAGAGAATTAGCTTATCTTTGTAAAATAATCACGTACAAGTGGAATATAAGACAAAGAATTCATAATAGACATTGTGCTAACACTGGCATCAAGTCTTAGAGCTTATGTTTAATGGTTTCTGCTGTAAGTAAGAGAATACTAAGTGAGTTTTTATTTGCTTCACAGGCTTAAGAGGAGCAGACAATATTAACTATAAATAAATAATTAGGCTTCATTTCTCCTGCCTGTCCATTAGAGGTTGTTATTGAGCCTCAGTCTGGAGGAAAAACATCCAAGAAGAACTTCTGAAAAGTATTCTGACTGTTATTGAACTAAAACCAAATGGGTGGGCAGATCCTTCAGGATTCTTATGCCAAGATTTAGGTAAAAAATCAGAGCTGAACATAATACCCATATATTAAGGCTTATATACTGTTTTTTCTACTGTGTTTGTAGTGGATGAGATCCTAATAATCACAGAATAGCAACGGTTGGAAGGGACATCTGTAGATCACCTAGTCCAAGTCAATTTATAGATGATGCATAATGACCACTGGGTATTGTAGTGTTTGCTGTTCATGCAAATGCACTTATTACTGTAGGAAAAGCAAGCTAAGGCTAAGTATTCAGGCAACATGAATGCAGATAGAATAAAATGGATAGCTTTTCTTTAATGAAGAAATCGTGGATCAAATTACACTGACATTTATTCTAAATGAACACTTCATTAAGTGTGAAATGTAGAAGTATTTATCAGCCTACATAACAAATGATACAATGTAGCAGCAGATTGGCTTAATAAATGTTTACTATTATTGGTTTTACTGTGATGGTACTTCATGCAAGCACAGCAGAGGAGGTCACCAAAGAGAGGATAACATTGATGAAGCACAAAAGGATAAACAAAACACACAGTTGATGTTACTCATCCAGTCTCATAGCCACAAAGCTGGAAGCTGAATCCAAATCTCCCCAGTTCCAATCCATCCAAGTCTTTAAAGCTGCACATTAAAAAATCCCAGTGAAACAATATTCTTCAGATTTTGTCAGTCTGTTGAAATTAAAACATCCCCAAAGATGGCTGGATTTCAGTTCTGTTCCAGTGAAACCGGCTAGAAGTCTGTTTACATTCCCAACAGCTCAATCGTCTTGCTCCAAAGGCAGACTCTGACTTAGGATTCCATACGGCTGGAGTCCATGACCCTACCACTGCCTCCTGTGTTTTGAGGCAGGAGCTCTCCTGACCCAATTGACCTGATACATCTGCTCAAATGCCGTTACCTTTTGTGGAAAACTAAAGAAGAAATGAGATCAGGTAAAATCAAAGACCCGTCTTACAATGGGATGATTCACTCCTTGCAGGTGCCCACCTCTCTTCAGAACAGGGAATGAGAAAACCTTAATGACTAGTTTAAACTGTATTTTACCTTTCAGATGGCAAGATAACAGCAGAGATGAACCCAATGGTATGAGTGCAATACAAAGATGTATTCTCCTCATAATGATTGCCATCAATTAATATAATTATGAACTGGATTTCCAAGCTCATATCAACTGGAAAACGGTGTGCAAAAATCCTTATAATGACAGATTAAAAGAATAAGGAAGAGGAACAGATTTCACTGTTTTCTCGTGTCCATTTAAAGCAATTAAAAGGAATCCTTTGATCACTTCCCTTTCAGATTAATTATTGTGCTATTACCAAAACATCTTCTACCAGATCAAGGAGATGATAGGAAAATTACCTTGAAAGAATGCAATATAAACTTCACAGGAAGACTTAAATAAAGCATAGTTTTTCATTAAAGTTTAGTAAGTTACTGCAATTAGAGATTACTTTTTCTAATAACACTTTGCTCATACATAGCAGGGAAGTCTGATCTTGAAGAAACAAATTAAATACCAATTCCCAGAAGCCCCACCACTGTCTGCTATTCTCCATCTCTTCTGAAAGCCTTGTCTTATCATAGTCTCTCTGGATATCATCAGGACAACTCAGACTGGTCACAACTTTAGGATAAATTCCCGTCTGTCATATTATGGCCTTGGGAATTATCACTGAATTTAGTAGATTTTAATATGTGTGTTTTAACTCAGTACTGATGCCCAGTCTGCAATATCTACCAATTGAAACCCTTTAACACCTGCCTTAATTGACCAATGTTATTGTCTTCTGTAATAATTTGACTATGGGATTTCAGTGATGTTCGTATTTGTTGAGAGGACTTGTTCTTCCTGAGGCATTGCCATTTATCAGTTCTAAAACAAAAATATTGCCATCCACGAAGCAAAAAATATTGCTAATAGCAAAAGACCTCTCTGGTCATGATCCCCTAGAGTTGCAGCACACAGTTTTCAAACGTATCAATCAAATGCCAAAGTTCTTGAACTTTAGAGGTCCCTAGATCTTTATGGAACTTTCAGGAAGACTTAGATCATATGTTTGTAAATCAGCTTTGAAAACCTACGTATTTGATGGTTTGGGTATGGTTTTTTACCTCCTTGTAACTCTCTTTTTCATGGAAAAAGCATTGATGTGGTCCCACAGAGACCCACATGTTGTGGTCGACAACAGAAGCAGAAAGGGTATTGAGGGAGCACCTCTCAGCTTGCAACAACACGTTGTAACCCATCAGAAGTCACAGGATATATGAAATAAATGGTTTGTTACACCAGGAGGAATGATGGTCCTCTAAAAGTGAAGGCATATACTCAGAGAAGTAAACCAATGTCAGGACTCCAGGAGACAGTGCGTTATGAGTATTTCCTCTGGTAGAATAGGACACAAGGATCTCCATCTTCTCCTTGTACTAATGATTTAGCTCAACTTTCAACCCAAGGATTAGCTAAAGTGAAAGGAGAAAATAACTATGAATATCCTTTAAAAACCCCCCATAATCAAAAGCAGAATTGTTCACTCTTGTAAACAGAACAAAAATAAACATGTCCCTGCCAGCAGGCAGCAAAACAATGTCAGCTGAGATTTGGTAGGGTAAGAGCTAGAACATCTAATAGAACAGTAGGTAGATGGGAAAGCATACTGAGAAATCTACAGGGTCGGACAGCACATCCTGAGCTCTGCTGCTCTACCTATGGTCCTCTGAATGTCAAAAGACACTACAAAGAATTAGAAACCAGTGGTCATGCTGCCTGGTTAAGATACAGCATAAAGAAAGGTCAGGATGAACATAGCTGAAGCGAAATTCACCAGTACTGCCACAGTGCCTGATCTCCAGCCACAGTCCTGAGACATGCCACATCCTGGGGCTGACTTTAGCCAAGACATGGAAACATCTCAGAAGGACTGGGTCATGCAGAAATTCCTGGAAAGTGTCTGACATTGTTTAGGATACTATTTAGAGAGTCAAAAGAGGATAGGAGAGACTAAAAGGTGAAAAGAATTTACTTGAAATTGGCAAGTTGATTTTTAAATACATGATTGTGCTGGTTTTGGCTGACATAGAGTTATGTTTTTTCATAGCAACTAGCAGGGGGCTATGTTTTGAATTTGTGCTGAAATGTTTTGGGATGTTTTGGCTATTGCTGAGCAGAGCTTACACAGAGTGAAGGCTTTTTCTGCTTCTCAGTGCCCCAGGAGAGTAAGCTGGGGGTGCATAAGAAGTTGAGAGGGCATACAAATGGGATAGCTGACCCAAACTGACCCAATGGATATCCCAGACCATACAATGTCATGTTCAGCATGTAAAACTGGGGGAAGAAGAAGAAAGGGAGGATGTTTGGGGTGATGGTGTTTGTCTTCCCAGGTAACAGTAATGCATGATGGAGCCCTGCTGTCCTGGAGATGGCTGAACACCTGCCTGCCCTTGGGAAGTGGGGAATTTATTCCTTGGTTTGCTTTGCTTGCATCAACAACTTTTTCTCTACTTACTAAACTGACTTTATCTCAGCCCATGAGTTCTTTCTCTTCCAATTTTCTTCACCATCCCACCAGGGGAAATTGGTGAGTGTCTGTGTGGGCTTTGGTTGCCAGATGGGGTTAAAACAGTGATTTGCTATGCACAGCTTTTATCTGTTCATCTGTCACATGAACAGAGAGATTGACTCAATGGAACAAATCAGTCCAATTTAATTAATTACTTGATGCTTCAGAGGAAATGGAATGATGACATTCTCAGTCTTCCTACATCCTGCCACTGCCCTATTAATTAAAGCATCAAGATTACTAAGGTTTATTTAAGTCATTCAATTTACTTGTGGATGGCCTCATTTTCCATATTATTCTTGCTCTCTTGTATCCTCTTAGTTCTAAAATTTTACATAAATAAATAAAATTTACTATATTTCAAAATGAAATCTATGGTTTTCTTTTTGCTTTAGCTGGAAATTATTTCTGTCCAGTGTGTTTTCACTTCTTGGTGGCAAAGAAAAGTCAGCAAAGAGATGTAAAAATATCAGTGAGGGCTACTCAGGTCTTCTTCCACAAATTGCAGATAACTACTTTATTTTTCTGATGGTTCCAATCTAGTAATATATAAAATGTTTTCGAATGGTGTGGCATCTCTTAAATGTGCTTTTCTAGATATTTTAAGTGACTAGTGGATTTGAATGCCTCATTTGGGAGTCATCTAAAGATGTCTCTCTTTTGGAAAGCAACGAGCTCTTTCCCTTGTGAACTGGGTGCTGTATGTGTTTGCTGAATACAAAAGACAGATTAAATTCCCGATTAAAAGAAAAAAACGCACAACAAAAATTACAATTACAAATAATTCTCCCCAATGAATTGTCTCTTGGGGTTTGCTTATCAACAGATCTGCTTGTAGCAGATATGAAACATATTCCTTGAAACACACAGCGTTATATGCTTCAGCAAAAAATGCCACTCAACATCCTCTGGAACTGAGTATCCCTGAGAAAGCCTCCTCTGAACCAGGCTCTTCTGAAACAACTTGTCTATTTGCAGAGACCACCTAAGAATATGGATTGAGAACTGAAAATTTGATTCATAGTCTATTCAAATAATTAGTAATTTCAACTTATTCCTACAGGTTCTGCCTCAGGACATATAGCAAACAGCTTTTAGCTATTAGCTTGTCTTGCAACTAAATCATTTACGTAGAATTCCTGAACAAAGAACCCTCTGCAGGCTGTATCCCATCTTGCAGGCAGTAGCCTTGCTGGACATCATCTGCATGTAACAAGGACAGAAATAATTTTCAGAGTACTTTGAATAAATTAATCTGACACTAGAAATCTGCCATCTCCTTTGCTCCTGTCAGACTTCTTCATCCCATATTAAAAGATCAGTTGTTGATACCATTGACAACTTTATCATTACTAAGTGACAGCATGTGTCAGCAAATCAAAAGAAAGAACAGCAAGAATATGAAAAGGTTGAAAGCAATAGAGACAACATTATTGTTGCTATGGTACAAATCAGCCTCTATCGAGTCTGGCAGGACAGGGACAGTGACAGTCGGTGCACAGGCACTTTTCTCATCCCAGGCAATTTTAAAAAAGCATTGCATAGTGGCAGAGATCACCCTGCAGAATGCTGCCCTTGTAGCTCCAGCGAAGCCTCAGCAATAGCCACACCAGCAGCTTATTCTGAAAAGTCATAGCTGATGAGGAAGAAGTGCTCAAGTCCTCCCCGAGCAGCACGGACAGCCACTCAGCTAGTTATCTCAAGGGCTGCCTTGCATTAACAGTCATATGTTTTGGCAATTTCTCTGATAAGCCACTGAATAACATTTTATCACCTGTCAATGCTTGACCAGATCATGGAGCACATGGAAAGAATCAAAAAGAAACACGCATGGTGTTTGCAAATCTGAAGTCCATGTGGGGACCTTATTTTCACTCCTCCAAAGGTAACTCTAGTTCTTTTGTTTCTGTTTTGCTGACTGTCTGTCTGTCTAGCTGCTTCTGCTTTCTAGGCAGCCATGTGGACAGAAGAAAGTAAGTCAAAAGCAGCTTGTTTTCCAGCTTCCAAGCTTTCCAAACTCCTTCATTTCAATTACTCCTAACAGTTTTGCGTGCTTCAAACAACAGGTATGGCAGAAAGCAAAATAAATAGCTGGTTTAACGTTTGTAGGGAAATAAATCTGGATTAAAAGTTGTATTAACTCGTATTCCCTATTTTTTGTTATTCTCACCTTTTGTCTATTTTTGGTGACCTGTCTCAGAATTCTTTCTTTCTCTTGAGAAATATTCCAGTCACCTATTTGCAATTACTTCGGCAGCTAAACAAGAAAGAAGAATTATAGAAACAGATAAATTCTTTTATGCTTGTGACAGAGCCTTCCTGTACCCAAGACCATGGCAGCACACCAGTGTTGCTGCAAAAAAAATCTGTACTCAGAGTGACTTTCTTTAAATAATAGAATATATCAGTTAGTTAACGCACTTGGTTCTAACACAATAACATTGTCTTTAAATTAATTGCTTTTGGATTAACATATATCAGTGGTTTATCTATTTTAATTATATTCTTTAAAAGCTTTTACCAGAACAAATACATCAATTCATTGGCAGAAACAGCATAAGCAACTTCCCAATATCTTGTGAAGGCACAGAGGGCAAACACAGACAATTTAATGTCAGATTTGCAACAGTGTGCTGCATTACACTCATTGCAAGGGACCAGACAGACTGGTACAGAGGAGGATGATTGTATTATTTCCTACTCACCTCACTTTTCCTGCTATTCATATCACATTGGTGTGTCATGAGCAATCACAACACTGCCTCCTTCTACCAGCAAATGCACATTGCACAGATTCACCCTGTGCCAGACCTGGGGAGGAAGGCACTGGTACACACACAGAAAGCTGCACACAAAATGCTGGTCTTGCGTGTTTCTATAGGGATGCCCAATCTGCCTCCTTGTCCGAGTTCTCTGTTTGTTGACATTGACTTTTAATCATGGTACAGGGTCTAGCATTTGATTTCACCTAAAATCTGATAATAACACTTGATATTTCAAAAAGGTAGTCACACAAGTTGTTCTAACTAGACAGAATGACAGACATGTTCGTGTGTGACCTGATCCAGTTGGACCTGCTTTAGCAGCATGTTGGACTAGATGATCTCTAGAGGTCCCTTGCAGCCTCTACCATTCTGTGATTCTGTGATTCTATGATTCTATAATTCTGTACTCTAGCAGCCAAGGTAGCTGTGATAACAGAAAAATCTATTTAATCCATTTTAAGGACGGATGAGTATTCATTTACCCAAAGCATATGCATCTGCCATTTTCCCTTCTGCTGTGATGTCTGTAAGTTGGGCCACATTATGCAACATGATATTCTGCAGCATTTCACTTATGTTAAAAAGGTGCAAAGCAGAAGAGTCTGAAAAAATCAACATATTGAGCAAGACATGCTCTCCAGTTTTAGAGATGCAGGAGCTAGAACAGTCCAGTCCACAAGACCACCTCCAGTCTCTGCCTGCCAGGGTGATGAGGCACAGCTGGCAAGGCCAGAGACCATGAAATCCTCCACAGAGTCCCCAATACTCTCAGAGTAGGACAAAGTGCAATGGGGTAAGCATGGACTTTATAGCCTCCCACCCCAGCACTGTAAGGAAGTACAAGAGGACAGCCTCTTACATTTGTACATCACAGGACAGGGTGGACCACAGCTCAATCTCTTGCATCAGCCAGTAGTTTTGTAATGCATAGGTGCTCAGCCATTGTTGCTCTTTGTTTATAAAATTGTCACTCTTGAATCTCCTCTTAATATTTTCCTAACACTACATTGGACCAAAATGTATTGTATCTTGCAAGTATTGCTTCCTTTTTGATGCTAAATGAAATTATGTATAGAAAAATAATGCTGAAACTGGTCACCTGTCTCCCTATGAAAGTTTCTACCTATCCATAACTATCTTGTGAAGAGTGCAGATCAGTAGATTTCCCAAAGACGCTCACATAACAAGTGTCTGTAACTCAGAAAAGGTCCTAAAGCACACATCCTTTATGTCTTCTTTGGAAAATCTGTTCCAGCTCCCAGTGCTCTACAAGGCTATCAGGTACTCATATGGGGCTCTTGGCATATCCATTATTCTGCTTAGAGACCACAAGATCTGATTCTCATAGAGAAGGAATGAAACTTTTATAGCAGTAGAACTCTAGGATCACCACTTACACTGACATTTACAGAAGCATCACATCAAAATACACACAGAGCAGTTTGGGCAGGCAGCTCAAAGTATTTCCTCCATGTTCTCTTTAGCTTTTTTTTTCATAGGCTTTGCAATCAAATGAATAAAGATCTTATTTCTATTATGTTCCCAGATTGCTTCCACAGAGGAAGGGCTGGCTCACAGAGTAAACTTTCTCTCACAAGAATCTCTTAATCTTCAACTCAAAAAAGATTTTTCAACCTGCCTGCCACAATATCAACATTAGAACTGCCCAGCTTTGAAAATATCCCTTGGGGTTAGCCAGTTGGAGGCATCATGTGATGAACACTTCACACAATCAGCTAAATATAACTTCAGTGTCTGGCTATTACAAATCATTAAGCCACAGAGAGATGAGTCAGAAATGTAAAGGAAGCATAGAAATATGCAGGTTTCTCAAACACTGGACATTATATGCCAAATAAACATGGAAATTAAGGAAATATTTTATGGAACCCTAGAAATCTGATGACTATATAGAATCATACTGAATCTAGTCTGAGATGAGATAAAAGAGAAACAAACACCGGGTTGCCAGAAGTTTAGGCTTTTCAATCATAAATTTTTTATTCAAGGGCTTCTTTAAAAACATAAGATGCACTTAAGCCCATGTAAGAGCTCATAACCAACCTCTAAAAGTTCAACATCCTGTTTATTAAGAAATATAAAGTAATTTCAAAGAAAGAGAGACACAGGAGCTCAAATACTTTGAGGAACTTCTGGCATCTTCAAATGGCTAAGAAAACCCCATGACATACATAATTCCATTTTCCCAAATAACAAATTCTTGCACAGAGGGTAAGACTGTCACTCACATTGTCTAAGTATGCCAGCCTTTTCAAAGAGAGAGTCAGCTGAGTCACACAAAGGAACAGCAATTTTGCACCATGAAGGAAGCTTGGCTTCCTTCTCCTCCAGCAAGTCCATCAGACTCCCTGTGGTACCAGCCTTTTTGGCCAGCACTGCAGGCTGTCTGGTAACACAGATGTGGCCAAGTTATTTGTGCTGGTGACTTTGCCATCTTCAGAGCTGGATGTGTTTGCTAGGAGTGCCTCTTCATAGATGTGAGGGTTTGATCACCACTACATGGAAAGGGCAGAGAAAATAAGAACATGGGAGTCTTGCTTGCTTACCAAAGGAAATGTTTTGCCAACAGAGAGAACAAGATGGGCAGCTCAAGTTTCATGGAGAGCAAAGCAAGCCCAGAAGGCCTGCCACGACTCACAGCCCTTGAACTGTTGAAGGAGCACAGCAAGGAGAGCACAGGAACAGCTCAATCCAAAGCAATGTTCATAGGGCTTCCAGCTCCCTGAAGGAACCTCCCACATGTACACAGTTAAGCAGAAGCTGCAACCTTATTTAACTATCTTGATTTGGCCGAGAAAAAGACAATGTATTGTCCTCTGCTCCACTCTTCTGCTGTGGTGGCTGCCTGAATCCAAGGAACGGACAGTGCTATGCGGTACAAGAGCACAGGAAACGTTCATCAGAAAGTCATGAGGATTAGTAAAAGTGGAATCACATCCTCAAAAACCATTCCAAGCCTTTGGAAAAAGACAGTGCTTGACCCATCCATGTAAAGACAGGCTGAGGCGAGGTAAACTCCTGAGCTGAAGAGGAAAGGCCTCTGATGTAGTTTGGAGGAAGGCAGTCTGGCTTCCTCTATTAAGGGCCACAACCACACCACATCTGCCAATGACTCAGCTTGCCATGCCTGGTGTCTGTCCTTAGTCAAAATGAAGGTTGTACTCAACTTCTAAACCTTTCAAGGCCACAGAAAAACTTAACAAATTGGTAATGTCATAGCTTTCACTGTAGATCATGTGGGATTTTAAGAAAGAATACAGAACAAATTGTCCATTCAAAGGAAGGTTATGATTATTTACATATTTTACTGCCTTTTTTTCTTGAAACCTGTTTTTGCTAATTTCTGCAAAAGCACTTGCACCCTCTTACTGAGCTGATTCAAAAATTGTATTCTGCTTCACATGCCAGAACGAGTCAAAAATAACTTATAAAAATAATATTATAATTACATTCTTTTAATTTCCTCCTACCATAGTGTGAAAGGCTTTGTTGATAAGGAAAAATAACTGATGTCCTTCTATCCTCATTTCCAGAGAGCTTTTTGCAGCCTCTCATGATGATCTCGTAAGTAACCTAGAGAACGTGGTCCTTGTGGATGTCGTTGCATAAAGATTCCCAGGGCACAGCTATGAATGTTTCCTTCTCAACTCTAAGAACATGTAAAGTGATTTCTTGAATGGTCCTTTCATTTATTCAGTTCTGTTTCGTATTTTAGTAACAATTTGGATATCCAGAACAGAATGTGTCTATTAAATCTGCAGGATCAAAAAGAACTAGGAGGGATTGTATAGATGTTGGAGAACAGGACTAGGATTTAAAATGACAGTGAAAAGATGGGGGAAAAAGCTGGAAAAAACAAGACTGCAGCTCAAGATTAATAAGTTTAGGGGACCATACTCTACATAGGATAATCAATGGCATTAAATACAAGGACAGAAGGAAGGAGAGGGATGGCATCATCTGACGTCAAAGTGCAGCTGAATGAGAAAAAATACTACTAGCAAGTCTAAGTAAAGAAGTATATTGCAAGTGACAAGAACTGTAACTTGCAATATATTAAGATTTTTGGTGAAACTTTGATTGGAGCACCATGTTTGGGCTTGGGCACTGTACGTGAAGAAACAGTCCTCACTGGGAATCCAGAAAAGAGCAGCTGGAAGAAACTTCATACTTATGGGCATAGTGAGGCATGGGAAGACGATAGCTGAGAAGACTATGGGGTCTCTATAATCAGAGCTTTTAAGAAAATGCTCGTCAATTAAGACCCATTCATTATACAGACACAAATTAACCCGTCTGAGGGAGAAAACATAAGCTAAACAGACTGCCAAGGTGCCTTTTTTTCTCTCTAAAGTGCTAGGCTTCTACGACAGTCCACGTGCAGGTTAATAGAAAGTCCTTCAGCATTTTAATCAGACAGGGTGCATAGCGAAGGAAAGAAAATCTATTTAAACTCTGAATCTTTTTAAGTAAATAAACAAAGAAAATGGCAAAGAGAGTACCCAGCATTATCAGTGTCCCAGTCCAAAGCAGTCTGAAATCTGCATCTCTGAAGACTGAGCAGGAAAATTGTCTGGACTTGACAGACACAGACTGTTTCACTTAGCTCCCTCTCTAACCCATATACTTCTGCTGAGAAGTAGGATGAAGGGAGGCATTTTCACCTTCAGCCTTAACAATATCTCTGAAAAGTTTTTTGCCATTTCAGCTGAAGTTGGACTAATTCAGACCATTCAGTGGTGGGTCATTTGCTCTCAGTTTCCTTTAAGTGCATGGACACAAATGCCATACATCCTTCTCAGTTTCATTTCCTTCTCCCTTAGCAAATAAAAGCTACCTTTCTTTTCACTCTAATTAATTAATTAATAGATTGCTAGATATGCTTATCTACCCTCTCTGTATTAGATATGCTATTACTACACTATCTGGTTTCTATCTCAGGGGACTATGGGACTGCTGAAAGCAATAAACAACAGGAGGCAACTGACTGGCCTAGAAGCACACAGATTTGAAGCCACTGAGGGAAAAGAGTTGTTAGAAATGGCAGACAATCATCCTCTCTGGGACAGATCAAGGACTAGATTTCCCAGAAGCTTTTCTCCCAGAAATTCTCTTAAAATCAGACCCAGCAATCCATTAAGTTAAAGAGCAAGCATGACAGCAACAGCAGATGAGCCAGCTCTCATACTCAGTAATGACTCAATTCAAAATCATTAATGCCAAATACATGTAACATCAGCACATCCCTGGGAAAAGCAGAACCTCATAAATCTGGAGAAAAGATTTTCAGGCAGTTTTTGTACTGACATGTCTTCATCAACGACCTGGTTGAGGGGACGGAGTGTACCCTCAGCAAGTTGGCTGATGACACCAAACTGGGAGGACTGGCTGATTCCCCAGAAGGCTGTGCTGCCATTCAGCAGGATCTCAACTGGCTTGAGAGTTGGGCAGAGAGGAACCTCATGAGTTCAACAAGGACAAGTGCAGAGTCCTGCATCTGGGAAGGAACAACTCCATGCACCAGTACAGGCTGGGGACTGACCTGCTGGAGAGCAGCTCTGCAGAGAGAGACCTGGGAGTCCTGATTGATAATAAGCTAAATATGAGCCAGCAATGTGCCCTCATGGCCAAGAAGGCCAAAGGCAGCCTGGGATGCATCAAGAAGAGTGTGGCCAGCAGGTCAAGGGAGGTTCTTCTTCCCCTCTCCTCTGCCCTGGTGAGGCCTCATCTGGAGTCCTATGTCCAGTTCTGGGCTCCTCAGCTCAAGAGGGACAGGGAAGTGCTGGAGAGAGTCCAGCACAGGGCCACCAAGATGATCAGGGGACTGGAACATCTTTCATACGAGGAAAGGATGTGGGAACTGGGGCTATTCAGTCTGGAGAAGATTGAGGGGAGATCTTATTAACATTTATAAATATCTAAAGGGTGGGTGTCAGAAGTTTGGGACATCCCTTTTTTCTATAGTAGTTAGCAACAGGACAAGGGGTAATGGAATGAAGCTGGAACACAAAAAGTTCCACTTAAACATAAGAAAAAACTATTTCACTGTGAGGATGATGGAGCCCCTGGCACAGGCTGCCCAGAGGGTTGTGGAGTCTCCTTCCTTGGAGGTCTTCAAGACCCACCTGGACATGTTCCTATGTGACCTGATCTAGGTGAACCTGCTTCTGCAGGGGGTTTGGACTAAATGATCTCTAAAGGTCCCTTCAAACCCCTACCATTCTATGATTGTATGATACCAGAGGGGAGAAAAATATCCAAATTTGCTCAGGACATCATTTGTACTAGTGTGTAACAGAGATACTCAAAAAAAAAGGTGGATTCTCTTTGCAGTCTTCAACCATTGATCTCTCAGATTACAGGACTTTAACACTTACAGGCAACTGCCTTTTTGCTGGCCAGAAATCCTTCCTTAGTGATCCCATTCATCACAGCCAATGTGCTTTGATTCATTCTGTAGAGTGTGAGCAACAGCTTTATCCCTTCTGAGGAGCTACATTAGTGCTAGTCTTTGCCTCCTCAGAGCCTTCGCACCACCTTCGTTCAGAGGAAGAGTCCACTTAGCAGAAGTATTCACTACAGGAAATTGTATCCAGCCTCTTAGGCTACTCACCTTATAAGTGTCTTGCATGGAAAATAGTAGCTCTGATTTTAACCTTGACTTCTGAAATGGTAACCAGTTACCATATATTTAGTGCTTGTTTAACTCTTCCCATTCCAATATCTGTCAAGACAACCATCCTCCAGTGATAAAAAGGCTCTAGAAAAAAAAAAATAAAACCAACACAACAGTTCAGGCTTAATTCCTTGGTGTGGATTCAAAATGTCTCTACAGATTTTCACTAACTTTCCTTAATAATTGATTTGATACATACAGTTTCCAACAAACCAATGCTGCTTCTCTGGATAGTACTTGTGTGGGTCAGTTTCTTGTTACAGGAGCAAACCTTAGCACAGTTAAGCCACTATTCCCAGTTGTAATGTGCTCACAGGATACAGATGTGGACCTACCATGCAGCAAGGCATGTTATGTAGTGAATATACTTTGAGGCACTAGAGAAGATGTGGCTGAGGTACTACTGGGCAAGCTGGCTTCTGGTAATTGGGATGAACCCTCCCACAGGCTGGATCCAGCCTAAGGCCTGCTTGGAGGCCTCTGCATCATTTTGAACCCCTCACTGGGCACTTCCTGCACATCATTTCTTCCTCTGCAATGGTTTTCCCAGCAAATATGGGAAAAGTATGACTTCCCAGCAAAAGTGCCTCTTCCCCCAGTCACTGACTTACCCCTGACTGAACACCAAGAAACTGTCCTCCAGAGAGTTTCTGCACTGCTGGCTGACAGCATACATAATGGCACCACTTCTTGTCACACCAACAAAAGACTTGAGACAAACAGTTTGTCTAAACCATGACTTTAAAAGGGTGCCTACCTCTTGATGTTTCGTGGCTTTCCCTTCCCTTCTCTTCTACATAGGTGATGTCAAAACTGGAACAATAGCAAGTGCGGGAATTAGAATCAAACTAAAAAAAGATTAGTTGCAAATATCAGAACCAGATAAACTATCTCCATAAACCCCTGCAAAATCGTGATATTTAAGTATACTATTCAGCTGCATTCAGCAGAAGACCTTCTCCATGAAGAAAACCTTCTTCTTCTGTCCTAGGCATTTCCAACAGAACTGAACTGAGGGAAACTTATCACAGAGCTCAGCAGTGCTCGGGTAACAGGAGATATAATAAATAGCAGACATGGTAGCAAAAGCAATAATTTTTTTATACTGCCATCTGGAAAAGCTTATTAGTATTTTTCCATTTTGCAATTTTCCCCACAGCAGCATTAAAGAATGACACATACTCTACCTGTAGGGTTTATGAGAAAGGCACCACATGCTTTCTACATGAGAAGATCTTCACAGTCTTTGCACCATCAAATCAGCAGTTTGCTAACTCCATATAGCTTGTTTACCCAGTAAATACGTGTTCTGGACAGGGTACTTGCCAAATGTTGGTAACTGGGCTGTTAGTGCCCATTGTTTCCTGCCAAACAAAACTGAAGCCTGTGCTTTTTAAATGAAATAGCACAGAAAGACATGTTAGAGCTTTCTATTAAAAAAAATATGAAGACTCTATATAAAATCACAGCTCTTTATTCAAGCAGTATCACAATAAACTTGATAATGTTTCAGTTTTTCAATTGCTACCAGCTGTGGATACAGAGTAAGCCCAAACTTTATGCAATATGGTCTTATTTTGTCTAACATTTTATATGTAAATTGTTTCCAAAAGGTTTTACAGAAGTAAATACAAAGCTACAGGGAAAAATAATAAAATTTGAGAGAAGTAAAAAAGACCAGAAGAGAACTGAAGAGTAAAGAGGCAAACAGATGCAGGTATTTTTAGTGGCAGCCACTACAGAGGATCACAGTCAGAAGGACAATGGCTAAGGAAAAACCTCTGCATACCCTAAACCTATGGTCAGACCTTATATCATACTAAACACTCCCTTGAATGTATTTCACTGGAAATGAGAGATATCCTGAATCTCTCAACAGATCGAGTTGGCTGGACATATTTCAGAAAAAAGTTTCAGGTGAAGCAGAGCAAAATTGAAGGGAAACAATTTTTCATATAATCCATTTAAGAGAAACTAATAAAGGCAGATGAACCATACATGCATTTTTGCAGCAATAAATGAAATTTATTACGCAGCTGTGAACCCAGAACCTCATTTTGAGTCTGCATGACAAACTGCTAGTAAGTTGGTAGCTCAAAAACAGCAGAGCAATATTAAATTAGATTGATTCAGCTGTTGCTCAATGTTACCTCTCATTTAAGTATGAAAGGAAAATTCCTTAGCTAATCTTTATTATTTACTTAGATATTGATACAGTAAGAAAAATATTGATTGTCATTAACTGTTGCACATTTAAATAGCAGTTGTTTCCATCTTCTTTTTAACACAGAAGAATTCAGAGAAATTTACTATAGGTATTTAAAAACACCTGTCTTTAAAATTGCAAAAGAAGACAGGAAAATTCTTAATTTCGAAGAAGGGACTGGTTTATTTATACATGATAAAGAAACTTACTTTCACTGCAAAGCATATATTTTAGAAAAAGCCTTTCCATATCTAGTCCAGATGATGACATATGCATTGCAGTAATAACACAGATGCTACAGGGCTTCGGCCTCACATAAATTTAGGTTTCTGGATCTTAAAATGAATACTTTCTGAGTAATCATAACGTAATTACTTAAACTAGATTACTTGATTAGAATGGCATGTTAATATAAGAATCTTGTCATTTAGATTTTTCTCTTAACTATCTTCCCTTTTTCCCTGGGTAATCATCATTATAGTAATGACAACGATAAAGGCCCATATGCTTCTTTGTCTTACATGTCGCTGATTGAGGGAGCGTGGTGCAAGTTAATGCAAGATGAGCCTCACAGCACACTGTGCCAGACAGCGATGCCTACGCAGAATTATGTGAGAGCAGCCTCGGCCCCAGAAAGGAGGGCACCCAGAGCCTGGAGGGCTGCCAGCTGCGGTGGGGGTACGGTCACTCAGGGATCACGGGATCAGTGGGTAGAGGGAGGAAAGACACGCAACACAGACTTTGCCACGTGACTGCTCCACTGTGTAAGACCACAGGTACCTAAATTTGTTAAGATGGAAGAGGCTAACGCTGTCTGGTGGGGTATTAATGAGCAATCTGCAGGAAGCACACAAGCAGATGTCCCAGCCAGCACACAAGCCAGGTTTCAAAAGCTGGCAGCTCCATGAATGGAGGTCACTCGTGTCTGTAACCCACCTCTTGTCTGGAGGAGCATCTGCCACTGCTGTAACTGTGCTGATGCCATTCTCTCAGGTAAGTATGGTCCACACCAGCACTGGGTGATTTGTGTGGTAGTACTGCAAGTTGTGCCTGCACCAAGATTTTACGTCAGCACAACTGTCCCAGTGGCTGAACTTTAGGAGCAGAGTTCCCAGAGTATGAAAAATCAGTGCATATTACCGGCCTGCAGCTGTGGCTCCTGTGGTGCTCTGCACTAACTTCTCACTTTCACAGTGAAGAGCACAGATTGAGAGCAAGGTTAATGAGAAGATCTGATGTCACATACTGGGAAGCTCTTTGCAGTAGTCTTTGCTGTCCAGAAAGGTAAAGGATGTTCTCATGGCTGAATTTTAGCACTTCTGCAGCTACTCAAACAAACAGGTATCTTTTTCCTCTTCTGTCTACCCACAGACAACAGTGGGCCCTGTCATGTAGCAGCATAAGTTGCTCTCCTGGGCTTATTTACTTGTTCCCACTTAATGTAAACACTTTTTGCAGGACAGGGGAGGACCTATCTCCATTCTTTTGCTGTGCTCCTTGCAATTTGAGAAAACAGAAGGTGATTGGCTTTCTCTTTCAAAGATTAATTTTCATGGATCACTCCTTGATTCTGGACACTGCTCATATTGTAGGATGTAATTCTTCCTTTAGCAACACAAATCTAATTTCTACTGTTTAGCAGAAAAATCCTCATGGGGAATAATTAAAAACTGTGCCCATGAGAGACAAAGAGAAAATAAAGAAGACAGGGGAGAAAGAACTACTACAAAGCAAAACTGACTAAATTGCTTCTGGCATTTCAAGTACTGTATTATTACACAGGAAAATCAGTAGCACACACATTTTCAAACTAATGACTAGCTTCCATGAACTTCATGTGAACGTTCATGTGAATGAAAGAAGCTTTGTTTCAAGTAAGTTTTCCTTGGTTTCTTCAGAGGTGTTGAGCATTACTACTTCACTTCGACCTGAATCTGTGCTATGGATGCTTTAAACTTTTGAAAACCAGTCCCATACTGCAGCACAACATCTCTATTTGCATCTGAATACATGTTTCTTCATATGTAGCACACAATCAGGTTGTTTTTCCAGTGTTCAGAGAAAGGTAAAGAATGTCACTAGAGTTCAAAGTACTCATGGATCTGATTCACATCTCAGTTGTTGATCTGTGAGAAAGTCTCTTTTCCAAAGAGAAGCTTGGCCTCATTAACATTGACATTAATCCTTGACAGCAGAAAGGAAGGACTGGTTTCTTAATTTAAAGCAGATCTATTGATTGCATTCATAAACAAGAAGGAAGAGCTGGGATTTCTGCATGACCTTTATTCTCCCTTTTTGTTTCAAAAAAGCAAAATAAAGCAATTCTGCTGACCTCAGTTGTGCAAGGTTTGTGGGCTGGGGTACTGCACTGCAACCACCCAGGCCATCTCCCTGCCACAAAATCCAACTTTGATTGCTCATGATCTTGATGGATTGACCTTGATTTTCTCTTGCCAAGTGAAACCTTATACGCTGCCTGGAAAAGAATCCAATAGTTTGTTTAACCATGCAAGGAACAGCTTTGGGGTGGAGACTGCACTCCTTGCCAACACCAATTGCCTTGTGGAAAGCTTTCTGGCTTAGAAATCACTGAGTGCTTCAACATCCATTGGAGCTTTTCCTCTTCTTTCTTAAAAGATGTTAAATCTGCACTTGGGCAGGTACTTTAAATGGAATGGGATACCTTAATGGGAAATGAGAGAAGGTCTCCTTATAAAAACAACGTGAAAGTTTCTTTCTAAGACTCTTTGCTGAAGGTTGCAGATGATAAACCTCTATTTTTGGCATGACAAAGGGAAGGCAAGTCCAGCATCAGCAGAGTTCGCTATTTCACATCACAGCTGACCTCCCTCCACAATACATACTCAAAGCATATTTGTTGTTTCTGGAAGAATTATGTCTGACAGGAGAAAAGAACTGTCTCTTGAAAATTCAGGGCAGCTATTCATCAGAATATATGTCAAAAGCTTTAATCATGACCACTCAGACAAAGCCTTCTTTCTGACAAAAAACATTTTCTGTGATGGTTCAGATAAAGATGACAGAGTTGACTGATAGGTGTTGTTCAGTGTCATGCTGTTAATATTTACCTTCATGGCCAAAATCACCCTGCATTCTCAACACTTTGAAGATTTTGCGCAATGAAAATTACAGAGAATTGAATTTAAAGATTTTTCAATGGCTCTTCATTTGAAAAGGAATAAAATCCCAGTGATATTTTTGAATGGTTTGGTGAAAAGCAAAAGTGATTTGGTAAAGGATGTGCCTTCAATCTTTTTCTATAGTATTAACAGAAAACCTAGCTCAAGGTTGAGTTGCTTTATCCAGTTTTGTTCCTCTATTCCTGCTTAAACTTGCAGAGAAGAAATCCAGTATGCTGTAAGTCAGATCTGTGGTAAATGAAGATAGAAGAGAGGGTCACAGAGTGGGTCAGAAATTCTCATAAAAGCACTTTAATTTCTCAGGCACCCCTTTGGCTGCCCATGTCTTGTGATTTGTTTGTAGAAAACACTGATGTGTTCAGACATCAGCAGTGCTTTCCTTGTCTTGTCCCTTTGAGCATAAAACATTTCTTTAGGGTAACAGAAGACAGACTTAAGAGCATGTTTTTTCATAGAATTACAGGAATAGAAAGGATGTACAGGGTCACTGGGTCTTGCCTTGCTCTGTTGTAATTGTTCCATTGAGACCTTCATGAAGAGAACAGGCTTCCCCTTTAAATTTGCTAAGTATTTTGTCACCACTGGTTTTGCTCCAGAGTCACCTTTCTCTGATGAAAAAATATTATTATTCTCATTTCCAACTTAAACATATTCCTGTGGCAGGACAAGGAGCAGGTAGGCAGTTAAGGTGTAGAGGAGGGGTTGTTGAACCTTTGCTGCTGCGGTGGGCTATGGTTTTCCTTTCTCTTGAAGCACACAGGAGGAAAGCAGCAAAAAACTCCCCATCTACATACAAATCTTGCCCTAGCACACAGAAATTGATGTCTCCCATCACCTTACTCACACTCAAAGTTCCTTGTCCAGCTATGACTAGCCCTCCCAGTCACCCAACTTATCCCCCTGGAGAGACACTGGCCTATTCTCTGATTGAAAGATTCCCCTAACACTTTTTTATCCCTACCTCCCACAACCTCACAAGAAGTGGCCATCCCTCATTCACCTTCCTGGCCTCCTCTGACCCACTACAGGACCCCAGAGTCTTCCAGTGCCCCTCCTTTCCTGCTCTTCCATTGCATCTGCTCTGATATTGCTGCAAAACTGAGTTGCTTCCTGAAGGACCCTGTTTCCATCAAAATAGGTTTTTTTCTGTGTGACTGAGGATTTTCAAGGCAAGACTAGGCCTTGTGCCAAAATTGTCAATGCTGTTTAAATAACCCTGTTTCTCCTCAGCATTTATGTTGCTGTTTCATTTCTTTCTCTGCTTTCTGCCACCTTCAGTTAACTTGCAGAGTGCAATAACGTTCACTTGTTAATTTTATGTCACTAGAAGAAATCAAGCTCCGTTTATTTCTCTCAAAGAAGATCCTCTCTATTCCCCCCACTGTGCAAACAACCCTTCCCTGTATCTGCTTCTCTACAATTAACTCTTCCTTGAATACTCACAGCCAGAGTAGAGAACACTCCAGGGAAGCACTTGTCCACGAGATTATATCCAATGGAAACATCCTGCCTTCCTCATCATGGAAACATATTTATGCATTTCACAGCTGTAACACAGTTGCTGCTCATACTGGTCCCATGATTGCTGCTAATTACATCCAGCTCTTATGAACTCAGCTCTTTTTTTCTGGTGAGGTCTGTCTGAGTTATGAATTCCTACATTGTTGCAGAAGATGTTTTTCTATTACCTCCTAACTACAAGGCCCTGTGCTTTGCATTGTTGCCCTTTTTTTTTAAGTTCTATTACTGCACTTTTGAAGACTATCTTCTTCTTCTTGTTTGACATATAAAGGTCTCTGTGAAGCCAGTGTGTTCCCGATTGCCTTTTCTTAGCCTCTCAGGAGGTCAGCTCTTGTGATTCGGCAGACCAGGAGGCTACTGTAGACTTGGAAGTGAGAGAAAAAAAAACAGATCTCTCTCTAGCACTTTCTTACTTATCACTTTCACATTTCTAATTTAACTTCTGTCATCTGTTCCCTTCTCTGTTAAGCAAGAAAGGTGATTGCATTGACATAGGCCATCTGTGTACTTTAAGGTGTAAGAATAAAAAATGTTCTTCTGCTGTCAGAGAAAACAGTCCAAGGGAGTTGTGCTTTAGGTATCAGTGTCAAATTTGTCTTTGGATGAGAATACATTGGAGTTTCTATTACTTCACAGAAGTTCCTTTCAGTTTTGTCTTAATACTGTGCAACTACATTTTTTAAAAGGCTTTGGGATTATAGGTCTATTTATATTAATCCGAAGAATAAATATAATAAAAATGTTTTCTCAGCTTACAAATATCTCCTGCCTGAAACTACTGCAAGTCCCTTGCTGACATCAGCTCTGAGGAATTCCTGATGTTGGTTAGTTAGATTTACATCATTCGCTATTTAAAGCAGGGGAATTTAGCTAGAATTACACTAATGTAATGTCCTAAAAACATGTAGGATAATTATTTGCAAGTTCAGTACCCTGTATTTAATTCCAAGAACTGTAATTTGGTCAATCTCTATTTATTTTCATTCTGATTTATCTCTTTACATTTACTTAAAGCTTTAGTTTTATAAAGATCAACAAATAAGAAATACTATTTTTGTTAGCAATGTTTTACCTAAACGATCTGGAGAATTCGTTTTTGAGAGAGGTAAAGATGGTTGGTCAAGAGGACTGTAGACCTAGAATAACACGTAAAGTGGCACTGAGGTGAGAATTGTTCAAATGATCACCAGAAATTAAATGGAAAACAAGAATCAAATGGATTGTGAAGAATGAGACAGAAGTGGAAGAAACAGGACAAAACAGAGCAGCTTCTGTGTATCTCCTTCAGACACCTTGCTTCAGTGCTATGAAAGCCCAGGGACTCTGACCTCTGCAGCAGACACCTAGACCAGCAGTAGTGAAAAAACAGCACCAGCGGCCCTGAGAGAGATTTGGGTGAGCACCAGTGATAATGTTGACAGCACTTCTTATATAAAAGGACTGATTTCATAACACATCCTTACAAAGCTTCCATACATGCAAACTTATGGAGAAAATGAAGACTCTATTGGAATGACGTAACCCAGAGGCTATTTCTGTGTGGGAGTTATTACTGATCCTCACTTGCACCCCACTCAGAAGCAAGTTGATTGACCATCTGAATACAGTTTATAGCATTATTTAAATTCTGGGAAGGTAAACTCATTAGTACAGTTAAAAGCATCTAACAAAGGTTAAAAACTGTGAAGTGTTGTATGCATAGATCATGACCCTTGTTTGGCTTCATAATGGTGAAGCCTAGAGCTAAAATAGCAAAACCAAGTGACAGTAGATGTTTTCCAAAATTATAGATTCTCAAGTACATGGTGATTGAATAAAAGATCAAAGCATTATTTAAATGAAAATATTTTATAGAATGTTTATTGTTAATTGCCATTTGGAAAAATGTCACCATAAAAATGGTTTTCAAAGTGGAAGAAAGAAGAATCCTTATTACTTGAGCAGCATGCCTAGGAAATAGCATGTTTGACTGAAGTAATGTGATATTATGGTATTCTGAGATGAAGGATGAGTTTATTTTTTTAATTAACTTCTAATTCTCTCCAAAGCTCCTAATCCACTTTAAAGGGATGGACATCAACAAGCGTTAAACCCAACTGTACTATTTAATAAATTAGTCAATGGCATGTTGTATTTGTCAATATGGAAAGCTCTATAGGACAAGGACTGCATAAAATAAACTGTCTTTTGCTACATCATTCTTGAAGATTTACGTTTAAAAGTATTGAATACATTAAAATATGCAACAAGATACAGCTACAAAAGGATGAGTCCACTCAGCTGAAAGATAATTTGAGCAAAGATAAATACTTTTCACTTTGTTTAGATGAAAGCTTTATAGTTAAATATCTGTATCATATTGCATTTAAGAGCAACTAAGCTCCATGAACAACAAAATAAAAAAACTTAATGCCCAAAATTGATTTGGTTACATAGAAAAACATTTGAATCAAATCTGAGATGCTTGTGGACTCTTACCCTTATGAAAAAGTGACTGGGCATTCTCGTGGCACATCACTGCCATACATTGAAGCAATTCAGGCAAAACAAAACACTTAAGATCAAAAATTATAAAATATAACAAACAAATGAAAGTTGTAAAGAAAATACAAAGGTAAATGTTTTGCAAGCACTGAAAGTCACTAGTTCAAGATACTTCTGGGAAAAGGAGATCATAGTTTTCAGTGATGTTGATAAATAAAAGTGTAGGGCAACTTAGTCAAATACAATTGTTTATTCAAACTTTGGAAGAGAGAACATTATGGTTACCCTCTATTGACCAGAATTGTCCAAAACTGTGTAATCACAGTACGTCAGGCATATCAGCAAACATCTGCATAGGTGCATCATAAGGTGTGAAAGTCTTAACCAACGTAACAGCATTTCTCTGAGGGAGAAGACCCCTTTTGGTTTCTGTCTCATCCTTCTCTCAAAGGAAGTGTGAACTCTACATGGGAAAGATGTAGGTAAGAACTATAAGGCAGGCCCCTATGACCCTATTCTCTGAAATCAAGGTGCCTAAAATTGTGGTCTAAATCATAATTGAAAGACAGAACATTTCAGAATTCAGAGTGCATGTGTAACCTTATTCCACTTCATTTTGCATTGGGTCTGTGAATTGAATTAAAGAAAATTATAGGTATGTAGCCCATTTTGCTTTTCCATCTTAAATCTTTCTCCATTTTTTGTACCTATCTCATTCCTAGTAAGATATAAATTAATTGTGATCTATCAAACATCTCTCTGAAGCCTCGAGGAAAACTTGAACTTTAATCTTTGGTATAGGCATAATCAGACCAGGCAGGGATTCAGAACACCACAAATATTGCTGGAGAAAGAACTTCTTCATGAAAAGATTACTCTCTCATTCTAGACTTGCTCTGAAATAGAATTGATGCAACAGAGTGGATTAGCTGACCTGCACAATCTAATGTAAACACCAAAATCAGTCCTTCTGATGCCGGTGAAGCTATTTCATTACTACTGAAGAAAAGAATAGCACTATATGTTATCACATTAATTTTCAATGGGTTTAAAATATATTATTTCTTCAAAGTAGATACTATATCCTACCAAAAAAAAAAATTATTGCAAAACAGCCCATACCAACCTTAAAAGCAATTTGATTTTTCAATAAGCTTCACAGATATCATCTTAATAGTAACTTAATGAGCTTAAAGTAAGCACAGTGTGGATATAATCAACCCTCCTCAGAGTCCCTTAGAGTCACTGTACAGAGAAGATTTAATGTCAGCAGCCATAGCTAAGCAGTAAAAACTCTCTCCTATTGAGTGGCAAAATGTACATAGTGATTCACAATGGTTTATAATTACAGAGATTAGCATCTCATAGTCATGCATACCACACAGTGTCTGTCTCTCTCTCTCTAAAATTAGAGAGATCTTCCTAGCCATGAAAGAGACCAGAGAAAACAAATGAAGCCCAGAGCTGCTGAGCCCTCAGTGGGAAAGTCCATACCACTAGAAAGATCAATCACTTCTGCAATAATGAGTGTTTCCAAGAAGACTCGTTTATTGACTTTCACTCCTTCACTCTGTGAGGTCCCAGGAAATTGTGGCAGAAGACAACTTTCCTCTTTTCCATTCGTAGGTGATGAAGTCGGTTATATGGAACTGCACGGCATGGCATTTTAATCTATGGTTCCTTGGTTTTTATGGTACAAATTTCTTCTGATTATCTGAATTTACAGGTTCCTGTACTTTCTCAAAGGTAGTCTCAAAAGTTAAAAAAAAATAAAAACCCTCTTAAATGAGTTAAGAATTAGCTATTCCTGTTGTACCTGGTCACGGATCACTCTGCAGTCCCACTTTGGATTTTAAAACAACTCTTTCATTCAGTTGCTAAACAAAGATAGTGAAGCAGATGGTAGAGTATATGAGGGAAATATAAAAATAGAAAGACGCAGACGTGTTCACAATGGGATTGTGGAAGAAGCTTATGTCTCCAAATTCAAGAACCAAGTCAGAAAGCTCTAGTCTATCACTGCCAAAAGTTCCCTGTTAGAATGGATGGGAGCCCAAGTTCTCTTGCCATGGTGCACCTGCTTTGGTGCAAGCTCAGAATAGCACAGTCCAAGAGCCCAGCATCTTCCTGAAACTCATTTCAGACAAGATATTAGGCCCTCATGTTGTCATTTCTACTTTAGTTTAAAGCCTGGTAGACAGAGTTGTAAGTCTGCAAAGCTGCAGATATGCAACTTTCTCAGGCATGTCGGAGTCTGAAAGTGGAATAAGTCTTGCCCCAGCTTCTAAACAAGACCCTCAAAACAGTTTTTCATATAGATGTGAAAACAGTAAAGCATCTGACTTGATCCAAAGCTAGAGAAGGTCCATCAGAAAGCTTCATAAAGCCCATGGAAAGCCACTTGCCAATTTTGATGAGATGTGGATCAGACTTTTATTGCATTACTTAGAGCTCTGGAATCCACAGGTGTAAAGAAGCCCTGCACACAAATCCTTAAAAAAGGAAACAGAAAGGGAACACCCTGTGATTTCTCATTCCAATTACAAATTTTGAAGCTCAGGCAAATAGCCAAAATAAATATGTGTTTTCACAGCTGCTTGTAATGCTTAAAATATATAAAGCTCGAGTTGTAAGTTATTTTTCTACTTTAGAACTGCATCATAACTTCTGCCTCCACATGCATTTGCTCAGAGAGCCTGCTAAAATAATTTGCCAAGAATGGGAGTGCATTGCTATCTGCTAACAGTCCAATGAAACTGGGGCAAACTTGACCCACTCTTTTAAACATTGTATCCTCTTATTACCATCAATTTCTCTTCATCCTCTGTTTTGATGTGACCTATTTTCAGCTTCTGAATGAATCCTGAGGTCATGAATAACAGGAGGAGTAATAACTTAGGCAAGGATCACTGAAGTCAGAGAGGAAGAACACTGTCAACAAAGTCTGTCTCCTTATAACTATGTGATTGCATTTACATTTTCTTATTTACAGTTAAAGTACCTTTCATGATCTGCCAGTTGTCAGTGTTACAGGTCTCAGTATTTCTCCTGCTTCATTTCAGAAGTGATTCTGTAACCTAACAGATCTCACTCCTACAAAACATTTCTTCATAACACATAAGCATCAAGGATGACTCTTGTTATATGTATCTCAGTTGCCACTTACTTCAGAGAAGTTTTGACTATTGTATATCATAAAGCTGACTCTCAGGGAAAGAAAAGCTGTAGCCCTTCCCTCTTTACCAAAGTTAATGGAGATACTGTAGCTCTGCAGTTACTTTCCCAGCATTTCTAAACAAGGTTCCAGTGTGAAGCTACACCAGTTGACCCATCATGAACAGCATCTCAACTGTTCTGAGTACTTCTGATTTAACAGTCCTTCTGGCTATTGAGAAAATGTAATGGGACTTCTGTGGCACATAAAAAAACAACACATCAGCAAGCCACACACCCAAGGGCACAACGAGGAGATATTCCTGTACTTGTCAGCTAAATAAAGGAAACAGGAAAGGTCTCCATTGAGTTTTGGTGAAGAAGAATCAGAAAAGTGGGAATAAAGCCGGACTCCGAGGTACACAGCTGAGATAAAGTATCTCAAAACACTCATGCAAAGCAGTAAAGGTGCAGCTCCTTGGGGATGAGATTAAATATATCACCTTCTCCATCTTTCACAGGCAAGTAATTCTGAAGAATTTTGACAAAGGTGATATATCTTATGAGCAGATATTGCATTAATACAATTATGTATGACAATTATTGTTCCTATTAATTGATATTATGATATTACATTTTAATAAAGCCATATCACAGGTACCCTCTACTTATCTTTTACTTACACCCACCTCCTTTCTATAGTGTGGAGGCAGAAAATTTTCCCAAATTAATTTTTAAAAGTTGGAGGAGGGAGAGGACTTCTTCTCGTTTGCTTCACTGTAGCTCAAACATCAGAGCTCACTGTCAGTTATACGAGATGATCTGGGAAATCAGTCTGCTTAAAAGCAATCCACTTCTCTCTTTGAAAAGACATAAGATTTTGCTTGGTTTTCCTCACTAGTTATAAATTTTGGAAGTGAAAGACTCTGAGAAGTTTGGGGTTTTTTTTCTGAACCCTGTTTATATCAACACGGTGTATATTATATTCTTACATTTTCCTCATTTAAATGATTTAATCTGTGATCCAGAATAGTGCAAAACATCTGAAAAGTGAGATGGAGAACCTGAAGGTTCCTCAAATCTTTTTGTTTTGCTATTTCTAATTTTACATACTCTGTTCAACTGCTGGGCTTGCAGTAAAAGCTTGTAAAGAACGAATGGGTGCCTCAGCCTTTCAAACTAGATTAGCCAGCTCAGTTCATGGATGGGCCATAGGAAGGGAAAGCCTGAAATGCCAGTATTGCCTGAAGAATAGGAAGACATTTTGCTAAGTACACTACATGATGTATGGAGATATGTTAGTATTGTTTTCAGTAATATTATTCTTTCCAGTATTTCTCTTGCTTAAAGCAAGAATTGCAAGCCTAAAATTTCAAATGCTCCTGATAATTTTGTATGTCTTTTTTTAGATGTCATATGGTTGACCTTGGTGAAAAACAAGACACTCAAGAGCTAAAGAGCAGGCTTTTTATAAAATTATGTATCTAGAACAACAGAACTGATTGGACTCTGGTTGGTGCAAGTGAGCACTTGGATCACAGTTTTCTTTGCCAAAGGGAGCACGGTCTGCTCATTTAGGTTCACAGAAAGAGATGCAAGTAAGCGTTAAATCTTAGAGACCAAAGCCTTGTACTGCAGCCTTGAACATGTGTCAGATATTTGTTATGCTCTGAACGAGGATCAAAAAGGTCATTGGGCTGAAGTCAAATGTATCATTATTTCTTAATTAAGAGACTAAGGTAAGATCACGTCCTGAGGTTCCTAGACCAACAGATGCTTTATTCTTGGATATAGAGGTCACACAAATGCTTTTGCAAATTAAGATTTGTAACTCCACTTCCTTAGAAAAAAATCACTGATTATCAATTTTAGCACTATTCTATGTGACCTATTTAAATAAGAAAAGAAAATCCAGGGATTTACACAAAAAACAGTTCATGTCATGATAGCTGCAATGTTTTGTCAGAGTTCAGGCAAATAGAGAGGAGACAAGTGATTTGATCAGAAACGTGGTAAGAAATAAAAACATCATAATCTTCCAGACACAGTAAGAGCAAGAAATATATCCAAGAACCTGCGGAGACAATAGATGACGACACTAGAATAGAGAGGCTCAGGAAAAAATGAAGCTATAGTAGAAAAACTAATTTGTAACTACATTTGCTGTGGGGAAACAAAAAAAATATTGTACTCATCAGAACACTTTTTATGATAAGCACATGGAAGATCTGTCTCACTTCATGGTGTCAATAAAAGTAGTTATGGAACAGAAAAAAGAAAGAGCAGTAACAAGTGGATGGGACAAGATAGTTGGAACTCATGACTTCTAAAGGTATTCTCAAGGATGAAAAAACCCAAACCACTGAATCTGTTAAAACTGCCTCATGACCAGAAAAGTGGCAATAGTTTTTACAAAGACTTTTAAAATAGATTTTTATGAAAATAAACCCAATACCTACACTGGAGAAATTCTAAAGAGTAGAATTAGGCAGTACAAAGTGGAGAAGATAACACAACCTTCACACAGAGGTCAAGTATTACAAATCTGCTGGAATTCTCTGATCATCTCTTTTCATAAAGAGGGAGAACATGCGTTTTCTATAGTCTATTTTCATTTCCAAAACACATCTGGCAGGGCTTACTGAGAGATGCTCTTAAAGAAGCAAACTAAAATGGACAAGAGGAAAGGTCCTCATAAGGCTACATGGCTAGAAAACAAAGGGTAAGAACATTTTCTTCGTTTTCATGTTGTGAGAGGTCCCTATGAAGGTCTGCTTGGGACCACACTGTTCACCATACCTATAAATAGATAGACAATATACACAAGAGTTGTCAACATTTGTTATAATACCAAGATGTGCAAGGTAATAGAGATGCTAGTTGACTGCAGAAATGCATATGGGTCTTATCACTAAGTGACTGAGAGAGAAAATGACAGCTCAAGTTCAGTACAGGTAAAACTAAAATGATACAGAGGAGTAATATCAATTGCATGCTTACAGTGCTGTGCTCTGAACTGGCAATTGCCACTCAGGAATGAGGCCATGGGGTAATTCCATGAAATAACTTGATAATAGTGTATCATGGCTTAGTCCCATCCAGAAACAAAGGACCACGATTAGCCACTTGCTCAGTCCTTCCCCTTCCAATGGGAAGAGGAAAAGTATTGATGACATTTGAAACCTCCTAAGGACAGGGAGGGTTCACTCACCATTGACGGTCCCGAGCAAAACAGACAAGACTACTCAATTTGGGGAAGAAAATAAAAATTAATTTAATCCTACCATCAACCAAAAACGTAACAAACAGAAAACACCTCAGAGTGGCATAATGAAGAAGAGCACAACCAGTCCTTTCAGACTACCTTCCCCTCAACCCTCCCCTCTTCTCAGGCTCAGAGCCCTGATCCCAGTTTCTTTACCTCCTCCCACCCTGAACAGCTCAGGGGGGCAGGGAATGGGGGTTTCAGTCAGTCCTGCTCCAATGGCTCCTGTCGTTTGTCTTGCCTCAGGGTAGGAGAACTCCTTGCCTGTCCTCCTTGCTCCAGCACGGGGTACCTCACACACCTGGCAGCCCTGCACGGGCTGCTCTGACGTGTGTTCAACCCAAAGGCTGCAGCTCCTTTCTGCCTCTCGTGTGGGGCTGCTCTGCGGCCTGCAGGCTCTCCAGCACAGTCTGTGCCATGGCCGCCTTCACACAGTCCCTCACCCGTCTGGGCACAATCACACGGAGCTGCTGGTGGCTCTCAGTTCTGCCTTTGCCCTCCATGGGTTGCAGGGGTACAGCTGCCTTCTCGTCATGGGCTGCACAGGGGTCTCCAATCCGGCGCTCCTCCTTCCTTCCCCCTTCTCTGACTGTGGGGTTTGCATCTTGGTACCACTCCTACATCTCCTCTTCTGCTGCAGATTTCCCTCCTTAAATAGTGGTGGCAGAGGCGTCAAATTGGCCTGGTTGGGCTGGAGGTGAGTCCACCTCAGAGCCAGGGGAAGTTTTGAGAACTGTTTACTGGGAAAGCGTTGCAGCCCCCTCCTCCTGTTACCGAGCAAAATTAGCTCCACACAAACCCATGAAACAGTGTAAAAAATAAAAAACAGTATTTTGAAAGTACTGTAAGACAACAAAAAATATCACAGTCACTGTTCAGACAACTACATCTTCAATACCGTTGGAAATTCTTAATCCTCCATACCAAAATGGTAGGAAAAAGCTTTACTAAATGCTGCTTCTTTCTTACATTCCTTCCTAAGCATCTGCTATTGAGACTCCTTTTAGTGTTAGCAGGGCTTCATGGGCCTACTATGATCTAATGAATATCATTTTTATTCTTTCATATCTTACAGTTTCTATGTCTAAGAAAATTTGTATTTCCCACTATTACAACATAATACTTCAAATCCACTAAGAATCATAGAATCATTACAGTTGGAAAAGACCTTTAAGATCAAGTCCAACCACTAAATTAACACTGCCAAGCCCATCACTAAGCTAAACCATCTCTCTCAGCACCTCATCTATGCATCTTTTAAATATCTCTAGGGATGGTGACCCCATCACCACCCTGGGCAGCCCATTCCAATGCTTAATAACCCTCTCAGTGAAAATGTTCTTCCTAATGTCCAATCTAAACCTTCTCTGGCACAACTTGAGCCCATCTCCTCTTGTCCTATCATTCATTACTGGAGAGAAGAGATTGACCCTCACCTCACTACAACTCTCTTTCAGGTAGTTGTCAAGAATGATCACATCTCCTCTCAGCCTCCTCTTCTCCAGGCTAAATAACCCCAGCTTCCTCAGATGCTCCTCTTAAGACTTATTCTCCAGATCCTTCATCAGCTTTGTAAGCAGTGCATTTCATAAGCAGAGCACTTCCAGTTCTGGTGACTGGTGAGACAGTGATTTCAGCCTTATCACAAATCCCTTTAACCTATCAGAGCTTTTTGTCTATATACAAGCTTTAACAAACAAAACAGTAGAATTTAGAAAGGAAGATGCATCACACTAGTTGGTTTTAGAATTGTTCACATTTAGCCCTGACAGTACAGTTTCTCACTGTTTGTTTTTTCTACTGTCTAATCCCTAAGAGACATTCTTCTATGGTTATTATAGCTCATGTCATTTCCCAGAGGCCGTGTCACTGTAATTTCCAATCCCTATGCATGGCAAAGACATCTGTGAGAATTATAAACACCCACCCTGTAACTGCAATCCTAAGTTAGGCAAATTCCCTTCTTGAAAAAAAGCCAGAGGCCTGTAGACACAAGTGGAGGATGAACTCAAATTGCTTTAGAGAAAAACAAAGTAAGAGCAAGTGTTTTTCAGCATCCTGTGTATCACAGCTGCAACCTGACCATGCGCCATGGGTTTGTGTGGAGCCGTTTCTGGTAATGAGAAAGCGACTGTAAAGATGGCTCCTATAAGAAGTTGCTTGAAACCCTCCCCAGCTCTGAGTCACTTCTGGGGCTGAGCCAATTGGGTGCCTCCATGACCACTTTTTGAGAAGAAGAAACCAGAAGAGGAGGGTTCTTCCTGTTCATCCTCTTCTTGTTTTCCAGATGGTGGTGCTGGAAGGAATTGGAGGGGAGAGAGTGATCATGTGGACCCTAAGATCAGCAAGGGAAGAGAGGAGGAGGTGTGCTGGAGCAGATACTCTCCTGCAGCCCATGGGGAAAAGGCAGGCTGTCCCCCTGCACCCTGTGGAGAGGAGTAGTGAAGCAGAGATTTGTTGGCAGTTTGTAAAAGACCTCATTCCAGGGGTGGTGACTATGTCCAGAGAAGACCATGAATTTGTGAGAGGGTGGCATTGCAGCAGAAGCTGCCTGGAATGCTGCTGGCCATGGAGGAATCCCATGCTGGAGGAGTCTGTGGGCAGAAGCTGTAGCCTTTGGGAAGAACTCACTGCAGAGAGATTCATTAGGGACCCCAGATTGGAGCAAGGGAAGAATGCAAGGAGTTGTCCTCCTCTGAGAAGAGAGAAGCAGCAGAGACCAATCTGTGAGAGACTGACCACATCCCCCATTCCCTGCCCCCCTGAGCCGTTGGGGGAGGAGGAGGTAGAGATATCGGGAGCAGTGAGCTGGGCCTGGGAAGAAAGGAGGGATGGGGGAGGGAGATCTTAAAGTGCTGGTTGTAATTTTCTCAATCATCCTACTCTCTTTTTGCTTTTCATTCTGTTCTGTTTCTTGTAGGTCACAGAATAAACTTTTCTACTTTCTAAGTCGAGTACTGGAGTCTGTGCTGCCTGGAACCGTAATTGGCAGTGAGCCCTCCCTGCCCTTGTCTCAACCCACAACATCCTTGGTTATCTTTTTCCTCCTACCTCACTTGGGTGGATGAGACACACTAGCAAGAGACTATCACGGTGCTGTATTGCTGGCTAGGCCTATATCCCGACAGCATAATATCCACTCAGTCCCTGGAACGTAGTATATCCCAATAGTTCACAAACAATCAGGTGTTCTCATTCTGAACACTATGATTTCTCCTAAATACTGTTCGATTGCTTCCTAAAGAACTGTATGGTTTTCTCTTGTTCTCTGTAATGTAAAGTACTATCTTCATTTGACTCTTTGGGATGGCAACAGTAAAAATTAAGCAAAAGATGTAATATAGAGTGACTAAACACATCTGTCTTTGACCACCCAATAAGCACACAAAAATCTGATTCATATGGATTCCTTTTACAAGGTGCCAGTACCCTAACTAGACAAGAAGATGTTCCCAATACTGTATCTCTATGTTTCAGAGAAGCATAAGGACAGAGAAGACCACAGGAGCACCACAGAGATGTTGCAGGAGCCAGTACTTTCAGGTGAAGTTTACAGCAATTGACTTTCTCCAGGGAGGAGGGAGTCTACTGGTAGGGTTAAGAGATCTTTCCAGCTTGTATTTTCCTAAACACTTCAGAAAAGTCATAATGCAAGAAGTGCTGAAGAACCAGTTGGTGCTACATTAGAGGATATCTGTGAGAAATATTGTTGCCTGAAAGTTACATTGGAGCAGGGACTGGTTTATATCCTGATAATCATGCTAGGGAGAATTTAAACACATTTAATGACAGAAGGAAAGTATGGCTGCCAGCAGTAAGTATATAAAAAATTCAAAAGGCCATCTGGTTTTCTTGATTTCATGATCTTCTCTTTCAGTTTTTAGACATTTCTGTCAGTTCCCTTGCAAAGGTGTTCTCATGGAGGGAGGGCTGCCACCCTCCATCTCAGATCCTTCAGGACCCTCTGATAGATTTCATAAAGCACAGATACGACAAAAAACCTGCCTGCTGAAATCAGGACAGGAGAGTGTCTACCCTGGCAACTCAGTCAATTGAGACAAAGAAAGGAAGGCCAGCACCCTATAAACTCAAAATCTCAACATGAAACAGCATCCTCAAATATTCCCCAAGTCTGTGCCTGTTCCCAATTGCCACGTTTGCCCAAGAACTACTTGCAAGTCCAAAAGTCCTCTCAGGACCGCACCTGTGGGTAGATGGCTTTGGAGGTACAAAACCTTTCGTTTGGAGGGACTTAGACTGCTTAGACCGCAGGACCGCTTCATCTAAATATACACACTGCTAGCAAGGGCTATCTAAATATCCTGGGACTGCACTGAGCTCCACTTTGGCTAGTCACTAGGCACATTTGTGCCATGTAGCAACTCCACCTATGGTATCAGAGCAAGAGAATGTGTTGTGTATACAAACTGGACAAAGTTTAAAAAAATACAGATTTTCAGCAACCTTGCTTCTCTCTCTTATAGGTAACCAAAACATAAAGCTGAAGTACTAGGTGTCACTTGGAGAAATTCAGAGCAGATTCCACACCATCTGAAATCCCTTGTGCAATTCTTTGTTCTTTACTTTCAACCTCTTCCCTCATTACAGCATTTCAGTGTTTAGAGGACTGACAGGTAATACAAACTTTTAATATGTGTCCATGGCAACATTTATTTCATTAAAACATACTCTATGTGCCACTCTACTGGCAACAAATTGACAGCATTTAAACTAATTCCAAAAATAATAATTACACCTCTCCACATTGTCAACAAAGAGATCACTATCAACATCCCTAGTCTCAGATAATTACTCAATCCACTCCTGAACTTAATTTTGGTCAAAAACTAACCTTTTCCAGGAAACATCTGAGTGACTATAAAGCCTCATACTGCTAAAAAGTCACCAAATACGACTGCAATGAGGTAAGAAATGAACTGTGAGAACTCTCTACAAAGGATCTCAGCTCCACATTTTAAAAACAGCATCAAATGTCTTTTAAGGAAAGCAGTGTGGCTGAGTTCAGCCTTCTCACACATTTCTATAGCTGGAATAAATGGCCTCTTCATTGCTTCACAGATTAATGTTTACTTTCTTGGGCTATTTCTATGATACCAGTGGGATTTACAATGCCTTTAGCAATGGCCTCATTCTCATCTAAATGAAGGATAATTGCACATGATGATCACAGAATGTGTTTCCTTCATTTACTGCCGTATTTTTTGGATCCTTCTCAAACCTTTCTTGGCCCAGTGCTCCCCTCCAAGTTAACTCAGCCAGGGAAAGATTCTGTTGTACATAGTATATACAATACTAATATACAACTAATGTTTCTAAGTCCTGCCTAAATGCATACTGTCTCCCACACTCCTCTAGGAGCATGTTTTACCTTTTTCCTGGTAAGCATACCAGCACTGTTCCCAGCAGCAGAGTAGCTTCCTTGCCAGATGAACATTGATGAACATTCTTGTTGGGAAGATTCAGTACAAATTAGCAGACCATTGGCAGAACATTTAAATGAAAATTAATTAATTAATTAGTGTCCTACTCTAAGTGGACTTTGTTGCCGGTGACTTCTAAAACTAGACAGAAGTCTTACAGAAAGTTCTTACAGAAAGACATAATCATTTACATCACAAGAAACTAGATACCCTAATAAGTGTATCTTATCTATGTTAGACTTCGGTACCTGTGGCCTTTCAGACATCAGGCCAGGTAGAAAGGTATAGAAAGGTACTAGGATATTAATGAGGTTGTATAGATCTGATGTATAATTCCAACCCATACCTCCAAGATAAATGTGTGTGAAGCAGTTCAGTCACCAAGAAGAGATGATTAAAGACACTAACTAATTCTATCTGCCTCACACCTATCGTACCAGCCCCATTCCCTATGCTTTATTAATAAGTGTACCACTGGAAAATCCATTATCAACGTTCTTATTATACAAAGGTCACAGACTGCATTAGCATTTGCAACACAGTAGTTTTTTCTAGAGGTTGTGCAAGTCAGACACTTGCCAGACAAGCAACCAGATAAGAACCCATCATCTTTTTCACACTCACTGCTGCCTAGGCTCAGAGCAGAATATATCAGAAGTCAGTTTCATGAGCATCAAGAAGTCAGTATTATCCATATTGCTCACTTTTCTTCTCTGACACTTGTTTTCTATAAAACATTTGTGTATCGAGGTCTGAAAAGCAGCACAGATGAAAATATCTAGCTGCCAGCATGTCTCAACAATTTTCTAGATGTTTGTTTTCAGGATGTGATTTTGTTCCTGCCACTAAGTTCTCAAATAAATGTCAGTGCTGTTCCCAAAGCATGAGAAACTCTGCTCAGTAGACAAATGGGGAAGGAAAACACAACAGCTTCTTTCGGAGTTACCAGTCTTTACAAAACTCTGAGGTCAAAGGATGATGACATTCAGATCTTGATAATGAGCATGACATTTTCACAGTTACACTACCTTCTCTAAATGTCAGAACAGAATACTCCAGTCACAATACATCAGTGCACTCGGAGGAGATCCGGTCTTCCACTCCCTCACATTGGCTTTATACAAGTTTGGCTTCAGTTACATTAACAGAATTGTAAACATGTTTTAAAAAATAATTTAAAAAAAAAAAAGATGAAGACAATAATAATTGCTGAATCTCTGTGAGGAACACTTCCCTAAGTAAGACATTTTGAACATTGTAATGGTTGTGAAAGATGACTATATTTTAGGAAGAAATCAGCCATTCTGTAATATTTCAGACAGTGCAATGTCTGGGGCTTTTCTCAGATGTAAACCAAAACTGACACTTTCCCTGGTGTTTGGTAACTCTCTAAATGACCCTGAAAACTTGAACTAGACTTGCAGAAGCACATTTACACACTGGTAAGCAGAAAATGAAAAGAGCAAACCAAAAAGAAAGTATCAACCCCCAAACTACTGATGCATGCCCTTCAGCACAATCAATCCAACAACTTTAGTCTTTTTGCTCAGAATACTTGGTTGAGAATAACAGACAGATATAGGCACACAGACAATTAGAGGAGCTACACTGCTAAGATCATTTGTCATATCACTTTCTGGTATATATGCAAAACCTCTTAGTGAAGGTAACATAACCTCTGGCTTCTTATGTCTGTTTGTCTTTGGCACATCACATTGCTTGATTCAGAATCTGCAGTATAAAAAGGAATAAAAAGAGGCCATTTAAATGTTACATCTCTGCTTGATTCCCCCCCCCCCCATTCTTACAATAATACTTTTCCTTTAAAAGTCTTTTCAAATGAATAATTAAATAAATACTAGAACTCATTAAATGAATACATACATAAATACAAACATACATAGCTTTGACAAACTCACGTGCCTGCAAAAATGAGTGAAAAAGCAAATTTGGCAGATGAGAAACTTTAGAAGGCAGAGAAAATTACAAGAGTGTGATAGAGTAACCAACAGAATACGATCTGTGAGTGATTTAATTTTAGCTGATTAAAAAAACAGCACCTTACAGTGCATCAACAGACACTATGCAGTAGAAGTGGTGAAGTGGTAATCATTCAATACATAGTATCCAATCCTCAGGTCAAGCAGCCAAAGGCTCAGAAAGCTGTTCAAATGACAGTGGCAAATCTTTGGTACCAAAGAATTAAAAGCATAGTGTATGGAGTTTCTCTAATGGAAGGCAATCACTGAGCTTGATCTGTCTGTAGATAACTACACAGCAGAGAAATTTCTGAAAAACAGATGGATCTTTAAGCTGTCAGAGGAAAGACATTATAAGATTCAATATGAAGATATGGAAACTGGAGGCTTTGGCCTAAAAATAGGAGGAAACAGTTAACAAGGAATTTAACACATTCTTACAAACATGAGTTTTCTTTACAGTCTTCGAAGCAAAACTTGATGCAGTTCTAAAGGCTATTAACACTCATAGTAGTTAACAGCTGGCACAAGAGAGAGTGAAGAGAGGTAAGAGTGATTTTTTTCATCAATAACTAGCTGCTTTAATTCAGTGCATATTTACATCATGTCCATCATAACTGGTAACAAAAGTTCCAAGACATAAAAACTCTTGGAAGAATTTCAAAACCATAGTATTATGGTTAAATGTGTCAACCCAGAATATATTTGGGGCAGCCTGACTTCCAGTTGACTCCTCTCCTAAAGCCAGTGACTTTTCACCATATAAAGAAAGTCACACATGGCAAGTGTATTTCCTACATGCAACTGCTCAAATGTGTTTTCTCTGATGATGTTAACCACTAGCAATAGGATATAAGTGGTCACATTATGTACAGAAACCACATAAGAAGAAAGTGTCCATTTTCAGAGGAGGCAATGGAGCAAATAAGGAGAGGAAGAAACTCCAACCAACTTCATTCTGGTCTGAAATGAAATCTCACCTATCCAACAGATGGACACAGCTCAGAGGGATGCACAGTTACCAGAATTCAGGCACACTGAGACCTCACCTCTCAAAAAGCAAGGATTGTATGCAGTAACTTCCCTTGCTTCCTTAAATAAAGTGCATTTATCTTGTATAATAAGCCTGATTTGTTCAAACTAGTTCTGCTTGGAACAAATGGTAAATCTGACAGATGGTGATTTATATTAGCATGATATCAAGATGTATGCATTACCTTTTCTTTATCTTGTATAATATCACAATCTTTAACTTTAAAATCCTTTTCTTTAAAAAGATTAAGTTACTGATATCTGTAACTGAATATGAAGTGATGCAAGTTCTCAATAAAATAAATAATTGATTGGTTTCTGAACATATCTTAATGGTATTACTTTGAAGCACTTTGCTCACTGGTCGGTATGTATCCTCATACAGTTCTAGCACCCTCTCCAGAAACAACTTCTTCATTACTTGTTAGTAAAAAGCTAAGATAAAAGATAAGAACATACAATGGCTTCCAAGCATGTTTTTAAAGATTTTACATGATCAAGAGAACAACCCTACATAATTCTTTTTTTCCCTCATGCATTTTCTATTTCTCACTCTGTTCATCTCCCTCACCATCTTTAACATATCTGTTCCAGCAGCCTGGAAGGAACCATCTCTCACACCAAATGGCAGAACTGCAGATGCAGTTTAGCATTTGACCAGTGCACAGCTAACAGTGAACTCTTGCTACATGACTACATATTGCTGCTTAGCTTTGAGCAGTTGTGTATGAATTCAGTAAAACTCACTTAGACTATGCTGAGTGGTGTGGATGCTGACACTCAACTAGCCCACTATCAAATTTATCATTTTGATAGAAGATTTTGTGTTAAATTCTCATGTTTGTAGGGAATACTTTCAAAATGTTACATATTAAGACTGCAAGAACAGTGAGACCAATAGCTCACTAAGAGGCTACTATAAGATATGTAACTATGCACATGAATCCCACGCTCTTCACAAATCTGCTGGGGACAGCTGTAGTTAAATTGCTGGAGGCAGAAGCCCCACTGGCTTACAGAGAGGCAATTTGACATGTTAGACAAGAATCTGCTCCCAGTAGATTGTGTTTGCTACAAGCCTTGATCTGACACGATTTTGCATATCTTTGCGCATTGCACAATTTTCTGAAGGGCAGTTGTTAGTTCCAGAGTGGCTAGTAGCCTCTCTCAGAACCAGTTTTTGAGAATTTTTTCACCTTCACACAGTAAAAAGTATGCTACTCCATTTGGAATTAATTTCTTCATGCTTCTACAGTTACTACTTAATGTTGCCTGACTGACATTACAAAGATTTATACTGAATCCTCTGTTTAGTCACTTCTCTAACTGAACTTTCTCTCAGCCCTGTGTTCATTTTTTATCATGAATAAAATAGTTTCATATAAGTTCTGTAAGATGGCAAAAGATATCATAAAGAATAAAAGAAATCTCATGGTAGAACAAGAAACGTTAATCCAAAACTTTTTGACAATTAACAGTTGTCTCCTTGTCCCGTCCATCTTAGCATCCTTGACTTTGTCACAGTAGAGGTGAGTTTCTTCCTGTTGATTTTCTTTAACGACAAATCCATGTTAAAGATTAAATTAGAGCAGATTTTGCTAGCTGCTACATTTTTATGTACAAGTGAGAAAATGCATTTATAAAAATCCTTTTCCTTGTGCATTGGTTCCCTCTTCTACTATGAGCTGAGTCCTGTAAGCCCTCTGCTATAGTGTACAGCAGCACAACAGTGTTTAAGCTCACAGAGGAAAGGCTGTCTAAGGCACAATTGCTTCAAAGCTTCGACTTTTGTTTCACCACAGAGATGTAGTGGAATACCTTCTTATCACAGGTGTTTATAAAGCTGTCAAAGGACAAAAGAAAAAAAGTGAGTTAATTCTCTGTGCTGGCTCCTTCTAACCTATTCTACTTCCCAGTTAACCTAAAAAGGATCCTCCTCAGAACTTTTCTACAGGGCCTTGTGCACAGTGGTATTCTTAGGGTATACAGTGCACCATCCTGAACTACAAAAGCATGCAGGTGTTTCCTATGTGAGCCCTAACAGCTCTGACAGAGGGTGCTGGCATGTTGGACCTCTGCATGCTTTTCCCATCTCTCCAGCACAGCCAGCCAGCCTTCACACTCAGTCCAAGCAGTATTGCTCCCATGGGGAAGGCTGTCGCAGTGCAGATGCTGAGAGATGTCTTCTGACCTTCCCCACATAGACACAGCAGGATAGTTATTGCAGCCCTCCTGCATCCCTTGTGCTGGACTCCATCACACATAGGAAAGCTATGCTCCCTGAACCCTCTTCCTAATTTACAGCTCAGCAGACACAGAGGGGCAGCGGAGCAGAAAGGGGTGTGGAGAGAATACTCTTAATGCTCTGTGGCTGAACAGGAAGATGGGTTACAATTTCTGTGTCTATTTTTGGCTGTTGTATATGTACCTCTCCCTCTTGTCAATGCAACACACTAGTTTACACAAATTAAACCTCAAAATCTGCCTCTGTGGTCATTTCAATTTTGTGAGTGGACTGTATCACTGTTGAAGCACAGTCTTTGAAACACATGCTCCATCTTGTTTGAGAGAAACTTTCTCACACAGGCCGTTCTGCCGCTTTCTACTAGCCTTCTGGAAGTATTGGACTTCTGAAAACCAGACATGTCTATATCATTTTTAACACAGTAGATTAACTGCATTAAATTAGGTCATTTTGTCTTCATGATCGTTTTTGCTTCCTCTTTTGATGCAACATATAACACAAACTTTCCTTCAGAGCAGAGCAAGGATAAAAGAAAGAAATAAACAAAGGAGAATATCAGCTACTTTTGAATTCTGCAAGGAATTACTAATATTAGAAACTATACTATTCAGGCCCAGGACCTGGAATTGAGTAGCTCTGCTCTCCTAATCATTGGGTAGGGGACTGAAGTAAGATGTTTACAAATTCAGATGATCTTGGAGGGAAATCCTTCTACGAAATTAGGTTCTCCATTCACCCTAGATTACTCTTTCCAATAAGAGCTATTACAGACTGCCAAAGTTTTGTTATTTTTTATCAGCCACCTGCAGATCTTTCTGAGAGAGGAAAAAAATTAAAAAAAGAAAACCTAATTTTAAAGTATTACAGTTGATACTTTATCCTAGGGAGAGAACAGGCAGCAATATCCATCAGTCTTTAAATCCCCTTGTTTACTGTACCACTAGACTTTATGTAATGTTGTTTTTCTTCCTGAAATGCATCTGCCAGTGATATGAAATGATCACAATGTAATATCCTAAATGTTTTCATCGTGTGTAATTATTTATTTTCATGCCATTCCGAAATCCTAGGTAGATTGCCAATTTGATCGTCATGTTTTCCCCTGCAAAACACTTAACAGACAAGCGACGAAAGCCTTAGGATCAGAAATAGAAATGTTTACATAACCTGCCACTTGAATCATCAGAAAGCAAATGCTATATCTTATTAGAAAAACACACACAAGCTTTTCTTTTCAATGGCTTTTTATTGTTTGCCATAAACTTTTATTGATTAATTACAGTAATAATAATTACAAACAGAAATCACAATAAAACAAAGAAACAAAGAAAATAAGTAAAAGCCAATCTGACTGAACTAATTTCTACCATCTTCGCAAAACCTGGCAAAAGGCTGACATGTAGTTTCAGTTAATGCTATTAATTTAATTGAATGCCTCTAGAACTACAGTTATATTAATTCAATTTCTGGAAATTTGCAAATGAATTTACAGTACAGGCCCTAGTTTTTAAACTGAGTGGAAAGAAACCAGTAACAGCATCACTATCCCTTTTATTTTAAAAATAAGTCATCATGTGAACCTTTAAAAAAATAATCTCTGAAAATTCTCATACCAGATGGACAATTCTGAAGCCAGAGTGGATAAAAACACAAGATTTCAGGAGCACATGGATGATTTCTTTAATACATCAGCATGAAAAATACACTTTTATTTACTCTGCTAAAAGAAAGATCCCCTATATGTATGTTCTCTGAAATCAGATTATTTTACCATTTGAGTTTAATTAATTTGACTTTCAGAAGTCAGTTGCTGGATGAGCATTAAAAGAAGCCTTTGCTTTTTGACTAGGGACTGAAATTTCAGGCACCCTTGGCACTTCTGCACACTTCTTCAAAGTTTCACTTGTAGTAAACAAATGCATTTTGGTCTTCTCTCAGTTGCAAACATTAGAAATAAGTCCCAAATCCAGTACGTGGCTAATGTGTATGGATAGAATGCAAGAGAACTTGTTCAGGTTGGGGAGAAGAAAAAGCTACTCAAGACACATTATTAGATAACAGAATCATTTGGGTGGAATTCATCTCAGCAAGAGGTTGTAATGTAGACGTCCAAATCTCAGCTAGTTTCTCTAAATTGTCTTTATGGTCAGTGGAGAAAAACAGCCACTTGCAAGTGTGATTCATCTGTTTTGCTTTAAACATCTCCCTGAGAATGCGAAGACTGGCATTCTAAAAGTGCCTGTTCTTCTTCAGAAAAAACAGTAAAATGGTCAGATGAATCCTGTCCAGGTTGCAAAGATCTAGGGATCCATATTCTTATAAACTGATGCTTGCCTGTCACGATTGCAGACATGATAGTTCTTTGTCACAAGCAGCAGAGAGCTGGTATTCTCCACTTCTCTGAGTCTCATGTGATTCTTGTCCACTTATTCACAAATAATGGTTAAGTAAGTCAGCTTATTCAAAAGCAGGACTACACAAGGGCTGAAACTGCACTCATGAAGGGTTTGCTGAAACCTGTCCCATCTGGAAAATGTTATTCTACATGGTCATTTCTGCTCAGAATTCCTCTGGCTCTGGCTTCCTTTAGAGGGTGTCAGCTGGGTGACAGGAGGGAGAAGAATAAATTAGCCTGACACAATATGCTTTCAAATCATTTACTGTGATGTCTTCAAGAATCTTCCAGTGAAGCCATACTGTTGGTTTCCCATCTTCATTTCTTCCCAGCCTTACTGAGATAACTGTTAACAATGGAGAGCAACATAGCTTAATGACATTCTATATAAGCTTTGAAACTCCTTTTGAAGCTGTACCTTTTAAAAATACTACAGGAAACCTGGAAAATATAATGCTCTTATCAGTCTTAAGAATTGTTAAAACTATGGGGCTCTCTTGAGACCTAAGAACTATTGCTACATCAGCAGAAAACAATAAATAGGGTAAATAAAACCAGGTAAAATTTTCAGCAGACTGTTTTGGGAAGGTATGAAAATACTTTTTATCAAACTTTCTCTCAAGCTCTTCCTTCGCACCTACACTTTTACAAACACCGTTTGTAAACAAACAATGTTTATTCTGCATTCTCAAGTAATCTTCCTTCAAGTGCACATGCAGAAGCTGCTGAACCAACCTATCTTACTTAATGACATTCGTCAACTGTAAATTCCATATAGAATCCCATCTGGGACGGACAGGGGTTTTTTTACGTGCTTGACCAAAACAAAAGCCTAAAACATAAATTTTAAAACTAATTTGTAGGCTCTCTCCTGGACTCATTAGCAACTCCAAGAAAAGAACAACTTGTTTGGGGTTTCTAAACTCCAAGGACTCTTGGACCTATGACCTGCTTGGAAGGACTGGAAACAACTGGCCAGGGAGGAACTGATCAACTTTGCCTGGTATGTGACTGAGCTTCCCTTTATAAATACATAGAAATATACTCTGAGGAATTTCTAGCATTTCTGATTCTATCCTAGTGTTTTCCATTATTTTAATCGAAGTCTGCTTGAAAAGTTTGGATTTGTTTTTTTCCTTAATCGAGCCACTGCTCTACCGCTCCAATCTGGCTGTGTATGTTGTTCAGTTTAGAAGAACAGGTTTCACATTTTCCATTTAGAACTCCAGTGATTCCTGGAATATATGTGATTTACAGGGAAGAGCTTCCACACATTATTTCAGCCTGACAAGTGTGACTGAAGAAATGAGGAAAGCAACATGAAGAGAAAATCTAGCAAAGTCCTTTCTTCACAGAAGACAAACAGAGACTGGAAAACGCTCAAGTTTTTTGTCCCTTGATTAATATATGTCATAGTTTTTCATTATAAATTCTCTGAAATGCTACAAACTTGACACAAACAAGCTTTTGTTTGAATTAAATAAGGTGCCAGAATGCCTATCATAGGAAATGTAAGCCTGTGATATAACTGCTTCTCATGGTTCCCCACTGCATTCCATCAGCAAGCCGTCAGTCTATACTTGAAGGACAAAACTTCATGTGAAAGAATGTTTTTACCCATTCTCAACTCAAACAGCATCGATTTTGCTAAAGTTATCAGGCAAAATGTTAACTGTGATGTTTACCCAACCAAAGAATACACTAAATCTCAAAACATAATTTAGTGATGCTATCAAATAGGTGATATGTAACTACTTAGCCACTGGTACGGTAAATGGACTGAAGCCATGTATAAAAAAATTAACCACACACCTGAAATAAGTATATGTGTGCAATAATTTTATTGTATGTAGGCTGAATCATCTCGTGCCATGGTTGAATTTAGTTCTCTAAAAGGAGAGGCACTGTATCACAGCATTAGTGTACAATACGAGCTTTGTATTAGACTTTCATTAGATTCATGGTGTCTGAATCTATCATGGAAATGAAAGCAAAAATATACTGGTCAATATGACAAGACTATTTCAGAAAAGTGGCTTTATCTCTTCCTATGTCCATAAGTGGATGTTTAGAGCAAACATATAAAAATAGGCCAGTGTGGAATGGTGCTTCCATTAGCAGGCATCTGTTTGGAACAGTGAGACTAACAGAGCTGTAATAGATCAAGTGTGCGTCACCCTTTATAGTAGTTCTTCTGGTCTAATTCATGAACCATAAAATTGACTGATCATATTTTGACAAATTTATAATTCTCTTGAAATAATTTTTATTGTTAAGCTACAGATTGTTTTCAAAAGTACTTCTTACTTAAGTCTGTCATTTTATCATTTCAAATGCCTCCTTGTTCTTATGTTACTTATTAGCAATGAACAACCATTCTTGTCCATGTTCTTACTGAAAACCCTGTCTTACACTCCATTCTCCAATGAAATCCATCCTAAGTTATATCCTATATAGGCCTTTCCTATGGAAATCTCTGCATATTTCTAATAATTCACAGTGATTTTCATCTCTGCCTTCAAATGCAAAGAACAAAAGTGTATGCTCCAAGAACTCATGCTCAGAAATATATTAATGTACTAAGGAATGGCTTTTTCACCAATAATAATTATTAACTACATATTTCAATTATTATTTCAGAACAAATCAGAAAGACGGGTAAGTTCATGATAGGTGAAGCAGCCGGCTATATCAGCCAAGGTAAACAAAAAGATTCTCTGTTCATGATATTTTCTTTTGTTTTGAAGGGGAGTAGAATTCAAAATACAGACTTTTTTTTTGGTTCAACAAAAGCTCTGGGTGTATTCATTCTCATACGCTGTACACATATCAGCAACATTTTACACCTTCTCAAGTAGCAGATGTGCACTCAAAAAAAAAATGAATACAAAGATCATTTCTGGGAACAGTAGTTATAAGAGGCATACAATCATAGCTTTCTCTGAGCCCACAAGCATTGTGTCTCTTGGATTTTTAATATTATAACTTGTAATGAGAGTGATGGGTTTAAAATATTCACAGTCCTGTGAATGTGCCCCACTTGCTTGGCAGACTCTTTAAATTCAGATTCTCTATTTGTCATTTATTCTATTCTTTTTTCTCTATGCATGAATAACACAAAATTGTTAAGACATAATGTACCTTCTAGTAAAAAAATATCTTTCCTAGAAGAGGTAGAATTAATTTGATAGTAATTACAATGCCAGGGATTGGAAATGGTGTGCCAAGGGGTGGAAATCTTGTTTGTTTTAAACAGTACTTTTATCATAAAGTTACAGAACTCATAATCAACAGTATGTGATTTTTTTTCTCACGCATATTACATCCCCTAATACCTGTGCAACTCATTCAACTACAGTTCTGTGCAAAACATCACAATCAACCAAAATAGACAAAGGGAACTGATGAGCAAGTAACTAGATTGCTCAAAGTCATACGAGGAGTTAGTGGAGGATTACGGTACTAAACTGTCATAAAATGTTTACAGTTTCCATATCCAAGCTCATAAGCATCAGACAAAGTCTTATTAACCACAGGAATAATCCATATTCTCTCTTCATCAATATCCACTTTCAATGCATTGTGGAGAATTCTAACTAGCACATCTTCTAAATGACTTCTTAAGAAATCAACTATATTCTATATATTGGCTATAAAAGACAAAGAAGCTAATGGTTTTGTCTAATGGGGAGGTCCAGCAAGGGACACCAAAGCTGAGCAGCCCAGTGGGATGCTAAGAGTCTTAGACACATGTGATAAATTTTATTTTCAATAATTTGAGAGAAATCTCATTGCCTATTTGCATCGGGAACTGCTGAAAACTCAAGTACAGGCACTGAAAGAATACTGCTGATATTTTCACTTTCATCTCACATAGGTGAGTCTGACAAATTTTCTAATAAATTTGGTTCTTAATAAAAGAAGATGATTTGTTGGGAGTACTCTATGATTACAGACCACAGATCACTGCATTTACCTCAGCATCCATTGTGGCCTAACAGTGCACAGCTGTTGACGTACAAAGACTCTAAAGGAGAACTGAGAGAAGAAATGTCAGCTTTGTCTATTTAAGGTGAGGCGTTCTGACTGCCCATAGCTTTTGCATATAATCTCCTTTCAGCACATTTTCTCTATGTCATCTCTACGGATATAAGATGAGATCACACTGTTTTACAGAGTGATTATGCTTTTCCTCTAGCCTTGTCTCCACAACCTCCATTTCTGACTGGTAAATAATTTTCATCTTTGTCTCCAAACAATAAACATACTACAGCAAGAGATATGCTTGCAATATCCATATAACTACTTTAGATCCAGTTAGTTCGGACAGTAATACGTGAAAAGACATCACTGAAAGCCTCAGTGTGCACCATAAAGTTTAACAGGGAGTCTGGTTGCCCAGGTTACCATATCTTCACTCTCTTGCAAACAAGCTCCATAAAACATAGCTGGAGTTGTTCTTTCTGTGCATGAGCAGAAATATGGCAGTCTAAACTATATGCAGCCTTTGCAGCACAGCTTATTATACTATCTTCTGCAATATTATATTCTATAGACTATGGAATCACTATTAATATAGCCTATCATCTCATTTGGTTTCTGAAAACAGTGGCACAGAGAGGCATTCTGTTTTTTTCCTGGAGAATTTCTAGCAATTCTGGACTACACAAGCATGTATGCAGGTGAAATATTTGTTTCCAAAAAGCATTGCTTAGCATTTGACAGTGCTGGGTTCACAACATTATTCAAATATTGCTATTCCTTAGGCTATAATAAAGTGTCCTGAAGGCTCCATGTGCCTTTAGTATTTTTGAGGCTGTGTTTTAAGATTGTCTAAGCAATAAATGATGAGCTTAAAGTTACATTACATGATAGGGTAAAAACAAATAACAAGCCCACTCACCAGCATGTTCCTCCTAGACACTAAAAGCCTAGAATTTTTTTCTCGTTGTTGTACTCACTAAACAATAATTTGTGCTCAAAAATTTGGAATAGAAAGACTATTTCATGAAGATTTTCAGATGGAAATTTGCTGTGAAACCAAGTTTCTTAAAGATTCTGAGAAAAAAATAGCTTGGTGTGCCTAGAGACAGAATTTAATCTTCAGTCTTCAGTGGCTCATCTACAACATGTATTTCAGAAAGATTTTAATATCTTCTATACATCCTCATACACACAAATATAACTGAAAGATCCCCAAACAAACTTTGGTGTCTACACAGAGCCTTCAGTCAGGCCCCATGGGATACCACAGTCTCTCTCTTTGTAAACTAATTTACACATTAAGGCCCTGTGTAAATCTGTGCCCTGCTACAGACATGTTGAGTTTCAGAGGCTGAAAGTTGAAGTTAGAAAAATATTTTCTGCTTGCTTAACAAGTCTTTATTTCCAGATATCCTTATTTATACTGTGTGGTCAAGGTGCATTTTAACCTTTTCAACAGTAAATTAAAATTGGGAATACATGCTCAGTCTCTCTGCTGGCTGGATCTAGAGAGATGCAGCAGCAACAGCCTCAGCTCTGTCAGGCTCTCAGATTTGGCAGCTAAGCACAATGAACAAGGCTATCTCACAATCCAACCTCTGGCTGCTATTTCTCTATACACTAAAAAAAGGACAGGATTTAACCAAAGAGTACCGTGTTATATTCACAGTAAAAAGCTTGTCAGAGGAACTTTGAAGGATGAAAGCATAAATTAAGTATCAAAAGTGTCTTTACAAAAATCACAATAACGTTTTAAATTAAATGCTTTTATACCTACGAATTCTCATGTCATATTTTTACAGTTAATATACCTAAAGCTTTTATACCTATGAATTTTCATGTCATATTTTTACAGTTAATATACCTAAAGAAAGACTCAGTAAATTTCTTACACTGTGCATCAGGTAGAAAAAAAAAAAAGTTTCTGCAGAGAAAAGTCATGTGAGTTCAGCACTAATGCCACAGAAACCTCTAGGATCAAACTGTCCAGCATTACATTTACAGATAGTTTGTTGGTTTTAACCAACAGGGAGTTTTAAAAAAAGGTATCTGGCATACTTTGCAATTAGTTTAATTCCTAGAAAAATAAATATATGCATAGATACTGAATATTAAAATATATTGAATATAAGCATTCAATAACAGCTACTATGACATGCCCATGTAAAAACAGCCACTGGCTGCACTGTTAAATGCAAGGATTCAAGGCTCTTCATATCAATTATGAGGGGACTGAATGGCTACCCAACAGCAAACTATAGATCCAGATCACTGTATAGCTCTAAAAACACTAGTGGTAACACAAGGGAAGGGTGAACACACACTTGGGACTAGAAAAATACAACACCTAACTTTTCAGCTGCAGTTTAGGTTTAGATCAACCATAATTGGTCATAAAAAGTTATTTTACACACAGTGATAAATGCAACTTATTAAAGGAAGATGAGTAAACAATAACTTTTACACGAATTAGGGATAGTGATTTATAACTACAGAAACTTTACTGAAGAAAATACCAACTGCAATGTTAGAACAAAAATTATGCACATTAGGTAGTTCTAGAAATCACTAACTTGTACATCCTGGCTAACAACAAAACTGATGATCTTGAAAAGTCTAATGCCTTTCACAGTATAAGTAACCTAAATCTGAGGTACTTCAGAAAGGTACTTATAAATATTGTGAGCCAGAAACTGTGGGTGAGGAGATTTGGTACATTCCCTTCAGGTTTCAGTGTCTCTCTATTACACTATTATAACGTTTGGAAATTACTTGTCTAACATGTAAACCTCAGAAACCAAACAATTCTGTTATCACATGCACAACCCCTATCTATAAACTTTTCTGAATCATTGCATGTGGCCCTGCCTAGAGTAATGTAACAGGTCTCGTTCCTTCTCCAAACACACATGTAGGCTCTCACGTAACATTTAGGCAAAAACTATTTTTCTACTTGCTGTGTAATCACATGATCATACTATAGAAAAAAAAAATATAGCAAATTACATACCATATAACCAAGATATATATATTTGCAGAATATATCATCTAAATGACAAAAAATGGGGGGGAAAAAAAACCCCACAACTCAAAACAAAACCCAAACACTGGCCAGTTTGAGTGAACTTAGTTATTAAATTTCAAAAGCAGAAACTCTTGCTGAGAGTATAGCAAGATACAAATGAGAACAGAGGATGCATTTGAAGAAAAACATCTAGCTGGAAAGATGATCTAGACAATATATTCAACCTGAATTTGACTATGACTTTTACATACAACTACATCGTTCACTCCAAAGACAACAGTCTGTTCAGTATTGTCTCTCTAACACAGTGTACTTCGCACCGCAAAGCTAGTGGTGTAGCTGAGATCACACTTGTGCAAGCAAATGCAGAGAAGTGAGTCCACCCAGGGTTAATCCATGCTGCCATCTCGTGGTTACCCACATCAGAAACACTAATTTTCACGTGTCTGCACTTTAAATAGTCATCTAAAATTAAGAAACATCAGTAATATTTTCTGAATAGCAAATAGCACAGACAGAAGGTGTTTCATCTTTTCTGGAAAACTACCCTTTTCATAAATAATAACCCAAACTGCTGGTTTTGGCTTCAGATTTCAGAATGCTATGAGCGCAAAACTGAAGGGTTGCAGCAAGTTTGTTTATTCCTTCATGCACAGGCTGACAGAGCTACAAACGAATGTAATATGTGCTATATCTATATAACACACCTGTACATCACATGTTGAACAATGGTTATAAATCTGATATATGCAATTAAAGTTTGCAAAGAGATAAGAGTAAATTGAACTAAAAGGACAAAACTGTAGACAGAGGCCAGAAGACCATGACAGCAACTATAAGAGAAGATTGCAACAGGCTTTGTTGATGTATGGGAGAAAAAAAATCTCAAGAATTTTGATAATGAATTGGCAGCAAGTGTGTTTGTGGACAACAGACTCTCTTATCTCCAAACATCCAGTTGCTGGCATTGGGTGAGTTCACCTGAGAATTTTGGAGATGGAAAATTATGATCAGTACCATACTTACACAATGTGTAGGTGATTTGCTATTTACTATGACATACAAAAATTTATTAATAGATACCATTTGTTTATGTACTGCTTTAGCAGGAAAATGAGTTGTTACAAAGGATGGGGGTGCACAGGCCATTGAAAGTGTTAATGGAAAAGGAAAGAAAACAATGAATGTGATAAATAAGTGTTAAAGATCGCACAGATGCTAAGGGTGTACAGATGTTGGTCCTGAAGGGGATCATGGTAAATATGGATGAAATGGAGTAGGATGAGGACTAGGGGTTAACTTCTTAAGCCATACCTCTGCAGGTCTTGATTTCTTTACATACTTGGTTGCCCTGTACCATTGCTAGGGATAGATACACTTAGTAAGCTCGATACGCAAGTTACCTTTGAGAAGGGGAAAACTCAGTTGCATATACCTGAAGGTAAAGCCCTAAAGGCCCAAGTGTTTATGTTGCAGGAATAAGCTTGGACCCCAGAAGAAGTGGGAAACACAGTGAGTTCCCTGTCTGGGCTGCAGGAACCCCTGTGAGACCACAGGCAACTATTCAAGTGAAACCAGGTGCCAGAGTGCATCAATGCTGAGTTTTTGACACTCATGAAAAAGGTATCCAAGTCTCCACTTGTGAAGGATGTTCTTAATATTCCAGTTGTACAGAGTTCATTGGAGAGACCAGCAGACTTGCTTGGGAAGACACTGAGGCACTGGGAGAATACTTGGAAAAGGAGAGGTTCCCTTTCCCTCGGTTTTATTTTGTTGGTGATGAGACTTGCTTGAAATCTTAGAAACAGTAAAAACGTTGCTAAGCTGCAGAAACACTTCAAGAAGCTGTTTGCTGGTGTTTTCTGGTGTTTCTAACACCAATAACACTTATTATCAATGAAGACTCTTCTGTGGTTCTTGTGATATTCTCACGTGAAGGAGAGAAGGTGTTGTTCAAAAGGCCTATCTCCATCACAGAACATCCCAAGATGAATAAGTGGTTCCCTCTTGTTGAAAAAATAATGAAGGTGACCTCACAGCAAGTTCAATGCATCTGAAAAGTCTTGCGAGAGCACTCCAATCCCAAATATGACAAGACTGTAACATCTATTACTTGTGAACTGCGGAACAAACCAGTCAGAGTGAGCCCTGACATGGTCATCTTCATCACCATGAATCCTGGCTATGCAGGCAGATAAAATCTGTCTGACAACCTGAAGAAGTTGTTCCACAGCTTGGCAATGACAAAACTAGACCCACGGGAGGATATTAGTATACGAGAAATGTAGATTAGTGCTCTAATTTGGGGCACAAAGACTATTTATAACATTAGTAGGGGCAATTGGAGGTGCTTCAATGTCTTCCTAAATTCTATCTTCATTATTATAATATATTTTAAAAAACCCAGAATTCTTTAACAGAGATTGTGGACAAGAAAGTCCATCCCCAAGGTCACATGATATGGGTGACTTCAGATGGATATTGGACTACCCAGCTACAGCTTAGTACAGTAAGTAGACAAGTAACCTAAAGATTATTGACCCTATGTCCTACATGGAAGAAGAGTCTAATCAAAGCCCAATATTTGGAATGAACTAAACCAGAAAAATACTCTAATATTTGAACAGGGCCTTCTGCAGCAGTACAATTTGATTGGGGAACCCAAAGTTCCTATTACCAGGACTAATGGCTCCAGAAGATTGGGTATTAGTAACATGCTAAAAGGCAATCTGGGTGCAAATCAAAACTGAGCATCTTGGTTCTGCTGACTTAAGTTAAACAAGCAGAAATTGAAAGCTCATCAGTTGTGACCATATATGGACAAACTGAGTTAAAGTCTACCTCAAACGACCACCAGAGACCCTTCCCCAACTTCAGTAATATATGTAATAGGTTTCTATGAATATTCATTTTCGTCATGTATATAACGAGTGTGCTTTTGTCACTTGCTCTGCATGTTAGGAGAAGAGATCCCCCATGTACCCAGTGCTGCAATAAATCAATGTTAGCTTTCTACACTATTCTTAAACTAGCATTTGGTTTGGAAAGTTTTCTTGGTTTGGAAAGTTTTCTTTTGGTAACAGTAATATGAGCATTTGCTATTATTGTTTACTTGTTTATTAAATGGAACTGAAGTTGAAACATAAGCAAGGATGAACTGTTTTCCCACCAAAGAGCTAACTAGGCCTAATTAGTCTGCTCTTAATAGTTAGTTAGGTGACTTCTTAGATAAACACGTACACTGCTGGCTTAAAACTGCACTCAGACTTTTAACTATAGCAATCCTTCGAATCATTTTTCTTTCTCAGCTACATTCACAAAAGGTCTGCCACAATCTATCCTACATTTTACCCCTCAGTTGTTATTCACTATATTTTTGAGTAATGCTATTATTTTTTAAGTGGGAATTAAGATAGAACATGGAAGATAAAGACAAAATTTTGTGTGCACAAGCCTTTCCTCACTTTTGAAACAGAGGAAGCAATTGCCAAAGTTCAAGAGAAAACTCCCGAGATTTTATCTTCATTGTAAAAACTGGTTAGAGGACCTGGAAAAGATAGCTGGTATTTACAGAGGAGAAGAAGGAGGTTTAGCTCTTAGGAGACAGAGAGACATGGGGAATTTGTTGCTTGTGAAGCATGGGCTAACCAAAGATGGGACAATAATAATGTGCAATAGAATCATTATCTAACTTGAGTCTGAAATAAGAATTTCAGTTACTAGCCCTGTCTTTTGACTGCACTTTGTACAACTTTTTCGGAGGCTGTTTCTGAAAAACCATTGCTGGTAATGGGAAGTTATCTTGTGAGTTCAGGGCCACACCACACCAAAAGGAATCAGACTGGGCACAAGGCACAGCTGTGAAGTTTGACAACTGGTGTCCACAAGGACTTAATACAAAGTCAAATCTGGTTAAAAGGTCCTGGTTAAAAATGAAGGTTTCTGAGGGAAATTATTTACAAGCTGAATAAGTTGTAGGGTAACTTCTGGAAAGTTTCTCCCCTTACAAAGAAATTATGCACATTCAGGTGCAGATAAGCAAAACTGATGCATCTTGCCTGATTTTGGCTAGGTGATGACCTAGCTCCCTAGAATTAGCTAGTTTTTTAACTTTACTGCTTCTTTTTTTCCTGCTTTCTTCCCCATTACTTAAAAAATTATTCTTCTGCCCTTTCAGCAGAGATTGTTGTCAGTCTCCTTTGCCTCTTTTCTCAACAGCTACGCTGTTTGCCCTGGCCACAACAGTGAAGTACTCCCTATTATTAAGAAAATCTGGAGTTTACATGACCTTTCAAACTCTGTATTTTGAGTCCAAAGCTAACAAACACTCACTTAGCACATTTAAAATACTACGTGTGGAGTAGAACCTAGTTTTACTGTGTGAACAGTGCAAAAATATGAATGACCTAGGTTTTGTTAGGAGCCCTGCCTCTTGGAAAGCTGGGCTAGTTCATGGTTTGTCCAGTGTCTACAAAGCTGCAGGAGAGAATCGGTGTAATTTACTTTTAAAATTTAACTGTATTTTATTAGAGGTGATTTAAACATAAATTTGGAGAGCGTCATGTCACATTCATGACACCTAAAGCAGGAGTGGTGAAACTGAAAAAACATCTCTTACTCGTTCTGCAAAAAATGAGAATGTGTGTAGAATAAAGTAACCCCAAAGCATGACGTTAATGGCTCGTAGCCCAAGGAACACCCTGTGTTCAAAGAAAGACCTCTACTCTCCCTGCAAAGCCGGAGAGAGTTCAGGCGATGCAGGAGCGCAGTGCCCTCTGCCACGCAGCTGCGCCTCTGAGCGCCAAGATGGCGTCTAAAGCGACCCGCGAGGGCTACAGCAACCCACCGCCCTCCCCCTCTCGCTTCCCCGTGATTGGCTGCGGTGGGAACACGGGCCGACGAAGCGCTCGCTGATTGGTGGATGGGTGCGCGCGGTGGGCTCCGCGAGCGTGCTCGCAGCGGGTGTCGTGTCCTCGTGAGGCGAGTGCTGTGCCGTGGGGGAGTCCTGTCCGGTCCGTCCGGTCCTGGTCCACCCGCTCTCGTTCTCTTCCCGGTGATCTCGGTAAGTCCCTGCTCCATGCCCTCTACCGGTGGCCTCGTGGCACTTGGGGCGGCAGAGGTGCTGTGGCTGGCGGCTGCAAGTAGCCAAAAAAACACCCCAGCAAAGAGGCGTGGGGATGGGCTGGCAGGGCACGTGTACGTGGTGCGTATAATCACAGAAGGGAGAGCAAAGCGCTGCAGGCCTCAAGGAAAGGAATCGGAGTAAATCGCAAACAGAGTGTGAACCTTATGTATCGGGGACTACAGAAAAGAGAATTATATGGAGAGTACACAATCAGGAAGGAGTTTGGAATACTAGAAGCTGCGTCAGGTAGTGGTAAGGGTAGGGGTGGAGTAGCTGGGTAGCGTGAAACAGTATTTTGTTGCATCTGCAGGAATGGCTTTTCAAGAAAAAAATAGGTGTATGTTTTCTGTGAATTTTGTCTATTGTTTTCCTTTTACTCTTTGATAAATGATGCAGGTAATCTGTGGTGTTGACTGAACGGATGAAACGTGTATGTTACAGAGAATTTTATGCGCTTTTTTTCCCCTCTTTTAAGTCAGACACCATGTAAGTAGAAAGAGCAAGCCATCCTTAGTGGGGAACTTACTAGAATCAGGATGAAAGCTATAAGGAACGTGAACTTTGAAATTAGTGGCTTTAAAGTTTTTAAGTTCTGATAGTATAATTAACAAAAAATAGTGCTGAGGAAATGCAGAAAATAATGTCTTTATTTTGCAGTGTTGCAAGTGGATCCATTTTTTCTGTGTTATGTATCTGTGTAAAACATGCTGTTTGGGAAAAGTTTTAGCATTTGGAGTAGTTTCAGGGGAGAAAGACATTTTCAGTGCATCTTAGGATACTGTAGAATACTGAGTTATTAGTCACTAATATCTTATACTGATCTGTGTGTATATTTTGCAAGTAAATAAATCACTGTTGAGCTGTTTTTGTATATTTTAGTTAAATAACTGTAGAATGACTGTAATGGAAATAGATAATGTTACAATTTATTAATGCAGGTTCTAGTTTAGTTATATGCTGCATACCTAAAAACTCTAGTACCATCTTTTGGATCATGATTTCGGTATCATAGAGGTAACTTCCCCTCCAGTTAAGAGGGTAATAAAATTTTTCTGTGTGTGTTTTTCGTTACACACACATTTTGTGTGTGTGTTTTCATGCACCTTCTTCGTACTGTCATTTGGTAAAAGTGGCCAAGTTTAGTTCTAGGAGGGCTACAAGTCAGATTTTGTGTTTGATTCCCTAATGTTCTTAAATCTTTACATCTGAAGGCATGTCTTAAGATACTGGAAGAGGATTTTACAGACTCAAACGAGAGAAAGTGATTTATGTCAAATGTCAAAAGCTATGAGTGTAAAAGGTAAGGCTTCCAGATCTTCGCTTATATTTCCAGCAGGTTTGTGGTGTGGAATATTCAGTGTTAATTTATATTTTATGTGGTCAGCTAAGGACAATAGGTGGACTGACAGATTCTATTAACTCGTCGTTTATTTACTACATTTCTAGTATCTGGCAAGAGGAGAGAATACCTTTATTTTCCCTTCCTATTATTTCTCTTGTCAAAGCTACTGAAAGTTTGTTTTAAAAGAAATACTATTTTTCTAGTATTTTCTGCTTGACTATATTTTTTTCCAGGAGTTATAAAATTGTGTTGAGTATGCAGTATTTGTGGATGGCTTACGAAACAATTTTCTTGTCCTGTGCTATAGTTACACATTTTGAATGCATGGTTTCTTTTTCCTCTTTGCTTTCCCTTTTATGTTTTTATCCTGTCCTAAAGGTAGCAGTAACTTAAGACAGCTAATCATGCAGATAATACCCTAATCATTAAATGCGAGTAAGTTTTTATCGTTCCTGGGTAAGTTTCATGTCTGTTTATCTGGACTTGAAAGCCCATCTTTCACATTCTGTCATTACAGAAGGCAGTGTCCAAATTCCTGTTGACTTACTCCAGTGATTCCTGTTGATTAAGATGCCATAAAGTTAACAACGCTCAGTCAAATGTTTCCTGTGCTTGCTATTACAGTGTGTCACGATGATGTGAAGGATGAAGACTCTGATTATTTTGGTTTCTCTTCTACAGAAGTAAGTTTTTCTAAAGCTTTTCTGTTCAGTAGTCAAAGTAGTGGTCTGAAATAGTGATATTATAGGATCTTTGTGTTTTCTTTTAAAGTGATGAAAGCAAGCTCAGGTCCCTTCTGAGATAAGGCCCTGCACTTTATAACCACCTACTCCCCAGCAAGTCTTTGCTAGTATTTCTCATTATTCAGTGTAGCTATGTAGCATGCATCTGATGTCCAAAGTCAGATTTTAGGAAAATTTATTTATATGATTCCCACTAGTGAGTGCCCCAGGTTGCCAACTTCTTTTCACCTTCTCATGTACACCTAATGTGCAAAAAAAACCGCCAAATGCTGCATATGTACATTAAAAAGAACAGCCGAAAACATCTCATTCTCTATCAGCTACCAAATAAAAGGATTTTTTTTTTCTCTAAAAAGCTACTTCCCTTTGCACAGTAGTGCATAACTTAACAATATATTTCTGTTTCTGCATTTAAAAATACCCAAGGCTCTGCCTGTCTGTGTTATCATAGACATCATAGTACTAACACTTTTTGTTTCACAGAAATCTGTATTTTGGACAAATGTTAAATGGCTGGGGGGTTTTTTATGTTAAGTGTATGCAAAGTATGGGGTATGGCCATTCTGGTTTTTGTTAGTCAGATTTAACCTTTATTAAAAAATACAAATAAGTCAATTCTTCACAATTAAGCCTTATCATTAAACTTTATTGAAAAAATTAACTTACAGTCAAGTTCACTAATGCAGCACGTTGGAAGTTTTGCATAACAGTGGGAAAAATACTAAGAGCAAACAGGAAATGAACATTTCTTTTGCCAGGAACACTTTCCATTTACCACAACACTGATGGCTACAGAGCTTCAGCTTGGAAGCTGTTTCTTACACCTCTTGTTGCTCAGTTTGACAGTGCTTACTTTGAAGCTTGGTCTGCCTCATGGAAGTGGGTTGATGGGGGACAGGGGGTGATGTACCGAAAACAAATTCATAGAACATTTTTTCATTGGAAGTTGGGTTTCACCCTGTGTTTGAATTTGCTTTAATTTTTTCCATTTCAATTTAGACCAAACCGGATTTAAAACTTGAGCTGTACAGTGGCAACTCACAAAGGCTAGCAAGGTAAACCTTTATTAACTCAGTTGGGATTTGTGTGGTTAAATTCCAGACTCTGGGTGGACTGGAGTGAGAAAACAATTCCATCAGTTTTTCTTGGGCTGTTTTTTGGTTTTTTAATTTATTTTTAGTGTTCTTCAGACTTGACTAATGTGTTCTCAGTATGGGTGTCTAGTGCTGTGGGAACACAACTTGCTTGACACATCAGTATAAACAACATTTCATTGAAAAGCAACAATAAGCAGATTGGTTTGGCTTGAAAATGTTTGGAACTGAAAGTTCTAAGCGCTGTGGTAACTCCCTGATAAGTGTTGTAAGGGAGAGCGGAGAACTGCTGAAATGCTAGCTGTCGTAGGAAGGACTGTACCACTGAAGCACATCCTTTCCCCAACCCTGCTGCTGCTCCCATTGCACCTTCTGCTTAGATGACCAGTCACAACTCTCAAGAATAGATGCCAGCAATGCTCAATGATATTGTCATACCTAAATGTTTGTTGATTTGTCTAGCCAGTGTGACAGATCTGTAAGGGATCTTTACAGATGTGGTCTGTAAGGAAGGTACAGGAAGTTTATCTTCTGAGATTGGTGCATGTAACATACATCACTCTCTTTGCTCAAAGGAAAATAGAGATTTGAGGTCTCATGGGGCTGTCAGCTGGTCCAGCAATGTTCTCCTCAGTCTTCTCACAGCCATCAGAAACAGCAAATGAAGCACAGGAATAACGATAAGGTGCTTCCTTCCAGTAATTGGGCTGGGTTATGCAGGTTTCATGAGTCTCAGCAGCTGTTTAGATCCATGTGTACTCTGCAGAAGAGCAGGCATAGAATTAAAGACTAGAATTCAAGATCCTTCCTAACAGCTTGTCAGCAGATGGTTTTAGTATGATCAGTCATGTATTCAAGAGATTTGAACAACCTAACCAACATAGTGGGATGTATGAAAGAATTTGGTTAAATAACAAAAAAATGAATCGTGGAACGTTAATTTCACTGAAGATAAAAATCACAACCTTCAGTAAGTTTTTGTTCAGCCTTGCCACGCTGTCAGTGGAAAATTAGTCACTAAAGATGAATTTTAAGATTGTGGTTTAAGCCTAGCAAACTTTTTTAGGAATTAAGTATCTACAACAGTAGGAATTCTGTTGTTTCAAAAATAAGTGTATGTATGTATTTAATGAGAGATTTTTAAATACTCAAGTTGCATATGAGGTATTTGTGGGAAGTTTTGATACTTTATTTTAAATGTATAGGTTTTTTCCTTAAAATGCAGGCCCTTGAGTCACAATGCTGAAGAGAAAAATGTTCAACACCTAGTTTCTTCAAATGATGATCTGAAGGATAAACCAACTCTATCTCCATCAGCAGACATGGTGGGTTGATACGGAATTTCCTTATATTCTCACTTGTTATTTTTGTGTATGTATAGTTAATACTGTAGAACTGTTAAAGGCTTTTCTGGTTTATATGCTATTATACCATCAGGTATATTAATTGAAAAGTTGTTCTAGAGATGCAAGTGACAACAGACATTGTTAATAAACTCCATAGTGACTAACAGGTCTCTCCCAGACTGTCTATAGTACTTCCTTTCACTTATGCCAGTGTCTGATCAGAGGCAGAGCTATTCCAGGTTTTTGAACTCCAAGCTTTAGTTTCTGTGTAGTTCGTGTTTTGCTTAAAACTATTGGGGGACCATTTAGATATTGGAGATGTTGTCATGTTAGCCAAGTTGCCTTTTGGCAAGGTCAACTGGTTGCCTAATACTGACAGATTTACACAGCACCATCCCTGAATTTTTGGGACATCCCCAGCTGATAGTGTTCTTACTTTGCTCTTAGCAAAATCCCAGAACCAGTACTCTTGATACTATCTTTAGTACTGTCATTGACAAAATCAGATGTTTTTGTGCTGATTTATATGCAAGTATTTTGTGGTCTTTTCTTCATTGATATAACACTGGGAACTTATTACAGTTTTGGTTTTATTTTTGTTGGTTTTCCCCAAATGATATTTCTAAATATTTTACTTTTTTTTTTTTCCCTTCAATCTTGTATGTTTTCTTTCCTCTCTACTAGTAACTTTAATTTGTTTTTCCTTCATGGAAACTATCTTTTCATTTTATGTGTACATGTGTGTGCAAATAAATTGTGTGTATTTAACAAAAAAAATTAGAATCCATGTGCCAGGAATACTACAATGTAAATGTTCTCACTGTAATTCGGGTGAGCTAAGTATTTTGGGCCTGTTTGCAGCTGTAGAGCTGCTCAGATCGTCAGTCACCCACATCAAGTGCCACTCTGTTAACATGGCAAATGAGTATAGCCTATCTCATCTTCTAGTCATGCAAGCAACTTTATATTAATGGGCAAATCTTTCCTCAGGACAGAAAAACTATGGAAGATGTTGATGAAGCTTTGTGCATAGGTATTAGTAATCTCAGACGCTTACATGATGCAGATGAGGTGGGTAAAAATAAGTTAAGTAAATCATGAAGTACTGCATCCTGTACTAGATGGAAGCTTTTTGTTACGAGTAGTCACACATGAACATGGTATTTAAACATGCTTTTGCTGCCTTGGTTTTGATGTCTCTTTTGTCCTTCAACTGTTAGACTACAGGAGTAGTTTGTAAAGGAGTACGAGAGCCTGTGCATAATTTGAAGTTAATTGGTCAATCTGTACATTTAGCAGAAACCTATATAAGCCAGTCTTTAAGTACTAAACTTGTGTTTCCTTGGATCAGGCTAAACTTCAGCATTTGGCTTTGCTCTAGCAACTGTGCTTACTTTCTAGCTTTTAAATGCCTCATTCTGGATTTAAAGGTGGAAAAGAAATTATATGGGCAACAGAAGTAATAATTTTAACACAATATGCAAAAGCTGTAAATCAAGTAATGCATTTTCATGCACAGTATAAGAAATAGGAAGAATCCTAAAATACTGGATAATGCTGTTAATACATTTTACTGAGTAATCGGTGAATTTCATCAATGATAATTATATTATTTGAACTTTTAACTTATTAAATGTAATGTGGAAAAGAATGCAGTTTTGTCTTTGCCATTTATCGATATTTTGCATATATTGCAAGATACTGAGGCATAGAAGTGTTTAATGAGTCAAAAGCTTAAAGCAGACTCATTCCTGTGAGTATGGCATGAAGTGTCCTTTAAAACACATTCCCTTTCTAACTTGTTGCAGTGGCTAAACTGTCAGTTAAGCAAAGTTCTGTTAAATACCTAATTCATATAGAAATCAGATGTTGTGAAAACCTACCATTTCAGCAACTCTGATGTAATAGTTCTTGCCAACAACTGTGGTCTTCCAGCAGCTTTTCAACTGAGAATTGCCAAAGCAGTGTTACATTACTGAGATTTTTTCCTCTTGGCTCCATTGAATGTAACTATAGCAACAAAAATTATGCTTAGGCAGAGAAAGAATCTTTTTTTTTCTTTTTTCCTTTATGCTAACAATGACTTCTGAAAAATACTAGATTTAAAAAATCTTAAGTGTGCTAGTTGTCTGTGTATGGTGCTGTGGTATAATGTCAAGTAAGGAAAGTGAAGCAGTGGGCCCAAGACCTATGTGTTTCTTGCCTCATAGATCTAAAGACATCAGTTGCCATGAGGATCCAGACAGCACCAGGTGACTAGAAGTTAGAGAAAACACAGGGATTAGTAAACTGTAATTGGTATAAGCATCACTGTTAAGTGATTTAGTGTCTGTTGCTCTTTTCTGCTGGAGAATTGATTACTATCTTATGATTCATTGCTTCTGATTTGTTCTGAATTTTTTTTAAGTAGTAATATGAGAATAATTTATAACAATGAAATCATAAATGCATGTTTATTCAATACTGAACAAAACAGATGCTGAGATACTTGGACCTGCAGATGAAACAGGAAGGAGCAAAACTGGCAGAAACTGCAGACAGAGCATTTGATGAACTTATTTCTTCTCTCCTCTCAAGGTAGTAATCTGTTTTGTAGGATGGTGGAAGTGAGTTATTTTTATTAAGGAGTTGTTCTGAGTTCAGATAAAAGAGTTCTAAATAAAATATCAGTCTTCCTTATTGCAGTGTTTTGTAATACCTGTCTTTTTGTGCAGTACTTCTGCCCTTTCATAGTGGCATCTGGGAGCTGGTTTGCATAATTGGAAAATAAAAGCTATGCAGCCTCTGCTTTTCAAAAAAGAAAAAAACTTGGTCTTAATGATGTTAGTTTTCTGAAAAAGTTCAATTTGTGGGTTTTTTATAATACGTCTGTGGATTATGAGTTTAACAGCAAGATTGACTTCTTCAAAAATTGACTTCCTGCCAATTTTTGAGCTGATAGAAGCCCAAAGACATTTTATTTCTTCGTTTTCAAAAATATTTGTACCTTCAGATTTAAGACTGGGGAGGGATGTCAAAGCTTAGGATTTCAGAAGAGCCCCTGAGAAGGGGGATCTGATACCTTAACAGACCGAGTGGTAAAATCCATTTAGTTTTCAGTTGGATGTGTATGGAAGTATCAAGTGGCTTCAATGGAAGAGCACTTCAAATACTTAAAAAAACCATAAATGTTTTTCTAAATGAAGTGGCTTTGCAGGGTGAACTTTTAACTTCTGTGGTTTCTCAGTTATTAAGTGGGTTTTCCATGCTTTCCACTATTCACTGTTTGAGGAAATTTATATTTCTGTGTGAGATGTGTTCAGTTTGTATTGTGGTATCACAGACTCTTACGGCTTGGAAGGGACCTCAAAAGATCATCCAGTCCAACCCCCTTGCCAGAGCAGGACCACCTAGAGTAGGTCACACAGGAGCTCATCTAGGTGGGTTTTGAATGTCTCCAGAGGAGACTCCACAACCCATCTGGGCAGCCTATTCACTGACAGTTGTGTGTTATTGATGAAGTTTGAATCTACACATCTGAGTGCTTATTAAATTCTGAAAAGAAATGTTTTTAATACAGGAAAAAGAAACTGCATGCTGATTTAATGAAAATAATTGATAGCTACAGTGCTGATATTGCAAAAGCTAAGGAAGTCATTGAAGAGAAGGAAAAGAGCTTGACTGGTGCCATTAAGATTGCAAAGGAATTAAAAAATACACCTTCCATGGGAATGTACTGTGATCTCCCTCAGGTAGTTACATTCTCAGACTGTGAAATAATTTTTATTTAATTAATGTACTTAAATTTGGTTTGAAAGTCTCTTTGATCCATCTTTCAGTTTGTTGACTTCAATATTGAGATTTTTGCAGTAATATATCCTTACCCCACCTCTGCATGAATCCCAGAGTTTATATTTGATCTATATTTGGCTACAAATTAGAGTCTGGTGACCGCTGTGAAACAAAAAAGATGATCCTTGCCTTGAGGAGCTTGCTTTTTGAAACAGCAAATGAAGGGGGAGGACAGGAAAACTGTGACACAGTACTGATCGGTGAAAGGGCAGTGCTTTCAGCTGTAGAAGTCTTCCCAGCGCTCTCGAACTTTTTCACAGAACTACTCCCAAATTAATAGCCATGCTTTCCTAATCCTCTTGGTCCCAAGCCTTTACTGCCGTTCTTCTTCCCCATCATATCTGCTGTTCATAGAAACCAACACTACCAACCATGCTGTACCAGACCAAAAGTCTATCCTGTGAAGTTTCCTATCTCTGACAACAGAGAGGAAAAGATACTTGGAGGAAGAATCTAAGAACCTGGACATTTAGTGAGTGCAGGAAGTTGAGGGTTAAGGACTTTACAATCAGTTGGATAGATAAAAGTTGTTAACGCTGAATAAGCATCACCTAATTCTGTCATAAAGTTATGTAATGCTTCCTTGAATGTCTTCGTAATGCTTATGGCAGTGTATGCTTGTGTCCATGTGTACATTATATATTCATGTGCAGTGACAGTGAGTTTCACATGTTAATAATTAAAACGAGGTGTGTAGAAGAGCTTCATCTCTTCTTTCTAAATCTGCTCTTCTGGAGTCTTTGTAGTCCTTCTGTAGAGGAAAAATAGTGACTAGTCTCATCAGTTTTTTAAGTAGTATGGTTTTTATAGACTGTTGTGTTCCCAGCATTCAGTTGTCACTTTCTGTATGAAGAAACTTAATTTTGCTCACCTGACCCAGAAAAGAAGCGTGGTCCTAATTTTTTTTTTTCTGTCATTTCCTTCCATCTGGCCCAGAGTTCTGGGGGCTGGCACCCACCACTATCCTTCTTACTTAGAAGTCACCCTCTCAGTAGCTGATCACACAAAGGGAAAATCTGACTACTGCTTCTCTTTATACGCTAACATGAAAAGATCTCAAACCATTAGGTTTTCGCAGTGTAAGGATACACAGTTGAGAGCTGGCTGTTGGCTGTTACTGAGTTACCTGTTAGTTTGACAGGTCTTTTTCTGTAAGATTAAAGACATTGTACTCTGGTTTTTTTCATGTTGTGGATAATAGATGCCTGGATAATCTGCTTTTTGTATAATAGAAGCTAAGATTTTACTTAATTTCAGGTTATTTGTCATTTGAAGTTGCCAGTTGATGCTGAGCTCTCAAGCATGAATAGTCTGAAGGAAAGAATATCTCTAAGGTAAATGACTGCAAAGGAAGGTATATTGGGAGCTAAATGAATGCGCTGGTAACTTAATTGCACAAGCTGTTCATGTAAAGGTTAACCAGAGGAAACCAAGGTGCTTCACTTGCGTTTTGCTAAAAAACTACCAGTCGGATATATATAAACTCATAACTGACAATGTGCAGTAGCCTTCATTTGAGGCATCTGGGAGAGAGCACATACAATCTGACACTACGTGTTTTTAAAAAATCTTGACAGGCTTCTGCCACTCTTAAATTTCCTTCCTTTCCCTTATAAGAAGTAGTAAATTGGGGAAATAATGGCTTAATTATTTTTTTTTAATAAATGAATCCATTTCTCACATTCAGAAGAGGCTTAAGTAGTCTTTAGGGCACTGATGTCTAAGAGGAAATTTGTGGAAAATACCAATTGCCATGTTGCCCTCATTGGAAATAACAAATATGATTTCTATAGGAAATGAGTAAGAAAATGTGTCATGGCTGTGATACAGCAGACTGCAGCTTGGTCATAAGACTGGTTAGAGTACAGTAATCCTACTATATTGAAGCCACATTGAGGAGCAGGGAAGGAGAGACAAGACAAAGATGAGGTTAGATTGGAACAGGTTGGGTTGTGTTTCAGCATATGGAACCTCTCTGGGAAATAGAGTGATTGTGTGCTATCAGTTTCTGACTAGTACGAAGGAATGGAGCTCAAAGTTGATTACTTCCATGCAAAGTGTGAAAAAAAAATCATAGAATCATTTAGGTTGGAAAAGGCTCTTAAGATCATCAAGTCCAACTGTTAACCTGCCAGTATCACATCCACTGCTAAACCACATCCCTGAGTACCATGTCTATACATCTTCTAAATCACAGTATCGTAGAATGGTTTGGGTTGGAAGGGACCTTTAAAGGTTATCTAGTCCATTTCCCATGCAATGAGCGGAGACATCTTCAATTAGATGAGTTCAGCCCTGACCTTGAATGTTTCCAGGGATGAGGTGTCTACAAATTCTGGGCAACCTGTGCCAGTGTTTCACCACCCTCATCTATAAAAGATTTCTTCCTTGTATCTAGTATGAATCAACATTCTCTTGGTTTAAAACCATTACCCCATGTCTGGTTGCTTCAGGCCCTAATAAAAAATTTGTTCCCATCTTTCATATAAACCCCTTATAAGTACTGAAATGCCACAAGAAGGTCTTCTTCAGGCTGAACAACCTCAGTTCTGACAGCCAAATGCCTCCAAGGATGGTGACTCAACCACTTCCCTGGGCAGCCTGGTCCAATACTTGAGAAAAATTAGGACTCCTCCTGTTCCATGTTGATTGAGTCATTAGAATATGGATAAAGAAAGCTAAAACATACAAAATTAAATAGTTTGTTTGCACTGGAAGACCTTTTAAAAACTTGAACAAAATGAGGGGGAAAAGGAGATCTGATGAAGTATGAGTGAGTGTAAAGGCCTTGCACGCTGGTGCCACTCCAAAATAACAAAGAGATGCATAGTTGAGGCACAGTTTGTAGTAAAAGTACTGTAGAACAAAGGGTAAATACATTCTTGAACTGGCAGGGGGATGGGATGGGCTGTTCAATACTGTGCACAGTTCAGTTTTCACAACTTGCTTATTATAACTAGACAACAAAGCTGTAAGGAGATGATTGAACACAGTTACATTTGCAGTGCTGTTGGGCTAACTGTAAAAGTACTGGAAAGATTTTGCAGACTAATAACAAAAAGAACATACGTTTTGGACTTCAGTTATAGTTTCATTCTTCAGGACTGTTGGAGAATTCTTTGTGCAAAATTATTGAACTAAACAGGGTATAAGTGTGAAAACTCAGTAACTGAGTTTTGGAATACTCTGCATCAAGGAGAGAGAAAGCAAAAGGCAGGGGGTCTTAAGTATGAATGCAAACATAAATGAGGAACGAAATCTGTTGTTAACAGGAGAGGAAGAATTAAACTGGAGTACATAATTAGTCTCTTACCCCTTCATGAATATTGTGTTGAAAAATACTGTACTGTTACCTTCTATCATTCTTTCTTCTATCGAGATTCTTCCTAAGCACCGATGAGATTACAACTTGGTTAGAGAATTTGGGCAGTATTGAATTTGGAACAAGGGTGTAAGTATTTCTTTATTAATAAAGAGAATAGTTAAATTAACATACCTGTTCTTCTAATGGTTTACATTTCATCTCCAATAAGTATTTAAACTTTTGTTTTAAATCTCTGTATGCTTATGGATTTCTAAGAGTGTAATGAAACAAAGCAAACTTCAGATGCTGGTATTTCAGTCAGCATTCCAGTTAATTCAGTTAGTGTTTTAGTTCTTATATTTCAGTATAACTTGTGTTACACCCAGCTATACTTAACTGCATCACTTAAGTTGTCAAGATTTTCTTATGCTGTGTGCTTTTCAGCTTTGACTGGCATTTAATGATACAATCATAGAGTCAGTCAGGTTGGAAAAGACTTTTAAAATCATTGAGTCCAACCATTAACCCAACACTGCCACGTCCACCACTAAACCATGTCCCTCAGCACCTGAGAGACACTTATGTAATACACGTAATAGAGAAGTTTATCATTTCAGCATGTGAAAATTACTTCATTTGAGCATACATACAAACTTCGCAGCCCAAATTCTGATTAGCTCAAACACCTGTGAGCTTGAACCAGAATAAAAATTCTCTTTTTTTAAATTGAAATCGCTTTTATTAGTCCCTTTTATTTTTTCCTGCATTTTTTAACAAAAACTTGAGAAAATGGAATGGAGTTGCTGTTAGGGCTGTTGTAGTTAACACTACTTGTGTTAATAAAAGCCTGTTGCATACTGTAGTGAAAATCATGCAGAATATGGTGAAGAGAAACTGTTCTTGCAAATGCTTCTGACACACCTTTTGTTTTTAATGTGAACTATCTATCACACTGCTAACGTTTTTTCCAAATAGTTTATATTTGTACCTGTGGTCTCTGTTGGGACATTTAAGCAGGGATAGCTCTTGTACTGAGCTGTGCCAGGCTTTTTTAAAAAGTTTCTGAAATCGTATTACTGGGTTTTTTTGTCTTGGTGTTCAAAAACATAACAGTTTTTCTCAACCAGCTCTTATGAGATCTTTTCTTAATATAGTGATCTTAGTAGAACCGCTGTTCTTTTCTGACAATGGTCAGGCTTGTATTAATTTGTTTCCAAATATATGTTTTCCCCAATATAGTGAAGGTAATAGTCAGCCCGCTCTTACCCTGGATGATAAAGAAGAAATGCCAGACTGCAGTATTCAGTCATCTGCAGAGAATATGTTTCCAACACATAGCAGAGAAAGTAAAAAAAAGTCTCTTGCAAATAAACTCAGTGTTCATGAAGAGGTAATAACTACTAAAGTACAAAAAACACTTCCTATGACACATTATCAGAATGTTCCTGCTCTACCCAAGTTTCCATCCACCCCTGATGTCATTATAGAAGAAATATTTGAAGATGAAGGTAAGTTTCTTAATATCTGATGTTTACAGTGTTCCATTCTCAAGTATGATGTTAGTTGTGTTTTGTATTGTTTTATGTGTCAAAGTGTCTGTGTCTGGATGGATGATTCTCGTTGACTTTTAATCATCACAGTCTGATTCAGTTTCTGACATCACTTCCTGGAGAATGCTTGTCAGGTTTTCCCTGGATTGCATTAGCAAGGGCATAGCTAACAGGCTGAGGAAGTTACCCTTCCCCTCTGTTGTGAGGCTTTAGTGAGGCTGAGTGTGGACTCCTGTCAAATGTTGAACCTCACAGTACTGACAGTGTCATACTGGCAAGAGTCCAGCAGGGCCTGCCAAGCTGGTGTCCAGGAGCTGCTTAGGGATAGGGCTGAAGGCATTTATGAACAAGTTGGAGTGTGGAACTTCTAGTGGGATAATAGGGAAGGAAATAAATAGATGTGTCCCATGTCTTAACTTCAGAGTGTTCTGTGTCCACAACATAGCCAGAAAATGACTTTGATTAGCAGTGTTTGGAGAGGATGAGGGAGGGTAGGAGCAGTTTGTGAGAGTAATTGTGATAGCATATAGCTACCAAAGTGAAGTGAATTTCAGAGCTTGTGCACAACTCGCTAAAATAGTATATTCCAGAATCCTAATGGACTTCACAAAACGCTTACCTGAAAAAGATTCCTTCAAATTGCAGTATTTCATGACTCTTAAATGTCTTCAATCTAAGAATATTAATGTTAGTTTTGTAATCTTAGACTTGGTACATGGGCACGTAGTTACTCTGGTTGTATCTCTTTCAGTCACATCAGATGGGTGAGTTTTTACCTTTGCAGTACCCTTACAATACCTGCAATTTCTCTTTACTCAGTTTGCTGCTTTACTACAGATAAATAAAAACTAACCTAAATTCATTAAACTTTTCTTCTAAGACAATATAGAAACAGAGTTTCCCCCAGAACATAATGCTGATGATCAGAGGAACCAACTCTTCAAGGAGAAAATGCGTTTTCAACATAAAGCCGGTTAGTGGTTTTCCGGTCTGGTAAATGGTTTGATTTGCTAGAAGGGACCTATCCTCTAAGCAGTGGGAGCAGACAGTGGAGTTTGTTGGGAGAGTTGGACACATGCATTTGTATTCTCAGTGGGAAAAGGAATGTGTAGGATGTATACCTCCTGACAGTCCCTAGTTAACATGTGTTTGCTCACACTGAAGAGCAATCTTGGGGCACATGAACTTAACCTCCTTCTAGTTAAAAGTAGTCTGGGAGGTACTTACAATGTAGATATCATTCCTAGCACGAGCAATTCTGCTCTGTGAAACCACTCACTGCTCTACCATCCTTGTTAACATAAAGATTATACCATCCTTCAAGGTTTGCTATAAAACCACTTAGCTGGAGGATGGAATACAGGAAGTCACAAGCAACTTTCAGAAACTCAACGCTGACAGTGTTTCTCAGCCATCTGGCAGATATTTGATATAATAACAGCAGTGCTTCCTTGATAGACATTTCTTAGGTCAGTAGTTTATATACTGAATTTTGAACTGCTGTTCTCTCTCCATGTAAGTTTGGTTTTCTGAATTATGAGTGAACAGGTAAATGTACAAAACAGAGTAATTTGAAGAAATAAGTTACTTTGTTGAAAAATGCTGTAGGCACAGTTTGTACAATGCTTTGAGCTTTGTTCATTGTTGAGTGTAAATGATAATAAAAGTTGAAAAGTAGAGATCACAGTATGGGGAAAGAAAAACACTGACCTAAGAAGTTGACAGAGAAAGAAGCACTGCTGCTAAAAAGATAGGCCTCAATCTAGGACACAGAGTAATATTAATAAAAAAAAGAAAATTTGGGAAATTACGCTTTTTTTTTTTTTGCCTGATTTGGGTTCTTTGGCTTATTCTGACAGTTTCCTTTCCAATAAATTGTATATTCCCTGGCAGTTCTTAATGAGACTTGACAGAGTGTTAGGGAGTTTCATAAGTCCACAATAAATTCTGTGGAAAGAAGTAGTTAGCAGATAAATTCTCCTAATGCTCCTCCTGAAGTTCTTGTAGTGTGTGCTCGCCCTTTATTAGACATCAAAGAATTCACATGTAGAGAGAAACACCTCACAGCTATAATAGTTGTGTGATGTTTGCGTCTTACCAGACACTTAAGTTTGAGATCTCTCACACATATGCTAGGAGAACAAGAGATTAAATGTCATTGGTTCAATCAGTTGTGTGCTAAAATGTGGATTTTGTGGAATACTAGATTTTCTTACGTTATGGGAAGCATAATTTGAAGTTTGATATGACAGGTTTTTTATTCTTTCCTGCTAGTAGGATTAGTTGTCAGATGAAAAATATTTGTTACATTTTTCAAATCCTTTTCAAGCAGCTGTTGTTTTGTTTGTTGGGATTTTTTTGTAGGAATTTAGTTGAAGGAACATAATCAAAGTGCTTAAAGATATCTCTTCCATCGGATTCTAGTGATCAAGAACTGGGCCAGCTCCTGGGTTGGGTTTTTTTTATTGGAGGTATCAGCCACTGCTGTGAAGTGACTGTTAGTATGTGCTTTTTCTAGTCTACTTAAGCTATCTGACTTACCACGTTATTGGAGATGGTAACCCCTGGTAACCCAGAAGAGTGAGGGTCTCTGTAAGTGGAATCTTCCAAGTCATTTGGACTTTTTACTTAGGTACCTACTATATTTCCACTTAGGAAATTTCCATCTTGGGAAATACCTAAGAGTACTCTTGCATCTGTTTTGGACATTGCATTTTGTGAACTTTGAAGCATAGTCCTGCATACGTGCTCAGAATGTTTCAAATGCCAGATTCTTTGTACCGTGTTTTGCCCACAATCACTTGCAGTTCAGAGCTAGGCACAGTGCTCTAGCATGGGTGCAAATCTGTCTCTTTGCTGTGCCTGAGCGGTCACACAAGTGGCATTGGATCTAGATGATGCTATCCACTCTTTGGAGGAAGTTTTGTGAAAGTGTAAAATACTCATGTAGGAATTCACTTGCTGGACTTGTAAAACCTTCTGACCCATACACCACCTTTGATGAGTATCTTCAGAAAGAGAAACCTGCATTTTTGGATCCCAAATCAAGGGAAGTACAAAGGACTGGATGCTTAGTCAGAAGTGCTGTCTTTTATGGGGTTAACTCGCAGTCACTCCTTGATCTTCATGTGTTATGACTGAGTAACTATACAAAAGTGCTTAGGATAATTATTCTTAAACGTAGGAGTTTTAAATCTCCCTAATTCACTTTTTAGAAGCTTCCTCTTTGTTAAATAGAGAGGATACAGACTCTGAATCGGTACTTAAATTCAGGCTACCTTTTTGAAGTAGCGTGGAGACAGCCATTTGTTTTGCAGGGTAGCGTAAGGGAGGTAGTTCAAAAGTGAATTTAATCAGAAAGCAAACATGGTAACTACTTTGAAACAAGCGTGAACAGACTTGTCAGATTAAAGCTATTTGAGGTAATGTTATAATGATCAAAATAAATCTAATCACATACTAATATCTGTTGGAGTCACTTGGAGAGTGTTTGATAGTCTGGTTTATGTCTTGCTCAGGGGAGACAGAACTAGTGTTTGTAAGCCATGTTATAAATCCATGCCACTTCTATATTCGGAGATACTCACAGAAGAAAGAAGCAGCGATTTTGGAGACAAAATTGAAAAACTTTTGTGTTGAGAAGAGTTCATATCTTTTGCCTTCAGATGTTTTGGAACTGGGTAAGTTTTTAATTTCTAAAGGTATACATTAACTTAAAGTATGGTATCATGGTTTAGCAAGGAGCAGGTTTTGCTTGGTAACAGGGGGAGCAGGTTGCAGTGAAGACTGGTAAAGAGTTTTTGGACTCTCCCCTGGCTCCTGGGTTCAGACCCACCTCCAGCCCAGCTGGGCCAATCTGGCGCCTCTGCCATCACTATTTAGGGACAGGAATTTGAAGTGCTGGTAGAAGGTGTAAGAGTGATACAAGATGGAGGCGACCATGTGGACCTCACAGTCAGAGAAGGAAGGAGGAGCACTAGACCAGAGACCCCTCTGCAAGCCATGGCGAGAATGCAGGCTGTACCCCTGCAACCCATGCAGGGCCATGGCAGGACTGAGAGCCAGCAGGTCTGTGTGAGTGCACCCGGATGGGCAAGGGACTGTGTTGGGAGGTGGCCATGGCACTTTACCTTCAGTAAAGTAGACTTACTAAATAATGTAGATGAAAATTGTATAAATAAAAAAGAATGCAGTTCTTCTCAACAAATTGAGTGCGTAGTGTAACCAGCAGCTGAAACACCTGGCTATAAACTTAATGGAAATTGGTTTTGAGCATGCTAACTTTAATGACTAGCCTAGATACTTGAATTATTTCGGTACATCAGCTTGCTGTCATGCAAGCAACATTCTTTTTGAGTGGATAAATGATTTTGGTTTTTTTCAAGTCCACTAACTGGATAGAAACTGTTCTGGAAGTAAAAAGGAAAGCTAATAATATATTGCTAAATCATTAGAGTTATTTTATAGCCAACATGTTGACAATATTCCTCACTTCTAGAAAAAAACTTGATAAAAAGTATGTAATAACTTTCAGATTTGGTGTTTTTTTGCCACTTACTATACTAAGAGTTGTAGGAATTCTGCCAGAAATTACTTCTTAATGTAAGCCAAACACCACCTAGCCTTACAGACGTTGCATAAATGAACGTGGAAGAAGACTTCTGGTGGCAATTGAGACAAGAATTTTAGTGTGTTTGTGTCTTTATTTTAGCAGTAGCACTTAGACTCCCTGTGTATAAGACAGGCATCAATGGAACATTACGCAGACCTCTAATAATACTTCCAGTGTAAAATAGCTACAAATACTGAATTTAGTCTGTCTTTTTGTATTTGCTTCCATACAGGTGGTAGAATTTTTATTAAGAGTAAAGAAACTAGAATGTGGTGCCGTGGAACTATCACTGAAATCATTCCCCTACAAAGTGGAAAAAAGAGGAAGCCTTGTCATCCAGTTAGATACAAAGTTTATGATATTGCCCTGCTGGAAGTATTCCTGATTGATTTTGGGAGCTCTATAGTTCTAACTTCTTCAGGGTATGTTTACAGAGAGAGGTTTTTGTTAGCAATTGTTGTCCTTGTCTGTTGTTACTCAAGAGGATCTCTACTAAGAAATAAGTCCTCCATCGACTTCATACAAGTAGATAACCAGATACCCAAATTACACTATTATTCTGTACATATGTATTTCCCACTGGAAAAGTGGCAGTGTATGTAAGCTTACAGGTGTACAAGCTTTCACATGTTAAAGAGTTTAACATGGACTTACATTGCAAAAAAGAACATGTCCTCAGTGTTTGGAAAAAAGAAATGTATCTCATCAGGACTTTCTAGTTTTGTCTCAGTGACCAGACATTGTGCAGATTATTGCAGTAATGACCTTTGCTTTGGTGGGGCGGAGGTTGGAGTTTGTTTTTTTGCTTTTCCTTTAATCCAGTACTGCTTTTATTCCCATTGAGAACAGATATGTTCCTGCTGAAAAGCCTGAACATGCTAGCCTGCAAACTATTGAAACAGATGATGTTTGTTTGTGTATAATGAAGCCTGATCAGCATATTGAGGCAGAATTTGCAGCTATTCCTCCTTTAGCACTACGATGTTCATTGAAGAATATTGCTCCCAAAAATGCAGTAAGTGAAAGCTGCTTGTACTCTTTCATTCAATTTTTTTTTCTTCCTAAGATCTCTATTAAAGAACTTAAATCTCTTGTAAAAAGCTGGATTGCATTGCTTTTTGTTGGAAAGCAAATCAGAGCTTACAGCAGTCTGTCTTAAGCCTCTGAGTTTACAAACATGAATTCTAGGCCTAAATCTCACTACTCTAGGTATCTCTTTTGTCAAATTTTAAAACAAATTACAGAACTGATATTTCATGGCTGGCTGATAACTTTATGCAAGTAATAACTTTCAAAAGCCATCCAAACGGCAAAATGGCTTCATTTGAGAGAATCTTTTCAGGGATTGTGCTTTGTTACTTTTTTTTTTTTGCCACATACTGAAAAGTGAACTTCAGTATATAACAACAAGTAAAGTACTGTCAGTCTTTATTCCAGTAGCAAAAGGACATGTATTGCAGCAATACTTTCTTATATATTATTTATTAGATTTGCTTTGTTTTTGCCATATTTGAATGGGAATTAATTATGTCCAATGCATCTGTACGTTTCTGATAGTGTAGCTGTTTGGGGTTTTTTTTTAGCAGTCTGATGTAATTTGAAATAGCTTTAAATAGGAAAGAGCTGGAACAATTTTCACGGGTGTGGGTAAAACACTTCATTTTTTCCACACCTAAAAAGCACAGATTTGCAGTATCAAATGAGAAATACATTAACTTGATGAGAGAGAAATAAATTCAGACAGGCTGTTTCAAGGTAGATAAAACAACAAGAAGGCTGTTGGGGAGAGGAGGAATGTGTAAATTGATCAAACTGTTGCACATTTGTATAAAGACACGAAAAGATAAGAGTAAACTTTCAAATGAATTGAGAGAGCAAGAATGCAAGCCATGAGAAGCAGCAGCATATGGCAGTTAAAAGTTTATCAGAACGATCAGAGGAAATGAAATCTTGAATCTCAAAAAAGAAACTGCATTCCTTTGATCCAACTCAGTTTTATACAGCTAAAAAGTACATATAAATCCATCACAGGAGAATACTGTTCAGTAATGTTGCCACTATGGACTTAGGGAGCCTGAACATTGTGTTCAGTATTTAATCTGTTCGGGTACATCTGTGCTCCATTCCTTGCTGCTTGTTCTATTTTACTGTTTGTATTTTATGTTTTAACATTCCCTGACATCTTCAGTAATGTTTTCTTTCTTCCTAACACAGGGTGAAGTTTGGGGAGAGAAAGCAAAGACAACATTTTTAGAAATGGTAAATAATAAAGTAGTTTCAGTTACCATATTTGGAGAAGAGAATGGTGTTCTCATTGTGGATTTGCGAGCGCCTTCATTTAGTAAAGAAAGTAACATGCCGCTGTCTCTCAAGGATGCATTAGTTTGTTTAGGTTTGGCAAGGTATGTATATTCCATTAGTTTATGCTCCTATTCCATAAATGATAACGACGTAATACTTACAAAGTAAAGTTCAACAAAGCAAGTTGTTTTTGCAGTGTTCGATATATTAATGTGTGATACGTTATCTTCAGCGATACCTGTTGGTTTCCTTCCTTCATCTTTACTAGTAAGCACTGTGGCATTAGACAGGGCTTTATTTAGGTAATGAAGTTTATTTTAGAATATTCTAATTTAGGTACAAGTTTAAATAACAAGAGGGTAAAAAGAAAAGCCATTAGTGTCTACCATGAAAAGAAAAACATGCAGTAATCAGCCTCGTATATGTTTGGTTTGGCTGAATGCACATGGTACAACAGGAGAAAGGGTAGGGCATTAAGGGGGAACTTGATCTTGTCATTAGGACAGAGAGCTGCCTTGGAGGGACGAGTGGAAGAGGCAGGAGACAGAACAACATGAGCATTTTGGTGTTAGGGATAGTATGCAAATCTATAGGAAATTATAGTTTGATTTGCTGCAGACAGAGAAAGGCCTCTGCTTATATTTGAACTTGATAATTTTGTACTGCATCTGTGTTCTTCAGATAATTGCTTTTTCTCAGAAATGAGGAAAAGGACATCTAAAAGAAAATGCTTTTGTCAATGCAGAGAATTCTAGCCTTTTACTTTTTTTAAGCATTTTAAAGGTATGCTGCTGCATCCCAAATAACTAAATCTTTTTAGGAGGCAGCTGCCATATATCATTCTTCATACATTACCATTTGTGATGGGAGAAGCATTAGAGAGAATTGGCTGCACTAGCTGCAAGAAGGAAAGTGGAAGTTATACATACAAAGTCAAGTTATTTTTATAGGACCATTGAGGGGGGGGTGTTTATGGGAAGCCTGGCATTTGAATATAAAAGAATTCCTTCTTAATTTTGGCAGAATTTATTCAAAAATTTCATTGTGTTTACCTTAGGTTTAGTTTACCGTGTCCCAGTCAGTCAGAAAATACCATCTTGCAGTATAGTCCACCTAAGATCCTACAAGAAGGAGAAGAAGTCTTTGTTGTAGTTTGTCATATAAATAATCCAAATGATTTCTATCTCCAGTTGGTAAGTTTAGAAATAAGGTCTATTTAACTAAAACTCTGAACAAACTTTTTCTTGTTGAGCGACTTGTAGTCCACATTAAACAGGCTGCAGTTTGCATTAACTACTGTCACTTGTCTCAGGATTCCTAGAATTAATAGATGAGATTAATTCCTGCAATCCTAGATTAATCCTAGCCTAATTCCAGGAATTTGTAGAATTCCAGAAAGTTTGACATTTTTTTGTCAGGTTGTTCATTGCTGTGTGGCGATGTGGTGTACTGTTTAGTATGGTGATTGAACAGGGTAATATTCAACAATTATTAAGCTTTTTAAGGTATTGTACCTATTCATAACCATTGTTTCTTTTGGGGGAGGGATAATAGGAAGTACACTATTAGAAAAAAAAATCTCTTAAAAGAGCAAAAATGTTACTTAAAAGAAAAATCTGGTGTGTGTATATATGTTTTGGTTTTCTTATTTTAGAGAGATAGTCTGGATTCGTTGAATCTTCCAGAGAAAATTCAGGAGGCGTATCAACATGTATATGGGAATGACTTGGAAATTGTCTGCCCCATTCAAGGCCAGGCCTGTGTTGCAAAACAGGAAGATGGGAATTGGTACAGAGCACAGATAATAGGTGAAGTGTTGATTCTTTCACTAGCTTGCAAAATCATATGTCATGCTAGAGCAGTCACACACTGGATAGGAATAGTAACAGACAGCGCTTTTTTTTTTCCTAGATGTCCTTAGACCAGCAGATAGGTTCTTAAAGTTAGTGGTACTAATGCATGCTGTATTCTTTTGCTATTAATGGAGCGGTTTATACATATTACTTTTAAAATAGACTCTAAATACTTCATTTTCTCTAGATTATTGAAATTCTGTTATATAATTATTTTAAATAATATTTCACTTACTGTTACAGTTTAAACTACAGATTTGTCTATCATAGCCAAGCTCTGGGTGTAACTAGTGTGGGTTAATAATTCTCCATGGCAGTCCTAAAGGGGATGGGGAGTGTGCTTGGGCTGTGTTGTCTATATGGGCAGCATAGTGTGACTGAATGCTTACATGTCTACTTGGCCTGTGTTTAACATGCCGGTGTCTCACAAATTGATTAAATGCAAGGGAACCAAAATGCTAAATCTGTCATTTCAGGAACCCAAATGAACTGACTCTTAAAGAATATAGTTTTATAATTGGGTTGTAGAACGTTTTGAAACTGTGGTATTTTATAATTACATGGTGTAAATGCAGATTTTGCTCTGCAATCCTAGTGTCCCTATCAGATGTTAGCTTTTTTTATTAACTTGGGTTATTTTTCTTGAAGGGATGGCAAATCGTGAAGAAGTTACAGTGAAATATGTTGACTTCGGCAATATTGCTAACTTAACTCTTAAACACATACGCAGAATAAAAGAGGAGTTTCTGAGCTTTCCAGAAAAGGTAAATAGTGTTTTCCTGGGTTAAATACTCAAAAGTAATAGTATTTCAATGAACGGAAGGAGAAAGATAGGGTGAACGTTCTGAATTAAATAAAAAGTTAAGCAAATTCCTTTTCACGTGTTTATGATGTGACTTACTTAATGTGTTTTGGATGCAGATTGAAAACACTTTCTGTTTATATCATCATTCAGTTTTAAATGAAATCTAATGTTTCTAATAAATCTAAATGAAAGCTAATCTAATCGGATGCATCAAGAAGAGTGTGGCCAGCAGGTCAAGGGAGGTTCTTCTCCCTCTCTACTCTGCCCTGGTGAGACCTCATCTGGAGTCCTGTGTCCACTTCTGGGCTCCTCAGCTCAAGAGGGACAGGGAAGTGCTGGAGAGAGTCCAGCGCAGGGCCACCAACATGATCAGGGGACTGGAGCATCTTTCATATGAGGAAAGGCTGCAGGAACTGGGGCTGTTTAGACTGGAGGAGATTGAGGGGAGATCTTATTAACATGTTCCCGTGTGACCTGATCTAGGTGAACCTGCTTCTGCAGGGGGTTGGACTGGATGATCTCTGAAGGTCCCTTCCAACCCTACCATTCTATGATTCAATGTTACCTTGTGATGAGGAGGTAGGCATACATTGTGTGTTTAGTTCAAATGTTTTTCTTTTCATTTGGCTTACTGTGAAATAATTTTTATATTCTTTTGTTTTCAAATTATAATCTAATAATGATCCTTTTAAACAATTATATTTTTGATTGGCTTATAGCATTTGAAATAGGATGTTTTCCTACCAGGAGTTAGTGCAGGAGTTTTACCTCTTTTGACAAGGAGAAAAACAGTACAAAAGGGAATGACAGTCTTTCTGAAAACTAAAAAAAATGTGCATAAGTAGAAAATAGTTCTTTTTCTTGGACTGTTCTGATAGTGTTGCTTGCCAGCCGTAATTATCTTAAACTTAGAAACTTTGTATGTTGGTACGGGTTTTTTAGCCAGCTGTAGGCGACAGAAGTAGTGATTGTTGTAACTAAGTTTGGCCAGCTTCTTTTACTGAAACTAGCATTTAATTGTTTATATTTAACTGTTTCTATTCTGTGATTTTGAGCAAATGTAAGATGAGGTAAATCTCATCCAAAATAACAGCCTTTTATGACAGCAAGGGAGAAGAAACATTCTGAAAATGGCAAAATGTTCTTGCAGTTGCATTGTCTTAATGCTTCGGATCAGAGCAACTAATGAATAGGAGTGGTGGAATTTTTTATGTGTGTTATCCCATAATTCCAACAGACTACTTATTAGTGACCAAATATAAATCCTCGGGAAAATCTGTGCAGAGTTTGTCAGCTCTTGAGCACATACTGCTAGGCCTCCTCACTTTGAACTTAAAGCAGAAGGAGCTAAAGAGTTAGGGATACAAATGGGTATATTGTCCTAAAGAGTGGTCTAGAAAAACCCATCAGTTGCTCTCAAATTTCAGCATTCTTATGCCATATATAAGTTACAGTGAAATCCTCTGTCTGAGTTCACATAAGAACTAACAAGTTCCTGTTACTATTGATCTTAATGCAGGTAATACATCAGCAGACTTGAGTCTGCTTATGTGTTGCTGTGGTTTCAAATCTTTTCTATTTATTTAAAAAAAAGTAATTTTAAAGGATTTAAAATTCTTTGAAGCGTGAGTTAACATAAGATTGCAAAACCAAGCATTCCAAAGTTTGGAGTATCAGAAGTGAGGTAGCTTGTGCAGCTCTGACATGTAAGCATTGCTAAGTCTTCACATGTGATCATGTATTGCATGGCCTCAAATGAAAGTTGGTTATTTAAGAGATTCAAATTAGGCTGCTGCAATGTAAGTTGGACTTATTCCAGCACATTCATATAACTTGCAGGAATTTTAATAGGCTTGGCTGGTGCAGAAATTTTGACCAAGACTGGAATGAGCAGTGCTTAATGTAGTGTTGGTTTTGTCATCCACAGCCCTGTTTTTTCAACTTGTCAGTCAGTCTTATTTTCATATTCCTAACTGCCTATATCCTAAGAATATCTGCACAAAACATTCTTACTTCTGTTGTCTTTATTTCCTCTTTCTCCCTTTACTCTTCTCTGTTTTTTGGTGTAATAAACAAGAAGGAAACAGTGACATTCACAGATAAAATAGACCCATGGTGTAGCCACCAATTTTGCAATAAAGGTGCTAAACAAAAAATCTGTCAAGAATTTCCCTGAGAGAGGTACTGAGGTCTCTGTGTGGAGCCCTCAAGACTTCTACAGTGCTATAGTCTTGTTAATCTTGGATGCGTTATGTGTTATATCACAGGCAAAACAAGGTGAAGGCTTTATCACCTGTCTGCAACAGTCAGTCTTGATATCTACGCCAATCCTATGCCTAACTGTTAAGGGGTACAAGGAGAAGCTTCAAAGAGAAACTTCTCTGTTTCAAAGAGAATATATCTGAATTTGAGGTTCATGCATCATCTTAAGACAAAGTCATGCTGTCTTGCTGTCCTGTATGAGTGCAAAGCAAAGGCTGTGCTTGGGCTGTAATCAGATGGTCTCAATATATGATGGTAAATACATAGTTTGTGTTCTTCTTTAGGCAATCAGGTGCAGCCTGGCTTGCATTGAGCCCTATGAAGGGTCAAATGAGTGGAACAGAGAAGCCAAGGAAAGATTTGAAGAAATGACTGAAGATAAACTTATGTTGTGTTCAGTTGTTGGTAAGTTATCAAGAGTATGTTAATTTATATTTAAATATTACTGAATTGACTCAAATGCAGAAACATACACTTGATATTTTTAATAGTATTTATATGAAATGCTTATGTTCATACTTGCAGCAGGTAGCTTGGACTGATTGTATCTGAACATGAACTAATTGCAGGAGACAACAGATACGAACAGCTTTTCTCAGAAGTTGTCTTTTCTTTCACATCAGCATTTAATGATAAAAGGATCCTGGTTTATTAGGATTGGCTGTTTCCAAAAATGCTAGCTATCCTTGATTCTTTCTGGCTTTATTGGTAATTGGAAGTGGGATCACTGCTGCTCTAAAACATCACCCAAAAAAAATTCATTTCAGAAAACGTATATATGCTTTAGTAGGGTTTTCCTTAATAAATTTGTTAATGTGCAGCTAGTTGGTTCTTTTGGGCACCTGTGGAACGGTGGTTTGGAGCCCATTTAATACATGAAATTACATGTAGCAGTTGATTCCTTTGAACAAAAATATTTTGTAATTACTAGTGTATTTTGAGTTAATTTTCTAGATCTACTTCAAAGCTAAGCCTCTTCCTTCACATTGCTGATGTTCACGATCAACTGTTTTAGAAATCAAATGCAGTTTTTAAAAATTTTGTCTTAGTACCATTTGCCCTGTCTCCAAAACCATAAATAATCTTTATACTGTCGTTTGATTGACACTAATTGTGGTTTTATTATTCATTCACAGAAATTTTAGATAATAACATCTTATCTGTTGAACTCTTCGACCTTACTGTGGTTCATGGAAGAAGCCACAGTATTAACTGCCAGCTAGTTAAAGAAGGCCTAGCATCCAACATACCTGGGTAAATGCCCTGTGCAGAACTGAAAGTGTTTAGAAATGCTGAATTTGTGTAACAAAATTACTGGCTTTAGTATGTCACCTCCAGTGGCTGGAGTGTACCACATTTGTGATAAATTCATTGCAAATCACATTGGTTGATGCGAAGTTACAGAGTGTGCTTCTGCAGTTTGTCATGGTTGAATTCTCAAACTAAATATTGACTAATATAATGCACTGAAGTAGTAGTTGATTCAGATGTTGGAGATGAAATTATTTCACCATACTTGTAGTGTGCTAGAAGTGCCAAGTCTGACAGTGACAAAAATTCATTTCCATTGTTCAGGTTAAAATAAAACATCAACTTTACAAATATTTTACTAAAATAAGAAAAGAGTTCCTAGAATTTAGTTACATTTCTGAGCTAAGAGATGAAAACTCACCTATTTGCTCCCTCCTGATACAAAGCAAATTCAGGCATTCCCTTTTGGAATAAAAGCTTTCTATTTAACAATCTTTCAGTTTTCATCACTATTAAAAAATTATTAATGAAAGAGTAATTATTGATTTTCATTAATTCAGCCCATGGATTACATTTTTTTAAAAGCCAACAAATGAAAATGCAGCACTGTTATCTCCTTGTCAGTCTCATCTCCCCCAGCAGGCTTCCCAACTCTTCAGTCTGTCGCTGTCATAGCTGGTTATCAGAGTATTTGTTTCCTAATAACAGACCTTCCAAAGAGATGGCTTACGTTAGGTTCAGGTTAAGCACACAGAGGTGGTGTTTCTTTTCTACTACAAGGGAATGGGAACCCTAACGACCCTGAAGGTCTCAGCCACGTCCTGTGGAATGGCTGTATCAGAGACAGCTGAAATAGCCTGTGTCTGCCCTGGTGGTGTCCCTGAAATAAGGGTTCTTCACCCTGTATGCAATAAGCCAATCAACACAGAGTTCAGATACTTGTTCTTGGTTCATTTCTGCAGAGTCAGGTGCTGGACATCAAGTTCAGACACGTTTCCATTCATCTGACATTTGTAGTAGTGAGATACAACTGATTGGGTGAATAACAATTTCCTTTACTGCCCATGGTTACACATTGATGTTTATTCATTTAGCTTCCTGTTTACAACATTTAGCAAGGTTCTCTAATTAGCATGGTCATTATTCACAGAGTGGGATGTGTTGTAATAATTGTAATTACTTCATACTCTTTACAGGTACACTAAAAACACTGTTGTAAGGCCCAAGGAAATATGGGATGTTCCTCTAGAAGAAATTCCCAAAACCTCGGAAACTTTAAATCCTATAGACAGAGAATCTGTGGATGAAAGAGATTTCAAATCACTTTCCAAGAAAGAGCAGCAAGGGAGAATTAGTCACGTTGTGTCTCCTAGTAAAATTTTTATACAGTGGCTGGCATCAGAACCTATACTGAAAAGGTACTAGAATTCTAAGAACTTTTCTTGAGGCATTCTTATCACAAAATGGTGAAATATAGCTAGAACAAACTCTGATTGGGGTTGCATTTGGCATTGGGTACTCTTTTGAATGCTGTTGACTTACCTTGCTTTCTTAAGGAAAGTAGAGGAACAGAAGACAGACTGACACTGTGTTGTGGTTTATTGAATATTTGTGATTTCAAATGAAATACATGATCTAACTCATTTCAAATCAAGTTTAATATAGTAAATATTGGGGCCTGATAAATACTGTCCATAAAGATTAAATCTTTCTGCCCTATCTTTTTCTTCTCTCTATATCTTTGTTAGAAATCTTATTACATACTGGTATCCTAAGTCACAGAACTTCAGTCAAGTTATTTCTTTCAACGTGATTCTAATAAGCTATTACAAGACTTTGAAGGCTATTTCTAGACATAGTGTATCAACCTTCCTTTAGTAGGTATTTTGGTAACACAAAGGTAATAGTAATAGTGAATACTATTTGAAGACAGTTGCCTTATGCAATGATATTTCCATGTAAATTGCTTCCTTTGTGCCTCTTATTTCTCTTTCCTTTAATCTTTTTACCTTCTTGCATGTAGCTGCCTAGAGTCCCGTTGAATTAGTCATGACACTTGAATGAGTACCACACTCTCAAGCTGTTGAGAGAAAAGTGTGCATCTTTCAAATAGTGCTATGCTGTAGTCAGGATTGCTTAGATTAATTCCATTGTGCAAAAAAACATGATAATTTTACAGAATTTTAGTCAGTGCATGTGTTTTGAAGCTCCACTCTATGCATTTTTCATGTCATGAAGAAAACCAGTTGTTGATTAAATACTCTTTGTTCACTTGATAAAATTATGTGACTAGAAAAGTGGATTTTTTGAATGTTAGTTTGCAGGAGAAGATGTCTGCTATCTACAGAAAATCCCAGCCACCCTCTGTGAAGTGGGAAAGGAGTATGCACTGTGCTGTTTACCTATGTGATTTGAAACAGTGGCAAAGAGGCCTAATAAGCAGAATTGTTTCTGAAACAAGTGCAGAGGTAAACCTCTTTTCATAGGAGGCTTCATACTTTTATTTCTGAAGCTTATATACTTTCATTGATGAAAATAATGTCAACTCTTCGCATCATACTTATTTGTCAATACTTTCTCATACAGCCTTTTTGCCTTGTCAAGAGTTTAACGTGCGTCATTGCAAATCAGATCACTATCACTGTGTAGATGAGGTGCTGAGGGTCATGGTTTATGGTGGTCTTGGCAGTGTGCGCTTCGTGGTTGGACCCCATGATCTTAAAGGTTTTTTCCAACCAATTGGAAATTGTTTGATTCAAAGGTGAAATGCCTTTAGCAAGGAACCTGATAGTTGAGGCTGAGGCTCATGAGGTTCACTTGTGTGTTTGTTAATGCTACGTTTGCAACATGACACAGATTCCCAAGCTATAACCTAATAGTTTACCATAGGTTCCAAAAGCTGTGTAAGCCTGAGGGTCACATTAGTTGAAGCTTAATGATCCTTGCTGTAAGATGGAGGCAGCTGAACTGAATGCAACACCATAGGAACAGATGTAGTCAATGCTGTTGCTTGAACGCTAAACTCATTGTGATCTACTGTGGCATGTTGGTGTAACATTTTCCACAGTAACTTCTGACACGTGAGTTCTGTTGCACTCTTGTGAAACAAGTAAGAAGCATGAGAAGAGGCATTCTGTTTATAGATAACTACTTGTCTCAAAAGTGAGAGTGGCTTTTTAATCATGCAAATAATACAGGACTGGATTACAATTGGTTCTCTCCACCATCATCCGATTCTGCCCATGGGTCTTGTTACTAGGAAGCAGAAGTGGGGCATTCCATACATCTGGTTTGCATGATCTGCTTTCTAAGGCTGAGCCCTCAAACAGCTATTTAACCAGGTCAGCATAAAAGGCAAGGAGTTTAGAGGGGAACTATTTCAATGTTTCTAGGTTTACAAATTTAAATGCAGTAACAGAACTGAAGTATGGGCAAAGACATTTTCTTATTCAAGTAACAACCTCTATAAAGGTGTTTCAGTCCCCTCTGAGCATATTTCTGTATTTCAACTTCAGTATGCTGTGGTAATCGTGTTGAATGATGAAGTACTTCAGTGCAAAGACCATTCATTGAAGTCTGTTAATGTTTGTTTTAATTCTTTTTACCTATTCAGATATATTTTGAATTATTATTCATTATAGATAACAATAAGAGAGGGTTTTTTTTAATGTTTCATTGTGTTTCTTGTCTATAAAAGGTAATTCTTTATGATTCTGGAGCTGGAATAACAGTGGATATCAGCTGTCTAAGAAAACTGAAGGATAGTATTAAGAGGATTAAGATATTAACAACAGAATGTTCCTTGGCAGACATAAGGTAGCCTTGCTCTTATACTGAGTAGCAGTATTAGAAACCTAGTAATGACAGAACTTGATATTTTCCTGTGTTGGTAGTGATTGTCTGAGACTTAGATGTGGTTTGATTTTTTTTTTTTTTTTTTTTTTTTTTTTTTTTTAAATAAAAAAGAAATGAGATGGCAGCTGTGATTTGTTTTATAAAGGGGTTTTGGGGTTTTTTTCCCTAAGGGTTATGTTGCATACCAGTAAAGCAGAAACTATGCTATAGAAAAAATATTTATAAGATTAATTATAAAATACTGGTCAAGTAATAGAGGTTTTTCTTGTTTCATTGAATGCTTCTTTCCTTGCTCAGAATTTAAGATGAGTCAGATCTCATGAAAATGTGTAGAAGGTCTCTCATTCTTTTTTAGAAAAGAGAGGACCTGGGGCATTCTTCTGTGCATTTGTTTGTGTGCTGTGTATAATGTGAAGAAAAAAATAGTAACGTTTGTAAATGAACATAAAAAGCCTACTTAGCAGATGGAAATATGGATTTTCCCTTGTTCTGTTCATATAGGTATCATACTCCCAGAACTCATGATCCTCCTCATTATCAAGTTTTGGGGTTACATTTCTTAATTCATATATCCAGAGATGAAAACCCATTTCTTTTTACTGTTGACTGTAATGGAGATTACCTTTTTTTTCCTGGCAGTTCAGTCAGCTTCCAAAAAGAAAAAGCTCATTAAGGGGAAGAGTTTGTGGTAAGGCTTAGGAAATGCCAAATTGTCTTCTACTAAAGCAGATTATAATATTTTCTGTGTTAGACCAACTGGTGGAAGCACACAGTGGACAGCAACAGTGTGTGAATATTTATCCTATTACCTAACTGGAGCACAAGTAAAAGTAATCATACAGGTAAAACTTCTGTCATGTTGTCTGTTCATTTATAGTTTTCTTCTGAGTATTTTCACTCTTTAAAGTCCTGAGTGGAACTTACTTAGATTGCTGTTTGCTGTAGAGGAAAGGATGCTTTCTCTTTTCTTTGCTTCCTGTCTTTGCTGGAGCATTAGAGCAGTTTGGCTACCCAGTGTGTCAAGAACACAGTCTTAGATATCTTTAGTTACTGCGGAATAATACTTACCTCTTTGAGACCACAGGATGATAGTAACTTCTATGGACAAATGAGCAAGATGCTCATGTTCTTAATAAGAATTATTTTAGCAGCTGCTACTTTCAGAGACTGAAAGAACTAGTTGAATGTTGTACAAACATCAATTGATTTCTTCCACTGGTTAAAAAAAAAAAAAAAGAGGGGGAGTTATTATGAGGGTTTGATTTGTTCAGTGTCTGTTGGTAGCTGGCAGTGAGGTTTTATAGTGTGTCTGGACATACTGATGAGCAAAGTTATTTACAAGGGCATTTAAAGCTCCTGCTGGAGGAAAACAAGTGTTTGACAATTCATTCTAATGAAACAGCTGAGGGAAGAAGCAAAGCTTTATTCTGTTAATTTTTTTATGTCATATTTAGAACAGTTGGTAAAATGATACAAACTGTGACATGGATTAAATCAATTTTATGTCTCCTGGTCTGGGAATCAGTTATTCAGTGACATCTGAGTTGTAGTCAAGTGAAAATAAAATGGAAAATATGCCTGTAGCTTAGAGGAAATGCATATTTTATTATGTTGTCCAACTTTCTGATTTTTTTCCAGGGAACTGACGCAGACTGTGCATTGCTTGTGAAAATTCTTTGCAAAGATGAAACAGGGCAATTGATTGATATTTCAGAGCACCTTATTAAAAAGGGTTTGGCTTTTAGAAACAGAAGGTTTGGATACATTTATTTCATTTAGACTCTCTTATTTATATTGGGCTAAGCTAAAAGTAAAACAAAAATTGAGATTGTCTTCTACAACATGTACTATCGTGAACTCCATCATCAGTGAACTAGAGTATAACATTATTAATTGTATCTATTGCAAGTTCCAGTTCACTGAGTTTGTAAATGAGATGTTTGATGGTATTTTAGCAAACATTTCCATCTCTTTGTGTTTGATTTGTTACTTTTATTATTTTCGTTTGGACTTTTCAAGTTCTTTGTTGGTTCATATGTTGATATGGTCTGATTGAATTTGCTAGGACTGATAAAGCTGAGAAGGCTTGCTTGATCTCTAAGAAACATCTTGAAGTACCTTTGGAGGAACAGAACACGCAACTGGATGGTTTTAATTCCAAAACTGCATGTGCAGGAAACAGCACTGCTCCAAAGGAAAGCATCACTGTTTCAGAGAGGGAACAGAAATCTTGCAAAACATTCAAATCATTGTTTCATTCAGGAATGGACAAAGTCTATAACTCCCTTCTTATACCTCGAGCAAAAAATTTTAAAGCTGTAGTAAGTTTCGTTGGACATGATGGAACTATTCATATAATACCAAAGTCAATCGGTAAGATTACAAAGGAGAAAATATATTCCTTTATATCTGGTAACTTTGGTATATCAGAATGTAGCAGATCTGTGTTCTAGTGTACATGTTCTATACCAGGGCACAATTCTGGAAGGTGGCTGTTGGGGAGGATTGCTGCTGGGAGGTGATGGGGCCTCAGGCGAGGGGTGCGTGCCCAGGCACCCTTTGCTCCCCAGCAGTGGGGATTGGTCCCACAGCTTCCCAACAGGGGAAACCCCAGTCCCCAGGAGGTGATTCCCTGTCCTCAGACTAATCCATACTGGGATCAGCTCTTATGTCCTTTCACCCTTCACGCAGCAGTCACAAAACCCCACATGCTTTGGTGGGCAAGTTACTTGCCCCTCTTCTCTGATCAGTATTGGGTAAAGCAGTTAACGCTGTTTAAGTAACATAATGATGAGCTTGTTATACATTTTACTGCTAATAATGAAGATAAAGTCCTAAAGACCCTTGGAAATTAACTGGTTCTCTTAGTGGATTTTTTCCCTTCAGTATGAGCTCAGTACCCAGTTTCCTTGGGCCTTTTATTTTTACTGTATCTCATCATATTTTCTCTTTGTACTGCTCGAAAGACATACACTTTCCACTGATAGATGTAGTATCACTCTTCAGTACCATGATAATATGTTGTGCTTTAGAGAAATGTTTCTACACAACAACAGTTTTTTACAGGTAATTTTAACTCTTAGATGACATCGTCAGATTTCAATTAGAGTAACTCCACTTGCCCAAGACTGTATTCTTCTGGCAGTTGTTGCTTCTCACTATGCCCATAGTGGAAGAAGGTCTTCTGGGCACCTGTTTTGTGTTGTTTCGTGGGGTCTTATCACTGACTCTGGGCTGCCAAGGTGTCACTTGCAAAATTTATATCGTTGTTCTCAGATTACATTCCGAAATTACTAATGGCTTCACAATTGCAAATGTAGCTTACTTTTTTGTTTTAAGTAGTAGTGTGTTCACATATACTAGCCATTGGTGTTGAGCATACATACCATATCAGCTGTTGGAAAATATTTTTGAAAATAGATGGAAGTATGGATCTGATGATGTGATCTAGGCAGACCTGCTTTAGCATGGGGGTTGGACTAGATGGTCTTTAGAAGTTCCTTCCAACTCCTGCCATTGTGTGATTTGATTTTTTTTTTGGAGCAGCACATGTATTTCATGTTTATACACGTCTTCATCTGAATCTGCTGGATTGTAGTGATTTAAATAATTAGCACTAGTATTTTACAGACTTGGTTTTTTATAACCCTTCCCTTCCAGAGATTCCATTGAACAAATTGATGTCTGAAATACAAAGTAACTTCAAATGTTGTGGTGTTCCGGAACCCTACTGCTGGAAAAAAGGAGAAGCTTGTATTGTAAGAGGATCAGATACCTTGTGGTATCGAGGTAAAGTTGTAGAAGTTGGTGATAGTACTCTCCAGGTAAGCTTAGTTGTGTAGTGCATGTACAACAATCAATCAAAAAACCACAAATAACCTAATCCTCTAAAACAAATTTGTGATTTCACTCAGCTGACATAGCTATCCATATACTGATCCTGCTTAAAAGCATGATAACTGGTCTGGATTTTGCATTTATTTTAAAGAAGAATTCTGTATACCTGTTTCAGTTATCACAGTTTTTCCCATTGTTATCCTGGTGATGATAAGATGTTCTTAAGTAAAAGCTACCCTTGATCACCTGTAAGTGATCCCTTTTGTTTTTTTTCTTCTTTAGTTGTTGCTGCCACCATATGTAGAATGCTTTGAAAATACTTAGGTTTATCTTCCCCCCACTCTCTCCCCACCCAGACAGTAGTTTTTGTTTTGAATGCTTTCTGCTGCACAGGTATTGAGCTACTTTTTCTAATTACCAATTAATCTTATCTAAACTCTTGCGTCTGCTTATGCTTTTGGATTGGAGATATGCAAGTCTGCCACTATCCTAGTTGATAAATTTTTGTTTCTTTCAATTTGCATGGCTGTAGGTTATCATGCAAAAAGTAGGATCTCTTGCAAGATAAGTTGAGAAACTGAACCTCTTATCTGCCATACCAGGTTTTTTTAATCCTTTTCTTCACTTCCATTTTGTCACATCAGCTACTTAGCAGCAAATCATTATTTTTATGCTCCAGAAAAGTGATTACTGTAAATGAATGCTTTCTCTTATCAAACTTGACTTAAAAATCAGGAATTAAGGAAGCTTTTCTTTTCATATAGGTACAGTATATAGACCGTGGTTGCATAAAGAAGGTTTCTCCATATCATCTGTATCCAACTACATTGTATACTGATACTCCTCCCTTTTGCATACCATGTGAGCTCTCCAAGACAGTACCAGTGAGTAATCATAGAGTCATAGAATTGTTTCAACTGGAAGAGACCTTTAAGATCATCAAGTCCAGCTTTTGTTCCAGCTCCATCAACCACTAGACCTTTTCCCTAAGTGCAACATCCACCTGTCTCTTAAACGCCTCCAGGGACAGTGACTCCACCACCTCCCTGGGCAGCCCATTCCAATGCCTGACAACCCTTTCAGGAAAGAAATTCCTCATCATATCCAGCCTGAACCTCCCCGATGCAATTTGAGGCCATTTCCTCTTGTTCTATTGCTTGTTACTAGAGGGAACAGACTGACCCCCACCTTTCTACAACTTCCTTTCAGGTAGCTATAGAGAGCAAAAAGATCTCCCCTCAGCCTTCTTTATTCCAGGCTAAACAGCCCCAGCTTTGAAGATGCTTTAGTAGGTAGCCACTGAAATCAGTACATGTTTAGTCATAAAAAGGTTGAGACTAGTTGCTGGTATTTTTTTTGCCTACAAGGATTCAGAGAAGAGCTGATGAGGATTGTTTCAGCAAGAGTGTTTCCTGAGGAACTGCCACATTGCTTTATGAGGTGACCGTGCTTCAAAAGCAGCTGTCGTTGAAGTTAAATCTTTGTGAGACGAGACACAGTGGTAGCTGGCAGGAAGATGCTTAGAAGTGGTAGTTCATTTTGCGATAGCAGCAACAAGATGTAAGGCCTGGATTTCTTAGTACAAAATAGCCAGATTGTAAATCTTGAAGTGCTGCAAAATCATTCCTATCATTCTGATCTTAGCTGTGCAGGAAACAATCTGTTACACTAAAGTAATACACACAAATTGTTTTAGGAGTTTTTCTTAGTAAGTGATAATGTAAATAACATCTTTACATATCGTTACATCTTTCTCAGATTCGAACAGTGCATTGAGTTACTGAAACGACTAGCTTATTTATAAAGAAAAACTTTTTCTTGCTGGAAGCAGTTCAACTAATAGATTAAGAAAGACAAGCTTATAAGCCCTACAGGTTGGGAGGCAAACAGACATTGCAGAGTATAGAATAGATATTTAAAGTATCTCCTGTTTTTTAAAGTTACCATTGAGTGTAATTCTGTACCTTTGAGTTGGGCTTTGGGTGATTATGCACACATACAGTGTTATGTTTGTAATAAAGATGAAACTTGGCAAGCAGCATCTCTTTGTAAGCCACTTCAGGGTCTAAAAATTGCTTGTCGGCTTTGTCACACATAAGTTTTAATGTACCAAATAGCAGATAATGCTTAAAATGTTGTGGACAAATGAGACTAATGATGTGTGTCTTCAAATAAGTTTTTCAATGACAGATATTTTCGTCTTAGTATTTTAAGGGGTTTCTTGCATTTCTCCAAATAGATTGGGAATTCTTGGCAGCAGGATGCAATAAATTGCCTTCAAGAACTACTTACAAATAAAGAAGTTGACGTACATGTTGAGGTAACAATTTATTCATAGATGTGGGGTGAAGCTTACTTTTGCTTTTTTAACGTGCATTAGGAATAATAAGTCAAGAAGTATAGCAGCAAATGCATGTCCTAGACAAAACAAAATCCAGAACTAAAGTTATTTCTCCTATGACTTTACCTCCTGTGACCTACCTCGTAGGTCTTCAGGCGTTAAATGCATCCTTTAGAGATGTAGTATTTTTTGGTCCTGTCTCTATTCTGTGTTGTCATTTTAACAGCCTACTTACTAACAACAGAAGTTCTTCAAAAACTATTAGAATTTGGTGTAATTAAGTAGGGACATGCTTAAATTAATATACTAACATTATAGGGAAACACTTGATCTATATTGTCTGAAAACCTGGAACTTCAGGTAGTTTAATTACTACTGGTAAATTTTGAAAGGGAATAGTTTGTTGCTGAGTGAGCGATTGTGGGGTTATGTTTCCGTGTTAGACTGTGTAATCTGTTCTGCCATTGCAGAGACAGTCATGTTCCCATTTGTGTCAGAGCTGATGTTCATAGCCATCCTTACAGGGTTTGATGAATAAATATGATGCCTATAGGCATGAAAAATTTTAATTTCTTGGTTATTGTTTGTAAGTCCTCAGGCAGTTACTGTTACAATTGTATTTTTCTTTTTTATAAGTAGGAATTGCCAGATAACGCCGGAGGCAAATTGTCCATCAGCCTGTATTTTGGTGGAGTGTCGCTTTCTTCCTTCATGGCATGCCAGATGTACTGTGTTTCTGAAGACTGTCCAGACACACCAAAGCTGGTGAGATGGTTTTGTGTGTGTCCTTTGCTGTTGCTATTCAGACATTAGAAAGATTACTCAATTGCTTACGGTGACCTTGGAGAATTTATTATTCCTTTTTGTGATTCCCTGCAATTTTGTGATGTAAATGGAGTCAGGCTGAGTACACAGCCCTGTGGCATAACAAGTGTGGTAGATACAATGTCTTGATAAGATTGTATGGAATAGCAAATTGACAAGAGTTTGTTCTTTAACTCCTTACTGAAGAGAGGTTGTTTTGTTCCTGTTTAATAAAGTCCAGTTAGTTTTTGTGTTCCTCTAAAACTTAAAACCATGGGAACAGGGTAATATTTTTATTCACTTGAAAGGATTAGTTAGTCGCAGAAGTATATCCAAGGATGGAGATTTTCAAAAGTAAATTGGATCAAGTATTTCAACATAAACCTAATGATTTCTAAGGGTGTTATTTAAGTTCTTCATTCCAAGTGTCTAGGGCGTTCATCTTGTGCTGTTCACAGGAGGGCTGAAATTTTCATCAAACTTCATTGTCTCAAACCCAAAAAAATAAGTAACGGGTCTGATTCTTTTATTGAAATTTGAGGTTCAGGTTTATTTGTATTACTGAGGCTTTGTGGATGTGTTTCTCTCAATTCTGTCTGAGGTTACCAGGGTATTTTACTTTGCAACATGAGTCTCAGCTTCAGAAAACAAGTCTTGGACATACCAAGACCAGTGTGCTTGTGATGCAGTTAGAAAAATCTGTTCAAAACAAAAATGCAAATACAGGTTTTCTTTCAAAGCTGCACACAAGAGCTGACTAAGATACCCAGCTTAGCTATGTGCAGTACTGAGTTGGGAATGAGCTGGAATTTAAGTTGATATTCTAGAGCCAGGTGTAGTCAGGTGGCCTGTCACAGCGTTCCTGATTGTTTCGCAGGCATCTGTCACCTAGTGAGTCTGTACACGTGATATAGGACATCCTTTCTTTAATAGCATTTACGAAGATAGATTTGTTTATTTCTTTTTAATCTTGTGGGTCCCTACTTTCAGTGGAAAAGATGGTTTAAGTCTGAGGAACAGAATGTTTTTTTGTAGTGTATCCTGTATCACAACTTGCAGGAGAGGAAAGAGTCAGAATGTATTGGTTTATATATTTACACATGATTGTTTTCACTTTTCTTTTTGTTCTGGGCACACTGAAACCTGTTCATCAAGTAGATTTATAAAAATGTATTTTAGAGACATTTTACCTTTTGTTACGTATCATGTTGAAGTGCGAGAGAAGAATAGGATCTGTATTCTTGACCTTATGATCCAACTGAGATATGTAGTGTACATCTTTATAAAGGCAAAACTTTATGCAGTGAGCTTTGTTTTGTCATGAACCAAATGAGGTAACATAGAACTGAAGCTGCAAATTCTAGGGTTCTAGAAGAAGACACAGTGGAGCATACTGTGCTACTGGGACAATACAGATCTGTACTTTGCAAAGGCTGTTATCTTCTTGACGGAGTGATAATTCTGGTAGCCAAGGAGCTTAGTTATCCTTTGCTTTTCTCTTAAGGGATAACTTGCTCTGGAAAACTGCAGTAACACTCAGCAGAGCATTCAGGTTAATCTGTGCCAGTTTGCAGCTAAATCTTTTCTCTCATTAAAGGAAGTTCCTAATATAATGCATTTTTTAAGTAATCAAGCAAGTCAGTATGTTAGGACCATTTCAAAGAGATCTTCTCATAAAGTTTCTTTAAAACCTAGTAAGTATTGAAAGGGAAATGTTGATTTTTTTTCATCAAGGAGACAGTATTTACATTAGTTGATAACTCCTTTGACCCAGAAATCTTATCCCAGCTAGTTTACATTTTGCGACTAAACATGATGCTTGACTAAAGTTTGTCTTTGTCTAGAAGCTGCTTGAAAGAGACATTGATGTTTCACCTTCGTACCTGTTGCCACCACTACCTGTTCCAGGAGAGACCTTTACTGTCAGAATTACTCATTTGCTGACCCCTAAGGAGGTACATTTTTAATTATTTCATAGGTGCTGCAGGCAGGAAATGTTGCAGTCCCATCATGCTGCTGGAAAGGAAGTCATGGGTAACAATTTAAGATAATATTAAAAAGTATTATTAAGGTTCCAAAATGCTACTGAGTTATTGATGCAGATGGTTGTACAGTGCAGCCATCTGCATGAACTCTTAACTTGAAGTATGCTCTTGGGTTGGAGCGGGGAAGTAAATACTGACCATGTCCCTAAAAAACTGATCTTAGAAATTACAGCACTGCAATCATAGAAACATAGAATCATTCTGGTTGGAAAAGACCAACCATGTCCCTCAGCACCTCATCTTATGCGTCTTTTGAATATCTCCAGGGATGGTGATTCCACCACCTCCTGGGCATCCAGTGCTTAATAACCCTCTAGGTGAAAAAGTGCTTCCTAGTGTCCAATCTAAACATCCCCTGGCACAACTTGAGCTCATTTCCTCATGTTTTATCTGCTACTTACCCTGTGTAATAAGAAAATAGGTTGTTGGATTTTAATTTGGCAGAACAAGAAATATTTGTTAATTCCCCAAAAATTAAATTGCTGGAATGTTTTATAGCACTGTGAACATTCTCTGGCTGTTACAGTTGTATTTTACTGTCTTTGGTTGATGATTGCTCCTACAGTTATGTGTAAACCCAGACACCTCTAGTAGTCTCCCAGGCAAAAGGCAGAATGTAAAGTTCATTGATCAAATAACAGATTCTCCTGTAGAATTTCACTATTGAATGATGAAATAAAAGAACAGGAAGCACTAGGAAGCTGATTGTGTTACAAAATCTTAACTTCCAAGTGGATGGATTTATGTTGGATGTGATGATCATTTTGATAAATCTGTAAACCAAGTAACAGGGTTTATAATACTGAAGTGATTACTTCAAGCAGTTTGGTCTAATATAAATTCACCCCACTAATTCACTTGAGTATACACATAGTAGTCAGACAAAGATGTATCATGTGCCTATGTTTTAGTGCCATACGTAGTGTATGTTGTCCATTCCTGATTTTTCAGGTAGATTGCAGAGAAGTTGCAACAAGTTTGAGGGCAATCAAGACAAACTTCATGGCCTTGAGACAACTGGTTGAGGGGTCAGAAACAAAAGTATTGTTCCCCTCTGTCCTCTTAGTTGCAGGGAATGGTGAGGAAAGAAACACAAGCCAGCAGATCAAGAGATGGCTCCAAGCCTGCTGTCACCAGCTAATTGTAGGGGGGCAGGGGTTGGTCATGGATCAGTCCACACAATACCAGGCCTACTGGCAACAGATGGGGTACACCTGTCTCGGGGAGAAAAGGATCTTTGCGCTGGAATTAGCAGCGCTCACTGAGAGAGCTTTAAACTAGATTTGAAGGATAAAAAAGAAAGGTAAAGCCATGGTGAGTAGATGTAAGCCTGGGGTACCACGCCAGTGTTTGAGGGATGGCTAAAGAGAATCTCCATCCATTTTGGATGTGGGAGGAAACACAGCGACAAGGGATGAGGAAAAGGCAGAGGTACTTAATGCCATCTTTGCCTCAGTCTGTAATGGTAAGAGCAGTTGTTCTTCAGGGACAGGGAGCACAATGAAGCATCCGTAATCCCAGGGGTAATGATATGTGAGCTGCTGCTCCACTTAGACACACAAAAGTGCTTGCCAAGCCATGTTTCATCTTTTATCATCAATCCTGGCTCACCGAGGAGGCCTCAGTTGACTGGAGGTTGGTAAATGTGATGCCCATCAACAAGAAGGACTGGAAGGAGGATCCAGGGAACTGCAAGCCTATCAGCCTGAGCTCGGTGCCAGGAACGTTGTGGAGCAGACCCATCCTGACCATCATTATGAGGCACAGACAGGATAACCAAGGGTTCAGGCCCAACCAGCATGGCTTCATGAAGGGCAGGTCCTGCTTCACTAATCTGATGTCCTTCTATGACAAGGTGACCCACTTAGTGAATGAAGAAAAGGCTGTGACTGTTGTCTAATTAGGCTTTAGTAAAGCCTTCTACACTGTTTCTCACAGAATCTTCCTGGGTAAACTAGCTGCCCATGGCTTGGACAGATGTACTTTTTGTTGGGTGGAAAACTGGCTGGATGGCCAGGCCCAGAGAGTCCAGTTGTTGGATGTTCCCCAGGGGTCAGACCTGGGTCCTGTTCTGTTTAACATTTTTATTCATGGTCTGGATGAGGCGATCAAGTGCAGCCTCAGTAAGTTTGCAGATGACACCAAGTTGGGTGGGAGTGTTGATCTGCTTGAGCGCAGGAAAGCTCTTCAGAAGGACCTGGACAGGCCACAGTGATGGATTGAGGCCAATTGTATGACCTTGTTGAAGCTCAAGGGCCAAGTGCTGCACTTGGACTGTAACAACCCCAGGCAATGCTACAGGGTTGGGGCAGAGTGGCTGGAAAGCTGCACAGAGGGAAAGGAGCTGGGAATGTTGATTGACAGCTGCCTGAACACGAGTTGGCAGGTGGCCAAGAAGGCCAATGGCATCCTGGCTTGTATCAGGAAGTGTGGCCAGCGGGACCAGGGAAGTGATTGTCCCGTTTGCGCTCGGCACTGCTGAGACCGTGCCTCAAATACTGTGTTCAGTTTTGGGCCACTCACTACAAGAAGGACATTGAGGTGCTGGAGCATGTCCAGAGATGGGCAACAAAGCTGTTGAAGGGTTTGGAGCACAAGTCTGATGAGGAGCAGCTGAGGGAGTGAGGGTGTTCAGCCTGGAGAAGAGCAGGCTGAGGGGAGACATGATCACTCTCTACAGCTACCTGAAAGGAGGTTGTGGTGACGTGAGGTTTCATCACTTCTCCCAAGTAACCAGTGATAGGACAAGAGGAAATGGCCTCAGGTTGTCCCAGCAGAAATTTAGATTGAGCATTAGGGAAAATTTCTATACTGAAAGGGTTGTCAAGCACTGGCAGAGGCTGCCCAGGGAGATGGTGGAGTCACCATCCCTAGAGATATTTAAAAGGCACATAGATGTGATGCTCAGGGACATGGTTCAGTGGTGGACATGGCAGTGTTGTGTTAATGGATGGACTCGATGATCTTAAATGTCTTACGTAAATAATTCTCTAATTACAACTATTTTGACTAAATACAAGATGGAAATGTTTAAGTATCTTAGGTAAGGGCTTTTCTTAAGTTATGTATTCTGCTTCCTCTCTTACAGAAGCAGCGTTATAATTTTGTTGTTGTTGTTCCTTTTATGGAAATTATTTGAACTCTTGCTGTTTATCATGGTATATAACTCTGAACACCACATCCTGCTCTGGACTTGCATAGGTTTCAGTAGCAGTTGCACAATGGAGTTATACCTTTATTATACTTTATAAATCACAAAATTAGAAGTAGTTTTCTTCCTGGCCTGGGAATTACAGTGCTGAGTTTAGAAAAAAATAAGCTACTCCTTAGTTTGTTTGGACTACCAGTAGAATATCAGAGTGTTCTGAAAGGGCTCTGGTTTGGGTTTTGGGTTTGTTTTTTTTAAAGCACTTGAGTTAGAAGGTGTTACATAGATTTTAATTGGCCTGTGCATGTTTAAACTTTCATGTCCACTACCTACAGCATTATACTGATGACCCGGTTATAAGGTAGGTGAATGGAATGTCTTTGCATAGCAAACAAAACCCCATTTCAAAAGTTCTTCTTTCATTGACTTTAATCTTTGGTTTGACATTGTGAAGTGAGATTGTTTACCAAGTAGCAGGAGGGAGGAATCCTAATAAGACACATCTGTGGATACTCTCTGCATCATACCCACAGCTGTAGGTATATTCTCTAGTAGATGCATTCCTTTCAGTGTTTCTTTTTAACACTGAAGTGTGGTGGTAATAAATCATGACTCTTCTGCTTTTGGAAAAATTGTTCTGTAAATATGAAATTACTCCTAAATGAGGAAACAAGAAAGGGGAGCCAAGTTGTGTGGAACATTTTTGAAGATGGGAACAAGAAACTTTCTACTAAGCCTTGATCACTGATGAAATGCAAAGGTTCTAAGTTGTCTGCAAAAATTGTAATACAGGAGCCTTTTCTTTGGGTTAGGTGTATATTTGCCTTGATCCTTCGAACAAGCTGATGAATTGGCCTGCCACAGAGGGAGAAGCCAGCGGTGGCTCCAAGTTGGAGAGCCTTGATGAAGCCCTGAGGTGGTGCAATAAAACCGTGAAGTCTCTTCCTGTTCTAACACACTTCCGAGCAGGTGTATTCACGTGTTCATTTTCCCTGTTGTTTCATGTGAATGTACAAGAAGCCTGAAATTGTTTTTGAATAATAGGAATCATTATATTTCTAAGTATCTTTAAATAAAACTTCTGGAGCATAAGGTGACACACTGCACTGCAGTTGTGTGATACCCTATAATCATACACTTTTCCTCCTGAAATTGAGACGGGTGTCATTCTGCTCCACTGGAGAATGGTGGAAAGGACTTAGACTTCTGATGCCTGTTAACCTAAAGTCGGTTCATCAGCTTTGTGCATGGCAGTAATCAAATTTTTCCCTTCAAGTGACTTCATTTCCCTTCAATGTTCCAAAGAAACATAAGGAAAAAATTCTTCACTGTGAGGATGAGGGAGCACTGGCACAGGCTGCCCAGATGGGTTGTGGAGTCTCCTCTGGAGACTTTCAGAAGCCACCTGGACAAGTTCCTGTGTGATCTACTCTAGGTGGTCCTGCTCTAGCAGGGGGGTTGGACTATGTGATATTTCAAGGTCCCTTCCAGCCCTTGAGATTCTGTGATCTGCCTTGTGTCCTCCAGACTTGTCTGGGCTCTTACAGATCAATGTTTACCAACAGAAAAGTGCAGATGAGTTGGAAGTTTAAAAGTTCAAACGTTAAACAGTTTGGATTGCTTTACCAAGCAATTTTCTGCTAATTCTCACCATTGCCGTGTGAGGTAGAGAAACTTAACTTAAATTGCATGCTCATGATCGTGAGCTGGAGTTCAGAGAGAACTGGAAGATGCACAGAGCAAAGTAGTAGCATGAATTAGAGAAAGAATTAAAAACTTGGTCACAAAGTAAAGTGGATTTTCAAGTTCAGTTAGTGTGTACTGCAGCGGGAGTATATTTTGGGGTAATTTTTTGTGGGTTTTTTTCTTTTTACAGAAATGCCTTGCCTTGTAGAATACCAGGATGGTTTATGGTATAGAGCAAAGATCCTCTCTGGTGAAGAATTAAATCCTGTCGGGATTCTAGTTCAGTTTGTTGATTATGGTAGTTTCTCAGTTGTTCCAAGAAGCAGGTAAATACAGAAGAAAAAATTGCGTGTCAGATGTCTCCGTGTGTGTGTATGTGTACACTTCCATTGTAAAATGGGCACTTACACATGTAGGTATTTTTACTTTTTTTATTTATACAACTATAGATATTATTTGTACTAATTCAGCATTAGATATCAGTTGGAGAGTTTGTTATCTGTCTAAATAATCTCTGTCTGCAGGGTATGAAGTTGTGCACCTGCATCTCATTTTGTTCTGAGAAGCCCATTGTTGTAACATCAGATTCCTCCATCATATTCAGGTTACTTAACCTGTGAAGTGGGCTCAGGCTCAGAATCTGGTTTTGTACCCAAGCAGCTTACACAGAACAGGGACTGAGCCCTCCAGGTATCTGATCCTGTGCAACCACAGACAGCACAGCTGGAGAAAAAGGAACTGTGTGAGCAGGACACAGCCAACGCTGCTCATGTGAGAAGTGGGAGTTCAGGTCCTTGTGCTGCCTGGAACTGAGCTGAGCTACCCTGGGAACTATTCTTGTCCAGACACATGGGTCTCAGCTAAGTGTCTCAAACAGCACAGGTTTTTAGGGTCCCCGCAGCCTGTCTGAGTTTTCTCTCTTAAAGCACTTTCACTGTATATATCTACTGTTTAATTACATGACTTGGTCTTGAGCTTGTTTGGGAATCTGCAGGTCCTTGCTGAAGATGAGGCAAGTACTGTACTAAGGGCAGGAGAGAGAGTGTGGGTTTCAGGGTTTCACTTCCTGCTCCTCTTCCCCATTCCCTTACTTCTGGGATAGAAAGACAGAAGAACGGGGAGATGCTAATACAGAGCTACAGTACGTATTTCCAGTAGTGTGCCTGGAGCACAGCCAGCACTTTGGACCACAATTGTCAGTGTCATTTTTCAGATGCACCAGATGTGGAGGCTGCCCTGTGATGACTTGTTCTTGCATTCCTGTGCTCAGATCTCTGAGGCACTGGAAACTCCCTGCCAGGCACCGGCCTGGGAAGCCAGCGTGCTGGGCAGGCTGAGGGGTCTGTGTGATACCAGCCTGCTGCTTCAGTCCTTCAGAGGGCCTTGTGCTACCTGGTGAATGATTCAGTCTGACACAGGCCTGTTACTCTAGAGCAAGGACTCTAATCCCAGTTCCCACCCTATAAATCTGCTGAGTGGACCTGGAAGCTCTGCTGATGTCCATCCTGACAGTTCAGCTTGGGCAGGTGCCTTGTTGCTGGCAAATATCTTTCCATTTTTGTTGTAGATTGCGTCACATACCGTATCACCTGCTACAGTACCCTGTGCAGGCAGTACGAGCTCTGGTGGCTGGATTCAAACCTGCTTCGTATGACAAAAACACGGCAAGAATTCCTTATTCCCCAGAATGGACTCTGGAAGCGCTCTGGGCTATGATAAATTGCATTGAAGGAAAGCAGCTCACCGCTTCCATGCTTGTGAGTAACGTTTGTTTTTTTCCTCCTAGTTCTGACTCAGCCTAAAACACTTACTAGCACTCCTGAGTACCAGTTCTGAGTGTTTTACTGTGAACCCTCATAACTTAAAATTCATTTACCATGAGGGAATGCTGATGAAGAGAGAAAGTCCTGCAAATAAAACATCCCTGGCTATTTCCATCACTTCAAAACCGGTTTCCTTTACTTAGAAGTGCATATTCAGAGTTCCATTTAGGCAGTGAGTATAGCTACTAGAGTAATTTTTACTGTTGGTTTACTTGAGATTTAAATCTGTTAACTGTCAAAACTCTCAACTTCTGGCTTTCAGGCTCTTTCACCAGACATCACCATTTCTTTGTATGAAGATGACAAAAGCCTAGTTCACATGAAACTGGTAGAAATGGGACTTGCAGATTTGGATGGGTGACATGTAAGTACAGGGAATATGAATGACACTAAACCTTGTGAAAGTTTGAGCAAAGTAAAAACTCAGTAATGCTGACAACTGGAATCTGGGGGGTTTTTTAAAAGTCCCTTCTGTGCACACTTGCACTTTCAAACAAAATAAAATGCTGTTAAAAATTTAAACACATAATGTACACTTAATTGAAGCCCACAGAACAGCTTTAAGAACTTAGCAGGTACTGAATCACAGCCTGAAGGCAGTAGAACAGAAAGAGCTTTTGCTGCTAATAAATAACTGTAGAAAGTAACCTGATGTGTGGCAGTACACTCTGCCCAAACTGTCAAATTAATTGTTACTCTTCATTTCCAGCCTCTGATCTGTGTCCTGTGCCAGTTCTCATTGCTGCAGAGCATGTGGATGTCCATAGATGTAGTCAGACGTGGAATACTTCAGGTGAAAAGCCTTGCCGTGTGCGTTCTCTACAGCAACTGTTGGAGACTTGGATTTTCAAATTTCTTGGCCCACTCCAGAAGTAGCCAATTCCCTCCCACTTAACACTCTTCTAACCCCCAGTTAGAGTTGTTCTTAAAATACTGAAACTATATATTCACAGCTCCATCTCTTGACCATAGAGCCTTAAGTATTGTTCTGTGATAACCTTTCTTAAGAGTAGAGGGAAAGAACAAGGCATAGTAAAGAAACAGGTAAAAGTTGTTGCTGGGCGTACTTGTTCTAGCATCGTGTTCAAGAGTGAGAGAGAAAGGAGGTAGTTTTATTACTGTGCTATGGCTCCTGTTCCTGTCTTGGACAGATTGGTGACAGACTTCTCCACTACCCAAGTTTGAAGTGGAAGTGAACTGTCTTTGTTCTGGAACATGTTTATAGTGTGGCTTTGTTTTCAGTCATCCTGAGATGGATATTACAGGTGTCCTTGCACCTGTGCTCTATTCCAGGAGCTGCAGTGTTCATTTGAAAGTGTTGCAATAAACGAGCTTACTCAGCATGTATCTGAAAGCTTGTTTTCCTTTACTGCTATAGTATGTAAGGTTTCTTTAGTTAAAGGAGCATAGTATATCCTTTACAGTTAAAGCTCAACCCCTTTCAGGCTGTCCAAGGAGAATTTTGTCTAATTATCAAGGAAAAAACATGCACAATGAAGACTCCAGCAGTCTTCCTGGGCATCTACTGCTCACTCTCAACATCAGAAACATCTTTCTAATGTGAGGGAACTTCCTTTGCTGCAGTTTTTGCATATACATCTGTACCCCTATTTGTGTCTCATGTGAGAACAGAAAGGCCAGTGTACAAGCCTTACCACAGTAGAGCCATCAAGGAATGCTGCCAGGGGAGCTTGTGTGTCCATAATATATTGCCTTGGAAGGATTCCCCTTCACAGTTTTCCTCCATGTTCTGGTATTAATCAGACCTGTGCTAGATGCTGTAGATGTCCTATAGAACTGTCACGTGCTGTCTTCAAAATGTGTTTCTGTCCTTGTTTTCATTTTAAAACAAACAAACAAAACTTGTTTATCAGTCATCATGAAAGGGACTTAACCTGCCATTCCATAAGAGCTGCTGTTTAAGAGGGCCAGGACCTGCCTAACCCCCTCCTCCAACCAACTTCTGTCAGGGAGCACAGTTCTTAGTGCAACGTGATTGGCCCCTTGAGTAAAGAAGGGTACAGACCCATTAAATAGAGCTTGTTTTCACCAAAGAGAAAGGGGTGGGGGGGGCAAGGGGAAGTAGTGTCTTGTACTGTGCAAGAGAATGAAACTTGTTTCAGCCTTTACCACAATGGAGAAGTAGAGCAGGCACTCCAGCAGCATCCAGGGAAATGCTGCAGAATTTTAATGGACAAGTCCACTTAAAAACACCCATGAGGTGGAAGAATTTGGATGAAGTGACCCATGTTGTAGCAGGAAATTAACCTATGTAATGTTAACCTGTTGCACAGGCTCCTGAGAATAGAGAAGGGCAGCTTACAGAAGATTTGGGAGTCTGGTAACGGTGTTGCTTCCTAACTGTGAAATGAAAAAATAAGATGATGAGAGAAGAGTAACAGCCTGTGGCAGGGAAGGAGTACTGCCAGTTGTTGAAGTCAAGCAGTAAAGTGAACTGATACCCAGACTCTTCAGTCAGGCCTGCTGATGTGTTTCATCACAGCAGGGATTCCAGCAGCACAACTTTTTACCTTGAATCTTTTTTCTTAGCTGTCTGAAATAAAAGAAGTTACAGCTGTTTGAATTTTCCCTGACAGATGAGGATTTAAAGAAATAAAACCAACCCCCTCTTCAAGCGACATGTGCCACAGTACGGAATCACTGAAATGCTGCTTACAGGTAGAAAGGGGGAAAAAATTAGAAAAAACTCTGATGTATAAACACCCACTGAAAAATACATTTATTTCAGGAAAACTATAAACAGTATATACACAACAAGCTTAAAGATACTTCTTGTTTACAGCAATGCCTATTTCTGTCGGTGTGCCAGCAGCTCACTCCAGCAGCTTTGGCACTACCTACACCTTGGTGTCCATGATAACGTTGCCGTCCTTGTCCTTCACCCTTACCCTCCCAGAGACATACTTGGTTTCCTGCTGTCCATCCACGTACACAGTCTTGACAGTCCCGTCAGGATACTCACGTCTCTTGAACTGTGAGGTGTGTAGTTCTCTCTGGCCATTATTGAACTCAATAGTTTTGCTTCCATCTCTGTGTTAAATAAATGGAGATAAGTATGGCTTTTAAAAGAACAAAACAGTGTAAGGACTACACATAGGCCTAGGTTTTATCTCAGAGAACCCAAAACACACCATTAAATGTGCAAGCTTAAGTGAAAGGAGAACTTCAAAATAACAGTAATTGTAAAAAGCCTGTTTTGCCCAATATCATTCCCAGCTGGTTGGTACTTAGAAACTGCTTTCTGCAAAACTCACCTGACTTCTTCATGCTCCAGAGCCTCTACCACACTTTCTCTGCACTACCTCTCTTACTGCAAAGTCCAAAAAAAGTTTAAAACTTCATGTTTTGAGTACCTGCAGGTATGAGCTGTGGGGTCAGAGCTGCTTGTCACGACAGCTACATCCTCACACCTTCTCTAGAATTATGCTGGAATCTGAGGAAAAAGTCTCTCCTGTCTTCTCTAAGCTATGAAAAAACCCCAAATTTCAAACTAAATCCATGTTCACAGTATAGCATATTGAGATGTGAACTTCTGGAACCAGATCTGTGGCCACATGCTGCCTCTGTCAGGCAGCCCCAGCCGCCCCTTTCCCGGAGCTGGCAGCTGTGCCGGGCCAGGCGAGGCTTACCGCTGGATACGGACGATAGTCCCGTCTGGGAAGATGCTTTCTTCTTGCCCATCCGTAAACAGATTTTTAATGGTTTGATCAGGGAAGGTGATTTCTTTCTTGCCATCAGGATAGTACTTCTCTGAAATGCATTTCGATACATTATGCTGCTGCCGTGCAGACAGGTGCATATACGGGCAGCAGTTCTGAGGGTTGGTGGGGTTGGATAATTTACCTATTTGCCCATTTGAAAACTGCAAGACCTCTAAGCCATCAGCATATGTGGTGTGTGTAGTCTTAGCATCAGCATAATAATAGATCTGCAGAAAACAGATTTAACATCGCCAGTGAGAAATTCTCTGTATGCACAGAAAGCATTCTGTGAAAGTATTTTTATACAAAAGTAGAAGGTGTAGGGGTACGTACCACAGTTTGATCAGGCAGAACCTGCTTCACATCCCCGTTGAAGAAGGTTATAGTTACGGTCTTCCCATCAGAACCCACTTTTTTCCATGTCCCATTGGGGAAAAAGATGAGGTGACAGCCATTTTTCAAAACCTTTTCAACCTAAGGAATACATTAGGGGTCAGTATTGAGCCATCACACTCACATACTCGTTCCTGCAGCCGTTTGTGGCTTTCAGAGAGCCCAGCTCCCCGTGTACCTTTCCTCCCCTTTTACCTTTCCATCAGGATAAGCAGTTTCTCTCTGTACCTCTTCCCCATCTGTGTATGCAGGGCCAGCTGGTGCGGACTTCTGAGCTTCATTTGGAGAGGCATCCTGAAACAACAGCAAACCAAACAAACTCCAGTCAAGCTTTGTCTTAAAATGTGGGGTTTTTCCTAGGCTGACAAGGTATTTTAGGAAACAAGGAGCAGCAGGGGAGAAAGACAAGTATGGGAAGGCATAAACACAATCTGGGTGTTTTGCAGCAACTAGTGTCATTCCAGTGGTCAGACCAACCAAGACTCAGCAGTAACTGGTTGTCTGTGGTCAGGTGTAATCTGAAGTGGGATTCATTGGTGTGTGTTGTAGCATGGTGGTGCTCAACTGCCTTCAGTTGTCCACATCAGGATATGAAACAACAGATGAAGTTTCATAAAGCCTTAATGCTACCTACAGCAATTAATGTAAGAATTAATTCAGCCATTTACAAGGTTCTTGCACGGTTGCCCTACATAGAGCATATAAGCACCCATCTTCTTCCCCTCTCCCAAAAGGTAAAACATTTTGCAAAATTCAAGGGAGTGAGGAGATTTTTATTTCCTCAGCCAAAGAATGTTTCAGCTACAAGACAGACAAAACACTGCACTGACTACTATACAGCCATTCCCTGGTCTGACAATAAAATTGGGAGTTAAAGAACGTAAGGTGAGTCAACACTTTCCCCAGTTGCTCTCTGGATACTTATTGAAGTACATGTCACTACTGTTTTAGGCTTTTTCCTGTCCCTTAAAAATCAAACCAAGATATAGGACTTACTACCATGAAAGTCTTAGAAGAATCTTCTAGTGCAGTCACTGTCTCAGAGGTGTGTCTCTCACTAGCAGCTCCTGATGCAGGTGTTCCAGAAGGATTTCCTACTCAGATACATTTAATACACTTAATTTGGACAACGTAAAGTACAGTTCAAGTGTTACATGTGAGGTCAAGCTGCACAGGACTCCTACATGTCTTAAACGCAATTGGTGCAAGCCAGCTCCCTCAGGTATGGCCTTGCTTCATGCATCAGCAGAACCTACAACTGAAGAATCAGTACAGCAGGCATAATGCTTGCACTTCCTCTCTCTATCTTGTCTCTGTAGATGTACAAAGGATTTCTCTCCCCTGCCCCACCCAGAGACATAGTCAGTGTCAGTTACACCTTACCATAAATAAAGGAAGACTAATACAACCTTTTGACGGGAACTGGTTGGCAGACTTGTCACATGTCTCTCCTAGGATACCAGAAAGATCACCAAAATAAAACCAGCTAGGGCTTCAACCCTGGAGCATACTCCTCTAACTGGGAACAAAATGGTTGCTTGAGCTGTCAGAGGCATCAGGTACCTTCCTTCCTGTCTGAGATGACTCTCCAGGAAGCAGTATGGCTGCCAGCAGCATTTGCTCCTAACTGAGCAAGGGACACCTGCTACGGCAGCGCCCAGTGACTACAGATCCTTGTAACAGAGGTTCTGGAGAGCAGCTCCAGTGCTGTCAGTGTAGTCATGTAATCCACATGGGAATGCTGTTGGGGATTACAGAAGGCAGCTTCTGGTATGCTCCACACCACCCAGCCTGCCCAGGAGCACCTTCACCCTGGGAAGGGTCTCATCACAGCTTTCTCCAGAATTCTACCCTGTGAGGTGTTTGTCCACATGCTCAACTCCATTATAACTGTTCTGTCTCCTCCCGAGGTGGTGATGCATTCTTTTTAATAGAAGCAAAAATCCAAATTCTTTTGAAGACTTAGAATTGTCTGATGAGACTAACATACCTTTTGCCTGCGAGGAGCTGGTGCCATTTATCTTGCTGCACTTCTGTACTGGAAGAAGCAGAGATGCAGTTTGACTTTTTATGCCTCTGTTTGGTCGGCACTAGAAGAAAGGAAGTTATTGGTGGTTTACATGACATTTATCCATAGCTGTTCATACACAGTGTCAACACAATGTAAACACCATGAAGGTTCCTGGAAGCATTTGTAACAAACAACGTGTGCTTGAGGCTCAGGCTTGTGTGACACAGCCCAAGCTGTACTTGAGGACTCTTCCTCTGCCTGCTGCCTCTCCCTTTCAATAACTGCAGAGTGTTAATTTGGTGCAAGCAATCCAGAATAAGAGTTACAGTTTCAAAACTAAACACAACTGCTTTTGACAATGGCAAACTGCCTGGTTTGCCTGGCTGAACCTTCAGGTGCTGAGGTGTTCACAGGTTATCTATGATTTTTCTTATAACCGCTTCACTATCAACTCCACAGCCAAGTTCCTCTGCAGAATAGATGCTGCAGAAGCAGTCACGTTTGGAGAGGATGTGACGAGCAAAATTCTGTCACTACCACTGGAGTCCCAAGATCAGTAAATCAAAAGTAAGCATCTAAGTTGTAGCTATTGGATTCCAAGTTTATGCTCCAAAAACTCGATCACACGGATGAACTGAAAATACCGAGATTCACAACTTACAGATTCTGCTCTTTTTAGAGTCATTCCGGAATTTTCTGTTTTCCTCTTGTTTCCAGCAGCTTCTACTTTCTTCCAGGCTTCTAGACGAAACCTTTCCATAATTTTGACTTCCTCTTTGAGCTCCAGATTCTCATTTACTAAAGCTTCTATGTGATCTTTCAGGCGTCGATGGGTGGTTGACCATTTTGCCTCTTTTCGTTTCAAGTCTTCCTGTAACTCTGCAACCTGCTGTTTTAAAGCCTTAGCAAAATGCATGTTCATAAATACCTTTAGTTCTCTTAATATGTGAAAATATTTTAATGTTCTAACAGAAGTACAAGCACACCAAAAAAAAAAGCCCAGGAGTAGCAAAAAAAACCATAAGATCAGCTTAGTGGGGCAGAGGGTGAGAGGTAGAAGTTTTCTTCCCCAAAAGCAATACTGTTTACTTCAGATTACCACTTTTATAAGCTCAACTGCAGTAACAGGAAGTGTCTTTCCTGCCTTCTTGGCATATTTTACACTTCATAGATTGGCCAGTACAGATAACACTTCAGACAGGAGTTTGCCAGTTTAGCCAGCGTTACTTCAATCTGCTGAAGCAAGGAAAATTTGTAGGGAAGGAGAGGGGAGATCCATGTGTGATGGGTTTTGACAGATGACTTGTGTGTCCTTCTCAGGGACCATACATCCTGACAATGAAGGAACAAGCAGGTCTTGTGTCTTACATCTCTGACACCTAAAGACCTACAAGCAATAACAAAAGTTATTACTGTGCTACAGTTGCAGACTCAAGTGCAGTTCTAATCTTCATTTTGATCTACTTCCATACATAAAAACTTACAACTTAAAAGCTACAGTAATTTTGTAGCAGAGTTGGAGATTACCATAGTCTCCGGGAGTTTTGAGTACAAAAATGTGACCAAAAGATTTGCTCATCGAGGTTTTTTTGCCTTAGAACCATCAAGCAACATTGTGAAGATTGTAGCTCCTTCCTAACAGTTCCCATCTTGTAATCACCTGCAACCTTTCAATTGACTTAAAATTTACAGTCTGACTGCCTTTAAATGAATTTACATATTCCAGTGTGGACTAGAAGGATAATATATTTTCATACCTGAATTTCATCACGTTCTTTTTTATCTGGAATTGCTCTGGCTTCTGTGGTGTATTTTTCAAAAACTTTACGCTCCTTTTGCAGTTTCTTCATTTCCTTTTTTTTATATTCTTCTATTTCAGCCAGTTCTTGGACTTTTTGCTGTTGAAAGTCTGCAATTTCCTTCCTAGAATTATGAAAACAAAGTTGTTGTTTTAATCTAAAATTACTTCAATTATGGATTTTAAGGAAGAAAATGAAAGCTCTGAATTTTGTGACCATCTATTCCAGTTCCCCAAAGACTCACCTATGAATGGTGTTACTTAATTTAAGGAGTAAGAATTGTCACACAGTTAGTGTTTGAAGGAAACTAATTTATCTTTTTATATCTTCTAGCCACAAAAGTTACCCTGAATTTAACAAAGCTTTGGCTAAAATCATCCAACTTCCTTCAAAGCAATAGAACACTATTTCCCCAAAGTGCCAGGAAAAAGAATCTGCTAACAGCTGGAGGTCACAAATTGAACATTTGCCAACAACATGATGCCATTTCCAAATAAAACAAAAGTGGCTTTGGTAGGAATAGGTGTGCCACATTTAAGTCACCAGAGATAATTACAAGTGACATGTAGAGCGGAATAAGTTCCCCAGTTCAAATGAAAATCTTGGCAGTTTGTACACACAATCACCCAATCCAAAGGATGAACATCAAGCAGCACGAAGATCAGTTTTGCAAGACCAATTTAGGACTGTGTTATCACTCAGAACACAAGCATACAACTATTCCCAAGGCTAGCCTTTAAGGCCATCATATCAAACTACCAGGGCTTCTTAATTTATGTGTGAGTAATAACTACAGTTTAAAATATACAAATAGAACCACCAGTTTCTTCACCTGTGTCTCCACTGTAACCAAAACACACCAATTATTTACCTGTGCTGTTGGTAACTGGACATCACGGTAGTTTGGAACACATCAAGTAAGTGAAAGCACCAAGATGTTTCAAGTTCCAATTACCTGATAGTTGCCAAGGCGTGCTCTCGTTCCTCACGCAGTTTGCTTAGAGTGATGTTCTCAGCTCTGAATCTCGCTATTTCAGTTTCCAATTCACTGAGTTTCTCCCTCAGTACCTGGGATGGAACAGTGCTTCCTGTCAAACAGACAGGTGTGAGTTATCTAAGCAGCATTAGCACACATCAGTTTAAAAGGGGAGAAAAAAAAAGAAGTCAAGCTATACCATTTTAGAGACAGTAGTAGAACTGCAAAAAAAATCTACTACTCAAACAACAGCAAAGTGACATTTCAAAGCACTCTGCACACTTTACTCAAGTACCTCAGATATTGAGGGTATCTATCATCCTTCTAGAACTAGGTACATATTAGGAAACAGAATGTGAAGGTCTTGGCATCAAGCTGGAGAAATTAAATTAAGGTATAAGGGCCAAGCATTAAACAGGAAAGTTTATGGTTGCAAGTTTTTCCAAGTTTTATTCACAACAAGTCTGCTCACCCAACAGCGATGTGAAACCTATTGCAGAGGCCAAGAATGGGATTTGTGGCCTTTCTGTTGCCATCCTGGTTTCCTGTTCAGTCATTAGGCAACAGAAGAGCCTGAACACTGATGTTGCAGTGTTGCCTCATTCACCTTTAATTGCTCTGAGATTCAGTTAAACTAACAACTACCCCTCTTCCTGAAAACAACCTCTAGCAGGCATCTTTAGACAACCCTACCAAATCAATTCTCCACAAAACAATAAGAGGAAGTAGCAGCTTTCGTGGGAACTTCTCATCAAAACCTAACCAAAATCCTAACCTTCACTGGAGCAGAGTCTGAACCAAGATCTCACCACCTTACACTGAAGAGATTTAACTGCTGAGTTATGCCATCACCCAACTGCAGTTTTAGCAATCTCACAGAAATGCAACAACTTCCACAGCTTTTGGAAGCAGTCCTTCCTCAGGCTATAACCATATGGTCAAAATCCACTTGTGCAAAGCAAAAAAATGAATCCATGTTTCCCATATTCCACGTGAATTCTCAAGATACTATACTACTGTTGGAAAATACAGTCAGGGCTGCCACCTCCTTCTGTTTTTATAAGAGGAATAAGATAACCTAATAGTGCACAGCATCACCCACTGTGGTGTAAAGGGGCACTGTATGGGAAAGGGAGGTACCACTTTGTTTTTTGCATGCCTTTGGTACTGTCCTTGCTTTGGAAACAGTGATCAAGCAACTCCAGATTGAAGTAGTTCAATGGAGTGGTCTGACAGCAAACTAGCCCCCAGGGGAAAAAAAAAGATAAAAAAAGAGAAGTTTTCACTGATTGTACTCATTCTGCAAGCTGCCAAATTATTCAATCTGACATCAGAAGCACAACCAGACGAGGAGATGAATGGTGAGAATGGGACCGTTCCCTGCAGCAGAAATCTGTACTTACACCCCTTGGTGTAATGTCAGGTTGCAGCTTAAGCATTAAAGGAAAGATTTGTACTAGATGTCATCTTCAACATTTCCTACCAGTGGCTGTTCTCTCCCTTCCTGGCACCTGTGTCACGGTTGATCTGACCTCAGGCTCTACGTGGCAGCTCGCCTTCTGCTTCGCCTTCAGGGAAGGAAACAGTTTCACCATCAGGTTGGATACAGGAGGTTCATATGAAGCACTGTCCACTGCAGACTCTTTGGTCATCTCATCTCCCCATTTTGAGGCAACTTTTCTCGTTCTTGCTTTATCTGGGACAGTTGTATCATTCTTACTCGAACCGTCTGGCTGCAAAGGTATTTCAGGGTATTTTTCAGGTAAATCACCATTGACGTAATTTTCATCAAGATCACTCCATGTTCTCTCATCATCAAACTCAAACTTCCTCCTGCTTACACAAGACACGCCTCTCTGATGCTCTGAAGCTTTTCTAATCTTTTGCTGTGACAGTACACTGCAATCTTGGTCTGACAAGCCAAGGCCAGCATCTCCATCTTTCCTTTCTTTGCTGACGTCTGTAACAGACACTCCATAATCAAAAAATTCTGGGTCACTGTCTCTGTGGCTTCCAAAGGGTGCCTTGACGTCTTCATTTTCCTGCTTGAATGTGGTCTCAAATTCACTCTCGGAATCTGTATTGGTATCATCACTGCTCTCACCCTTGTCTTCATTTATAATCCACTGATCACTTTTCAAAGCAGGAGCTGCTGTCACGGAAGAAACTGGAAATACTGCACTGCCTGTTCTAGTCGATGGATCCTTCACTCTGACAGCTGTTCCTGAATTTGAGACTATATCCATAACTGCTCTATCATTTGTATTTCCCTGTGTCATATGCTCTGCCTTTTTATTTTTCTTGTTTATAAGCTCAACAGCCAGTTCCTTTACTTGCTGCTGTTTTGCCTTAATAGGGGTAGAAGACATTCTACGGCCTTTTAAAGTTTGTTGATCTTGATCCAAGATCCTTTGCACAAATGAGGAGTTACTTGAGAAAGATATTTCATCTGCAGCTTGCTCCAGAAACAAAAACTCATCTAATTCTAGATTCTCTTTTTCTTTTTCTTTTTCCCAGCTTTCCAGCTTATTCTGAAATGAAACTTCAAAAGACTGTTCTGAATCTTTCACAGGGAGGCCTAGAGGACACTTGAAATTAGAAAAGGCACTGGCCAGTTCATGAGGCAAGGGAGGCTTCTCTGCGCCAGGCAGCATGTTTCCAATTTTGCCAGCATTAGATGTAGCAAACTCTATTAAGTTCTCTTTATTTTCTATTTTGTTGCTAACTTCTGATGGGAAAGAATCTCTCATCTGTCCATCATGACTTTTTGCTGGTCGTGTTCTTGTTTCTAACGGCAAGATGTTTTTTCCATTGCGATTCCTGAGTACCAAAGTCTTCTGAATCGGACAGGGTTTGGCTTTGGCACTGTGGTTGTATTTTTTACATGGTGCAAAAGGTTTCTCAGAAACCAGTTCTTTGCCAGGAGCCAGAGTTTTCCTCTGTATTTGTGATCTGCCCACTTTAATAACATTTCTGTCATCTGAAGGCCTTTGTGGAAGTTTTGGGGTGTGTTCTCCAAGTTTTGTCATTTTAGATTTGGCATTAGTGAACCTCGTTAAGCCTTCTCCTCTTCTCAGGAAGGGTCGCTTGATCACTGGTTTTTGAATGGATGATCCATTTGTCTCCTGGAAAGAGGCAAGGAAAAGTAAAACAGAAATGTTAGAAAGTCCCTTACCCAGTTTGTAGATTTCTTCAAATAAACCCCACATGTGAGCAGGAATTGATATACTACATAGAATCATCATAGAATGGTAGGGGTTGGAAGGGACCTTTAGAGATCATCTAGTCCAACCCCCCTGCAGAAGCAGGTTCACCTAGATCAGGTCACACAGGAACACGTCCAGGCAGGTCTTGAAGACCTCCAAGGAAGGAGACTCCACAACCCCTCTGGGCAGCCTGTGCCAGGGCTCCATCACCCTCACAGTGAAATTGATTTTTCTTATGTTTAAGTGGAACGTTTTGTGCCCCAGCTTCATCCCATTACCCCTTATCCTGTTGCTAGCTGCTATAGAAAAGGGATGTCCCAACCTCCTGACATCCACCCTGTAGATATTTATAAATGTTAATAAGATCCCCCATCAGTCTCCTCTCCTCCGAACTAAACAGCCCCAGTTCCTGCAGCCTTTCCTCAGATGAAAGATGTTCCATTCCCCTGATCATCTTGGTGGCCCTGTGCTGGACTCTCTCCAGCACTTCCCTGTCCCTCTTGAGCTGAGGAGCCCAGAAGTGGACACAGGACTCCAGATGAGGCCTCACCAGGGCAGAGTAGAGGGGGAGAAGAACATCCCTTGACCTGCTGGCCACAGTAGGTCATTTCTACTGGATTTCTACAGACATCTTAAGCAAAACATCTGGGGCTTACTGTGTTATTTTTAAGAATGTGAATAATGCATTTACGGTGTTAGTTTTTGATGCCAGAATTTTCCTTGTATATTTGTGAAGCATCTATTGCAGCTTGGCACAATATATAAAGAGATATATCAAGTTTCAAAAATTAAATAAGTAACCTGCTTCTGGTTTTGCTCCAGACGCTGCTCTTCTAGTCGTATCTGTTCTTCCAGGAATTCTTCAAATGTCTGCTTCTTCTCCTGAATTGCAGCTTTAATGGGTCTAGTGACATTAAAGAAGAAAGAATGAAAGAAATAAAGTCTATTTCTGTGTTAAATGTCTGTGTTTGACATCGCTGCTATTCAAAGACCTGAGGGGTAATTGCATTAAGATGACAAGTTATGAGCTACTTTGGTGATTAAATGTCAGAGTTAATCTGAGAAATGCATTATGACACTAGCAGTTTATCTTTTGAGAAGTGGCTTATCAAATCCCTGCTACAGTTAACAGTTCACTGTGAGCAGGTTTTGCTGTTTCTTCTGTTACTGCTTTCCTCCATGACCCTTTCTTCTGCCCAGATCACTAAGCTTTCACTCTTATTTTAGTTACATGGCCAATTTCTACAGCACCTTGGAATGCTGCCTGGCTGGTGTTCCTCGTCCCCTGCTGTGATACTCCCCTCCTCTGCAGGAGGACATGATGGGGTGGGATGGAGTGCAACACATTCCTCAGAGCTGCCCATATGGTGCTGTGATTTGGATTTGTGACTACAACACCACTGATGACACACCAGTGTTTTAGCTGTTACTGAACACTGTGAGCACAGCACCAAAGCTGTTGTCTTTGTTTTTTCTTGCTGCTCCCCAGCAAGCAGGATGGGAGTGGGCAAGGTGCTGAGAGAGGACACAGCCAGAACTGCAGACCTGAACTGACCAAAGGGAGATTCTGGGCTATATAGCATCATGATCTGCAGTGAAAACTGGAGGCTAGGTCTTCCAAAAGTAGCTGTTGATCAGAGAACAAGTGGGCATCAGTCTGCTTGTGAGAGGTGGAGAGTGACTGCCTTTGCATCACTTGGGGGTTTTCCACCCTTTCCTACTACTTTTATCTCAACCCACAAGCTTTCCCAAGTTTGCTCTTCTGATACCCTCCCCCATTCTGCTTTGAGGGACAAACCACAACCAGCTGGATGCTTAGTTGCTGACTGGGCTCAACCCACCACAACCTGGACAAGTTATTTCTTGTTTTTTTGATGACCCAGCAGACAACATAGTGCTTTAAAACAATGCCAACCTCTACTTTTATTCTACCGGCTCCATAAACAAAGCATTTACCATACATGAGGTTTCTGCCACAAGCACTAGTAGTAGCTCTCAGCCATATACAAACCTTTAAAGAAACTTAACTCCCATAACTCCTGGTGATAAACTAATAAGTCATAGCCTTACACTCCTCCTCAACATTACTATTTTCACCATGTAACAGTGCACAAGAGGTCATAATATAATTACTGTTCCTATCTTGATATAACCGCCTATCTACTAAGCTCTAGTAGACTGTGTTTCTAAACTGTCACCACCCCAGGTTGCACACACTTCTTCAGCCCGTGTCCATTGTCACATCTTTTCACAGCACAAGCAATTTGAAGCCAGAGCCTTTCTTCCTACAGGTCTCCACAGTATCTAGAAAAATAGAATCCTTGCTTGAGAAAGCTACACAGATGGAGATCAGACTCTTTCAATCAGGACTTGTAATTCAGCCAAACTCATGTTATGCAGCTTTTGTCAAATAATGGTCTGAATTACCTTTCCTCTGTGTTAGTCCACAAATCTTTTCCTCCACTGGAATTTTCAGAGAGATTTGCACTGTCCACACATACAGGGTCACTGGGATCATCTTCATCCTCCATTAATGTTTCCATCTTTTGTTCTGGACACAACATCCTTTTTCCTTTGAAATTAATAGAAAAAAACCTGTTTCTTCCCCAACAACAAAACAGTTTCCAGCTCATAACTTAAGCAGCTCGTAACTTAATCTGACTTCAGGTCCGATTATATTGTGAAGCTCCCCTCTGGTTAAGTTAGTCTGAATTCCTACAGAAAACAGTTCTAAGATTTCCACAGGTTAATTCTTATTTGCTTTTGAGCTTTCCTTTTGAAGCAACATCCATTTATGCATTTAAGTTTTCCACAGACCTTAAATACCAATTCTGATTGTTGATCTTATTTGCTTTTATTAATTTATGGCTTAAAAATAAAATGACTGAACAAATTTGGATGCCTGTTCTACTGAAGAGCTCTGTCATCAAGCTTCTGTTTCCCATGTATATATGTATAAATTAAAATCAATAAGCCCTTTGATTAAAAGCTTTAAAGCTGGTATAAAGTATGATGAAATGCTATCTCACACCTTTTCCCTGAAAACTTCTACAGGTTAATACAGTCTAACTTCACTAAATTCCTAGATTCAAAACAAAGACGCTATTCCAGTCATAGCAGCAGAGCAGTGATGCTGGTGTCAATGGTAAAACTGAGGACAGATAAAGACAGATAAAGTGCATTGCTTCTGATGTACAAATAGTTTTTAGTCGTATGGTGAGACCTTGTCAACCCATCTTGATTCCTATTTTCACTTCAGTTACTTATCCACTCAATAGAGCTGGATAGGTTGGTATTTTTCATTTGCTACATGAAAATGGGGTGCTCAAACAATCCAGCTATCCAGTATCTATCATCTGCTATTTTCCCAGCCTGTATCAGATATAAGCTTTAGCAGTACTGATTATATTTTTTTCCTAAAACAGACAAGCACTTCATACAGGCAGAAGAACTCGTTAAAGTAAGCATGAGACAAAAATCAACAGTCACATGGACTTTAACAGGAACACTCTGAGGTCTGTGAGCTGTCAGTAAGCCACACTTGTATAAAATCTTCACCATATGTAGTATAATGTTACAGTCGGTAACCACAGGGGGGAAAAATGTCCACCACACATCAAGGTATCTTCATATAAATGACTAACTAGTAACATATTTGTCTTTCTCGTTTTTCAAACAATTCTGCATGTTCAGAGGCACACTCAGACCTTGTCTCTCACAGGCAGACACTCTTGAAAGACTGTTCTTCAAAGATGAGGTGCATTCTTTGTTGCTTAACTTCTGTAAAAAATCACTGCCTTGCATATGTGGAGAAGCCACAGGAGAAGAAGCTCTGTCTTCAAAGATGTTCTGATACCCAGGAGATGGCAACTGGTGCAAAGTCGTTAAACACACTGAATGCCCAGGTCTGAGCTTTTGACTTTCAGGCATTAGAGCAGAGCCTTGAAATTAAAAGAAAAAACAAATGGCTGTGTCACTGGATTTTGATTACAACACCATTGTTCCACAGGAGACATTACACTGAAGGACAAAACAGATCCCCTAGCCTCTCTCCTTATGTTACTGACCAAGAATAAGTGGTTAGGCAGTCTGAATTTCCTTCTCCCAAGGGCAAGCCTTAAACTCATTTTCTCAGGTATGAAGAGCAAAAGAAAGTAATTTAAGTCAGGTTGGACTGATACTGCCAACAGAAGAAAATACCCCTGCTCAACTCTAAAAGCTTGTTCCAGCCTGGCACTGCCCTCTTCCTTTGCACACAGTAAACAGGACTGGAAAATTCATACAAGTGCTTGGGTTTAAATACAGATCAGTTATCTGGTCTAGTTCAGCTCATCAACTTAACGAATTTGTGTCGCATGAGCACAAGCAAGGAGGGGTCACTTCATTTGAATACACCGATAGCTTAAAGCAATTGAAAGTTTTGTGGGAAACATCTGATCAGATAGGAAAGCAACTGCTTGTTTTACACTGTCTTTTACATTTACAATATACTCTTTGAAACAGTGGCTCCCATCACAGCACACAGCAATCAAGTGGCATTTTATAAAACCAGGGTAGTATTCCTTCTGCAGTAGCACTCAACATTTGGACACTGAAGCAATGCAGCATTTATCTTTGACAAACCAAGTAGTCTTCAGAAGAAGGACACTGAATACACTTTCTAATTTTAGCTGGAAAATGAGACTAAATTCCTCAGTATACTCAAAGTACATCAAATGCTTGCTTTCTCAGCTTACCAGGATCTGCACTCTGGCCAGATACCATGCTAAGTAGCTTCTGCTGCTCTTCCATTAGTCTTTGAAGTTGCTCCATCTGTTGTTTCTTTAGCTGTTCCTGTTTCTGTTGCTGCAGCTCCTTCAGCTTTTCAGGGGTAAAAAAAACAAGTTCTATTAGAGGTTAGGTTTACTTAGGATGTAGCACAGGATTAGGGTCATCAAGACAATGGGTATTTCTTTAAAGATGTCCCATTAGGTAACATGTAATAAGAATTATTCTATTTATGAATTTTACCTGTTCAAGCTTTTGTAAGAGTGGATCACTGTGATCAGATTTATTCTGACCATCCACTCCACCATGGACAAAGTCTGGTTTAGAGGCTTCTATGTTACATGCTGCTGCTGGAGAAGATGTTTCAGTGGTATATTGCTGAAGTGTACAAGAGCTGCCAGACTCTTCATATAAGGAGTCATCACTTACAGAACAGCTGTCTGAAAGATGCAACACTTGTGCAGGGAAAGCTGTGACATTTTCAGGTCCACGTAACAGATTTTCTTTGTTGATTTTCAAGCCAGTGAAACAAGGATCTAGTAAGACTCCGGCACGGGAACTATCAGACATCCAACGTCCAATGAAGTTTTGTCCGCTACTGGGATCTTCAACAGCTGGCATCTTGTCAATTGCATTCCAATTTAATTGCTGATGTAGCATCAACATAGCATTAGGTTACGTGGTGTTAGGACAGGAAAACTTCCAAAGTTCCAGGTATTTAATATGGATGATTACTTAATTTTAGCACCTAGAAATTAAGCAGATAAACAAAATCTACAATAAATCCCAAAATATTTGTTTTTATTAAAACATATCTACAACAGACTCCCAGGAAGAGAAAGTTACTCTTGTCTAATGAGCCTAGTGTATTTATAAAAATAAGTGACAAGCTGCTTTTCCTTTGGCAATAGAAACAATTTGGACAATGAGTAACAAACACTTTCCGTGCAGAAAAAAAAAATCAACACAATCCAACTTTCAATCCTATTATTTATCTGAATGCAACTAATATTATCACCTCAAAGATTAGAAAGCTGTGTATAATATTCTCTTCAGCTGTACGGAGAGGGATGCAGAATTTTTTTAAAGTGCCTGCAACAAAAGAAGAGGTGATTTAAGAAGTTGAAAGAGAGACTTGCTGCACAGGATCTTGATATTAATGAAAAGTTTCAAATATGTCCATCTAAATATGACTCTTTTACTGCATGTATTTGAGTGTAGCACTTAATCATTTGTGTGTATTCTCCCGTTTCTCAGGGAAGCTCTACAACCATTCTGCCACTGTTAGCTTCTTCCTCCTAACCAGCTTCTTATTTAAATCCATCCAACAAAAAGTTTGAAGATTTCACAAGAAATAACCAAATTCCTGCAAGTGTCATGAAACACGAATGACTTCAGGTAGGTAGGAGACCTAAAGTGATTTCCTCACTTCGGAAAGAAGAGAGACAGAACTGGTGCCAACGCCGATGGAGCAGCAAAAGCCTGACCCTTCAGCCCTGCTGGATACCGCAGACTGGTCCCAGGGCAATTCACTCTGTCCGCACACACGGCGCGTCACCGGGAACACAGAGGAAAGAAGGGGCCGGGGACAAAGCACAGACACCCACAGCAGCCCAGGCTCAACAGACCTGCTGATCAGGAAATAACTTCTCAAAGCTTCCTCGTTCTCAAGAGCCCGGTTCATGCCAGTTCTCACTTCTCCCGCTGTAAAAAAGGCTTATCCTTTGAGACAAGGTTTGAAGCTGTGACTAAGACAAACAACAGAGCTCCCTTACAAAATGTTTCTCAACCGCCTTCTGTCTGGAGACGCCGCTGGCAGCTCCCCAGCGAGACACCGATTCCCGCACAGGCACTCCCCAGCCCACCCGCCTCACGCGCTGCTTTTCCTGCCACCCTTTGGAGACCCTTCGGAGGCAGCCGGGCAGCTTAAAGCCTCCTCTAAAGCTCACGGGCAGCCAATCGAAAAAGCTGGCGCGGGTGAAACTGACCCGTCCCGTGAAGGCGAGGGGGGACAAAAGGATCCTCGCAAAGGCGGCCGGTGAGGAGACAGCACAGTGCCGTTCTTCAGCCGAGCCGACAGGCCATGCCCGGCACCCCCGCGGACACGGACGCGGCCGGCAGCATCGCAACACTCAGGCAGGACGCCCCAGCGCCGCCAGACCCCCCGCCACGAAGCACTCACACAGTCACAGCCCCAACCCGCCGTCCCTCACCGCTGCCGCAGCGGCAGCACCGCCGCCGCTCCGATTACAAACCTGCCGCCATCGCACGGCCGCCCGGCGCCGCGGGCGCGGAGCATGCTGGGAGCCGCAGTCCCAGGCCGCCGCCCGCCCCGCCCAGCTGCGAGGCGGCGCCTCGGCGCGGCAACTACAGCTCCCGAGAGCCTCAGCGGCGGAACGGCCGTTGTGGGCAGCCACGGAGCAGCCGCAGCGCCGGTGCCTGTGCGGGGCGGGAAGAAGCGGCGGGTGGCTTTCCAGGCAGCTGGGCTTGCCCTTCGCTACCGTCACGGCCGCAGCTGGCGGCGGCTCCCGGGTCCTCCCCGCGCCGCGCCGCGCCGCCGCTCTGTGGGCCTTGCCCTGAGGAGGCGGGGGCCGGGCGCAGGCGGTGCCGTACAGCGGCCGTTCCGGCGCGGCGCTTGAGCAGGTCCCCGCCGCCGAGCCGCCCGCAAGCCTGGCGGCCTGGGGCGTTCTCGGCCCCAAACGCCGAGCCTCCGGGCTTCGAGTGCGCTTTTGCTGCGGCTGCTTACACCCTTTTAATCATTAAATAGCTGCAGTAAATAAGGAACGGAAGGATAAATGAGAAAAAACCATCCCTTGGCTCTCTGACCTTTGGTGCTTTCTCAGTGGCATCTTTCTGCAGGGTTGATGTAAAGGTTTTGTTGACCTTGAAAAGGTTTTGGTACAATTTGACCAATATTAACTTTTTAACAGAAGAACCTATTTGATAACTAAATGCTTTGGGTTTGGTCCTAAGAAACTAGTAAAGAAAGTGGTCTAATCAATTTTTCCTCGTTTGCGCACACATAGTGCAGAAAAATGTGAATTGGTAAGTGAACACAAGTAGTTCAAATAGCATCTGCTTTTCTTTCTGCAGTCTTTAGGTGTTCTTTATTTACAGAAGTAAGATGACAGTAGCTCATCAGAATCTGCAGTCTGTGTGGGAGCTCCCATTAAGTTGGAGAAAGGTATTTTTTTCTCCAAATGGCCTCTGCAAGAGAGAGGGCACTTAGTATCAGACAACAGGCTTGTGTTTTGGCTAACGCAAGAGCTACTTTCACATTATTTTCAAACAAACTGGTTTTTATTTGTTCTGCCTCATCCTGTCAATCCAGGATGAATTTAGAGAGGCCAAGTATTCTGGAGTGTCAGTTCTGTCCAATTATCTCACAAGTAAAATTATTTGGCTTCAAGTCACTGTGAGAAATTCAGACCATCAAGTAGCTTTTCCAGAAATACAAATGGAGTAAACCAAAAGTCCTTACCAGTGACACTGATACTAACCCTTTGGATGAGATCTGGAGATGCTGCACTGGGATCCAAAGAGTCATTGGTGGAAATGAGCTGGATTTTTTTTTTTACAAGGATGTGTTCTCTTCAGTCTAGTTACTGGAGCATTGATAGTATGTCTGCATTAGCAGTTTGACTTCAAGTAGCAATGCAATTTTAACTCAAACCTTTTTGTTGTCAAGAGCTGCCTACGTTGGTTAAGTTCTCAAAGTGTTCTTGAGGAGTTCTTCCGAATGCCTTTTAGAGGAAACGAAACTGAGTGATGTGCTTCAAATAAGTTTAGTAGGGGCATTGGTTTTGGCTTCTGTCGGAAGCCACCCAGTCGTAAAGCCCTCTAGCTCACATTTGAGACTCATTTACCACTGAAGGGCTCTGAAACCATAGAAAGCTTATGACATGCTGAGGAGCGCATATGCTATATAAAGAGGTCAATGCTCTGCATAGTGTTCTCATTTATACTGTACTGTCATTCTCATCAGCTTTTAAAATAACTTTAGGCTCATAGGTATATAGGAAATGAAATACTGATGATACATTTCGATCTGAATCAGTTTTCCAAGTTCTTTTAAATGTTGTGTTTTGTTGGGTTTTTTTACGTTTAGAGATTATAAATCAGTTTATGTTCTGCAAGGGAGGTTGTTCCAGTCTAAATGAAGATAATTCCACATTACTAAGAGTAGGTATTAACAGCAAGAGATCAAGACAAGAGTTTGGCATTTAGTTCAAGCCATGACTTTACTGAAAATGAAGGTCACACTAAATTTTCCACATAATTACTAAAAAATGAATAAAACTAATTGAAAGAATTTGATTACCATGCTAATAAAATGGGATTTGTTTTGGAACTTCCCAGACTTGCAAAGAATATATTTGGTGAGAGACTACTTAGGTAGATAGTGAGAATCAAAGCTTTTTCAGCAAAAAAACCCCACCTCTTTTTACAGGAGTGCAATGGCAAACTTTGCAAACTGTGTATTCTTTTTTAAAGTAAAATACTTACTCATTTAGGAGAAGAGCAGGCTGAAAGCATCCATAAAAGAAAATGGTGGAGTAGTTAATTTTGTGCTTAATCACAAGGTAAGCTCCAGATTTATTTCTGAGATCTCAGTAGGAGAATATCAAGTGGTGCAAGTGTTGTAGTGTTAATCTTGCCTCATGTTGAGAAATAAGAACTGTAGAGATTACGTCTTTGTTCAATATTTAAATGGAAATATTCAATTTACATTTTTAATGCATCTGATTCTGTGGTACTGAAATGTCACATAAAAAATTAATGGCAACTGTTTTCTCTTTCTGCAAAGGAAACTGAGGTTTTTTTTTCCCTGGATAAAATTGCTATGCTATTTTTTCTCTTCTCATTGAGAGAGAAGGGAGACTGAATAAAGAGATGCATCACCACATATGATTTTGGTTATGTTTTTGTTAACACAAGCATTTGCAAACAGACTGAGGAAAAGAGTGGAGTTAGAAGTCTGTGATATTGCAGGTTTCTTCTTTAAATACAGCTTTTTTGTTTTGAATATATATTGGACATACAGCATGGATAAACAAGGAGCCTGTTTGCATGATATGCACAACGATGAAATCAGTGGGCTGCATCTATACTGGCACATATGCTCCTAGGAATGCTCGCAGGGGCTGTGGCCGGCTGGCATGGCTTGGCCCACACCTGTACTGCTGAACCCTCTTGGCTCTCAGGGCTCACATCCAAACAGCCTAATGCAAATAGTCAGGGTGATGTTCTAGTCTTCCAAACCAGGCCTGGAAACTGGGAGGATGTGAGCTGGCAGAAGCTTGAAGTGTGTCAAGGAACATGCTACTGCCTTAACAATGTAAGTGTTCACATGACACTGACAGGGAATTATCTAACATTGTCTAACTTAATAGTGAAGGCAGAATACCTGGTCACTTCTGCTACTGGAAAGTGACATTTATTTCCTCCTCTCCATAGCTAGCAACTATGGCAAGGTCATAAATACTGTTAAAGTGCTTACTTCTAGTCCACCTTGGGGAGAAGATAATACATTGTATTATGAACTTGGTTTTTGGTTTCTCTATATGCATGATTTTAATTTTGAGAAGAGTATTGATTGAGATAATTTCTCCCTCTTGTGTTACATTTCCTGACATAAAATTGGGCGTATTACTTTAAATCCTACTGTTATATATAATTCCCATAGATGACTGGCATTTTATAAACAGCAAAAACTGTACACATCATCCTCAAGAGTCTGGACTTTAAATTGTGCATAACATAAGGTGTTAACATTGAAGGAAAAAGAAAGGACTGTGTGGGAAAAAAAAAAAAAGAAAAAGAAATATTGTTGGTACATTATCATCTTGTTTAGAGCCCAGAGGTTTCCTGGTGACTCTGACAGTGCTCATCTGTTTAGGAGAGAAAATGAAGAACTGAGGAATAACTTAGCAAGAGTCTAGCAAGAGTATTCCAAAGTTGTGACAGATTTCTATGTGCTGTAAATCCAAGATCTTCCAATATGTGTTGATGTGCAAACTGCTGATCTCCAGATACGATTTGAGGAAAAAAGTCAAGGAAATTGCCCATCAAAAACAATAAGCTTTTAAAAAGGCTTTGCAAAAAAATCATTTCTTAAAAGCAGAAAATCATATGAATAAATTAAGAATTAATGAAATTAATTAAGAGTTAGTGCAGTACAATTACATTAACTGAAATGTGTATTTTGAATCATCTTTGTAAGTATAAATATATACATCCTAATGTGAAAGGCAGGAATAAGGGAGGAAATAGCCTCAGACAGCACAGGTGGCTGACCAAGCTATTAAAAAATTAACATGTAACCAGGTAATGAAAATACATTTTTTATGTTGTTTCCATAGTTTTTCTAAAGAGCAAAGATTGAAATCTAGTCATCATCTTCAGGTTCACAGCAGACACTCTGGCCTGTTAGTGCAGTAGCTTGTCTAGGTGGGATTTCATTTCTCAATAGTTTTTTTTGTTAATTTTATGCTGAAAAAATATATTTCTCTTCTTCTATTAATTCTTACTTTGATATGATGTTGTGGCCCATTACAGTGTGGTATTTACTGGGCATCTGTGATTTCACTCGAATTCCATTACAGATTTTACAGTGAAAATGATCAAGACACTCCTTTTTTTTTCTCCCAAGGTTTTGAAGCTGCAAAATACAGTGTCCTTGAAAAATAAGCCTTTCTACTATTGTGGTTTACAGTTTTAGACACATCAACAGTAACTCTTCTATGTTATCATGTGCTGCAATACAAAGAGGAGTATTGAAAAGTACTTTAATGCTTTCTGTCTTTCAGTGCAGCTTAATTTTACCCAAATAAAACTTTTCTGTTATCACTGCAGTGTTCTCACCAACGTATTGCAGTAGAATATGTTTGCTACTGACAAGACATATGAGATCATGGCTGGTTTGTGTTCAATCTAATGTAAATTACAAAACTTTTTTATTAAAAATCTTTCAAAACACAAAAATGATGGAAATGTACAGCAGTCAGTACAGTGAAGCCATGGGAAGAGCTCCTGCTCGTTACTATGATACAAATAATGAATAATTCTGCTTCTTTTCTTAGCTAGTCATAGTGTGTGGTACTAAATGGGGGGTAAAAACTAAGTAGGACAAGGACAATAAATTGGAGGTCAGGGGGTTCTATTTGTCTCTCTCCAATTAGCTTAACTCCAAGGAAAGCAAAGGTTTTGTAGTTATTGAATTACAGTATTCCCAAAAGCATTACCAGTTTCTGGTTTGACTATATGCACACTTCAGTGCACCAAATGGAACAAAGGTCTGAACCACTCATTGGCATTACCCGTTTGTTTCTGTATGCACTTTCAATGTTGTTCCTGACACCTTCACATGCTTTTCATTCTTATTGGCAGGCTAATCCTTAGATATAGATATCAAGAAGTAATTCTTTTAGGCTATATCATAAAAAAGGTTCAACAATTTAAAACTGGCTGCTCTACTCTGTACATTTGCTTGCAGCTTGTTCAAAAGAACTGATTTGGGACTCAGCAGCAACACAGTGTGATCCTGCATGCACCTGCCTCATACTCACAGGTATTTTCCTGGCAATATCTAAACTGTATAATTACACATCAAGATGCTGAAATGCTATACTGAGTGGTATGCTGGACATACTGTTGAGGGATGGGAAAGCTTGTCTTGAGGGCAGCCTAAATGTATTTCTCTGCATACAAGCTATGTATGTATGCATGCTGGTATAGCACTTGCAGTCTGTGTCATTGGATTCAAGTCAAGGGAGCTGTATCATGTATTAATTTTGAATAGTTCAATTGATAGAACAATTATTTCAACACATATTTACATTAACCTGTCTTGTTACTGCGGTGTTTGCACCCAGTGACAGGACAAGGGGTAACGGGCACAACCTGGAACACAGGAAGTTCCACTAGAATCTAAAGAGAAACTTCTTTTCTGTGAGGATGAGGGAGCCCTGGCACAGGCTGCCCAGAGAAGCTCTGGAGTCTCTTTCTCTGGAGGTTTCAACGTCCATTTGGGCATGTTCCTTTGTGAGCTGATCTAGGTGAACCTGCTTTAGCAAGGATTGGACTAGAGAATCTCTAGAAGTCTCTTCCAAGCCCTAACATTTTGTGATTCTGTGGTTATGTTTGTATAAGGAGCCCTGTGCCCCTGTGCTTGTCCTTTTTGTTTCATGAACCCTCATGTAAAAGCACTGCCTCGCAGTAACTCTGTCCAATCACAGTTCAGAAGCTAAGTATGGGTTGTCAGCTATTAGAGCAGTGTCTGGTAAAATTGATTCTTTAAATCTCTAGGTAGCTTCTTTGACTAACTTTGACTAACTGAAGACATTAAAGACTTTTCTTGCAGACTTGAAGAGCTAGGATTTCCTGCCGAGAAACTTTTTCAACCAGATGCAAAATCTTTAGCTTCCTCGAAATTCCAAAAGGCTCATACAGCTTGTATGTTTACACTTTTGTCTTTAATGATTTGGTTTAATTTCCAGTTTTCTGGAAAGCATTGTCTAGATTACAGTGATATTGTTGCAGATACTCGATTATTTTAGTTAACAACTTAACACTATAATGACTAGTTAAGCATTTGTTAATCAATTAGCTAAGCACTTGCTTAATCACCTAATGATTAAGTAATTATTCATTTGAATCACATAAGGACCTGTTAAGACAAGACCCTGGTATATGTATTTGTTAGGTTACCTTAGCTGTTACCTTAGTTGTTGCTAAAACAGAGACTGATCTCTTTTTTTAACCAATCACTATGATATTGGAAATTTTATAAAAGTTAGGAACCAATCAAGGTAAAGGGCAAGTTAAGAGATGGACATTTTATGCATTCTTCTGTTGGCAAATGTAGTTCTTTGTTTGAAGTGTATAAAAACCTTGAAAATGGTAACTAACAACAGACGATTGGAGGAGCTATCCCCCGTGTTTTCCCAGCGCTGCATAATAAAGAAGTGCCTGCTTATCTGCATTCCTGAGTAGACAAGTTTTTCAGGATTGCAGATCCGTCAACAATATAGCCATAAGTTAAGGGAAACTGTTTATATGTAAATGTTTTCAATATTTTTTTTCTGAACATTGAATGAATGTTCCCAGAACTTAAACACATGAAAAGCAAATGTAGACATCTTCATTAGAGTTTTGAGGGATTTTTTCTTAGTAAATGCATTACCAAGTCACATGATACCTGAAATACGATGAGCTCATATAGCACACAGAACTATTATATTCTATGATTCTATATTTCAGTATAACTGAATCATCATATAAATATCTGGTCTGTGATATTTAAATTGTTCTTGGGAAATGATACTCTACTTTGCATGGAATAAGAAATCATTACCATGGAAAGCTCATTGTTTTTTAAATGAATCCAGCTGATAAAAATCAGTGTCCTTATAGGTTGTTACTCTAAAGCAGGGATGGTAACTGTAGTGACACACTAACAGATACAGTTGCTGTCCAGATTTCCACTAGTTTTAAATTTTTTGTGTTCTTAGTTATTTTGAGGAATGATTGTCCTCTATGGAGAAGAGGAAATGTAAGGAGTGTGGAGAATACAAAGTAAGAAGACCAGAGATACAAGTAGTAGTGATACTGAGAGATTAGGGAAGTGAAAATAAAAGCTGTCAGATTGTATTGTTTATCAAAAATGATGTGTCCTTTAGGTTCACCTCTTAATCAATTTGCGTGTTTAAAATATATTATCTGGAGCTTTGTTTTTATTGTAAAATATCTTTTTTTGTTTCTACCAAGATGATAAATTTGTTGTGTATAAAACCTGTGTATATAATCAGATATGTTGTTAAGTTTTACCTTGCTGAAGATTAAATAAAACCATTTCAGCCTCCAGTTGGAGTGGAAGTGGAGTAAAATAACAATGGGCCAGTCACAATGTCACTTACAGCATGAGAGTAAGAAATGTTTTGTTTGTATATTGACTTGCTTCCAGAGTTTCCTAAATACTTATCAAAACCCTTTTTAGAGTACAGATAACACAATAATTTGCAGGTTATTTGTGGATGTTGCCAAGTCGGTGATTACCATGCAGCATCTGTGTAGCATCTGTTTAACAGATTTCCTATAGGTATAATTACCAACAGCAGTTGCAACTCCACCCGTGACAGTGAGTTTCAACAGAAGCAAAGGAAGCACTTTTGCATAAATCATCAGATAGTCTTAAATAATTCAAGTGCAAGGTTCTAAACAAAGACCTTGTAAGACCTTGAAGAACTATGGTGAAGTCATGATTTCTGAGAGCCTAGAGCTCAGCAGTACAACACAAGTATTCATTACAGAAACCAACTGTTATATTGTGTTCTGAACCCCATAAATAAACATGGGCCGTTGACATAGGATTAGTTTCAGTCATCCTTCCTGAATGTTTATTTAACAAAATATCTTTTTAATCTTTTGTAAAGTCTGTCTTTAGGCTATGCATTACCAAATGCAAATTTCTCAAATCCTGTAAAAAATGGTCTTCAGGACACATTGGGAAATCTCCTCCCTCTGGAAGGCGTTTATATCAAGGCATGTTATTTATTGTCCTTATCCATAACTCAGCCCTGAAAAAATAATCCATTTGTTAAATAGTGTTTTAGTCAAAATGTTAAATGAAACTGAGAGGAAATGGGTTTTTTACGCTTAGAGATGTATATTCAAACAAATGCCTAGAGCTCTTTGGTCAGTGAAAGGTTTGGCTTTGTTTTTAAGTCTGTTTTTTGCCTATATGTGATCAAGTAACTATTGTAGAGAAACTGTCTGCAGTAGTGTATACATTCTGCTCCCTTTAAAAGACCTTCTTGGTGATCTCTGCCAGCTTCAAGGCCACACACATTGACCTCTGTCTGCAAACTGGGAGGTGATTCCATGACATTATGTGGTATCTTGTATCTTTTATATATCTTGTATTGTAGGATTGCACCTATCAAATTACTTTTTAATGTCATTACAGAAATAAACTAAGAAGCAAAACTGGAAAGCTGAGTAAGAAAAAAAAAGAAATGCAGTTTTAGCAGTCAAGTTTGGAAACACTTAGCCAGGGAAATTTACAAACTCACCTACTCTGAAATGCAGTTTGGTTGGCTGTTAGGAAGCTCTGCTTTAGGAAATAAAACATTAATTAAATGAAGAGATAATTGGCTAAAATGTTATTCTCGTGTTACAGAGGAGATCATGTTAAATGACCTCTTGATCTCTTTTAACCTTTTAAACTATTAGTACTTGTAGTCAATAAGCACGATGATCCTTTGGGTATCCTAGGGACAGAAACTTGTATAACGGGTGCAGTATTCTTAACTTTCGTCCATCCAAAGAGTTAAAAGAGTTAGGAAATATGGCTCCTTCTCATGGAGATGTCATGGCATGCAGATTAAATATCATCTTCCCCAGACTGCTATTCATTTGTTTTTTAATTTTCTCTTTATTAAGTGGATTTTCCATGGATACATCTTTTGAGATGCCATATGGTATCAAAGGCATACATAGTAGAACACATAGATGTTAGATTAATTTACCTAATTAATTAATTTCACTCTAACTATGTCTGTGCTGTGGCAGTTCTGCTGCATATTTAAAATGGAAGTTTTATCCTAGAAAATACTTGTGCCAGATCTGTCTGGCTTTGTGCACTGCTCATTCTGCAAACAGCTCGGTCTTCTGTTTCCCTCAGATTCACATCTCTCTGAAGCTGTTTTGTTTTGATTGTGTCCTTATGTAAAAACACATTCAAGGAAGTGAATGATATTTTAAAGAATGTAATACGCAAATAGCAAGTTTACCTTGTAAACTTTCAATAACTTTTTGGACACATTCCTGTGTGACCTGATCTAGGTGGACCTGCATCTACAGGGAGGTTGGACTAGATATCTAAAGGTCCCTTCCAACCCTACCATTCTGTGATTCTGTGACTACCCCTATTAAATCTGCTGTCATCATTCCCTGTCCTTACAAAGTTAATTCACTCTACTGATAGTAAATAAATATTTAAATAACTATTTTTTCCCTCTTCTAGAAAACAGACTGCAAGGCTGTAACTAAGACTGTGGAGAACATTGGACATTAGCTGGATTTCTTGGGTCCACCTACCTCGAATGTGGGTGGAGAAGCATCCCAACAAAATGAGGTACTGCATGCCATGTGCTGTTCATGAGGTAATACTGCATATGCTAAAACATAATAAACAGGAATAGTTTAGTTTTGATGGGTAACAGATGAAGACCAAGATGATCAGGGGAATGGAACATCTTCCTTATGAGGAAAGGCTGCAGGAACTGGGGCTGTTTAGTCTGGAGGAGACTGAGGGGAGATCTTATTAACATTTATAAATATCTAAAGGGTGGGTGTCAGGAGGTTGGGACATCTCTTTTTTCTATAGTAGCTAGCAACAGGACAAGGGGTAATGGGATGAAGCTGGAACACAAAAAGTTCCACTTAAACATAAGAAAAAACTATTTCACTGTTCAGGTGAGGGAGCCCTGGCACAGGCTGCCCAGAGGGGTTGTGGAGTCTCCTTCCTTGGAGGTCTTCAAGACCCACCTGGACATGTTCCTATGCGACCTGATCTAGGTGAACCTGCTTCTATAGGGGAGCTGGACTAGATAATCTCTAAAGGTCCCTTCCAACCCCTACCATTCTATGATTCTATGGCCAGTGATCTGTTTTATTGAACTGAATGTTCTCCAGAAGTTAAGTTTTCCTTTCAATTGCACAGAATCTTGTTTCTTTTGTTTTCTCCTTTGCCTTAGAAGTACTTCAACACAGTGTCCAATCATTTCTGTTAAAACACTTATTTTCTAAGTATTGTGCTGCTGTTTGTATTTCATAGACATATGACAACAGTGTTTGATGCAGATGTATTTGCAGCAGTGGAAGTAAACAAACAAGTCATTGCTGAGGTGAAACTAGCTTCAGAGACAAGCAATCACTATACTGATTAAAAACAAGTACAATTTTAAACCATTAAATTTGAAGGGCTGTATTTATAACCTCTAAATATTTATAGAATATGTCAGTGGTTTACTCTCAGGCATCTGGCCTTCATGGAAGATTTTGTATTCTGTTGTAATTATTACTGCTGCAGTGATTATTCTCAAAGGCATTGAATCTTTTCTTGTTCACTCATAACTGAAAAAAAACAACCGTGGCCAGCACTTCTATCACTCTGGATCACCCTGAAACAGAATCCAGATATGGCTATGTCACAGAAGAGCTCATTATCAGCACTGGAAAACATCCATAAAAGGTTAGGTAGGAGAGGAAGGATCACTTCAACCCTTTTACTTTCACCCACAGTAAGTCCTTGCTTGAGAAATGCATCTAAAACTTAAAAGTATATCTTAAAATATGTGATTCCAGCTTATTAGAAGCTGTTTCATTCTCCCACAGTTTTTGTGAAGTCCCTGGCACTTTTAGTTCTTTTCTGCTCCTTTTTAATTTTTTTTTTTTTCTTAAATAAGTTAAAATGCTGCAGAGGAAATGTAAAGTGTTGGTGGTACCAATCTAATCTGTTGTACTTTTCTTCCTTTTAATCACAGCTCCTAAGTTTAAATGTATTAGTTTAGGGATTTCTTTGTGATGACTGCAATAATACTGATATTCCCCCAAAGAAAGAAGAAAGAAAGAGATTACTATTTGCATTTCCAAGCTGCAAACCTTTCCTTCCCTACTGGAGAGAGTTTCACTTCTCTGAGCATTTCATTGTTCCACCTTTGAAAGCCTTTGTTTTTTTATAGCATCTCTGTTCATAGCAAGGACAGTGTGCACTTCTGGTCTATATATATTTTCATTTTAGTACTTCTCACAAACTGATGGTGACTGTAATGACTGTAAAGATGGTATCTGTGATTTTTTCACTTGTAGGAGAGAATTCAGTGTCATTTGTAGAAGAGTGATTCAGAGAAGATGATGAAACCACAGGAAACCACTAAGTTAATTTTTCAGGTTTTCGTGTGAGACCTAGATTTGGGCAAAGTACAGGGAAGACTTTTCAGACTCTGTGATTCTGTCATTGAGACTAAATGACTTACCTTTTTTAAAACTTTGAAATATGGCTATATTCCACTCTCATTCCACAATAAGGAAAATGAAGATGTTTGAGTACACTTCTGATGAAATAATATTTGTCTGCTGCACTGATAATTTTGTTTCTCCCTCTACAGGCTTGCACGCTTGTGTTCTAACAAGAGTTTGAAACAGAATTTGAAGAAGAGCAGCTGTCAAATGAAATTATTCTTTTGTTAGGTTGCTTGAATTCTATGGCAGGTTCAGCTCCACATCAAGCAAAGCAGATTGCTTTATGTGTTTCATAATGATTTTGTTTCAGACCAAGAGTGAATGTAGTCACATTTGGCACAAGCTAATTTCTCTAATTCCTTTTCACCTGAGAGCCATTTTTCTTATCATGGCTTAATTTTATGCACATCATTCTTATCAAAACAGCATAATACATTGAACTGCAACCAGGAATCACAGAATCATAGAATGGCAGGGTTGGAAGGGACCTTTAGAGATCATCTAGTCCAACCCCCCTGCAGAAACAGGGTCACCTAGATGAGGTCACATAAGAACATGTCCAGGTGGGTCTTGAAGATCTCCAAGGAAGGAGACTCCACAACCCCTCTGGGCAACCTGTGCCAGGGCTCCCTCACCTGAACAGTGAAAGAGCTTTTTCTTATGTTTAAGTGGAACTTTTTGTGTTCCAGCTTCATCCCATTACCCCTTGTCCTGTTGCTAGCTCCTATAGAAAAAAAGGATGTCCCAACCTCTTGACACCCACCCTTTAGATATTTATAAATGTTAATAAGATCTCCCCTCAGTCTATATGTAGCACTATGTGATATTCCAGTCATAAAACTTGAAACTGTGTTTCCTTCTTGTTGCAACATGCTTAATATTTTAATGCTCTTAATATCAATCTTTATTCACAGATTTCACAGAATTTTGTTTTCAATGAATATCATAAATGATTTGGCATCACCAAAGGAGTTTATTACAGTAAATCAGTCAATTTGGTTGTATTCTGAACACAACTTCTTTGTATGGGATGCTTATCATTGCAGAAGTCTGTAAGGCAACTTTTCCTCTCTTTTTCTTTAGGCCACCTGATAAGACTTTTTCTTTCATTTAGTCTATTTGAAGACTATTTTCCATAGTAACAAGCACAGCCAGATCTGAACATGAATTCAGCTTGGTTTTAAGTGATTGCTTGTTATTCTGAAGATGAGTAGCTACCAGTGTTAGGACATTTTTCAGTGTTTCCCCCTAAATTTATCTTTTGGTGTCTCATACCTCTCATTGCCTGCTCACGGCAGAAAGAGATGAAATGACTGAATTTCTTCTGGAAATCTGTAATTTGTAAGTGAAGGCAGCACTTCAGTGAAAGGGAAAATGCTTTTGGGACCAAAATATCAGATGTAGACTACTTAGGATAACAAGTTTTGGTTAGTACCATATCTTGTCAGTGCCAGAAGTGGGCTTCTCATCTGGAACTAAAGCTCCTCGATGCTTGCATAGTACGTAAGATACCAATATGTCTTCAAAAAGGAATGGTGAGATGCAAATGATGATCAGAGTAACACAAAGGGGTAAACAACAGTAACTGTACCTGCACAATGCTGAGCTTCAGCTGAAAAGGAGAATCAGAAGGGTGAAAGTGAGAAAACTCATGGCTTCAGATAAAAGCGGTTTCATATGTAAAGCAAAAGCCATGCACACAAGCAAAGAAAACCAAGAAAAAGTTACTTGGGAAGACAAACACCATCACTTAAAATATCACCCCCCTCCTTCCTCTTCCCTCAGCTTTATCTGCTGAGAATAATGTCATATGGTGTGGAATATCCCTGGGGTCCATTGTCCTGGCTGTATCCCCTCCCAACTCCTTGTGCATTGCCAGCCCACTTCCCACTGGGGTGAGGTGAGAGGCAGAAAAGGCCTTGCCTCTCTGTAAGCTCTGCTCAGCAATAACTAAAACATCCCTGTATTATCAACACTGTTTTCAGCATAAATCCAAACACAGCCCTGTTCCAGCTGGTATGAAGAAAATGTTGGCCCTGCTCTGGCAGGGGAGTTGGACTAGATGATCTTTCAAGGTCCCTTACAACCCTTAAGATTCTGTAAATAATAATTCTCACAGTCACAGACTTTATGGAAATAAAGGCTCTTACAGTCAGTATGTCTTGGGTTTTACATACATGGAGTATTTTACTTACCTATAACTTTGTCAAAAATACCTATTTCATTTTTTTACTTCAGTATCTTTGCTTCATTGCACATTTTAAAGTACTTCTATAATATCTGTTTTAATTTATCCTAAATTCTTAGGTACTTTAATGGCACAGTAAAGAAAGTGTGATGTCATACTTCAGTTAAATATGGCAGGAGATGTTTTGACATATAACAGAATGTGATAAAAGAAGAGCTAATAAATACCTTCATAACACATAAGGGTTTTCAATTGGATGGGTTTGTAATTCCTACAGCGTGCCTTGGAATGCAAACAGCAGAACTGTTATTTTTCTCCTGCACTGCTTTTATTGTTGGTCATAGGTCAATTTGTGAATACACAGGTCAGGTTTGTTAGGAGAAATAAGTTTGGAATTTTTTTTCTGCTGTATTCTGATTTTATGCTGAGGAAAAATCAAATTAATTTGGGTTTAAACTGGATCAAACACTAAAGCCTAATAACAAAACCAGACTGAAGTGATTTATTTTAATGGGCTTTTCACAGCCCATCATGAATGAACATGTCACCTCTTCTAAAGTAGGGAGTTGCACAGAATCATGCTTTGGTACTTTGTGATCTGAGGAAACATAGCTGAAGACTTAGTGCAAGCAGCTGTACTGAGATGGGATCAAGTGTGTACAGAACTTACTCCATGCCTGTTTGTCTAGTCTTTGAAAATATTCAGAAGCTGGAGATTCCAGAGCCACTATAGGTGATGTGTTACACTGCCTTGGCAGAGGGAGAGTGCTCCCTAGCAGGAACAGAGAACTGTTGTAAAAGGTGACTCAGGAAAACTGTGGAATCTTTCATAGATGTTTTAAGCAAACATCTGCCAAGGATGGAGTAGATACACTTCATCGTTTAGAAGAGGTTGCTAAGAGGGAGATCCTGAGGTCTTTCTGTTTCTAAGGTGCTCTGAATCCTTGGTTTCATGTGTGGAAGATCCTGATTCTTTTTGTCTTTGTATGGTCAGTTGCTGCATTACTAGAGTTACCTAGAAAGTTAGGTGCTGGCAAAAATATCAATCTAAGTGGACCTGCTTTAGATAGGGGGTTGGATTAGATGCTCTCCAGAGGTCCCTTCCAACCCCTCCCATGCTAGGATTTTATGATTCCCCTTCACTACAATTAAATATTCAGAAAGTTTGGTGTTTTCACTGTTGCAACCATAGACCCTCATACAGGTGGGTATGTATGGAAAGTACTCGTGCTGAAGCCTGGGTTTCATTTGAGTGGTGTGTGGTTTTTAAGGAATTCTTCCTGAGATACCACATACTAACACTCTGGCTCTAGCAAAGCCAGCTGAATAAGCAAACAGGGGGTGGGTTATTTGCTCTCTCACAAGGTATTTTTTTTCCCCCCCTGCACGTTGCATCAAAAAGCTGTGCTTGCCCTTAGGCAGCTGTTTTAACGTGCAAAGTACCATGACATTTAAAAGCATGGTTTTTTTTCTTCCTAGTGAGAAACCACCTCTTCCTGAGGTGTCCCTGTCCATCTTTCTTGTGCGTTTCCAAAAAACCTCACCCAGCAGCAGACAAAGAATACTTTGGTACTGGGTTACTCATCAGCCCACTGTGTCGTTGTACCTGGAGAAGCCAGGCCCGCGCCGAGCACCCTATTTCCCGGTGGGAAGCTCAACGCGGTGACCGTGCCTTTGAAGGCCTCCAGCCACCGGGAACCACCTCCCTAATCCCGCGGGGTGCTGTCAAACCTTACACGGACACGGGGCCGCGCGGGGCTTCCCACACGCTTTCGAGGAAGGGGCCCCCGGGCCTGCGTGCCCCAGGTAGCGCCGGCGGTCGGCCGAGGCTCCCGGCGGCCGTCCCGCCGACACCCGCGGCAGCCCAGCACCGGCAAGCGGCCGGAGCGGGCCGGCCGCGGCCTCCCGGCTCCCGCCGTGGGGCTCCGCGGCGGCCACCGGGGCGGGCGGAACCGCCGCCCTCCCGCCGCCGCCCATTGGCTGCCGCGGGCCGCCGCTCGGGGGGCACGGAACCGCACGGACTCGGGGCCCCGCCCCGCGCGTCAGCGGCTGCCGGGGCGCCGATTGGCCGGGGCGCCGCCTCGCGCCCTCCTCCGCAGCGGGCGACGTCGCAGCCGCTCTTCACCGTTGTCGTTTGAAATTCTGCCCAAAATGGCGGCGGCGGCCGGGAGCGGGGCTGAGGCGGCGGCGGCCAGGCTGGAGGGGGCGGAGGAAGAGGAGGAGACCGCGGCTGCGGCGGACGATGAGGAAGACGGCGGCGGGGCGGGCAAGGCGGCGGCGGCCGGCGGCGAGAGCGAGGAGGAGGAGGAAGAGGACGTGTTCGAGGTGGAGAGGATCCTTGACGTGAAGACTGAGGGGGTGAGCGCGCGCCGCCGCCTGTCAGCGCCACGGCCCCGGCCGCGCTCGGGACCTGCGGCGGGGCCGTCCGGGCGGCTCGGGCGCGCCCTGAGCCGGGCCGGGCCGGCGGCGGCCCCGGGCGCGGGTTTCTCCCGGCTGGCCGAGGAGCGGCGGCTCGCCATGCGCTGGCTGGCAGCAGCCTGGGCCCGGGCGCGCTCGGCCGGCTCCGGCTCTTCCTTCGCCTTCTGTGCGCGCAGGCTGTGCGGGCTGCCCGCACGCACGTTTCCCTGCCTGATTCTTTTATCCTTGGGCGAGAGCCGTGCTAAAACAGTAGATCCGCTATAATCGCAATTTAAAACACGCTGTGTATAATTTTGCAAAGAAGCTTTTTTGCATCTTAAAGGGGCCAGATCCGTAACATCTTTACTCAGGGTTTTTTGGTTTTTTTTGGTCTGCATTGTTAAATTATTCTTCACTCTTATGGCTGACCTACAGTAGTGTTTTGATGTAAAATATTTGCACGTGTGGCCAGGGTTGGAGGTGATTTAAAGGTATGCAGAGTGAGACTATGCTTAGTGGCTTATGAAATCTGTGAAGACTTCTTAAAATATGAGAGACTTCTTCCCATTGAAATAACAAGCTGCAGTGATCTTTGCTTTGTTTAGGCAGAAATACCATACCTTCTCTTCTTTCTTTGAAAGCAACCTAGACCAGTTGAAGTTCTTTTAAAATTTCCTAAACCTCAGATACATATGCAACCACTCTCAACTGCAGAGGATTTAATAGTGGTTTCTTACTATGGGGATTGGCAAGATAATAACTGTAATAATATAAAAACACCAATGTAATTACAGTACAAAAAGTACAGATCTCTGTAGGGTTTTTTTTTTGGTCAGACTTCCTTGCAACCCTGTATGTTTTATTTGTGTTAATTGTGAACTTAATTAGTAATCAGAATTCTTGGTCTCTTTTTTCACTATTAAACCTCCAGTACAAAATATCTTTCTTTTCCTTCTTTGCAGCATGCTAAATGAGGCATTGAAAAGTCAACTTTCTATTTGATAGGTCTTTCCTAAAAATATTCTGAGGAGACTATAATTATTCAAATTTTAGTTCATAACTTGTCTGTCATCCTGCCCCAAGTTGCCAGTTCTGCAGCAGGATCTGAGCTGGATGTGCTGATGCTTTCCAGGCTGGGTCTGTGCGGTGGACTGTACAGCATGCAGGTGCATTAGCCACCACGTCGGTTGTAGCTTTGTAGCGTGGGCTCCAGTTGCATTAGGTCACCTTTCTGTTGCTCTTCAGTGAGGGCCATCCCCTTGTGCTTCAGAAATACAAGGCAAGACAAATACTCCCACCTAGCCCTAATTTCTGAAATGGCTGTAAAAAGCTGTAAGTTAAACTGAGTGGAGTATATTTTATGCAGTCTGCTTCAGACTAGTGGTTCCCAGCTTGCAGATTACCAAGTCTGATACAAAGTCCAAACAGATACAATGGATCGGCTGCTCTCCAGCGCAGCATAAGGTCAGTCAGTGTGTGCCTGGTCACAGCTGCAGAAGCGGGAGACTTAGAGAACACTACACAGAGAAAGTGATGTTGCTGGAGCTGGTGGTAGTGGGAGCATGAGAGACAGCACTCATGGGATGGCATTGGGCTGGGGAGTTAGACCAGCTGATAAACATTAACATGTCCTATTCAAAAAGAGAGAGCAATAGAAGTTTGGGAATGTTCCTTTCAGTGTATTTAGAAAGCCTTTCATGCTGCACTGCTGTTCTACTAAAACAACAGGCTCTGGTACAAATTGTGTCATTCTCCAGTGAAAACAGATAACTTGAACTGTGCTCTGTAATGATGTGGTTATACCCCATTCCATAGGAGTTGGTTCCAGCCTTCCACTGGTTCTCGTAGAAATTACAGCAGCCTAAGAATGTTTGGAAGTGTTCTGTTATTTGTAAGTGATACAGAGGAAAGAGGTAATGGTGTTGAGTAAAAGAATGTTTTTGTAAATTGAACATGAGTCAGCAGTTCCTGCAACAAAGGTGGCCAACTGTATCCAAGAGTGTAGCAAGGAGGTCTAGGGAGATGCCTCTGTCTCTCTTCTCAGCACTGATGAGATGCATCTGGAGTACCGTGTCAAGTTCTGAGCTCCCCAGAACAGATGTGGGCATAGAGGAGTGAAGGGTTATGAAAACAATTTAGGGAACTGGGTTTGCTCTGCCATGAGAAGAATCAGAGGCAATCATACTGTATGGTACATAACAGGAGGGTGTAGAGAGTCAGGTCCTTCTCAGAAGCACAGAGTGAAAGGATGAGAGAGGCAGTGGACATGAGCTGGAACACAGGGAAATCTTGAATAGATACACTTGGCAGATTTCTGAACAGCCTGGTTGAGTTGGTCCTGCTTTGAGCAGAGTGTTTTGCTTGTTAGTTCTGGAGATACCTTAAACTTAAATTACTCTGTGACACTAATAAGAAAGTTACTAGTATTATTATTACTAGTATTACACTAATGTTTCGGGATATAGGCTATTGATGTGTATGTGAAGCAAAATACACAAGACTGTAAGCAGAATTAATTAAAGTTTAATGACATGTATATACATGTGGTCACAGGTGACTGGTGCTCATGTAAAACTTTAAATTTACACATACAAAGCACATTTAAATGCAGGTGTCAGCAGTTCTTTTAAAGCTTTCCTTCTCGAGGCTTATTTAACAGCATAGGGTCTTTCAGAGTACTATCAACCTATTTTTGAAAGAAAGAGATACTGTTATTTTGTCCCTGCAAAAGTGCTTTCCATAGTACGTTTGCTAATTTTGGGGTGATTTTTTTTTTAGTAAAAAAGTTCAGGAATGGCTATGTTGCCTTGCATTTATTATTAGCTTTTTTATATTAACAACATCTTTTTCTTAAATTTGGTTTGATACATGTGTTTAAAGACAGTGCAGGTGACTGCGTTGCTTTCATAGGACGTGTCTCCACCTTTCAGTTAATCTTGGTGCAGGAGGCTGAGTTGCCCCTTGTACAGCTCTATCAGCAGCATCCCGAGTCCAAGCTGCTAAGCCTTGCCTCTCAGCAAGGAAAGGAGTCCATCTTCAGAAACATAAGGATTCAGATAATTTATTTAGGAGAAAGGCAAGAGGGAATTTGGTGGAAACGTTTTTTTAATTTATTTAATGCAAAAGTCTTTCTAATTTACTGAAAAGTCAAGACAGAGACTAAAAGAAGCAATTTAGTCCTACAGTGAAGTTAAGTACTGTTGAAATAATTGGTCTAGGTCTTCTGTGTGTGATGTTTTACCAAAATCTTGGTTACTGACTTCCCTGAGAACACACACTCAGATTTTGTGTAAATTTAACTTGATCTCTGTCGTGGATTGACTTTTTTTGTTTTTTTCCTAATGGTTGATAGTTCAGTTTTTCAAAAGTAGCATTGATTCCAAATCTAATATATTATAAATTTCAGTATAAAGCCAGGCAAATGGTGTTAATGCATTATGAATCTTCAGGTTTTATAGCAACTTCTTCAGCAAAGAGAAGCAACTCAAGCTTGAAAGTTTTGTAGAAGAAACCCTACAAGTTTTTTTAAAGCTTCTTTCAGTAAGTATCAGAAAATCCATTTCAGTAAGAGAACTGAGAATTTATGGTTTGTACATCATAGCTGTGGTTCTGAACAAATTGTAGATGTTACAAATATTTTGGATAAAACCACTCAACTACTGAGCTGTTTTACAGCCTCCTTAGTGCAGTTTGTGATGCAGATGGAAATAATTCTTGGAATTCTTATGTCAACATCAGGCTGAATTCCCATTATATCCATTTCTGTATACACAAAATCAAATCTCCATGGAGATCCACGAGAATTAAGTAGATGATGCAATGCTGTGCTGTGTTGTACTAAGTGTTGGGGGTTTTCTTACAGGGTAAAATTCTTTACAAAGTCCGGTGGAAAGGATATACCTCTGATGATGATACCTGGGAGCCAGAGGTTCATTTAGAGGACTGCAAAGAAGTGCTGCTTGAATTCAGAAAAAAAGTTGTGGACAATAAGCCTAAACCTGTTAAGAAAGAAATACAGGTATGTTTCACCTTCCAGTATCTTACACTGAAGTCATATTCATTATCTAGGCTCTTGCTGGTGGAAGGAGGGAGAAGATGTTGGGGTATGGAGTTTAGAAGGCTTAAAGAACGTCTTTGATCTAGAAGTGTTTTGTTGCCTGTGAAACTGAATATTGTTGCTCCTTTCTGGTTAGGACTTTTTTTTTAATAATTGACAAGTTTGCTTGTAGACTCTAAATCTATCTAAACTTTACTTCAGTTTTTAGTGAGACTGTGTAGATGATGTATCATAGAATGGTAGGGGTTGGAAGGGGCCTTTAGAGACAATCTAGTCCAACCCCCCTGCAGAAGCAGGGTCACCTAGATCAGGTCGCATAGGAACATGTCCAGGCGGGTCTTGAAGACCTCCAAGGAAGGAGACTCTACAACTCCCCTGGGCAGCCTGTGCCAGGGCTCCCTCACCCTCACAGTAAAATAGTTTTTTCTTATGTTTAAGTGGAACTTTTTGTGTTCCAGCTTCATCCCATTACCCCTTGTCCTGTTGCTAGCTACTATAGAAAAGAGGGATGTCCCAACCTCCTGACACCCACCCTTTAGATATTTATAAACATTAAGCAGATCTCCCCTCAGTCTCCTCTTCTCCAGACTAAACAGCCCCAGTTCCTGCAGCCTTTCCTCATATGAAAGATGTTCCAGTCCCCTGATCATCTTGGTGGCCCTATTTCTTTTTAAAAACATAAACAACCCCCTTTCCCTACCAACGTGCATATTGTCTAGCTAGTGAAGCTGGGCACTGCTTTGTGTACCAGACAAATCAATTATTGCATGTTAACTTAAATTTGGTAAGATAAGAATACAGAAAAATTGATTGCAAGAAGGCACAATGGGACTTTTACTTCAACTGTGAAGCATAAGAATCTTTTTTTAAAAACTTCTGGGAGACCTATAGGTAATTTTACAGGATCAGATTAATTGGTTTTGATGCAGAACAGTTAAGATTTAGTTCTGTTCTGGAATCTGGTGGTCGGATGTCTGATTAGTGTAAACTATAAAAAAATGATAGTGGTGGTGCTGGGAAAAGTAAATTTTTTTAACACTTTTATTTTAATTGGTTGAGAATCAATACATAAACAAGTCAAGTAAACCAAAGTGGTACAGATTGATGGGGAAAGAAATCTTTTCTTTTCTTTTCTTCCCTACCTTTTAGAAACTATCTCTAAATGATGATGTGTTTGAAGCAGAATCTGACAATGACTGGCAAAGTGAAACAAAAGATGATGTTTCACCAAAGAAGAAAAAGAAGAAATCAAAAGATGGAGAGGATCGAAGTCCGGATGATCTGAAGAAGAAAAAGTCAAAGTCTGCAAAACTCAAAGAAAAGCCCAGAACAGAGTGTGAAAATTCTTCAGATTCTGTGGTTTCAGATTCAAAACCAAAAAAAAGGACTTCAGAAACCAAGGAGGATTCAAAGGACCCAAAGAAGCAAAGGAAAGATGATATTAAAGAAACCAAGAAAAAGAAGGGAGAAGTTAAAGATACAAAATCTAAAGAAGATTCTAAAGAAAACAAAAAGTCGAGGAAGGAGAAGCAAGGAGATGCTCAGTTTGACTCAGAGTCAGGTAATCTATTTGATGCATTTTCTCAAGCAATCGATAATGAAAATGCAGACTTAAATTGTGAAAATAAAGATGAGAAGCAAACAGTAGTAAGTGGAGAAGAGAGACTGGAAGAAGAAATTGCTGAAAAAGATTCTATTGCTGATCAGCATCTTGATGGATCAGCAAGTAATGAAGATGATAGTATTGATGTTAAGGTTAAAAGAAAGAAGAAAAAAAATCAGAGACCTGAAGATTATAAAGAGGAAAGTAGAAAACTGGAAACCCAGGAGATGTATTTAGAGAAGAAAAGCATGCACAAAAAACAAAAGAGTCAAGAAAAAATAAAAGTGGTACCAGGAGACTTGGAGAAAGTGCCACCTGCTCCTTCACCAGTGCAGAAGAGTTTGAAATTGAGCGCTGATGAAAGAGGACGCAAGTCCATAGACTCAGCTGGGGAGGTAAGTGGTGTTACGCGTTGAGCTGGGCGCTGGGGATGAAGTCAAACATCTCTGAGGTACAGACAAAAATACAAATTGGAAGGTTAATGAGCTGATGAAGCCAAAGAAAGGCCTACTGCAGAATGTGTAGGAGAGACTGGAAAATGTCTGAATGGACTCTGAACACTGTAAAGAAGGGAACACTTCGGGAGAGAAGGGTGTCTTTAAATGTGAAAGTGTGAATTTCTCCTGTTAAGTGTTCTTATTTAGAATGTTTACTGCTCCACCAAAGCATGTGGTTGTTTTTTAGCTTTAGTTTGATTTTTTTTCCTGCTTGTGTAGTAAGATGTTCAGTCTTGAGCAACTTACACATCCAACACTGCACACTGAAGTGTACTTTTGAGCTAGAACACACAGCTGATCTCTCTCAGAAGACTGCCGCTCTGTTATGCCTCGTGTGTTAGCACCTACCTGAGAATTGGGATGTTGAAATTGCATCTAAACCCATGTCACAGATAATTGTGCAACTGTTCTGTCTTCTTAAGAGTTCCTGGGGTGCTTATAGGAAATGCCCAGTTTTGTGACATGGGTTTAATTAAAAATGCTCTACCTCTTAAAAAAAGTGAGCTGAGCAAATATTGGAATATTGATTTTTTCCTTATTTAGTGTAGTAGTGCTTTAAGAAAAGCAAGATGGTAAAGGAAAAAGAAAGAGAAATTGGAAAAGACCCCAACAATATTTTTGGAATGTTTCTGAGAATATAATTTCTTTCAGCTGCTTCAGACTATTCTTTTACAGTTTGCAGTTTATAAAACTTTGACTGCTCAGAGAAGCCCCTTTCTGAGTTCTAACAGGATTGCAGCCAAAATACCTTGATACTTACTGGATTCTTTCCCACTTCTGAGACCGTAACACCACGGCAGCAAGATTCTGTAGGTTCAGCTGTGGTCTCTGCTTAAGGTTGTATGGAGTAGGCCAACTTAAACACAAAAAGGTGGTTTTGAGGTAGAGAATTATGAGGCATAATCTGAGTAGAGCTGCACAAAGCAGTTGTTTTTCAGGAGCTTAGTGGTGAAAGCTGTTGTAAACAAAGTTAAGCTGTTACCATGAGGCATAACCTAGTTATTTTAATTAACTGAAATGGTACGACCCTTTCTTACTCAAGTATTTCCTTGTTCTAGGCTGTAGCATTCGTAAGAGAGAGAGATCAGTGATGATAATCAAGTAGATGTTTAGAATTCTGTTTTACTTGCCAGTAGTGTAAAAATCCTGTCACTCCAAGTGTGAGGAAGTGAACTGCAAATGAAAATTGACTTGCATTTGAGTCGTCAGCCAGTACTGTCAGTAAGTTGTCTGTATGCCTTTCCTAAGGTCATGCTCTGTGGAAAGTCCAGCTCTGAGGAAGCAAGAAAGGCATTCTGCTCTGCTTTTTTCAGTCTAGGTGGCTTAATGTGGTATGGTGTGGGTTTGGTGGAGAGCTCTGGAGGGTTTTTTGCCATCACTAAATTGTTTGCCCAAGCAAATTATTCTTTTCTGATAAAATCGTTGTGTCTGCTTGAGCTACCTGTCTTTACTTGTGTAGCTCTGGTTATGGAGCACTCCTGTCAGTTTATAACACAGTATTCTCTGTTTGGAGTCAGTTTGTGTGCCAAATGGTTCTTCCTGTTTGACTTGCCTCCAGAAGTAAATGTGCAGTGTACATTTTACATCTGATTGGGACTGGAAATCTGGAATAGAATTCAGGATTTCTGATTTTCACAGCCTCTTCTTTTTTTAAACAGCAAATATCTGATAATCTCTTTAGTAAGTTACAGATCTCCTAAATACTGGGCATCTACTGAGATGAACAGCTGGCTGTGTCACTGTTTAATCGTGCTTGTGATCAAAAGCTGAGGTTTTGTGGGGAGGAGGGAGGGGATGAGAAAGATGATTAAATGTCTATGCTCTGCAAACCTGTTATGATACATCAAATAGATGTATTTTAATCAGTTATTCCTATATATTTTAAAAAAAGGTAGCATTTAATGATAAATTCTTTCTTTAGTTCTTATGGGGGCTTTTTAGGGGGCAGTTTTTCAGAAAGCCAATGTTGTTCCATTTACCAAGTTAGTGTCAGGGGCTGATACAATGCCATACCAAGGAGCCTCATCCCACCTACTCCACAGCTGGGAATTTACTGTCTGAATGGAGGGAGAGGACTGCAGGAGAAAGGCAACTTTTGGTGGAGGAAGTTGAATTATGTTTTGGCAAATTTGATTGTATATCTATACCTAGCATTAATTTCTGTGATATTGGATATTGCTAAGCTCACTCTTCTGTGTGGATATGCTGGGTTTGGGTGGATTTTTCTGAGCATTCTTGACAAATGACTGCTGTCATAACATTCTGTAAGTTGGAAAACTTGGAACCTTCTTTACGCAAATGTAAAGTTTTCTGTTAAAGTTCAAGTCAGTGCTACTGATTTGAATAGGTGCTACAATGTTAGATACTTTGTTAAATACTTTGAAATAATGACATTGTATTCAGGTTAAGTATTTAGGATAACTGAAAAGTTGGTAATTTTGAACTTCCTTCAAAATACTGATTTTGGCATATTGGCACCTCGTGCTGTAAAGCACCTTGCAGGGCTGGAATGCAGTAAATATCTGAGTTGAAGTTGTTTTATTTTGGAAATTACTTCTCTTCTGGAAGAAGCTTCCACAGACTTAACAGCTCACCATTTTAATTATTTTCCTAAGAATGTCCACAAGTCTGATAGAGATTTCAGTAGTATTAAATGTAAATGTATTTTATTGATGGAGTGGTAAAAGGAGCTTATTTTCCATTTTTTCTGTCCCACTTTAATCTTTGTTCTCTGTGTCAGGAGAAAGAAGTAAAGAGACCTGAAACAAAAGAAAAATCTCAGAAAAAAGAGCTTGAAAAAGAAGAAAAGATCAAAAAAGAACAAAAGAGCCTTAAAAGTAAGTGCTAACTGCTGAAAAGAGAGAAGGGAATGCCCCGAAGGGTCTTTCCACTCTTGATTCTACAATCAAGGGGTCTCTGTTTTTGTAGATGAGTCAGGATTTTGCCCTTTTTCATTTAATATTGCCAGCTCTGCTTCTGTGACATGTAACAGTAATCTTTTTTAGAGGAATTGATCCAACTATTGGTTATCTTTAGAAATGTTCTGGTGATACCATGAATACACACTTTCTATGTTTAGGAAAAATAGTAGAGGTTCCCATGTGACAATCTCCTGGCCTCCTGCTTTAGCCACAATGATGAGTTATATACAACCCTTAAAATACCACCGTAACTAAATGATTTGATAAAGAAAATTCTTACATTGTATTTCTATTCTTAAGGATATTGTGGAATATTAATGTTACTGCTCTTGATCTCAGTAAAATTCTGAATGATTTCGTTCAGGATAAATTCCCTCACTACTCTGATGAGGATGAACTGAGACAAACTAGGTAACTCCACCCCTGATAATAATGAATGAAAATGAGAAGAGCTTTAATGCTTCAAATTGGTTGTTGCTAGAGAAACATCTTTCCCTGGCAGTTGCATAGGTGCTTCCAATGCTTAAGAAAGGTAGTGACAGAATGATTAATTATGGATCCTCATACCGCATGTATCCAATGTCTGTTCATCACAGACACCAAACCGTATTTTCTAGGTAGCAATTTACACGTAATTCTAAGCTACATTTCTTGAAGAAGATGGTGCTGTGTAGGGAGCAGTCAGAACCCAGCCTTGCCAGGGTAGCTGGAGGTGAACCAGCTCTTCTTGATCTTTGAATTTGTTAAGCTTGCTCATATACTTCAGCAATGATTAACTTGTGGAAAGAGAACAGACCTTTTCTAAATGGACTCTGGTCACTCACTTAAACTTTGTTATGTAATAGTCTTCAGTGGCTCAAGTAGTCACTCTTGGTAACTGTCTTCTAGGCTTTAAGGACCTCAAAAGTGCATTTGACTTGTTTAATGTAGCTTCAGAAGAAAAAAGTGAATATTCTGAGAATAACTGCAAAAGAGAAGAATCTTCACTAGAATATAAATTCATCGAAGAACTAAAATCAAAAGACAGCAAGGTGTACAAGGAAAGGAGGAACGTAAGAGATGAAACAGACACGTGGACTTACATTGCTGCAGAGGGCGATCGAGAAGTAGTGGATGTGTGTCAGATGGAGAACTCTGGTGAGCAGTAGAAACAAATGCAGGGGAAAGTTGAGCACTGGCAGTTAGTATTTTCTCCATTCCTGCTTGCATCTTTTAGGGCTCCATTTCTTGTTTCTACAGGAGGCTGAAATGATCTTTTCTTTTGAAACTCACTGATAACTTTTCAGTGTGTTTCGAATGTGCATCTGCTATGACAGTAATGGGGTGTTCACCATCTCTTAACTGCTTCAGCTTAATTTATTACATCAGTTTGTTGCAAGTAAAAGCATTTTGTGTCTGTTTGTAATGCAGCTTTCACTGTTTGAAGCCATTCCACGCTGACTTCCAGAGATTATTTGAATGAAAAGTAGTAGTATGCTAACTTGCTGATCATAGAAGCAGTGGGAAGCAAGGAATGGTTTCGAAATTTGTAAGTTACTTATTACTTACTTGACATATTTTCTTCCATAAAATGAAATATGTGATAGATGGCAAGCAACAAGTCTTGAGTTTGGGCATGGACATGCAATTAGAATGGCTGACACTAGAAGACTTTCAGAAGCATCTTGATGGAGAAGATGAGAATCATGTGTCAACAGAACCAATATCCAATAGTAAGTGATTGCTGGGAGGAAGGCGTGTTTCCTAGTTGGCATTTCAACGTGAAGTATCCTATAACTGCCTTGCATTTATTTTCTAGCTCTCCTGAGGGATGCTGTTAAAAGTGGAGATTACATGACAGTAAAGATGGCACTTTCTTCCAATGAAGAATATAATCTGGATCAAGAGGTAATTTTTCAGCAATGGAAGTACTGGGAGTGGAGGAGAGGGCAGGGAGTCCAGAGTAAAAATTTGGATTGTTTGAAAAGTTTACCCCTCTTGCTAGTAGCAGAACTTTGTCTCAATGGTTTAGCACAGCAGCACCACGACAGTCTCTCGCTTGGTGCCCTGCTATTGCCTGGAATCCAGGGCAGTGTCATCAGGGGAAGAAACAACTCTTGAAAGTTCCCTTGCAGGCATAGCTAGAAACTTCTTTATGACTTCTTCATAGTGACAGTTTTTTGAATTTGAGGATAATGAGGAAAGTAAATTGTTTTGGTTTTAGACCAGCTAGGAACAAAGAAGCACAATTAGCTGTTCACTCACTCCTCCTCCTTCCAACAGGATGAGGAAAGTACAAAGGGCCTTTGGAACTCCCTAAGAACAGAGAGGGCTCACTCACCACTGATGGTCCCAGGCAAAACAGAGGAGACTACTCAACTTGGGGAAGAAAATGAAACAATTTAATACCCAACCAACCGAAAATACAACTGCTGTGGTTTGGCCCAACCAGCAATGAAGCACCACGACAGTCTCTCGCTCGGTGCCCCCCCATTCACCCCTACCCTGGTTAGGATGGTGGAGGCCCCAGTCAGATGGGAGGAAAAAGATAAGCAAGGTCGTTGTGGATTGAGACAAGGGCAGGGAGGGCTCACTGCCAATTATGGTTCTGAGCAAAACAGATTCCAGTACTCGACTTAGAGAGGAAAGTAGCAAAGTTTATTCTACAAGAAACAGAACGAAATAAAAGCAAAAAGGGAGTAGGATGATTACAACCAGCACTTTAAGATCTCCCTCCCCCATCCCTCCTTTCTTCCAGGGCCCAGCTGACTGCTCCTGATATCTCTACCTCCTCCTCCCCAATGACTCAGGGGGGCAGGGAGTGGGGGATGTGGTCAGTCTCTCACAGATGGGCTGTGCCGCTTCTGTCTTCCCAGATGAGGACAACTCCTGGCATTCTTCCCTTGCTCCAATACAGGGTTTCTCCCCCAAGACATAGTCCTTAACAAACTTCTCTGGTGTGGGTTGCTCCCAACAGCTGTGGCTTCTGCTGATACAGGGTCCCTCACACGGGACGCAGTCCTTGGTGAATATCTCTGGCGTGGATTCTTCACCGCGGTTGCAGTTTCTGCAGTTACAGGGTCCCTCCCTCAGGACAAGGCCTCTTATGGACATGGTTTTAATGAAGAAAATCATTGCCCCTGGCTCAGGGTGTGTAGTGAAGTGATTAGATGCCTCCCACAGGACACAGCCTCCTCTGGCCATAGTTACTGCCCCTGGCTCGGGGATTTAGCAAAATGAGTCTCTGCGCCTAATATGAGGTCATTATCAAAATGAGTCTCTGCTGCTGATGCAGGGTCTTTAGCAAAATGCAAACATATCTCAGCTTCACCAGTCCTCTCCGTAGAATGCAGGGGAGTCTCTGCTCCAGCACACCTCCTCCTCTCTTTCCTCACTGACCCGGGAGTCCACCTGGTTGTTTCTCTCACTGTTCCCACTCCTTGCACCACCACCAGCCAGAAGAGAAGAAGAGACGGAAGAAGGAAGAAGCCTCCTCTTCCAACTTCTTAAAAAGTGATCACAGAGGCGTCTAATTGGCTCAGCCCCAGAAGTGGGTCTGGCTCAGACCTGGGGACAGTTTCAAGCAAATTCTTACAGGAGCCATCTTTACAGCCCCTTCCTCCTTACCAGAAAAGGCTTCATGTCAAACCATGACACTGACCTTGGAAAAAATCCCACAAGGTGTGAAAAGGAGGTACAGAATTTGAGACTTCAGTATTGTTACCCATTTTGATAGAAACATCAAAGTAACTGGATTTGCAGCAGATTTGCCCACTGGATTTAATCAGATCTTAACTTGAGAACTTTACATGTTACAAGGCACAATGATACCCATCACTTAAAAAGAAAGTTCTATTTGACAGACTGGGACCACTTCACACCCCATGAATAGTTCTCAGACAGTTCTTCATCAGCTGTGTCCTTTACTGATTTTTCTTTCAAAGACCCATTTTCCTGTTAAATAGTACTATAGTTCATTTTGGGAGATTCAGAGCTCCCATATCAGTATATTCACTGGTGATCTTGTTGTGTTTATGTAGCATTGTGAGAACCACATGTTAAGCTGAGGCTCCTGTAGCGCAGTAGAAAAGATACCAGATGAGCTAGGGAGGCAAGTGCGTGTGCTTCAAATTGTAGTGGCTGCTGGAAACTGCACTTGAAGTGCCTTTGTGCTTCTAGCCTGGTAAAAGCAGCACTGTGGTAACAGCTGATGTGAACCACTGTGGTTTTGCTGCAGTGGTTTCTTTTTCTGCTGGTTTCCCTGCTCTCAAATCCCTTGTTGCCTTTCCTGGCTCGTTCTGGTTTTCTTCCTTCTTGTTCTGGTCCTTGGAATGTTACAGGTTTTGCAGTTTATGGAGCTCAGAGCACAAGGCCTGTGCACAACAGAAAGAAGGTCATAATTTGTCAATATCTGGCAGCCAAGTATGTGTGAATTCTTCTGCCAGGGGAGGAATCTCTGTGAAACCTGCCAGCACATGTGCAATTTTTTTCTTGTGGCTTGAAAGTATTTGATTTTTTAAAAAATATTTTTTAATGGCAGTCTTTGTTGTTGCAGGACTCCAATGGAATGACCTTGGTCATGCTGGCTGCTGCTGGGGGGCACGATGACCTCCTCCGGGTCCTGATCAGAAAAGGAGCTAAAGTTAATGGTAGACAAAAGAATGGAACAACGGCATTGATACACGCAGCTGAAAAGGTTGGCGTGGTTATTGCCCTGTTTGTGCTTCTTGGCTCTTTTACTTATGTTTAAAAGTGGTGCATACAGGTTTGGTTTTTCTCTTGGATGATGCCTAGAAAGGAGTTAGCAGGATGTAGCAGGGAGGCCTTAACTGCATAATTTCAGCAGCTGTTAGCTATTGTAATTCTGATCACAAACCCTACCCGGAGTAGAGACCATCAGAGGCTGCCTACCTATCAGGGAAAATGGAGGTAAAGGGTATCTCTGAATTAGTCATGTGTGCTGAAGTTCTTGTGTTGTGAAGTGCTTGTTATGATCTCTGGCTGCAAACTTGGGAGAATCTGAGAGATCTGTGATTAAGCAGAGCTCAATATTTGAGAGTTCAGAAATGGAGATGGTGGCAAGCTCCTGTCAAACTAAGACCAACAAGACTACTGAGTTAGAGGGTGTTTCACAGGTGTGCTTTTCTGTTCAGCTTGGTTTGCGTGTCTTCCCATCTATAGTACATAGGAGGCCAAAAGGGAGCTTGATTCCAGTTTGGTGATTAATGCTGTTTTCTTCCTGTGGTGCTCACTATTGCAACATTTAGAAAAAAGTAAGAATTAGAATGCTCATGCCTATGTACTTGCTTGAGTCTGAATTGCTGGTAGTCCTAGAAAAACGTTAACTGTGCCGTGCCTCATGCTTCAGATTTTACCGATGGGTATTAAATAAGTATCACTTTATATTCTGAAACACAACCAGAATGTTTTTTACTTAACTTGTCTTGGGGTTTTGTGTGTTTTTCAGAATTTTCTAACAACAGTAGCTATTCTTCTGGAAGCTGGGGCGTATGTGAACATGCAGCAGAGCAGTGGTGAAACGGCCTTAATGAAGGTAAGTTCAGTGTTTGACCTGACACAGTTTAATTCTAAATACTTCTGGCAAAAACATGTTTGTAAAGTTGATTTAGGGAACATGTATTATATTTGAAATACAAACACTATTCTTAGTTTTTCTAGGCAGTGTTTTAATCCATCTTTTTGATGTACTGTTATATCTAACCAATAACGCAGATGCCACTAGCATACAGTACTAATTGTGGCTCATCATCCTCCTCCGTTGTTTGGCTCAAAGAAATGTAGGTGTGATCTTAAACCTGAGATAATCTGGTTGTCTGCAGGAGGAGAAAATTACAGAAAGGAGAGTCTTTCACTTAGGTGTTGCTGTGATTGAACTTCTGTTATTTCATTTCAGGCCACAAATAAAAAAAACAATTGTCAGTCTCCTTCCTGCACCTTCACTCCCCCATCACAAAGCGGGGAGTTTTGTTGTAATTATTATTTTGTTGTAATGGGAAAATTACAAAACCCTTAGAACAATCTGTGCTTCTCTTAATATTTTTTTTTCCATATCAGTTTCAGCAAAGTTCTCCTTCCTGGTAAACTTGCTGTATTTATGTGTAGGATGTTTGAGGCAATGTATTTGCAGAAGAGGTTACAAAAATGTTTCTGTCCAAGACAATGTGACATTTTTTCTTTTCTATCCTCTACAAGACTTAACATGTGTAACTAAGCAAAATAATAACACCCTTGTGGTTTCCTCAGCTACTTCAGTCCAAAGTCCCTTTGTAACTTGGCTACCTCCATGCCCCTCAGTTTTGACCTTCATTGTTTTTAAAGATGTTATTAGTATTGGATGCACAGCTGTAGAGGCTTTCTAATTGGCAGCTCATGGTGATTTAATCCAGATGTTTGTTTTGCTGTGCAGTTACAAAGAAGAGAGTCTGCATTTCCAGTAACTTACTGGAACAAGTTTAGCCACGCGTGGATAAACATATAAATGTGTTTATCAAGTCACTCTTACTTAACCTTAGGAGATAATACTTTTTAAAAGAGGAAAAAAAAAATCTTGGCACTTAATTCCTTTGATTGAGGTAGTTCTGGTACAAGAGTTTTTTGTGGGTTTTTTGTTAGGAGGGCAGGTGGGTTTGTTTGTTTATGGAAGATGAGGGATTGAACACAGAGATGAAAGTTCAGAGCTGAGACAAATTTCAGAAGTTAACTTGTGAAAGGCCTCATGAAGATAGACATCTATATCTCTTGTGCCTTTCCCTGATTTTTCCAAGTGAAGTGTTTGAAAACAAACACCCAAGAGCATGTGTTTGCATTCTTCAAAGTGAAGCTTTCTTTAGACTCTGCTGTCCTTTTGACAAGTCTTCAGTTGCCACGCCCTGATGTTCTTGCTGTAGGTAACATTTAATAGCCTTGACTGCTTAGGCAGTTGATAACAGCCAAATAACAATTTGGGGTGAATTCTCTTAATTTACTGCACTTCTGAAGTACTTAAACTGAGATTCCTAGAAGCAGATACTTGGAAATGTTACTTTAGTCATTCTGTCTACTTCTGCAGAAACCCATTTATCCAGGTAGATGATTGTGAGAAAGTTTACAGTTACCAAGCCGCCGGCAGTTAGATGTCTTCACAGACCTTTAGGGGTTTATTTTATCTATGTGTGCAATTTTTTTTTCTAATTAAGTCCTCTTGGCAATCCCAAGTGTTGCTGCTTCTGTAGGATCAGGTGAGTAGCATTGCCTGGGTAGTAATAAAGTGTTTCTGGAGTGTGGCCCTGAGTTTGGAGTTGTGTTGGCATTCACAGAGCAAACGCTTAAACTTGTTTTCTGAATTGAAACTGATTCTGAATGTTAATTTCTGCATTTCTGCTTACTCCAACCTTACACTCTCTTGCAATGGGAGATTTGTCACTCTTGTCCATCCTTCCCCCTTCTGGCTTTCTGCATAGGCATGTAAAAGGGGGAACTCTGATATAGTGCGGCTTATGATTGAGAGTGGAGCAGACTGCAACATCATGTCCAAGCATCAGAACAGTGCCCTGCACTTTGCCAAGCAGTGTAATAACGTACTGGTGTATGAGCAGCTCAAGAGTCATTTGGAAACGTGAGTAAATAGTTCTAAAAGCACAAAAACTAAGAATAATTTTTCAAAGTATAAAACTTGTTAAAGTGAGCAGGGGCAGTCAAAGTGGATAACTGTGGGGTATGCTGATCCTTCCCCAGGGAAGGAAGTCATGGCTTGTGAGGTAAGGTTTTGAAGGCAGCAGCAAGCATGCAGAGGGAAACAATCTGAGACCTACTGTTCAGTGTATTGAAACTGTTGCTTGTTCACTGTTTGATGCCTTTTTATGTATGTTCCCAATTTAAAATCTGCCACCGTCAGTTTTGGCTGATCTGCTCTGAATAATGAGTTGTGAAAGAGTTTTGAGTATGTAACTTTGCCAGTGAAACGGCAGTTGAAGTATGGACAGATGCCAGGTCAGGTCCATGGGCTGTCACTGCAGGAATGTGAATTATCCAGGGAGTAGCACAGCTCTTGCCAATTGAGGAAGCTTCCAGACTCATTACATGAGAATACCAGTTCAGTGCTTCCTGTCAGTCAAAAAGAAGGATAATGTAGGGAAGGTGAAAAGAAAATGTACATCCATGGTGTCTGAATGCCTTGAATTGCACATGCCATTCCAGTTGCCTTGTTTCAAAACCAGATGAAACTAAAAAGGAAAAGTAAAGATGGTACAGTGGCTTCCATGAGAATAGTCTGAAGGAGATGATAAAGGTTACCTTGGAGACAGATGAAGAGCTCAACTTGTAAAAATCAAACCAGAAAACAAGGACGACAGAAAACAAGCCAACACCATGAGGCAGGTTCTACAGGCCATCCTGTGAAGTGATGGGTTGGAAATGGAGAAATACTTTAGCACAGAGAAGCTGAGTTATGGATTTCATTGTTGCAGAATGGTGTCACAAGTGCAGGGGGTGTCTGAAGTCAGTAGGTAGATCTAAAGAGAGGTGTGGTTTGGTCTCTTGGTTTGGATGCCTCTAAGTCAGATTGCTGGAAACTGGGACATTGCACCAAAAAAAGACAACTGTTAAATTTCCCTTGTTTACTATGGCTTTGTGTGCCAGCTGGAAACTAGGCTGAGCAGGCTTCCAGGCTTGCCTTGCTCTGGCTATTCTGGTGATTTCTTTCTCATGAAACACTTGACCATCTGCAGAAGCCAAAGTTCTTGTCAGCTAACGTGGAGGGGGAGTGTGTTCTGAACTACAGCTGGGAAAGCTGTGAAGCTGAGAGGGCAGGCCTTTGCCTTAAAAAAAAAACTATTTGAAATCCATTTGTGTCCAGTCAGCTTTCTGAAGAGGGTTACTTTGCAACCTGGCTGTAAAGGTGCCAAATACTGTTGGTTAATGTTGTCTCTCTTTGAAGACTAGTCTGCTCACTGAAATCAAACACTTCCCCCACCACCCAGAAACTAAGCACACCTCCCCCGGGTTGGTTGTTTAGTGGTAGTGTTGGTACTTTTTCACTGCATTGTCAGTAGCTTTTCACTGGAAACCACATTTCTGCAGTAATATTGCCAGTAAATTTCTACGGCAGCTTGTTTTTACATTGTACTGGGCTGATAAACAAGCCATGCTGTGGAAGTGGTGGGCTGGTTCTGTTTAGCCACTAGGTACATACTGATGTCTCAGGGACGTCTTTCTACATAAAGAGCCCTCAAAATACATGGCAAGTCAGGATCTTTTCATCTGCCGCAGAGCATTTGTCTCAGCTTCTTGTTTTTGAGCAGCTGCCAGATGAATTTCACAATCAGATAGCTCATAAAATGTTTTAACAAAACACGTTGGGACCTGGGGTTCATCTCTGCATAAATGCTTATGCTGAAGGCATTCACTCTGGGGAACTGGGAATCCAAAAAGGTGGAGTTCTTTTCTGTGACAGCTCTCACTGAGTCTGTGTCTGGTAAATAATTTTCCTCCATGAAACACAGGCCTCGCTTGTTTGGTTTTTAGGCTCTTGAGAGTGGCAGAAGATACCATCAGGGACTATTTTGAAGCTCGCCTTGCCCTGCTGGAGCCAGTGTTCCCCATCGCCTGTCACCGCCTCTGTGAAGGGCCGGACTTCTCTACAGATTTCCACTACAAACCCCCGCAGAATGTGCCAGAAGGTAGGGGCCTTGCTGCTGAGGAGCTGCCTTTTCACTATGTCTTGATCTGCTCCACAAAATGTTGTGCGGCTTACTGCCGTACGTTACGCTAAGGATGGTCTGGTGATGGGGCATAGGGAGAGCACCGATATTTTGGTGCATTGGAGGTGGGGTTTGTGTGTGTATCTGTTTTTTTAGGAGCTTTTTAGTTGCCACATACAGAGTTTCTTTCTTCTGCTATTTGGTTACGTTATTTTTGGGAGGGTTACCTTCGCTAGGCTGCTGGGAAAGGAGTGGTTTACCTTAGAATGAATAATTTTGGAAAAGCTTGATCTAAGAGCATACATAGAAAGTCTCACAGTGGATCATCTTGTTTTGTAGGCAGTACCAAATGCACTGGATTCTTGCAGTAGAGTTACAGCACTGTTATGATACAAGTGCAGTCTAGAAATGCGGCAAAAAAAGAAGCTAGCATCAGTCAACTCTGGTTTGCCCACAGAGCCTTGGAGAAAGCTGGAAATCAAATTCCCAAGATAGCTGGGAATGTTTCTTCATTCTTTCAGGAATCCAGATACTGCTCTCTGATGCTTGGTTTAGTTGAGTCTCTTTTATTCACCTTTGGGTACAGCAGGGAACTATATGCTGGTGCTGATTTTTCTTGAAATGATACATTAATGTGACTGTGAAATACTACTTAAACTAAGATGGAAAGTAGTCGTGTCTGCCTGGTGTTCTTGTTTTTAAGTGTTGACTTATAATCTTCCAGTTCTTGATTATATGTATCCTTTAGAGGATTAAGAAACCTTATATAAGTTTATTTATTAAAATGAGGGTGTTTTGAGTATTGAAGATTGTTGCTTTTTGAGTTTCAGTGCAGTTCATAGACATCTGTAATTGCTTGGGCTCACTTGTCCTTACCAACAGAAGAGACAGCCCAAACCACTTTGAATTCCAAAACTCTCTTTAGGTGAACCTAAAGCTGCAGAGGTGAACCGTACTGAGGGCTGCTGTATCCATCTTCCTTTCCTTTCTATAGCCATATAAAATGTTTTCTGGTGGCAGAAGACCTTGACTTAATGACCAAGTCAGTTCTGCGCAGTGCTGGGAGGCCTTGGCTTGGGAGATTGGATTGCTGTCTGTTGCTTTGATACTCCATTGGGCTTTAATGTACAGTGTCGAATAGCTACGTTTGTAACACATTTGTACCCAACTGTTTTCAGAGGTTCAGTGTGTGCACTTGTTGGATATAATGTTTCTCCTTTCAAACTCATGTGACTGAATTGCCCTCCCTTTCAGGATCTGGAATTCTTCTCTTTGTTTTCCATGCCAATTTCTTTGGTAAGGATGTGATTGCTCGGCTCTGTGGACCATGCAGTGTACAAGCTGTGGTTTTAAATGACAAGTTCCAGCTCCCTGTATTTTTGGTAAATCTCTTCATATAACTGATTGACTGTGAAAATGCTTTATAAGCCTTTGTGGAGTGGCCTGGGAAATCTTAGTGCCTTGGTCTGGATTTTGAGTATTGTGATGAAGTGTATTTTATCATGATAGGGGTTTTTTAACACTAGTATAGCCTGTGGAGAGGACTACAGACCTTGCGTGTACTACAGTCCATAAAAAATTATGACTTTGAAGGCAGGGACATAGTGCTGGACAACCTGCTTCTAGGTAGCCCTGCTTGAGCAGGGGCTTGGACTAGAGGACCTTGGGAGGTCCCCTCCAACCTCAACTTTTCTGTGGTTATATGACTTTAGAACTAAGGATTTGAGTGGGGAGGTGAGAATTCTGAATTTAAAGCTGTTGAGGTTCACCCAGATTCTCCAGTTTTTGACCCAAGTTCCTAATATTTAACAACCTGTCTCAAGTTTCTGATTATTCAACTATTTTTTTTTAATCTATGAATTGACTTTTCAAGTCCTCTTGTTTTCTCTGAGGTTAGCAGTATACATGTCTTGCAAAGCAAATGTGTAGTGGGAATGTCACATACCATTAGCCCCCTAGCATCGCACTTTTGAGCCACATCCTGCCGTTAACTTTGTCCATGTCCTTTCTCTTTCTAGGATAGTCACTTTATTTATTCCTTCAGCCCTACTGCAGGCCTTAACAAGCTTTTTATACGGTTGGCAGAAGCTCCCACTGCCAAGGTATGAAACATTCTCAAAGTGAAATGTGCATGTTAATTTGCAGTAACTCCTCCATCAGCTAAATGCTTCTGGTAGTGTGTCGCAAGTATAAAACTGAGGACTTTCCTCCTTATCCCATTCCCACCAGTCACAGCTCCACCTTATGACACTGCCAGAACTTAGGAGTCTTCCCAAGGGTGTTAGTTCTGTCATAATTAAGTGGTTTTGTGCTGCAGTCGGAACAATTCCTGCACCAGGATAAAGTACTGGTACAGCTAAACATGTTCCCTATCAATACTGTGCCTGTAATGACTAACAGCTACATGGAGTGTCAGTTATTTTTCGTGTGCAGATGTTTCTGTGTGTGTGCGTGTTCAGGAGAACTTAGAAGCATTCAGCAGGGTCTGCAGGCTGCTGTGGAATGGTCAGCATGGTCTGTTGTATTTTCCAGGTGGTTTGGGCAATAGTCCTGCCTCATGTTGCAAGCTGAGGAACAGATCCTGTTCTGGTAGCCTTAAGTACCTCCAGCAAGGAGAAAAAAAATTGTACTTCAGATGGAAGTCTGTGTGTATGTCTAGTTCAGATTTGGGGCTGATTTGTCCTACTACCGCCTGATACAGTGGTATTCTACCCGAGTCCTTTCACAAGCCATTCTCATTTCAGTAGAGCTGCTAGAAACTGATTCAGTTTGAAAGTTGATTCAGATTGTAAATTCCTCCTTTTCCCTTTCCCAGTCTCTAGCAGTTGTGTGCCTTTTCTCATGCTGTTCTTAGCAATGTTTTAATATCCTACTTAATGTGAACAGTCTGTAAAGGAGCGCTTTGTTTGCTTTTGCAGGTAAAGCTGCTAATAGGAGCATACAGAGTGCAGTTGCAGTGACCTCACAGCCTGGAGCCCATGGAGTGGGCTGAGGCTTTTCTGAAGTACTTCTGATTCCTCTGTTGAGAGACTGACAAAGCAGTTTGGAACTTTTTGGCACCACACTCTGAAGACTGAAGATCCCATTTCGCTGTCAGCTGTTGGCAGCCTTGTGGGAGTGTGTTGGAGAGCAGCTGAATGTGCTGTGCTAGTGGGACAGGGTTATCAGCTTTTTTACTTTGTACAGATGTAGATGTAAGTATTTGTGCCAATACATATAACTCTGTTTTTCTTTAACTTGTGGAGTCCAGACTGCATATTTCAGCTTTTCCACAATGTGGAATGGTGCATATAAGAACTATTTAAGGTAACTACATGAAACGTCTTTTTTAATAGAAAGATCTTTTCCATTTGTAAACTAAAATTTTCTACTTACTCTAACATTTCTATGTAAAATGCAGAACTGTCATATTCTTGGAGCCATGGGCAGGAATTACACTTGGAAGTCACGGCATTAGGTTTAACTTCGAATTGCTGAGGGCTATGTTCTAGTTTCAAACTGTTCCTGCCTCTGTCTCTGATGAGAAAGCAGTGACGTTCACAGTGATGCTCATAGTGATTCTCTCTGACCACGACGTCTGCAGGTACAAAGACATCTGAACAGGCTCAGGCTGCAGAGGATCACAGTCAGAGCCCTGGTTATGTCACTGTTTGAAAACTACTCTTGTACTAGGGAAGGGACTGATAGTTGTAGACTCTTAGTCAAACCGGAAAACAAGCACAAGCTGAAAGTAGCCAACCAGAAAACTTGTAACTACCTTAAATGTGGAGGCACTGCTTTCTATACACAAGAAGATACATCCAGGATTTCAGATGTTCTCAGGCTGGCAGATGAGAACATGTATTGTCCTTTAATTCAGAAATTCAGTTCCTCGGTGCAAAGAGCTCCTGTCTTTTTGTCATTATTAAATGACCCATTTTGTCAGATGACTGCAGTTCTGTAATGATCCTGTGCTACAACTGTAGTACTCCTCCTGCATGAAGAATACAATATTTTTCTTTATAAATTAACAAACACCTCCAAGTTTTTAAAAAAATAAAAGAAAAAAACAGGAAAAGGGAAAAAAACCCAGAGATGAACTCCCCCCACCCCCAGCTGTGCCTTCCCTGCTGGGGTTACCACCTACAGTTTACATGCCACATGTGCCTATATTATTAGCAAAACTTGTGGATTAATTAACGTATTTGCTGCTCCCCCTCCCACTGTGCAGATGTGCTCAGTGTCCTTTTAAGAACTGTGACCTTTTACTATATAGTTAGATTAACCTGGTTTTAATTTTTGTTTTTTAATGTGGGAGCTGCCCCCTGTGCCCCACAGCTGGGGAGACACTGAGCCATGTGGGAGCTGCCCCCTGTGCCCTGCAGCTGGGGAGACACTGAGCCATGTGGGAGCTGCCCCCTGTGCCCCGCAGCTGGGGAGACACTGAGCCATGTGGGAGCTGCCCCCTGTGCCCCGCAGCTGGGGAGACACTGAGCCATGTGGGAGCTGCCCCCTGTGCCCCGCAGCTGGGGAGACACTGAGCCATGTGGGAGCTGCCCCCTGTGCCCCGCAGCTGGGGAGACACTGAGCCATGTGGGAGCTGCCCCCTGTGCCCCGCAGCTGGGGGGACACAGAGCTGCGTGGGAGCTGCCCCCTGTGCCCCACAGCTGGGGAGACACTGAGCCATGGGGGAGCTGCCCCCTGTGCCCCGCAGCTGGGGGCAGGACAGAGCCAGTAGGACAGATCCCTCCCTCTGCTCAGCCCCAGCCTCCATAGGTGCTGGCGGGGAGCCAGGCACACACTGCCCACTCTGGGGCCTGGGTGCACCTGCCTTTCATCAGCCACTGTGCACAACCCTGGGCAGGGGCTGAGGAAAGGGACATTCCCAAGTGTTTCCTTATGGTGAGGTGACAGTTCTGATGGACTTGGCTGCCTCCCTTATCCAGGAGCAGCAGCAGTGCGGGTGGGACATGCCCTATACAGCTCTGCCTGTGGGGATGGGCTCAGTTGTTCATGGAGGGTGATGGGTTTTTGAACCAATGTCCATTTAATATAGATGCTGTTTAGAAACTGTCATACAGTCTAACCTGAAAGTGTCTAGTAATGCTCCAAGAGAGGACGTAGCAAAAGTAGATTGTCAAAAGCTGTTGAGGTTTGGGATTTTGTTGTTTGTTTTTTTTCCTTGGGGCAGCTGGGAGAGGGAGGAGTTCGACAGAACCCAGGAATAAAATGTGGGTTGGTGATGCTTTTGTTAAGGGATGGAGTTCACAGCCATCCTTCTCTTAGTTGGTGACATAAATTCAGAGTCCCTACCAAAACTGCATAAAAGGTATATGAAAAGATATTTGAAGCTGGTTTTTGTCTTTGTTACATGTTTTTTATCCCACTGCTAAGAAGAAGGTTATGGTGGAGAGAGCCTGAAGAGAGGCAGCAAAGTAAGCCCCAGGGCTTTAGGCACTGTGCGTAACTGGCTCTGCAGGCTGTGCTCTGTTGCACAGCTGTGGTTCTGCATGCTCTTGCAGCCATCACTCTTGCACAGGGCACCACTCAGCAGCCCTGCTTGTGTTACAGCGCCCAAGGGCTGGCAGGGGACACAGCTCACTGGAACACAGGCCCTTCATGCTTTCTGCATTTCTCAGAAGCGAATCAGTCAGGGTGTAGAAAGCCCTTGCAATAGCTGGCAGTGATGGAGAGGACAGAGCACAGCTGCCAGCTCGGCCAGCTGAGGCTGCTCCAAGGGTGCCAGGGCCATCCCCAAATGCTGGGCCTGTCTCCATGCTGCAGTTCTGCTCCCCACCTGCAGTCTCCCTTGCAGGACTGGAAACAGCCGGGGAAAGACTTTTTTTCCAGCTCAGAGGTGGGAGTAGTGGGGCTGAGGTGACATCCTGGCTGAAGAGAAGACTGGCAACACTGAAGATATCCAGGTGCAGACAAGATATGGAGTTCAAAGTCTGATTACACTGATGAGACCGAAGTGCAGGTAAGAGAATTAGCAATCTGCAGGAGTGAAAAATGCAGGGGAAGAACAGGAGCCATCTGGAGACAGGGAAAGTGATGAGAAGACCCCAGACTCAGATTTTACTATTGGACCAAGTCACCACAAGAGGAGAAGGGGCACTGAGCCTGTCAGGGTACAACGATGCAGGGATCTCTCTGTTCAGGACCACACTCGTAAGAGGGGTCTGGCTCAGGCTGTAATAAACCGACTGTGCCAGAAGCAGACCAAAGTCTCCATTACAGTCGGGGATGAGATGTGATCCAGCTGCACCCAGACTCCACTCAGGAGGAGTTTAGAAAGCAGAGGGACACAGACCCAACCTCGGGATTTGTCAAGAGAAGTCCCGTTGGAAACTCCTACAACATCCTGAAAAAAAAGTGGTGATTGGTTGCAGTGCAAGGTTAACACCACATCCACAGGCATTCTTCATTCACATTTTTTGTTTGCCATCTTTTCCTTGGGCTGCATTAAGACAGCCAACATTTGCAGCTCAAACTGAACTGCATGGCCAGTGAAATCTTAGCTGCAGCTTTATTTAATCTCCCTCGTGGGTAACATTTCCTTCTTGTCCTTCTCAGCTGTTGGCTCATGCCATTTTCTGTAGGTCACTAATACTCTGTGCTCTTTTAAACTACTGCAACTTCAACATAGTCCACACTATTGTTTTTTCTTTAAACCCTGTGACTTTGTCTCATATTTTAGTGCTTGAAAATATTTTCTTACCCAATTTAACTGCAAAGGCTTTTTTTGTCAGTCCAATATATCATTTACTCTGATTCCTGTGGTAGCACACAGAAACTTTAACCCTTTTATCAACACCAGTTCCCAGCACCATTATTTCCAGAAAGAATATCTGCTTCTGGTACAGTCCAGATAAAAAGGGAGTGAAATGCTCAGTTACACATCGAGGTTGCCCAACATCAGCCTCAGTATGAAATGCTCCAGTTCATGCTGGGTACCACCACTGCTTCCTGAAGACAGGAACGTTTCGGAAGCCGTAACTTGTCTCCTTGTACAGGAAAAGGCAGCTGGAACTTTGCAGACAGCACATCCAGACTCTTCTGAGGGCTATTTTCTGCCCCAGGCTGCTGGTGGGGAACACGACACTCCTTGCGGGTCCCCTTCCCACCCTGTGTGTCCAACAGCCCCGTTCCCTTAGACTTTTCTGGGCAGACCTGCCAAGGAGCACAAAGAGTAGAGCTGAAGTGAGAGTGACCAATTCATCCATCCCCACTGCAGCTGGGTGCTGCTGATTTCACAGAGTCACATTTAATTCTGATTTTATCAGGTAACAGCATTATTCTCCTGTAACTTGGCATTGATGAGGCTGCACTTCAAATACTGTATCCAGGTTTGGGCCCCTCTCTACAGGAAGGGCACTGAGGTGCTGGGCTGCCAAGCCAGTAAAGGATTTGGAGCACAGTTCATATGAGGAATGGCTGAGGGATCTGAGACTGTTTAGCCTGGAGAAAAAAAGGCTCAGGAGACCTTATTGCTGTCTACAACCACCTGACAGGAAACTGTAGCAAGGCAGGGGTCAGTCTGTTCCCCCTAGTAAAAAGCAGCAGAACAAGAGGAAATGGCCTCAACTTGCACCAGGGGAGGTTCAGGCTGGATATGAGGACTTTTTTTCCTGAAAGGGTTGTCAATCATTGGAATGGGCTGCCCAGGGAGATGCTGGAGTCACCGTCCCTGGAGGCGTTTAACGGGCAGATGGATGTTTAACAGAAGGTACATGTTGCACTTTGGGAAATGCTCTAGTTGTTGACAGGGCTGGGACAAAGGCTGGACACAATGATCTTAAAGGTCTCTTCCAGCTGAAACAATTCTATTCTTTCACCCTAGAGCAGTAAAAAAACCACTCCCATCCACATTATAATACACAAAGTTAATACAAAGAGACTGAAAATCAAGCACAAAGGAAACAGATGCCATCACAAAAGTCACAACCACTGTTAAGTGCTCTGATGAGTAACAACATGATTACATTCTCACTCCAAAGGTGGCTGCAACCTGAAGACAACACTTGGCACACAAGTGTTGCCAACAGCAACTTTCCGTGTGGCCAACAGCAGCTTTCACCAAAAGGCAAGCAACACAGAGAGTTCTCAGGAAACTGGTATGATCCAGGCTCAAGGGTTACACAGACCCTTCAGTGCCAACTTCCTAGGAAACACTTCTGTAATCAAAGTACAGCAAAGAGCAGAACTCTAATAGCCAGCTCAAACAACGTGTTAGCAAACAGAGTGGCTGAAGAGCTGGGAAATGCCACAGCGTTCGAAGAGCCCTCCAAGAGGGGACTCCAGTTTCCTGCCCCAGCAAAGCCTGGCACTGGGCAGCACCATGGCACTCCCAACCTCGCTGTAAAGGAAGCTGAGGCCAGTGCACTTTCTGGTACAACAGAACTGTCTGCAAGTGTAATTCAGAGCTGAAGAAGGGAATGCAGTGACACACTGGCTCTCATCTCCACAAACACTGCTCACCAACAAGCTCAGGGAGATCAAACTGAGCTGGTGTAACATGATCAGGAAGATAAAGCTGAGTAGGTGTCACTCTCCCACTCTTTCACAACATTTTCAGTTTACTGTGGTCCCCACTGCCCCAAATGCATTGCAATCCACTCACCTTTTTATCCAGTCTTCTCTCAGCTTTAACAGTGCTTAACGAGGCCAGGAGGCTGTCAGACAGGTTCACGCTGCAATCTGCACACACAAACAAGTAATGGGGAAAGAGAAAAGGATTTTATCACTCCACTGAGACAAGAGGTCACTGTTTAACCAGTCAAAGAAACACTTGTATCTCCAAGGAACCTTGGCCATTGGCTCTTCCCTTCACAGGAAGCAAGCTGTAAGCTGAGGACAGAGAGCTCCTGCGCAGCTGGGAAAGCTGCCCAAGGCCCAGGCTCCTGCACGGGGCAGCCCTGGGCCCAGGGACAGGCCAGGAGCCTCAACTCCCAACAGCTGTGTTGCCAAGACAAAATGTCAGCTGAAAAGAAAAATCTCTTGTGAGTCAAACTTTGAAAAAAATAAGCTAGTGGCTTTTCTGTAACTACTGCTTGTCTGATACAGCATCAACTGCACTGTCTTTTTCAGGTTTTGTGAGTAAATGCTTGTAGATTGATTTTTTCCCACAGCCTGGTATAAATCTCACACTATTGTGTGGTTATTTTTAGATTATGATTTTCTTGTGATATTACTACAACTAGAAAATAACAGGGCACTCAGTATGGAGAGAGATGCTCCTTCCCCTCTCCTCTTCACCAGTGAGACACAGAATCACTGAATGGTAGGGGTTGGAAGGGACCTTTAGAGATCATCCAGTCCAACTCCCTGCAGAAGCAGGTTCACCTAGATTAGGCCACACAGGAATGTGTCCAGAAGGGTCTTGAAGACCTCCAAGGAAGGAGACTGCACACCCTCCCTGGGCAGCCTGTGCCAGGGCTCCCTCACCTGAACAGTGAAATAGTTTTTTCTTATGTTTAAACGGAACTTTTTGTGTTCCAGCTTCATCCCATTACCCCTTGTCCTGTTGCTAGCTGCTATAGAAAAAAGGGATGTCCCAATCTCCTGACATCCACCATTTAGATGTTTGTAAATATTAAGATCCTCCCTCAGTCTTCTCCAGACTAAACAGCCCCAGTTCCTGCAGCCTTTCCTCATATGAAAGATGCTCCACTCCCCTGATCATCTTGGTGGCCCTGCGCTGGACTCTCTCCAGCACTTCCCTGTCCCTCTTGAGCTGAGGAGCCCAGAACTGGATCCATCTACGTGTTGTGTCCTGTGTTGGGCTCCCCAGTACCAAAGACACAGACACACTGGATTGAGTTCAGGGAAGATGATTTATTGAATTCAACTGTGTTTAATCCAGCTGTGTTTAATCCAGCTCAGAGCTGCTTTCCCATCTGACACAGGATCACTTTTAGTGCCCCAAGAAGGATGGGCAATGAGGAAGTGACCTGATCTAGGCAGACCTGCTTGAGCAAGGGAGTTGGACTAGATGACCTTTATAGGTCCCTTCCAACCCCTACAATTCTATGACTGAGGGACTGGAGCATCTTTTGTGTTATGAATGGCTGGAAGAGCTGGCACTGTTCAGCCTGGAGAAGGCAGAGCCAAATTTTATAAATATTTATAAACATCTAGTGGGAATAAAGATGACAAGAGTCTTCCCAGGGGTGGCCAGGGACAGGGCTAGAGGCAGTGGGCGCAAACTGGACTATGGGAGGTCCGCTCTGAACATCAGAGAAATTTTCCTGTGAGGGTGACTGAGCACTGGCTCAGTTTCCATCCTTGGAGACCAAACCCCCATGGACACAGTCCAGGGCATCCTGCTCAAACTGACATCTTGCTTTGAGCAAGGTGTTGGATTATACATTCTCCACAGACCCTTCCAACCTCAGATATGTTGGGATTCTGCTTAACAGCTTGCCCTAATTTCAGCTGCAGAAGTGAGACAGGAGTAAGCACTGCAGGGCTCAGGAGAGAAGCTACTTCCAGCAGTAACTACCAGACTGTCTGGCATGCAGCGCATTACTGGGGTGACTGGAACACTAGGGAGGGGAGCAGGGCTCCAACTCTGAAGCACGCACAGAGAACATTTTTTCTTTGGGAACATTCTTTACAAAGCAGCGTCACCCAAGTGAAAGATGCAACAAGGCAGAGCAGGTACGCGGCAAAAGGTAGAAAAAAAAGACAACAGAGCTGCTGTGGAGAGTGCAGTAGGATTCTGACTGTCTTGGGTAAAGTTCTGAGCTATTTCAACCTCGACAATCAAACACCACATGAGCAAAAAAAAATTGTTTAACTCAGTATAGTTTGAGATGTGTCACTGCAGAAAGATTTCTTCTCTCATGTTGCCCTTGCCGTGCTTTATACAGAATGGCAAAGGACCCCATCATCTTTAGTTGTCCCATGCAACTCTCTGAAGCTTTACTGCTTACATCCCACACTTAATTTACCAGTTGTCAGTAAAAGGACCCCTTTTATTCAACAGATCATACAGACTACTACTATAGCATCACAGAAGGGTTTCGGATGGAAGGGGCCTTTGAAGATCATCTAGTTCAACCCTGCTGCCATGGGCAGGCACATCTTTCACATGTCATTAATAAATAGCTCAACATATCTTGTTCTTCATGTATCTAGTTCTCTATTTACTATTAACACAACTATAGAGACAGCTTTAGGCAGATTTACTAGGCCAAACAAACATTGAGGAGAACTAAACCAAATTCCTCTTGCGTATCTCAGCAACACCTGACGTGACAAGGCACTACAGTTTTTGGATGTGAGATGCTGTGGCTGGCCAGATCCTGAGCGGTCTGCAAAAGGCTGTGTACACATACTTCAAGTCCTTTAAAACCATGTTAACATATGACAGGAATTCTGCAGAGAACCACATTACCTGAAAGCAACTATTAAGTTGAAGTGTAGCAGCAGAATGACACTATGTCAGATCAGAGATGTAAACAAAGAGGGCTCCTAATTTCAAGTAATTGATCAATAAATCCAAATATTCTAATACATACCTCATACTAAAACTTGGTTTAGGATTCCCTTTTGTATGTGTAAGATAGCAGAAGGAATCTGCACAAGCCAGTCTTCATCTGCATTGTAAGATTTTAATAGTAACCTAAAAATAAAAAGACAGTGACACTTCAAACAAACTAGAAAATACAGTAGCTTCTCTTTTCAAATACCCCTAAGAATAATATGGAGAAATAAAACGTAATACAGCTTGACATTACCAGAAAAAAAACATATATTTCTTCTTTACCCATTCTTGTCACTTAGTTATCACTACCCAGTTTTCTCCAAATATCTGTAAATTTAATTTCAGTACCTCAGCAGTTAGAAAGCAGTTGTTACAAGAACATTAACAACTTCTGCTTGGAGTACATTAAGTGCAATTCTGCTCCAAAGAGCCCCCAGTCCTTTCTCTTTGGAGGGTTTTTAAAATACACATATCAAACATGACACCATTTCCTTCCGGGCCTGCCAATGCATGTGGCCCACGTGACTTTCATCCTAGTCCCATTATTGCCACTGCAATAATTCAGACCCCTGCACACAATACAGAGTTATTAACCAAACTGGAGAACTAACTGCTCTCACTGTTGTTGCACTGAGGGAATGGAAGCACAAATACAGTCTCCTCCCCATTCCCCAGTCTGCTGTGGTACAGGCATTTCACAGATACTTAACAGGGGCAAAGTTACCTATGAAAATATTGCAACTGGAGTAAAATGCTGTCCTGCTTACTCACAACATGTCAGAACAGAACTGCATAAAACTCCCATTACAATACATTTTCATACTAAAAGCACTGATGCAAAAGTTTAAGACTTTTGCAATTTTAAGACCTCTGCAACAGATCTGCTTGCATTTGCAGTTAAGCTTTGGAAGGACAAACAGCAAGTCAGAGTATAATTTTATTCCTATTACACTTACTAAATCATAATTAAAATTATTTAAATTATATTAAAAATGGCCTAAATAATAACTGTTAATGGAGGTATCCAGCTTGACCTTCAGGTGTTGTCTTTCAAAGCCCACATGCAAAATAATTATCCAAAGTGTTTAAAATCCAAGAGTTCCCTGCCCCAGACATTCAGGCTTCAAAGTAGCTCTCACCCACGCACACACACCTTTCCTCCTCTCCCATACCCAGCTAAGATCACCTCTTCTCCACATACACCTCCAATCTAAAGCAACACATGAGCATCAGAGTGTTTGATGGGTTTCACATAATCCATTACTCCGGCTAAGGAAGCTGACATCAGAAACATGTTGCAGAGCCAGGGAGCCCTAAAGAAACATCTGTAGGGAGGAAGGCTGCCCAGAAAGTCCTCAATTACAGCAGTGCAATGGGACGAGGAACTGAGTATGTTCTCAGATAAAGACTTCTCAAAACAATTTACCCACATCACAGACTTGTCAACATCTTGAGGTCCTGTCTGATGACTTGAAAATTTAGCATATTCTGAAAGGATGGTTACAGAAAGCATTGCTTTGGAAAGCCCCACACCAGTTGCACATTTCAGGCTAGCTTTGCTTGAGCAACAGCCCCTAAAAGCAACCCAGGAGTGACATAACACACCTCACAAACATTTACAGTAAGGGTAACATTTACCTTATCGGATACAGCTCAAAAAAGGCCAAGGCTAGCAGATCAGAGTAAATATGATTTGAAAGGTGGCACAATTGAACATCTGAGTCATATTAAAAGTGCTGTTAATTCATCAACTCCCATTTGCTTCCTTCACCACCCCCATGGTTCAGTTTGCTATATACCAAAAGTTCCGTTATCTGTTCCGCAACAGACATTCAGTAAGCTGGATGCTTACTTTCTCAAGCACAGCCCACTAACCCTGTGTAACTAGGATTATAGTTTTGCACGTGGTACACTGAAATAATTTAGTAGGTCAAACGCAGTAATGGCCATGCTGTCAGCCTCAGGGACCAGGCTGTCACCCCGACAAATATTATATCCCAGGACATTTTGTATACACAGTGAAACCAATCCAGCTATGGTAAACATGTACCCCTCTCAAAAGGAAGTTACAAACTGCACATCTCTCAGTCTCTATTTTACTATTATGAAAAAAAACCCATTATAATTTGGTTGGGTTTTTTCCCCTTTCCCCCCCCTCTATTTATAAACACCAGGCAAAGACTTCTACAAGCGTAACACAGTCTCTCCAAAACAGCCAGGGAGTATTACCTTCTCTTCCATGGCCACCCACAGTTACTGAAGAGAAAGCAGTGAGCCAGATTCTTGGCAACTAGTAGATATTATGGACAAAACTGAGGTCAAATAAATCTGGAATGGTTTTGAAGAGGGCCCCTAAAACCAGCCAGTAAGACTGTATGGTATTGCTACAAATTAATCTTTTACCATAAGTCATGTACTTAGAAAGTGATTATAGTGTATGTGGTTTAGGGTTGTTTTTTTAAACAGTATGTCTGTCTCTGCACTACTTCTTCAGGATTCTCTCTCTACAAGGGATTAAGACCATTGCAACCTCTCTACCCTACATACATAACAGTAATTACTTTGTTGGACCTGAATGTATCCTGGGAGCCAGTGCTGAAAAAAAGGATTTGTAAGAGTGAGAACAAACATAGCAAATAGTTATTTTCCAAGCAAGAGACTAAAGCATCTTCATTCATGTTCTTTACCACTCAAAGTGGGTATGGTGCCAAGCAAAATGAATCTAAGTATCCCAAAAGGTTAAAGCATGATAAACATGCCAATTGTGAAGAGAACAGATGCATCACACACATACTGAGTGATACCCTGCATATATTGTGTGATTACTAAGGAAAACTGAAAACCGTCTTGTCAGTAAATCCTATCTCAAGTAACACCTATTCAACATAACAGAGCACTCTCCACTCCTCTTCCCAACACAGAATTACTCTGTGAGACAAGCTCCAAGCTGCCACAGCAGCGTACACCAAGCAGAACAAGCCATGACAATCCACAATCACTGAAGGATGCTTTACATTTACATGGCACACAGCTTCACTGGCTTGATTGACAGAGCAGGTCACTCTGCTTTGTTGGGTTGTGGTTTTAATGATGAGGATTTTTGGTGGTTACTCTAACAAAGAGGCTCCTCCCTATACTTCCCTTCATTTCCTCCTTTATGTCTACTTCACAAATCACTCAACACAGGTAAATTTTGACTTCCACTGAAGTGGCCCATACAAATCATGGCACCAGCAGGCATAGGTACTCTGAGAGTAGCAGAGCCACTATCCATCACACAGAAAGGAAGAACTACAACGCCAAGCTGTTCTCAGGAAAACACCTAATCCGTTTGGCCACTTATTTGTGGTTTCCAAAGGGAACACGAGATGATCCACAGAGTTGTGCTCATGTTTGCATTTGTTCACGTTTACCTATCAAAAGGTAACAGGTAACAATGTTGGCTGCTGACACACTAACAGAATATACAATACTAGACTTTTTAAATGGTCAAGCAATATTTTACTCCCCATTTTTCCTTAGTTTTTACTGAAGTCTGGCCCAACGTGCTCCCTCTAATCACAAGCATTCCCTGATGAATAAAACCGTCAGAGAGTAAATTAACTGTCAACTGGACATCACTGCATGGCTGCCAGTGATTACAGGAGACAAACTGCAAGATAACCTTCACCACACTTGTGTTCCCCAATTTCTCTCCTTAAGAGCATGTACTTGCAGACAGCTTGAAGCAAATAACAATCCAAGAGAAAAAAAAATGAACACTACCAAATTTAGGCTCAAAAGGAAAATGAAGTGCCTAGAAACAAAAGAGCAAATACTATGCAGACTAAGCCAGCCAGGCATCCAATTGCCTTGACAAGACCATTTAAAACATTTTACATCCATTTCACAACTTCCAGTTTATAAGGTATTGGGTGTGTTGAGTTTGTGTCTTAACACAGAATGAGGGATGTGAATGTAACAACATTCCCCTTCTGGAATAATATTTCAAAAAAGAAAAACACCTCCAGGAGCAGCTCCCAGTGGCCAGGTAGTAAACTTGTACCAGTGACAATACTATGATCTGTTTTGTCTGGATTGCAAAACTTCACTCATACAGAAGATAAACAATCTCTTCAGTATTTAGGGAATGGTGAGCATGCCTGAAAATACTTAAACAGAAAAGACAAAGACTTCATTTGCGCAGCTTAAGCAAGATCTAAATTTGGAAGACATGGAAATTTTCAAGTACTTAAAAAAAATTAATAGAAATTATTCCTTTGTGGGTCATGATGTTTCTGGATATCAGACCATCCATTTAATACACGAGGACCCCTTTTTTTGTAAAAAGATTCCCTACAATTTCAAAGCAGTTTGATCAGCAGAAGGCATAGAAGTCTTTAACTTCTTAACATCACTCAGGCCTCTACTGTAATTAAAAGATTGTTTTAAAATATATTTTCTATATAGACTTTTGCTGCATTTTGTGAACTGTGAGGCTGTAGCCATACATAGTCATTAAAATAATCCTACAGGAGGCAATAACTTGATCTCACATTTTTTCATGAGGCCACCTTCCTTGTACTGCTCACTAAAATTCCCGTGTCAAACAGAGGAACCTGCAGCACCAGAAAGCCGCCTGATCAGCAATTTCTGGAATGATCTGTATGTTGTAATTAATGTAACAGAAATCTCTTCATATTTCTACTTCCAATAACTGTGTTCAAGCTGAGCATCTTGGAAAAATCTTCAAGTAACAGCATTATTGTCTCCATTCAGAACTCACATACCCTGTTAGATGGACACAAGTTCCTGGGCATTTGGTGGTACTTTACCTTATCATGCACAGCTAAGAAGTACAAAACTGTTCAAGGAGCAAGGGAATAACCTTTAACCCTCATTATCTTTCACCTAGAAATAATGACACGTAGATGTGACTTTACCAATTAACAACTAAAGAGAACTGACAGATTGAAAGCATCTGGAAATGTTGCATCACTCAGCACTGGAAACTAGTTACAATCTCATGAGCTTGCTGTGTCAGGTTCTAGAAATTTTGAACAAGTTCACCCATCACCAAAATTTATGCCATGTTTTACGCAGAGAGTTTGAAACAAATGTAGAGAAGTCTGTTGTAAATGAGATACAGCTAAGCCAGCACAGGTAGCATACAGTTAAGCAGTATCAGTATTGCTTTACTACTTTAAAAAAAGCCAATATATCTTTGTGCTACATGCAATATAAAGAAGTTTACAGTTATTGAATCTGAGATGAACTAAGAAAACTTTAGAAACATTTAAATAGGCTTTTTATTAATATAAATTTAGTTTAATTTCTTTAAGGTAGCAAAAATATGTATAGGCAAAATCTAAGAGACTTCTCAGATTTTAGAGTTTTATGACTACAGAACAGCATAAGCTTTGTATTTAAAATACTTGTATAGAAACATACTTGTATGTAGCTCAATCACCTCACTAGCTTGAGGATATCCTGGATCTTCAAAAAACTACAATGAATCTAGTTGCAAAGAAAAATGTGTGACCCGTCTTTCCCCAACTCAAAGCACCATTCCTACAGATGACTGATACAGTGCACTTACTTCTGAAGTGTTAGCAATGCTGCTTTACACAACTTCATACAAGGCTCCCCATTCCCTCCTGTAGGACTCCTTACCTGTAATTTTTGCAGCAGGTGCCAAGTTAGGCCCGTGTCCTACCCTCCTCTTCCAAAATAATGACAGCAGAATTGATTATCTTTGTGGGGCTAAAATCTCTGAAGCTGCAAGGCTGTGCTGGGTGAAAGGGCAGGGCAAGCTGAGGCCACACGGTCCTTATAAAGAGCAACAACTCGAGATTGACTCAAAGCTTTCACTTTTCAAGTGCTTAATTTGAAAAGAGAAAACTGAACAACACTCAACAATACATACATCTGTATAAAAATGGAACACAGTAAGGGAGCAATCAAACACCTAAGCACGTTATAGGGTTTTAATATAAATTAAGTTCAATAAAGTCAAAGCTTTATTTAGGCGACACAATCACAGACCAGCTGACATTGGAAGAGCCCTCTAGCCATTATCTGGTCCAAGCCCCTGCTCAAGCAAGGTCTCCTACAGCTGATACCCAGAGTCCCTGTCCAGATGGCTTTTGTTACCTCCAAGGATGGCGACTCCACAACCTCCCCTCTGGGAGACCTGGGTCTGTGCTGTAACCTTGGCAGTAAAAGGATATTACCTGCCCTTCAGACAGAGCCTGCTGTGTTTCAGTTTGTGCCCACTGACTCCAGTCCTGTCAAAAGGTTTGGCAATTTGTGTGATAACTCTACTGGGTGAGAATTTTTGTCTGATAACTTTATCAGTAATATTTATTTTTGTCTGATTACAAATACAGAACATCACCTTCTTGCTTCGCCCATAATGAAGAAAAAAAAGAAAATTCTTGGTAGAAAAAAAACTTACACTAGATTTGAAATACAAAGGAAATGGAACGTGTATTTCAAGACAAAGACAACAGAACAGCATTAAACTGCAAATGTTGTATCACATATTGGTCCAGTCACATAAAGACTTACCTGTTTATGAAAAAACACACAAAGAAATGTTGAATAAAGATATCATTTCTCACCAACGTGTGTGTTTTATAGAAATGAAAGTATTTACTGATCTGTTTCTATATGACATAATTAGTCTTTCCAACAAACCAATTCTGCATTTGCCCAGCCTAATGAGATGCAGACCTGGGTTAGAAGTTGTGTGTAAGACCACCAAGGAATCCATGGAAATTCTGAAGTCAGAATACATGGTGAACTCAACTGCACAGAACTGACAAGCAGAGGTTCTCTACTTGCTATTGTTGTACAAGCTTCGTCTGGTAACCTGGAATTCAAACCTGGCTTTCTGTCCTTTACATGCACAGTAGGGCACACTGCTGATATTGCACCAAGCAAGATTTATCTCAACTCTCTAGTACCATTTTACCTGCCTTATTTATTTGCTTGCTTTACCTGCTTCAGCAAGGGCATTGGACTAGATCTCTAAAGGTCTCTTCCAACCCCTACTATTCTATGATTCTGATTTTAGTAGAAGCAGCTACTACCTGTAAGATAATGTTACTGTTCTCACCCAAACTGAAATAGCTTTCTAAGTGAACACTAAGCATTAAAAAAAGCATTGAAACTCAGCTCTCTGAGTAGAGTTAAGGAGGCACCTACTGACAGGTAACAAAAAGGACTTGAAAAGCATGATACTAGGAAGAAATTCAAGTCTGAATAACAGAGGCACCTCAGTGTGTGTTAGTACTGCTATTAAAATTAACCGTTCCACCACCCATCATCCCCTTTAGAAGACTCTTTGGTTGATTACAACTTTCTTCACTTGAGAACAACTAAGTACAAAGGCTTTGCTGATGGAACCGTGTTTGCAAAGGACACCACCAAGACCACTATTAGGGAACCTCCTTTCGTTATCATCTTACTCCTGAAGGCAGCCAATTGGTGTCATACTCAAGGCTAAATATTTCAAATCAAAGGGAATGACTGTTGGCAATACCTTTCATCATGGTACATTCAAGGTGGAAGCTCCTACTATAATTCTCACATTAAAAATATACATTTAAAAATTAAGTGATTACAGTATCAAGTGATACATTTTGAAATATCAACATATTAATGAGAAAATGGTTATGAAGACAGACTAAAACATAAAAGATGCTGCTTCAGTTATCTGTTTGTAACTTTTGATGGACACAAGGAAAAAAACCATCCATTCTGAGGCACCACAAACATTCCTTGCTATGTTTTGGAAAAAACAACTCCACATAAGCAAGCAGCAGTTTCTCCAACGAAGTCCACAATTCACACCGAAGTTCTGTGCACTGGTGCATCCATTTCTTTGAATGGTTAACAGAACATTTTCCATTATCAGGTTCCTCCACTACTTTTTACAAACCATCTTCAAAGAGCTCACAGCTTGTTATCCTATTCTGCTCAATGTTACCAGAAGGCAAGAACACGGTTATTTCCATCTTATTTAGCAACCTGTTTCAGTCAACTCACTCTCACCCTGAGCTCTGCAAAATTCTGCATTGCTGAGTATGCTCTGACAGGATTATTTATGCATAAATTTAGAGTGATTCTAAATCGGTGTAAACTAAAATGAATGCAGATACCCAAATAGTTTATAGATGAACCTCAGCAATTGGAAGTAGAACCAGGTCTTCACATATTTATTACCAAACAGCATCTCAGTAATTTTCTGTAACATACCTTGATTTATCAAAGGAATCCGTGTCATGGGCAGTACAAGTGTCACCAGCTTGTATTTGAAAAAACATTTCTAATATTTTTAAACTCTCTACTCAAGCTTGTTCAGATCACTACTTCCTCAGCAGTGTCACATTTATACCGCTGAAAGGCAGCACTTAGAAGTGCACTGCTATGACTGGTATGATATAAACCAAGAAGACTGCAGCTTGCCAAGCAAATGCTTATCAAAGTGCTCTATACGGTACCATCCTTACCCAACAATGCAGCAGCTGCCACTGTACAACTGATGTTTGCTAAGCAGAAGAGATGATGACTTCGAAAAGCATCCTTGTAGCCATAAAGGAACTTCATTAACTGAAGATGCTGGAGCAACTGCTGAAACACCTCAAGGCACTCCCACATTCAGAAGTCCTGGGGAAGGCTATGACAGTCATGTAGCTGAACGCATATCCCATGAGCAGACAATCCACCTCAGGGGCTATTCAGCTACTCAGACTTATCATTGTGGCAAAATAATGATATTCTTCATAATCATAAATCCTGACAGTCCTATTGTTTTGTCACATTCCAGGCAAAGATGACATTTTCTTGCAATAACAGCAGAGCCAGATTTGGGCACCATTTATATTTAAGCACTTTAAACCTATGACAAGAAGTCCACTACTGGAAGCATCAGTACATTTAGTTATACATATTTGAACTTCAGTCTTGTACATTCAGTCTTTCCCTGCACGTCATTCAAGTTCTACCTCTATTGCTTTGAAGTTATATAGACAAAAACTAAAGATAGTAGAAAATACTGCCAGCTCCCCAGTGACACTACTCTTCTCCGTATCTCAATGAAACATAGGTTTTCAAGATTTCGTCTACTAAACCACATATTTTATTTGCATGTTTACATTAAACTAGTTTAATTTATAGCTGAACTTGGACACAACATTGAAGGATTTTAGACTGAACTTCTCAAGATTCACATACGAGGTTTTAAACTCTACTGTAGCCTCCAAATTTTAAGAAGAAAATGAAAGATGATCTGTAAATCCATGAAAAGCACTTACCTACTTGTATTTTTCTGTATATTTCCACATGTCTCTAAATCAAGACAGGGTACCTACCTATATTTTAAAGTTCTCATGTATTCTATAATTTAATTATTATGTATTGATTTACACAAGAGAGACTTTACAATTAAATTAGTATAGAATTAAGTTTGGGTTCTTTTTTTCCTCCTCCTCTCAGGAGAGCCATAAATTCTCTGAATGACACAACTGATTAATACATGCATGACATCAATTCAGTAACAAAACACATACGGAAGTGGTTATGAAATGACTTTCCAAATCACGTAAAGTGTCCTTACTGTGTCTAACATCTAATTCTTTCCTTTACACCACTTCCATCAGGTCTAGTAAATAAAGTTTAATAGAGCTCATATCTTCACCAGGAAAAGCTAAAGCCCTTTTATTGGAAAAGAAAACCTGGGATACAAAACAGGAAACAACAGGGAATGGATAAGGATACCCAGAGGAGGTCAGTGACAGTCTTCAAAGATGAACAATTTGGCCCAATCCTATAGTCAGTATGTCACATTATGACCCTATATAATTTCTAAAGCTTTGCAGAAGCTTGCAGAATTTTCACTGCAATAGTAATGAAACATAAGGGTTGAGTCACAATATCCTCAGTGTCAGGCCAGTGAAAGACTTGGAGCTCAAACATTTCATAAATAAGATCTCTAGTAAAATGAAGTTTTCCCACTCTCACAGATACAGCGTTCAGCTTCCTTGACACTGGGCAGTTTTAAAGATATCAGGTTTTTAAACTTTTAAAAATTAATTTTTATTATTTTTATTTACAGTAATATACAGAAGAGTCTACATTACCAGTTTTCTCACCTAAGGCCTCAAGAATTAAGCAACATACATAAATCAATCCCTTACCCTCCCCCAAAAAGCCAGATGAACACTTCCGAACCTGCGAGTTCTTCTGTGACTAACACAGGAACATAGCAGAAACAGAATGGTAGTATCGAGGTTCTGAGCACAGAGTTTTAAAATCAGTATTTGTTTCCCAACAGTATCAGACACCCGTGAAATTGAGGTTTATGGTTAACTGGATGAAGAAATAAAGAATTAATTTCAAAGGTAGTAAGAACAATCCTCAAGATTAGCTTTTCTCCAACTAGGCTTAAAGGGAGAACATAACAGTCTTCGCTAGCTACCATCACCTGAATTATTCCACTTCCAATATCCGTACTACATGCCACCATTTGCAATTGCCTAATGTAAACAATTACATTTTAAAGAAGCTAACAATGAGTACTCACAATTGGGGAAAGGTTGAGAAACTGTATTTCTTGTAAAGTCTTTGTAACAGCGTCACACATTGGTCTCAATTTGAGTAATAAATGCATACCCAGTAACATAACGTAACTCAAGCGTGATTTCTCCACAGCTCTGTACTCTCCCTTGCCCCCCAGACCAGCTTACTCTCACTCAACGTAATTTAAGCTTCACTTTAAAAATGATGAAACTCAAACTAATTATTTTTTTTTACGTTTAATAGAACTTGGGGAGTTACAGTATTCTTCAGAGCAAACATGGAGTCATTTGTGATTAATTTACTCTCATACACATGCTTATGATTTAAATCAGACTAAAGAAACTAAACTCAGATTTTAATCTCAAACATTACTACTAAAGTGGGCTGTAACAGGAAAAAATCTAGCTGGAACCATGTATGAAAATATACCAAGTGATTTCATTCTCCTGACCCAGTTGTCATTTTAGAAACAGAAAGAGGCATCCAGGACTTCCGTGTACTTTCCTAACAAATGTGTTTTCACAACTTCCTGCTTCTTCCCCATATGCAATAGAAAAGCATATTTTGCACAGCACATGCAGAGTGAACACAAAACAGAAAGCAAGCTTAGCAATGAAAAATCCTCCTCAACAAGTTACAGAATACTAAACAAAATGCTCTGGTACATCCTTCTACAGACTTCTGCATTCAGCATTGTGAATAAAGCATGAAACTGCACACAACTGTGATGCAAGAATGATCCTGAACATGCATTAAGTGATATTACAAAAACGACACAAAGCATAACATGGCAACAATAAACATACACCAAAATGGCTCTAAAAGCATTGCCATCCCAACTGCCACATTCACAGAATTTTCACTTTTAAACCAGTAATATATTACATATTTAATACATTTTTTTCAAAACTCTGAACATTCAGTTCTTGAAATGTAGTAACTGCATTCTTTACACACTACAGCAGAACTTTGTGTTACCTGGCACAGCTCTTGTTCTGAAAACGTCAGCTGTAGAACTGTGGCTGATATAATGCCGGAAGTTTTAGAAGCACAACAGAACAAAACTGAACATCTGTCTCATTATTAAAGTTTTCTTTCTGTGCCTAACGAAGACTTAGATTTGAAGTTGATTAAAACAAGAGCTGCAGCTTACCTTTCATACGCTCTGTCCCTTAAAAGTGGAACATATTATGTGGAAAAACAACTGCTATTGTATCAATGAATGAAGAACAATAGTGTTTTAAAAGACAGCATTTCCTGTCTTTGTAATTGCAGTTTACATATTTTCTTTACAAAAAAATAGAATGTGCATAGTTTCACTTCTCTAAAGCAACTGTGTATATCTGTATTTTTTGGAGAAATCACGAAGAAGATCATTCTCCATATTTTACTGGCTGAATATAACCTTCTTGGCAACTGCAGAAGTGAACAGATCATCATGCTCACAGGTAATTTAGCTCAACATTTCAGTATACTTTTCCATTCACTCAAATATGAGTCGCCCTCTTGGGCCAGATATCACTAAGAATGTGAAACATCTAAAGCCCTTTCTTACACATTCTAAGCTACATGTTTCTTCTAAGTATTGAAAAAGTAATCAAAACCCACTGAGAGCATACATAAAATTACCTTCTCTATGTGGCACATAGATACAGCACAAACTAACCTATCTCTGCACAGTTATGAAGAGTCTTGCCCTACTGCCCACTCATTGCTGTTGTTTCCTTCCACATCGAAATAAGCAGAATCGATAATTTTCACAGTGTTTCTTTTAGCCCACTCACTGCACAGGCACAAAGACCCAAGGGTGGAAAACAAAGCAGGCAGGAAGCAGGACCAAGCAGCAAGGAAGGCAAAGGGCTGTTCACACCTGCAGCAATGCATGTGTTACATTAAATACACACAAAACTATTTCAAATTTCCCATTAGCATACAAACATTTAAAACATTTATAAGCACCTGAAAGAGCACTTCCAGATGGAATGCAGACTCACTCTATAGTACTGCAACTGCTGGTTTATGCAGGGTTTCTTTCCTGCAATTTTCCACTAGATAAAAATATTTAAAGCTCAGAAACTACACTTCAGAACAAATCCTGTTACAGCAAATCATGAACAGCAATGGAGTTGGTTTTGGTTGGGTTTTTTTTTTTTCCCCTAAAGAAACACATTAAACACCCAAGACACCAAGAGCAAACAGCTGAGAAAATAATTACAACAAATCCTTGTGGTTTTTACATCTGTTTAGATTTATTACATTTCCTCTTCCAACTTGCTTACTAAAAGTGGTTTTCCAACTTGTTTGTGGTTATTTAAAGAGGGAAAACTGGTTTTGTTTGGCGGGGGGAGGTGTAAGGGGGATTTTCTTTTGTTTCTTTTGTGGTGTCCTTTGTTTTGATTTGTTTTGTCCTTTGTTTTTTCCCTTTCAAATATTCACTGAGAATAAAAGCAGTTTCCCGGTCACATAAATTAAAAAATGGTTACAGTGAGATTAAAGCAAAAAATATAATGAAAGTACTTTAATCCTAACCCATAATTACTAATAATAACCATTACTTTCCTTCACATCATCTTCTGTTTGGTGCTTCTCTGGCTTTCACACATCGGTGTAAGATGATTCTCCCTGGTTTGATGAGATGCTAAAAAATTTTACATCAGCTGTTTCATACTTACGACAACACAAGGTACATATGCTGTACACAGCTGCTGTATTCAGCCAACAAAAATTGTCCTACACAACAAATTTGTAACAACATGGAAAAATATATCCAACTGCAGTGATCCCACTCTGTCTCATGAATATGAAATAGTTCTTAGGACATAAATTCATTTCTGGTTTTCTGGTATCTATTGGCCATCTGCACAACACTGAACACAAAGTTTAAAAACCCCAAGATAATCATGTAACTAAGAGTTCAATATTTTCCATTAAAAATTAGTTAGTTCATGGGTTTTATATATAAGCAGCTTTATTTTTGTGGATCTGCTGCAGATATAAAATGAAACATTTCTCCCATTTTTATTATGTTACTTTATTCCCCCTCCCCCATGTTTTTTCACTTTACATACAGGACCCTTCACACTTATTCCTGTTCAAAGTTCTAAGGATTTTTTATTTTCTGCTGAGAAATTAAAGGCAAGAACAGAGAAGAGTACCTTTATTCTCACTGCGCTTCTTCCAACTCAAGCACTCAACATCCTGCATTCAGTTTCCATGTAAATTCAAACGATACACCTATGCTTTCTTTACTCTACAGAAATAAAGATGTAATAGCACACTAGTAAAACTAGGAACAATAAATCCTCTGGACAAACCATGCAGCAGAACAAATGGAAAAACCTTATCAACATGTGTGTACAAAGACAGTCAAGTTCCTTTCGAATCTCATGCCTTTTATGAGCATTTTGTCCCTTATTCACGGGATTAATCACTTAAGTTTTTCCCCCATTTACACTGATTTATTTTGCTTTTAATGTGATTTAGGTACAAAATAACTATTATATGAAAGATTGTTTTCTAAAAACTATTTTACCTAAAAGTATGCTATACTTATCTCTGAACTTACACTTTCCTGAATATTTCCTTCAGTTAGGAAACAATGGTTGCTGTCTTACACTGCTTTTCCGAATAAACCCTTCACTTGCTGCTTTTAGAAATCAGGTCATTCACGTGTCTCCAAATTTCAATTATATTAATTCTCACCATAGCTTACAGAAGATGGAAAAGACCTATTAAATCTATCCCACTCAGAACAAACACATTGAAGGTATGTCTCTATGCTTCAGGCATAGGAAAACAAGAAATCCAATAGGAAAAAATATACCTCTTTTTAAGTATTAGAAGGACTGAATAAAAACTTGCACCGTTCTCCTTTTCATTGGATGGATTTTTATCAAAGCGAATACTTTTGGCATAACACAGTCGAAAACAGTCAGTAAGCAAATTGTGAAGTGAATACCTCTATATTTTCCATAGGCTACACTCATGCTCCCATCACTAGCCAAGAATCAGGGAGATTTGTGCTGATACTCCCTCATGCTACAAGTGAGCTACCAGCCCAAGGAAAGCATCAAATCCCAAGATGTTTCTGCATTTTAATGACAGAACACTGCCCAAATTAATAAATTCGGTGTTCCTGAGAAGACAATTAAATTTGATTTGAAATATGTGCCCTCTCAAGTCCCCCACTCTCAGACACAAGCACAAACTAAAGAGAGATGTTGAATGCAGACTGCAAAACCACCTCTGGATATGCACCCCCTTCAGGTCTCGAATGCAATGAGAATCCATTCACATTTGTGGTGAAACTGACTCCAGAAGTTGCCACCCAGCGCACTCTGCTATTTTCACAGTTCAATCACGTTTATTTTGACTTCTCTTCACTGAGAAGGGAAGCACTATAATCCAACTAGTCATATAAAAAAAAATTATATATTAAGAAGTATGCAAAAAAATTAGTTTCCACAACATGCCAAATGAAGTGAGGTTCATGCCACAGCACACCTCTCATTTGCTGAACATTCTTCCTCGAAGCATATTCTCCCTTCAGAAGGGCCCAGGGGGTTTTTCACTGAAGAATCTCCCTTCAGAGATTAGTTATTTCAGCGTTTTTGAGCCAAGTCATCTCAAGGCAGGTTGTTTACTTCATAAAGTACCTTTCAAAAGACTGTAATTACATTTTATTCTATTTTTCAAGTTTAAAAAACACTGAAATCAAAAGAGGAAAAGAGGGGAAACGTGAGTTTGGTCAGAAGTATACTGTCGTATTTTAAAATTTCATATGAGAATGCTCCTCAAAGAATCCATACTATAAAATCCTATTGGATTATGGACGAAATCAAACGTTTTGTTTCATTCATATTGCCCTCTTGACAGGTATTTTAACCTTTTGGTCTAGCAAAGACTCTCCAGTTTATTGTATTTTCACGTCCAGTTGGGTAAAACAGATGAGAACAATAAATAACACAACTTAAGGTCAAGAATTTCATTTCTAGGTAAATCCATAGTAATTTGTACATTTCCCAGGAAATACAGTTAAGTATATCTGAATTGCCACCAGGTTTCCCCAAGATATCCTAATGATCACACTGTACAGAATTACATAGATAATTAACCCACATCTAAAACTACTTTTATTTTAAATGTCAAATAGCTTCCCCTAAAATGACTGAGATAATAAATGCAAATGTAGTTAAAATAATGTGGATTGTGGTGATTACGTGTTTTCTTTTACTTAAATAAACCAGTAAATCTTTGCTGTCTTTAAGTATTAAATTTGCTATCTCACATAAAAATTAAGTTTAGATTGAAATTTCAGGAATAATGTAAAATCCAAGTAAGTACAATCAAAATTAAGTGCACTGTAGCTGTCAATTTCATATCCTTTCCAAGTTCACTTGTTTTATCACAGCATATAGCACAAAGTCAAGACTTCACTGTCCTTTCTAGTTACTCAAAGAAAGTTGAAAACTTCAGTACATGTGTACACAGGAAAAAATTACAAACTGACTGGCTAGATGAGGAACATGAAAAATTAACCACTTTTAGCACATGGGCTTTTATCTTCAATTAAAAACACCGCTTGGCCACATCAGATACCATTTTTATGAAACAAATTGGAATCATTCCTTTTCTAATAAAATCATGTGTTTATCTTAGAGTTACTACCACATATGGCAAAATGAAAATCACTGCCTGCATAGTTGAGCTGTATACAATCAATAAGGTCAGGCAGCCCTAAAAAAGCTTTTAATAAAAGCAGAATTTGGCAGCCTGTTATCAGCTACAAAAGGTATTCTTTGTCAAATCTTTGAAGTGTGATCATTTCAATATTTCTGTTTTTTAGGACTTGAAAGCTCAGTTCATAGATATCTTTAAGAGAGATGAGATTGTTTTCTGCAGTAAGGAGAGCAGACAAATTCATTGCTACCACATAGCAGAGCCATGCTAGTCAGAGTTTCACAGGAAGGTTACCTCATAACTGTGAAATGAAAATCACTGATATTTATTGACATCTGCAATAACTTTCAACTACATACATACCTCTGCTTTCTAGTCAAAGTGCAGTGCAACAAACATACTTCAAATAGCACGAGGCTGGCCAGAAAAGAATGAACCACTTTTGAAGATTTGGTATATTTAATGTACTTCTGAAACATACTCAGGCACTACAAGGATGGGGGCATATAAATCTAAACAAATGTACAGGAGTTAGTCAAACGGGCATGAATGACACAGCTTTTTCCTTTAAGAAACTAATAGGCCTCTTCAGTCTTGTTTGTTACATTTAAACATGTTCCCTTTAAAGATTTACACAGTTCAAAAATACCAACTCTCAAAATCATGTACAAGGGCAGAAAAGACAAGACAGAAGTAACCTAATATTTAAGACATACTACTAGCCGCCAATGTAAACTGCATTTTAATCTGAATGCACTACACCAAAGCAGAGAGCATAAGCAGTGAAAACTAGTATATGGAAACACTAATTTATACCTAGTGAAAAATAATAATTTTCTCAAACGTTGAGTTTTAGGAACAGTGTGATAAGTAAAACAAACTGCCAAGTTTTTCTGGATGAATTGAGTATTGTAATGTGATACATATATTAATCAGGGAAAAGAGTATTTCAGACTTCAAACCTAACTCACTATTGCATTACAAACTCTTAAGTGCATCATGTATTTTAAGCTGAACAAAGAAGGGCAGCATTAAAAGACTGTACAGAGAAAAATGCTTAGTAGTTACAGATGTCACCAGTGAAGACATGTGGTAATTCCTATACTATATGAAAACAATCTCTACCTTAAGCCGTATAACACTGGCAATTTAAGTAACAGCATACTTATAAAATGCCAGCAATGCTGCCACTTGCCTGTTACCCATTTGCTCACAATTCATCAAGACCACCACTGCCGTATTAAGTGGTAACACATACATGCTCTCTCTACTGCTTGCATCCCACACTTTGAGCTACATACACACCATTTCCACGTAATCAGGGCACCGTGTTATTTCTAATCAGTTTTAAATCAATTTAGTATCACTATTCATGCAGCTAAATTTTAGTAATTTTTATTTCTGAAAACATGAGTGAACTCATAAAACCAAAACACTAATAATATTTTACAACTATTTTGCACAGGAAAAACACAACAGCAACCAAAAATTTCTTGTTATTATAGGAATAGAACCAATAGGTCTTTTCCATCATCTTCCATAACCAACAAAATCTGAATCATAAGGTTCCTAATAACTTCATCATCAGTTTTACCTTAGGACTCAATCAGCAAATCTAGCCCGAGTTGTGTTGCAAACAGTTACTTTTCAAATTCATCATCCTGCCTTCTAAATCTGTATTACTCTACTACAAGTGAACAGCTACTTAAACTGGAAAACATGTATATGTCTCCTAATTAAATAGTTAATCACTGAGAACAATTAAATTCTATTCAAACCAACCACTGGGAGAAATATATGCTTATAATGATGCATTACACAGTGGAAAGCTTTAAACCAGTTTGCACAAATGTCTCCTTCCTTGCAATGGCAAGATACTTGAACGATCAGTAGAACACATAGATATCGCAACATTATTCTTCTGTAGAAGTATGATTCAGGTAAATGCATTCATACTGTTATGAATAAAGCATACATACAGATTCCTCTTCCAAAGTGGCTTCCCCCCTACACATTAATTTTATCATAATTTGAGTAACAAACATACTCTTGTTGATAAGCCTACTGTGACTAAGTTTGCAAAGAGAGACTGAGATGCAAAGACACAATATCCTTGAGAACACTTTGTATAAAACTTGATGCTCTTCAAAAGTCAAAACAAAACCATTTGTGTTATAAATTGTTCATAGTATGTACCGCAACATGCAGTCTAGCTAAACAGATTCACTATTAAGAATGGAACTCTCTTGAAATACAGTAAAAACTACATAAGAATGAAAATGTCACTTACAATTAAGCATAAAATTTTTCTCACCCAGTATTAGTAATAACGTTCCCAAAATCCTTTCAAGCGATTTTTATATTTTATTGTAATCAGATAACTGCACGTTTTACAGCATAGTCACACATTGTATTTTGCTAGTCACAAACACATTGCCTTACATAACGATCTGCATCATTTCTGCTCTATACTACAAAGCCTATGACTGAATACAAAAAAAGTTTTACAAAAGAAACTGTTTTAAAGACTACAATAACAATAAAACCGTTTCCAGAAAACAGCTAAAATTATAAAGGCATATCATTGTATAGTTTTACTGGAATTTCTAAACAGTAAGGAATGAAATATGCTTTAGTATCTGCGACGCTTGTTAGGTCCTTCAAAGTTGCCCCCCGGGTTTCCTCTACCAAAGCCACCAGGTCCACCACTCACGGCACCTACACCACTCATTGGAGGTTGAGGAGTTTCAGAGCCCGTTCTACTAACCAAAGGTGAACCCATCTGTGATGGACCTCCTTGAGGAAATCTCTCATTATGCTAATACAAGTCCATTTGGAACACGTCAAATGTGAGTTACAACAAAAACCACAAGTGATGTTGTCATGAAGTTCAGCAGATAGTCCAGCAGAATCAGGATCACACATAGAGGGAAGAAAGGAGCAATTCAATTAGTTATTATTGAAAAAGAGCTGGAAATTCAAGAGTCCTAATGTTACGCTCCAACTTTGTAAAGTAAATTGAAAATTAAAAACTTAAGTATTAAGAGCAACTCTGATGATGAACACAACTTCATCCTTTCAGGCACATCTGAAGCAACACATTCTCTATGTAACAGAAGACATAGCAAACAGTTACTTTACACCTGAGCCCTATACTGACTTTCATACCCACTACAAGTCTTTAATAGAAACAGAAACATCATCAAACTAGTAAAGAAAACATTATCAATTTCAGTATTTTTAGAGATGGTCACTCCTTTAATAGCAATATAACCTGATGACTTCTATATCCACCTATCTGTGGCTATTTCAGTCCATACTACTTGGATCCTGCCTTTTGTATGGCACTTAAGGAATCTTTAGTCAGACTTTTAAAACTCAGTCCAAATAAACTGACACAACTAGTGACAAAATGCATAACTGGACTAAGCTTGGCTTAAAAAAACCCTGATCTATATCTGAAGCTTAATTTGAAATGGCAATGTAAGATAATCCACTTAATGTACCAGATTCGTTTTCCTGAGTTCTGTGCCTAATATTAATGTTATATGTGCTTAAATAGATGTACTTGGCAGTAGCAATTAAGACCTAAATCAGAAAATGTGCATCTGAGCACTTATAGTTCAGCGTTTAAGCAAGTGTTTAAAAATAGAACCCCACACAATGAAACTTAAAACATTAACTCAACATAACACAAACCATTAAGGGCACAGACATATGGTACATTCAAATCTTGAAATAACTCATCATTAACCTGTTGAAGATGGTTATGCTTTCAGAAGAAATTCCTTCTGTACAGAGAGCTACATTAACTGCCCAGAGTTCAACAAGAACATTCAAGACCAGCACCTTATTTATGTTATTGAATCAAGCGAGAATTCTTCTGAAAGCCTAACTCCAGGAATAGTAGTAGAGCTCAACAGCTTAATAACTCATATATGTTACTTAAAACCAGCATTATATAGATAAAATTTATGCAACTTGCATGATGGCTGTATATATGTGCATTGTTTAAAATTTGACATGGAAGAAGAAAAATGTTCAACAGCTGTATAAAGATCTACTGCTGCCCCAAAGAACCTTAAATCTGCAGCACTGGTTAAAAACTGTTTAAAAGCTATCAGTTTAGAAGTTACTCATGCCAACTTGTTCACAATGGAGATGAATTTCAATAAATACCTTATCAGATACTCCCGGTAACTTTTATCATTTAACATCTGAACAAAAAGTCAAGTCCTCTTTACAACAAGGGACCCCTCTTCTGCAGCTAACAAGGAAACTGCAGTAATCAACTGCATGTTATGGGGGCGGGAAGCTGCTTTTCCAAGTTATGTTCACAGATAATCTACATTTCAAAAGACTGCAGTGGAGCAAGAAGATTGTTTGAACTTTCCCCTAAAATACTTCATAAAAATGTGTCATTTAAAAAGACAAACAAACACACAAAACCTCCCAAAACTGTATTTGTAGTATATAAAGCATGTTCTCCATTTCCCTGAGTGGAAATTGAAATTAACTCTTACCATGTTTTAGCAGATAGCTCTCTTTTAAAGTGTCTTTCCAACAACAGGAAAAATACAAGACTATATGCCTTGCTGTAGGAGCCTGCCCCCCAAACTAAAAACCTTGACAGTCCAAAATGGAGAGAAAAAATAAACATCTAACTCGTCCTTCAGTAGCATGCAGAAAGAAAAAAAACGTTAAAAGGTATGCATTTTGACGTGTCAGTGTGGTGCCCCCATTTCCATACCTGGAATGACCTTTTGTAGAAAAACAACAGTTTGAGATGTATACTATGATTTGCGATACCATGGATTTTTTTACCTTATACGTCTTTTTCGGTGTCTATATATTGGAAGAGAATGTTCCAGAGGTGACCACTAACAGTGACAAGCATCTCTCCAGCTTTGTGAGAAATGACAGAACTGACAAAATAAGCTGGTTCCTATGATGTGAAGTGAGATCTTTTCCTTTTAATTGTTCAAGACCAGACCCATTATGCCTTTTATGCTCAATCAAAATCCCTTTTTCCTTTGAGGAACAAAGGACTTTGTCCAAATTTAGTTATAGATATGGTTCGATTGCGGATGGATACTGTTAGAAGGCATATATAAAAAAAAGCTATAAAATGCTTCTGTTACAACAAAATACTATAATGAAATCACTGTTTATACTATATACTCCTTTATATCACACCACCATTAGAACATCCCATATAACTATTTACAGAGTAACATTGAAAAATATGTAAAAGTTTAAAAATTATATAGTTGTTTCTCTACATAAGACATTACAGCTAGGAAAAATGACTGGCTATTAGAACTGAGCAAAAGTAGCTAGTGCTTTAACTGTGCCCCAGTGGTATATCTGCTCTTGATAAAAAATTCCAGACATATAGAAGACATTCCCTTACCATCCTTGGCAACTTAGCAATATTATTCTTCCTGTATTGATATGACAGTTATCCCTAACAGCTGCTGGCATACTTATTCTCTAAGTGGCATAGTTACTGTCACAATCTCATGCTTTCAACAGTGTTAGAAAGGAAAGACAAAGAACTTTGAAGTCATTTTAAAAAAATTCCGTAGTTTACACAAAGATATCTTCACACTACGTGGCTTCCAACATTTAACTGTTTATCAAAAATCCAAATAAGTTAACACACAGCATTTAGTTTCACAAAAGAAATATCAAATGCCTAAATGCACAGGTTAGCTTGGCACGTTCTTAATTTCATCCAAATGATTTCCTTCTCTCAGTGAGTTTTCCATGACAGGTCACACATACAATGTTTTCCTACAAGTGCTGTATGTTCTAACCTCAATTATAAGTCTGGTTACTGATCAAAGAACTGACTCTGTTTCTAAGGGAAGTTGGATTTTCATAGTCATATCAAATAGACATTTTCCTTCTGTGCTGTAATTTTTTTGCATGAACAAGTCACATCAATTACTTTTAACAGGTTCAAAACAAGCAACATGCTCTTACTTAAGTGTGAAAATATCTTTGGTAACAAAAAAATGGGCCATGAGACATGACAGCTATTCAAAGTAATTAAATTTGTGATACGTTACCACTGTTCCATTATCTGGCATCATTGGTGTTCCCATATTTGCAGCTCCTTCTGGTCCCATGGAAGGACCAGGACCCATTGCAGGGCCAGGTAAAGTTCCTCTGTTGTTCATATTCATACTCATCATTGGAGGAGGGCCTTGGTTACCAGCAGGTGCTGGGCTAAACGCATCTATGCAAAACAATCTATACTTAGAGCTGTCCTAGCTGAATTTTACAAGAATAAACAAACAATTTACAATACTTAAAAAGCCAAATGTACAAGACTTCCAATACTTGAAATAAAACAAAAATATTCTTTGAGACTGTACATTTATCTCAATCTGCTTTTAAACAGATTTTCATTAATCCTCATTACTTTGCATTACATGATCTGCCTCATGTATATGAAAACCCTGAAGTCTCTACTGTTTCTGTGGAGAAACTCAAGTGTTCATATAGCATATATATGCAGTATACACATTAGAAATTAGCAACAGCCTCAAGGGATTTTGCAGTAACTGGCAGTGTTAAGGCAACTTGGCTCTTTAGGAAACATTAAATACACATTTGCAAGAACTGTACTATCAGTATTACGTTACCTGTATATAGTGTTACAGAATATTAGTCTAACATGTAAAAGCAGTATCAAATATGGTACTAAGCTTCATAATAAATTGTCTCATATGGCATAACTAAAACTTTAATTGAAATGTAATTTATTACAGTAAAAGTACCAGAAAACTATGGGAAGTTTTGTTAAAATCCAAAGTGACTTAACAGTCTCCTCCAAAATTCTGATTCACAGTAAGAGGTAAAAGAAAAGCTTAAAAGCATCTTTTGAGGAGATCATTTAGTTGTAATATTGCACTAGAAAACACTAGTCTGTCAGTAACAAATGCAACAGGTAGGTAAAATCACCTTCATAACATTTTATCATTTGTTATAAGAAAAAAAATCTGATTATATGTATCATATCTGCTATCATGAAACATCAACTTCTCCCCACACAACAATAATCCATTCTTTTCAGCCAAAAGCGTGCTCTCTTCTGTTACCAAATTTTAGATGCATGTTGTCTTTGAAAGCTAGCCATGACAACATAGAATATTATCAAGAAATGGAACATGTTGCTAGACTAATAAACTTGTTATTTTTATTTCAAAAATCAACCTGTCATATCTCATCACCATTTTAACTTCTTCAATATTGAATATATAAATGTACATCACTAAGTAGGTCATTTTGCACAGATACAATACTATGACTATCTGCAGGTATGCAAAATTGCATCTTTATTACCTGCCCTTATATATTACAGCAGTCCATGAAACCATTGCAGGTGAAATACTGCAGTTTAAATTGCAGATCTGAGCTTGATCATACGTTATGCCAACTGCAAGCTGCTTAACAAAGACAATCCATTCAACACAGCAGCACACAAAATCACAGAATTGTGACAGCTGGAAAAGACCTTTGAGTCCAATGTAAAGTGATAAACAAGTTTATTAGAAGCAACAAAGGAAAATCCTGTAATTCTGAAAAGAACTAATTTAAGCTTAGTGATTAGAAACATCACAAGTCCTCTCCCTATGACACTAAGTAAAAACAAAGGTATGCAGCACAAGTTGGATGCTTCTCACCTACCCACAAGCATGCTCAGTTCATGTACAGTCAGACAGAAGACTGAGCTACAATTCGAGAGAATTACTGTTGAATATGCCCTAAAACTGGTTTTTAGGGTCATCCATTCAGTGACTAAATATGGAAAGAAAAGCTGAAGTCTGAACTGTCAGTGTAGGGAGAAGTCTTTATTTTCAGTGGCTAGAAGTACTCTGCAGGACTATCGTGACTACAGTGCTTAGTGCTCACAGAAGTGTCATTAACTAAAAGCAGTCAAGGGTCATGTATGTATTATTGACTTGCTTACCAATCTAATGAAACTTAATTCAGCTGGCCTCACACAGGCAGTGTTCACTTAGCCTTCAACTGCAAAGTTCTCTTGTATCATACAAATGCACCCATATTGCTTCCAGAATGTGGTATAGAAACCTGTACAATCAAATCTCTGTATTAAGCCATTTTCAGGCAGAGTAATCTCTGACAGAGGTGCAAATAAGGAATGTAACGAAATGGTGCAGTTTCAGTAAGAGGCCACCTAAGACATTTTAGAAATACCTCAGAAGTCATAGAATCATAGCATAGTAGGGGTTGGAAGGGACCTTTAGAGATCATCTAGTCCAACCCCCCTGCAGAAGCAGGTTCATCTAGATCAGGTCGCATAGGAACATGTCCAGGCAGTCCAGGTCCTCCTAGCTTCAAAGCAGACCCTAAGAGTCGAACACTTTTGACTGCTTTTTCATTTTGGTGGGACAGTGATATTAGCAGTTAATTCACTGGACCATGTCCTGTAAGAGCTGAAAAGCAGTTATCAGTGTTTATGCCACAATGCACAGACACTAGGAAAATCACCTTCTTCTGCAATCTGGAGGGCTGAAGAAGTACACTCTTAACTGTCTGAACTGCACATGCCAAGATCTGGCACAGCTAGTGACAAGCCACAGTTAATCCTCAACAATGCAGAGGTAACTTCCAAAGAGTCTCTTTTTCCTCATACTGAAGTTTATCAGCTGCACTTGCCATTACAGATTCAGTTAAGTGCTATGATGAGGCAAACAGATTGCCTCAGAACTTGTTTGCCACAGAAAAAGTAAAAATGAGTGGTCCTGCACAACTAAGCTCAAAACTAATTAAAGCCACTACTGAGACACCTTGCTTTCTAATAACACTATCATGGGGATATTTCCATTACAGAAGACACTCCAGCTCCCCACTGTCCCATATGATGAGAAGTTCCAAATGGCACAGGTAAAGGCCAGTTATAAAGTTACAATTCCAACAAAAATGTTGAGAAAGGGTATCAAGATCAACAACTAGAGGTCTGCTATTTAAGGTCTACTGCAGGTTTTCGTGGTCGGGTTTTTTTGGTTGTCGTGGTGGGGCCGCTAATGAGTTGAAGAAAAAAAAAATCTACTATGAGCTAACCTAAAATCCAGATACTGTGGAAACATACCACCTTTACCTATTTGCTGTGCACTCTTTTCCCTTTTTAAAATAGTCATTAATTGTTATCATAACTTATATTGAAACTACACATTTCTAAAAGCATTTGTATCAAGTTTAAAATCAAATCATAGCACAAATCTTACAAAGCAAGACTCTGATGATCAAAATGTTAAGTGCTAAAACCTGGTAAGAAAAGGTCTGTGAACAGATTGTGATAAACGCTCGTTTAGAATTTCTATGTAAAAAGTGTATCCTATGAATGTGAACAACTGGCACATTAATAATACTTACAAAGTTTCCTAATTAAACACAATTTTCAAGTTGACTGCAACAACATGCAAAAGTATGACTATAAAACCAAATATTATTCACAATTTATGCTTCAGCTTATTTGCTGATAACTTCACAAAGTCTTCCTTTAGAGCTATTTTATAACTTCGTCTTCCCTGAAAGAAGAATTCTATTTCTATTTTGCAGCTACATGTATGTCTCAATAAATGCAAGGAAGTGGTGAATATTGCATTTTAAAATCTGGACTGAGCAGATTCATTACACTATCTATGAATTCACAGTATTCAAAGAGTCAAGCAATCAGGTTTGTATGTACTTTAAAATACACAAACATCGTATTAACTTTTCTTTAAATTATCATCTTATTTTAAATGGACATCAAGAGTCTTCCAGGTTAATATAATTTAATAAGATTTTTAAAGAAATATTCTAAGTTTCAGTCTTGTTTAAAAGCAGATATTCTGTATGAATAAGATTCCACATTCTTTATGCCTACACATATGAAGCAAGCAGTGACAATAATTTGAGCCACAGAAGTGAATTGAGAATATTTGCAAATACCAATTTGTAATAAATTAGCAGAATCCCACCCACATTATTCATAAGTCTTTCATCAGGTACATCAACAATATCTTACTAATTTTAAGCTCTACATCATTTCACTGTGTGCAATTCCAGTCACAACTTCTCTGAACAAGAAAGAATCCCAAAGACTTTCTCAACAGAAAATTCTTCTTTTGTATCAATTTATAGAGCACCACCTTTCCTTGTCTTGCTGTTTCTCTTAACTTGTACATCATATTTTTGTCCCACAGGTAGTCAAAACAATAACATAAAGATACACCTTGGGAAAAATCCCCAGCTGCTTAGATGTAAAATGCGAGGACTTCTTTTATTTCCTAATACTGTTTACTCCATTTTACTAGTTGCTGTCACTAATTAACAAAGCTTGAGTAACATGTACAGTCCCAAAGAAAAAGAAACTTTACATTACAGAAGCCTTTTTCCTTCAGATCCCTACCTCCCATGTTTATTGCTCCACGAGGGCCCATATCACCCATTCTCATTTCCTGTTCTCTCTGAAAGTAAACATAGTTTTCATTGTCAACCTATAATTCTTAGAACTCAAAACATTTCCATTTACTCCATGAAAATAAAAATTTAAGTTTCAAAAGTTTCCATTACTTACAAAAATGTACAAGGAATAAAATGAACTGTACTCCCTTGTGTTTATAAAGTCAAATGGAACCATAAATTCAATACAGCAACGTCGTACATTTTTGCATAATGCTAAAGGTTAAATATCACAAGTTTCATTTATCATATGCAGCAGTCTAAAGTTCCTAATTATGTGACCAGCTGCAAATAAGTCAATCTTTGTGCAGTGTTTTTCATTAATAAGAACTACACGTACATTTCAGCTGTAAATAAAGAGGTCTAATTACAGTATTGCCAAAAGGCCGTGGTTCATTAACACAGTCAATCTAGCTTCATAACTCAAAAATGCCTGTGTTGATTGGAAATGAAGCTCTGATGTGTCATATTCTGGTATATAAACTCAATCTACCAGTTCATCTTAAGTTCAAATAGTTTTGATTTAACTTAATGGTGTTACATTTTCTGATAAATGGTATCATGCTATTGATACATTAGTTCAGATACAGACTATGCTTTTGAAATCAGCATAAAAACATCGGATCAATATAGACTATGTTACATGAGTTTATACTATAGACAAACAACTCGCCAAACTGATCCAGATTCAACTGATGCATAGTCATGCAAGAGATACCTGACACTGCTCATCATGAACCACGGCCTGCTGTGAAACAATACTCAAAATATGCAGAATAACAAAAATCATCACTATGGCAAAAATTACACCTATCACAGACAATTTCAAAGGATTTCAGTGTTACTGTTTACATCATAAGGATGAAATAGAAACAAACTCACAATTCTAAATGAAAACTAAGGAAACTTACACCAAATTTTTTTTCTCATGAATTTTCTGCATGAATGAGTATAATCCCACTCTTGTGTGAACACATGTGCTGAGAATAAGCGTATGTAAAGCATTTCTCCTGATTCTGAAAACCATTCCACTTACGATTTAGGACTGTAAGTTCAGATACACTTTAAAACAATTCTATATGCCAGGCAACTGAATCAGTCTTCCTAAAAGTATCCTTTAAACAGAAATATCACTCAAAAAATACATTCTTAGTCTTTTTACTGTTTCACAAAACTCCTGTTTATTCAATCAGTGCCAAACACGAGTCTTGTATCTTCACACACTTAGAAGCAGCAGACACCAACATTTGGCAGAACAGAGGAAACAGTTTTAAGTATCCTGGTATGGGAAATTGTTTTAAGATACACAATGAAAGGCTCTCAGGTTAAAAAATTTGTTTCTAGCAATTCATATTAACCTAGAAAATGTACTTGACAGGAATATATTATTTTCAAAATAATACGGCTTAGTGTTGAAATGCCTCGTAAAGAAAAGACACAAACAGATTTTAAGGTCCAGCTATGAATGTCTGGTGATGAACACTAAGGACTTCTTCTGGCCCCAGAAACTATGTTAAAACTTGCACCTGCTTTGACACACCTTTCCCAGTAATAGCAACTGGCACGTTAAGTAAAATAAGCAACCCTGCTAGGATCTGATAGATTTACAAATTTATACCAAGGAGTTATATCACAAAATTGGCATACAACCTTTTTGAATTTAGTCTGCTTTTATACCTCAGCCCTGACATGAAGAAGCAGAAGGAAAAGTGGTGTATCACCTCATCTCAGTCCCTAGGCCAACACGGTAGGACACCATGTTTATCAGTTTACATTATCCAACTGTGTGTACACTCATGCATATGTGAAAACAGATCATGGCACAAACAGTTGTGAGATACTCTAGCTAAAAGGTAAAGTCCCAGATCCTAAATTAGTGCATATAACTTACTTAATGCATTGTAGGTTCAACTGTAAGTTCATGGTATGAATTTCATGTGAAATGTACCATATAAGGCAAGGCTAAGTGCAATAGATAAGGGAGTTGAGTACAGAGCTATAAAGCTCTACTAGTTACTAGAACTTAGCTTGGGTTTTTTTTGCGAAGGACACAAGCATTGCCAAGCTACAACATACGTATTTTTTCAAAACTCCTACATTTCCTCCTAGCAATAACAATTTTTTTCTCATTTTTTTTAAATTCTACCACCCTTAAGTACAACAAAAGAGAGAAACAGAACCTAAAATTTAAATTTTTTTTAGTCTCGTCTAACCTTTGTAACAAAAACCATCAAGTAATTATTTGCCAGTTTGTAGCTTTAACTCTGATGTTGAACTATTACTGCTATAGACTCAAGATCCATACATTACTATCTCTGCTGCCTGTTAAATCTATCAACATGCCTAGAACTATTATTATTCCTACTGTTGCATGTTCACACCTTACATTAAAATTCTCAGCATGGCAAAAATCCATACTTTTTAACACAGAATTAACATATTTAAGATAAATCCTATCAAGAGAAAATACACAAGTTCAGATGTTAACTGACAACATATCACTAATGAAACTAAATGTTTGACATATACAAGTACTTAGATAATTTGACAAAACTTGCATTTGCAGGAGTGCAGATAACAAAAATTCAGTCCTATCCCACAGAAATCACATCCTAAATAGCTATTTACTATGTGAGCATAAACAAATTATTGCAGGTTAAGTTAGGTCAACTAATCCATCAGTTTTGCGCAGTATGACAGAGAAAGGAATACCAACAGGCAGTTATGACAGATTAGTTGAACCAGGGCTGGTTGATATTCCAGCCCACCTGAGAGCTTCGTTCTTGGATCCTCAAGCCCTTTGCAGAACTTAGTGACAGCATTATCTTCTCAGAGCTTCTTTTCCTCACTAAGGACTGCCCATTCTTCTGTCGAGTAGCAGCCTGCTTCAGCCCCTTCCCTGAAGCCACTCATAACTACTCGTAAGAGGGAGGTAAAACTGAGCAGCAAGAGAGGAGGGCTAAACTTTTACTAGAGAAATAAGCAGGGAGGCAATTAAAAACCTCTGAAGTCACCTGGTACCTGGTAAAGCAACTTAAAACTGGAGAAGAAAAACGGATGATATGCAATTACAGAGGGGAAAAAAACTCATAGGACAGAGAAGGCATAGCAAAATGCAATTTAACCTTCGGGAATACCGAAAACACCCCCACAACAAAACCAAAAAACAAAGGGAAGCAAACAAAGAATAATATCCAGCTGTAAAAAGATAATTGCTTACATGACTAAAAAGAAAGCTTTCCAAATTACTTCTGTTGCAGGATCATTCTTCAGCACTCATTAACGCTACCAGCTCTCAAGATGGTGTGATTTATCTCGATAACTTACTTTCAGAAAAACTGCTATGATGGCAACTACAGCATTATACTTGCTAACTACTTTAGATTGAAGGATTAAACATGAAATTGCCTCACAATTCCCACTCATTTTAATGTCAACTTTAAAAAGTAAATGAGACAAAAATATTAAGTACATCCAGCTTTCAAACTACATACATTGTACGTTTATTATAGTATGTGTATTTAATATAGTATGAATTATTTTTTACAAGCATTGGAAACAAGATTTCTTTAGCATTTGAGGTATATCATGCACAACGTTCTTAGACGTCAATCACCATTGATATGACAATAGCACACAGAAAACTACCAAGATCAATCAGTCAGGTTTAATATAAAAATTTTTAATTCACTCTATAAAATCATGAAACTAACTGTTTTGAAAAGACACCTGAGAATTGATGGAGGATAATGTATCAGATGCAATTCCCTTCTCATATTGAAAATAAAAATATAAGTAGCCAAAAAACTGGTGGTTTTAACTAACAGACCAATACTACTATTTTCTTCCTGGCAAGAGGCCTTGCAATTGCAGCAGCCCAAAGAAAACGAAAAATCTTGTCTCCAAATGATGCAATATTCATGGGAACAAAACTGTCAAAAAAATCCAAAACTGCATGGAATATTTCAGAACAGCAAAAAGCAAGACATCAGCAGAAATACTAAGATGACAGATCATACGGTTTCCTTCAAGTGTTCGTGGTCAAGACGTGCAGTCCCCAATCAACACAGGACTAATCACTCACCTTTCTGCTAAAGCATGGTGACCACAATAGTAACACTAAGATATGTTATAAAAAAATGCAGTATCAAAAAAGAACACTTACCCCATAAACTTAAAAATTAGTATGCAAAAGATACATTTTTACATTTTATGTAAAAATCACTAAGCTACTAGCACTTTCTCTCGCTTGTGTAGAGCAACACGCAACTCACAGTGCTGTTTAATCTCACTTGTTTTCATTAACATGGAAACTGAATTCTATTCTCTAGCAGACTTTGGATTTGTTGAAACAGTTATGACATTTTTGTACCTCTTCAAAGAATTCATTACTCCCTTCTAGAGTGGTTTATTAAATCATTACTAGAAAATAAAAACTCTTTCCATAGCCTTTATATCTTACACAAATCTGTAGTTTACTGAAACATCTATATTTTGAAGACATGTATCATACTTCTGCCGAAACCTGTAGGCTTGGTCTCACAGACTATAGACAAAGCATAACTGTCTCGCCACTCTGAGGTGCCCTTAAAGCTTCCTCCCTCAGCATCTTCCCAGGCTGATTTTGAAGGCCTCCTGCTTGCAGGTGTCTGCACAACAGATAAGGAGGCATTGGTACTTTTAAATACTTTTAACCTCTTGCTTGCAATTCTGTCATCATTTATCACAACTCAAAGATCAGATCATGCATATATGAAATAATAAATGAGGACAAGAGATTTGGGGTCTATAAAAGAGGGGAAGCCTATAAAAACTAGAATTTGGGGGCACTTTTCACTGTGCACTGTCTCTTCCTCACAATGTTGTACTATTTCACACCAATTACTAGCTCACTGGAAGTTAAGCAGCCAGCAAAGAGTTAAAGTAATAAAAGCCTTCTCTTCTACCCATCCCTCTTGTCACATCATTAATTTTATTCCATCATATGCAGTAACAGTAAATAATTTTAAATGAAAAATAGTGACCTTCTTTCAAAAGCCTGAGTACTCCAACCTAAATCCAGAGCTAATCCCTTCTCTGAGCTGGGCATAATACTTGATGACTCCAGAGATATCTTTCAGTTTAAACTACTCAGTTCTATGAACTGAATGACAGCTCGCACCCAAGAGTTTGAAAAAAAGTTCTCTCTCGCTGCACAGAGACTTGACACACATAGATACATTAAACTACAGAACAACTGAAGTAAATGTAGCTATAAAATATATAGTGTACAGAGAACTAGATAGTCCTATTTTTAAATAGGAAGTCCGATGAAAAGAATTTTCATTAGGTTTAACAGTTGCCCATAGGACTTGGTCTTTGAGAAAAACATTCTAACAGGGCCAGAACAGATAGTTAAAGCCAATTTCCTCTTCGGTGACTCAAGTCCCTAATAGAATTGGTGGAGATGACTCACTAAGTTACACCATTAAAAATCCTAAACATCAAAAAAACCCTATCACATCAGTAAAAACAGGAATACGCATTGCATGATATATATGCAAATACATATATTCCAGTAAATGCTACAAGCTGGAAAAACATTTCTAAGGGCAGTAAAAATGATGTATACAGCTGTTGACAAAAAAGGATCTGATTTCCCTTATGGAAAGAAGATTTATTATTAGTCTGGTGCACTCTTTAAATACTTCTATCTATTCAATAAGACCACAAAGGAAGTATCAAGGAAAGTAGGGGAAATTAATTCATTTCAGAATAACAGAAGTATAGGAATGTATGTGGGAAAATTCTTCATGCACTACATCTTGGTTCTCTGCTTTTTTTTCCTGGGAACTAACAAGAGAGATCTACAACTTCTGTGGGGCTTGATCCCATTTCCCATCCACATCGTTTGGAAAGCACTCAGTTGCTGAGGGTAGTCTTCAGCATGTAAACCCCACAAAAAAGAAATAAATGAAGTAAAAGCAAGGCAGAAATATTTACTGATCTGAAATTATTTTAAAATCTAAAAAAAAAAAAAACCAAAAACCCCTTGAACAATGTTTCTAAACCACAGATCTTTTATAACAGAAAATAATACTAGATACATGTTAACGTGCAAGACAGCTACCACAGCCTATTAAAAACATAAGTCTTAATATACCTTTTAACATATATTAGAACATTTAAGCGAGAATTAATAAAGGATGGTATTCCATTACACAGCTTCATTAGCTAACTCTTGAAATGCTTCTGAGTGCATCTCTGGAAAGGTTAAAAATGAATTGCAATTTTGGGTGTGAGAGAGAGAACAGACACAGACTCAAAATTCCTATCTTACAGATTTAGAAGAAACTGTTTTTAAAAAACATAGTTACATTCTCTCAAATTCATCTTCATTTTAAATACCGGACATTTCTGATCTTCACAAGATGGAAGACAGTTTAAGATCTTCCTTTTTTTAGGTAAAACTAGCTTCTACTTTTTAAACCAGGCAAATTGTTGTCTGGGGTTTTTAAATAATCCTCCTACAGTAGGATGCGAACCTCAATCTGAGATAAAGACAACTTCAATACACCAACACTCATGTGATGCCATGAGGTCAGGTTTACAGTGACAGTTTTGGAAAAGAATCAAGTTGAAATGCACTAATATTACTTGCGTATACTAAGATGCTTCAGCAACTCCTCACTAAGTCGCATCACTTAATAATCCCCTGAAAGAAAACACTACTTACTACTTGTACTACAGAAAAGATAGTCTTTAAGCTAAAAAGGTAAGCCCACAGACATCCCCGAGGCCCCCTCAAATTTATAAGCATCAAGGAGAATGAAAGATTGCAGGAACTGCAACACATTTTTACTAAACACTATAATGTAAATGTCATTGTACGCACAAGCATTCCAAAAGACTGTCACCTATAGCAGCTACAAAATCTTCTTAATGTAAACTGATTATAAGCATCAAAAACACTCAAGAATGATCATTATATTAGTGTTATGCTCAAAAGATACTGCTGCCAGTAATCCTATTTCTTCAGAAAGATTTTTAAGTTTTCCTCAACATCTGAAAGGACAGATAAGTACATAAACATACTTGCTGTTCTTGCATCCTGGCTAAGAAAAATCGCACTTCATGATTTCCAAATAAGATGCAGCAGTCCACATGTTCTTCCTTCATTGTAATGCAGAACCACCATTATCTGCCAGACTTGACTTAGATTTCAGATATCCTATTCTGTCATTTGAATATTTTTTGGTAAATATACAATGTTCTGGTTATTTTAACCTCTAAAGCAAGCAAACCTGTGACATTCTGTAGATAAGAATATACTTAATCAAAAAATAAAACTGGATCAAAAATGTATTTTCTTTTTATAAAATGTGGACCAAACCACCACTGAAAAGAGGAAAGTAAATTTACTTTTCACAAAAGACTCCCTAACACTCCTGCTATTCATCATCCTCCATATGCCACACTGGGCTTGTTTCAGTCTAGAAGTATGTTTTAGTTACTATTTCAAAATCAGCAAAGTGAAAACTAAAAGATCTTGTAGAAAAATACTGATACAAGAAGGCAAATTAAGAGCTGCCTGAAGTTCTTCCAAGAAAAAATCATTTGAAAATGGATAATAGCTTCAAGTGGAACCTGTTATGCTGTAAAAAGCGGCTTTCCGCAAACTTAAAATACTGTCCAAAATGGTATTATTCAAAATTTGAGTTTGGGATAAACCTTATCAGGAAAAACAGTCCAAAATATTTGCAACTGTTATACAGAGCTATTTTCTCACTCCTATGTCACGAGAAGCAGAAAGTAACCAATACTTTGAAGTACAGGAATTAGGAAAACGAACTAGAGAAGACAAAAGACTCAAAATCACATGAAAAATTTGTGAATAATCATTACTGGTTTCCATCTCAGAAAAAGTGAACAAAAGAACATTTAAGTCTGAGACAGAAAAGGTAACAGTATAAAATGTCACTAATAGACACTTTATCAGTCACTGATTTGGATGAAGTGATATTCACCCATTTTCAATATTAAAAACTGGCCTGCACTGTAACAGAAGTTGTCCACATGCCTACAGATTTTTCTCAATGTCTTCATATAGTGACCTTAACACTGAGCTTAAGAACTGCTTTTTACAGAAAACATTAAAAAATTAGTAACTTGAAGAAAATCAAAACTAAATATATTTTCTACAAAGGCTTATGTGCTTTTAGGCACATTTTAGGCCACTGCAGCTTCATTTTATGCAGAACTCATACTTTCAGAATGCTGTATTACAGTCCAAAAATTCAAATTACTAACTTAACAAAAAATAGTCTAAGATTTAGAACAGAACTTACTCTGTTACAGATTACAGAACTTTATCCCACAGAGATTTTTTTTTTCTTTCTCTTGTAGTTACTTGCTGCTTCTCTGAATTTTAATACTGTACTTAATACGCTGCATTAATATGTAACTATTTCTGAGTTTTTCCCACTTCTCCCATTTGTTATAATACAGTAAAATATTGTATATACAGCATAGGACTAAAAAGGTTCCTCTTTTTCTGACAACCTGTGGAACATGTTATTCACCAGTCAAAAAAAACCCTGCATACAGAAGGCAAAATCTGGCCCCAAGTAAAACTGCATACAAATAGTAGATAGGAATAAAATCCCCAGTACTTCAAATTCCATGCTGCTATTCAAACATCTTTGCATCATCTGTTCAGGTAAGGGAAAACTCTACCATGTCTCTTAATTGTCTATGGCTATGTAGATGAAGGGAAGAACTGCAAAGAAAGAATTTTTTTCAACGTCATTGCTTTTGACCATTTGAGAGCAAATGGGAAGAGAGATATTCTGTCAAAATTTACTAAATTTACTTGCTCTAACAACCAACACACAACAAAGAAGGTAAAATTCTGCTTCTCAAATATCTTCAAGTAAAATTCAAAAATAGTTTTTAACCAGACAAAGGTGCTTGGAGAAGGTAACCATTTTAACAGACCTGGAATTCCTTTTGGGGCAAAAAAAAAAAGGATATACAGATAGAAACTTCCTCATTATAACATTTCATCAATTAATTTTATTTTACTGGAGTTAAGAGTCACTTTAAATCAGGCCTATCAACACATTGAAATACTTCTCGCATTTCTATTCACCTTCTTTTTTTAATAAGTCATGAAAAAAATACACTTCAATAGCTCACTGTAACGCAATTGCTTTTCCATTTATCACCAATTTAAGGTACTTAACTGTTTACTTACCTGCAAAACTGCTTTCTGAAAGCAATATCCACCGTATCACCAAGTTCACAATTTATACATGTAATATAACATATTCATATCTTCTGATGTATGTTAGAGAACTTTACACTACAGCTTAGAATTATTCTGACTTTAGCTAAAGAAATGGCATGAGAGCAGGTTAAATATCAAAACAGACATCCACAGGAGCATGGAGGATACCTTACTTGCACAGAATACGTTGATGCATTCCACAATTCACCCTGGTGGGTGTGGAGGTGAAAGGCTGTTTACAATGTTACTGAAGTCTTGGCTAACTGTACCATCATGCAGAAATACACTAAAATATTTTACTGAAAACTGTGTGTTACAAAAAAATGCAGCATTTTAGATTTCCCAAATATTAAGTTTTCCATACACAGGAAACGAATCTAGGCAAATATCAGAACAGAATAAAGACTGGACTGATTGATTCAAAACAATTCTCCCCAACTGCAGGATCAAGGATGAGATAAGTGAAAGCTATCAACATCTACTGTGAAAAAACTAAGCAGCCAAAAATATCCTTTATCATGGAATGTTTATGTAAAAATCTAACTACTTCTTAATTAGAATGTCATGAAACATAACATTGCAAAATCAACTTAAAATACTTCAAAAGCAGCACTAGTTATAGCAACAGTACACTAAATATGACTCTTGGCCAGACTTTTGTATTAACTTTTTTTCCTCATCACTGTAACCAAGAAAAAAGTTCAATTGTAGTTGCTATCCCATAACCACTCTGAGTTACAAAATGATTACAATATGCAAATATTTGCCAAAAGTTGGCTGAAAGATGAAGTTTTGTGTTGCTACAAAAAGGTCTTGTTAGACAAACTTCTAACAAAAATATGCAGTCTTTTATATATGTAACAAATGTTCCTTAAAATCAAAACAGCTCAATGTTTAAGATGTCATCAACCAAGTTCTGGCCTATCCACACATTCATCACTTCAAGATATAAAGCATTAACCAAGAAGTATCAATGAAGTTTCCTGGCATGAAACCAGGCTCCACACTTTTTTCCAGCTCTCCATAGTTTTCCAGCTAGGAGCAAGATGAGGTAGACTTTAACAAAGACAGACTCTTATCATTTGAACGGCGTTCTGACTTAGGAAAACAGTTGCTCTTTACGTGAAAGAGCAGTTGGAACGCACCGAGTTCTGTCTAGGTGAGGGTGAACGGCAAGCTGAGAGTTAGTGGGCTAGAATTAAGGTACACAGTGTGTAACACTGTCATGGGTGTCTATTACAAGCCACTTGATCAGAATGGGGAAGTTGATGAGGCCTTCTGCAGACAGCTGGGAGCAGCCTCAAAGAAGGAGGGGCTAGGTCAGCCTCACCTCAATCCCTGGAAGGGCGATGGAAGGAAATCCCTGGAAGGGCGAGTTACTTATCCTGGGTGCTGTCTCCAGGCATTTAAAGGACAAGAGGGTCATTAGGAGCAGTCAACATGGCTTTACCAAGTAGAAGTCACCTTTGACCAACCTGATAGCCTTTTATGAAGATGTAACCAGGTGGATAGATGGTGGTAGTGCAGTGGATGTAGTTGATCGTGATTTCAGTAAAGCACATTTTACACCATCTCACACAGCACCCTTGTGACAAAACTGAGAATGTGGGCTGATTGTTAACTGCTTTAAGGGAAGAAGGCAGAGAGTTGTCATCAATGGGGCAGGGTCTAGTTGGAGGCCTGTGTCTCAGGGGTCAGTGCTGGGACCAGTACTGTGTAATATATTCATTAATGACCTTGATGAGGGAACAGAGGGCACTGTCAGCAAGTTTGCTAATGATACTAAACTGGGGGGGAGTGCTGTGCTGCCATTCAAAGAGACCTGGACAGGCTGGAGGGTTGGGCAGGGAGAAATCTAATGAAATTCAACAAGGGCAGGTATAGAGACTTGCATGTGGGAAAGAAGAATCCCATGTACCAGTACAGGTTGGGGAATGAACTGTTAAGAGAGTAGTACAGGGGAAAAACACTTGGGTGTCTTAGCGGACAGCAAGATGACCGTGAGTCAGTAATGTGCCCTCATGGTCAAGAAGGCAAATGGCCTCCTGCGGTGTATTAGAAGGGCTGTGAGCAGCAGGTTGAGAGAAGTTCTCCTCCCCCTCTACTCTGCCCTTGTTTGCATCTGGAATATTGTGTCCAGTTCCGGGCCCCTCAGTTCAAGGACAGGGAGCTACTGGAGAGAGTTCAACACAGAGCCACAAAGATGATGGAGTGGAGCATCTCCCTTGTGATGAAAGGCTGAGGGAGATGGGGCTCTTCAGCTTGGAGGAGGCTCAGGAGTGATCTCATTAATGTTTAGAAATATGTAAAGAGTGGGTGTCAGGAGGAGAGATCCAGGCTCTTTTCAATGATGTCCAATGATTGGACAAGGGGCAATGTGTACAAGCTCGAATAGAAGAGGTTCCAAAGAAATACAAGGAAAATCTTCACTGTGAGGGTGAGGCAGCACTGGAACAGGCTGCCCAGATGGGCTGTGGAGTCTCCTCCTCTGAGGGCACTCAAAACCCACCTGGACAAGTTCCTGTGTAACCTACTCTAGGTGGTCCTACTCTGGCAGGGGGGTTGGACTAGATGACCTCTTGAGATCCCTTCCAACCCTTAAGATTCTGTGATATACATTTTAACAGACAATTATACTATCTTAATCAAACATTTAAGAAACTGGTCATCTGAACAAATCTACAAGGATTAAGAAAAACTGCTTTCTAGTCCAGGTCCATACACTATAACTCTTCAGGTACAGTGTCTGCTTTTATCAGAAAATAAATAAAATAGTAGTCTTTTGTTAGGCATATGCTATGGGGTTGGACCAGATGATCTCTAAAGGTCCCTTCCAACTCCTACCATTCTGTGATTCTGTGATATACTATAGGCCCAAAGGTCAAAATCATCTAAAAGACACAATGGGCATCACAATGAGTACAGACAAACAAGAGCTGATTCTTACATAAAGAACATACAAAACATTTGTTTTAAAAGGGAATTCAGAAAGGTCAAGGAGGAAGAACACCATAAGACTCCATAAGTAAATCAAATTTTAAAAGAATTATAAAAACCAAGACTACATACACGTAAAAGAAATGAAGTCTGAAGAATCTAATTTAAACATTATATTGTCTTTTCCAGATCTTTTCTATTAATACATTTAGAAGAGACACCAGCTAACCTGTCACAAGTATATCAACAAATCTGTATTCAGTAACACCAGCAAGAGTAGTGTACTTCATGTCATTTATAGAACAAAACAGTACAAATACTCCTTCATCCTAAGCCTAAATTAGCACAACATCAGCCACGAGTAGGAAATCATAATTGGGACAGACTTTTTAGTAGAGCATGTAGTGATAGGACAAGGGGTAATGGTTTTAAACTAAGAGAGGGCACAGTTAAGATTAAATATAAGGAAGAAACTTTTTACAATTAAGGTGCTGAAACACCGGCACAAGTTGCCCAGAAAGGTAGCTGATGCCCCATCCATCCCTGGAAACATTCAAGGTCATGTTGGACAGGGCTTTGGGCAACTTGATGTAGTTGAAGGTGTCCTTGCTTACGGAAACAGCGGTTGTACTAAACGACATTTCAAGGTCCCTTTAAACCCAAACTATTCTATGATTCTATTGTAGTGTTTACAAAAAACACCTTTAAATGGTAAACCTTAAAACATATTTACTTGACTCTTTAAATGTTATTTTCTGCTTATCAAGAAACTCCCCTTCGGAATAGCTACAAAACAGCTCTAGAGAAACTCATCTCTTTTTCCAAAAAAATTATAATTCATCTTATAATAACAACTGATTTGGGGAAAATTGAAAGGGAAGAAAGACTTGACAGAAGACTGAAATAACAGTCTTAAATTTCCATATTCCTCATGGAAGATTTAATAAAACAAGCATAGGTTCTGGTAATGAGGTAGAAACCTACTTTACACCTCACTACGGAAAGGAGGTTTGTGAAATATTCATGAGAAAAACCCTAAATATTTTTCAGTTAAAAAAACATTTAGCCTGGTATCATGAGACAGGTAACCTCAATAAGACAAGTTAATTTCTGTCTCTTGGCCTACTGCATTACCACTGCTAACATTTTCCAATCTGAGTGCTATGGAAGCAAAACATTAGGGGCTAAACAAAAGGTCAGAAGCTTACTAGCTCACACAAATTAAAAAACTATTCAGAGGACATTGCCTCTTGAGAGAGAAACCAGATCTATAAATAAGCTTTTCCTCACACTACGCAACAGATTCATTAACAGGTTTCCTCACACCAAAAAATACTTTTTTTTACAGAATTTTCACTTATTGCCTCTTCAGTATTTTTAAATGCACATCCTTTGAATATGGACAAACATTTCTGAGTATAGGAACTTATTTTGTCTGCAAATCTCAATGCCATCAACTAAGATCTCTGGATTTAGGTGGATGAATTCAAAAGAGGTACCAAGTAGACAACTGAAACAAAGTTAGTTTCTTCTTAGTCTGGGTAAAAAAGTGTACAAACTCCAAGTCAAAATTAACTCCAGTAGCTGAGGAAGAAAAAATGAAAATTATTAAGTCAAACATTAATTTTAGCTTTTCAAAACATGTAGGGCATTTATCAAGCAAATTATCAAAGGATTTTTCTAAATTATTTACAAAAGCCTCATTCTTATTGTTCAGAAGATGAACAACTGAACAGCTTAGTACCTGAGGAACTTGAGTTAGGCAAGTAACTTGTAAGCAGCACCAATCTTCAGAAATTGTATTAAAAATATGGTATACTCATTAAATCTGCTCTATAATAGATCTTTTTACCAGTAAACACCATGAAATATAAGCTAAGTATGCAAATTGAGTATTCTATTAACAAGCACATCAAATGCTCATTCTTTCCATTAATAATTGAACAAAAATAGCCTCATGAAACACTTAAGAACGATGTTATTTTGCCATTACATATGAAACATCTGAAAAGTGTCCTTTCAGTTCCTTGATCCATCAGTCTTACTGAAAGAAAAATAAGTTATAAATAAAAGCAGATAATCTAAATAACAGACAAAAAAATTCTTATCAATTACAGTAGACAAGAGCAAACCTTGGAATGCTTACAAGCAGTACCACAACACTTAAATTCATACTGGAGATTTATGTACATTTGACAGCACATGAACAAACAAAAATTACTTATAAATGGTCACTTGTTCTGTTTGAAAGCTCACATGAAATAAAAATTTTTAAGTTCTAAAGTACTTTGTGCAAACATTAGAAGATGATGGCAACAGAGTAAAATATTTTTATCTCCTAAATATCTATAGCATAACAACACAAAGAAAAATTATCAGTTACCCTAAATAGTTGCACATGCTGAAGCTATAAGTCAAATAGGACATTGTTATAATTATTTGTTCTATTACTGGAAAATTACCTTCAAGTAGCATCCTTGAGACACACAAAAACATAACATAGAAAGTCAATTACAAACCATCCCAAAATGGTAACGAAATACTTGCAATCAAAAAATATCTTATTCCACAGATAGTTCTGTTCTATTTATAAAACATATAACAAGCTGCAAAAAGGTGGCTCAAGTTTTGCATGAATTGTCATGCAATGTCTTTTCACACTAAAGGGCAAATACTACACTTAAAATAGTTTTATATCTGTCAGTGTACTTAAAGACTAAAAATTACTTTGTTTCTGAAAATAATAAACCGGGAATATTTTGATTTTTAAACAAATTACTACTCTTGGCTAAAGTATCAAAATTAATATCTAAAACAGAGGAACAGAAGAAATTCACAACTGAAGTGTCTGTCTACTGATGCGTATTACTGTAATCCTGCTAAAATATAGTAAGTTTAGCACTACTGTCAAAACTAAGACCATCCCACAAAACCACAGCCTGCATTTTTATAAACTGCTTCCTCAAAAGCCTAGCCTATGTTGCGTTATGCATAGGAAGAAACTTGATCACTGAAACAAAACTACTGCCAAAAAAGCAGCAATATTTTGTCAGGTTGGGTTTTTTTCCAGTTCTACATTTACTGATCTGCCTTTCTCCAAGACAGTTTTACCTTAAAATGCTTTGAAGGTGTCAAACATGAACTACTTCTTCCACAAATACATATGCTGGATTGCAATAAGGAGGTAATTAATCTCTCCCAACCAAGCACTACAAAAGTGCTTTTATAAAGTCCCTTAGCTTTAGAATAGTTTAAGAAACAGATAAGTTATTCATACAATCTATCAAAACTTCACCACTATAAGCTTCATTAAGTACACTAGGCTGTCAAAAATAAATTTCCATTGTTTTATCTTAAGAAAACAGATCAAATGTCAAAAGATTCTGGAAATGTTATTAATTCATTTATTATTACAAATCTGTCTTAGATAGTTTAGTTCCAAATAAGGTAGGAAACAATTCTGCATTCAAATTCAGAAGCAGTGCTTCTGTGTAAGAAAAACTGAAGCTGAACATCTAGAAATAGTTCTTGGAAAGACTAAAAGATTGGATTAAAAAAGTAAAGCATTTAATATACAGAGTTTTACATGAAAGAAAATAAACATTCAGAAGTTGAAACTGATGAAGACATGAGTTCCTTACATAAGTTACACTTGAAAAAGTGGGAGTTGCCTTGGAGAGACAAGCACAAGGATATCCAAAAATCTCAACTTCCTCTTTAAGCCATCAGTTAGAAGAGCTGTAAGCTATCACAGCTGTGTAAGTACAATACCCACCTGACACTATTTTGCTACACTACTACAGAATTAAATATGCACCATAGAACTAAGACTGTAACTGACACAATTTCGTCTCTTGCTTCCCATCAGCAAGCTCATCTTTCAGCAAGAAATATGTATGCAAAATTAATATCAGTAAAATGTAACGGGAAAATAAGTTTCCTGATTAAGCTTTAGTGAAATGCATACATATTGAATCTGTAAGCAGATTTCAACTAACTGACATGGACTAAGTAAGGAAAAAACCCTAACCAATACGAAAGTGTTTATCAATAACTTGTTTACTAGAGATCACAGAACTAGATTAATAAATTGTTTAGGCATCACTAGGTTCAATCAAATTCAATGCAATCAAGTTTTCACAGCATAACATCACCATGAATAAGAATGCTTCAGGAAAATAAATCCCCACACAGTAATTATTTTCATCATATGTAACTAAACCAAGTAACTGCATTAAAGTTGATTACACTCTTCAAAGGTAGTTACACTGAAAAATCAAAATTTTAACAAGTTAGGGAAAAGACACGGGAAGAAGCTTTAAACAAGAAAGCCTAATACTGTAGCCTTATGTGAGAGATTCCAACTCTGGTCTTCCTTGCACTTACCATTTATGTTCTTCTTTCATACTGAACGGTAAAAAAGTGATAGCATATAAGTGAAAGAAGCTTACTTTTCAGAGCTTTTAAGAAACAAAAAAAAAGGATTAGAAACAATTATTATTTTCCTCCTAAATACATGGTTGACAGAAGTCTTTAATATGCTTTAAGGATTATACCAAGAGAGTTTATGAAGACATTATATGGTAAATACAATCTACTAGTACCATAAAATGCAATTTTCACCATGAGACAACCTTTAAACTCTCAGAAGAGAGAATAATTTTTTCAATGGCAATCTGAGACTAGAAGCAATTACCAGATGGAGTCTACTTACACTAAACAAGTATTAAAAAGTTTTTAAAAAATTGTTGTATAAGAAATTCTACTAAATTGAAAAAAGATGTGATGTATGATATTTGCCATCTCCAGAAATAGTTTACAATTCTTCTGTGCTACAGAATGTACAGGCTTTTTCAATTCCCATTCATATTATTCAACTGAAGTACAGTTACCTAAAGACATGTTATAATGTCTCTTAAATGATAGACCATGCTTAGAATAACACAGCTTCCCTTATTAGAACAGTTGCTGAAGTACATAAACATATCACTTGCAATTTTGTTTCAATACTTCCTCTTTAGAAGTTCAAAGGACATTAGAAGTAAAAAAGAAGTCAACATACGCCTAGAATACTAAAGACTACTCTGAAGACTAGAGGAAACAGTTTCTAGATTGTGTATGTCACTTCAGTTTCCCAAGGCTTTAAGAAAAACAACACTTGGGGTATATATTCCCTTCTGGACCTTAGAGCACTTTCAGTTGGGCTGTCACAGCACAGCTACAACTACATATAGTCTTGCAATATACTAATTCCAGGTGAACACACAATTCCAGTCAGGCAACTCAGTGGGAATGCTACACTCTTCCAAAGCATTCCTCTGCCTTCACCTCTCCCCACAAAATTTCATTGTATAGAAGTCACAAAAACTATATACGGTGATTGAATGCTTTCCATTTGAACCACTCCTCTTCTTACATTCTGCTTTTGCAATGTTCACCAGTCCACCTGGAAGAGCTTCTACTCACACAGAGTTCAGAATTTAAAGATGCAGGTAAGCATAAGAATGGTCAAACTGTGGCAAGCATTTCAAGCACAGAGGCTTATTATCTCAAGACAGCTGGCAAACAGAAAACCAGCAGAGGTTGCTGTGGCCATCATGATATAGTTTACCCCTGCACCCCAAGCTGCTGGATCTCATAACAGCAATAGAATCTGAGGTAGCCACTGCCATCTCAAGCCTACAAGGCAGCACCTCAGCATCGCCTTCCTGCAACTCTCTGTAGAGAATAGCATGGGTGTTGCAGATTACCACAGGAGGATTTAGACAGGTAGCTTATAGGGTCAGAAAGTCAGGCCACCCCAAAAGACACTATAGGATGATATTACAGTGAAATGAAATTTCACATTAGACACTACAGAAGTCACAATCAGTAAGTCCTACTTCTAAATTACATCAGACAATTGTTATATGCTATTTCACAAAGTATGATTAATAATACTTGGGAACACATTAAAGGTCACTGTTGGTTTTGAATTCTTGATCTTTGTCATCCCAAAGAAAAGACATGGTGAAAGCAGTTTTCTTTTACAGTGTGAGCACAGATGGAAATATGCAAGTTTCTCAAAACACAAACAGCAAACATCAACTGATAGCTCTTAGTAAAATTGAAGAAACAATTTTGCTTCTTCTCCACCTTTATTAAAAATTCTAAGGGGCAGAGGATGGAAAAAAAGGTATCCTGCTGAGAAAAGCAAATGTTTTCTTTTCTGACCTCTCTCAGGGTGTCTCAAAAGATACGCAATATATGCTTCTCAATCCTACAGAAAATGTTGTGGTATAGAATGTAAAATAGGTACTTAGTCCACAAAACACAAAATCAGAAAATAGCTAAGAAAGCAGAAGGTTCTTTTTGATTTATGTATCAAGTTGTACTCCTGAAGGGGAGCACAATTCCCTCCTGCAGACTACAGTTGTTACAGTAATGTAGGAAGAGCATCAAATGGATTGCTTACTCATTGCTTCCTCACTAAGAATAGCTCTAACAGTAAAAGGTACCTTTCTCACATGAAACCAAAGTATTCCCAGCACAGGCTGTGTTCAACTACTACAGTTGGTATTAAAAAAAACAAAATTAAGAAATCATACCCTTGACCAAAATAGATCACTAAAACTTAAGAGGCTAACTCCTCTGATACTACCATTTTTTGCTAGTCCTGCAGGATGAGTCTTCAGAAGCAGAACACACCTACATTACTAATATAAATAATGTAGAAATTACAGCAGAGGACAACTTTTTTTCCACCTTTATAAACTTTTGGTCTCTTTTAGTAAAGATTTTGAGGTTTTCCTCATCTAGTTTTACAGCAGGGTTACCAGGGAGAGTGATTTTTAGATTCCGCAGGAAGTCAACACTGCTCACTTTGTTAGTGAAGTATGTTATCCTTAATAAGTTATGCATAAATCAAAATAAGCAATTGAAAAAAGTTTCAACAGCCTCAACTGCTTTAAAATTTAAACCTTCAGGGCACCTCTTCACAAAAACATCATTTATTTTTATGACTTCCCTACTTAGAAAAATGGTATTATTTTATTGGGAAAAAAAATCCTGAATTTAAAAAAAAAAAAAAGGTAAATTGTTATCTGAAAACCTTCACTTAAGTGTTACATCACTAGATTGTAGGAAAAACAGTGATGCCATTGTACAAGAGAATAACTACATGACTAAATTTCTACTACTCCACTCATGGGAACAATTGAATACTGCAGAAAAAACAGTAAACAAGAAGGTGGTAGATCAATACAAGTATAAAAAAAAGATATTTTCAATTGAGACTTTCATCATCAAATTTTACTTACATTGTCCATGAAATTTGGCTTAAATCCTCCCTCCTGCTGCCGTCGTAATTCCTCCTGCTCCCTCTGGCGCAGCATCTCTTCTTCACGACGTCGATGTTCTTCTTCATGTCTAGAATATTTTTCAAAAACTAAGTCAACTTAGACTTTTAACCTGTTTGGGCTTGTAATCAGTATCAGGAGACAAGATCGAGCACAAAGAAAATCGATCATGATTTTTTTATATGGTGTAAGACACTAGTCTACTCCCCCGACAGGTTTTTCTTCAACTAGAGGTTGAAGAGGTTGAATACTACAGGTATTTCTTCAACTAGAATACAGGTAGTTACAATGCCAGTACCTTCTATACCTGTTCTGGCTACACATACTCCAGCTTTTAGCAAGTCACTATGGATTAAAATATTTCAATACTGTCAAAAGACACATTTTTAACTTAAGTGTTTCAGTTTTGCTCTTATTTTTCACTTCCACTACTCGTGGCATTTAACATTAAAAGTATAAACTCAATTAACAGCATGATGCTCTCAGATTTCAGTAGACGCACAAAACCAAATATTTGTAGGAATCAGATTTTGAAGGAAAATCAGTTTATAACATACTGGAATATCAAGTGAAAATATCCCCAAAAATCTCATATTGACTATAAACTGCAATGTTACCATTCCACATGCACGTTACTTGCCTATAAATGTGCTTAAAAACACGCTCTTATCATTACAGATAGGCTTCAGTCACAATATTAGAATAAAGAATATGAAGAAAAAGTTACCTTAAGACATTTCTACACTCTTTAGAAAGCTCAGAAATTTACAACAGAACTAGTAGAGCTGAAATAAATGAAAAATTTAAGAAATACTTGAAACCACATATATTAGCACTTTTCTGTTCAAAAACATGAAACGTCACACACAATGCTTTTGAAAAGCAACTTTTTAGTAGCAGAGGTGGTTTTGCTATCAAAAGCAAGCTCTACAAGCTAAACTCACACAGGCCTACAACAGCTGCATGCCAGACCTTTGCATAGTAGAAGACAAAATACCTCAATTGTATCTGCTTGCGCTTTTGAAGTTCTTGATTTCTAAGTTCTTCCAAACGCCTCAATTCTTCTTGGCGTCGCATGAGATCTAACAAGATTAAAAATGTAGTAAAGATAAAAGCTGTCAATCAACATGATAACAGTAAAAAATTGCTATTACTGTCAGACAACAGTTCCAGCATTCCATTTTTAAATAAATTCCTCAATGCACTCAACTAGTTCATTCCCAAAAAGCCAAAGGTGGTATATGAAAACACAGACTGGATCCACTGCTCACAGAAAGGCACAGGACTGGCAAAGCCTCTAAAGCAGGTTACGGAAACAGATATTTGAAGTCCAAGAAAGAAAAGGAAAAAAAATTCTCAGTCTCTTTAATCACATCCTGGCTCTACATCTAGAGCAAGACATCAATTTTCTGTCAATGTTGTGTATAGCTAAAGCCATACTAGCAAGAAAACTAATACAATATATATGATTATGCTCTCCACTACCTATTTCAGACCACTGACAGATCAGAAACATTATTAACTTGAGGGGCAGGTAATCCAACCCTCCATAGTTATTTACCACACGGTTCTGCTTATGGTAACTTAAAAAATCACAGAATCACAAAATCTTAAGAGTTGGAAGGGACCTCAAAAGATCACCTAGTCCAATTCCCCTTCCAGAGGAAGACCACCTAGAGTAGGTCACACAGGAACTCATCCAGGTGGGTTCTGAATGTCCCCAGAGGAGACTCCACAACCCATCTGGGCAGCCTGTTCCAGTGCTCTCTCACCCTAACAGTGAAAAAGTTTTTCCTTATGTTTCTTTGGAACCTCTTAAGCTCCAGCTTATACCCCTTGACCCTTGTCCTATCATTGAACATCACTGAGAAGAGTCTGACTCCATCCTCCTGATACTCACCCTTTATATATTTGTAAACATTAATGAGATCACCCCTCAGTCTCCTCCAAGCTAAAGAGCCTCAGCTCCCTCAGCCTTCCAGCATAACGGAGATGCTCCACTTCATTAGTCATCTTGGTGACCCTGTGCTGCTCTCTCCAGTAGCTCCCTGTCCTTGAACGGAGGGGCCCAGAACTGGACACAATATTAATCTTTTACCAGAAAAAAGCAGCCATATCCTCTTAAAAACACTTACAACTCTCTTTAAAAGCAGGGCACAACTAACAGTAATTAACTTTGCTGTACTAGTTTTTTTATCAGTCACATGATTGATTTCTGCTTGGACATTTATGCTTTCTTCCACAAATATTAAAACTACTTTTTGTCAGAAAGCAGTCATTTGACTTCTCCATCTTTGCAGAATATTGGCCATGTAACATTATTTCTAGACAGTACAAGGAATATTCTATTATACTACCTATGTTATGTCTTTCATGCTTTAGTTTAACCTCTCTACACGTTTCCTCATGCATCTCATCACTATACTAACTAAAGTATCTTTTCAGCTATGGAAATCACTTTCCTTACACTTGCATCAGCATATATTACAACTTTTTACTTTAATATCCAAAAACAATGACTAGTACATTTCATCAAAATATCATGTATTTGTTTCTAACAAAGATTATGAGATTTCTATTCTCACCAGCATCCTTATTGACAACAGAAGCATATTTTGCAGGCTTGCTTTTCCAATTTCGTCTTCAAAATTTACACATTTCACTTTGCAACAGAACGTGATTATATTGAAGATTCACTCAAACCACAAAGTCTGAGGTGCTTCCTTCCAACGTGCTTCCCACAGAAAGCTTGGCCACTGTTAACCTAATACTCAGGGAGTACCACAAGCAAACTTTTCTAATAACCTTTAGGGTATTTCAGAGCAAAAGTGCACTTTTTTTCTTCTAAAATTAATTTTTAGGGTTTTTTCAGGGCATTAATCAGACTTAGAACTGACCCATCCTATGCTTAGTATTGTCCATTGTGGGAAAAGATTTTTTTTTTCCAACTCTTTGTTCTATTGATGTAGCACTCCCTTTTCCTTGTGATAATAAAACTAGTACAGTATTTCCTACTATCTCTCCATCACTAATTGTTACAAATAAATCATCTACTCTCCTTTGCTCTTAAGGTATATAGTCCTATTTTTCCCAATGTTCTCTTTTTTTCCAGAGTGTAGTTCTGATTATTGCCTTTCCTGAAATTGTTAATATTTTCAAGTTCAAAACACTAGTTTATGATCTGGTACCATCTGACAAGGCAGAATCTTGGCACAAAGCCTTATTAAACAGATGAAAATACAGCTCTACAGGTTCAGGTTGTTCCAATGCCATTCATATCAGAAGATCTGCAATGACAGTAATTCTGAGCTAGCATATGTTGGACACAGGCCTTTTCTCTGAATAGAAAAACCCTGCACTAAAGCAGCTGTAAAAAAAAAAAATACCCAAAAAGCATTATGTTAGCTTCTGGCTTTTGTCATGCTTAAAAAAACCAGTCAGGGTCTCCATTTTGCCCTCAACTTTCTGCAGAGCAGAGGACAGAAGGTGACAGTGTACCCTCATCTCAAAAGTTAATCCTACAAGTAGAAATAGCAAGTCCAAAAACATTTTGAAGTTGTGTTAGCTGCTTATTTTTCAGGTTGCAAAAATGTAAAACAAATGCCCAGCTTTCATAAAACTGGTAAAGAAAGCTTCTGCTTCAATTCAGTCCGGTATTTTCATAAACTATTTAACCACCATTATGACAGACTATTTACAAAAATCTGAAGCGTACCATCAGCACATGGTTCAGAAATGTGGAAATACCTATTGTGCTTTACAAGTTACTTCTGACTCAATCTGTCAAAACATGACACTTAAAAGTTAAAAATTACATGTATCAAAAGAATATTTTCAGTATTAATACCACATCACAAAAATCTGAGTATGTAGGCAAACGTGTTCAAATCCTACTAGCTCCCATAAGCAATTTCTAGAAAATCTTAATCTGCAGGAGTATATGGACTCTAGTAAGCTCAACTTCCCATCTTCTTTTTAGCTCCCGAGAACTTATTGTGTTTCTTGTTTCACAACAGCTACTTCAATATACCTTTAGATCTGGGGTCTGTGCACCGGGTATATGAAAATCTTAACTCTAGACTCTGATGTCTCAAAGTGTCATTGTATCTTTCTCTAAAATCCTGTCATGCTATCTCATCCATACAATTAATATTTTTGACATGGTCTGAACTTACACCCAGAGACACTGTTTAGACCAGTAAGATTAATGTCTAAGCTAAGAGAGAAAAAAAACACCTTATCTTCATACATATACTGAAGTTGCAGAGTTTGAGATGTAACAAATGTTTACTAATTCCTCCAGTCTAATGAATTAAACATCTGCAAGTAAGCAGAAATCTACTTATCTGAAATGACATTCTGGAATGAAATTCCAAGCTATATGATACCAAAGAGCAGATACTCTGTTAACCCAACAGGGAAGGAAAAAACCTTCCACCCGTATTTAAAAATAGCCCACATTTCCTCACTGTAATACTACCATCAGAAGCATTTGTATTCTAATGATCTTTAATTGTAATTCTCTTCCTTTTCCATGTAGAGGTGGAGCTTAATAGGTATTAAAAAAACAAGTATTTTTTCCTTCACAGTTTTAAAATACTTTTTCTGAAAAGAAATCCTCATATCCACAAAACATACCTAAGCTGTTCTCCCATGTTTTACCACCAAGACCTTTTCAGTCACAAGTGGCACTGGCAACTTGTCTGAGTTCAAAACATGATTAAAGTATGACAAGTTAAGAAAAAGTAATCCCTAACCCTTGCCATCAAATATAAGCAACAGGTGGACAAATACGAAAGAAAAAAAGAGTGTAAGTTCTAAAACTGGATCATTAGCACTGTTCAGTATTAACCATTAGTTAAGACAATGATAAATTGATTTGACCTGTATTTGAACTGAACCATCTTTACCTATCACATATATACAAAAATTTAAAATGTGTCCAACTGAGCAGAGGTGACTGTACAGTGTATTAAAGGCATTGTTCTTCATTAACATTCACATTCCTCAGATGTAAAATTTATCTATGCTTATATGCAAAACAAATGCCTTCAAGTTTTTTGCTTGGACAACAAACAAAGAAACAATTTGACAGCTGTCACTTCAGATGCTGCAATAAATATCTGGCAATTCAGAACAGCTTCTTATTTTATTATGCTCTGTTTTTCGTAAAACATACTATATATATGGTATAATTCCACATTAAAAGCAAACATGCCTATTTAGAAAAAAAACAGGCTAAGTAAACAACTTCTTCATGACAAGTTACAGTAGATTTAATAATATAATTTGAAAAATTAGATCTTTTCTCTTTTCTAGTTATAAAATGGTTTTAAACATATGTTAAAGACTATATGTTTACAGCCTATATATCCAAGCATTTAGGTGCTTTAATTCCACCAGCACTATAAAAACTCTGATCCAGCTTCTGTAGATATTTTCAACACATAAGTCAGTAGAAAAAAATTAAAATAAATCAGTCTCACATAGAGAAGTCACATTACAAAGAGATCTTTTTTTTAAGAGTCAGCATTATATAAAGCCAAATATTTGAACCAGACAGCTTATATGATTTACTCAGGTTGAGGTTTTGAAATGCATCCACAACTTAAGACTCTCTCAAGAAGTTTAAAATGATATGGCATTCTTATTCAGCCTATCAAGCTACTGTACTCCATTACCTAACATTTTCAAGAATAAGATTTTTTTTTTTATAGGTAGCTGGAATCTCTCAAATTAAAAATTAAAAAAACAATCAAAAATCCCCATGTAACCAATGTTTAATTCACACAACAAACCTTGAGATCCTTTACGACAGACCTGCAATATACTTAAGCTTTATCCATTCAAGTGTTGTAATTTAGCAGTCACGTGGAGGAAACTAAAATCAAGTTGCAGTTCAATATCTGACCTGGAAAGGAGTGACTGTATGGCTACAGCATTTTGGAGAAAATCTGCTCATCTCCTCTCTCTGCCCAAAAATCACAACCTCCACCTAGTTTCATTCTTAAAGATAGGGCTTGAAAGCAATGGCTAGCAGAGATTTTTGCCCCCAACATTATGAGAAGACACGATGTCTAAAGAATTAAAAAGGGATACATGACCTGAAAATTTCAAGAACTGAAACTCACGCTAACTGCAAGTTATTTTAAGTTACAACATACACCTAATACTATGCACACTTCAGGCTTCTTAGTTGTTACAAAGGTTTTAAAAAAAAAACCCCAATAGTAACATTAACTACTGGAACATTTAACATTGTACCAGAGGTGCACAGAACAGGTAAAAAACGTGTGAGCTACCTTTTTATTTTCTCCTGTACAGCACCCACAAAAAGTACTTAGTTCTATCTAGTACTGTAAGCAACACTAAAAGAGAATATAATTTTACTGATGAGCATGAAGCTACTATTCAATTCTCCATATAAACCACTTACACTAGAAAAATTTAAGAAGTGGAGAAAACAGACCTAGACAATCACCCCTTTCTCATTTTCTTAATCCATCTCCGCACATCATCAAGGAATATGTGTTAAGAAGTATTACTTCCTTTTTATCAATTAAATGCATTAAATCAAACAGTGTCTGGCAAAATCTCCACATTTAACATACAGCTCAATATGCTACACAAACAAAACTCTGTGATAAAACAAATATAATACTAATAGATTCTCTGATTTTACCTTGCCTCATCAGCATTAGCTGATGCTCATGTCTAGCTGCTTCCATTTCTGCCTCTAGTTTCTCTTTGGCTTCTCTAATGTTCCTGTCAACCTGTTCCCGCTGTTGCTTTTCCATCTCATCAAGAGCCTTCCACCGTGAAGCATACTCAAACTCAAATGTTCCCGGCTGAGCAAAGCGTGGAGGCTGTTCTCTTTCCCTAATAAAAATTTTGCGGTTAAAATTTACAGAAGGACATATTTAGATCAACAGCTGTAACAGTCAAAGAATTTATAAACAATCGCTCAAGTGCAGATCTGGCTTTAAATCAAACTGTCAGTTGACTACACTCTAACACTGTCAAAACGTAGTTCAGCTGTTAAGACAAACATTATGAAATTGTTTTAATACACATATATTTTCTATTTATTTGACTTTAAGATGAAAATTCATACAAAATACTATGCTGCAACACTAGGATAACTGTGCTTAACCTTCTAAAGGTCATAAAACCAAATACTTAAATAAATATCAAAGACTACTAGACAGCCTAGAATATTAACCTGAACATCTCAACATTAAAAGGCGCCAACATTTAATTTCATATTCTAACACTAACATTTTAACAGTGACACATTTTTTAAAAAGTGGTATTCTACAGCCTTACCAGAATAAGCATTTTAGCTTCAAGCAACGTGACTTCTAAAGGCAATCTAAATTCAATATGAAAAATTATCACACTAGGTGACTTGACTTCCACCTCACAATGAAGATCACTTTCTCATGTCATGCTCTAAGTTTCACCTGAACCATGGTGAAGATTTACACTCCGCTGTTTACACAAACAGTTAAGAGGCTAGTCAGTAAACAAAAAAATATGGATGTCCACATCTTCGCAGGATTAGACCACATGCCATGAAAGACTATAGCTTGGCTGGCGAAAAGCTCCAATTCATTTCAGCCTTGGCCAGGGATCTATCTACTCAAGTTTAGCGCAGAATGTTAAACCAACAAGTCAAGTCTGAATTTTACTATGATTGGGAATCTTGGCACAGTCCTACCTAATCCTTTGACACACAACAGCAAAACATACAAAACACCACTTCCTGTTACATGAACTCAGAAATAAAGACTGGTATATATTTACCAAGCTACATACTTAAATTATGTTTTGTAAAATAAATCTAAATGCTACTTACTTGTGATACTGTTGTGTTTTTTGCATTAGCTTCTCTGGTAGACCATCTTCATCATCAAATTGCTCCATTGGTTCTACAACAACAGGTCGAGGTGTTCTGGAAGACAGTTTCAATGTAGTAATTGACTCATAAATGAAGCAGTTATTTTAGTCTTTTGAGGAAGCTCTCCAGAAAGCTAACATGTTGTATTTCTTGTATCTTGCATACTCTTCCTAAACTCTAGAATCCCAACGAAACCGGATCTTAAGAATTACCTTTCAAAACAACTGTTTCTATACTCAAATTTGGCTATTCTGCCTAGAAATCACTATCTGATATAGTTTTGTTTGTTATGAAGTATTTATAGGTAAAAATCAATATCTCAAAACCATCTACAAGTAATTTCAAAATATTTATGAAGGAACCAACTTTTCGTTTGCATCAGTGAGCCAACACAGGGACCATGAATTTATTGGGAAAGCACTAAACAATTCCAAACCAGAGCAACACCATCTATTCATATTTCCATAAAACACAAAAAGTTACTTTTAAAAGTTACTCTACAACTGCAAACAGCTTGGTAATCATGCATTAGTATTCCAGTGATAATTAGAAGAGCACCTCTGCTTGTTATTTAAAACCCATTCTTTAAACAACCATACTTTCACAGATCAGAATCCTAATTCATCTCTCGAATATCTTCCTTGCATTCTCATTATCTGTAGTACTCAGAGGTCAGTACTGCCAAAGAGAGCTGTATAACAATCCTGAATTGTGTAAAAAGCTCTCTGCATCAGCCTAAGTGTACAGCCTACAATACACAGTTTTAAATGGTAACAGAAGAGCTCTAGACAGTATTTTCAAAATGCTAGTGTTTATATATAGTTTTCCACACCTTTGTTTCACTTTGCAGATCCTTCCACAGAAAAAAAAAAGTACCTTAATCAAAAAAACCTTCCGATATTAAGCGCAGATTACAAAGATTAAGCCGGGAATCACAGAGTATAACCCAGCAACTATTTCTCTTGATGTTATCAGCATGGCAATTGCTGGCAAATCTCATATTTAAATAGAACTGAACTGTGCTGTTGACAAGTTATGACTGAAATCAACCATTTAAAATCTCTAACATTTCAAATGCTTGGTTTTGATATATTTAGCTCACGAATTCAAAGATTTTCTTCTGATCAGGCAAAGAGTTTTTTGCTAAAAATGTTAAATACTAGGTTCTGAAGTAGAACATCAAAGTTCAATGGTAGCAGACTCACGATAATTATCTTTGCAACTGTGCATTAGGGAACATACCAGCCACCTAAGCAAGACAAAAATGAAGTGCTTTTTATACACTGAGGCAAAGGCTGATGGTCCCTTCAACACAACTACTCTCTATAGAAGGTAAAACAAGAATACTCCCTATCACATCCTAGCTTCTTTTTCCCTGCCACATCTTTAGTGCATTTATTTAACACTGAACTATATTATTTCCCTTGTTTGGCTCACTGTATTCTCATTTAAATAATACTGCCAAGAAAACTCTGGAGATAAGAAGAAATTGCTGGCACCTACTGATAACAGATTGAATTTTCTATGCAGCCACCAAATCAGTTCAGTGGCACAGAACACTTATGAGACTATCAGGAGAAAGAGGAGTTTCAGGCCCTTTCCCTACCAATAATCTACTCCTGGCAACGTTTTCTCCTGCCTTACGCTCTGCTGCACCTGACATTCAGAGCACGCAGGTTAGCAGGCACCTTCATGTGCTTTAACAGACAAAAATGAACCCAACAAAAACAGTCGAATACTGTTTCTGTTGTTTTAGCAAGCACAAGTGGCTTATGGAAGTATAAAAAGTTCTCAAGCTAAGACAAAGATGAACAGCACACACAGAGTAGAAGAGGGAAAGAAGTGCCAATTTCCCAATTTGATAGTAGTAAGCTTCCACGTCAGGGGAACCATAGCCTTATTTTCACAAAAATAAACAAGAATCAGAAAAATAAAAAACCCTGAATACCTATCTTTTCACACAGTCTTTAAGAAAGCTTTTGAAAATGTCACCAGGGAAATGTGTTAAAAAGCATAGAAAACAGAAAAATAATTAGCAAGCTTGCTTGCCCTTGAAATACAAGTTTTCCAGAGATCACTGCCATCAAGTACTGAAGAATCTTTTTCATTAAAAAAAAGTACTTTTGGTCTTTCAAGTCACAATTAAAACTTCTGAGACAAATAAACACAGGAACACTTTCCCGAGTTTAGAGGATTATCAGGAATGCAGTGCACTGCTTTTCTAAGAAACAGGAATATTATTTTGTCAAACTTTTACTGGGATCAGGAAGAGTGCAATGAAAATAAAATCTCACTAGATAAAGGACTAACCATAGAGAATCATAGAGTGGTAGGGGTTGGAAAGGACCTTTAGAGATGATCTAGTCCAGAAGCAGGTTCACCTAGATCAGGTCATATACAAATATGTCCAGGTGGGTCTTGAAGAAGGAAAAGTAATATTTCATATAGACAAGGAAAAGTAAAATGTTACTAGCAGACTTTCATACAGTAATAACAGCTCACAAACAGTAAGCAAAAAAGGTGGTTTTCCTCACCAAAAAGTCAGGAGTAACTGGGGTGTTCATGTAAAACATCTTAAATTTCTCACCTCATGACTCATAATTTAAAAAGAATAATTGGGGAATACCCATAAATGCAGATTTCTTTCATATCACAAACATACACTCACACAAATTCAAACAAAAGGCTACGAACTTACGTTGTTAGCAAGAATGCTCCATCACTGCATCTTTCTAGAGCCTTCCGTGCTGGAGGTTTGGCTGCAAACTCTACAAAACCTTTTCCTGTAGCTCTGCCACGATCATCTACTACAACAACAGCTCTTTCCACTGGCCCAAATTGAGAGAATGCCTGTTCCAGCAGCTCATTAGAAACCACAGGTGAAAGATTCTTGACTGTTAGGGCAGCTCCATGTGTAGCAAATCGAATTCGAAGTGGTCTGCTCTTCAAAATAGTACCATCAAGTTCTGCCTTTGCTATTTCAGCCAGTGTCCTAGATTCCTTTTGTAAGATACAAAATATTTTACATGTTTTATTTTCAAAGACAATACATAGCACTTTTGTGTTCCCTCCCCCCAGAAAAGTGGAAAAATATATTTTCCTTTACATGAGTACATTAGCATCACTCATTAAACTTCCACTCCTCAAAAACACAAAGTTCCTGTCTACTGATTGGAAAAAAAAATGCATTTATTCTAAAAAACAACACAAGTACAAATTTTTTGTTGCACATTAAACAACAAATTCTCATTATGCCAGATATGTTTGTGCTGCTCTGTAAAGGCTTTCATTAGAGTTAAAAACTTGATGCTTCTCCATTTTTACCTACTCAAATATCTATATTCTGTATGTTCTAGCTGTAAATAGTGGGACACAGTATTTTTCAAGATTATGATATCTATAATGCTTTTGATTTTGGTTTGATTTTTTGTTTCAAGTATCACACTTCCTCATTACCACTGTTGGATGAATTCTCAATGGATGTCCAATTTGAATTTCATCAACAAATGATTAAATTACCTTCTTAGCTCATGTATTCATTCTTCTCATGTTTATGGGCTTTCTGCACCCACATCCATGAGACAGGCTCCATCAACAATTGCCTTTTTTCTCATTTCAGAGATTTTCACCTGGTCTGATGCCTGCAATCCCTTACATTTAAAGAAATTATTCTTTAGATCATAGCCATTTCCTCCATGGTTCAATTGACTAGGTAAACTGTTAAAAAAATAACATGCCCTAAACATAACAGAAAAAGGAAATTAACATAAAACATCTCTAACCTGTGTTATGTACAAAACTGATTAATGACATGTAAATATATTGCATTTCTTCCAGAAAAGTGGTATTTCAGGCTGGGTAAAAGATGTACGTAAGAACGGCACAAGTACTTATCTTCATGATGACAACCACAAAGAAAAAAATCCTAACCAGTAAAATATATGGAAAAGTTGTAACTAGAGACACTCAAAACACTCTAAAGCTATTCCCAGAATAATATAAATCAGTGCATTCTAGACATGGAAGTCATGAAAACTAATACTGCAGATGATATTGATATAAGCTCTTTTTTTTTTTTGCATGCTCAACTTGAGCATATTTGACCAAATACTCTATTATCTCTAAAAATCTAGTCTTATCTGGACACAAGTAATTTAAACCCAAGGTCCCATTTCTTAGCAATTCTGAGATTACATGTTCTGTTTTCACGATGTGTGAGCAGTGGTATTTCGAAATAATCCTGTCCAGTCTTGAAAAATAAGTGCGTTTTCGGAAACAAAACCTAATATTCATAGTGAACTGTACAAGATGAAATTTCTTTCTGCACAAATAGGACTCTTTCTAGTCCTAAAGAATGGTAAATTGTCCCAGGAATCAGGAAAGTCAGGTATTACAGTAACAAAGCAGACCGCGCAAGCACATCCTCCATTCACCGCAGACTAACAGGCTGCACAAGTACCCGTGGGCAGCAGCACGTAAACGGTGGAGGGACCCTGAAACCAGCGGAGTACCGCGTAGTGAGCTGGGAACCTAAACGCGAAGGGTTGGGAAGGCTGCCACAATACAGGCCTCTGTCTTGGATGTATGGAGCCAACCAGAGGAGAGGGCAGAAAGAAAAGGAAGCGGAGGAAACAGCACAAACATCAAGGAAAAAGGGACAGAATATGGGTCAGGTACTGTCTTTTTTTACAGCCGCCAGACAAGGAAAGGCGGCGGGGAGCTGGAAAGGGAAGGGACAGAAGTCGCCCGGTTGCGAAGGCAGCCTCAGAGGCTCGCATAAATCCTCACCAGGCGAATGAAGCCAAATCCACGGTCCCGATTAATGAAGACCTCGCTGGGCTCCCCATAACGCTCGAAGAGCCGCTTGAAATCTTCCTCGGTGATATCAGTAGGCAGATTCCCCACGAAGAGCCGGCAGCGCTGCGTGTAGCTCTTCTCGCCAGGTTTGAGAAAGCTTTTGATATCGATGGTGAACCCGACCTCTTGCTCTTCATCTCCACCTTCTTTGCTCGGCACTAGCGCCATGGCCGCCGCTGCCTCATTCTCCGTTTCTAGGCCCCGCAACCCCTTCAGGTTGCCGCCACCACCCCCTACCATGCCCAGCGGCGCGGCTGGGGAGCTGTTCTCGATCCGCACTTGCTTCAAGTTCCTATTCGCTGCCATATTCAGACCTCCCTCCTTTCTCGGTGATTTTCTCGAGAGCCGCGGAGTCCGGTTCGGCAGCAACCGCCTCCGACCCTCAGCCAATTCAAAATGGCGCCGCCGCCAACCACGACGAGTTGTAAGGTCCCTGAGGAAAGCCCCACCCGCGCCGCCGTCCCCGCCGCGGCTCCTCCTCGTTGCTGGGCGGGGGGCGGCCCGCGCATGCGCGCTCTGGTGCGGCGCCGGGCGCGCTGTGGGGGTGGTGCGTTAGCTCGTGGCAGTTCTTTCGACCTCAGATGCTGCTGCTCGCTTTCAGCTCCGGCGGGTGGGCGAACCCGTATAAAAACCGCGCGAGAGCGGCTTTTGCGTTTGCAGAGGCAGATGTGTACTGGCGGACTGCACCGCCTGAGGGGACAAGCTGCCCCGAAGCTTCCGTGCTGTTCCCTGCTAGTTCGTCTCCCTCGGTGCCTGGCCCGCCCCCACTGAACGCAGCCGCAAACGCCGCCACGGTAGATTAGCGTGGTGGTCTCAGAGATGTTCAGGTCCTGCAGGCTCAATGAGTACGTCCCCAGGCAGAACCACACTTGCTGGGGTCTCCCCAGAGGAAGAAGCGGGTAGGTGGGGTGCCTTGGTGGGATGTCTCGTTGCTGTGAGAGAAGGAGGCAGACACAGCACCAGGAATGCTGAGACGGCTGCCGGGGAACAGCTCAGGGGGGGGAATGCCCAATCACTGTGGAATGGCACAACGGAGCAGAGGCAGGATCTGCAGGCAGTGCAAGAAAAGCGTTAGCAGAGTTTTATGTGAGAGACAAATCTGAGTGGAGAGGGGCCGTGTTAAATCTGCTGCTCACAGAACAATTTATTTCAGCGCAACAAGTTTCATTGTAAAGGTGATGGCTTTCTTCTAAGAGGTGTGAAGTCAAACATCTTCCTTGGCCACCCATTCTTGTAGCAAGGACTACGTGTCTCTCCTCCACAGCACAGGACTATGTTCTTTCCTCCTTGCCTGCTACACTCAGAGTTGCTTGGTTTGATCCATGTGCTTCAAATGAGTAATGGATGCACTCAACCCTCCTTAACCAAAGCAGTTTGGTACAGGCTGTAAAGAAGGTTAAGGCCTAAGCAGCAGACAGGCCAAGAACTTCTCTAGGAACAGAGAAAGCTGTGGATACAAGGACTCTTTCTTGTGCATACCTCTCCCATTATATGCAATTTGATTATGAGCCAACCACTTTATCCTATAAATATGACAGCCTAAGTGAGCCTTCTTTGAGCTGTCTCTACTAGGCAGCGTGACTGCATGGCAGTGATCTCCCTTTGAGCAGGGATGCCTCTCAAGGTTGCTCCCTGAAACAGGCTGCTCCCTGAAACATTGAGATCCTTTACCAACAACAGATCACAGATCATGGGATGAAGCTCAGTGTGAGTTCTCCGGGGGTGGCAACTGGACTGCACACCAGGCAACTCTCCCCTTGAACAAGGACACTGGTCAGTGTTAAGAGATTTGTTATTTATCTTAAATAAGTAAATATTAAATAGAATTAATCACTCAGAGTTATAATGTTGTGTGATGTTTAGCTATTTGTTTAGCTTTACTTACTTAGCATGATTTTCTAGATGTGCTAAAACTTTAGGCTGCAAGCTATAAACATTCACCATTATTTACTGAAGGTGGACTTACTTAAGCAAAACAAGGCCTTCAGAGCTAACCCAAACCAGAAGATAAGGAGAGTCTACAACTATCACTAGCATCTGCAACTGGACAAGACAATTGCCTTTCTGAACACAGAGAAAGGATCCAATGAGGAACAAAGTGACCCCAGACTCAAATATTACTACTGATGCAAACCATTATGCGAAAGACACGTGAATAGTCTGTAAGGGTGGAATTGCCCAGGGATTTCTTCCTTCAGGTTCCACTTCCCTCTTTCTCCCTCTCCAGAGACACAAAGCTCAAGCTGATCCTCATGTTGTACTATTAAATTATTTCATTTTATATACTTTGATGCCTATGACTCTGCTTTGGGAAGCCTTGGGTTCACACTTTAGAGTGAACTAATGCTGGACAGACCCCTTATCCCATCAGATGCTTAGTGAGTGAATTAGGAATAAGCACGCTGAAACTTTGAAATCTTAGATAAATGATAAAAAGGATTGAGTGTGCACATATAATCCTTTATGTATAAACTGATGATCGAGTTTAGGACCTAGACTGGATTGATCTGTACCTAGATTCCTCTCTGAGAAGGCATTTAGAAAGCAAGGGAGGTCCATTGTGAACCTTGTGACATCTTCCTTATCTTTTTACATTTACAATCTCTGTGAACATGACTCTGAACCAATTTTACATCAATTTTCCTTCATATAAAATGAACCTTGTTGTCAAACTCTCAAGTCACCTATATTAGTCACTTTTGCCAATACCTTTGATCGTGTTACTTTAAATGATCAAAACACTTAACAGATTCCTAAATCAGGATCTGCAACTGACATATGATTTAACAGACAAAGAGCTAGTCAATCTGCTTAAATCCTCGCGGGAAGCCTGATAATCAGGTTTTGGTTTTTACTACCGTAGTAGCCTGACTGTTTCAGATGCCCATCTAGCTTTGCATCATGCAGGGAAACTCCTGGACAATAGAGCAAGACTACAGGAGAAATTAACTATATTATTTGTTTTATTAATACAACTAGAGCATTGAAAAAGTCCAGAAAATCTCATGTAGCTGTTACTTCAGCTAGTGTATGACATGTACTGTTCTTTTGAAAAAGCAACATCAAGCATGATATTGAAGAAAAAGTTAATTCTATAACATGCATGAATCCATTGCTCAGGGATTTCCTTGTCCATTGGGGAACATTTTAAGTTCTTCTGTCTTATTCCTCCATTTGAGGCTTAAGAAAGATCTCAGTTCCTCCTATCTCTGAGCTTGTACCAGGATCTGGAGAAAACATGTGTTCCCAGACAGCATGTATTACTTTATCAGCCCACCTGTTTCTGAAGCAGACTCATGGGTGTAGAGCATTAAACTAAATCCAGATATGATCCTGTGAAAATCAAACTTACAGATGGGAGAGGAAGAGTATCTTCTGACATAAAAGGCAGGAAGTTAGGCTGTGTAGGAACATGAGGGAGTTATTAGAGTGGAATCCCTAGAGCTTAATTTACTTTGACCATCCAAAGAGCTATGGGTTGTAGTATATTTTGGATTCAATATAGCAAACCAACAGCTTTTTAAAAAAACAGTAGGCATGTAAAGGGAGTGAAATATGTTAGAAGTGAGTGACTATACATTTCTCATGGTTTAGCAAGGAGCAGCTTTTGCTTGGTAACAGGGGGAGGGGGTTGCAGTGAAAACCACAGTGCTGGCCACACTTTTCTTGATGCATCCCAGGATGCCATTGGTCTTCTTGGCCACGAGGGCACATTGTTGGCTCATATCTAGCTTCTTATCAATCAGGACTCCCAGGTCTCTCTCTGCGGAGCTGCTCTTCAGCATTCCTTATTATTCTTACCTTTCCTTCACTGTAGCAACATCTCAACAGTAAATGATAATCCAGTAAAAGAAAGCAATAAAATTCCCACTTCCAGAAACATGAAATGTATTCATATATCAAAAAATATATAAATAGATATTTCATATGCTTATGCATCCATAGCTTATCTTCCTTAGTCAGACTCATGGTATAACCATAGTGCACATACTTGAACTGCTTTTAAACTTCCTTGAGCAGGAGCTATTTGCATATCAGAATAATGGGGATTGGAAGGGACTTCTAGAGATCATCTAGTCCAACCCCCCTGCTAAAGCAGGTCCATCTAGATGAATCCACACGGGAATGTGTCCAGGTGGGTTTTGAAAACCTCCAGAGGAGACTCCACAACCTCCCTGGGCAGCCTGTTGCAGTGCTCTCTCACCCTCACAGTAAAGAGTCGTCTCAGGTCCCACAGCCTTTCCTCATAAGGAAGATGTCCCAGTCCCCTGATCATCCTGGTGGCCCTGTGCTGGACTCTCTCCAGCAGTTCCCTGTCCCTCTTGAGCTGGGGAGCCCAGAACTGGACACAGGACTCCAGATAAGGCCTCACCAGGGCAGAGTAGAGGGGGAGAAGAACTTCCCTCGACCTGCTGGCCACACTCTTCTTGATGCATCCCAGGATGCCATTGGCCTTCTTGGCCACAAGGGGACATGGCTGGCTCATGGTTAGTTTGTTATCAACCAGGACTCTCAGGTCTCTCTTCACAGAGCTACTCTCCAGCAGCCTGCACTAGTAGATGGGGTTGTGTGGGAAACCAAGATGCAGGACTCAGTACAGTGTGAGAAGGAAGTGGACTGGCACATGAACACAGCATGCACATGACACAGCGTGCACATGTAGCTGATTGGAGGAGCCTCTGCCTGAACAGGAGATGCAAGTAACAAGCAAGTTATCAGCACAGCTGCTCTGAAGACCACTGAACAAAACCAATCCCGATTAGAAGGAGCTAAGGGAGGTGTAAGTAAAGGGTATGTTTGTATAATAAACAATTCCGATTCTGCTTCTGCTTGCACCATAACTGGGGTCTATGTCTTCACTTGTTGCAGGGTTGTTCCTACTGAGGTGCAGGACTCTGCACTTGCCCCTATTGAACCTCATGAGGTTCCTCTCTGCCCAACTCTCAAGCCGGTCGAGATCCCGCTGAATGGCAGCACAGCCTCTGAGGAATCAGCCAGTCCTCCCAGTTTGGTGTCATCAGCCAACTTGCTGAGGGTACACTCTGTCACCTCATCCAGGTCGTTGATGAAGATGTTGAATAAGATTGGCCCCAGAACCAACTCCTGTTGAACCCCACTGGCCACAGGCCTACAACTTGACTTAGCTCTGTTGATCACCACCCTCTGGGCTCTGTCATTCAGTCAGCTCTCGATCCACCTCAGTGTCCACTCATCCAAACCACATTGCCTGGGCTTTCTGATGAGGATGTAATGCAAGATAGTGTCAAAAGCCCTTCTGGCAGCTCTTTTACCCTAACCTTACTATATGCCCAAGAGTAAAACATTTCAGGATGATGTACAAAAAGAATGTAGTATATGCTATGCTTTCATTTACAATATATCATTTTGTATTTTACTCATTCATCAGAACAACTCCAGATAGTTAATCTCCTAGCAAACTGCCCAATCTCTTTGGCTTGATGATTGCTACACCTCACCACTGACATCAGTTAACAAAAACATTTTGAAAGGACACAAAATGAGTCCCTTGAAGTTCTTTTTCAAATGCTTTCATTCTGTTATTAACATCCACTTAAATTTTTATGACTTAGTAACTGCAACTCTTATCACAGCAGGAGTTCTACTAGACTGTTCCAGCCACTCTCCATAAGTTGGTATTATTATATTTAATACTTTCAATGCAGCTGACCTACATGGAAGTAATTTCAGAAGAGCCAGGAAATAACAGTTGTGATCATGTAGTAATTTGTTTTCACTCTGTAATTCTTCAAATTCTTTTTTTTAAGCCTGAATTTATTCATCTTGGCATTCAAAAGGCCACAACAGACAACCCTAATTTTGTACTAATAAAGTTTGTTTTGGTTTGGAATTTATTTTAAGACCTTAAAAGGTCACAACTTCTTGTATTAGTAATGTACTTCCTTTACATCTACTACCAGATTCCCTTTTCTGACTCATGTATAGCTTGGGGTTATGATCATGCAAATGGTTGTAGTAGCATAAATACAATATTCTGCGTATGTACCGCTGTCTGTACTACAATCAGTATTCCCCCGAGAAAATTTTAGCGGCAGAAACCAGGAGCAGAATTGTGAAACTCCTCTGTATTTCTTATTTTGTCTTCTAGAGAGAAAGATTATGTTTGGTGTATGTTTAAGTGTTAAAACTATCAAACAATTTGGGTGTTTTTCTATAGCACATACCATCTAATCTTATGATACACAATCAGAAGCACATGTTCCAGCTTTTAATGTTCTCTGTTGCAGTGTTATTTCCCTACCAAATATGAGGAACCTGATGAAAATTGGGGAGGCATCAGACCTCTGAAAGAAAGTCATGAGAGCTTTTTATGATGCAAACTTGTAAATGCTACACATCTTGATCTGCAAATAAAAATACCTAACCATTTGCATTTACCCTTGAACAACTTCAAAATGCTTGCTTGGATACAGCGCTCCAGTGGTGACAGCTCTGCTAGTGCTGGAGTCAGCTTCTCAACAGAGGCAATTGTAGATGACTGCTCAACATGTCTCAACTCCCAGCTTATTTTTCTTTACTTCCTAGATCTGCAACAAGTCACAGTAAGGATCAGTACTTGTAACTTGAGCTACAGTGGTTGATCATGACAGAATATATCAGGAAGCACTGAACTGAGAGGTAAATTAGAGCTTGGAGGGGGATGCTTCATTTGGGAGAAGGAGAGAAACAAGGGAATGCGTGAAATTCTGCACTGAAATAGTATGGAATGAAATAGGCAGTGACTGATGGCCTGAGGTTCGGATCCTATTCAGTGCAAGGCCAGGGAACCGAAGTACACCTCTGTGCATGACCTGAGACAGTTGGGAGCTGCTGCTCTTGCCATTAAAAACAACATTTGCCTGCAATATTACTCATGGCAATATCTGGACAAACTAAGCTTAGGGTAGGTTTTGGTTTCCACTGCTGAGTTTTTCTTACAAAGTTAAATTGGCTAAGAAAATTAAAAACACTATCTGTCATAGCTGTGCCAGCAAATCTGATGGTGTAATCATAACGGAGTAGAGAAAGAAGTGTTTAATGCAGTCTGAAGAAGAAGTGATGCACGCTCTGAAATTGTCTGAAGATGACCTCGTTATGCTACTAATGGAGCATTAAAAGTCGTTCCAAGTAATGTCACTGTAGTGCCATCTGGTGACAAATACTGGAATTATCACTAGAAGTTCGATAGAATAAATCAAGTGAATATAAAGATGGAAATCCTACAGTGAGATTACCTCTCGTTCCAGATGTACAAGATGACTTGGATTTTCTACTTTAAAACCTGGTGGAGAAGCTTCTTTTCTCTTTAATATTAGCGTAATTCAGCAAGATTAATTCATTGTTTTTACAAGGAAAGAAATGTCTATGAATCACATTTATAAAATAATCTGTGAAACCTAATATAATACAGTTAGTAGTCATTATGCATGCCATTTTAATAGATTTTTTACATGAATGAAAACCAGTATTTCACAATTATCTGAGTATGAGAAGTCAGTATTATTCTTTAAAACAACACTAGTGTCAAGGAAACAAGGGCTGAAAGCATATGAAAATGTATTTATCTGTAAAAGTGTACTTGTCAGATAGCCATTTAGCCTCAATAAAAATTACCTAACTTTTCCAAAGCTACTTTCCCTACTAATACTTAATTTTGCATTTTTTTCAGCATACTGCCTTTGCCTATTCTGTAGAAGAGTGACAGTTAACTACTAAGGCAATCAGGAAGTAAAAGCCTTAAGGCAGCATTCCCTAAATATATTCAACCCTTTATTTACCTCTCAACAGTCATTCGGCAGTGCTGTCAGCACATCAGGCAGTAGAGCTTCCTGACAGATAGTCTCTGGGATCAGGTTAGGAAGGAGTTTGTGTAGAGCAGTTAAAGTGACTGGGAGAGATCCAGAAAGTCTGAGCTCCTTGCCCTGAAAGAATACAGTGCTACAAACATGTTTTATTCAGGCCATTTTCTTCCATACAGCTTAATACAAACTCTTGCAGTTTCTAATTTGCCACAAACCTAGGCAATTAGCTCAAACAAAATAGCCCACAGGTACTGTTGCACTTTGCACTGGGCGTACTTGTCATTCTCTGGCCCCAGGAAGCCTCTTTTCCTCTGAAGTCCTACTGTGACACATAGCATGCAACCTCTAACGAGTCTGACACTTTAACCTTAATAAGAGATGATGAAAACTGCACTATCAAATCACAGAACCGTCTGCTATTCTTCATCCCATACTTTGTGTGCAATGAAAAGCATCAACCACCAGACTGTGGTTATGGTCTCAACACAGCTACCACAGCGCTCTCTGTGGTTATGGCAGCTGTCATCCAAATAACCACACATGAAGGTCATGGAAATAATCTTTGCAGCACAATCACTCGAAATTGCTACAGTAGGAGGTACTTAAAAATACTAAACACCACACCTGTCAGTGATTTACTTCCTTAGTACTTGTGACACTATTTATGATGCAGGAAGAATTTGTTGTTGGGATCTCATTAGTCAGGGAGGAGCACCCTGTTGAGATGAGCTACCAAGTGTTGAGGATGACCTCTGCTAAGTAGCACAGATCCTGATGCAGAGCTAACCCCTCTCCTCTGCTCCATGGTGAATTTATGTACAGGTAGGAGCGAAGTGTCACCCAGAGCATGAGTTCAAAAAGGAGAGGGCTGTGGCATTACACTGAGATATAATAAAGAGCTATTGGTATAAAATACAATTACCACAGAGAATCACAATAAAGGAGTGAAACAGGCTGTTAACATCTAATTCTCAAATGCTAGATAAGGAGGAGAATGTGCCTGCTGATTAATCATTGATACAGAGGTAAGGGAGGTTTCAAGCACTTGCTATCTCCGTTTCTTTTTGTGGAGACTTTTTTTAAGATAGTGGGAAATTCTTTTTAGTGCTGCTCTATTGCTCCAATGATTTTGAGCAAGAGATTTCACTGCATTAGCAAGCAAGAAAGAAGCTGGAGTTTGGTGAACTTTCTACAAACTGTTTCCCTTCATAAAGGGAATCCATTATTATGAATTCATAGTTTGCACACAGGGTGCACAAGCAGTTAAGCTGATCTAATAGTTCATTGTCACCAAAATGGGGGAGTAAACACTCCTTTCCTCTACTTCTTCTCTCTTCCTTACTTTTCTCTCATCCTTTGCTGTAGAGAGTCCCCCTCCTTGTGCTGGCTTGCATGCTCGGCCAACTCTTCCACGATCCAGTTAGCTCACTAATCAACAGAAAATTCTGCAGTTTTCTATCAAATTAATTTTCTGCTGGGTTAAGTGAATGGAATCAGTGCAAACAATGGTCAGACAAACACTTGACCCAACACAAAGTAGCCAATAGCTAGGCGGAGGTGAAATGAAAGTTGATGTGTTTCCATTTCAATCATTATAGAACTTTACCTTTTGTCTTTTTTTTGTTGTTGTTGTTTGTTTAGATTTTTTTTTGTTCAGCAGTGGAGGCTGAAGCTGGGATGGCTTGAGTACCAAGGACTGACCACATACTGGCACAGAAGGATGCAAGCATGCCCTGCTTTTGCCTGGGATGGAGCAACTAATCCAGCTAAAAGAATGAAGGGAGAACAAAAAGAGGAGCAAGCAAAGGGTTGTTTAAGCAAGCGTTGATAGGTAATAAATGTGGTATCATATTCCATCCTAGTCTCAAACAGCATCTATTAGAGGCTCCATCTTTCCTTCCCTAAGAGGAGAGAAAAAAAACTGACTACTATTTCCTTTGATATCTGGAGTTTGGAGGTATCCCTTTGTGTGAGCATGACAAAAGAGCCTGACCGTATAAGGAATTTGAGAAGGAAGCCTAGCAGATCCTACCACAGTTTACATTTTTTTCTGTCCCTGTGTCAGCCATCTCTCTTGTAAGTCTTGCCAGCTTTCCGGTACACTGCTCATCAAAGTGGACTTGAGCTAAAATAGTAGGCTGAACTGGAATAAATGAGAGATGTGCACATGTTTTTTGCTCTCATCACTTCTTGGGATTAAGGTAAAGTTATCTTGGCAAGGAGATAGCTCAGCTACCAGGCAGGCAGCTGAGAAATGAAACATACTGAAATGAGGTACTAAAATTAACCATCAACTTTTATCCTAGTGAAAACATTATATGCAGACTTACTTCTTTTCCCCCCACCACCATTATAGACCATGTAATAGTCTAGCATAGACCATTTTCTCTCTTTTCAGACCAGAATAAAGAAGGCCACAGGCTTCCCAGTTAATCTCTCAAGAAAGCTTTAATCCCAAAATAAGTGAAAGGGCAGTTTAGCTGATTCAACAAACAAATACAATAAGCTGCTCTACATGCCTGCAGGTCAGGCAGCCTTGCAGTGATACCCTGGTTTCAAAGAAAACCTCTTGCACTTAAAGATAACCCTCCTATAGCCAACCAGCTCCTACTTCCATTGGGATCCCATTTAAGCCTAGTAGCATGGAACTTGCCCTGAGTGCTTCCCTGTACCAGTGAACTGATTAGTGACAGGGCAGAATAAGCTTCTCCCACAGGTCGTCATGACACTGCTTACACTGTATGGCAGTTACTGCAAGTCACTGGTTAAATCTGTAGCATAGCAAGATTGCTTTGTTGCCCAGCAATGGAGAAGTCTGTTAGGAATTCTACTGTCTCATATATAAATTTAAGAGTCTGCATCTTGCCAGCTTCTAGATAAGACCACATATTTACAGTCTGTTTTGGTTTTACTTTCTTGGTGTGTTTTTTCCCTAATATTAAAGACTGTAAGGGGAACTTAATTAGGGCTCCTATTTGAATGTCAGACCAAGCAAAGGCAGATGCTTCCCGTGAACACATTTAACACTTCACCCTGTGACCACGGGCAATTTATTTGAATCAGTATTTTTAAAAGCAGGTGACAAAACCTAGAGGCTAAAATCAATGGAAGCCATAAGCACTTATTACCTTCAAAAATATAGCCATGTTTACATAGGTGTCCATGGGACATCCTGTCTGTAAATTCTTGATTTTTTAAATATCTCTATTTCTGCACTGGGGGAAATGTTTACTTGCTTCATGAGGGTAATAAAATGTAATATGAATTAATTTGAAAGCACTCTGAATCCTCAAATGAAATGAACTCTTCAAGTAGAAATTCCCAAGATTAATAGTTTATCATCATACACAGAATCCCAGTTATTTTATGTCAGAAACATGTGCAGGACAAATCTCCAAAGCAAGTGATGTTCATTAGGTGTTGCAATTCTGAGAAAAAAAAATAAGTCACTGTGGTCATTTCCTTTTTGTCAGGCAAAGGACTGAACGTATTCCCTGTAGAGACAGGACTAGAAAGAATAAGAATAATTAAAAAAAAAAAACCCTCCAGTCAGATATCCCTAATATAACTCTTCAGATGTGCTCACATAATCACCTGATGTCTCACAAAGAGGCATCCTCCATGCAACCTACTTTGCCATGTACAAAGCAATCCACATCCAAAACCAACAACTCGTGGCATTTGCACAGTGGGGAACATGTGCCTGAGCTTAGCTAAGGATATGTGCCTACTGGCTAAGGATGAATGCCTTGGTTAGTATGTATGGGAAACGGTGTCAAGTTTCAAAAAAATGTGATGATACAGAAGCACCTGGAGCCCAGCAACACTCCATGGTCCTGGAATGTCCAAAGTCTCATGTCTGATTCCTTTGGACATAGTCAAACCAGACTGGAACTATGGTCACAAAAAGTCATTAATTCAGCTCTTTGCAGATTAACTTATTGGGTGGATACTCAAGGGAGAACTGTGACCAGAAGACTGGAGACACTTTTTCTCAAACTAGCCCAATCCTGACACACTCACAATGCATGTGCACACTCTTTCTAAGATGTGTCAGACTTCAGCAAAGCTCTATATTGGAGAGGCCAATACAGTTGTTGGATAGGGAGAATAGATTGTCTAGGTCCAGGTGTGAAGAGTAAATGGGTCTGGTGAAACAAAGCTGTTTTATTTGGCTACCAAAAAATTAATTTTGCCTGAGCTCTCTGTGGCAAAATGTCTTCTTTCTTAGTATTTCTCATGGCTCAAAAAAACCCCAAACAAAACCAAACAAGATGAAATAATAATATTGTCTTTATTTTTACTCTCTCACATGACCAGATGGAATCCTTATGTGACCTGGTCCTGGACTAGGTCACCTAAACCTGGCTAGTGGGCACACACTCAGGCAAGGTACTACCATGCACTGCAATGGAATTTAAATGGTTTTGCACTGAACAGAATTTGAACACAGACAAAATTGGCCATAAAGACAGCGGAAAGACTGAATATTGAGAGCTATGTAGAGAACTAGAGTGCTGTTAGGCCATTTTGAACCATCAAGATACATGCTTTCATTGACTAAACATAAGCTTTGATTTGGTAATCAGTGGGCTGACTAGAGAACAGATACTTTATTTTCAATAAGAACGGCAAAAGAACTATGAAGACTATGTTTTGTGTAAGAGAAGCCGAAAGAGACTCTGCTATAATCAGAGACAAAGACTTGATGTTATTACATACAGTTAAGCATTTGGTGAGTCCAGCCATCACTTTGTTACATTTAAGAGTGGCAAAAAGCACCTTTGCAAGCTGCATTGTCGTATGAATCATATGAGGAAACTATGGATACAAGTGAATAATACGGATAAAATGGAAAATAAGTGGAGAATGGTGGCATCCAGTCCACCTATCAAGACAGATAGGGCCAAGTCTAGAACATAGGTGGTAGCAAACCAATTGCAACATAATCTGCCCTGACATAGAAGGAAACAAGAAAAAAGGTGTATGACCAGTTTGGGGAACCAGCACATGCCAATCTGCAGGGCAAATACACTGAAAGGGTTGATAGCAGCATGGTAACAAAGAGAAAGTAAGGTAATCCTTTAAGTTGGAAATGACTTTTAAGATCAAGTCCAAGAATTAACCAATCACTGCCAAGTCAACCACTAAATGACATTCCTAAGGGCCACATCTACATATCTTTTAAATGCTTACAGTGATCATAACTCTACCACTTCCCTGGGCAGCCTGTTTCAATGCTTGACAACCTTTTTGGTGAATAATTTTTTCCTAATATCCAACCTAAACCTCTCCTGGTGCAACTTGAGACTACTTTTCCTATCATTTGTTACTTGGGAGAAGAGACCAACTCCCACCTTGCTACAAACTCCATTTAGGTAGTCAAAATACCAAAATACATTGATGGCTGAAGCTATTTAAGCTCTGGCATGAGCTATACGTTATTACCTTCCGTGTCACAAAACAGTGAATGTTCCCATAAAAGACAGAAGGATTAAGTGTTAAAAGGAAAATATGGTGCGATCGGCACCAAAATTGGAGGCATTAGAGTGGGCAGCAGAGTGCGCTTGGAGAATGAGCTCATCCATGTAAACAGCTACAGCTCTAGCTGCACTTGGAACAACTGGTTAGTTTTCAAAGTGTGAATTATTTTCGTGCAATTACTCTGTATATGACACAAAGCACACACTTTTTTTGTTGATAATCCTTTATTCTACATTCATATAGCCTTCTGTAGCATTGAGCATTTCTAATTCTAATTTTTTAACATCTTTTTTGTTGTAAATGTGCTTTTTTTGTGTAATGTGCAATCCATAGATTGTCTTTTAAAATACTTATTTGGCAATGATGGTCTAATTATTTTGTTTAATTAGTACCCTTTTTTTCCCTGTATCTGGAGGCTTATCTGTCACCAGAGGCTGGTGCAGAGTCGCCTGTGCGGAACCTCATGAATAATTGATAACTTCCACAACGCCAGTGCCTCCCATTCTTCTCTGTGGGGCCGAGATCACGGACTGATGTGCTTTTCCCCAGCCATTTTTCATCCCCGTGCCATTGTTCCCCAAGAGCCGAGCTCCGCGCCTCGGGAGACCCAACCCTCCTGCCGGCCACAAAGCCGCCGCCGCCGCTCTCAAAATGGAGGCCTGAGGGCGGTGGCGGCTTCGCTCCGGTTGGGAACTATGTAAATTGCCCGCCATTTTTAAAGAGGGCGCTCCTTCCCGCCTGCCCACGGCCACGGCCTCTGCTCAACCTTTGCGTTTGGGAAGGTGGTTAAATGGTCATCGGCTAAAAATAGCCCTTAGTGTATGGCAGAAAGGACGCAGTGCTTGAGGTCCCAGTGGTTTTCAACACTGTTGGTTGGAATCTGAAAGATCCACCTTGTTTCCATATTGGGTCAAAATGTATGAGGGTAAACCTATACACAGTATGGAAAACTTCAGATACAATCAATTTTAACTTCTAGATTAAATAATTGATTTACACAATCCTATAACTCACTTTATACTCAAGAAGACAGTGCTGAAACCTTTAGAAGTGTATTTTCTATATTATATATATTAGCAAAGAAGTTGACTCTACACTGACATGTCTGTTCATGCCTGGAAATGTCAGGGCCAAGTACTGTCTCCAAAGATGGGAGCACTTGCCTTGACGGTGTCTTGGCCAGCATTCCCCAATGTTTATTACCCTTACAAGATACTTCTCTGAAATAGAACAATGTCATTTTACTGTTTTTTTGGTTTTTTTTTTTCCAATTTAACCTTTCTAATGGGGAACATTCACCTTATCCTCAAGAGAGGTGTTGCAGTCATCTTCACAGAATCGTTACGGTTGTAAAACACCTTTAAGATCATCAAGTCCAACTACTACCCTAACACTGCCAGGCCAATCACTAAACTAAACCACCATTGCCTTGTCATACCTGGTATCTTAGTGGCTATGGGTACGTTGCTCCAAAAAAGAGGTGGTGGATGTAGCTGCAAGGCCAGGAGCCTGGTGAGCCAACTTGGGTATACCTGGTAGGTTTAGGGCAGACAGCAAAAATGCTTCAGGCACAGCTTCAAACATAGTGTTATCCCCACAAGGGAATGGGATTTTGACAGCAGTTTTGGACTAGCTTTCACAATGCAGTTGTAAGTATATTCAGTGTGTCTTGCAAGTTAGATGTAGAAGGATGAAACATGTAATTTGGAAGTACAATGTTTTGTAAAAGTGCAACTCCTTTTAAAGGAAAGCATTTTATCAACTTTTAATAAATAAATAAAGTTTTTACGTTACACTGACTGATTCTGACCCAAAAGAAGGGCTCATGTTCATGGTTTTGTTGAAATATCTGCATAAACTGCACAGTGATTTTAGGAGATGATACAAGCTATTCAAGCGTCTAAAATTCTAAAAACAACATAAATTAGTTTTTAGCTAGTGATATTATTTGGAGTGATGTTTTGAAGTAAGGGATAAGTTAAAAAAATATTAGATTTCTTAAAAAAATTATTATAGCACAAACTGATTTTTTAAAAGTCTGAAAATGAAATATATCATGTGTTCCTTAGAAATATTTATCCTATCCAAATAGATAATGGGAACTTTATGCCTTTTTTTTTTAAGATTGCCTCAAGCTAATCCTGAGAGTGGAGAAGAAAAGCAATACGTGTGTTGCGAAAGTGGAACGTTTTGGGTAGACCATAGAATCATAGATATATATATTCTCAACTAATTGCTTCTTTCTGAAGTCTGAGTCAGACATTATGTGAATGTACACACGTTCTTTTACAAAATTTCTATAATTTCATTTTAAACTATAATGGCAATATATTTTACAGTAGATATTGACTGATCTCATGGAACTCATTTTAAGCTGAATATTAATTAGTACATTAAGAGTGTTTAGAGTTAAGCCGAACATACTTTAAATGTAAATACTTTGTAACAAGTATTAAGATGTTTATAAAATCGTTAGCACAGTGGGACAAAGTGATACTCTTAAGTGATACTGAAATGTAAAACTTTACATTAAGTAACTCATTGTACCGTTGAGATTATCTGTATCAAATACAAGTACTGAAGATTGCATTATAAGAGTTTAGAATTTATTAAACAAAATTTTACATTAGTACAGAAGGATGAGCATTCATGTGCACCCTCTCACACTGCTATGCATCATACTGGCTAGAAATTGCTACTTTTTAGTAAGACAGCATTTGTCAGGATGTAGGCTGAAAAATGCTGGGTTTAATTTAAAATTTTATTGCCAGATTTCACACTTTATACTTAGCAAGAACTCTTTCTTGCCAAGTGAACTTTCAGAAGACCATACTGTTCAAAATGGTTGATACTGTATTTGAAAAAATACACAGAAGTCTGTGAACACAGAATGCAGTCCATTCAGATAGTGTGAAAGTTTAACCTAGAGAAGAGCTGCCTGTGAGAAACACTGTATTTACTGTTATACAACATTCTTTGTGTATTTAAAAATCATTTCAGAGAAACCTATACCAGCATTCTCAGATGCAAATAGTTTTGAGAGGCTGATAAAAGTTTTAGTTAATCAAGAATTAAAAATAAATATTCCATATTCTGATATGGATCTCTTACTTCTCCCAACAGAACTGTTTGAGGATTAGAGGAGCAAAGAGTACAAAAAGGGAAACCAAGTACATTGTAGAAGTGTGGAAAAGGCTCAGATTATATAGATGAGTGCAGCAAGGCCATCAAAGGCAACTAATACTCTTTTTCTAAACTTGTGTTAGGAGACAGAACTGTAAAACTTGCTCTCCAGGTAGCTTAAATGAATGGATGAATGGCACAGACAGATCAAGCTTGAATGAAGTCTCAGTGAAGAAATACCTTCAGAGATTACATAGGTCTTTTTGATATGCAAAGTTATTTGATGTAGAGTGACAGGAATTACAGTGAAAAGCAGTTCAGAGATCATCACTACACAGGTTGTGCTACACAGTGAAATAATGATGAAGGAAGAACATCCACCAGCCTGCTTAGCTGCCATTCTTGGAGACTAGAACTGCTGCCAGCTGTTGTTTTTATAGGAGTATTCTGCCTTATAGGAGTGTTCTGCCTTTGCATTTGTCTCCATTCAGCAGGTTTAAAGGATTTATGTGGATCTGTTTGGGAGCTGCTCACAAAACTGTCTACCTACAAAGACACTCTGGTATGCTGTCCTGATTTTGGCTGAGATACTTAAATTTCTTCTTAGTGGCAGGTACAATGCTGTGTTTTCGATTTAGTGTGAGAATAATGCTGATAACAGACCAATTTTCTGAGTAGCACTTACCCTAAGTGAAGGACTTTTCAGTTTCCCATGCTCTGCCAGTGAGGAGGTGCACAAGTAGCTGTGAAGGAGCATGGCCATGGCAGCTGACACCAACCAGCCAAGGGGATATTCCATACCATAAGACGTGATGCCCAGTATATAAACTGGGAGGGGAGTTGCAGGGAGGATCACTGCTCAAACATTGGTCAATGGGTGGTGAGCAATTGCACTGGACATTACTAGAGGTTTTTTTGTGTTTTTTCCCCCCTTCCCCCTGGGTTTTATTTCTCTTTCTTTTTGTTCTATTCCTTTTAATTGCCATTATTATTATAGATTTTTTAAAATATTATTTGATTATTTATTTCATTTTAGTTATTAAACCATTCTTATCTTAGTATATGAGCTTTAATTTTTTTCCAGTTCTCCTCCCTGTCCCACTAGAAGCAGGAGGAGTGAGTGAGCAAGCAGCTGTGTGGTGCTTAGCTGCTGGCTGGGGTTAAACCACAACATTTACATACCTACAATACCAAACAGCATATGTGGTTTTTAAAGTTACACATTTCTTATTACATTTCTTATTGCAATTACAAATCCATTTTTACCTCCCAGAGACTGATTGGGAGGTGAAGTAAAAATTAATTGTGGTTGCTTAATTGACTGTTTCGTGGCAGAATATTAAGTCTCCATTTACTGAGATAAAGCTGCGATATGTCTCCCCGTTTCCTGATTATTTCACCAGAACACATTGGATTTTGCTGCAGTTAAATATGCAACTCAATTAGTTCAGTCTTGCCTATAGAACTTCTGCTACACACACTGTTGTTAGCACAACTAAGCTTCCATCTAAATTCCGTCTTTAGACCTGTATTGTTCTATTTTAGTAAATTTATTTGACTTGAAAAGTTGGATGAACTAGTTCTGAATTCCAGATGATGGAGGAAAAAATATCCTGGTGCTGTGCAACACTGAGACGTGTTTTAAAATTGCTTCAACCCAAAATATTACACAGAACTACAGCTACTACAGTCGGATAGCCAAATACCTTGTAGGAGCTGAATCTTAGGATCCACTAGAGCAAAGCGTCTATTTCTATCTTACCTTGCTTTTCATTCTTAAAACTGCTGGGAAAATAATGAATTGAATGTTTCGCTTGAACATGGGGTTGCAATGAAGTAAAACTATGTGTAATTATCAGCGCAATAAGCATCCTGGTCATTTACTGGGGTACTTCTGATCAGGAGAAGCCTTAGGACTTGGTTCTAAACTTGTACACGCTAGATCACCTTTAAGTATAGAGTTAATCTAGATCAAGGATGGCAACACTGCATTTCTATCATGCTACCAGAGCACCTGATGCAGTGTTTATGCCTTTTTTTATGTTGGCAATCCTTTCTCATACTGTCTATAGAAGGACAAAAGATGCTTGATTTAGGAAGAAGTCAAAAGTAGCTTGGTGAGGTAATTTCTGGTCCAATAGCAAATACTCTAGAATGGAGTTAACCTTCACATTTTTTACATTAACCTGAAGTTGCTGGTGAGTTTGTATGAGCTCAAGACATTGCATTGTGTGAATGCAATGTTTTTGATCCAATACTATTAGATTCCCTGAATGAGATTGACAGCATTGTGAATCTATAGCCTTATGGTCTATTCCTATCAGTTAAGCTGAGGAAGCATGTCTTCAGAAACCAACTGCAGGATTTTCTTGTCTTTCTTTTTTTTAAATTAAAGTACCTGAGTAACAATTTCAGCTGCACTGTATAAAGATTAACGAGAATGATTCTGAGCTAGTGCACTGTGAAAATTACTTAAACAGGGGCATTTACAAGAAAATTTTCATTCTCACAGTAGAGTATGTAAAATGGAAAGTCTGTTGTTAAATGTCAGGGTACAAGTGAATTTTTTGGTGTGCTTTAAACTGATTGATCCCTTCCAACTCCTATGATTCTATGATTCTGTGATTGTACAGTTACATTATAGATCCTTAAAAATGTGTCAATTTTCTAATGGAAATCTAAAATTAGTATATTTTGTCAAGAATTCATTTTCTAAATACCTAGTTTGATTTTGGGCAATAGTAATCAATGGCTACCAGTAAGTTCATTAGGAACTATCAAGAGTCACTTTTGAAAATACAGTTGCATATTCAATGTCTTACTATCTTATTCTTAGGCTACCAGATAACATAGTAGAAAATCTACCTGATGGGAGTAATGCGTTCTAGAATTTTTCTAGGACATTGAGAGATAACTTTATCTAGGGTAGGATTAAAGCATAGATATTATATCCTAGTACCTGCTATCTACCTCCTGGAACAATGTACTTAAATAAAAATCTCTGTTATTTAAAACTTAAAAAGTAAATTTCTGGTCTTGTGCTGTGAAAGAAATACTGCATTCATAAATCAGTCATAGGTATGACTGAGAGTGTTTAATCTCCAGGCCTAAATAAGAAGTGTGAACAGCAGCTACCACCTAGTGAAACAGACGTTGCGAACAGACAAAAGAAATCACAGATGGCTTCTTTCACACACAGACACATGCATAGCTTGGCTACAGAGAAGTACCATCTATGCATACCTGTTCCTGCTCCTGCTTCTTCTCTGAAAGGAGATGGGGATTGCTGTAGTCACTTCATTGTTTCTGAGAGGAGTTATCCACTGAGGCCTGTCAGAGTACATAACAGAACCACCAGGATGGTGGGTAAGGCACCTCCTGCCACTACTACTCCAGCTGAGTAGCCATAGTGAAGCAAATGTGACCCTGTGTTGGGTTTGTGTGGAGCCGTTTATTTGCTTGGTGACAGGGAGGATGCTGCAGTAGCGCCCCTGTAAGCAGCTCTTGAAACTTCCCCTGGTTCTGAGTTGGACCCACCTCCAGCCCAGCTGGGCCAATCTGGTGCCTCTGCGTAAGTATTTAAGAAAATGAATCTGTAGTGCATAGGAGGAGAGTGATAGGAGAGACAAGGTGGAGGTGACCATGTGGATTCTGCAGAGGAGCGCTGGACCACAGACCCCCCTGCAGCCTGTGGTGAGAGAGCAGCTGTGCTCCTGCGGCTCACAGAGGGCAATGGCAGTGATACCAGAGAATTAACAGTGTCTGCTTCAACAAAGCATACCAGGGAAGTAATAAACTAGCTACTTCAGCAAAGCATATCGAGAAAGTAACTGCTTCATTGCAAAGAAGACCTTGAGTAAACAGAGACCCAAATCATAATAACCAGATGCGTGCATTATCTGAGATATACATTCTGGTCTTGTGAAGAGTAACAAGTAATAAAAGTTGCCAAGATGCAAGTTGTATTCTGAGGAAGTTTATGACTAAGTAATAGTAAAAAGTTTTAGAGTATCTTCTCCCAAATGACCATGAGAGATCCCAGAGATGACGACACATGTAACTGAGGATGCGTGATGTATTGCATATATATTAGGCTTGTTAGAAATAGGTGGGTAGAAAAATGGAAATTGTGTGAATATGCATCATGTAATTGTAAAAATCTATGAAGCTTTTGAAACTCAGATGTGCATGATGGGTGGAGAGATCCACCCTGCACCCAGTGGTACAATAAACTAACGTCTGCTTTCTAAACTATGGAAATTGGTTTAGAGAGTGATTATTCATTATGAATTTTGGTAACAACGGGACTGAAATCTCCAGGGAGGACCCCATGCCAGAGAGAGTGATTGCTCCAGGACGGACTGTGAGGAGGCAGTCATGGCACAGGCAATACTGGAGAGCCTGTGGGCCACAGAGACACACACAGGAGGTGGAGAGGAGCTGCAGCCCTCAGGATGAACACACGTTGGAGTGGCCTGCATGTGAGGGACCCAGAGCTAGAGCAGGGAGGAAAGCAAGGAGCCCTCCTGCCCTAAGGTGAGAGAAGCAGTGGTAGCCATCAGGAAAGGACTGACTGAAACCCCCATTCCCTGCCCTGCACCCTTCATGGGGAGAGGAGGTAAAGACACCAGGATCAGGTGCCTGAGCCCAGGAAGAGGATGGGGAGGGGCAGAGAAGATGTTTTAAAGGGCCAGTTATACTTTTCATCATCACCCCACTCTGTATTGTTCTCTGTGTTATGTTTTTGCTTAGTAGCAGATAAAATTGTGGTTTTTGTTTCTTCCCCAAGTTGAGTAGTCTTGTCTGCTTTCACAGGACTGTAAGTGGCAAGTGAGCCCTCTCTGTCCTTGGGGATTTCCATGAGGCCCTCAGTTACTTTCCTCTTCCCCATCTCCCTGGGAGCAGGAGGAGTAAGTGGCTGCTCCTGGTTCTTTGTTTCTGGCTGGGCCTAAACCACAAGAGACCTCCATGTCATGATATCCTTGAGTGTGTAGACTACTTCAAGTGCTATGAGAAGATGCATCAAAATATATGGATAGTACACTGGGATTCATCAGTTAGGTGTTTTAGGCTGAGAACTTGCTGATCCTCGCTGTAGAATAAAAAGGAGTAGGGAAGCTTCTGGGTCTTTTCAGTATAGAAAATTACAAGATGATGAGGATATCTTAAAATAACCAGCCCTGTGCATTCAGGGTTAGTATAAACAGTGACAAATCTTCACTCTTCATCTGATGCTTAGAAGATGAATATCTCTTTCCCTCATCTGTCCACTTAAATGCAATTGTTCTAAACGGTTGTGTTTAAAGACCTTTAAGACTTCATACATGATTCAAGCTATGATCAAATTCTTATAACAGATTGTATTATATTTCAGGGAACTAGAATACTAATGGACTAAAACCTGTTGTAGATGGACAGATAAGGAAATAAGCAAAGAACTATCTTTACTATGAGCTGCAGATGGTAGAGGGACATCTGCTGAAAACCTTTGGACAAAGAATAAAGGAAGTATGTACTGGTGATGTGCAGAAACCCATTACAGATCAGCAAACCAAAAGCTGTAAGTATTTGTAGGCAAGTAGACAAGTGGTCCAGATTAACTCATTGATACTAATGTAGATTATTGTTTAGGCTTATTTTTTGTTGGGAAAAGAACACAGTGGGACACAGACTGTCCAGTAAGGTGGTACAATGCTCTGATGAAAACTTTTTGATGCAGCAGGGGAAAGCACCTTGAAGGAAGCTTCTACAAGACACAGGTTTTTAACCAACTGAGGAACTGTTTGAAAATGGGAAGTTAGAAGAACACCTAGTAAAGGGAGACTATGAAACAGGAATTCAAGATCTTTAGGAAAATAAGAACAAGCAGAGATTGTAGACAAGCTACCTGTTCATGAAAGAAATATCTACACAAATGTAAGCTCGTTTAAGAAAGACAGTAAATGTACAAAGAGACCAAGCTGGTTTAACTATGAGTTCTTGTTAAACAACAAGGAAACATGGAGAATGTGCAAAATATCTCAAATGACTAAGGAAGAAATAAAAAATATATTACATAAGTATAACAGTACAAAAATGGAGAGAGGCCAGAACATATAAAAAAACTGAAAAAGAGTGAGTAAGCTAGGATCACATACATGCTTAACTACATTAGCAATAACAAGGATATGAAGAATTATCCCATTGGTAAATATACAAAAAAGCTATCAACAGCTCTAACCATTTAACACTTTTTTTGCATCAGCTTTCACCACCAAGGTCAGTTGCAATCAGATGGTAGCACAGTGACATAGTTAAAGGAGTAAGTACTTAGACAAGAAAGAGAAAGAACAGATAAGAATACTTTGAATCTCTTACTCTCAAACTGTCTGAACCTGAGGAACCTCAGTCTAGGATACTTTAAGAACTTGGTGAAGTAGTTGGCGGCTATTTTTGACAAATTGTGAAAAGTAATGAGAGATCAGAAAAGGGAAAACACAGTACTTGTATTTAAAAAGGGGGAAAAGAGAAAACAGGGAATTCTAAACCAATCAGCTTAATGTCTTTTCCTGTAAAAAAATGTTGGAGCAAACTACTTAAAGAATCAAAGAAAAAACCAAACACCCAGCCAGCATAAAGCAAATCATAGCAAGCCAGTTTAATTGTTTCTATGTCAGGTTAATGGGTCTTATAGATGAAGAACCAGCCAATGTTTTGTATACTAACTATAGTAATGGTTTTGATATTCCTATATGCGAAAGTCTTAATAAACAACCTGGAGAAACATGACCTAGATGAAACTACTGTAATGCAAAACTGTACTAATAGAGTCGTTATTGATTATTCGCTGTCCAAGTGGAGAGTGTATTGACTGGAGTCCTGCAGGGGCAGGTTCCAGTATTGTTCACTATTTCACAATGTACCTGAGCAGTTCAATAGAAAAAACAGCTTTGCAGGTGACACAAAAATGGGAGAGATTTTAATTCTCAGTTCAAATCAGGATTAGAATTTAGTTTAGTCAGGATTGGAATTCCAAAGAATAAATCATATAAATGATCTGGAGAAAACAGCAGACTGGAGAAAACAGCAGACTTAGGGCAAAAATAACCAAATGTAGGATGGAGAATGGTGAAGTGATCAGGTGACTTCTACAAAGAAGGATGTGGGACTCCTGGTGCATTATCAACATACAATGGTATTACAAAAAGCCCACCAATAATGTGGCAGATAGATAGGAATACATTCTATAAGACATGAAAAATAATCCCACATAGCAATGGAGATTCTTCAGTTGCAATATTGTGTTCAGTTCTGGGCACTCAAAGTCATGCATGAACTAGCAAGTGTCCAGATAAAGCCTCAAGAATGACTAGAGGTGTAGAAAATATAGTCTGAAAGAAATTAGGAATATAGTTTGGATATATTTGTTCTGGAAAAGCAAGGAAGAGTCAAACATTGTTAGGGAAAACTTCTGAATGTTGAACATGTTGAAGTGTTGGAATAAAATTAGTGAGGTCGTATAGACTGTTTAAAAACAAGCTAACCAAAGTTTTAAAGAGCAGATCAGAAATGATAAAGATACAACTCATTTTGCGTTGAGCTAAAAGCAATGGCCTATGTGACCCTTAGAGATCCCTTTCAGCCTTAGCATTTCATGTCTTCTCCACAACCCAATTAGTTCTATAAGATTTCAGCCTAGTGGAGCAGAGGATCAGTGTCTATCCTAATTATCCCACTTTTCCAAATTGCCTCAGAAATACATATATATTTTAATATGAAAACTGCTGGGTCAGATGCTTTCAGCTGTGACTATGCAGTCATGATATTTATTTTCAGTATCCTCATGTAGATTAAGGTTTAGGACATCCTGGTGAGGTCTTAAATTAAGTCCTATAAACTACAGTGCTAGAGTGTATTTCTACAGACAGAAGATTATTGTGTTAACTAGTTTGAGCTAGCTATCTTAATACCATGCAGGAATGGAGCACAGATTGCTTTCTCAAATGGCTGAATGAATCATTTCACTAATCCATTCATGGCAGGAGGGTGAGAGGCTGATGTGTCACTTTGATACCATTTCCTCAAAAAGCAGCTGGAACTCTTCATATGTGATCTAAGCCATTGTCACTCACGTCTGTTCAGGGAATTCTTGTTCGTGGGCCTTAATACTTTCAATATTTCTGGTTCTTTGCAAAGTGCGCTTGTGACTATTTTACATATCTTTGCACCTAAAGATACAGCATGGCAGTTGAAATTGAATTAACAATTTGTTCTCCAGTCAGTATCTGAAAACTGCCAGAATATTTATTTGATGTTCTAAAAAGAGCTGGTATGGGTACTGTCACATGCTGACCCCTTCTGATCACTTGATGTGCACAGACTGCTACAGAGTAATTAGCCATTCCCAAAGGTGCAAGACAGTTTCTTTTGCATGCGTTGTGGTTGTTACTCTCCTTGATTTTGTCATTCCTTTCTATTCGCAGAAGATACTACACTATGTCTGTATGAGTGACTGATGTTTTTACCACTCTCAGTGGTAAGTTTCCCAGGAATAAAGTAACCTCCCTTGGAGTAGTGGTTCTTGTGCGTTGGTATATTTGAAACAGTAATTTAAGCAAATAAAAATGGAGTAAGTTGTTCACTTAAACAACACTGTTTTTCTCATTATAATACCAATGAGCCGACATTAGCCCACTTTTGGTTTCAGGTGGCATCTCTTTGTTTTAACAGGTTTCAGTTTGTGCCATACCCAACAGATGAGCTGCTTCTAGTTGTGTATCTTGATAGTCTCACCTGCTATCACCGATAGCAAATGTGAGAATTACTCTGCTGGTCCTTACTTTTTATCTCTGTATCTTTATCAGCAAGTGTCCAAAAGCATTTGTTTCTCTAATTGGACATCCCTCACTCCAGGTGTTCCTTTTTTCAATTACAAATTGGGGTAGAAGCTCTAACTCACATCCCTCCCAGCTTCCTTCTCTATCTCACATTGGCAGCCCTGTTGAGGTGTGCCATTTCTGTCATGTGGTGGATTAAAGAGGGCACCTGGATCCAGCTACCACTCAACAAAGGAACTGTCTCCAACTCTGAAAACTAAAATTTGTAGATGTTACCTACAGGAGAAGTTGCTCTCCATATTGATACTGATGGCATTTTTCAAGTTTTCAGAACTTATTAATGCAAATGTGGTTGTATTCTATACAGGTAAGACATTTAGGCTTTTATATTTTTAACTCTTTGATGTCATCTTAAGATATTTAAAAATAGTGTTTTTCTTGTCTCCAGAGGAGGATGTCAAGTTATATACAAATCTTCATGTTGCAGATTACCAAAATGTAGTGTCAACTGGAAACTTTGGTCTAAGACCAAATATTTTTTTTCTTAACTGTATAATGTTCCAATTGAATTTAGCTTTCTGTGCCAGTGCTAGGTAATGGATCTGCTGCAGTGACTAAAATCCCAGAAACAAACAAATCTTACTATGTAGTCAAAATGTCTAAAGATGGCTTTTCACTGAAGGAATTCATCTTTATCAGTGGTGTTGCCACAGTCCACAGTAGAACTTCTACTTTGTTTTTTGTGTTGTTCTTTTTCTCCCAACCCTTTGCCCTGTTTGCTCCAAGACTGTACTCACCTGCAAAACACATTTTGAAGCTGAGAAGTGCAATTTCTCACTTGTGCCACTGGGAAATCCAAGTCATATCAGTGTTTTAAGGATTATATTCTGTTGTGTCCTGCAGTCAAATTGATCTGGGAGTCACTTTTGGGCTAATAGCTCTCTAGTTCAATTACAGCATGTCTTGACAAGCTGGAAGGTAATTCCAGAGCTTTGCCTCCTGTATTTAAAGGAGATCTACCCCATACACTGCATGTGCACTGGAATTCTTTGCTCTTCTTTGCATTTCATTGTAATCAAGCTCCTGACTTTTTGCTCTTTGAGTGCTTACTTGAGATCTGCTCCCTGGTCCTGTATTGTTCCCCCTCCCACTCCTGTAGTGGTATTTGTTTTCAGTCAGACCACCCCAGCCCTTTGCATGCACTAGAAGTTTCTTTGGTTCTTTTTACCTTTGTCAGTGGACATACTCCTGACTGACTACTTAATCTGCTAAATTCTTTGACAGTTCTGGCTTCTGGAGTTCAGGATCTTTTTTTGTTTAAAATGAAAACCTATGGGTTTGCTGTGGACTATTTTGCATAGTCTGTTGCTTGTTGACGAAAAGTAGTTGCAAATATTCTCAGCTATTAATGTATATAAGGGTTTAAATGTGGTTGTGGTTTTTTTTTTTTTACCAAAATTCTACTTATAACCATTTTCAGTTGGCTTGGGCTAAATTCATCTTGGAATCATTTTTGTCAACAGCTCATAAGGAAAGTACATGCAGTACTTTAGGCAAAGAGGTTTGATCTCAAGACAGTATTATTAACCTTGCATATGAAATGAACACTCACACAGTGCTTAACTTTTATGTTTCTTTCTCTACAATGCAAAATATACTGGATTAGCTTTGCTATAAATTCAAGCAATATTGCATTCCTGTATTTAAAAGTCCTATACTATGCAGAAAAAAATCCAGTGGTTTCATTTTTTTCCTAAAGGTTAACTAATTCTGTTTCTCTGAACTATTAGTTTAAAAATGAACATAGTTGAATATTCCTCAATGACTTACTATCAAGTAGTACATGATTCCTGTATCTTGTAGCAGAGAAGCATAATCATGGTTCCCTGAGCCAATGCCAAATGTACAAGACAACCTCTACTGCAGCTGGTATATTCAGTACATCTGGGAATATTCAATACATCAACTGCTAAGTGACAACTAGAAAGTAAGTACACTAAAGCAGGAAATGTTGCAGCATCTCTCTAGTTTTTTTAATGTATATTTACATTAGTCTGAAATTGAAAAGGGATCAATACCCAAGAAACACCTGCTTTAGAGTTTCTAGAACTGAGAGAATTCAGAGAGGTAGGACTTCTGTGAAGTTTTTTAACCTTGAAAGAAAGTTAGAATGCTTATAACTTTTACTCCATCTCCTGAGAAACGTGCACTACAAAAATGAACATTTTATAACATATAAGTGAAGGTTTTGCTTTTAATTTCATTTGTATTGTCCATTTGTATTTTATATTCCTGTTTATATTACTGCTTCTACTTCTAGTAAAATAGTTTCACTGTAATTTTGAAAGCATCAGAACAGATTTATACATTTATTGTGATGATGATATTCCAAGCAGTGCCAGATTTGATATAGAACTGCAACACATTCTGAATACACCCATTTATCCACACAAAAATGTCTGAATCTGATTACTTTCTCTGGGTTATATAGAAGTTGACAATAATGTAATTATTAATTTAAAATATCTATCTGAGTTTGCATCTTGGTAAATGTGAAGAAAATTAAGACTTCTGCTGATGGTTGCTGGAGGAAAAACAGAATTAAGAAATGCAATCCAATCCAGGAAAAATGAAACACAAGTTTTTCTTGCTATGCTTATCTTGTAATTTAATCACCCTTGAAAGGACCTCTTACTAAAATGAGTAGTTGCTGCAAACAACAAAACCAACAAACAATAAAAAGCTGGTTAGTGGAATAAAATACTTCTGTTTCATTTCAGTGTCTTTCCCAGCAACTTTGGGTGTTGATTTTTTTCCCCCTCCAAATGGAAAACTGATAATGCTGTCCATTATTTCTTGATGCAATCCCACTTCTAATAAAATAAAAAGTTATATAACTTTTGAGGTGTATACAAACAATTTTATGTTTCTTTTACAGCAGAAGAATGAGAAAGTGATGGTAACTCTTCTCTTGCAATTCGATGTTCTGATTTCCCTGCTCTCCAGTTCCTTCATGTGCCATCTACTTATGTATAGTAACATCTAAATAAATGGTAACAGGAAACTCACCAACTGATGAGACCAAATGTAGTTTAATTGTCACAGGACATTTTTCCATTTTTCTTCCTAAGTCTTGATGCTAGTGAAACTACCTGTGTCCTATTAATGACAAAGGGATATCTAGGATGGCTTCACTGATCAGAAAGCCAGAAAAGGCTGTTGTGTCCCCTCTCCTCATTGATTCCAGAATAGACCCTTGGCTGCCTAATCAACACAGAAGAAAAGACTGTCTCAGAATTAATACCCACATGAATTTTAATATTGTAACTTGGAAAAAAAAACCCTGAACAACTGTGGTCAAAATATTTGTAGTGATGATGGATCCATACCAAAGCCTGATAAGTAGTTCCAGTGCAGCCTGTGCTTTCCTTCTGTTCTGTTCTGTCTCACTTCAACATCTAGGTAATAAACAAGAACCTCCAGTACTACCAAATATGTTTCCCATGGGAGAAACCTTAAGCCAATTTAGGATTTGTACAACGGTAAGGTCACCTGAGCTTCTCAGTACAATGGTGTTTCTCGCTACAGATTAGCTTTGCTCTGTCCAGCCATCCAAAAGTTGGGCATTTAGAATAAGTAAGTATCAAGATTATCCTAATCATTCAACAGTGAGAGAAAAATATGTGCAGAAATACTGTACCATCTACAGAGCAGTGTAGTTGTGTGAGACAGAAACTACATTGTAAGTTGGTTTGAGGTTTAATTTTGGATTTTTTTTGTTACTCTCTATCACTTTCTTATTTGCTTTTTCAATTTTTTCATGACTTGGACAATATACTTCAGTCCTGGTCCACAGCTTTGTCACATACAGTTGTAATGTAACTTCCCTACATCCTCTGTATTTTCTTTACAATGGTCCTCTTGCGTACAAGACAATGCTGAAGGTTAATATTTCACTGTGACACAGTTAGCACTGCCCAGGACAGAGTACCTGGATTCTTAACAATAGCAAAATTTGTTCCCAGCTGATGAGCTTGCACAATGAAATATTAAAATGTCTGTTTCTTCCTTGCACTCTTTTAGTAAATGATTATATCTTTCTATGTGAGTGACATACCCTCACAGATTAACTGTATTAACTGGCTTGTTGTCAGAACACATGAAAGACCCACAATTACAGTTTATAAATGTTTTACTGGGTCACATTGTGTTATGTGCTGCTACTGTATACAGTGCAAAGTGACTTTTCATCTCTTACTTTGGGTCCTCACAGAAGTTAAAGCAGGAGTTTCTTTATCTTGTGCCATCATAAGTTTAGCTGCTGTAAGTGCTCCATCAGGTATACTTTAAGAAAACTGCTACTCATTTCTTTCCCATTCCCAGATTGTACAAATTACATGATTACATGAATTCCTGATGATTCTCTAGAATGGCACAATGATGAAGAGCAGAACCAGCTTTATAAGACCACCTTCCCCCCACCCCTTCCCTCTTCCCAGGCTCAGAGCCCTTATCCCAGTGTCTTTACCTTCTCCCCACCAAAACATTCAGGAGGGCAGGGAATGGTGGTTTCAATCAGGTGGGTCTCCCTGCTTGTCTTACTTCAGGGCAAGAGGGTTCCTCACCAGCCATCCCTGCTCCAGCACTGGGTCCCTCACACACCAGGCAGCCCTGCACGAACATGCATTCATCCTGAGGGCTGCAGCTCCTCTCTGCCTCTCATGTGTGCCTCTGCGGCCCGCACGCTCTACAGCATGGCCAGTGCCATGGCCGTCTCCTCACACAGTCCCTTGCTCATCTGGGCGCACTCACACGGAGCTGCTGGTGGCTCTCAGTCCTGCCATGGCCCTGCATGGGTTGCAGGGGTACAGCTGCGTTCTCACCACAGCTTGCAGAGGGGTCTCTGCTCTGGTGCTTCTCCTTCCTTCCTCCTTCTCTGACTGTGGGGTCCACGTGGTCGCCTCCATCTTGTATCACTCTTACACCTCCTGCCAGCCCTTCAAATTCCCATCCCTAAATAGTGATGGCAGAGGCGCCAGATTGGCCCAGCTGGGCTGGAGGTGGGTGTGAACCCAGGAGCGAGGGAGAGTCCAAAAACTCTTTACTGGGTCTTCACTGCAACCCGCTCCCCCTGTTACCAAGCTAAAGCTGCTCCTTGCTAAACCATGACACCCATCTTTTCCAACAAAAGAATTATGATTCTATGAAGTGTGAGAAGATATGCTCAAGAGGATTGAAAGATGGCCAAGATAAGGAAAAGATGGGAGCTGTAACAACTTTTCAAAGAGGTCAGTGACTAGGATGTAAACATCAGATGTACCAGGATGTTTATCCTCAGACTGGAAGTTAAGACATACGTGAGAAAATGGAAGACTGAGATAGGCTGCAGGGCAGGTAGTGATGGAGAAAAGGGAATACATGGTTCTTTAGACTGCAGATTAGGATCCAGGATTCCTGAGTTAGCTGGTAAAGAGACAACATTAAATATTAGTTTATCTTTTCCTAATGATTGAGCTGCACAGAATTCACAGATGATAGCTTTATGCTGTTTTTATTTGCTATTAGTTCAATGTCACCAGAACTTGTTCTATAAACTCCTGAGTACTGAACTTTTTGGGTGAGCCCCAGGGATGTAAATTTGCTTCAATGAGTTAGAATTTCTGATGGTTGTTTTTCTTGATTGCTTTTTAAGTTCACTACTAAAAGTAATTTGGAGTGTGTTAATATTACAGTGACTAAAATTTTCAACAAATAGATAGCACTTGAACTCAAGCTGCTTGTGAAAACTTAATTCAAAATCCTGGAATATATGTTGTATGATAGAGTCTTGACAAACAGCCATTCAAAACAGGCAGACTAAATAACACATTTTTTTTACACTAATATATTTGTACCCTACTTGTCTGTGTATAACATGAGAATAAATGGACTAGTGTTTGTAAAGCAGTCATCTGGCAAAGACAGATATCAAAAGAATCATAGAATCATGGAATATTGTGAGTTGGAAGGGATCCATGAGGATCATTGAGTCCAGCTCCTGACTCCACATGAGGCAACCTAAAAGTTAAATCATGCATCTAAGAGATTGTCCAAATGTCTCTTGACCACTAACAGGCTTTGGGCCACGACAACTTCCCTGTGGAGCTTTTTCCAGTGCTTGACCACCCTCTCAGTGAAAAACTTTTTCTTAACATCCAATCAGTACTTACCCTAATGCAGCTTTAAGCCATTCCTTTACATGCTACCACCAGACACCGGAGAGAAGAGATCAGCACCTTCGTCTTCACTCCCCATCATGAGGAAGCTGTAGACAGCAATAAGGTCACCCTTCAGACTCCTCTAAGCTGGACAAACCCGGTGTCCTCAGCTGTTCCTCATAAGTCATGCCCTCTAGGCCCTTCACCATCTTTATTACTCTCCTTTGTACACATTCTAGTACTTTTATATCTTTCTATTGTTGTAGAGCCCAAAACCGCCCACAATACTCAGGGTGAGGTCACATCAATGCTCAGTACAGTGAGGCAATCTCTTCTTTTGACTAGTTGGCTATACTGTGCCTAATGCACTCCAGGATACAGCTGGCCTTTTTGTCTGCCAGGGCATGTTATTGACTCATATTGAGCCTACCATCAACCAAAACTCCCAGACCCTTTCTGCAGGGCTGTGCTTGCACTCCGGGCTCTTTTCTGCCAATATATACATCCATCCAGGATAACACTATCCCAGGGAAAATTATTTCGAGCATGGAATGGTGTTCCTTATAAAAAGGATGAACTGAATACCCTAACATGGGGATAAAAATAACGTTGAAGGGTGTTCATGAATGGCATTCACCCTGTATGCTGAATGAGACAGAGGTAATGTGAAAAGGAGTATTAGTGCAATTTGGGAATTGGATGCAATGCATATGCTCAAATGTGCATTGCCAATTAATAACTACTTCAAGGGGTGGAAAGCATAGGAGTGGGTCTGAAGATGGAATCGGAGGGTGGGGTTTTTTGTGTCTGATTCAGCATAAGCTAACAAAGTAGGAGGAGGCTCTGCCTTTTTAGGTAAACACAGGAGACAGCAGCTTCAGGGAGTGGAGAGAATGGGAGACATTTCTCAAAAGCCATGTCACAAATTGGCTATGATTTTTTACAGTTGGCTTCTTAGAATGGAACTGAAGTTGCGTGGGCACGTAGAGAATGTTGCATTTCCTAACCTGTAAGCATTTAACTTTGCAAGCTTACTGTTACTTCAATTACTTTTTCACATATTACATATTGTTCATAATGGAGAGCACAAGAATGGTTTAGAACAAAATGAGGAAATATTTGTGAAAGATTACAGTTTTAGAGTAAGAGCAAGACATTGATGGGAAGGTACCTTAAGAGATACTATAAATTTAAAAGGGAAAGATAGATCTTTGGAGAGACACAGAAGTAAAGGGAAGACCACAATAGATTCAAAGTTGGGGGTGAGGGTGCACCAGTGAGGGGACTGAACTTGGGGATCAAGCACTGGTTAACGCGACGAAGAAGGAAGAATTTGGGGTATGTGGAAAAAAGGTTGCAATATGGTAACACCATGTTTAAAGAACAAGAATTTTAGTTTTCTGGATGCAAGTGAAAGTCTCATTTTGCAGTAATTCTGAAGGAAGAAATTTTGAGGTCAGTAAGGAGTCTCTCATAAGAATCTCATCACACAATCTTGCCTTTGTGGATAGTAGGGTTGGATCCTTCCCATTTGCAAGGTTCTCTGCAGCACATTATTTCAAGTCTGATGGCAAGGGAAGGACCGTGATGTTTAGAAACTCTTCCATCCACCTTATAGTTCAATGAAGCCTTGGTGGAAAGATCCTGTACTAAATTTCCTCGCTGTGTCCTGGTCTAACTCATTTTTCCAAATGGCCTTTTAGCGTATAAACCAGCAACGTGTTACTCCAATCTGAAAGTACCGATGACCATGGCAGAATCCTCATCTAAGAAGAACAGACAAGTTGTCGAAAAAAGCAACTTTGTTCACTGCTAAACAGGCTTAGACACTTTGAATGAAAATGAATAAAAATGGCTTTGCTTTGAAACTGAAAAGGTTTGCAAAAAATTACTAGTTTTCCCACTTTTTGCCTATGAAATACATGTCAAAATATTGTCAAAACTATCATCACGGTGATTTGCAGTAAGTGACTCTTAGGATTTTTAATACTTTCATTTTTAAATTAAATGTCCTACAAGAAATTTCTTAAATAATATTTTTTAAACTTGCCAATTTTAAGATTTATTACATATAATTCATTTTGCAATTTCATATTTTTCAAGGTTTTTTTCCTCCTAGCCAGCTCTAAGCTATATTAATAACCAACTAAAAACTACATTGTGGATCTTATTAAGATAAAGCAGAAGCCAGATCACCAGTCAAAAACTACTCATTCCTTGTCATGTATTAGCATCACTTCAATTTATGCAACCTAGCAGTACAGTCTTACAAATGGGATATACATAGTTCCCCTGTGCTTCCTACTGTACCCCCTTATCTGGCACTGTCACTCATCTGACTGCACATGCTGTGAGAACAACATGTTGTCCCAACTGAAAACTGGCCAATTTTTAGCCACACAAATAATCATGTGGGCATGGAAAGGTGACAGAAATTTATAGCCAGTCATTGAGAGGAGAAGACAGCTACTTTTGGCAGCAGCTTTATCATGCAGCAACTCGCCTGTGGTGAAACTGCACACTAAACCTCATGGAGCTTCATCTTATTTGAGCCCCTCAGTATGAGAAATACCAGGAAAACAGAGGAATACCATATGCCACATTTAGTGGAAAGAAACAGAGTTAAAGGTTCCTGTACACTGAAGCTCTTTCATTCAACACTGTTCTTACAGACCCCACAGGAGGAGATCTTCAACCCATAAACAGAAAGATCTTGTTTAGAAGGCGACTACAAAAAGTTTGATTTACCAAATCCAGGACTCGATTAATAATTGTGATCAAATAGTTTTTGAGATCCACTAATAAAAACATAGAGAGAAATTTTATTTAGAAAGAATGCATACATACAGATACATATGCAGATACTGCTCCAAAGATAGGTCATGGTAAGATGAGAAGCTACATTCATGCAACTCCTGTTTAGATGGAATCATTCTGTCCTCTTTCAGTTGTGTATTCTGTGCTGTCTTTGTGGGGTCTTCAGTACCCGTCTGACACATAAGTCATTTCAACTCACTACGGCGGCAAACGGTGAATAAAAAGGACCAAGGGTAAGTAGAGAGCTTTCAGGGAAAGCGGGACTAACTAGCAAGAAAACTTTGCTACACATTTAGAAACACAAAGATAAGATGACATTTTTGAGAGCAGAATGAGAGAAATGGCAGCATGTAGTACTGAACAGGAGCGTGTCAAATTGGGTCTGCTAGTAGATTTTTTTGGGACTTATTCTTGGGATTGATCTTATTGTTTGGCAAGGAAGAGAAAATAAGCTTATTGCATTGGCTGGTTTCACAAACTTAGGCATTATCATCAACACAGCTGCAGTGGGATATCATACCGAAGAATAATGAATGACCTTGATGGAAACAAACTAATGGAAACAAACCAAACTACTGTAACACAAAATGCAAGGTCATGTACTTGGGAGGCTAATAAACATTTTGCTCTTAATGGAGAACTTACCCAGTAAATGAGTGGAGTAGAAAACAATACAGGTACTAGTAGAATGGATGGTGTTTACCTAATGGAGTTGTGCAAAAAGACAACTGCACACCCAAGTCTGTGATATCTCATGGAAATATGAAAACAGTAATGTACTGCGTGACGTAGTAATTCAATTTTAAATGGAATGTAATGGGAAGTTGAATCTTTATTCAAGACAGATAAAGTTCAGATTGGGATGGGTGGCAACAAAGGCTAGTAGAATGGCCAGTGGAATGAAGACCTGTTGAGCAAGAAGAAACTAAAAGATCTTTGGTTAGTCTAGTAAAAGGAAGGCTGAGAGAGAATATGATTACTGTCTATAAATATATCAGGGGTAAACACCAGGGAGGGAGAAGAGCTATTTAAGCCAAAGGACGAATACTGGCACAAAAGCAAATAGATTCTTGAATAAATTTAGTCTGGAAATTAGAAGAAGGCTTCTAACCACCAAAACAATGAAGTTCTGGAACAGATTTGCAACAGGAGTAGGGGGTAAACGTATCAAACTACTATTACGGTGGAGCTTGACAAATTTCTGGAAAGGATTATATGACATGGTTTTCTGTAACAGCAAGAAACTGGACTCAGTGACCTAGGGAGTCTCCTCCAGATTTAAGGTCCTATATTCTCTTTTGCATTGGCATTTCTTCTCCACAAAGACAAGTGATTTATCCAACTAAACCCCTCAAATGTTTAAAACATAATCAAATTCTCTTGTAAGTAAAAATGATGTTGATTATTGTGAACTCACGCAAGTGATTTCAGAATAACACTTTATTTGGTATTACATTTTTAGTCTTTACTACATTGGAATGTCTTCTGTGCAGAAGCTGCCTAGTTTAGAGCAGAAAATATTCTTTACTGAAATATGAGATGTGGCATAAAGGTGATCTGAAGACATATCACATCATGCAATGAATAGTAATCTATGATACGGCATATTTTCTCATTATTTGACCTTTTGAAAGATCACTTTTGGCTAAATAAACTGAAAAGTAAACAGCTGAATGCAATTTATTTATGAATACATATTGATTTGTTTATAAACATTACAAAAAGTATATGTAATTCAACAACCATAAAGAAAACCACAGAAAAATGTTTTGTAGAAAGCATTTTTTTTTACTGTTTTACAGTATTGATTCTCTTATGTACAGTACCAACATACATATACATATGTTACCTCTTCATTAAGAGCTTTAGTCTGTAAAGACTAGCTGCACTGCCTAATGAAACTCAATAACTGGAACATCAATAGAGAGAATACTGTGTAATAAAAGCAAAATGATCGAGGTGTTACTGATCATGTGTGTTTTAAGATCCTACTTTTTTTGTTCAGTTGTGTTTTTGGAATATTTTTCCTTCCACTACTCTTTCTTGAAGTTGTGTTGGACAATCAACTAGCAGACCAGAACTCCATTGTTATGACCATAAAAACATGACATGTTCCACCAACCACTACAGTTTGTCCATGTCTTTCTTGTCATGGCCGAGGGGGACTGAAGCTAAATAGACAAAGAAGTGAGATTAAGGACAAAAAGAAAGATTTGCAGAAATAGTAGGGAAGAAAGTAGAGAAAAAGAAAAAAAAAAAGGTTTGTTGGCAGTATACAAGTAAAGAAATTTTGGAGTCACATACTTTACAAGGCATTTCACTTCTACAGGTGGTGGAAATGCACAGACATTGCTACAAACAGTTTTATCTGCATTCCAAACACTTTTTTTTTCCCCCTGAGCCAAGCCTCAAATCAGTTGTAGGAAATTGTGTTCTAAAGGGTTTCATGAATCTACTTTCCAAATGTTACATATATGGAGCAGCAAAAGACATCTTGTTCAAGTATTTCCTTTTCCTTCCTCAGAACGCTGTTCTAGACACCTGGACAACTAGATTGATGTAAACTGAAACAGTGTTCAGGCTGAAAAAGTCCTTCAGTCAAAGCAGCATGTTTCCTTCTAATTCTGGAACAAATGTCATTGTTCATTATAGATCAATATTGTGGCTAGCATGAGGTAGCATTAGACTGTGTTCATTCTGTTCCTACAATACACTATGTTTCACTTGAAAGTTGGCTTAGTAGTGTTCTTAAGCTTCCTGCTAAAACATGAACTCTTTAAAAGATATCAGATTACTCCTTCTCAGTTAAAATACAGTCAACTGCTTTTTGAGACAGTTTTACTCCATGACAGATAGAAGGATGTCACTATTCTTGTAAGTCATTGAGCATACTGTTGGTTCAGCGTTGTTGAATTTATCCACTGCCCATCAATATGTTTGACATTTTTTAGAGAAGTTGCTGATGTCAGGCCTGCCCATGAAAGCAGTGGTGTGGAGCCTATAAATACATCCGTTCCAGATCTCTTGTGTTCATGAAGAGATTTTCCTGTTTAGTATTTGAGCTAATGGTAACTCTTTCAAACCTTAGAAAAGAATTACTTGATCTGGATTATTCTTAAAAGTAATCTGAATCGTACATGGTATTACAGATGAATTTCATAGGTGTCCAAATATTTTCCTCCTTTCTCCTGATGTCAGTTGAAAAAATAATGGAAAAGTCATGGTATATTTAATTATTTTTGTCTACATTTGAACATGGGATTTTAAAAAAGAGGGTTAAATGTCTATAGGAGGATAAGGTCTCTCTGGAGTTATAGACCTTTTTATAGAAATACAGTACAGTTCAAAAATTGCAAGGAAGGAAAACCATTAAAATTTGTGTTTGAACTGCACAATTCCAAACATTAATGAAAATGGTCTATTGCTACATTTAAGTCCTAGATAACACTGTTAGGCAATGTCTATTGCTTGGCAGCGGGGAGAGGAAAGTACTCGTTGGTTACTTTTTAAAGGACTAAGAAGAGCAATAAGTTTCATTTAATGTATTCTAAATTAGAAAACCACTCATTTTCTACCATCTGTCTCCGGATACATCAAAAGCTCTCAAACACAGGTGCCTAAATTCTCTTGAATTTATTTCTGAACTTCATCAGAATATAAATGTTTATTGATAAGCACTATAGTACAAGAAAAGATGTCTTCCCGAGCAATTGAGAAAGTTGGAAAATACATAACATGGAGGATGACTTAATGTGGTTTTGGCTTTTACCAACCTAGAAAATATTCAAGGCTAGTAATGGTAACGATCGGGAGCCAGGTGATCTGATGGGGAGTGTGAGATTCAATGTTGAAATTCCAAGTTGTTCAATTACTATGAACATAATTAGGTGGATGGTGTGATGCTGTAGAACACAGGTTATTAATTTGCGGGACAACTTTGAGGAGACAATCAAAATGGGTGGTGGTTCATCTTCATGTAACTTCCTTCCTTGGCGGTGGTTGTGTTAGAGCTGTGCCACCATCAGCTCACCTCTTCCTCTCAAGCATAAGCAATGGTGGTGCAAACTGTCACTTGTTCTGAGGTAACTCCACCACTCCAAGTAGCCCTTCCAGGCTTCATCTGATGGCTAGGATGGTGTGGAAAAAACCCCGAAACTCAAGCCAACACCAACTGCCATCAACAACATACTGTAACAGTGTTGGAGAACCTTGAGATGTTGACTGAAGTCCGTGACTCTGGGTGGGGCCGTTAGGAATTAAGATGTACTGTCACAACAGAAGATAGAAAATGGATGGTCTCTCCCACACATGAAACTCATTAACCAGACCCATCAAGAGCCTCGGAGGCAGAAGCCAACGCCACAGCACTTCCCCGCCCGCCGCGCGCAGGGCTATCGGCCGGGCTGGCGGGCCGGTCCCCCGGCGCCGGTCCGGAAATGGCGGCGGCGGCAGCGCGGCGCCCCGCGCGCGGGGATGGGCGCCAGCGGGCACCGCTCCGCGTGGCGGCCGCGAACCGACGCGCGCTGCTGCCGGGAGCCTGCGCGGGCGCCCGCTCGCGCCCTCTCCCTCTCCTGGGCAGAGGAGCCTGAGGGAAGAGGGCGGAGTGGGGCCAGCGCGCACGACGGAAGGCTGAGCTTCCCAGGTCCTCGAAGGAGCGGGCGTTGAGTGCCAATGGCCAGCGCGGGGAGAACGAGCCGCGCAAGGGAAGTGCGCATCCTCCATTTTGGCGGAGGGCGGGCGGACAGCTTGACTCCCGGCATTTAGCCGCCGGAGCACTCCTCCACACCCCGCGGCATCGCCGGGGGCACCCAGCTCCTCTTCCCGCGGGGAGCCGGGTAGAGGCGCTTCAAAGCGACGCCCCGCTGCGCCTCACGTTGCTTCGAATTGGTCCCAAGCTTCCCCCCCAGCAGCTTCCGACAAAATGGAGGACGCCACCACTGCTACCACCACCATCACCAGCAGCTCCTCCAGGAGCCATGTCGGCGGCAGACATGGCGCCCGCCCCCGCGGCGGGTGGGGGCAGGCGGGGGCGCTTCCCGGGGGAGGCGTCCTCCCGGGGGTACGCTCGCGCCTTCCCTTCCCCGGGGAGAGCGCGCCCATTATCAGGCGCCATCTGTCATGGAAGTGGCCTCACGTTGGAAGCCCCGCCGGGGGAAGGAGCGCGGTGGCGCCTCCCGGCGGCGTCCTGCCAGCCCTACCCCTGGGCAGCGCGGGGGCGGAGGTGAGCCCGCGTCCCACGGGCGAGCCTGCGGGCGCCCACCGGGACCAAGCGCAGGGCTGGGATGGGCAGCGAGACCTCGCCGGCGGTCGGCTCGAGGACCGCGGCCGGCACGGCCCGGCGGCAGCGCAAACTTCTGCAAGTTGGTGCTGTCAAGGAACTGCGCGGGGAGCGCGAGCGCAGCCCTCGGACGCGGCTAACGGTGGGCAACGATCCGGGTTCCTCAAACCTGATGGATCAAAGTGGGAAGAACCCCGAGCATGGCCAAGAGGAAGATTGGCAGTTTATAGGGTCAACCGGCTGCGGGCCGTTGTGACGGACGGGCGGCCCACCCACTCCGCTGGCTCAGCACGAGAGCCCGCCCTCTGGGGGAGCCAATGGCGGGGCGGGGAGGCGGGTCTCCCCCGAGCTCGCTTGGCCCGGTTCCTCCGCCCCTTCGCTAGCAGCTGCGCTTCGCCCGGGACTGGACCGAGTTAGAGTTGAGACGCCGGCGGAGTAGCGCAGAGTGCGTGCGTCTCCCGCGCGGGGGGGGTGGGGGGTGTCCGCGCCTGCGAGCGGTGGGGAGCCGGTAAGGTGGGGGTGCCTCGCCTCAGGGGCGGGCTGCCGGGCTGCTGGCGGCGCGGAACTGCCCCCAGGGCGGGGATGGGAGAGCCGCCGCCGTGCTACCCGGGATAAGTACCCCACGGTGTTGCCGCCGCCGCGCCGCTACCTCTAGCGGCGGCGGAGGGGGCGCGGGCAGCCTCGGGGGCAAGCCCCGTGGATAACCATCGGGGCTCGGAGGTGGGCGACGGGGGAGAGAAATAGGGGGGCGCCCTGGGGCTGGCATTGGGGGGGGGGGGACAGGGGCATTGGGGGGAAGGGCCGGGTCTGTTTTAGCGCCTCCTCTGTTTTAACTCCCTCCCTTCCCCGCCGGGCCCTCGGCTGTTGTTCTGCCCCGGTGCCTCCCCCACCCACCGCCCTCGCCGCCCCCCCCCCCCCCGCGGGTGCCTCCCTCCCTCCCTCCTCTGCCCGGCGCGGCGCTCCGCGGATCCTGCCGCCGTCGCTGCTCTCCTCCCGTATTGTTTGGCTGGGTCCCTCTAATGGCGGACAGGAGGCGGCAGTGCTGCCGGCCGACTGCAGGGGGGCAAACCCGAGACCGGGGGCAACTGCCGCGGGAGCGCGGGGGGGCCGAGGCGCTCGCCCGGCGCTGAGGCGCCGCTGCTAAGGGCCCTGCGACCCCCGGGGCGCCGGTTCAGGGCTGCTTAGGCAAGTTCGCAGGTAATATTTGCTGCCCGCCGTGGGTGCCGCCGCTGTCTTTTCCCCCGCGCTGGCCTGGAGAAGACCCCGGTGGAGCTGCGCCCGGGGCGGCTCCGTGTCTCGCCTTCTTCAGCGGGGGCAGGCGGTGTGGGTGTGCGTGAGGACTGCCCCCCCGCCCCCGGGCAGGGCAAATCGCATTTATTTATTTATTTATTTATTTATTGAAAGGGTTGGGTTACAGGGAAGTGGTGCGTGATGCAAGCGGTACCTGCCCCGGCCGGGCGAAGGAAAGGCTGCTTGGGGGTGTTGCCCACTCTTCGCTGCCCCACGTTAACCCCGTGTCTTTCCCTTAGGCTCCAGCCCAGTTTGGTGCAGCCTTGGCAGAAACCAACAAGGAGAGGGAGCTCCATTGTGAGTGCTATTTATGTATCTGTTTCTGCCTCTGCTAGACCTGCTTAGGGAGGGCTTGACCCACCCCCCCATATTCTCCGGGGGCAGGGGTAGAAGGAGGAGTCTCCAAGGTTGGGTGTGGAAATTCCTGGGTCCAGCAGCTGCTGCCCTGGGGCGAAGCCCCAGTAATGGCTCTGAGGCGGCTCCTCCTCGGGGTGGGCGCTGCTGCTGCAGACATCGCTCCTGCAATACCAACTCCGGCAAGCAGACGACGGGCTGCTGCCGCTGCTCGCGTTACCCGGCTCGGGAGGGAGGGGGAGGGCATATTTCGGGTGCCCTCTAGAGTTTTGGAGCGTCTATTAAAATCCGTGACGAGACACCTTTGGCCATCTTTGAATTTTTTTCTTCCTTCTCGTTCTCCAGTACTGTGTCCTGCACGTCTTGAGGCTAAGAGGAGGAATGAGAGGTTTAAAATAACCCAGCAATTTGCAGAGCGTATTCCAGCTTCTGTCCTTTGTGCATTCAGATTGGGTCTTTATACCCACACATTTGCTTGGATGACTTTGTTGGGTGCTGTTGGCAGTTTACATACTTCGGTGGGACATCTAAGCCATCTACTTTGCGCCTTCCCCAAAAAGCTGGAGGTCTTTGGGGAAACCCAGAACATCTTAATAATGACCATTTTCAGTGTTTCATCTGTGTAGGATTTTCAAAGCAGATTGTGATCTCTGTTAGTTGTCGGCTAAAGAGAGGCTGATTACCAATCTCTGTCTTAATTTGACTCTGGTTTGTGCCCCTTTCAATAACAAGGTGATTTTTTTTTTCCTACCAGAGGGATTCTGAAGTTGTGAAGCAGTGAGTGAAAGAGCAAGAAAGGTCTGAGTTGGGATGTGGGTGCCATCCAGGGCTAGGGCCTCTAGAGGCCAGGCAGAAGGTGCAGCCAGCTTGACTGCTTCTAGGATAAGGTGCAGCCAGGGAACCAGACAAAAAGGCAGCACTTGTCTTGCAATCTGGCTTCTTCAGTTGAATACAGGAGGGATTCAGGTGTTGTAGACTTCCCTACCACTTTTTACCTTGAAATGTTTTTTGCTTTTTTTTTTCTTTTTCTCTCCTTTGCCATTCTGCATAGGACATCTCCCAGACTGGAATAGCGTTCAACTTTTTGTCGCTTTTTGGTGGCTTGCATATGTAACAAATAAGTGGTCCTCTTCTCACTGCTTAGGAGGAAGGTACCAGATTTGGATTTATTCTGAGCTTCTAAAGTTACCAACTTCACGAAGACTTTGTATGGCCTGTATCACTGATAAAGTGGTCTGTTCTCAATCTTTATATACTGCTGTAATTTTAAAATTTACCATGTCTTGGATCTAAGAGTACTATCCATCATATTAACTCGGGTTTGTTGTACTTCCAGTCTAACAGCTGTTCTACTTTTTGTAATGCTTCTGCATGTTTAAGTTAATTCTAAGAGTGATCAAGGCAAATAATGTTTTGGAAGGATGGAGGCTGTTGTGTTGGAAGGGAGTGAAAAAGGATGTTATGTACTGGAGCTGGTTTGAAAAAAATATTACAGTGTTGTGTGGCTGCCTGTGAAAAGATGAGAATACTGCCAAGAGCAGCTGTATAGCTAACATTCAGTAAACCTCAATAAGAAGTTGCCAGCTGGTTTGTGAAATATACTAATGTCTTGCACAAAAGCATCTTACTAGATGGCACATTGTCCTTCTCCAACTGTGGTGGTGGTACAGCCTTTTCTCTAGTATACGACTGGAGGCAATAAGTCTATCCTAGGGCATGTGGTAAGCCATGCTGTTGAGTTAAGGAATGTTTTCAGTGCTTAATGCTGCAAGGTCAGCTGTAGGAACTGAACTCACCAGCCACAATTTGTGCAGTAAGAGTGATGATGAGACATAATTGTTTTAATAAAAGACTATCTTAAGTATCTAATAAATTTGCTTTACATTACTGTTATTAATCTTCTTTTACCCCAACTATATGATTGCATTCTACTGTTGTTTACCCTGGCATAATATGCTAGGAGGGATTTGAATCAGCGAGAATGTACAAATGCCAGTGAAATACAGAAGGAGTGTTTTTGTCTTCTACAAACTTTTTCCAGTTATATGGAAGGGACCGAAACTGGTACAACCTCTGTCATATTTGTGTGTGTGTGTGTGTGTCCAGCAGCATTGTGAAAAGTTTTGCATTGTTCCAATAGCTTTCATTCTGAATTTGAGGACTAAATGCAGAAATATTGAAGTTCTGTTATCTTGTCAGAGTTTTCAAGCATTTAATATACTCTAGAACAAAATCAGAATGAGGAGCTCTGAAGAATTTATATTGAGTACTGTTACTAGTGGAAAATCTACTGTTTGTGGAGAATGATCTTTTTTTCCAGAAGACATATACATCACAAATAACAAAGAACTCAACCTAGCTGTGAAAAGGGATTGAAATTTGAACTTCAGAAGAGTTCTGAAGATTAATAAGCTGACCCTTATGAGAAGTTTGAGGTAATACTTCCCTCATGAGACTTCTAAAGTCTGGTATGCTACAGGAGTTTTGTTGTCTGCTGAAATTATTGAGTTCAACTCAAAAATTGAAAGCGCTTTTTTGCAACTTCTTTTTAGCTGTGAGTGTTTTAATCTTATTATGTGAATGCTGCAGGAAGAGAAGTAGATTTCAAAGAGATTAAGGTTCAGAGGAAAGTTAACTTTTTTTGATGATTGTAGCCTTCTCTCCATGCTGCTGGCAAATATGACTGGCAGTAGATACTTTATGTTTACTTGGAATATAAAGAATCTGTTCAAGTTAGATGCTAGTATTAAAATTCTTAATTTTAGGGTAAAGTTTGTACATCTGTCAGTGTTTTGTACTTCTAAGAGAGATTTTAGGTGGGAGGGAGCAGTGTGAGACTTCTGGAATGTAGTTGCACTATATAGTCTCTTCAGTTAACACTGACTACATTGCTTTTTGTATGTTGCCCATGCTGTATGCATTGGTGTAGATGCACTTCAGTTGGGCTATTGATCTTGCTGCCTTTTTTGGGGAGCAAAACTTCAAAGTTCTAATTTCTGTGTTACAGTTCTCAGGTGCTTCTGTGGTTTCTAATGCATCAACAAAACTTGCATCTTTGCTGTCATGTGGATCTTCATCCCTTACCCACACTGATGGCTAAAGAGAAATCATTGCCACTCTGGTTGGCTTAGCTGTTTATAAGCAGTGTGCCCAGGTGGCCAAGAAGGCCAATAGCATCTTGACTTGTACCACAAATAATGGGACCAGCAGGACCAGGGAAGGGATTGTCCTCTTCTACTTGGTACTGGTGAGACCACACCTTGAGTACTGTGTTCAGTTTTGGGCCCCTCACTATGAGGAAGACATTGACGTGTTGGAGTGTGTCCAGAGATGGGCAACCAGTCCAGAAGCTAGTGAAGGGTTTGGATCACAAGTCTGATGAGGAGTGGCTGCGGGAACTGGGGTTTTTTAGTCTGGAGAAAAGGAGGCTGAGGGGAGACTTTATCGCTCTCTGTGGCTACCTGAAAGGAGGTTGTAGACAAGTGAATATCCCATCTCTTCTCCCGAGTAACAAGTGAAGAAGAAATGGCCTCAAGTTGTGGCAAGGGAGGTTTAGACTGGATATCAGGAATGATTTCTTAGCTGAAAGAGTTGTCAAGCATTGGAATGGGCTGCCCAGAGGAGCTGTCTCATCCCTGGAAGTATTCAAAAGCCATGTAGATGAGGTGCTGAGGGACATGGTGTGGTGGTAGTTTAATAGGTAGGCTTGATCCTAACGGTCTTTTCCAACCTGAATGATTCTGTAATTTCAGTGTTACTTATTTATGCTTAAATCGCTTTAGCAGCTTCAGGCTTTTGTCTGTTGTGAGCTTTCAGAAGTGATCAATTTTAAGGCAAAAGCCATATTTACTCAAGTGCAGCTTTGTGTCTCTAGAGTTCCATGGGATTCACGCACACGCACAAACAGATTTAGTATAAGACTGTGTGGATGAAAACATCAACAGTTGCAGTAGGTAAGATCAGCGAATGTCCTTGATAAACAAGTTAGATCATAACAAGTTAGATCATTGAAGTTTAGGCAAAGGCATGGGTGTCCTATCTTGTGGGTTTGCCATGTCAATGTTGAAAGTTGTTTTCTTACTCCAGTTTGCTATCAGAACAAAATCAATTCAAGGGAGTTCAACTAGATGATCTCTAAAGGTCCCTTCCAACCCCTACCATTCTGTGATTGTGTGAATGGTTATAATACACTTGGCAAACTTGCATTTGCCAACATAAATAAAATTAATAGAGATAATTAAGTTTTGTGGTCAACCGAGTCTCCAGTGACATGATTACCACCAGTGTATTTTTCAAACTTGTGTGTGTTCAGGGTATGTTCATCCTCTGTAAGCTTGTCCTAACGCTTAAGCACTTCGACTTTGTGTTTTCCAAGCTTTTTGGAACTACCTTCACCGTAACTTCCTTCTCTGCCACTTGCATCATCCATCACTGATAATCCGATGGTACTGTCAGGAATTCATCACTGAGACAGAGATGCAGAAGCAAGTGTTCAGTGCTCCAAAAAGTAGCTGCAGTAATGATTTGAAATGTATTTGGGCGTTACCATTGCTCTCCTCAGCCATCCTGAGGGGCAGTAGCACAAGGGGATTATGGTGGTTTTGTTGTTTACTTTTTTTAAGTTTGTCTGAGATGAGAGTATTTCATCTTGCATTGCTGCTTTGTAGAAAGGATAGGTTTCGGTCTGTAATGTACTTAACATTTATTTTTCTTAAAGAAGTAACATATTGAATTGGCCACTCTGTACTCAAGGTTCATAAGCTTTTTTTCTGAAACTCGTAGAAGACTATCAGAATCCTTAGGTTTCTGTTGCTGTAGCTTCTAAAAGCCATAATACCTAAATTTGTGTGCTGAATGCTGTACAAAAGTCTATCAGGGCATAATCCCTACTCATTAGTTTGAATACTTATATGTGAAGCAAGATGTCATCTTAATTCCACCTTTTCCCCCTTTGAATAGATTCTGTAAAGTAACGTTTGGTCACACTACTATCTGATGGGACAACACCTGCTCAGGTACTTGCACCATAGTTCACCAATCTAACTCTTGGGGACTGGCAAAGAAAGTGCCTTGTTAGGAGAGGACAGTGGTATTATGGAAGGGTTTGTATTGGTTTCTACATGCAGTTTCTTCAATTCTTTTTTTTTTTGTGGAAGATGGCATTGGAAGATGATAAAATCTGGCATACCCTATAGAATATAACAGTGTGAATGATTTTCTAATTTAAGCCACTTATGGCTGTTAGTCACTCTTAAAGATGTGGACCTATCTGTTTTCCTCCTGCAGACTTTTGTTGGAAGCATATTGGCGTCTTTTGTTCCTTAGGCCCTTCTGTGCAATATAAATGTACTGAACTTCAAACAAAAGCCTACTGGTGATATAACTATCTGTTCTTTTTCTTTTTTCTCCTCTCCATGAAAGTTTAACCTTGGTGAAAACCTTACTTCCTATTCTTTCTGGGATTACTTCTCTTTAGATCCCTGTAAGACCTCTCCAGTTTGGCTTTTACCCCTAATACTACATCAAATTGATCTAAAAGTTATTTTGTTAATCCCATTCATAAACATGGTATCATCTCTGTACAGATGACCTTCAGGTCTCACTTCGGGGCTTACTGCTTTCTATACCAGCTAAATCTCTGTATGTTTCTGACTTTTTTGTGGATGTCTGACCTTTAGCTCAGGCTACTATTGCAAAGGCAATGCTTCCTCCCCAAAAAGAAAACTCTGTGGTGTCTGTCTCTTGTGGCAGCATTGTCATGAGATCTTTGGTTTAAACCCATAATCTAGGCTTTGTCTTTCATACATAGCATGTGCTACTGTTAACAGACTGCAGATTTCTTCCTTGCTGTAAGTTCTCTCTTTATTAACAATTAACAATTGTGTGTTATTTATAAGTGCTAATAATTCACATGACTAAGTCTCATACCTTGCCTTTCATCTCTGTATCTTGTGATAACACTGGTTCTTCCAGTTGTGGTAAAAATGACCTCAGTCTGTTGATACAGGTTCAGAATCCTGAACAAGAGCGCTTTCATCTTCAACTTTGAGTGTTTGGTCTTTTTGCATCTTAACGTTTTGTGGTTGTAAAAGTAACAGGTTACTTGATTTTATTTAAAATTGGGATTTAGCTGTGAAGTATATTAGCTATTTGTTTGTTTGTTTTGTTCTTAATGGGATTTTAAGAGTTTAGGAAGTGACATAATGGGCATTTAAATGCTTTTGTTCCTTTGTGATGCTCCTCCTGCGTGGAGAAGTTCCGTCTGTGCACCTTGTAAAACAGTTGCAACCTCGTAGTGCAAAAGAAGCAAACTTGAAGCACCAAAGGCTACTAAAACCAAACCCAAGCCATCATCTTTCCTGTCGTCCTGAGACTCAGACACACTGTCCTTAGAACAAGAACTAATTCAAGCTATTGTTTATGGTGGTGCTGTTTCCTTGTGTTCTCCTTTTCATCTCTCCATCTGTTGTCCTTTATATTTTGTTTGTTTGCTCTTTGAATGATCTTATTCTGTGTTTGTATGGTGGCTAGCATAATGTGGTTTGTCTTGGGCTCCTAGGAGCCTGTGATAGAGTTGCAGTATAGGGGTGTGGTATCAGTGTCTTTTTTCTTTTCTGTTGGTTTTTTAATGTGCATGTGGAGAGGATGAGAAGATCTGGTATTCTGTGATATCTGGGATAACGTCATCGTTTGGTTTGCACAAGAATTGATGGTTACTATACCAAACTGGAAGAATATACCAGACATCTTTTGAAGTAACAGGTAGCATTTCTGTGTGCGTGGGGTTGGGGAGGTATCACTTTATTTTATTTTGCTTGCAGTAGTGGTTGTGTTATTTTTGAAAAAATATTGTATCAGAAGATGAGGTTTTGTTGGTAGATGGTGCCTCATTAAAGAAGCCAAGCAGTTTCTAGAATGGCCAGGTAAGAAATTTCAGTTTAGACGTGACAGAAAACAGAGAATGCAACACAGATTCATTGGTAGGTTTTACCAGACAAATGTTGGGTATATCTTGGAATTGTTGCCATTGTCACTGCATTTGGCCATGGTTATGTATACTTCTATCCAAAGATTGTTTTAACAAAGATAAATACCGAGATGGTCTGACTAATATTGTGCATAGTACAGCAATTATGATCTGAGCTAAGTCCAGCATTTTTTAATAATGAAAAAGAATTTGAGGGTTTGGAGAAGTCTTAAAAGAATGGCTTAAGGAGTGGAAAATGTGCTTTCTATTAACAGACTTTAGAAACTCAGTTTATTTCTCAATTATAATAATAGGTTGGGATGTGACTTGATCCTGGTCTAGGGGAAGACCATGTACCCAACAGCATTAGCTAATAGGATGTTTTTCCCTCCTGCTTCCCCAGTGTTAAAGGCTTAAGTTCTGAAGTGCTGATTATTGCCTAAGCAATGCAAATTCACATAGGGAACAGTGTGTAGCCTTTCAGCAGGTAGGATAACAAAGAGTTAGGTTAATTAAGAGTTGAAATAACTTATTTAGGCATCACTTTCCTTCTTTTTAGGCAAAAGTTTAAAGAGGATTTGCAAAGATCCCCACTAGCTAGGTTGAATATTTTAAGGGTTTTTAACATTTTGTTTTCTTCAGGTTTTTATTCCAGTTGCAGATTTGGACTCAAAAGACAAAATACTGGCTTAGAAAAAATGCTATACAGTGTATTTTCATGGGGTTAAATTCTCCTAAGCTTGTATGCTTGGTTGCCTGGTGGTTTAAACCAGCCTAGCTTGTGGTTGTCATTGTCCTCTTGTCTTCGTACCAACACTGGCCTTTTCTGTTTCCTTTTTTTGGGAGTCAGTTTAGCTGCATGAATCATCACAATGAATTTATTTTGGAGGGGGAAAAGCTGTGTAGGTGTTGGGTGTTTGCTCCTTTTTTTGTATTTCGGTTTTCTGCCATGTTATCTCCCATGGCAGACTGTCTGTTAGGACCTGTAAACATCTATGGAGAGAGTTGCACTGGAGAAAATGGCAGAAAGGGGTTGGAATTCAAAGCCACAATAGTCATGTGCTAGAGTGGATGTGGTTTACTGTTCTGGAACTGCAGCCTTAGTGAAAATGGTATACATCTAGTTGTTTAAAAATAAAGCTACATTTCACTTTTTAAAACTAGTTCAATAAACTCCAGTCTTGATTGCATCATGTAGCTTGCAGACAGCTAGTGAGTGCAGCTGTGAAAACCTATCATACTTGCCTTGCTGACTGGATTTGTTCTGGCCTTGGATCCCATTTTGTGTCCACCTCACCTCAGCATAAAACTTGTATTTGTAGTGTTTTTTTTTTCTTTTATTCCTTTTGAATTTTATTCATGATATTGAGATTGTCTTTCCTGTTTTATACTGTGGTTTCATTGGCTATTTACTTGGTCATAGTCTGTGTGGATTTCCCTCTCATATTAGTATCTATGTATTCCCTTAAATTTACATTTCCTTGTTCTGAATTATTAAATGCATTGAATGCGAATTGCTGCAGGTAAATTGTGTTGAAGAAGCTTGTCCATGCTGGGCCAAAAATACTAGGTTGTTAGTCAATGTTTGGGTATTTCTCAGGTATAAAAAATCTGGTTGAGATTACAAACTGGTGTTAGTTCTTGTTAAGGAAAATTTCTTTCTACAAACTTCTTGTTCATGTACAGACTGTAGCATGACAGTTTTTTCTCTAAGCCCACGCCAAAGTAAAAAGAAAGGATTTAAAAAGCATTAGCAAAAAGAGTTGTGCAATTAGGCAGTGAAGAACTGACTGTGCCATTGGGCATGGCAGTTACCAGTTACCATGCAGAGTTATTAGTTTACAAGCTGTACCTATAGAAATGTAGACTGCATACTAGTTTAATCATTAAAAAAACCACCTGACTGAACAAGAGGAAGCAGTAATGAAGATTAACAGTTAAATTCCTTGTTGACAATTAGTAAGGCATCTTTATTTCCAATATGTATGGGAATAGGACACACTGGGCACTGACAGAGCGGAGAGCAGCTTTGGGTAGTCCTGGTGGATGCCAGGTTGAATATTGAGTAATGTACTCTTGCAGGGATAAATGTGAACAGCATACTGGGCCGAATTAAGCAAGACTGTAGCCAGTGGTTTGTGAGAAGTGATTGTTCCCCACCATTTGATACTTAGGAGACCACATCTACAGTCTTCAGTCCAATTTTGGGGTAGGCTTTTCTAATAAAGATTCCAATATACAGGAAAGAGCCAGGTGGAGGGCCATCAAGTTAGAGGACTAGAGCACATAACAAAGAAGGAAAAGCTGAGAGGGATAGGTGTGTGTCTGAAGAGATGACTAGAGTGACATGATACTGCTGTCTTCAACTAGTTAATGGGAGAGTAGAGAAAAGATGAAGCCAGTCTCTTCTTGAAGGTACGTGTTGGTAAGATAGCAGGTAATAGACATTAAGTTGCAACAAGGGAAACTCTGAAAAGCTGAGATAAACAGTGGAAGAGAGTGTCCAAAGAGACTGAGAAATCTGTGTCCTTATAAATATTCAAAACTCTGTTGGCTATGACCCTAACAACCTGACTTAACTTCAAAGATGGATCTCATTTCTAATTTGTTGCTGCTCAGAGCTGGGATGGATTTGATAAGATGTTATCCTGAGGTCCCTTCAAATGTGAGTTATTCTGTTAAAGTTGCAGTGTTTAAGCTGAGTCTGATATAATTTATTGACCAGGAAGATGATCTCATTGATACACAATGTGTTTTTATAAGTTAATTTGAACAGTTTTTTTCTCCCATTTGTGCTGTTTGGGTAAAATTATTAATAACAAGTAAATTAAAGAAGTATTGTTTTAAAACTACTTCTTAAAATTACCTTAAATATACTGACCTAAAAAAAGAAACTTTTACAGGGAAGGTTACTTATTAACAGCATCAACGTTACTGTAGTTAACAAATTGATTTGTTTCTGAAGGTGTTTAACAACATACATTAGGTCTGGTAGATCTCATCCTCTTACACTTAAGATTTCCAATCTCTTTTCAGAGTTGATTGGTTTGTACGTGATTGACTGTACCCTCAATTTCTTGTAACTGCACAAATTTGAGAGATTGCATGCTCGTTCTGTGTATTAGGTGCTTACAGGTCAATATAGTTACTATCATTGTGATACAATGCAACCAACGCAACTGTACCTCTTAGGAAAGGTGGAGAAATAGAACTCAGTTATAGAGTCTTTTCTTCTTAGTATCTATCATTACTATGTCAGTTTAATTTCTGGAATGGCAGCAAAAGCAAAGGACCTCATAAATTTGAATTCTGAATTCTTCATTGGTCCCTGTGGAGCAGGAGTAAGGCATGTTTTTGAAATGTGTGCTCTGACTCACTGACATCTACCAGTGGTCTGTATTCCATTGCCCAGTCCAGGCATTTAAATAATTTTACTGTTCTCAGGTCTGTTTCTGATCCAGCCATTCAGCATTTTTTTTTTCCCCTATGAAGTGTAACAGGTTTTTTTTTTTTAAGGTTGAGATAGATCAAATGACAATTTGGCCTCTTTGAATGCTGTATTAAGGTCGCTTTTTACTGTTTTTCAGTATTTTACTTGCCTGTTTTCAGTTTTCATATCCTTAGCATGGCGTTTCTCTACTGTTACTGTACTGCTCCCTTTCCACTTAGGTCATCTTTCAAGTCTGTTGCTGTGGTCTAGTGTTACCTACTTTCCTGAAAATAGATATGCATTTGGATATAAGTAATAGATAAGTGTTTAGTTATAACAGGTTCTGTGGGTCCTTTGGTTCTTTGTCTTGTTTCACCTTTCCATCACATTTATAATAAAGGATATCCTTAAGCAGCATGTTGTTGCTTGAGTAGTAGAGAGAATTTACTGTCTACTGCATTACACATAATGGCTTTTAAGGCTAGAAGTGGTGCTGTGTTCTTGCTTGATCAGCACCTCTTCATGATTAAACATCCATGAAATAAATTGAAAGTGTATGTATTGGGGGGAGATACATGTTTGTATGGCTGCCCTAAAACTTAAGATAGTCAACATTATGATTTTGATTTACAATGAATTGCTATGCCAAGTGCTGCTTACTCCTCTGAGTCGTCTTGAAAATGATAGGTGCTTGGTGTGGATATGCTTTCATTCAAGATTGACCCTGAATAGAATAAAGTGTGAGATTGACCCTGAATTTTGATTCTGTTGCTGCATACAGGGGAGCAATTCTTTACACTAGTTGAGTAGGAAGACCCAAGGAAGAGCCTATGTTAAGTAAAGGTATTCAAATGTTTCTGGCAACATCAGTTGGACACCAGAGATCAGCATTCACATGTAACACTGGTGGCTGCAGTGCAATTAAGATGACCAGGAGATATGGAAGTTTGCATGTTTTCAGTAAGCTTTGTTTTATGTGTAAATAGTATCTCTCTTATGTAAAACCAAAACTGACTCAACTATTTAAAAATATTTCTTGCACTATGTATATTTTGGCTTTTTACTGTTCTTAGTATCAGTCTTTGCTGAACAGCAGGTCTTTGTGTATGGTTTTCTCTTAAATGTCCAGAAATCTATGTGATAAACACATTTTGAATGTTAGAAAGCTAACTTCCTCAATCCTAACTCCTTTGAAAATCTGGAGAAAGAGTGAAGTTTGAAGCAACTCTGTAGTTTTGTAGTAGTGTCTCTGGGCTGAAGTAATGAGATGTCAGACTTTTGTACTGATGGTACTCAGTGCATGGGCTAGGTTTGTGGACCTGAACTTGCAATCTTGTTCCTGAAAGCTCTTACTTATGTTCTGGAAAAATGATAATATAGATACTTTGGGTTAGTGTTAAATGTTTTTCAGACTCTTGGTTAATATTTACAATTACCCAATAGTATAAGACCCACCCTTGGTATACTTAGGTGATGTGATTACTTGCACTTGTTTCATCTGAAGTACGTATTTCTGTTAATCTCACTAGCGTAATTTGTTTGTGAAGCTGGTAGACTGATGAAGCAGTTGTGTCACCGTGGCCCTAATGTAGTATCTAGGTTTGCTTAAAATCTTAAAAGTTTCAGATAGCCTACTGATAATGACCCATGCTTCCGTATTCAGTCTGGTGCTGCTTGCTTCACTGTCAGTTACCATGTGCAGTTTTGGAGTGTTCCACTGTATTTATTGTTAGGGTATTGCAGTTCAGTCTGTGGCTATCTGCTTGTCACTATTATCCTGAAGTTCAGAGCTGTGCTACCACCCTTGCTGTGTTCAAGCACAGCTGTTAGTGCTGTTGCACAGAGATTTCTGTTTTGGGGAACTGATCTGTCTGGAATAGACTCCATCAGGAAGGTGTCTGTCGACTGGATCAACTTTTATCTGGTTATGCATGTGGTTGCAGAAACAACTGTGATGCATGATGGCATAGTAAAATGAGTCTGGGGACCTGATAATTACATGGACCTTCAGAAGTGTTAAAAATTTGTTAAAGTCAGAGATACGAAAGTTGACAGTAAATTGGAGGCACCACATGTCTGGGACCTATTTGAGCATAAAATGCTAGGATTAATTACTAGATAGGAGGATATAAGGAGGGGGTAGAACCCCATAGAAAACAGAAAAACCCAACCACTAACCAAAAATATGTTAAATGTTTATAGTAAGAACGTTTAACAGGAATTGTTTTATTGTGTGGTTACCAGTGGTAAGAGTTTTATGTCTCAGAAGGCCTTACAGCTTCTAATTTTCTAATGTGGACTTCTACTCAGATAAGTATCTGTCCATACACAATATGTATTATTGACTACCCAAATTGAGACTGGACTACAGTTGCAGCATTCAGATTTAACTTAGAGTTGTAAGCCCTTATTTTCTGGATTACTCCTGCTTTTCTGTCACTTTTCAATCTGTATGAGTATGTATAGTTGGACTGTGGGACTGCCTCAGATGCAGTGTAATAGAGCTGCTTAAAAATGTTTTTAATTTAATTGGTGATTTACTTAGCTTTTGTGGCAAACAGTGCTATACATTGTCAGCCACTGGGGTTGAGTTGATGGTTCATACCTTAAGAAAGCCTTGTTGTGTAGGTTGCATCTGATTGTGTAGGGAGCAAACATCTGAGAGTTATAGCAAGATTTTACAGCATAGTGTTAAGCTAGAGAGCTTCCTGCTAGCTGGAAACAGTCTTTACAATAGACTGGGTTTCTGATCACCAGACTTAGAAGTCAAGTGATGAAAAGTGACTTTCTGTAATAATGAATGATAAGAACTCTTGGAAGTAACTTAACTAAGGAATTAAATCATATTATGATCAAAGAAATGTCAGCAGGAATTGATCATTAAAAACATATAGCCTTGCAGAACATGGAGATGCATTCACATTAGTCTCTTCCCTTATTATTTTGCCTCTGTGTTGACACCTATCCCCCAAATGAAATCAGCCTGACAGCCCTAGACCAAATTCAGATTTGGATAAGTGGGTAAGCTTTCATGAGGCTACTGACATTTCTTCTGCATGTAAGAATATTATTGTTCCTCTACTAGGTTAGATTAATTGCTATACTAGATTAGTAGAAAATTGAGTAACCTGTTTGCAACAACGATGTCTAGGAGTACAAACTTGGCAGTTACAGCATGATTTTTCTGTGGGTTTCAGCAGCTGGCTAAGAACTTTTGTAGACTTGCCTTTGGGCCACTATGTTTATTAGTCATCAGTGCATTTATTTTCATGTTTACCAATCCCTGTTTGAGCTGATTGCATTTCTGGCCTCTGTAGTCTTCTATGGCAGTGACTCTTACATTCTTCTCCACTTCTCAATTAAGAGGAGAATTATCCTGCACCATAGATTATTAAAGCTACTTAATTATTTCACTGGGTGCCTTTTTATGTGTTGTAAGACACCAAGGCATAGCTATCTAGATGTTTGAGGTGTTTTTTTTTTCTTGAAGATTTATCATCTTCCTTGAGTTGTCTTTTTTTTTTTTCCCCCCAAAGAGAGTGTTTTCTTTAATATAAATTGTTCATGTAATTCATCTGTTTTTCTTTCACTCTGAAAGGGAAGTGACCTGAACATCTCATGATAAAGAATATAGTTCACCAGCATCTTGCTTATGTACTGGTAAATGTGTTCTTTGTAGTTCTTGATTCTTTTAGATTGTTTTTCCTCTTTGCTTTTTGATGACTGAGTAGATTTTGAAAGAGTTGCAACTTGGATGTTAGCAATTCCTCTAAAGTAGAAATTTATGTATGTAGTTAGCTCTTTTCTCCAGTTCTTTACCCTGCATTTATCACTTGTGATTTTGCCTACCATACTGTTAGAGCATTCAGCACTGTGATATATTCTCCTCTAGTTCTTGACAACCACTTTCTGTTTTCAGCAGCTCTGAATAATTTTATAGATTTTATAGACAGATTTGGAAATTGTAATTTTGGTAGTCGTTGTCTCTTATGGTTGATTGATATATGTTGACCTATATGGTTTTATTTTGAAACCTCTCTGTAAACTTCTCTTTATTGTGATAACAACATACAGCACATAATAATTTTCTCTTTTAAGAATTACAAGCCCCTTTATTGAGGAACATGTTTGAATGCATTTTGGAGGTCTTAAGTGCTGTGTGCTAATTCTATCAGGATTGATTGGCAAGTGTGCAAATTTTTTTGATCTCTCCAGTAGTCCCATGAGACATTACCTTTCCTTTGCAGAGTCCATGTTAATTCTTTCCCCATATCTCATTTTTTCTTTTGTAAATTTTTTTAGCTGTACTTTCTATTGATCTGTTTAGTGATGGAGGTAGAACTGTAGTCTGTAATTATTTGGGTGATTGCTATCAACTTCTACTTAAGTAATTGGTTACGGATACTGAAATATAAAATTGCTGCCTGTTTTTAGAAATCTTAAGTTAATGCCATGTGTCCCTAGTGATATGTCCTAAAATCCTTTTCTGTTAGCCCTTCAATACATTTTTCCTCTGCCTTGACCCCTAGAAAGAGAGCTTAGATGTGGTCTTCCCTGGTCTTTCCCTTACTGAATATCAGTGCAAGGAGTTTATTCCGTGCATTCTGATGCGGTTTGGGCTTCTTGGGTACTCTTCTTCTTGAGGATAATGTTAATGTGTTTGTAAAATTGGCATTTTTGGCAAACCTTTGCTTTCACATAGCTCAGTAGCCTGTCTAGCAAAAGGCAAAGAATAACATAGAGATATCATAGAATGATAGGGGTTGGAAGGGACCTTTAGAGATCATCTAGTCCAACCCCCATGCAGAAGCAGGTTCACCTAGATTAGATCACATAGGAACACGTCTGACGGGTCTTGAAGACCTCCAAGGAAGGAGACTCCACAACCCCTCTGGGCAGCCTGTGCCAGGGCTCCCTCACTCTCACAGTGAAATAGTTTTTTCTTATATTTTAGCGGAACTTTTTGTGTTCCAGCTTCATCCCATTACCCCTTGTCCTGTTACTATCTACTATAGAAAAAAGGGATGTCCCAACCTCCTGACACCTACCCTTTAGATATTTATAAATGTTAATAAGATCTCTCTTCAGTCTCCTCTTCTCCAGACTAAACAGCCCCAGTTCCCACAGCCTTCCTTTGTATGAAAGATGTTCCAGTCCCGCGATCATCTTGGTAGCCCTGCGCTGGACTCTCTCCAAAAATTCTCTGTCCCTCTTGAGCTGAGGAGCCCAGAACTGGACACAGGACTCCAGATGAGGCCTCACCAGGGCAGAGGAGAGGGGGTGATGAACCTCCCTTGACCTACTGGCCACACTCTTCTTGATGCATCCCAGGATGCCATTGGCCTTCTTGGCCACAAGGGCACATTGCTGGCTCATATTTAGCTTAATTATCAGTCAGGACTTCCGGGTCTCTCTCTGCAGAGCTGCTCTTCAGCAGTTTGACCCCCAGCCTGTACTGGTGCATGGGGTTGTTCCTTTCCAGATGCAAGACACTGCACTTGTCCTTGTTGAACCTCATGAGGTTTCTCTCTGCCCAACTTTGAAGCTGGTTGAGATCCCGCTGAATGGCATCACAGCCTTCTGGGGAATCAGCCAGTCCTCCCAGTTTGGTGTCATCAGCCAACTTGCTGAGGGTTCCCTCAGTCCCCTCATCCAGGTTATTGATGAAAATGTTGAACAAGACTGGCCCTAGAACTGATCCCTGAGGAACTCCACTCCAATATAAGAAATGAAACTTTCCCCCTAGTACAACTCCAGCATCCTTGTAGCTCAGAGAAGTCGTTATGGCTTTTTTGATGTCTTTTTTTAGAATGGTTATATACTTAACATGGCAAGTTTTCAAATAGCCTTCACACTCTCAAGAAGTGTTTTGTTCTGTCTGCTCAATTTAATTTCCTCTTAACTGGTTTTCTCACACTTCTGTTCTCCTTTTTGAAGTCAAATGTTAAAGTAAGGAACTTTTTTCCCCCCTGATTTCTCTGGGCATTTAAATATGATTTTCTAGAGTACTGAATAATTACATTTTGAACTGTGTTGCATGTCTTAGAAAGAGATCAGGAGCTATTTTTCCTTCTATTAGTCTTCTAGCTGATTGCAATGTGCTGCATTATAAGAATTTGTCTCATTCAGTGGTGGTGCTGTCTGGTGGTTTGGGGTTTTTTTTCCCTTTTGAATCTGTTCTTTTCCTCTACTCTGTGCAACAGCAATTGAAATTTTCAGTTATTACTTTGTAGTCTTGTTCACCTTATCTCACACGTGCTGTCACTGCTGAGTGGAAATGATTTCATAGTATGCCATTATGCTGGAAATTTTTTAGTTTGGATATGGAATTTAAATACACAGCATAGTACCTGTTGAGGTAAATAATTTTAGAATACTGTGCTTTTCCTAGTAGGAAGTAGTATTCCTTCATTGGGCAACTCAGTCCCTCTTGTTTCTGTGTTTGTGCCTTACTGTAATACTGTCTCCTGAATTTTGTTCTTCTGTGCATTTTTGAAGATGTTTTAGTTATGTATTCTCTCAAAAGCTGTCTTCAAGTTTTTCTTTTTTAGGCTTCTAGCCTTTATATGGAAGCATTTGCACATACTACTTGTACTTTTATATGTCTGTTTCAGATGCCCTGTGCTGGTGGAACTGTAGTTTTGGCTGGATTTCAGTGACTCCTTTTGATTTTTATGATTTTTCTTCTAGTGTACATAACCATGACTGTGCTCTTCTGTCAGCTTTATCCCAGGTGTTATTAATGACACTTAGTAAAGGCTTTTAAATTCTAGTTTCTGCTTTTGTTCAAGTGGAACTGATGGGCTTTGTGTCTACCTAAATTTCTGCAGTTCATGATAAATTTAAGACTCCATTGTGGAACAATGGAGTTAAGACTTGGTCTATGAAGTGTTACCTGGCTGCCTGTATGAAAAACTGTAGTATTTGTCATCCTTCTAGAGAAGTGCCTGCATTTTGTCTCTTACGTCTTCCAGCAATTAAGCCTTGACTATAGCTATGAGATTATAATTTCTTTCAGCATGAAGACTTCTATAGGTGAATGATGTAGCCTAATTTAAACAGAGGACACACAAAGCCTGGCTAAAGAAGGACTGTTGTATGTTGGTAGTGCCTCTGTTCCCATCCATTTTGGTGCTTCTATGCTATCACAAAGCCTTGAACTCACTCTGCAGTATTATTGAACATACATTTTCTGTTGAATAGGTCTCACTAGTTTGTTTGTTGTTATTTTTTTTTTTAAAGTGTGAACAATTTATTTAGTGATAATCTAATCAATCTTACAAGTTTCTAGCAATCATAGTTTTATTATTAATCATCTTTTGCTGTTACCAGTTGCACGATGTGAGGTTCTTCCTAGTTTCCCATTCTAAAGCTTTTCTTTTCAGTCTGTACTTTTTTTTTTTGTAGTTTTTAGTTTCGAAATACAGACCATGCATTGCTTACAGAGTTTTGGTGTTTCTCCTCAGTACTAGCATTTTTTTTGGGGGAAAGAAAACCCTACCTAATTTCATGGATTTTGGAAAAAGTAGTTCTGATTTTTTTGGGGGGAGTTTTGTTGATGAGTCTTGCAGAGAGAGGTAGGAGCTGAAGTTTGCAAGCACAGATACGCGGATTTTACTTATGATTGTGCCCTAGTAGTTAAGCATGTAAATGTTTCTTATTTTGGTGATATATCTGGTAAGACAGGTCAATAAAACCATTTTAAGAGCCTTTGTAGGGGTGGAAAATTAGAACAGAAAAGAAAAAGCAAGTTTTGGGTCTTACCTTTGCTACATATTATGTGCACATACTGTAATACAGCCCAAGACTGTCTTTCTACTAAGGATCTGTAAAAATAGGAATGGGAAAGGTTTGAATCAGACTTGAGGTGTAGTTTTGGCAAAGTCTCACTTCGTCTTTGATCCCATCTGTTCAGGTATATTTAAAACTTTATTAAAAGCTGTATGTGATCTTGATGCTTTTATCCTTCTAGAGAAAGAAAATATATGTAATAAATCTGGGAAACTTTTAAGAATCAGTGGACTGAATAAATTCTTTTCAGCAAAGGATGAGGTGTAGGGAAATCTAACTTGAATTTATTCAGCCCTGGAGGCGAAAGTAAGATAGGTAGAATATTGCTTTATATTATTCTTCAGTGTAACTGATTTCCAGGGAGTTACAAGCCAACTGCATTGATAATACTTTAAAAAAATCCAAACAAACAAAACAAAACAACCTTTCATTCCAACTGAAAGTTGTCTTTATTGCCATTCAGAATGTATTACATAATGGTATTTGGCTGTAAGGCTAACATATGATGGAATTAAAAGGTGGTCGCCTCTCTTCTAGGATTAATCTCGTTCACAGCTTTGCTGTTTGGTTGTCATCCTCTCTTCCCTCCCTCCCTCCACTGATGCTCAGTTAATGGTCAAAGAGGGCTTAAATTATGTTGTAAATGCGTGGATGAACATTTGAGCTTTATTCCTCTAGGCCTCTCTACTGTCCGGGGTTTTTAAAGGTTGTCCTCAAATGGTAGATAACTACACTAGTGAATACTCTCTATTTTTAAAATGCTGCTAAGTCTGAGAAACTTAATGACTGTTATAAAACCTGAAGAATAAATATAGGTTTGAACTTTGAACATTTTCGGTCTCTTGTGAATGATCACATGTGTTAATATAAGCTATGACTGCCTGAACCTGTGCTAATGTCACTGCAGTGTTTCTCAACAATTTGAACCTAATTAGCGAGGTAAGGTTTATATTGCATTGTAAGCTGGTTTTATAATGTATGTTCTGTAATTCTACTATATCTTAATTTTAGTGTAGTATATTCTACAAACATCAAGAAGGTTGACAGAGTAAAAAGCAAAGAAATGTAACTGCTAAGGCTGCTTTTCTCAATAGCTCAGTTTACTCGAACCATTTATTTACTTAGTATTCTATTGCAGATATACTTCCCAATTCTAGTGTTTGATTACTTAATTACAGTTATGTCTCTGTGTCTCTTAACAAACATTTTTTTTTTTTCCCATCTATCTATAAAGCATCAGATTCTGGAAATGTGATGTGACAGAGTGGAAAATCTCAAACAATTCTGTTGCTGCTTTACTCATAGCAATGATTGTATAGACTGACATTCTGTCTCTAATGTTGTTAGGTGATAGAGTGAAAGTCAGATTTGAACTTAAACTGTAAATTTGGAGGGAAGTTAATTTAATGAACATAGTTGAGGTAGAAGTTTGAGATGAAGAAACTGATTTGGATATCTGTTGTTTGTTTTAACCCTGTTTCAGAACACAACTTTTGTGAAGGGCAGCAAGTTGATACAGGAAGAGCAGGTTACCTGCAGGAAAGGAAATAAAAATTCTTGGAGCAACTTATTAAGGTAAACAGATTGCAGTGGATTTCTGGATGGGTAAGTATTGATGAGTGTGATATTTCTACTTGCTCTATTTATTGTAAAGGATTTATAAAGATTCACAGAAAGCTGTTTTTAGCCTTTCATAAAAGCTCAGTGAAGGCACACATTAGTGTATACTCCAAGACAGACAAATTATCATGTAGTTTTTTATGTATTTTCCTTGTTGTGTATATTGAGATCAATTTAATTTACTGATTTTTAGTGTTTTTTAGAGAGATCCTAGGTCCTTTAGCACCAATTGTATGCTGATTTGAAATTACAGATACAGAAGCCATATATCCAGGTTGAGTTTTAGAATTTTATAAAATTATGATAGAATTTACAATTACAAACAACGGATTTCCCAAACCGAGCAACTGCTAGAAGCAAACAGAAACCCCCGGCCAAAGTAGTTGTTGGGAAGGAGCCTGAAAAAGCATCACTTGCTGTTGGAAAGAGATAAAGCTGTTAAAAGCTGAAGTGAGGTAGTAAGTTAGGACCTCAAATGAGCTGCCTCTGGTAGGGACTGGAAATGAGGTTGATGTGCACCTTACTCTGCTCTGTTCTTGTGATGTGCAGCAAGCAGTTCATAAGTCTTTTGCTTACTTCTGTGTTTCAGTTATATTGAGGCCACCTAAGGAGCTTTGGCAGTATGAGTTTGGGGGAAAATCAGTCAAATTTCCAAGTTGTTAATATGCAAAATGATATTGCTTTTTTTTTCCAGGCACTTGAATATGCACTTCAGTTTTGTTCTGTACAAATGTATCAATATTGAAACTTTGTAACATTTCTAATAGGAATGAAATTTAATAGGATTTCAGATTTTCTTTCTTCATGGCTAACTTGGTCTTTGCAGTCTCACAAAAGCAATGTTATAAGAACATTTTACAGGATGCTTATGTGAGGAGGAGAGGGACTGAGAAATCAGGATAATTTAATAAATAACATCAAAAAGTCTGTTTCCTGTGTATGAATGTATGTATTGTGAAACATAAGGATGTGTAGCTGTTGTGTGGGTAATGTTGGTGATGGCAATATCTTTTTGCTAGTGTAGGATTAGAAAGTAAATTAATGTTATGACATGCAACAAGGAGTATAGAGAAACTTTTTTCTTTACATGATCTCAGGAAGAAAACTGCATAAAAGCTGAAACTGTTAGTTTAGTAATTATTTTTCAGAACTGTTACTGTGAAGTTATATATTACTCTGAAGTTGGGCATGTTTTTTTCTTGCTTTATATTTTTCCTTGAATAGCAGATCTGGAATGGACACGAGTCCTCTGGGAGGATTAGAACTGTCTGAACATACTCCTGGTCTACTAGGGAATATCACCATGGCAGCAGGTCTTGCAAATGTAGGAAATACATTTGGAGGTCCACCAAGTTCTTTAGTTTCTAGACCTAATAAATTCCAAAACTCTCCTATAGAAGATGACGATGATGTAGTTTTTATTGAACCTATACAACCTCCACAAAATACTACATCACTGATAGCAGATCAAAGGAATGCTGCATTTTCATCATCAAAAAATGAAGAACTTCAAGGGAATGATTGCAAGATGCTTCCTCCTCCAAAAGACTTAAATTCTCAAAAGGGGAGTATAAGTGAAACTATTATTATTGATGATGAAGAAGACATTGAAATAAATCAAGGACAAGAGAAGAATGCTTCCAGTTTTAATGAACGAAGACTTCCAGAGTGTAAAAATAGAACCAACGATATGGAATTCTCAGCTTCCAGTTTTTCAAGAAGTAAGGTAAATTCAGGAATAGGTAATTGTGGTATAACCACAGAACCAGACTCTGAAATTCAGATTGCTGATGTTACTACATTAGAAACAGATGCCATGAGCTCTGTGAGTGATGGTCGTTTAGAAAATGCTGAAGGGCGTGACATGAACTTAATGATTACACATGTAACATCACTGCAGAATACCAACTTGGGAGATGTATCTAACGGACTGCAGTCAAGTAATTTCGGTGTTAATATGCAAACATACACCCCATCTTTGACTTCACAGACCAAGACTGGTGTAGGACCTTTCAATCCTGGTAGAATGAACGTGGCTGGAGATGTATTTCAAAATGGAGAATCTGTGACTCATCATAATCCTGGTAAGTTGCAATTCCGAACATTTTCTTAAAAGCTAAAAATAAATAGTAGAATATTTTATTAAAATACTTTTTGACAGTGGCAGTGCTTAGTTTTTTTGCTTAATTCATATGGAAAATCTTGGTTCCCTTCATCCCTATCACAGCCTTATCTGTGGCTTCAGAATAAAACAGGCTCAATGACGTAATATATTAGGTAGGTAAACTATGCCAGTTTAGCAATTATAGAAGTTAGTGATACCTTCAGATGTTTTGAGACGCAAATATTTGTATCTAAAGTAAAGCTTACTTTATAACTTTAAATTGTGCCCTTTTAGCTGACACAGATAAGGGTTAGTGTATATATATGTAACTTCTGTACTTTGTGGGGTTCTGTGACTAGTATAATGCATCCAAGTTATTTAAATATTTTACTGGTTTGTTGTCTTGCCATGTGAATATAATTTGACATGCAAAAAACCTGATTTTGAAAATCTGATTGTAAGTTGTACGTAGCTAGCTGTCATAATTTGTTGCATTCCGAGCAGTTCTCGATATTTACAGTGCTTAACAAAATGGGGTCCAAGTTACTTGTGGACTCGCATATTCCTGCAGTAGATTACACACATTTTATAACTGCTGTTTAGTTGCCTGTGATGATATGTATTTGTACCATATAATAGGAATTAGTTGGAATTGGCTGGTTTTGTTCTATATCTCTATGTAAATAGCAGTATGTTGTCTTCTGATTTATCAAGTAAACAGGTATTCCTAAAATCCAAATGGAGCAGCCTTCAATCTATTTGAAGCCTTGAAGATGCAAATATGGATGATTTCCTGACACTTTTTTCCCACACACCTCCTCCCTTCCGCCCATAACAAAGGAATTAGGACATGTGATATGTACATGTTCTTAGAAAAATACTGGATTAAAATTGTCGACAGGGAGGCTCTTTAAATACTTTGTATGTATTTTTATCAGGAAAGAGTGTGACCAACAGGACTGGGAAGGTGATTTCCCTGCTGTATTTGGCACTGATGAGGCCGCACCTCACTCAAATAGTGTGTTGGGTTTTGAGCAACTCACTCCAAGAGGGACACTGAGGTGCTAGAGCGTGTCCAAATATGGGCAACAAAGGTGGTGAAGGGTCTGGAACACAAGTCTGATGAGGACCGACTGAGGGAGCTGGAGTTGTTTAGTCTGGAGGAGGCTGATGGGAGAGATGATCACTCCCTACAACTACCTGAAGGGAGGTTGTGGCCAGGTAGGGGTCGAACTCTGCTTTCGCCATGCAGGTGCTAAGCCAAGAAGAAACAGCCTCAAGGTACGCCAGCAGAGGTTTAGATTGGATATTAGGAAAAATCTCTTCACTGGAAGACTTCTCAAGTCACATCCATATGTCTTCAATTTAGGAGCAAGAATGTTGTAGGGAACCATATCCAAGGTCTCAAGTTTCAAGTGCTTTTGGACTGGAACTTAGATTCCACTCAAAGAAGCAAAACTAAGTTTTGAGCATCATAACTGCTCCAAAACTGCAACCAACACCTAGTAAATTAAGGATGCAATTTAGAATTGCACTACTCTGAACCAGGTCATTAATGCAGATATAGATAAATGTGTTTCAAGAGCTGCGTACCTCTGTAAAACACCTCTGCTAGAAGCTGTGATGATACGTTATTTTTTTCAGCTGTATTTAATTTCTTTGAGCCTGTGTGGTTGTTTAGGCCCATCAGGGAACAAAAGACCAGGATTAGCCTCAAGTACCAAAGACCTGAGGATTGCCAAAGGGTGAGGAGAGCTTAATTGCCGCTTAAGGTCCAGGACAAAACAGACCAGGCTACTCGGCTTGGGGAAGAAAACAGAAAATAATTTAATGCAACATCAACTAAAGCATATCCTTTGTAGACAGTATAAAGTGGAAGAGGTAACATGGTTAAAAAGTGACATGTGAAGAAAAGTCACAATACAAAACCCAGTGTTCATGAAGGTGTAACATGGAAGAAGTGAAAACAAAAAAAAAAGCAAAATCTTTAGATGGATGTTTCTTTCCACAAGCATATCAGAAGACCAACAATGTCAAGTAAGGGAGGCTGTCTAACGCCTTAAAATACTGGAATAGTCTTGATGTGCTATGAAAACATGGCAAAAGATTCAAACTAGCCTAGCAAAGTCATTTTTGAGTGGCAGTTGAGCGCTGCTGGAATTCCAAGCACATGAAACTTCACTGCACATGCTATGTTTTCCTGATAAACAATATAGTGTGCTCCCACTTGAAACCTATGAGAAAAGAGAATCTTAAAATATTTTGAGGTGTTAAGGTGCTAGCAGGATATAAACATATCTGAGGTTGTAGACATAATAGTACAGGAAAGTTTGAAGAGGATACTCAAATGAGTTTTAGCTTTAAACACTGTGGTAAGGTATCTTAGTTTGTCAGTGTGTATACTCATGCCTTTAAAGGTAAACTTTAATGGTTTAGAGAGGAATGTGTTTTGTTCTGCTCCCTTTCCCACTTCCCCTTGCTTTTTTATTCTGGGTCTTCTGTTTACCCTTAAGCATTACAATGAGTAAATTTCCAACTTTTCTTACATATCTGAGACATCTTTGACAGATACAAAGTCACACTGGAAAGTGATCTCCTTGCTAAGTAATATAAGTGGTTTGTTGCTGTAACAAAGGTTCTTGGAACTAAAATGAATTGTAAAATGAATTGTAGAACTCTGCAGCAGATAATGTTGTTAATAAAACTCTCTTGGGGAAAGAGAGGACTTCAGAAAAGAGTGTGAAGAAAGGGAGGCCTCTGTTTAATGAATGATTATGGACCAGTGTAATGTTCCTTAGAGTAACTATGAGCAGTTAAGCAACTTATGCAACTTATGAGCAGTTGCTTAAGTCTGTTGGTTAAGGTTTCTCGTATCTGAAGTTCTAGAATTTAAAATAATCTTTCTTGTATTTGGTTGTTAATACTAGTTGTAATAAACACTCCAGGAATACACTGAGTTACTGCAGAAAAACATTCAAGGCTTTAGTATTGTTTATATGGTAAATGCTGTGTTTACTCTTTTCTTAAAAGTAGTAGCACAAGTAATGCCCAATACAGTAACATTTATGCAAGTGTTTACTATTCAGTAACTAACAGTGAAATACTATTCTAGATGCTGGGAATAAAGTTTGAAAGGTAAGTCCCGAGTGACAGTATTTGGGGTAGCTGACACATACAACTGGAATCATGTATAAATGTGTTTTAGAATGGAAATAAATTACTTTTCAGATTTTAATTCATGTTTAAGTAATGTATCATTCATGATATTTTTCAGAAGCTCAGTGTTCCTAAATTCTGGTGATAATTATTTAAAATTAAAGCTTAAATTCCAGAGAACAGCCTTGATGTTACTTTTTATTGGAGGATTAAGAGCTATGAACTATGTTCTGCTCCAAAATCAGTATCCAGACATGTAATTTAACAGAGGCACGTGATCTTTCTAGATATGTTTCTGTTGGAGAAAAAGTTTTACTTCAGTTCTTGTTGTGCAAGTTACTCTGGAGCTCTGTAGTGTGTTATTTTGTAGTACTCCATTATGATACTGAAGATTGGGGAAAGATGACTTCATTGCATAGGAGTGCGTTGTCTAGAAATAGTGGAGTTTGGAACATGGGGCCATGGATTTATGTACTGCCAGAACTTAAAGTGTTATTCTCTAGGTTCAGTGATTTTCTTTTTAAAAAAAAAAAAAAAATCTTATAGTTGAACAGGCATGACTTTTTCAGATTGCACAATGGTATTAATTGCATTGAAAAGGTTTTTGAGGAAAGCCAGGAATTCTTACAGTAATTAATGACATACAGACCCTCAATGTGAAGCCTATGTGCTTCACTAACTGTAGTATAGTTCTCTGGCTGCAGGATGGACTAGGAAACTAGTCTGGGAAACCTCAGTTCTAGGAGTTATCGCTGAGGCCAGACGTAATGTTTGTTAAAGCTTGAGAGAAAAACTGCTGAAAATCTAAAATTTTATGTTTACAGTTTGTCTCAAACCTGAGTTTAGAAATTCCATGTTCTCTGGGTTTGCAAACCCAGTGCAAGAGAATTGAGGTTGGCAAAACTCGTTGCTAGTTGTAGGATGGGACTTTCCTGAAATTCGTTCATGTTCTGAAGCTTTATATCAATGGAGAGTGGTGTGCCATCAAACAACATTTCACTTAAAACCTGAATTACTAAAATATCTTTCTTCCGTTAATTGTCAGTTCTGACAAAAAAATGTTGTATAATTTTTGATCTGTGACTATTATTTTCTATATATGTTCATATCTGTTCACTTTCTTTTATGTTTGGGGTTTTTGTCTTGAAGATTCTTGGATATCCCAGTCAGCTTCCTTCCCTAGGAATCAGAAGCAACCAGGTGTGGATTCCTTGTCACCTGTAGCATCACTTCCTAAACAGATTTTCCAGCCTTCTGCTCAGCAGCAGCCTTCTAAACAAGTTAAAGTCACTTGTGCAAATTGCAAAAAGCCTTTACAAAAGGGACAGACTGCATATCAGCGGAAAGGATCAGCTCACCTTTTTTGTTCTACTTCTTGTCTCTCATCATTCTCACACAAACCCACTCCAAAGAAACTTTGTGTTATGTGTAGAAAGTAAGTATTTTTTAAAACTTTGTTTCATATTACCAGCTATATTCATGAGCACTTGATTCTTATGCATGTGTAAGAATTACTCCATTAATGGTATAAAAACCTGACTATACAAGTACTTTATATAGTGTCACTTAGATGTTGTTTGGAAGTGTTGAATTCAGTGTGTCTACCAGCTTTTGAATTTGGAGTATGGCAAGATTGTTTCTATGAAAGTCGATACATTAAAATTTACTCAATTGTTTTGTTTTTTTTTTTTTTAAAAGACAAGTTTTCCAAGTTATGTTAGACACAAACTACATATTTTGTCACAGGATATAAAGTCCTTTATGAAAACAAGTGGACCCGACTTTCCCCATAGTTAGAGGTATCTGGGACAACTTTTGAAGCTTAAGTGGGCAGTATGGAGTGAGAGGCATATGTAGAAGTGACTTGTTCTAGATTATAGGTTAGATATGACTTGTAATTTTTCATTATTTCCCAGACTTAAAATTGCCAGAGAAAAGTTTTCCATAATTTATTATTGTAGTGTACAAAACAGCTGCACTATCTTTTTGTTTCAGCATACTGATTACTGACATACTTGCATTCTTCAATATTTTTTCAGTAAAGTCTCAATCCAGTACACCCTGCAGTGAAACTGTTTAAATGATGAGTTCTTGCTGAACCAAGAAGGCTTGCAGTAAAGATTATCTTTATTAATGTAGGTTTTGGAGAGAGTGGTCTTTGCTCAGTTGCAGATTTAAACTGTGGTGGATTAATGACTTGTATTCATGAGATCTTGAATGTAGGTTGGATGGATAATAGTTGATAGGTTGTAGATGAGACTTTCAGAGGTAATACTCAGATCTATCTTTGAAAATGTAGATAACTTCTAGTGAACAAAGTGAAGAACACAGAAACTTAGAAATTGCACAACCCAATCTGAAAAGTCAGAGTTCCTCCATGTTTTACGGTAAAGCGCATTTCTAACACTTCTGAAACTTCTGTAGCTACACAATTAGTGTAGGAATAGTACAAGAAGGTAAGTAGAGGAAGAGGCTGGCACTCTCATTGTTCATATTTTTATTGACTTGTGTTGCTGTTTTTGACTTTGCACTTGTCTCTTTTGATACAAGTTAATTTGTGCTTTGATAGAAGTTAATAGCGTTTATTCTAAGTCTTGGTAGAATCCAGCCAGAAATTCTGAGCTCCTCAGGGCAGGAGCTCTGGCTTTGTTTTGCACAACAGAAGTGGTAACGCTTCCCAACACAAATCCTGACTAGCTTGCCAAAAGGTAAGCCAAAACCTGCTGGCTGCTCTGACGGAAGAAGGCAGGCTTGCCACTGTTAATATCCAGGGGCAATACAAGTTTATTTTCAAGGGAATCTGTTTAGGGAAGCATTTTTCCAAGGTTTTCCACTCATCCTGGCTTTAGGGATCCTAGGTATGCGTGTCTGGGGCATGTTGTTTCTAACTGGTGGTCAGTCATGATGTCAGCTGGGATCCAGATAAGCCCAGTCAGTTTTAAATTTATTCTACTGAATAGCATTTCCCATATGTCAATAATAGGATGGGTGTTTCTTGCTGAGAAAGCAAAGAGAAAGGTTTTTATTTTTCTATACTGCTTTTATTTTTTTGGAATATGATAGTTAGGGATTGAGTTAAACTACTGCACAAATGACTACTGCAGAAAGTTCTTGAGAACTGCTAACAAAGTGCCCTGACAAGCATAGTGTTAGTAACTTTGCTAAGTTTACAGTGTGTGCAGCACACAGTTGAAGATAAAGGAAGTCTAGAATTAACTTCAGTAAGAAGCAGTGTGAGTCGGTTTGGTTAGAAGAAGGTTTGCTCTATTTCAAATCAATTTTATTGTCTGGTTTAATGCATTAAATTGGCGCGTTTTCATGGGAAGGTATATGAACTGTTCAGGTGCTTTGTAGCTTCAAACTAATGATGGAATTAACTTTAAAAAAACGTTTTACTGTAAAACTTCAGCTTTTGGTAGAGTTTTAAGCTTTTTGGTTATGAGGATACAACCTTCTCTCTTTCTCTCATCCTATCCTGAGTTTGATACTGAAATGATGAAGTTAGATACAGATTAAGAATGTTTCTTGCCTTTCACTGTAAATATGAATTTTTCATATGAAACAATTATAGTTTCTGTGTAAATTTGCAGAAGGGCTAGTTCTAATTTGCTATGTTTTTTTTTTTTTAATAAGAATGACTTTGCCACAACTGGTACCTAATGGTGCATTAATGTTACTGTTTTAGAGTAATTTAATGTTTTTCCCATCCAAACCAACAAAAAACTGTAGGAGAAACATTGTACTTGCAGTACTTACAGTTGTAACAGTGCTATTAAACTTAGTATTTGATATGTGACTAACTGTACATTCACAAAGCTGGTTTGTAAGCATTAAAAGGAAGACTTAATCTTACAAGATATAAAGTGTTCTTTTTTAAATATAGATATGTATTTATACACAAGCACTCTAGAGGGTTTTTTTGTCTTTCAGAGATATAACAACAATGAAAGGTACCATTGTTGCTCAAGTTGATTCAAGTGAGGCTTTCCAGGAGTTTTGCAGCACATCATGTTTATCCTTCTATGAAGATAAACAGAATCCCTCGAAAGGAGTTTTGAATAAATCAAGATGCACTATCTGTGGTAAACTAACTGAGGTCTGGTTGACTGTTCGGGTTTGCTTTTTCTCATTCTCAGTGATGTTAGTAACTTACGTTCTGAAATAAGTGAAATGAAAGTAAGGAAATTGAAAATTTTATTTGTATTTTTATATGCAGTGAGATATTAAGATATATAGGCTTAATGAGGAGCAGATGAAGGAAGAAAGAATTCAAGGAGGTTAATATTTGATTTTTGTTTCAGAACTGTGAAATGCCTTTGCACTTAGAGCTTACTGTCAAAAATTCTATTAGGCATAGAATCTTGTAACTAAAATCCAGATCTACATAGAATTGCCGTAGAAAAAAGTCAAGATTTACTGTATTGCCTACTGCTTTTACTGTATGTTCTCTGAAAGATTATTCTCTAGAGCTACAGATCTGTAGAATTCACATGGTTTTACATTCTTATGGATGATTATGAATTGTTTGAGTCCTGATGCCATTACTGGGCCTGCCATAGTTCAGGCTACTACTTTACACAGCGTATGTGTCTGGACAGTCTTTATATGCCATGTAGTTAACCTGCACATTGAGTGTTTTATAAAATCACAGGAACTGATGTCCTCTCATTTGCAGTTCTTACAGACTTCCTTGTGATCTTTGCTTCTACGCTACAAGAGCAGGGTCCAAGAATTTTTCTGGAACTTTAGAGATAACAAACATGAAATTTTATTTCTATTACGTAGTCATTTCAAACGTCTCTGTTCTTAAATAGTGATCTAGTTGTAGTTGTTGTACTTGAATGTAAGAGTTTTGGCTTGTATTGTAGTTTCAGGCAACTTTGTGCTTGTGTGATAATAGAATACCTCGTATTTTTATTTTTTAGATTCGTCATGAAGTTAGCTTTAAAAATATGACGCATAAGCTGTGCAGTGACCATTGCTTCAATAGATACAGGATGGCAAATGGTTTAATAATGAATTGTTGTGAACATTGTGGGGAGTATTTGCCCAGTAAAGGAGCTGGAAACAATATTCTCACTATTGATGGTCAGCAGAAAAAATTCTGCTGTCAGAACTGTGTTGGCGAATACAAGCAGGTAATTACTTCTTTATCTATATATTACAATGAAATAAAAATTCATAGTCCTTTAATTTATCCTGTTACTCATAACATCTTTTTCCTTTTCACCAGAAGTCTTAAATAACGAAGACTTCTAAAAATGAAATTAATGCCAGTGAGGGCAAACTAGATAGAACAGATGTTTTACCACAACCTCTTTTGGATGTTGCTGTAACAGCAATATTGTTAATGTTACTAATGAAAATATCATTGAATATACTTTCTCTTAATTTATATTTCTTTCTAATTGATATATCACAACTATATTAATAGTGAGTCTAATACTCAGAATTACTGATCCTTAAGTGATATTCTTTTTTAGACATACAGTTTTGCTTGCATGCAATTGAAACATTTAAAATGTGCAGAGCATCCAGATTGGATGTTGCTATGAGAATGACTTAGCCAATTACATGTTGACTGTGTACCTGTACTATATCTAACCTTCTTCACTCTACAGCATAGGATTTCAAAATGTGGTGTTACTTTTATCCTTCCAGGTGTTAAATTTTGTGCTTTCACTTTCTTTACTCAAAAAAAAAAAATCTTCAGGTAGTAATAATTGTTGTGGTTAGGAATAATTCCAAATCAAGAAATCTGATAGAGATGTCCCTTGCATATTACAGAGCCAGCTTATCTCTGAACTGTTGCTAGTGATGTCTAGAATAAACATTAATCACAGTTTTCATGATACAACGGGATAGCTCTGAAATATTCAGTATTTTGTGGAGGGTATGCAATTTGGAGATATTTTTTCAAAATATTTTTCTGCTTGGTACATTCTGCTCTGAGTTTGGAAGATAGTATTATGAAATGTGAAAGTACTGTTTTACTAGCAAGAAGTTTCCTTATGCAATTTTCAAGTTCACATTTAAATATGTCAGTGGTTCCAGTGCTACATGTTGCTTTGGATTCTTTCTTCATCTCTTTCCGTTCTTAACCAATGATCCAAGAGAAAAGGGAGTGCAGTGCTGAAAATTTACCATTTCTTTAATGTTATGTCATATATGTTTATATTTTTCTCTTTGGACGTTCAGCTTTGATGCTTTTGGGGATGGCTATTCTTGTGTATATGCAGTGTGCAAACAGCACATCTAGGAAGGTGCATATGTAAACAGCGTAACTGAAAGCATAACATAAGCGTTATTCTTTTGTCACAGCTAAACCAAAAGGGACAGGATAGGTTTCCAAGATACTAAAAACGTAGGCATGCCCAGAAGCCATGGAAAGACTTGAAGAAACGTTGAATACTATCTCTGGAAGAAACAAAAAGGCATGAGATTAACTTTGAACTTGAGACACTCCCACACAACCAGTATAACGTACACTGCACATGGAATTAAGAAATGAACGTGGAATTTTGAGAGGCTGAATGATAAATCTGTACTTGACTCATGTTACACACTGTACTCTTACTTGTTCAGGTATTGTTGTATTTTGTGTTCAGATGTGTATTTGAGAATGAGAGGGTATGGGTAGCAAGTAGGATGTTCTGGTTTTACTTGGGGAGGAGGAGCAGTTTGCATTACCAGGAATCTTCACAAGTAGTGTTGGGCATTGTGCATTATTGTGAGGATCCCTTAAAACTGAGACACATTGTTTTGGTGCATTCAGTTCTGATGGCAGACTTTACTCAAGCAAGTTCTTAATTGTTTTGTGGAAATATTTGATACTGGGGAACTGTAATAGGCTGTGAGAAGCTTAATTCAAGTGTTTCTGTGCATCTGATTTGGAGTGGTGATTGTCATTCTTAACTGGTAGGTTTCAAATGCTCCTGGAGTTTGAGGGCTTTGGGGTATTTTTGATATTAAGAGTAACTGAAATTGGGAGTTTCTTTAGTGTGTATTTTAGATGTCTTAAGTTTCTCAGGACACAAATATTTGAGAATATGTTGTTGTGTAGTAGGATTTGTTTAGGTTTGTACTTCTATTTGCATTAAGAGCTTGTTGGGGGTTTTTTTAAACTATTTTCAAGGAATTGTGTTCTTAGGGAATTTAGACTTCAGAAAAATATCACTGATAACTCATTGGGCCACAGCTGGTAAATTGTAGGTTACTTTCTTCAATTATAACAGCGTTTTCCTGGAAAATTTCTATTAGCTCCTGGTGAAGGAGAAAATATGGGAGTGTGACTACTAGATCCTGAAATAAACAAAATGGAATCTATAATACAGGAGGAGTCGATGTATCGTTTGATCACAGCATTGTGTTGTACAACTGATTGTGTCACGTAACAGTTTTAGTAAATGTTTTCTTACAGACAGTTGTAAAATACGTAGGTCTTACTGGTATAAGCTTTGTGTTAAGCAATTTATATTGTAAATGTCATACACCTATCAATATGCTATACATTTGTAGTAGTAATAAATGATAACTGTTTTTTTATTACTTGTACCTATCTATATTCTTCATCCCTATTTTTTGAATAAATATTACACTGATTTGAATGATTAATTTTCAATAATTATGGACACTTTTTTTTATTCCTGGAATGGAAAAATTACAATTGTGGATAATAAAAATAACACTGTGGCTCTTGGAATGGCCACCAAGTGCAAATAAATTAATCGGCTACAATTTCTTCTGCTTTAGACTGGTGGTGGGAATAAGAAACAGTCTTACTAATGGGGTGGGGAGTAGATTTTTTTCTGGAGTGACTTAAGTAATCTTTCAAGGTGATGATGCTTTAAAACCAAGACACAAATAATCTTTGAATATTGCATCCTGTGTTTTGTGTTCTTCCGTGTGTAAAACTAAAGTAATTACAGACAGAGGTTAAGTTTCTGTCATGTTAAAGATAATGAAAAATAAATAGATTCATAAATAGTGTAAGAATTAAACAAAAATAAGTAGATGTAACCTAGCTAATGCTCACTGTGGTTATACACAAGAGCATATTAACTTCCTGATGGCACGACAGCCATTCATGGAGACAGCTAAGTGCAAGTCAAGCTTTTTTTTAAAAAAATACTTTCTCCAAAAATGAAATCACTGTGAAAACTTTCACGAAATGTCAGAACAAAACCCTCATTTGAAGTCTTCGGGTTTAAAAAAACAAAATGTCAACTACTAGATCATAAATTCTTTACTTATTGCACTGAGATTCAGACTCTTCACATGCTGACCAGTGATGCTAAACACAAATGCAACAAAAAAACACCACTAGAAGAAGAGAATGAGGCCATATCTGACAAGGAGGTGACTAAATTGTCTATGTAATTTTGCAAATGCTGAAATATTTTATTTCTTTAAGTAGGCATTTCATATAATTGAAGTGAGAACTGTTTTTAAAATTACTGCAGGGATTCATTTAAAAATTCAAAGCTGGAACACAGAAAGCTGCATTTAAACATAAGGAAAAACTATTTTACTGTGAGGATGAGGGAGCCCTGGCACAGGCTGCCCAGGGAGGGAGTGGAGTCTCCTTTTCTGGAGTTTTTCAAAACTCACCTGGACGTGTTCCTGTGTGACCTGATATAGGTGGACCTGCTTTAGCAGGGCGGTTGGACTAGATGATCTCTAAAGGTCCCTTCCAATTCCTACCATTCTGTTATTCTATGAAAAAATAATATCCATACAACAAATGGAAACAGACTGTAAATATGCTTGTGATAAATACATATTAACCAAAAGCACACACATATATGCTTTGAATGTTTGTTTCTGATACTATTACATATTTACTGTCTACAAAAGAAGTTGAGTTCCTTTTCAAGGCAGTTGTGATGTTGTTTGTGTCCTGGTTTGCTGGATTTGGGTACAGGCTTGACAACCTTTGCCTGAACAAATGAGTTCTTTGACTTGGCTTGTACAACCAATTGTATGTTCAGTTTTCATCTTTTCAACTAAGATAAACTGGACTCTGTGTTTAATTATAAAATTAGGGGTTTTTAACTGTTTGTCTTACAGGCCTGATCAGGCCATGGTGCTCTTGATTCTGCCATGACAGCATTTGACGCTTTGTTAATTTAAAATGTTCCTTTACTTTTTTTTTGCTTGCTTGCGTAACTGAAATTCTTGTTAGAACGTGACCTGAGGTTCACTTGCTTTGAATGCTTCTTAAAAGTGATGCTCTTCAGGTCCTGTCAAAAAGGAGGGAAGGAGCTCTAGCTATTTTTCCTTAAAGTTCTTAATAGTTCTGGAACCAAGTGACTATGGGATGAATGCAAGAAAAATGATTACTTTCCTAGTTGGAGAGGTTGCTTACAGTATCTTTTCACCTAGTGAAAATTTTCCTTCAGTACTGCATGAAAGTACTTTCTATTGACTTCCTTGGTTAGGTGAAGATTTACTACTGAGCAGGCTTCAGGACTAACCAAGCTGTGCCATCCCGAAGCTATTCACTTACAAGCAACAGAAAAATCCCAGCCTAGGCAGTTGTGTTTCCTTGTTTTGAGTTCTGCTTCTTGCCAAACAACCGCTTTTGTGAAACTCTTAAAATTCATTTCATCTACTTTATTTGTGTGCAGGGATTTAGGAGCCTTCATTGTCTACCGTAATAGACATATCACTTCTGCAACTTAGGATTCACTGCTGATGTAGATTTTATATTTAGTCTCAAAATACACTGTTACCTACTTGTTGAAATGTCAGAGAATGCTGTGAATAGGCTTTTTTGTTCACATAATACTTCAGTGGAAGCATCTAGGATTTTCAGCTTCACCTTCTCCCATGCAAAGTTTGTTCTTTTTCTATGCTTTTTTTTTTTAATTAGTAGTACAGTTAACTACAAAATCTGTTGTTACTGCTTTGTAAACTTTCATTTCCTAGCATCGGTTTCTAGAGTAATTCATGTTGACTAAACCATGAATTAATGAGAATTGAACATCCCCTTTAAATTGAAATAGTAGAACACTGACTTCTCTTTTTTGTTTTATTTTCTTGTCACTTCTCTTCAGAAGTTCTGTGGTTTCAGGCAGTTCAAACTGTGATTTAACAGTGGAGTCTGCTCATATGGTAAACCATTTCTGCCTCACTTCAGCTAATACTTAGTTTGGTATGATAATACTTACATCTGATACTGTGTGCACTTCTGCAGATGAAGATAGCTAGATGCTTTTTACTCCATCTATTTACTCCATGGTTGAATGTCAGAAGACTGTCAACCAAGAAATAATCAGTTTTCCTTTCTTCTTGCTTTAGTGATGTTGAGGTTTTTTGAGGCGTCTTGGTATTTATGCCTTCAGTTTCTTGTGTCTGTGAGACAAGTAAAATCCTAGAAACTACCCTGTTGTTCTACCTTTTTTTGTCTGCATTTATTTACTCGTGTTTACTGGAACCATTTATTTTGCTGTTTCTGCTTCAAATGTTTGTCTTTGACTAGTATTTGCTAGTCTTGAGTAAAAACGATATAATCAGCATCCTTGGGCACCTGAATGTCATTCATAGTAAATATCCGAGATGTTATTTTGTTGAAATTACAGAAGATAAGGTCTCTGATGTACCTATTTGACTTAAAAACAGCTATAATTCTGAAGAAGAAGAATTTTGAACGGCAATCAAAATTTTGTGATGTGATCAGTGTGTGAGCACAGGAAACTTAAGAGGAAGCAAGGAGGTGATATGACTAGATATTGAAGTTAGAATGGATGTAACCATATTTGTGCACTGCTACACCTGCAATAATTGCACAAGGTTGAAGGGAAGAGGGAGAAAAGGCAAAACAAACAGCAGAAGCATTCAATTAGTGCAAACAGAATTTGGTTTTGAGGCAAGGGTTTTCAAGTCTACTTTTCTTGAAGGCACAGAGGCAAGTGTCTTGAGAGTGGAAACAGAACTGTCAAAAGGAGGGAGTACTGGCAGTTGGAGGTGCCAAAGAAAAGTTACTGGACAAGTTATTCATTTGACTGATGGAACGTAAACACAAATCACTTGGTGTTCAAGCACCACAAGAGCAATTACTTCAGCTTTTGCTCTTAAGACTTGGGCAAATGCTCTTGAGGTGTTAATAATTTTAATCTATTTTTTGTTGGAGCAGAGAAGAGTTTACAGTTACTTTTCTTAGGGAGAGATGATTAAAGTAGTTTAGCTGCTCTGTTCTTGATTGCCTTACTAATGAATCACTGCTGTAGAATTCCATGTAGAGAATATCTCTGCTTTTCTACTTACAGAAAAAAATCATATTTTCTTTCTCCTTTTTGTTTCTTTTTGAACACAGATTGACTGTGTTTGTCTCAGAATACTCTTTTTCTAGAAGTTTTCCTCATATTCATGGTATTTCTAATCCAAAACTGTTACTCTAACTGCCAGAGAAAAGTTTGCCAACACTGACAAGTATGTACTGATCTTGTTTTACCATGAGCCATAGGAGTTTAACAGCAAAGCATTTCTTTCAATGGAAAACGATCTTTGGGCTACTAGATAGTGTTGGGGCAACCTGCTGGTTTTCTGGTGTTCTCGATTGATTGGCTCTTGCACTGGAGAAGTTTTGTAGCAGGAATGTTGTTACACTGCGGGCATGTTTTTCATCCTGCTCTCCTTCTGAAGGCACTTGAAGCATACTGTTTTTTTTCAGTCAAGAATAAAAGTCTGTAGCCCAGATGCCTTGATTCAAGGCATTAGTAGCTTTATTGAAATATTCTTATAGCCAGAAGATTCTAGCTCTAAAATACCAGAAAATTACAATATTGATCTGAAATTTATTCTGGACCTTTTTTCAGAATGTGTGCAAGAAAAGCTCAAGACATCAGCTTTCGTGATCCTTTCAGTAAAATATAAAGGAAGATCAAGATTCCTTCTGAAGTGATTGATGCTGATAATGTAAAGAATAAAACTTCCTCAGAAACTTTCCAAGTGAATTTTCTCTTATTTCTGGGAATATGGATTTCTGTTGCAACAATACTTTTATTTCTGGAGTATATCCCATTCATCTCTCTTGACTTGCATCTTGATAGCAACTCTTGTGGTTACCATTCTGAATTTAAAGCTGTCCTAGCGGAAAGAGTGAAGATTTCAAGTGTGTATATAACTAGTAACTCCTAAGAATTTTCAAATAAAGTGAAGGATTATAATAGTTCTTTTTTCAGTTATCTGTAATGAGATACTTAACATGTAGTACACCTCAGTTCTAAAATTTAGACTCTAGTAGGGTATGCAAACAAGTCATGAAAGAATGAGTGAGTTCAGAATCAAATATAATAAGAACAGAAGAATACTCCAGCTTCTGCATTTACCTTAGACTTCATGCTTTGGAACATGTGATAGGTCATCTCGATGCAAAACTTTGGTGGAGTGGTGAGGGTGAGATATAATCAGATTTCTTTGCTTAAAGCTTCCCCTCAGAGGGCACTGGGTCATTATTCTATAGAAATTTTGCTTCTGCATTAACTTTTCTTTTTAAAATTGAATAATCTAATTGATACTTTTTTAAACTAATTTGATAGCAATGTTTTTTACTTAACATTTTCCTTAAAAATTGAGGCCCTAAACTTGTATATGTTCTCATAGAACACTGTGAATCTGAATTCACCAGAAGTGATGCATGGAAGGAAAGTGCTTGATACTTTCCGTTGTGGATTGGTTCTGAGTTAATTCCATCTTTGAAGAGGATGAGACTAGTTTAATGTGCAGATTTTTTGTCTATAATTGCTTTGCCTGCCATTGAAATATCATGGGGAACACAAGAGGAAGCCAGTACTTATCTGAAGTGGAGATAACTGCCAAGAAAGCAGCTTTGGAGAAAGACTTGGGTGTCTTGATGAACAAGTCGAAAAGGAGAGAGCAGTGTGTCTTTTCAGCAGAGATAGCCAGCTGTATGCTGGGTTGTGTAGCAGAATGCTTGAGGTTGGAAGAAGCCTCTGGAGATTATATTGTACAGCCTTGTGCTCAAGCAGGGTCAACTGGAGCAGTTAATCCAGGACCATGGCCACTTAAGTTTTGAAGGACAGGTACTCTGCACCCTCTCTGGGCACTTTCTTGCTGTATTAGCAACAGTGTAGCCTGCAGGTTGAGGACTTTCCGTTTTGTGCCCACACCTCCATCTTCCTGCACTTCTGAGACTGCACCTGGAGCACTGTCCAGGTTTGGATTCCACACAAAGAAATATGTTGATGCAAGTTCATTGGAGAGCTACCAAGATGTTTAGAGGGCTGAAGCATGTGACATTGGATGATAGGCTTGGGAGACCTTAGTTTGTTCAACCTTGACAAAGCTAAAGGGGGTGCACTAATACTGGGCACAGATACTGATAAGCCTGATGTGGTGTTAAATTTTGATCTTACTGAAAAGAGTAAATTGAAGGTAGTCAGCAGGGATTTGGTCTTCACTCAGTGAATAGATCATGGGAGGTTTTGTGTATACAGGTTGAATTTCAAGTAATTATCTATTTTTAAGTATTCAAGACTCCCTAAACTGGGAGATGCTTGTAATATTTCCTTTGAAAGGTGAGGTAGTGAAGTATTCACAGTTGGAGTCATCAGCTTTCAAAGATTCTCTTGGCTTTGGGACTGGAGAGTGTCCTTCTATTCTATTCTTCCTGTAAAGCTAAGGAAACTCATAAAGGACTCATAAAACGGGATTAGAGATGTGTGATTTTCAGAGGCATCTCTGTATCCCAATGTTTTCAGTGACTTAGTAAACAAAACAACCTTACTGCTAATATTTCTACTTCTGTCTTTACAAGAGTCTTAACAGGTGATGGGTTTTCCTATGGAGTTGCATAGTTTGTCTCTTGGCACATTACTGAGTTGATTCTCTTAGTCCATGTATATCCTCATAACTACTTCAAGTTCTACTCATGGTTTGAATTTCCATTTAATTGGCCGTGAAACATGGCTTTCGGATAATTTTTTTTATGTAAGAAGGTGGCATAATGCACCTAGAAAACACTGCTATGTATATATCTTCAGTTCAGCATGTCTAATACATATTTAATGGGAGAGAATAGAGAAGATACAGTTGGACCTTTCTAAGAAGTTCACAGTGGAAGGATGAGAGGCAACAGACACAGCTTGAAAACAAAGGGAAACTTACTTTTGATAAAAGGTAAAGCTTTTTCTGTGAGTGCAGTGAAATCCTCCAGAGAGATTTTTGAGATGTGTATCCTTGGAGATGCTCATATTTGACTGGACAAGATCCTGAGTAACTAGCTCAGGACCTGCTTCGAGAAGCGTGTTGTGTTTGATCTCTGGAGGTCCCCTCCAATCTACATGGTTGTGAGTCTGTACTTCTGAAACCAAGAATGAAGCAATAATTTTTTTAAAATAGTCAGGAACTTTTTGTTTGATGGTGACTTTTTTTTGTTTCCCCTGAGTGAAAATTTTGGTGTGTGTGTTTTTTTTTTTTTTTTTTTTTCCCCTACCAGTGAAGTTTGTTCTTTTTTCCCCTGCTATGATGTACCAACAGTATTGACACAGCTTTATAGTTTCTTGAGTTTCTTTTCTGAACACCCATTTTTCCTTGAGGATAGTTAAAATAATTAAAGAAAAATGTGTAGTAGCAACATGAGAAGAGCTATTCTGGTTGAGATCAAAGACTGAGGCTCCTTCATTTGTATGTAGCTGGGCATTAAGGGAAGAGTAAGAACAGAGCAGATACTTAGCATATTTTCCCCTGAGCATTCTCTTAGCTTCTGACTCTGTAGAGGTCAGAGGATCTTTTGAACTTTATGCAGTGTTCCTGTATGCTATTTTTAGTGAATCTCTTTAATTAGTGCTTGTCCAGTTTCCTTGTGAAGATATATAAGCAGTGTTTCCATGCATGACACTCTTCAGTAAGAAGTTCTGCTGAACTGCTGTTATGTGAAGAGGTGCTTCCTATTGTTTGTTTTGAAACGTCTGTTGACATTCATGTGATTTCCCACAGTTGTTAATATTAGAAAAGACAATGAACAGTTGATCCATATTGCCTCATATTATCCCATTTTTGGTTCTGTTATTATCCTCTGAAGTTATCTTGTTTCCAGGCTAAAAATCCTTATCTCGTAAGAATGCTTTTGACCCTGTGTATTGCTGTAGTGCGCCTTTGTTTTGGTCAATCTTCCATTGGTTTATCTCAGCTAGAAGGGTACTAGTAGGGAAAGGATTCTAAAATGTTACTTTTTCTACAGAATTAAATTAATACTGTAGGTTCCTAGAGATGTAAGATAACGTGATGAATGTGAGAGTAGAAATGTAAGTTACCCAAGAACTTTGAGATTAGAGTCTCATCTGGAAATTTGACATGGTCTGAGTTTTGACTGGGATAGAGTTAATTATCCCCATTGTAGCTGATACAGGGATGTATTTGGGATTTAGTTTTACTTTTCTAAGTAGTGCTTATCCTAAGTGAAGGACTGCTCAGTTTCCCATGCTCTGTGAGTGAGGACGTGCACAAGAAGCTGGGAGCAAGCATTGCCACACAGCTGACCTCAGCTAGCCAAAGGGCTATGCCATACCATAGGATATCGTGCCCAGTATATAAACTGGGTGGGGAGTTGGTAGGGAGAGACAGGTTGCTGCTTAGGCATCAGTCAGTGGGTGACAAGCGGTTGTATTGGGCGTCATTTGTCTTTTCTTGAGTTTTGTTTCTCTTTGACATATTCCTTTTCATTACCATTAACAATATTGTTGTTATTACTTCATTTTAGCTATTACACTTATCTCAAAAGATGAGTTTTGGTTTTTCCTGATTCTCCTCCCCATCCCACTGTGGGGGTGAGGGAGGAGTGTGCAAGTGGTTGTGTGGTACCTGTTGGCTGAAAGAATGAGGGAAAATTCTTGGTTTGGACCTGTCTGAAAACCTATGGGATAGTACATCACGAGGTTCTGCAGTGTTGTTAGTGGAGGAAAGCCTTGAAGTTAAATGTTTTGAAAGTAACTGTTTGAGAGAAACAAAAATGCTGATTGATCAATACTTTCATATATGCTTTGATTTATTTTTTTTTTCAGAATAGTATTGTAATTTTTGGCTTTCGTCCTTCGTTTTTGAATGGCTTTAGTATTCAGACTTACAAGGTTGGAGAAGACTGGCAAGAGTAATAAAAATGCAGTTAAAAAGTTTAACTTGCTGCTTAGGGAGGTTTTGAGAGCAATAAATTTGAAGAGGTTTCAGGCCCTTACATTTTTTTTCTTTACCAGCGTCCTGTCTCCTTCACTTGTGTAACAACATGTTTAAACTTCTAATACTGCAGAAATGCTCCTTAGTTGCTGTAGTAAGAGTGAAGTGAGGTTTTTGTTGTTATACGTTTGTCTCTACTCATGGAATCATCTGTATCTTTGATCTGTGTTTTTAAAATTGATGTTCTTTGTGGTCTTCATAATTTAGATATAGATTTGCTTGGTTATTGCTACACAGAGATTCTTGCTGCTTTTAAGTCTGAAAGGTCTAGGATGAAATCAGTAAACAGCTTCAGTACTGTAAGAATGTTCAAAATGATGGACGTGCTGCTGCACTGTGCTTTGTGTGCATGATCCTTTCTTGACACCAGTTAAATAATGAGGTGTTTGTGAAGCTGGTTAGCAAAAGCTATTTCTACTTTCAAGGGATTTTTGTCAAAACATGTGGTCTGTTGACACAGTGAATCCTTTCTGATTATGCTCTGATCTGCTTACTATAAATTCATTTATTATACCCTGTATTTCCATCATGCAATCTCTTGACATCATCATGGCCTCAGTTTGATTTTTTATTTGTTTTAGACCTAGAACCTGTGAAAACTTCCACTTACCTACGTAGTATTTTCTGATTGTACTCCTGGATATTCTTTAAGCTTTTGGTCAGTGTATTTACATCAGTGGTTTCAGATTTACTTTTTAGTTTGTCTAGAGGTACCAAGGCTATTTGTGCATGCAGATTTTTTGATGGTTGTTGTCTGTTAAGGTTGTTCGAAGAAGTCCAGTCCTTCGTAAATTGTGGCCTCTTAAATTCTCACTGGTAATATGTCTTGAAGTAGTCTTGATACCTTACTGTTGTCTATTAGCCTGTTGGGAGAGGTGAATGTGTATTGGCAGAAGAGGTCCAACTCACAGAACAGTAAAATTGCTTCATCTTAGTCTTTGTACTAAATGTGAAATTTGTCGTTGTGGCTGATTAGGAGGATTATTAGGTGCTGGATAACATTTTAAAGGTAAACAGAAACAAATTAAGATGGGAAGAAAGGATCCTGGAATTTTATAAAATTCTCTTATCTAGGTAGGAGCTAGATGTCTTGATATGTAATCCTTTTTGGAGGAAATCTACAGCAAAAGTTTCATCAAAGCAGCTTGTGGAGATTGTGGAGTTGTGTGATATTCTGAAATTTTACTAGTCTCTACAATGTGCTGCACCCAATTTGTGGCAGTCTTGTATTTGCATATTTTTATGTGCATTTTTTAACATAAGGAAGATAATACCTGTTATAAAACTGTAAGTTTCTTCTCTGGCTGTTAAGACTGGATTTAGCTAGTTCTCAAATGTAGATAGCTAAAGATTGGGAGAGCAAAGATATCCAATGAAGCTTCTGTTACTCTGAGCAAATTGAAGAACCTGTGAAGCATCATTACTCAACAGAAGGGAAGAAATCTTAAGTGTCAGTAGGGTATTTTCTAATACTCAATAAGGATAGGAAAGTCAGATAGGAGACTCATTCAGGTTAGAAATTCTCTGTGATCACTGTCAAAACCATGGTGCTGTTTTTGTGGTCAGTGAAGATGTCTTGACATTTTTTTCCTTTGGAAGTTGCTTTATTGTGCTTGAGAGAATTTTTCAGTGTTAGGCAACTATGTAACACATGTAGCAGATCAGAACTATTGATTTTGTGTTGACTGTGTCATTGGTGTTTCTGCTTGGCAGGACTTTTCTGTGCTTTTTATAGAACATTTGTTCCCTCCTGTGAAAACTGTTGATTGATTGGCTGCTGTGTTGAGAGATGTCAGCATTGAGTCTGTTACTGGGTTTATGGAGTTATGGTTCCTCACTGGATCCAGTGAGGAGCATAAGAACTGTGCAGTGTGATCTGCCTGCCTGGAGGACTAAACTAGAAGAGTTGAGAAGTTAGAGGCTTTCCCAACAGTGCTTTTACCGTGAAACTGCGGAGTGTAACTCATGCTTGATTAATATTAAGGGTGTTATCATTTGGAGAGTACAATTATTTTTCACAGTTTAGCACCATTAGGTGGGCCAGCCTCCTCTTTCTTACAACCGTTGCCTCATCAAAAAGGAGAGAGGGATGGAGTTGTTTCACACTCTCCAACTCGGCACAATCTGCTGTATGTTCTTACCTCAGTTCACAATTTGCAGCTGGTGGAATTTGAGATGTTTGGTTGGTTGGGTTTTTTTTGAGAGGTATGTGTTTGTGTTTTGTCTTTATACAGAAGTTTAGTTTTAGCCAGCTTCCCCTGCAGGAGTAAGAGTGCTGAATGTTCTTGAGAGGATGATTGTGAGAGTTAGTTAATAAGGGAAGGTTCTGATGGGGGCAGCAAATTGCAGAAATAAATAAATAAATAAGTTTTCCTCTGTGTTGCACCATAATTTAAAACCAAAAGCCAAAACATAGTTTTAACTAATTCATTGTTTTGCTTTGTTTTATGTTTTAGAAATATGGCAAATTAACATCTTGTACTGGCTGCAGAGCTCAGTGCAGGTTTTTTGACATGACTCAGTGCATAGGACCTAATGGATATATGGAGCCATACTGCTCAACTGCATGCATGAACACACACAAATCAAAATATGCAAAATCACAAAGTAAGTGAAAAGGATGATGGATTTTCGTCATAGATAAGAACAGACTTTTAAAATACAATTCAAACACTGTGGTGGGTGGTTTTGTTTTAGAATGAACCTATGCAGGTGTGTCTTTATATAGTTGTAAGACTTTAAAAAAAAAGAAAAAATAAATAAAATCTTACATTCCACATGAATAAATAAACCCATGAGAGGTCGTTTTTTCCCACTGGCTTTTTTGCTTGATGTCAGACAAGTTTTCAGCTATCTTAAGGATTCTGGGTAAAACACGTTGAGAGATCATGTGCTCTGTGTCACAGAATGATAGTGCAGATTTCATGCATATGAATTAATACTCCATGGTCCAACCTCACCCCATTTTATCTCCTCAAGAAGCAACTGGACAAGGATAGAGGTAGTTAAAATGAATATAGTATTCTCTAAGTAAAATTTTTAATCTGGGTGAAAGGAACTGGTAGATAACTCAAAATGTGTGTTCTTCAATATGCAAAGCAGGCATAGATCACAGTTCAGCAAACTCAAAGTTGAATGTGCTCTAGTTAATTTTGTAGGTGTAACTTCATATTTAATGCTGATCTTTAATGGAAGAATGCAGCAAAACCTCTGCAATGTCTTTTGTTTTATGTGACTTGTAGAAACTGACTGGAAAACAGACAAATCTTAGCTTTTTATATTGAAATGGTGGGAAGAACTGACCTGTAATCCAGAAACCTTTTTTTTTATGTTACTATTTTGTGTTTATTTTGTTTGTAAACTACGTTTTTCTTTTAGGTATGGGAATTATTTGCCACTTTTGTAAACGAAACTCTTTACCTCAATATCACGCCACAATGCCTGATGGAAAACTGTACAACTTTTGCAGTTCCAGTTGTGTAGCTAAATTTCAGGTTAGCTGTTGTGTTAAGTCTTTTCCTCCCTAAATATTTGTGTTGCCTGTGTTTGTGTTAAGTATTTGCATATTAAACTAACTTGCTTGTATATACATGTTTGAGTTATAATTAACATAGCAGATGCTTCTGGCTTATAACAGTTTCTTTGCCCTAAGTCCTGTGTGATAATACTGCTAGCTGCTGTCTTAAAAAAAAATCAGCTAACAAAAACTCATTTCTTGAAACTGTAAGAAAATACGAAGGAGTATCTCTGCTCATCTTATTTCTTCCCACCTCAACCCCTTTATGGAGATGAATCTTCCTGTTTTGCATTGAATATCAACAAATTTCATCTGTTTTGTACTAAATACGGTAACAAAATTATCCTGTTGAATATTGTATTAACAAAGGTGTGTCATGGGGAATAGTGACTGTCTCTGAAATGAAGAGTTGGAGCCTAAGCCATTGCAATGTTTTTGGATGAAACTGTTTGAATTACATGTGTAAACCAAAGTGTTGCAAGCCTAAGGATGTGCATAAGACATTGGAAGAGGCTGCTATGCTTATTGAAAATGAGACATTTTTAATACATTAAAGCATATATAAAATAGGTTGTAGTGATTAATATCTAGGTCATGAAGGAACTTTTTTTAAAGAAAATGTTTCAATTTTTGTATGTAGAAACAGTTCTCCCAGATGTGCACTGTATCATTGATAATTGCCTCCTCGTGTGTTACTCAACAGCTAACAGTCATACAGGGTTTTCCCATTTGTCATTAAACTTCGCTGTTTTCTCTTAACTGGAAAGCAAATCAGTCTCTTAATTGCTTCCTTAATATACCCTGGATAGGACCTTCATCATGTATCCCTGTTCTGTGCTTCTGGCCTAACCAATTTAGTAAATGTCAGTAGAACTGATTAACAAAATAGATGCAGATTGTTAGAATGTGATGACAAATCTGTAATACTTCTTGCAAAACCTATTTAATTCTGCATGGTCGTACAATTGATTGCAGCCCCAAGAGCTCTCAGAACAAAACTTTTGTGCTAATTGAGTGAGAAAAATAAAGGTAGTGAGTGACAAATACAGCCTTGGCCTTCTTGGATTTGCAGATAAGTCAACAATATGCACCATTATTGACTATAACTGCTGATGCTTTAACCAGCTGATGCTTGCTGTGGATTTTTGATCTTACTGTGACCTTGCTGATGTTTCTTTTGCAGTTTCAGTGCCAAGAATATGTATGTTGTCACTTACTTACAGTTAGAATCAGGGAGAGATGTTTGAGCAAACTAACTTTTGGTAGTTTTTATATATTCGTTGTCTAGAAGAATAATGTGTGTTTAGTATTGGGTAAGAGATGTTGGTATGAGAGCAGCTTATTTGTTCCATTCATTGAATATTTAGGTGGAAAGGTCAATGTATCACAGTGTGAGCACTGAAACTAAATTGAGAAAATGTCTAATCTATTTGAGTTTCAATACTTCCTGAAATGAACTTTTGAAAAAATGACTGATGCATTATTGTACTCCATATTCTTCACTGCTTACTGAAGAAGATAGTTCTTGTTTTAATTTTCTGGCCTTGTATCCATCCCTTTTTCTTACTGTGCCTGTTCTTCATATACATTGTCTTTGTTAGGGTCACTCTTCTCAGAACAGAATAACTGCTACTTCAGGTCTGTGTCTCCCTTGTGGAAAAATTTTGGTTTACAAATGGTTTGGAATATTTAAATGCCCAATTTGTTTACAGTACTGTAGGGTTGATTGTCATTTTATCGTATGAATAACCTTTTGTTCCTAGCAGTCTGTTATTTTGATGAATTAAAATACTTGAAAGATTCAGTTGAGCTGTTTATTGTGCAACTTATGTCCATAACTATATCCTCTTTTGTGCAGATAGCTTGAAAGAGCATTCATCCTTGTAAGGAGGAGAGTAAAAGAGAGAGAATAGCTTGATTAATGTGATTTTTGTTTGGTACTTGATGGTAGAATAGTGTGACTGTATCTTGTCTTCTTTCATGCTTTGTCTTGGATGTTATGGCAGAGTAAAGGACAGAACTGTTCCAAAGTTGTATTGTTTTAAGCAAGTTTTCTATCAGTATCTTTACTGGATCAGTTGAAGATCTTGCTCTGAGCTTGGCTCTTAAGGATAAATAATCTGCAAATTTATTTATTCTGAATGTGGAGTGTATAGTAGAAGTGCCTTCAAGTTAGCAACTATAAGTGTCTTAAAGTACAGGCTATCTCGCAAAACATGCAAAATTTTCAGAAATTTTGTGCTAAAGCTTTGATTTATTTATTTATTTTTTTAATAGCTGAATCTGGAGAGTTATAGGACCAGTACATGTAAGAATAAGTACAGTGGTTTTTAGCAGGTTATTCTAGTCATTCACTAATACTTTTTTCTCTTTCACCATCATTATTGCTGTCTGTAAGTGTTCTTTAAGTACTTTACATGCACACCTTTCTTACACACACATACATAGATTTTAAAAGAGGAGTATGTTGCAGCATTGTGGAGAAAACTGAATATGCTTGTCACGGAAATGCTTTTCCAAATTTGATCATAAGAAAAATAATTGAAGCTTCCACGCTGCGGCTGGAAGGTCTGCGTGTGCATGAACATAAGAGGAGTGTTTGTTTCTGTCTCCATTCAATTTATTGCCCTTATTTTTGCTGTGGAACAGTCCTGGTGGATGACAGTATGTAAAAGATTAGTCATATGTATTTCCTTCTCCTTCTTACGTTAAGAATAACTTGATTCTTTCAAAGTTAATTACTTCTCCACTAGAAGAAAAAAAACCTGAATACAGTCTTATCTACCTACTTCATTGTCCATGTGTACAGAAATGTTTCCACAATTTGATGGTGTGTCGCTTTGTGCAAGGATGACCCCTCTAATGCTTATGCTGCTGTAGCAGGGGCAGGTCAGAAGTTGTTACATTTCACTGGTCTTTCTAGAAGAGTCCCAGGCTGTGTCTACCTACTGTTCATTACTAATTTCACAGCTTAGAGCAGCTTTGAAGTAGTTTCATTGAAGGCTGAAAAGGGCTCTTCAATAATTTTTTGCTCATGAAAAGTCAGATTAAAGATCATTATTTTTGATTGAATTTAAGATATCCAAAAGAACATTATATATGCAAATATCTATGTCAAAGGTATCAGAATCATAGAGTGGTAAGGGTTGGAAGGGACCTCTAGAGATCATCAAGTCCAACTGCCCTGCAGAAGTAGGTTCACCTAGATCAAGTCACACAGGAATGTGTCCATATGGGTTTTGAAATCCTCCGGAGAAGGAGACTCCACACCCTCCCTGGGCAGCCTGTGCCAGGGCTCCCTCACCCTCACAGTAAAATAGTTTTTCCTTAAATTTAGATGGAACTTTTTGTGTTCCAACTTCTTTCCCTTCTGTCCCCTTGTCCTGTCACTAGATACAACAGAAAAAAAGGGATTCCCCAATCTCCTGACACCTGCCATTTATATATTTGTAAATATTAATGAGATCCCCCCTCAGTTTCCTCTTCTCTAGATTAAACAGCCCTAGTTCCTGCAGCCTTTCCTTGTATGAAAGATGTTCCAGTCCCCAGATCATCTTGGTGGCCCTGTGCTGGACTCTCTCCAGCAGTTCCCTGTCCCTCTTGAGCTGAGGAGCCCAGAACTGGACACAGGACTCGATGAGGCCTCACCAGGGCAGAGTAGAGAGGCAGCAGAACTTCCCTTGACTTGCTGGCCACACTCTTGTTGATGTATCCCAGGATGCCATTGGCCTTCTTGGCCACAAGGGCATATTGTTGGCTCATGTTTAGTTTATCAACCATGTTCTGCTTGGTTTAGAGCTTTCAGTAATGTGAGTTCAGTTCTTTACTGATTTCTGTGGAAAAATATTTAGTGGACCTTAGTAATTTATGATAAAAAACATTGGTTTTGTTTTGGAAGCAGTAGTGCTTAATTTTTTGTAGCTTATCCACAGTTAGGTATAAATATTCTTTAAAAAAAAAAATCTCAAACTCTGTTGTTGCATCTCTAGCTTTTCTTACTGTTCAGTTACCTGGACTATGTAGGGCTTGGATTTCTACCACATCAAACAGTTGAGAAAACAAATAAAAGAAGCTAACAGTGCCATAAATCAGAAAACAAGTTTTACTTGGAACTTATAGCCCTCATAATAGGGTGTTTTGGTTCCATACTTAAAAGTAATTGCAGAGACCAGTAAAAGAGTTACTTTCCATTTGATAAGGACTTAAAATATTTAAATGTTCTTTTCTCCCTCTTTCATCAGTGTTTCTGTATAAGTTGTGACATCTGCTGGTTGTTTAACATTTCCTTCATTCCTGATCTGGAGGTGGTGGATATACTTGCTCCCTGATTTCTTTTCGGTTTTGACCAGAATTTCTAAGACTTTGACTGTGTATACATAACCCCGGTGGCAACATATGCTGAGCATGGTGTTTACTCTGTAAAGAAACCTGAAAATACAGAAGTGTGCAGATTGGACCTTGAACTTAAGATATCTTTGTGATTCTCACGTTACTTGGAGCACCCAAAGTCTAGCAAACCATTCTGAACCATAAGGACATTTACTGGATGTAGTAGGAGAAATTCTACAGTATTGTATGTTGCCATTAGATTGTGCTGAAGTATATTTTTTCTACTGTATATTGCATTTTGTTCTCAAGACCTGTCTGTGACTGGATAATGTGTGTGACTACTTCATATCTATAAACTCCTGATACATAGTTAATGCACCTGCAGAAAATGGTAGTGTTTGCATTGCCAGCTAGCACTCAGTGGTACTGGTTTGCTTATATGAGGTTTTATAGCACTAGTCAGTGTCATCACAAACTTCTTTTAGTGTAGGTGAATCCTTAGTAACCTGAGAATATGAAGAAAAGGGTCCTGTAATAGAAATGTTTTGTGTTTTCACTCTTAACACAGTGGAAAGGTAGTTACAAATCTGTCTGAAGAGAACTTGTCTTTAAATATATTTATCTTTTTCCAGATGATATGGGAACATTTGTGTAGACACACGAAACATGTCCTTTGAATTCAAGTGACTGTGATGATTATTGATTCCAATTTTGTCTTAACATCACATGTGTGGTACACCTATATTTGTTGTTGATCTAGGGAATGTGCATGAGACTATGTTCTGCAGGCATTTAAGACCTCCTGGAAGACTAGAGATGTTACAAAATTGAGTTCTCTGTCTACTGGGTGCCTCAGAAATGCATTAAGTGGACTATTGAGTTAGAGAATTAACTTCTCATACCTACACATGCAATCTATAGTGTTTTTCTCAGTCTGAGGACCCTTAATTGCTAGGGGATGGATGTTTGAGTGATAGCTCCTTCCTGCCATGGTGGTTGAGGCCAGCTGGTGGGACAATTAGCTAGTTTTCTCTTAAACTGAGTAGGTACAGTGTTTCTCACTTGAAGGCTTTTAATATTTGCATTCTCAAGTGCTTAAGTTACGTGTTGGTCTATTGCCTTGGTAAGTTTGGGGTACAAAAAGATATGTTTATAGGTCTTTGAACTTCTTCATGACTAAAATAAAGCAAACTATGAAATGTTTGGTAAAGATCCAAGACTGGAAAACCTAAGATGACAAGGGTAAAGGAATTAAGAGAAAAGTCTAACCTGCTCTGTTTTTGCCAGAAATGCTCCTGAGTTTGTAAATAAAGTCCAAAATTCTTAAACACTACAGCCTCAACTGAAAAACCCTTTTTAAAGATAACTTTGTTTTTTAGTGATGTATATATTCATTGATGTTTTTCAGGCTCTCAGTGTGCAGTCTTCAACAAATGGTCAGTTTGTTTCGCCCAGTGATATTCAGTTGAAATGTAATTATTGCAAAAGTTCTTTTTGTTCAAAGCCAGAAGTACTGGAATGGGAGGTAAGGGAGGTTTTGGTGTTACTTTTAGAATGAAGTATTTAAAAGTTTAAACCTGCAGCTCAGTACAGTTTTTCTAATAGCTATTTTACAAGGTAATGAAGCTTAAAATATTAAGTTAATAACATGTAGATTGATTCAGTAGAATTGCATGTAACTTTGGTATGGATAAAAGCAGAAGTCTTTGTTCATAAATAACAAATAGAAAAGCATCTGTGAAATTCAAAGAAAAATGTTAGATCCTCCAATCAACTCTGGGTTTGAAATCTGCTTTTATCTTAAGTCATTGCATGACTGTAGTTAAGATAGACCATTGTTACACTTCTCCATGCAGTGAGAGATGTTACCTGAAGAGGATATGCTAAGATTGATTGACATATTTTCTGTTGATAATTTTCATATGAAACGCTAAGTATTTGTAGCACTCACTGTCAGCTCGAGTGAGAATTGTTAGTTTTTAGCATTAGAAGTCATACCCTAATTGTTGTTTGCACTTCTGTTTATTTTATATGTTAAGATTGTGTCTTAATGACAAACCATTATTTAAAGTTGCAGTATTCAGACCTTAAGGTTTTTATCCATTAATTCTATTTGTGATGCTTTGCAACTTTGCATTTAGAACAAAGTGTATCAGTTCTGCAGCAGAGCATGTTCTGATGATTATAAGAAATTGCACTGCATAGTTACGTACTGTGAATACTGTCAAGAAGAGAAAACGCTGCATGAGACGGTGAATTTCTCTGGCATAAAAAGACCCTTTTGTAGTGAAGGTATGTACGTATTTGATTTTTTTCTAAGGTATTGGTCATTATAATTTTACTGCAGTTGACTTACTATGTTAATATTTAATGATAAAATTTCAGATAACAACTTAGTCTGTTGTACTTCAGGCTAAACCAGAAGTTTCTTAGTTATTATTAATGAAGTGCATGTACTTATTAATTTATCTGAGCTACTTTTATAGTCTTGAGTTTTTCACCACTTACTCCAGGTTAAGGAAGAGTAGGCAGACTGTATATAAATACATACACATATGTGTGCACATGGGTATGTACATATGCACAAAAAAAGAAACATAAATTCTTTTTATGGAACTTAGGCAGGAGAGCCTACACCAACACTAACTGCATTGATGTCTACCAACCTTCATCGTTGATTAGTATTTCTGAAATTTAATATGACAGTGGAAATTCTATGTTGGCTTAGCTACAGTGATTATTCAAGCAATAACTCCAATAATGCCTGTTGATTCATGTTCATTCCTGTCATCATAATTTTCCCGACTAATAATTTGGTTTTTCAAAAAGAAAACAAGCTAAAAAGGTATATGGACATAGGATTCCTTTAAGTTGCATTAAAACACTACTTTAATAGAAACAGCAAATTACAATCTTAAGAACCACCTATCCTTTCCACATATGGTAAGCTGTCCTTCGATACTGGTTTTAATCCTGATTCTACAAGTTTAACTGCCAGTTTGGACGACTTGGTTCTGCAGGATATAGTGAATATTTTTTTTCTTCAGTTATAGTTTATCATTTGATAAACTTTGCTTGAAGATCTTTGCTTTCAAGCAGATGAAACTGTGGATGTGCCAGTTTACTTGTTGCAGGACACTAAGGTGGAGAGAGGTGGAGCACAAGGCTGGATGCAGCATTCTCTCCATGGCCTTCCCTTATAGCTCTGGACTCTGCAATCTTGTTTCTGAGTGGATCATGGTGGCTTAGGTTTCTTTGACATCATTGCTTTCTTCTCATGTTCTGAACTGGAAAGTGATAGCTAGAGAGGAAAAAATAACAGAGCAAGGTCCAGTCTTACAGTATATCATTGCAGTGCTGCTCAGTAACATCTTACTAGAAATTTTCTGTGAATATAACAGTTTGCCAGATGGTATTCTTATAAGAGCAAACTTTTTTGGACCTGAAAGTTACAGTATATGCTGGTATTACTGAGAATACATATGACTTGCTCATTCCTTTGACATGGTCTCCCCCAGCATCCTCCTGGAGAAACTGACTGTCCGTGGCTTGGACAGACGTACTATTTACTGAGTCGAAGTCTCTCTGGATGACCAGGCCCAGAAAGTGATGGGGAATGGAGTTAAATCCAGTTGTTGGCTGGTCACCAGTGGTGTTTCCCAGGGTTCAGTCTTGGGGCTTGTTCTATTTAATGTCTTTATTAATTATCTAGATCAGGGGATTGAGTGCACTCTCAGTAAGTTTGCAGATGATATGAAGCTGGGTGGGAGTCTAGATCTGCTTGAGGGCGTTTAAGGTTCTTCAGAGGCACCTGAGCAGACTGGAGTGATGGGCTAAGGCCAATTATATGAGGTTCAACAAGGCCAAGTACTAGGTCCTGCACCTGTGCCACAACAACTCCATGCAAAGGGACAGGCTTGGGGAAGAGTGGCTGGAAAGCTGCTCAGAGGAAAAGGACTCGGGAGTGTTGATTGACAAGGACTTGAACATGAGCTATCAGTATGCCCAGGTGGCCAACCAGGCCAATGACATCCTGGCATATATCAGAAATTGTGTGGCCAGCAGGGCCAAGGAAGTGATTGTCCCCCAGTACTGAGCACTGGTGAGGCTGCACCTTGAGTACTATGTTTGGTTTTGGGCCTCTCACTACAAGAAGGACATTGAGGGGTTTGAACATGTCCAGAGATGGGCAGTGTAGATGGTGAAACGTCTGGAGTATGGTGGTTTTGTTTGTGCCAGTTTTTGGTAGCATGGGGCTACAGAGATCTTAGAAGCTTCCCCTGTTGCTGCTAGGGATAATACCAGTTTGCTCTAAGATGGACCTGCTGCTGACCAAGGCCTGGCCAAATAGTGTCTGAGGTAATGCGTCTGTAATTATTTGAGAAGGGGAAGAAGTTGCTGCACAGATGGTGAATAGCAGCAGCAACAGAAGGGAGTGAGAATATGAGAACATATCTGCAAACACCAAGGTTAGTGAATAAGAAGGGGGAGGAGGTGCCCAGGCACTAGAGGAAGAAAGACTCCCCTGTGACCTGTGGTGAAGACCATGGTGAGGCATTTGTCCCCCTGCAGTCCATGGAGGCCACTGGGGACTCGCAGCCCATGGAGGACCCCATAACAGAGCAGGTGGATGCCTGAAGGAGGCTGTGACTCTGTGGGAAGCCCACCCTGGAGCAAGTTCCTGGCAGGGCCTGGGAGAGAGGAACCCCTGCCAGAGCAGGTTTGCTGTCAGAACTTGTGATTCTGTGGGGAACTCACGTTGGAGCAGTCTCTTCCTGAAGGACTGTTTTCACAGTGAAGGACCCATGTTGGGGCAGGGTGTGAAGAGCTGCCCTCGTGGGAGGCCCCATACTGGAGCAGTTTGTGAGGAACTATAGCCCATGGGAAGGACCCACATTGCAGTTTATGAAGGACTGTCTCCCATGGGGAGGGACCCCACATCGTAGCAGTGGAAAGTGTGAGGAGGACTCCCCCTGAAAGAAATCAGCATCAGAGTCCATCTGTAATGAACTGACCACAATTCCCATCCCTCATCCCCTGTGCCACTGGGTGGGGAGAAAGGAGAGTCCCAGGAAGAAGGAGGGGTGGAAGGAGGTGTTTTCGTTTTATTTGTTATTTTCCCTTATCTCTTTTGATTGATTGTTAATAAATCAAACTATTTATCCCCAAGTTGAGTCTGTTTTGCCCATGATGGTAATTGCTGAGTGATCTCCCTGTCCTTAACTTAGGAACCTTGTGTTATAATTTTCTCTCCCATGTCCAGTTTGAGGGGGCCGGTGATAGAATGAGTTGGTGGGGCACCTGGCACCCAGCCAGGGCTAAACCGCTGCGTGGAGCCACAAGTCCTTTGCGGAGTGTCTGAGGAACTGGGGTTGTTTTAGCTTGGAGAAAAGAAGACTGAGAGGCATCATGATCACTCTGTACAACTACCTGACAGGAGGTTGTAGCGAGGTGGGGGTTGATCCCTTCTCCCAAGTAACAAGTGATAGGACAAGAGGAAATGGCCTCAAGTTGTGCCAGAGGAGGTTTAAGTTGGAAATTAGGAAGAACTTTTTCACTGAGATGGCTGTTAGACACTGGCACAGGCTGCCCAGGGAGATGCTGGAATCACCATTCCTGGTGGTATTTCAAAGCTGTGTAGATGAGGTGCTGAGGGACATGGGTTAGTGGTGGGCTTGGAGGTGTGTGGTTAGTGGTTGGACTTGATGATCTTAAGTATCCTTTCCAGACAGAACGACTCTTAATGGTTCTAATACAGCCTAGTGACAGTAACCATGTAATCAGTGAAATTCATAATGCAAGCTATGATTTATTACTATTTCCATAGATATATTTCTGTATTAGGAAGCTTGAAATAAGTTAGGATGTGTATGTCATACAGTGAAATTGGGGCCAGGAAAGAAATAAAAAGGCTTTCTTTTCCACAAATGCAGGTACTAAATGGGGGGAACCCATTGCCAGAGATCTTAGTGTGGATCCCAAGTTTACATGTGTTGGATTGACAGCTTCAGAGTAAAGATCTTTATGAGGGTGAATATGTTAAATGTTACTGTTAAAGCCAAGTTTATGGGTTACTGTGATGACTAACCACTGAGCAGTAGAGTAGAAGGGCATCAAAGCACCATCCAGTAGAATATAACTTAAATAAACATGGCATACGTGCTAGTTGTAGCTTAGGTCTGCTTCGTGATACATATGAAAACAACTGTTATATGATGAAAACAAACTGCTGACCTGGTCAGAAGCTCTGTAGGAACAACTTAGACCCTGTGTTTTAAAGGAAACCCAGTGATTATCACTGCTGCAGAAACAGTGGAATTCAACAGTCGACAGTGTTTAGATCTGACATGGGAAGGGAAGAGGCTCAGATCTGTAGGTGGACTTGAGTAGAAGTCAACAAGTAGAAGTTCCATTGTCAGAGGTGATAGATTTCTCTTCCTGTTTTTCCAGGCACTCAAGTTTTTCCTTGATGTTATAGTCCTTTTCCAGAAATATGTCCAATTTTTGTAAAGTAGAAAAATTAGTAGATATAACATACTTGCTGAATGTGGAGGCTGCGCTGGTTTTCATCTAGTGTTCAAGAAACTTCACCAGAAGACAATGTATTACAGTTTTGGAAGAAGTAACTAAGGTGCTTAGTCACAAAAGTTACTGTCATTTTTGGAAGAACTTGGAACTCTGAAGGGAAAATACAGAAAATTTTAGGAAAATAACCAGGATGCTCCCTGGTATCCCTATAAAAGAAGGCTCCTAGAGAAACCGTTAAACAGTTATTGAAATTTCTACAGGAGTGATTATTTGTTCACCTTCAAGCAAACCTATGGGAAGGCATAAATGAGATCAACCACAAATACCACTTAGGCCTGCCTAGTTGGAGTACTGAAGATATCATAGTTTTTCTGTCTACATTCCTCATACATGAGGTTTCTTACACACACACATACTTCTGTGTTTATACACAAACCCTAGCACCCACCTTAAAGTCTCTGCAATCAGTATTTCTGTGCAGTTTTGTTCCAACTGTTTCTTTGTTTCTCTTGAGTTACTAAACACACACAGTGACCAACTGAAACTTCCATTGTAATAAGGTGTAATTAGAACTGACCTATCAAGATGGTTATTAATTCTTTCATGGAGTATAGTGTGCTTTTTCTGTTTCTGTCCAAAACTCAGATGCTACATGGAGGATAGACAACCTGAATGAACTGGGTGAAAGTTTAATTTATTCCCCTAGTGTTGAGGCTTTGGAAATTCAACCATCCTGGTGTTTTGCCTCAAAGTTGCTCGTGGATTTTTATGTATATGTAGTTGAATGAGTGACAATTGGGAATAGGCTGTGCAAGTTTTCAGTCCTGAAGAGATCTTGCAGTTACTGAGTTTTAATATATATCCTTTCTGAGGGTTGAAGAGAATAAATCAATCTTTGACAGTTCAGCGTTGGAACTATGTTACGATGAATATCACCATAACTTTTTTTACTTGTAGACTTATTTTGCATTTAATGTGTCTTTGCAGTTGAACCAAGTATTATGATTTAAATAACACAAACTTTGTAATAATTTTATAATATGAATTTTAATAATACTGATTCACATCCAGTAGCCTGCTTTTTGGAATGAGAAGTAATCTCTGAAGCAACTCAGTTATCTGATGTTTGGGGGTTCCTTTCAAGTGGATAATACAGATAAAAGGCAGCTGTGAAACTTGCAACTGTACTATCATCTTGATAGCACAACAGAATGTTTCTGGGAATTACAGATTCTGCAAATTAAACTTCATGTTGCCAGTTCTGATGTTTCACCTATGCAGAGATAACCCCTTTTGAAATACTGTAGAGCTGACAAGTGGAAAAAAAAGTTTAGGAAATTAAGTAATTTCAGAACTGAGTATGTCTAGGAAGGGTGTATATTTAGTTAAAGCATTGTAGATTTAAGTGACATTTCTTTCAACCACTGCTGTGCTGTGGATTGTTCAGTAAAGTATACTATTAAATCTTTAACTGATGAACATATATATATATATAGATATATATGAAAACAGTACAGATATGGGAAACAGCCTAAACATGAGTGTGTTAAATTTTACAGAGACACTTAAATATCAATGTTTCACAACCAATGAAGCCATTACCTGAATTTTACAGCAATTCGCGTTGTTACTAGAAACATTAACAAACTGTTTTCAAAACTGATATGTGATATGAAGTGTTGCTAGGACTTGGTTATAGTTACTGGACTTGTCTAGTAAGTGGAGAACTGCCCTGGGGAAAAGCTGATATGCTCGCCCTGCAGTGCCGAACTGCTCTGTTCCTGTAGTCAAATGGGGCTGCCATCAAGTCTGTTTCAACTACAGAAACTGTTCAAATACAGCTTTTTAAATAATTGACCTTATCATCTATCTAGTTTTAGAGACACTGATACATCTTTTTAAATGGACAGATTTTGTGCTAGCATACAGAAATGTTTGAAGATAGTAGTAATGCAACCACTTTAATGAAAAATGTTATGGCATAATTACAACTTCCTAATTGAATGCTACTTTGCTATAGGACTTCATAAAGCTATCAAGGATTAGTAAGTAGTATAGGATGTAGTTAAAGGGAGAAAAAAAATCACATTTAGTATATATAACATTTCATGTTGCATTTAAGCATCTTGCATAATAAAAGTCTTCTGTTACAAGCTCTCGGGTTTATTCTGCAGACCTGTTATTTTCTTCTCTGCAGCTGTAACAGTTAGTACCATTTTAAAATAACTTGTGCTTACTCAGGTGCTTTTTCAGCTTTAGCCTACCATGTTAGACAGTTTGGTTTGGCTTTGGACCACTTCATTTGGCAGTGTCCCTCTGAGAAATTCTAACCTGAAATACCAGCTTCCTTGTGGTTTTCTTTTGAAAGTTTGTTTGATACTAAATTGGAATATCCTGGGAAAAGGGAACAAATGAAAAGGAAAGCATGTCTTAAATATTGTAAGATGTATGATTTATAAAAACTCCCATTGACAGTTGCCAGGAGTCATGTTGTTACTGATGGAAGGTATTCCTTCCCCACTATTCAGGCTATTAGGAAAAAAAAAAGTCAACTTTGAGAGATTTTGAGGTGACTGAGTTATTCTGTGAGAATACGATCTCCTTTGACTGCCATGAACAGAGGGACAGAGAACTTCTGGAGACAGTCCAGCACAGGGCCACCAAGATGATCAGGGGACTGGAACATGTTTCATACAAGGAAAGGCTGCAGGAACTGGGGCTGTTTAGTCTGGAGAACGGGAGACTGAGGGGAGATCTTGTTAACATTTATAAATATCTAAAGGGTGGGTGTCAAGAGGTTGGGACATCCTTTTTTTCTATAGTAGCTAGCAACAGGACAAGGGGTAATGGGATGAAGCTGGAACACAAAAAGTTCCACTTAAACATAAGAAAAAACTATTTCACTGTTCAGGTGAGGGAGCCCTGGCACAGGCTGCCCAGAGGGGTTGTGGAGTCTCCTTCCTTGGAGGTCTTCAAGACCCACCTGGACATATTCCTATGCGACCTGATCTAGGTGACCCTGCTTCTGCAGGGGGGTTGGACTATATGATCTCTAAAGGTCCTTTCTGACCCTACCATTCTATCATACCCATTTGGGCCATGGCAGTTATTGCCAGGGAGCTCTGATTATCACAATGTAGTCATTCGGGCCATAATATCTCATTTAGTCTGGTAATAAATTTTTGAGCTGCAGATGACTTTTCCATACAAGTTTTGTTACTATAAAAAGTCAAACACACTTTCCTACTGGTAAAAATGAATTAAGGTAAAAAAACCCCAACATATTCAAATCATGAAATCCCTTATGAAACAATTTTAAAGGTTCACTTGCTCCAGAAGCACCAAATGGAGGCTTTTGGCTCTGCTGAAGGAAAGCACAGGTCCATGCCTTGCACACAAATGCACATGGAAGAGCTGGAAAAATGGTTCTTCTGGAATTCCACACATGGAGGAGTAGATGTAGTTTCCAGTTAGTACTTGTTGGATGCATGTCTTTGGGAATGACTTGGAAGTGTTACCTTGTTAAACTGAATTTTGATAGTTGTGGTGGATTCCCTGTAGTTGAAAAAGTGGAAAGATAGCATGTTGCTGAGGAAGAGATTATATGTTTGTCTTCCCTTTGTAGAGGGAGAGCATTGATACTGTTAAAATAACATCATATAAATTTTGAGTACAGGTTGCACTGAATCTTGAGATTTTTTTTTTTTCTTGGAGAGCTTCTTTTTAACATGGTAAAAAATACCAAGTGAAATTCTGTGCATTGTTCAATACAGTGGTCCTTGCAACATTGGCCTCCTTCAACGTTAATTCAACTGTTGCATCTTTTAAGAGGTTTGAGGTAGTTATTTGATTAAAAATGTCAATGGCTATTGTACAGAAAGGAGTGTTGACAATTTAAGGTGCCGAGATTATGAGCACCAAAAAAAAGCTTATAAATATGCTTCTTATTAACCTGAAAAATTAATCAATTTGAAAAGATTTGAGAACAAATAAAAACTGAGTAGCTGGATGGGAGAGTAGGAGGGGGGAAGGAAGGAAAACTGTAGTATCTTAATATCAGAAAATATTAGGATAAACTGAGAGTGTGTGAAATTTGAGTTGAATAATAAAATATTACTAAGTTCTCAAGCAGAAGACAAGGAACAGAGTGAAATACACAGCCTCTGTTATACAGAGAAGATGGGTTCTATTTTAATGGCAATCCAAGCAGAACCCAAAATTGGATGCATTCCATTTGTTTCCTAATGATAGTGGTGTTTATTGTGAAGCCAGAGACAGTGGATGATAGGAATGTTGGTATTTAAAAGATGACTATTGCATTTGAAGCAATAAAGAGAAAGGTAGCAGAAAGATATGAATGAAACATAGCTCCAGAAGCTTCAAGACCTAGCTTGTGATGCTTCAGGCTTTTTCATACTACAGGCTTGTGGTATGACAGGCCTGTTATTCTCCTCTAGATGAAGTTGTTAAAGAATAACAGTTGAAGTTATGACAACATGAGAGAACAGCAAGTCTTGTACATAGCCTGAAGGAGGAGAAAGGTAGTCTAGTAAGTACAGCTTTTCAGAGGTTAAAAAACATTGTTTTTAGAATGAACAGTTGCTTTCTGTAAACGATGTTATTCTGTGTGGTACAAAGAGACTGGTGTTGAGGTCTCAGGATGTGTTTCTAGTTCAGCATTTTTTTTACAACTCCTTGATGTGTCAATGTACTGAATTTGAGTAATGCAGGTAGTTGCTGCTGGTAGAATAGGGTCAGGTTAGAATCATAGAATCATTTCAGCTGGAAGAGACCTTTAAGATCATCAAGTCCAGCCTTTCTCCCAGCCCTGTCAACCACTAGACCATTTCCTTAACTTGAATATCCACTTGTCTCTTAAATACCTCCAGGGACAGTGACCCCACCACCTCCCTGGGCAGCTCATTCCAATGCCTGACAGAAACACAGAATCTTAAGGATTGGAAGGGAACTCGAGAGATCATCCAGTCCAACCCCCACTGCCAGAGTAAGACCACTTAGAGTAGGTCACACAGGAACTTGTCCAGGTGGGTTTTGAATGTCTCCAGAGAAGGAGACTCCACAACCCATCTGGGCAGCCTGTTCCAGTGCTCCATCACCCTCACAGTGAAGAAATTCTTCCTTTGGAACCTCTTGTGTTCCAGCTTGTACCCATTGCCCCTTGTCCTGTCATTGGTCGTCACTGATAAGAGCCTGGCTCCATCCTCCTAACACCCACTCTTTACATATTTGTAAACATCAATGAGATCACCCCTCAGTCTCCTCTTCTCTGAGCTAAAGAGCCATGACTCCCTCAGCCTGTCATCATAAGGGAGATGTTCCACTTCCTTAATCTTTTAGTAGCTTGCTTGGACTGAGTCTGCAGACAGTCAAGCGAAGCATGTTTTCTACTGTGGGTAGCTCTGCAGGGCTGAACTTGGCAGTTCTTGCGTCAACTGAGAGAAAGGAAATGCTCTTGATCTGGAACATGACTGAAGTAAAGATTTGGAGGAACTGTTAGTGTGTGGTCCAGTCAGTTGCCTGTGTTCAGATGCTTATTCTCTCTCTACAGTTAATGTGGTGAACCAAAATTCAGGGCTATTGGAAGGGATAGGTTTTGTGTTGGATTTGACTTGGAAACCAGAATTCTAATAATGTAATTAAATATATGTTTACCATATACATATTTTTTTGTCTGGTTCAGATTTTGTGTTGGAGGTACTTAGTCTGCTCCTTAATGGTCCCTCTGGTTGACTTAGGGTGTGATCTTCTGTTAGAACTTTGAAGAACACGATTGATTACCTGCATAGCTTGAACCAAATGACTGCTTACATTTTTATTTGAAACTAAGATCTATTTTGTCTTAGAGTCACTTGAAAGCACTACAGACTTCCATCTGGTCACACTGTAACTTCTGTCTGGTGTTATAGCAGAAATCATCAGAAATATAGAATTTTATTCTTGTATTTTTTGTTCAGCATGTTGTGGCTGCCAAACCCTCAGAATTTTAGCATTGAAATTGGAAAGATCAGACAACCAGTGCTTTTTGTATTACTTGTGCACAATATACTGTCAGTCAAAGCCTGCTTCGTGGTCACATTTACAAAGACAACGTGGGTCCTATTGCTCTAATTCAGAATTTACCTTTGACACCTTGAAGACCAAGTATTTTGAATTTGGAATCTGTTTTGTCAAAGACAAATATCTTTTTTCCTTGCTTCAAATAAAGTCTTACTATTCCAGTCAAAAGCATAGCATTATAATAAAAAATTAGGTCCTAGATATGCACAAAGTACCAAGGACCAAACTAAAATATATCCTACAAGAAGACAGGCATTTTGTTTTCCCCTTGTCTGAAGTAAAAAGATTGAAGCAATCAAATGTTTCCTAGTCGGATGGATTAAGTTACTTATCTATTACAAAGACACCAAAAAGTGTTAAGACCAATCTGAATATTTTTGCTCATGATGTTGCAGAAAGAAGAGCCTATACTTCCATTTTAGAAGTCTTCAGGGTTGTAACAATCTTCTGTCAACATCTGAAGGTTTATAAAGATGGATTTCCATGTAGAGGCCTCTTTCAGTAAGAAGCCCTGCAGTTAATGATCTATAAAAAGACCCCGTGTTTTTAAGACATTTAGTCTTAAAGGCTTAAGGACTCCTTATTTCACCTTACTTAATGTTCACTGCTCATTATATCTACATCTCAGTCACAGAGATGTAGGAGATGTTAGACTGTAGAATAGAAAATTTCTTAACTGTTAACCTTTTGTATGCTATTTAGCCAGGTGCACATAACTTACCTGATTGATACTGGAGTACTACGTGTCATCTGTGGTGTTGAAAGGTTGATTGAGCATAGAACAAATATTCTAAAGCACAGATGAAAGAGGAGGATACATTGTAGTGCTGAGCTGCCTTTGGAATTGGGGAGAAGCAGAAGGAATCTGTTGCATCATACAATAATGAGAGGTACAGTCGGCAGGAAAAAATATTGGCAAGAAGTTTTCAGTGCTGTAGTTGGTACTTTAATAGCTTGTATGCACTGGTATCTTCAGGATTATTATTTTCTTCAGTGTAGTATTTTTAGCATTCAAATTAACTCCACTCTAAGGTTTACAGCTTGATTTGTCACTTTCCATCTGCGCTGCCTGTTTTTTGTATTAGTAATTTTCTCTATTCTTTTAAGGAATCTGATACATAACCAAGAAAAACCAGTTTAAAATATAGTTACAACTTACAGTGTGTTATTTGTATGATATTCTATAATGATCTGTTTCGGCATTTGTTTAAAATTAAATTTGTTAGCAAAGCTTGTAACATTGCAAGTTAAAATTCCTCCATAACCTTTTGTTTTTGGAAGATGCTGGGTGTTTCAGCTTCTACTTGCATTCATTTGCTTTTAGCATTTTTTAAATAGTATCCAGGTTTCACATATATTAAATTCTACCCATGTAGACAACAGCACAAATCACTTAATTGAAATTACTGAATGCATTATAATTATAGTATTTTTATATTCTGTATGCCAGAGGAAGTGCAGCATATATGTTACCTGCTGAGTTTCAGAACTTACCAGAGAAGTACAGAAGTCTGCATTGTTTAGACTATATGCCCTGGCAGAGTGGGCACTTGGAAGACTTGATTTCTGCCCTTGGTGGTACTGTGATATTTGGGAGATCATAAAAACAGGTGCAGTACCTTAGGTTAAAGGTCTGTGTAGATGTTATCTCACCCCTTCAGTGTTTAATATAGACAGTTACTTATCTTATACTGTTCTTTTCTGTAAAGGTAGCACAATTAGAGATAGATTGTATATGATTCAGGCATCAGCTGAATAGACACTAGATTTGAGGTAGTCTAAATACATTATATTTTCAAAATAGCCTATATAATAGCTACAGTATTAATCTTTTAATGCATTGAATAAATTAGAATGTATTTTCTAATATTCTTGAGTGAGGATCAGGTCATTGAAGAATATACCTCTCATTATGGCAACCTGGAAATTATAACTGCATAGCAAATGCAAAAAAAAACCAAACCAACCCAATCCAAGTCATCCTTGTGGGAAAAGACAAAAGATTAATTGCAAGTTTCACATGTAAACTCCTGTCATTGCATTCTTCTCAATGCTCATCATTGTGTGCTTTAGGGTTATATTTTTTTAAAGAAACTTCTCAATTCTTCGGTCGTCTTGTACCTTTTAGTGTTCTTAAATTTAATGAATTGTCTTAAGTAGTTTGTTGTACTAATATGAATGAAAGTAGTAATAGAAATAAATTGATCCTTGAAGATAGGTATTGTTTTAGTGAGTAGTGTTGTCTAGCTTAAAATTTCTGCTCATCATTGTCTGGGTATCTAGCGCTTTGAGGATGTGTTGCTGAGCAATGTAATTCCAAGTCAATGCTTGTGCATGGGACCATATGAAAAGAAAACTGTGTGTTTTTTCTGATTGTTTATTCAGGGGTTTGATAATCACAGATTCAAGTTTAGTGTTTTGAAAAAGATGCAGACATCACATGAAACTATAGAGTTGTGAAGCGAAGGTATTCAGGTAAAAATGTCTTGAAATATAGTCTATTATGCAACCTGAATTTCTTAGCCCCAATTGTTAGCTGTTGTTGTATTCATTTAATTTTCAATATTTAACGCTTAACTGTGATATCTCTCTGTAAAAGTTACTTTGTTCCTAATGTTTAAAATCTGTTTCCAGGCTGCAAGCTGCTATATAAACAAGACTTTGCAAGACGGTTAGGACTGAGATGTGTTACTTGTAATTACTGCTCACAGCTGTGCAAAAAGGGAGCAACTAAGGAACTTGATGGTGTAGTGAGAGATTTCTGCAGTGAAGAGTGCTGTAAAAAATTTCAGGACTGGTACTACAAGGCAAGTAACTCAGAATTTTTGACGAGAGCTCCACAGTTAAACAAAAAAAAGAAAATGCACATGTGAGGATTCCTCAAGGACTGTGCAGCAAATATGACTTCAGCAAAGCATTTGCTACACAATGAGCAAATGTGCTAATTTCATCATTTGAGTTTTCTTACATCTTAGAGCAGCATTTCTACCGTCTGATTTTATTGACTTAGGCGAGGAAGTCTTGAGTTACAGAAAAACAAGAAACTACTATGTATATGTGTTACATTACAATTACAATTTTTTTCTCCTCAATTGATTCCATATTTTTCTTGTCAAAAAAAATGTGTATTCAGAATGTTGAAGACACTGTTAATAGCAGCTGGATGATACCTTTAGTTGGCTTGACAGTAAACTAGGTTAGCAGAGATTTTCTTGTTCCTGTTTTTGCCTCCTTTTTTGCTTTTTCCTTCTCCCACAGTTTGAACTGCACAGGCTTTGATTGTTCAGTATTTCCCGGTGGAAAAGATCTCAAAGGGAAAAGCAAGACCAAACGGAGTTCTAATAAAAGTTTAAATCAAACAGTTGGCATCAATTTATAAATCTCTGGAAACTTAATACCTTTTGAAGCACCAACAGCAAAGATTTCATGTTAAGAGGTTTTTTCTTGTTTTCATTTTTTGAAAGAAATAAAGATGAAATTGGACTGAGTTTAACCTGCGATTAGTGCCATGGATAAAATATTTGGTCTCTGGTGTGAACATCCTGAAAAGCTACACTGATAATGTCAAAAAAGAGCTACACTTTTGGATGCACTTGCAAAATAGTACGAAATTCATCACCTTAGCAAAACTCTGCACAGCCTGGAAGGCATTAAAAAGCTTGAAATGTTTGAAAGCTAGATACAGGTCCTATAATTCAAGATGATCTACCTACTGTAAAAGAACTGAATCTGAAGACATATCTGGTATTTTGGAATGGCTAGTTCTAGAAATGTTACAGCCAAACACTATGAAGTCTTTATTTTGAATAATGTGTATAGGGTCCTGTCAGATATTCCTCAAAGACAACTACTGAAGACCAGAATGTATTTCTTCTGTCTTGTTTGAAAAGACGGTAATGAAGCTTGGCTGCCAAGTTACTAAAAACTTACTAAAATGTTAACTCCATACAATAGTAGTTAATCCACATGCCTTAAAACTTGGGATATGGGATGAAATTTATCCCTGCATACAAAGTGCCGTCTGATAGTTTACTAAAGCTTTGGTGTGGTTTTGAAATCTCTTGGTGATGCAGCAAAGAATATAGTCTGGGAGTGTGTATACCAAACTAGTTTCAGGTACATAAACTTTTATAGAAGCTTATACTCTGATTCAGGTTTGAGAACTACTTGAGAGCTCTGACTTCAGGTTATTCTTCTGACCCGTAGGCTAAGGTAGTAAGTTAATTGTCCTGTGAAGTCTGCTTAGGAGACACTGTTGATACTGTGATACAGGAAGATTAGACATGGTGCCATGAAAAGGCAATTTAGTCTAAACAGACTTGCTATTAACTAGTGACTTTTGATAGTACTGAAGTGTTCAATATTTTTACTTTTTGAATCTTATGCTTTCTAGGGGAACTGATGTTACACAATGTTAAATTGGTGATTGTCATTTTTTTGTCAAGTACTGCTTGAAGCCTTTGCCTACTTAAGTCCTGATTATAAAAGTTTGGGATTTATTATAGGGGGAAGGTTGTAGGAAATTGTGCGTTTCGTTAAAATTGTTATTTTTTTACATTCTTACTGGTAACTTGTCCCTCTTCTCTAAAAGTCACTGCAGACACCTTAGATTTGGTAGCACTTTGCTAGCTGATATTCTTACCCAGTCTTAAATAGATAATGATCAAAATACAGGAAGACAGGATAGATATGGACCCATCCTCAAATTTGTACTTCATTTGCTGTTTTGTCTGTTAGCTTCTTAAGAAAATAGTTACATATGTATGAGCTTTGTCTCATGTATGCCATATCCAGTGTTGTTTTGGAGTTACAATGAATGTATACATGAAGAGAAACAAGTGGTAATAACATAGTAATGTTTTAACACCAGCATTACGTTCATTAAACAAATGTTTGTCTCCATCTTCTTTGTGTACTTTTTTAATGGACACACCTTTCTTATGTAATACTGTCTGGAAAACTTCTTAACTTTTGAAAATAATTATTATGAGAGAACTTCCTGATTTCTAGAATTCTCTTCTCAAAAAGCCAGAAAGTAACAGGGGTAGAAGCACAAGAGGCTGTTATCTAGGAGTATTAGAAGTACATCAGATTTATCTAGGTCTTCCTCAAGCCTAGTGTGAGGGATTTAAATGTAAAAGAACAGTTCAGTCCTAATCATCCATTGAGTGACAACCACAGTTATGAGTTGGTGCCAAGTGCCTCTAAGATGAGAGAAATTTTTTTGGTATCTTGAGGTTAGCTAAGAGCTCCTCCTGGAACCTTCAATGGTATGCCTTAGTTTGGATGTGAATCTGAAAAATACCTGGGAAATTTCAATATAAATATTTTAGTAGCCTGATATTTGACAGTTGCAATCATTTGATGTTACTTTTATTCTAGAGCATTGAAATACCTTGAAAAAGACTATACAGTTCTGAAAAGAGCACAGAAACCTGTTTCTTTAAAAATACACTGTGAAACATTGCTGAAAATACTACAGCTGAAGTGTGCCTCAGGTCATTAGAGGCTACAGTGGAGTATTGATTGGTCTGAGCATGTACAGTGATGACTGTGTTCAGTGGAGGCCTGGTGTCTTCAGCAAAGACTCAGTAGAAGGTCGGGAGCTACAGTCTGAGATAGAAAAATTACTGTGGCTGGTGAGCTGAGGTAGCAATAATTGTCAGCAGTGGTAAAAATTGAAACACTGAAGCCAGCATTAATCTAAATGGTCAAGGCAGCAAGACAACCTTGTGGAATTTCTCTTGTCTGAATTTAGCCATTGTACAGTTAGGCATCTCAATTTCAAGTAGGTACTGTTTCAAAACAGTTGATCTCCTTTCTCTTACAATCACTAGCTCTCTAGAAACATCTCTTGCTTCCTATTTATTGTGGGTTGGATTCAGGAGTAGATAGCTAAGATTTGTTTAAGTTAATACCATTCCAAACCATTGGAGAACGTTTAGGAAGAGGTCATTAAAGGATTAAAAATGTAAATAAAAGCCCCAGATGCAGAAACTTTGTTTTTTAAACAAAGTTTGGGGCAAACATTAGTGATTTATAGTAATCACCATGTCCATTTGAACATGTTGAAGTGGAACCTGGGAAAAGAATTGGACCAAAAAGCAGTCATGAGTGGCAAAGGAATTATGTGCAGTGGGAGCACAGAGAATATAGATGGACTTTTTGGAAACAGAGCAGATTTCAAAGAAGGTATTTTTGTGATTCAGTTAACACCTAGTGCCAGTATCAGTGGGATGCCAGTAACAAATGGAAAGGAGAAAGAAGGAAAAAGCAACAAAATCACAAATTCCCACTGTTGTTTTCAGTTAATTTCATGGTCAGGGAAGTGGGGAGAGCAAGCATGTGATTAGGAGGAAGCTTTGGTGTATGGAAAAGTGTATAGTATTGACTGCAAGCATGACTGTGGAAATGATAGAATTACAGTAGCAAATGTGGGAATGGGAAGTGAAGCATCCTTATAAAGGAGTATTGGGCTTGCTATGGAATAGCGATTTCTGTGTGGAAGCAAACCAGAATTTTGTCATCTAAATACCTTAGTAGCAGCTCAAGGGAGACACTAGTACACTTATTGAAAGGTCAAAACAAAAGAGCCAGAACCGTAAGGAGGGAAAACAGTTGGGAGAAGGCTGTAGTTGCTGCATTAGACAAGATTTGACACCTTTTTCTTTCTTTGAAAAGCAAATTGAGCTGAAAGTGGCTCTTTGATAGTCAAACAATGTGCAGCAGATCAAAGTGTGTGAGCTTTTCTGTACATGGGTCATCTGTCATTTGTAATCAGTGTTAAGTGGGCTTAAAATTTTAAATCGATGAATTATGTATAATTTTTTTTCTACTGATATTTCAGCCTTTTGGTGGCTTTGGAAGATGGGTTTGCACTGAAGGTGTGAATTCATTTTCCCTGAAATGATAAATCTAGGCTCTTTTGGCAACACTACTCCATACTTTATCTTCTTCTCCCCTTCCCCTTCCAAGAACACAACTTAATTGCTCTTTTGTTTCACTGAGAATGTCTCTGCTACAAAATGAAGTGTGGACCAGCATCAGCAGAAAGTCCAAGTGACAAATGTAATAAAAAAATGAGAGAGGATGGGGGTGCTGCAAGGTGCCTGATTTTGTGTAGCCTGCAGGTGCATAAGCACCACCACTGACACCTGCACAGAGGATGGGGACAAAAAGTGCCTGCCCTTCCAGGGACACCTGGCACTTGGTGTGAGGTGATCCAGTCACACAGTTTTCATTGCTTCCAGTGTAAAGCTGGTTATAGAACTGAATCTCTGTATAGATCATCTTAAATATTTAAAAATTATAACCGAGAGCTGAATTTTCTCAGAGCAATGGTGCTGGACTGTTGAAGTACAGAGAAGGAACTCAACGTTTAGGTGCTTTTAAAATTTGGATTAATTGACCAGTTCATACTTTTTGGAGTCACAAGAGTTACAGTTGGATTTCTTAGCCATCAGCCTTGTGCGTAACTGCTATGTTGTGTATGATTTTACATGTTAATGTTTTATGTTGCATATTATCATAATGTCCCTCTTCCTCTCCTGGCTATATTATTAGGTTGACTTATATTCCAGAGCATCCCTAAAGCCTGTATGTTTTTAAGGACTGCTTTAGAGTGGAGGTTGCAAGCAATATCATGGGGAGTAACTTTTTGCTTGCTTGAAGATCTGAAACTGGGACTATTACTGTTTGGATAATAATTTATAACATGGCTGACTAAAATCAGTGGAGCCTATTTTGAAGAAGAGCAATGTTTATCTTAGTTATGCCTCATGAAGTTATCATGTAGGCTAGTGAACGATACATTACTTAAATGTTTAGCTAGGATATAGAAGAACAAAGTTTTGAGTTTCAAGGTGTGTGTTAAGTAGATTTTGTGGAGTCCTCTTTAATTTGAGATCTGTTGTTTATAAATTATAGAGAAACTTTGAACTAAATAATTGGACTCTGAAATTGTTGTCAAACTATTAACATAGTGAAAATATTCAAACTATTCATATTAACAGCTGTTGTTTGATACCTAGAGAAGTGATTCTGTTTGTGACTTAAAAAAACCACCTAACTTTGAGGGGAAAAAACGCCATCTCTGCTTGTCCCAGTTTCAGGAGTCTTTAAGGAGTCTCAGTCACTTTCTGCTCTTGTTTTGCAGAATGCTTCAGTGGAATTAATTAAAATTGATGCATAAAATTCATTCTTTGACTGGAAGTGAGCAATTTTTAAAGACTTAATTAAACAAAGCAGGTTTATTGTGGGTGTTAACCCCCAGCAAACAGTTGAAAATGAAGTGACAGATGTGCCTGTATAAGAAGGTAGCGCAACTATCACAGAGCCTTTATGAATGAGAATTAAATGTGTAACATATAGAAATAATATTTTTCCAAGGCTTGTTGAAAAATGTCCAAATCTTCCTTTGCATTCAGGCTGCGCGATGTGACTGTTGTAAGTCTCAAGGAATGCTCAAAGAGAAAGTGCAGTGGCGTGGAGAAATGAAACACTTTTGTGATCAGCACTGTTTGCTCCGTTTCTACTGTCAACAAAACGAGCCAAATCTGGCAACCCAAAAAGGACCTGAGAACTTACACTATGGTATGTGTTGCTTTATGGCTGCTAAATGGCAAACAAGATCCTTCCTTTAAAGTTGCATGAATTATTGTAATAATATTTATTGTAGTAATTACAATAGAGATTACCCTTTTTTATCATCCGAGGCATCACTGAGCTACTTGCTATTTTTTATCTTGGCTCTTTATTGCTTTTTTGAGAGCTGAAACACTGTCAGGTAATCAAGCAATTTTGCAGCCACTTTTTAAAACTCAGATCTTTCTAGATTAAGCAGAATTTTACTGTTGTATTATCATCAGGACAGAAAATGTTTTCTGCTTTCATTGTGCTCTGGTTTGTCGTTACTTGCACTGTGGAAACACTTCTCTTCAAAATGTGTTTGGTCACAGGGAGAAGATAAATGCACTAGGAATGAAAAAAAAAGAAAATTAAATAAATGGAAACTAAATGAGAATGGAATGAGAATATCTAGATGAGGAAGCTATTGTTTTGGGGTTTTTTTTCCATCAGCAATGGGTACCGTGTAAATTTGCTGATGGAGGCTGAATGCATGTTTGTGTGATTTAAATGGCAAGTCTGGCAAAGTTCAAATATATCAACTTTTTAATTAATGTAATTATAGCAATGCAGCTTCTTTGTGTGGTTATTTTAATATTTTAACAGCTTAGTATTTGCTTTTCTGAAAGGTTATACTTGCATCTGAATGGAACATTGATTTAGCATTTGCCATTATATGAGTATATGAGATTAAATGTGGGAGTAGTGAGATGCCAATGAATGAGAAGTCTCGCATGCAGTTCTTACTTGCAACACAGTATTGATCCATGCTCTTAATGTTATCCTGATGATAGATGTTGTCTGAGTTGTCTACTGAAATTTGCTTTGATTCTGAAAAAGGGGGGAAAAAAAAGACTAAAATCTTTTGTTCCATTTTTAGATCAGGGCTGTCAAACACCCCGAACAAAACTAACAGTAAGTACATGTATCTACCATATATGTAACATAATTAGGTGTATGTAAGATCTGAGATCCCGGTGGATTAAAAGGATGCTGTTAAAAACCAAAATATTAATACCTTTGAGTGATCTTAAATGAAGATTTCTAGAGTTTTTTAGCTCTTTTTCACATCAGGAGTTGAAATTATTTTTTTTTGATGTTCGTATTTTGTCTTTTTGTCATCTTCTGGGAAACAAAATCCTCAGCCATGTATTTTATATCTGCAGTGCATGAAAGAGTTGCTTAAAAGTTAACCCACAAACTCTGTGTATCTTATCCACGTGTTTAGACTGATGAGGTGTACTTATTGAGTACAGGAAGCGAAGATAACTTCACTGTTCATTTAGAATATGAAGATGGTACCTCAGCACTGAAAGGATGAAAATCTTCAGATTTTAAATTACAATTCCTGAGAGCTGAGCAATTGGTGCTCAAGGTGTGATTGACTTTGCTGAGCAATTGGTGCTCAAGGTGTGATTGACTTTTCAGGTGGTGGAGTAGAACAGGCTCACTTTCTAAGATGGTGGCAATCATCAGTGGAGCAGCAGCCTTCATTTTGACTTTCAGTTTTTGTTAGCTTTTCAAAAGTATTATTAATAATAATGTTTTTTAGGTTACCTTAGCATATTTTGCTTGAAGCTTAGTTTTGTTTTGATTTGTCTCATGCAACATCTCAGAAGTGCCTCTTTTTCCATTAAGAAGTTGATTTGCCTTTTCAATGCAAGTAAGTTTCTGTAAAATGGATCCTAGATTTAAGTGAAAGTATTTTGATGATGTTATAAAATATATTAATGAAAACTATAGCAAGGAAGATTGGTTAGGCAACTAGAGACATCAGACAAGCTAAACTGTCAGATTAAAAGCATTTAGTACTTTTAATAGCTTCCAATGATATTAATCCATAAATTTTTAAATATCCTGTGAAAACTATATGTGATACAGTATTTTTTTTTTAATGTTTTAGAGAGAGTATGCCTGTTGAGTAAAGTCTACTGCTCTTATGATTTGACTTCATTTCCATGTTTAGCAGGATGTGTGGGACTAGTCTTACTGTGTATGACCAAGTAAAGGTGGCAGTCTGTTTCTTAAATCAGATTCTAAAAGAGATACTGGGGAACAAAAACCACCTCTGGAACAAAAGGGGTTTTACCTGTTGACTGTAAGGATGCAGGTGGAGCATTACGTGATGTTCCCAAGTACTTGTCCGTGCTGTAAAGCCAGCAGAGGGAGCTCAAAGTTCACACTTTAGTTACTAATACAGGTTAGAAGTAATATTTTGAAGAAATGTTTTGGAAAGTGTAATCTTTGAATTATAGCATAGTTCAAGAGGGTAAGACTTTGAGCCAAAAGTTTGTTATGCTACTTTAGTGAATTCTTTTGGTAGCTCAAATTAGTTTTTAAGTTATAAAATAGCGTAAATTGCACTTTCATTTAAACAAGTATGTGGAAAAAATATCATCATAAGAGTATCTTAAAATAAAAAATAAAGAGAGGCTAAAAGAGTGAGACAGAAGTTCTGTCGAAGTGCTAGCCCCTACTGAGCAAAATACAGCCATGTTACACTCCTGGCAGTGGCAGATCATTACTAGAAATGTAGAATAGCTTGCATTTAAAGGATAATAACTAGTGCTGTTGTGTTGTGTGGTTGTGAGTTTCCTCTTCAGGATCTCAGGTGAAGTGTATTAACTGATATATTAAATCAAAAACTTAGTGTTGAAATAAGTGTAGTAGAACAGCATGTTCTCTTTTATTTGCTTCTCCGTAGGGGTCAGCACCACCACCTTCTCCAACACCTAACAGAGAAATGAAGAACAAGGCAGTTCTTTGCAAGCCTTTGACAATGACAAAAGCCACATATTGTAAACCTCATATGCAGACAAAGTCTTGTCAGACAGGTAACTCTTGAACTGTACTGGAACTACTCATTTCTTCATTGCAGATGTTTTTTTTAACTCTTAAGGTCTTGGAACATATTGCAAGTGTTCTGATTTTACCCTGCAGGTGTAAAATACATTTAAGTACCTGACACTGTTTGCCTTTTACTTCTTTCTTTTAATAGAAGATGATTGGAAAAAAGAATATGTCCCAGTGCCTATTCCTGTACCTGTGTATGTTCCGGTGCCTATGAACATGTATAGTCAAAATGTTCCTACTCCTACAGCAATTCCCATTCCTGTAAGTGAAACTTCGCTTTCATTTTCAAATTGACATCTGTTCACATGCATTTTGTGTCATTGACTGTTCTCATTCTGGTTCATTTAAAGGATTGCAGGATGCTGCAGCACTGTTTATCAAAAAAGCATTAGAAATCTGACAGTGGCACTTAATTTCCTGATTGTTCCTTAGGACCTATCTGCCTGCTTTCAGTGTGAAAATCTTGTGCTGATGAACTTTTTAGGAACAAAGTGATGCTTCTGAATTTGCTGAATAAGCATAAACAGCAAGATGTGTTCTGGTAATGGGGAAGCTGAAAGATTGTGTTGGGGAGGGATGGTAGAGTGGGGTAAGCGGGAGGAAGAAAAGCTAAAAAAAATGTGAACCTTGTCTGGGCAAAAAAAAAAACCCCTCTATATTAAATTTGTCACCACCTATCTACCAAATCTCATACAAACGTTGGGGAAAAAAGCCTGAATTCCTGAAATTCTGTTTCACAAGCAGTCCACTAAAATAGGATGCTGATGTGTCCAAACTCTTAATCTGAGATTATAGTCAGACTTGAAGCTTCTGAGTCCCTTCTGTTCTTACTTCAAACCACTATATTTCGTCATACTTAATTTTTTCTGTATCCTATTCTTCTTTCCCTTCTGCTCTTATTTATACTGAATTTTTTAACCTGACTTATTTTATTGTTAGTCCACACTGAAATGATGTGTTTGTTATCTGTATTAACCGCAACTTTTAGAAGAAAGGTGTAGAGTTTGTTTCTGTGTTGGCTGCTATTGATGCTTTATTGCAGCACGTTTTCTTTTCTAATTCTCTTTCTCCCTTCTGCATTAGGTGCCAGTTCCAGTTTTCTTGCCTGCTACTCTGGATAGCAGTGACAAAATCCTTGCAGCAATAGAAGAGCTGAAGGGAAAAGTGCCCCCAGACCCTCTGGAAACTGACCTACTGAACTTGTCAGGGATGGAACCTGAGCAAGATGGAAAAGTGGAAACTTCTGATGTCACCGGTGAGTTTTTTACCAAGTTTTTCACTCTTTGCAATGCTGGGGTGTATGTCTGAGTTATATGTGAGTCAAGAGAAGGGTCAGGTTTGTTATTTTAGGGAAAGGTTCTTTGAGTATAAAAGTGCTGTTACTGAGTTCTTACGTTGACATCTTAATTATATAAATATTTTTAAAGGCCATTTTAGCACGTTTGAAAACTAGAAAATTTTCTGAAGTCTGTTGTGTGACTTGAGTGTTCTGTACCAGACCTTTGTTTTTAAAACACAGGCATTCATTTTTTGTGTGTCAGCTCCTTGCCTCATGGCAAGCAGTCATCCAAGATTGCGGGACACAGGTTTTCTTCTCAGCATAACTCAAAAGAAGCCCAAAGCTCCCAGAAAAACTCAACTCAGAAGTTTGGGAAAGTGAGTTCTGTAGCTGTGTCTTACAGCTGTGAACACAGCTTTCTCTGAACAGGGTGGGATGTGACAGTCTGGTCTCTTTGTAGTAACACCTTACTAGACACCTTCTGCATTGGGTATGGGGAAGCAGTTAAATCTAAGAGAAGCATGTGTTTCACAAGTAAAACTGTGGTCAGCATAACGAGGTGACCTCATAATGTTTTTGCGCTTGACTGATCCTGACCTGTAAATATCGTCTCTTTGAAGACAGTAATGCATCAGCTGATGGGCTGTTGGGTTATGATTCTGAAACGACTTGTCATCCCGCCAATTCACTTTAAAAGAGAGAACTATCTGAGACCACTTTATAGCTTAAGATAAAAAAATTTTAGGTATCTTGTAATGATATTTTTTGCAGTGCACATGCTTCTTTTTTCCCCTCTCTCCTGGCTCTGCCTGCTGAAATCCTCAAGTCTTTTCTGGATCTTCCTTGGAGAATTTATCTCCTCTCCCAAAAATTATATTTTAAGGTTTTTCCATGAGTCAGGTGAAAGGTTACCTTTTTTCCAAGCTCTTTCAACAGATATTTCAAAGGGTGTTGACAAATGACATGTTATACCTTGGGCCTGGTATATAGGTGACCAGTGGTGCTGCAGTCCCAGGAGGTTTATTGTTTTCAAAACAAGCCATTCCCTCAGTAAAGCTGGACATTTCTGATAGTACTGCAAGGTTATCAGTTAAAATTCCCTGCTGTTTTTTTGCTAAGTACTGCTGGCTGAATGAGTAGAGGTAAGGGATCAGAGCTTGCTCATTTGCAGAGAAAAAATAGTTTGGAGAAATCTATCTTTTGCCATGTTGGAAAGAGGTCACACTTTTGTTTTACTGTGCCTGCCTTGTTTCCTTTGTAGGATTTCTTGCACAGACTTTATGTGTTCTGTGGTGGACAGAGTGATGTAGAAAACTAAATTTGTCAAACTTAGTTCTGTGATTGGTTGATATGATCCAGATTTTCTAGCATTTGATTTTCCATACGTGTGCTTTGCTGACTTACCTTAATGAAGAAGGGCTAGAAAATACATTTTCTTTTAAAAGAAATCAAATTGGAGAAATAAATCTTGAGATCCCGAACCGACAAAATCTAGGATGCTGATGAGCAGAACAAATAGCTTTAGAACCACTTGGCTTCTAATGTTCTAAATCTGCTCTGTTATGAATAATCCATATGTTTGTTAAAATAATGAGAGGGGGTTTTTTCCTTTTTTTTTCTTTTTTAACAGGTGTGATAGTGGAGTCAAGTCCACTAAATTCAGAAACAGAGGCACGGACAGCCTTGCCTGATGTTCCATATGAACCAGACCTTGATATTGAAATAGATTTTCCAAGAGGTATTTTTTTGTCAATTTAATAAATATTTGTCAATAGATATTGTGGGCAAACATTTTACTTCATTTCATTATCCTTTCAGTGAAGCTCTATTTGACTGTAAGATCCAGTTGACTGACTGTTAGTCTTTGCAAGACTGGAGAATTCTGAGTTAGTGCCTCTGTCTTTCTAAATACAGTATTTGAAACAATGCCAAGTAAAGGAGGAATGAACCTTTCACAGATAAACTTGACTCTATTAATTGGTTTCAGACGGATTTAGGAAAGCAATTTTGAAGGCTGACTCAGATGGCATGTGTCATAGAAAACAATATTGAATGTATTCTTCAGTTGTCAGATATTTCCAAAGGAAATGATCTACAAATGACAAAAGGGCAAATTTCCTGCTCAGGTTTGTGAGAAAATTGCAAGATGATATGCTGCACATCACTTGTGTTACCTTTTAGTGTCTTGTGTCCACACATTGAAAAAGGTAGTGTTATTTTAATTAGCAGGAAAATCACTACTTTGAGACCTTACTTGAAATTAAGTCTTGATTTTATGTATTACAGTTCCTACCTCTCTAGAGAATGCAGGCATCAGTGTCTGCTTCCTTGTACCATGTCCTAATCAATCCAAGATACAAGAAAGCTCCCAGTTGCAGTTAATGTCTCCCTTGAAATAGCTTCTCTTGGACATATGACTCTCAAACAATCCCTGGATATCTTCTATAGCTGATGTTGAAAATCTCCTTTTACCTTGTGCTATCGATATCTGCCCTAGATGCCCAGACTGGTTTTTCAGTTTGCTGTGTGTCATTTAAAAATCAGGTCTAGAGGTTAGTCTGACCTTAGTCTTAGAAGTTACTAGATTTTTAGCCATCTTTATAGGTGAAACTTGGTACATGAGAGAAAAAATCATGGAGGAAAAAGATTATCCAAGTGGAACTGTAAAAAATATCAGTTTATAATAGATACTGAATACACCAAAGTGCTTCCATGATAAGATTCTTTGTGGCAGCAGGAGAAGGACTGAGGTTTAGTTTGGGGCAGAGTTCTTCAATCTTTGCACACGGGTGCTATTTCATTTGGACCACTACTTGAGTAGTAAGGTGATGAAATCAGACTGACAGAAGAGCATTCAGTTTTGAATGAAGACATTGGTTGATGGCTGAAGAAGGGGTGAACCATCTTCAATCAAGTAAATAAAGGTGGAACTTGCAACAGGAAATCCATTCATATGTTGTTTCATTCCACTGTGTTGTCTGAAATAATCCTTCTTCCCACCTCTGAAATGTTAAGTAAATAGCATTTAGATATATTGCCATAGATCTATTTACCAAAATTACAGTAATATCCATCATGAGCATTGTATAAATGCAGACTAAAACCAGTTCTTTCCTGAGTTTACCTTCTGATTGTTAATGTTTTTAACTGAGTGTAATGTGCTATTTAAAATATGAAGCATGAACAGAAATGATGGAGACATGGACAAAAGTGTGTGTGTATGTGTGTGTTAATTTGTACTTTTTCCACCCATAGCTGCTCATTTTCACCGTAACTTGAACTTCTTAATGCCAAAGACCACCTAGGCAGAAAAATATTGTCTAGGAGTCCATAATAAGAAAAGCATTAGTGACTTGAGACAGTGCTTGAAAATGTTGAACATTATGTCCTGTAGAGTTTATTCAGAAATAAACATTCTAAAAGCTTTGCCATAATTTAAAAATAGAAGAGGTTTGTTCCTCTTACTGAAATGCAGCTTTTGGTAATGTTTACATGTGTGCTTTTGTAGACCCCTTATATTAATGCACACTGATACATAATTCATTGGGTTGTTTTTTTCAAACCAATATTATTCAAAAGACATTTAGAAATAAGTTTCTATTAATATGTTTTCAGCAACTGAGGAGCTCGATACGGAAAATGAGTTTTTGTTACCTCCTGTTTTTGGGGAAGAATATGAGGAACAGCCAAGGCCTCGGTCCAAAAAGAAGGTAATTCTGTTACACTGTTAATTCAAAAAGCAGAAGATTTAAGTGGGCAAAAATATGCCAGGTTTTATGGTTGGCTTTTTTTCAGTTTTCATACTGCTCTAAAACATATTGCTGCCTATTCATCCCTAATATCCTATACTTATAATATAAATTGGTCTATTTAAAGTAAAGTTATTTCAGTCCTATGTCTGTTGCAGTTAACTGTTGGATTTAATAGGAGTGAGGTTTCTAAATTCTCACCCCATTTTTGCTTCACATGGTAGAACTGTTTATGTAACGTGCTAGTATGTACATACTTACTGTGCCCTTAGTACTGCTTTTCTACTTTCTGCTTTAAACAAAGCTGTCTTGGTTTAATTAAATAGAAAAATGGAAGAATGTTGTTACTACCATGGCTTACAATGGGAGCTATGGCATCTCCTATATAAAATAGTTTAAAAAATTTTGGATTTTGGTTTCTTTGTAATTTTTTTTTTTGCTTTTTAAAATAGTTTTCCTATATTCTGCTTTCAGTCAAAAATCTTAGCTTAGATATTGCAAATAAATTAGCCATATTCTTTAATTAGGATGAAATTTTGCTGTGTGACCTGATCTAGATGGGCCTGCTTCTGAAGAGGAGGTTGAACTAGATGATCTCTAAAGGTCCCTACTATTCTATGACAATTAAAGGAAATAGAGTTTCTAACGCCTGACACAAAGCTAAAATAGTTTTGTTGCAATAATTGCAGTAGATAACTTTAAAAAAAGACAGCCAACTTCTAATAAAACTTTCTAAGAATAGATGTCTTTCAAGTTTTAAGTCTAAGCTGTTGGTATTATCCACTGCACGTTATCCACTTATCCACTGCTGAACATGCCTTAATTTGGGGCCAGTGCTGGCTTTTCCATTGGTGGATTCAATTGAGTCTAAAAGTTGACCTTCTGACATAGATCTGTAGCATCTTTAACTTCCTGTGCATTAACACAAGAAATTATGTAAGTATCTTGAGTTTTTTGGTGCATCATGTGTTTGTGGCTTAATACAATATAACCAAAACTTCATTATCAAAATCATTCTGTCTCTGCTAGGAACCAGTTTGAAAGGCAAATTAAAAAAGGCTGTCAGCTTAAATGAATACTGTACTTAGAAGTTTGTTCCACACGGAAACTACCTACTGAATGAAGCGTGTGTTTCTTCACACCAACCATTCAGTTTGTCGTTTGACCCTCAGCAGGCTTATTCTGCCCAGCTTCTGTGTTACAGTGTTAGTGGCTGTCGGTGGTGTTAACCACTGTGTTTTGATGGCAGGGGGTGAAGAGGAAAGCGGTGTCAGAGTACCAGTCTCACGATGACAGCTCTGAAAACTCAGAGTGTAGCTTTCCATTCAAATACACATATGGTGTGAATGCGTGGAAGCACTGGGTCAAGTCTCGGTATTTAGATGAAGAGCCTCCAGAAATAGAGGAACTGAAGTCAAGTGAGTATTTAAATAAATCTGGCATCCAGACACGTGTTTTGCATGGAGAGCTGTTGTACTTGTTTGATTTTTCATCTGGAATTTTTAGTTGTCAGAGGTCGCTAATATTCTCACAGTGACTGGGATTATTTTGCCACAGAGTTGCCAAGCTCTTTTCTTCATAGTTTTGATTCAAAATTCTGAGTTTTGCACTTCTTGTGCAAGCCAGGACAGCACCTTCCTGGCTCTTCTGATTTTCCATGGAAATGGGGGTTTTTTTGGGGGATTTTGTTTGCATTCTGTTTTTCCTCATGACCTAACTCACCTTAGAGTTCACCCCGTTTCTGGACTTCTGAATTGCAAGGGAGGGGCATCCTATTCTTTGTCCTGGAAAGGGATCCCCATCTGAGGCTGACATTACCCGGAGCTGTGGAGCTCTGACACGAGGTGGCCTTTGCTTCTTTGGAGCCTTGTTGCTCTTTCTGCAATGCTCCTCTGTATGCACATTTGTACTGTGAGGGAAAAGGGGGATGGCTGCTACACTTGCTGTTCTTCAGCTCCCACATGCATCTCAGCACCTTTGTGTTACGCTGTTGGATGTTTGGAAACTGCCATTTCCACTGAAGATCTCCCTCTGCAGCGCTGTCTTCACTTCAGCACCTTGGGCCACTTGTGTATCATCTTCAGCTGTGCATGACAGTACATTTATCAGTGGGTGACAGTGGAGTTGGTTAACTAGATTTTAGTCTAGTAGCCTTGTTTATTTTAATACAGATGTAACATTTGAACTACTTAGTACATTTAGACTCGTTTGGTTAGTGGAGAGGGTATCAAGACAGTTTACCCCATCCAACCCTCACCATGTAATAATTCTGTTGTATAATGTAGCATTTTTTCTCTATTTTACAGCAAAGTCTGTGAAATTAAAGGAAGATCTATTATCACATACTTCAGCTGAGTTAAACTATGGGTTGACACATTTTGTCAATGAAATTCGAAGGCCAAATGGAGAGAACTATGCACCTGACAGCATCTATTATCTGTGTCTTGGGATTCAGGAGGTTAGTAGAGGCTGTAGAGGTGGGAAGCAAAACTGCTGATTTGACCATAACCCATTTCAGTGGAAGAATGGAGATAATGTGGATTTATTGGCTAGGAGCTATCCTTAATATAAAGGCTGTGACCTGGAACACAGAGAGTCTGCTGTGTAAATCACATTCTAGAAAGCTGTCTATGGAAAATGAGTTTGCAAGCCCATCCTGAAAGCTGAAATGCAAACTCTTAAGCTCTTGCTGTGTTAAAGCAGAAAATTTGAAGTCTGAAATGACATAGTATTTCCAAAAGCTGTGCTTCATTTTGTTTGTGAAAGATGGCTTAATGTAAAAACAGGATAAACCAAAGCATGATCTGTAAATACTTGACTAATTCAGTTACTTAGCATATAGTGAAAACAAGCTACTTGAAGGGCCTTTTGAGGAGACTCTTAGTTTACTGAATATTGCAGACTGCAATCCATCAGGGTTTTTCGTAGAGTGCAGGAAACTCTGCAATATTGAATGTCTTGTACATGTATCTTATACCTGATTTGTAATTAGATTGTATTTTGAAGATAAAGGGAGTCAGTTTAGATGTATCATATGTGAAAGCAATAACATATCACTAGATAATTAGAGAAGGTATTCCACAGCTTATCTTTTAGGCAGAAGATGTCTTAGTATTTGATACATAAGGCAAATCATAGAGAAAATAAGCAGTGTTCAGAGTTGAGAACACAGAAAAATTCAGTCAAAAGGCAATAAAAATGTATATGATACGGAAAAGCAAGCTGTTCACAGGCTTTGCAATCCTGATTCAACTGTTTCATACTTAAGGCAGAGAACTTGAATCAAGCAACAAATTTAATCGAAGTATTTTGAAAATAAATAGTACCTCCACTCATTTTCCTGTGTTGCAAGTAAGCAAAATCAAGGAGTTAGTTGGTATCTTTAGCTCATGGTTGAAATTTGAGGAGCAAGTGTTCATTGATTTGCATTTTAGTCGATATTGCTACAAGGCATGTTTCAAATTCAGCTAGCTTTCTGCTTCTACACTTGCATGATATACTGTTTCTCCATATCTTTCTGGTGAATGGAAAATAACATGAAGCTGATAAGCATTTCCCAGAGTGAGATGTGTGTTTAGGAAATGGAAGCCAATGTTTTTTTTTTTTTTCCCCTTTCTCTTTGTGTCTTTGACGTTGTCCATTTTGTCTACTGTGAAAGCTAGTTTTATGTAAAACTTTGGTTCTGATGAGCTTAAAAAAATAATGACATTTGTGTGGCACAACACAATTATCACAATAATACACAACACACAGTATTGAAACACTATAGGAACAACTGGTGGTCATTTTACCATAATTATTGCTTATTCTTGAATATGTAACTCAGGTGATGTTGGCAGCCCCATTTCATTGGCCCAGTTGTGCCACTGCTGTTCAGACTGGTAGGAGGATGTGCCCTGTTGTGAGGAGTTTGCATTTCATAAAGGCAGACAACAAGCGAGGGACAGAAACACGTAAGCATGTGAGCTGTCAAGGGTTGCAGCCAACATCTGTGTACTAATGACAAATTGTATGTATATGGGTACGTGTTACCCTGCCAAAGAAACAGGTTTAAACAAGTTGGTGGCACACTAAAGGCAACGCAGCTGTGACAGTGTGCAACACAACTCCATTGCCTTCTAGTACGTTTTTTAGTCCTTTCCATCTGACAACCCCAGTGTGGGTACTCCTGAAAGTGAATAAATTGTCTGCTGCTGCGTAAAAGGAATTGGCTCTGTTTAACCCAGGAAGCGCTGAGACGAGATTAAATGATGCCATTTAAAGATATGCCAATATTTTGCTAACTTCTGTAAGTTTCTCTTCAAAGGAAGAGAATGTGGAAGCCATAGGTTGTAGAAAAAGAGCACTTTCCCCCTCCAACAGAATTACTGCTTTCACTGTGGCTAAGTATGGGTTCAGGCTGGAGCTTTTCCTCATGGGTGCGATATGGTTTGAGCACAGGGGGAAGTACTCAGGGGTCTTCAAGTCTTAAGTAGTTTTTGATTTGGGTTTTTTTTTGCATTGTAAAATAAAGGAAGCACTTGGAAAATCTGTTCCAGCAAACTGGTTCCTGAATCAAATGGTACATTTTCTCAATTCAGGTTCATGTGCAGCTGAAATTGTTTTGCTTCCAGCCAGAAATGGTTCAAGAATGGTTCTCATAACTTTGAAGTACTGATCCTGAAAAATATCACACTTTAGAGGTCTTGTGTTGTATGGTCAGGTGGGCATCTAGTGGAAAGAGTTCATCTAGAGGACGTTGTTAGCCTGCCCCACTCCCAATACAGATTTTGGGTAGGTGGTGTTTTGTTTTGAATGTTCATAATGGGGTTGTTTGGACAAAATTCAGACTGACAGAGCTTGGCAGATGTTTATCTGAAAGTGCTGTGGGCAGTGATTCAACCTGTTACCCATTGTGGAACTGAGGCATGTTCAGCTCCTTCCTGTTGGCTGCAGTTGTAGTAGAGCCCGTCTTAGGTGGCAGCTGCTTATACTAATCCTGCCCATGCTGGAGTTTGTAGAGTAGCAGGGCATAGTGTTATGGTGTGGAAATAGAAGTTTGCAGATGCATGTTGTGTATTGTGTAGCAGTGGAGACTGTATCACAACATCATTCTTCTGTAGACTCTGTGCTGCTAATGGTCTGGGGTGCTTCACAGATTTCCACTGGGCATATCAGGGTTTAGCCAGAAACTTATTCTGAACCAAAACCCAGATACTTTTAGTTGAGTTCACCCAGGCTTGCATGGGAATTGATTTTGAACCAGTTTTCAGTCTCACTTCAGTTTCACTACTACCATTCAATGTGTTTAATGCAAACCAGAGAAAAATAAAATTCGTGGAAGAAAAATGTGCCAGGGAACAAAGAGACAAACCTTGTAATCAGCTGTATTATCTGCTTTAGAACTGCATTAAATAAGATCCAACCTGATATGTCTGGAAGCAAGCACTTTTTGGAGAATATTGTGTTTTGAAGTATTAGTTAAACATTTCATATTATATAAGTTATCTATATGGAGATGGTTGTGTTGGAGGCTTCTAGGAAGTGTATTGGTTATTTTTTTTCTTTAAAACTAAGTGCAAAGATAAGGAAATCAAGATATGTCAAACCACCTAGTATAAATGAGTGCTGTGTTTAATGTTATTTCAAGGATGTGTATGGAAATAGATGCCATTTCCAGAAGTGAGTACATTTGTTGTGGCTGTCACTTTCGTGTATTCACTAACAACAGGCTTGTTCACATGAAGATAACACTGAAGTGGAGAATTTAAGAAGTCAGTCCTCCATTTCTTAGAAATATCTCCAAAGAGGATAACACCAAATAGTAGTATAGCCCTCAGCCATTAATTCTTGGTGAAGGTTCAAAAGAGTTTCTGTCTGGAAGGACAAGAGGGTTAACATAATTAGATTACAGAATAGACAGGTGCCTTGCACCATCCTGTCATTTTTCTTGCACTACTGCATATCATTAGCCATCAGCACAAATACATGGGGTTTGGTTTTGCTCCCACTGCTGTGTTGAAGATGCTGTTGTCAGTGTCCAGAGTTTACATTTAAAATGGCATATTCTTCCTGAGTGGTTTTTTTTTTCCTTGAAGAGCTACAAGGAGGAAAAAAGAAATTATTTATGGTGTTTTTTTGACAAAATTACTTCCCTTTACTGATAGTATTGCACACAGGAAATTTTAGAGAAAAATATTAGAGTTCTAATTAATCTGTGATTCATATACAGTTAGAAATTAACAGTATGTGTTATAATGGAGGTAATTTTAAGTTGCTAAATATTAGGAAGGTGTAATTTTCTTAAACAGTTTTATTTTAATGTAAGTCCAAGCATTGTACTGAAGACTCACCCTACAGAGCAGGATTTGTACTAGTCTGGAATTGTAAATATTATATATCTCTCTTTTCTGTAGTATTTATATGGAAGTAATCGAAAAGACAACATATTTATTGATCCAACCTACCAGACATTTGAACAGGAATTAAATAAAATCCTTAGAAGCTGGCAACCAAGCATACTTCCAGATGGTAATTTTCTTTTTGGTCATGTATGTTTTTTGTCTCTTAGTAATTCTGTATCCTTAAGCATGTTGAAATATACACAAATCTTTTATGCAGTGCAATAGTAATTGATTAAAAGTCATCAAGATACAATCTAAGAGTTCCATTAAGACTGCAGCTGTTCTTATTGCCATGTTACTTGATAATCCATGTTGCAAGAATTCGTTTTTCCACTGCCTCTTAATCTCAAATTGACTATCCATTTTAGGAGAAAAAGTTAGAATAAACAGCTGCTCTTTGAGCTGCATTTTTTTACCTGAGCTGTATTTATTTTTTGCCCTTTTTTTCCCCAGATGGGATGTAGGCAGACAGCACTGGGCTATGTGTGAGTGGGGTTAATGAGCTTTGTATTTGAATCTTTCTCAGCTGGACTGGGAGGACTTTGTGCTCTAGGCTCTACATTAGAGGGCTTCTGTCATGAGCATTTTGTTAAATTTTACAGTAAAAAGAAATTTGATCTTCTGCACCTGGACAGTTTGTGGGCTAATCCAATGTATTTTCTGTAATGTTCTTTTTTTGAAGGGTCAATATTCTCTCGAGTTGAAGAAGATTACCTTTGGAGGATTAAACAGCTAGGATCACATTCACCGGTTGCTCTTCTGAATACTCTGTTCTACTTCAACACTAAATATTTTGGCCTGAAAACAGTGGAGCAGCACTTAAGACTTTCTTTTGGCACTGTTTTTAGACAGTGGAAGAAAAATCCTCTAACAATGGAAAACAAAGCTTGTCTTCGATATCAAGTGTCTTCCCTGTGCAGAGCTGATAGTGAAGGTACTATGGCAGTTCCAAAATAAGTATTGTAGGAGCATCCACGTTGCTGTCCTCTGAAGGACACCTGGGCACCTTGCCAGGAGCTAGAGATCTGCCTTTGCATGAAGTTTAGCAACTCTCAGCTCCTGGATCTTTAATCAGAGTGTGGGGTCTGTGGAGACTGCAGGGTCTGCGTTAAATGATCTCTTTGAGCCCACTGGTCTCTGTGCTAAATGCTGTAATTTTGTGGTGGCTGTGGGCTGCATTTCCAGTTCCCAGATGTATAGTTGTGGAGGCTCCATTGCAGTTCTTGATGGCCTACCCACTCTGGGAAGTTTACTGAAAGATGTAAAGTAACTTTGAGATAAAGCTTAGATGTTGTTGATTTTCTTCTTAAAGATAAAATTACTACTGGAAAAAGGAAACATGAAGATGATGAACCAGTATTTGAACAAATTGAAAACACGTCTGATCCAACCAGATGCCCTGTGAAAATGTTTGAGTGCTATCTCTCTAAAAGGTAAGTATGACACAGACTAATGCAGAAGTTGGCTAGAGTAGACCAGGTACAAAAGGAAAATGTTTTGATGAAATGTGAAATACGCTTAGGAAGAGAAAATGGATGCAGATCTTCTGAAAAATAAACTAAATGATAGCATTGAAATCTCCAGTTCTGTGTTTGGACAAGATGTGCAGAAAGTGTGGGAACAGCAGAGTGCTTCAATATTAATTGTCAAGGACTCCATCCAAGAATGACAGTATGAGTCCATTTTCTTAACCAGAAACGAGAAATACCAGTGCAGAGGATGACCAGCAGTGGACCTGGTAGGTTTTGCTGCTGAGGGTTTTGTTTGTCAGGTTGCCGTTTCTTCAGTAAGAATTGGGATTAGACAATGTATTTGTTTCTTAAGTCATCAGGTCTCTGAAATGTAGATGCTTTAAAGATACCCAGCTTGAAAGCATGTTTAAAATGCTTATAGTAGAAAGTAACCCAATATTTAGAAATGGCTTTTTTCCTTCCAACACGTACAAAAATGTAATACATTAGAAAGAAGAGCTTATGTAACTCTTAAGGGCTTTTTTAGTAGCTAGGTGTTTTGGAAGTGTTTGGAGGGGTTTTGTGGGAAATACTGTCATTTGAACAGCAATTTGAGTGACTGATTTTGATGTAGATTTTATGTATATCTAAGTGAAATACTGACAACTGATACCGAGGAATTAAAATCACATCTTACTCTTAAAGGCAGAAGTGCAAGTATGTAATGTTATGGAAATTTGTGGTTTGTTAATGCAAGCACCATTTTTTCATAAACTCAGTTCTGATTGTTGAGGGGAGGAGGTATGGGTTGCCTTCATGCTTTCTACTGTCATGGTTTGGAGAGGGTGCATCATTAAAAAATTGAAGCTGGGTTTAAGTGAGTTACACAACTTTAGAAACCTTTCAACTTTGGGGAAAAGAATACGCTTAAACCCACTTGGAGCATCATTTATGGTGTGGTTTCAGGTCCTGCTGTCTTACATATGTTGCTGACTAGAGCAGCAGACAGCTTCATCTGGTTCCAATTCTAATAAAACATACCTCATGTCTTTGAAGTAATTCTAATTAAATATTTAACATTTCAAGAGCCATTGTAAAATGTAAGATAATGTTATAATTAAGGTATTTTGTAAAATTGTTGTAAAATTATGGTAATGCCAACTGTTTGAAACATACTTGACAATCGCAGCTGAAATTCCAGGATCCTCCTATTCACAGCTATGAACTCATTGCTTGTGGCTTTTTTGATTGGCTTGTCAAAAAAGTAGGTAAGGAGGAGGTTAAAATATTCAAATTATTAGAATATTTTAATCCATTTTGCTTCTTATCTAACTCTCAATCTGGTTTATGTGAGACAAGAGCAAGCTAATATTCACCCCAGCAGGTGAGGAGCAATACCTGAAATCTTAATCAACCAGTTTGGGAAGATAAGCTGGTAAAAATTCTTATTTTTATCAAATAAGCACAAAATGTAACTTCTGAAGTCTGCAGTGTTTATGAAGGAGGGAGTATTAGTGAGCACTTGTATAAGCAGAATTTAAAATTACGTTCTGACACTTACCTAAATGGACAGAATGCTGGGGTTTCCTTGAAGGAGTCATCTCTGGTCCCTTAGAGGATGTCTGAGCTGGATCAAAGTCCAAAGTAAACTGGGTCAGGAATTAAGAGATTTTAGCATTTGTAATGATCAACCCTTTGAGTAAAAGAGGAAGAGGAAGGATTTTAGCTTGTGTTTCTGTGCATCTCTCAGAACTACCATCCTTGATTTTCAAGGGAACCCCACACTCTCCAATGAGAGATTGCTGCACCAGACAGTGGTGCAAGCAATTACATATGTCATTGTTGGGCCTCTTTGCAAATCTGTTGATAAGGGCTTCCTAAAAAGATAGAAAGTACTTTCTTGTTTAGCAAGTCCTTGATCTGTTCTCTCCTGTATGCTTGCTGAGTCCCAGGTGTCTGCTCTTGGCTACTGTGAGGACATGGGACTGGCCAGGACTGGGCCAGACCTGGCACAGCTCCTTCTGTGCACAAGGACGTGCTTCTCCATTTTCATCTCTTTTTTGTAACTTGTCTAGGTACAGTTAGAGCCTCATTTAGGCAAGCTGTTGGAACTGCTAACATGCTGTTTTGTTCTGTGAGGCCGCTTTTCTAACCCACTGTGTTTTGCCCCTTGTAGCCCACAGAATCTGAATCAGAGGACAGACATGTTCTATCTGCAGCCAGAGTGCTCTGTCTCAGCAGAGAGTCCCATCTGGTACACTGCAACGTCACTGGACCGCAACACTTTGGAAAATATGCTCGTACGGGTTCTTTTAGTAAAAGATATTTATGATAAAGACAATTATGAACTGGATGAAGACATAGATTAAAACAAACTTCCAAAAACCGTCAAGAAAACGAACAGCATTAGATATATTCATGCTGCTAGACCTTTACTATGGAAAACATTTCAAGTTTACCCTTTGTTTTATGAGTTTTTTGTAGCAGTGTGTACCCTCACCTGGGTATTACCGTGTAAATAGTCTGTGAGTGAAAGTTTCCATTATTCTGAGTAGTGGTTTTAGGATACATAACAAACACATTTCAGATTCTTTTTTTATTATTTATTTGATTAGGTATGTTTGTAACTTTTTACATTGCGAAATATGAATGAGAATGTGCCATGTGTAATTTTTTTTTTTCCCCCCCCTTGTAGTAAGAGACATCCATATTGCACAACTCTGCTGTTGGAAGCTCCCTTGAAAGGAGGCTCTTTTAATGGGTTCTTAAACCAGATGGTTGTGTATGGGTAGCACTACTAAAGTTTAGAACTTGCTGTGTCTTTCAGAATTTTTAAATAAATTGTAAACTAATAGTTTTTTTACTTTTTAGTTACTGAAGCCTTATAAGGTTATGTAGAGAGATTCCATCTTATGTACCAAAAATAGACAAAAGAGAATGCTGTCAATATTGGTGTACTGTAATGTGAATCTATTCTGGTGAAAACATTTTTTTTGTTGCCCTTATTAAAACCTTAGTGTCCTTTCCTTATTTGTGACTCTCTCTCAATTGCCCCTACAAATAAAATAGATATATATAAAAAAATAAATGAATATAAGCTTAAAGCATATGGTCATCAAGACATGTATTTTGTAAAAAAAGAAAACCAAAACCACCTCAAAAAAAAAACCCAACAAGCAACCAAAAACCAGAAGGAAAAAAAAGTCTGATGACAATGCTATACAATTCTTTTCCATCTTTACTTTTCTGACTATAAATGCCAGTACCTCGTATTACTGTAAATCTGTCCTTTGTAGCCTTAGAAAAAGAGATTTTGTTCTGTATTACATAAAGTAATACAGTATGCTAAATTTTTAAATTCTGTTTGTCATTGTGGTGTTGTGTTTAAGTACAGTCAATACTTGACTATGGGTGGGAAAATTCTTTAATGCCTCCATTCAAAAGCCATATGAGACGTGAAGTTGCAGAAAGTTGAAAGACAAGTTTTCTTAAGGAAAGGTCCTTTCATTTATTCTGTGTCCTTTTGTTGTACTTTGCATAAGGAGCCTGATTTCCAGATATAGGTTTGACTGCTTAAGTTTTGTTATTTGCTCTTGTTTAACTGATGTGAGCAATATGGTAGTTCATGCAATGGTTTTGCTATTGTAAGAAAAAAAACGTAGTAGAATCTTCTACTACACAATAGTGATTAGTTTGACTCTCCCAAATGGCATTAAGCATCTGTTGAGAGGAACCATCTGCTAAAGGGGGAAACTTCCTGTGTAAATATGTTACCACCTGAGGATTTATTTCTTGCAAGATCTTGCATGGCTTTTTAATTTTCCCTAGCTTAAAAGAATGCACATAGGGTTGCATCTTTCTATATAGAGAAATAAAGCTTCAGTTGCTTTTTGTTAAGCAAGTTTATTTAAATTTCTGCTATTCTTGTGTGTCTGTGAGTATGTGTTAACTTCAGATTTATAACTCTTTCTAAAGTTAGATGGAGATGTTTAATTTCTCTTTTTGTTTCCTCTGGTGGCTCTACCCTTCCTATCAAATGAAGAAATACTATGCAGCACCAGTGAGCAGATCACTAACAGTTTTGATGCTCTTTTCTCTTTGTGGGTGAATACGTAAGAACTTCATTAATGGTTTGGTTTTTTGCAAGCAACAGCTATAGAATGTGCCTGTGAAACAGAAAAGTGGTGAAATCAGGGATTGCAGTCATGACTTTGTTCTGATCTCTCTCCCCTTGAACACCTGATGACCATAAGTTATGTTTTACTTGAGGGAATCATCGTTAGTATTACCTGTCTAAAATGAATCATGTTCTTCACTTGCATTTAAGCATGCATTCAAGTGTTTTGATCAATAGCAATAAGGAGCACTTGCAGCCCCTTCTCTTAGTTCAGATTTGTAAGCAGAGGCTTCGGTCCTGTGTTTAACCACAAACACTTTTGTAAAAGTACAAACTCTTTACATGAAGCTTAAAGTACCCTAAATTGGGACTGAAGTTAAGTATGTGTGGTGAGTGTTTTGTCTTAAACAGAATTCGAATTCTTGTTCTCAGAATCAGATTTCAGTTAACTCTTAAACAAAAAGGTCAGTTTTTAATACGGCCTGTTTGAACAATGGACCTGCATTTTCACTGTCGCTAGAAAATAAGCAATGCTTCCTAAAGCTTATCAGAAGTCACATTATTATCCCAAATTCCCCACATTTTCTACTCAAGACTTAGATTGCATCAGTGAAAATATTCAAGTTTGGGTTTGAAGTAGAATTTTTTCCATATAGATCTATGTTAGTAATCTAAAGATGATTGTCAAAATAACTTCTGTTCCAGAAGATGGAGCTATTCTGTCATCAGCAACCGTGTTTTTCAAGTGGTTCATGTGTTTAGATCATATGATGTGCACTGCTGAGATACTGCAGTCAAGAATGCATCATGGTTCAATGTATGCATTTTATTCTTAAGTTTGAATGGTAATGCAAAATGCAATAAAAGGCCTTAGTTCTGGAAAAATAGAGATGTAATTTTATAATGATTTGGAATTCAGGGCAAATAAATTTTCCTTTATGAGAACTGTGAGCAGCTGCATTAGAATCAGGTTGGTATCAAAGAGTTACCTGCAGCTTGGTGTCCAGAAAAACTTGAAGCTCTACTCCACACAGAGCTTCCAAGTTACTGTGTCACATCCAGAACCTGCTCTCCCTTTCCACCTTAGAAGGATGTGAAGTGGCAACCTGGCTGTTCTGGCTGTGCCTGCAGGCTCTGGCAAAGTTCACCTGAGAAGGGTAGCATGGGGACCGTGCTGCTCGATGTGCATGGAGCTCTGAAGATGGTGCTGGCAATGCAGTCTGGCCAGGCAGGATCTTCCTAACTTCTCAAATCATGCCAATGTGTACTCTGCATCTCACCGGTCTGAGATCTGGTTTTGAATATTCACAGGTGAATATTCATAGTAGCCTTAAGACACTAAGGAAATTAGATGGCAAATTACATAGAAAGTGCAATTCAGTGTGAGAAAGTGAAAAAATAATGCAATTTTCAGAAAAGAAATATGCTTTTTAGTAATCTTTCTTCTATAAATAATTGTATGTTGTCATTGAGGAAAATGCAGCTTTGTTCACTTACTTGAACTAAGCACAAATTACAACACTTAATTTTTATCAAACAAAAGGTTGTCATTGTGGAGTAATTTCGATGTGTACAATACCATTTATCTTTAAATTGCTCCCAGTGTGACTCTCTAATGCAGCAATATTTGTTTTCTTACTATCTGTGACTCAGTCCTGTGAGAGGCTGATGAATAAGTGGGTAAACAGAAGAAGTGACTGATAAACCTTGCAATCCCAAAAGGAGGTGCATGGGATGGATGAGAAAAGACATGAGTGCTGGAAACACTCACCCCATTTCCGTTGTTGCTGGTCTTTTTTATTATACAGAAGGTTTTTTCTGTTACACTTTCCTGGTTTTGCCTGTTAGGAATTGAACACTTTCATTTTTGTAAACCTTTACTTTTCAGTTTGTTACATTCCTGTTGTGCATTATGTGATATGTGATAAATGTGGGACTGACTATGGTACAGAGTAAGTGGAGTGGGAGCTTTTCAGTCCCCATTGCACCAAAGACCTGAAAAAAACTGAAATTCAAAGCTTTTAAGGCAAAAAAGTTACAGAGATTTGAGAGAGTATTCAGTCATCATTTGTAAAACAAGAGTCTGTGAGTTATGACAGCAAATGCTAGCAATGTTTTGGAAGTATTGAGTTACCCTTTGTGTAGGATTAGAGGGAAGCTTTGCATGTGTCTCCAGAGGGATGTGACTAGCCACAGCACAGGACACACTGTTGCAAGGGGTATAGTTAAATGCATCCATGTCCAGTTTCTCAAGTGATAAAGCAATCTCTCCTCTGGCAGCTTTTTAAATTGAAATGTTGAAACTTGAACGCCTCAGCATGTGAGGCATGGCACAGGTTATTGAAACCAGGGTGAAACAAGGCATGTGCTTCACAACTTAGGCTGGTGTTGGTTTCTGTAACGCTAATCAGCCATCCCTTTGGACACCTACAAGCACAACAGGCATCTCACAGGCACGCAAGGATGATGTGGGGATTAGTGTCCGCTCATTGTGCTGCTCTGGTTGGAGCTGGCAGCCTCTGGCAAGCGACTGCCTTGGCAGAGCCCCAGCTGGCCACGGGCACTGGCAGGCTGTGCTGCCCTGCTCCTGCCCACAGGCCCTGTGCTGCGGCTGGGGATGGCTCTCGTGGGCTTTCCTTTGCTGTTGAGGAACTCCGGGTCACTTCAGAGTTCCTTTCTGTTGTGTATGATGGAAAATATGTGACTGCAACATGAGGCAAGTTCACGATTGGATACAAAATAAGTCTTGGGCAGAGGAGGAGATGAAATGGTAATATCACCTCTTCGTATCACTTGATAAGACGTAAGCATGCCTTAGTGTTACCTTTGCAAAAGCCTCTCCTCTTCCTGGATGAATTCTCCTAGGCAAAATACCAGAAAGGACTCGAGTGAGACGCTGGTGCGGTGAAGACCTTCAGGGAGAGGCATAGATATGATAGTGACTAAACAAGCTGGCATTGATGGGCAAGGGGAGTGGGTAAATGCACAAGGAGAAGGGACAGCAAAGATTGTATCAATTTTGAACAACTAATGGGGTTTAGGAGTGCAGGTATAATTCATACTCTGATTGTTTTGTCCAAGCTTCTATCATGTGTTTCAATTTCCTGCATATCCTGGCTCACAGGATTTTGCTGAGCAGCTGCTGGAAATGAGATGTATATTTCAAGGGGCTTAGTCTGGCTAGTTGTATTTTCAGGTGAGCAGTATGTTAGTGTTTTCAAATATATATATATATACACACATATGCAGTATTTTTATTTCCTCACCCAAGAACTAGTCCTTATGAAGTAGAGCCACTGATAAAGCAGTCATGGCACATTTGCAAGTGATAGAGTAGGGCAGTGTGGTGGTGGTGCAACTCCCTACCCCCTCTCCCTCCCTCCTGGGCTAATCAGTCCTTGGCATAGTCCTCCTCCTTTGGCCACATACCAACCAAAATCCAGTCAGACGTAAGTCACAAAAGATAGAGAATGAAAGCATTAAGAAACTCCCTTCACCTTCCTTCTTCTTGTGTTTATTGGGAACAGCAATAACAGTTGTTCAGCTCCTGACAGCCTGGAACACCTGGGTTGTGGCCCAAAGGCATGATACCAGAACTTCAACATCCAACAAGTTCTGGGACTACACTACTAGTGGGAGGTACCAAAGTACTTCACCAATTGAGTTGGGCTGAAATGGAGAAGCACCTGACAGTTGGTCATCTTGGACTCTGTAAACAGTGACCCTAAATAAGACCCTTGGAGTTCTCCTGGATGGCAAAGGGCTGTGGCCAGCATCTCCCTTGGATGCCTGTTGGGTCCAACAAAAGACAAAGCCATCCCTCTCCAGTGTCAGGTATCGCCCCTTGGGGAATGCTGATACATTGTATTTCCTCTAAACTTGAGAAAAAAGAAACTTCAGCTACAGAATGGCCTCTTGCATCCACCCCTCTGTCTGTCTGTGGGTTTGAACTATCACAGCTGGAGAAGTGTGGGTGCCTGCATACTTCACTGGATTCAATATTTTTGTCTGTGTATATGTTTTGTGTTTATACATATGTGCATATATATATATGCTTTGACTTAGGATACCCCACAGTAAGTTACTGTGAATCTTGTCATTCTTAAATCTGTAATTAAGTCATTCTATTGATTATAACATATCCTACTGAATCACCATGTTAATCTTCAAATTAATGATTAAGTGCTGCTAAACTTACCCTTTTTGGTCCACCTCAAACCGTTAATAAATCTTGAATTTCTGTTAAAGCATAACCTTGTAAAATATTTCATCCACGACAAATTGGCCTGGTCGACAGGATGACAAGCAAGATCACCTAATGCTTATGAAAACATGGTATTTGACCACATCTCACCTTCCCAGTGGATTGGGTTTATAACAATTGTTGTAACTGGGAAGCAGGAGAAAAAATCCAGTTAATAGATGCCAGAGGTTTGAGTAAAGTTGGGAAATATAAAGATGTAATTTGTAAAATGTTGGGAGTGTGCCTAGAAAGTGCCCAGCAGGAAGGAGGAGAACTAACTCATAAAATACAAGGCTTACAGGATGAAACTGAAGGACACAAACCTATTGAGCTGCTGTTATCAATTAAAATAGAATAACTGCAAAAACAACTTAGGGGATCTCAATTAAAGCAACAAAAGCTGGTAGAATGCATTGAAATGATGCTACTGCCTTCTCCAATACCCCCTGACATACTTCAGAATAGAAAATTAGTTATGTATCCTGAAGACTGGGATGGTAATATTTGAGGTGAATAAAATAACAGAAGTTCAGACGAAGGTGGTTCTTTGCATCCACCTGAGCCCCCCTGACTTACAGTCAGACCAGTTACTGAAACAGAAGACACTGTAGTATCTCAAGGTGGTATGAGAAATCACACTAATAAGACAAATGTCAATGCATCTGATTCAGATGGCCAGTTTACAGGGTTGTTACAGCCCTAAGCCTGGAGAAAGTGAAACTGAATAGCTGTGGGAAGTGTCTGTAACTTGAGGAGATAAGAGTTCTGCTGAGCAATGGAGAAGACAGCGTCTAGGGGTCCTTTTAAGTGCTGGACCCAACCACCCAGGTGACCTGTACTCACTAACAAGCAGAGTGGTATATTGGGCTGGTAACATCAATGTCTTGGAAAGAAGAGAACCTCTATTAATAGCTATCAAATCTCTATAGTGATCTCCACAGCTTTTACTAAATCTTCCAGTATTCAAGCCATGAATCAATGCAATGCCACTGACTTTCCTGTCAGAACCTATAGCTCCTGCTATACTTAAAACTATTGATGAAAGGAGCCCTTGCCATACTCGGGGCTTTTCTTACTGCAAAACAAGATGAAAGCCAGAGATCTTAAATTGTAATGAATTAGTAAACTTAATACAGGACATTAAAGATGATGAGGAAGAAGAAATAGAGTGAAGAGAGGTTCTCCAGTGTTACCATATGTAGTTATATGTATGTATATGTACATATATACATAGTGCAAAGAAATGGCATGGGGTGAAATTCCCAGTGAAACAAAAAATGCAAGTCATGCTGTTAGGCAAATGAGATAATTGCATCAGAACAGTTCTCAGGAACTAAAATCCTCTGACTGACAATTAAAGGGCCAGAAGTGGAGAAAAAAAGCTATGGAAACAAACACTGACACTAGGAATTTCTAGAGTTGTGATTCAGAGACAGCCTACCAGCATTACTCAGATTCAAGTGTTTCAGAAACAGGACATTCTGAGCAATCCAGCTCCTCCCTTACCAGCTCCCAGAGAGAGAGAGTTCTTTCTTTCATCACAGGGATCGACTGCAAGACACAGGACCAAAAACCTAATAGTATCTGGATAGCAATGGGGCCTGCCTGTGTGGCAAGTAGAAGCTTATCAGTGGCTGTATGAGAATGACTCTTTTAATTCTAGCTGATCTTTGACAATGATAATAAAAACCTTTAATTGATACTGGAGCACAAATTTCAATGATTACACAGTAAGATGCTGCCAAACTGGGCATGCAGCCTGGACTGCAAAGAGTTACAGTTAGTTACTGCAATTACAGGGACTGCAAAAGTTGATTTATGTCTCCCTGGTGAAAAGTGTATGAACTCTATTCACTTTGCAGTTAAAAATCATAATGAAAAAGTCCTGTATTTGGATGCTTTGAACAGCTGGATCTGGCATCTGCCAGACGGCGGTTTGTGGTCTTTTGTGTTGTTTTTGCTCATGGAGTGAAGAACCCTTGTTACAGAAAGCAATTACATCTAAAAACATATTCTATCTCTAACAATTTTTATTGTCTAAATGGTAGGTGTCAGGAGGTTGGGGAGTCCCTTTTTGCAATGGTGTCTAGGGACAAGACAAGGGGTAATGGGATGAAGCTGGAACACAGAAAGTTCCATTTAAACACAAGAAAAAACTATTTCACTGTGAAGGTGAAGGAGCCCTGGCACAGGCTGCCCAGAGGGTTTGTGGAGTCTCCTTCCTTGGAGGTCTTCAGGACCTACCTATACACATTCCTGTGTGACCTGACCCAGGTGGATCTGCTTGAGCAGAGGGTTTGGACTAGATGATCTCTAAAGGTCCTTTCCAACCCAACCGTTCTATGATTCTGTTTGTCTTTTGTGTAGCCCTAGACATACCATTCACATTAGTACATAACAGCTGCATGATGGTAATCAAAGAATAAATACCAAAAGATTTACAGGCTGATTTTCATTAACTTAAGAAATAAAGCCTTTTTTTCCCCCTCTGGTGAGTTCTGACAGTATCAGTGACCTTACCAAGATTAAACTTGAAAGGTTTAAAAAATACAAAGTAAAAAAAGACAAGTTTTGAAAGAGAACAGGAGAAAGAGCAGTCTTTGATGGACTTAATGTCAGCTGCGGGAATTGGAAAGGAAATTATTTGAATTCTCTACCAGCATGTCCATTCATTTCAGGTTGATTGGATGATAGGACTCCAGACGTCTTTTGCAGTGTACAGGCTCATAAACATGTTCTTGTGTCTTGGACAGCTCCTGTAGCCAATGTGATTCAAGTGGTACACTTCAAAGAAGTATCTATAGGTTGCACCATGTATTTATAAGTGTATCTATTCATTCAGAGAGATGACCACATTAAACTGAAGCAGGCATCTCTGCTGACTTTTGGGCAAAAAGTATTTCCTGTAACAAAATCCCACTTCATTGCCAGAGGCAATGTCCAAACTGTATTTTCACGTGATGTCTCATCACGAAATAATGTGGTTCCTCCTCCAGCTTTAACTGGAGAATCCCACAAAAGAAGAGAGGAGGAAGTAATTCCTCACATCAGCTAAATCACCAGAACCACAGGCAGTAGCTCAGGTGAGTTACATTTCAGTACATTGCCAGAATAAGAGAGAATCCTATAAAATTCCATGGTAACTTGTGGTGGTTTAGCTTTGGCTGTGTGCCAGGTGCCCACCAAGTTGTAATATCACTCCCCCTCCTAAACTGGACAGGGGAGAGAGAAATATAATGAACAGTTTGTGTGTTGAGGACAGAGAGATCACTCAGCAATTAACATCATGGGCAAAACAGACTGAACTTGAGGAGAAAAAGGTTTGATTTATTAATAAACCACAAGAACAGGGAGACAAGAAATAAAACTGAATCTTAAAACACCTCCCCCCCACCCCTCCCTCTTCCTGGGACTCTCCTTCCTTCCCCCCCCAGCAGTACGGGTAATGGGAGTTGTGGTCAGTTCATTACAGATGGTCTTTTCTGCTGCTTCTTCTCAGGGAGAGGCCTCCTCACACTTCCCACTGCTACACTGTGGGGTCTCTCCTCATGAGAGACAGTCCCTCATTAACTTCTCCAGCATGGGTCCTTCCCATGGGCTATGGTTCCTCACACCCTGCCCCAACATGGGTCACCCACCCGGAGAACAGTCCTTCAGATACCAACTGCTCCAGCCTGAGTCCCTCACAGGGTCACAAGTCCTGACAGCAAACCTGCTCTGGCATGGGCTCCTCTCTCCTCACGGGCTCCCAGGTCCTGCCAGGAACTTGCTCCAGGGTGAGCTTCCCACAGAGTCACAGCCTCCTTCAGGCATCTACCCGCTCGGGTGTGGGCTCCTCCACAGGCTGCGAGTGGATCTCTGCTCCCCTGTGTCCTCCATGGGCTGCAGGGGCACAGCTGCCTCACCATGGTCCTCACCACAGGTCACACGGGAGTCTCTTCCAGTGCCTAAGCACCCTCCTCCCCTTCCTTCTCCACTGACCTCGATGTCTGTGGAGATGTTTTCACATTCTCACTCCCTGTTGCTGCTGCAGTTTTGCAACTGCACAACAACTTCTTCTCAAATACATTATTCACAGAGCTGTTACCTCCCTCACTAATTGCCCAGGCCTGGGTCAGCTGTGTGGTGGCATAAGCCCTATCAACAACAGGGGAAGTTTCTGGCAGATCTTTGTTTAAAGAAGCCACCCCTGTGTTCCCCCTGCTACCAAAAACCTGGCCCAGGCAAAACCACTACATCACTCTGCAGCCGGTTTAACAAGGGACCAGCCTTTCTGCTGCAATTATTGAACTTTCTAGGGACCAGAGCTTAGCAAAGATGTGAACAGGATTTCTCTGGGACTGAATGATTTGAGTTCTTGAAGTTCAGTAGGGAGGAAGTGAATAACAAGGGTTGTTATTATGTTATTATGTCAAGGAAAAGAATTCAAAAATAGCAAGAAAAGAGCAATGCCCAGAAACCCAGTGGAGTGTGGTCCTCTGGGGGGAACTGTGCTGAGTCTCCTGGGATGCATCAAGAAGAGTGTGGCCAGCAGGTCAAGGGAGGTTCTTCTCCCCCTCTACTCTGCCCTGGTGAGGCATCAGCTGGAGTCCTGTGTCCAGTTCTGGGCTCCTCAGCTCAAGAGGGACAGGGAAGTGCTGGAGAGAGTCCAGCACAGGACCACCAAGATGATCAGGGGATTGGAACATCTTTCATATGAGGAAAGACTGTGGGAACTGGGGCTGTTTACTCTGGAGAAGAGGAGACTGAGGGGAGATCTTATTAACATTTATAAATATCTAAAGAGTGGGTGTCAGGAGGTTGGGACATCCCTCTTTTCTATAGTAGCTAGCAACAGGACAAGGGGTAATGGGATGAAGCTGGAACACAAAAAGTTCCACTTAAATATAAGAAAAAACTATTTCACTGTTCAGGTGAGGGAGCCCTGGCACAGGCTGCCCAGAGGGGTTGTGGAGTCTCCTTCCTTGGAGGTCTTCAAGACCCGCCTGGACATGTTCCTATGCGACCTGATCTAGGTGAACCTGCTTCTGCAGGGGGTTGGACTAGATGATCTCTAAAGGTCCCTTCCAACCCCTACCATTCTATGATTCTAGGTAAGGATGAATGTGGTTTTGCATCAAGAGAGCAATCTCAGAAACAAGCCTTGGCCCTTGAAGCAGGCAAATCAGCCCAAATTCTCCATCTGAATTATCTGCTGTGTGCTGGCCAAGAAAACACCAAGAGCAGTAACCGTTTCTGACGTGGCCTCCTCTCACATATTCCTTTCTCTGACCACAGAAGTTTCCCTCTGAAGAAATCAATCTCAGCGAGACTCTGATAGTGGATGCACACATGTGTGTGTCTGTGCTTGGGTGAGAATGCCCTCACAATCATATTTACTGCCTGGTATGTCTGTAGGAAATCAGCTCTCACTCTCACTTTGGTCTCTGTAGGACCGAGCCCAGTTGCTCATGGGCTGAAAATGATTCACAAAAAGGTTGGTTTCCTGAGCTTGATCTGCTTTCATGTACCAAAGAAAGTTGTTTCTCAGAAGTTGAAATACTGTGCCAAGGATATTGGATTTTCTTTAACTGGACCCAATTAGTCTGGTAGCTTGCTGAGCATCTTGGGATAGGCCCTCCCTTTTGACTCTGGCAATTTTTGTATTGCCTTTCTTAGTAACAGACAGGGAAACAGACCTTTTACAGATTCCAAACCGTGAGTTGCTATAGCCATGATTCAATTTGCAGAGCCAGTAAAGCTGTTTTGAAGGCCTTCAGTTCTGAAACAAGAAGCTTGGATCTGTTGATTCCTCTAGCAACAGTTAACAAAGTGATTGTCATGAGCTACAAATGCTGGGCTATAAATGCTTATCCTCAAAACATTTTCAAATAAAAAGCAGCCCAAAGCTCCTTGGTACCTGCAATTTCTGCAAGATACAGGTTGGGAAGTTGAATACTGACTTTCCCTGGGAGCTGAGAATCACAAAAAAATAAGTGGTAGCAGAGCTTCCAGACCTGCATTCAGATGAGCTAGTTTCTGCCAAATTCCCTATCCCTCACTTGCACTCATAGGGTCTGCTTAAACAATACAGATGTGACAGATTTTGTGTGGAGCCCAATCTACTCAAGAAGGTCCACCCTTGCAGCAGACCTGTGTGGCCTGGAAGCAAATAGACTGGCTGGTGACTACCACCCAAACTGAAGTGCACCTGGACATACCTTTTAGGACTAGATCAGTTGCTGACTGGTGCATGAGGAATTTTTGCCATCAACTTTACTAATTGGCATAACTCTATGTGGCCAAATGGGAAAGGAGGTAGGACAGGAACCATCAGCACCTTTTCCAGGCCAAGGTTGTTGCCACAGAACAGAGACCTGAGCATGTTTTCTCAGCTCCAAGGCTTTGCCCTGAGCTGGTGGAGAAAAGAGGTCCTACAAAGCTGTTGCTAGCCAAAACTATTTTGTCAAATAGTCTCCCCTTTCACAACTGCCTGGCAATCTGCAAGGCTGCTCTGGTTTCTTTGCACATGTTCTGCCAGGCATATGAAACTACTCTAAACCAGCCTAAACTAACCCACCAAACCCACCTATCAAACCACAAGCCTTTCTGCACCAAGTCAGTGATTTTGGGAGCTGCCATGTTACTCTCAGCATGTGCCATGAGTACAGATCACCACCAAACAGCTTCTCCTAGGGGCCAAGCCTCACATCACCCACCTCCCAGCTTCATCACTGTGAGTTTGTAAGGGCTAATGTGCACCTCTGATAGTGAGAATATTGCAAGAGACAATTCTCCTTTGGCCCTGATAGCAAGACCCATATGACACAGATCCCTCCCTTCTGCCAGTTACCAAATGAATGATACAAACATAGCAAAAGAAGCTTGTGAGCAGAAGAAAAAGTATTTATTTTCTTCTTTTTTGTCAGATTTGGTGTTGCTGACAAGATGAGAGCCTTTTTATGCTGTTGTGTGAGGTGTCTGAGATGGTCACGTAAGCACACGCGCAGCCAGGGCCCAACAAAGCCCGCAGCGCAGAACTGACACCGCGCACAATGAAAGCTTGATGTAACCACATTTTTGCCAACTCCATGAAAACTCAGACACATGAACATTGCAGGTCTCTGAGAGTTTCATACTGAAGTGAAATTAAAGAGGTACATTTATTACATAGTACTGCTAACAAGCAAAACATGTCCAAAAATCAATTTTGTTTAAGAATGAGGGAGAAAATAAGAATCTGAATTTAACTCTCTTCTTTTCCTGAACTTGTGTTTCAGTTTTGCTGGTTTGTAGACATGCAGAAGTGCTACAATAAAACGGGTCTGTGGGCTCAGGTGGGAGATACTTGGGTAACAGATCTCTTTTGTGACTTGAAGATACACAGAAAAACCTCTGCAGCTTTTCAGCCCAGAATGCAGCACTGAGGTGGCTCTTGGAGTGAGAGAGGTTGAGCATCACTCAGTGTTTTAAGTCACCAGCACATCAGTAGCTGCGCTGTTAACAGAGTAGCAATCAAGGGCTGTGGGAAGGGAAATCCCCTCCTGCAATGCTGGGGTCTCCATCACAGCTCACCCCCTCAGCTCCCTCAAAAGTTCAGTAAGAGAACAGGAAGTTTTGGGGCACAGCTCTTGTGTAAACCCCAGCATGGACATCTGAAGCAAATCAGATGAATAACACTGTAGAAGTTCCTGTCTTTCACTGTGGACTCTAAAGGAACCCAGATTTACTCTCAGCTAAACTTAGATGAGTTGAATCCCAACTCAAATGTGTTTAAATGACCTAAATAATTCTCAGGGCCTCTATTTCTTTTATGTCATCTACTTCTTTTCCTAGGTGTAATAGATGCAAACATGTAATATCCCGACCTGTCAAAACCAAGAAGCTATCATGGAGGAGTGTTAGAGGAACATTTCTGTGTTAATAGCCATATTACATCTGGTTGTTCTCATAGTTCATACCAGCCTGGGTGTCCTGAGCTGGCCATACTATGGCTTTTCTCTATGGCTGTGAGTGAACAAAAAAAAAACCAACTTGAAAAAACAAACAACAAAACTTGCCTTCCTTGCCTGGGTGCTACAGAATATGAGGAGTTTGGATGCTGCAGTAACTACTACCATGTAAGTACTTACATACTGCTTGAAATGATCATTTCACTATTTAACTATTACTTCTGCTGGATAATCATAGAATCATAGAATGGCAGGGGTTGGAAGGGACCTTTAGAGATCATCTAGTCCAACCCCTCTCCTCAAGCAGGTTCACCTAGATGAGGTCGCATAGGAATGTGTCCAGGCGGGTCTTGAAGACCTCCAAGGAAGGAGACTCCACAACCCCTCTGGGCAGCCTGTGCCAGGGCTCCATCACCTGAACAGTGAAATAGTTTTGTCTTATGTTTAAGTGGAACTTTTTGTGTTCCAGCTTCATCCCATTGTCCCTTGTCCTGTTCCTAGCTACTATAGAAAAAAGGGATGTCCCAACCTCCTGACACCCACCCTTTAGATATTTATAAACGTTAATAAGATCTCCCCTCAGTCTCCTCTTCTCCAGACTAAACAGCCCCAGTTCCTGCAGTCTTTCCTCATATGAAAGATGTTCCAGTCCCCTGATCATCTTGGTGGTCCTGTGCTGGACTCTCTCCAGCACTTCCCTGTCCCTCTTGAGCTGAGGAGCCCAGAACTGGACACAAATAAATGCTGATTTGAAGGCAAAATAACACCAGCATTGGACGGGTTCTGGAAGAAATGGAAGATCTCTGTGGTAACCAGCAGAATGATCCGATTTTGGTGGGCAAGAGATGAGAAAGGGCCCACCTGCTGTGGGAAAGGTGCCGCTGAAAGCTGCAGGAGTGGTCACACTGGTTCTGACACCAGCCCCTATTCACATGTTAGAGCCTTGTGGTTTAAGTACAAGCAAAAAAGAGCAGGGGCTGATTGATGCCCGTCCCAGGCGTGATGAGAGCCGAGATGCAGCCAGACCAAGAAAGCTATGGAAAGGCAGGACAGCAGCCAAACTGGAACAAGCAGAGACATCCACTCTAAGGCAGCTCTGAAACATGGACTTTAGAAGACATAATGCAAATTGTATTAATGTGAAAAAAGTCCCAGCCAAGTTAACCAGCTTCTGCAAAACGAGGGAAAGTTTTGTTTAATTTTGAAAACCTGAGAAAAGTCCCCCAGGTCCTATATAAAATACTTTGGACTGTGGGATACCTCATGGGGGTTTTGTGTGCACAAGGGTTTTGAAGGCTATGAGAGATTTGGGGAAAGCCTGAGTCTAGACTGATTTTGCCAAGCAAAGAAAGAGGCCCGTGGAACAAACTGTCTCTTGATCCAGAAGAAAATGTGAGTGACTGAGAGGGGAACAATAAGCACTGTGAAAAAGGGTTTTAAAATGAAGAAACTGAGGTGTTATGATTCAGATTGACTGGTGTTTTTTTCCTCAGGAAAGGCAACTGCCATTTGCCGGACACCAACCATCACTGAGCACCTGGATTTCAGCAAAGCTAGAGAAGATTTGGTTCAGAAGATGAGTTAAATTGGCTCAGCCAAGGCTTTAGCTTGGAAACACGCAGGTGGCCGTGCTTGGTACTCAGGAGCAGGTTTATGAGGACAGAGGGATATTTACTGCCTCACCTCATCCACACCATGCACCCATCCAACAACTTTCATTCGTTCAGAGCTGTTACTGTCTAGGGTTATTCTAAAACTGCTAAGTAAAAGAAAGTCCAGATCAAATCCTCAGCGCTGAGGCATCAGGAAGACATTGCCTGCAGTGGTCTGAGCCAGCCCTGTCTCAAGCAGGTTTGCCTGGAAAGGGCGGGTGGCAGAGCCTGTAATGAGGCAGTGTGGACATCAGGAGCCTGGTGCTCACGTTAGGCCTGCCCCTTCAGTTTTGTCAGCAGGTGACCCCATCAGACAGGCCACAAGGAGAAAAACAAGCAAAACCTGTGGTAATGTCAAAAGGGCAATGCAGGTGTCTAGATAGGTTTATTTTTAGTAAGAGAGGGCAACAGTAAGGAAAACTGATGAGTACAAACATTAATACAGGTTAGGAGTGAAATGAGTAATGATGAATAATAACTCAGTGTAAGTAGCAGAGAAACAGAAATGTCCAGAGTAAACCTCAGACTGGCCTTTCTTGAACTGGAGCTTCCTCACCTTCTTTCCACTGGGAAGCTCCTGGGGCAAAACAGACGATGAAGGTGCTGTGGCACCAATGTGTGGAGTGCTGGAGCCCTGCGGGCTGCAGGCCAAGCCCGAAGCAGGGCTCTTAGTCCTCCTCCTGTCCCCTAAAACCCCAGCACTGGTGACAGTCTCCCTGCCCTTCCACCCGCCCCAAGAGCCCATGGCTCAAGCCTGCCAGGGGTTCATCATTAGCAAAACTTATTTTGCTCAGCTCCAGACAGCACCTTTTTTTCCCCCAACATTGTTTTGATACACAGATCTTAAAAGAAAGATCTGAAACAATAAAGATCTGGTCTGATTGTTTGTGTCACTCAGTGGAGACACGAAAACTATTTCCATGATGTTATCAGCATACCATGTACGACAAGGTTGAATCATGAAGGTGGACTTTTGCTTTATTATACCTGATTTCTTTCCTAAGCAATATGTCAATGCTGCATTTCCTCTTACAAACCTAGACAGAAAGATCTAACCAGTAGCCTTTGACCTGTTGATATTTATGCTCATCATATATTACCAGCATGCCAAGAAATAAACACTGATAGTCACAAAGTGTGAAGCTGATACTGTATTAAATCAGGTTGTCTTGAATCATGGTGTCCTATATTTCTCTGAAAGAAGATTCTTGCTCACTGGTTTAGTTGTTCAGTTTGTTTTAAACACATCAGGACATTTTTTTTGGAAGATGGAGATTTCTGTCGAGCAGTGTTGGCCAGACTCCAGATTTCTTCTATTCAGCTAGAGCTGTAACAGTACCAAACACATCGCTGCGAGTGTGAAAGCAATGTTCACCCCTGCATTTTTGTTTCTGTTCAGTCCTCTTATCCTTTTAGAAAGCATAATAGAAGTGCTGCAGTAAGCAGGGTCAAGTAGGATATGCCAGTGAGAAATGTTAAAATGAGACTATAGGCTGCGATTATGGGCTCTAATGTGTGATGAATCCTTTTTAATCACATGATATGAACTAATGTCACCATTTATTATAAAACACAAAGTGCTCAGCTACAGGAGGAATAGAATGGATGACAACTGCATTTTTAAATGTTTTGTTTAAGCAAGTACAGTGTGATCTCTTTAGATAACTAGGAAAAAACTATGTTAAAATAAGTGCAAGTATTTCCAGCTGGTTTCTGTTAGAACGAGTGTCTTTTCAGAGCATGAGGATTCATCCCATGAAAAGGGCATGTGCAATCAGTATCCACCTCCAGCTCCCAGCTCAACTGAAAACTAAACGTAGTTATTGTGCTAAAAAAAAGAGCAAATTTCTAAACCCTGGATTCAAGATGTGGTATTAAAAATGTAAATATAAAATGTTCAACTCCAATTTATTCTAAAATTATTTCTAGTGGCTATCTAATGATCATTTTATTAAGCTGTAGACTTTATTTTATGCCAAAATGTAGATGTCTGAAAATGCTCCTGTCATTTTTGACACATGTTCAACTCTCCGTCGAATCTTCTAGTTACATATATGACAAACTATTTCTAGTGTTCAAGACAGTAAGTATTGTACCTCAAGGGAAGGTATGTGGTGAGACATTCCAGTGCCATATCATCACTCAGAAACAGTAGTTACAACTCTGTTACCAATGTGGGGGTCAGTCTGCCCAGTCACCCCTGCTGCTCCAGATCCCCAAGTTGGCTTGTTAAATATATTCTGCCTTAAATGACTAATTTAGTTCATTTCTTAACTAGTTTGATTCACAGGACTAGCAAAGGGCAGTAACTCCTAGCAGGGAGTAGTGAGAATATCAGTCAGATGCACCGAAGTTGCCAGCAGCCAGGTAAACTTAATAATAAAACTGGGTACGTATTCTGTCTGGGTGGCCTTTTAAATTGCTTGGAAGTCCTGCTTGGAAGCACAAAGGAATTGCTGTGATTTCCACTGCCTTCTGCCACCCCAAACCAGACTGTCATGCCTCCACTCTGCACTGCACAACAGCCTTGGTTCCTCAACTTTCTGGAGCAGGAAGCTGCACTACTCACCTCATCATTCTGCTCCCTTATCACTAGTGTCCTGGAGAGGGCTGTAAAACAGCTCCCACAGCCCTCAGTGGAACCTCAGCAAGAGGATGTTATTGGTTTCACAGGTTCACTCATGAGTAAGAGCATGTCACCCTTCCCACACAAGTGCTTTCTTAGCACGTGACCACATTTTCAGGTTTTGGAGAAAGACCCTGCCTACAATTGTCTGGCTTTGTTGTCATAGGATCTTTGCTGATAGAGGACAGAAGTATTGACAGAGTTTGCTCTGTCTTGTAGTCTTTCACAGAGCCACAGAAGGATTGAGGCTGTCGGGGACTTGCAGAGGTCATTCAGTTCAACCCCTTCTCAAGCAGGGCCACGTAGAGCCAGTTGCCCAAAACCATGCCCAGACAACTTTTGAATGTCTCCAGTGATGGAGACCTCATAACATCTCTGGACAACCCAATGCTCAATCACTCTCATGGTAAAAAAGTGTTTCCTGGTTCTCTGAGGGAACCTCATTGTCATGGTTTTGTTTCTGGTAAGGGGGAAAGGGCTGTAAAGATGGCTCCTGTAGGAAGCTGCTTGAAACTCTCCCCAGCTCTGAGTCAGACCTTCTTCTGGGGCTTCACCAATTAAGCACCTCCATGATTACTTTTTAAGAAGAGGGCAGAAGAGGAGGCTTCTTCCTGTTCCTTCTCACTTTGCCTCCTCTCAGAAGCAGTTTGTGCCTTTTGTCTCTTATGCTGTCCTTGGCACCACTGGGAAGACTGGTTCCATCCTCTTTGCACTTTCCCTTCAGGTTATATAGATGTATATATACATTCAGGTTATATATATATGTGTGTGTATGTATATATAGATATATATGTTGATGAAATCCCCTGAGCTTTCCCTTCTCCAGGATGAACATTCTCAGCACTCTCAGCCTTTCCTCACAGAAGGAGTGCTCCAGTCCTTTCACCATCTTTGTGGCCCTTTGTTGGACTGTCTCCAGTCTGTCCATGTCTCTCCTCAATGGAATCCAGCACCCCAGGTGTGTTTCACCAGTGCTGAGCAGAGAGGAAGGATCTCCTCCCTCAGCATGCTGGCAGTGCTCTGCCTAATGCAGCTCAGGACAGCATCAGCCTTCTTTGCTGCAAGGGCTTGTTGCTGGCCCATGTTCAACTTTGCATCCACCAAGACCCCCAGGTCCTTTCCTGCCAAGCTGCTTTCCAGCTGGGTATCCCTCAGTCTGTACTGGTGCCTGGGCTTGTTCCTCTCCAGGTGCAGGACTTTGCTGTTCTCTGTTGAACTTCCTGAGGTTCCTGTTGGCCTGGTTTCCAGCCTGTTAAGGTCTCTCTGAATGGCAGCACGACTTTCTAATGTATCAGCCACTCCTCACAGTTTGATCTCCTCTGCGAATTTGCTGAGAGTATGCTCTGCCCCATCAGTCAGGTAGTTAATGTAGATGTCAAGCAGGATAAGCCCTCCTATAGATCTCTGGGTTACACCACTAGTTACTGGCCTCCAACTAGATTTTGTCTCACTGATCACCACACGCTGGGTCCAACCATCCAGCCAGCTTTCAGTCCACCTCCCCGTCTGCTCATCCAGACATTTATGGGAGACGGTGTCAAGAGTTACTCAAGTGTTGGTAGGCCATTTCCATTGCCCCATGCCCACTTCTAGCAAGCTATTAATTTCACCACGGAAGTTTGTCAGGTTGGTCAGGCATGACTTCCTCTTGTAGCTGAGATCTTTTTCTTGTGGCAGACAAGGTGGGCTGACATCATCAGAAAAAAATCTCTTTTTTCTTACCTGCTGCTGCTGATTGCTTCTGTTCCAAGCCTGTTCAACAGCTATTAATAAACCAAATGAAAGCAGCATACAGCCGAGTGTTCTGCAGCACTGGCTTCCTTGTCAAGTGAAGCATGAGTGACAAAGTAATGAGTAATATAGCTGCACCTCAGTGCATAGTCACGCTCAAGCTTTACAGATGAACAATAAGAGAATAATAAAGTGTAGATTTTCTTGATCCCAGAAATCAGGACAAAACAGGAGAGTAAGAAAGAAAAAAAGGCATTAATTCTGCACATTTTCAAACAATGAACAGTGGAAGAGTGACTGACTCGTTCTAGGTCAGACAAGAAGCCTGCAGAAAAGCTGGAGCCTTAACCTGTGCCTTAGTCTTTCTCTAGTTCCTCGACCATAAAATCATTCTTATGAGCTTTAGATGTGGAAATTCTCAATTCAGGATGACTCTTAATGCTGACTAAAATCCAATTCTTTTAGGTGTGTATTTACAAAGTTTGCATTTCACTGACGTTCACACGGGTGCCAAAATTTAGAGAGGAAATCATCAACTTAGCATATGAAATTTCTGAAATCCAAGGCAAATATTGTCTCTCCTGAAGACAGGGCAGTGTTCATATCCTTGATGACACAGGAGCTACTGGAGAAGACGGACATGAACCTGGCTGCACAGCACAAAATCATCTTCTGTAGCCTCGAGAATTGGGAGACTGCAGCCAGGAAGTGTGATTCATGTGCGAGATATGTATCACTTGCCTTTTTATATGTGCTTTTTATTGATGTGAACCCCTTTCTGCCTTTATTTCAGTCTCTGAATACCTACCAAGAGAATGTTCTGTACTTGAGGGACAAGACTGCAAAAAGCAGAGGTGAAATGAAGAATGCAGCTGCTGATTTCTGTGTCCTTAGTACTTCATTTGAATGATTTCTACCTCCTTTATAGTAAAGATAGTAACAGGAGTTCAAAATACCTCTTTTGGATCAGAAACACTTTCACATAGCTCTGCTAGAAGGAAAGGGATATTAAGGTCATCAAGAGAGGAATACTGTTATGTGTTACCTGAAATCGTGTCCTCGGTTTCCCGTGTCCCAGAGGTGCATGATTTACTGATGAACTAAAAATAATACAGCTAGAACTCTGCAATACAGTATCCCATTTAAATGATCAGCATGGGATTTTTTTTTATGTTTCATAGAATCATAGAATGGTAGGGGTTGGAAGGGACCTTTAGAGATCATCTAGTCCAACCCCCCTGCAGAAGCAGGTTCACCTAGATCAGGTCACATAGGAACATGTCCAGGCGGGTCTTGAAGACCTCCAAGGAAGGAGACTCCACAACCCCTCTGGGCAGCCTGTGCCAGGGCTCCCTCACCTGAACAGTGAAATTGTTTTTTCTTATATTTAAGTGGAACTTTTTGTGTTCCAGCTTCATCCCATTACCCCTTGTCCTGTTGCTAGCTACTATAGAAAAGGGATGTCCCAACCTCCTGACACCCACCCTTCAGATATTTATAAATGTTAATAAGATCTCCCCTCAGTCTCCTCTTCTCCAGACTAAACAGCCCCAGTTCCCGCAGCCTTTCCTCGTATGAAAGATGTTCCAGTCCCCTGATCATCTTGGTGGCCCTGCGCTGGACTCTCTCCAGCAGTTCCCTGTCCCTCTTGAGCTGAGGAGCCCAGAACTGGCCACAGGACTCCAGATGAGGCCTCACTAAGGCAGAGTAGAGAGGGAGAAGAACCTCCCTTGACCTGCTGGCCACGCTCTTCTTGATGAATCCCAGGATGCCATTGGCCTTCTTGGCCATGAGGGCACATTGCTGGCACATTGCTGTTAAACAGTAAAAAGCTGAAAAGGACTAAGGGAGCTAAAGGGAAGATGAGTCAAGAAAGAGCATACTGGAAAGTCTAGGCTGGCTTTTGTCACCACCTCTCCTTGGGCTTCTGGGTGAGCCCTTCAGAAGTCATAGCAGGGGTTATCAGCTTGGGAGAGGGAAGCGTGGTGAGGAGGGCACATAAAACTTCCAGAAAAGGGACTATTTATTGTTATTCCTTGGCATTCTCTGAAAAAAAGCAGGAGCCTAGGCAGCCTGTGTGGGACTACAGGCATATAGAAACTTCAGTACCAGGTGGATTCATGACTCTGTTTCTGAAGTGGGAAAAGATAAACATCACGGATGGGGTTTGTGCACATAGACAAGCCAGCTAGGATCAAAACTAGACAGAATTAACTACTTTTGCCAGCAGAAGAAAACTTGTTCAGGTCTCTGGCAGGTAGACCCTTCAGCAATTCAGAATAATTCTTTATCAGCAATATGAATAAACACAAAATGTCAGAATACAAAGAACAAAACCAGAAACCAGTGTGTGGAAATACACATTTTGACTGTATTTTAAAAGCACTTTAATTGTTTTAGGATATAGTTTTTCAGTTTGATCCCAAGCTTGTAGAAATGTGAGGAAGTCTTCAAGACTTCTGGATCAAACCCAGCAACTGGAAAGCTGTTTTCCATTTGAAAGATAATTCACCAGTGTCTGCCAACCCAGACCATTTGCCCAACATACACTACTGGGAGAATGTTGGCCATATATGTCTTCCTCGGGGTAGATCCCAGTTTGAAATTTCCCATAAGGGAGCATCGTGTGTGGGACCATCATTTTAGAAAGACCTTGCAGACACCTTGATTCTCAAACACACTGTTATTCTGCAGACAATTTAAGAAAAGAGAACCAAGAGCAGGAACTTTGCATGACACAGATTTCTGACGTGTTTAATCATTTCACACTGAAGCAATGCTTCCTGAAATTGTCTGGCTCTGTTGGTTCTATAAAATAAGGAGGGAGGTTATACAAATTATAACCCTAGGAAACTTAATACAAACCCAAACACTAGAAAATGAACTTTTCCTATAGTTTTTCTATTGCTGACAAAGCAGATTCAGTGATATCAACAACATAATCTGAGAGGATGGATCATTGAGACTGAAAAAGCTGTAGAGATGATTAAACTGAAAATCTGCTGAAGGTGGCAGGGCTGGAGGTGTAGCTGCCTCCTTACAGTATCCCAACTCTCCTTCCTGACTCCAGGAGTTATGAATTTCTGAATGGGCATTGCTGAAGTGACTTTAAGGTGCCTCCACCCAGGCCAGTGTGGGATGGAGACAATGAAACAAACCACTTCTTCAAGCAAAAAGCAGTTTAGGGGTTGGTTTGGGGGCTGTCATTGTACAGTATATTAAAACAAAACCAAAAAAGCAACTGAAAAATACCAACAGTTTAGAAATAGGAGATCAAGTTTATTTTCTAAAAACCCATAAGGGATTCTGCTTTTCTTTTGTTTGTCATTTATTGTGTCTAAGACAGCAGTAGCCTGTTAGATCTCAGCAAATATGCTGTGTAAGGTCTGTGAAGAAAAAAAAATGATGGTGATGACGTTTCAGTAAATCAGTTCAAAGTGCCAGGGCAGCCTTGGATAATTGCCCTAATGACACTGTCTGCTGTGCCTCTACCAGTTTCAGATGTCTATTTTGCAGCCTGCCTGAGGCCAATGTCAGTAACCACAATAATGTTAAGTGAGATTCAGGTATTGAGATGGCAAAATGCTACAGCATCCAACTTTTTACCTCACTGGAATAATTTTTCATTTTCTCTCAAAATAAAGCTGAAAGCAACAGTTTCTTTTCTGGGAAGCAGCCACAACACAACCTCCAAACCTCATGTGTTGGTATCCACTTGTCAGTGATTCTGTCCTTACGTCTCTCTGTATCTTTGCATCTCTCCATATGTTTGCATCACCCATCCTTGCATCCCTCAGCCTCTCTCTGTATTCTAGTATCTTATCTTTCAATACTGGCCTGTAGCTGCAGCACACCAATGTTATACCTGTGCAGCATCTGCTGCTAGTTTATTCTAGAAGAAATCATCCCTAAGCCGCTCTGTGTGGCACAGCATCAAAGGAAACATGGAATTTTACCATATGAATCCGGTGCCAAATCAATTTCCTAACAAGATGTTGAAGGCATTTCAGCTGTCTCTTTGTGTTAAACATTTCCCCTCAAGTTTTCTTTCACAGCTGAAAGTTACTGGGAAACAGCAATTTGATGATGCTGAAGTCTTCCTCTTTGACGGGTCAGAAGTACCCTCTTCCATCCACACTACTCCAGAGTACTTCCAGCTGGGATCTTAAGTGCTGGAATAACAGAGGAGAAAGAGAGAAGGTTTGAGCACTGATGCACTTCCAGTGCTTGACCTCATCGCTAGCACTGTCAGCAAGTTGTCTCTTGTGACAGTGGCTTCTGGTGTGTCAACATATGGACAAGGGGGAGGAGATGAGCAGCTGGGCACCTCCTGGGAGCTGGAAGGAGTCACATCCACAGCCCAAAGGCTCCCTTCAGACCTGCCAGTCCCAGTGCTGTCCTGTCCATTGTCTACTTCCAAAGCACTTGCTCCCCACTTCCTGAGATCCTCCAAAAAACAGACGATCTACAATTGCCTTCTGAAGCAAACCACAGGTGGGTATTTTCCATTGCAAGATTCTGAGGCAGACTTAGTAGGATCTGAAAGACAACCTAGGAATGCAGAATCGATAAAATGGTGTCATAAAAATTGTTGTCTTGATCCCATGATATACTTTTAGCACTAGCCTCCTGAGACACAGCCATAAATTCATTTTACCTGTTAGTTGTCTCAGTTTCATGAAGATGTTTGTGGTGGTTTGACCCTGGCTGGATGCCACATTGATGTGCTATCAATACACATTTTTATCTACCAACAGAAGGCACAGCACTACAAGGGCTGCTGTGGAAAATCACCACCACCCCAGACCCAATACAATGCTGTACTGGTTTAACCACAGACATGAGACTTCCTTAAAAATAAGCTAAACCTCACTGCTTGTGGATCCCACAAGATGCACTGTTTCAAAATGTGAGAAGCTTCTTGTTTTCCAGTGCATGAAACACCAGTTAACCCAGACAACCAGTAACATGTTGCTGTTACCTCTTCATGATGGACAAAATGAGCCTGGAGATGTACCATTTGCCTCTCGCAGCACTGTGACCCTGTTTACATCCCCATCAGTCATGCTTTGGTGCTTTGCATGTTATACTGAACATCCATTGCTTATGGCAGGTCGTCAAATTCTTCCTCAGCTTGGGGCTTCCCTTTAAAATGACTCTGTCTTGTATCTTGGGGACTTGTTGGCACATAGTTCAGATGAAAGGCAACTATGGTAATTGCCATGGAACTGTATGGGAGAGTTTGAAATGTCCTTAGCTGGTTAGTAAAGCTACTGAAACGTTGCAGGGATTTTTTAGATCTGTAGGAGGGGATGAAGTGACGTACAGTATCAGCTGTGTTATAACTGAAAATACTTTTTCCATAGGTTGTTTCCCACAGGACTTGTATTTTGCCCATCATACACAATTTGCTAAATCAAATTCTAAATGATATTGTTTATTTTCATAGAAGCAAAAGCTTACACAAATATCACAGTCTTCTTAAAAATTGGCCTCCTTTCCAGTGGCTGAAAGAATCTTTGTGCAATGTAAAGCTTCTGATCTGCAGATTTTAAAGCATTTCTTACAGCAGATGAAGTCACAGTCCCCTTTTGCAGATGGGGAAAGGGAGAAATTGGGCAGTGACAGGGCTTTGTCAAGGTTAATGCAAAGGCACTGCTAAGAGAAGTGAGGTTTCATGGCTGTTGGATTAACACTGATCCTAAAGAGAATGTGCCAAAACACCAGAGATCATTTTGGAGAGGAGTTGGTATAAAAGTAAGCTGCTACACTTAGTTCATAGGAAGGGCAGTGAGTGCCAAAGCTCGTCTGCTTTGTGAACCAGTCTTAACAAGGGGGAAATTTATTACAAAGGTTACTCTGGCCAGCTCACCCTCCTCAGAAATGCCAGGCTGACATGCAGACAGAGCTCAGTTCCTCACCTTTCTGACAGGATCTCAGAGAAATGGGAAAATGTTCCACAGAGCCAACAGATCAGTTGGATTTTCAATAATCTCAGTGTGATTTCTGGCTGGGTGTCCTGTACTTTCCAGGTATTCTTCTAAGCAGACCAGCTGAGCTTGCAGCAGTGAGAGACATGAAGCTGTTTATGCTCCCCAGGCCCACTGTGTCATTCACGCCTATCTCAGAGCAGCCCAGTGATAACAGCATTGCATACAGAATGGAAGATAGTTGCTTGGTGACTACTCTGCCTTTTAGCTTTAACCCTTCAGCTCTCCTTTTCAGGATTATCCACATTTGGTGCATCCATGAGGACAGACAACGAACTGCAGCTTTGACACCAATAGAATTTTATCTTAATTTGGTATCTCAGCCTGAAAAGAAGAGCTAAAAAAATCCAAATGACCATTGCTGGCCAAAAGAGCAGCCAGCTAGCCAAGTGCTGGTGGCAATGCACAACAAAGGGCTGTGTCTGCAATGTCAAAAAGGAACTTCACTGGTGAGGAGCCCAGATGGGACTCCCTGCAGCCAAAAGTTATCATTCTTGGCCAGTAGCTGGAAACAGTTAAACAAATTCCCTTTGCATATCACAGATATTCATTTGTTATTCTTCTAGTACAAAATACTTCTAATTAAACCATGGATGTATTCTTTTTGGTCCAGGGAGGCAGTAAGATACTCACTGACCTGCTCTGGCTGCTCTGGGAGGATAAGGAAGGAAGACCCATTACACACTTAGCAGAAAGTCTGGCCAGAGACACTGTTGCACAGGATCTCAGTGTGACTGGACTCCTGCTGCAGGCAGACAGGCATCCTGATGTGAGCAGATTCCAATATGTGGGCACGTGTCAACATTGTTGACTGCAATAGAGTGCAGAGACTTGAGGACCAGAACCAGAACAAGAGTCACTTCAAGGACCCAGTGCTTGATGGAACATTTAATTCAAGGGAAAAAAAAGTCTTTCTGAGCCACAAAGAAGGCGAAATACACTTTCAGCCTGCCATGTCTGGGTGATACCAGCCAAACTATCAGGAAAAAAAAGATTCTATTTTTACAGTCTCTCTGTTTGTCCTTGGATGCCGTCCCAGAACCAGGCAGGTTTCTACCTCTGGATCCCTTTATAACACGTGTTCATCTGTGAGATATTTAATAAGCAGGGGTCTGTTTCACTTTCCATGACTGACCTTTTGGAGTGGAACCCCACAACTTCTCACATTTAAGACTGTTACCTTTTAAACTATATTTTAAGTGTGTCTCAAGAAATTACCAAGGAAACTGCTTAAAATTAGGCTAAGGGAAGGTTCACAGTAGCACTTATCTAAAACAACATGTAGGTACATTTACATAAGAGCTAGTTTTAGAAGAGCTGAGGAGCACCTGGTCTTAAGTGAAACTGGTATCTCAGTTTTGTAAGTAACTCATATTTAGGTGCTGAAGAGCAGATTTAAAAGCAGGGATTTCAAGAAGCTGGAGATGATTCAGAAGCATACATCCACACTTTCACCAGAACCTGGAAACTCTCATTACCCTGAAATCTCCTTAGCTGATCATTCACAGAGTCTGCTTCAGTCAGGGGAAGTTGCTTAACAGTTTGTTACAGGGCTGATGCTGCCAATTAAACCTGGTGAGTGAGGCTGAGGAATCTGGCACAGTACTGCTATGTGCAAGTAGCTATAATGACTGTAATGTATACCATTTGACATAGGCAGTGATATCCCCAGAGTCCTTTTGGAAGCGTGAATATGCCCCACTGATGGCCTCCAAGGCCTTGAGAGGATCATCTCTGGTGAGATACTCTGTGATTTGGTTCACTCTTCCCCAGGTGGTAAATCTGCTCCACACAGTGTCTGACAGTACCTGGGGAGGTGTCCAGGGCTGCAGAGGACATGATCTGGCTGATGCTGGGACACGACATGGCTCAACAGTGTCAACTGCAGGAAGCCAAGCTCAGGCAGACACTGAGCATAGGGGTAGCACCAGTGACAATTATCATACAAGCTGGCACAGGAAGCTTAGAAGATCCGCGCTAACACAGTACCACTCCACACAGGTCATATAGTAGAAATATTATCCAGAAAGACCCTTAGCAGTTCCTGTCTTACCCACAGTATAGGCAGGGCCCACCTGTAAGAATGGATAGAGAAATTTCCATGGAAAATAACACTTAGATAATGCCCATAAGTAACCAAGTGGATGGTGACATTTAGTGGTTTAAAATGTGTGAAAGGGAAGATCACAGACTGCCTTTTGACTATGTTGAGCTGGAACTGATGGTCATCTTCAAAATGACATATTTGACAGGTTGATGAGGTTTTAGCTTGGGAATTCCTCTGGAAGTGTCTTGGCCTCAAAGAGGAGACAATTAAGTTTGTAAGAAGTTCACCCAAAAGAGAGGAGTGAGACACTATAAATGAAATGAGTCCTTGAAAGCACATGTGGAAGACTGATTAGCAAAGTAAACAGAGCATAAGGAGAAGACAAAAGAACTTCAGAAATAAAAGAGGAAAACATTTCAAGAAGAGTGTGGCTGCTGAGGGACTGAAGGGTGTAAGTGTGAAGCACCAACTCTGAGCTTTGGCCAGGCAGAAAGCGTTAAAGGCAGTCTGAGGGTGTGTGGTGAGTTAGCAGTAGGGGAGGAAGACAGGGTAGAGGGAGACAAGAGTGAAATAGAAAAAATGGTAATTACAGGCACAAATCCTGAATTATGGTTATTGAACTTCGGTTCAGGAAGATGGGTAACAGACATCCAAGTGGATACCCAAAGGTTTTCCTTTTTCTATAGGCTGGGATGTGCTGAAGTCTGTTGTTTGTTAGGAAGTAGCTTGAGGATAGGCAAATGGAGTAAGAAAGAAGAACAGGCTGCAAAACGATAGTTTGAGAAATGAGCCAAAAGACTCATAGAAAGGTGAGATGTTTATCTTGAAGGAAGAGGAGTTACAAAAAGCAGCAGAGGTGAATGTTGCAGCTGGCAGGGACATTTTTAGAAACTAAATAGGTGTCCCAGAGACAGCAGGAGAGGGATGAGATGCACACAGAACAAAATAGTGGCAATGAGCATCAGGTATAAAGGTCAGAAACAAGGCAATTACTGCGGTGTTTGCCACCATAAATAGAAAAGGATGGTGATGTGGGACTAGCTCTGTACTGTTAAGGTGAAGGTAGAAAAGCAGAAAGCAAGGGAGTAATGGTAAAGGAATGGGAGTGCAGAGCATGTGTGAACAGGAGAGGGGGGAGAAAGAAGCACAGAGCCACCGCAAGAGATGAAGAGCATAGCCTAGATAAGGTTTCTAGAGAAATCTGTCAGTGTGACATTTTCAGCTGTTCTCAGGTGACCAGGGGGCAGTGACCTCTGCCTCTGAAGGGACAAAATGGGCTAGGAACATCCTCAGGTGTGATCCTCTGAGAGCTCCCCAGCAGCCTCCCTGCCCAGAATCTAAGACCAGCCCTAGTAATGGTTGCTTCTCCAAATGAGCCTATTTTTTAACATCTTAACACATGACACAATGTCAAGTGTTAGGAAAAAGAGACCACTAAGAGCCTCTCTGCCGTCTCTCTATGGCCATACTGTTTAAAACGTGTCCTGGTCACTGACACCAGACTGTACACTCTCCACAACAGAGCCTCCCTACTTCTGCTGGCATTTACCTGAGACCCCTCATGGACATAGTCACTGTAGGGCACTGACCTGCCCCTAGCATGGTAGGTTTCTCAGCCACAGTGTGGACAGTAGCTAGTTGAGTTTACATCTCACCCCAGGATGCCAAAGAGAAAGGACAATAAGGGAAAAAGTATTGACAACGCTCTGCCATGGCAGTCACAGTGCCTGCCATCCCAAGGTCTTGCTCTCCTTACAGATCAATGAGACTGCACTTGACCAAAGGGCTCAATGCCTGGATTGCCAATGCCAGCACAGAGACAGCATCAAGGCTCTAGAGTCCATAAACTTGACCTCTAAAAGGCTCTGACATTTCCATAGGTGAACAACCAACTAATCTTGACCCCCACAGCCAGCAGCATCAGAGCTTCTCAGCATCTCTGGACAACAAGGTATCTCCTGGCTGGATTCCTTAGTGGATTTCTACCTGACTAGAAGCTTCAGTCACTAAGAGAAATCTCCCAAACCCTATAGCATGTCTCTGTCCTTGCCAGCAGGACACTTCCCATGGAAGACAGTATTCCCAAAGTACCAACCCTCCTTATCAAACTCTGGCCACTGCCCAGCCAAGCTCAAATGTGTGGGAGAATATTGTGGAGAGTGCCCAAGAATCATCAGCACTTTAATCCCTGCCTAAACTCCAGGCTGACACAGCAACACAGGAGAAGATCTGCCAAGCCACAGATGTGCCAGAGGCTGGATACAGCTCAGTCCAAACACATCAGTTCAGTGATGCCATTAACCTCACTGCAGGCAGGGTTGAAAACTTCAAGACAGTATCACCTGACATTGCTAAGATGAGGCTGCCTCTTGGACAAGATTGTCTCAGGGTGCTGAAAAAGGCCTGAAAGTGAACTGTATTAAAAACAAAACAAAACAAAACAACAAAAAAGGTGTGTTAGCAAGTTGCCTGGACACCTCTGCTGAACCACAGCTACTGTGGCTGGAGCTCTAATCATAGGCAAGTCATCACAAACATCAGCTTTTCTAATACTGAGAAACACTAAACTTCCTTTCTTTCTGCTATTGAAAGCTGCCCTGACATCCCTAGTTATTTATAAACCATGTTGCTCTAGGAAACCCTATAAATATCCAAAGTGATAAGTGTGCCTTTACTAGAGTGGCCAACTAAGTAAAAATGGAAATAACCCTTGGCCTGCTGAAATCTCTTCAGCTATCTACTTTGTCCCGAGCCCATCAAACCAAAAGCAGAATTGCCAGGTCTGGACTTGACTTTTCGTTGTCATAGTCAGCTCTTGAACCAGTTCTGAATCTCTGTAACTGATGAGTTGACAGCTTGCTATCTGAGCACCACACAGAGACAAGAAATCCAAGAGGAGGTACAGGACATTTGATAGATAAGGCAGGAAAGCAGACAATGCACAATGTAGAAGATGATATTCTTCTAAGTGCAAAGATTCTTGCTAGGAGTGGCCCAAACAGGTTGAAATCTGGCCCTAGTCATGATTCCAAAGATCTGTAGAAAGTAAGATAGTCTTTTACAGGAGTTTTTGTTGCCTAGTTCTTCCAGAATGTACTTTGCTATGCTTTCAGTTTACTCTCTTCTGGGTTCAATTGTATTTGATCCCTTCTTACTGCTGAAATTTCTTAAAAGGCTACTTCAAATCTACCTGTGAGTGAGAAATGTCACTCCTGTCCCAGGAGAGACCTAACTGCATATCTCTGTGAATGCTCAGTCGTGCTCTGGCTGTCCTGGCATTCATCTTCTCAAAGAGGAAAATGAGGACATCTTGCTTGATTTTACTTAGCATCAGCAAGGCCACACCTGGAGTACTGTGTCCAATTTCACGGCCCTAAGTTCAAGTGGGATGAGGAGAAAATGGAGAAGATTCAGCAACGGTCAGTCAAGATGGTCAGGGGTGTGGAGCCCCAAAGAGAGGTTGTGAGAGATAGGGTTATTTAGTGCAGTGAAGAGAAGGCTAGGGAGGGGTGTAATAAGAGCCTAAAACTACTTGTAGGAGAGTTAGAAACTTTGTGTTTGTGAAGCTAAGCTCTTCCTGGTCATGGCAGGAGATAGTGTAAAAAGTGGCAACAGCTGTGGCTTAGGACATTCAGAGTAGACATTAAGAAAACTACACAAGACAATGCTTTGTGGAAACACCATCCTTGGAGATACTCAAGACTTGGCCAGACAAAGACCTGGCTGACTAAATCTAGTTGTTGGGATAGTCCCACTTTGAATGGGAGGTTGGATTAGAGACCTTAAGAGGTCCCCTTCAACCAGTATTTCTATGATTCCATGATACTTTTAAATCTCCTCTCCTTACACAAAAACATGAAGAAGCAAAAGGCACTTATGTGACTGACAGACAGTGATTGCCTAAAGCACACAGCCCATATGTTCCTCTGGTGATGTCTGAACAATGATCTCCAAAAGAACCACAGCCACTGCAGGCTGAGAGACTCAGGAGGGATCATTTGTAACATAACTGAAAACTATACAGAAATCAAGCCCGAAAACAGAGAAAAGTTCATGTTACATTAACATGTTCATGTTACATTAACAGCTTTACATGTGTAAAGCTGAGTTGTGTAAAGCTTAGTTATTTCTTTTTGGATCTGATTTGGCTTAGCCTTCACACTTTTTGACTCCTATTACTTACGAGGTCTCTTCTGTAAACGCATTTCAACCCCTTTTGAACTAAAAGGATAACTCAAAGAGCTAAGTTCAAACGTTTCAGAATTTGTAAAACTCTTTCTCTACATTTGGTTAAAGTCCATTTTGAAGTGCACAAAAGAGTTAAGGGATACACAACCTAGACTGAAAATCATGTCTGACAGCTATAATGTCACTTTGTAGCTAGAGGGAACATTTCTGCTGTGATTAAAATACTGCGGATGTAGCCAATTGAACAAAACCAGTACTGTCTAAACAAACTCAACACACAATGGCTAGTTCCTAGCTTCAGAGGTTCAGCAGAACAACTGTGCTCCAGACAATGCTGAGTTTGTTTAAAGTGTAATACATTTAGTTGTGCATACTCATATATGAGTTATTGTAAAGTTGCTTTGGGCTAAATTCATTGCTGCTGCAACACCACTAAAATGAGTGTGCTTACAGCAGAGATTAATTTGGCCCATTATGTACTAAACTTGCAGACCTTTCTTTAAAAAAGAACTATTCTTTCTGCAATTGATCTTGTTCACTGCAATCATTGAAACACAAAGAAACTCTTATCTGTGTTACACCAGTGTGGTGGAGTTATGCTGGATTTACATTGTTGCAACTGAGAGAATTCTTTCAGCTGAAAATAAAGACAGATGCCCAAATTACATGCAGATCATTGCACTTCTCCTATATGCTGTAAAACTTGCAATGCACATTTCAGTGTCATGCATGACTTGCTATAGCAGCTGTAGGGAAAAGGAATTCAGAGTGATACAAAAAACTTTGTTAGAAAGTTAGGTCATGGCTTTAGCTGAAGCAGATTTCAACATCTAAGCAAATACGTTTAAGCTTTTCCATCACGCACGGATGGTGAGCAGTTCCTATTCTCTCTCCATTTTAAGGGACAGCAATGGGATTATTTTCCCATCTGGATCATCTACAGAAATGGTATTTTAGCATTTTGAGTATAACAGCTTTGAACTCAAGGATGAAGGAATAAGATTCAAAATAACCACTAGATGCCTAAAACATAATTCAGGAATTTAAATATCTGAAGGGAAGAGCTCAGCAATCACCTCATCATCGTCACCTCCACTTTGTTTGGCTGGATGCTGCACGGGGCACAGCTGCCCTTCACGTGTCGCAAGATAATGTTTAAATAATATAAAATACAGAAAAGAACTGAATTCCAGAATGACACGTTGCCTCCAAAATGACCATCTCTTTGTCTAATCAAAATGTTTTAGAGGAAATTTCTCAGTCTTGGTTTCATGAAGAATATGTGAAAACATGTGGTATTTGATCTGAAATCTCAGGATCCTTTGGGAAACAGAAATTCTGAATGTCAGCTGACCTTAGTTGCAACTAACATTTTGCCATGTGAGTTCTTATTTCACAGACCAGGCCAAGAAAAGCAGGGACAGTCCTCTTCCAGAAAGCATTTTTCTAAAGTCTATAGTATCTCTGTAAAAGAAAGAAGTTTTACCAAGTAACGTGTGGTACATGGAAGCCAGGTGAGGGAAACTGATTGGCAGCAACAAGCCTACACAGATTGTTCCATTCCTCACTAACAATTCCTGCCCTGTTGAGGACAGTGGTGCAAATTCATCCGTTGGTGATCTTTTTACATCTGAGGTTTTGCCTTTAAAGGCAAAAAAGAATAAAGAAAAACTAAAAATGGCCATCTACTCGATTCGTCTCTAGCTCTGTAGCCCTAAAATAAGAACAGAGTTTGCCTCCAGTTGCCTTCTCATAATCTACTTTGTTTCAGGCTTGCCTCCTTTTACTTCATCTGAAAACTTAAGCTCCAAATGAACAAAAACTCATTGAGTTGTGTGCAGTGTGCAAAGCCTTCTCCCAGTTCAAAATAGACTTAACCTACTGTTTCTACAGGAACGGATATATTAGTACTTGATTTTTTTACAGGCTTGGAAAGATTTGCTTGGTATTTTCTTTCTTCTACAAAAAAAGAATGACAAATAGGGACTTTTTTTGATCTTACCTGATAAAAATAGTGTGGTGAGTGGGCAGTAACCTGATTATTTTCCAACCCTAAAGGATCAAAAGTCTATGAAATTTCTAGTGTTGTTGGGACTGATCAGACATTTTTCCTCAGAAGAAATACTGAGTACACTGTGTCCAGAAGTTATGACTGCAGCACACTGCAGAGGACTCTGTTAACTGGGACCTCCAGAAATTTGGGTTTCCATAGCAGGGAAGTGACATAAAAAGATGGATAATGCAAGAAACACTGAGGCACATTTTATGGGAAGTCAAGCATTTCTCTTTCATCTTAGGTAAGCTCTGAACTTTAGGCCACACTGCTTGGATGAATCTGGAGCAGCCTGTGCCACCAAGCTGCTCTGAAGGACTGCCTTTGCTTGCTGTGAGAAGAATGGCATGGAAAGACTGTCTCGTTGGAATCAACAAGCAGGCACTTGCAACTCTGCCTACAGCCACAGATATACTGGAAAAAGGGTCCCCTCACACAGAAACAATGGAGAGCAGAGCTTTCAAAAAGGCATCCCAGAAGTTAGACATGTAATCCTCAGGCAGGCCGCAGGAAGCAGCTGGTGCAAGACTGCATCCTTCTCCATGCTGCAACATGCCACAACAGTGCAGTCACAGGAGGCAAACATAAATGTGGGCATTATTTTGTAGATGCTTGACCAAGAACATCACTCTCAAAGCACTGGGCTTTACTACTTTAACTGAGTAGACAGTTTAAGAGATGCCAGGATGCTGAAAAGCCAGAAAGTCAGCCATATGTGTTTCTGGTACCTCAGCCAGGCTGGCTTTGCTACAGGTTTTTCTCAGTTGTGTCCCAGTCATGCCAATGCTGACTGTCTTCTCAAGAAAACAGTGGATGTAGATTACAAAAACCCCAACGTTTTATTTGAACAAAACACATGTGAGCACTTCTCCTCATGTGACAATGATCTAGATTGACCTGCTTCCTGATCTCTAAAGGTCCCTTCCAGCCCCTACCATTCTATGATTCTGTGATCCACAGCCATAAATAAATCAAGAGAAATCACATTCAGCATTGTGACAGCTATTCACAACAAAACTTCAGCCACGCTTAAATGTGGCTGATATAAATAAGTTTACCTGATGCTGCCAGTCCTGGCTGCATTCTGTTGTCTGATTTTGTTGGTTTTACTGTATTGAAATTTCAGTCACAGGAGTATTTAGAGACATGTACCTGGCCATAAAGGATGTACTGACAGTCTCAGCGACAGGAGCAACTCAATGATTTAGAGAAAAACGTGCATCCCTCTTACAGAGCAGAGACAGAACAGTGGGGTCGTGCATGGGGACATGAAAGTTATGTCTCTTTTAGAGATCTGGTACAACTCAGCATTAAATACCTCAAAAGTGAACTGGAAAGAAATTTAACTACTCTTAACTTGATGACTGCCTTTCCTTGTCTTCCACTGCAAACAATGAAGAAGGTACTTTCCCCTCAGAATATCCATAATCCAAACATTAATGAGTTTATTTAGCCAAACCATCCTCAGCTGCTTACTTCTGTATTTTGTGCAAAATTTACACATCAAACCCACTACATAAGCCATGCAAAGCAAACAGTCGGTTCCTCTGCAGGGACGGATAGTTCAACTACAATTATCCCTTAGTTTCTGCTCAGAAGACCATAACATTCCTTAAAGCTAAAATCTTCAGCAAGTTTGATCTTCTCAAACTGGGAAGTGAGATATATGATGGCTAATTACTGTTTGCTTTTCCTTTTCACTTCTCATTTAATTTAAAAGTATAGAAATATAACTGCTATTCTCCAGTGGAAAGCAAAGTTTTATTTCACTTTGCTCCATCTATTCACTGACTTTGGTGGATATTGTGTAACCACAAAGAAAATGTATCCCACAGAGAAATGTATTGCCTTTTTGAGAAATTGAATTTGTTAAGTCCTCTGTATTTTCAAAAATATTCTCTACATAGCACAAGAACTCTTTTCAAAGCCATGTCACATCATTACTTAGAAATGCAAAATTCTGGACATTTTAGTGTATTTTATCATGATTTCATGGGCCAAATAAATATTGTGGATGAAGAACTGCAGATATTCATTTGATTGTTTTTTTCCTCTTGAAATAACCTCTACGATGACAGAGATTTGGCTGATAAAAGGCAACCACCCGGCACAGGTTAGTTGCCTACTTTAGTAATGCAAACAAACACAGTAAGCCTAGGCAGCTCTTGGTGTTTGTTAGGTGAGCTTTGTGTTAATGTGCTCATCCCTGCTGCCTGTGGTACCAAGCACATTAACCACATCTGTAGCCACTGCCATAAGTGCTGAGGATCAGCCTTCAAAATTATGTATAGCAAAAGCCCACACATTTAAGATCCTCCTCTAGATACTAAATCCAGTTCTGATAGATCTGATACTACTGCTATTGACATGATACACAGATCAACTACTGCAAGAAGAAAAGGAGGTAACTACTCATGAAGGGCAATATTTTGTTGCTATGTACCACTGATTTCTTTCTAAAAAAAAACCCCAAACAACCAACCAAAAAACTTCTACAATGAAGAACAGCCGATGCGATCCAACTGCTCTGCTACTGCAACAACAGTACTTACTGTGACCTGTAATTCAGGCATAATATCACATACCTGTAAATGCTACAATGCTATTTCCTGAAACACCTTCTTTTTCTGGATGACACTCCAAGAGTAACACATTCTAGCTAGGCCATCTTTATAAGACTCTCTCTTCAGCTTAGTGATTTTTGATGAGCATCTGCTTACTCTATTGTCAGCTGAAAATAGATACAAAGACAGTTAGACCTGATGCACATTCAGTTGCCAAAAATTATCAAAATGTAAGCCCTACTAAGACTTGGCTACATGATATCTGTTTCCTTGGAAGACAATGTATATTGCCTTTATTCTCATTCCTGCTACAGAGTGGAAAAGCACCCGAGGAGGTTAGTTAAATCCAGTTCTTAGTGCAGTCACAGTGAAAATGGTTGCTAAAGCCCAGATGATTGCTCCTGTGCCAATGCCCTGGGGACAACAGCAGCAGCACAAGGGTGTGCAGGATGTTCCTCATTGACTTTCAGCACAAGTGTGCAGAGGAGATTGACTAGAGGAGGTTAGAGAGCTCCTCCCAGCACAACTCTTCCCATTACCATCAGGAACTTCACTGTGCCCTACATAGCTGTGGGTGAGTGGGGCACATCTTCAACCTTCCCTCCACAAAGCTCACAGCAAACCGCCTTGTTCTGCGAAGAAGCAAAAAGTACCCCAAACATCACAAAGGCCTTCGGAGGTCAAGAGTTGCAATATTCATCTCTTATGTTCCAGCTAGAAATTCTCTGTCCACCCGCCTTGCAGCAGATGCATGCTGCCAGCAGCGTGACTGTGTCCCGAGGGGGGAGGGCCGGGCGCACAGCTGCACCGCACCACCCGGTGCTCTCTGCTCTCCTGGCAGTGCTCCGACTGCCTGCGAGTGCTCTGACTGACGGGGCTTCAAGTGGCAAAGTGTGGAACTTGGTGATGAAACGTGCATCAAAATAGAATGTTTGCAATGTATACTGACCACATATTTGTAGCAAAAAGTGCTCTTGGTGAGAGACAAGTGAGTTCTCTTTCACAATACAGCTGGTATTACCATATCGCTTTATTCACTTTCTTCCTTAGCTTATTACTGCTAAGCATCATCTCAATGCTATCTACATTATACCCTGCCAGCTTGCTTCACCCCTGCCCAGTCTTCAGCAACAGTGAATATCTGGTTCAGCATACAGATATATCATATAAAGCAGAAATGACACTGCCTGAGCACAGAAGGCAGCAAAAAAATACATTCGACTATACTAACACAGAAAGACAAACACTAGGTGCCATGGGGCAGAAACTATCCTGCCCTGCCAGGTCCATGTAAGTGCTGCACACAAAGTTCTACAAAACCTTCATAGTTAACACTTCTGCAAGAGTCACAGTGCTGCTTTTCAAAAGTTAAACTTATTGGAAACATGGACTTGGCCTCTAGGCAGGACTATACAATACTCAAGAGTGGCTTGTCTTTAGTAAACTGTACATTTTCAGTACAAAATTGGGTTACACTTCTGTATGCTCAGCTGTGAACTTTGCCTCTAATGGGCAAATTAGCACATTGCAAATGCAGTGGGTATCCCGCATTATCCCCACTAAGGACACGTTCTCCCTGCACTCCCTTCCTGCATTTACTGGCAGCGGTCTCATTAGACACATCAGCTCTGCAGATAAATCAAAGTTAGTGAGTCAGCACCAGGTGAAAGAAGGAGCCACTATTAACACTCCCTACACAGCATGAGACAAACAGTAACTCGGGAGTGTCACAGCAGGAACCAAGGGTGAAACCTGAATTGGTCGGAAGGCCAAGGTAGTCCTCCCACCAATTTCAAAGGGGTGAGAGCACTTCAGCCCTTGCACCTGCTAGAGCAGGTCTCAGTCACACAGGTCTGCTTGATTATGACCTTCTTTTGAAGCCACTGGGAGTTCTGCATGGAGACAGGTTTCAGCATCCAGTTTTCCCCTGGATCCAATGCAGGGAGCCCTTCACGTGAAGAAGGGAAGCAGCAGTGTAAGGGAATAAAGGAAGAGAGCTAACCGATCTCACTTCTCCGTCACGTCAGCATTTTAAAAGACCATTTACACCACCACGGAAATTCAATCTAAAAGAGACAATACTGTGGTACAAAAAGTTTATTTAGTCACAATTTTGTAAACATATGAGGTAAATTAACATTTACATCAACTTGTTTCTTACAGAATTTAATACACAAGGCACTTTTTTGAAGACAGCACTTTTAACTGTTCACTGTGTTTATTGTTACCACAAGTTCCTGATGGCCCAGAAATACTGCTGTGTTTCTTGCCAGATTCTGTCACGTAACAAACATCCTGTAAGCAAGAAGAAAGCTGTGAGAAAGCTTTCTTATGCTTTGCAACCCTTTAACTGTGAGAAGCAGTGTCAATGGGAATAGGAAAAATATTCTCCACCTTAAAATGTGTTCACATATCTTGCACAACTTTTCAAGGACTGAAACTTCTGGAATTTGATTGGCATCTTACAACAAGCTTAAAACGCAAATGTACAATTTCTTTTTCTCATCAGTGATTTTTGCTTATGCAAATAGCCCCATTACCTTTAATGGCCTTATCTGCAACAGTAAAAATAACTTGCATGAAATTGCATTTGCAGGCTCAGAACCGTCTTTTTGGCTAGAAAGCACAACATTTATCTTCTGTAAAATCTTCTACAGTGTAACAAGTGCAGTGTTTCTCCACCAGTATTTTGTTTGGAATTTTAAAGCAGGCTGTAAATTTAGCTCTTTAAGGACATATGTCACAGCTAGTTTTTGTCACTGAACCTCTAAACACTCAGGAAGGCATATCAATGATAATAAATCTCAGTTTAGTAAATATTGAGTTCATGATGAAAAGTATCTTTTCCCATAGTGTGCTCCCTATATATCCAGCTCCCATATTTTAAGAATGCAGAGAAAACTGATACTACAGATCAGTGATTAGGTTAAATTGTCTTTAATGGTACTGCCTTATGTTTGAAGAGTTCCTGTGTTACAGTAAGACATTTCTCTCTTAGGTTTAAGATATTGGCAGAGTCATTCTTTTACTTCTAATACAAATGTAAACTTAGAAGACAGGTTTTCTCACCAAATGTGGAATCTGAAATCAAAAACTGAACGTAAGCTTCAGGAAATCAAAATTACAAGAGCACACTTTTCACAAGAAAAATCAAAGTGAAACAAAACCATCTGGAATTCAAAAAAAAAAAAAAAAGGAAAGAAATCCCAGCCTGTTCAAACCCATGGTGTTAGTGTCCATATTAAACAGAAGGAGCTGGGGCTCAATGCCCTGCTTCTGCAGACCATCGTCACTCACCATGGAACACAACAGTCTGCAGCAGCAGAGGTGGTGCTCCCATGACTAACCAAAAAAGGACCTAAGTACTGATCTGATTTTTAAAGCTTACCTTAATTATTTTACTGATCCTACACTTAACATATTCATAGCAGAAAATAATCTCAAGAGCTGCAAAATGTCAGACATTTAATTAGCTCTAAGCACCTTGATGAACGACAAATATACTGAGCCAAATCAATCCCTGGTACCACTTTGCACACAATTGGCTTCCAAATTACATCAGAAAAGAAAACAGTTCACCTGCTTTTTCAGTGCACACTACTTATTTTCAAGAAACTACAATTTTTCAATGCCAGCCAAGACCGACAAATTTAAGGAGCACTTTATCTATGAAAAAACAAGAGATTGATTTTCACAGATAAAATATTCCACTTGAATAAAGGGAAGGTTCTAGCAGGCTGTCCTCATTTAGTCAAAATACAAAGGGAAGAAATGTGGGTGTTTAAATCATCTGTACTTCACTTTCTTTCGTATTGACTGACAGCTGCACTAATGAAAAAAGCCCAGGGACAGAAAACAGATCAACTGTGTCCATGGCTGAGAAACTATGTATTTATGTGCGAGGCAGATACAATTGTACTGTATCTTTTTAAAGCTATTGTGAAGAATGTACTGATGAAACCAGTGATTTAGAAAATATGTTGCATAAAATCCTTGGGGTTGGAAGCGACCTCTGGAAGCCATCTTGCTCAAGCCTCTGTGCTCCGGGCAGGGTCAACTAGTACCAGTGAGGTGACTTACTGCAAAAACCACATCACACACATGGCAATTTGTTCAAACAGAATATTTTTTTCAGTTTTTTTCCTTTTCCATAGTTTACCTTAGCAGGTTTTTGTGGGTTTTTTTAACTTAAAGAGAACAATTTTCCCACAATCTTTCTACTCCAAGAACAAAAATGAGCAGGTTTTTTTCAGTTCGCTCAGTATCAGTCATGATTCTGCCCTGATTTCTGTGTTTCCAGCAACTTAGCTACTTGTTTCACGTTAGACGTGTGTATAAGATCTCTCAGATTGTTCCTTGAACAGTCATACAACTAGGCTAAATCATTTGCTACCAGTTACCTCTTTGGAATTAATTGATGTGAAGGAGAAAATGACTTGGAAATTAGCAGATTACTTTTGCCAATAGACTCTGTGCTGCAAGTTAGTTGGTGACTGTATGTATTTGCAAGAACTATGCAATGGGTACAAGCTGGAACATAAGAGGTACCAAAGAAATACAAGGAAGAATTTCTTCACTGTGAGGGTGAGGGAGCACTGGAACAGGCTGCCCAGACGGGTTGTGGAGTCTCCTTCTCTGGGAACATTCAAAACCCACCTGGACGAGTTCCAGTGTGATCTACTCTAGGTCGCCCTGCTCTGGAAAGCGGGTTGGACTAGATGATCTTTCAAGGTCCCTTCCAGCCCTTAAGATTCTGTGATTCTGTGAAAGCCTGCACGGTCATGCTTTACTCATAGCATGTTAAATCCAGTGATCATCCATGAGTAAAGATTAAAGTACTCAAAATCAGCCTCACCAATAAGATTTTTTTTTCAACAGGTCTGATTCCAGATGTGGTGCAGCAACTAAAAGCAGTTGTAAGCACTAAGGAAGAATTTTGCCAAAACAGTTACCTGGGCTTACATGAAGAAACAATTACTGAACTCCAAATGAAACTGTAGGTAACCAAGAAACTTGACACTGTATGTGATGGAATTTAAGTTGATCTTAGAAGCATAACCTGTGAGTTGCAGCTTTGCTTTCTCAGACCAGTACTGCCTGGACGCAGAGGCTGCTCTGTCAGATTTCTCTTAGGGCTTGCAATAGAGTTACAATTCTCCCTCCGAGCTTTACCTAACAGGTAAAATGATCTTCTGCAGCTTTCCAGTAGTTACTCTGCCTGAAAAAAACACCTGTTCCACAAAAGCACGTGAACTCTCTGCAGGTCTAACCACACATATTACCTTGAGAACGGCAGACTAGGTATCAGGCGAACCTAAGTTAAGCCTCCCTCTACCGTTACTTTTTGTATACAATATGGGCGCAATTCTGCAGGACACACTCTGTGATGGTTGTACTAAAGCAAGGATTGCAAGTTTCAGAGCTCCATCAAACAAAAGTCAGTTTTGCTCTCAGATGCTGACATTAAAAAAGCACATATTCCAGGTGGACTGGGTTATATAATACACTCTGTAGAGACTTTGATTTCTTTCTTCACAGAAGCAGAAAAGGAAGGAAAATATAGCCCATGAATTTAGATGTACTAGAATAGAGATATGCATATTGCATTACTTCAGAAATATAAGTCCTTGGCATTTAGCAAAACTCACAAAACTGCTACTATAGATGCCAGTAAATCTATAAATGTTGAGTGCTGAACCCAGCTTTTGTTTACACCTAGGCAACTTTATCAGCTTTGGTCCAAGCTCAGCACAGGCATGTGGATGCAACAGAGAGCAAACTCTAGCTTTTAGCTTTCTCTCATAAAGGGGTTTTATGGCTTATAACATAGAAAAATCACAAGAGCATACCTGAAGCTCAACATCTAATAGGAAATACCTTTATTGTACTACTGTACATTGACTTTTAAGGCAGTGTCTGCCCCCAAGATGAGCAGAAGCGGAAAGACCTCTCCTCACCTGGTTCACCACAAGCAGGTCAAGGAAGTCATGAGCCAACGTGCTCAAGGTTTGCAGAATAGTGCTTCTGATTATGAAAAACTCTTTGTGTCTACTCAGAAAGCAGTAAAAGGAAATGATTCATCTTGAGTGATGGGAATATATTTTAACTGTTGAATAAAATGAACACATTCAGGAAAACATATAACAGCAGAGATAGCTGGCAATTGTGACTACTTGCTACCAGGTGACCCTGCTCTGCCAGAGTAAGGACCACACTGCCAGGCCAAACACTCTGAAGATGCAAAGGGCTAGCACAGGGTGCCTGTCTGCTCTTCTCCTGTCCCAGTACTGGCGATTCACAGAAGCAATAGGACTGACTCCAAGCTTCAGTTCCTTTGGCTTTGCTTAGAACAGAAGCTGGGCCTAATCCAGCATTCCTTTAGTACCCACACTCTCCTGGGCCTCATCAGGCACTCAAAATTCTGACTAATGTCTGTGAGAGTACTTGTTACAAAGGAATAAAGGACAGAGCCATTTGTAAGGAAAGCTGCACCTTAGGAAAAAATAACCAGTAGTTTCCTCCACCCATTTTTAAAGGAAACACACCAGTTTAAAAAGCAAGATTTTAATGTCTTTAGCTAAGGCCCTAAATCTACGTTCCTTCTGGCTCCTAAAACTCCATGTGAATAGCTAGTTTTGCTTGAATAAGACCTGCAAGGTCCATCTCCAAATCTTGCTCCTTCTTCAACTGAACGGAAATTCTGCAAGTGACTTCAGTGGGATCAAAACAGATCCTTCAGCCACTAGTATGTTGCCCAGATATTTTAGCCACCTTTTTCTGCAATACAAGGCTGTCTAAATCTGTTTTTACTGACGTGTAAGACACTACTGATTGTTGTTAAAGGAAAGGGTAGAACACAACAGGAAATCATGTTGCTTTGGGAAATTTACCATTAGTAAGTTTCTTTCTCCTTACATTTTCTTGTAAGATCAAACAAAAATGATTAATTACACAGTCAAGTAACTTTAAATCTACAGATCAAAATTACTCTCAAAATGTTCAAATACTTAAAAATATGCACTCAAGTTTACTTCTAAAAAGCATTTTCCAACAAACTTAAGCCGATATCTAATAGTCTAAAATGCAGAGCTGTACTTTATCCTATTGTTTGTTCACGGGCAACGTATGGGGCAACAATGTATTGAAATCATAATCTCTGCTGTCTGAAGAGCAACTGTTCTGTGTAATCATTTCTGAGGTGTGGTTGAAATTCCCGTCTTCCTCTAAGCAATTTCGGAAGTCATCTAAAATTATCAAACATACTCAAACATATTTGTGGGCTTAAAAACATGGTGTGTGGTTGGCAAACACTGGATAGAAGGTCAAACCGAACACTTCCTAACAGGTCAAGAGTAAAAAAAAAATAATTATGGAAAGATGAACCTCAAAAATCTATTTCAGGGGTTACCTAAACTCTGCCCAGACAAGGACCACAGTGGCGATTTGCTGTGAGCACAAAGGCTTCATTGAGTCATGGGGTATGGAAGAGAATGAGTCACCTCTAATATGGCAAGTTGGTCCATGGAGATGAGAGGTGCCAACAGGCAATATGTCACCTTGATGTTTGCCATAGGGCTATGTAAGCTTTAAGAGGAAGAAAGTAAGTCATCAAATCCGCTCGTGTAGAGCTCATGTGAAAAAAGGTGGAAGTGAGGGCAAAGGGCAAGAGGGAGATGACAGCCAGGCACATGGGCACTAGGGATATGAACATTTTTTACTCAGCTGAAAGTCAGTCTTGAGGCACATGGCCAGTTACCATCCCCACCTGGGATCTATGCAGGCCTCTCCTTCGGCCGTCCTTGGGAGATAGGCCATGGACACGGAAAGTGGGACTGGTCCTCGGGCTCATGGGCTGTGCTTTGGCCACCCCTGACCTATTAGAAAATGTTGCTATTTTCCCCCACTACAACTCACAGAGTGCAAAAACAGCAAGCATCAAAGTTTGAAGCCCAGGCCTTCCCATCCACACCAGGCCTGGCTCCCTGGGCAGTTCCCTTGCCCACTTTGCCTTCCATCATCTGCTTCTCTAAGCAGAGGTGACTGCACTACACAGCCAGGTCATCTGACCTGGCTCTACAGCTGCTCGACTTACTGGCCCTGCTCAAGCGCCGTGTGTCAAGGAGCAGCGGTGGCTCATGCATCTCCACAGTGGTGCAGGCAGCTGAGATGGGCCGTTCCCCTGACAGCTCCTCACCCTCCACATCCCACTTGCTGCCGCTTGCCCCGCTGAGGCTGCTGCTGCTACCGCCACTGTTGGCTGCAGTGACAGACAGCCCAGCTGGGGGTGGGAGTAGCTGCTCCAGTGGCTCTTCCTGCTGGGGAAGAGGAGGCCGGACACTGCTTGGGGTAGAGGAACCTGCGGAGCTGGAGAGCATCTTCCCCTGCTGCTCCGCTGCCATGTTGACCCAGTTCTGCTCAGCCACCAGAGCATGGCTGCTGCTGTTGAAGTAGCTGACGACAGCTGGTGTGGGCGTGGGGATGGGGGTCGGGATGGTGACAGGAGTGGAGATGGGTGTGGGAGTCACAGCACGGTGCCTCTCCTCAGGAACTGGTGGAGCAACAGGGTAGCTGGCCATGGAGGCTGTGTTGGAGGGGGGCCGTGGTCTTGGAGCGGCTGCAGCATAGTACTGTGCCATGGTCACTGGGGCCAGCAGCGGTGTGACAGCGCGGGTGTCGGGCAGAACAGGGGGGGCCACGGCAGTTGTTACCACCACAGGTGGTGCTGGCGGTGGCAGGGCAACAGGTTTGGACTCCCCTGTTACCATGACTGGTGTCATTGTGGCAACAGGCATCTCAAGGCTGTACCGGCTTGTCATGCCCTGCTTAAGCTTCTTCCAGCCCAAGTGATACATTTCAAGCATGTTCAGTAGCAGAGAGACAGAGGCTACCACCAACATGAAGATGATGAAGATGGTCTTCTCAGTGGGCCTTGAGATGAAGCAGTCCACAGTGTGTGGGCAAGGTGAACGGCTGCACTGGTAGACTGGCTTTAGCTCAAAGCCATATAGGAAGTACTGGCCCACAATGAAGCCAACTTCAAACAGTGTCTTGAAAATGATGTTGAAGACATAAGTACGGAGCAGGGCACCCCCCATGCGGATTCTACCACGTTCATCACGGATCGGGAGCTTCTCCTTCCCCCTTTTCCCAAGAGGATCCTTGATGTTATTGCTGCCCCCTCCACCACCACTGCCAGACACTGCTGCTCCTGGGTAGCTGCCGTCTTTGATGCTTCCTTTCTTTTTCAGCTCTTCTTTCTCTTTCCTCTTCTCCTCCATTCGTACAATGTGCAGCACGTGGCCCAGATAGATGAGGGTTGGAGTGGAGACAAAAATGATCTGCAGCACCCAGAAGCGGATGTGGGAAATAGGGAAGGCTTTGTCATAGCAAACATTTTCGCAACCAGGTTGCTGAGTGTTGCACGTAAAGTCCGACTGCTCATCACCCCAGACCTCCTCAGCAGCAGCCCCCAGCACCAGTATCCTGAAGATAAACAGTACTGTCAGCCAAACCTTGCCAATAACCGTGGAGTGCTCCTGCGCATTCTCTAACAGTCTCCCCAGAAAGCTCCAGTCACCCATTGTTTCAGATTTCTAACCTACAATAAGAACATCAGAGCAATTAGAGCAATGTTAAAAAATCTTGTAATTACACAATGCCGGAGCAGAACAGAGTGATCCTCGACAAATGACATTTCTTAACTGCACTTCCTTTTGCAGAACCTTGCGCACTTATGTAAGAATGTAATGCTGTGCCCATGCAGCCATAAGGTCCGGTGAGCACTGAAGTGGGAAGTTGAGTGCTTGCACCTAGCAAATACAGGTGTGACTATATGTAACATGCAAGAAAGATTCACTATTAGAATTTTTGCAAGATCTATGTGTTTTTAAAACATGATTTCTCTGTTTCCTCCACCTGAGATGCCTCTAACTGTTCTTGCCTATTTTTAGAAAAGAACGGATGGAAATCAGTTAAATTAACCAGAATATTCCTACTATTAATGTGACAGCACTTGTATCAAGAGTGTGACATAAAGTTTGCCCAACTCTCATAATTTTATTGTTATCAGGACTTATTTAGTCCAGCATGCAGGAGGCTAGTAATGTCTTGCATCTTTGTTATTTTCATACTGTGTGCACCACCAACAAGCATGTTCTCAAAGCCTGGTCGTGTTTGAGTTTTTTATTTCTAAAAAGAGAGAATTATTTGAATAACTTGTAATATTGGGAAGAATGAGAAATTCTGAGGGGAACAATGGAAAGGTTTCCATGCCATATCCCCTGCTATCCTGCCAGTTGGTGTTAACTGAACCACACGTACTGAAACATTATATTTAAAAAAAAACAAAACCAAAATGCAAACTTCGAGGGCCCTTCAGCAACCGTGTCCAGGGATTTTCTTGGAAAAACAAAATTACATCCTATGACCTTACTTCTGTGCCAAACAATCGATACATATTCTCAGTAGGTTCTATCACTTCATGTATGACGGGCTTCCCATGTCAAGTTCTAGGTAAGGACACAACTTTTGACTTGGAAAGGCTTAAAGTACAGATTAGTTCAAAATCAGATTCCTCACGTGCTGCCTTCGACTGAAAAGCTAGCTATTGTCTGCTTGTATAGCTTCTGTTATCCTTGGTCTGTTTCTAATTGGAATATATGTAAAAGCATTGGAATATATGTAAATACATTTCCTTCTAGGGAACACAACTGAAAACAAAACACAAAAAATTATTTTCAGCTAACTTCAATATCTTCAGAAATACTTGTAATTCAGCTGCAACCATTCACATGCAAAAAAACCACTATCAGAAAAAACCCCGATTATCCTTGCTTAAAAATTCCACAATATTTTATAAATATAAGGGAATGACTCATTTTTATATTTATACTTCTTGTCCATATACCTATGTGGCTTACAATTCCCAAGAAGAAAAGATGTTCATCATGACAGGTAGAAATCCACCACTGAGAAAAAAATGTACTATTCTTAGTATTATATTTACTGTGATTTCCAACAATGACGCCCCTGTTTTTCCACAGGAAGCATTTCTAAAGTCTGTACTGAAATTCTTTCAGGCTTTCAGTTTAAGCACTTAAAGAAATTAAAGTTACTTTTTTTATAGTTTAATTTTACTATGAGGCAAGGAAAAACCTGTAACTGCAGAGTTACAGGTATTGCTTTCACACAAAAACCAACACCACACTCAGTAGTATTCTGCATGTTTGTCAGTCCTGAAATACTAATTCACTTTTTATACCCACAAACTTAATTCAACAAAAACTCCGCCTAAAAAAAGGGATATTTGTCATTATACAAACCCCCAATTCCTTTAATAGAATAGAATTCTTTTTCCAGTGTAGTTAATACGTTTATATAATTAAAAAATTTAATCTTCAATCTCAGTTTCATGAGGTTTACAATGTTTTTGACAGTGAAATAATTGTAATCTTGAGAATTATTAATTTTTCAGGGAATAACTAATTAATTTTGTATCTTATTTACTTAAAACCATTTGTAGATATACTTAGCTTAGTTCCATCTTTGGACAGAACTAAACTTCTTTGGGAATGTTCTCATTTTGAGTAGCAAAATGTGCAATGAGCAAAATGAATAATGTGATATTTGATGGATTAAAGAAGTTCAGCGTAACCCTAAATCCAGTGTTTAATTTCTCTTTGCATTATCCTACCATTCTATGATTCTATGATTCTGTGCCTCTCAGTTCAGTTCTCTCTGCCTCATTCTTTGTTTGCTGTCCAGATCAAGCAGCATAGGCAGCTCAAAAAATAATTGGTCCGAGCTACAGTTTGTTCTTTTCTTACTAATATTTGTAACAGAAAGTTTATTAATCACCAAAAGTTAGCACATTAAATCTTCTTTAATTCATTAATTATGGTCAATTTTCAACATAGCTGCCACTACTCCCATGTGCAATGGCACTGAGGCCACACACCACTCTTTAGAAAGACAGATACCACCTTCTGCTTTTCCAAAAAATGAAGTTGATCTACCCTCATGAAAAATTACAATCCCTGCACCGTAAGGTAAACAAAGGTAGCAGTCCTTTTTTTTCCCTATAGGCACATTGTAAGGTGTCTCTTATTGAGGTCAACAGACTAGGCTGAAAGTGGGGTTTTTGGTGCTTTCCTGAAGAATTATCTAGTGATTAATGGAAAAAGAAAAATAACGCTTTGTAAAAAGGAAAGATGAAAAACAATACCACCTAATTTATTCTCAGTCCTTTCCCATTCAGTAATACTACTGAAGATGTTTTGTTTGGTTTTTTTTACTACAGGTCAACACTGCCCAGGCTGAGATAATTGAGGACATAAAAAATGTGACACAATGCACTTCGCTAGGATACACTTTAAAAACCTACTCTAACACTAGACACTAATTAAATGATTTATTCCTGCATAGAAGACTGCACAAATTCACCCTGTACACAAAGTGTTTAAGCATCGAGTAGATAATTCACAGCAGCTTAACTGTCCGTCATCTTAGTCTGAATTGCAGCAATCACTGCCTTCACTGCACGTGTATCACCCACAGTACATAAACAGGGGAACGACATCATTTCCAAGGGCAATGCAAAAGATAAGTATCTCCACTGGTTGGAGGGTTCTCAGAAATCCAGGTCCATTATCTTTTTTCAATGTCAATCCATTCTCCAGTAATTCTTGAAGTCAACATAACTCACTCAAAACCAACAACTTTAAAGTGAAGCCTTCATACAAATAATGATTAAATGACATCAAACAAAACCAGAGGGCTCAGAGCTCAGAGAACATTTGAGTTGGTAAGCTCAACAATATACCTAAATCTAAATTCAAACAGCCACAACTCAATGTTTTATCTGAGAACAACTCCAAGCTTGCTTTTGTAGTATTATGTAAACTTCAGCTGTGCAGTACTACGTTCAGCTCTCCTGAAATACAAAGCAAGGCAACTGTTAAACCCTGACGTTACATACAGATTGTGAAGGGAGACACTTTTTCTTTCTGTGCTTGGAAAACATGCAGATTAGGAAATGAAACATCTTTATCTGTATTTTGTGACATTCACAAAGAAATATCCGCTAATGAATAACAGAGATTGTCTCAGAAAGCAAACCAATTCCATGGTATGAAAAGCAAGGACTTCACAAGCCTTGGGCCAGTCATGTATTATTGTTTGTGTCATTGATTGTGAAAATCATTCCTCTGACACAAATATTGAAAAAACAGGCAGTTCATCAAAACTGGCATGGCAGTTCAGGACATGCACAAATGCACTCCGTGCAGGGTGTCTGTGTGTTTTTGTGACAAGAAGAACAAGCAAGAGGGAATAAATGTTAAAAGCTGTGATGTCATTTATATCCAGTTATCATGTGGTATCTATAAACTTGCCAGCTACAATTTCTATTCCTGCTTTTGATAACAACACCGAGGAGGTTCACCACTATGCATCAAGCGTGTGAAATACTGTATTTTCATTATTTATAATCTTACTCATACTTGTAGACGTTTATGTCTTTATATACACATATACACACACAATAACTACATAGCTGTGTTACATACGTGATCAGATTATGATACCTGGTGTATTTATGACTTTTATATACTGGTATAGCTAAAAAATGTCCCCTAGCAATTACTTAGAAACCTAACAGATGGCCTTGCCCGAATTCAATTTTAAAAATTCAGTCCACATTTTCCTTCATTTCTTGTGACAGTCTAAAATCTTAGGATTTTGGCTTTTATCTTCAAAATTATCTAGATTTTATATAACCAGTATGAGGAAAAAAATGCTGTTATAAGATAGAACAACTGGCAATATCTCCTTTGTTTTTACACTAAACAATGAGGTTATCACCTTTACTACCAAGTTTTTAACTCTGCTAATTTAAATGCAATATAGTTGCCCGGCACAAGGCCATGTCATTCCAGACAAACTGGCAGACATGCAGGGACGAGGTGAGCTGCTGTAATTTCCAGTGAAACCTGATGGTATTTGGTCATGGATATACATATGAAACACAATGGTTAGGTGTTTCATAATTCACAATGGAAGTTTCACAATTCACTTGATAAACTTGTTTAAATTACTTGAAAAATATTTTTTCTTCTTGCTTGTAGTGTCATACTTTGATAAATCTATAATCCCTTTCATTGTATTTCAAACACCTGTAAAAAAATAATTCCTTGGCTGACCTTGTTATTACCTTAAACTTGCTGCTATGGACCCTCCTCCTTAAATCCCATGCAAAACTTCCCATGACTTCTTGACTTCTGAGTGAAAGTCTGGCCTGAATAAAGGAAAAGCGCAAGGGGCACAGGGCTGTGCTCAGGAGGAAAACTACATCCCGCCTCTTAAACTGCTCTGTTCCCTGTTGTAACAAACTTTTGCTCCGATTCACTGCTCACAAGAGAAAAATAGGAAAAAAAAAGAACCCCTTTTCTCCCTCAGAATACTCAAATGGCATCTTAGAGCTCTACATTGGAATTAAAAGACAGCGACTTACCAATATAACTCTGAAAGGCGTGAAAGGTGTGGAGCTACCAGGAGACTATGGAATAGCCATCAAACATGAAAGCAAGTCCCTACATCCCGAGTGAGTGAAGCATGAATGAGACAGATCTGTCAAGTGGCAACATACAATCAGCCACACGGGTCTAAAAACTGCACAGTAAGGAGTGTCCCGCCCCTCACCCCAGAAGCACAAAGGAAACAGGAGCCTTTCTGGCATTCAAAGACCCCTTTTCACTGTGGAGAAGCAGGTGCACCAACAGACAAGCAGCACTGTGAGAGGGGGCTTCAGGCAAGCTACGGTACCTGCAGGGTAGGTACCTGCTACAGGCAGGATGATGTTATACACCCTGTTCAAACTTCTTTGAAGTACATTTCTGTCTTATGCAAAACATTGAAATATTTTTCTAGTTTAATTCTAAATGTTCCAGTAGGATTTTCCCTTTAAATTTCTCTTAAAGTAGCTCTGCCTATTCATTTCAACTCCTTCTTCATACCTATGCCAGCATCTTAAAGACCAAACACACACTCAGGATTCCTAGTAACATCCTAGACTTACGTGATTTCTTCAGCAAGTCAGGGATCAATCCAAATACTTTACTGATACTCTTTTTTTTTCCTAGAGGGAAAATACCTCAAGCAAGCAAAAGCAACTTCTCTTGCTTAGAACATTGACAATTGAGCTATAAATATCTTAAATATCTTTCAAAGAATTCCAAAGAATATTTATTCATCCCAAACAGTTTGCAACCCTTATGAGTACTAAGTGCACAAGTAACTGGCATGTTTTTGGTAACTCTCAGATGACATATGTGGCCAGAGGTAAAAGCCTTGTCAACACAGGGAGGCCCCACAAATTGTTTGCACCACTATCAGGAGAAAGTGTTTGTAAGGGTCAGGTAACTCGAAGGTCATCTCAAGAAGGCTCAGAACCATCTTGGGTTACTCCATCCTTCTGTGTAGCACCGCTTTACTTCCAAATGTGAAACTGGCTTGACATGTACATCAAGTGTTCAAATGTCAGTGGTAATGCTTGAAGAAGAAATTACATGTCCCTACACATGAACACTTTGGTGAGATAACAATCCCAGATACAAGTGATGTTTGGTGCTTCCCTTTGCACTGTATTTTCTGAGGTATTTTGTGAGGTTTAGACACTTTTCCCTGCTCAGTTACCAGCCCCGTCTGCGCACACTGCTGCGTGCGGGCTGCTCCTTCGGTGAGGCAGGAACGGTATTGGCATTCACAGCAGGGTCCCTCAGGAAGGTACTTAAAGCAGTAAGGCCCGTTTCTGCCACTCCTTCTCAACACGATGCACAGAGCCCGGCCTCGCCCTGCCCTTCCCGGGCCCCTCGCCCGGGGCCGAGGAGACACGGGGCCGAAGGCACACGGGCAGAGGCCACAAGCCGGCTCCCGCCTCCCGCCCCCAGCGCCGACTCCATGCCTGCCCGTGGCCACGTTCCCTCAGCGGGAACCCCCTATCCCCGGGCTGCGTGCCCGGGCCCTGAAGCCGTCTGCTGAGGGCCGCAGCCCGGGGCCGTTCTACTTACGCTTTGCGGGAGCAAGGCTATTTTAAGGAGCAAAAGCTTAACTCGCGCGGAGGAGTCCAGTGTTGGCGCACAGCTCATTTAATGGGCGGGAAAATAAGCCCCCGAGCTCCGGAGGGCCGCGGCGTGGGGGGGCGCAGGGGCGGGGCGGGCCGCGCCCTGAGGCCGGTGCCCGGCGCCGTGAGGCCGGTGCCCGGCGCCGTGAGGCCGGTGCCCGGCGCCCTACCTGCTACTCGGCTGGCGACGCGCCCCGCGGGCGGCCGGCTGCCCGCAGCCCGCCTGTGGCAGGACTTGTCACGGCCGTCCCCCGCAAGCATCGGGCACCCGTCCCGCCCTCTCTCCCCTCCCCTTGCCCGCCTCCGCCGGCTGCACCGCTGGCTCTCCCGCGGGGCTTCGGGCCGGGTCGGTAGCCCCGTCTCCTCACTCGAGAAGCTCCGAGGGGAGCGGCCGGAGCGTTTAGCGTTCTCTGCCTGGCTTTTTGGACGTTGGCACCACGCGGATAACCCATCCTCCCTGGCGGGACAGAACGGGAGTTCCTAAGAAGTACCCGGCGCTGCGCTCGGAGGCAGCGCGGCGGCCGCCGCTACCTGCACGCCCCGCCGCCGCCCTCGCTTCCCCCGCAGCCGCCCTCGCTTCCCCCGCAGCAGCGGCGGCGGCCGGGGCCGCTCCCGGCACACGCGCTCCCTCACGGAGCGGAGCAGCGCCGCCCGGTGGTAAGGGCGCGGGGCAGAGAGCCCCGCTCTCACCCGTGAGGCGTCACCGGCATCTTAAAGCCAAAAAATCCCCAACCAAAAAGCAGAAAACAAACAAAACTCCAAGCAAGAAAAACTGCTCCCTGGAAAGGAGTTGGTTTTTTTCCCCTGAGAGGCGATAAAGCGGTGCTGCTGCCACCTGCATGTGCTGTCTGTAGAGTCCCAAACCGGGGTGCTCCTCTGGCAGTGGCTACTGCCCGTTGGTCAGGACAGACCCTTTGGTTTTCAGAGTGAAGGCAGCATTGCATCAACTCTGGATATTCGACTATTTCAAGAGCTTTCTCAAATTTTATAGCTGACAAGCCTAGGTCTTCAAGTTCGAGAGCCTATGCCGGGGACTGAGCCTATGTTAGGAGAAAGCAGCATTATGGATAGTTTTTGTCACAGTCTCCTCTGTCAAGCTGTTGCACACAGACAGTTTGAAAAAAAGCAATTGCAACTATTTTCAAAACAATGACTTAAAGGCAGCTCTTGATATTTTCAGCATTCGTACTCAGAAATATTACCATGACCTGTATTTTGGTTAGGCTTTTATGTGTGATACCCTGAGAAAGGAAAACACTAGGCAGAACGACTTAAACTAGCATGACGACTCAATGACTGTTCAGCAATAACAGATGAGTTTCTGTCAACAGCTACTCTACAGTCAGCTCTACAGCTGAACAATCACACCAGCTCGTTCCCAGGACTCTCTGTTGCTCTATTGGATAAAAATGCCATCCAAGAAAAATTTTAAGACACTTTGATGAGCTGTTTGTAGCAGAGGACTAGTGAGAAACTGAAACAGACTATCCCTGTGTTCTCGTATCATTATACACTTGGTTGCTCCCTATAAATCTTTTAGCTGAAAACACTAGGGAGGGAGATTTCTGTTGGCCTAGGCAATAGTGATGCCACAAAACCTAATGATGGGTGATACAGCTGAAACACAGTGCTCCCGTGCTTGGATGTATAGTACTACCACAGTGCGGATCCTTAAGTACTGGGGCTTGAGCCAGCAGCCCCAATAACTCCTGATGTAACACCATGCAGAGAAGTCCCACAGCTCACCAGGTTAGCTGAAGGGCAGGAGGCTTGATTTTAGGGAAAAAGATCTCTCCTTACAACTGTCTGTCCAAAATGTTTAATAGCATGAAGCTCTGGGTGTTTCCATGAAGGCTTTTTCAGGAAGATTTCAAGCAGTATTTCCCACCATCCATACAAACTGAGCTTGACAACTTTTTGTAAGAAAACTATTCTTATTCAGGAGACCAGAGGCTCTAGAGCAGCCTTTCAGTACTGACACAGAAGATTTTTCAGATAGAATTCAGTATGTTTCCAACAGAGATAACCTGGTGCAGTGCCAGCCTACCATTGGACTACATCCATCAGCTAACAGTTTGTTTTCCAAGAATTCCCTTCTGGGTTCTTACAAGAAGAGGTTTGAGATGTTGACAAACCCCTCTGGGACATTTGTAGACAATAAAACAGGCAAAGATGAGGAATCTCCAGGAGAGACTTAAAGGGAGCAGCTTTAAAGATAAAGAACCAATTGCGTACTAGTGACAGTCAAAGCATGAAAGCATGTTGAGGAGGTATGGATGGCTATTTGTTAGTCATACTCACAAGGATCTAAAGCTAAATATAGGGGAAGCAGACAAGGACTTATCTCCCCAAGGAATTTATTCAACAGGAGAATATGTTCAAATTTAAACTGTGGTGTTAAAAAGCATCCCTTCATGTGGGCTTTCTGACAGGGATTCTCATGAAAGAGATGCCACTTTAGTGTGCCCCAAATCCCTAGGTCTTTATTATGTTTAAAGGGTTCCCTCCATTGTCATTAACACTAGACAGCAACATAAAGCTTAAGGTGACATTTAAATTTTTACACTGAAATGCCCATTTACAGATTTTTCAGCCTTCCTTTAATTATCTTGTTTAGTACCACTTTTCATTTTCCATCCAAGCCTCCACATGGGTGACAAGCCCCGTTCCACAGGTAGACAGGCCTTTAGCAGCATATGATCTGCCTGTCACAGGAACAAAGCGAATTCAAGAAGTGTGTAGATAGAACAATCAGGTATTTTTAAGATCAGAAGAATCAGATTTGCATGGTAAGGTACAAAGAAGGAAGATAAAAAGTAGACACCAAGCTTTATGAAAGGATAGCAAGATCTTGTAAATGGTCTTAGTCATAACCTAACAAGCTGCTCCATAAGAAAAATGGACCTTTTCCAGATCAGTATTGACCCAAACCAGTGTTTTACACCATGCTGTGTCCATTTTGAAGTACAGAAGAGGACCACTCTTCCCATGACTCTACATCCAAACACAGGTTAGTGGAAGGACCCCTGAAGTGTGGTACCTGTCATTAGTTGTAAACAAGCCACGCCGAAGCCATGCATGGCCCAGCAGTGCTGATAACATTTCTCTCCACACAGCCTAAAAAAAAAAGGAGCTAAAAATGCCTTGAGTTCTGATTGCTGTGGCACTGCATAGTAGGGCAATAAAAGCAATTGTGCTTGACATGCCACTGCGCTACAGAAGATGGCACTAAAGATATTTAAATGCTGAGAATGGGGACTGCTACTTAGGAAGCACAGTTTGAGGCAAGGAGGATTGAAATCTTTTCTTCTCTAGATGTTTTCTACACAGGTTGCTTTAGAACTAAATAAATAGTAAATAAAATGGCAATGAAATGGCTGAAGTGCTAGTTTTATCTCATGTTATATAGTAATTATTATTGTACCAATTAGTGATTTGTATTCTGTTCTGGTAGACACTGCTGATAAGCATGTCAGACAACACAGTATATTAACAAATCAAAACTAATGACAGGAAGGATTATTCTTATGTCTAGTTTGTAGTTATTGTGACTTCTAGTTTGTAAGAATGGAAGCACAGGAATACTTAATGACTCATCCTAGGTCATATGGTTATAAGAATGGCAGTGACACCCTAATCTGGTGTTTTACCCACCAGAACAGGCTTCCTCTCAAAAGTCCTTTGGAATTTATGGGAAGTGTCCTAACACAACAAAAAAATCAGATTGTTCTGGGGTATGTAGTAGTGAGATACTTCCAGGTCATTTTCATGGAAGCAAAAGCTCCACGTGAGATGTAGCAGAGACATGTAACTGTACAAGCCAAGCATCTGTTAGGAGGAAGACTCCTAAAAGAGAGATTGAGGATATGCAGAATCCTTCCAGTGATTATGGCTTTTATCATTCTGTCACGGTGTGATGTGCTTTTTTCCCACACTACTTTTTTCCCACACTACTATATGAAGAAATAAAAATATTGGTATTTGAAATACATCTGCCACAAGCCTGATAGAAAGCAAACTGAACTGAAAACAAATCAAAATGCAGAGTTCAAATAGTTCTTTGCTGCATTAGAGAGTTAAATCAACCTGTGCAAAGGCTGAGGGGAGATTGTGTCAGAGCAAGGGAGAAGATGGCCGAGAGGTGAGAAGCAAGGCCAGTAGAGAGGAGTACAGAGCAGGGAAAGGTACAGTAGCAAAAGAAGGACAAGACAGTAAGACTTGCCTTTCTAGTAGCACTCACTTATGAAAATACAGGCAGCAGCTGTGGTTTGAAATCACAATGCGTCTACCAGCAAAGAAATTTAAAGTGTTGCCACCCCTTCTGCGCGCTCCCTGCAACTCTTGCCCAACACCATGGCCTACTGCCCTACAGTCACGTCAGCAAAAAAAGTTCATGTGACCTCACTGTAAGCCAGATCAAGGAATTGATCAAGCGAAAAAAACAACACATTCATTTCTTCGTCAGTTGGCCAATCCAGTGCTGAGCGCAGCTGTGCAAACAACTGTGCTGGCACAGTAAAGGTCCTGGAGCCCAGGCACTGTGTTGAATGAGGTGGGAGAGAGACATAGACAGGATAAGAATGAGCAAGAAAGGATGACATCAGTGTTACTGCCCTAAACAAGTACTACAAGTGAACAATTCATAGCACCAAACCACAACCAAAGCTCCTAAATAAGGATGTTCTTTTTCATTGTGATCAGGACACAAGCAAATACGATGTGTTTTACCAGGAATATACCTCGCTGACGTGCACAGTGGATTTGTAAAGGCCTCAAGTACTGGCTACCTTCCACAGAAAGGAGAAGAAATAGATACCTTGCTTCAAAATAGAAAAAAAGTCTCATGCACAGGACAATTTCTCTACAAAATTCAAACTGCTGCACCAGTTTGATGGTGGTCTTTTGCCTTTGAAATGAAAGAATCCAGTACCACAAATTGACATGCTATTGCTATTGTTGCAAATTTGCTGGGGAAAATATACCTTCTATAACACTATGAAGTTTCTCCCGGATGCAGACCAGGCTTCAGTGAACTCCACCAATGTTTGCATATGTAGTCAACTGAGCAGCGATACTGAAAAGTGTTTCAGTCTTCCTCCTGTTGGGAGAAATGCCTGTTTTGTGAGACACAAAACTTAGGCAGAAGGAGCTTTTTACCTACTATGTTGAGGTGGAAAAAAAACCCAGATTCCATCACCAACTTAGTTTCTATTGATTACAATTTTATTTACTCACAATGCCACCTCAGATGCTTTGTCAGGGGGAGTTTGTGATAGCACATGGATGCATACAGTCGGTAAAAGCACAAAGGAACCATACCAACAGAGATCACTCTGGATAGACCTTGTGCTTACAAGTAGACTTGAATTTGTATTAAAAAGATGTTTGATTGAGCAGCTTAGCTTTCGCTCAGCAAAAAGAACCTGTACAACTGACTTTTTAAGTTAAGGTCCCCTTCCTCACAGGTTTTAGAAGTTCTCTTCATGCTAGAGCAGAGTACTATACCTAGATCATCCTCAACAGATGTTGAACTCAGTTGCCATTTAACAATCTTCAGTGATGGAAAGTCTGTTATCCAACACAGCCTTCTTGGTTTTGCAGTGACTCGCCTACATCTCATTGCAGCACAACTCTGTTATTTCTTGTCCTGTTGCCAGGGGATGTAAAGAGCAATATCTTCATCATCTTTGCCACAATATTTGATGTATTTGAAGAGTGTTGTTGGGTGTTTCCTCAGACTAATTTCTTCCAGGCTTTCTTCACAGGTTCTGTTTCAACCATTTACTTGTATTCCTTACTCCTGGATTTCTCCAGGTGATTAAAGGGGCTTTTGGGGTAGATGATGCCCCAAAGTAGGGTCTAGATAAGAATTTTCAGTTGATAACGGGAGTGGAAACAAACAGGAGATGTTTCAAACATCTTGTTTTTGACAAATCTTCTATGCTGTTTTTGTAAGTCAGTGATGTTATTGACTCATGTTCCACTGATGATCCACAAATTCCAGGTCTTCTCTATGAAACTGCTTCAGAACAGGTCTCCGTGGTACAGTTGTGCAAATGCTTAATGTTTCACAATAGTAGCCTTTAGTCCTTCCTAATTTCTTAAATTGCTTTTGTTAAACCACTTCTGGTGATAAGGCTCTTACTGATTCCTCAAGCTTATCTTCCCTTGTAACTGCAGCTCCTTCCAGCTGCCTACAGTTTATCCCATTTGGTGGATCTTTACACACTGACAATGAGTCATTAATAACTATTTTACTGCTATACACAAAAGCTTTTATCACAGCATAGACAGAAATTATTCCTGACAAATCCATGTTGCAACTGCTCAGTCTTCTATCAGATAACAGTGAGATAATGATTTAGTCAGGTTGTTCCTCTGTGTGCAGTGTGTGGGTAAGTGAATAGATGAGTGTTCTTTATTTGTACTGGACAGAATGTGGAAGCTATTTAAATGGTATATTAAGCACTCAGCCCTTGGAAAGGATGCAACACCTAGGGCAGGGACCTGAATAACCATAAACAGGCATTACACTAATGATGCAACATACAGTAAGTTTGAGATCTTTGCCATATCATAATTATTTTATTTTTCTGGGACCTGTTGCAATGATCTTAACAAACAATGTTTGATTAAAGTGTTCTGCTCCCTGTAAATATGACACAGTTGTCACCTTTATCTTTCAGTGGGCAAACTCAGAAACACGGAGATTCAGGATTGACACTGTGTACTAGGACTGCTATAACATTTTCAAATCAAATGAAAGAATCAATGTTGATAGCTGGACAGCAAGTTTTCTAGTCACTCCATCAAAAGAAGGTGCAACATTCCTGCTAATATGTAGATCACTTAGGGATGTGGGAGGAATTTTGGTGTGCTATCTTAAAGATTGAACCTTGATCTGCAAAACACTTTTAAACAAAATTTCATTATCCCAAATTAAATAGTCTGAGACTGCTATTATCTTTCCCAGCTGACAAGCCTATGTTATCATCGTTGTTGAGAAAACAGAAAAGATATGCCTTGCCTAAGCAAGTAAATCTGCCCAGTATAGCCACATGCTTCAGCCCAATGGCACTGGATTAATATGCTACAGGATTTGCTATCCTGGGTACCGTGCTGGGCTATGAGTGAAATGCTGGTTCTTAGCAGCACAAAGAATATACAATGCCTTTCAAAACATTTGTCCACAACCTGCACTGAACCATAGCTGAACAGTTTAAGTTTTCTATCAATTCACATGTTTCCCTAATCTATATGTCATTTTGATATCACTCCTTTACCAGAAAACCTTATGTAAGCATCTGGCTACCTGGTGGGATTCTTGGAGAGGTTATTTTTTATTATTATCTAATAGATGGTTTATTCAAACCAAATAGATTGTGCATAGAGTGGGCAGATGTAAAATAATCAGTAGAAGTGATTTAATGGGCAGAAAAAGAGAGAAGGTATGTGCAATTATGTGGCCAATTCTGAAGTGGAATTCTATGGTAGTACTGGGGGACCAACCATAGCAGGGGCAAGCTATGTTCTCCCAGGTGGAAAGTCAGAGATGTGACTTGTTTCCTCTGCTGGGACTGTTGATTAAAGCTTAATATGTTTCAAAACCTAAGTTTATAAAGACTTTTTTTGGTGGCTAAGGAGGCTTATACAGAAAATACACAGGTCAGAGCTGGGACAGCTTTAGAGAAGAGAAATATAGTCTGTAAAAGAAAATAAAATAGATATATATTCTGTAAAAGAAAATTACAAACTGGGTTGGTCACATAGGGGAAAAAAAACCTGTATCTACCTCCTGAAATATCTTGAAGATCATTACCACTAGTCTTAGCTCACTGAGCCTCAGAGTTACCATTACTCTTGCCACAGGTTCAAATGACTGTATAGATAATAAGATGGTGAAAATCCAAAGAAACCTGTAATTAACACCCACAGTGGTGGCTGTCCCAAATATCAGAACAGGTGACCACAAAATATAGTGTGATTTTTTAGTGTGATTTTGTTGCCTTGTAAAACATATTACCCTAAATTTTAAGGGAGGCAACTATGATTAAGGGAAGAAAGGGGTTAATTTTCCCTAAGTTCCGTTTGTGATATAGCGGTCTTAGCTGTTGCTCATTTGCTGCAGTACACTTTTTTACAAAATAAAGCAACTTTTTTAACAGTGTTGCTGTTTTGCATTGAATCTCCGTGGTACAAGAGCACTCTCTATATGGACCATATTATTTATCTTTTATAATCTTGCTGCCATATAGGAAATAACACAGTGCATTGCCTCATGATAGCTGTAAAATGTCCAAAGGATGTTTTCTTTTTGTCTAAGAAAACCTTTAATGAAGGTATTTCTATATCCAGAAATCATAAAACAAATTTCTACTTCTTTTAATTCAGTCTTTCTCCCATGGGACTTTGGGTTTCTTTCTCTAGCTGGGTCTATGATTTAATAGGGAAGTTTTCTTCGGTTCCCCCTTTCTGACAAACATGTTTGTAGTTTTAGTTTAAATGTTCTGGATGACAGTTTAGCTTGATGAAGTCAATGGTGATTTCAATCTTATATATGATTGAATACATAGTATATAGTATAATTCTAGCCAGTCCCACTCCCACGCTTCTAAGTTCTGATATCACATTATTTGACACTTTATATCCTGGCTATGCTGCACAGTGAGGAATCAGTCTCTTTCACAGTCATGTCTTCAAATTTGCCTCTCCAGTTTTCAGCAATCTTGAAATCATCATTTGGAGAAGAGTCTAGGAATCAAGTGCTAAAAATGTAGACACTTCCAGTGTATTTCAGGAAAGAGCATGCACGATTCCAACACAGCATTGTATTTTAATCTGTATGAAATCCATTCGGATGTCATCTATGCAATGTAGCACATGTAGAAATAGATGCAATTCCTACATTTCTTTTAAGTATCTGAACTTTTCTTCCCTACAAAGCAGCTGTTTAGTTAGTTTTAATATACACAGAGAATAAATCTGAGACAGTAAATATGTCCTGGTAGACCTATTATCACCTGATGCTGTGGTTCTGGTTCAAAGCCTGCTCTTTGCCACTTCCAGACACGTTCCCTATCTTTTTTTTCCCCTGTGATAATCTGGTAGCCAAATCACTGGTATATCTCATTCCAAGTTCCAGTTAAAGGAAAGCTGGGAAAAAAAATTCTCCCTTATGGAGCTGGTTAAGTTATTTATCACCAGCCTTTTCCAGTTTCAGTTCTGCTAGTACAAGGCTGACTTTGACAGCACATTTGATTCCTAGTAATGTCACATTTGTGACCTTCCATTATCGGCTCATGAGGTCTGCAGAATAACAGGCAATGTAACCAATTGTAAAAAACAACCTGCAGCAGAAGGCTGAACTCTTTACAGTAGCCCTTGGCTATTGAATGCAGTTATTAGTGCATATGTTTTCCTTTAAGGTAAACAGATTTTCATTACGCATGTTAGGCAATAGAAAGCATGTACAAGTAATACAGAAAACAGATACCACAAGAATGCTTTAATTATCATTTCAGGAAAAAAAACACCAAAAAAAAACACCCAAAAATCCTGTTGTTACAAAAGAAATGTAATACAAGAGCACTGGGAGCATAGTTTTTCTCTTCATACTTGTACACGGAACAACGCAGGAACTTTACCAAGCACAAATCTGATATGTGCCAAGCTTTGTTCTTTAGAGTTGAATTAAAGATGTTCTCACAGTCCAAGTTTCCATCTTTGTGTTTGTACTTCTGAGGTTGGTGGTTTTATGGTTTTCTTGCTCTTAAATGACAGATTTCTATCTGCAGTCCAAGTGTAACACTGGATGTAGCTCACAAACAATGGGAGCCCAATGATGCTCCACTTCCAGGGCACAGCAAGGGGTTATGAGTCTTAATTCATGCAACTTTGTTTACGCCACAAGTGACAAACTTAAATGTAAGGTAAGGTATGGATGCAAATAGAGAAGCCGAGATACCAGCCATTCATTTAGGAGAAATACCAGTTAAAAAAGCCAAGTAGAAACAGACAACTTTGTAGCAGTGGGCTGGGGAGGTAGGCACTTGGGAGATAAAGCATGTTGCTGTAGGTGCTGGTATAGCTGCAGTTGCCTGTGGCAGGCACAAAACACATTCTGAGATTACTTTGGAGAGACAAGACCAACTGACTTAAAGTAAGTAACATACAATTCACAGCTGAGTAATGTGAACTTAAAGAAAAAGATCAAGTTCCTCCTCACTTCTGATTGGGTCCTTTGTTATTTTTGCTCTGTGAGGTGTCTGCAATTCCTCCTAGGTGTACTGTAAGATGAGGAAGGGTGATTCAGTTTCCAATGTGGAATGTCAAGGAGATGGGAGCGGTTTGATGGACTCACTTGCAAGGTACCCTACACAGATGTTATGAAGCACAACTGTGCAGGCTGGGTAAGGAAAAGGGACTGATGGAAGGAGCACTGCAATCTACCACACTTCATGCTGTAAATGGAAGCACTTTTTGGAAAAAAAACAGAATAAAACAAGGCAATTTTTCATCACTTTTACTAAAAAAAAAAAAAAAAGATACCCCATAAAACAACATCCCCCCTTTTTAAAGGTACATAGCTGAAGGATGCACATTCAGGTGGTAAAAAGTCTCTTCATGGAATAAAATAATCTAATGAATTGAGATTCTTCAACAGAGTGTTGGAGGAAAACAACAGAATGAGGAAGATGGTTGCCCTGCCCCACCCTCTCAAAGGTGACAATCCTTGTGGGTTTTTTTTCCACTGACCAAGACAATGAAAACACAACTTTAATTCCTCCCACTGCTGCACCCCTATGTATGGAGGGAGGTAGCACAGACCTAATGACATCCACAAGAAGTTAAGACTGGACACTCCCAGCCCTGTAGGAGATGCTCCTTAGTGCAAGGTGAGGACAGAAAAAGATAAAGCCATTACTGGTGCCCAACAAAGCTGATGGCATACATTGGTACGGAGTGCCTGTGCTCCTAGTCCCTTTCCTTGACCCTTCACCGCACTTTTGACCAAAATGCTTGGTTACTGGCTTGCCTCTACAACCAACACAGTGTTTGTGACTCCTGTTCACTAGATCCTTCCCTGGGCCTTTCCATTCCTACTTTTGAAAAATGACTGTCCCAAAACCAGGATTTCAGCAGTAGGTAGACTTAGAAAAGAATTTGTGGATGCAGGAGTATGGAATTAGGTCACAATCTTTAAAACATGACTCAGTGGTAGCTCCCTGGGAAGCTATCATTTTTAAAACATGAACGAACGTTCATTTTTGTCTTCCTCCTTGAGTGTGAGGATATTGCTGATTGTTTTCTGACACCTAAAAAAAAGTTTGAGGGAAATGGGGACCTAGAAAATCCTGAAAGCGGGGAATTATTTTAAAACTGTTGTTTTCCTGGATTCTTTCATGCAAATTTTTATCACTAGGTAACACAACTCTGCCAGATTCAACATCATGCAGATCCCAGACACAGCAAGCATGAAAATAGTAAATGTGGTTTTCTCGGTGGGCCGAGACACAAAGCAGTCCACTGTGTTGGGGCAGGGCCACGCATCACACTTCACCAGGCGAGGCATCTGGTACCCATCATACATGTAATAGAACACATACATGAAGACTGCTTCAAAGACAATCCTGAAGAAGATGCTGCTGGTGTATGTCCACCAGAGAGGGCCTCGAATGTGAATCTTCTCATTTTTCAGATCCTCAATGTCAATTTTCTCCCCATTTCTGAATCGCCTTTTCTTCTCATGCCGGGTATAAGCCACGTGCATGGCCACCAGCAGCGCCGGCGTGGAGACAAAGATCAGCTGCAGGGCCCACAGGCGGATGTGAGAGATGGGGAAGAAGTGATCGTAGCAAACATTCTTGCAACCAGGCTGCAGAGTGTTGCAGACAAAATCTTGTTGCTCGTCTCCCCAGACTCTCTCTGCAGCCACGACGAGGATCATGATACGGAAGATGAACAGGACCGTGAGCCATATCTTCCCGATGCTGGTGGAGTGCTTGTTTACACCTCCTAAAACAGCCTGCAGGCTTCCCCAGTCCATCTTCTTTTCTGTGTCCTTTTACCTGCAGGATGACAAAATACAGTAAATGGTTACTTTTCAAAGGGTGAAAAATCATCTCCAGACCTTCTATGAAGGCAGTGGCTTCCTATCACTCACTCAAAAGTCATAGGCAAATGCAAGTCACTTTCGTTAGTCACCCATATGGTTACGGATTCAAACAGCTTAAATTCTCTCCTTCCATGTATTTACAATGGAACAAGCATACTTTGATGTATCTCTTCAAAAGGCTTTGGTCGGGAAATAAGTTACATCTTCAAATACATTTCCTACACAACTCCCTTTGCTTTTCTGAGATATTTCTTTTTCTGTCTTTGACTCCAACTCTTTTGCCTGCATTTGGAACAGAATTACTGTCACTGCATGAGTTGAGGCCACATTCAGAGAAAGCAGAGACTTCTCTGGTAGCTTTCACAGGATTCCTTTGCCAACACTACAACCCTAGAAGGCTGAACTGGTGCTATCTTTACCTCCCAAGATAACTACTACTTGCTTACTTCAACAGAAGCCCTCCTTCCACCCAGATACCCCCAGCAGGCCTCCAAGGCTTTCTGCTGTAGCTCAGACATGGCCCTTTATCTCAGCAGCACAGCATTTGATTTTGCCCACACTGCCAAGAAGCCTACAGCGGGCTGGGCCAGGGCTGCATACAGATACAGCACAAACCAACAGGCAAAGGAGGATACTGCAGAGCCTGCCCTTCCACATTCATTGCTATCTCATCCAAAGAGGAGACCATAGAGTCAAGAGGAAAAAGCCCTCAGCTAAAGAACTTACTTGATTTTCTAGATGCTATCACACCCCAGCAGAATAAACAGGAGGTCAAGCTTCAGGGAAGTCCCATTTCAGCTTTCCTCTTACTCTAGAAAACCAAAATCCACACTCTTCACCCCTTTAAAACTTAAAAGTAACTTTTACTGGTCACAATTCAGTCTCAGGGCTCAGCTTTCACTGATCACTGCCATTTGGAAGCTATCACTGAATCTAATAAAATACTTTGAAGCCAGAGCTAGGAACTTACACAGTTGGTCCAAGGCTAGGGCTCAGCTTTGCTGTGTGAGAGACATGCACTGGATGTGGAGAAGAGGTCCCTCTCCTCTTAGCACAGGCTGTGTGCTATGGGGAAGCATGGTACCTTGCAACGGCACAATGGTCAAAGCTTTCAAAAATCTCTCAAATAACAGAAAAAACATTAAAAAAACTATCCTGGTGTAGCTACAATAAAACTACAGGACTAACTTGCCCCAACAGATACCCTGGGTATAAGGACCTAGCTTGTACAGACAAGCCTTGAGGGAGAGGTCAGATTTACTGTGGTGAAGAAAGGTGAAATTGAGTAAGACAAGGAAAAAAAAACAAAGAGGAAAAGCTTTGAGAAAGCGGCTGGAATGTCTTAGACTTCTTTTATCTCTGCTGAATCTGGCAATATTTTATACAACTTTTTACATTGTCCTAAACTCTAGACCATGATCAGTACCTGCACCTCTGTTACAAATTTCCTCACGTTTGTTGCATAGTCATTAAAATGAAGTCAATGAAACCTTCCTAAGAGGCTAATTGGAACCGAAAGGATTTATTTGAAGTGTATATCCCCTCGGGACGAACAAGCTGGGCTCCACGTGCTGTCTCACGCTGCTGTTCTCAAACAATGCTGCAAGTCCACGCGGAAAAAAACCCTAACTTCTCCCTACTCATCCACCACTACAGAAGCAAGAAGCGGGCTGTGCAGCCTCAGTGGACCTCCTGAGACAGCCACCCTGCCACCCAAGACATGATTTATTGGAAACCAGTCGAGAAACCACTTTGAGGTCACACGCTGGACGCCGTGGGGCAGCCCCCAGCTGAGCCCTCGCTCGGCGCCGATCTGCGCTGCCGCCGAACTCAGAGCGGCCGGAGCGCCCGGCAGCCACGCAGCCGCCGGCGGGGCTTCGGCAGCGGGAAACGACGCCAGGGCTGCTGGAAACGAGCTCTTGCCAGCAAACACTCGTTTCCCAACTTTGGCTTCAGGGCCCGATGTCTGCTGCCGGAGCCGGCTGCGCCGCGGGATCAGCCCGGCAGGATCTGCTGCCCGCCTCGCGGCCTCGCTGCCCCGGCCGTCAACCCCGGCCCGAGCACGGCTCCCTCACTCGCCACAGCTCCGCTCAGGCTACCGGGGAACAGGGGTGACTATCCAGCACCGCAGGGCCCCTCTGCGCTGCTCGCGGCCGCCTTAGCCCCGCGGGGACGCCGCCGGCCCGAGCCCCGCTCCGTCCCACTACGCGGATCGCGACACACAACAGCCCAGTCCCCCAGCCCACGGGAGCTGCTCCAGACCCTCACCTGCACGGCTCGGTAGGCACCCGGGACGCAACCGACGCGCCGCCCTGCCGCGCTCCTGGCTCTGGTGGTGCCTGGGCAGCGGCCAGTCCCAGCCTCGCCGCCCGGGGCTTTAACGTGCCTCCCCGCTCACCTGCCGCTTTTAACCCGCCCCCGCCCGCCCCCCGCTCCTCCGGCGGCCCGGGGCGGGGCCGGGTGTGGATCGCCCATGGGATGCCCATCGGAAGCCCATCCCAGGCCCATACCCGTCGCGGGGCAGGACTGGGGGGCTGAGCCGGGCCACCGGCACTGGGCTCTGCTGCACCAGCGGGGCTGCGGGCGGGAGCCGTGGGGACAGAACGGAGAGGGCTCCAACAACCCTCAGTGTTCCCTCCGGAGCGCCCTCGGGTCCGCCCGGGTGTCCTGGCCCAAAGCCCTGCTTCGGGCAGGCTGGGCTCGGTACTCTGCGAGTGTGGCCCTCGCCAAGACTGATTGCCAAGTAACCCTTAGAAGATACAGTGGGACCTTCCAAAATTGCCCCGATGCCGTGGTAGCCACAGTAAATTGTCGTTATGGGCCAATTCAGATAACGGTTAGATAAAATCCGTCTCCTAGAGGCTTTCTGTAGAGTGAGGCAGGACTCCTTGGATGGCTTGAATTTGGAAGCAAGGAACAGATACTAGCAAATTGAACTATATTGGCAGCCAGATGTAGAGATAAAAAGGGCAGTAAGCAGCTAAGCGCAGGACAGAAGACAAATAGTCGTTTTCCCTTTGAAATCTTGTGGCCTTTCTTATAACTATAAGAAACTGTTCCAGTATCCTTACTAGTGTGCACAACCTTGATTTCACTGCCACTGCACAAAGCAAGGTGCTAAAGTTGTTTTTGTGAGACAAAATATAGTAGCAGAAAGTATAAAGACCGAGTAGAACGAGTTACTTGCCTTGTGAAAAGTTGCTAGGTGTTATTTCTCTGGAGCCTGAGCTCTGTTGTTGACAATAAAAAAAATTAAAAGGCAGCTCCTAGTTATAGAAACTCCATCTTTAAGGACAGCTTCTGAGGATGGCAGCCATGGCCAGACAGGCACGAATTAGCTGGATTAGCACCGCAGCCCTTACCTTGCTGGCAGACTCAGCTCTGTCTCATGTGGTCTGCACTTAACTCAAAATATCCAACCAAGAATGACCTCTATTAAATGACACTTGATTACAACACAGTAAAGATTCTTTGCCTTTTAAAACACCATGACCAAAAATCCTACCGGAAAAGAATGCTGTGTTAAAGAGAGTGTGCAGGAAAGCTAGAAGTTGGTGAAATGCTGTGTGTCTGACTCACAAGAAAACAAACATTTGGCTAAGCATATAAAGCACTGCTGAAATCGGTGTGTTTGCTTCTGTGTATTTTGCATAAAGACCTGTCTTGTATGAGCTTGGTTTTATGAGGCATGCCTGCAAGTAGATGCTTTCATCAGTAGGAATTTAAATAAAACTTCATCTTGATGTAGTAATTGTACAGATAGCGATTACAAGAAACTAGAATTTACATATGTATCTGCAAAATGGCAAAGTGAATTTGGTTTTGCTCTCAGAGGTTTAGAAAATGAGGTCAGATTAAATAGGATCTTTAAACAACCTAAGAAATGTCTGGAAGAATCAACTATGTTTTATAAAATAATACCAAAGTTTGGTAGTGGTAAATGTAAATGCTTGAAAGAAATCCACAGTTCACATTGCTCAGTACTGCCACAGTAGTTTTCATTCACAACTAAACAAAATCTGTGGTAAAGCAGAGTACTGCTTTGATTTCCCTTTGTTTTTGTTTGTCTCAAGTGTGAGAAATACGTAATTCTGTATTTGGGAAGGAAAGAGGAACACTGTCAAGGAATTCTGACAGAGCAGAAACCCAGGAGTGCAGGCTTATTGCTTTTGCTTTGCTTAACACCTGTCTGGTTGGCAGGAGGTGCAAGAGCCAAGTATTAACAACTCTGGCATCTGTAACACTCCAGCTGCAAGGAAGGGGCATTCTGGCAGCATTCAAGGTGATGTGTGTTACAAAGTGTGTGTATATGCAGAAAAGATTAATTCTTCTGGATTGTAAAGGAATGCAAAAAATAAAGCTAAGTAAAAATAGGAAAAGAAACACTGTTGTAAACTTCTCAACACAGAAAGAGGTTTTACCTTGTTACAAGATTGCAGAAATCTTGGCCTCATCTTCCAGTAATGTCTTAGAGCTTTCCAAAGACTGTGTCTTCATCTCTTTGTTCAGCAGCCTCCAGGCACCTCCAGAGGCTCTGTCTGGATCTAGTCTTTTATTAGCTCTTGCTTCACTCTCTGCTTTGTCTAACAATGTTTATATGTTACCTGTATCCGGTTTACATAAATATTTAATATTTATCCCATATGTATATCTCAAAATCCACCAGATCCTGGAGTAATTAACTCAATAACTTAATTATATGTGATGAAAAAAAAGTTTAATTTACTAAAAACCTGCTCTTAGACAATTTCATGAGACGTTCCCGAGTCCTGGCCATTGGGAGTAATAGATGATTGTCTTTCCCTGTTCAGCTTCTCCATGAATGCATACACTTCTGTCATGTCCTCTCTCCATTCTTTTTATTCTATGCTGAAAGGTCTGAGTTGTTGAATCTGTGCCATGCAGGAGCTGTTAGACATCTTTATTATCCTCATCTCAACTTTTTGTGCCTTTTCTACAAGAGTGGTCCAAACACCTGCATAGTTTTATAAACACAGAACAATGCTTTTTGTTGCATTCTCCATCGTTTTCTAATCATTCCCATTTACTTGTTTTCATTTTCCAGACATCTCAAAGCAATTAGTTGACTTTTTTAGGCACTCCAGGATTCTTTCCTAAGTGTTTCTAGAAATTAGAATAGTACCTCCTAGGGTACATACATGCACACATACTTGAATAAGTATTTTCTCAGTGTTTATTAGTTTGCAACAGCAGACACTGAGGTTTGCCATTTTATTATCTGGTTACACTGGCTAAGATCTTCTGCTCTTCCTCACAGTCAAATTTAGTTTTGACTGTTGCAAATCATCACTTTCATAATGTACTATTCACAAGCATTTTGATTTTTGCTAATTCATGTGTGTAGCAACATCCTTATTCATCATTTTTGCTTAAAATCAGGCTTTTTCAACACCTAGGAGCTTACTTGCTACTTGTCATGCACAATTGTTGTAAATCAACTGGAAATGTAGCTATAGATCTTATAGATCTTATACATCAGATCTTACTTTGGAAATAGTTCTCATGTCTGAGGCGGAGCTAAACATGTGTTACACCTGACATTTTTGCACAGAGATCAGCAAACCAGTTTGTTTCTGCATTTACTTTTGAGACACTCATTTTAGTCATACTAAGATCAAAAACGCCATACTTGCTTAACCTTTGAGCAAACCATTTTGTCTCCTTTTGATACATTTACATGCATATTAGTGTCTGAAATAGGTACCCAACCATTATATTCATGTTCAATTTAATTGCTCTCCCAGCCTTTAAAACATAAGCCTTTGTGTTTTATAGAACAGTGCCTGGAGTGTTGTTGGCAAGGTCTGTCAGATATGAACACGTGGTTGTAGGAGCTCCAATCCGGAAAGCCGTGGCTTCCCTGTCTGCTATACAACTCTGAATTCTTAAAGCTTATGCAGACACAATGATCCATACACTCTACCTCCTCCTTCCTCTCACAGAAGACTTGGGCTTGTGTGTCATTTTCAAAGAGCATCTCATTTTCAAAGAGCTAGCTTTTCTTGTTTTATGGAAGTACTTTGTTTGATACTTCATCATCTTTCAGCCTTTTTAACAGTAAAATATTAATTTGGTAAAATACCACTGTGATTTCCTACCAGCAAGTGAGACTGGTCTGAGTGTGAAAGTAACACTCAATGTGCTTTTTAAACCAACTTAATGCACAGGCTGCAAAGATCCTGGTTTAGATCAATGTTGCTACAGGTCCCGCACTGTTCTAGCCATAGGCGTTGATCTCATGATCCTTACAGTCTCCAAAAGCTTCTCTGTCAGACAAACCTTAAGACCATTGAAAAAAGAAGTCAATCCAGAAGCCATCAACTCTTTTTTATGGTCAATACTCAGTTCAAACAATTCAGGAGGCTTCTGGAGAGGGCCACAGCACCTGGTTTGCTTCCATGAGTTAGAACTGCCTTCTACCCGACTGTTCTTCAAAATTATTCTCCAAAGCTACTCCATAAAACCGTGTGGGCTTGCTTTTTCTTTTGGTGAAACCTTGAGTGTGCAGGACAGCAAGGGTTAAACAAGTAGCATCAGTTCATCCATCTGTGAACAAACAAACAAAAAAGTCAGCAAAATCAGGTGTGACACTTTAAAGCAACACCTTAAGTGACATTTTAAAGTGTCAATAGCAGCCCCCTCCCTTGTTTCACCCCCTGTGGTAACTGGAATTGACTTTGTTAGTGTCTATTTGCTTTGGGTTCTTTTTTCCCTAATTGAAACAGATTAGAGTAGTTCACTCAACTTCCCAGGTCCTTTGTCCAAGTCCTGCAGCTCCAGGGTTGCTGTTGGTGCCCTCAAGGGGCACTCGGGGCCAAGCTCCCTGGCCCCAGAGGGCCTCAAAGCCCACAGGGTCTCCACTGCCTTAAGCTCTGCAAGCCCCAGCCCTGCGTGTGCACAGAGCCTTAAATCCCTTCACGTGTAAAACAGAGTTCGTCAGTAGGACCTATATTTCCTATCTGTTGCTCAAAAAAATGTTCTAGGAGAGAGTATCGGAGGCTCACGTGAGAGAGGTGGCATGATACCTTCTCAGAGAGTGTCCCATTTCGCCAGCAGCTGTGTCGTGCACCGTGGGGCCAGGCACTGATGGACAGAAGATTTATAAAGGAGGATCATCATTTTCTTTGCTTCTGGGAAGTTGTTCTCCATTGTTCCTAAGAAATAATTTCTCCCCAAAGGAGAGGAGTGAAGGGTACAGGGCAGAGCTGGGCAGACCTTAACTTTGACCAATTCCCACCTTTTGTCATGCATATTACGTGTCTTTAAATGCACTATTAGAGTTCAGGCATAGTTTTCTCACATTTGCCAAGAACACTTCAACCTCTGATGCTTATCTGAGGAGGTTTTGTTCTTCTGTATCTCTTGGGAGCACACAGAGCATAGAAGAAACCCACAGTAGTTTACTTATTCACAGATAAGAATGGGAAGAAGCCAATGAGAGAAATCAGTGGCAAATGCTGGAGCCTGGGGAGAGAAATTGCTAAAGGAGTATTGATGGAGCAGTCATAAAGGCTGCAAAGTACAAAGGGTAGTGCCAGTGAAGCCTGAGGAGAGGCTGGATGCTGGATTGATGTTGTACAGAGGGAATATGTGGGAGGGAAACACTGGAATTAACATTTCTGCTGTGAGTCCTTGGACTCAGTGACAGCAGCTCAAGGGGAATGGAGGAGAAACCAGGCAGCATCCGAGAATGCTGGAAGTATGACTTTTCCATGGCAAGTGGTCTGCATTCACATATTTTGCATTGTTTCTGTTCAATCTGAATAAAGTACATTCTCTTGTTCCTTTTAAGGTCAATATTCACTGACTGCATGACTAATCCAGCAGATTTTGCTGAGGTCCCAAGTGCCAAGTCCTGAATCAGGTTAAAAACAAGAATAGGGTGATTCAATAGTGACCTAGTTGCACCTATGCATGCATTGTATTAACCAAGTCATTTAGTGAATGCAAATACATGATGGGAAACATTGCTAAACTCTTGCTAAACTAATCAGAGACAAAGAAGTTGAACTGGGTTTGGGGAGGAAGAGCTATGAGGAGCTAAAGGGATACAGTTAAAAATCCTATGCTGTTAAGAAAAAAAAAAAGCAAAGCAAAGCAAATCAGCGGCTATTACAAAGAGCTTTCCAAACAGAAGCTACAGGCAAGCCCATGCCAACATGTTCTACCAACAGATCTGTGCTGGATTACAAGTTGGGACATGGAGATCATGTGTCTCTGGTACTCAGCCAGCTGCAAGTCTAGGGCCCTTTAGGTGGCATCCAGATAGCCAGTGCTACTCCCTGGAGCAATGCCCCTGGGAACATGTTTGAGAAGCCCTCTGCGATGCATCTGGGCAGTGCAAATCAAATTCTCAAATGCCCACTGTTTTTTCATTCCCTAGTTTTTCTACATTCCCCATTTTTAGACTTTTTTCATGGCAATTCAACTACTTGTCAAACAACGTCTGTAATAAGATGGCTCCTTCACAAGTCAAAGCCAAGCAGTTCTTTAATTGTGGGTATTCAGGAACAAAGGCTCCATCACCACTGAGGTATGAAGATAATTCAGCACTCTACAAGGGGGTTATGCACATAATTTAGAGAATGCTTAAAATCTGCTGACTTTTGGTGACCATCTATGCACAGTGGAACAGATTATAAAAGAGTGTGACAGGATAAGAGATAGTGATGCTTACTGAGGACAATCTACAGAGCTCTTGGGTGCTGAAGCCCACAAAGCTACGTGCAAAGCTGGCACTAGTGCCCCTGTACAGGGACGACATCAGGAGAACTGCTGTCATGACAGAAAACCAAGCAGCCAGCTGCATGCTGGAGCTTGACTGCTGTTAGTCAATGGACAATGATTTGGAGCTGGAAAGTCAACAGAAATTATGCAACACTGTGAGGCTGTGCATTGTACAGGAAATAATAAAAGAAGCTGAAATAGGCTTCAGGAAGGCCTGTTTGGCCAAGGGCCACTGAATGGATAATGAAAAAGAGTATATTCCCATATGATACCTGTGCTGGGAAGGTCAAGGGAAGCCTGCTACATAAAGTGACAGAGGCTGCACAAGGAAACTACAAGCCACTCACACTTCAAAGAACGTGAAATAGATGAGATAGTATCTGCCCAGAGCCAATGCTCCTCTTTGGGAATATTGCTTTTTGAGACACAGCTGTGGTTCATCAACATCTGTGCTGGGCACCAAACAGCATTAAGGATTCAGATACCACCTACTCATTGATATTCCACAAGCTTGAAGAGATACCAGTGATGATCTATATGCTACCTCAAACCTAAGAGGGAAATGTTACCAGCAGAGTGAGAAGTGAAGTCAGCTTGCTGGAATGATTCTGCTGACCTGAAACAACCAGACACAAAACCAAATAGCAAAGTATACAAAAACGGTGTTGAGTTGCAGGCAGCTTCCTTTGTCAGAGGAAGGCAGGTCCTGTTTTGCTGGGGTTTGGGGGAGGTGGAGCTGGACTACAGCATGGTATTGCTGCTTGACAGGGCCTTTCTGAGTTATGTGGCATATCCAAACTCCAGGCTAGTAGCACAAGTCTCAGTGTATTTGATATGTTAAATGCAATAAATAAACACACGAGTAAAAACAGGGGAAGTATGTGATACCTTGTTAACATAAGTTTTAAAAATACTGAACAAAAAACAAAACCAAAATAACTTTTTACTCAAACAATTCCTCTGCAGATGACTAAAATGTTCATGGGCCAGTAAATGTGACCATTTTCATGCCCCAGTGTTTCTGGTTTTGCTATGTTCCTTTGCTGCGTTTCTACAGGGGATAACAATTACGTAGTATAAATAGAGGGATTTTTAATATTTAAGGGCTAGATAATGAACAATGCTCATGTTTTATGACCTCCACTGATAAATTTGGTCTACTACTGGAGGTCATGGCTAGAGACTGAACCAGCATTTCATGAAAAGAATCAGTAATTTATGAGAGTATAGATTGTTGTGAACAGCCATGGGAATGGTGAAGCGGCTGTTGTTTTGTATTTGATAAAGTTTCTTAGGCCTTGTTTGTAACAGGTTGGGAAGGGGTAAAGATGTTGGCTCTTCCCCAGCTCTGTGTAGTAAGAGATGGAGAACATGGCAGTGTCCTTGGTATACAAAGGCTGCTGGTGAAGAAAACCCTGGAATTCTTCCCCTGGTAGTCTGAATTGTCTATTGACTATTTTACCCTTTCCCTGACATCCTTATGAACTTTACTTTTGTGCTTCCCAGTCACAACTTCCCTAATAGCCCCATCTTCTTGCCTGAAGGACAGTGTCTGTTCAGCCTTGTAACTCTCCTCAGTCTTTTAGTCAGCAGCTGCTACAGGCTGGAAAATCTATGAGTTTGTCTCACTTCTGTCTTTCTAGACAACCAAGAAGTCCATAGTGTTCAGAATATTCCCAGAGAGAAGAAAAACTTACCTACACTTAGACAGATCTACACAAACTACACAAATCTAAACTTAGACTGAATCAGATCAACTTGGACCAAGCCAAAGGGATTGGATTATTCAAGACTGTAGCAGTAATTACTGCTAAATTAATATAAGGAAGATATCCTCGATTTCTGGCTCCAAAAGGTGGTGCAGCCCCAGGGAAGGTAGTGTTCCAGGTACCAGAATCTCTCTACCACCTTGCTTATCATCATGCTGCTAATTGCAGAAGTCCTAGCAAAGCCCATTGCAAAGATGTGTGGGAAGGGACTTGGTAGACATGGAAGAAATAGATCCATCATGCCAAGAAATTACAAAGAAGTATACAGTATCTCCTCAGAAATGCCACAGAGATTGTTCCTAAGCAAGGTATGCATTCAGGATTACAAAAAGCTCCAAGCAGGCACAATCTTTCAATCAGCACCCCAAGAGAAGAAAAAAGGAACCCCCTTGGGTCAGGAATGTTTCTGTCTCTGCTCTCCACTTTTTTCATCATAAAGGGATTTGCTTCAGGCAAGGAAAGATGGACATCCAAAAAACACAGTCTTTTGCAATGTTTGCCTTACCTGTGTACTCTCAGTACTTACTGCTAAAAGTCAAGGGCTCCACCTAAGTAGGTTCTTGGTGACTTGTTGGCATATTTTAATGGGCAATAGATCAATTCTTTTGTTAAGAAATGAATTTCTGACAGGTTGCTGATCTTTCTTATTTGAAATCCTTTCTCAGCACTAAAATGTGCCTGCTGCTAAGTCGTTCTGGTATGAACTAACTTTTTAGTGAGTAAATGGTGGGTGGCAGAATAAATTGAGTATGAAAAAAACCCTATTCCTTTGTTAACTGGTGATGTAAAGAGGTAACATTTTGAAAAAGGAGTTGGAGGGATATGGGGCATCCTCAAAGGGAAATGCTCAAACCCTACACATTGAGTGCATGCAGTGTTGTGTTAGCTGGGGTTTCTTTACTGCCCTTCCATTCTACGATTCTATGACTTCCCTCTTGGCTAAACCCAGAGTAGCTGTGTCCTGCAGCCTCTCGTGTCCCTGCTCCCCAATATGGTCACTTACACTTCAGCACACAGGCTGTCCACAGCTGCTGAGAAGGAGATCATAGCTCCAAGAGAGCTCCAGAGTAACTTCCAGTACTTTTGGCATACTCACATTTGTCCCATGCTGCACCACAGTGGCAGCCCAGGCTCCAATCTGTGTGCTGCAGACACCTCAATTTCTCTCTTCTCCCAAACTGTGTGTGCAGCCCCTTCCCAGTATGGTACTGTGAAGGACTAGGATGTCTTTCCTGGTCAAGGCTGCACAGGGATGCTGGGTGGTGGGCTGTCTGGTCACACAGCTGTGCCTGTTCTTCTGCAAAGTGAAAAGAGGGAAGAAGCTCAGAGCTGAGCTTTCTGAGAAAATGGAGACGAGAGGGAGAGGCAAATTTCAGGTCCTGATGACTCACAGGCTATGAGGTTCAAAACCAAAATGAGATCAGGCACTGCCAGGAGGCATTCCCAGGGGGACTCACCTCTCAGGACTGGCATGGGGAGCACAGCAGCCCTGTGGGTATTTGCACCATACAAGCTGGCTGATGGCCTGGGTTTTACAAGGAGCTGTGTATGGGCAACAGAAAAACGGGACTTAAACAACTCAAAGCAACTCTGTGCATGTCTAGCTTGTGGAAAAAATGTAAAATCTATCAGGCCTAAACCACACAAGATGCTAGGCATTTTATTGTTATGGGTAGAATGTTGGACAAGGGTGCTCATAAATCAATAACAGTGGTTTCTATTATTTCAGGAGATAGAATCTGCTGGAAATTATTCTAATCAACAACATATTTATTTGAAGCTACAAGGAAGTTCCAGGCAAGATCAGAATGTGCAGAGTCTCTAGTTCGTGTCAGGTATTGCAGCTGCTGTTGAAACACTTTATTTCCAAACCGCAACGCACAATGTCAGGTGAGCTCATTCTTCCTTGTGTCAAGACATGTTGCATTGTCATGTAGCCTGTTGTACATTCTGGGAACAGGTATTTCGCCTGTAAATCAGCAAAACACACAATGCATGTCTGTAACTTCAGAGACATGAAATACTGGCATAAACCCCAAGATTGTTCATGCCCTTTTAGCTATATGCAGCTCCAGTTGGCCTGTTTCATTGAATTTGCATCTCCTTTTCTATGGCACTCAGTTCACTTCCAGCACTACCCATTAGTGTAGTGGCACTGATGTGAAAATTACAGCACAATGAACTAATTTTTACTTTTTCCTTTTGTTCATTTGATAGGTGCTATGACAGAGTTGTGGCCACAGTCTGGCTTCAGGAATAAAACAACTTGTGTGCCCTTTGAAGTTCCAGGGGGCGAAGGAATCACAGACTCACAGAATGGTTGGAGTTGGAAGGGACCTCTAGGGATCATCTAGTCCAACCCCCCTGCAGAAGCAGGTCCACTTAGATCAGGTCACACAGGAACACGTCCAGGTGTGTTTTGAAAACCTCCAGAGAAGGAGACTCCACAACCCCTGGGCAGCCTGTGCCAGGGCTCCCTCACCCTCATGGTAAAGAAGTTAATCCTTATGTTTAAGTGGAACTTTCTGTATCCGAGCTTTTGTCCATTAGTCCTTGACCTATCACTGGACAGTACAGAAAAAAAGTGTTGCCCCATCCTCTTGACATACACCTTTTAAATACCTGTAAGAGTTGTCCCTTCAGTCTCTTCTTCCCCAGGCTGAACAGCCCCAGTTCCTGCAGCCTTTCCTCATATAAAAGATGTTCCATTCCCCTGATCATCTTGGTGGCCCTGTGCTGGACTCTCTCCAGAAGTTCTCTGTCCCTCTTGAGCTGAGGAGCCCAGAACTGGACACAGGACTCCAGATGAGGCCTCACCAGGGCAGAGTAGAGGGGGAGAAGAACCTCCCTCAACCTGCTGGCCACACTCGATGCATCCCAGGATGCCATTGGCCTTCTTGGCCACGAGGGCACATTGCTGGCTCATGGTTAGTTTATTATCAACCAGGACTCCCAGGTCTTTATCTGCAGAGTTGCTCTCCAGAAGGTCAATCCCCAGCCTGGGGTTGAAGGAAGGAGGATATGGGGAAAGCTGGCAAAAACTTCTCCAATAGCCCTAGAAGCTACTGTCCAGATTTCTGAAATCTAGCACTTTCTGGTAAGTGTAACATTTCTATGTCACACCTCAGGACAGGGAGGGAGGACTTGTGAGCTGTGCCAATGGTGGAAGGTGTAGTCTCACCTCTTTCTCCCAGGTTGGACTATCCTTTTGCATGTGCAGCCCAGAAGCTGCTCCTTTGGTACAGAAGACACTTCCACAGCTTTTCCTACCAGAAGCTGAGCAGCTTGCTTTCTTCCAAGAGCAGCTGCTGGTGCTGATGATTCAGTGCAAAATGCAGAATCCTGTGTCAAGAATCCTCTCCTTTTTTTTTCACTCCTGTCTTGTTTTGGCTATGCCTATATTGCATAGCAGTATAGTACATTACACCATGTTACAGCACACAACATTGCAAGATGCCATTTACAGACACAGATGATGGCAACAGACATTAGCAATCACTACAGCCCAGCAAGAGCAGTCTGTAGAAACAGATGATGCAGAGGATTCAGTAGCCACATCACATACTTGCCTAGAGGATTTGCTTTGGGACAGTCTATGTGGACCAACTGCAGGGACAGCTGGAGCATATGAGTGCTCCAGGAGCAGGTTTTCCAGTTTTGCACAGTCCAAGAGAAACCCAGGCTGCTGAACCAAAATACCAGGCAATCCACTTCAGCAACATGTTCCTGTCCCCAGTTTAAATGCTAATGTAGAAACATACTAAGTTTTTCCCAAACTCAGTCAAGGTTTGGAGATTTTTGCTTTGCTTGATCTGAGAGGACTCAAAACTCTATCTCCTACTCCCCCACACAATGCTATAACGACCAGGCTGTAGGTTAGCCCAGGCTGATGGGGGTCTACAGTTCTCTCACAGAATTTATTCAGCTAGGCAGAGAGGAACAGAAGTCAGCAGGGTGTGAGGGTGGAACAAGATAGTCTGTGAGAGTATTTTCCACAGGGACTAGAGGACTCAGTGGGGAAAGAGGAGAAGGCTCTGGAGTCTCTGCTCCCAGCATTGTTAATGCATTTTACATTAAACACTGCATGAAAGGCTGCAAATATCACTCAAAACCAAAGTTACATTTTCCTAGGTGCCAATCTTAACCACCATATGAGTCAAGACCTGTTTTGCATGCTCTTTCTGGAGAGAAGAGTGTCCCTTTTCCTTCTCTGCCTCCACACCTGGCCACCACATTTGGGAAGGAGATATATGTGATTGATGGAGATATAGGATTGAAAGAGAGATGTGGGATTGAACTCTGCAGGCTAAAGGAAATATAGGTCACGGATCTCCTTGTTGGGAGACCCAGAGGAAAAGATAACTATCCAGCTACCTCTGTTAAGAGAGGAGGTGTTTTGTGAGGCATTAGATTGTGCTCAGGTGCACTCAGAGATGTCTGCAGCATGCTGATGAAATCTTTCAGGGACATTGGTGGCTCCTTCCTCAGGACCAAGGGTTTGTGGTGTAGAAAGGATGGGTTGTCCTTTTGCTGACAGTGTTGCTGGGCTTGTCTATTACCTTATCCAATGTTCAAATTGATTTAGCAGCATTGATGGCTCATTAAACTAAGATAAAATGCTGTATACAAGCTTCAGATTAATTGAAGCATATCTACCACAGGATTTTTTCAATTAAGAAAAAATGCATTTGCTGCTAGTTTTTAATCATGTTTAAACAGCAAATCCTTTAGGTGGTTTTTCTTCAGTGATTAATTTTTTTAATTGGTCAATTGGATAATGGCTCCCAGCTGTTTGGTGAAGGAGGCCATTTAATACCACAACTGTTAAAAATCAAAACAAACCCAAACACAAAAACCCCAAACCCAAACAAAACAATAGTGAGAGTTAGCTTACTGAGGAGTAAATTAAACTGGTGAATCATGTGCGAACCAGGCAATGTCACAAGACCATTTGGGCCAGGGACCTGCAGCAGTGTCTTCCTTTGGCTCCATCTCCAGAGGCAGAGGTGGGTCTGAAGAGTTCTTTTCGGGTCACGAATAGCTGTTGCCATGTTTGTGACTGCCAAAATCTTTGGTTGCTAGTCAAGGTTTATCCTACGCAGTGATAAAGGGGTTAGATAGGTTTTGGGACTAGTTCCAAGAGACTATTGAGGTACTTGGCAGGATTTAAATACATCTCAGACATATGCAATAAAGCAAGCCCCCACCCAGCTGCCACCCAGCCCTCCAGGCACTTAAATTCACTATGACCTTCAAGTTCACCCACAGCTCCTCTTTTTGGTGTTGCTGGGGGAGGAAGGGGCAGAAAGGGCGTCTCTCCAGGCCGCCCCTTTCAGGGTGGGGAAGAAGAGGGGAAACGCTGGCGGGAGAAGGTGCGGGCAGCCGTTTGGCAGGGCGGGCGCTCCCTCTGGAAGAAGCCCCAGTGTGACTTTCTGTTTTGCAGCAAGCAATGGATAAACACGACGATAAACTTGGGCTCCTTGTTATTACTCTTGGCTGTAAGGAGGGAAATCTCAGTTATGCAGTATTTCCCTTTCATCCTTAATCCCTATGAAATATCACACAGGCAATGTGGTTCCAGGTTGTCAGTTTCATGTGTCTGTGACAAGTGAAAAACTTACTCTTGTCAGTTTCCCTTTTTTTTCCTTACTGTGACCAAGAAATGGAGAGGTGTCTCTGGCCACCACCGCTCACCTCTGGCACACCTTCCAGCTCCATGCCAGAAGGCAAGCATGTCACACTAAAATGGTTTGGCTCGTAACAAATCTGAGGGCTTTTCTTATCTGTTGGGTTGGATGTTGGGTAGCTGTTTACTTGTGTGCAAGGCCACGAATCAGAGGAGTTTGGTAAGATCAGTAAAGCAGGAAAGTTGTACACTGTGACAGCTCCTGACCCACCAGAACTCCTGACACTTGTGAATTAGGCCATTTTTCCTCCTTCAGACTCAGGGGCAGAGCTGGTTATGCTATTTACTGTCCAGAGTGGTGTGGTGTGACCTTTTTGTATAATCAAACCCATAGTGGAATCCTCACTAATTTAATTTCTCCTGGTACCAAACCTATTTCACTGTTCAGGTGAGGGAACTCAGGCACAGGCTGCCCAGAGAGGGTGTGGAGTCTCCTTTCTTGGAGGTTTTCAAGACCCGCCTGGACACGTTCCTATGTGACCCTACCTAGGTTGACTCGCTTCTGCAGGGGGGTGGAGTAGATGATCTCTAAAGGTCCCTTCCAACCCCTACCATTCTATGATTCTATGAGCTCTCCCGCTCCTTCTCTATATAATAAACTCTTTCCTGCTGCCAGCAGCAAATCACTGGAAGCAGCTAAAATGGTTGTGAGAGCAGGACAAGAAGTCAGTGTGGGCACTTGTGCCTGCATGGCACTGAGGCAGCAGTGGGTGGGCACAATCCCAAAGGGGAATTATTTACCTGGTTTGCAGATCTGCTGAGAGGAGGTCATTGCTGCTGGGTGAAATGGGACTTGATGTTGCAAAAGGGCTGTGCGGAAAGTGGCTCAGTGGTATTGCAGTGATTATAAAGTTACACCCTTCCTACAGGTCTGGCCCGAGCCCACTGGAGTCAACAGGGATTTGCAGAGTGACAGTGAGAAGCTTTGGATCCAGCCCTGAAATCTGCAAGCTTGCAGAAAGAGCTAACATGATTTTTCACAGCACTGATGGGTGGGGGGAGGCTGAAGTAGAAATTCTGGCCTGGATGCATGACCCAGCAGCTCAGGCAGGGGTAGCCAGGTGGTGACAAGATGCAGGGAGAGGCACTCCTGTCCAAGTGCCTCTTGGCAAGGATGAAGCAGGGTGCTGACTGGGGCCTTTGCTAGGACTTGACAGCTGAGTCAGGACTCTGCAAGAACCCCTCCCTGTCTCCTCCTCCCACAGACCCACCTACCCCTTGGTCTGCGTGTCAGCCAAAGCCTTGGGTGCCTCTGTGCTAAGGAACCCACCCGAGCCGTGTGTGCATGCCGGAGAACCGGTCATGCTCCACCACTGGCACCAAGGGCACAGGGCCAAGTAGGTGGGAAATTGCAAAAGTGCTATTTACACCTCACCCCATCCATTTTGGTGAAGCTAGTCAATTTTTTGCTTCTATGAAAGGAGAACCTAACCTGAGCACTCCAAGCCTGATGATGCAGGGCTGTGCAGGGAGGTGGGTACAGGGGCTGCCTCTGGCAGGGGAAACGCTGCCACAAGGACAGGGCTTGCATGGCTGTCATCAGTGCCAAGTCTCTACAAGGACATTTGCTGAGGTGGAGGTGGTCTCTGCCCGTGGGTTCACCTGAGTGAGACTAGAGTATGGTGTAGGATCTAGGATCTAACAAGCCCTCTGGCTTCAGAGGCTCCTGAGAGCACAGCAAAAAATTGTCCGTGATGCCTGCACACCAAACAACTCAAACGTGCATGGAGAACTCTCAAATGCCTGCGCCTCTGCCTTCCCACTGTGGCAAGAGCAGCTCAGCAAGCACTGGATAATAAAGATATGAAGCACCATGATCACACTTAACCCAAGTCCCCAGATACTCCCTTTGCTGTAAATCAATAAACACAGTCTATGAGCTAAAAGCTGAGCTGTGAGAGATCGTCAGTCAAATATATGCCACAGCGACTCTCCTCTCAGGCTGGCTGCTGGGCACCTCTTCATCTTGCTGTGCCATGGCCACCGCAGTGGGAAGCAGCAGCAGAGCAATGTGTGCTACCTTACAAAGAACAGAAATCACACACAAGGGTAGAAAGCAGAACCCTGAGAGCTATTGACCTGTTGGCCTCCTCTCTGTGCCTGGGAAGATCATGGAACAGATCCTCCTAGGATCTATGCTAAGGCACCTGGAGGACAGGGAAGCAATCCGAGACAGCCAACATAGCTTCACCAAGTCCTGCCTGACCAACCTATTAGCCTTCTCTGATGGAGTGGCTATGTCAGTAGATACGGGAAAGGCCATGGATGTTGTCTATCTGGAATTCTGTAAGGTCTTTAACACAGTCCCCCACAACATCCCTCTCTAAATTAGAGAGGTATGGGTTTGATACATGGGCTGCTTGGTGGATGAGCAATTACTTGGATGGTTGAATCCAGAGGGTAGTGGTCAATGGTTCAAGGTCCAGATGGAGACTGGTGACAAGTAGTGTTCCTCAGGGGAAACCTGTATTGGGACCAGTACTGTTTGATGTCTTCATCAGACATGAACAATGGGATCAGGTGCACCCTCAGCAAATTTGCAGGAGACATCAAGCTGAGTGATGCAGCTGACACACCTGAGGGATGGGATGCCATCCAGAAGGAACTGGGCAAGCTGAAGAAATGGGTCCATGTGAACCTCCTGAGGTTCAGCAAAGCCAAGTGCAAGGTTCTGCACCTCGGTCAGAACAACCTCTGGTATCAATACAGATTGAGGGCTGAAGAGGTTGAGAGCAGTCCTGCGGAGAAGGACTTGGGGGTACTGTAGGATGAAAAGCTGGACATGAGCCAGCAATGTGCACTCACAGCCCAGAACACCAACTCTACTCTGGGCTGCACCAAAAGCAGCATGGGCAGCAGAGTGAGAGAGGGGATTCTGCCTCTCTGCTCTGCTCTGGTGAGACCCCACCTGCAGTGCTGTATCCAGCTGTGGGGCCTTCAGCACAGGAAAGACATCAACTTGGTGGAGTGGGTCCAGAGGCCACAAAAATGGTCAGAGGACTGACACACCTCTGCTGTGAGGAAAAGCTGAGAGTTGAGACAGTTCAGCCTGGAGAAGGGAAACTCTGGGGAGACCTTATTGTGGCCTTTCAGTACTTAAAGGAGGCTTATCAGAAGGATGGGGGCAAACTTTATCAGAGCCTGTAGCGATATGACAAATGACAACACTTTTAAACTATAATTCCAAAGAAGTACAAGGAAGAATTTCTTCACCGTGAGGATGAGGAAACACTGGAACAGGCTGCCTGGATGGGTTGTGGAGTCTCCTTCTCTGGGGACATTCAAAACCCACCTGGACGAGTTCCTGTGTGACCTGCTCTAGGTGGTCCTGCAGGGGGGTTGCAATGGGTGATCTTTTGAGGTCCCTTCCAACACTTAAGGTTCTGTGATTCTGTAAAAGAAACCATATTTAGATTAGATACACTGAAGAAATTTTTTGCAATGAGGGAGGATGGTGAAACACTGGCACAGGTTTCCCACAGAGGTAGTAGATGCCTCATCCCTGGAAACATTCAAGGTCAGGTCGGGTGAGGCACTAAGCAAAGTGATCTAGTTGAAGATGTCCCTGCTCATTGCAGGGGGGGTGGACTCGATGGACTTTAAAGGTCCCATCCAACCCAAATCAATTTATGATTCTGTGAAACAGATTTATTTCAGGAACACTGTAGCCAAGCCTTGGTTCAGTAAGGGAAGCAAAGGTTGCCAGTGTTAACAGAAGAACATAACAGGCAACTGGGAGGAGAGGTGTGTCTGGCATCGGCTGTGCTGGTGCTTTCCATCACAACATCCCAGAAGAGGTGGGTGAGGCACTGGGCTGGCATGGCATGGCACAGCACAGGATGGCACGGCACAGCATGGCACACAGAGGCTGCCCACACACACCACTCAGCAGTGGGGCTGGCACAGGTGGATGTGCTGAGATTGTGCAGCAAAAGGCTGGCAGACACAAGATCTGGGTTGGGGTAGGGTAGGATATGCAGCCTAACTATGCAAAGGTAGCAGAGGGGATTCAGGCCATCCCATAACTGGTCTCATTTGCTTAAGAGCTTTGGCATGCAGAGTTGCTGGGAAGGGCTTAGGTCAATGAAAAAAACAAAGCCAAAATTGCAGTGGAGCCAGGCTGAGGAGAAGAATGAGGGATGGAGGAGGGCGTGCTGTGGTGCTGGGGTCAAGGACTGCTGTGTGTAATGGGAGCAGAGCCCTCCTGCGATGCTGTTGCTGCACCTGACATGGTCAGGGCTCCTGCCTGTTTGATGTGAAGAAGGAGGCAGGGTGAGGAATTTGCAAGAGCTTTTCCAGTGGCTCTGAATTGCATCACAGCTAATTTAAGCAATCTCTGCCCCAGGCGTAACAAAGGGGAAATCAGAGGGTAGGAAGACCCAGCAGGGATGGGCACAGACAAGCCAGCTAGCATCAGAGAAACTGGATAAACTGCCACAGGATGATGGTGGTGCTGGCATAGCACAGACTGCTGGTCACTGGTGGGTCAGAGATTTGGAGGAGACCCTCTGCCTTGGGAATAGCTCCAGGGCAGGAGCAAGGGCAGCAGAGAGAAGGGCTGGGAGTGGGTGTGCTCTGTAGTTCAGAGTAGCCCCAGTCAGCTTATGAAGATAAAGGAGAAGGTTTGAAACCAAGATAAGCAGCTCAGCTTTTCCCTGCAAAAAAGGTTAACTTCTAGCCTGCCAAACACTGCTACCTCCCCTGCTTAGGAAGGTGACTTGGAGAAACCAGACACTGAAAGCTGCCTGTTCCTCCTGATGCCATCTACTACAGCCTAACTGGAGATGACGATTATTTAGAGGGCACAAAACTGCCAGGGGCTTTTCCTAGGCAGTGACAGAAGTCACTTGTTTTCCAGGTTGATTGACATTCAGTGTAGCACTATTTAAATTTGATCACTGAGTGGTGATACACAATCAGACATAATCATTAACTGATCTCCATTCCTATTCCCTATATGGTGATTCACAGCGTGCCTTGGATAAAGTCCACAGCACAAGTTGTTCTGGGAAACAGTTGTGGAAGGGAAATAGCTGTGGCCCCTGCCCTAGGACCAGCACACCACCAGGCCTCTGGCCCCTCTGGGTAGTGATCAGGTGAGGTACAGCCTGTGCATCCACCATCCTGACCCCTAGGGAGCAGCCCAGTAAGTAAAGGTTTAAACCATCACCATAGCAAGAGGTGGAGGAGCCTGGAGATGGAGACACAGCCTACAAAGGCAAGCCCTCATGGCACTGCTCCCTTCTGCTTGTATTTTCAGTCTGCAGAAAGAACATCACAAGCACAGCTGGTCTGGTGTGCAGGTTTGTGTATATTTTTTCCAGAAGACTAGCAGCAATTTCTTTTCACAACAGTAATTAAAGAAAATGTGCAGTGGAGGCAGGAAAGATCAGGAGTTTGCCATCAGAAGAGAACAGATAAATGACAGGGTTCAGCTCAGGCCCCCATGCAGCGGCAAAGCTGACTCTAGGCATTTTCTTTCCTGTGCTTATGCCTGCAGACTGTTAGGGCTTTACTGGCCACACATAAACCAACCAGCCCACCCAAAGCCACTAGCAGCATGGGGCACAAAGCTGTGCTGGCACCTGTAAAAAGTGTGATACAACAGGAGGAAAAACCACAGTGTAATCTCTACTCCTAGGGATACCTGCTCTTCATTACAGCACTTGAAAGAGCAGCTAATCTCTTTGCACTGCTGTAAAAACAACAAAAAACCTGCTGAGGTCAGGGCATCTGTCACGTTGTTGCGAGGAGTGATCCAAAATAGGAAACAGACACCAGACTACAGATGGGGTCTGGTACTATACCTACCCCTGACCTGCAGGATCCCACTTCCCACAGCACACCCCTCCCAGGAGCACACACGGGATTTACATGCACACCTCCACCATCAGAGTAAGGACAAGAAACAGGGCATCAGTGCTCCACCTGGGACTGAGGGCTGTGTACAGACCATGTGCACTTTGGATTTCAAGCCCCTACTGTAAAAGATGGTTTCATAAGCACTTGTCCTGTTGAAGGTCTCACTAGCATTCACATACAGACTCTCACTTCATTGAGAAAGGTTAAAGTGTTTGCCTTTTATTCAGAAGACTTGTTCCCTTTCCAGTGACACTCTTCCATCTCCTTCAAACCACAGAGCCCCTCATTTCTTAACAGCACCATCAGTTTACCGCAAAAAAAAGCAAACAAATCAAAACAAAAAGTTCCATGATGTGATATAGCATAAAGAAACAAACACAACAAATGCACTAGAGAAAGAAACATTTACAATACGTATGTTACTATGAAACTGGTAGTAAGCAGTTAAAAGATCGACAAGATTACCAGGTCAGATAGGTGTTTAAAGCAAGTTTACTTAGGCTAAATGTGTGTTATCACACTGGTTTTAGGCATAACTCTGCACTTGGGACTTTGCTACCCTCATTATCCACAGGACACACGGTAGGTGTTCACACAGCTGCCCCTTCAGACAGCAATGTGCATCTCAAGCTACTTGTCCAGACTCAAGCAGCATTTGCAAAGCTTAAAGAAGTAGCCTAGCACTGTTTTCTCTCTATGAATATGATATTATGGGGTATAGGCCTGGCTAAGAAAAAAAGCCACACTGGGTTGTATACTATAAACATGTTATATAACATGGAATCTTAGATTTTAGAAAAATAGTTTAATTTTCAATTCACAAGTAAAAACTATCACTAGTAAAAAACATCTTGTAATACTAGAATATCTAGCTTGGAAAGAATTTTTGTTCTTACTCCTGTTGCATATAGTTTTCAGCTGTGTCAGCATGAAGGCAGTAGTGTTTCTCACTTGTCACAGTCAGCCTGTAAGGGTACTCATAGAAGATACATTTTCCTATTTAATCTTCACAGTTTTCCCATGTTTAGGCTGCCCTGACTTTCACACATGTGCATAGTTGACACTTGATGCTGCCTATCAAAGTATCAACCAACTTAAATTGTTTCATATAACAATGCAGCCTTTAAACAATGAACATTCACTCCAAAAAGAGCGAGGCCCCAGCACTGACACCACCTTAGCTACTTGAAAATCCTATAACTGTGTTCTGACAGGTATCAGATATTAACTCGTTCATTTCATTTTGTTTGGTTTCTTCCTTATTCTCATGGTTGGGGTGATGTTTTGAATTTCCAGCTTTTCTAGACTTTCTGAGGAAAAATTTTGTCAGCAAGTAACACAATTCGGCCACATTTAAAAGGATGCAGATGCTGGACACAGCAATCATGAAGATAGTGAAGACTGTCTTTTCAGTGGGCCGAGACACAAAGCAGTCCACCGTGTTGGGGCAGGGCCAGGCGTTGCACTTCATCAGGCGCGGCATCTGGAAGCCATCGTACATGAAGTAGAAAGCGTACATGAAGACTGCCTCGAAGACCAGCCTGAAGAAGATGCTGCTGGTGTACGTCCACCACAAGGTGCCCTCGATGTGGAACCGCTGCCTTCGGATTTCTTCAACGTCTTTAAACTCACATTTCTCATCTCCCTTCCTGAACTGCCTTTTCTTCTCGTGCCTCCTGTAAGCCACGTGCATGGCCACCAGCAGCGCTGGCGTGGAGACGAAGATCAGCTGCAGGGCCCACAGGCGGATGTGAGAGATGGGGAAGAAGTGATCATAGCAAACATTCTTGCAACCAGGCTGCAGAGTGTTGCAGATAAAGTCATCTTGCTCGTCTCCCCAGACTTTCTCTGCAGCCACGACGAGGATCATGATACGGAAAATGAACAGGACCGTGAGCCATATCTTCCCGATGCTGGTGGAGTGCTTGTTTACACCTCCTAAAATGGTATGCAGAGCTCCCCAATCCATTGTCTTGTTTTAATCCTCTGATCTAAGACAAGACAAATAAACAAAACTGAGATTAGTCAAGATGGGAAACAAATACCATCGAGCATGTGGTAGAACATAAAGGCATGATCATATAACTGCAGCATATCCATTGGCTGTGGAAACATTTTGTTGCCATGGTGGGCTCACCTGTAAGCAGACACGGACAATCCAATCACAGAGCAGCAGGTTATATTACTTACTTGATCACACATGGTAGCACATTAAGAGACTTAAGTGTCTTTGCCAAGAGTAAGGTTGGTTATAGTAAGTAGTTAGCTAGATTTCCTATATAAATTCAGCCAAGTTAGCTCATCCTTAGCTTTAGAGTGTGAACAATGTTTTCAGGAGTTCATTCCAGCAGTAAAACAGACCTTGAGGAACTGCTGCTGATGTTCTGCACCTTCCAAGAGCAGGTCTGGATAACTTTCATTCACAAATTTTAAAAATGTGACTGTAGGGCTCTGTATTGTTAGTTGAGCAAACTCCACAATAGCTTAAGGCAATAAAGGTGAAGTCTTGGCTACTACCCATCTCCAGTTGGATGTTTAAAACCACTGCTTAAAAAGATTCACCCCAAAACTGCATTTCTCTCCACTAAATCCAAAGTGAGCCTAGGGTAACTAGACAGACTCCTTCAGTGCCAATGCCTTGTAACACTGATTGCATTACTCCTAGAATAGGGTTGACCCTACAGAGGTTGGAAGAATTCCAAAAGCAACACTGGAAGAGTCCAGACAGGCCAGCAGCAGCCCAGAGACTTCTCCAGAGTATTATGACTGTATTGAGTTAAAGGACTGCACCTTTATCTCCAAAATACCTTCCCAGGAACAGACAATTGCATTTGCTCAGCTTCCAAGAACAACAGCTCAGCCAACCCACCCCTTCCCCCCACCTCCACTGCAGAGGAATTTACAGAAAGTTGGTTTGCAAGCTACTCCAAATTCAAGAAACCAGCATTTCTTGTGCCTGCCAGCCAGGATTCTCTAAAAATGCTCACAGAGATCACCTCTTTCGGCATTTACAGCACAGGGCACCAATAAGCAAAGTCACAATGTCAATGTTTCTAGAGAAGAGCAGCCACTGGTGCAATGGCCATCACATGACATACTTAAGGCTTTCCTAACTGAGCTGGGTCACACTGCATGAGGAAGAAAATGAAGACCTTTCTTTGCAGTCATCTTCCTCGTCACACTCCCATTCTGAGTAATGTCCAAAACTTTCCTGCTTTACAGCAGAATTATGTATAATCAGTAAGTCACAGGTGATAATACAGAACATCAGTCAAAGTAAACAACAGCTCTAGGAAAATTAGGACATTTGATTGTTGTATGAATGCAAAGTTATTTTTTAACTTGATTTACTGGAATGTTAAGTGCAATATCCCTTTGTTACCTTTCCCTGGGATCACGGGGGACAGCTGTGTGGGGTTTTACTTCAGGAGGTGAAAACCAAGGAAGGACCCAAGATTTAATTTGGACATTTTTCTTTAGGTTCTCTCCAACTCCATCCTCCTTCAGGAGGCAGAATCTATGTGGGCTACCATCTCTGTGTCAGTCTGAAAACAGTCCAAGATAAAAAGGTTCTTTCTCTTTAGCATACAGAGGAAGTCTCTGTAGGTTAACAGCCCTATGAGGGTGCTGAAAAGGCCCTTGATACCAGAGACACTTAAACATAGTAGCCAGATTTTCAAATGTTTGTTTCCACCCCTCTTTTGGCCATCTGATTTTTCATCAGACCAGCCTCTCTTTCAGACTTTGCTTTGGAGGTGACCGTATGTTAAATGAAGGAATGGTTTGAAACTATTTACAACTCTGTTAGTGTTTTTATTAGTGTTCTGTTACTGTCACACACACTTTGCAATTACACTACCTATAAAATGACACTACAACTAAACATTATGACTAGAACTACTTATACACACCTGAAAATAAATCATGTAGAAGATTGGCAGCATGTAAACCGTGGCATTACATCACGCACCCAGCCTTTAATTCCAACACACTCCTTGCATTTCTTCTCTCATTGTTCCTTCTCCTCCCTGCCTGTCAGCCATCTCCTTGCAGTGGGAAAGGCTGAGAAGAGGAACCTGGGCATGCCCTCCCCACAAGACCCATTTCTCACCCTTCACCTCTCACTGTACACCAATACTGCTGCCTTCCTTACCACAACTTTGCCGGCTTTTGTTCCCACATGCAATCACTCCTTCCTGTCCCTCCTGTGCAGAAGGGGATTCCAAATGGGAGTGCCTCAGGGTGTAGTTAAAGAGTACCTTGTCTTCAACCACAAAGTTGCTCAAGATGCTTCTGCACCACTGTTTGCTCCTGAAGTCACACTGCAGCTCTCCATCTCCTGCAACTTTGTCAGGGTGTATTATAAATCAGGTGACTTGTCCAAAGGTTATTCCCAATACTACTATGTTGGGTTACTTTAAAAAACAAGTCAGCTTCAGCAGCCTGCTTTACAGCACAGACCCACAAAGCATCTGAAAAGCACAAACAAATTGTAGGGCATGGTTAAGGACAAGCAGTCAGTGGGGAAGGGGCTGGCAAAGCTTTGCTGCTGAGGACCATACATCCTGAAGTTATACTCATCTCACTTGCTCTATCTCCTTTCGGATTATATTGTACTTGAGTCAAAACACAATGCTTCAATTCTAGCAAAAGCATGTCTGTATCAGGGTCAACACAGAAAAAGCCACCACACTTTGGAGAGGCAGCCTTTTGCTACAAGTTTTCCAGTGACACTTTCTCCCCTTCCCAAGAAGTCCTTTGTCTTTCATATCTGCCCAAACCCTCCCCCCTTCACCCTTATCCCTGCCTTTCCAAATCCTCCAGCTATCTCTTCAGCTCCCCCAACACCATTCTCTATTCTTCCTGCTGCTTGCCAAACTAGCCATTGACCTTTGCCCCTCCTCGCTGTACTCTCATGGATTCTCAGTCCTGGTTTTATGCTGTTGGAAAGTCACAGGACTTATGGAACACTCCAGAGAGCAATACAGTCACTAATCTGATACCAGTAAAGTCTCAGTATCTTCTCCCTGAAGAGTGGGACAGTTAAGATTGTAGGGCCATACTCAGGCAGCCTAAAATCCATCCAAATACTTTGCCCCCCTGCATTTGCAACTAAGTGGCTTTAAACAGCTCTCAATGCAACTCAGAGGATCTATGGAAGGCAATTCAGAGACTGCTGAAGTGCTCATCTCTCTCCAATAGTGACCCAAGTAGAACTTCAGTTAACTGAGTATAGTCCTTCACATTATTCAGCCATCAGTGCAGACTGCTCCAGCTAAACATCAAGTTTGGGTTATCTGTCTTGATGTGATGGCTCCTTTACTCACAACTTAGTCAAAAGCTAGGTTGACTCATCTTTCTTTCAGACTCAGCTTTTAACACATTTACACTAGCAAGTAAAATATTAACTGTCCTGCTGAAGAGAAAACAGGGAAGCTACTTCCCTTTAATGATAACTCTTACTCTCATAGAGCTACTCCAGACACTACTACTGTGTGAGCAAATCCAGATAAATGCCTATAGAAGTAACAGGATGTAGGCAGGCAATGACTTAGCTGCTTGGCTGGTCTCAGAAGTACAGCACAGTACAAGAATAAGTTAGACATGGAAGCTTAGGTGATGTTTTTGGGAAAAAAAACAAAGTAGAAATGGGGATGGGCACTGGTTATAAAGCAAGAGGTTGGGAAGAAGGTAAGCTAGTGGAAGTCAGTGAGGTTGAGTAATTGAGCATTTAGAACCCACTCTAATATTGGAAAATAGTATGTTTTAAGTGTTACATTTCCTCAAAAAAAAAAAAGCACTAAGCATTAAAATAAGCCTTTCCAAGCTCAGCATAAATCTTTGTTCTCTTAACAGATGAACCACCTGTTCCATTTCAACAACCAAAGGATCATGATAGTATATGGCTGTTAGAATAGGGTTTAAAAACCAACTTAACAGATCACCATGCTCCACTGAGACGTTAAGTTATGAGGGAAATGGCTCTATAGGATCACACAAAATGTGGAGATGCACATAAGCAGGTGTTTTGGTTTGGGTTTGTATTTTGGGAGTTCACACACCACCCAATTGTTTTGTTTGTTATTCTGTCATTTCAGTAGTAGGCTAGAAAACAGCAAGAGAAGAACTACAGCTTAACTATTTCTGTAGTTCTCCAGCTTCTGGGCAGCGTCTTGGGCTTCATGCTGCCATGGCTAAACTGCCTTTTACTTTAAAGCTAGCTCCTGTAAGCCTACATTAAACTTCAATCACAGCGTGGTGCATACACCCAGTGAAAATCCCTGGGTAATTCACAACAATTATCACTGAACTCCTGTGTTGGAGTACAGCTCATTAAGACTTTTTTCACTCTATTAAAGGTTGTTACACTGGGAAGTCATTGCTCAATGGTTAAATCCACAGCTTCAAACCACAACTAGAATGTAGTGAAACTAAAACCAACAGAAGATATATTACTTTCCCATATTTCTGATGCTTGGCAATATCCTACAGTAGCAAGCACCACCATGGGTAAGACATTAGCAAGTATTACAATATTTATGCTATAGGAACACCTAGGAGTTCCAGTAAAGAAGTCCTCAGTATGCTAATTTATGTATAAATTCAAAACAAGGTTATATCCTCCTCCCCACATCTACAAATTAGATACCAATTTATTTATCCTACTAGAATCACACAGAAATATAGAGGGTGCTCCTGATGCCTCCACTCCTATCACATTTTTAGTACAGGGCATGCCTAGACTTCCTAGTTTGGTGTGACACTTTACCACTTCCAGTAGTACCTCCAGATACTGATACAAGATCATTAGCCTGTAAAGACAAGAGTCACTTTATCCCATGTGGGAATGCATTAACCAAGATAATATTTTAATCAAGAAGGCACTGGTCCAGAGTGCCCCTCCCCATTCCCCAGCTGGGGACAAAGGTACCCCAGAATGACAGCTCTAATGCAGAATTTCTACCACAGAAAAGCTTTAGAACATCCACAGTGCATTAGACCCAGGATCACTACCAAAATAATTTCACAACCCAACTTGACACAGTGGTGAGATCCTGCATGCATCTAAGGGCCCTGCTGAAAGAACCTCTCTCTTCAAGTCTTGGTCTAAGCAGTCTCGCTGGGAGCACTGGCTCCTACAGGGGTAACAGCCTTGAGAGGTCTTAGAGCTGTCTGTGGTGTTTGAAGAACAAATAAGTCTGGATTTCAGGGGCATACATCCACCCTGCCAACCTGGACTCTAGTTTACTGCTAAGCAAAACCAGCAAACACTTAGTTGCCAACGTACAGATTTTGTTCTTCCTCTGAGTTAGTTCTGGTACTGTACAGCAAGAACAGCAGCATTGCCAGGACTGAAGCTTCTAGTAAATACAGACTAACAGCTTCCTTTTTAGCTCACCAAGAAAGGGTGGCATACAGGTTACAGCAATTACTTGCTAACTCTTTCAGGCTTCCTACCTGTCAGCCTCTCCCACACCTCAGTTTCCCAGACATTAAACAGGGGATAACAAAATCTCACCATCTCTAGGGCTGTTCTGAAATGCTCAACTACAATTACAGGCTTCACAGGCTTCTACTTTGTTATCAGTGGACCAAGACAGATAAGTAGGAGTTCAAAGTTGGAAGTACAGAGCTTGAATTCTACCATCCAGGACATTCCAGCTACCTGAAAAACAATACAGCACTCTGCACTGCTATAGCTTTAACAGAGTTCAAACTCTAAGATGATGCAGCTTTGAACTTAGATTTTGTCAGTTTTCACCATTATAGGCAGCTTCCAGCTATTCTAATTTTAGCACCATGTATTAGGAACTTCAAGGACCATGCAACTGGAATACCCTGAAACATCAACAATCCTACCTCTGTCCTACAAAGCTGAATAAAGATCAAAAGAGCAGTCTTAAACACAAAGGCCTATGCATTTCTTTCTAGTGGCTTTTAAACTCTGAACACCTATCTTCAGATCACAGGGAAACTGGAGAACAGAAGAGCCATGACAGAGGGATTACAGTGTATCTGATTTGACACCAGAACAGGCAAAGAATAATCAGGAACAGGAAACCTCTGCCAATTGCAGGTCTGAACACTGCAAGCATTGTACCTTTCCTCTACTCAAGTTTACAAAAACAGGAGACATTCTCTGCTCTAAGGAAACCCAGTGTGAAACTTAGTTTCAGCCTTTAACACAACAGATTAGGACCCCAGTATGCTTGCAGTTAAATGTTAAGAAGTATGCTAGTTAAATATCAACAGCATTAAGGGTTCAGTTCTACCATCCCCTTATGACTGTCCCATATTCATGCTCCTACACAAGTTCTAAACCATTTTCCAAGCATATCTGGAAATACTTGTACCAATTTTACTGGAAATGGAGGATTGCCACCCTCCAGAACATCTCTGCACAAAATTCTCTCCTCCTGTGGAAAACAAGAAATCTGAAGTGCCAGCCAGACATGAAGGCATAACAAGACAGCACAAGTCCTACAAGAATTCAGCCTGTCAGCCATTTCCACCCCCGCTAAGCCTTTCTTTCAAAATGTGCTCTTAAAATCTCTTGCTTTGAAAGAAAGTCAGAGTCCCAAGGACTGTGTCCTCACTGACTCAAGGCTCCTGTTTCCCATATTCTAAGACAAAGTTTTATACACACTGTGCCCTGCTAGCCGTCATGAAAACACCAACTTTTCAGTTATTTCTCTGTTTATTTTAAGCAATTATTTAATGCCTATTTACTCCCTCCCAGACTTCAGCAAACATCTACATCCCCTCTGCAAATCTGCCCACTCCCATTTCAATGTAACATCCCCTACAAAATTGGCAACTCACTGTATCTTTCACACACAGGCAGAAGTCGTACCCTTTTGGAAATTCAAAGTAAACTTATAAACACCAAGATTTTATACTGTAGCGCCGCTTTCTTGGGTGTGTATTCTGTTATCATTTCTCTTATCAAATGTAAAGACAAAAGGAACTTTTTCCTTTTTAAAAAGATCTATTGCAGGAAGAAACATTTGTAAGAGATAAGGAATAGAACTCATTTTCAACTTTCCTTTATCATTTAATAGGAGAGGTGTTTCTCTTTCCACATTCCTTCTGTTTTAACATCATGTTATCTTTCCTCATACATCATCACCTCCAAGTTTTTCCTTACACAAACCGGTGTTTGGTCAGGCAAGAGTCAATTCTCCTTTCAGATAACAGGTTGGTCGTCATTAGCTAACAATTTAAAGCAGTGAGGAACTGAACAAGGGAAAACGCCAAAAGAAAAAACAAAGATTCCACCCATGATCTGTTTGGTGCAGTGTCTGGGACAACCGATTGCATTGGAACTACTCACATGAGTAACAAAGAATCAACTTGTAAGGCTTCCCCTTTGTTCACAGGTACCAACTGAGCTTATGCAATGATTATTATTAAAAACTTGTACTTGTCTCTCAACGTGCTGCATTTTTTTTCCAGATACTGACATAGTCTGCTCTACCCTTTTTACTGTACAATTACTTTTCAATTATGTTTTGCACAAATTAAATGAAGTTGCTCAAGTAATCTACTTGGTTATGCTTCAAGGGATGCAAAACAGCAACAGTCAGAAGCCTGAGCTTCAGAAAGTTGACAGAACTAGCCCTGTCAGGACAGAATTAATTCCTCCAGAGAAATATTTAAATTCATGCCTTTTTATTGTTTCATATTTAAGTTCTGTGATATGTAGTCCTACAAACGATGGGACTGTTAACAGTTCTGGGCACTTAAGTCTCCAAGAAACCCTGACATATGCAGTAGAGGTACAGCCCCATGGCTCTGCAAACATGTTGGAAACTCACCTATAAAACAACACTGCAATGTTTAGCTGACACATGTAGATGCCTCCTTCCAGGCTGAAGTCTGGCCCATCATTGCCTTGTCCTCTAAACTAAACAGTCACATGCACATGCTTCAAGTTAAGTATCGTCAAGCAGACAGCCTTGTTTCCAGGATGAACAGTGGAGAGCAAGTGATACTACAAATCAAAATCACCTTGAACAAAATCAAGGATTTTGTTCTGCTCTCCCCTGAGGGCACACACTGCACATTGTGGTAATCCCAAACAGTCTGGGCCCAAACTCTCATATCACTTCACACAGGCCACAGCAAATACAATCTCATTATTGACCTAAGTCACAAAAAAAATGAGTTTAAAAGAGCATTCTTAAAAGGCAACTTCCTTCTTTCAACACTCTGCCTATTCTCTTACTTTCAGGCTACATAATGAAAACTAACAGAGTATAAACTCAAGAACTGAATTCTCCTATTCAGAAGGAAGAAAAAGAAAAGCACTCTTCAACACAAGAGACTGCAAAAGTAACACTCAATCTAGGAAAGCTCAATCACAGTAACAACTGCCATTGTCAGCACATCCCAGGAACATAGTCAGCTACCAGCTATTACAGGCAGCTCGGCAAGAACTCCTACCCTTATCCCAATGTGTCCCTGACACTGAGTCCCCGGGCTTGAGTATTCATTCCATATCCAGCCCTGATGCTCAGAATTACATGTATTTCTGACTCATGCCTCTCATTTCCCATTCCCCCTGTAATTCTGAGGAATGTTTCCAGTAAGTGATCAGATGCTCACACGACCTGTCAGTTTTACTGATGCAAGCTGTTTACCTTCATGCAGCTCTCAACATCTGCAGGTGTGGCACAAATTACCTGTAATTGCGGAAGCCCTTATTTTGCTCGGTGCTTCAGCTGGTCGGGCACTTCGCATAACGTGCTTACAGGGCACTGTTGGGAGAATGAGAGTTTAAAAGACACAGACTGTTAGAAGTCAATGGGTAACTCATAGCGACAAGAGCACTCCCAGTTAAAACCGGTGGCGGAGTTTCCAAGAACTGCCCCTCACTCTTAAGGTCGGGAAGCGAAGTCGGAAGCTGCCCAGTCGAGGGGAGGAAGCCCCGGCCCGCTCCCTTGCCGCGGCGGGCAGCCCCGCTCCAGCCCCCAGCTGCGCTGCCGAAGGCCCTGGCCCCAGCCCCTGCTCCGGACGCAACAAGTGTGGCGACAACACGGGTGCACACCGGGCCGCGGCGGGCCCCGCCGCGCTCCCCCCGGCTTCCGTCGCCACTGGGCCCGCATCTCTCTGCGGGCGCGCCGCAACAGCCGCCCTCACCGCCAGCCCAGCCCAGCCCAGCCCGGCCCGGCCCGCCGCGCCTCTCACCTGCCTCCGCGACACCCACAGCCGCAGGGACGGCACCCTGCCGGGAACGCCCGCGACCAGGCACGGCGGGGCTCAGCACGGGTCCGGCGCCGCCTGGGCAGCAGCCGGTCCCTGCCTCGCCGCCCGGAGCTTTAAGGTCCCTCGTTACTCACCTGCCGCCGCTTTCAGCCCGCCCCTCGCCCGCCCCCAGCCGGCTGTTCGGGCCGCCCGCGGAGGCGGTGGGAGCCCGGGGCGGGGCCAGCGCCCGTGCTCGCTGCTGTGCCCCGGGGGGGGGGGTTGTGTGGCCGTCGGGGCTCTGAACGTCACGGGGAAACAATCGAAATGAAGGCCCAGACGGCTGGACTAAGGCCGGGCGGGGGGCGGGAGGGCTGGTGTCCTTCCCGGGGACGGTGGGAAGCGGCCGGGGGCGTTCAGCCCCGTCGCCCAGGGGCTGCAGGGGGAGCATGAGGGGAATGGAAATAAAGATAACAGTAGGTATGTGTGTTTTTTCAGAGGAACTGTATATCTGTTTAAGATAATGGGGTCGTCTTTCAATCTTATCAAGTCCAGGTATTCAAAAGAGCCTTGGGGCCAAAAAAAAAAGGCCTGCTGGAAATCACTCAGGAGTTACTGGCCAAAAACAGAAGGAAGAGCTGGTACTTTGGCTTTTTGAGGTTTGTTTTAAAATGTGATTGAAATGCTACAGCAGTGCCCTGCAGACTTGCCAGCTTTCACGGAGCTGTGGACATTTGTCAGTGCAAAGACCTATTTTGGAAAGTCTTCTGTTTCCAAGGAATACAGTTGCTGAGGAGACAATTTACTTTGGGTTCAAAAATCCCAGCCCAAAACTGCATTCTCCATCTTGCATGCATGAACATCAAACTGAATAAATGGTTTCTTATTCTCTTCACTAAATTTCCAAAGAAAATACGCAGCTTTGAGTGAAAAATGCGTGTGTTTGTGCTTGTTCGGGCTATAAGGGCTCAAACGATAACCGATTTCCAGATAAATGCTTCTGCACTTTGTCTCAGCTTCCTAGAATAAAAATAATCCCAGGGCAAATCTTTTGCAAAAGTCAGTGGCTTAATTGGCTCACACTGAGGAAGAAGTAGAAACTTGTAAGTGCAAGCAATTCAATCTTGAAAGAGAAGAAATTGCCACCAGCTGCAGTTTAAACATTAGCCTCTGTCTGTGTGGCACGCATCTTTCTTCTACCACCCCTCCTTACCCTTGCATGTTAAGACCATTGGAAAAAAATCATGTTGGAAGGGATCTCAGGGGGCCTCTAGTCCAACCTGCCATTGAAAGCAAGGTCAGCTTTTATCCTGGACTGTTGAGTAGTTAAATCCCATGTGTGGGGGATCTGGCACTTGTGGCAGCAGGAGTCAGTTCACTGCAGCAATCATAGAACCAGGCCCAAGGTATATGATGCTACACTGAGCTAGACAAGCAATAAATATCTGAGGCCTCTGTCTTCTTGCATTGGCTGACTTCTGTGGGACTTGTGCCTTCAGATGATGTTCAAGGTTTATCTGTATGGTGTGTATGAGGGAAGGAGGTAGCTCCAGACCTGGGCACATCTGTACTTTGCCATCCAAATGTACTTTCCACCTCAGAATGTAAGAAAGACATCTGGAACCCATGTGTTGTTCCCTTTCCTATCACTTTCCACCTTGGTTCAGTGACCTTGACAAAGTAAGATGTGTCCTGCCTCTGTCATTCCAAGGTAAAAATACTTTAAACGTTGGGTATATTTAGCTGCAGCAGAGGATTTCGAGCTTTGTGCTGTTTTTTCAGGACTGTTTACTGACTAAAAGGAGGTGTTTGGGGTTTTTTCTGTAAGAAACAATTATGAAAATCTAGTAGAGACAAGATCCTATGGGTCTCACTATCTGTTAAAGGACATGAGTCATGGCTCGGGTACAGTGTGGACCTCTCTGAGCTGCCTTGCATCAAGTCTTCACTGCAGTGCCTTTGGGAGGATGTTGAAGGCAAATACCTGCTGTTCATCCCAAGGCAGAAACACCCAGTTCTGGCAGCAAAGAAAAAGTCTTTAGTGATATTCAGTGTTAAAAAAATGAGACATTATTGAACTGGCCATTATTTAGCTGTAACCACGGTGGAATGCAGCAGATGAAGGAGTAGTGCTCCAGGTTTTCCTCTGCTGAGGAATTGTTTCCATCTCTCATCTGTTGAGCTGCTCTGACCCTGTAACATCATGATGCTCTTTGATTACAAATGGTGATGCAAGGGACACTAGATAGAATAAGATGTGTTAGAGCTGGAAATTTAAGGAATAGAAAAAGGGTTTCCTAGTTTTAATCACAAGGTTTTTTTCTTTAATTATGGGGGGGAAAATACTTTTAGTAACTGACTACTTAGTAATCAGAGCTAAATTGTACTTATTTTTTTACAGGTGAGGAATGTGTATTATGTAGCCAGCATATAAGAAGTGCTGTTAGATGAACATGTGAAATAAATACATGTAAATTGATTATTGAATTTTTATGGAATATTATTGAAGGATGACAGCCCCTCCTCCTGTAACAGCTGCAGCTGTGCTCTACAATGTGCATGAGTATCTTTCATTTGTTGACTTAAATTTTAAGTTAAAGGGGAAAAGAAAGGAATGGATAAACAAAGAAGCTGTCTGTTGTTAACACACAAAGAAAGAGGAAAACTGAAGTTAGGGGATTCAGAAAGTCTATGTCACCTGATAATGTAGATACAAAAGAAATATCTTTGTAAATACATTTTTTTTAAAAAATGGAGATAGTTGTCACAACATAATGTAGTGCATATATCATCTTTAACGTCATAATTGCAGGCAAGGCTGACTATCCTGTAAGAGCATTTAAATCATGAGCACCCTTTTAAACGAACTGCTGTCGGTCAGCTTTCCTCCTGACCACTCTAAGCAAACCAAAGTCTGAGATGACCAGAAGTTTTGACTGAAATTTTAAACTCATTTTCCTGTATTTTGTCAGACTGAAGATTTGCACAATGCCAATCCAACTTCTCAGTCTTATTAATATTCAGAGGAGATAAAAAAGGAAAAAAATCCCACACCACCAGGAAGTATCTTTTCTATTTTCTCCTGGCAGCCCACTGCTCAAACATTGTGGTCAAGACAGGAAGCAGGAGTTGTTTCTTCCTGAAAATTTCTGGTTCCTTTCCCAACTTTCACATATCTAATTAGACTCTTTTTGCCTGTGACTATTTAGCAGTTCAGAGGGGGAAAAAGAAAAGTCCTGTGCCTCAAAGTGCATGTGGTCCTGTGGCACATTTAGTGAGAGACAATAGGTCTATACTTGGTACGGATACTATATACCATGTCTCAGATCAAGCCCCTTCCTTGTATGCTGCTCAGGAAGCTGCTTCAGCTTTTATTTTCAGTTTAATTTACTGACCAACATTCCTACAGGGGTTGTGTTGGCCCTGATGGACGTGCTCTTGGCAAATCCCAGGACCTCATCTAGCCAGAAACTAAATGACACGCAAAGAGTCACTTCCTTTACGATATAATTACTTAATGACAATGTGTAGTATCATAAAGATTGTCGTGTAATATCATTGTTTATTAACCATTACAGCTCCTCAAGCATTTGTCCTGCTATGACAAGCAGTACTTTTTCCCACCTGCAAGGGCCTTTTACAGGTGCTCTGGCAGAACAATTAGAATTGCACTTTCCTTGAATAATGGGGCAGATGGCTGTCTCTTGTCTCCTCCTCATCATCAAACAGACCTTCTCTTTTTTTTATTTTCAGTTAACTGATATTAATGAAACATCCCAAGAGAAACACAGAGTGCTCTCTTCCTAGGGTGCCTTGGTGATGTCAGTGATCTTCCCTGCTTGTGGAGGCAGAAAAAAAGAGGAGAGAACTAAAAAAGTAACACAACAAAAGCAGCAGCCCAACCTCAAATGATATGAGGGACCAACAAAAGGGGGTGAAAATGGTTCCTAGCACTGTCAATTCATGACCAGCCTTACTCAAGCCATTCCATGTAATTTACACATTTTACCTCAAAATGGACGTGGGCAGCTATTTTAGTACATAGCCACAGAGTTACAGGATGCCATTGGAAAGTGTAGCTCTCCTGCGTGCTTGGTAGGGTAGGCTAAATCATAGAATCATCCCATCAAAGCCTCTCAGTTAATTTCTTAAGCTGACAGCTCCGGATATCCAGCATCAACTTGATTTCAAGGGCAGAGCTTTCTCCATCCTTAGGCAGCCCAGTAATTTCTGCAATGCTATTGCTAATTTGGAAGCTGACAGTTTCTATCTCCCCACCCCTTTGGTTTATTACAAATGTTTCATCAGACCAGTTGTAGTCTGCCGTCTCCTTCTTCACTGTGGGCAAAGGGGCACAAGAAGGGCTGTCAGCAGTGACGCAGGGTTGCTGTTGTGGTGTTTTCTCCTAGAGCAGGCAGCTGCAGCAGGAGTGTGTCCCGTCCCATCCCGTCCCTGCTACTCCTGTGGCACTTAGCCCAGGCTCCCAAGCGACCCATGGAGGCTTCTAGCTGATTTAATTGGATCATTGTTCCCAGGTTTGATGTAATAAGTTCATTGTTCCCCAGTTCAACTTAATTGAGTCCTCTTACCTGATTTAACTGGCTGATTACTGCCTGACTTGATTTAATTAATTACTGCCTGACTTGCTGAGTAAGCAAGCTCCTGCTGCCAACTGCAAGCGTGGCTCCTGACCTATGTAGTCTGCCTCTGCCCCTACCCCTATGCCACCCTGCTCTTCTGGGACCTGCTCTGTGATCTCCTCTAGCCACATCTTCTGGCTTCTCCATTCTGTTCCTATAGCTCTTCCCCAGCTCAAGGAGCTTCATTCACTCATCCTCTAATCCTTCTCTGCTTTTCCATGGCTTTAGCCCTGGGCCTGCCTCCAGCTTTCCTCTTAGAGCTCTCACCACTGCATCCCATAGTAACCCTCCCTGCTGCAATTCCTCTAACGCTGCTCCAGAGCTCCCCCAAAGACTTTGCATTTCATTTGCTTCATGTGCCCCAAATTGCTCTTGGTGTAGTGGGGTTTTGTGATCATGTTCTGCCTAGCAGTCCTACACAGGCAGCAGCACTTGTCCAGTACTGTCCTTCCCCTTCATTTCTGCTACTTAATTGCTTGTACCCAGTTTGCCCTTCATTTCAGGTATGATCTCTCCCCTTGCTTTGTGTTGATTGGCATCATCTAGGCTCTTTGCTCTCCTTTCTTCCTTCACTGCCCCAGATTAATTCCCTTCCTTTGAAATTTCTGTGTCCACTGTAGTATACTAGTTAATGTAACACAGTCACATTCCCACTGCTGCAATGTCCAGTTCTCTTTCCTATGTAAGTGACTGTCTTGGTTTAGGCCCATCAGGGAACAAAAGACCACAATTTGCCTCAGGTACCAAAGACCTGAGGATTGCCAAGGGCAAGGAGAGCTTAATTGCCCCTTAAGGTTCAGGACAAAACAGACCAGGCTACTCAGCTTGGGGAAGAAAACAGAAAATAATTTAATGCAACATCAACTAAAACATAACCTTAAAACCCAAAACATAATGAAAATAAAACAACACAGAGTGGTAGAACAATGAAGAGTGTGACCAGCCTTTTAAGACCACCTTCTCCCCACCCCTCCCCTCTTCCCCGGCTCAGAGCCCTGATCCCAGTGTTTTTACCTCCTCCTCCCCTGAACGGCCCAGGGGGGCAGGGAGTGAGGGTTTCAATCAGTCTGTTCCTGATGGCTTCTGCCATTTGTCTCTCCTCAGGGCAGGTGGGCTCCTCATCAGCCCTCCCTGCAAGTCCATGGGATATCTCACACACACGGCAGCCCTGCACAGGCTGCTCTGACGTGCATTTATCCCAAAGGCTGCAGCTCCTCTCTGCCTCTCGTGTGGGGCTGCTCTGCGGCGGCAGGCTCCAGCACGGCCTGTGCCATGGCCACTTCCTCACACAGTCCCTCGCCCATCCAGGCTCACTCACACGGAGCTGCTGGTGGCTCTCAGTCCTGCCATGGCCCTGTATGGGTTGCAGGGGTACAGCTGAGTTCTCACCACGGCTTGCAGAGGGGTCTCTGGTCTGGCGCTCCTCCTTCCTTCCTCCTCCTCTGACTGTGGGGTCCGCATGGTCACCTCCATCTTGTATCACTCTTACACCTCCTGCCAGCCCTTCAAATTCCCATCCCTAAATAGTGAAGGCAGAGGTGCCAGATTGGCCCAGCTGGGCTGGAGGTGGGTCTGAATCCAGGAGCCAGGGAAGAGTCCAAAAACTCTTTACCAGGTCTTCACTGCAACCCGCTCCCCTTGTTACCAAGCAAAAACAGCTCCTTGCTAAACCATGACAGTGACCTCCTTTGAATTCATCTTTGCAGGCTCAGCTCGACTTTGTTGGCTTCAGCTCATTTGCTTGATTTCCAAAAGGCGATCTGAGGATCTGACTTTACAGATGATACTGGCAATGCCTCTCGCATTACTGCTATGTGAAAGTATGACACCCAGCCCTGTTCCCATGAAGGCTGGTGCCAAACCTCTCATAAAAAGCTATGAGAATGGGATGAGGCCACAGACTCTTCATTTCTTTCTTAATGATGATGATTAAAATAACATTAAAATAATCTCTAGAATTAGCAGGTGTCAGATGTCCTCTTGACATCTTCCATCTTCTGCATTTGGTAAGGCATCTTCTGATAGTGATTCCAGTCACCAAGTGGATACATGAAAAATATATCCCATACTTGAAGCTTTTCATAGTGTGGAGCACACCTTAAGAAGGAGAGAAATGGGGACAATTGCCCTTCAATGCACAATCAGACTTTCTGTTTGTATTTGCAAAACACCCCTGTGACAAGAACAACAGCTACATAGATGATGACCATAAAGAAAGTATTTATGGCCTTCACACCTTTATTTAGTGTGAAGTATTTTGTCCTTTTCTGAAATGTTAATGGCAGCCTAAAGTTGTTCCCTTTTTCAGCCCCACCTTGCACTTCAAAGACTCTCAGTTTGGGAGAACACTGATAATCAAGCACTTTGCACTTCCTTCAGAAAATGCAAATGAAGATAAACCCATGCAAGTCACTTCACAGCAAGGTTGTCAGAGGTTTTCACTGGTATCATTGATGTAATCCTCTTTGGATCAATAAAAAGAGAAAGACAGAGATACAACCCCTCCCCCCATTTTTACAAAGTGATTTGTGCAAATGATTTTATCTCAAACCAAGAAACAAACAAAAAATCAGACATAACCACTTGGATGCATTTGCATGCAGGGAAGAATTGTTACTTGCTGCATGGCAACATGATGCTTCTCTTTCAAGTAGTGATATGTAGCTCAGAGAGGTCACCCTGTCACCTGGAACAGCTGTGTCACCTTTCCCAGTGTGCAGGCACAGTCACCTGGAGAATGGGCTGAGGCATGGGATGCTGCTCTCCTGCACAGTGCATTGTGAGATATTCTCCATGATGCAGTCAGGAAAGGCAGTACTGGTTATGCACTGTGAGAAAGCTGAGGTCTTTCCCCCTCACATGTGGAAATCTGAAGACTTTTCCTCTCTCTTCATCCTATTTTTTTTCCTGTCCTGTCCGTTTCAGATTACAGGATTTTGGAGGAGGACAAGAAGTGTGTCTGGATTTCCCTGATGGGAGTCAGTATAACTGGGTGGCCATGTAGCTTCACCCCATGTCTCCAGAGGTGCTCCCCTCATGCTAAGAAGTAGCAGCAACATTTTTTTGCTATCAACTTCCCTTTCCACAACATCCTCCTATCTTTCCTTAGATCTGCCAGATGGTTTTTATAATCATAGGACACCTTTTGTTAAAATTAGTACAGCCATCTGAAAACACCAAATCCTACACACGTTACCTTCAATATACACACTAAAGAAAAGCCTTGTTCCTCCCATGCATACTAACAATACCATCTGCAAATGTCAACACAGTAGGTTCAAGAGTTAAAAAATTTCCAGTTAAATCATGCTGATAATTATCTTCTCTGACTCTGGGCAGGGATCACTGAATAGCCCTAATTTGGAAAGTACTGTTAGACTCTCTTCTGAAAAGTCAACTTCCAAGTAGCAAGAGGGTCCTCGCTAGAGGCATCTCGTAGAGGCAATATTTCAGGGGTTAGGTCAGGGGCTTCTGTGTAGGTCACAGAAAGTTAAATTAGCTTGATTGTGCCTTCCTTACACACAACACACAACACCCCGATGGCAAAAGCTGAGAAGCTGTGTGCAGTCTATCTCTGGAAGATCTGAGTGAATGCTGCTGTATATAGATAACAGCAGTTATCTATATCAGTTTGGGCAAAGGAGTTTAATCATTTGTGTCTGCTCCTATTTGACAGTAAATCAGAGGCATGAATTTGGGAAAGAATACATAAATACAGAGCTATATAAGTCCACAAAGTGCTCATTTTCCTTACTGTCTCAGCCAGACAGATTAAATATATATAACCCTTTAATTCAGCTTCTTCAGGTTCACAGCATCCAGGCATAACACAAAACCCTGCCCTTTCTCTGAAGATTGCCTTTTTTTTTCCCTTACTCCAGCATTATTTGCTATTAAATGTTTACAATGTTTTATGCAGCTATGCAAAGAACAGTGCATCGTATTCTGCAGGAGAAAGGCTCTATAAATTAAACCTTAAATGTGGGCTGGTAAGGGTCCACAGGTAGTCTTAGAGATGGAACATGTGCAAAATTTAGCAGCAAAGTTCCTGAATGACTTAGGTCCTTCAAATGCTTTGCTCTCTTCTTCCATGGCTTTGTATAGAAACTGAATAATTACACAATGTCACTGCTTTCATATATTTGCTTTACTGCTACACGTGTTTCAGTACTTTCTGTTGGCAAAAGGGATGATTATGGTTAATTTATGGGCTTTTGACTTTGCCCCATAAATTGGTAATGATAACTCCAGCTGCATATTCACTTCCAGATGTAGAATTAGTCATAAGAAAATAGCTTCAAATATAATCTATTACACTGACATTTTCACTTTGTCAATGGTCATATCTAAGAAATGTCATGAATTAGCTTCCTATTGGAAGTGGCACAACTGATGGCAATCTTCAGAGCTCCATCCAGGAATTTTACCTGCTGCCCCTGGGGACCTGAGAGACTGCCATGGATGTTTTTGTATGCCTACAGAATAATTTAAAGGGATCATTTGCATAAGCAGGTTTTTACCTACTTAGATGCTAGCAGAATCAAACCCTAAATAAATAAAGGCATGTGTCCCAAGCCCATGTCATAGAAATGTGCAGTCACTGCTGTCCTCATGTGTCAAATATTCCTTAACATCTTTGGCCAGAGAGTGAAAAAATGACTCCTTACTGATGCAGAATGGAAAGCCCAATAGTAATTTTCCTTATGATTTGAAGGAAATGTTACCTATTAATTTGTTGCTTGTTCCCAGATATCCAGGCTGAGAAAGGACCAGGTTTTGCTGGAGATCCCAGCTTTCCTCAGACAGCTGGGCCAGGCTTAACAGGTTGTCTCTGTCTTGGGGAGAGCTGGGCTCCCAGATCACAGCAAGGGATTTTACCTTATTAGCTATTAAAAAAAATAGATAATATTATATTCCTCTGTTACTTCCCTTGCATCTTACCAATTAAATGAGAAAGCAAGTAAGAGCTTTTCCAGAAAGTATTGGGTTTAACCACAATGAAGTACACATGACTGAGTCTTCGGGGGTCTTATGGCTCTTATCCTCCCATGTCCTCTTTCCTTCTTCCCACACAACTTGCTGCTTCTTGCTTGTTCTTTACAACTTTTAGGCCAAGAGCAAGAGTTTTTGCCTGTTCTCACAAGCATTTTTATTATCTAAGCAGTTCAACAAGCAGTGGCAAAATAACAATGAGTTTCCATGAGTTACTCCAAATGGATTGTGACTTTGAATTAATGATTTGTAATAACTGAGTACAAGATTTTGCTATGTCAGCTACTGGATTTGAACAGGAGCCATTCCCAGCATGTGCTTACAGAAGCTTCTCAAAAGTGAGGTGCTTTTTGAAAACACTCCTTACACAAGCTGAGTAAACTGGACTCTGCAACGTAGGTATGAGCTGAGCAGAAAGCTAGCAGCATTTTACAACTCAAGCACTGTTGTCCCAGCCCTAACATTTGCCTAACTTTAGAAAGTCTTAAGGTATGCAGATGGAGTGACTAATGAAGGTCTTGACAGACCTCTTCTCTTCCTCTTAGAGAGAATGACTAAGTTGGACTAGCAGGCCCTGCAGGAAGAAAAAGAAGGAAAGGATCTTCCTGGCTCTCATCCATCAACAATGATCCTCAGTCCCCATTGATCAAAGACATGGAATGAATCTCTTCTCCAGTGCCAGGATACCTCAGTGGATGGGCCAGGGTAGTCAAGCCAGTCTTGTCAGAATAGACCCAGGTAAAACCATAACCTCTCTTTAACTTAGAGGTACAACTCAGACTTCAAGGCCTGTGTGAGGTAAGAAAGATATCCCTCACCCTGTAGGAGAGAATTACAGAAATCTCATGGGGTGTCCTCTGTCCTCTATCAGAGAGAGGGTGCTGAGGTCAGACAGTGACCATTAGCATCTTTTTAGCATTACACCCAGGGACAACCCATCCCATCAAAAACCACACCAGGTCAAAGCTGCTTCTAACTGTGGGATAACATGCCAACATGCTTCCTGCCCCAGCACCCAGACCTCTCCTCTCCTCTCCTCTCCTCTCCTCTCCTCTCCTCTCCTCTCCTCTCCTCTCCTCTCCTCTCCTCTCCTCTCCTCTCCTCTCCTCTCCTCTCCTCTCCTCCAGCATGTCCAAGCAGATGTCAGTTGAGTGGGCAGGGGCTGGGCAACATGGGATGGTCACACACCCTGCTTCTCCTGGTTTGGCATGATGATGTCATTTTCTGGAGCAGCAGGAAGGCCTGTGGAGCATCTGTGGGACGCTCCTGAGGGACACAATCTCCAGGGTTTTTCTGCTGCTTTGGGTGAATATCTGTGTGGTAATCTGCAGTGTGAGAATTACAGAGCCGACTCAGGTTGTGGGATGCTTTGTCTCATTACACTTACAGGTCCCCTTTGACTCTATGCTAGACATGTTTCCTTTACAGGAGAACCTCTTTCCTCATCATGCAGCGAACTAGTTTGCCTCCCAAGGAAGGATTCTTCTCATTAATCCCAACCTTCAGCCCAGTGATGAATGGGCTCCTGCTTACTTTGTCTGGCAAGTCGTCCTCTGTATAGTGTGCACTCACTAACATCTCTGCAATTCTGGCATTCCACAGTTCACACAGCTGCAGATAACAGGGCCTGGCAGCAAACCTGCAGTCTCCTGGTGGCCTCCCAGCACAGGGGCTTCCTGCCTTGCTACGTAAAGCAACAAAGTGAGGTTAGGCTTTGAAGGCTACCTTGTACTCTATCTTCCCTCACCCCATGCAGCAAAACTGGTTTCCTTCTAAGGTATTCAGGATCTCCCATAGCTGCAGAGAAGGAAAGATTTGCCTCTTAGCCATGAAACCAGATTTGCTTTGGTTTTAGATTTTTCTCCGCCCACCAAAAACAGTGCCAGGAAGTTTGTTTTGGGTTACTGAGCATACAAGATTTTCAGCTGCTCACCTCAGCCAGGACTGGACAACATCAACTAAATGGGGCCAGTAGAGCATCCCTGACATAAGACGTGTAACAAAATCTATATGAAAGCCAAGTTAAAGGCAGACACATAGGCATGTCTTCAAGACCTGCCTGGACACGTTCCTGTGCAACCCGATCTAGGGGAATCTGCTTGAGCAGATCCCCCCTTGGGGGTGTTGGACTAGATCTCTAAAGGTCCCTTCCAACCCCTACCATTCTATGATTGTATGATGTTAGAATGTGCTCTCTCTGGTCATTTATGTGGTCCTCTGCCAGGAAGCTAGAAAGATGAGCAAAAAGGGAAGGGTAGGTATGAAATGAGATTGCAACTATTGCCAACTTAATCCAAATGGACACTTAATAATGTGTAGAAGGAGTGACTCAGATTTTGATGCTATCTTTTAATTTAGGATCGATGGGTGCATAGATTACATGGCACGTTTGCAGGAGGAGTGCTCATAGAGTATAGATGTTATTAGAGCAGCATAATTATCTGTGTTTGGTGTCAAGCCAAAAGTCACGTCACAGAAAGGTCTTAAATGCAAGTTTATCTGAATAATTCAGGTGCAGAATGAGAACAGGAGAGTTGATCAATGTGTAAAGGATGACTCACATTGAACTTGAACTGCTTCATTTTTCTATGAGTTGCCTTAAATTTAGCAAAGCAAACCCCATAACAGTAGTTGGTTTTAACTAGGGCAGCCAAAGGCTCTTGAGAAACCTGCAGCCTCCTTCACAGAAAGAACACATAAATAGTCCCCACTGGGGATTTTGGAGGGCAGGATCTATCTGCTCTTACCCACCTCCCTGTGCTGTTGTTTCCTTGGTCTCCTTGCAGAAGTTGGAATTGCAGAAAGCAAGCTCTTTGATTGGCTCTTCTCTTGTGGCACAGGTCTGATGCGATACCCTGAGGTGCTCAGGATATCAGAGGGAAGCCCGGGTGCCTAGGAAAGCTTTTACCTCTTCAAAACCAAAACCATTTCTGTTTAGCTTCCAGAATCCCTCTTCCCTCGGGGGAAACTGCTGCTTGCATCTCTTTTACCACTGGATGTGAATGCAGTCCTGTTATTACTGGCACTCCCTTCCCATAGATGTGTCTTTCTTGGTTTAAGAGATATTATTCTGAATTTTTAAAAGCAAAACTTGAGGCTTTTTGGATAAAGCCTCCTGTATTTTATGTGAGCAGAAGAGTTTTGTCTCACAGTGTGGTTTCTATTACTGGGGCCTTGACTGTCAGGGACTCCTTCTTTAGCTGGTATTTCATATACAGCTCTGCTCTTTCTTCAATACTAAAATAACCACACCATTAAGAAAAAGAAAGTAAAATTAAAATTATACAGCAAATAAACAAAAGCAAAAAACAAGGCAGGGGTAAAGAAATGCTCTTCACTGCCTTTATGAGAGAGGAGTCCTGTGCATAAAATCCACGTCCCAAATGGAAGCAGGAAGAAAAGCTGTGAAGAACAGATGTCCTGAGGATTTCGTTTTGGCCAAGTGCTTTTGTGATGTTCCCCAGCACAGCTCATACACTGCCAGGATCAGGCTTACCCAGCTGCCCCTGACCTTCCTCCTCCTGGGATGCAGAACCACGGCCTACACAGGCACTTGGGGGTCAGTGACAGAGCTGAAGTTGGTGTCCCCAGTGCTGCATGGCCTCTGGACTGTGCCACAAGCTGAGCAGAGGTAGAAAGTATTTTCTCATCTTGCTGGTTTGCTACCTGCAGTAGTGCTTTGCCAAATGGTGTCCGAGGCCCACCCTTCCTCTTCTGTTGTTCCTCTAAGGAGCCTATTCTATTTCCTTTTTTCTTGTATATTTTTTATAAATCCTTGTGCTGAAGACAACCTTTCTCTTGTGGATATGCTCCAAATAAGTGCTAAGCACTGTGCCTCTGAGTCCTCTACTAAAGCTCATGGAGGATAGGGAACCACATCAGCTTGTGTTTTGCATCCTTCTGTGGTTTTGTCAGGACACAGACTGCCTCCCACCCATCAACTCCATTGTGAATGCATGGATCTTCCAAGCCCTTTTGGCAAAAGCACACATCTGCTCTGCTCCCTGCCCAGCTTTCCAGCCTAACCCGAGAGAACAAGTGTCCCTCTGGGTTTTCCTTTGGGGGACCTTTTGGCATGAGGCAGGAGTCTTGAGAAGGAAAAGTTTACATGAGCAACTTAAATCTCACCTGGATTTGATCCTTCTCCCCTTCAAGGTCACACTTTCACCTTGGCATTGGCTGGCTGTGGGCTGGTAGTACTGCTGAGTGTGTACCTATGTGCTTTTGGACTGCTCTTTGTCCCTCACAGTTCTCATCCACAGCTCTTGTCCTGCAAATCACAATCCTTCTGGGTAAAATACTAATAGAGAGGACCCTGATCCCTGCAGTCCTGGTAGAATGTGTCCAGTAATTGAAGGAATAATAATACATGTCAGACATGCACAGGCTAAGGAGGTACCAAAGGAACTTAATGAAAAAACAAATCCTAACAAGCGTGGGACACTTAATTTTAAGAAGTAATTCACATATTACTTATTGCTCAAGGGCAAAATTCATGCTGCCTAACATACTTTCCCAAGTTTGCAATGCATGGCCTTTGCAACACAATAAGTAGGTACTTTTAACATTTTCCATGTCCATAAAGATATCTCTATAACCTGTGCCACATCAGATATTCACAAGGCAACAGCATGATTTCAGCAATGCGTTTCAGTGTTGTAAAGGAGATCTCTGATGAGACCCACTCGTGCTCTTCCTTCCTGAAGGGTCCAGGCTGCCATTACCACTGCACTGAGCAGGGAGGAAGAGAAGACTATTAACCCTTTCATTAAGTCACAAGTCACGGTTGCAGCCAGAAGAGCCAGATGAGCAACTTCTGCAGGGAGTAGAAATCCTATTTGAATCCTGTGGGGCTGCAGACAGTAGCAGCAACAACACCACTAATTTTGATGCACTTCCCTTTCAAGAGTTAGGAGAAGCCCACAGTGATTAACTAGCCAAATCTGTCACTGAGGAAGCAGAAATTTCCATTTCTGAGGTGAGGAATGCCAGAGCATGGAGAAGGCAAAACAAGCATCCTAATCTACCTTAATGCAGCCATCAGCACAGGATCAGGAGACAGGCCCACAAACCTATGCCCTAATGCCCTTAGACTTTTTTTTCTCCCCTTTGTTCCCTAGCTAATTTTTCCCACCCTGAGCTGTGAGGTTGCAGGAGACCACAGCAGGGTTTATCCCACCCCATTGCCAGGTTTAACACAACACCTCCTGAAAACTAGGTATGGGGAAGTGATGCCTGGAGGGGAGCAGCCAGGTGGGGAGGCAAGCACAAAGCATCTGTCAGCCCCCAGGAGCAGCTTTCCTCACAGCTGCATTCTTACACTTAGATGGCAGTAGATGGTGATGGTCTACTAAGCTGTTGTTAATAACCAGCTAATGTCCATTGTCTCCCTTAGCTCTCACCAGGACACCAGGTGGATAGATGATACCATCAGCCATGCCCAGAGAGTATGGTAGAGCACAAGGTCACTGAGCTGCTGTGTGCAAAGTCATGGGCACAGGAGTAGCCGATATCTTGTTTTCTCTTACAAAGACTAAAGGATCCTGAGAAAGGGGTGTTCCTTTCTGCAGGTGAATGGTATTTGGGGTTAGTCACCTGCACCAGGGGTATCTCAGTGTGTGGTAAAATCTCTGCTCAGCAGTCAGTACCCAAAACTCGGCCACCCCTTGTGAATCATAGCCAAGACAACATCCCATAAGAAGAAACTCTGGGAGAGAATTAGTGGATATTTGCTGAAGAGTGGTAGAAATGTAGAAATGTTATCCAGAACTGGACTTCCAACTAACTGGACTTCTGTCTTGTCACAGCCCAAGTTCTCTTGAGGTCCTCACCAACAACCTCCCCCAGCGTTAGGAAGAGTCAGACGTGTGGGAGAGGAAAGAAAGAAATAACTTAAAAGTCAAATTGCCATGCAAACCAGAAGGCACAAGTAATACTGCATGAGGTTAAATCTTCACATGTGAAACTGCTAATGTGCAAAAGAGAAACCAATTAATTTTCTTACAAACATCAGTGTGTATTTCACACAGCACCGAGTTTCCATTTTCTGTTATTTTCTTGTCCGTTCTTTCTTCCCTGTTTTCCTCTCTAAATTTCATTTTGGTAAATATTTCTCCCTGTTGCTCAGATAACCATATCTGATTGCAGAGGCCTCAAGCATAACTGATGATGAAAGCCTCCCTGAGGGATACTGGAGTAGGTACACCGCAGGGGTGTGGACATAAACCCCTGAAATATGCCGGCAGTGTGACCAGAGTCGTTCTACCTGTAGGTTAAGTCAAGGTAAGAACTCACTTGCCAGCTGCACAAGAGATTAGACCAAATAAAATCCCTCATGGTTGTTAAAAAGCCACCAGGGCTGTTGCCTTGAGATGGGGCAGACCCCGTGGGCAGAGGGGCTGGAAGGCAGGGGGGCAGAGCCTCCCACCAACCTCTTCTGACAAAAAAGCCTCACCATTGTGCCTCTCTGTTGATGGTGCGGCCCCGTCCAGGAGAGTGGGAGGAGAGGGGTGGCCCTGCCTACCGGGACAGAGGATTTTGCTCCCTGCAGGCTCTTGGGCTCAGGGCCGACACTGTTGCAGCAGCTTGCCCTGTACTTAACTCGTGGGCACTTCTGCAGGCTTCCTTGGCAGGCTTCAGAGCCACTCCAAGCACAGGGTCCCGGACAAGCGCTGGGTGATGGTGGGCAGGGGGGTGGTGGCTGCTCCTTGGCAGTACCCAGCCCTTTGAAGGGGGAGAGTTGCATAAAGGCAGTCAAACACGTCCGTTCAGGGCGCAGGCAGTGAGGCATGGGAAGAACCGATGACTAATGGCCCCAGACTGGCCTACTTAGTGCCAGGCGGTTTGCTACCTGCCGTCCTGGCGGGTCCTGCAGCGCTGGGGCGCTTCTTGCTGGAGCAGAGGGCAGGTGGAGGAAAGCCTCTCCTCCCTCAGATGCTGAGTGGGAGTTTCTCCTTCACACATGGGGAGGGCTTAGGTTTTGCACAGGAAAGAACCAGAAAATACTGCTGCAGCGTGAGAAACGCCACTTCTTGCACAGCACCTTTGTGTAGAAGTACCTCAAAACTATTCACGAATGCCAAGCAAAGGCCAAGGCATGGCTGCACAACGCTGCTCACGGGTCTGCAGGGTTTTACAACTGATGGCTGATGATAGATTCCCACCTTGAAAAGCCAGGGCTGCTTGAGTCACCTGGAGTGTATGAAAATCTCTGCAAACACTGCAAATCAAGTCAAAATCAGCCCCCACAGCTCATTTATACTCTTGCAGATTGTGGACAGAAGGAACAAAATGTCATCTTAAAATAGGCAGCTGACCAAAAAAATAATAACAAGTAATAAGAAGTGGTCTTTGTAACAAAAACCTGCATCATTTCCAGGCCAGGCTCCTGACTGGTCTGGCAGTACTGGAGTGGTGTCGGGATGTGTGCACTCATGTTCTGACCACACACTCCTCTGTGACAGCCTGGGCAGGATCTATCCTGCCCCATGCACAGCTGGAGCACAGAGAGGCACTGGTGGAGAGCATCCTTTGGTGGATAGCTTGTGGGTTCGAGGGGCTCAGGTGTTCAGGGGAACTCCCCAGTGGAATGCTATGGACATAGACATATTGTTTTTAACCCCTAAAAGCTACCTAGTGCTTAATTCCTTTGTTCACCTCTATCTCTGGCACTCCTTTAGCTGTCAGTAAAATGGTATAGTGCATTTAAGAGGAAACTGGGGCTGTTTAGTCTAGAAAACAGGAGATTGAGGGGGGATCTTATTAATATTTCCAAATATCTAAATGGTGGGTGTGGGGAGCTTGGGACATCCCTTTTTTTTTTTGGTCGTGTCCAGCGGCAGGACAAGGGTAATGGGATGAAGCTGGAACACAAAATGTTCCACTTAAACATAAGAAAAAAACTATTTCACTGTTCAGGTGAGGGAGCCCTGGCACAGGCTGCCCAGAGGGGTTGTGGAGTCTCCTTCCTTGGAGGTCTTCAAGACCCGCCTGGATGAGTTCCTATGCGACCTGATGTAGGTGACCCTGCTTCTGCAGGGGGGTTGGACTAGATGATCTCTAAAGGTCCCTTCCAACCCCTACCATTCTATGATTCTGTGATTCTATGATTCTATGATTTAAGCTTTCCTTGCTATTAATCACAGCAGAACGGTAGCTTTCTGTGGGCTTACAAGTGCCCCCACCTGTACTACCTCAGCTCTCCATCAGTTATTACATCATGAGAGAATGGGTGGTTTCCTTCAGACTTTTGGACCCATTTTTGATGCTGAAGTTCTTCACTGCAAGGCCGTGGCCCACTGACAGTGTTGGCACAGAGGAGCACACGGCCTATCCCTCAGGGACAAGGGAAGGAAGTGTTGCTCCAAATGGGGCTGTGTTTGTGCAGCAGCAGTGGATATGTGTGGAGAGGGAAGATTTTTTTCCCCTGCAAGTGTGGAGCTGAGGCCTTGGCCACGGCAGGGAGCAGACAGCTGCCGGCTCTGGGAGGGAGTGGGAGTGGGAGCAGGGGGTGATTCACAGCCCAGCCCACCCCAGGCCTCCCACCATGCTGGACACAAGTGCCAAGCAGCACGTTTCAGGAAGGAGGAGGAGAAGGTCAAAATACTTCTCATCTACTCCCTGCCCTCCACCCATTCACATTCTGCTCATCTAGACAGGGCTGAAAATGAGTGTGCCCATAGGTACAGGCAGCCCAGGGGGGGAGCTCTGTGCGTGCCGGAGTTTTGGGATCACCCCTGAGCCCAGCATGGGTCACCCTGGTGTGATCTGTCTGTCTGAGAAGAACAAGGACACTCTTCACTCTTCTAATACAGAAGTGAGCATTGATTTGGTGTGATTTAAGATATACTAAGATCTTTGAATGTAGACCTAGACAAAGTGAGGAGCATTCGAGGAGCACAAGAGTTGCGGCAAATATAGACCAAGAGATTAAAATTGAAAAACTTGGGAACTTGGCTCATTTAGTCAAATAAAAGAATGTTAGGAACAAAGATGGAAACAATCATCTAACTCATAAAACCTTCTTGAGGAGATCATCACTTTATATTTATCTGCAGAGACAAAGACCCAAAGAAATCAGTTTTCCTTCTGCAACAAAGAGTGTTTTGACTGGCTACTAAGGAACACTTCCAAGATGTACAAGGTGTGGAGTGTGGGAGAGGCTGGAGGATCCCTTTCCAGAGAGGCTTTTCATTAATTCTTAGAAAAAACTCCCCATGAAGTTTCCCAGCACCGAGGTGCCTGTGGGCAGGGTTCCCTCGGGGCTTCCTGGCAGGTGGGGGTGCCTCAGTGCAGGGGGGCACCCAGAAATCCCACCTGCTTGACACTTTGCCACCTGAAATGAGGCACTAAGTATTCTTGGCAAGAGTTGTAATTTGGCTTGAACAATCATTTGGTAAGATTCACAAAGCTAAACACAGATTGCTGCTCTATAAGAAAGTGTTGAACACCGAGTATGCCCCACTTCCCATGATCTAAACCATGTTAATTCTCTAAGTGCAGTTCATAACACATCTGGAGAGGACTATTTCCATCCACTTAAAGACAATGTTAAACGAGATACTGTTTTAATTTTACTGATCCAGACAGAGATAATACCCAGTTTAAGTCTCTAAAAAAGTTTAAGAGTTTAAGTCTCTAAAAAATATACAAGGCAGCATAGGTTGCTAAGTGATAATGATTTTCAAAATATAAATACTTACAGAAAGAAAGCAATTAACTCAGGACATTCTTAATGTGTCATCTCTAGAATCTTTGCAGATGTAGCCCTTTATTTCACAGCATATATTCTATTTATCTTGCTACCAACTCTTTTAATCTGCAGGGTTTTTTCAAACATCTCTGATTTAGCCAGCCTTCTGCTTGCCCCAGCCATCCTCACTCTGTGAGATAACACCCACAGACTCATCTCACTCAGGACTGATCACATTCACACTTCAACACCAAAGAAAGCTTCCACACAGGTGGCTGAGCCATGTCTCTGTTTGCCATCATGCATGGAGGAGTCAGTGGTGCAGAGTCCAGCCTCTGAGAACATGGATGGCATCTACGTGTTCTTTATTAACATTTTGCCCTTCATCTTAGATGAAGACCTTGAAGGTGAGAGTCTGTAAATCCAAGCTGGCAAAAAAACATTTTCAGGGTGATGGAGAGTGTTTTTACTAATTTGAGTATGACTGAAATTTGTACTGTGTAAGCTGCAGTGGCCAAGGAACAGCATTCAGATCTTCCACAGGAATACCTCTGACAAACACAAAATGCCAAACCTTTGCTCACAGAAATGGTGACAAGCACAGGAGCTCCACAAGTCCTTGGCTGCCATTAACATTGACCTCAAACAGTAGCCCAAAGGTTTGCCAGTTCTTGGAAGACTACAATCACTGATTCTGTTTTTTCCCTGACTGTTGTCATTTGAGTGTCTGCATGATTTCTTGCTTTCTCTGTAAGGTGCTGCATCCTGAAGCAGATGTCTCCTTCAAGGAATGAGCATGACTAGCCCATGGCATTCTCAGCTCCCTGCCTAGCCGTTGGGGGTGACTGGCTCTTCCTTGCTCTCTGCTGTCTTTAAACTGATGTGAATCCACTGACAACTACTTTCACAAATCTTCTTTCAATACTGACTCCCATTGTACCCCTAAGGAAGTTTTGAGGTGACCCTCCACAGAGTCAGGAAAGTGCAGAAAAAGCAGTCAATTTGTGCTGCTTTGCCCTCCGCCTGGTTTTGGAGAACTCTTCTGATGTTTCAGTGGCTTTCCCCCACTCATTGTTCATCCATGTCCTGCTCTGCATCTGTTTCCCTCTTCTATTCTCTCATCTGCCTCAGCCTCAGTGTTGACACCAATCCTTTCCAACAAGCTCCTTGGTTTTCAACACCCCAATTCTTACGTTGGTATGGACTATACAGTTTGGTCCTTCACCTGAATGCTCCTTTCACACTCCCTGAACCTTCACAGCGTTTCTTCCCGTATGACTAGTGCCATCGGGCTACATTCCTGTGTCTTAACTTTATTTCCTATTTTCCTCGTGGCTTCCCCTTTCTATAATAGATGGGCATCCCCTCTTGGCTATTTCTTCATTGCTTTGTGCAATGGTGATGTCTCAGCAGCCCTGGCTTATTCATACCTTTCTGGAAATGGTGTTATTGTCTTGCTTGCACAGCTTTACTATGCTGGCTTATGCCTTTCTGTGAAGCCCACCGCCACGCTATCTTGGATCACTCCTTGAACATTTATCCTGTGGTTTACAGCGAGCTGCTTTTTTCTTTTCTTATAATCACCTGAAATGCTACCAAAATACCTCTCTAGAAACCACCATCTTTTACTTACTGTGTTCAAGTGCCACCCCACCTTTTTCTTGGCCTTCCTCTTGGTCTCTTAGATAAACTAATCGCTGGCTGCGTGAGCATTGGGTGTATGCTTGTATTAAGCATTAGGCAATGTTGTCTATTTTAATTGTTTTTAATTTGGATGCTTATGGGGATGAAGGAATTCTGATTTGTACTAACTATATCTGCATCATCTCCAAGAGATGAGTATCTAACCTTCCCTAAAAGAACTCAAAGACCTCTGCAACTGCTCTAAATAGCTTGTTCAGTTGCTTAACTTACACTCAGGGAGAGTATTTTAGAAAGCTGAGCTGTGGATCAAAGTCTCCTAATGCTTGTATTTTCACTTAGGATGAACTTTGTACAATCTTGTAAAACCTTGAAAAGTATTTTTTAATCTATTTCATAAGCAGTGAGCCCAAGAGTGTAGATAAGTTTGTGAAGATGGTCTCCATGCCAACAAAAATGAACAAAGCTCATGACCAAGTGGATAGTTAAAATAACTGTCAACCAAAATCATGGATATTAGAAGGAGGAGATGTGGAAGTATGAGCAGCTGGTGATAAATCTGCTTGTTTTATTGCTGTCTTACGGTGACAAGAGTTTGGTCTCCAGTCAGACCTTTCTAACATGCCATACTCAGGGCTGAGACCGTGGCTTGAGTAAACCTCTGCTGAGGTGTCAGCCTCAGAGCAGGTTCCTATGCAGTGATCCTGAGCTGCACCAGGGGGAAACAGCAATGCAAAGATACAACTGAGCTGTGGGTGGGAGGCTGAAAAATTAGATGTGATAGACTCCCAAACAGGCACAGATTAAAAAAAACCAATAAGATGGGCTATGTCACAAGTGAAAAAAAATCAACCCAGGCTTCTAGGAGAAAGCACACTGTGTATGAATGAATGGCAGGAAGAAACAGTGAGAGCAGGCCAGGTCATTGCCCATCTTCCTTTACAGTGAAGGGAGATGCCGACACAGAGCTGAGGATGTCCCAGTGCAGCCCGCTTTGCTCTGCGCTGCTCTTGGGGTGTTCTTCAGTTCCATCCTATCTGCTCAGCTGCCTGGTAGATTATTGCCAACGGTGAAAACAGACTGTCACAAAATTCTTCCCAATAAATCTGTCTTAATTAAGTCAGCTTGCAATTTATTTGTGGAGACTGTGCTTTCTCCACCCAGCTTCTGTGGTTTTCCCTAGGGGAAGCTGGGGATTTTAACCAAGGACTGAGTTTGTGTGACTGTGGCTGGTTCCATATCAAGACCAAAGAAATGACTCACAGAAGTAGCTGCAAGTATTAAGCTTTTAATAATTTCCCCAAGAAAGGAATAAGAAAGAGGAACAGGTGTTGCAGATTTGCTGGGGTTTTTTTCTCCAGGGGAAACGGTGGGATATATCACAAAACACATTGGTAACAAGTAACAAGAAGAGTAAGGGCTCCCTGAGAAAACGATGTTTGGAAGGACAGTATTGGCTTGGAAACTAGCAAAAATATATCTCATGGATGGAGAATATGAATAAAGATTATGAAGTGTGAGCTGAAGGGAACAGGGGGCTCAGAGAAGCTGCAGCAGTAAGAGTGGTAAACACAAGGGCAGAGAGCAGCAATCTGGTACATCCACCACGCACACTATGCTGCCTGTGGCAGGGTCTGCTGCTCTGGGAGGATGTAAGGGGCTGGAAGGGCAACTAACACAAGCTGTGAGGTAGAAAAGCTACCCTGGGAACCTAAAAGGGTGACATAATGTCCCCCACTACAGGGACCATGCTTGCCACCAGCATCCTGCTTCTGCTGCCCCATGCCTTGTAGGTTCAAAGGTAACACCTTGTGGTATAAAAAGTCCTTCTACCAATAACTTTGTTTTAAGGCTCATAGAGCAGTTATCTCCAATCCAGTGATCTCAGCAGGCACCAAGACAACATAAAACTACTGAGTCAGCCATAAAATAGGGAGCAGCTTCTTCATCTTTGAATGGATCATGAGATTAAATCAGAGAAGTCAAACATCACTGTCAACAGAGAGGATTAGGAGAAGGCTGCGTTTGGCTCCCTACCACCAGCAGCACACAGTGCTTTGCTGGGAGCAACATGAGTCAGAGGAGTTGTTACCAACAGGCAGCTGGGCTGTGGCTGGGGAACTGCAATGTGCTGCTGGGCAATGACCCAAACAGGTCCTTGAGACATCAACCATGATCAAAGAGGGTCCAGATGGTCAGAGTTTGGTGTTTAGATCCCATCTATTGAGAAAAAAAATAAATAAGTCAGTAGTCATCACAAACTCAGTTTGCCTGTAGTTGCTGGAGTAGGAGGCTGGGACAACATCTGGGTAGCAATTAATCCCCATATGTAGCTTTGATATGAAGGATGATCCTCTGAGCAGCTGGAAAACATTGATAGTTTAAAAAAGAGGTGTCAGAATGGACTAATGTGGAAACCGAGGTGGATGGTAAATGGACAATTCAAATGAAGGTTTTAAAGGAAAAGGAAAAAAGAACTATCATGAAGTGCAATATATAACCATATGGCTACCTGAGTCTGGAAATCATGCAAAACATCGTACCTCAAAAAAAGCTGGAAAATACAAGGCCCTGCTTCCCTCAGAGAAGCTCCTTGAGGAAATGTACCCAAAAAGGAGAAGTTATGGGAAGCAACCCAAGTAATGCAGTTCCAGTGCCACTATTGAAAATAAGCTCACTAATGCCAACAGTAAGGGACAGCTATGGATTTAATGTTAACAAACCAATCTTCCCATGGTAGTAGCTAAGCTTTACTCAGTCTTTATGTTTTCCTGATATAGACAAAGTGATCATGTATTGTTGTGGAAGTCTCTCAACACTGCCTTAATTAGGCAGCCTCTAAATGATCTCTGTTGTTTATGCCGTATTACTTATAAATCATAATCAAGTTCAAGCCCTTCTTGTAGGCTCTAACATCCAGTGGTCATCACCTCTGCCTTTTAATATATAGGTTTCTGAGCTTTTGATATGATCACCTGACAAAGGTCCTACTACACATCTTGGCAAATAAGCTACATGCTGCTAATAAGACAAGTATTTTTCTCATGGCAAGTTCTCAAGCCCTCCTCACACTCACTCACTGAATTAATGCCATCAGGTGGGTGGCAGCTGGTGGTGACCTGCATTGGGGAAAATCAGAGAAGATGCAGTAGGGAACACAGAACAGAGAGCCTGGACCAGCACAGAACCAGGACAAGTGGACTTCACTGAGCTTTTGCAGGTAAATTACCTTGGACGGCAATTTTTCTTGTGGGAAAATATTGTTTTTATAGGTGAGTAGTCCAAGCTTGTTAGCCTGGAAGACAAGTTATTGAGGGTGAGCTCTTAACACCCATTCCTAGCTATGCAACAGGCAGTGACTGAGCTTCTTATGAGCTGGGCAGATGGGCCTGTTTAAAAGTTACAACCAAAACTTTGCTCTGGAAACAAGGCAGCAAGCCAGGCAAGATGCTGACACAGGCCAGATTGGCCCAAGAAATGGAACAAACCCCAGGACTGTGGGCAAGGCCACCCACGTTGCCTATTTACTGACCTGCACTAGCACAGCCAGGAGCTGGGGGGTAGAGGAAAGTCCTTTTGTTGACATCCAAGAAACTCATCATCAGGCTCCAGCAGAGATGGCAGCTGGAAATCACGCTTTCCTTTGCTCTGCCTGCACACGGGGACAGGACTGCTAACAGAAAGTTACCTGAGGCTACAGTCAGTGACCATCGTCTGGACAGCCGTCAGGGCAAGTTTTATGGCAGCAAGGGTGATGAGTTGGTAAGGCAGCGCTCTGATGAGGACTCTGCACTGTAATTTTTCCAAGAGGAGACTTGAAACCAAAAGCTGTTTGCAGACACAGCAAGCACTGTTCACACAGTGTGCCGGAGCAATACTAATAAACACGTATCTCACTTTTACTGATGACTAAATGTGATTGCACTAATCCTTATCTAATGGCTTTCCTTATAATAAACTATTCAGATGCTAAGATCAGATTAAAACATAAACTCAGGTTATTACTTAATGAAATAGGGTTTTATTTGTAATAATATAAATAATGCCTGCATCTTGTTAGAAAATGTGTGCATTTTTCTCTGCTGTCATATCCTTATTTTTAATGGCTTTTGTTTTGTAAATGACAGGCTAGAGAAGTATGATGTCTCTTTGAGCAACTGAAGCTATATTCAGATTGTCAAAATTGATCACACTTCTGTATTAACCCTTACCATGCACAGATGGGGAGAGATGATGTTTGTACTCAACTTTTCTTCCTAAAACAGGAAAAACAAAAGCAAATGCAAGGAATGTTTCTGGTTTACAGAATCACACAATGTGACTTCATGTTAGTCCATAAGCTTCAGATCAGGCCCAGGCACTGTCCATTCAGTTAAATTGCAATTTACTATTCCCATTACCCTGTATGTTTGAAATGCCACAGTCATATCACTGCTGCATGGCTTTGAAATGACACTGCTGAGTATTATCAGAAAATCTGGTTTTGTGGTTGTAAGGTGCTTGGGAATTGTGGAAAGTTCTGCACTTCTTTGTCTGCTGGCTTTGTGTTATAGAGGTTATTCCAACAATTTGGCTTTAACTGCACAGAAGTACTTTCTATGTTACTCCTGAGAACTCAGTAGACAGATTGCACTCCATTAAGTTTCACAAGCTCCACAGCAACAGAGCTGGGAGAAAAGCTGATGGGTAGCATTGCTATAGAAGTGCTGCTGCTGCACACAGGAGCAATGCACACCTTAAGAACTCATCTGTGCTACACAGTAATTGCCAAGGTGTTCCCTGAGGCAGCTGCTGGAGCAAAGCACAAGGCAGCAGTAAACCATTTCCACCGTTAGTGCCAGTTTTAACTTCCCTATAAATGATTCTTATGCAAGACAAGACAAAATCCAAAACTCACACCAAAAAATATTCTTCTTTCAGAAGAACCAATTGCATCAAGGCAGTTCCTGGGAACTTCTGGCTAAATGATAATGGCATTTCTTCAGTAGCAACAGAATGATAGCAAGGATTTTCCAGCCTCATCACTTTCTCCCTGAGCTGCAAAAAAATAGAAAGCCTCCATTGTATTCCTTAGGAATATTACCTGTTTAAGCAGACCAAGAACAAGCAACCATGGCTTCATTTGGAAAGTATGTACTGTTATGGTAGTGGAAAAATCAGTGCAAGACCTGATGTTAAACACATCCTGATTGCAAAGGAAGGTTTTGTTTGAAATTACAGAAGCTTTTAATCTTTTCTGTTGGAAAAATCTGTTTGTTGTGCCAACACAGAGGTGTTGGACACTTGTGGAAGTCTTGGGCAGTTAATACTGTAACAGTAGTCATCATCTAAGATTAAGCTAAACGGGTCAAACATCCATATTAGGACAAATTTACAGCTTTATTTTGTAGAATCTTTTAAGATGTAAGTTCACCTTCTGCACAAAGTGTTGTAGTGGTGCAAGCCATATTTATTCAAAGATGTAGAGAATCCAGGTAATGCATGTGCAGAGACATACACAGGCAACCTAGTACAACCAGCAGAGTTAACTCAAAGCCACCCTTCTTTTGCTAGCTGCTTCCTTATATGCTGCTTCTGCCCATGTGATCACCCAGGGCCCAATTGATTAACTTGCAGCACCTGTTTCTGATAATTGGAAGTAGCTTGCCAGCTGTTTTAACTTGTCCCTACCATCTTTATTCAAGCTGGCTGGTCCAAGCCACATTTGTGCCTACAACAAAGCTTTCTTGTATGCACAAGCAAGCATGGGCTCTTGACTTTTCCATGTTACGATGACATTTTACTCATAGATTAAAAAAACACAAGTTACTGGACAATTCTGCAACTTATATATCTCTGATTTTTGTGAATACAGGTCTGAAATCCAAGTAGCTGGAAGAAGTCTACAAAGGCATGTGTTAAAACCTCCATTTCACACTCAGGTTCATTCAGTACCATGCACACCAAGTCCTGTTTTATTCTAAGCATCCTTCCATTTCAGTGTTTGATGAAGGATGATCCACCCCCACTGAAGGAACAAAAATCATCAGAGAGAGAAGGGAAAATGCTGAGGGATGTGCAACCCTATGGAGCATTTATTTGAATAGACATGCAGAAAATGTCATACTGTTTCCCATCAAATTAGAAAACAAAGCAGTTAGAATCATAGAATAATTTTGGTTGGAAAAGATCTTTAAGATCATAGAGTTCAACCACTCACCTCACACTGCCAAGCCCATCACTAACCCATGTCCCTCAGCACCTCATCTACATGGCTTTTAAATATCTCCAGGGATGGTGACTCCACCACCTCCCTGGGCAGCCTGTGCCAGTGTTTAATAATCCTCTCAGTGAAAAAGTTCTTTGTGATGTCCAATCTAAGCCTCCCTTGGCACAATTTGATGCCATTTCCTCTTGTATTATCACTTGTTACTTGGTAAAAGAGACTGACCCCCATCTCATTATAAACTCCTTTCAAGTAGTTGTAGAGGTTGATGATGTCTCTTCTCAGCCTCCTCTTTTCCAGGTCCCACAGCAGCTCCTCATCAGACTTGTTCTCTGGACCCTTCAACAGCTTTGTTGTCCATCACTTGACAAGCTCCAGAACCTCAGTGTCTTTCAGTGGCCAAATGACTCTTCCAAATTGAAGTTGTACAATAAAAGAAAAAAGGGGAGAAGAAAGTTCTACCTGAAAAATGAACTATAGGATGTACCAGTCAATGGATAACTCATTCTAAACAATGTGCTCTAAACTGCATTGCCATTTAACTCTGAATAATACGCTGAAGGGAGGAATCTCTTTCTGAAATCACAGAAAGGAATGGAAAGGAATCCTTGGCTGTCAGCTTGATACAAAGCCTTACCAAATCACATGTGAGTTTTCCCCTGGGGTTGGGTTTTGTCTTCCCACTGACTTTGATTTGGCAGAGAGCACACCTGTGCACACACTTGCAGGAAAAAGGGCAGGTGTGGGCAAGGGGAGGGCTGCTGGCCAGCACAGCTGCAGCCTGGGGGAACGCAACCAGAAGAGCAGGCACATAGAGCAAACAGAGTCATTTACACTCGTTTACTCTAACTAGATCCAAATTAATTTGTGAAACATTCCCTTTGGGCCCAGTAGGGTGATGAAGGAAAAAACCCATTTGTTTTACCTACTGACACCTAATTAATTGCTGGGTTCACATCTGCTGGGCTCTTCTCATGGAGGGCTCACATCCTCGGTCTATATCTCTGTCCCTGCAAGGGTACCACAGTTACATGTTCTCAAAGACCTTTCTGTGACTCCATACCATGGCAGTGCAATCCCGACACAGAATCATAGAATCGCTTCTGTTGGAAAAGACCTTTAAGATCATCGAGTCCAACCCCTAACCTGACACTGCCAGGCCCATCACTAAACTAACCCATGTCCCTCAGCACCTCATCTATGCATCTTTTAAATATCTCTAGGGACGGTGACTCCACTCCCCGGGCAGCTCATGCCAGTGCTTAATAATCCTCCTGATGAAAAAGTTCTTCCTAATGGCTAAACAGCCCCTGGCACAACTTGAGGCCATTTCCTCTTGTCCTGCCATTCATTACTGGAGAGAAGAGACTGAACCATACCTCGCTACACCATCCTTTCAGGTAGCTGCAGAGAGCAATGTAGATATGTAGACGTGTAACTACCTGGGCTCTGGCACCATATCTCATCTTTCTTTTGAGAAAGTGAGGCTCACAATGACATAATTTTGTCTCAAAATATTTTTTCTGTTTTTATAACAAGCACCATCCTGCTTCCCTAATGAAGCCCAGTTCATTTGCTGCCTAAAAGATTGTATAGATAGGATAAGGCAATTTCTTAATACCATTCCAATTAGATAATATGGCAATCAGCAAAGACTCACATCTTAACCTTCACACTATTATCATGACTGAACAGAAGAATAACTTCAGAATAGGGAAAGTAAATTCACATGGTTGCTTTGCAAGCTGCAAACTACTTCCCTTACACTCAGAGATTTAGGAAACAGAGATATTGGACTTCCCTCAGTGAAGCAGGTGAGTAATTCCCTGGATCTTCCCTTTCTTCCTTCTCTCACATGCAATAGGGGGTTTAATTCCCAGTAGCATTAAATCAAAGGCTTTGGTATGAACACACTGGACTCTGCTTCCAATAAGCACATATAATGTGGAAAACAATAAATATCAAATTGATGAGACAGAAAAAACACAGCACAACAAAGACAGGGATCTAGAATATTCTGATGTTCTATAGAGGATTCTAAATCCTATAGGATTTAGAAAACTCTATAGAATATAAAGAATATATGGACTATTCTAAACAATCTCTCTGTTTTTATATATGTTCTCTACATACCTATTCTATAAGATATCTCAACTATCACTTCTCCTGCTGACAATCAAATCAAATAAATACTTGATCATACTTGCAGTAGTTCTGCAACTTTGTAGGACTGCTGCTGTTAGCTATGAAAGAGTCAGAGAACATCAGCTGCAATCTGTCAGGAGAAGTCTATTGCATTTGAAGAAAAAGAGTGCTACTATAAAAGGAGTAAGGCAAATTTGCAGGAAATAATTAAACCAATTAATTCAACAGAACTGGGATTTGTATCTTACCGGCAGCTCTGAAAAGTTGCTCCCCAGAAGGGATTCTTCACTGCCCAATTAACAAACCTATTAGCAGCTCTATCAGCTAAACACCTTGGAAGAAGTCTGTGATGGACTAGTATGAGAAGCTGAGAATGGAGAGAAGTACAGGAAAGCAGTGAAAAGGGAGGAGGAAGTGGGGGCGCAGAATGCCCCCCTCCTGGCAAACCCTGCTCCTGCCAGCAGCCCCGAGCTGTGGAGATGCTGAACATTGTGAACATAGCAATTATCCATCACCTGGAGAGGTGGCCCCTGGGGACCAGCAACATGGGATGTTTGTTGGCTCAGACTTTTCTGTAATGAATTCTTTATATGTGAAAAGTTGTGACAATTTAATGATGTGACGTTAATCTGCCAGGAAAATGCATGGACAAACCTGAATGCAGATTTATTTACACCATTCTAAACTTTGTTTACTATTTAGGTTAAAAAGCCCTCTCAATGTATGTGACTGTTAATCTATATACATTCTTTGGAGTTAATGCCAAAGCAACATTTCTGATACAAACTGGGTAAAAATCAAACAGAAGTTGGAGTCAGGCTAATGCAAGCCCAGAGGTCTTGGCGGAACCTCCTGCTTGTAGCAGGTCAGCTCTGAGGTCACACCAGGCTACCCAGGGCTTCATCCCGGGTTTTGGGACCCCAAAATCTCCAAGAACGGAGACTGCAGCACCTCTGTGGATAACCTGTGACCCTGCCTACCTGTCCTCAGGGGGCAAATAGTGTCTCCTTACATCCAGGCTGAAACTCTTTTGTGTTTCAGCTTCTGTCCATTGCCTCTATCTTCTCCCACACAGCCAGCCTGGCTCTGTCTCCTGCACCGCAGGATGCTGTAGCTGCCCCTGCAACTGTCTCTGCTCCAGGCTGGACAGGTCCAGCTCCCCCAGCCTCTCCTCACAGGAGCAGTTCTCCAGCTCCATCATCTTAGGAACATCCCCTACCATCTGCCCAATCTCCTTCTCACACTAGAAGCCCCAAATTGGGTGCAGGATTCAGACACGGTCTCATGACTAAGGAGTAAAAGGGATTAATTGTGAACAGGGTACAGGTTGCTGGCATGAGGACAGCTCATCTCATTCCCTCACTTATCTAATGCTTTCCAGTTGTTGCATTTACCAACTGATAATTTTTTGTGTTACAAATACTAGGGAAATGTCAGCTAAAATACATTTTTTGTCAGGAAGCTACCCCAAATTGTGGCTGTGACCCTGAGTGGGAACTGATGCTCAGAGGTGAGCTTTCCTGTATGCCAGACCCTTCAGGGGAGCCGCCCGCAGCACAGAAGTGCTTTGGCATACTCCACAGTGCTTTTTCGCCCCACAGAAGGCCACTCCTGCTCAGACAACACATGAACTATTGTAAAGTGCATGTTATTTCTTGTCTTTTTCCTCCCACTGACTTCCACAAATTATTCTACCAGGGCACTAGTTTCTAAAGACGTATAGTGCTACCACTGGAGGATCACAATGCAACACGGAAGTTCATATCTTTCTCATTAAAATATTTTATTCATAAGCAAATAATAAAGGCAGAGGCAACTATGTGATGACATGATCGTGTTTAAAAACATCTCAGAATAAACAGAAGCAATGTGTGCTAATTAGTTATGACGATGTCATATGCTCATAGCAAACACGTCTAATCCTAAAAGTAACTGAAACTTCCTATGGCTTTGTCTCAAATACAAAAACAGACATAAAATGTGGAAATCAGCTCCACAGTTAATTTACTATTGCTTAATAAGGCATCAGGAGTGAGGACTGACCTCTCCAACTTCAGACAGGTAAACACTGGTTGAGCCAGTCACCGTGCCAATAAAAAGCAATGGAAGAAGCTGGTAATTTGAGGTCTATATTGTGATAAAATAAATTGAGCTTACAAAATTTCCCTTTTCTCCATTGATTATAAAGCAGCACAGGACAACCTCTGTGTTGTGCCTCCCATCCCATGTTTTGCATCCAGAGATGTGTTCTTGGCCCACCACTTGTGTCAAGCAAAACAATTATCTTTGGTCTCCTTTACTGTGACCTAAGTAGAAATAGGTGGTACTGGTGTGTTAACACAGATATTTCTGCTGTTCAGCTCTAAATGGAAACTATTAAGTTTAAGCAACCTGTCTGTGTGCTGCATTAGCAGAGCATTAGCAAAATGACAGCTTAAAACATCTACATCTCTGCTCTGACTGAAGTTACACGACCAGTTAGTATGAGTTCAGAAATGTTTAACTCAAGCAGGGTGGGTGCAACGCGCTGTTGCAAGTTATTCTTACTACCCGCATAACAATAATGCCCCAAGGTTCCAGCTAAGATCAAAGTCTAACTATATTACAAGGTACAGACATTGTCTGCTGTGGACCAAAACACACCACTGCAGCAACTGAGGGTATTACTACTTCCAGGTGTACACTGACTCCGGTATGTGGAGGAGATGTTGTGCCTCCCGTAGGAAGGGCAGCAGGAAAGCATAAATGCTGCATCTAAGCCACTGCATCTTTCCTTCTGTAGGGGAGTAAAGCAGCAGATACCTGGGGTTCCTTCAGGTGCCACTGTCTTATTCAGTACAGCCGAGTCCTAAAGAAGCAGTGCTTGCTTCAGATAATGCATAAGATAGACATAGCAACAGAGAGGTGAACTGGCTTCCCAAGATCACACAGACAGTCATGGAGCGGCCTGGAGAAAGCCCAGGCCAATCCACTACACCATACTGTCTCACAAACTAGCTATTAAATCAAATTATCTCCTTTCTTATAGACAAGTCTCAAAGCGGGACACGTACTTAGGCAGCGATGCCAACAGCCAGCATCTAATGTCTTGACAAGCTCGAGGCAAAGCCATGACGTATCAAGTTCGTGGTCTTAAAGACTGAGTAGGTCTGTGGTACGTCTTACCGATCTAGGGGTAGGGGCTGAGGGGGGAATTTTGCTCTATTTACTCACCTGTGAATCATCACACAGGTACAAAAGTGCCAATAGGAGGGAAAGGAGAAGTAATTCTTTTCCCTACGTGGTGGAGCAGTTACATATACAAGCTGAAGCGACCCTTACTACTGTTGAGGTCTCAGCTCACTGGCCAGTGAATCTACTCCTTGCTCAATACAACATGCTCCATACAACATGCTCCTATCTATGTCAGTGCTTTACAAATTAACCTCGCTGACACAGTGACTGGTGGGTGAGGGCTTATTTCCTCCAGTGACAAACAGCTGACGTTTGCCCATTTCAGATCCCTGCATAAGCAAACATTGTTCAAGTGCTCGATTCCTAAGCGAGCTGAAAAATGCATCATTTAAAATATGATTGTGTCCCAGCATTGCACAATATTAATGTTGCTAAAGCTGCTTAATGCTTACACATCTAATGCACATAGCTAGCAATCTGATCAATGTCAAAGGAACTTTTGGATAACCGTTCCCAGTTATTCACAAATCACGTCACAACAAATTTGGAACAAACGTCTCATCGCTTTCTGCATTTGTGCGTTATCATTGGCTGCACATTCAGTCTCCTCTTCTGCAGGACCAAAAATTTCCACTCTTTATGAAGATTTGCTCTTCATTTGGTCTCTCCTGTTAGACAGGTGCACCTCAGTTCATTTGTTTCTTCAGCTTGGCAAGACCAGTGAGATAGTCATCTCTCCTTTTTCTCCTGGCATCCAGGGCTTTTGGAGCAACTGGGATTTTTTCAGACATTGCCTGGAACAGAAAAATTGAGATGATTAAGTCACATGTTCTGAGTAAAGTTTCTCACCAGAACTGCTCTCCTGCTTTCTCTGTGTCAGACCAAGGAACCATCCACAGAAACTGTCAATCAGTCTACCACAGACAATAGGCCACTAATTCGTTACATGGGTGACTGGAAATGAGCTAGTGTGTAGGAGAAGAAAAGGGCTCCCACTTGGACAAGGTTGCTCCAAATGTGGCAATGAAGGTGCCTACAGAAACAACAAAGCAGCAGCCTCTTTGCTTGCTTTGCCCTACACAGCCACTGTTTAGTCTCCTTCATAATAACCTTTTATTAAGTAGTAAGGAAGCAACCTGACCATTTATGTGGCTGAAAATGTGCTCTAAGACAAATTCCTCTGTGTGTGTGTGTTTAAAGCTGTGATCTCTCTACTGGCTCCTAATAAATGTAATGAGGGACACCATGTGCATTAAAAAAAATTAACTTTGGAGTGCCAGTTATAACCAAAATGACAGGAGAAGACACATAACAAACCCAGAATTATGATTTTTTGTTGGTTTATTAGAACATAGGGGAGAGAAAGTACAGTAGTATTTGAGGACACCAAGGTAGAATTCTGAACAAGTTAGCACACAGAAATGATATTTAAAACAAAACGGGGGAGAAAAAGTATTTTGGAGAGTGCAATCAATTAGAAGTGCTAGTTAGATGTATCATTGAAGGGAGAACAGCAGATAGTAAGCTCTGGCTAGAAAGCACATTGTAACATATTTTCTTTCAAAGGAAAAAGAGCTCTTTTGAGAGTGCAAGTAGACACTATAAGGTCATCTTTGCCAAAGTAGCACCTGAGGTCTTAGGTTTAAATGGCAAGTGTTGTGAAACTGGGTAAAACCTGGACCTGCTACCAGTGACTGGTCAGCTTCAGGCACTACAGAAAAAAATCAGAGAGGGGGACTGAGCAGAAAGACAAGAAATGTTTAATGTTTTACTCTTAAGAGAAGATTCAAGCCTGTCTTTGGCACTGAAGACTGAAGGTAACAGAGAGACATAGAAACAGATGTTTCTATAAATAAATCCAAACTGGTTCAAATCAATTAAAAGCTTCTAATAGTGAATAACTCCACAGTTATTATTGGTTGTTTTAAGCCATCTCTGTTGTTTAAGTATAAAGAATCTCTTCCCTTTCTAACACAGCTGATGTTGAAATTGCATTAACATAATTAGGAACAAAAATGCCATCTTCCAGACAGACTGCCTCCACATTCTGAATAAATCTGACAGCTGAGCAGGGAAGATCCCCCACACATGCGGTCTTTAGTGAAGCATTATTAATGGGAAATATGAAGAGGCAGAGTTAGGAAATTACAATACTTCAGGTAATTCCTATGGCCATACAAAACAGCCTATATAGTGAGTAGAAACACACTGTGGTCCTAGAAATGTTAATAGACAAGCTAGGTCTCAAGCCAGCACAGCACTTTTTCTCTTTAAACATGCAGGTAACCTTCCGGAGTGCTCACATGCTCAACTGAAACGTGTATCTGCACACATTACAGACTGGAGCTCTGGTTTGTGAAGTATACAGAAACAAGGAAAAGAACATCCAGGAGAAATAAAACAAAGGCTACAGGGTCTATGCAGGAAGATGGAGTAAGAGGAAGATACAGTCAGAAAAGTCACGCAGGAAAGGAACCTCAGAGCTGTGCATATCATGTTAGAGGACACAGGACAGAAGTGGTAAGAAACAGTGTGAAGGACTTGATGTCAATAACCCACACCTGTCAGCAGCTGACTCCTCTGTCTAGCAAATAATGTTGCTCGGCTGCCAGATCACTTTCCCTTGATGTATGTCGAAGTCCTTGGAAAAGGGACTTCCATGTATTCTGTACTGATTCTTTTTGTTTAAAGTACACAACCACACAAGAAATACAGACCACAGATACCTCTAACAGTAAACTGAAATGGTACAGATGTTAAATAAAAGTTATAATTCTTTGTTCTGAATGTCACTGCATTTATCAACTCTCTACTTACCTGAGAGATTTTCTGCTCAATTTCACCTGAGAATTCTGGAACCGGGCCAAAGGTGTTCAGAACAAGTCTCATACCTTCACGGTACCTTTCACAATAATTTGAAATACCTAAAAATAAAGCATGAAAAATTACTTTTTAACAGAAATTCCTACTCAAGTTCAGGAAGGCTTCTTGTGCTTAAGCACTGTCTTAAATCAGAGTCCAAAAAACTAGGCATGCTCTTATGCTTAAAACACCTAATTGTCATCAATGAAAACCAGATTCTATCCATTACATTTCCATTAAGATTCACAGAAAAATCACATCAGAGATGCCTTTATTGTAGAACCAATTAAAGTTACATTCCAGCAGGCAATGGTACATGAGGGGTGTAGTACACAACCATGCATATGCTCGTGCTTTGTTACTTGAGACCAGAAAGCCTCCCTGACCAGTGTCCACAAGGAGTGTGCTCTCACTTCTCCCTTCCTCCTGTTCTGTATGCATATCAATTGAAGCAATCCTGTCATTATTTTTTGACCTAGAGTGTATCAAGAGCAACTTGGCTCAGAGGGAAACAGTCAAAGGCATGGAGACACAGGTGGCCTCCACTGAAGGAGAAAGGCTTAAGGAGCAACAGATGGTTCTTGCAGATCAACATCTTCAGTCTAGGATTCCCCAGCACAAGAAAGGCATTGACAAATCAGAACAACTTCAGAAGAGGCCACCAAAATGGCAGGGGCTGGAGCACTTGCCCTGTGAAGAGAGGCTGAGAGATCTGAGCCTGTAGCAGAAATAGCTTTGGGGGTGACCTAAGAACAGCTCTCCAGTACCCATGGGGAGGCCACTGAGCAGGAGGAGCTGGGCTCTTTACAGTTGCTGCACGGCACAAGGACAAGACAACAGGCATAATTTGAAACAAGAGGTTCAGACTGCATACTCAAGCACTGTCACAAGTTGCCCACAGAGGTGGTGCAACCTTCATCTCTGAGGGTTTTCAAGATTGGATGAAACTCTGAGCAGCTTGGTCTGACCTTGGAGCTGACCCTGCTGTGAACATCTTAAAAAACACATGGTCAGAGAACCTGAGAACCAGCTAACTAGTAATAATGGGTAAAAATGTCAGCCAAGTAGACCCTGGCTGAATTTAGGAAAAGGTTCCATTTCCATCACCTCCAGTAGGAATCTCAAAATAATTACTGTTGAGGCACTAGAGAGGAACTGGAATGATAAATGCACCAAGAAGAGAAATTGCTCATTTACCCAGACAGGTACATCTAGTAGATTTTTTAGTGTTATTAACTACCACATAATCAAGAAAGGATAAGGCAGCCTTTCCCACTACACATTCATTGTAAGCTGCACCACAACAGTAAACGAGCAATGCTTGTCTGACAGTAAGTAAGCTGACACAACTAAGAATGTGGTTATCCTGATGAACACACTAGATCTGAGAAGGGAAGTTGTAGATATCCACCAAAGCTTGTGACAGTCTCCCTTTCCTGAGAACCACAGAGCCTGAGCTGATCCTTTACTCCTATTTTTTTATTAGCTAACTATTCAAGCAAAGAGGAGAAAGATGTAGAAGCCAAAGAGAAGCAGTTATGGTCACCAATTCCTTCACAAAGACTCAGGAGATCATACAGACCAAGAAGCATGAACCTGAACTGCTCATAGTCTTATCCAACCACAAAATGCAGGAAATGAAGCGGAGTGGCCTGACTACCACACAAAAGAATGCAACTCAGGTCAAGAGTCATTAAGCAGTCTCTTTCCTGAACAGCTTGTAGACAATTCCCTGGAATGCTATATGGTGTGATATCAATACTGTAGAAGTCACACCTGTCTAACCCTAAACAGTTGAGGCTGAAAGGTGGATAAAGGAACGGAAACCGCTGACTACTGGCAACTATGAATCATACTACAACATTTACACTGCCCAACACACCTGAAATTGCTGAAGTACAAGTTTTCCACAAGGCCTCAGAAGTCGGTAAAAATACAGAGAACACTCTTGCTTCCGAAGCAAAGACAGAAGAACTTTCAAAGGACAGATGCCCAGGGAGATATTGAACTTCCTTTAAAAAATTACCACGCTGAAATCACGATGACCATCAGATAAATAACTGAAAGGGCAGAATGGGAAAATGTGTACACTGCATGAGAGCAATGTGGAGAGACTTGAGAGATTCCACTCTCTTAAGAAATGGACTAGAAACATTCTTCAGTATCAAAAGGAGACTCTTAGAAAAACAGCAGCCTTATAAAGTAGCTAGAACCTATATTTGGTGCCAAGAATGTGCTAATTTGCATTTAGTCAGTCTTTTTCCTTGTATCACCTACCCATGGAACATATGTGTTTCTAGAGCACACTTAAGCATGTTCTGACCTTCTCCAACGTAAAAAAAAAAGGAGGTCAGTTGGTCATACAGGTATATAGGTCCTCTAATCATATGGAAATTTAGTACTTTGCTCAGCTTTCTTGATTGACACATAGCCACAAACCTTAAAATTGCCTGGTGGGCTCCACAACATCCCTGGCAAGAAGTGAGACTCAGGAAGAGAAGCATTACTGCAGGATGTGGAGCAGGCTGGGACATGATTCTATCTCTTCACTGAAGGAATGAACAGAGATCGCTTGTCTCCATAAACACTCTAGAAAGGACCACGGATTATCAGGGTTTACCGACCATACCCTGTCATTAGCATAAGTGCTTGCTTGTTAGATTTTAACTGCTGGGCTCACAGACTTTGACACCTGAAGCCAACCAAGATCAATCTACAGGGGATACATTATCCACATAAACAATCTTGGGAACTCAAGATAACTCTGGATGAGACTCATGCACCAATCACAAGATGATGTTTACGTTTCACCTTGTTCACATGAGCTTTTTCTTCTAACAGTGAGTAGCCTGAGCAAAATATTTGCCCCTACATCATGCAATGTCATAAAAAGCTCCCTGTAGAAGTACAACAGACTGAGGCTGTAGAAGTACAATAGACTGAGGCTGAAGAACGCAGAAATATGTGGACTTGGGTACATTTTACTAATTCACAGCTGCTGGCAGTGGCTGTGGCCAACCGGACAATCACAAAATAAAACAAGGCAACTCCATCAAATATGGCAATTCAAGCAAATCCACACAAGCAATTGGTGATAGAAGGAATGGCAGAGTGCTGGCAGTTACCAGTTATTCTGGTTCTTATCCAGCTGACACAGGTCTATGACCTGGACCAGTGATGAATAGTTTGGGTTTGTTACTTTTCCAAAAGTTAAGGGAAACCTCTCAAACTCCTGGTAAGCTTGTGTAATAATACCATAGATTTTAGTAGCTTTGATTCTGGTACAGGTAGAAGAGAAGATGGTGTGCCAGAAATCTTTTTCATGAGCCTCCATCTAAACAGATAACATCACTATCTTGAGAAAGCCAAGTGCTTGGATGTGGCTGATGCATTTACCTGGTGAATGTGAACTCCTGAGCTAGAGCTGGCCTTCAAAGCTCGCTCAGCCAGCTAGTCCTGGAAATTGAGCTCCTGCTGGCACCTCACCTGCAGCTTGAATGATTCAGAACAATTTCTGCGTGGGCGCAGCTCACCAATGCAACAGGGACATGCCAAATGCAGGTGGGTAATACAATCCACTCCCTGCATGCAGTGTATGAACATGAAGAAACTTTATGCAAAGTCAGGAAAAATAGGAAAAGGTTAAAAAAGAAGTTATGGGTCTAGAGAAGAGCAGCAGCATGAGTACTGTTGATTTCAACATTGTGGCTGAAATGCCAATATGCAGGCATGTACTCTGCACGCCAAGCAGGGGGTGGACACTGCCAAATATTTCAAGTCTCACAAATACACCAAAAGTTAGAATATACAGATGGTCTCACCCACAGATTAAAAAAATGGTATTTTCAAAATAGTAACTCATGATAGCACTCCCAGCATGAAATGTCAGTGGAGAATAGTGCAATCTACCTTGGTTTCACTAATCAAGATCAAGCCTATGCTGCCAGCTTCATGACAACACTTAAGCAATGAGGAACATTGCTGGAAAAAACACTTTGCTTTTCAACTGCAAACTCAAAATTAGCAAATATTTGACTCCAGGCCTTTGGACTTAGGCATCCTTTGGTTCAAAGGTCAGGGCTATTGCAAAGGTGGATGAGAAAAGCACTGGAGTGGAGCATAGGGACAAGATGGAAAACAAATATGACAGAATCCCTTTAACTTTAATCTTTGTTGACACTGCCCAGAGAGGAGCTTAAGCTGGAAGAATTACCATCTGTAAACAGTGGGAGACAGCTCCCAGGGAAGCAGCTGGGAGCTAGAGAAACAGGAAGAAGACGGCAAATGAGGCTGTAAGAAACAATCAACATCTCTCTTTGCATACAGTTGTTGTGCTCACCCTATGCCTACCACTTCCAGCTGGAGAAAGAGTAACACAAGATACATCTGGAACAGAGAAAGAGAAGAATCATCCTGCAGTGCAGGAATTACAGCAGCTTCCTCTTGTCTATGTGGTTTGTTGGCTCCCTGACTGAACCTCCATCTTCCTTGCACACTCATCTCAGCAACACTGGTGGGAAAGGGCTGTGGGAGAAGGCACATGTTGCAGCAAGCAGCTCAGAACCAGGAACTCAGACCAGAAATACCTCCAGGGAACGCAGGAGTTCCTGGAATCATCCTTCTACCACGTTTACAACTACGGTGGAGAGTGGAAAGAAATGAGTAACAAGGGAATAGCAAATACAGGGTTACAGAGATGAAAAGGAGAATACTCAATCCTCCTGAGTGTCTCAAATCTATTCAGCATTTCTGACTTGCACAGTATAGTTACAGGAACTGTGTTATCACAAGCCAGACAAAGGCACTGATTCAAGGCTCTTGATTCAGTTGCCCATATGTATCTAGAAAGTGCAAGACTCTTTTATATCAGAAATAAAGTTAGAACAAGCTGCTGCTTATGTGGCTTCAATAAGAGTCCAGTCAGTTTCCAAAATAGCTGATGAACTGTCCCACAAAAAATTGTTCACATAACCACACTTTGGGTTTGCAGGTTCTTACCTGAAGTACTTGGGTTGCTGTGGTGCAAACATGGGTGTCATTGAAATGCCTCTAGTTGCATCAAGATGAACAGGGCATTGATGAAGGAAAAGGAGTTCAGGACAGATATTTAGCTTAGAAGCATGCATGAAATGCTTCACTGTCCGAAGATCTCTTCACATGTGAGGCTGATAAATAAAGGTGATGGTAGTAGTAGGAAAAAATAAGGGAGAATGTGACAGTATAGAATATAGTATGTTCATGCAATATAGCATGTAAGCATCTTAGCTTCTTGTATGTAAAGTTCCATTGCTTCTCTTCATAAGAAAGGCAAGAGACATGAGGGCTGAAGGATGCAAGCAAGCAAACTTGGCAAACCTGTCTGACAAGGACACTACCTATGGGGCAAAACAAGGAAGGTACTTATATACTTATGAGAGAAACGAGCAAGGGTTACCAGCATGGACAGGGAACACACGAAAAGCAGAGGGTGCCTCACAATACTATTAACCTGATGACTTTGAACTTGATGAGCAGCATAATAAGATACTGTAATGACTCAAAAAGAGTAGGTGAGATGGTCAAGCTACTGATGCAATAGCATCAACAATTTGAAAAGACTGGGGCGGGGTTGATTTTAGCACGTAAAATCCAAGAAGAGGCTGCACTTGGTAAGACTGAAGATGAGTATGGGTGAGAACAGTAAAGATGGGACAAATTTCAGAAACATCATGGAGGAATCTCTCATGGTTAGGATATAATCCAAGAAAGAAGGCCTCAACCTCTTTGTTTTGTTGATAGAGGGATTACATTTCTAGATATTACAGCTCCAAGGAAAACTTTCTAAATGTAATCCTATCTTCATCAGGGGTGTGTCTGAACACAGATGCATGATGCTTTTAGTGAGGGTGTGAATTCCCAGGATGATTGTTACTCTACATTAGTTCCCATATGAATTCACTTAGGCTGTAGTTGCATGAACTCTTTCAACTACCCTGAAACAGTGGTAGCACCAAAAAAAAAGTTTGTCACTGTCCCTGTGTTATCTTCTCAACAGCAATGCACAAATATTGGCGCAAGATTGTTGTGAGATGGATGAGAGAATTAAACTCAGTTAACATGAACCATTCCTTTTGTGAGATCAGTTTTAAATCTGGGATGAATTCATCAGTTTGAGCCACATGGTGACCATATTCTTTCATTAGCACAAGGGAGAAGGATGCACCAAGGTGTGTTCAAGACATTTGTGGCCATCTGCCATGTGAAATTGTGAGACGACAGACTTAAAAGACAAAGCTTAGTGATATCAACATTAATTTTATTTACTGAAACCAACAATCAGTGTTATAACATTACACAATTTGGATGTGGTTTTTTCCCCTACAAAGCAATTTGCTTCCCGGCTGTTGCAATTCAGTTCTCAAACTACTATTGCTGCTTCTGCTCTTTTCAGTGACTCGACGCTGTCATTTTATTCCATCTTCAAGGCTGCTGGCTCACTGCCATATACTCAAAATTCCTAATATTCATGCATGGATTAACTGGCAATCTAAAGTGGCCTACATAACAGCTTTTGACAGGACCATTGATGAATATGGCAGAAAGGATGTAAAAACTAACATGGGGGAAACCCGGCACATAGGACGTTCATAGGAAAATTTGGCGTACACATCCCATATGGAAAAAAATAACACTAATCTCAGCAAAAACTCATTGGAATAATATTCTTTATTAAAAACAAACAAACAAAAAAAAATCACATCACTCTTACAAAACCCACCAAAACCAGAAAAAAACCCCCCTTGTCCATCTCTCCATCTTCAAGGATCTCCCACAAATACCAACAGTTTTCCTGCATTCCCTACCCTCCTTCCTTACTGATTAACATAGTTTAAGATTATAGGTAATTAATATCTTATGGCTGTAAAGAAAGGCAGCTGCTGTGAATTTGGCAAGCTGCTAGACAAGCTAACAAACAGGACAGAGTGTGTTTCTTATCTCTCCTTCAGTTTTTCTCCACTGATAGAAAACATACACTATCAGAACAATGCATCAGAGTGGGTTGTCCCAGGCAATCACGAGGAGGTCAGTACGACTCCACATTATATGAAGCAATACTGGCCAACCAAAGAGAAGTCAGTGCTGGTACGTAACTATGAATGTAAGCCAGCATGTGTCCTCACATCATCAATTTTCATTTAAACCATCTCTGACGAGAGCGACAGCCTGAGTCACTTTGCCAGCACATAAACAGCAGCAGCTCTAGACTCAAGACAGTGCTTCTGCAGGACTGGAAGTGAAGCAATACTTCTCATGAAGTTACTGAACAAGCTGACAAGGTCATTTTCTGTAAGTGGCCCAGTCCACAAGTGTACTGATTATGTTATTTTAGGGTTATTTTTAATTGACCATATGATACCTGTAAAGTTATTTTAACATTATGTTTTAGTTTTGTATTTTGCAAGCCCATCACAAGATTACTCTTCTGGTTTATCAGTCTCTTGGATTATATTTCATAGCTCTCCTTCTTCCAATCTGGAATACCAAAATTCCTAACAGAAGGAAGTATTAAATCGAGAAGCTGGATAATCTCTGCCATGAATAAGCAACCTACCATTTGCATCTGTTACCTAAAACTGGTTTGAGAGGGGAAGTTTACAAATGGTTTTGTAACAATGACTACTTCCTGATGGGACAACAGAAGCTAAGATGGATCATGATGGAACATTAAATGCCAAAGGGCACTCCAGAAAGAGCAGCAAAACCAACCCTGATGACCTATGAGATGCCATTCATCTCAAGTAAATATTGTTTTAGAATTAAGGAGTCTAAAGCAGAGATTAAGAAACAAAAAAAGATTCACAAATATGGCAGCTTAGTGGGGCAACCCTGGCCTGCAAGATTCCAGGTTGACTGCTGTTGTTAAGGCCAGTTCTACATGCATCTGTCCTGTTGCACGTAACGAAGATATATGGTTTCTACTGAGTCAGTCTAAAAAAAAAAGCCACTAGAGAGGACTGAAAATTGACAGATATTAATAGATCAGAAGAGGAAACACTTAGGAAAGTGCCTCTATTTAGAGGATGGATGTTGTTTGCCTAAGAATGCACAAAAGCCAACACTTTGTGACATTTAATTTACTGATATACAACCAAAATTGCTCGATCAGCATTAAGAGATTTAAGTTTCTACCAAGTAACTAACTCAACAACTAGCCATAGTAAGACTTCTAGGGCACACAGATATTTTATGGTCTCTTTGTTATTGTATTATTAGGCATGGCAGCAGTGCTTAAGAGAACCAGTAATAGAGAAGGTGTCTACCATATCAAAGACCATACAAAACCAGAAACACAGTCTATAATATAAAGAGGTAAAAAACCCCACAACTATTTAGTTGATCTTCACTTCTTGATGCTTTTATGCTTTGTTAAATTCATTGCTCAAACCTTTGTAACATTGAACTCTAATTTTTCTTTATGCAATTCACTTTTATCTAGCTGGGATCTGTGTATATTATTACAAAAGCACCTAAAACCCTGTCTTGGTTAAGCACTTACAAAAGGATAGCAAATGTTTATTTCCTTCAATCTGACCTGAAGATGAAGTAAGTCTTCCTTTTCTTACTGTCACAGTAAAGAAAAAAGATGAGTCATAGCTGGAGCAATCCTATTCTGATTTGCTATTTTTTTTTTGCTATATTTTCAGTGTCTTGTGCAACACAGGCCTTCCCTTCATATTAATAACACTTTACCTACCTTCTGCATTAAGATGCATTGTTTCCAGAGGTCCAATAAATGCATATCGCATTCCCAATCCATCAGACATCACAAGGTCTAGATCAGTAGGAGACACCACTCCATCCTAAGTAGCAAGAGTAGAACAGGAAAGATTTGCAAATGTTTGATTTAACTGCAAAATTGCTTGCTTTTTGCATATAATTACAACACTGAAGTAGTAATAAAAAATAAGGCTAGAAATAGCAGTTAACTTGCAATCAGAAACACAACTGTTTGCCAGAAATGTCCATCTTTCATGTAAGCCTTCCTGTGGTTCAGTATAAGCCCTCACCAAGATTGCTGTATTTCATTATCCAAATACATTTTGATGCATTTTGACAGTATTTTATTAGTTAATACACTTTCCATATAATATATACTATTTGTACTTATTAGTTTACTAGATACCACTTAAAATAATTCATGTACTAAAACGAAACTAAGCCAATATACTTTTTTTCTCTCAGAAACTGAGAACTGGAGAACACAAAGCAAATATGACACACAACCAAAAAGTTTCTATTAAATCAAAGTACTATACCAGCCCTTTTAAATACAAGAGTTTTGGCTAAATCTTACACCTCTCTTCATATTCTCTCAGTGGTGGACCTTTGATCAGACTCACAACCAGCAGAACAGGGGTGCAGCAGCGGGTACTGCTCCTCTGGCCACCTGCAGAAAAGGCTATGACCAAACCCACAGGCAATGCGGCTGCCACTCCCTTCCACAAAACTCACTGAGCATTCAACCTACCCAGCCTCAACCTGCCCAGGTTCTCAAGTTCATTGCCAGCCTCACATCATCTCAGAGCTGGCAGGATACAGAGCATGCAAAACTAAGCACTGCTCCTGTTAACAATTGAGCACTGCTGTTGCACCCACATAGTAGCACTTACAAGAAGGCCAACAGCCCCATCAGGTTGGGGCAAGCACACAAGGGCTTTGGGGAAAACAAAAAGATGAAAAAAAAGAAAAAAAGAGTTCATTACAGGAACTGATTTACCTGAGAAGAATAATATTATATGAGGTTGTTTTCCACCTTACTACAAAGATATGAAAGATATGAATTAACTAAGACCTGTTCTAACCAATTCTGCCAGATCAGGCTTGATTTCAAATACTTGTCCTCTTTATTCCCTGAGACATAAAAACATTTCCTTCTAGTTAAGAAGGTGGAAGAGATGCTGAACTAGTTCTAATTTGTCTTCTCATCCTACCTAGAGGTGTTGTCCTCCCTCTCCACAAAGACCTTTGCTGCTGCTGAGTACAAGTATGTGCACTCATCTGCTTGGTCTTTCTCTGATAAATTTCCCTCTCACAGAGCCCTGTTTGAATGCTTCTTCATATGACACAGTGATCAGCTGAAGTTACAGGCATGCAGGAGAGTTCTTCTGACCTGTTGCAGACAGTGACATCTGAGCTAGACATCTAGACTCTCTATAATCACTGGGGAGGAAAAAAGAAAATCAGCATCTTAAAGCAGGCATAGGTAAGATGCACTTTTAGGAACTAACTCTCCTCATCAGCTGAAAGATGAATAAAGAGCTTGGATGTCAATGTCTACATTGTAGAAATTCCATCTTAAGTCAGCTGAATCTCACCTACAGTATCTTCCTGTGTCCCTAACTACAACATCTACTCTTACTTCAAAAGGAAGTTTTAAGTCAAATGTAACTTCTCCAGCTGGCCACAGACATCAAGTTTCGTCATCTCAGGCTTAAATAGATCCTTTCATAAGACTCAATCTCAAGACTTGATCTGTTAGTAGGCATTGCTCCTATCAAAAACAAGCCTGTTGCAGATGGCTTTTGAATTCTATCTTGAAAAGGAAACAATAACCTAACTATAAAGTTCTACCCACCATTTACAAAACACACAGCTTTGGTAACAATTTAATTAGACATTAAATGGCGGGGATAGGGAGCATTACTTTATTCAGCATAAAGGTAAGGCATAAGTAATTCATCTAGAGGCAGACAGAAAGGTATGCATAAAGACAGGACTAAACAAAAACCTCAGACAGCACTCAGACTACAAATCAGTGTCATTAACACAGGCACAATATGTTCCAAAGTTTTTTTCTCCTGACAGGGCAACACAACTTCTCTGAAGGACATCAAAGTCAACAAAAGCACTCTTCTGTTGGGAGTACTTCATCCAAACAATGTGTTGTGCTGGTAAAGCTGTGCTTGATGAGTGGGTTTTTTTTTCCATGTCTGACTTGTATTTGTGGACAAAAGGTTAACCACAAGTTCCAGACAAGCATTTGAACCACAGCAGCAGTTACAAAATATAAAAAGTTAACAGGGTCTTGAAACATATCCGAAGAATTGCAAAATAATTTTCAAAATAAAACTCAATTTCTTTACTTTGGTACCATAGTCCTCAGCTTTGGTACTGCCATTTGAAGACTGGATGCCCTCAGAATCGTGAGCTCATTGGCCTTTTGACTATAGCTGTAGTTTTATAGTTAGAGCTGCTAAGAGGCAAAAATTGCTGCTATCAGAAGGAAAATATCCCTCAACTGGAAGGACTGGTCATATGTTAATTCTATACATGTGGGCTCAGTTTCTCCTTGTCACACAGACCCCCTTGAAGAGAAGCCTTTTACTTTTTCTCTTCAGAAATTAAAAACACAAACGAGAAATAAATCAACCTGTCCTCCCCTAGGGAATAACCCTACTCCCACTTATATTAAGGCAATCATAAGTTGGTGGAATGATTCAGCAGGGTGGGTGCAAGGTCAGCAAGGTGTCTTCCACAAGGATATACTGTTTATGCTAAGAAGTAAACAGAGCTCCAACCCAGTTTCATTACGTCTACCTGTGATTTTTTTTATCCTCCTCATGCTGGGTAATCCTTCTTGTAAGCCTTCCTTCAAGCACTTGTCAGAGGTAAGAGAAGTATATCAGTAGAGCTCACCAGCTTTCACAGCTACAGAATTAACCCCCCTAAAATCCTCAGTGATTCCAATGTCCAGTCAAACATCAAGACTAGCTCAGAATCCTCCACACTTCTTATTACACCATTTATATACATCACAGTCTGATCTTCCTCAAGATTTTAATCTCCTGTGGTGCCACAGTATGGGTTCAATGCTCCTTTAGTATTTTATTAGTGCTTCACTCTATGCAGGGACCCTTTTCTCCATCACAAAAACCTGTAGCAGTTTTGCAGTCTCCACCTTTAGGCCCTGATCCAACCTGCCTGGTTTTAATCAACAGCCTTTACATCTGTGAGTCATACCCACATCGCAACTTCTGTCACCGACTTGGTTTGTAATCATATGAAATGTGACATGGCCAAAAAAAATAATCCTGCTTTTTCTCATACCACCAATTCATGATCTGCTACTCACTCCAGTCTGTCTGTAGAGTTATTCTGGACTCCACTCCCTCCCAGATCATATACTTTCTGTCTCCAAATTTGCCACTTCATCTTCTGTATCTCCCAAATCCAGTATGTTTTTTCTGATTGCCACTAATATATGCATTTCTCTCAGCAGTTCTTGTTACACCCTTCTCTTCACTATCACTTCAATCAAGTCCCTTCCATCCACACCCTGATGAGATCTTTTTCCAGTCCTGTCATTTTGAGCATATGACTTTTCTCCTAGATCCCTCTACCAGCTCCATCTGTTTCCATTTCATCATGTTTGAGAAACTTCTTGTTCTATGTACATCACACCACCTTACTTTGCTGGTCTTTATCTTTCTTCTTCTATATGGTACCCTCTGTCATCTCATCCTACAAGAAACACTTGGTATCAACGTTATTTTTCTCCTTGGCCCTATAAACATCCTTTTACGACATCCCCCTTTTATGCAGCATTGTAACTAGACATTTAACGCTCCGTTTTATCTTTGATCTTTTGGAAAAGTCCTCTAGATAACACTATAATACAATTTTTAATAATACAGAATTTGGAATTTAAAGAGTCTTGCCAGCATTTAATGACTGCCAAACTAGTCACCTGAGAAGGGAGAGGTACATAAATTATGGACTGAAGCCAATGCACCTGATTGCTCCAAAAATGAACTAAAATGAACACACAGCCAAACCATAATTGTTTATTTTCCAAAAGATTAACCCAAACAGCAGGGCTGCCCATTCTTTGTCTTTTACAATGAATCCAAGAAATCCAACTTTTAATGTAAAATACAGTAAGACAGTATCAAAAGCTTATACAGAAGAAAGCACAGCCTCTATAGACACTTACCATTTGATCCATTGTGCAAAATAGTTTTAGTAGGTTCTTAAAAGCAGCTGAAACTCCTAAAATTAGATCAGGGTTGAAAAACTGCCATGTTATCCTCACTATCTCTGTATTTCATGACCTCTTTGAAAATTCCAGTGATGCTTAGAAAAATATTTCACCAGCATAAGCTTTCACTCAGTAATTTAATCTACCATAAAAGGACAGTCCTAGATGTTGAGAGGAAGGTTTGAGACTTCTGAACTAAAGTGTCTGTGAAAATGTTTGTTATTTCCTGGATGAAGTCAGAACAGGACAAAGTCAAGCTATTTAACTAACATCCCCTTGCAACATAATCCCAAGCTACTATAGAATGTGTTGGTTCTGGTAAAAGTACAAAAGTAAAAGTAATAGTGTCAGCATTGCACAGGGTGTTTCTCAGGCAAATAAAGACACTAAGCCTGCTCCAAGGAGTTATGACCAAAATCAGACATATCAGTGATCACTGTCAACAGAGGCAATAGATTGTATACAAACAGTTACAGAAAGTAACAGAGAAAGCTGTTTGAGATATTTTTCCTTTTACTAGCTACAGATTATTCTAATAGTCCCAAATCTACAAAAATCAAAATTTCAGAAGGTTCAGAAAGGAAGAGTAAGGATCAACATTTCACAGTACATCTTTTACTTTATCATAATCAGCTTATCAACACTTCTACCAGAGACTTAAGAATTAAAAACATAAATAAAAATCTACAAGAACATGAGTCTCAGTTATGTAGTCCTACAGAAAGTTCAGAGATATCCGACCCTAAAGAGACAGACTGGAGCATTACTAGTATCTGTGTTTTCAAGGAATAAATGCAAAGCATGAGGGGTGGACAGAGATAATGTGCAAAAAAGTTTCTGTCAAAAAAATCTTGATAGTTGTTTACATAAAGGAGTTGATTTAAGATCATTTCACTTGGCTTAAAAACAATTGGAGACTGCTCCTATGTTTCTCTTGCTGATTCACACATAGCATTTGTATCTGGAATATTTATGTCCTTGTTACCTGGCAAAGAACAGAGACACTGCAGCACAAATACAACAGTCCTCTAGCAACAATGTAATTTCTTCCTCGAGCAATTACCATGTTAAAATGAAATAAAACTTCTAACAGAAATAGGAGCACTGATCAATTTATGGCATGTAACTGTAGGCAGACACTTGTTCAGACCTTTACAACAACTAATAAAACAAGTAAACTATAAAATATCATTTCAAGGCTGTCTCATTGTTCTTTTTCATCAAAGGCAATATACAATTATTAGCATCAAAATACCACAGTGTTCATAAGAAACTGTGTAAGAACGTCTGTGTTTTGCATCCAAGCTGACTTAGACTGCCTCATCCAAAATGTAATTTACATATCTAACCACAAAAGGATTAATAATGTGGTACTTTTGGACAAGAATGCTTTATTAATATATCCCTCTTGCTAGTATCCCTAGTTTATCTACCACTGCTAGTGCTTCTTAAGGTAATGAAAACCTCTGTTACTAGAAGGAAGCAACATGAGTAAAACTTTTTTAGAAGCCACTCAGACTGAGGCAGGGAGGCTGACATTTTTAGTATTTTAACCTTCAACAATAAGGACTGAAAAGTCACTTAAGCAGAAACAAGTATTTTTCTTCACTTAGAAAGTGGAAAACACGAAAAGAATGTGACTTGCAATAAAAAATACTAAGTTGGCAGCACAACAGTAGAACACAGAAACTGCCCCAGGCCTGCAGCTCTCACCTATCTCCTTCTATCAAAGGCAGTGTGTGGCCTTAAGTCACACAGATGAAACTATACACCTTTGACAGACGCTATTTGTCGAGGCTTTTGGAATGGAAACTCAGCCAAGGTTGTTAGGGTTTAAATATCTATTTGCTTGACACACAATAAAATTATACAGAATCAGAACAACTTGGAAACTTTGATGATGCACAACAAAAGCAACTTTCATTACCTGCCAATGCTTCAAGCACTATTTTGTTACTATTCACATACCATCACTCACACAGAAGTATCTATACATGTTCATTCTAAAGATTTCCCTCAAATCAGTACCTCTTTTTCCAATAGTGGCCCACAAAGTGTTCTTATACTCTTTCCTTAACCAAAGACTAAATACAGTAATCGAACCAACGACATGCACTGCCTCAGCTCCTAGCAGTCCATCCTTTGCAACTTCAACAGTCAGAGGTTGCTTCTGCGCAGTCTTTCTCTAACATGAGTGTGTCTAAATGTTCCCTGAACTCACTCACATTTTTAGCATCCTCACTTTTTATGCCAACAGTTTTCACAATTCAGTTTATGCCTCTCAAGACATGGTAGAATCCTACTAGATTTCTGAGGTATTACATCCCTGGATACTTGTGCTGACCAAGGTCAATATGCCTACACATATCAGACTTACCTGGTCTGCAGCTTCCCAATGATGCTTTGAACTCTTTTAAAGAGCTAAAGTGTAAATGCTAACTTAATGTTTCCCCAATACTATGCTAGTTCGTGTGTAAAAAGGTGCTCAAAACAGCGTTTCAACCACAACTTGATTTCTGGGATTCTAGGATAAGTTCAATTTCTCCTTCACAGTCTGCCATTACTTGTTTACTCTTTTCTTCTTAAAAAATCTCATTCTTAGCATGACTTGTTCTATATCAGATCCTTTCCTTTCAAGGAAAGGTTACAATGTGAGGATCTCTTTAACAGTGAGCACTGCAGCTCAGCTAGCTCTTTCCTCATGAACTTACCTTCCTTGTTCACATTTTATAGTAGTTGTTTTTACATTTTTATTCCCAAAATACTTTCTTCACCAGTGCTACTAGGGTTTCAAAAATAATTTAGAGGTTACTATGCTTTCTATCCTGTGTCTTTCAACATGACTATAGCTTTCTGAAGGGGTTTTCTTATCCTATATTTAAGACTTTGTAATTACCTTTTTAATTACCTCTAAAAAAAATTAAAAGACACGTCTCCAATAAAAGATTGTTTGCTTCTCAACAACACTGTTTTACTTTCTGTTATTCACTACTTCCTTCATACTGTTGTATTGTGTAGCTAGTGGAAGCTAACTACAGGCAAGCAAAACCAGCTCAGCAACTATGTTTAGATACTACTTTGGGAAAAGATTTGCCTCGTTTATGATATGTTAGTATTACCTTACTTTTAAGATTTCTACCCACATTTGTGTGCATGGTTGTTTTAAACAGCTTGAAAAATCAAAACACTTTCCACGAAAAAACAAGTCCTACTCAAGCCCAGTTGAATCTCTTCCACAACAGAATAGCAATAGAATTGTTAATTCAGCTCTTCCCGATGAAAGACCAGACTTTGCAGCACAGAACAGGTAACTGTGGGAAAAGCTGAAGAGGCACAAACAAGTGATTCTCAGCTAGAAGTCTGAATAGGCAGGAGGAGGAGAAATCTGTCTTTACCTACAAGTATCAAATAACAGTTGAAACTGTGAGTGCGATTCCTGAATGGCCAAAGAGAAAACCACCTAAAATATTATTTTCATAACCACTGTACAGTAGGCCAGCAACATTCAGAAAGTTACAGGTAACAAAGAGATAACCTAGAAGAAAATCCAGTATTTTGAATTCTGTGCTTTTAAGATTGTTCTTATCGTTGTCCTGAAAATGACAGTATTCTGAAAAGAAATCAGGACAAACAATAGCTGTTATGATCATATCACTTTGTTTTTGTTAGTCTCTGCTATTTATAACTTAAATTACTTCTACATTTTTAAATTTACATGTTAATATATGTTTCTTGTTCACAACGGACAGTTTAACAAAGATGACACAAATTCATAGGAAATTTAAATTCACAATCTCACTTGTCACATCTGCAAAACTGGCAGCATGTCTGTGTAGAAACAGGAAAAAAAATTAAATACCTACACCCACAAGTCTCCAGGCTTCACTTATCACTGCATACTGGAGCCGGTTCAGAACAAACCCCTCAATTTCTTTGTTTAGTTTGACAGGAGATTGACCAATCTTCTTCATCAGGGCATATGTTTTCTCTATAGTAGAAGCATCTGTTTCTGGATGAGGAACAATTTCAACCAATGGCACAAAGTAAGGTGGATTTACCTCAAGAAGAAACACAAAAGAGGAATGTCAACTACCAACAGATCAACCGAACAAATTAACCTAAAGCAACTTTGTAGCTTGCTACTAGTATGAATATTTTCCAGTGGAAACAGTAAGCCTGACCTTCAGGCCCTGAAAGACTTTGTCAATCCAATAAAAGCTCATGTATTAATTCAAAATTTAAGAAGCAATTAATCTTGCATTAAATCTAACTCTGTTTAGCCCCAGAAAAAAAAATCATGGGGCTACAATAAAGATAATAGCACTCAAACAGTACTAGAATACATTATACTGATTTGAATAACCATTGTTTTCTCAATAATCAAGCTGCTTTATTAAGACATATGGTTACCACCTATCTTTTAAAATGAAGCAAAGCATTTCCTTTTAGATATCCAGGAACTTTAAACCAAAATTATTGCTAAACACCACCTGTAAAAAGCAATGTTTAATAGGTAAGTTGCTACTGGCCTACACTTATAAATGTACAGTAAACAGAGTAACAGATATCACATAAAACATACTTTTGAGAAGTTACAGGTTATCTTCAGACAGTGCACCTACTTTAGAAAAAAAAAACCAAAACTACAATGCAAAATATTTCTCCCTGACTCCTCCCAAATGCAATTCCTCATCAAGTCAAGAACTTTGCATAATGTATTTTTGAAGCACTACACAAAAAATTGTAAAGAACATCTCAGAAATAGCTAAAAGGTCTTCAGGTCATCGTATGACAAGCAGTGACACTGACTGCATGCTCTTTCCAAAAAGCAGCAGTCCTTCAGCCACATTCTTTGGGTAAAAACTTGGATCTCTGTCTAGTTTCCAGGAAATATGAAGGAACTAACAGGTCATAAGTTACTACCCAAAGCAACATTGACATTTAAAGGCAGTAATTAAAGTATTGATTCTTTCAATCTGCTCTTAACTGTGGTCACGTAAATGCAAGTACAGGATTAAGCACAGCAACATGGAAGCAGTCTTTCCTCTCTGCATGTTCTCTCTTTTCAGCACTTAGATCATTCCCCTTACTGCAGGGTCTGACCAATGTATAACCTGATGTAAGTTACACCTGCTTCAGCTGTTGATGTAACCTTCATTCCCTTTAAAAGGCCTTGTGTTCCAACACAACCTTTTTCGCATGGGTCTTTGGCAGTGCCACCACCCACGCTGAGAATGGCGTGATGGACACCGTCACAGGTGTGGTGCCAGGCAATTTAGCAAGACCCAAAACAGTGCAAGCACCAAGATGTTTTCTAAAGGCTTTTCGAACCCTTAAATATATCACAAGTTCCAATCAGGGAGAGGACAAGTTCATTGTTGGGAAAGACTGAGGCTATTATAAATTTCTTTCCAGATTAGTGTTGACAGTCATCTTATTGAAATATAGTGTTTCGTGAACTTGGCACAGGGAGTACACGGGTGTGTTCATGAGCACAGTGAGGAGACTTATGAAGACAATTTTTTAGGAGTGAGATAATTGATGTTGCTAAAAATTAAAAGCAGTAGAACATGGATGACATTGGGGACAGGGAAAGGTTTCTAAAAATTAGAAGCTTTTCTTCAGGGAGCAGAAGAGCTTAGCTTACTCAGCCTAACAAAATGAAAGCTAAGAAAGGATTTGACAAACTAAACACAGAGGAAGAATTAAGCTACAGAAAAGTTACCAACAAACATCAAATTAATTTTAATGGCCTGTTAGCAAGAATTAGAAAACAACTTCCAACAAGACTAGCGATGTTAAAAAAAACCCATCTAACAGATAGAGCTTAATACTTTTTCAAGATGATTTGATGACACCGTTTCCTGTACAGCAAGGGAGCTCACTCGCTGGCAACACAGTCTCCTCTAGCTCCATATTTCTAGCTGTGTGACCTAGCAGGGATATACAGTACTTGAGAAACAAACATGCTGCAGAAGACGTCTACTGATATCCTGCCTGAAACAGCTTGTGGAGAGCATCTGTACCTACAATATCATGTGCACTTTTATCATACAGCTGTGCAATGGGATGCCACTCATTTTTTCTAATTACTGAACCTATTGCTATGTTAAGTACAGGGATGAGCTCATTCTGCCCTTTGGACATTTAATTTCTCCTCCGCATACTCACCTATGTCAGAGGCTTTTAAAACATTTAGCATTTAAGCATTAAAATTTTTTTGTGTATTTAATTCCACATTTAGAGTTTTGAGAGTCTTCCAGAGCTGCTTGCTTCCTGCAGCCACCACTTCCCATGTCCTACTGATGTGTTCAAAATCACAGAATCATAGAATGGGAGGGGTTGGAAGGGACCTTTAGAGATCATCTAGTCCAACTCCCCTGCAGAAGCAGGTTCACATAGATCAGGTCACATAGGAATGTGTCCATGCAGGTCTTGAAGACCTCCAAGGAAGGAGACTCCACATCCTCCCTGGGCAGCCTGTGACAGGGCTCCATCCCCCTCATAGTAAAATAGTTTTTCCTTAAGTTTAAATGGAACTTTCTGTGTTCCAGCTTCTTTCCCTTCTGTCCCCTTGTCCTAGCACTAGATACAACAGAAAAAGTAATGCCTCAATCTCCTGACATCCATCCTTTAGATATTTGTAAATATTAATGAGATCCCCTCTCAGTCTCCTCTTCTCTAGACTAAACAGCCCCAGTTCCCCCAGTCTTTCCTCATAAGGAAGATGCTCCAGACCCCTGATCATCTTGGTGGCCCTGTGCTGGACTCTCTCCAGAAATTCTCCATCCCTCTTGAGCTGAGGAGCCCAAAACTGGACATAGGACTCCAGCTGATGCCTCACCAGGGCAGAGTAGAAGGGAAGAAGAACCTCCCTTGACCTGCTGGCCACACTCTTCTTGATGCATCCCAGGATGCCATTGGCCTTCTTGGCCACAAGGGCATATTGCTGGCTCATGTTCTGTTTATTATCAACTATTTGTAACAAATGTTTGTAAGGCCATGGTTAAAAAAAAAAAAGAAACAAAACACCAAAAGCCAACAGCTACTACAAAGCAAGCATGTTTCTTGATATAACATTTGCAGAAAGGCCCCTGCAAGAGTACACTGGCTATAGTTTCTTCAGTACACTCCCCTTTGAGTGAAGTTGAGATTACTAGGAAAACAGTCTGAACTGGATTGCAGAGCCATTTCAGAGCAATTAGATACTTTAAGACACTCCAGAGTATTTGCTTCAGAAAAATACATATATCCCTACAATAGCAACCTAGAAAACATTTGCACAGGGACTAGCTAGCTTTCCAGATCTGATAAAACCTGGTTTCAGAAGTGGCTCCTATAAAGACTGTAGCTTAGACTAAACAAGTCAATTGGTACAGACCAACTTAGGAAAATGGTAACAAAGGATAATATGATGTAAAAATCAAAGACTGACAAACAGTCAGAGAATAGGCAGAAGCCCAGAAATTGGTTACAAAAACAGCATACCTATAGTTACTTAATACAGAACTCTAGAAGAGACATTACCTCTTCTATTGCACTACAGAAAGTTACAACCCTGGAAACATTAGACAAAGAACTACTGAATTTTAGACTGGAAAAAGGCTAAACCAAGGCACAGATACATACTTTGAAGTTGGACCTTTAAAAAAAAAAAAATTATTAGAAGGGATTAGAAACTAGTTATATAGAAAGAAACCAATCTTTTAATTCCTTTTGCTTCCCAGCCACCCCAAGGCACAATGGTAGTGATGGAAGGGTGTCAAACTGAGTGACCAAAAGCGTTGACACTGTAAGCCTAATGTAAACATTAGGCTACAGGTAGTTGGAAAATCGTTACAGGAAAGTAGTGCTGTATTCTTCTGTTCATGCTGCTACTCTTCAGCACACCTAGGGAAATGACATTTATTTTACACCCTGAAAGATGCCCTGGAGAGACAACATGTAGTTACCAATTGCAGACAGAAGAATAATACCTTTCTCCAGATACTGTAAACCTTTTTAAGAACAGTCCTCTCAACTGATCTGTCAAACACCAAACTAACATTAGGCTAACAAATTCATTAGCTCTTAAGCAGTGGAAAACAGATGAAGAAAGAAACCCAGTGAGAGAGACAAAAATGCTTTATAATGCTGAGGACAGATGTTATGAACTGCTGCCTGGTAGCCCCACATAGATCTTCACAGAGGCTCATGAGTGACCTTCAGCATTTTGAGGTTCTGCTGCCATCTCTATTCACACCATTTCTGCATCACTTCCCTGTCCCAGCTGGTCACAAAGCATGTAAATTCAGTTCCAATTCAGGTACAATTTGCTTCTCTTCATCCACCCATTTTTCCTCTTCAAGTATACTGCTTCTGCATCAGAAGTCTGAAGAAACCAGAGTCAAGAACTTCCATTTTTCACTGACAGTACCTGACAAGCACATGCAGCTCACCATTTGTATCCTTACTGTTACACAACAGCAGCTAAAAAAGGTTACTAGAAGGCATAAGGATACCATATGGAGAAAACAGGGTATTTGTCTTCATAACACAAAATTCCTGCATTTTGAGAGCCAGCTGTTTGAGTAAGACATAACAATATGAGCACAACAGCTTATACAGAATGCATCTTGGCTAATGGTATGAAACATGCACCCATCATCTCAATTGTGCAGATAGTGCTGCCCACAGAATGACCCAATGATCTGCTCCTCTGATATGTCAGGCCCCTGCACACAAGCCCCCCAAATACCCTTCTACATATCTGAGTCTGCAGAGAAGAGTGTGGGATGCTTTACTACTACTTCAAAACCAAAACATGTCATCATACTTACGGGATGTGACACAATACACTGCTTAACATGTTTAAGACCAGTGAACAATTTGCTGGGTAAGAGACAAGAGGTCGAGCTGCTCAAGACAACATTGGCACCAACAATAACATCCAACTGACCAAAAATCTTCTTCTTCAGTTCCAGGTTCTCTGGAGTACACTCCTGGAATAAAAACAAAAATCAGTATTAGAAGTCTTCTAACTCAGTTGTTTTATTTGTGTATTTCAGACTTCACTGATCCCGCCTTGATACCTAAGAGCTCAGCACAAACAGTCAATTTTAATCAGCCTAGAAACACTAGTCAGTCTTAACACAAAGATACTTTCCCATGTCTAAAGAAATTGAAAGCCCAAGAGTTTGTCTATAGCTGAAGATGGGCCAACACACACCACAGGAGACAACACAAACTAAGTGATTCTCCTTTGTCAAAAATCTAAACTTTTACCCATGCACAGAGATAACACAGTAGGAATGAGACCTTGTCTTCATTCTTAAAATGAAATCTCACCCAACAGAAGTCAAGTCTTCTCTCTCAGACAAGATGGATATGAATAGTTTTATAGGAAAAGAAGACAAACTTAGAACTTCCAGAACTATGGCAGGAGATTCCAAGGTATAGTTCTAGAACCTGCACTGAAAGACCTCTCAATGACCCTCACACTTGAAAAGCTTAACTATCTCCACTCAGCTCTGAAAAAGATTTCTGAAGTAGAACACATGCTATCAAAACTTCTCCTGAAGCTACTGAGCATGTTCAGCTCTACAATATTGTGTGAAATTGCACACGTATGAGCCCAAAGCCACAATCTCCAGTCATTAGAATTTCAAAGTTATCCCCAGGAGCTGCCCGAAGCAGAACATGCAGAAATCCAACAGTCTGGGGGCAGCAAGGACAACGGGAGTTCAACTACAGTGGATACCACAATCAACCATAAAGACTTCAGTCTACAAGAAAAACAACAGGGAAACAAAGACAGTTTGTATTTTTTTTGAGGGATCTTGATTTTTTGAGGGATCTATAAAGAATCTTAATGGCATCAGAAACTTACAAAACCTCAGCTTTCCTCTTAAACAGAAAACACCTGCTCTTTTCCAACTCTAACCTTCTCCCACTTGTCAGTACTTCATTCTGTCCTTCCTGTTACTCTGAACTGCACATGAGGGTAGGGGAAAAGGCTATATATTCAATATAATTCAAAGTGTTCATTTAATATCTGCAGCTTCAGGCAGACTTTGTGGCAGGAATGCTCAGGGGCAGAGTTTTTAACTCAGTAAATGGTTGGGGGTTGGACTAGATCTCTAAAGGTCCCTTCCAACCCCTACCATTCTATGATTCTATGAAAAGTCATTTGAAGTCTAAAAAAAAAAAATAAGCAAGTTGCATGGAACAGTGCTCAGAGTTCCACAATGCAAGAGTGATAAACACGGTCATTTAAGAACTCCAGATAGAGCCTAAAGTAATACATGGCCTTATCAAAACAAAATGATACTCTGCTTATAATTCCAGGATCCCTGCTTGCTGGTTAAGTCTAAATAGTTCCTTTTAGTAAAGCAAAAGATGAAGAAAACTCTGCAGATACTGTTCAAGCTAATGAAAGAGTTGCTCTGAATAGGTTTATTGTGAACCTGAAATCCTAAGCCTCCTCTCACATCAGATGATAATCAAAAAGGCAAACTCAGATCTACTGGAAACTCAAACCTGCCACAGTTACGTAATGTTTCTGAATGGGCCATTTGGTTGAAGTTTCTCATATAGTGTCACAATTGTATTCAGGTTGTTGGACCACTGCAATAAAGCCTCTGTCCTCATCAAGCATGCAATTATTTTCTCAGAGACACCAATTCCCTGAAGAATAGGGGGGAAATTAAGCTCTAAACAATTCATTAAACAAGTACTTCACTTGCTCTCAGCTATGAGACCTGGAGAGGTCTGAAGCTATTCTGTTTACCCTGAGAAAGAGAAGATCAAACAGCGAGCTGATAAGATAGGGTTTTAAAGCTACCACAGTCTCTCTCAAAGAATCAGTGCAAAAAGGTTAGCATAAACCTCTACGCATTTTAAGTGATACTGTATATTTCTGTGCTCTTTTTGTAGAGAAGATTACACTTCTTGTTTGCAGTGAACAGTACACCTTTATTCCAAGGCCAGAGGACCAGAACAAGGTTGCAACTAATCTTACTTCCAATTTAAACTTTATTAAACATCTTTTTTTAACAGCCTGATCCAAACATGACAGCTGTTAATTTTTAAAACCCACCTCCTGGAAGTTTTATTGCATTAAAGGCTTAAAGATAATAGACATCACACTACTCAAATACATGTTCAGAGAACACATAGCAGCTACTTGACAAGTCTACAAACTCTTACAAGAACTAAACAAAGATAAACACATGGTAGACTCTCTACCTAAAGTACAAACGTTGATACCCAGACAAGAGTATTAATGAGGGGCAACTAGACATCAAAGAGTTACACTCATGTGACACACTCCCTTGAATGCCAGTACATAGAAATCTAGGGAGTTTTATCTGTTTAAATCCAGTGCCTTTGTGGTTTTGTACAGGTTTTTCCCACCGTGCTATCCACCCTCTACACTCCCACACACGTTCATGTTCACTTAAGTGCACAACTTCATTTGCCAATATTTAAATACTGGCATCTACCCAGGTTCTTCCCACCTATTCTAAGATACGCCAAGGTAGCAACTCACCTGTACCACCTTCTAGGAAAACACTCCCCAAAACATTACCTTGCAAAATATCTTCTCCTTACACTAGCAACAGGAATAACTGCCAAGGCTGTTGATTTAGTAGCACTGGGAAGTGAAAGAAACAAAGCATGGCCGGAAGGTAAAGCACTGCAACACAGTAATACAGTCCTAAAATAAGTGGTATTGTCCTATACAAGCATAGTAGTACAAGATGAAAGCCAAAGGTTTGAACTGGCATAGAGAAGGCCAAAGATCAGCAATCCTTCAGCAAGAACCAAGTCACTTTCTGTAAGAGCAGCTGGAGCTGCCATTACAGGGAGCAGCATAGAGTCCTCTCAGTCACTAGTATGGATAGTCACCAAGCATAAGGAATTGCTAAATAAAGAAGTTTGAAAGTCACATCTGTACAACGAGTTCCAGTCTCATTACTAGATTCTAGGTGCTGTGCATTCAAAACATAATCAAGACAACAAGGGCCTGTGAATGTGAGGCTTCTTCTAGTTGTCTGAAGGAAGCCTTTCTTTCTGATCTAGTGGTCTGTACCACAATGTCTTCCACTTTGGTGGTCCTCTTAATCCTGACCTGTAAGCTCTCAAGTGGCTCCTCATTCAAACAGGCAGAGCTCTGTGCATGCTAGTTCACAGCACGTAATAAATACCCCCGGCAGCTCTTCCTTTCCTACCTTCACCTTTCACCATCCAATTCCTAAAAGCTTCACGGCCACACTGCAGCTGCTACAGCAAGAATGCCCTGTAGCCTTGCCTGAACCACAGCTGAGGTGGAAAGATATTTTCTAGAGTTTGTGACTTTGCTTTTCCCAGTAAATTCAACAGGGCTTCAAGTAGCAGGTAAACTGTTTAGATGCTAAAGCCACTTTGACTGCTACATGGATGGTCTTAATTTTCTGCAGTTGAGAATCTCCAGACATCCCACAAACCCTGGCTCTCTTCTCTATTTCTACACATAAAAATTTACAGCATTAAGTGCTCTCAGCTTTTCAGTGCTGCGATTTAGCCAACAATTTTTAGGTGCTTCTGTAGAACACTTCCTAATGTCAAGTAACAGCAATCTTCTCACGTAGAATGAAGAAGCAGCAGCAGCTTTCGGAGCACTGACCTATCTCAAGCTGGACTGAAACTGCTAGCACTTCTGTGACAGCAACCACCTAATCTGCAGCTTTATGGGAATATGAAGATCTTCACAGGATTAAGAGACAAAGAATTCTGAATCTCAGAAAAGCAGCTTTTCTGAAAATTTTGGTGCCTAATCCATTTATACAAATACTTTCATTACCTTCTACAGTTATAATCCTCTAGAAAAAGAGCTTGCCAGAAAATACTTCAGGAATAATTGTTTCATTTGCAACCTACCAAGTCACTTTAGAATACTGTATTTCTAAACCAAAGTCTGAGTAACATAAATCTACATAAAGCTGGGATCTGTGGATTTTAAACAGCATTCAGGTTACCTACATAAAAGACAGACAAAAATACCTGAAAAGGAGACTTTGAAATTTAATTATGTGAAACAGATTTTAAGGCACTACTACTATAGCTAGCAACTGTACAGTCAAATACAAATATTCTGTGTAATTGTACCACATCTAAATAAGTTTCTTGTAAAAACCCAGTTAACTTCAGAAAGAAAAACACACATGCTAAAGTAATCTCTCTGCAAATTAAACCCTGCAATTCTACAACAAATTCTGTTCCCCCAATACTACTGACAACATTGCAACCAAGACTGAATCTATTTGCTCCACTTGCAGATGCACATGGACCACTGTGTTTGTCATTACCACTGTTTTGTAGAACCCACATCAATTTCAAATTATATATTCAGCAAAACAGTGTTTATAATGCTTACTACTATCATTAGTATTTAAATGCTAATTATTACTGTTTCTGTTTAGGTTTTTGTATCCATGTGGTAGTTTGGGCTTCTCCTGCAGGGTTTAAGTCTATACTTCTGTTCTGTAAGACTAAAGATGCGCCTTCCATTGAAGAAATTAGAGCTTATTTCTTCTGTATTCCATCTAAGACACTGATGTGCATTCCACTCAAAAAGTGAATTACACATGTGAATCTAGGGAACTACACCACCTGCAATTAAAAAATATGATGGTTTGACTCCAGTTTTGGAGTTCAGATAGTGAAACCATTAGAGAAGTAAAATGGTATTTTTAAAATCAAAACAAATTATTAAAATAGAATATCAATTTTGCTTCCAATATTATTGTTAAGCAGTAAGATTTAGCTCACCAATGTAAAAATCTACCAAATCTGTTTAATGCATGAAAATTTCACAAAACAACCTTGGCATCCTAGACTATTTTGAACAGGAATAAGAACTGGCATTGCATAAGCCAAGAGTAAAGCAGGCAGGATAGGGGCAGCAGCTCTTTTGAATGGAAAACATATTGGTAATTTTTAATGACAGGGCCACATACCACCATTTAACATAATTATTAAAAATATATATAAACAAGATAGAAAGGCATGGTCACATATGCTCATATCCTGGGGCTTCAGTTACCGACTTTCTACAGGGTAGGTATGCACTGAAGTAAAATGTTTTACACAGGAGAGGAGAAGGAATTGCATCACATGATTATTTTGAGAACATGTTCGCCTATTTTTAATAGATAGTTGTCTAGATATGACTGATCCAGCCTTGGGGCTGGGGTTGGACTAACCCCTTCCCACCTGATTTTGGATAACTGTATATTAGTTGGGCAGCAAAGGTAAAGGTGAATGTTCTGATAAAGGTATGGTCCTCTCATATGCTCTTCTGCTGAGGAGCAGAGGACTTCTCTGGTTCTTAAGGTTTGAACTTGTTTCATAACTATATTTTGAGTGGAAGTTTAAAGTGTGTTGTGGTTTAAGCCTAGCCAGCAAGTAAGCATCATGCAGCCACTAGCTCACCCCACATCCCTAGTGGGATGGGTAGGAAAAATTAGGAAAAAAACAACCCAAGTAAAACTTGTGGTTGAGATAAGAACAGTTGACTAATTAAAATTAAATAAACAAAAACAATTATAACAATAACAGTAATGAAAAGGAATATACAAAAAAAAAAGGAGAATTAAAAAAAGGAAAAAACTGAACAAGTGCTGCCCAATGCAATTGCTTATCCCTCACCGACTGATGCACAAGCGGTGGTTCACACACCTCCATCAACTCCCCTCAGTTTATGTACTGGACATGATGGTCTTTGGTATGGGATATCCCTTTGGCTAGTTGGGGGTCAGCTGTCCTGGCCATGCTCCTTCCCAGATTCTTGTGCACTCCCAGCCTACTCACTAGCAGGACACAGGGAGAAGTAAGCCCTGCTCAGCAACAGCCAAAATATTTCCACGTTACCAACATTATTCTCACACTAAATCCAAAAACATAGCCCTGTACCAATGTTGTGGTTTGGCCCAGCTAGCACAGCAGCAGCACGACAGTCTCTCGCTTGATGCCCCCATTCACCCCCATCCTCGTTAGGATGGCAGAGGTCCCAGCAAAATCGGAGTAAAAAGATAAGCAAGGTTGTTGTGGATTGAGACAAGGGCAGGGAGGGCTCACTGCCAATTATGGTTCTGGGCAAAACAGATTCCAGTACTCGACTTAGAAAGTAGGAAAGCCTATTCTACAAGAAACAGAATGGAATAAAAACAAAAAGAGAGTAGATTGATGAGAAAATTACAACCAGCAGTTTAAGATCTCCCTCCCCCATCCCTCCTTTCTTCCTGGGCCCAGCTCACTGCTCCTGATATCTCTACCTCCTCCCCGCTCAATGGCTGAGGGGGGCAGGGAATGGGGGATGTGGTCAGTCTCTCACAGATGGGCTGTGCCGATTCTGTCTTCCCAGATGAGGACGACTCCTGGCATTCTTCCCCTGTTCCAACACGGGGTTTCTCCCCCAAGACACAGTCCTTAACGAACTTCTCTGGTGTGGGTTGCTCCCAACAGCTGCGGCTTCTGCTGATACAGCGTCCCTCACACGGGACGCAGTCCTTGGTGAATATCTCAGGTGTGGATTCTTTGCCACAGTTGCAGTTTCTGCAGTTGCAAGGTCCCTCTCTCGGGACAAGGCCTCTTGTGGGCATAAGTTTAGTGAGCTGCTTTGTCATGGGTTCCTCCCCACAGTTACAGCTGTGGATATTGGGTTCCTTCCTCAGGACACAGCCTGCTCCATCCATAGTGATAAAGGGTCCCTCCTTCAGCACACGGCCTCTTCCAGCCATAGTTTTAAAGAAGGGAACCACTGCCCCTCGCTTGGTGTCTGCAGTGAAGTGGTTGGGTCCCCCCCACGGGACATGGCCTCCTCTGGCCATAGTCAATGTCCCTGGCTCGGGGCCTTTAATGAAGTTAATTGCTGCCCCTGGTCCGGGGTCAGCTTTAGCAGAATGAGTCTCCACCCCTGATACGGGCTCATTATCAAAATGAGTCTCTACCACTGATGTGGGGTCTCTATAGAAATGAAAATAAATCTCAGCTTCAACACTTCTCTCCATAGAATGCAGAGGAGTCTCTGCTACAGCACACCTCCTCCTCTCTTTCATGGTTGTTTCTCTCACTGTTCCTACTCCTTGCACCTCCACCAGCCAGAAGAAAAAGAAGGCGCAGAGAAGAAGGAAGAAACCTCCTCTTCCAGCTTCTTCTTAAAAAGTAATCGTGGAGGCGACTCATTGGCTCAGCCCCAGAAGTGGGTCTGACTCAGAGCTGGGGAGAGTTGTGAGCAACTTCTTACAGGAGCCATCTTTACAGCCCTTTCCCCCTTACCAGAAAAGGCCGTCATGTCAAACCATGACAACCAATTACTGGGAAGAAAATTAATTCTATCCCATTTGAAACCAGGACAATTTAGAACAGTGTTAACTTTATATTCAGAAAATCTTTAACAGAATTCAAAACCACCAACTAACAGACAGTAGATGGGTAAGCATGTTATAGAGCAGTTGTAAAAGCATCAGTTAAAACGCCAGTACTTGCAGGTTAATTTGTTTTTGGGTTTTTTTTTAAATTAGAGCTATAATTCACTTCAAATCTAAAGAAGTGGTAACTTCTAAGTTGTCTTGAATTTACAAGCTCATACCAATGTGAAATCCAATGCTGCTTAAATCACCAGCTCTTCAGCGACATGAAGGATGTCTACCACACAATACTGTTACAAGTAAATAACACCTCAGTGAGGTGAAATCCAGCATTTAGATGGTAACATTTTATACTTTCCTACAGTTCAGAAACATACTCTGTTAGGGAACTGGAGCAATAAAAATATCAAGTTACTGTCCTATTATACTACTTAGAATAAATTACTGAATTACGACTGTCTGTCCAATCTTTAATACAAAATAGGTTTTCTGAAATACAGTTTTTAAAAATCAAGAGTCAAACTTGCAGATCTGTGAAGGTTTGGGGGCGGGGGGGGGAAACACACACAACTATGTGGGGAATTTTGCTTGGTTTGGTTCTTGTTTAACATATATACAACAAATGAAGGCAAATTTTGCTTCATCTGGTGTAAGCATCACACCATGAAGAGACCCATCTTTTCCCATGATGTTCATATGTCCTACCAAACTTTCAAAAGATAGTCAGATAAGTCGATCAGGCTAGTACAGAAGAGATGAAGATCCTTTTTGCTTCCTTAGGGAAGTGCAATAAGATCTCAAATGGGCCGATTGACATCCTCCTCCCCACATCCCTTCTTAATGGACTAGATCTCTGTTTTCCTCTACTGTGAACCTGTTCACCCTGAAAAATGAGGGAAGTGATCTAGGAAAAGCAATGGAAATACAGTCCTAGAAAGGACACCAGAGAGCACAAAATCAGAACCTGAAGAGCAAGATTATTGCCATAACTGTCATCCTGCCCAGTAGTTAACTGCCTCCTGTAACAAGGACCAAATCCATATTCAAGTCTCTAGTGGCAGACAGCACTAGCTGTTATACACACAGGACAGACGAGGGGCGAATGTTAGAAAGTTTGGAAGGACAAAAGTCCATTCAGCAGCATCACCACAGTGACACTGGCAAGCTGTTTACCCAAAGATCATCTTTCAGTTCAATTCAAACACAGACTTGATGAAGTATATTTACAGCAAGTCTTTGAGATCAGACTGCTTCAAATCCTAAAATCAGGAAAACAGTTGTCTCAAAACCTCTGTACAGGGAGTCAGTCACATGCTTAAAACCAGTTCCTTCAGAAGCCAAAGCATTACTTCTGGTGCCTCAGGTCAGTGTTTAATATAAGTACAGTAAACCTATGCCTAAGGTTCTATTTATCCAGCTGAGAGCAAACAAACCCATGTTTTTTTGTCCAGTGCTCTGAACTGACCAATAACCAGTCCAGAAAAAGCCATGTTACTGCAATACTTGCACGCTCTGCCTTCCCACAGCTTTGTATTTAGAGGTACACCGTTAATGCAGCTTGCAAACCAGGATGATCTTCTACCCTATGAGCTCAGGGCAGCTGAAGACATCTTCACCCACTGCTGTCTGCAGATATTCTCTCATCCCCAAAAGTAATCCCCAGAAGTAAAAAAGTTCATTAAAGTCAGAAAGTAAAGAGCTAGTAGCAGAAACTGGCACCAGACAATCACAAACAATTTTTTTCACAGAAAGCATGAGACACCTACTGTCAGAGCTCCTAAGTTAATGGTGGTTCCCCATTCAAAGGCATCACTGGGATTTTTGAAAGCTGTTTTTAAGCAGGTAACACTGTTTTTCTAAATATGTCCAACTGGGAGAGATAAAAGGATCAATAAGATCTAGAGAAAAAACAAACAAACAAAACAGGCTGAAGGCCCTTTAGTGTTGTTATCACCAGTTTGAAAGTTTGCAGGTGTAAGAGGGGGAGTCAGTCTGTGTTGCACAGCTCTTTTCAAAAGGATAGAAAAAAGTAAAGATTGTTTTATGGCTTTTAGGTAGCATTCCTCTAAAATGAAAAAAACATAGATAGCTCAGACCATGAGGTCTAAGTTACAAGCTTAATTTCATTCCCTTGCCAGTCTGCTTTGTACCATGCCACAGCAAAACTGACAGGTTCAGAGAACTGCTCTTGGCCAACTTCCATGCCCATCTTCAATCAGCACAGCCAGGCCTTACAACCCATCAGCGTACACAGTAGCTCAAGTGTCAAGAGAAAGATCTTGCCAGCAGTCATCTTATTCTCTGAGAGCTAGCAAACTTCATTATTCTCTTAGTACGTTGCTCCAAAGCAATGCATTTAAAAAGATATATTTCCATTTTCGTAGCACTGTGGTAAGAGATCCTAGATTCCCTTAACCTAATACTGTTTCGGAACTAGAAAGGCATCCACTCAGATCTGTTTTGAATAATAACGAAGGCAGTACGAATAAGTTCAGTACCCAATAGTCACATAAGGACAGAAGGCAAGAGTCATCATATATTTATGCAGGGAAGAGTACAATATTAAGAAACACTTGCCTCACCTGTGACAGCCCCATGCCAGCAGCATTATAGTACAAATTATCCATTAATTTTATCTCCGTGGAATTTTCAGCTAATGGAAAAGCTATTGCAGAATTAAAGCTTTTAGTGATGCAAGAAGCTTGCAGTGCACATTCAGCTAAACACTGTAAGTTATACACGAACTCTAAGTTGCATAGAAAAGCTCTGAGAAATGAAACTGTGAGAGTGTTCTGGTTTAGATGAAAAAACAGACTGATTTCCTTCTGAAGTGACGCAAAGCACACTAATCAAGCTAATTAAATGCTCAGGATAAGGAATATACAAAACAACGTGTATCGAGGCATACCTCGTTTTCAAAAGTTCATGATGTTACTGTTAGACATTTTTCTCTTACTCAGTCCTTCTAATAAAAGTGAAAAAGATGCAAGAAATAATATTTTCACTTATGAAGCTCCACTTTTTAACTACTTCATCCCGTCTGTTTTATATTATGTCCAATAAAAATGACATATAAGGCAACTGTCTGCAGAATTCATTCAAGGACTGCAAATATCAAGGAACTGTTTAAAGCTTGAAGTGGACTTGGTCTACAAAGGCCTAATTTGAAAGAAGCTAAAATTTAGCCAATGGAAATCTAGGGTGAAGAAATACAGTTCTCATGGAAGTCTTCTAACAAGTTAATCAGTAAGTTATATCACTAAGTAAGAAAATAGAATCTTCTATACTCAACTAACACAAAAAAACCCCACCAGTTACATTAAATTTCAGAACATTTACAGTCATAAATGACAACTAATTAATTTTGTCCTTCTAGGTTCAAAGCTGCACTAGGCAATGTTTCTGAAGGTTAACACGATTCAGCCAGAAGGCAGACTATTCATCACCAAAATAAGCTTATGAGAACTAAGGTTCATTTAGATCTATTCCATTCCCACAAGCAAATGAATGATTAGTTCAAGTAATTTTCCCACTTACATTGTACATTTGTTAACACTGTATAAAACTGAAACCAAAAAGCTAAAATTATCCCAGGTAGATTGTTGCTATTCAGAGACTATCCACACAACAGCTACCTGAAGGGAACACACAGAGAAACCAGATTCTTCTCAGAGGTCCAAGGTAGTAGGATGAGGAGTACAAGATTAAAGTTGCAAGAACAGAAATTCCAATTAGACATCAGGAAATAAGTTAACAATGAAGGCAACCAAATGTTGTAACTAGCTACTCAAAGAGAGTTAGTACTAGAAGTGTTTATCTTTAGAGGCATTCATAGAATCATAGAATGGCAGGGTTGGAAGGGACCTTTAGAGATCATCTCGTCCAACCCCCCTGCAGAAGCAGGTAAATTCAAAATTCAATTCATTTCAAAACTCAACTGCACAAATCCTGAGCAAGTTGACAAAGTTGGTCCTGCAACAGATTGGACCAGATGTCAACTTCCACAAGTACCTTCCAGTTCAAAATTACATTGATTCTGCAACATTTGCCTGATGACCATTTCATAGACCAGCTGATGGTGAGAAGAACAGATGATGCAGCCCTTGATTTAATCTTGAGTAGTATGTAGGACTTTGTTCAAAAACCTTACTGCTGAAGAACCTTTCTAAGATGAACAAGAGCATACCAAGATTCAGCATCTCTGTAGGAGTAACAAGAACCATGAATTCCATCACAGCTGCACTTAGCTTCAAAAGAAGATACTAAAATAAAAGATGCAAAGCTGCAGTAAGAAGGATGAGATCCTTACAGGTAGCATACAGAGAAAGCAAAGACACCAGATACAGATATAGCAGTTAGTATGAAAAACTGGAAGGCAAAAGAAAACAGGTAGAACAAAGAAGCAGTACTCAAATGAACATGGCCATGTAGGACCCTTAATTTGTCAAAATAAGATTAAAAAAAAGCAGACATACAGATCCTTTATGCAAGTTACAAGAGGAATAATTAAAAAAAAAAAAAATCCCCTTCTTTTTCCAAAATGCACCAAGAAGAATGCATAGAACCAAGAGATGACCAGCATACAGAAAGATGATCATCTGGAAAATACACACAGAACAGTGTTTTCTTCACAGCTGTTCAGTTTCTTCTAATCTTTGAAGAAGACTGAAGCCTTTGTCTTGAGGACTCCCTGGGTCTATCTCAAGCCATAGAACAGAATAGAAGGGAACTAGAACAAAGGTACTAGGATATGTTTTGATGTGGTTTGAACAGCCAACACAGTTAACAGTGATATACAACTGCTCATTTGAAACAAAAGTGAATATACATTATTTACCAAAGAGCAGAAGAGTGGAAAGTATGATGTGACTTTTAAAGGAACTTCAAGAAAGACCTCAAACAATAAGCCTGTAAGCCTTATGTCTCTATCAAGCAAGTTAAGAGAAAAGGGCAGCACGAGTCCTACATAAACAAGGAAGAATCTTCAGAGGGAAATCCGGATTCACAGACCTAGTAAAATACTCTAAAGGAAGTAGCAAGCACAGGCACTAGAGGCACATAGCTGTTGCAGTTGGTGTGAATGCTCAGAAGTCTTGCAACATTAAAATAAAAGCTTTGAAGGAAGTTAAGTGGTCACACGTGAGATAAAAGGTCCTTTCACAGACAATAACTGGTAAAGAGATGGTAAGGAGACATCAGGATTCTTACTCAGTTCTTACTCAGTGGAAGATGCTGACTATTTCTTTTTCACAGATACTGATGCACCGTGTTAAGTACATTCATAAATTACCTGAAAATTAACTCATAAAATTAAGACCGGTGTCAACATTACAACCATAAACATTTTTGGAGGGACTTTACAGGACTGAATGACTAGACAATAATTTGCAGATTAACCTCAGCAGAGGTAAGCAATATGAATGTAAAAATAACAATATGAACCAACAAGCTGTGAGCTCATTACTGACAAGAGAGTAAGACAGTGGTGTAACAGCATATAGCTTCATGATCTGGAAAAAAGCAAGGGAACACTAAATAGTATATCACTGCAATAGTATACCACTGGAAAAATTGCAAACTCTTGGGTACAGCACACGTATATGTAGGGACAGTTCATGGTACAACACTGGAAAACTACAGGCTGACCATGTAGGTTAGAATATGTCAAGTCCAATGCAAACTCATTAATACTTTATCTCGATTCACCCTGAACTATTGCCATGCCAGTGACCATAGTAATAGTTAAGCAGCCACAGACTATCAAGTTCAGCAATACAGCTTGTTCCCCATTCCAGTCCTGTATATCCACCCTGATTTTAGTACTCTTAACACTGTCAGAGAGCTGCATTTGGACGTAGTGCTCCTGCATAGTCAGAACAGAAGCCACTCGTGGACATAGCTATACTCCCTTGCCATCCTGAAGCATCTAGAGAAAAAAATACTTTCTATTCCCAGTAATAGAATAGATAATCTCTCAACAATCTCTTGCCGCACAGTAATCTTTATAGCATGTACAGTCTTTGTTGTACATGGAGGTCAGCAATTCTCTCTTTCCTTAGCCAGCCACCAATCTCTTCCAACATAACTCAGAAGCCTGCAAGGACCCTTGAGTAGGGAAATCTGCAAAGAGGCATCATCTCCTGTGCCAAGAAACTAGTCTAGAAAGAACTTCAACAAGCACAATCATCCTTACATGGTCAGGATGTTGACCATTGCCTGTTGACTGCGGCACACAGGCACAGGTCTGGATCACCTTTCTGAACTGAGTCATTGTTAAATCTTTGCTTACCTGAATGAAAGTAGCACCCTCTACTGCTGCCTTCAGGTCTGTACAGATGCTAATGAGAGACAGTTGCTGCTCTGCACTCAAAGCTCCTCTCAAGAACCCCGACTCCTCCAGCTCTTTCATTTGTTTGCTGACAGAAACAAAACATACATTTAAGTACTTTATCATTGTTAACCCCGCATTTTTTTTTTAAAGCCTCTTAAAGAACTCAGTGATATTATGCTATTTACCACATGCCTGAATATTTTCATACTAAAAAACCCCCAAGATTAGTTTCAGCCATTTCTCTTTGCTCCCTCCATCTTACAACATTTTTTTTCCATTCTTCAAGCACGGACAGCTCTAAGATCTACTCCCAGATGAAAGCTTGCCACCACCCCAAACTGATTTTCACTGGTGCAGGACCAGCAAGAGGTTTTATACTCATATTTGATATGAGGAGAGGTATTTTTAAATCTAGCTTTACAACAACAGGTTTTTTTTGTTACAAAGATTTACAGTTAAACAGTGTTCCTGCTGCACAGAAATAAACACATTTCATAGAGCCAGCAGCCCTTCCTAGAAAGCCATACCCCTACACAGATAATGGCTACAAGAGCAAGAGTCAGAAAAATCAAGCAGTTACTAAATTTAGTGAATGTTCAAGCACACATCATTGCTGTAGCTAGACATGCCACCATCTCAGAAAAAGTATTTACAGTTTGAAATCCTTGAAAGCCCAGAGCAAGCAAGTCATTTTCAAAACTGTAAAAAGACACTTAGAGGAGCAATTTCCACAGAAATTAAGTGGGATTAAACTATCTGATCACAATGAATCTAAAGCTATCTGATGTAGCCATTCTCACAGTTCAATCTGTCCATTACCTCAAGACAGAACTCCTCTGAGTCTTTTGTTCAGCAAAATCTGTTCATCCTGAAGACATAAGGAACTTGCACTAATGATTAGCAGCAGGGGAAAAAAATCAAAAAGAATCCCTTCTTCTCCCTAACAATATCTAGTTCTGAAGCTTTGGCTTCTTTTTGGATGCCTTTTTACATAATAAATTGTACATGCCGCTCAGCTGGAGCAGGGAAAAGCTGTAACAGAGAAGCTGTAAGTCTAGAAAAAGTCAGTGTATTTCTGTACTTCACAAATCATATAACTCCATACAGGCATAACCAGTGATCCTTCACGTGCTTCAGAAGTGACTGTGGCACACATGACAGTCTTCATTAGGGGCTTTACAGGACAGTACATGTTAAATGGGCAGAATTTACTTATATAAGCCTAGATTATCTCCATTACCAGCCACATCTCACTCTTTAATATACCTGCCCAGGCCCCTCTGTGTATCCAGAGAATAACACTGCATTCATTTTTCTATCTAGAGACCTCAAAGAAGAGGCCTCATATGTTTGTGACACTCTACAGCAGCCAGAGATGGACACCATCCTTAGTCCTTACGAAGCAGGGCAGGCAGGCAGGCAGCCAGCCAGCCACTAGACTGGGATGTCAGCCCCAAACTGCTTCTCTAGCCAAGCTCCAGCACTTACACCCTGAGGCAGTTTTGTCACCTCCAGCCAGTGACACTACTGCAGGCACCTTTACATTAGCAATCCTGAACAAATCAGACAAGGAGCAGATGGATCTCAGCTCTTAGTTGCTTTATGAAGTGGCAGGAGATGTTGTATATATTTTTCAAGCAGCATTTTAAAATGAAAAGGGAGAAGGCTGTAGAACATTGCCTCTATCTCTTTTCTTCCTTCCCTTTCCAGGCCATCTGCTGAGTGTCTAATAATGCACTCTCACTTTGTCAAACCATTCTTTTCTTTAGAGCTCATTCCTGCCAACAAGTATTGAGTCCATAGATCAAATAAAAATATTGTTTCTTCCTCCATATTTCCTAAACACAATGAATGGGATCTCATCTACCCTCTCAATATGCACATCTGAGAAAATTATTTATTCTCTTTTAGAGAAGAAAGAACTAAGCATTTCCGGTGCATTTGGCTGATCTTTTTCTAGGCATCCAAGTATGCAATCTATCTTATGTTATGATGGAAGTACCTATTTATTCCCAAAGAAAATAGCTCAGAATGAGAAATTTACACCACAATATTCAGAAATCAAAGATTCAAGTTTGCAGGGATTTGTTTAAACACAATCCACTTTCTCTTAACTATATACAAGCAGGGAAAACCTGAGCAGAGGTTCAGACTAGGCTCTCAAATCTTTAGCTTGAACTAGCACACTAAATCCACCATTAACTTCCAAAGAATCAGAATTTTCCTTCAGCATCCCTTGTAGTTGTGTTATGCCCAAGAAACTACAGCAAATATAGGCCCTATCACTTTAATTGTAGCTTTGTTAAGAGGTCATTAATTTGCAGAGCAGGTGATGTTTATTTCATGTCCTTTCTTCCACCTTAAGTAGCAGAAGACAGAACACTTGTTTCCCAGCAAACAAAACAGTTTCCTAAGATATCTGACACCAACCCAGAGCAACAAGGAGCACTCAGTAGACAGCAGTAGCCAAAAACAGCATAGAGCAGTTCTACTCCCAGTTTAGCTCAGTCAGAAGAAACAAATACCTTTAGTAACTGTAAAATATGTACTTTAAATGACAGAATTCCCAGTGACCTGGTGGCTCTGTTTGAAGTTGGTAAATGGGACAGTGAACCTTCTAAACCAGAATATGCATCCATATTTCAAGTAAGGAAGAACAAATCCAACAATAATGAAAATCCACATGTATGTGCACAGAGGACTCACTTCTACAAGCATTAATTTTCTACTCTTCAGTGAACTGCTTCAGCAATTAACTCCAGATAATCATCTCGGTACTGCAAGTTCTAACACTTCCTCTTTATTTTTGCCAGAGCTGATCATGGACAACGATTTTTTACTCTTAGGCAGTGTATGCTTGGGCAAACATCAAGGCATTGCATTCTGTTTACACTGGACAAGAGCTTTGAAAAGGTTCAATTATTCTTAGATACAAAATGAGACCAAGAGTCACACACTTTTTAGACACTGCTCAGGTCTGTCCTTTCTGCTTCCCTGGAGTCCTTTGGAGCACCAAAATTAGTATTCCTACCAGCTTATGCAGTCCAACAATGATGAAAAGAGTTTCAGCCATTAGCTTTCTGCCTTTTTTCTCAAATGTGTATTTAGGTTCAAAAAACAAGTACTTAAACACAATCCCTCTAAGTAGCAACAGAGAACGAAACAGCAAATCCATCAAGTTTCTGGATGACTTCCCCATCTGGTTTCCTATCAACAAAGCAAATGGATGGCTGTAAAGCACAGACCTCTGCCTGTAAGCAGTGTGTGCATTAAAAAATGGGAAATGAGAAGGTTCGGCTCCATTTTCCAAGCTGCCAGGGTGCACCACAGATTGCTAGGCAGGAGTTCCACGCAAGACTTAAGGCTTCCAGCACACTAAAGGTGCCAGTGCCTCATCTGTAAAGGAATGGCTGCAACTAAACTAGAGTATCCGAACTTGTGACTCATTCATGCCTTGTGAGGCAAGATGGCAAGGAACCAATTAGAGAACCATTTAGGTTGAAAGTGACCATAAAGACTGTGGAGTCCAACCATAAACCTTACACTGCCAAGCCCGCCACTAAAGCACATCCCTAAGCACCACATTTACACATCTGAAATATCTTTAGGGATGATGATTCAATCACTTCCCTGTTCCCACTTTCAAGGATGTTCCAATGCGCGATAACACTTTTTGTGAAGAAAGCTTTCCTAATATCCAATCTAACAAAGCATTTCCTCCAATTCAAAAGGTCTGATGAGTGGATAGTTAAGAAGTTAATCTCCTGGGTGCACTTGCATCCCCTTCTTGTTCATTGTCTATTGCTTTTAAAACACAAACCCAAAATTTAAATTTTCAGAGATCATAATAGAATTCCCTGTTTCTGTCAAGAAGAGAGTGAAGTTCTTGTTCCCATTCTGTGCAATATAACACTACTCTCATTCTCCCTGGTCCTCTGAAATACCACTCCATGATTGGCAAGAGGGATTCTAAAAGGCTAGAGTGATGTACTAAGAGCTGACTTTTCTTTTTCTTCCACAAGTTTTTATAGAAGTTTGCAGCACCTATCTCCTGTTACACATCTCTCTTTCTCTGCCAGTGATGACCATTCTTTCTCTCCTAAACAAAAAATATTCCTGTCAACAACGACAATCTTCACAGTAGCCATTTATTTAAATCAGTATAGTTATTTAAAGCATGGAAGAGGAAACATTATTTGTGCATTACTTAATTCTAGCCTTCTTTCTCAGGAAGTTTTTTTGCCTCCCCTTCACCAACAGATTTATTTACATTCTGTCTGTTTTGTTCCACAAATTCAGCCTTCCAAATACTAAACTCTCCTTATATTCCCCTCGGATATCAGATTGCCCACACTTTTGGCAAAGGAGCTTCCCCTGGTATTTATCAAACTTTAACATACAAAGGAGAGCTGTTTGTACTTCCAGCAGTCTACCACTGACCTCTACTGGAAGACTTCTTACTCAAAGCAGCCCAGACTTCAGGGTGAACATCCCTGAGTCTGAGCACAGGCTGAGATCATTGTGACCATCTCCATAGCACGTACCACAAGACTTCACTTCGCAGTTGTATCGTGTGAACAGTTGGAAGCCTTTGACTAACACCTGTAAGGTCGTTTAAGAATGAAGAATGCACATCCATAAGAACGTCTTCATTTTACAGCTCACACTTTATCTAACTTCAGAGTTTTGCTGTTGCACCCTACTAACCACATCAACACTACTCTGGGAACTGAGCCAGTATGCGCTTCAAGATAAGGCATCCAATTTATAACACCACTCCTGATCAACATAAACTGCCTGGGCCAGTCATGGTTACAAATCTTGTTCTAAAAGTTTTTGCAGAAGGACCTTGTAACTGATGCTAATACTTAACCCGTCTTGTTCATGCCCCAGTGCCTCACCTTTATCCACAGCTACTACTGGGCAGTCATGCTATTCACCACACATCGCTGCAGCATGTAAACACTTTCAAGACTAAAGACCACTTAATCATAAACTGCCCAAACTAGCAAGGAAAAGGAGATGAAGAAAAGACAACACCAAAATTACTCTTCACAAGCTCAGCCAGCCAGCATTAACCAAACATTGGGACCATTAACCAGTCATAGCATCAGACTGCTATCATAGAATGGTAGGGTTGGAAGGGACCTTTAGAGATCATCTAGTCCAATCCCCTTGCAGAAGTAGGTCTACACAGGAACATGTGCAGGTGGGTCTTGAAGACCTCCAAGGAAGGAGACTCCACACTCTCCCTGGGCAGCCTGTGCCAGGGCTCCGTCATCCTCACAGTAAAATAGTTTTTTCTTATGTTTAAATGGAACTTTTTGTGTTCCAGCTTCATCCCATTACCCCTTGTCCTGTTGCTAGGCACAATAGAAAAAAGGGATGCCCCAACCTTCCTGCTAGGAGGCTTTTTCTATGGCTCAATATTTTGTTTAAGTTCAGGTTCAAGATGGAAATTCTCACCAAAGTTATCCTACCTAAAATAAAGACCCACAGTCCACATCCCTGCATCTGACCCAGATTGAATCCTAGATCTTCCACACAGTCAGACACACTGGCTGAAACAGGCCTGGGAAGTCTCCTGTCCAGCTTGCACCTGAAGCAAAACTGTTGCTAACATGAGATGAGATAAGCCTTGATTTGATGTACGGAGATTTCAACAGCTTTTGGACAACTTGTTACTTCTGTTTATCAGTCAAATGTCAACACCATCACCATTCTCAAAGCATGGCCTTTGTAATTGCAAAAAAAAAAAAAAAAAAAAATCAGTCTTATTTAAAATCATATATTCTACCTGCCCAGGGGAGAAGACATTTCCCTTTTGGGGTGTTTTGGGTTTTGACTACAGAATGGCCAGGCAAAACCTTTGGAAAGATAGACAAAGCCTATTAACACATTCTCTAGTTAGTTCTGCAATTGAGGCAATTTGCCCAGCTAATTAATTGCACTATTCAGGAGTGGTGTGAACAGATAAAATTGAAAGGTAGATTCAAGCCTATGATTTATCACCAACTTGATGCATCAGTGTCAGGCATGAAAGATTAAAATACACTTTTATAAGAATTGTCTACTTGTAATGTGTCCACTCAAAGGAGATCCTTTATATTTTTGTAACACCTAAGCCAAGCTGTGTTTTGCCCTCCATACAAATACAGCGTCAATACAATACAGATCAGACACTGAAAGGGGAAGCCCACTTGAGAAAAGTATTTAATCCCACAGCCACAAAACTGCTATGAGCTAATAAAAACAGAGTGAAGCCTCTGTCAGTGTACTTCTTGTGCCACAGAAACAATCCAGTAAGCTGTTCTCCTTTTTATACAAACAAAGCTAAAGAGGGCATCAGACAGCAAGATGTACATTCAAATGTTTTTTTCTAGGAACTAGTCTCCTGCTGGAATGAGAGGTGACAAGCCTGAGTTGGGACGGGGAAAGTCTTGCTTTTCACAGCAACTGTGACCCTACAGCAGGAAAAAAGTTACAGTTGCTTAGTGTAATACTGCACTTTACTACATATAAAGTCAATTAAAATTTATGATTAAGTGTGATATTCTGATCTTAAGGCTGCTTAGCTCCAGCTCTTTAGAGGCCCAACATCTTTGAACCATGTGGAAGAGAAATCTATAGTCAGATAAAGCTGACATACAACAGTCTCACTCTTGAGTTTAGACTCAGCACCACACAACTTTAGCACCTTATATCCATTTACAGAAGGCAGAGTTCTGTAGAAGTCGTTCTGGAAGACCGTATCTCAGTAATAATTTCTTTTCATTTTAATAAAGTAATTTAAGGGACAAGGTCCCTATTACTCAATAGGGTGAGAGTCAAAAGTTGCTTCCTTTCCAACCACGTACTTTCATGTTTTGATACTACCATTGTATTTCACCTTGTAACAAAAGCAGAAATAGTAAAGTTATGTGCCTATATCCCCAGACACAATTCCCACTTCACAACGTCAGCTTCAATCTATCAAAGAAAATTTTTCACTTGGGCTAAGAGAAGAAAGGAAGGCTCAGAAAGTAGAAAAGAGCTTCTAGTATAAATTTACTGTTTAGTGCAGTTGAATACAATAATGTAGTTTTAAAAATAATCCTGTCAATATTTTAGCACAGGCTACTTCTGAAATCTTCTATGATTTCTTTTTCTTAAGTTAGCTATAGCCTCTATACATACAATTTTGGGGGGGTTTATACATTAAAATCAGTTACTTGCTCCTGTGTCCTGGAAGGGATTCAGTTTTGTATCTAAGTAAATACCATATTTAATCAGCATCTACTTCTGGAAAGAAATCATTGAACGCACAAGCAAATATTTGAGTCTTAGTGTCCTCTTCAGAGTCAACTAAACTTTTTTTCCACAGAAACAGTCTTTCATTACATGTGCAAAAACTGTTCTATATAACTTGCTACATAGGGGAAAAAATACAGCATTTACAATGGATAATTATAACAATAGCACAGTAGCTATTTGAAAAAAAAAGTTCACATATTACAAGAATCTTAAAGGGAGGGAGGGGAGCATGCACTAAAACGCTTCTGCATTTAATGTTTTAGGATTACTTTCAGGAATAGGCCATTACTTGTTTTTCTAATTCTCAATATCTCAAAGTTTATCAATTTTCCATTCAAGTCAGAATCACATTGACTCAGAAGAAAGCAAAATACAAAAAGTTACATTTTCCAAGACAGGTTACTACAGCCTGTATTCAGCAAGTCAAGTGTGGCATAAAGTTGTTCATTAGTTTGTTTCTTCAGTAGAAGAAAAGGTTGTTCCATTAAAGCAGACACTGGTTAATAATGCCCCGGTACATCCAGTTCAATCCAACACAAGGTCACTTGCTGTCTCAGAGCACTGTCTGCCAAGTGTCTAGCAACAGGCAGACAGTCAGTAAATGCATCACACCATGTTAGACCTCAGTAAAGATATTCTCTTTTTCTTTCTGTGTCTCTTGATAACATGGCAAAATTACATGTATTCCTACTTGTTTCAGTGGATCCAAATCCCATACTTTAAGCACACTTTTCTGCCCATAATGTGAAGCAAGTGAAGACATTATGCAGGCTCTCATGATGATTGTAGGTCCATCCAGAATCACACAACCTCTTGCAGGACCTACACACTCCTGCTGCCCACCTAATGTTGTGCAAGAGTTGAATTCATTAAGTTAATGAACTCTGAGATGGCCTTTATATAAATTCAGAATGAATTACAAGCTAATGTACTAAAAGTCCACCACATAAAAAATAGTTAATACTTAAGAATCATTTTTGTCAAAGGAGTATAATCTTTCAGATTATTATTTATTACCCAAATCCCTGTTTTCTTTTGCTTAGAAACAGGAAACTACAAACAGTCCACTGTATTCTCTAGTTTCTTCTTCATATGTAGAATATCTCCATACACTAAAAGTTCATGGACTGCAGACTAGAGTGGAACAAGCACTTTTCAATACTAACACAAAAAAAAAACCAAAAACAAAACCAACCCCCCTAAGCCTAGAAATCTTCTTAAGAGTACTAGCTATTTGGAGAGAAAATTAACAGCAAATCCCAGAAAGTCCAGAGAGGTAGCCATCAACTGGCTTTGCTAGTTGCTCTCTCCCATGAGCCCTTGCTACCTTCAAGCTCCAGCTCTTACACAAGTGTCTTATCAGTAACCCAAAGAGATTTACGGCAGGTTCTATGCGATGAAACCAGTGCAAAGATGTTCAAGTTTGACCGTATTTTGATAGATACGATCATTAAAATACTGGTTGAAGAAACTGCCTAGCTTGTTTTCTTGTCACAAAGACTACATTGTCATGGAACTTGGCCTTTTAACTAGATGTTACAACAGCCAGGATACACAAGTTAATTATTTAAGTTGAGTTACGAACACCTTATGTAAGAGGCAAAACTTGCCTTGAACTCTTATGAGGCAGAACATGCTGGCACAGGACAGCATAGAGACACTCAAATAGCTTTCTACCCTATTATACATGACATTTTATGCTGCACTTTTCCAAGCCAAAACCTTTGAAAGGCTAAAGTCCTCGTTTTGGTACTAGAGAAAGAAATAAAATAGGGGAGAGTGCTGCCATTAATAATGTAAACTGCAAAGCTGCTCCCTTCACAATAACCCAGAATCTCTTCATGACTACCACTATGACAGCAATACTGTAAAAACCAAAAACTGTCCATCTCCGTCAGAGTGAAGATCTCTATTGCTATTCCTAAATGACAAACACCTACTTGGAAACTGAGGTTTGGGGAAAACAAAAAAACTTTTTTTAAGTTGTAGGAGATACATTTTTTCCTCCTTTCATTATAAAGCCCTTTTTAGGAAAGCTCACTAGATATCACACACCTCTAAATCTGCAACCACTAAGCTGACCTAGAAGGAGCTTCTGAAGGCTGCAAGCCTCGGTACAAAAAGCAATCGGGATGCAACACACCACAACCTTTTTCACTCCGAGGGATCATGAAAGGACTGACACATTTAGACAGATGCTGATCATGAAGCAACCTGAATTTTAGCCTAAATGCCAATACAACAACATAAGGTTGTGCACAGAACCACTCTTTAAATGCACTCTCCCTTTTACAGGCATATAAAAGTTGCATTTCCAGGACTGGCAAGAAGAGAGGGAATAGGACCAACCAGACACTGTCCTTTCTAACATAAGAACTAGGGGACAAACGAAGCAACTGAGGAGCCAGGTTTAAAACAAACAGAAGGGTATAGCTGTTCACACAGCAAACAATAAACCTGCAGGTCACAAAGTCCTTTGGCAAGGAGGCTGCAAAAGGATTTACACAGGTTCAAGAGAAGGTTAGAGAAATACTCAGAAGAAATCCAGTTAAGAGTTACTGAATACATAAAGTAGCTTCTAGGTACTGAATGTTGGGGGGATGGGAGTAGACAGGCAGGACTTGAACTTGTATTTCTGTTGTGTACCTAAAGCATGAGATACATAGTGCCATAATGGCACCTGGCAACAGTGAAAAGGGCTAGAGGACTGCTGGTCTGAACCAGTGTGACTGTTCCCCTGCTCAGACCCTCAAACATGCTACTTCTAAAGATGCTTCCCAAGCTCTATTAATATAACTGTAGTAGCATTTTCAGTGGAACTAGCAACCTCTTCTTCTAGGGCCCAAAGATACTAGCTTAGGAATTTTAAAAACTCTAGTTATAAAATATAAACAATTGTATAAGGGCTCCTCAGCCATTCATATTAACCTACTATCATTTTTAATTATTCTTTATTGTCTTTCTATACAAAAAAAAAAATCTCTTACATTCATGTATCTTAACCTTAGTCTATAGATAACTTAACCATGGTAAATATGATTTCAAGAACTGGATTTAAACTTCAGCTCTTAAATCACTACTTAAGAATTAAAAGTGCTCTTCAGAAATGTCATTGAGAAATTTGGGAGCATAGTTGTTCTGATCTGATCAGATCTGTACAGTATCTGTACTTCTATGTTAAATTCTCCTTCAAAGCTTAAACTCCATACTTCTTTAAATAGTAAGATACAGCTGTTAATTCATAATTACAGAAATCCCTCAGTTTCATTACAATCCCAGTCACTTCAAGCCAGGTGACCTACCGTATATTTTCCAGTGCACTTGTTAGCTGCTGCTGTGCAATATCATACAGTTTCACTCTAAAGCCTCCAGCAGCAAATACCATAGCCCAGCTGCGACCAATGAGACCACTGAAAAGAAAATATATATCAGCTAATTAATAAATAAGCATTGGAAAGAGGAAAACAAAGCCTGGACTCTTCAATATTTGATTAAAAGATCAGTTACATATTGATAAGAAATTAATCTCTCAGACAAATATCCTTTGTTAGCTGTGTATCAGTTTCTCCAAGACCTGGGACACAATAAAGAAGAAAAAAAAAAAAAACAAACCCAAAACAAAACAAGACAGTAGAACTGAAGTAGTAGGAACCACTACTTTGGGACACCGGACCCAAGTACCAATAGTTTTGTCAGCTACAATCTTAACCTGGAGTTGACAGATGAAATTACATTAAAGATATTTCTTTTGGCAAAACTGCAAACCGTCATTTGTCCAGTTTATGGTCTACAGATGACAACAATCTATCAGTCCATGAATTCAGGATTTTGCTTCAGAGATGATCAGAAAACTTTAGGCCCAGCTACCATGGGTCCTTAGCAATTCATGAAATGTCATAAACATGTGACAAGGGAAAAAACCCACACACCACCAAACATGGGTTTGGTACTACTTTTCCATCTAGCGCCTCTAGCACTGCCTTTATTTTTAGATGAGACACTCTACCATGCTGGAAGCACACAGGAACAGTCTGCCTACTGAAGTCATGTTACTGAGAAATACATAGAGGAAAGTTGGTGTAACTGACAATTTTATTACATTTCTCAAAGTAACACAGGTTTTCACTAAATTACATTTATAGCAGACATCAGCCTCCTTGGCTGGCACAGTGTCATAAGCCTAAATAACCTGAGATCACAAGAAAAAAAAATGCTAAAACAGATAGAAGACAGAACTCTGCATTTGTGACTGTTACAGTAGGAATTTTGATAATTACATGCATTTCCTACCATCATTGTACTTGCAGCATTGAACTTCAGCAACCTCTGGCAACTGGAAAATACAAGGTCGCTATGGCATCAATAAAGAACTAAAAGGGGAGTAAAAGTCAAAGGTAAAGCAATAGGGTAGATGAGAAAAGAAGGAAGAGAAAACAGGAAGATGTTCAGCCTTTGGTTTAAATATTTTTTTAAAAAGGAACAAAACAGGAAGTTTGAGGAAACAGCAGGAATCAGTGGAAATAGCTGGGACCAAAAAATTAAATAAACCAAAAAGATAAAAACTTTTCATTTGACGTTGTTAAGCAGTCAGTAAGTTCTTACTCAAAATTACCCCTTAAATGAAAAAATAGACACAACTTCACTGTAGCAAGCCTGGACCTCAGCAGCTGCCAGGCAAACTACAGAACAAGTACAGTTATGGAAAGAGTAAGGTATGGGTCAAGGTTTGTTAGCTACTGTAGTCTTCTGGCTAACAAGGATTTCTAAAATAAATGCATTTTCATCACTTAAACTTTAAGCAAATGTAACTGAGCTACCAGTGTTTTTATAAATAAGTATAATTTCTTGCAAATTGCACTTTTAAACTAAAATTTCCATAAATTAGCATTTGACAAAAAAATATTTTCTCTTATTTTAACACAGGTTTTTAAGATTGTGGGGTTTATTCTTTGGAACTACGGGCTGTACAAAGTAAGTCAACCATAGGTATCAGCCCAGCACTGTAACCCTCTTATACCCCATTACAGCTACATTAGAAGCTAATATTGGCACATCTGCCATCAAGACAATGCTTTTGGACACTTTAAGCACTGTCATTTGGGGTCCAGTAGTGAATGAAGTATCAATGATCAGACAGGCTCACACAACTTGTGTTTCTCTGCCTTCAGAGCAATTGTGCCACAGTAGCACAGAGGGAGAGGCCAGGTCGCCTGCCCCTTGGCACATCCTATGGTAAAAGTTCCCCAAGCAACACTGGTAAGAGCCAGCTTTGCCACTGTCACATGATGGCACTAAGACATGGGTCCCAAGACCTCAAGTGGTCTTGCTAACTAAGTTCATCACAGTCTATACTTCTAGCACCAAGTTATAGTGGTGCGTAGGGGGCTGTTACTGTGTGGCATGTGTATTCTCTCCTCATCAAATTATTGTTCAAGTAAAACACTTCCATTTCAGCTCAAAAAGTGGATGAAACAATGCATTCCCACACAAGTCAAATACTGCTGTATCTTGCAGTAAGGAAATATTGCTGCTGGAACACCTGAGATAGTTTCTTGACATAACTGTCAATCGGGATCTTAAAGCTGTGGCTGGATTTCTCCTCTCACACCTACACACATAAACCATTGCAATGAAAAATGGCAGTAGTCTTTCAGGCCTAAAGGATGACTTTGAATGGAGAGTAGAGATGCTGGGCCTGTTTGCTTTGTTGTTTGTGTAGAGTTTTTTAAAGTAGCACAGAGCTGTTAGAAGCATAGAACGGTAGGGGTTGGAAGGGACATTTAGAGATCATCTTGTCCCACTCCCTTGCTCAAACGCATTAACCTAGATCAGGTCGCATAGGAATGTGTCCAGGCGAGTCTTGAAGACGTCCAAGGAATGAGACCACAACCCCTCTGGGCAGTCTGTGCCAGGGCTCCCTCACTCTCACAGTTAAAGGGTTTTTTCTTATGTTTAAATGGAACTTTTTGTGTTCCAGCTTCATCCCATTACGCCTTGTCTTGTTGCTAGATACAAGTTAGGAACTTAAGCAAAGGCGCCTTTTCAAGAAGCCAAGGCGGTGCACTGCCCCCAGGTCCCTGAACGCCGGCAGCAGCACGTACCCGCACCCAGACCTCCCCACCCGTCTTCCCTACCCCAGCCCTGCTCTGCCCGTGGCAGACCGCACACACCGAAACCCACGGACCACCCGAGCGAGCACCGGGCTGCGGCACGCGGCGCCTGCATGGCCGGAGAGGGCTGAGGCCGCAACCTCACCGCCCCCAGGCCCGGACCTCGCCGGGACGGCGCCCGAGCCCCTTCGCTTGCCCCCGGGCATCCATTCCCAAAGCCCACGGGGGCCGAGTCGGGCTAGCAGCTCCTCCCTGGGCCGCTGCACCTGCCCGCGGGGGAGGAGAGACTTTACCTGCCGATGACCGCAACCTGAGAGGGCTCCATGCCTGCGGGGGCCGGGGATCAGGAGATGGGCGATAGGGAACCAGCACAGCGACACTGCCACCGCTGCCTTAACGAGCGACCGGCCCCCTCGCCCCAGCTCCCTCCATGTCACGGCCATCCCTATTGGCTCCTGCTACGAGCGCTCCGATTGGCTCCGCGCGGTGCCCCTCAGCGGCTGCTCTTGGTGCCGCCCCCTGGTTTTGGTTTCGCCGGAGCGGACAGGGACAGGGAGAGGGAGAGGGACAGGGAGAGGGACAGGGACAGGGACAGGGACAGGGACAGGGACAGGGACAGAGCCCGCCCCGAGGCGGCGCGGGGAGCGGCAGTGGCGGCGGCATTTGTCCACGAGCTCCCGGTCCCTTGCCCCGCACCTCCACGGACACGGACAAGTCTCCCTGCCCCCCTTATCTACCAGCGGCTCTCACTTGGGCCCAGCCCTACCTAACTCCCTTCCTTCCCCTCCCCACGCTCCACAGGCTGCCGAGGGCACTGCTATGACACCTCTCATGGTACCGGCGTGGCCGTCCTCACGAACTCGACGTACTGGCAGCGCAGCTTCGGCCCAGCCTCGGGCTGCACCAGGAGGTAGGCAAGGGTAGCCTTTGCCGCGACAGAGCCTGCCTGTCATGTACCATACCCACTTTGGGGTAAGACAAGGCCAAGCTTTTACCCAACTGTTAAAAAGGACAGACCTCTGTGGCGTGAACACTCGAAGGTGTTCAGATGGCCTCGGGTGAGCTCGCAGTGAAACTGGAACACCTCCGGAAGTCTAGGCCTTGGGATTCACAATTGCCTTTGGAGACTCCATCACATTTCTGCCAGAGACAGAACTAGAATGTATCAACCCCCTTTGCTCTCAGTTTTTCACAGGGCACAAATGAATTCCAAAGTAAGTTCAAATTTGATATTTAATTCTACACTTTTTGCACATTAAGCAAGGCCTTATTCTTGAAAATACATTCTTCTTGAAGTATGACTTTTTTAATTGCCATGCTTTATTATTGTACAAGCACTTTAAAAAAACGTGCAAAAAATGTGACATTACAATGTCAACATTTTAATGTGCTATACAACACCTGTTGTTCCTGATGGCATACTGCGTTACTCAGTTTTTCTAAATCAGTGCAGTTCCTACTCATCTGCATATTGCTGAGTTACAATGATGAATATTCCTGAAAAGGAACTAAAGTTTCTGTGATTTTGTGATTTTAAATGCTTACTTGTTATCAAAGATTACATTACTGTATTCTTACTAAACTTAAAAAATAGTTGCAAGTATTCTTGCATTTCTGGCTTTCTTAAAAAAACTAAATTGAAAATTAATCAAATGTTTCATAGTTACCGACAAAGTTCTGTGGACATTAGTTTGTCTATCATTTCTTCTAGTTTCCAAGAAAACAAAAACACAAACCCAAAAAGCTACATAATCACTTTGTACATCTTTCCCCCTCACTAGAACTTCAGTAATTTCAGACAACATTCAACAAGGTGACAGAGATCTCAAATGTATAAATTCCTAAAGGCTTCATGAAGGTGACTCAATGACAGCAGGTGGAAAACCAAATGAGTACGTCCTTAACTTCCTGATTTTAACAACATCTGTCCAAACCCGAGACCTGCCAGTAGATGGGAAATGAAGGTGAAGCAAAGTGGCCATAACTGGGCCACAGGAAGACTCAAGGTTTTAAGGCAGAGGGGTGCAGGATGTTGTGCCAGTTATGCTGCTCATAGCTCATATAGGCTGGCAAAGTGTTGTATTATGATTTTTAGCAAGGACCAATTTTTCTTTTTTGAAGACTAATTCAAAATGGCATGACTTGGCATGTGTTACAAGCACAAAGACCTTTGTCTGTCCAAAGCATAACTGAAGCAATCAATGTATGTTTATTTTGTGTACTCCAGGGTTTGCTTCAAAGAAAAAAAATGTTCCTAGAACATAAAACTAATGTCTCCTGGGCTTTGGAAACATGGTTTTCATAACAAGTTCGCCATCACTCCCATTTAAAAGTACTTATCAGTTATTTTAATATTCTTTGACCTCCCGAGATGTGTGTTTATACCTTAAGTTGGCTTAAGTGATAGACCATTAGAGACAAAAGCCATTACAGATAGACAGATGGATTCAGCAGAGCTCTGTTAAACTAAGTATGTGTTCCTGCATAGGTCTGAAAGCTAATCACAGTTGTGATAACAACAGTTATGGGGTTGTTAAGTTCTGTTGGTGAACAAAACAAGAAGTCTATTGCAATGAAATCTGAACAATATTATTATCAACCATACATTAGTTGAAACCACACAGCTCTGCATTAATTATTTGTTCAAGACACTACAGCAGCCATCTTCCCCACTGTTTGTGATGACCAGACGTACTGGTGAGTCCAAACTGAATAGATCAGGAGAAAGAAGTTTGCAAAAAGAAAGGAAAATGCAAGGAATTAAATTCTCAGAAGTGCAAGTTAAGAAAAGATGATTTTTAAAAACCAGTAAAGTTTAATTTTTGTGTATTAGCAAAAGAAATTTTAGGGGCAGTGCTCTCTCTGATCCTCCACAACTAGGGACAGTGATTCTCCCCCCTCTTCTGGAATTCACATGGGGAAGACAGAAAGTACCCTACGCCTAGAAACATCAAAAGCCTATAACCAATAATATGCCAAAAGGTCCTGGGTTCCGTTAGGGAATAAAAAGTAGGGCTTCTTCTGGCAGCAGGAGAGGCCCAAGTGGAGCAGAAGTGCACTCACCAGCATATACATTCTTCTGAGTTCAACAGCAGTACGAGGAGACTTGTATTGGGAGCTGCAAAATTGATCCCTCCATATTTTTTAGTCTCTATTGAGTATGCTTCTCTGCTGCCTCACTTGAGGAGTAGAAATCTGCTACTGGCTGGAGAGACGAGGTGGGTTTACTGCAAGGGAGGAGCAAGACAGTATGAAAGAGTCATGTAACAAGCAAGGGGAAATAGCATTAACTGTGAGCCACAGGGAGGTGGAACATAGAGGAGATATGGATTCCCCCTTGCAGGAAATACAGAAATTGCATGCTTCTAAAACACAGTGTCCTAGCCTAAGTTTTTGGCATGGGATGAAAACAGATGTATACTTCACATTTGTTGAGTGTTAGGTTGGTTTAATACATTACTTGCTCACCAAAGCATCCAGAAAGTGCATTTATTTTGTAACAGACTATAGTATGTTGCTACTACAATTTTAATGGTTCAGAAAACATAATGCCTTAAAATGACACCTTTAATTTAATGACTTTATTCTGTAGAGTTCTATCTTATGGTTTGCATACTGTCATTATAATTAGTTATTATATTAAAATCATGCTGCAATTACAACTGTAATTATTGCTAGTAGTTTGTGCAGTTAATTTAAATGATCTTTCACAGTGCAAATTGTCTGATGCAAGTACTATTTAGCAATATTGCTAAAATGCAGGGTCTTAAAGAAGTTATTTGCAGGAACCAGAAAGTAAATAGCAGTAAAACAGGTATCACAAAAACATGACTGAGCAAAACTAAGTAGAATTATATCCTTTAATAATAAAAATACCTGTTAACAAGGTAATTTTCCTGTTGAAATGTCTTTTAATTGCAAACAACAGATACATTATTCATATGTATTATTCATAATGAGGTTCTTCCATTTTGTTTTCAAATTTTATGTAAATTCATTTATTTACTTGCTTTACTAAAAACAAACTGGATAGTAAATTTATATTAATAGCTCATTAAAAATCTTTCAGTATAGCTATTTTAGCTAAAAAAATCCTCATTAAGAACCTACACTGGAAACATTCTGATCCTTGTACTTACCATTTTATCAAGAATAGCTCTATTAACTTTATTTTCAACTTAGCTACTCTCAACGTAAGTTACACATACACAGAGATCACAAATATAAAATTGATTTTTTTAATCTCCCAGAGACAAAAGGCTTCTTCAACTTACTGTTTCAATGTTAGGAAGCATTTACTGTAAAAACTGTATGCTAAAAAGTGCTAGAGAGTTGTGGTTTTAATAAAACAGGCTGCCCAGAGTGATTGTAGAGTCTCCTTCCTTGGAGGTCTCCAAGACCCACCTGGACATGTTCCTATGCGACCTGATCTAGGTCAACCTGCTTCTGCAGGGGGGTTGGACTAGATGATCTCTAAAGGTCCCTTCCAATCCTACCATTCTATGATTCTAACACACATACTGCTCATATACTTGATAACAGAAGAAAATAACATGCAATATGTATCTGCTGATGAAAGAGCCCAGAGTATCAAGGCTGTAACACTCAGCAAAATACTGAACAGTTGAAGCTTGATTTGACAAGTATAGAACGATCATGATGTGAGTTTTTAATTTGTAACGGTTTTTAAATTTAGTTATCAAGTTCAATTACAATACAACTGATATCTTCAACACCCGCCCCCCCTCAAAAAAAAAAAAGAGATTTTGAAAGGTTAAGTATTAAAAGGGCTTTAATTTTACATGCACTCCATCATTTCTTTCCATACAGTAATTTTTAGAGGTAGGCTGACAAGATCTGTTCCCAGAGGAGCAGTTAGAGGCAGCTTCACTGTTTGTGGCAGTTGAGCTAGCTGGAGGGTCTGTGCACAACAGCAGAAAACTTCTGAACACTGGTCAGTTCAGAATTCAATGCTAGAACATTGCTCTTTAAAGACTGTAATGGGAGGATTACTTTTTCAATTCAAACTATTTCTGAAAAGACCAATTAGTGGGTGATTAGACAAACAGTCAAACTGCCAGAGTAAGGGTAAGGTACATGCTAGCAGTGATTATATCAGGCAGAGGATGGCCAGTAACCCCTGAACCCAAGTTAGCAGGTCTTGAAACAAGTTTAGTCAGATCCCAGTGGTGCCTCAGCACTGTTTTATTTACAAGATAGATGTACTGCCTGCTTATCATATTGCCTTCTTTCCAATGCCGTAGGTAAATGGGCTGAAACATCAGAATATGCTGAGCACCAGTATGTCCAGGCCCTTGATCTGGAAAAGTTGGGTGGCAGTGTTAGGTTTCTTGTCACAGAGTGTACTTGCTGCATGAGTACCTATGAATGTGTCTGGGGACAATCAGAAAAGTCTAAAAAAGCCAAAGCTCAATTACATATGAGGAGTCTCGGGCAGAAAAGAGAGGCTGGAAAGGTATATATCCTTCTGGTGCTGAAAGTCATAACTTGTGGCAAATAACACCTGATTTTTTTTTCCACGTTAAGTCTGTTATTCTGCAAAATACTTGTATTCCAGAAACTTCCAGTATAAAGTTTCTCACAGCCAAAGTTCTCAAGTGTGAAAGCTGTTCATGCATGGAACGTGAACAGGTTCATGCAAGAAGTGATAATGCCTTAATACTTAATGTTATCTTTATGTCTTTTGTTGGGAGCGGCAGCAGAAAGACCTTTCACTCAATATTCTCTGTGCCTTATCTCTTCAGAAAGAACTTTGAGGCTGGAAGGTGAGCAGCAGAAAGCCCTGACATTGCATAATGCTCACAAATCCTGACCACAAAAAGGGTGTCTGACTGACTATACTGTATATTGTCTTGCAGCGTTCGTGTTCTGTTAGCATAAGGCAGTATGAGTTGGTTTTACAATGGGTCTCGCAAAGTATTTTCTCTCTCAAAAATACTCACAGGCATGTTCTGCTCTATTCTGTTTCCCATTTAGGGATAGGAAACTTCCCCCAGAGTGTAATGATTTCTTGTGGGCAAATCAGCTGACACTTGTCAGATACCAACAAGAGAAAGCTGTAAAAATGGTAGTAGGAATCATTTTCTAAGACATTACAGCCTTTGTTTATTTAGTTTCAGAGACTATGGCAAATGGGAAACCTTACTGATGCTTGTTATTGAACATTTCAGTTTTGAGAACAGAATAAATAGTGTGGCTGAGCACCCTGACAGTGAGCAGTGACTGTGACTAGGTCTCTGCTTGGAGGTGCCAGCTGCACCCCAAGAGCCAGTGGAGCCCTGCTGTGCTCCAGAGGGCACAGACCAGCAGCAGTCTGGAGCTTGAGAAATACACTCTGAGGTACTCTCAAGTGTGGGACACATGCTATATGAGACACACAGCTATGCAAGAAGCTATTTACTTTATCATAGTAGATTTACTTTTGTGCCATAATAGCAAATATATAGCATGAAATACTGGCTTTCACCATAAAATGACTTTACTCTTGGGAAGAGATGCAAAGAAATTTAAAATAGGTGTAAGAATGGGAAAGATGTCCTGAGGCCCCTTGTGACCTGAATTATTCTATCATCCTGTGATCCTAAATTTCCAGTAATGGAAGTCCAGAATTTCCTTGCTTCCTGAATTTTAATGCTCTCTGTTTAATGTTTCAGAAACATTAACTCCTTTATCCTAATGATTTTCTCTTTAAAGTCAGTAAATGCCATCCATGCTGTAGAATTTCATTTGCACAGAGCAAAGCAATGTCTAGCTGACAACAGATCTTGTTACCATTTATGTTTTGCTTATCCCTTGGACTAAAGGTAGGCAGTCTGACGAGTCCACCACAGTAGTTTTGTGTTGCTTTTCCAGATGATGAGGAAAGCATCAGGGGAAGCACAATTTGTCTGCACATCCATCACACGACCAACTTTTATTTCTTAGCACACGGACAGGCTCCATTCTTGGAAATATGCATAACCTAACTCACGTTTGTATGTTTGCAGGATCAATTCAGACTAAATCCTAGAACAAGGAAAAAGTCAGAATTGGAAAATCTGACTGGAAAAACTCAGAGCAGTAATGTCGCATCTAAAAGATGGTAATGGTAACGCTGCAGTTGTGGGGATCCCTCCCTGCTGTTAGGCGTTTTGGGGGACAGAGTATTATTGCTGTTTAATTTGCAGAAACGAGGTGAGGGGCGAGTTTCTTTTTAAACCCCAAAACTAAGCACACTCAAACCAATCCCAGCAGGAAGATGAAGAGCAGCGGGTGAGCCGGCTACTCTGACGGACAATTGCCCTGCCCACGGGAACGTCCTCCCGCAGGTCGGGACGCCCACACGGCTGTGCGCATGCGCGCGGCGCCCTGCTGCGCCCTCCTCTCGCCGATGGGCGCGGAGCATCATGGGGCCGCGTCTCCCTTAGCAACGCGGCCCGGGCCGCGGCCGCCGCCTCCGTCGTCCCGGGGCCGGGGGAGCTGCGCCTCCGGGCTCCCCGCAGCGGGAAGTGGGCGACCGGCGAGCAGGCCAGGGGCGCCGTGGCGGGGGTGAGGCGCTGGCACTGTGGCGGTGGCTCTCTGAGCATCAGCCGACCTGCCGAGCTCTGCCTGAGAATGGTGTGGCGGTGCCTTCTCCCGCCCGGGGCGCTTATCTCAGCCCCCGCTTCGGGCACTGGCTGAGGGAACCGCGAAAGGGAGCTATTCGGCGTCGGGCCGCGGGGGCGCCGTGTACGGCGCAGAGGAGGCTCCAGCCGAGCGGGTAGCGGCGGGGGCATCCTCCCGCTGGAGCGGAACTGGCCCCCAGCGGTCTGCAACGCTTTGTCCTGTTAGGGCTTACTTGCTAACGTGCATATCTTTCTTATGATCGCTGAAATCAAATCTTAAGATTTCTTTGCTTGGCTACGTATTTTCCCAAAAGTCTTCAGTGAGAGAAAGACCACAAGGTGACTGCAGCCGTCTTAGACGCTAAAGTAGTCCTGAAGAAAGATGTTTTAACCCAGGGATCTTTAATTGTAGCTTTTAAAAACTACTTGAAATGGCAAAATTATATGAAGAATGTTACATGTAGTGAATAGCTGTGGCAGTGTAGGTATCTGTAAGGACACAGATGAAGGAAGATTGAAAGAGATATTTTCAAGACCCACCTGGACACATTCCTGTGACCTGATCGAGGCTGACCTGCTTCTGCAGGGGTTTGGACTAGATGATCTCTAAAGGTCCCTTCCAACCCTACCATTCTATGATCTATCATTAGACTGACTACTATGGTTTGAACTTAAAAAAAATGGGAAACTTTAGCATATGAGAGAATTGTCTTAAATATGAATTATCTGTGAATGTAAAGGAACCATTCTGAAGGTAACACAGTTACTTGTACAATCATTTAGTTTTCTGATCAGTATCTTTAAATCAGTTGTCATGACAGTAGTAAAAATACCTAACAAAATATAATTCTATGAAATGGTGCCATTTAATATGATTTATAGGCAAACCCTAATTTTTATTACTAATCATAGCTATTTTTCATTTCAAATACATTTAAATTGAATCTCTTTTGAACTCTTGAACTTTATAACTTTATATTTTCCATTTTTAAAGATTGTTTAAGATCACAACGTTAATGTTTGGTGTGTTAACTATTTCACAGAAAAATGATGCAAAATGTGCATCTGGCTCCTGAGGACGATGAAGATGATCTTTATTCTGGCTACAATGATTATAATCCCACATTTGACACAGAGGTAAAAATATTTGCTGTTTCCCACTTTTCCCATACGTAGAATTTTAACAAGTATAAGATGAGAATATGTGGGTACTGTAACATGCAACTGTAGTACTGCTTTGAAGTGAAGGTTTCTTTATTTAGCAGGAAATACATAGAGTTTCACTGGGATCCCTTTGAGTAATTATTTTTAGTAGTTTTCCGACAAAATATGTGTATGTATCTCATAGCAGATCTAATGTGTGTTAATGGTTAGAATTGTAAAGTACAAAACCATAGTTAACTTGAAGGCCATATTCACTGTTGTGACACGTTCAATGTGGTGTTTGCCAGACAGCATGCAGCAGCAACTTTCCTGAAAAAATAGTCAATAGGTCATTAGTCTCTTACTGTGCTGCAGCTGAAGAAGGTGACAGTGGAGTCCTGCAGGTCTCTGTGCAATCAGTAGAGCATCTGGGATGATTTAATGATAACACAGACCACTTTGTAGTAACTGCTGATTGGAAAAATGGAGTCATTTGGTCCAGACCTACTACCTTGCTCAAAGCAGGGCCAGTGTTGTGAGACTTGACATCTTGTGTGAAAACCAAGTGCGAAATTCATGTGAATTGCAGTGTAACCTCAGAGACGTGAGATATCTGAATATGTCAGTGTGACAGGCAGTAGTGGTAAAATTTAGAAATAGTCCTAGCAGTAAGCTTTATAAAATTTCATATTCTGTTTTGTCACTGAAGCTCTGCTTCCTCAGTGTGTTTGTTATTTTTCATGGAAAATGAGTTTTTACATTTACTAATGTAATTTTTTTTTAAATAGACAAAATAATATATTGTCAATAAAACCTGTCATTGAGTTGGTTTGAAGTAAAGTATTTTTGGAAGATGAATTGAGGTATTTTTACCTATCTGGTTTCAGTAATCATAAGGTTCTGGCATTATGGTTTTGGGTGTTGTAGGTTTAAAAGAGTTGATATTTTTATTTTATCTTTTCTAGGATTTAGAAAATGATGTAGCTTTTCAACAGGCAGTAGTAACAAGTCATGGTAGAAGACCTCCTGTAAGTACCTTATAAAATGCATTGCAATAGGGTAGACTTTCTCTAGAGTCCTACATCTAATTTTAGCACTGGTGCAAATTTATTTTAGGAATCTCTTATCTTTTTTTGTTTGTTGCTAACACAAAGATACAGATTTTAGTTATTTACTTGAAAAATAAGTACAAAATTAGGAAAGCACAAGTTCCATTAAATTCTGGAGTTAAGCTGGAACAAACAAGGAACTTTGGTTGGAAATGTGTGTTCTTGTTTGATAAAATGAGATAACACCATGTCAGTGAGCAAAGCTATATATTCTGTTTAATATTCTACGTATAGAATTCCTCGCTCTAACATGTAAGGTTGAGATGCATACTAGACAGTGCGTGGGATTTAGTAAATCGTATGTTATTGTTCTGATCAGATTTTTTTCATATTCATATAATTTACGTTAATTTTCTTACTTTCATTTAGCTATGACTTTAGTTTTGGAAATTGGCATAAGATTAAGTTGGTACCTGCACTTCATAAATACCTGCTATGTGTCTAAAGAAGAGCTGGAACTTTCCGATTAGTATTAGTTCTTTGCCCAAATAATCTGGTTCTACAGTGAGAATCCTTTCTATAACAGTTAGAACATTTCTATGAATTCAGTATATAAACTATATAGAAATACCAATAATTAATATGTGATTGTTAACTAACTTCACAGTCACAGGCCCTGGTTCTCATGGGGGGGCTTCAACATCCTAGTATTTGCTGACAAAGTCACTCAGCCAACCACACACAGTCCAGGAGGTTCCTGCAGTGTGCTGATGGCAACTTCCTGACTTAAGTGGTTGAGGAGCTAACAGGGAGAGGTGTGCTGCTGGACCTTGTACGGACAACTTCAGAAAGTCTAGTTGGAGATGTGAAGATTGGAGGCAGCCTTGGCTGCGGTGACCATGAGATGGTGAAGTTCAAGATCCTGTGTGGAAGAAGACGGCAGTAAGCAGAATTGCAACCCTGGACATCACGAGAGTTAACTCTGACCTCTTCAGAGACCTGCTTGGAGGTCTCATGAGCTAGGACCCTAGAAGGAAAGGATGCCTAGGAAAGCTGGTTAATGTTCAAGCACCACTTCCTCCAAGCCCAAGACTGATGTATTCTCACAAATAAATCATGTAAAGCAAGTAGGAGGCCTGCATGGATGAGCAAGCAGCTTCTGAAACAAATGGAAAAAGAAAATCTATGGAATGTGGAAAAAGGGCATGGTCACATGGAAAGAGTATAGGAGTGTCGTCAGAGTATTCAGGGATGCAACGAGGAAGGCTAAAGCCTTTGTGGAATTAAATCTGGCAAGGGATATAATGAACAAAAATAAGGGCTTCAAGTACATTCACAGCGAAAGGAAGACTTGGGAGAATGTGGGCCTGCTGCTGAATGAGGTGAGTGCCCTGGTGATGGAGTTTACAGAGGAGATGAAGACACTGAATGCCTTCTTTTCTTCAGTCTTTGCTGCCAAGAAAGTTTGGAGAAAGGAAGAGCTTCCCTTCGTGGAGGAGAATTGTGTTAGAGATTTGTTAGGCAAGTTGAACACCTACAAATCCATGCGTCCTGATGGGATGCACCCATAAGTGCTGAGGGAGCTGCTGATGTTATTGTAAACCACTCTCCATCATTTTTGAACAATCATGGAATACAAGTGAGGTACCTGAGGACTGGAGAAAGGTCTTCAAAAGGGGCATGATCTGGAAAATTACAGGCCTGTCAGCCTCACCTCTGTCCCTGTAAAAGTGACGGAACGGCTCATTCTGGATGTCATCTCAAAACACAGAAGGAAAAGACGATTATTAGGAGTCAATGTAGATTCACCAAGGAGAAATCATACACAACCAGCCTGATAATTTGCTGTAGTGGCATGACTGGCTGGATAGATGAGAGAAAAGCAGTGGATGTCTACTGCCTTGACTTCAGCAAGGCTTTTGACAACATCTCCCATAACATCCTCATCAAAAAGCTCAGGCGGTGTGGATTGGATGAGTGGACAGTGGGGTGGATCGAGAGCTGGCTGAATGACAGAGCCCAGAGGGTGGTTATCTGTGGTGCTGAGCCAAGTTGGAGGCCTGCGGCCAGTGGAGTTCCACGGGGGTTGATTCTGAGGCCAGTCATACTCAAAGGCTTGATCAACAACCTGGATGAGGGGACAGAGTGTACCCTCAGCAAGTTCCTTGACACCAAACTGGGAGGACTGGCTGATTCCCCAGAAGGCTGTGCTGCCATTCAGTGGGATCTCAACCGGCTTGAGAGTTGGGCAGAGAGGAACCTCATGAGGTTCAACAAGGACAAGTGCAGAGTCTTGCACCTAGGGAGAAACAACCCCATGCACCAGGACAGGCTGGGGGTCGAACTACTGGAGAGCAGCTCTGCAGAGAGAGACCTGGGAGTCCTGATTGATAATAAGCTATACATGAGCCAGCAATGTGCCCTCATGGCTAAGAAGGCCAATGGCATCCTGGGATGCATCAAGAAGAGTGTGGCCAGTAGGTCAAGGGAGGTTCATCTCCCTCTCTACTCTGCCCTGCTGAGGCATCTGGAGTACTGTGTCCAGTTCTGGGCTCCTTAGCTCAAGAGGGACAGGGAAGTGCTGGAGAGAGTCCAGCACAGGGCCACCAAGATGATCAGGGGACTGGAGCATCTTTAATATGAGGAAAGGCTGCGGGAACTGGGCTGTTTAGTCTGGCGAAGAGGAGACTGAGGGGAGATCTTATTAACATTTATAAATATCTAAAGGGTGGGTGTCAGGAGGTTGGGACATCCCTTTTTTCTATAGTAGCTAGCAACAGGACAAGGGGTAATGGGATGAAGCTGGAACACAAGAAGTTCCACTTAAACATAAGACAAAACTATTTCACTGTTCAGGTGAGGGAGCCCTTGCACAGGCTGCCCAGAGAGGTTGTGAAGTCTCCTTCCTTGGAGGTCTTCAAGACCTGCCTGGACATGTTCCTATGCGACCTGATCTAGGTGAACCTGCTTGTGCAGGGGGTTGGACTAGATGATCTCTAAAGGTCCCTTCCAACCCCTACCATTCTATGATTCTATGAGCCAGCAAATTGCCCTCGTGGCCAAGAAGGCCAATGGCATCCAGGGATGCATCAAGAAGAACGTGGCCAACAGATCAGGAGAAGTTCTCCTTTCCCTCTACTCTGTCCCAGTAAGGCCACATCTGGTGTACTGTGTCTAGTTTTGGACTTCCCAGTTCAAGAGTGATAAGGAACTTCTGAAGAGAGACCCGTGGAGGGCTACAAAGATGATCAGGGGACAGGAACATCTCTCTTACAAGGAAAGGCTATGCGACCTGGAACTGTTTGGCCTGGAGAAGACTCAGAGGGGACCTTATCAGTACTTATTAATACTTAAAGGGTGGGTGCTGAGAGAAGGAGGCCAGTCTTTTCTGTAATGCCAAGTGACAGTACCAGGGTAATGGGTTAAAACTGTAACACAGGAAGTTCCTTTTGAACATGAAGAAAAACTTCTTTCCTGTGAGGCTGAGGGAGCCTTGGCACAGGTTGCCTGGGGAGGTCTCCATCTCTGGAGGTTTTCAGAATCTGCCTGGACATGATCCTGTGCAACCAGTTCTGGGTGAACTTGCTTTAGCAGGGGTTTTGGCTAGATGATCTCTAGAAGTCCCTTCCAACTCTGACCATTCTCTGATTCTGGTTCTGTAATTGGTGGTGACATTTTTTTTTTCACTTAGGTGACTGCTAAAATTCCTGGTACATCATCTTCAAGACCTTTAGCTACTGGATTTGGGGTATATTTTCATTCTGTTGTATTCTTAATCAAAATGAGGTGTTTGCTGAAAAGTACCATGTAATCTCTTAGACAAAGTGACTTCTTTTTATATATTTCCTTCCAGTGAACTACATGAATTCATTAATTGTAATTAATTCACAACTATACTCTTGATCAAGACATGGTTAATGATTTTTTTTTTTTTCCTCCCAAACCATACTGCAAATCAGCTTCCATACTGCATAAGGTCATAGATTCCAAGATACCAACTCAAGTTTCTTGTAGGGGAATCTGAATGGGTTCTTATTTGGGCTTGGGAAAGTTAAGATGAAATTATGTCTTCAAAATATGGGCTTTCAAATCACCTCTAGTTTAATCATGAGTTGGTTATTTCCATTAGTAAACTTAACCCATTGTACTCTTAAATAGCACTTTAACCTGGTTTGCAATGGCAATAGAAGTTATGCACCAGTGATACATCCATCATTCCCATGTCCCAGTAAATATTCAACCTGTTAGCCCATCTCAGTCAAATTTGAAAAGACAGTGCTCTTATATGTAAAGTTCCTGTAAGGCTGCCCAGGGAGATTGTGGAGCCTCCTCCTCTGGAAGTTTTCAAAACCCACCTGGATGCATTCCTGTGTGATCTGATCTAGGTGGACCTGCTTTAGCAGGGAAGTTGGACTAGGTGATCTCTAAAGGTCCCTTCCAACCCCTACCATTTTGTGTGTAAAAGATGAAGAGAGATCACGTTGCTCTAGATATCTTATGCAAGTTAGCTAGGTAACAATATCAAGAACACCTAAATTCTATAATAAGTCACTGAAATAGAACCTTGACTCTGAACCTTCTGTCACCTGCTCTGGATCTGTTCCTTTTGAGACTGCTTTTTCTTAGCAGTTGTATTTTTAAATGTTTTGTGTAGTACCACTCCGTGACAAGAGAAGCTCTCGTGTTACAGGAGTGCAACAAAAGATACTTCCTATAGATAATAAAGACTAAAATGTTTATCTGCATCAGCAAATCTGGAAACCTCCAAAGCATCGTCAAGTCCACAGTACTGCCTGTTTCACTCTGCAGATTTGCTTCTCCTACACTACAGTTAGTGTAGATTTAGCCTCAGCAGAAAATAGTCATTGTGTGTGATAGATCATGTGTAAAATAGTAAAACATAAGCCAGTAAATGGAAATTAAGAGAATGTTTTTTCGTGATCTGAAACTCTTTATTTTGGTCTGTTTGTGTTGTACATTTCTAGCAACCTTTACTACTTGCTACTAAATGTTTCACTTTTTTTCCTTTCATTACACTGCTACATTTTACATTACACTGCTATAGAAGGCCAGTACGCAACATGTCAGCTAATGGAGAAGATATCCATTGGCAGTTTCAAAGTATATCTGTATTTATTGTAAAATAAATCTTCATGAAAATATGACTTAAAATCTGCTTCTATATTAATCTCTAATCAGCATTACTCAGAATCATACTGAAGTATTTTGTTTAAATTACTTGTTCAATTTAAAGATAATAATTTAAGTAACTTACTAATGGAAAGTACTGCTGCCTCAGATAAATTTCTATATATTTCTTTAAAAGGTCTGACAGAACTATCCAATTACGTAAAAACCAATACTGTTAATTTTTTGCTAACTGAATCATTCAACATCTTTAAAATCTGTCAGGCACTGGCAGTATGTTGTGTATGAATAACATCAATGGAAATTTTGCTGTGAGAGTTATATCAATGCTTAAGACTCGGTGTTGATAAGACTGTACATGGGCTTTATAGGCTTCTAATGCTTTGTGAATACTAGTTTCAAACAATTTGCTTATTTTTTTAGTCAAAGGCAAGTTTAACTTCATCTATGGGAAGACCAATGACAGGAGCTATACAGGTAAAAGTTTCAGTATTTACATTTTATGTTGGTTTGGGCAATGAAGTTTTCTGGTTAGTGTTTGGATTTGATAAAAGTGTTTAAAAGTTCGTTGAAACAACACAAATTATTACAGTTTTAGTTTGTACTTTTTTGAAAGTGCTGCTGTCAGAAAGCATGAGGGCTATGATGAGTATTTATTTGAGCACAGAGTTGGAAGCAATACCACTTTTTAACCAGTGCTTTTTAACACTTACTTACATGCAATTAATATTTTTCACTGAAACAAGAGAGAGCTAGATTCTGCTTTTCATGTATTCCTTATGTACTTATACTCTAATAAGAATTCTGATGCAATTCAGCAATGACTTTCTAACCACCACCCTTAAGTGTATTGACTTAGTGTTAAATAAATCTATAGGTGTGATATTCTTTTGTGTCAGCTCAGGTAGGAAACAGGAATTATCAGAAAGCATCAAGAGTAGGGCCACTCCCTGAGGGAAGGCAAACCAGGAGTCTAGAAGGAACTTACATGTAGTGCAGGGGCCTCACTAGCCACAACCCAGTCCCACAATACGTGAGGAAGGCAAGTAGGATCCACCCAGAAATGGTGGCCATATCCAACCAAAAGTCCAGAACATAAGGTGTGGAGGTTTAGCCCTGGCTGAGTGTCAGGTGCCCACCAAGTTGTTCTATCACACCCCACCCCCCATCTGGACAGGGGAGAGAGAAATATAACAAAAAGTTTGTGAGTTGAGATAAGGACAGGGACATCACTCAGCAGTTAGTGTCACTCCACTTGGAGAAAACTGGTTTGATTTATTAACAATCAATCAAAACAGAGTAGGAAAATGAAAAATAAAAATTGAATCATAAAACACCTCCAGCCACCCCTCCTTCCTGAGCTTCTACCTCCTCCCCCTCAGCAGTGCATGGGACAGGGAATGACACTTATGGTCAGTTTATCACACACTATCTCTGCTGATTCCTCTCGGGGAGGACTCCTTATACTTCCCCTAGTACAGTGTGGAGTCCCTCCCAAGGGAGTTAGTCCTTCCCAAACTTGTCCAACGTGTGTCCATCCTGTGGAGTGCAGTTCTTCACAAACTGCTCTAACATTGGGTCTTATCCACAGGGGAAACAATCCTTCAGGAATGAATGTTCTAGGGTGAGTCCCCCACCCCACAGGGTCACAAGTCCTGACAGCAAACCTGGTTTGGCATGTGCTCCTCTCTCCATGGGTTCACAGGTCCTGCCAGGAACCTGCTCCAGTGTCAGCTTCCCACAGGACCACAGCCTCATTCAGGCATCCACCTATTCTGGTGTGGGGTCCTCCCCAGGCTGCAAGTGGGTCCCTGCGCCCCTGTGGCCTCCATGGCTGCTGGGGCAGGGCCTCACCATGGGCTGCATTATGAGTTGCAGGGGAATCTCTCATCCAGTGCCTGCGCACATCCTTCCCTTCTCTACTGACCATGATGTCTCCAGAGATGTTGTTCCCTTCAGATGCAGTTTAGCAATAACTTTTTCCCTTTCTCACATATGTTAATTACAGAGGCATTATTTCTATCAGTAATTGTCTTGGCCTTGTCAGCAGCAGGTGCATCTTAGAGCTGACTGACACTGGCCCTATCAGATACAGGGGAAACTTCTAGTAGCAGTTTAAAGAAGTCACCCCTGTAGCCCCTCACTACCAAAACGTTGCCATACAAACCCGATGCATAAGGCAATGTCATGATGATGAGATATGTTGAAGGTCAAGCCAAAAAGTCAGTGCATAGGCCAGAGCTGGGACTAATGATGGCTATCCAGGTCCAGAGATACAAAGCAAGGCTATGATCAGTCCAGGAGATCAGTCCACATGTTGAAATCTGGATCAAGGGACTCTGTGACCAGGTATAGTTATGGCTGATGTGGAAACCACAAGTTCTCCAACAAAGCTCAGGCAGGGGCTGAAGGACCAGGGCTGAGCTTAGGTAGAGCTCAGGACCCATAGGTAAGGGTGTGTGGCTGGAGGCCCCAGGTGAGTCTGAGGTTAAGGTTTATTAATGCACTCAGTCTCCTGACAGGGAAGTTTAATAAGCTGACAGGGAGCAGGGACAGACACTGTGTTAGGAGGCATTGTCTGGCAATAAGTTACAAATAATAATAATTAAAAAAAGTAGTTTGTTTGCATCTCTCAGGGTTTACTTAAAGTAAAACCTTCTGACCCATAATCTCATAGCATTCTGTTTATTGTCAATAAAAATTAAGAAACCTGAGTTCTGAAACAATGTGCTAGAGAATGGTCTTAAGGCCAACAATTCTTATGGGTTTTACAGAAACAAAAGGTGTTTCAAATTAAGTATTCAGAATATATGTAAAATTTACAAAAAGTAATAAGTATTCTGTTGTGTTGGTTACAGTTTCCTGATGGTGTTTGCTCCTCTTTGTAGACAGTTATTGTAGAATCACAGAATTCCAGGTTGAACCTTAAAGGTCATGGAGTCCAACCTTTCTTGGCAAAACCATGATCTAAACAAGATAGCCCAGCACTTTGACCAGCCAAACCTTAAGTGTCCAGTGCTGGGGAATCCACCACTTCCCCAGGGAGATCATTCCAACAGCTGATTTCTCATTGTGAAATTTTTTTTTCTCCTGTATCCAACTGAAATCTCCACAAGAGCAATTTTACCCATGACCACTGGTCTTTTCCTTATGAGTCCTTGTAGAAAGGGAGTCTCCGTCTTCTTTGTAGCCACCCATTAAATACGGGAGGATGGTGGTGAGGTCTACACCAAGCCTCCTTTTCTGAAGGCTGAACAAACTCATATTTGAGAAATAAAAACATCTTAAATAATTAGTTTACTGAGGTGGTACCAAATGATTTTTGTAATTAAAGGTTTTATATTGTGTAACTGATGTCTGTAGTCTCCAGTCTATCTTTTAAGAAAATTATCTTAATATGTCTTCCTTTTTTCTTTAAAGGACGGGATTGCTCGACCGATGACAGCAGTGCATGCTGCAGGTTACACTAAGGCAGCTATGAGAGGTATGGTTTGTAGAAATCACCAGCTGCCAGAGGGAGATTTATTTTATGATTTTCAGTGTTCTATTAATTTTTCAGGTTCTTCATTTGATCGTCTTGGCCAAGCAAGAGGTCCTGCTCCACCTCTGGAAATGAGAAATTCAGACAGGTTTGTTTAGTTTGGCATTAAATTATTTCAAAGCATTCACAGCAACAAAAAGCCAACCATGGGTTAAGCTGGAAAGCATTCAACCAATTATGAAGCCTTGAGAGGCCAAACTCTTAACTTTGTGGAATAACGCCACAAACATTTATGCATCTGGTTAGCTGACTCACCAGAGCAGTTGCACAGACTTTCAGGAATGGCTTGATTTCAGTGAATTCTTGTTCTGACTACAGCTCAGAAACCTAGATGTAGTTGTTGTCACACAAGTGCTGTGTTACTTACATAGAATTATGGAGGATTATGCAAGAATGTGTGACAGGCAAGGCACATCATGATTCATGCAGCTCTCTGCTCTTTCTCCCTGTTCACTCAGATCTTGGCACTTGAGGTAAAACTGAGGTTGTGAAAGTTTTGCAGGCTGCTGTGAATGTTCAGGAGTTCACTGAGAATAAGCAATTGAGATTTTCAACATAACACTTGTATTCCTCAAACATAGCTATATATAAATAGGGAATCCCACTGAAATGTTTGGTTATTTAACTGAGGCAAAAATCTAGATGAATAACAACTGTGTAAGGTTCACTTAATTGCACTTAACTACAACATTTCATTTTACTAGGTGTTTGATTTGAAAGTTTTACCAGCCCATGGGTTTGTTCTGTCATTGCTTCTCCCGAACAAACTGGGTCCATGAAATTTACATGTTTGTCTTGTTCTTGTAAGAGGATTTAGGTTTTCTTAGGGTTTTCTTAGTATGAACGTGATATCTTTGCAGGATCTTCTCTGGGCATAGTTTCACATTGTATTTTCTGTGATGGGAAAACCAGTTAGTTGTAACATAATATGTCACTGTGTTGTTTTATTGAGAATATCCTGTGAAAGAGCTTAATATTTGCTGTTACATTACTAGTGTAAATGCTTTTATTATTTGGGTTTTTTTTAGTTCAGAAGAGATGGTGAGGCAGTTGGAAAAAAAAACAAATGAACTTGTTGAAGAAAGCTGCATGGCCAACAGCTGTGGAGACTTGAAACTGGTAATTTTTCTGGATTTTACTTCACTTCCACTATTACGTGAAGAACAATCTGTATAGATAGATGGTTCAATTTGCCTCGGCTTCAAACATTTCAAATTATTAAATCTTAATTCTAATTTTGCTATGGCTTTTTAAATCCAGTGATACCTTGTGTTGCCAAAAGAAAAGGTAGGAGCTGTATTTTTTGTGTATATATTTGTTAAAATTTCAGTCTACAAAAGCTTCCTTCCCCATATTTCCATCAACCTCTTCAAATGGGCCTGACCGATTAGTCATACTGGCACAGATTAGCCCAGTCTAATTTGTGGCTTGCAGTTGGCATTTTTGCAGCATTTGCTTCTCAGATGCTTAAGGATCTTGTCTGAAGGACCTTCTATTTCCTTGATGTTGCTTGGGCTTTTTGGGTAATGTAATTTTCATCCAGGTCTGGCATTCTGCACCAGAGTCAAGCTCACTTAAGCTATCTTCAAAGTATCCCTCCATGTCAGGGGCTGTTTGGTGCTATAGAATATGGTAGACTCTACATATGCTTTTGTTGAACCACAAAATGATCAGCATCGAGATGAACTATACAAGATGACCCTCTAAGCTAAGCAAACCTTATCATTGTTCGGAAGTCTTTGTCTTTGCACTGAGATCTAGAATTCATTCAGCTCTCAAAAGCTATGCTGGACCTAGGGGTGGGGGAACTTTCTTGTCTTGAAGAGGTTTTATATTATCTGATGCTCTCCACACGCAGTGAAGGTCTCCTTAGCTCTTTTCTGCAAAGTGATGTTGTGTGCCTATGTTTGCCTCTTGCCAGACTACATGTGTTATCCTGACAATCTTATCTGTATTTGATGGATTTCTTAAGTAATATTCCTTTGTTTGCATGTTATTTGCCTCCTGTACATGAGAGATTCCCTGATACAGTGGCAGAATCTGCCCTTTGTAGACAAATAGCCAACGTCCCATTAAGAAGCATATCTGGTTTGAGGGTTTTCTCCTCTCTTTCAGACAGCAGTTTACCTTTGGAACTAGTACAAGAAGAATAGGTTTTTCTTGTAAATGATTTTGTCTCCTGAAATGTATTTTCAAATATATGCCATTTACTGTATTAGACTCTTCAAGATTCCAGTTGTCTTGAGGACTGTCTTTCAGGATGGATAACATCTCCTGTCTTTTTACCTACTACAAACAAGCATTGCATCTATTGCTTTTGCAAAAAAAAGATTCCCAGCTCTCTGAATGCATTCTTGTTTCTGTGATCAGAAGGCCTGGTGTATGCCTTCAGTTTGTGCAGCAATTTCAGTGATCCTAGTCAAATTAAGACTAGATTGAATATTGATCATTACTTGATTGTAATAGGTCAGCTTAGACAGCTCTGATGTCAGGATGATCCCGTACTGTGAGAGGACTGTCTTTATGCTCGCACCTACTGTGACAACTGTCTGGAAACCTGGCCACCTCTGTCATACTTCTTTCCAATGATTTTTTTATTATCTGTTGAGCTAATAGCCTGATACCTGCCTTGAAAGGGAATTTCATTTAGCATATCTTTGCCTAGCAGTCCACATTGTAGGGAGTTTGCATCACTGAGGAGTTAACAAGAAGGCTTGTAATAACGAAATTCTTGAGTCGTAAAGTGGAACTTAAGTCTGGTGTTTAGACTGAGTGAGTCCATTCGTCAAGCTGACAAAGATCCTCATATGTTGCCATTTTGTCATAAAACATTTCTAGTTTTCTGCTGCTGATAGCGTCTGACCAGAAAGTATGAAAGACATTTTTTTTAGGATAAGTATCCTTACAGATCTATCCTAATTTATTTCTCATATAATATCTGAATTTCACCTTCAGTAGATGAGCCTTTTATTAATAATCTCTTTTATTAATTTTTCTTGAGCCTCTTGTATGTATGGCTCAGACTGTTCTTTGTTTCCTGATGTCAAAGGATTATTTCTTATGTAGTTTATACCAAACCATTCTGAGGGTCCTCTGGAATCTTTGTGTTAGTTTCTGAGAAGTCCAGTAGATTATCCATTTTCCTGCAGGAGTCAGCAAAGTTGCTAACTTGTTATCTATAGAACAGCCAAGTTGGATTTGTCTTCTGTCATAAGGACTAAGAATCTGTATCCTGAGAAGTACCACTTCACCACAAGCTGCCAAATAGCTACCTTGAGTGCTGGCCATCATTTTTCTAATCATTGCATCCTTTGCAGAGGCATACAGGGCTGGTAATGACACTTGTAGACCTCAAGTGTTACTTGCATGGAAGATCTTGGCACCAATCTGCAGAAGATTATCATTGGAGAAAGTAATAATTATGGAGTTACCCAAATTGTGAGCATACATGTGAAATGATGCTTGTGGATAGATTAAAAAGGGAAAGAAATTTACCAGCATGCAGAATTAGTTAAGGATAATGTGTGGCACACATTTGTGTAACATCCATGTTTACTTCCTGTCTTCACTTTCTTCATTCTAACACTTTCCTGCACTAGGATCCTGTAACTAAGGCAACATGTCAGTGATTAATACAAACAGAGTAGTCTTTTATAGGTCAGCCTGCAAGCTGACAAAGATCCTCATATGTTGCACTTTTTTAATAAAACATTTTTATTTTTCTGCTACTGATAGATTTTATGAGTCATCATAATGAGATTATGATGTATCTACATATGTGACTATACTTCTCTAAAATTATATAGCTAAGCACACTTAGACAACTGTATGTTTACTTATTGCAAATTATTCTGTGGGATATACTGCTACTTTTCTGGCATTGGACACAGTCTGTGCATCTAAAGAAAATGGACATGATTATATTGTTTTCCTACTTGTTTTGAATGTATTTTTATCTTGGGTTAATAAGATTCAAGCCATTGCTAAATTGTCGTATTTTATTTAAGGCTCTGGAAAAAGCAAAAGAGGCTGGAAGAAATGAAAGAGAATTGCTGAAACAACATGAACAAATTGGTACTACAGAAAACATGAACTTTGATCTGACTTACTCAGTAAGTGCTTAGAAATCTTCCATCAGTAAAAAGCGTTGGTAGAAAACCTCCTAGAGAGCCATTTCAGTGTTTGCTGTCTGTATTCAGTAATGCTGCTAGCAGCATACCAGATCAGATGGGAGGGGAAAGTTTTTGAAGATTAAGTGAATGACTTCTTGAAGTTAAAAGCTTAACACAGTATTGGCAAAATCCATTTATATTGAGTCTATTCCCTTGGAATCTCAAGTACTAAAGAAACCATGTTGTCAGCATTAAGAAGGATGACCACGAACATCTATTCCAGCTATCTACTCACATGCAAAACATGCAGATCAAAATATAACAGGTGTAAACTCTGTACTTCAAAAGTAAATTGTCGTGAAAGTGTTAACAGGAATAAAAAGGAGAGATTAGACACTGCCTTTAATTTCAACCATAACGGAACAGAGAATATATTATTTAAGAATGCTAATAGGTTTTATTTTAAGTCCTGAATCTTAAAGCAGGAATCTAGATTTAAATTTTGGTTTTCAAATAATTAGTAGACTTTTTTTCTTTTTTAAATAAAGATACAACACACTGAAAAATACTTGGGAGGAATTTGAAGTTGGAATCCAGGTAGTGCTGTAGGGAAAATTATTAAGAAAAAAGAACATAAAATTAGGCAGACTTAGTCATTTATTTTATGGTCAGAATAAAGCTGGGGAAAAAATGTGGGGACATCTTACCTGACACCAACAGAACTTCTGGTTTTAAAGAGCAGTTTGGAAAAAATCTTTCTTCACAAGCTGAGCACAGGTAGTAGGAGCATTTTCCACATGTTGAGAATCATAAGTTAAACACAGTTTCTGCAAATTATCCCATATTTTTTTTTAATAGCCAATGGGGGTTTTTTTAAATAACCTTACCTTATAACATTTTGTTTACTTAGGTCTAAGGGCCACTTAACGTGACTTTTAATGGTAGTGAGTTAAGTACAAAATTGAAAGAATTGTCTAGAATAAGTAGATTTGAAACTTGTTCTTTACGTCAATGTACAAAACCAAAGGTGCATTAAAGATGGGAAGCTTAAATCTGATAGAAGCAATACCTCCAAAGTATGTATTAATTTGAAATTATCTATTATGAATTCAAGTTTATTACTGTTGAGAGGACAACATACTTTCTTGTACTTATAATCTCATTTTTTCTGTAGGTTTTTTTCAATCTGGCCATTCAGTATGCTGCCAACGAAATGTATGCAGAGGCACTGAATGCTTACCAATTTATAATGAAGAAAAAGATGTTCACCAATGGAAGTAGGTTACATTCCAAACTGGATTAAAGTTGGTAGTCAGGCATTCAAAGTGAGGACTCCATCTTCGTGGTATTGACTTAACACTGTTCTTAGCCCTCATGTCCGCCAGTCACAGTGGATAAAGTCTCTCCAATTCATGAAACCTTTTCTTTCCATAGGCTAAGCTAAACATAGAGCCAAATATATCATTTTGTCATGCCATGCACACTATGTTGTCTGCTCTAATACTAATTTTTGCTCTTATGACTCAGCTTTCTCCTTCTGAAAGCTTCTTTTAGTGTTTTGCACATCTTTGAGACTCCTACAGTGCATTTTTCTCAGGGATGCTGATTTGCAGCTGTCTTCTTCGAGAGCACAGTAAATAATCTCTACCTCATCCTCAATTCACAGGGAAAGTCAGAACACATCTTTTGTGATAGTTCTTTCTAGGTTTCATTACTACTTCATGTCCTTCTGGGTGAAAATTCACAGAAGATTGTTCTGTGCAGTTCTTTTTTAAAGGGACACTGATACCCTGTAAGGAAAATAAATTTCTTAAGAAGTTGTTCTTCTCTGTCACTTTTAAACAGTTTTAAAATCCTATAACTATGCATTTTAAACAGTTTTAAAATCCTATAACTATGCATAAAAGCTGTAACTTGTTGACTTCTTTTGATAGGTAAACTGAAGGTGAATATGGCAAATATCTATTTAAAACAACGGAACTATTCCAAAGCAATCAAATTCTATCGTATGGCTCTAGACCAGATTCCTAATGAGTACAAAGAGATGAGGTGAGTTTCTACAAGTAGCCACGGTTCTGAAATACAAGTTTTGAATATGGTATGATTTGATAGTTAAAAATATAACCTAATCCTGATTTCTTTACTTAGGATTAAAATCATGGAAAATATTGGAGTGGCATTTCTTAAAACTGGCCAATACTTTGATGCCATTTCTTCCTTTGAACATATAATGAGCACATCCCCAAACCTGAAGGCAGGCTTCAACTTGATCCTGTGTTATTTTGCAATTGGAAATGGTGAGCAAATGAAAAAAGCCTTTGAAAAACTGATTGCAGTTCCCTTGGAGGTGGATTGTGATGACAAATACATTTCACCAAATGTAAGTTTGAACAAAATAACCTCTTTGTCTTTCTATGGTAAGTCAGGAAAAGGAGAGACATTGAATATGTGAACTGTACTGAATATATAAATCAATGTGTATTTATGTATCTAAAATAACTGTGTGTTTTGGTACTAGCATGAACTTAGGGCGGTAGTTCTGCTCAGTAGTTCTTTCTAAGGATATCCAAGGTATTGTTTTTACAGGGATTCTGTGTTCTGTGATTTGTTATGAAAACGTTTGAGAAAAAAATCACAAAGTTTCCTTCTGGTCTTTATTTTGTATAAATCAAAGATCTATCTCCAGTAAATGAGGAAGGGGTGGCAACCCAGCATACCTGCATTAATTCTGTTAGAACTACCAGAGATGTGTGATAGAAAACAAAAGATGATCATGTGAATTAGGGTGGTGATCAATGGAGCCAAGTCAAGTTGGAGGCCTGTGGCCAATGGGGTTCCGCAGGGATAGGTTCTGGGGCCAGTCACGTTCAACGTCTTCATCAACTACCTGGATGAGGGGAATGAGGGTACCCTCAGCAAGTTGGCTGATGACAGCAAACTGGGAGGACTGGCTGATTCCCCAGAAGGCTGCGCTGCCATTCAGCAGGATATCAACTGGTTTGAGAGTTGAGCAGAGAGGAACCTCATGAGGTTCAACAAGGACAAGTGCAGAGTCCTGCATCTGGGAAGGAACAACCCCATGCACCAATACAGGCTGGGGGTCAAACTGCTGAAGAGCAGCTCTGCAGAGAGAGACCTGGGAGTCCTGGTTGACAATAAACTAAGCATGAGCCAGCAATGTACCCTTGTGGCCAAGAAGGCCAATGGCATCCTGGGATGCATCAGGAAGAGTGTGGCCAGTAGGTCAAGGGAGGTTCTTCTCCCCCTCTCTACTCTGCCCTGGTGAGGCCTCATCTGGAGTCTTGTGTCCAGTTCTGGGCTCCTCAGCTCAAGAGGGATGGAGAACTTCTGGAGAGAGTCCAGCGTAGGGCCACCAATGATCTAATAGATCAGGCCCCATGATCAGGGGACTGGAGCATCTTTCATATGAGGAAAGACTGTGGGAACTGGGACTGTTAAGCCTGGAAAAGAGGAGACTGAGAGGAGATCTCATTAGTATTTACACAAGTGTTTAAAAGATGTGTGTCAAGCGGATGGGGCAACAATTTTTTCTGTAGTATTCAGTGTCTAGGGGTACTGGACAAAAGTTGGAACACTATAAGTTCCACTTAAGGAAAAAGCTTCTTCCCTGTGAGGATCAGTGAGCCCTGGCACAGGCTGCCCAGGGAGGTTGTGGAGTCTCGTTCTCTGCAGGTTTTCAAAACCCACCTGGATGTGTTCCTGTGTGGCCTAATCTAGGCAGACCTGCTTTATCAGGGAGATTGGACTAGATGATCTTTAGAGTTCCCTTCCAACCCTATCATTCTGTATAATGAGAAGGTAGCACAAGTCCTCCTCTGCTGAACACCACTGCTTTTCAGCAGATGCTCAAGCATGCTCTTATTTTTAAGGATGTGAGTATTCTCACTGTGATTTTTAGCCTTCCCAGTCTGATACATATGACATTAACTACACCTGTTCACAACCCAAATGTGAGCTATGGCCACACAGATGAGCAGAAAACCAAGATAAAAGTAGTTGTGATGCCAAATTTCAGACTTCGTGGCTAGAAAATTACTTTAGGCTGAAGTTAGCATTTTGAAATGTGAAAAGTAAGTAACTGGCATTCCAAACTGTAATTTGTATCAATTTAAGCTTACAGTCATACTGTCTATAAATTACTGAAATGCATATGTACTGGCATAATTTGCATGTGTTTTGTTCCCCTCCAGGATGATCCACATACAAATCTACTGATTGAAGCCATTAAAAATGACAGCTTAAGTCAAATAGAACGTGAGAGGTAATGATGGAATCTCTTCTTTCTTGAGTGTGGTGCCCTGGATTTTACCTTCTGAAAGTATTATCAGTCTTCTTGCATGTTCCACAGCCCTTGTTACCAAAATGTCCTCATGATTCTTAAGAAAGCGCTTGGAAGAGCAAATTGGGTCACTCAGTTTAGTGTGCTGCACTAAAGCAGAGTATCTACCCCAATTACTATAGGTTACAGTGCTTAAAACTTACAGCATTGTTTTTTATTTTGTTTTGATTTTTCAAATATAATTACAGTGTGCAGTGAAAGGAAAACAGACAAATCTGAGAGCTTTATCAAGACACGGGGCAGTAGTGGTAGCAGGAGACTGGTTAGATTGACTTCTGAAGTTGTCCTGCGTGCAGGAAGAAGCAAGAGCAAGATTTGTTATTTTGTTCTATACCTGATTTTGAAGTGCTGATATGTTTGTGTATGTGGCATTTGTTGGTTTTTGGTTCTTTTTTATTCCTTAGGAAATCCAAGGCAGAGGAATACATCATGACAGCAGCTAAACTCATTGCACCAGTAATTGAAACATCTTTTGCAGTGGGCTATGACTGGTAAGACTCACATAGGGCTTTTTGTTATCTGAACTCTATGCCAGTTTCATGCTGCTTATGAAAGCACATTCATAATCAAAACCAGCCTGGGAAATGTAGTTTACTGCACATCTAAAACATAGTGTCCAGGCTATTTTCACCTTCGTAATGCTGTGAAAACCAAAACAAAGGACTAGAGTCTCTTCTATATTAAAAATTATTTTCATCTATCATTGAAATTCAAGTCTTAATTTAATTAAGAACTGCTGAAGAGCAGCTCTGCGGAGAAAGACCTGGGAGTCCTGATTGACAATAAGCTAAGCATGAGCCAGCAATGTGCCCTCGTGGCCAAGAAGACCAATGGCATCCTGGGATGCATCAAGAAGAGTGTGGCCAGCAGGTCAAGGGAGGTTCTTCTCCCTCTCTACTCTGCCCTGGTGAGGCCTCATCTGGAGTACTGTGTCCAGTTCTGGGCTCCTCAGCTCAAGAGAGACAGAGAACTTCTGGAGAGAGTTCAGTGCAGGATCATCAAGATGATCAGCGGAATGGAACATCTTTCATATGAGGAAAGACTGTGGGAACTGGGGCCGTTTACTCTGGAGAAGAGGAGATTGAGGGGAGATCTTATTAACATTTAAAAATATCTAAAGGGTGGGTGTCAGGAAGTTGGGACATCCCTTTTTTCTATTGTAGCTAGCAACAGGACAAGGGGTAATGGGATGAAGCTGGAACACAAAAAGTTCCACTTAAACATAAGAAAAAACTATTTCACTGTTCAGGTGAGGGAGCCCTGGCACAGGCTGCCCAGAGGGGTTGTGGAGTCTCCTTCCTTGGAGGTCTTCAAGACCCGTCTGGACATGTTCCTTTGTGACCTGATCTAGGTGACCCTGCTTCTGCATGGGAGTTGGACTAGATGATCTCTAAAGGTCCCTTCCAACCCCTACCATTCTATGATTCTATTATGCATTCTGAACTGTTCTGTAGAAGTACGCAGAGAGCTTCTTAGAGTTCAATTGAATTTGAAAGTTTAAGAACTTTTCAAAGTCTCAATAGACAAATGCTATACACAAGTCAATGGTTGCTTCTCTTTACTTTGTGCTTGAAGATAGCTAATGAAGCCTTGGGATGCTAAGAAGTTTTCATTACTCCATAGAGTGATTACATGGTTAATGTGACTTTTCAAGATTTGTTTTTAACTGGTCTCTAGTTTTCTATTACAAAGGCTGACAGATATTTTAAATATTTTTAATAATGTTACTGGAAAATAACATACATGAATGAATGTTGTGTACCTGCTGCTGCAACATTGCTAACAGATATGTTCAGTATCTGAGAAGTGAAGGAGGTTTGGGAAAAGAGAACTTTCCTTTACTTGGGGTTTTTTTGGCTGATTAGGATTGTTTTAAAATTTTGCAGGTCTTATAATTACAATTTCCTAATAAAGAGGTTTCTACTAACATGAAATAATTTCTCACACAGACACATTTAGTTTGCTAGACGCCACAAGGGGGAGTTTGATGGTTTAATAATCATTGTAACATTAGCATTTTCCTACTCTTGCCGTTCTGACTTACCAGAACTTAAAACAGTATATCTTGTGAAAATTAGCTTGCTCTTTTCTAACTTCTTAGCCTAAGTAAGTCAAATTTGTTTCCTCTGTATCTTGTTTTTTGGTTGAAGAAAACTGGAAAAGGTTGGCAGATTCTCCATTTTCTTAGTTGTACCCACAAAATACTTGTCATGAAGTAAAACATTCTCATATCTGTTCTGGCTAATTAGACACCCTCTGGTGAGATATGTGGGATTGTTCTGTGTGTATCAGGACATTTACTCTCTGTTCTCCTAGGCTGAGGTATTCAAGGACTGTAAAGAAGTTTAACCAGCAATTTGAGCTTCATTTTCAAATACTACACTTTGTTTTGAGTCCTCTGAGTATTACATGTGCTTTCAGTCAGATTAATCTTATTTACCAAAGTGGGAACAAATAATCTTTGGATTTCAAAACTTCTTACTTAAATTGTGACAATCTTGGGACTATTCTGTCATATTTAATAAGGAACGGTTGGATATCTCTATCTTCTTGCATTTTATGATTAGAAGATGTAAGAGTTGAAAACTGGTTTTTGACTTTTCTTACAGAAATTGCTGGTTTTAATACAACTTTTCCCTTCAACATCAACAGACACTTTTATACGTTGTAGAGATACTGTCCATGTGCCAACTCAATTATAGCAGGAGGCAGTTTGTTAAATTAAACTTTTGTTGCAAATTGTCAGAAAAGAAAGAACTGTTAGAAAGCTGTTAGAAAAGACTTACACCGCCACTTACAAAACAAAAAAAAGGAAGGGATTAAAGAAGCATTCCACAAAATCGTCTATTTGATGTGCTTAATCCCAAACTGAAAATATAGTCATACAATAAATAAAGGTCTTGCTTTAGATGATTAGGCATTTTTAAAGTTCACCACATCAAATCATGGAATGAACATCAGAACTGTCTACTGTGTTCTGTTCTGCCCTTGTTTTGCAGAAGACCCTCAGCCAAAAGTAACTGAGAGATGACCAGAAAGAGATTTATTATTATGACTTTGTTGTTATCATCTGAGCACACAATCCGCAATTTCTGGCTTTGTTCACCACAGGAGATCAGATTTGATAGAAGGTATCCAAAGAAAATAGTTAGAAAAATGATCTTAGTCAATATCTGACATCACGTGTCACTCATTGATTGAAAATATTGAAAATACGGTATGTAGACAACTGACTCAAAAAAATGAGAGCAGAGACAGTGTTATTAAGGTAGGTTAAGAGAAAAAAATTATTTTTCAAATATTTTTAATCAAAGTCTTCTTTGCCTCTGTAAAGAAAGAATAGCTAAGAACAACTCATTTTGGAAAGCAAATGGTTTGCGAAAGTATGTAACAGTTTCATTTGCACAAATGCAGTATGTTTATGGCTTGCTTTCTCTTGCAGGTGTGTTGAAGTAGTAAAAGCTTCCCACTATGTAGAGTTAGCCAATGACCTGGAAATAACTAAAGCCACTACTTACATGAGGCAGCAGGATTTTAACCAGGTATAGTAACTTTACACATTACTTCTTAGTATCGTATTGGCAAAGATACCTTTCTTAGAGCACATTTTTTCAGCGAGGCAAAGAATGGTTTATGCAAATGTAATAACAATAATATTGATACTGCTTAGTAAACTAACTTTATAAAATGCTGGCAAGAGGTAAATTTTCTCTAACTGAAATTTCTGCCACGGAAGTTACAGTGAACACTGTTTATTTGAAAATTAAGACACCTAAATTTAGTTATCCTCACCAGGTGTCCATATTCTCATTACACTTCATGGGACCATAGTCAGTACAGTCAATAAAGCCTAGAAAGCATGTTGCTTATCAGTGTGGTGGTGTTTTCATTAGTACAAGCTGAATCTTTCTCTCAGTGAAGTTGACTATAGTACCAAAATATATGCAGATGCACTTTGGATGTATTTTTATTGTGTATACTGTAGTATTCTCACTGTTCCCTGTGTACTACAGCATTCCCTAAAATACTATAATCTGACTGTGAACTTTAGGCAGCCCTCCTATCCTTCCATTGAAATAGAAACTGGAATTGAATTAAGCTTGGGAGAGTTGTGCCTCTCTTATAAAAGATGGCCCCCCTACAGGACACACAGGCCTGGGATGAAGCCCTGTTAGCAAAAAGATATTATTGGAGTTTAAACCACGGTGTATGTTAGTAATCAAGGAAGGTTATAGACAAGATACCTTATTAGTACATCCAAGTGAAAGTATAGTTTGTTGCAAAAAAATAACTGGTAGAAGTTCAGAAGATGGACCTACCAAAATCTTTGTGATTTTACAGATTTTTATCATGCATATTATTATATGTTCCCTTGTCATTGTTTTATTATGTTCTAACAACTTATAATACCAGCTTTTCATCAAAATTGCTATATGATCTATTCTTTGCCTATGAAAAAAGGCTTGGTTTGAAATGTGAGTGGTTGGAAGACAGCTTCATGTGAATAAGAAGCTCAAGTATCTGACAGGATTTGCTTAATTTCCTTCTAACGTGCACTGTTTGGTACATTCAATGATAGGAATGCTGAATAAATAAGAAGGAATATAACAACTCCCGGGTTTGCATGAATGGCAGGAAATATGAGAGGTCATATACAACAAAATTACAGCTGTCACCTTCTAAGGACTTTCACTTTCCCATAGCTTGGAAGGATGCCCACAGTACCACATGCTTAACTTTAGCCCACTTTTTCTTCTCATATTTAAGGTCTTCAGGTTTCCTGAGCAGCTCTCAGACATCTTGTCTATATTACCCTCTTCTTCCCTGTACATACAACAAGAGAGTTCTTCTTTATTATACTGTATTTCTGCCTGAGCTTTTCTGAGATTAGGCAGCACTCAGAGAGTTGGTAACATTTTTGTCAATTCTAGTAGCTTTATTGACAATAGCTTTTGAAGAGTGAGTTTACAGGTAGGTAAACAGACATATGTTTTCAGTTTACTGATTTGATGATAATTTTTTTTCCAGTTACAGTATTCAGTATAGGTTAAAAAATGATCAGTTTTGAAAGGTAAAATGATGTGCCTCTCTTTCTGTGGAGAACTGCAATGGAGGGAAAGGGAAATGTGTTTAGAATCGTAGAATGGTAGGGGTTGGAAGGGACCCTTAGAGATCATCTAGTCCAGCTCCCCCGTTCAAGCAGGCCTACCTAGATCAGGTCACATTGGAACGTGTCCAGATAGGTTTTGAAGACCTCGAAGGAAGGAGACTCCACACCCTCCCTGGGCAGCCTGTGCCAGAGCTCCCTCACCCTCACAGTAAAATAGCTTTTCCTTATGTCTAAATGAAAATTTTGTGTTCTAGCTTCTTTCCATTACACTTTGTCCTGTCACTAGATACAACAGAAAAAAGGGATGTCCCAGACATCCACCATTTAGATATTTGTAAATATTAATGATATCCTCAAAAGATCTCATTTGAAGAAAGTGTGTGAGAAAGGTGCTCTTTTTATTTTGATGATGTGATAGAACACATTTAACCTGCACTGCAGCTACTCCATAGTAAAATGGGACTGCAGAGTGGTGATTGCAGAGATTTTTTTTTTGTTTTCCTAATAAAACTGCAGTTGCCACATGAATTTTGTCTGTCTGTTGTTCATATACTTAATAACTCACTACCTGCTCTACACACCTTTGGCTGAGGAACAGGAATGGAAACTTTTAAATATTCATTTGCTAGGCTACAAGTTTTACTGTGTTTCAAATCAAGAGAACTAAAATAGATTTCTGGTCTAACTATAACGAGCATAACTATGTGCTCATAATAATGAATGTTGTTTTAAAATAATCCTAGAAAAGAAAAATCAGGGTAGAAATTACCATAATATGTCTAGATTGTATTAGTAAGGGGATTTGTATATTAGCTGTTCTGAAATTTACCCTTTGTAAGAAAATAATTTAGGTTCATTGGAAACATGTCATGAAGAATAATTTGGATAGTCAATGTTTTGAATGCTGAATCTAAGTAATTATTCTTGGGATTAAAAAGTTAGAAGTTATTTAGAAATCTATAAATATAGCTGATGATTCAGTGAGAGCATTTCTGCTTTGCAAGGACAACAGGAGTATTGCTCTGAATTTTCATCCTGGGGCTTATAATTCCTGAAATGGTTGAAGAGAACTAGAACAGAATTTATCAGTAAGTGAAGTGTGTTGAGAGTTAAATGAACTTTTCATTATACATGAAGAAGAGATTACTTCCACTCTAATCTTGTCAAAGGTGCAATTTAACAGTACAAGCAGAGGTAAACAAATCGGCTTTGAACTATGTAGCTCTAAGTTCACAAAAAATGAATTCTATGCAGAAGCAAGTCTTTGCTTAAGAGTAGAATACCTCAGATATATTCACAGATGTAACACTATTATTTGGGACCTTTGCCTTTTTGGAGAAAGTTTTGAAATGCTTTTCTTGATTGAAATTTGTATATATTTTTTTAAGAGAATTTCATATTAGGAGAATATTATGGTCTTTAGTGGTTCATAATTCTTGGGTAGAATGTAGTTGTCTAAATCAATGAGCCGTATATACTTTGTCATTTTACACATCGTTAGTACAGTCATGTGCTTTGTGTAAAGTAACTGTGAAGTATGTATGACAGTCAATTAAAACTTGTTTTCTTTGGCATTGCACACACAGTATCATGCATTCACTTGATATGTAGACAGCAGCTTGTAGGGTTCATGTAAAGGAAGAAGGAAACTGGAATTCCTGATGTTGATGGTTGCCCCATCGGTATTCCAATACACAATGGAACTGGGCTCACTGTGGTATTATAACAGTCTGTGTAGTTAATATAAATACTTGGTATAAAGAAAACAGATTTTCTTAATAATTTAGTCTGCAGTTACAAGTGTTATCATGAGAAGAAAAGCTATCTTTTATGTCAAAGTTTGTTAGTTTATTAGCTATAAATTTGTTAACTTTTTGTCCATAAAATTATTTATTTTGAAGTTTGTGAAATTTAGTTTTCATGTAAAAGTTTTCTTTTAAACAAATAATCTTCTGGCCTCAGTCTTCATCATGCTTGCGCATTTCCTAAACTTAAAGAGGTAAAGTGTTCTTATTACACAAAAAAATTGCAAGTTGAAATCCAGTCCTATACTGTCTTGCATGTTTTTTTTAATGTAGTATGTACTTTTTTTAGCTTTTTAGTAAGAGTTTTAATGTCTTTTTTTTTTTTGTGTTCACTTAAAGAACTGGATAAATAAGGATGAGAATTTTAATTAGTTGTCCAGGTTAAAAGCAGATAATAAAAACTTGTGTTTGGTATGTATAGAATTGTCAGATATCTGTGCACTTCAATGTAACCACACCTAATCTAAAGATTGAAGAAGTAATAAATAGGCAGTACCATTTAAATTTTGTGACCAAGATTATTATTATGTATAATATAGACACACTTCTCTGTGCACATGTTTATGAGCATGTGTTACAAACTGTGGTAGTTATCTTGTATGTGAATGTATGAGTTGATAATTTTAGCCATTTGTTACTGTGAGGTTTATCAGTGCTTTCTGAAAGAATTTTGATATATAAGTTGTTTCCAAATTACTTCTAGGCACTGGAGACTTTAAAAACGTTTGAAAAGAAGGACAGCAGAGTAAAGAGTGCAGCTGCAACAAACCTTTCCTTCCTTTATTATTTGGTAAGTGTTTGTTTCAATAAAACCAGTTACAAACTATGGTTCATGTAGTAACTTTGGTGTCTTTGTAGTATTTTTTTTGTCTGTCTAAACAAACTCTGTAAACAACAAGAAACTGCTCTAGAACACACATTCTTGGCTTTTGCTAAAGTTTGGAGCATGTCCTTTGTGTCCTGTTGCTGAGAGGAAGAGTGAGGCCACAGAAGCACATCTGCAGTGCAATTTGTGCAGAAGGTCTGCAGCTGCATTTAAAACTTAGGTCCTGAGGACCCTGGCTAAACTTCAGGAATATGTGAAGTATGTAGCTTAAGCAGGTGTGTTTGCATATGAAGTTTGTAGGGTATGGGACTTTTTTTGCTGTTGTTATTCAAAGAAATGCTGCTTTGTTGCAACAAAGAAAACATTTAGATCGAAAGCAGCAAAATGCCTCTCAAGTGTTAAGTTGAAACTTGAAAGATATGATCTGCTTTATGCAAACGCATAAGGAATATTTTAGGATGGAAGAATGTGGGTTTTTTCATACTCAGTCTTTTGCAATTTCATTATCAACGGTGATCAATGGCACAGAATCAAGTTGGAGGCCTGTGGCCAGTGGATTTCCTCAGGGATCAGTTCTGGGGCCAGTCTTGTTCAACGTTTTCATCAACAACATGGATGAGGGGACAGAGTGTACCCTCAGCAAGTTCCTTGACACCAAACTGGGAGGACTAGCTAATTCCCCAGAAGGCCGTGCTGCCATTCAGCAGGATCTCGATCGGCTTGAGAGTTGGGCAGAGAGGAACCTCCTGAGGTTCAACAAGGATAAGTGCAGAGTCCTGCATCTGGGAAGGAACAACCCTGTGCACCAGTACAGGCTGGGGGTCGAACTGCTGAAGAGCAGCTCTGCAGAGAGGGACCTGGGAGTCCTGATTGAGTCCTGGGCCAGCAATGTACCCTTGTGGCCAAGAAGGCCAATGGCATCCTGGGATGCATCAGGAAGAGTGTGGCCAGTAGGTCAAGGGAGGTTCTTCTCCCCCTCTCTACTCTGCCCTGGTGAGGCCTCATCTGGAGTCTTGTGTCCAGTTCTGGGCTCCTCAGCTCAAGAGGAACAGAGAACTTCTGGAGAGAGTCCATCACAGGGCCACCAAGATGATCGGGGGACTGGAACATCTTTCATATGAGGAAAGGCTGCGGGAACTGGGACTGTTTAGTCTGGCGAAGAGGAGACTGAGGGGAGATCTTATTAAGATTTATAAATATCTAAAGGGTGGGTGTCAGTAGGTTGGGACATCCCTTTTTTCTCCTTTCTTGGAGGTCTTCAAAACCCACCTGGACATGTTCCTATGCAACCTGATCTAGGTGAACCTGTTTCTGCAGGGGGGTTGGACTAGATGATCTCTAAAGGTCCCTTCCAACCCCTACCATTCTATGCTTATATTAACTGTAAGCAGGCACAGCTGACAAATGACTAATACATTTGTTTTGTTGATGTAGGAGAATGAATTGTCAGAAGCAACTAAATATGCAGATGTAGCTGTAAATTCTGATAGGTACAATCCAGCAGCTCTAACTAACAAAGGAAATACTGTTTTTGCAAATGGAGACTATGAAAAAGCAGCTGAGTTTTATAAGGAAGCTCTCCGGAATGACTCTTCATGCACTGAAGCCCTTTATAATCTTGGTAAGCCAAAGGTGCTCTTGTTATTCAACTTGTGTCTAAACGTAACCCGAGTGTTTCTGAGAATCTGGCTTTCAAACTTCTCTTGTATAGAAATATGTTTTAATTATTATTACGTTCAGCAATTTATGTTATGCCAAGTTATTAATTGGTGCTTCTTATCTGTTCTGCAAAAAAGTGTTAACAACATCAATTCATAGTTACATATGCTTAAATCACTCTGAAGATAAACATTTTTACTACTAGTATCTACTAAAAATACACTAGTTTTATTGTTATTAAACTATCAGAGTCATTCCCTCTAAAAGCCATCCCTTCATTCACCGTGTTCAAGAAGTGTGATTGTTCTTAGTCTCTGATTAGATTCATGTTCCTTGTGTTTATCTGTTAAGCAAGTCATATTAGCTGATAAGAATTATAAGCATGGTTCTCACAAATAAGACCATCAGCATCAAGGCAGTTATACTGCCTGTGAGTACCATGTTCCTGTTTGATGTTTATTGGTTATTCTCTTAGTTAGTGTGCTGAACTCATCTTTTTCTCATTGCATTAATATTGTAACCTTTATTTTTTAGGTTTAACATACAAGAAATTAAACAGAATAGATGAAGCTTTGGATTGTTTCCTGAAGCTCCATGCAATCCTTCTAAATAGTGCCCAAGTCCTTTACCAGATAGCAAACATGTATCTTTTTCTGGATTATGATATGGGATGGTGGTTTTAGTAGTCTTTTAATCTGAAATATGTGTTTCAATTAGCAACTTAGAAATTTACTATAGTGTCTGTTATAATTATGCATGATCATGCATAGATTCTGTTCTCTGATGTTTGTGAAAACAAGAACAGAACTTATAACCTTCATAGATATTTCCAGTAAAGCAAGAAGTATATTAAGACTGTTCACATTGCAGGGAATACATTTACACTCAGTATTCAATTGTATCCTTGGATATTTAAAATGCTACTGATTTTATTATTAAAATAATGTGACAAATGTAAGCACAATTGAGTAAAGCCTGTAAGAAAAAAATAATATAGTTAATGAAAGGAAAGTTCTGTTCTGAAAACTAATTTGAAAGCTTAGTTAGTGTATGTGTAAGAATTCTACACCATGAATTTCTTTAACAATGCTTCTGAGGATGTGCAAACCATAATAAAATCCTCCCCAAGGCAGAACAGATTCCAGTTACTGTGCTATACTTTTACAAATAGTGAAGTCAATAAAAATATCTTTTATTCCGTAAAATAAATAACCTCCAAAAATACAGATGGGCTGAGATGCCTATTTCTTGCATAGCCCCTTTACAACAGCATAAATGGCCCTACAACTCCCAGTTCCCACCTGAGGGAACTCAGATTCTCTGCTCCATTGCCATGTAAAACAGCTTTCCACCGATATTCACAAGCTTTTTTTCGTGAAGGATAGGGTGCAGCAGAAACTGAAAAAACACGTAGTATAGTAGCTCCAGCTTACATTACTGCAGAGGTCTGAGCCATTGTGCCCCTCAGTGGTGACTAGGGAGTGGAAAGCGTGCTTCAGGCTAAAGCTACCTCTGGCTCTGGACAGGAATTGTATACAGTCTGTGCTGTCCTCCTTAGACACACATCAGAAAATCACTGCAGGCAAAAGTCTCGTCTTGAGGCTATTGGTTTTACCTAATAACTTTTTTTAGGACAAAATTATATATGACAAAAAAATAACCAAGTTGTAAAGGCTACAAATAAGTTGCCTGGTTCTCACACTTCATTCTTATAAATGAGACAGTAAAACTATTGACAGAGGAGAATTAAGCCCTAAATTTGTTGAGCCCAAAGTGTTTTTAAGGTGAAGGAGCAGCCAAAGTCTCTGAGTATTTTTTTTTTCTTCAGCATAACAAAAGTGCTTTCTGATACAAAACCAGAAAACAATGCATTAAAAAAGGCAAGAAAAAGTCAGTGTTACCAATGTATCTCCACACTACTCATACTACTGGCATATCTGTCCAGGGTATAGATTGCATCATGTAAAGTAGCAGGAATTCTCAGTAAATCAAAATGTCATCAGCATCAGTCCTTGACTGAAGAAAACTCAGATATGAGATTATGGAAGACCACAATCAAGCCATAGAGTGCCTCTTGCAGTTGATCAGTGTAGTACCAACTGATCCACATGTACTTTCAAAGCTAGGGAAGTTATATGGTAATGAAGGTGATAAATCCCAAGCTTTTCATTATTACTGTGAGGTACTTGCTCTTTATTACTTTTCCAATGCACTTTGTTTTAATAAAGACAATTTTGCTATAAGTTCCTGTATCACACTAACAACCGATTCACTTCAACTTTTTAAAATGTCATCAAAAAAAGAAAAAAACTCCAAGGCTTTGGAGGAGAGAGTTGATGAAATCTGGGTGTTTTTTGTAGTCTGAGCCTACGGGAGCACACAGCCTGTGTTTCCACGTGGTATTTGACTTCAGACTTTCATTTTTTCATATGATCCTTGTTCATAGTGACCCAAACAATTTTCATTTAAAATATCATTTGAGACAAAATTTAAAATGGATGTAATAAATGTAATGTGAAAGGTATGGAACATGACTGTGTTGATTGGAAGCTATCCATGTCATGGACATGAAGAAAGAGATGTATAAGGTATTTATGTAAGTTTGTTTGGGTTTTTTTTTTTAATGATATAGCTACAGATGTACATGTAGTTACTTACAAATACGTTTCAAACCATCTATAGTATTGTCTGTAGCTTGTAGGGATCCTGTTTTGGAAACAGGAATAAGACAGGAAGTTGCTGTGCTGGAATTTCAGCTGCCTGTTTCACTGGGAATTTCTAAAAAGCTAGACATTATTATTTACATACATACTTATTGTATAGAAAAGAATGCTTTTAGGTGAGCTTTGCAGGAGATTGATTTGAGTGTGGGATTGTATGCATATTACTTACCATTTTGTAATGTTTTAGCTAAGTTATTCACGTGTAGACTTGATCTAAGTAAACATTGCTGTTGAACACTACTTAAATTAATATTTCAAATAAAGCTAGGTGGAAAATGTGACAGACTCATCTCAGGTAACTTCTTAAAAGTATTCAGTAATTAGAAAACTTGGCATGCCTTTTTTTTTCAGGATTACTTAGTGTAACACACTACTTCTATTCATATATTTCATGGTTTTGGCATCTGGAGAATTAAACACCTGAGTAAGATATTCCAGAAGTAACATAAAGATGTTGTTTATCACTAAAATTGTGTTTCTTTCATACTTCCTATTTTGTCAGTCGTTCCGGTATTTCCCCTCAAACATTGAGGTCATTGAATGGCTTGGAGCCTTTTACATTGACAACCAGCTTTGTGAAAAAGCCATTGAGTACTTTGAACGAGCAGCACTTATCCTGTAAGTAATTAGTATTTTATGTCTACTCAAATGTTTTGTGATTACACATCTGTAAGTATACCTAGGGATAAATTATTTGGGTAGCTGTAATACTACAAGCAAAAACCTGGGTTAAGAATATTTGTGAGATTATTTAATTTTCTCAACTTTCTGTTAATTTACAGTGTGCTTTTGCTCTTACTTAACATTGAAATTGGATCCATTGGATCCAAAATAGTGTTAAAATTAGAATCTCTTTTCTGTATCCTCTACTGTTAGGCACAGCTATGAAGTGGGGAGCAGCTCTCCTAAGCCACCAAGACCTCTTTCTCTGTGGCTTTATTAGAAATACTTCCTTGCTATTATTTTATCGCCTGGTGAGCATTTGAGGGTTTAGATAAATGCATTTTTTAGCAGTTCTGGCTCCATTGCCACTTTTGACGTAACTCCTGCCCTCATAAAAAGGATATTACAAATAAGTAAGCAAAAAATGTGCAGTGCAGAATTGTCATATGTTGGTGAAAACAGGTTAACAGATAGAAGCGATCCTGATCTGTTTTAAATATATTCGGTTCAGTTCAGCAACTTCATTGCTGAAATTGCCCTCTAGCAGAATATGATGCACTTAAAGTTTATAGGCTGTATATTTTAGGTCAGAAAGGGAGCTTGCCAGAAAAAATTACTAAGAAAGAAAAATTTTGTTAAATCTGTAATGCAGAGTTCAAAGAGAATTCTAAAAGGACATTTTTATGTGGAAACATATTTTCTATCTGTTAATGAAGAATTTCATGTTATTAGACCAACTAAGGTTTGTTCCAACACATGTGAATTTCTCTATTTTATGTTTTGGGAAACCTATCAAAAGTCATTTATTGCTTGTCTTGTGATAACCTAAAATTTTACATTCTTTTTGTTCTCTGAATCTGAACTACATGTATGAATAGGACACCAAGTGAAACAAAAATGTGTACTGTATTATTCAAGGAGGGATTATCTTGCAAATAGGTTCTCAGAAGTTCAGTAAAAAATATGAATTTTGATTTTGAAAGGGCTTGAGTTAGAGCAGACGTTAACTATAGAAGAGAAAAAATGAAGCTTTAAGTAAGGATTAAAAACTGAAACAAAAATCAACAGAAGAACATAGACTTTACCTAAATTCTGTTACAATTATTAAGAAATAGAGGTGGAGGTTAGATGAAAATACACAGGAGACAGTTCCCAGAAATTACAGTTCACAGACTTGCCATTATTCTTTTCAGTATAAGCACTGGTCACCTTTCATAAAAATTGTTTTAGGCAAGATAGGAGATCACATATGCAGCCATTCATGATCTGCTTAGAAACTTTGGAAAGGAAACAGCTGAACCTAAAATTAATTATTCTATGTGGAGGCCTCATCTGGAGTCTTGTGTCCAGTTTTGGGTCCCCCAGCTCAAGAGGGACAGAGAACTTCTGGAGAGAGTCCAGCACAGGGCCACCAAGATGATCAGGGGACTGGAACATCTTTCATATGAGGAAAGGCTGCGGGAACTGGGGCTGTTTAGTCTGGAGAAGAGGAGACTGAGGGGGAATCTTATTAACATTTAAAAATATCTAAAGGGTGGGTTTCAGGAGGTTGGGACATCCCTTTTTTCTATAGTAGCTAGCAACAGGACAAGGGGTAATGGGATGAAGATGGAACACAAATAGTACCATTTAAATTTAAGAAAAAGCTATTTGACTGTTCAGGTGAGGGAGCCCTGGCACAGGCTGCCCAGGGAGGGTGTGGACTCTCCTTCTCTAGAGTTTTCAAGACCCACCTGGACATGTTCCTTTGTGACCTGATCTAGTTGGACCTACTTTAGCAGGATGGGGGTGGACTGGATGATCTCTAAAGGTCTGTTCTAACCCCTACCTTTCTGTGATTTTATGCTTCATGTTGCACTCAGTCCATGCATGAAACAAAGTTTGTAGATTAGAAAGTACTTCTGAATAATTAATACATTGGGGTTTTTGTAATTATAATCTAGCTGTAAGACAGAGAAATTATTTTGCTGTGGTTTGAGATTGTTAATAGTAGATAACATAACACTGATGTCTTGGTGTTTGGTATTAAAAATAGAGCCTAAATATGCTAATTGATGAATAGAAATGTTGGGTTATAAATTAGTACTAATTTTCAAATAAGGTGACATTTTTAAGTTATAACCTTACTTTTACCATGACCAGCATTTTTTAGTTTAACATTGTTTAATATAGTCAGTGTTTTAATTACAACAGTTACATTTTAAATTGCATTCTAAGATAATGTATTAGGCTCTGAACTGAGAAACAGTTTTTAATTACTCTACATTTTACCAGCATACACGTATCTATCATTAATGAAAGGAATTGTGCAGTTAATGCTGGCAGATGACATTTTTTTCTGTCTAGAATTTTCATACTGAGCTGACTAACAGACTTTATTATGGTGTCTGCTTGGCTGCCTTCATTGTTTGCAGGAGACACATTCAGCTGAAACTAATAAAGGTGAAACAGTTTTCTTTCATAAGCTGGTTTGGCAGCTACCAGGCAAGCAGATTATGTAGAGTTAAAAATGGCCTGTGTTGTGACTGGAGGGAAAAACTGAAGAGAGTAAGTACAAAACTCTTCTGAAAATAGCATGCAGTGGCTTTGGGATATGCTCCTGTTCAGTTGTAAGCCACGTGTGAAAAGTGCTTTGGTTTACATTGTTGACGTGAAAGTATCCTAATTTTCACATTATCATGAGAGGAATGAGGAAAGAGTCCAACACTTTTGTTGTACATGCTCAAACATCCCAAATATATTCTCCAGCCATATCTGTCACCACTATGTGCTAAAAAGAGAAGGAGAAATAGCAGTTAGGGCATCAAGTTGATGACACAGAGAAGGCAGTTTGAAGCTGTAAACAGGGAATGTGCTTCCTGGCAGAGGTCTCTTGGGTGTACTTGGAACTCTTGGGACTTCCTCACAGTATAGTTTTGCACTTTATTCTGCCCCATTGCATGATTCTTTTCCTCAGACAAGGATTTGTCAATGGTGGGTGAGGTCTACTAATTGTGCCGAGTGCACAGAATCAGGAGCAGAAGAAAAACTGGAACACAGGATTACAAATGAGGCCTGAAAACAGGAACACGATGCAGGAGTAAACTGTGTGTGAACTGAGCAGGCTAAATTCTTCCTAGGAAGTCAATATTCTAGTTGAAAAAATATAAGAGTAGTTTAAGGTTAGGTCTTTACCAATGCTATGCAGATTATTTTGCTTATTCATGTTCTGTCAGTGTGCATAATTTTATCTTATTTATACGCAGACCGACACAAGTGAAGTGGCAGCTGATGGTTGCCAGTTGCTACAGGAGAAGTGGTAAGTCCTGTAACCGTTTTGTAATTGGTAGGAGGTTTGTAACAGTTCGTGTAATTAGCTGGGGTTGTTCAGCCTGGAGAATATTTGAAAGAGGCTTATTAGAAAGATGGGAGAGAGACCTTTTACCAAAGCCTGTAGTGACAGGACAACAGTTTTAAACTGAAAGAGGGTAGATTTAGACAGGACATAAGGAAGACATTTTCAATGATGAGGGTGGGAGGAGACTGAAACGGGTTGCCCAGAGAACCTGTGGATGCCTCATCATTCATTGGAAGTGTTCAAGGTCAGATTGGATGGGACTTTCAGTGACCTGATCCAGTAAAAGATGTCCCTGCCAATGGCAGTGAGGTGGGCTAGATGATCTTCAAAGCTCCCTTCCATCTCTAAGCATTCTATGATATTTTTTTGTTTGATTGATATTTTGTTTTCTTTTGATCTTTTCTGCCTGAGGGGACTACTGGACCTAAAATTAGTTTGAAAATTCAGTTTCATATTTTATTATTAATTTTCTGTGTATATATAATAAAACATGACTTTTCTTTTGAGTTCAGGAAGTGTCCCTGCACTGATTGCTGTTAAATAAGAAGACGGTACAGAATAAATGATCCTATAGAAAGTTTTTTAAACGTAGTTATACTACCATATGATTTAACATAGGTAATTGGATTTTAAAGTTGCATAATTCCTATTCCTTTTCAACAGCTGGTATAACTTTTCAGTACTAAAATAGGGTTTGCATTACACAAGTGGAAGACAGTCTTAATGTGCTGGATTTTCTTACTGGGAATATAATACACTATTAAGCAAAATGAAGAGAGACTCACGTTTTGGGGTTTTTTAATCACCTAAAATCCCTTCAAGACACTTGATGTAAATGACACACTTCTTTATTGCTGTCCCATTCTGTCTGTTTGCTTTATGCTTCTTTAGAACTTTGTAGAACAGACTTCCATTACAAGTGTTTTTTCTCACTGTTGCTCAGTTACTTCACACAACAATGAGAAAAGGAACAGAACATAGGGAAGTCAGTGAATTATGAACAGTCAGCGCCACCCAAAACTAAAGAGATTAACTGTTTTCCCAGCAAAGAAACACAATGGTTTTGGCTGCTTTTTACATCATTTATGATTCATTGGCAGGCTCCCCAGTTTATTGTGGTAACACGTAGAACATCAGTTTGAGCTCTGCCTCATCCTAGGAGAGTAAAACTAGTCATATCGCAACAATTTTTTTGTCAGTTATTTTATGGATATTTTATGGATTTTATGGTTTTAGATTAACAGGGTCTATCAGTCTTTTCCATAATAATCAAGCTGAGTCAAAACTGAAGCCAAAAGTCTTAAAGAATAATTACTTAGCTACCAAATCCAGGCAAAGGACAGACAGACAATTAGTATTCTGATGGAAGGAAGGACAAGCAGAGCTCAGCTGCTGCACATTTCTGTTTGACCAATCCATTTACAGCCTCGTGTAACCCCTGGTTGATACAGCTTGTCTAGTAGATGTCTCAAAGAACAGTGGGGTCCTAGAGGCAAGTCAAAAAAGGACAAAAGTCAGGAAAATCCATTAATTCTGTTTCTTACAGAGTAATTGAAACTGTTTTCAGATGCTTTTCATTTCTATTATCAGTAATTACAGAATGTTAAGTTTGTTTTTTATGGAATTTGGTCTTATAATAGTAAATCATGTACACAAACTAAAATGATGAAGTGGTGTTAAACTGCATCATTTCTTTTAATGTTTGGATATGTGGACAGGAGATGTTTGTTTTGTTTGCAGGTAACTACCAGAAAGCTCTAGAAAAATACAAAGTAGTTCACAGAAATTTCCCGGAGAATGTTGAATGTAAGTTGTTTCCTTGGGTGGTACAAATATCAAAGGAAACTTTGTTACATTGAGTATGTGTGTTAGTAATAGTGTGATGTACTTTTCATATGAAAATATTTTCATGAACTAACATTTGTATTCATGCTAATGCTGCATGCTTTCTGTGACAACACTAATGTATGATTTAAGAAATATTAGGATAATGCTGAAGAAGAGAGGCGAAAAGAAACTTCAACTGTAGCAGATGGGTTGGGTTCTTTCCCATACATAACTTCCTACACTTTATAACTATGTTACTTATTTAATATTTCTTATGATAAAATGTATGTATTTTTAATTCTCGTCCTTAATAATGGAAACATGTGCTGTAAGTTTCTAGATATGAGAAAATCTTATTAATTTTCACCTAAGCCAGGCCTTTCAAAAGGATGTAGAAGGTGAGATTTTGTTGCTGTGTTTTTAAGTATAGTTGGTCAACCAGTCTCTGGAAAATCCATGGAGCGTTTCAAACTAAACTACAGAAACATAACTTTGAAAAGCAGGATATTTTTGCAAATTAGTCACACCTGTACTCTAAATGAAAAAGCTCTGTAGAAAATAAGAGTTGCCACTGGTTGTGAAAACATCCTCTTAAATCCCACGCTGTGCTTCACTAATTCCAAAATAGGAGGCCATCACCAACAAGCTGAAGCTTTTCAGTGCTACAACGTGGGAAGAACAGTCACTAGTTTTTAAAATAGTTTTATATCACTCTGCTTTAACAAATGTGCAGCTTTTTTAAAAAGGAGTCATACAGCCTCATTGTACAAGAGGAATTTAATACTGTGACTCCTGAAAGTTAGAAGCAAAATATTGTCTTCATGCTGGTCACACATTTCAGAGGGACAGAGTATTTATAAACCTTTAGAATGCTACTATTTTTCTGAATGTAGTTTCTACAAATTACAAAATGGAGGTGGGAGTCAGACAAGACAATTGAACTGAGATGAAAGTTTTCTTCTACTTGAGAAAATAGTGCATCACTTATCCCTCCCTGGCCATGTGCTGTCAATCATCTTCCTTTCGCTCATTCTGATGTTTATCTGGTCCCTGAGTGAACAAAATCAGCTCCCCAAACCAGCAGGAAATTAAGTTAGCACAAAAAGAAAATAACATATTTGTGAAAGCAGTCAGGAGAGTGTCTGTTTCAGAGGCAGTTCTTTCTGGGAACACACAGGAAGAGCAACAGTGCTTTCAGAGTTTGGTATAGTGTCTCAGGAGAGTGTTTTTAGGGGTTCTTTTGATTCCGTCATATGGTGATAGTTGATTTCCATGTCTGGTTTGTTGGGGGGTTTTCAGTTCTACAAATACTAATCTTCAAAATATCAACCATAGCAACAGAAAAAAGCCCAAATCATTCTGATTCACCTGGCATTTGTAAAATTGTTTTCAACAAAATCCTATTGATAGTGGCTCCTTGCTAATAACATAGTGTCATTATCCTGCTTTCCAGTTTCCAAATACAAATGTCAAGAGTTATGAGCCAAATGAGTTAGTATGTCTTGTGCCTTCCATGTGTATAAGTGGCATTTGTGCTGTTCAGGGGTATAGACACTGTATCACAGAAAACATTGGATTGTTTGTAGAATATCACAGCTTTCATAGTGATACTGAACTAGAGTCACCTTGTATTTGCAGTTACTTACATTGTTTGCAGTTCTGTATGTCCAGTTCTGGCAGGGTTCACTTATAGTTTGACCTGCTTGTAAACATTTTTTGAGCCATGTTTTGCTTTTCAATTAGGCCTCCGATTTTTAGTTCGTCTCTGCACAGATATGGGGCTGAAAGAAGTCCAGGAATATATGACAAAGCTCAAGAAAGTGGAAAAATTAAAAGAAGTAAGAGAGCAGGTAAGTCTGTGTGTTTCTTCCGCGATTACACAGTTTCACCGTGTATGCAGATGAAACTAAAATAAAATACATATTGACTTCTTGGTTTAAAGAGGCTTGTGTTGTGCAATTTTGGGGAATTTTTACATTACTGATCACAGAGACTGATTAAATTACTGATTATAGGGACACAGTTTAGTGGTGGGCTTGGTGGTGTTAGGGGTAGCACTTTGATGATCTTAGAGATCTTTTCCAACCAGAAACGATTCTATGACCAGCCTTATCCTCTGTCTGAGTGTTTTTTGAGCACTGGATTTTCTATGATTTTTAAATCTTAGTGAAAGATGGGTTATGTAGATGTGATGGGAATGCTGGAGCCACCCACAGAATTCAATGTCTCTGGAATGTTCACTTTCCTACTTATTTGCCAGACTCTATAAAGTGTATTTATGAGCCAAGTACTAATGTAACTGTAGGGAGAAAAGGCAAGCCTCAAAATTTGTCCATGTAGTAGACATTTTTGTTATATATAAAGCTGTAACATTAACAGATTACATAGGTAGAAGAGAGTTGTGTTTGTGCCAATTTTTAAACTGGAAAAAAAAAATCCATGGAAAAGGTACAGGCTGTGAAAGGTATGAGATCATAACTTGTGTTCCATTCACAGAGTGAGCATGTGTGTGTCTGTGAGTACACACACAGGCATCATTTTCTTGCTACTTCTGTGGTAAAGTAAGATTTTGAATTTAAAATCAGCTTCTTGTTTGGAGAGCATTACTGGTGCTGTTGAGCTGCAAAGTGTTCAAGCTTGCTTTTCCTACCCACTGAATTGCTTCAAAGCTGTATAGTCATGTTTAGGACACCTTAAATCTTAACTAGTGCACTCCCCTGTTGGTAACAGTTATTGTCTCTCTTTTGATGTCACATAATGTATAAATGCATCCTTAGTTACTTCACCTTTATTTCAATTCTAGAGGATCTGAGTACACATATGTACATGGAGACATTTAAAAAATGAAACTCATAAAGGGAATCACTGATCAAAAGATTCCAAATTCATGCTACTACCTTACTTTGGGGAGCATGTCAAAGTATTATTGGTTTGGTTTTTCAGTAAATGTAACATTTAAAGCACAGGTCACACTTCAGAGGGTTAGAGCATTTAGTAAACATTTTAGGATGCTAATATGTTTTCAGGGAATCACAGAATGGTAGGAGTGGGAAGGGACCTCTAAAGATCATTTAGTCCAACCCCCCTGCTAAAGCAAGTTCACCTAGATCAAGTCACACAGGAACACGTCCAGGCAGGTTTTGAAATCCTCCAGAGAAGGAGACTCCACACCCTCCCTGGGCAGCCTGTGCCAGGGCTCCCTCACCCTCACAGCAAAGAAGTTTTTTCCATGAGTTCAAGTGGAACTTTTTGTGTTACAGCTTTTGTCCATTACCCCTTGTCCTATCACTGGACACTATGGAAAAAATTGTCGCCCCATCTCTTGACATCCACCTTTTAAATACTTGTAAGAATTAATGAGGTCCTGCCTTAGTCTCCTCTTCCCCAGGCTGAACAGTCCCAGGTACTTTTTCTACAAGTTACAAGATGGAGGCAGGAGTTAGACAAGATTTAATACTCTAAGTGATTTAAGAGTTTAGTAACACAGAAATTATGTTTAAATTATGGAGCTTTTTTTTATGCTGACTACATTGTGTTTATTGACTTCATTGAGTAGTGCTTGAATGAGAGGGATGTCAACAGACTCCAGTGCAGATGCATGGTAGATGCATTTTATTGCATAGTTGTTTCAGACTGTTCAGACTTTAATAGTGATCATAATTCAGCCATGACATGGAAAGCACACTCTCTATATTACGTTTCGGTATTCTCTTTATAAAGTTTAGTGACTCTATCCTATCATAAAACTAATCTTGCAGAGCAGAATCACAAAAAGATTTACGTTGGAAGGGACCTTTAAAGGTTATCTAGTCCACCTACATGCTATGGGCAGGGACGCCTTCTGCTTTAAGCAGACCAGGTTGCTTAAAGCCCTATCCAACCTGGCCTTGAACACTTCCAGGGCTGGGGCAGCCACAGCCTCTCTGGGCAACTTGTGCCAGTGTCTCACCACCCTCATCTGTTTGGTTTTTTTTTCTCCTGTATGTCCAACCTAAGTATACTGTTTCAGTTTAAAACCTTTGCCATTTGTCCTGTCACTAGGGACCTTGGTAAAAAGTCTGTCCTCATCTTTTTTACAAGCCCCTCTTAAGTAATGAAAGGCAACTGCATGTCTCCATGTCCTAGAGGGACATGTTCCCAAATCTCTCTCCTGGATCTCATCTGCCACACTCTGAAATCTCCTAAGTTCAGTGTCTCCCTGAGGAAAGGAATAACTATTTCTGCCCAAAAGGAACCCACAGACTTGATTCTCTTAAAAATCAACTCAGTTATAGATGTAAAGGAACAAAGACTCTTAAGAAAAGATTTTACAGAATGCACTACCAATTTAGTATGTTGCTGTCCTGTATTAGAAGTTGAGTATATTTCTGGGAGAGAATCTCAGCGTCAATGCTGTCCTGCAAACAATAATCCTGTAGTTTGCTATTGGTATTACATCTGGGTTCCCATCCTTGGTTTTGAGTTTGGGGAATTTTTGTTGTTGTTTGCTTGGTTGGTTTGTGTGTGTGTGTGGTTTCTTAGTCTTATGTCTACCATCTGGCTTTGGAAATTACTAGGTATTTTTGTCCTAAGAAATTCCTTCTGTCATCCATGAGCATATAGCCATAAACTATACTTTCAAGTTCTAAAATTACCAAATTTTAATATTTCATCACCTAAGTTTCCAATAGGAATGCTGGTTTCATTTAGCAGTACCAGATACAGTTCAGTTTCTGCTCCCAATTTCAGACCAACTCATGATTTCTCAATGGCACCCAGTAATGTGGAAATAAATAAATGCTAGTGTAATATACCTGCATTTCAAAGTCTGCCCACAGACTTTGTCTTCCTGTGGAAATGTATTAAAATTTGCTGTTCTGCCATTGTTTTTTTTCAGAATGAGTATATCCACATGGAGTTTATACCAAAATAAATACTCTGAAGTACTTATTTCACTCAGTTCTCAAATATGGACAAGTTGTTAAATACTTACAGCCAAGAATCTGGGAACATCTGTGGGGTTTACTCCCTGTAGAAATTTTTCATCCTGCCTCTCAGAATTGGATTTTTATTGTGAGTTTCAGAGACTGGGTTTTTTTCTTTTTCTTCTTTTTTTTTTTTTTTTTGCAATAACCACATTAGTCTTCCTCTTTCATATTTCAGTTTAAAAAAGGCAGGGATATGTAACAGTTCACACAACCTTCTTGGCACTGAGGTATACACACATTACTATTTGTTTCCGTTAAGTGAGCTTAATGACTGCAAATGAGGGACTGATGGGTGTGGTGTGAGGCAGTAATGATAGATGCAAACAATGAGGGGGACTTTCTCCCTTTACCTTCAGGCATCTACATCTGGAGTCATCCACCTAAATGTCTTTTGCAGTTCTGGGAGAGAAATAGGCATTTTTTAGGGTGGAAATCGTTGGACCTCTTTTAAACATCTACTTTTGGTATGAGATGACTTATAAACTACTCACTTGGAATTTTACAGGAGTTAGTCATATGCTGTAGTACTTCTATAATATTTTGGGAGTAGAGTCCCGGGATGTAAATGCAGTGAGGAACTGTTTTCCTCTGGCAGACTTGTTACTAGTCATTCAACATTTGGAGAGTCTGAACACGCTTCATGAAGGACTGATGTGTGCCACTTCACTGGACTGTGAACAAAATTCAGAGAACATATTTTAGACTTGAGGATTTCCCAAAATAAATAAAAAGTACAAGAAATTCTGGTCCAAGCTGGATCACTGCAAGACCACTCCTGGTTTCACACTGGGCTCACTGCTTTCCTGTCTGACTCCTGTGAGTTTTGATTTAAGGATTCTTCCCTTTTCTATTGGCATGAATCTTGAAATTTATTTCCCTTCTTTTCTGTCATCCCAACTTTGCCAGACTCCACCATATTTTTTCTGGTGAAAACTGAGGGAAGAAGCTCCAGTGTCTGAGCTGAATACATGGTTATGTAACATGCATATGTGTTTTAAGCAGCTCTTGAGTTCATATGTTGAAATAAGATGCAGAGATTATTAACAGCTGAGTGCTTTAAGCACCAAGTTTCTGTACCTACCCATCAAAAAGTCCCTCAGGGAGGTGTACCTTCTTGTCCTTGGCAAAATACATGCACGAAACATTTGGTGTTTTGCCAGGAGAAGCCAAGTCTGCCATGTGATATGGAGGTATTGCTTTGATAAACTGTTAAAGTTTTCAAATAACACTAAAAAAAACACAGCTGGAAGATGTTTATGATACCTTCCTCAGCGCGAGAGAGCTGACTTTTTAAACACAGCTTTTAAAGTATTTACCTTCACCTTTATCTTGCATTTAACACTCAACAGCAAATTAAATTTTGCTATGAAAAACAGTGCTGTGCCAAGTATTCAAAATGTAAGATCTATGGGGTGAACAGTGCTTTTTATAGATTTCCCTACTTCCCTCCCTTGAATCTTTACAAGAATAAAATGCTTGTGGGATTTACAAGATGTTAATAGGCAGAGGCTTCTTTGAACTCACGCAAGGAGGGCTATTTTGCCTGTTTTTGCAGCTGTACTTTACAAAGGTACATCTGAACAATTTTTACAGACAGTCGTTGTGTAAATTTTATCAGAAGAAAACTGATTTATTGATATATTCCGTTTGAGTTTCATAGAACTTGTTTGAAATAAACATTGGATTTAATACTGAATTTAAGGACAATTTTGTGCATTGAAAAAACAAAGTGTATTAGTTACAGTATTTTAAACCTAGCTTAATGTTCTTCAACGGTTTTATTAAAAAGCTAAATGGAGTTTTTGATAATTATCTCTTATGTATATTACTAAATGGGGGTTTTATTCTGTTCTTCTCCAACCTTTTTCACTGTTCCCCAGCGCATTAAGTCTGGCAGAGATGGCAGTGCACGTGGCCGCAGAGAAGGAAGTGCTGGTGGTGGTAAGTACTCAGCAGCTCTGCTTAAACATCAGATTTGTCAGGATCCTAAAGAAAATAGCTTTTTACAAGTGTATGTAAAACCTCCTTACATTCTGAAATGCATGTGAATAGGCAATGAGTAATATGCAAGTACTTCACAAGGGGTTTTTTCATACTTTTTTATCTCATTGCTGGATGAAACCTCAGCTGGTACAGTAGCATGGGTTTGGTCTAAGGTTTGTGCTTTATATATACATCTTGGAATAAAGCTGAATTTCTACTTGTTTTCAGTAGTGTGAATTTGAACATTTTTATCCCACTAACTTTTGAGTATTTACTATAAGGACTTGATTGTTACAACAAAACAGAGTCTGTAAGCCATGAAAACCGGAAATTTGTTGTGTCTTTATTCAACATGGAATATTAACATTTATTTAACATTTGTGCCCACCATCTAGCTTATTACATTAAGTGTTTGTTACAAGTTCAAGAGGCTGCTTTGTGAAAGCAGCTCCATGCTAAGGAGAAGACACCCAAACTGTCTTTAAGCTCCTTCTTCCCCTTTTCTCAGTATAGCAGAGTTGAAGTACACACAGAATCTTCCATAGAGGAAAACTTGCTCTCTAACTACAAAGTCTTTCTGCTCCTGTTGACTTTCATAAATGTAAAACTCTAGCAATGTAAGTCTGGAAACTGGCCTGCTTTGTCTTTTCTGCAGTAGGTAGTCTGCATATTGCAGAACTAATGATTTTTTCCTGCCATTATTAAATCCATGAAATGTTAGTAATGTTAAACCTATCACTTCCTTGCTGCTGCTCTAAGGAAACTATCAGACTTCAGGCTATTTCAATTACCTGGAAGAAGAAAAAAAAAATGCTTATTTTGACCCAAAAAGGAAATGATTTTTTTGCATTCCACTTGTGGTTTATCTTGGTATCAGTAGGTCTCATAAGGTGATACCCCCTGTAAATTCTTGTTTCTCTTCCTTTCCTTTTGCAGAGAAACAACTTTTTTTTTCTTAGTTGATAATTTTTTTTCTACACATCCATAGCAGATGCTTTACTACATTTATCCAATTTGGCAGGGTCATAAAAAGTCATGGAAATGACTAGTGTAATCTTAAAATGACCTTAGAATGCTGACACATTTATGAAGGCTGTTCTCCTGGGTTCTCTAACTGTTAAGAATGAGCATTGGATGCTTAACAAAGATCTCATTCCTTTCCCAGCTCAGCAGTTTCACTGGAGAAGCTTTTAAATAATTTCTTGATATGTAGAAACAACACTGTCCACCTAGGACTTAATTTTACCTGTTCTGGACCTCAGGCCAAAGTAATTCTTGGGTGAAAACCCTGATTTTGGCAACAGAGAAGGATGGAAATGTTCCTGGACTCTGTTGCATGAGCCCTACAATCAGGCAGATCTAGAGATGCCAGCGAATCAGCAGAATGCAACAGTACTGCTCCCTGTTTTCTGTCATAAAGTGGAGATCCACTTTGGCTTATAATAGCTAGAAATGAAGAGCAGCTGAGTAGCAGGTAAAAGTTGTTTACAGCTGTGCAACAGGCATACAGGCAAACAGCACAAAGGGTCTCTCTTACAGCTCTGTCTTGTAGTTATCTCTACCCTCATTAATGAAAAAAGGATATGTTAGCAGGAGAGCGAGTCAGTCATTTAGCAAAAGAAGTTATAAATAACAATCAAGCTGGAAAGACATTAAGAAAACATTAATTCCCCAAACTACCAGTTGGTCAATACTTCTTTGAAAGACAGAAGTATCTATGGAAAGTTGTCTTCTTATTAAAAAGAAAATAAATTAAAATTCCTTCGCCTTCTCTCCAAAGCTGAACACGTGAGTACTTCAGACTGAAAGCTCTAGTAGATCCAAGGCATTACTCTTTCCCGCCATAACCACAAGAATGGGAAAGCAAATGTGGACATTTAGGATGCTAACATAAAGTGGATGAGAGGGTAAGCAGTGACAGAATTGAGCTAGAATTTGGCCTGTCAACAATTCTTAGATTGTTGCTCAAGATGTTATATCAAATTCATTGAAGAATGGAAAACAACAGAGTTTGGGAACAAGTCTGTATAAGGGCATATTTGAAGATCTCTGTGATACAAATTCAGTGCCAAAGATCCAACCTTTCTGGAAATGATTCTGCAAACAAGCGGAGTAAAAGAAGGTCTTATAAGAAGCCTGGAGTTAACTTTCTCCTGGGATTCCTAATTAAAATTTGTGGTGAGATGTACTAATTAGATATATTTCTAGGAGTCAGAGGCATTATGCATTTTTTAACTAGTAATATTAACTCTGGAGAACATTATTACTGAAGAAACTGCATGCTCACAGCAACAGATGTTAAGGGCTATGTTGTAGTTTGTCTGCCTTTACTGAGGACTGCAGAGAGAAACATGAAGACCCAAACATTGTTTTGTCCAGTGCTTGGCATTATTCACCTGTTCTACAAGATTGTATTTTGCAATTTAATATACATTTATGAATATCTATGAATTTAATACATTTCATATTACATACAAGTACATGGCCAGTGTGAAGTATAAAAATGGGTTATTTTATTTCAGAACTTTAGTACATTTTTGATAAATTAATGGCTTCAAAATAAGTAAATAAAAAGAAACATTTGTATACATTTTAAGATTAGTTTTTTCCAGTGGTGTTGCCAAGAACAAAGAGTTTTCCTGTGCTATATGAGGGATTTGCCATCATTACTGAACCCAGTGAAGCATGGAATCCTCCTTAGTTTGGTATTTACTAGCTAAATGAAGTGTGCATACTTTCCAAGTATCTTAGGTATGATGCATGTTTTGTTTCTTTCCTCTTACCACCTCCTCGTCCCCACACTTGCTGGCATTCCTAACAAGTGTATTTTTCCCCGAGTATTTTCTCTCTATATAGTTATTTATATTAGGAGTATAATTCAGGCTTTCTTACTTTAGCAAATGTGATCTGTAATTGCTTTTAAAGAGGAAAGTAAGAAGAAAGATAACTAAGTCAGCACTTAGTACTTCTTAACTTTAGTACTTGATAGGACATGCACTACTTTGCCAGTATAAATTAAAAGAGAAGGTGCATGAGATGCACCTAAAGCATGATTTGAAGAATATGATGAGTATATGCATGGATGGTAGACAGAATGGAAAAAAGGGAGACAAAGAAAACTGACATCAGTGTTGGTGAAAGTCTGCTCTTGTGAGAAGAATAAGCATTACATCTAAAATGTCTACCCAAAACTAAACACATTTGGTGACATTTTCTTCTCCCCACGATTGTCAGATTTATGATTTCCAGTCTCTTTGATTCATGTTGCAGGAAGATGGCACACTCCCTTAAAATTCTCCTTTCTCATTCAAAAAAAGGATTAAATAAAACCAAACAACAAAACCACAGAACCCTGAAGGAAGCCAACAGTACAGCTGAGTTTAGGCAGTTCTCAAAGATTTCTTTTCCCATAATCTTTTCTTGTTTCCATAGTCACTTGTTTGTGTTTTGCAGAGATGTGACGGTAACATCCAGAATTTGCAAGTCAGAACACTGTGAGTTTTCCTACCTGAAGAGATTTTTATGGTTTAACAGCATGAGGCCTTTCATAGATAAGGGAAAGTGTGACTTTAAGGAATACATTATCCTAGCAGTGTTTACTCGGTCTCTGCATTTGCCCTGCTCACTGAATGGGGAGTTTTGTGCTGGATGAGAGGGGAATTTTGTGCTGGTTAAGAGGAGCCATACAGTCTCGGACAGGAGCCCAAAGAAGCAGTGCTTAATTCTCAAGAGGAAAGACTGACCACTTTGCATTCACCTGGTAACTAAGCCTGTCCAGATGGATTTGGTAAAGATTAATTTACATGTCTTTTCCCTTTTTTCTTTCACAGAATCATAGAATGGTAGGGGTTGGAAGAGACCTTTAGAGATCATCTAGTGTAACCCCCCTGCAGAAGCAGGTTCACCTAGATCAGGTCACACAGGAACATGTCCAGGCAGGTCTTGAAGACCTCCAAGGAAGGAGACTTCACAACCCCTCTGGGCAGCCTGTGCCAGGGCTCCCTCACCTGAACAGTGAAATAGTTTTGTCTTATATTTAGGTGGAACTTTTTGTGTTCCAGCTTCATCCCATTACCCCTTGTCCTGTTGCTAGCTACTATAGAGAAAAGGGATGTCCCAACCTCCTGACACCCACCCTTTAGATATTTATAAATGTTAATAAGATCTCCCCTCAGTCTCCTCTTCTCCAGACTAAACAGCCCCAGTTCCTGCAGCCTTTCCTTGTATGAAAGATGTTCCAGTCCCCTGATCATCTTGATGGCCCTGTGCTGTACTCTTTCCAGCAGTTCTCTGTCTCTCTTGAGCTGAGGAGCCCAGAACTGGACACAGGACTCCAGATGAGGCCTCACCAGGGCAGAGGAGAGAGGGAGAAGAACCTCCCTTGACCTGCTGGCCACACTCTTCTTGATGCAGCCCAGGATGCCATTGGCCTTCTTGGCCATGAGGGCACATTGCTGGCTCATATTTAGTTTATTATCAATCAGGACTCCCAGGTCTCTCTCTATAGTGCTGCTCTTCAGCAGTTCGACCCCCAGCCTGTCCTGGTGTGTGGGGTTGTTCCTTCCCAGATGCAGGACTCTGCACTTGTCCTTGTTGAACCTCATGAGGTTCCTCTCTGCCCAACTCAAGCAGGTCGAGATCCCACTGAATGGCAGCACAGCCTCTGGGGAATCAGCCAGTCCTCCCAGTTTGCTGTCATCAGCCAACTTGCTGAGGGTACCCTCAGTCCCCTCATCCAGGTCGTTGATGAAGATGTTGAGCAAGACTGGCCCCAGAACCCATCCCTGTGGAACTCCAGCGGCCACAGGCCTCCAACTCGATTTTGTGCCATTGATCACCACCCTCTACCTGTGACATTATCAGTGACATCATTTCACCTGTGACAATGTCAGTGGAGAAATGGGTTTGTGCATCCCAAACAAAAATCCTGTATTCAAACATCCTTTACCAGCCCATAGGGATCTTTTCTTATAATATAGAAGCACGTGATGGATGTTAGGGCTATAAGCATCCCAAGTAATCTTGACTGTGATAAAGATATGAGATTCCTTTGTTACCCTGCAGTCAGGATTTCATGACCACTTATATTTTCTAGGCTTTGAGTGCGTTTTGACGCCTCATTAATTACAGATCCCCGTGGGATGGTTCCGTTGGCTGGGTGTGCCAAAAAAAGAAAAAGTTTTTAGTAAATGGACAGGGAAAATATCTGGGTGAAGAAAACATCTTAATCTGTTTTCTTCATCTGAACTCACTTAAAGGGTTAGCTGAACTGACAACACAATAAACAATTTTAATATACAGAGGAGGAAGATTACCAAACAACTTCACCTTTTGATGTCTTTACCTAATGAGCAAAATGAGTAAAAACTGTCATTTGTCCTTTGTGATACTGAAGGAATTTCTAATGTTGTCGTCTCATCACTGTAATTGCAACTTGTGAGATCCTTTTAAAATACAAATATAGATACCATGGATTTTGTGGATTGAAGTGATATACACACAGGTATAAACAAAATCCAGGGCAGGGGACAGGATCTAAAACTCTTCTTCCAAAAGTGTGCACATCTGTGATAAAATGCTTTAAGAACAATTCATCCCAAAAAGTTCTCTTTGCTGTAGGATACCAAAATCCCGAAGTCGACATTGCAAGCCAGCAGATTCTGTAATAGCTGACATGTTGGCAGCCAAATCCTGTATCCTATGTCAGAAAAGTCTTACCCCAATGGATCAACAACTGGGGCACTCCTGAAGGAGGGAACTGTGTTTTTGAACTCCCTAAAGTGGCGGAAGGCATCAAAGCCAGACCTCTTCCTTCCTAAGCTGCTCTCTGACTCTTGATGTAAGGTAGATGGTGTCAGACACCTCTTATTCTTTTCCAGATGTACTTTACAATGAAAGATAGTCTTCTAGTACATTTTTAGGTATGCTCAGAGCACAGTGCAGTCCATGGATACTTGATGTGGCTTTGCAAATTAGCTTAGTTTAAGCTAACTGTGGGCTGCTCCCAGAAGAGACCTTCCCTTCACTCTTGCTGTAGTTCTAGTGGTCATATAGAGCTGCATTACTTTGCTGATCCACTTGAGAGAAAGCTTTGGGCAGGTTAGTTTTAAACATATCAGTAAGCTGCTCCAGCACAGCCTGCTACCATCTGACAGCACGTGGAGGGAGAAGAGATGCAGGGCAGAAAGGGCAGGGTGCTCCTTTCTGTGGTAAGGTGGGGCTGGAGCAGTAGGTTGAGGGTAAATGCCAGGTGAAACTCCTTACTCCAGGTTGTTACAGATGCAAAAATTTCACAGGGGTTCAAGGGAAGGCTGAACAAGTTCTTGGAGAATAAATCAATCAATCCATTACTAAATATGAAGAGCCACTGTCTTCCCCCAGGCATATGCTTCATTTACAAATTGTTGGAGGCTGGGAAGTTATTGTTGGAGAGCTGCTGTGTATGCTTGCTCTACTTACAGTGCTCCTCCCTAAGCATCTTGTTGTTGTTTTGTATGGACAATAAGCCAGTTTAGATACGTCTTTAATCTAGTAAGGCATCCATGTGCTCTTAACTGCTTAAGAGGACCACGTGCCCATAGACACTTTACTCTTACTTCCAGGATGCATTTAGTCAATGTGGGATGTACCAATCAAATAACTTGCTGTTGCTGGAAAGAATAGTTCATCTCCTCTTGGCACTTTCCCATTTGTGATCATATGTTCTTGCTGCTTCCCTTGCACTGCTTCAGGCATTAATCTAAACCTTTGGTGAGCTGAGTCTGTTGATCAAATGCAGTAAATAACGTATTTGAGCAACTGAATCAAGTCTAAAGCCTAAAAAGCTACATTTGTGTGAAGAGCCATATTTACTCCCTGGAACAGTGAGAGCTCATAAACAGAAAGGGGAGCTTAGGCAGCAAGGTCAGAGGCTGAACATCCTGCAGGCTTCTTGCTGCTCAGGATAGCCATTGTGGGCAGCTCAATCGTAGCAGTAAGTGCTTCAGAGCTATGCAAGGGGGCATTTGTGAGGTTTCCATGCTTCCAAGGAGTGGACATCCACTAGATGGAGAGAAAAGGGGGCGGGGTGGAATTCGGCTTCCAATTCGTGACTTACTGCTTCATTCTTTTCTTGAATGTCACCCTAATAAAGCTTCAGGGTCCCAGGACATCTAAGAAAGCTTTTGTTTTCAGTTGTTTTAGGGCAATGAGATGTACAGTTAACCTGTGGGTATTATGTTATCCCAGCCAGTTTGGTCTACCATTGTTATGGTTTAAACCCAGCCAGCAACTAAGCACCCCACAACTGTTCACTCACTCCTCCCCCATTGCCCCCAGTCGGAGGGGGGGAGAACCAAAAGCAAATCAAACTAATGGGTTAACATAAGAACCGTTTAATAATTGAAATTAAAAGTAAAATATAATAATAGTAATGAAAAGGAAGATAACAGGAGACTGAAATGAAAACCAAGACAGACAAGTGATGCACAATGCAATTGCTTGCCACCTGCTGAGAGATGCTGAGCCACTCCCAAGGCAGTCCTTCCTCTCCATGGCCAACTCCTCCAGTTTATATACTGAGCATGATCTCATATGATACAGAACAGTCCTTTGGCCATTTTGAGTCAGCTGTGTTGCCTCCCAGCTTCTTGTGACCCTCCAGCCTTCTTGCTGGCAGGGCAGGAGAAGCTAAAAAATCCTTGACTTGGTATAAACACTACTGAGCAACAGCTGAAGCATCACTGTGTTATCAACATTATTCTCATAATAAACCCAGACAACAGCCCTGTGTCAGCTACTGGGAAAAAAATTTACTGTCTCAGCCAAAACCAAGGCAACCATCCCTTTTAACAGTTCTTTTAGTTAATATCAAATCTTTCACCTGCCTTTGGTAGTATGACTAAATCCTATTTGTTTCTTCCTTCACGTTTGAAAACCTTTGATATACCATCTTCTTCCTCTTCTATTTTCATTGCACCCATTTCTTTCTGGAACCAATCCATGGAGTTTCTAGTTCAGTCTTCCCCCGGTGTAGTTTCTGCTGCATCATTCCTGTCTTTCCATCTCCCTACGGCTTCTTTCAACTTCATTCATTATTTCTAAATCATTTGTTTTCAATTGCACAAGACCCTGTGCCTATTCCTATCCTGCTCTTTCTCTCCTAGTTAAACATTTTGTACTCTCCTCTAAACTGCCCTCAAAATGTTTTCATCCACCCAGTCTTTGAAGCCCAGTACTCGGCTCCCTGTCACCCAGGCCTGGCCGAAGCCCACTCAAATCTAGAGGCAGCCCATTTGTAATTTCACAGCCATTGATTTCTTTCAGCTTCTTCAAATCCTTCGTCAAGCATTCAGTTCTTCCATTAAACCTGTCAGTGAGAACTGATCCAAGGGAGGTTGATGGACATTAAAATAGATTTTCCTTGCTTTGAAGCTTCAGTTGTAATCTGTGTCTTGCAAACCTATTCACCGTTTGACATGGGGCCGTGTGTATTAGGTCTTGCTTGGAGCAGAGACATTGTCTTCCAGTTCTGGGCTCTGTAAACTGAAGTCTGCAGCAGTATTTATAGACAAATTAAGGTTTGTCCTCTTTGTGGAAGTGTTTGGGTTTGGGGTTGTTTTTTTTTTTTAAATAGTAACAATGTTTATAAAAAAGAATGTTTATAGTAAAGAAGACAATGGAAGCGTGTCCCCAAGCCCAGGCTTTGTCATTCACATTTGCTGAATGAAACTCATTTTTCCTCCTTACAGATGAAGGGCTTATACTAACAGCGTTTGGTGTTGTAAATGAGCACGTTTGTATTTGGCTGCATGGCATGTCCTGCCTTGTAAATACACCACCCAAACATGAAACGTTTTCTCCTAGGAGAAAAAAATTGCATAAAAATTTGTTGTGACAGACGAGATTGAAAGCTTGCCATGAATGTGAAAAAGAGATTCAGAGTTGAACAGAATGTTTAAAGTGTCTGGAATACTGCTGTGGCAAGAGAATGTTAATCTGATGTCGTCTGGGCTGCGAGGCAGACCTCAGAGCTGACACATTCCTTGGGGCCCCGCTGCAAACTGAGCTGCCCGCACCGTGTTTACAGCAAGATGCAGGGCTAGGATGGTCTGTGTACATGAACTGTGCCATGCAGACAGCACATGCCAAATGTACTCTTCTAATAAAAAGCAAAGTTAGTGTTGTATTTAACCTTGACAGTATTGAACAGGTGGATCATGCTAATATATTAGCAACCACACAGGCATATGAAATGTCCATATACATTGTGACAGTGTTTATATTTATCATGCTTATTTTAACTCCAAAATGTGACTGTAACTTAGAGGCAACTGAAATGTCAGCATTTGAAGCAGAAGCATTTTAATGTGTATACTCCAAAGTAAATGAGGCTGTATATATGTTTTTAAAAAAATGAAACCAGACAGGTGTGGACACAGGGTTGATTGTGTTTTAGTGACCGCTACTACAAACGAGTACTGTATCCATCATGGAAAGATGGTCTCATCCAATCTTTGTTTGACAGACAGTAGTTGAATTTATGTTGTTCTTGTATCATGACTTCACAGAACACAACTTTGTGTTACTTGTCTTCAACTTTTTTATTTCTTCCCCCTCCAGACAATGGTGGTTCCAAAGGGGAAAGACTGAGTGCCAAACTAAAAGCTTTGCCTGGGACAAGTGAACCCTACGAAAGCAGCAGTAAAGAAATAGGCAAGTGGATATCTTATCCCCACTTACTTCCCTGGCCTCCAAAGACAGGGAAGGTGGATAAAAGAAGTTACTGAAAGAGTGTGTTAAATTAGACAAGCAGGAAACCATTTTCCTCATTAAATACATGTGAGGAATGGCTTTAATTTCATTGTTCAGACCTTACTGTAAAGTAATTGTAAATATTAAGAAATGGGTCCCATGTAAATATTATTACTTTTGACATCTGTCTACTGTATCCTTTAGGCAGTTCATGTGTTCTGCAGTCCTAAGTTCTTCACTGAAGACTGAATTTTCAAAGGGGTTTAAAAACCCAAATCCACGTGGAATGTGGTACTTCTTAAAATGCCCTCCCTTAACCAACTCATCAGTCTTGCTGTCCCGTACACCTTTCTGAAGTCCTTTTTCCTCACTGAATGACTGTGATAAAATAAAGAGAAATTATTTTTTTTAAAAAGAGAGGCAAAGGCTTCCCTCAGCAGCAGTCAGGTACTTGGCTCCTGTGCCACGCCGCAGTTCCTGAATGTGGCGTCTCCTCTATCAGCCTTCGTATACTCTTTCTGGTCTGCATTTCAAAGACACTTTACAGACGTGTCACGCTAAAACCCTCTCTTGTGTTTGATTGTATATATTTAAAACAAAGCTAAAATTATTAGTAGGTAACTGTTTCAAATGTCTGTATTTACCATAGATGCCTCCTACGTAGATCCACTTGGCCCACAAGCAGAAAGACCAAAAACTGCAGCAAGAAAAAGACCGGAGGAAGATAACTGTCTTGAAGAAACAGTAGAGGATTTGCTTCCATAATAGCAGATGATTCATTCCTATTTTTTGCTTCTTTGAAAAGTTGTAGCAGAAAAGCTTTCATCTGTGATGATTTTTATCAAATATCTGTGAAATACTTTGGATATATGGTCTCTGACATTAAAAACATGCATTTGAATTGCAGTGTCTTTTGTAGTTGATTTAAAAAAAAATAATGCTGAGGTTATTTTACTCTTGCATAACAAGTGCCCAGGTATTAAACTCACTGCAAACTATCAAATGCATAAAGCTCCTGTTTTCAGAGTTATGTCAATGATAATGTGAAATGCTTTGACCTTTCCATGCGAAAATACCTCAAAGCAATGTTGTAAGGTAGAAACTCCCATATTCTTCTGCCAAAGCCAGGAATTATTTAAGGCCTGTGAGCTGACTTCTGAAAATGTTGGTTATTACCTTCATCATCTTTAAGGCCCCAATTCAACAAAGCACTTAATACTGATACTGAAGAAAGCATCTCAATGTCAGTCCATGCTTATCTGAACTATGGCCATTTGGCAGCCTTTCGGCCACCTCCTGGGTATTCCTGCGGCCACAAAGGGGAGTGGTTTATCTTTTTTTTCTTTGGAACAATCAGAGTGAGCAGGATTTCAGTCTGGTTTGTTCAGAGTTGCTAATAAGACATTTCAGCTTTTGAATCTTCCATTGGGGATTGTGGCACTGGCTGCACAGAGGGAGCTTTCTGCAGCCTGCATTGGGTGTGTGCATTGGTGTTAGTTACAGAAGTCATCGTTTTGCTTATGAACCGAAATAGTTTGAGCTGAAGGCATTGAGACATGTTAAATGGGATTCCTGATTTACACCACTTTTTGAAGATACAAATACTAGTCAGGTGTTCAGAATTTCCTAATAAATACTTGCTAAACTAGTACACTGGGATGACAGGAACTTACTTGATTTTAAAACATTGGTATGAGTTTGGTTTAATAGTTAGACTTTGGTTATTACACTTTGAAATGCAAGGATTCAGTCCTCTTAGATTTCCTCTGTTCCTTCGTGGTGTTAGTGCCAACTAGTGACACTGGAAAGTTCTCTTCATATATTCATGAAATGTCATTTGCAGGTTTTAAAAACATCCACCTGGTCTTGTAAAGTGCCTCTACAAGTGGTCAGAGGTACCTCAGCAGTGGCACCGTTGTGGGAATGTAGTTCTGGGAGGTAACAAACTGCTTTATAGTGAATGTGTTTCCCGTCATACCAGTGCCACACTCAGCCCACGACTGCCCTGGAGTATGAGCATGATTGGTTTGTGGAACATCCTGAGGAGCTCCCCAAAGATGGCATTCCTGGATATCACAGTAATTCTCATCTGTCAGGCTTACAGTCTTGGAAGACCTGGCCCTTCAGGATGCAACAGGCCAGGCAGGAGGGAGCATTTTCAGCTACAAACTGTAGTGGAATGAGGTATCTGACTGATTACGGTGGAGAAAGTATTTGGGACCATGGCAGGGAGCAGAGATAAACCTGTGCAACAGCACAAAGGGTACAGGCAAGATACTGCCACAGAACCGTTTGAGCAGAGCACCTCATCAAGCACTGCCATTGCATAGATGTGTCCATGAGAAAGTGGTATGAGTTACTAATGGCCTGGGACATGGCTCATACAGGGGCTTCTATGAATATCAGAGAGGTTTGATCAGCAGCAGTTTCTTGGTTCAGTTTGCCCAGTGGTGTAAAATCCCATGTTTTACAAACAGAACTGTACTTTTGTTCCACCCCTGCACAAACACCCAAGAACCTCTGGAATGTGTTGCTTCCTGTACAATGAGGATCTGATGATATGATGCTCTGGGTTATGATGTATGGTCATGTTATTTTGCAAGCACAGTTTAGCTTGTTCTGAACTGACAGAAAGCCACGTGATCCAGCTCCAACACTGGAATACTGACAGTCAGAAGGATTTAGCCCAGGTTCATCTCCTTCCAAACCATGTTCACTATGACTATGTCTCTGTTAGAATTGCACCATTGCTAGGGCTGGCTGAGAGCAGAGGAGCTGACATGTAACCATCCATGCTGCAAGACAGTAGTACAATTCCCCAGGACAGTTTTGGCCCATGCCTATTGGCAACCTCCCAAACAATTCCTTTGCGTGATCCAAGGGTTAGCCTGGGCCAGGTACCACTCTTTGTAGGCAGCTTCAGTGCCATCTCTTTCTTCTGCTGTGTGAGATGTTCTGTGTGAGGGGAACAGGAGATGTGACATCCCACCTGGACTCAAAGCTGGAGAGTGACCCTCGATGGAGATTGATACAACTGGAATCTAGTCAGGAGAAAGCAGCTTCTGCGTGTCTAACGTGTTACAATGGCATGTTGTTGGAAGGCCTCCAGCTATTGGTAACTGGACATACCAGCATGATTCAGGCAGCTCGGGTCCTGAAGTGTGGCTGTGCCAGTGGGGTGCTGTGTCCAAAATAATTGCCTGGCTTAGATGTGATTTTTGTCTGATTTTGATGTGATGACCTGGACATAGCTTGGTTGACATTTATCTCAGGTGCAGTGTCAGCTGTGTTCCCTGCTGCCATGTAGGATGCCCTTGGTCCTGCAACAGGTGTCAGAAACCATAAGAGTGGAAACACTGCCTGAACTAAATAACTCTACCTTCATCCCAGAAATTCAAGCAGAAACAATGTCAGGTTTGGTTGTGCAAAACAGACTCCATCTGCAGAAGCTGTGCCGCAGGTGTGTGCTTCCAGCACCATTTAAGCATTGGTTTTGTGTTTAACAATCTGGAATTAGTGGATCATTTAAAATTCCTGAATACCTTTTTGGCAGATGCAGTAGGAATGCCATTGTATTATTTTGGTGTGGGTTTTTTTTTCTCTTAGGAAGGCAGCAGCATTAAACCTACTGTGAGGGTGAGGGAGCCCTGGCACAGGCTGCCCAGGGAGGATGTGGAGTCTCCTTCCTCTGAGGTCTTCAAGACCTGCCTGGACACATTCCTATGCAACCTGATCTAGGTGACGCTGCTTCTACAGAGGGGTTGGACTAGATGATCTCTAAAGGTCCCTTCCAACCCCTACCATTCTATGATTCTATGAAAATTATAATCCTTTGAAGAACTGACTTGTGAGCTGGTTTAGCTTGTATTATCATAAGAACTTACTGGTCACAACCTTAAACAATCCTTCATTGACATCTCAGACTGGAGATATTTTGCCAGTCATCTTCAAGATGTGTTGAGTTCTGTTAGACATAAAGTTATCTTTCTTTTTATACATCTAAAACTATCTCTTTGTATAGTAATGGTAAGGGTAATGACCTTGAGTCACCACCATTCTACAAAACAGGCAGAGATTCCATTTCCATGGATAAAGGTGGAAGAATTGCAGCAATTCCATCCTTGAGACAGACATTTGTCTTCTTGATTCTCTCCGGAGTCTTCTGTCTGTTACTACTTCAAAAGTGGATGAGGACAAAATCCCTTTGAGAACAGCCTCTTGGAGCAGAGGCTGTGGACATGCTACTTGGTTACTCTGGTGATGAGCATCCTGGCAGTATAAATAACCAATATAAATGATGACCTGAGCAGTATTTTATCTATTTCTAAACAAGCCTAGCTCCACAATACCAGAGCATTCTTATTCACATATTTTGTGTTTTATCCTGGGCATCCCTCACAACAGATGGCACAACTCATTACTTTTAAAACAAAGCTGTTCTAGAGCAACACAGGAATTGAAAGCTGTACAAAGAAAGGATAAATAGTTTTGCAAGCCTTATGATGGACTGTTTCTCTTCTTGATTCATTTGCAAGTGTAGTATGAGACCATCAGAAATCAATCTAATTTGCTTAGCTTTGATTGTTCTTGATTTTAAAGGCACAGATTCCCAGCTTTTCAATGGAAAGGCTGTTTTTGACCTGTTTGCTCCTCAGTTTCCACCTTTGCGAAAGGAAGGCCACTAAGGATTCTCCACAAGAATTCAGTTTTACAAAGCTAAATTGCCTAACAACTGTAAATATGCTGAGATCTGCTGTGGAAAATTCTGTGCCATGGAAGCTGAAAAGTGGCTTTGCAATGCTAAACAAGGAAAGGGAAAAGGGAATGGGAATGGGAACAGGAGTTTGGGTGACAGGTTATCTGTGAGGGAGGAGGACATCTTTGGGAAGCAATTTAACTCTGTCTGAAGATTATACCTGCTAGTGATGCCAACCGAATGATGCACACCACAGTATGAATTGTTCACTTTGAAGATCTATGTGATGATTATTAAGTGTTTGTCACATCATCGTTGCAGACAGAGACGGGATCTTGTTCCTGCACATGCTGCTGTAGCAACGTGGGGATGAGCATCTGGAATATATCAGTTTAGGGCGACCATATCACTGCTGTGGCATCATCGATAATGCTTGTCACAATAAAGTGCTTTATTTATGTGTGAACCGTTCTATTTGGAACTGGCTCCCAACCAGGAGAAAGTGCTGACAAGATTGCTGGTTGGTGATTACTGTCTCTGGGAAGGGCTACATTCTTACACCTACTGGCAGATTTTCCTGGGCATTCTAATGGCTCCAGAACAACTTTCCAAACTATCTTGAAGGTCTGATAACATATTTGAATAGGATATTTTCTCCTGCTATAAGTGTTTTTCCCCAGCTGTTGGTACCAATCTCAGACTGAAGATACAAACCTTGTGTGGGTTTTGTACATTTCAGTGCTTTACACTGCACAAAATGCTTTTTGATGGCATCGTGCAAACTCACTACGAATGTCTGCCTTATTCTTGCACAGCTTAGTTTTCTTGTGAACATCCTGACTTTCTCATGGCAAGGATTTGGGGAACTCAACTTCATATTAGCTATGTGGCATGCATCGCTATGGTGATCATCTCCAGAGAGAGGCAGCTGCCACCCCTAAGTATAAATGTTGTGTGACAACCCCCAGAAAGAGCACTTAGATTATGTAAAAATGAAAGAAAGACTTTTTCTACTACCCAGTCAATTTCTTTCTGTCTGTCCTATCAGTGGCAAGTTTCTCTTCCCCGTCCTCAGACTTTTTCTCTTTTTTTATTTGGTTAAAAAAAGGACACCGTAAGGTGTATAAAGGAGGATAAGAAATGGCAAGGAGCTCACCAGAATCTAATAAAATACAGTGTGAAGACTGGATCGTATTGGAATTCACAGATGAAATGATTACATAAAGGAGGTGAACTGTTACCTTAATTTGTAATACATTCTAGTCCAGGAAAGGGGAAAGTTTACAATAATATATTGTTGAAACACTAAAGGGCAACAGCAGAAACTTGGGAGACTATCAAGAGTAAGTACATGCATTTTCCATAGATGGAGAATATTGTAAAAACAAGTGTTTCTATTGGTATGAATGGTAAGGAAATGTGAACATGTGGGTGCAGAATACCAGCAAGGAGCTATAAAAACAGTGTGTGCTGCTGACATCTAAAGTAGCAGGTCACCAAGATCCCAGCACACATCTACCTTCAGCTGCTCAGGACAACCAGATTGGAAGCAGAGACATTGACTAACTCTTGATGACTCGCAGAGGTGGGACAGGATCCAGAGACTGATCACTCTCAGCTCCTGACAGGTACAAGGAAATGCATCCAAAAGCTGCACCCTCCTAAGGATAATCCAGTAAGTGTGGGGAATAATCTTGAAAGCTGATGTCCCTTGTCCTCCATGTCACTGCAAACCATCTTGGACAGACTTCCTGGATACAGATGCCAGTGCCTGACCACTCAGTGGACTACTCACATGCATCCTGATGTTTGTATGCATGAAAGTATGTTAGAGGCTGAAATCAGTTGTGTTTTCACAGAATCATAGAATGGTAGGGGTTGGAAGAGATCTTTAGAGATCATCTAGTCCAACCCCCTGCAGAAGCAGGTTCACCTAGATCAGGTCACATAGGAACATGTCCAGGTGGGTCTTGAAGACCTCCAAGGAAGGAGACTCCACAACCCCTCTGGGCAGCCTGTGCCAGGGCTCCCTCACCTGAACAGTGAAATAGTTTTGTCTTATGTTTAAGTGGAACTTTTTGTGTTCCAGCTTCATCCCATCACCCCTTGTCCTGTTGCTAGCTGCTATAGAAAAAAGGTATGTTCCAACCTCCTGACACCCACCCTTTAGATATTTATAAATGTTAATAAGATTTCTCCTCAGTCTTCTCCAGACTAAACAGCCCCAGTTCCCGCAGCCTTTCCTCATATGAAAGATGTTCCATCCCCCTGATCATCTTGGTGGCCTTGCACTGGACTCTCTCCAGCACTTCCCTGTCCCTGTTTTAACGTAAGTTAGTATTTCCTTTCAAGGACACAAGTGCAAAGCCAAGTGTGACACCCTCACACTACTCTGAAAACACTGAGAAAGATACTGGTTTATCATAGGAAGAGTAATAGAAAAAGATCTGTCACAATAAATATTAGTCATGCTGCTACGCAAATCACTCGAAGGTGCTGAAGTAACATGAGGGCAGGTGCAGCTCGGGGAGTTAGACTGGACTGAGCTAAATGTCTGTTGCCTGAGGTTACAACTGCAAAGGAGAGTTTTGAATTAAATTTCCAACAAATTCCTTCCTTGGAGTCAAAATCTGACCCAAATCCCATGTAGTTCAAGGTTAAGATACCGCTCATGAGTAATACCGACCTGTGACACATAAGGTACCACAGCCACTAAAAATCACAGGGTCAATCCAGTGACTTTTCAGAAACCATTAAACAAATCACTTTATTATTTTATGAATGCCAAGTCATTCTGTTTCCATTCCAGCCTGGTCTGTGAAGCTGATGTCTTGTGTTTCTGTGGTACCAAGATGGGGTTTCACAGTTATTATATGACTTAGGAACCTATTTTCCCTTATTCCCAATTAGTATTTTCATATTTAACTACCCTTATACTAAATGCCTCAAGAGATGTGCAGGGCTTAATCATAGTGCAGCAAATATTTGATTCAAGTGATACATTCTAAAGACTGGTTTTCGTTCAGACCAGTTCAGTGGGCTGCATCTCCTACAACCCAGAGTACTACACATGCTTATGTTTGCAGGTTGTGCCAGAGCCCCTGCATGTGTTGTGTTACATGTCTGTTAAAAGTACCAGTACGCCAACACAGAATGGACGGAGAAGTCATTAGAGGTGAAACTTACCTCAGTCTCATTTAGATACACACCATGCAAGTTTCTCACTCTCTGAAGTAGGCATCCCTTTCAGTCGGCAGAGAGTGACATTGCAGTGGGTGTCTGGCTGTCGGCTGCCGCATGAATCGTAGAATCATAGAATGGTAGGGCTGGAACGGACCTTTAGAGATCATCTAGTCCAACCCCCCTGCAGAAGCAGGTTGACCTAGATCGGGTCACATAGGAACATATCCAGGTGGGTCTTGAAGACCTCCAAGGAAGGAGACTCCACAACCCCTCTGGGCAGCCTGTGCCAGGGCTCCCTCACCTGAACAGTGAAATAGTTTTGTCTTATGTTTAAGTGGAACTTTTTGTGTTCCCATTACCCCTTGTCCTGTTGCTAGCTACTATAGAAAAGAGGGATGTCCCATCCTCCTGACACCCACCCTGTAGATATTTGTAAATGTTAATAAGATCTCTCCTCAGTCTCCTCTTCTCCAGACTAAACAGCCCCAGTTCCCGCAGCCTTTCCTCGTATGAAAGATGTTCCAGCCCCCTGATCATCTTGGTGGCCCTGCGCTGGACTCTCTCCAAAAGTTTTGTCCCTCTTGAGCTAAGAAGCCCCGTGTTTGGCAGCTGCAGTCTTCACGTGGGACTTCCATCACCCCAGTGCTGCTAGAGAGACAACACAGCAGGGCTGTTCTGCTAGAGAAACAAGCGCGGGGTGCCTCCAGGAGCTGGGCATACCAGAGATCCCCCTTCGAGGGGACAATACCCAAGGCTCCAATGTGACTGAAAGAGCCCCGACCCACCACAGCTGCAGCTCCATTGCCAGTGTTGTGCTATTTCCAGCCATAAATCCCCAAAATTTTTGTCAACAGTCTTGACACTCTGGCTCCCACGGGACAAACCAACGTTGGCTCTGCTCCCATCCCGTGCCCTGGCCCGGCTGGTCCCATTCGAGGCCCGAGTGTCATGGGCAGGGGCTGCACCTGCGGCCCGCGAAGGGCCCCGGCCGCCAGCCTGCAGGGAGAGCCAGGCTCGGGGCCGGCCGGTACGGCGGCGGGGCTGTCCCCGGGGCCGGCGGCACGGCGGGGCCGTGCGGAGCGCGGGGCCGGCCGGCTCCTGGCGCTGAGCGCTCCCCGCCGCCGCGGCCGCCGGCACTGCTGCTGGCACGCGAGGCCACGGGAGATGCAGCGAGGCGCGGGGCACCTTTCCAACAGCTCCTCCGCCGGCAGCGCCCGTGGCACGGCGCGGCTCCGCGGCCCGCCGCGCTCCCCGCCGCCCTCCAGCAGCGCGGCCGCCATGCAGCGAGGCAAGGTGAGGGGCTGCGGGCGGGAGCCGAGGGCGGCAGCCCGCGGGGAGCGCCGCGGGGCTCCGCGGGGGTGTGTGTCGGGGCCGGGGGGTGGGGGGCGCGGCGGGTCCCGACCGCGCTGACGGCGGCTCGTTGCAGGTGCGGGCGGCGCTGGCGGCGCTGCTGTGCGCCGCGCTGCTCCCGGCGCGCCCGGAGGCCGCCAAGGCGCCCAGGCGGCCGGCGCGGACGCGGACCTGCGGCGAGCGGCCCGAGGAGCTGCTGGAGCAGCTGTACGGGCGGCTGGCGGCCGGCATGCTCAGCGCCTTCCACCACACCCTGCAGCCCGAGCCGCCGGGCCGCCAGCACAACGCCAGCTGCCCCGTCGGCAGCCGCCCGCCCGGCGACAAGAGGGTCCGGCTGCCCGTCAACCTGCGGAGCGCCTCGCCCTGGGCCTACAGGTGACTGCGGGGCCGAGGGAAGGGAAGGGAAGGGAAGGGAAGGGAAGGGAAGGGAAGGGAAGGGAAGGGAAGGGAAGGGAAGGGAAGGGAAGGGAAGGGAAGGGAAGGGAAGGGAAGGGCGTCCGCCCGAGGGGGCGCGTCGCGGCGCGGCTGCCAGCGGCCGGGGCCAGCCCTGCGAGGGAGCCGGTGCCGTGCGCTGCCGCTCTCCCCGCGCAGCGCCTGAGGGGCGGCCGCTGCGCCGGGCCGCTGCTCGCCCAAGTGCTAACGTGGGCGTCACAACGGCGGGTAGCAGGTAAATCTGTGAGAACGACCGGTGCGAGGAAGGTGTCTAATGGCAGAGGGAAGAACGAGAAGTGGTTGAGCGAGCTGTGAGATAGAGCCCGCAGCCGCCCGGGAGTACAGGCCACCCCTCACAGAGTTGCTGTGGCGAATTACCGCACGTGAAGTTCACTTAGAGAACCCTCAGGAAAGGACCGTCACTAAGAAAGTCCCTCCTGACTCTACAGCAGCCCGGATGCTTTCTCAGATGCTTTCTGGTGTGTCAAGTACAGTAGAGCACGGTCTCTGTTCTGGTGACAGCAGCAGAGCCCTGGCTGCACTAACCCTGCTGCAAATGCTCCCGGCCGCAGGAGCAGCGTGGGCAGGGAGCGAGTGCTGCATCTGTGTTTGCTGCTGCATCTGTGTTTGCTGCTGCATCTGTGTTTGCTGCTGCATCTGTGTTTTCAACCTACGCTTTGCGAATCCCTCTCCCCTGAGGTGGAACGGGGTCTGACAAACTTATTTTAAAGGGTGCATAAATATGACTGAGTCTGTTGTTAGGCTGGTTAATACAGAAAACAAGGGTCCGCGCTTTTGTAAGGAACTCTTGGAAACCACTGAGGTCGAACACTAAACCCAGCATGTGTGTGATCACATTCTCACTGTCAAGGCTTCGGGTAGTTTTGTCTTGAGTAAGACTGACAGAATTGTTCTCTGTCTTCAGCTTTCAGTAAACGCTGCGGACAACAGGAAGCTAAAGCGCTCACAAACTTAAAAAGAACCGACTTTCTTGCTACTTTGTGTACATTATCCGTCCTATATACCTCAATGCAGCCGCAGTACATTCAGCAAGCTTAAATATCTCCTTGTTAGTGATCTCCAATAAACATTTATTTTGTGGCATGGTTTTTGCCCACTTTTGGTTTAAGAAGAACTCCTACTGAGAGAAAAATGGTTTATTTGCTCAATAAGCCTTTCATAAACAAAAGTATTTTTAGAAATAGTATTTTTAGTAATACTTTTTTTTTTTTGTAAGCAGACTGAGGATTTTTTTCAGCTGCCTAAGCATGCATAAAGCAAGTGTGACAAACGGAACACCTACTGTTAGGCTCCGGTATTTTTTACTAGTGCAATCAGAAAAATGCTCTCCTGGTCTGAGAACAGTGCTTTCCATGCTCACATCTCTCATAGAGCAAGTATTTCTTCTCAGTCGGAGCTCTCTTCAGGCTTACTTCTTAACAGAGAAGCAGCAGCTGTTTGGGGCCTGGCTTGCAAAAGGTTTATTAAGAAACTGTAAATCCACTGTACTTTTCATCAAAACGTTTTCAAACAGATCACTAACTGTTCTCATTCAAGTAACTTGATGACATCTCCAAGCCAGAAATTTTTAAAGATAGTGGGGGCAAAAAAGCACATTACACCATTAAAGGCAAAATCTAAAATTATATTCAGTGGAAAAAATGTTTCTCTAGGGTGAAGAGGCCTGAGTACACTGCCTAGTTAACAGATGTCATGTGCAGCTCTTTTTTTCTCAGTTAGTGAGCAGTGAGACAGCAACAGACATCACCAGATATGTAAGGAAAGCATAAAATACAGACGTGCTCATTATGAACAGCAGTGTGCTTTTGCTATCACAACCTGCTATTTCATGGATTTTGAAGCCAGACAAAAGCACTGTGAAGATCTGGTCTGATCTGTGGTGTTCACCCAGTTACCCTGGAAGCAAGCTCCCTTATCCCATTAGAGCTCCTGCCTGTCTTTAAGAAGGATGTGCAGCTCTCCCTTAAAGATTGCAAGTAGTGGCACATTATGCCTTGTCAATGGTTAACGAGTTTTGCTTACACACTCCCAGCAGTTTCCTCTCCAGGGCTGGGCTGCTGATCCAAAAACATGCTCACAGCTCTTTTCTCCAATACAGAACTTCCTGACAAGCCTACTTACATTTAATGCTTTTAGTCGTTCCTCATGATTTGCTCCCCTTCTCCCATTCATTACTCTCTGCTGAACTGCTTCCTGAATCACCAGGTTTGTTCTGGTAGCAGATGCCCAGAAATTAAGTCAGTGAGGGCAAACCCCTCTTGTACACCCTGACAGGACACCCCTGAAAGCATGCATTTGACTACTTGAAACATGCATCAAGATGTCTGCCTCCTTCCAGTGTGTCTCACAGACATCCTGCTCACTGGCTTCTGTTCTGCCCCTAAAGGGTTACAGTGCAATTGATTTCTGGTCTGTGCATAAAGGGTCTTTTTCCTTTTTGACCTGTGTTTTAATGTCTGAGATACCTCCTGCTGTTTCTCTGCCTTCGTTGGTGTTGCAGCGTTCCCATTGTTACCATCTGCAGATTTCATTAATGTGCTGTTTATACTCCCTATCCCAGGTCATGAATAATAAAGATATTAAGTCTGGCTCTACTTACCTTCCCCTGCATGTCTCCCTAGGCACCTGTTCCCAGCTGTTGAGCACTGCTTCTTGTAGCTCTTCTGCTCTGAACATGACTGTTCGGTTCAAGTCTACTGATTCTTTTTCATATCAGCATTTATGAGAGAGAATCAAATATGCTCCTCAGAGATCTGTGTGTAACACTCACCCTACTGCATTGCATAGATCCATGTTTGTCGTTCGATTTGAGTGTGGAAGAATTAGGTTTGGTTAACTTCAAGTTCTGATAACCCTTGTGTGGCTTCTTTCCTTGTCTTGATTCTGTGATTACTGTTTATTTGCTATGACTTGGTCTTTGGTTATACAAAAAGCAAGACTTACATCATTTTTGGCTTGCCATAACCCAGAGATATGGGAGTTGCACATGCGTTGCACCACAAATCCAGCTGGTCTGTGATCCTGCTGCTGGCAGCAACCAGGAGGTGGTATTTGAGGCAGAAGTTAGGGGAAAAAGTATTAATTCATCTGCCTGATACTGAAATTCCATCCTGATGGCCACAGGAGACCAGTATATAACTCAGGGCACAGAGTTTAATTTCACAAATCACTCTGTACTCTGCAGAGCTGTAAAGAGACAGCAGAGTTCTCTGAAGTCAGCTGAGTGAAACCTTGAGCAGACTGGCTTTGCTCAATGCTTCGCTAGTTGGTCTGAGAATTACCTGCTTGAAAAACAAGTGTAGAGCCAGTGGCAGAAGCTGTGCCATGAAATCATCAGGCCAGGACATCATCATGCCATGGTACTATCCGGCCATCAGGCCAAGCATGTGCCAGTTTGTGCTGTCTCTCCAGGAGCTGCTTGTCTCTTTCAGCAGGGTTATGCCAACAGTTGTTGAGCTCCAGAAAAGCTGCTGGTGCGAGGAGGTGCTGGCAAAGGCCACTGCAGTGGTTCATAGCCACTTCACTGCAGTCAGTGATAGGGCTTGTCGTACTGCCTGTGGATCCCTTGGTAAAATTTACAGAGCTATAATCATGGTGAATCCTTACCAATGCAAGCTCACCCCAGAGATGCCCACAGAAGTTGCTCATGGACGAGAGCCATTATAAAAAGGATTCATTTTAGATGTAAGCCTAAACTTTTGCAGGATTTGATCATAAAGCTCAGCGTAGTGCTTGGAAAATCCTATCCTGCTGGAGCCAACAGGACATTCACAGTTCATGTGGATCTGGGGCTCCATGGATTCTAGAATCATTTTGGTTAGAAAAGGCCTTTAAGATCATCAGGTCCAACCACTAACCTCACACTGCCAAGCCCACCACTAAGCCATGTCCCTCAGCACCTCATCTGTGCATATTTAAAATATCTCCAGGGATGGTGACTCCACCACCTCCCTGGGCAGCCTGTGCCAGTGTTTTAACAGCCCTCCCAGTGAAAAAGTTCTTTCTGTTCTCCAGTCTAAACCTCCCCTGGCACAACTTGAGGCCATTCCCTCTTGTCCTATCATTTGTCACTTGGGAGAAGAAACCAGCGATGGTGCTGCTGTTCATAACTCAGCTGTGCACATCAGCTCTGGGTTTATTCTTTGTTAAGATTCTATAACATTCGTAGCTAGTTTGTAGGAATACGTTTAGAGTCTTCTGCAAACACATTTCTGCATGAATGGCATATTCAAGAAGCCGTTGTTATTTCTGAATTTCCAAATCTCATGACTTCTGAATCTGTCTCTGAGGCCCAATCCTAAGTATACTAAGGGTTAATCGACAGAATTTCACCTGTTGGTGTCAGTGTACATCTGACCATGGAATCCCTTGTTAGCTGGTCCCTCATTCAAACATTGCCCAGCTTGGTTTTTCTGCTTTTCAAAAACCAGTTTCAGTTTATAAGCATCCTCTGTTTAGTGCTGATCTACATAAAAACTTCATGGAAGTAATACAGGCAAGCCTTTTTTCACTGGTCAAAGCCAAGATTGTCTTCAGTGCTTTTGAAAAGAATCATGCAAGAGGCTTTTCCCTAGACGTTTTCCAGGATTTATCATGTGTTTGTACCCCAAAGAGGCAGCCAAGGGAAAGAATACAAGCGGACCCAGAACCACGCAAGTGCTGGGCTTACTACCTGTATAGAAAACAAGGATAATGTGAACAAAGGAACAACTTGGTGTAGTGACACAAAGGTCTTGCCAAGAGGGGAAAAAAGTTGTTAGCTCTTAATCCTGTAAGTACTTCAGAGTACTAAGGAAAGGGATGATGATCAGCTCATTAGACTTGTGATAGCATCCAGCTGCTAGTGCTAACAGTGCTTTGCCGAGGAGTCAGCTGTGTCTGCCTGCCCCAGCACAGCATCCAACCCTCTGGAATTAGAAGCTTGGAAACTATGAAGTGGCAATATTATTAAAAATACTGCATACGAAAGGAGCAGTGCAGGACCAGACAGATTAAGTCTTTTGCAGGAGTTTTACTTGTCAGAAACGTCTCTCTTGAGTTTCCAGGCTTAGTATTTAAATGGCAGGAAGTTTATTTTTCACTGGGAGCTCTCAAAGCACTCGTAGGGTCATAAGGAAAAGCAGCCTGGAAGTAGTCACACTTCATTAGCAGTTCCAGTTCAGTACAAACCTGCTTCTTGTTCCAGCAGATTGAAGCTCAGCAGCCCAGTATAGCTCACTGCTCCTGTCAGCTGTAAATCAGGAGCCCTGGGTAGGCAGAGTTGGCCTTGCACATTGAGTTCACAGGACAAGGGCAGCCCTCGTCTGAATGCTGGCTTGTCACTTGCTCAGCAGTGGCCACAGCAAATGACACAGGGGACACTTGGGTGCCAGTGGAAGGATGCACTTCCCTGGCCCTCCGCTGCTTCCCCAGCTGCTGTGGTTGTGTCCACCCCAGCTGGCTGCATCTTTCGCTACGTGTAGGGAAGAGTCAGTGGGAACTGGAAGCCTGTGTTTTATCCAGTTCATTAACCTGATCAAACGTGTTCCCCAGCCTCTAGGAAACATGACTTGCAGTGCTCAGAGTAATGGAGATGCATCAAACTGCAGCAGCCAAGGCTGTGGTCATTACATGCACTGACTGATTCCACTCAACACAAGCAAACGAGGAAGCAGGACACAGAACTGCATTTATATGGCTAGGTTATTGGTGTTTGTCATCCATTCAGCCCCAAATCAGTCTGGGTGCCTAGAAGGAAGCAAAGGAGGCTTTAGTTATATGGCCTTTCTTAACAACTTTGAGCTGAACATTCAGAACCTTGGATATAGCTCCGAAGTTTGGTGACATTTGAGTTCAGGGTGTAATTTCAGGAGGCATTACTTAGAGACTTTAGCCTTAAAATTCTAGTCTGGTTGCAAAACCATATTTATACTTTGGATCCATCTTTGGGTTTGGATCCATCAAATCCTCACATGTTGTAGTAGAGGTATCTACATCAAACTTAGCAATGTGTTTTTAATCTGGGAAGCAGAAAGCCACACGACACCATCCTTCCAAAGAAACCCTCATTTATACCTGACTTCTGCCACGTGAGGATTTGGAGGTTAATTGTAGACCATGATTGCAGTGACAGTGCTCTCTTGTTATTAGCAAAACCTCTTACGTCTGCATCCAGAAGCTTGTTCGTGCTTTCCAGTAACATCATAAACCAGGTGCTAGAGATAATACAGTAGAGGAAATACCAATGGCTTGACATATGGTGTGTGAACAATCCACCACTGAAATTACACTTGAGTTTGAAATGGGAATGTATCACGGTAGAAAAGCCTGCATTCCACTTTCTTCCCTTCTGCTGACTACCAGACATTTTATTTCACATTGGTGTCAGATCCTGTAACGTGAAGGTATTTCCTGGGGAAAGTAAGCAAGTATAACTGGGACAGACAGGCTTTGCAAAAAGTATCTGCAACATCACAGATGTCTGGCTGTGAGAGAACTGGACAGATTTTTCTGTGAGGAAAACAGATTCCTTAAAAAGACAAAGAATCCAGATTATGTGGTCACTGGAATTAAAAAATAAAAGTCTCTTTGATGACAGGATAATCAAGTTTGTATTTGGCTAAAGCTGTGATTCCAGATTTGTTTTAACTTGATAAAGTGGTGACACTTCTGAAAGGGGCAGCTCTTTTCTGCTACTTGTTCACACTGGCTAGTTTGTATAAGGCTCTGTGTGCATGTGGCAAGACAGCTGAAGGATCAAAATACAGCTTTTGATAAAGTTACTCTTCTGTTGCATGAATTCCCTGACCAGTTCTGGGGCCAGAACAACATCAGCATCAACCCAGGGGTGGAGGCAAGAAGGGGAGCCAGGCTACCCATTTGGGCAAGTGCAGATTGTTGCCTAGGCAGGCTTACACTGCCTCTTCCACAGCTGAAACCTCTTCTTGTGTCAGAAGCCATCTGAAAAGATCAGAGGCCAAAAATCTGGTCCCCAAGGAAGTGGTACAGACCCTAGGAAACACAATTCAGGAATAGTTAAAAATCTACTGCAGTATTCAAAACCAGTTATTTTGAAACTGCTGTGGGAACAAGGGGCAGTGTCTACTCAGTAGTTTGTAACATCCCATACATTAATATATCGAGGTATTTATTGATTCATTTTTCTTATGTAGTTGTCCCACTCCATCCTGTCCTGATCTCAAGCAGAGGATGGCTTAAACCCTGTGCAAGAATGTTTTATTGTTTTTGCAGCACTTCACAGTAAACATTGTAGGCTTGACCATTCTCTCTGGTACCCAATCTTTGTCTGTTTCTCAGGTTTTTTAGCCTCAGCTGCTGTAATTTCCCAATGAAATGCAGGAAAAGATTGATTTAGTTTGCAAGAAAAAAAATGCTCCATTTCAGTGTTAGAAAAACTCATCCTCTAAAGAGGTGGTGAAATAGAGCCTCTGGGCAGGCTGGGGATCTCCTCTCGAGGTTTTTAAGAGCAGGCTAAAGAAACGTGGGCAAATACATCTGAGCTTGCACGATGGAGGCATTTGGACTAAGTGACATCCCAACATTTCTTCATGCCAGTAATTGTATGTTACTCTGGTGTGCTGTGTGTAGGGCTGATCATCTCCTGTGTGACAGCAGGAGCAGGGGAAAGAGCAGAAAAGGGTTTTCTGTTACCTGACAGATGGGTAAGTGCTGGACAGTGCAAGCAGTGCTAAACGGGGCTGGGTCTGTAACAGGGTGAGAGCAGGAGGCGGTCAGGAGTAAGCTTAATGGTACAGGGAGGACAGCCAGCATAGGAGTTAAGCACCTTTAAAAGTCCCCTTTTTCTGGAGTTGTAATAATGTACAAATTACAGCTGTGCCCAGCAATTGCTTCCAGTGTAAGCAGGAAAAGTGGGTAAAAACCAACACACACCTGAGTACCACAATAAGGAGCGCAGCTACACACTGCACTACGTGCACTCCCCTGGGCGCAGAGCCCTTTATTTCAAAAAACAAGCAGACTTTATCGGCTTTTACTTTCTTAGCTGAAAACAATGGCTGTAGGTCAGCCAGGATCTATATGACTGGAGACCACAGAATCACATCTTTGTTTCTGTGTCCAGTAACATCCAGAGAGGAAAGCTGGAACTTGGACTTTGTTGGTCCATGATGTACTGGGCTTACAAGCTTCCCAGCTGCTGCCAATCGGGAATTTCCAAAGACAAGGCAATTAAAATAGCAAAAAGAAAGGGTCAAACAACAAACTGCAGGACAACAAAAAAATAGAGGCTATACTCTTGAAGCTTTGGGGCAAAGTTTTACTTGAAAATGTAGTAGGAGAAGGCAGAAAAAGGTATTAGCTTTGCAGTTTATCTCTGTGTAGGCAGGCAAATGTTACTGCTTGGTTAGAGGAAGAGACAGTGGAAGTGAATCACAGAATGGTAGGTGTTGTAAGGGACCTCTAGAGATCATCTAGTCCTACCATTTGCTAAAGAATTAGAGAATAGAGAGAAATACAGAGTTCTGCTTTCAAGAGGAAGGCACCTGTATTACCGCGAGTGTACTAGGGAGCAAAAACTATTGCAGAAATAACAGTACCATTTCATTCTATTTCAATTACAAAATATTGTCATAGTTTAAGCCCATCCAGGGACAAAAGACCACAATTAGACTCAAATACCACAGACCTGAGAATTCCTAAAGGCCAGGGAGAGCTTAATTGCCGCTTAAGGTCCAGGACAAAACAGACCAGGCTACTCGGCTTGGGGAAGGAAACAGAAAATAATTTAATACAACATCAACTAAAACATAACCTTAAAACCCCAAAACATAACCAACACAAAACAACACAGAGTGGTACAATGATGAAGAGTCCAACCAGCCCTTTAAGAACACCTTTTCCCCGCTCCTCCTCTCTTCCCAGGCTCAGAGTCCTGATCCTGGCTTTTTCTCCTCTTTCACTGAATGGCCCAGGGGGGCAGGGAGTGAGGGTTTCAGTCAGTCTGTTCTCGATGGTTTCTGCCATTTGTCTCTCTTCAGGGCAGGTGGGCTCCTCATCAGCCCTCCCTGCACCTCCATGGGGTCCCTCACACACATGGCAGCCCTGCACGGGCTGCTCCGATGTGTGTTCATCCCAAAAAGGCTGCAGCTCCTCTCTGCCTCTCGTGTGGGGCTGCTCTGCGGCACGCAGGCTCTCCAGCACGGCCTGCGCCATGGCCGCCTCCCCACACAGTCCCTCGCCCGTCCGGGCTCACTCACACAGAGCTGCTGGTGGCTCTCAGTCCTGCCATGGCCCTGCATGGGTTGCAGGGGTACAGCTGCGTTCTCACCACGGCTTGCAGAGGGGTCTCTGGTCTGGTGCTTCTCCTTCCTTCCTCCTTCTCTGACTGTGAGGTCCACATGGTCGCCTCCATCTTGTATCACTCTTACACCTCCTGCCAGCCCTTCAAATTCCCGTCCCTAGTTATGGCAGAGGTGCCAGATTGGCCCAGCTGGGCCAGAGGTGGGTCTGAACCCAGGAGCCAGGGGAACGTCTGAGAACTCTTTACCAGGTCTGCACTGCAGCCCCCTCCCCCTGTTACCAAGCAAAAGCTGCTCCTTGCTAAACCATGACAAACATCATGTCATAGCTTCAACATTAACCACGTTAACAAGGATTTGTACTCGTTTTCAAAGAACTCAAGTCAGGTCAGAGGTCTGGAAGTGTCCTTATTAAAAATGCTCTATTTAGCCATTGAGTCCAAAACACAGACCCTCTGAATCTCATTTTAGACAGCCCATCGCTTCATTCTTCGGTGTGCACTGAGGGACCTGAGCTGCTCTGTACGTTGTGCTTTTTCATTACACTTTACAGAGAAGCAGCCAGACAGCAACAACTACAGCTATTTTTCCTGGCAAAGAAATAAAAAGGCATTATATAAATGTTTTCAGTCAAATCCCATAATAGTAATGTTTTCCAGATGAATGTATCTATTTTTAGAGACACTAATGAATCTTTTATCATTCGCTTCCCCATAGAATTTCGTATGATCCCACCAGATACCCCAAGTACATCCCGGAAGCGTACTGCCTGTGCAAGGGCTGCCTGCTGGGGCTGTTTGGTGAGGAGAGCTTTGGCTTCCGCAGCACGCCCGTGTACATGCCCACCGTCATCCTGCGCCGCACCTCCGCCTGCGCCGGCGGCCGCTACGTCTACACGGAGGACTACGTCACCATCCCAGTGGGCTGCACCTGTGTGCCCGAGCCAGACAAGGAGGCCGACAGCGTCAATTCCAGCATAGATAAGCAAGACATGAAGTTGCTGGTCAGCCAGAACAAGCCATCCTCGGATTGAAGAATACCTGAAGAGTCGTGTTACAGTGTTGGCTTCATGTCATCGTTCCGCCACCTCAGGAAACTGCACCACAGCAGCAAACACACTGACTTACCCTCTTTCTACTTGGAGTCTTCTCAGTTATAAGATAGAAAGTTTTTGTCCTGTCGCTGAGATCACTAGAGGTGACAATTCATACTAAGAACTTCTTTAGTTCCTGTCAGTATCTGTTGCAAATTCCAGATAGTCTTTTTCTTTTTCCTTAGAGCAGAACATTTTATCCACAGTGAAGTTTAGAAGGTGATGCATCTGCAAGACCTGCTAGCTATTGCTATAGCACACTGCTGGTTGTACATATTTTTAAGGAACCTCTTATACTCCACTTTTAAGTACTCTCATATAAAAGTCACATAGCTGCCATACATGTGCCAAATCAGCAGTTAAAAGGAGAACTGCTCAGGCTGGGAGAGCCTTCCTTTATATCGTGTGTCTCAGCTCCGAGCAGTGTTCTTGGCTGTTACATCTTTAGCTATTTATAAGCTACAGCAAGGAAATCTTTGCTTAGTTTGAGTCATTCATGAAACAACGTTCTATGAGTTTGCAATTTTTTAAACTTGCCAAATTGTTACCGATACAAAAATGTTGAGTGTGAGAATACTGTAAAACTGCAGGGGACTGAGTCTGATTGCACAGAAAATGTCAGTGAGGAAAAACACAGTTTGGGTCCCAAGAATTCTATGTTAGGTTTCATTCATTGTTAACCCCTTAACCATCTCTTGTGACAAAACTGTGTTCTGTATGGTTGAAAGGTCAAAGCATGTTTATGTTAGGGAATTCCCCATTAAGAAAACTAGGTGTGGAAGATGGGCCTCATCTCAGGTACACTGCAGATGAGTCAGCAGGCTCGGGCTAAATGCTACAGAAGTCACTGAGGGGAGTCCCAGCCAATCCAAACCTGTTAAATCCAATGGATGTATACAAGTGGTGGTACTCGTTCTTCCCCATGCCACATGTGACGCCAGCCACTCCCAACAGATGGGAGTCTGCGGAAGAGCAGGCTGCCGTCTTTGCAGCTTACAGGATCTTGACAGCAGCCCCTATCCAGGAAGCCCAGATGCACAGAAACTTGCATTTCCGGAACGATAGGCTGAGGGTTGGCTCAGTGCAGCGCCTGGAATTGGGAGCATCCAGGCACACCTTGCACACACACAGCTCCTCGGGGGACCGCCAGCCCCGATGCTGATCCCACGCTGGCTGCACAGCAGAGAACAGCTTTTACAGTCCAAAGGTCGTGACTGCAGTATCGGTACAAAACAGAAATAAGCACCATGTGCAGCAATGTAACTCTCAAAATTTGGCTTAATTTATGGAGGATAAAGTCCCTGTGCTACATAAACACACTCCTTTGGAGTGTTGCTGGATGAAGAACGAAAGACTATGAACTAATCAGAATGAACAAGTTAAACAGTGAAAATCATACAACTCCTTGTTTTGGTGCATAGTTATTGACTGTGCTCTTTATGACTCAGTCTAGTGTAACAGTATTTTTATAATGCAATCTGTATAGCTTCTTTCAAAGCCTAAAATTACTTCAAGAACTCCAGAAAGCAATAAAAGACTCCCATTGCCATGTCAGATTGAAGTTTACAACCATGTTTCTTGTGCAGATGCCTTTTCCACAGTTCTACTTGTCTTTAGATCTGCATTTCCTCAAATTGTGATGCTCTTTCTCAAGAGGATTCTCAAAGGAGAGTTGGAAGGTCACAAAGTGTTTATACTACTCAGAGAACAGCTAATTGCCTAGCTGCTGCCAGCAGTTAAAGGTGGTTACCTGTTCCCTGAATACTTGCAGCAATTACATCCACTTTGTCTTCCTCCTAATGTGGAAGAACCTCTCACCCTCTGAGAAGAGGGAAATGGTAATCAAAGACAGAGGGTATCAAAAGGGAGTCAGGCCCACAAAAACAGAGACAGGTTGCCTTAGGGGTTGCTTCAGCAGTGTAACCTCTTGGGGGGGCACCACTGCATTGTGGGGGGTTCTCCACACGCACACTTCCAACAGAGTGAACTTGCACCTTCAGACTCCACAGCTTAGAAAGCAAAGTCTTCATGGAACAAACAGCAACACAAAGGCCAGCCCTCACAGCCCTTAACATTTAATAAATACCCAGAAGGGCTACCAACTGGGATTGAACTCTGGCTATACACCACTCTCCAACAAACTCATCTGCCTGCCCACATGCTTTTGTTACACACATTTGTCTGCAACACGTTAGCATGATGTGGATTAAAAACCCCAACCCTCTCAGGTAGTGTTGCTGCTGCCTTGTCCTGCAGGCACAAATTATGGGGTCATTTTGAGGTTTTCAAGTAACTAGAGTGCATTCTAGGAATTCCTGGGAGTCAGCAGGCTAAGATCAGGTAAATGGATCACAATCGGTTGTGCCAATCCAGAAGAACAGATGCTGCAGCTTCCAGACACAGCTTCAGGAACTGGATGAGTGGAAAGAAAGTGCTAGACAACTGCAAAGCCTCAATAGATGGATGATGTGTGCTGACGACCTCCTTGTCACACTGCAGCAAGTGCAGAAAGTTTCCTATGGCTGCCAGCAACCTCATGTCATCTTACTCACAAGTCCTTTTTCCGAGTCCTTGGTCTGTGACAGGCTTTTGAGCTGACCCAGCTCTTCAGTTGGGTGTCTCTTAAAAGCTGTGTTTTAGTGTGAGCAACTGTTTGATAATAATTTGTTAGTGAAGAACTGTGTTAACAGTTAACATCAAGAACTATAACCTACACAAACTTTTAACCCTTAAAATACCCTTCCATACAGATACCCTCTCCATGCTACCCGTGTGGAAAAGGTTGAGATTGAAGGTTGAGATTCAATGTAATTTGAGTTTATTTGGAATTTATTTCTTTTTTAAAGAGCTCATCACATCTTGGAGTTTTATCAGTTTCACTTCAACTGCAGTGTGACATTTTCCAGCTTTTAGCCCTCAGGTTACAGCTGCTGCAGCCTTGCCTTTAATTTGCATGAGGGGAAGGAGTTTCTCATTGGAGTTGCTTCAAGGCTCACAAACTGTTGACACAAGGCAGACATGAAATGCCTCATTGAACCAACTCCAGGCTCAATAAATGCAAACAATTCCAAGCTGAAAGTATCTGGCAGCTGCAGCTGATTTGAGAAAACTTTTGTTGTGCCAGGAAAATCTTTCCCTTCAATGAGGTTGTTCCTGGAATACATTATGAGCCACAAAACACAGAACAATATCCTTGGAAAAGAGATTATTTTCTTCCCTGTAGTATCACTTAAGATAGGTTGGAAAATTCGTATCATTCAGGCAGGCCGAGAAAAGCCTGAGATGCTCGCTTTGCTTTACTAGCCAGTCACCACGTGAAGGTGTTTGAACAGGCAGAGGGCTACAGCTGGCAGTAAACATAGAATCCCCTGGGGGAACATGGACAAGGAAGGCCAGGGGAAAAGGCTGATGTGCTCAGAGAGTCTGAGCACCCTCTCATCTCGTTGGGACTAGGGAACAGCCATAACTACCTGGACTAGGGCGCCTGAGGGAGATGGGTCAGTGGTACCTTGGACTTCATGCAACGGGATTTCTAGAAATGTTTAATCTGTCATCTGGGGTGAAGTGCAGGCAGCTGAAGTGTGTTCTTCTCCCCCTACAGCCATCAGCCCATGCATGAGACACCAAGCTTCCTCTGCCCTAGCACACATGACTACAGGGCACAAACACAACAGTAATGCTGTGGGCACACAGCACCACAGCCAGTTCCAACAGCGTCCCTCTGTGAGACAATAAAGCCAGCCAGGCACTTCTTGACACAGAGATATTTTTGCACAATTCTATTACAGAAAAAAGGAGATTTTGCTGTCACATAACATTTCCTAAAGTTCCGGTGATGGCACAAAGTACAAACTCACTACAAATTTTTGCCACTTGTAGCCTTCTCAGAAACACAGCTCCTTCCTTAGAAACCAGCGTGACAAAAACAGTTTGTCTCCTACCATTGCTGAGGGCTGTGAATGCCACTAGTCAAACTCTGCTTGGGCAGCCGGTGGACAATGGGCTGCTCTGTTGAGCGCGTCTGCACAGATTTACGTGTACCCTCATTTTCATAACCGTGCATCCCCACAGTGCCTCTTTTCAAAGCTGTCAGACCTATGTGTGAGAAACAGCCGTTATTTTTGGGGTCAAATGAATTTCTTGGTACAACTGAATAGAGCACTTTCATTTTTTTCAGACAGGTCTCTGATGAAGTTGGCAAAGTTCTCTTAATTCTGCTACAGCAAGCACAACGCCACACACTGAGCAAAACGAAACAGACAGCCGAAGAAATTACTATCCAAGCAGCAACACAGATGAGCTTGTATTTGAAGAGCACATTCTAATTTAGGTGGGTGGCAGGGGATGAATATCATCCCTCCTGGCAATCATACCTGCCCCTCTTGGAATTTTCAGGAGTTACTTCATAGTCTTCATCTGCGTGGTGTGCAGGACACTGAGGTAAGAAACATAAACAGTTGTGAGGTGTAAATTTGTGCCAATACCCATGCATTTAACCTGCTGGTTTGCTTTATTTTGAAACCAGAGGCATAAAAGTAATGACACAGCCTCCTGGAACACAGCAGGTTTGTTCCTCCAGTCCCCATTCTCTCAGCAAGCTCTGACACAGATGCACTTTTCTTGTTCTACCATCACCTATTACCTGTCCGATAGAGACTGAAAGAAAACTGGTATCATGAAACTCAGGCCCACGGTGTGGGGGGAGAGGGGGGAGGAAGCAGCAGGGACAAAATGTGAGGAGGGAAGTGCCTTGGGAAGCAAACAGATCTCTTGGAAAATGGGGAAGAGAGGAAGAGTGAATATTTTTGAACCCGTGTAGTGTCCAGCTCAGCAAGCACAGTTCTCTCAGCACCTAGAGCATTATATTCCATTTACATTACTCCTGCTCATTTGTTTACTCCACCAGATGGGAAAACCAGCATCCAAACAGCAGAAATGGACAGAAACACAAGTATTGTCTCTACCTTATGAAAAATCTTGTCTCACAAGCTTCATCAGGTTTATTCCTACCACAAAATAAATTTCTCAGTGCTTCATTTTAGGTGCTTCATTTTGCAGATGCATCATTTCTGTTAGCTTTTGACATAGTCCCAATATATAAATATGGCATCTAAAAACAAGTACTTCTGGTTTGCATAGAATATTTACAGCTGATTAAACTGTTGAGTGTCTTGGAATTAAGAAACCAGCTTTCACTCAAATATACATTAGTAGCATAGTCAAAAGGTTACTCAAAACTGGCTTTAAGAATTCCCCATTACCAAAAATCTCTACTATCCCAAAGCAGAGTTTTTCTGATGTATCATCTATTTTAAGATTGACTGAAATATAGCCCAAACCTTGTGTATAAAATTTAACATTTGTCTATTAGAAGCAGTAGGATTTTACCAAAGCATTATACTGCAGTGCCCTTGTGAGATTCAGTGATTTCCAAGATGCTTCTGTTCTCCTGCTCTGCTGCTCCTCCTGGAACAGGAGGCAAAGATAAAACTGGGCAATTGCAGGAAAAGGACTGTTCTTGTAGCTACAAACTTGGCAGACCTGTAAATCATCTTTAGCTTGACATCAAAATCTATGAAAAACCCGGCACTACATTTAATCAGAGCCATTGCGATTCAAGATTTAAGGGACTAATGTGTAGAGGGTCACACTGTTAACAGATGTATCTCACAACCAACAGGGAGAGTAACTATAGGTGGGAAGCCATGAACACAGCCTGAAGCATTGAAGCCTGGATTGGCTGAGGGGATGCATTGTTATCAACAACTCTAGATTCCAGGCAATGTTGCCTGATAAATGTTCAGGATTCTTCATGAAAGTAAAGCTCTCTCTGATGGGGAAATCCTTACTGTGTCTTTTTCAAGGAGACGTCAGGTTTATATCACCTCTGGAGATGAGCTTAATTAGTAAACAGAAGAGCCCAGTTATGTGAGTTTTCCTGAGCTCCTGACTTTCTGTTGCAGTAACACATAAACATAAACTAAAGGCACAGCTCTTCTGCACAGAGACATTAACTGCTCCCATTACTTCTTCTCTAGCGCAGTGTACACACACACACAGACACACACAGGTTGCTACGGTGATGGCAAAACAGATCTTAGCTTTTACAAAACCAAAGCCTGGGTTTGTGACAAGGCTTTACAGAAGAGGTGAAATAATACCCACAAGAGTTTAAGAAACCAATCTGGCAACAACAGTGGATAGTAGGGCTTCTCTTACTTGGCAACTGATAAGTAGTTTTCATTATTACTAAAAACAGCTGGAAGGGCCTCCCTGGAAAACCTATTTTCTCTTCTAGTTATCCTTTATAAAAACATCAGCCTGCTGGACAGTGAACCTGAAAATGTGACACAGAACAAACATGTCATCTGTAAATACATGACGGAAAAGATGGTTATTGGGGGAATCAACATGGATTCACCAAGGGGAAATCCTGTTTGACCAGGCTGATAAGACGTCTATGAGGTTATAACTGTTTGGCTAGATGAGGGGAGAGCAGCAGATGTCATCTGCCTTGACTTCAGCAAGGCTTTTGACCCCATCTCCCATAACATCCTCATCAGAAACCTCAGGCAGTGTGGCTTGTATGAGTGGATGGTGAGGTAGATCGAGAGCTGGCTCAATGACAGAATATATTTAAGTATTTGTAAGGTTTATGTCAAGAGGAACCTGTGGTACTTTTTTCTTTTGTCTCAAGTGACAAGACAAGAGCTAATGGACAAAAGCTGGAAGACAAAAACTTCCAGTTAAACATAAGTAACAACATCTTCACTGTGAGGACGAGGGAGCCCTGGCACAAGCTACCTGATAAGAGTGTGGAGTCTCCTCTGGAGGTTTCTAAACCTGCCTGGATGTGTTCTTGTGTGACTTGATCTAGGTGGACATGCTTTAGCAGGGGAGCTGGACTAGGTGATCTCTAAAAGCATCTCTCAAGATTGAGAGGAGACCACTATTGCTTTTTCAACCATCCACTAGCTACCATGTCATCGGTTCTGATGCAGTGACAATTCTGATACCTGTGAGGGAAGCACCTATGTGCTGTTTGAAGCCAAACTAAAATCACCTCAGAGAGGTCACGAAGAGTCCTTGAAAGGTAAAAACTACCAGTTAGACTGACACTGTAACAGAGAAGTTCCCATTATCCAGCACCTGTATTGTTTGGTCCCCATTTACCTGTTTGATAAGATACAAAAATCAGTGATGCAAATGCTTAAACATTTAAAAGACAGAGGCTATTACACTGTGTTGATTAAAGCCAGCCCAGAAAACGCTACTTGGAGATGAGTATTTTAGCATTTAGAAATGTGGAGTCACTGACAGAAAACAGAAACGAGCTTGACTGAAAAAAAACAGTCCTCATCTTCTTACAAGAATCAGTCCAGTCCAGAAGTATAGTTCACGTAACATCGAAATTCATTGGCTAAGTTTCGTGAGTGTTTTGGAATAAACTTGCAGATCTTCACACCAAGATGCTTTGCAGCCTGCTCCTCCATGATTGCACCTGCAGCAAAATCAATGAGTACTCAGTAAGAAAATGGGGACAGAATGTCTGGGATTTTTTAGTATACATATATACAGAACTTCTTTTAAGGAAGCAAGGCCTAAAGTAGCTACACTATCAGCTCTCCCTACCAACTGATCTACAGGGAAATCTAAAATAAACCTGAAAGAATGGAAGACACCCCGAGGAAATGAATGTCTGACAAGTTTTGTAAGAACAGGCAGAGAGTAAGATCAGCACCCCTTTTATACACCACAGAAACTCAAACTCAGCCTTCTCGCTACGTGCCAAAGAAATGCCAGGGTAGGGCACCGGGGGAAGTACAAGCAGGTTACTCATACTCTTCCACTGAAATAAACTACATGCTGAGAAAGGACTTTCTTGAGCAGTATTTCTCAGACTTTGTAAACTGAGGGACAACCTATCCACTTTAGAGAAAAACATTCTGAGAGCCATCCTTGTGCATGACTGCCACGTGCAATTAAACAAAGAAGCAGGCTCTCTGTAGCCATTTATTACTTTTAATTTTTCTTTCTTTTGCCTGCTTGCTTGACTTCCCTCACATTATATTTACAGAGGGGTTTTGTCCTTTGTTATTTTGCAGAAGTTTCCTGGCTGCCTTCAGGTGTCTTGTAGTAAGATTACAGTTTAAGAAACACCATGAGTAAAGCAGATATTATCTCTTCTTAAACCAACAAGGGCATCTTCTTAAAGAAGGACTTGCAAGTGCCGTTGATAAGTTGCCCCATTTTACTGCTCTTACCACTGGTTTTTATTTCCTTCTCACTTGAATCACAGTGACAGAATCCCTTCATACATTCATTCCCATTACAACTTCCATGTTTACCAGGAAGGGCGGGTAATAGGAAAAAAAAAAGCTGACTTGGTTTTCCTTTTCAAGACTTTGCTAAAATCATCCTATTTTTTACTCAGCAAAGGCCATTCCAACCTATTTGTCATTCTCTCTACTTAGCTGACTTAGATGCTCAACAGCATGTAGCAGCTGAAATCCTGCAGTTACTGACTTGTTTAAAAAACCCCACAAATGCAGAGGGTTATTGAATGAGACATTAAGAATAAGTTACACCTTTGTCATACCCAGATTTTAATCATTGCAATTCTTGGTGACCCAGTCTTTTTATTAATTGTACCTGTGCAAAGCAGAATCTTTCCTTTTGTTAAGTATTTGATGGTCTCTGCAGTTTTTTTAAGACATTCATCAGATAGATAGGGTGGATCTGCTATTACAATGTCAAAACTGTGTGGCAGGAGATTTTCAGGTAAGTTCAAAGGGTGGTTGTAATCATAGAAGATAAATTCTTCTCCATATACAGAAAACCTTCTGTCGTACTCTAGTATACACACTGAAAAGTCTTTCCCATCCTGTTCTTTCAGTTTTTGGTACACACTGGGTGCACTAACACATGCTATCCTGAAAAAGAGACAATAACATAGAATATAAATTTAAAAGGCAACCAACAAGCACCCGCCACCTCCCCCTTGTCTATGAGCAACCCTCAGGGCTGCTTTGGGAAAACATTTTAAACATTAGTCTGAAAAATGTAAGCGGTTCTTTCTCCATTCTAACAAATAATTACTTTAATAACAGAGTTTTAAATACTAAAGCAACTAACTAGTCAATCTCCATGCTGCACAACGTCCTTAAGTACAGAAAAAAACTTGCTTCAGAACATTAAGGAAAAAAACCATCAATTAAAAATGACTCCTTACAGAATCAGGAAGAAACACAAGTTTTTCCATCTGTTCTACAGAAACATTGTATGAAAACAGAGAAAAGAACTGCAAGTCGTTAATATGATCTGGAGCTATTTGTGTTTCTTAGAAAATAAAAAGATTCACAGCAAACTTTTACAAGGCAAATCCCACAACATTCAATGAAATGCCAAATGGTAAGATCAGTGTGAACCATCAATTAAATAAATCACAGCAAAGCATTTCTGCAAATCTCCCTTGAAGAGAAATGAAGTCCATGAATCACATGCTCCATCTATGCAGTAGGAATGAAATGTTTACAGCAGACACATCTTAAAGGTACAGCACAATGATTAAAACCCACCTGCCGCCCTTTCCAGCAGCCAGCACAGCTTCCCTCGCCAGGCACGACGCGGTCTCATCACTGTACCAAAACTGGCTCAGTTGCTGAGAACAACAATGATCAATTACAGACAACATCACACCTTCTGACTGTGCCACATGCAGTTAGGTGTGGTAAAGTTGGAAAGGTGACTATTTTCCCAACAGCCTTTTCCCTTCTGTACTCCAGTGACAGGCAGCAGGTGGCCTACACTGTGTTTCCAAAGCATTTACTGCAGCACAAGGAAAACCAAGGAATGCAAAATCACTGACGAGGTTAGTTCAAACCCAGTCTGCAGATGCACATTTATGTGTCCTGAGACTGAGATACTTTAGCAGAAGAGGAAAAAGGAACATGAAAAGTCATAATATAGAAGGGAAAAAAGGATAAAAGTACTAAATCAGAAGAGACCTGGAAAAGGAAGAGTAAAAAAAAAATCAACTCAGAGACAAATAAAAAAATCAGTCTGACCAGTCTGTCAGAAGAAAAAAATTGCAGCAAGACAGCCATCCACAAAACCAAAGAAATAAAACACAGAAGAAAGTATAATGTGAAAGATTGCTTGGTCTTGTTACACTGAGTTTGCCTCAAACTCATGGAAGAATCTTTACTTCCTTCACATGCCAGGCTCGAGTGGAAATTTCCAGAAGGGACAAATGCTTCTGTTGGCAGCTTTATTCCCTCTCTATGTAATTTCAATTTGTACACACTCCCTCCCAAAGTAGAAGTCAACTATACCCAGATTTAATATTAAAGCAAATATCCAAATACCCCTGCAGTGTTACTGCCCACTAATAGTTTGCTCCACTTTTTAATTTCATTATCCATCCACAAAAGAAACTTGGTCAAGGCTACTCCTCTGACTGTGCTTCACTCATGGAAGTTTGCAGTTCCTTACCCAGTCTTCTTCTATTGAGCCAATGGAATATTGATTAAACCCCTGGGAGGTCTTCATGCCCTCTCTCTGCTGCTGTTCCATATAGAACTCCTGGAGGGCAGCCAGCGTCTGGGATGAAAGCTGGGGAATGTCATCATCATCATCATCCATTTTTCTAGATGTCAACCAGAGGAGGAAAAAAAAATGCAGTTCAATTAACCCTTTTCAGTGGTGAAGAGTTTTAATAATGGCATAGTATCCTGAGGTAAAACAACCTCCACAACAATGCAGGCTTAGTCTAACAGCTAACTAGCAAAAACTCCTAACAAGTGAAAACATATTCCCTCTCCTAAGGAGCTCTTAAACCACTGAGAAACGGATTGGAAACGACACATTTCCAGAGATAATTCAGGAACAGGAGCAACACTGTTCCCATCCTGTACAACGCAGATCCAGTTTGTATTCATACAGGGACATTCTTGCATCTGTACACCCTTTTTGTATGAGTTTGCAGAAAAAAAAGACAACCTTTAGTGGATCTGGTATATCCTATAGAAATTATTCCCTTCCCTCCTAGAAAAGAAATGGCCTAGAAACCGGTCATTCCTCCCCATGTCCAAAAGTCCCACAGTTTTGACTCCAATGAAGAAAAACATCATTCCAGGGTCAGCGTCACCTGACTTTAACCTCCGCGACATAAGATGATCCCTCGAAATGCCAGAAACCCTTCTACAAACGAAAGCAGGCAAGAAGCTCAAGAGGTTTTTCTAAGATAACCCTCTTTGACTGAAAATTTGTGTATTTTGTGCAAAAGAACAGACCTCATATCAAAAAGACACGGTATATGCTAATGTAAAAGTATCGCCCTTTGTGGAAAATTCAAGCGGAGTTACACTGCATCTGATCGCAGTTACCCTGAGCAGGCATCAAAGCAGCGCCTGCCCAGAGGGAACGTTGAGGTGCCGGCGTCCTTCCTTCCCAAAGGGACAATGCCACCTCGTGGAAGAAAGTGGATGAAAACAGGAACCTGCATGTGAACAGTACTGCAGAAACTGGGAGAGATTCTCCCAAGAGACCCACTTTCTCTGTGTCTGATCTAAACACAAGCAATGGCTTTAACAGAACTCGGATCTTATGCCATTAGCCTAAGGAATAGGAGAATTCTGGAGTCAAGCTATCTAGTAAAACCAAAAGAGCTAATTTTATCAAATAAAACATAAATGCTTTAAAATAATTTATATTTAAAATTAAGCATTATTTAAAGTACTTACTATAGAAATGAATCATAGAATGGTGTGGGTTTGAAGAGACCTTAAAGATTACCTCGTTCCAACTTCCCTGCCATGGGCAGAGACACCTTCCACTAGCCCAGGCTGCTCAAAGCCCCATCCAACCTAGCCTTGAACACTTCCAGGGATGGGGCATCCACAGCTTCTCCGGGCAACCTGTTCCAGGGCCTTACCACTCTCACATGAACAATTTCTTCCTTACATCTAATCTAGATCTCCCCTCTTTCAGTTTAAACCCCTTGTACTATGACTCCATGCCCTTGCAAAAAGGGCTTTCTTGTAGGCCCCTCCAGAAGGCCTCCCCAGAGCTTTCTCTTCTCCAAGCGGACCAGCTGAACAGAGGCCATCCTCAAGCACAGGCAGCCAGCTTGCTCCCCTGCAGCCAACTGGGAAAAACTCAAATATCCAAGTGTTTGGAGCCCAGGTGCCGTGAAACAGAATAGCCTCTGAACACAATGACCATTGGAGACTGCAAGTTCACACAGGTAATATAATTTCTAGCAGAGGACTCTAACAATACACAATGCTACGATCCATTTTAAGCCCTATACAAGAACTTTTTTCATCAGGACAGATGTTAGAAGTTTAAAATCACTCCTCATCTCACAACTTTCTTTTTTTTTAAGTGTATCACACATGTACTAATCTGGTTTGCTATGATCCCCTAGGCAAGGGCACATCTATGCTTTGACACTAAGAAACTGAAACAGATGCAAACCTGCAATTCTTAATTCAAAAGCCGAAATTTTGATGAGCTCATATAGGCGTTTGCAAGGACTAAATCCATGCCAATGAAATGAAACCCTCACCAATAAAGTTGCTGATGAAGCATTAGCCATTGTTTCAGCAGATAAAATGTCAGCCAGCCATAGTCATATTTTTCCCATAAATATTTTTAGTTGATTTTTTCCATAGTCTTCTGTTTGGTTTGTAAATTAATGCCTTAGGAACCAAGCAGTAATTAACTGTGAGGCTGCAAAGAGAGGTAACTCAGAACATATGGTAGAAATAATATGTACATCTATTAAGAACACCTTCAAAATACAAGATACTTCTCTGAACATACATATACATACACATATGTCAACACATCCTGACTTAGGTCGTGAGCATGAAAACATTTTCGGGCTCAAGAACTACATCAGCAAACTACTGAAGTAAATGAGTTTAGGTGAACAAGACTTGTAAATTCCTTTAGCTTCATGGGAGAAAGTTCTACTGATTGAAAGCCCTTCTATACCCCTTCTATACCCAGGTTGTCTCAAGTCCAGAGACAACCCTGAAAGTTTTGGGAGAGGAAGCAGAGTGACCCACGATACCTCTGGCACTCGAAGAAACTTTAAACTTTGTTAAGAATCCAGGTCCCTGAGCCTCAAGGCTCCAGCTGTGCTTGTCCTAGGCCGCGTCCCTCCATGAGCAGCCTGCACTCTGCCCTCAGGCAGACTCTCAGAGGGACTGGAAAGTTATCAAAAGGCTAGACATGGGCCTTACAATCTGAAAACCAGGAAGGTACTGTGCTCTGCTCAAGCGCCAGCTCCTTAGTGCATGCAGGGATCCATATCCCATGTCCCCACACACAAGCCTGGAGGGGAAGCACGCTCTAGCCAGAAGGAATGGAGCACTGCTGGTCCATACCTACATCTGGTTTGTAAAGTATTCTAACACAAATCAGAACTTCTCAAACATCTGAGAAGTCATTCTCAAGCACAGGCAGCCAGCTTGTTCCCCTTGCAGCCAGCTGGGAAAAACTCAAATGCCCGGGTGTTTGGAGCCCAGATGCCATGAAATAGAATAGCCTCTGAACACAAAGATCAGGCTAAGGGGCATCAGAAAGGCAGAACTGACAAACCTGCACATAGACTAAGGGAGTTGTTTCTGCATCTGAAGTGATTTACTCCGGGAATGCAGTTCACTTAGAGAGCTTGTCCTCTTACATTCACATGAAGTTTTTATATCTATGTTGGCTGGCAAAAAGTTGTATTTTATGAATAACTGCATCTTGTTGCTGTGTACATGGCTGCTAGCTTCACATGATGCAAATACTGTACATGTTGGAAAAGAAAGCAAATAGTTGAGCCCTTAATATACTCCACATGTCACTACACAGACACCTGTAATGCATCCCTCTTTTCTCCCTCCACGGGTTGGCTCTTTTCTAGCCTGAAGGCTCTCAACCCACTCCATTGGTTGGTAGACAAAAGTCTTTCCATGCATTTGCTCATTCTAGATAAATGCTTCTAATACACTTCTTTTTTGAGATGAGACTAGAACTCTACATAACATCTCAGATACAAGTGATCACACATTTACACTATTATGTCTTCTGTTACAGTCTACTTCTTTTCCTTAAAAATTATAACATCTGATGTGTTTTTCTAGCTGCCACCAATCACTAGTATGTTTTTGGAGAACCACGTACCAAAATCCCAAAGCCCCCTTCCTGAGCGGGAACGGTGTCTGATGCGAACATGATTAAATGGAACTTAACACAGAAATTTAAAAGAATCTCCCAAGAGCTCTGAGATACCAGTACATACAGAACAAAAACTGAACAGCAATTCCTCTCCCTTTGTCTCAACAAGATACAAATAAAAATACTGAAACTGGAAAAGGTTCAAGAGAGATAGTGAGACATCCAAAACCTCAGACAGCTTTTGCAAGCAGAGGAGTAAGAGGAAGAACCAAGAAGGGATATGACAGTGCCTGTAATCCCAAGTGGCACACACACCTTGGCCAAAGAGAAACTGCTGTCTTACAAGTCAAGAACAAGAAGGCTGCAACAGCCTGGTTCAGTTCAGAAAACTAAAATCCAAATGAAGCTGCTTGTTGACACAAGGTGTTGCTGAGCTACAGAATCCCTGTCAGTAACAAAATTCCATAGTGCTTCAAAGCAACATAGTAAAGTTCGTTGGAGAGAAGCTGTCGAAGGACTACTCAACATGCAGAAACTGCACTGGACTGAAAAAGTAGCGCCTGCAGGGCTGGTGGCTACTCGAAGGCGACACGAAGTGTGGAGTATTCGAGCCCAAATCTCGTGGTTTTTAATAAGTATCATCAGAAACGCCAGCAGGCGGGGCCCGAGGTCTCCGCCACCCTCTGGCATGTGACCGACGGTTTCCGAAGCAGCCCCTCTCCTCCGGCTCCGTCTTGTATTTAACAGCCCAGAGCGCCCACTGCCGCCGCCCGCGGCCCCGCGCCTCCCGCAGCACGTCCCGGGGGGCGAGCCCAGCGCTACGGCGAGCGGCGCGCAGCCGCGAGAGCCAAGGCGCTGGTTACCGGCCTCAGCGGCCCCTTCCCCGCCGGCCGCGGCCGCCACAGCCTCGCGCCCGCTCCACGGCACGGAATAGCCCCGCCCCCTCCCGATCGCCGCTGCCGCAGGAGGCCCGAGCCGGGGCAGAGCAGGCGCCGGCCCCGCCGTCCACGGAGCGGCATGCACCGGGTCAGCCGCCCTCACGGCGGGAGGAGAGGCGGGCGGACGGGCACGCGGCCTCCGCGGCCGCAGCACCTCGGCGCCGAGCCCGCCTTGCCGCTTCACTCACCCGCCGCCAGATCCTTCCGCGCACGCGGGACCCTGCCGGCCCGCCCCAACGCCGCGCGCAGCGGCGCCGGCCGAAGAGCGCGCGCCCCCTGCCGGCACGTGGGCGGGGCGGGGCTGCTCCGACCTTGGCTGCAACGGCCGCCGCGTGCGCGCCCGCCCGGGCTGAGGCGCTGCTGTGCGCCCGCCGCGCCGTGTCCGGTGTGCGCCCTGAGGCGCTGCTGTGCGCCCGCCACGCTCTGTCCGGTGTGCGCCCGCCCGGGCTGAGGCGCTGCTGTGCGCCCGCCGCGCCGCCACGCTCTGGCCGGTGTGCGCCCTGAGGCGCTGCTCTGCGCCCGCCCGGGCTGAGGCGCTGCTGTGCGCCCGCCGCGGCCGCCACGCTCTGTCCGGTGTGCGCCCGCCCGGGCTGAGGCGCTGCTGTGCGCCCGCCGCGCCGCCACGCTGTGGCCGGTGTGCGCCCGCCCGGGCTGAGGCGCTGCTGTGCGCCCGCCGCGCCGCCACGCTCTGGCCGGTGCGCGCCCGCGCCGACGGCTCGTCCGGGCCGGGACCGGAGGCGGCTGCCGGGGCCGCGCCGCTTGTATGCGCCTTTGCCCTCGGTGAGGGCTCGGGCGGCCTTAAAGCGGTGTGCAGAAAGGTTTCCGACGGAAATAACGAGCTTCACAAAAACGTGCGACCTGCGCCGAGACCACATCGCCGCCGCCTCTCGCCGTGTTGACACGTCCGCCCGCGCGGGGTTGGAGCTGTGGCCTCGGCAGATGCAGAAGTCTGTGCTGGGTTACAGCTCACGTCAGACATGCATGGGCAGCCGCGCATTGTAGGCTTAGAAATCACAGGTGTATCTCACGGCAGATTCCAAGTGCTCACCAGCCCTGGGCTTTTGACTTCAGTATCAGCCTGCTTTCCCGCGCTGTTCTTGATCTGACCTTCTGCGCTGTCTTTCCATTTCAATTAAGCATTGCCAGCTTGGAACAAGCTCCCTTTCTTGCCTACAAACAGAAGTCAGTCTGCTTCATAAATGGTTTCAAAATACAACAAATGTTAAAGTACCTTCCTTGTTTCAGTTTAATTCACTGCATCTTTCCTTTGGGGCATAGAAACTTCGTTTTTTCATGTTGGGCTTGTAATGGGTGATGGTAAAAATTGTTATTGTTGAGCAAATCGAGTGGGATTCAGTTGTGTTGTGCATGTTGTTATAAGCAATGACTCTGTTTGTGTAAGTTTTATTATGTCTTGTAATAGTAGTTAAGTGGTTAAGCCAACACCTGGGCAGCGCTGGGAAGGTGCAACAAAATAGCGAAACTTCAAAGGCAGGAACACCCAGCAACATTTTTCACCAATCTGGAGCTGGTAGATGAGCAAGGACAACGCGTGGACACTGTCAACTGACCAACCAGAGACCGATTCGTCGCAGTGTCCCAGCCCATGAAGGGGGGGAAAACATATATAAGGACATGCAAAGGATAAATGTGTGTGCCGTGGCGGAACTATTGCACTTCCCCCGGTCACCCAGCGCTGTTTGCCCTTTTATCGCTTGCTACAATTGGTTTAATAAAATTCTGTTTGGTTAAGAAAGCTTTAGAGGCTGATTCCTCTATAACAGGCTGGCATGACGTGCTTGTCTAGCACTTGTCATCTTATAATGGTCCAAAATAAGAAATGCCTCAGCGCTGCTTTTTTTCACTCCTTTATAATATCTGGTAATACGTAAAAAGCATTTTTGCGACATTGCCTTTCCCTTGTTCAGTGACCCTCTTGTAAACCAACTCATGGAGGATTGATTTCCCATCAGATTATTTACAATTAACCCAAGAGCACGTGCTCTTCACATTCTCCAGACCTACATGTTCCTATCAGCAATGAGCTGAATAAGAAACTGGTATTTTACCTTTAGCCTGTTGAATCTTTATCTGCTGTAACTTTGCTGTGGCTGAATGGAAAACCCTGGACTCGGCCCTGGACACCTATGAGCAGAGCAAAACCAATTCCTTAGAGGGTAGAAATACTAAATTCTGGTAAAATATTTTGCAGCACAACTTATATGGGCAGTAGAGAACCAAATTTCCTTGCCCTCGCAGGAGGTGGGGATTGGCCAGTTTTTCCTTTTTTCTCCCATTTTTGACAAGGCTTTGTGTGACAGGAGAGAACTAGGGGAGTTTCCACATGGCTTTAAAAGATACATCTGGATATGCCGTTCAGCACATTACTCCCTTTGTCTTTGAAAGGACTTGCCAAAAACTGATCTTCATCCCAGCATATCATATTGCCCTACATGGAGGGCACCTGTATCCGTTCACGTTACCACCGCTGTTGCTATTTAAAGGAAACAAACAAAAACCCCCTTTTCCTTGCATTGCTGCAGTGACAGTTACCTGACACCTGCAAAGTTTTACCGAATATAGTAAGAAACTTGGTTTAGATTCTACAAAGAAGTAGCACTTAAGTAGTTTTCCAATTTCATGCATGTTTGTAAAGCATTTTACATGAAAAATGCCCTGCACGGGGATAATAATGAAAGTGTAAAGGAGACTTGGGCAGACACATGCTCTCAGGCCAGATTTCCTAGGACAAGTCACACCCGTCCCTTGCCTGGCCTTGAGGAGCAATTCCTCCTCACCAGAAGGGTTACAGAGATCATCTAAGGGCACGTGGCTGTAAGGGGCTTGGGGGCAGGGTGACGTTACTTAGGTTATGATATCAGATACTACTTGGCAACAAACAGCTCAAGACTTTGTTTGAATCCGCATTACAAGACAGTTCTAGAAGGAAAGCCCAGGAGGAGCTCGAGTGACACTACAGGAAGGCAAACAGCTTATATCTTGCACTGCCATTTCTGCGGGATGCAAGGACAAACAAGTCACAAATAGGGAACACCTGTGGAGTGCACCTTGCAAGAAATGTCATGTTACTAATTAGGTTTTACTGTTTACTAACCGTTTGTTGCAGAAAGGTTATTTCTAGTTTAGCCATCTCCTCTATCCTTTCACTAACAGACCTAGGGCACCCAGCACTGATATGATGTCTTAAAAGGCATAACCCAATGACATAGATCACTGCAGCTTTACTGACCCATTTGCTAGTACTCTGTGACAGACCAGATGAGGAACAGAGCACGACATAGAGTTTTTAAAAACATCCTTCTACCCTGGAAAATAATAAGTAGCCTGTTAGGCAGAAGGTTTTGGTGTCTGAGTTTGTACTTCTTTTTACTTTACTTTGGTGTCTGTGGTATTTTTTCTTTACTAGTGAAAGTCTTTATGTTTCAGTCCTTGCTGTAGCACGAGCCATAGCCAAATGAACAATATGATCAGTTTTAACTAATATGAAAACAGATTATGAAATCCTTTTGTAGAATCTCTGCTGTTCCTAGTCAGTCTAAAAAAATGTCCTGATTGCTCCCCCCATCAAACCACAACATTTTTAGGGCTGGCACATTAATTTGCAAGGCAGCGAAGCACCTACTGATTTACTACCATACAGGGATTACTTCTAGGTAAAGATCCTACTTCTAAGGATGGAAAATAATAGAAGTATTCACTTGCAGAACCACCTACAACGTTTCATCTTTGTAGAGAGGCTTACTGCACATTCTTTCAATACTGAGCAGCTCTCCTACAGATTTAGGATCAAAGGCACACCTGCAAGCCGGGTACATCACAGCTTCTGATGGTCTTAGGGCACGAGAGAGGACAGACTATCAGCCAGCCTCCTAAAAGGTTGCAGTTACCCTCTGAATTCAAATACCATATTCAAACCCTTTCATCTTCAAACCCTTTATGGACTCTCAACTCTTCCTCTGTTGGAGATGCAAATCTTCTTAGAAATGTTACATGATCTATGATGACAGTGACTTTTATTTTGCCAGCCTTTGCAGAACCCTTGGAAGTAATTCAGGGACAACAGAGGGCTACAAGTTTTCAGATTGGAAAAGACTCTATCATACCACCCATTGACTGTGGATTTCACAAGTTACTTCAAGAAATTCTGAAACAGAAGTACCTGTGTCTAACCTTTGTGCATTTTAATATCCCCTTTGATTTTATTATGCCATACTGACCCTGATTTATGCTGTTCTTGCAAAAAATGCCCTGAGATACAGCTACCGTACAAACTCAGTGGAATTATCTGGCCAGAACCTTCTCATGGTTGCTTTAGCCTCTTCTCCCCTGCGATGTAATCACTCTGCCATCACAAGAAGCAGGAAGGAAAATATATAAAATATATTTAGCAAAACCAGTAAAATTAAAGTGGAACAGAAAATGCAGTCAAGTAGCAAACATTATGTACAGCAGCAGATTTTACAGGTTTTTTTTCCCTACACATACCTCTGCACTTATTTCACACACACTTTTTAGGGAGAAGGAAGAAAATAGAAACAAGCTAGTGTTAAGAAAGAAAACATGTCTTTACCTGAACAGTAAATGGGGTTTATCACTGTTTTTCTGTGTTTGAAACTCTGATCAGACTATATATAACTCTATGAAAAATAAGAGGACACCATTTGCTCAGTCCCTAGAGTAAAACTGTACCATCCTCCTTTTACAGACTATACTGGTATCTTAAATAGTTACACTCACAAGATCTGGACATTAATCTGGCCATCTTAAGGGATGCAGGTAACAAACATTTTAACCAAGATAAAAAACACGTATCCATTTTTTTCCAGCTTTCCTGAGGCTGAGTGAATTGTTTAAATACATGTGCGCTTGTCAAAATCCATGTTACAGTACATTTTTTAACAGTAGTTTGTTAAGAAGTCATGAAAGTGCATAACAGCCTAAAAGCAGGCAAAAAGTACTTCAGAAGAACAGTCTTTCCTTAAAGTGGCAGAAGAATGTAAGCCTTCCCCAAAGTAGTGTTGATCTTGTGTGAGGACATCAGTGATCTTCCTAAAGACTCCATCTACAGTTTGTTGGTGGGGTTTTGGCTTTGGGTTTGTTGGGTTTTTTTTCTGAGTTACAGCCATCACTTGAAGGAACATAAGACCATTAGAAGGATCTGTGCAGTTCTAAAATTAAAGCAAATGTCCTGACAACTTATTAAACCAAGTTATGAAAGAGGCTCTGAAATTGAGACTTGTGCTAGAGTCTAGCGAGGACTTTCATTCCATAAACACCAAAACACAGAGACCAGAGGCGGTTTGAATATGCTGCAAACCCAGACTGCATCATCCAAAATAATAAGTTAAAGCAAATCAAACATTCACACCTTTGCAACCGTGAACAGTTGGCCAGACGCAGAGGGGAAGAAAAAGGGAAGCACATGGCACACAAAGCTCTGCCTCACTTTTAACTTGCAAAGGCAACAGCGTGACACAAGAACCAAATCTGGTAACATTTAAGCAACGTTACGATCAAAACAGTTGTTCCATGAGATTCCAATATAGTTGGGAGAAAAAGTAGCAAGGAGTTGTGTATGGGTCAGTGAGTAACTTCAGTATTCTTTGTGGAGATGTAGATTCATCTGGAATTGTTTCCCAAAATAAAGACTTTATTATTTAACAAAACTCACACCAATAGTATCATATTTCATACAATTCCAAAATAGCGCTTTCTCTTTTTCCCCCAAAAATGTGTTGATGAAATGGCAGGCTTCTGCTAATCTTTGTTAGGGTGATAGATGTTACAAAGCTACAGTATAACACTTATATTATGGATTTCTTCCTACATATTAGCTTATTTCTTTTTTCCTCTCCACATGAGGTTGCAAACTTTTCACTTTCTTCTCTTCCTCCCTTCTTCCAGTTTGGGCATGATCTCCTCCTTGGTTGACCTGCTGGACAAACTCCACATGAAAGGCTGAGCTTTCTTGCCTTTCTGCTTACAGTACATGGCAAAACAGTGAAAGGAAAAAACCCACCTCTAACTCACTGCTCAGCTGAAGCAAAAGTTTCGTAATGGCAAAACTGATGGGTTTTGTGTACACTTACACAAACAAGTGTGAGTAAAGGCTTTGTACCCAAATCATTCCAGTTTATTCCAGATCTCATATTTAAGGTAAAGCAGAATACTTCCATTTTTCTATATGAAAGGCTCTTGGATATGCTTCTGTTAAATCTTACCAGCGGCTTTCAGAGATTTCCTCAAAGTTATCTTAAATGCTTCTGTCCTTCATCAAAACGTTCACTGAACTAAACCAGGCCAATATATAACTACAACAATTTTACTTCTGAAACCAGTAAAATTGTAGTGATACACACAGTCAAGATGTATAGCAAGGTGTCACCACCATAATAGTTTTACTATTATGTAGTAGTTTTACTTTCAGGATTTGTGAAGCTATTTTTCTTTTTAGCTAGGAGTCCATGAAAGTAAGAGGGGAACAACAGAAAACAGCTGTAGTTTATCCAAACGTAACTGTAATATAGCAAGAACTGCTGCCTGTAAATGAGCTTTTCTGAGACATATTGTAACAGTAACACACAGTAACATACTGTTAGATTTCAGTGGAAAGGGAATAGATTACATGCTTGGAGAATATTTTTGTGCCAAGTATCATCCAAAATTGTTTAGGCTACCCCCCCCAAGAAATCAGTATTCCTTTTGGGTAGACAAACACCACCAAGAATGACCCGAAAAGTCACCATTAAACTTTTTTTTTGGAGGACGAGGCAAAATATTAGTTTGATTATATATTCACAGCCACTTCTGGTACTTGCTGCACAGCGTGAGATACTCCTGTCACACACCTAATCCTGTCTTTTTCTGTTGATGGACAAACTCGTGTCTCAAGTGTTGAGAAGTTACTCTGGTAAGTTTAACTGAACTACTGTGTCTTCACAGCAGCTAAAGAGCACAAGGTGAAGCCTGAGGTTTCGTAATATTCTTATTTGTGTTTCTACCATAGGAGGTAGAACAAATGCTACTACAGGTGAGATCGTAGAAAAATATTAAACAAGAATACACACAAATCACACACGGCCAAAACAAAATAATAAAAGCCTTTAGTGGAAAACCATTTTATCCTCCTCCTGCTTAGGGATCTTAAAAATACACAAAGTGTTCACTTCCAAATTGAAAATTCAGTTGTGATAGGGCTTGATTACACAGCCATTTCCCAAGTCTTATTGCAACAAATTGTGAAATACTTTTATGCAACTTCATATGTTAATCTGTACAGGTAAAACAATACTTGAAATCAACTACAATCCCTGCAGTTTTAATATATAAACTCAACATAGTACTGAATTATACATTTAAAATATTTACACACTTGACCAACAGCAGTACTAGCATTTATTGCCTTAAAACTGCATGTTCACTGCATGGAGGTTCCTTGTTCTGTACAAAGGGAACAAATAAAAGAGGATAGTATTTTTTCCCTAATTATAAACTGTATAATGGGAGATTGAAATGTGTGGGGGAATGGTACTAGAAAGGAATTCAGCAATTTCAAGTATTGCACTGTAATAGACTGGAAAATTACATGGGTAGTATCTTTCCCTTGACTTTGGAAGGGTCTTCCAAATCTTTTCTAAGAATGGCTTAAAAGGACAGGAAAAGCAGGAGGGAGAAAGGGAAGAAATGAAAAGCAGAATCTACTTTAATCCCTGGAGGAAAAAGCGAGGAATATCTTATTTCCCAGTTGCTAGGGTCCCAAGAAATCTCACACTGAAAAATCACTTTTGTAAGACAGTTGAGAGCTTAAGGCTCTAGAGCAAATCACATTTCATGATTAGTGCTGGAAAAGCACTGACCTCACTTACTGCAGAAAGCACATGGTTGACCCATGGTAAAAGCAAATTCACAGGGGGATGGGGCTGGCACTTCAAATTTTAATTGTTACCATTAGGCTTTGGTTACACCAGGTGACTGGAACAGATCTAGGAGAAAGGAACGGCATTTGTTCCTTGCAGAACCCAGTAAGAAAGTCAATGCAACCAAACAACCCTACCACCATGAGTGGCACTTCTCACCAGCAGAGGCATCAAAGCCTGAATAACTAACAACTGTCTGGAACCGAGGCACACTGGTAGGGAATCTTGTTTTACTCAAGAAGTCACCATTTCAATTGGCTGTAATTGAAATAGCTACAACTTAAAGCAAGCATTATGTGGGGAATAATGCACCACTGCTGCCTCTACGGGGCTTTATAATTATGAAAATCTGTTTGTATTACAGTAAATCTTACACCTCACAAAACTACAAGTAAAATATTTAATATTTACACAGCATCTGAGATCCTCAATGCATTTGATAAGCATGAGCTAACCCTCACAACATCCCTGTGAGGTAGGTGGGTATTACCGCCATTGTAACGACGACACGGCTCCAGCAACTCATCAACATCCACAGAGGATCCAGTGGAAAAACTGATAAACAATTAGAGGAGCCTGGCTCCTACTCCTGCGCTTATATTCATCAAGCTACTTCCATAAAAAACACCCCTTCTTCTGTAATTATTCCACCAAAACTGAAATTTCTTGAAGTGTTTTACAAGAGACACGCTGCAATTTGTACTTTAGAATAGTTTTACAGATCACAAATTAGAATTTGCTTTCCTTTTTAAAGAACTAGATTTTAAATGGACAACGGACTGCTCTTATTTTCTAGAACTACATGGCTTAAATATAAAGGGATTTACCCAGGTAAACACTGGGGTCTTAGAAAGTGCCAAGCACTATCAAAGAGATGACTGACTCAAATCCCTCTCTTTCAACTAGTAGGACTTGGACATGCTGAGAAAACAATTTTCTCATTCCTGAGGAAAACAGTGAGCCCTTTATCACGAAACAGTAAAACACAAACCTCTGGGCAATACGTGGCAGATTCTGGTGGTAATTCTGTGAAGAAAATTAAGGCATAAATGCACATTAAAGTGGAAGTTTCATGTAGTAGTAGTCCACTTCTCCTTGTCCACATGTATCTGTGCTTTCAAGAAGGTCTTGAATTCATGGCCCAACTAGATGGTCATGCTTGCCAGCATCAAAAGCTATAGTCTGAACAACAGAAAATTATGCCAGCAGTAGAGCTAACTATTACAACGGAAAAGGAGCTGGCAAAATGGGAAGGAGGCTACTTCTAGTCTCAGAATGACAACATTGGAGCAATAATTTGTTTTAGCAAAAAAAAGCTACAAAAATATATGTCACAAAGATAATTCTGTTTGAATTGCCTTTTTCTCCTTAAAAAGAAGGTGCATTTTTAGAACCATTATTCACTTTGCACAAAGAATGGAAAATCATTGCAGTGGTGCTATAAAAACATCAGAAAACTTACATGGAACCAACTCTCAATGTTCACTAAAAATGGTCTCCAAGTCTTTACTATAGACTTGAATGAGCTTTTTGCATGTAGATTTACAGCAACTGGATGTGTAGAAGATCACTGAAGGATATTTTTCTTTTTTTTGGAAGGGATATAGAAGCAGTCACCTAGCCAGAGGAGCATGAATTAACAAAACTTATTCCCAGAACCGTTTGCAACAATTTCATGGATGTCACTAAGCAGAGACATCTTATTGTTTGCCTGAAAAGAAGCAAAACGGCATGGGAAGATCCCTCTTGAATATATGAGAGTGGAAGAAAAATTAAGAAACAAGAAAGGACAAACATTTTCTAGAGTAACATCAAACCAGAAAACTACAAAAAACGTCTTGCAAGGACAATTTCCCTTTAACACGCCATTAATTTAAAATGAAAGGCAAAGGAAAGTTTTAAGCAACCTTCAAAACTAGTCTTTGAAAGTATATGGTTATACTTTAGCAAGTCTTGAGAGTTGAATGATGCTGCGTGTGTCTACTTGCTACAACACAATGGGCCTGATCAGAAAAGGACTGAGTACACACATTGCTTTGTCCTGAACGCTAACTCAAATTTGTGCTCACATTCATCAATCGCAATATGCAAGAGGATTTCAAAATTTTGAAGTTAGCAAATATTTTTAACTAGTGAGTCAGTTTTAGGAGTAAAAGAATGATAATGACAGAGCTAGTTATAAAAGAAAAGATGACTGAATACATCAGTCTGATTAAAAAAAAAATCAAGTTATTTGCTACGATCTCTCTGAAGACTTCAGCCTAGGTATTTGACATCAAGGACATCATGACAGAATAGCAGCTCCTACTGCTGCTTGTGTTCCCAGGCTTTAATGCCTTTCACCTGAAGAAACCCCGAGGACTCTGAACTGCTGCCCCAGCCAATGTACAAACTTGGAGAAGCTCCAGAAGCAATTTCAAAACCAGCAAAACCCCGGCCAAATTTAAAATAACAGAAAAAACAGCCATCAGATCAGTTAAAAATGGAAGGACTTGCCAGGATCATTATCCTTTGCGCAAGTGCACAGTCAAGAAGTCTTTTAAAGAAAGTATTAGTTTAAAGAAAAAAAAAAAGAGAGCAATAGCCCTGATCTAAAATACTACACAAACTATCTTAGAAATAAAATACCAGCTGGGAAGGGACATTATCAAGTTTTACAGTCACTTTTTAATGTGTCAATCTGCCCTAGCCCAAATTTCACACAAATTAAAAAAAAAGAAAACTATAATGAAGAGATGGCATTTTTGGCCTTGTGGATCTATGCTTGAGCAGGTATGGATTTAACTAAAAAAAAGCTAAAAAACTTGAATCCCTTATAGCACAGTATTACAGATTTACGTCCTTTAAAAATTCTGGCTATTGTGTCTAATTTTGAGATGAACAGCTGCAGAATGGCACAGAATTGCAAAGGTAGCCATGTAAAGGTGTATACATTTTACACAAAATTTAAAAACACATGGGAGACATTTGACAACATGATCTAGCAGAGATCTTAAATAAAAGGGCTCACTTTTGTTTCCACGTATTTCCATAAAAATCAGTTTTACTGGACATGCAGCATTTGTGTTTGCTTCGGTTCCCTCTGGCTTGTGACTGCAGACAGACCAGGCCTTGCTTTTATGTTCCTGTGCTGCTCTCAGTCCACTTTACTCAGGGCACTATATTCTGCTGTCATAATAGCTAAAGTGCTGATATAAAAAACAGAGCAGCTGGGAGGACTCTGCAGAAGTGGAGCTCGATCCAACAAAACCAAAAGTCCCCCACAGCACTACATATCCTCATTACCTTTTCCAACTCGAGCCAAACAAATAAGGCCCTTGAGTAAAAGGGTTTGATGTTCCTGTTCCAGCGTAACTGTTTTAGCTAATGCCCCAACTTTAAAAAGTTTGCCAATAATTTACACCTTTTGAGTTGTTATTGCTTAAGCAAACAGTTCAGTGTAGAAATACATTGCAGTTGTGTGCAACCTGGGTATGAATCCAAACAGATACTGAAAGTAAAACTACACATGAACCTTGTATTGGACACCCATTCCAAAATGACACAACATGAAGGGCCGCAACAGGTAAAAAGCAGCTTAATGTCAACACCCTAAACCAACTCTGAAGAGTCAAATCTTGCCTTGTATTTCTTATCTAAACTATACGAGCTTTTTTTTTTTTCCTTTTAAATTAAGGCGATGAAATGGCTACAGTTCCTAAAGTTCATTTTAGGGGAACAAAAATATACACCTTTTTCCCCCCCAGACTTTAGGCAGCAGAACATAACATAAAAACCTTCATTGCATTAAACATGCAATGTCATGTCGATGTAGAAAAAACAGAGTTAAACACAAGTTAAAATACCATTTGGTTTTTCTTTCCCATCAGAACACAAACTTTAAGAGAGGAAAAACAAAGCTTAAAATCAGCTAAACTGTTTAGAGCTTTATATGCATCTGCATCACACTAACATGATTTTGTGTAGAAAAGAAATCTGTGTATTTGTCTAGCCACTCAAATTTTAAACCAGTGCAGGGGGAAAGGCACTGCATTTATTTTTCATTGTGCCCATATCTGTTTGCACATATATGGAAAAAAATTAAAATTAAAGTTTTCTGTCCATTCTCTCCCACACACAGGTATGACAGATTGCAGCTAACACATAATAGCAGAAGCTGATTCAAAGTTGACCTCTCCTACTCCATTGTGTTATGTTCACACTTCCAGGCTCTCTAAAATCTGAGATGGCTGCAAAGAACCCAGAGACAGGTACAAGATTTAGTCAGCATTCAGCATTTCTCAGTGCATTTTGCAGAAAGGGTCTAAGTTAGGCATAGAGTTTTGTTGTTTATTTTACACAGAGAAGTCCACCAACGTTCGCCATAAATTCTTCTAAACTCTTTAAGAAGGCCATCTTCTGCTTACGGTCCAGTGTAGGAGGAGTGCTGCTTGCAGTAAGCTTGTTGAAGGCATCTGCTAACCGCTGGTAAATTACGGGATCTTGTTGAGTTGATAGCAATGTTTCAACTAGCTCTGAATATTCAGCCTGTTAAATAAACATGAGTATTATTAATTTAAAATACAATATTTACAACTCTTCTCACCAGAACAAAACCCAGCACCAAGGCTGTAACAGGAAGCTATCAGTACCTCTCCCCCTGCTGCGCAGCTGCACTGACGAGTGTACCAGAAGCAACTATGGACCCACAGCATTTAGAGCTCTACCCAACCTATCTCTAACCCAGACCAAGCCCTGCCATCAGACCGGGTTTTTCACTAAGGCTAAAGCAGCCTTTAGAGCTGGGTACAGTGCATGACAGTGTACAGTAGACAGTGTACAGTTCCTGCAAACTGCACTTGTCTCTCCTCATGACTGCCCCAGGCTTGGTGTGCTGTACCAGTCATTTCCTCCCACGGGTTTTCCCTTTCCTAGGTTCCATTCCTTGGGACAGAGAGCTTAGATTCCCAAGAATTTCCTACTTACTCTCATGCTTTCTTGGACAGAAACGGAAGACAAAAAAACATGTTGAACACTGCCAAAGTGCACATGGAAGAGGTCCAAGGTGACTGAGCTCTACAGGACAAGGGTGAAGGGTACAGGAGGTAGAACAGCAGTCCCCTTAGTCCTACTCGTGAGTCCTACTAGTGAAGGGTCTGAGTGGGGGTAGACATGACATGAAAGTGCCATCTGTGACTGGTATCACAGGGTCTTTTTGTCAAGATCAGCTTCTAATTTTCAAATATATCAGCAGCAAAAGGAAGATTAGGGGGAATGTGAACCAGCTGATGAAGGAGGGTGTCCTGGTGACAGAGGATGCAGAGAAGGCAGAACTACTGAATGCCTTCTTTGCCTCAGTCTTCAGTGCCAAGGCGAGCCCTCAGGAGGTCCAGTCCCTGGAGGATAGTGGAATAGTCTGGAGAATGGAAGACTTTCCCTTGGTGGATGAGGACGGGGTTAGAAACTTCCTGGGCAAGCTGGACACCCATAAATCTATGGGACCTGACAGGATGCATCCACCAAAGATGAGGGAGCTGCTGATGTTAAAGCCATATCAGTGGATGCTAAACCACTCTCCATCATTTTTGATCAAACAAGGAGGACTGGTGAGGTGCCTGAGGAGTGGAAGAAGGCCTGTGTCACTCCAGTCTTCAAAAACAGGCAAGAGGAGGACCGGGGAAACTACAGGCCTGTCAGCTCACCTCTATCCCTGGAAAGGTGGTGAAATAACTTATCCTGGATGCCATCTCAAAACACATGAAGGAAAATACAGTTATATGGGGAAGTCAACACAGATTCACCAATGGGAAATCCTGTTTGAGCAATCTGATAGCCCTCTATGAGTGCATAACCAGCTGGCTAGATGAGGGGAGAGCAGCAGATGTCATCTACCTTGACTTCAGCAAGGCTTTTGACACTGTCTTCCATAACATCCTCATCAGAAAGCTCAGGCAGTGTGGTTTGGATGAGTGGACAGTGAGGTAGATCGAGAGCTGGCTGAATGACAGAGCCCAGAGGGTGGGAATCAATGGAGCCAAGTCAAATTGGAGGCCTCTGGCCAGTGGGGTTCCTCAGGGTCAGTTCTTGAACAATTTGGCTGAAGGGACAGAGTGTACTCTCAGCAAGTTGGCTGACGACACCAAACTGGGAGGACTGGCTGATTCCCCAGAAGGCTGTACTGCCATTCAGCAGGATCTCTACCAGCTTGAGAGTTGGGCAGAGAGGAACCTCACGAGGTTCAACAAGGACAAGTGCAGAGTCCTGCATCTGGGAAGGAACGACCCCATGCACCAGTACAGGCTGGAGACTGACCTGCTGGAGAGCAGCTCTGCAGAGAGACCTGGGAGTGCTGGTTGAAAATAAACTAACCATGAGCCAGCAATGTGCCCTCGTGGCCAAGAAGGCCAATGGCATCCTGGGATGCATCAAGAAGAGTATGGCCAGCAGGTTGAGGGAGGTTCCGCTCCCCCTCTACTATGCCCTGGTGAGGCCTCATCTGGAGTCCTGTGTCCAGTTCTGAGCTCCCTAGCTCAAGAGAGATTCTGGGGCTCCCCAGAGAGATAAAGAACTTCTAGAGAGAGTCCAGTGGATTTACCACTCAGAACTCTCATCTGGGCCTTGTCCTGTTTAAATATTTCAGTTGGTGACTTGGAGGAGGAGAGGAGATGCACTTTCCTCCAGTCTGTGGATAAAAACCAAACTGAGGAGTGTGGCCAGTGCAATCAATTCAGGAATGACATTCAGAGACACCAGGTCAGGAAGATGGAATGAACTGATAAGGACCTCATGAAATTCAATAAGGACAAATTTAAGGTCCTGCAGCTGAAGCAGATGCTACTCCTGCAACTATATAGGCTGGGAATGGACAGATTGAGGAGCAGTTCTGCTGAAAAAAGGACCTGAAGCAGACTAAATGAAGGTGGACAGCAGACTAAGCAAGTCAGCAGTATGCCTTGTCAGCAATGAACACTAGAACCATGCTGGGCTGAATTTATTATTTGCTTTTACACAGCACTTGTTAGATTAGGTGTGGAATACTGTGTTCATTTTGAGACTCTTTAACACAAGAAAGATATTGATGAACTTGAATGAGTCCAGTTGTGGGCCACCAAGACTGGTGGTGATGAAAGCAGGTGAATTACAAGGATAACAAAGCATTCAACAGGCTGCTCAGAAAGGCTTTGGAATATCCATCTTGGAGGTTTTCAAGACAGTTGGAAAAAGTCCTGAGCAACATGACCTGAATTCAGTGTTGAGCCCACTTTGAGCAAGAGGTTGGACTACAGACCTCCTGAGGGTCCTTTCCAACCGGAACAAACTCGTGATTTATCAGGCACACAGTAACTAAACAGTCTCCTTTAAGAAACTTGTTTTCAAGGTGAAAGAGTCTAAATGCCATACCTGATGCAAACACACTAACGTGTAGAATGCTTCACCTGCTGCAGTTGTCATTTCTGTGTTGTGCTTCTGAAGTACCAACATGTCAAAGACCATCTGAAACCACAAAACAGAAGCAGTTACAGAAGCATTAACCTTCTGCTTTACCAACATTTGCTGCTGATCCTCATGTTCACTTTTGATAATAATGAACACATATTTACAAACATCCAAGACTGTTGTTTGCTTTGTTGCTTTAAAAAAAATTACATACGATAATTAGAAAGCCAAGTACTTTTATTAGTTGAATCTTGGCTTAATAGCACAAATTCACATCTCAAAGCACTGAAATCTCTTGTTGATTTATGTGCTCATAAGCAAAAATGGTATCTCATTTTTCTCAAAAAGCTGCAGATATATGCCAACGAAATAATAAAATCAGTCTTTGCTCTTCCAGAATAAAACAGGAAACTTTTTCCTCAAGTTTTGGAGGCACCTACAACTCACAGAAAGCCAAACAGGGAATAGATTAATAAGAATGGTGTTATAATTTTAAGTGGAAATTTAGATAAAAGGCAGAAAGCTCTGTCAACTTATAAGAAATATAAAGACAAATATAATTAAAGGTGTGCCTCATCCTCTCAGCTTGGCTGATGCATACTCTTAATGAGCTAACTCCAGAAGTTCAAATGTCAATTTGGTAAATAAAGACGCCTTAAGGAAAACTGAAGTCTCCACAAAATAAGACGACCAGCACACAAATTCCACAATTACTTTGTTCCCACTTAGCAGGAACCTGGTTGCTACCAGGTCACTCCAAAATTCAAGGAGATAAGAGTGGATGGTCCTAAAAGGAAAGTACTAAATATGTTACTGGATTAAGAAAACACATAATTAATTGGATACATTAAATAAGTGACAGCATTTTCTTTCTAGTTCCTAACTATGCTCTTTTATTCTGCCTCTTATTTTAGTACTCCAACCTGTCTCCAGTTCACACAGTTCTGGAAGCTCTTTCTTTCACAGCTTTTACAGTAAAAGTAACCACTAAAATTGTCAGTCAAGGTTCATTCTAGAGCTCGTGTGCAGAGCATGGATAAATATAAATTGTGTTCTGAGAGGCTCAAGTCTTCTGTTGGTTGGCAATAAACAATTTCCTCCCTCTATGCCTCCTCCATTCTCCTTTGTATTCTCTAGTCCTTCATGCCCTGTTCTTAAATTGCCAGTTTTTTAAGGTAATAGGCTGTTTCTTACTACGTGTCTGATTCTGATTAACCCGGTCAAATATGACCGCTGTTTGGCCTCTTGATGCTACCTGTATGTACAAAACCAAAGTAACTCAAAATGCAGGTGCCTTACCTTAAGAAAGTGCCTTGTTGCTAGAAAAAGGGTTGAATCTGTTTCTTGTGCTTTTGCACATTGCTCTGCTAATGGTGTTACTGCCTCCAGACAGAGCTGGCAAACCTCGGAACTCATTCTGGTAACAGGTGTTAAAGATTCAAAGTCATATTTCAATTAAACTGTGGTAAAACTTCCCAGTTGTGTCATTATGAAATATTTTCAATACTTGCCTGTTCCATGATTTCTTTTTACTATAAATCTGTTAATAAAAGTAATACATTTAAAAAAAAGGAAAAAAAGAATTCCAACTTTGTTGCCTTCTTTTATTAGCTACATGCCATAAGGTAACATAACCCTCTCTGACATAACATTTTCAGAAAGAGTCCCTTATGGTAAAGCTCATCTGTTTCTGACACGTGCCACAGATTAGTGAAAATGGTACTCCCATTATGAGAGGGAGAGCCCATTGGCACCCTGACAGGAAATGCTCTGGAGCCAGCCCAGTAGAACAGCAGCAATGTTTTGTATTACCAGCTGAGAAACTAATTCAGGAATGGCTTTGGGATACCAGCTGAAGGCTTATGAAGTTACACACTCTGAAATGAAGTAATGGAGGAGGCAGGAATGGCTGCCAGAAAAAACTTACATGCTAAACCACTTAAAGGCTGCATTCAAGCAACATAAGTCAGAGGCAATTTAGCTAGTACTAGAATCTCCACAGATAGCACAGTGAAACTCTCAAACACCAGACAGCAGAGAGTAAGAGTCAGTTATCATTACAGATATTGATAGAAAAGGACAAAAAAAGCAAAGAAAAAAAACAAGCAGATTTTTAACAGGTCTTTATGAAAGCAACTGAGATTTTTAAACATTCCCAAACTCTATAAAGGATACGATGACATGCCTAACTCCAGTGAGTACATTAGGCTCTTAAAAAGGTCTTCTGGAAGTTGTGGAATTTTCTCAGGGAATATCTCACAAATGAAAGTGATTAATTTGTAATATTGATTACACAGGGATGGAAACTGTCAAAAAGAAAACAACATAGGTAATTTTAGAAGCAATCACATAACTTTATTCTGACAAAATTTCCATGTGCACAAACAGACGGGACTGATGCTTTTCAGTGAAGAGGAAAAGACAATTTTAGTAGACAACCTCAGTCATTAGAATGGCTTCAACTTTATTAGCAAGCACTGTGGTACAATAAAAAAAAAAGACTGCTGAAGAGAAGCAGATGATGGTGGGAGTCTGGTATCTGCCCTACAAAAATTCAAGGAATTTACCTTCAGACATGAGCTAGTCCTGAGCAATATAAGACTCGGCACCATTTGGAGCAGAATAGAGGGGCTCCTAGGGTACATCCTGCGACTCAGTTTAATCTAAAATGGATGGAACTCTCATGCTCAGCAAGCACTACCAGATGAGAAAGCATTGTCAGAGTGGACAACTGGCCCTGCTTTGGCAGGGAGGTTGAATTAGATGATCTGTCAAGGTCCCTTCCAATCCTTAAGATTCTGTGATTTTATGATTCAAAGTAAAACAAAAACACAGTGCAACCCAATGAAATACTGCCATTCCATTGTCTCAAACTTTACTGTTCTACTGACAAGCTGACAGCCATGACATGAAAGCCAGCTGTATTGTGAAAATCATTGAAGAGTTACTGCTTGCTCCCAGATTTTCTTCTTTTTTTAAACTAAATCAATATTTATGCTTCCTATCATGTTTCTGACACTATCAGAAAAAAGATTCCATAAGCTCCATTTCAGATTTGGCTGCTTACCTACCCAGGCTCACTGTTAGAGGAAAAAAAGTTTTGCTGAGTTCCTTCAAATATACATTTTCTTAGTTTACAGTACTTCTTTTCAATCAGTATCTAGAACTACGGAACAGTATTAACATTCCAAAAAGCCTAGAAAACAACTTCTGAAGGTAGAATGAATATAGGAATAAATTTACAGAATTCATTCTTATAAAGCTTTGATATTTGAGCAGCTGTGTGTAAAAATATACTTACCTTCAGCAGATCCTGGGACATTAGAGGCAGAACTAGATTAACACCATATAAGACAACATCTGCTGCTGATACAGATCTATTTGTAGCTTGCCCAGGCTCATGTCCCCTAAATACTTCATCTGCAGAAAAGACAAAAAATGTTTCATATAAAAGGGAGATTGAACACATTGAAGGAAGAATCCCATTCTTTCATAAAGATGTTTTTTAAAAAATGGGACAACTTTCCTCTCCCCAAACAAAAACAGGAGGCACTGTATTAAAATAGAAACTTAGTGAATGGAGGCTGCCACATCACTCTGTATTTATATTCATTAGGACTAAGCATTTCCTAGTCATGTGTACCAGATGGCATGCTAAAACAGAACACTGCAGATAGGCTGAGGGCTCTCTTCCATTACAGAACACTGCATTTGTCTCTAGTGATAGCTGCTTCATGCCTGCACACATTAACAGTGTGCAAAACGTTACCGCATTTTTATACTTTGTAGACATCATCTATTTATACACATTTTTATATATATTTTTTAAATGCAAGGAGAAAAAAAAAGGGAGTTAATGCAGAAAATTGTGTAGTTTAGATGTTGCCAAGCTTTCTCCAGTTACTGGTAAGTTTCCCACCAACTGGCAGTGACCCTACTTTTAGAATTCCTGCATTGAGTCAGCACAGCACGCAGACAGCTTTCAATACATTAACCCCTGGGCATTTCTTAGTTTCATGGTAAGAGTTTGACAGTTTTCCATGTAACTAGTGTCCAATGTCTGACCTCCAAGAGAAGACATTACATGGCATTGAGTTGTTCATTCAATGGATGAAGTCTAAATCTAGTTCTGTATTTGTGTTGGGCAAGTGTGACAAAAAAACTAGACATGCACTGAATTTTGGATTTCAACATTCCCTCTTTCAAGATGTACCTCAGAAAAGCAATGAACAACTTCAAAACAATCTAAGCAGATTCAGTTTGTTACTGAGCACATTTTCTGAGCAAACTGTATAGGACATGGTAAGATCTGAATCACGGAAAGGTGTTTCAGCTTATTCAAAAGCAATGCATCACAGCCAAGCTACAACTGGCAGAGCATATTCAGGACTACTGCCATTTTAAGCTGTGAATATACAGAAGAAATTAATGGTCTGGGATACCAAATAGAACCTTTAACTGCAGCCACATGCCATAAAGCATGTTCTATCAATGATGAATACAGTAAACCCTGAAATGTGATGGAATTTTAATGAGCTGAGCTTTTCATGGAAGTTGGATCTTGTACTAAGAAGATACTCCATCTGCCCTCTTGTAGTAATGACTGACTTTTCTACAGGTTTTTTATTACTAACCTGCTGCTACTACATGTTCAGACGTGAAATATTCAGGCTTCAAGATGTTTCACACAGTCTCTATTTGTTTTATGAGAGCAATAATAATTTCAAGTGTTAGATTACTGTGAAAAGTCCTCCCTGTGCTGCTGGCACAGTAAACAGGAATTTCCATATCCTGATCTTATCAAGCTGAAACTTCAGTTTTCACTTTACCTGCTTTGAACACATGCCCCACAATCTTTTTTACAGTTTAGAACACAAATTATGGCTCAGCAGTTACCAGTTCCTTCATACCTGTATCACTGAAATCTATGAATTCTTTTGATAAAAGATTAGTGAGAAGCTCCATAATGAGGAGGAGATCCTGGTACTGGTCTTCTTCTGCTGTAACATCTATCCGTTGTCGACCTAGATTATTCTTGGAATACACCTGGAGCAGAGTGAGGCAGGCCTCGTACAAGTTCATGGCTTTGGCCTATAAAACAATGTTTAGATAGTAAGAGAACTTCTGTATGCTAAAAGTGACACGCTTTATTTTAACGTGATGTTACTCGATTGATGATACCTCAAGACCCCAATTTCAGTGATACAACTGCTTTTTTTAACAACTGCACACAAAATCATCAATAAGAACACTTACAGCCATATTTGACATGCTACTGAAACAGCAGAACATTACTTTCATCCATTTCTCAATCTTAACAAAAAACCATGGGTGGCTTGGGACAGGCTGACACGTCTCACTAATCTCACAAACTAGATTAACAACAAAATCCCTTGGGGACTCACTCCAGCTATGGGAAGTACAGAGCCACACCACACTGTTTGTGCACACTCAGTTTGGAATAGGCAGGAACTCTTCTAGATGCAAAAGTAAAATTAGCCAAGAGTGTGAAGATGTGAGTGTACTACCCTGACTCATTTTAAGTATTAACTTCTTGGTATCTATGAATGCCTTGTTTAGGACCAAGAGACAGTCTCTCTATGATATGCACCAGTCACATAAAACAGTGCTGCAATTCTCCTAGGCTAGTCTTCAGAGAAGTTTGATATGCTTAAAAAAAGTACTTAACCCAGTCTGCACTCTTTTTGCCACCCATACATAGAGTTAGACTAGTGATGAATTGTGGTTGAGCTTACTAGAATAAGAACAGTCTAAATATTCTGCTTTTTATCTTTGTAAGCATACTTTTTAAAACAAAGACATTTATCTAACAGATATGATCATATAGCATTTCTTTCTCTACGGAAACTAGAAGTCACTACACTGTATTTTGTTTAATGGACAGCACTGTATGCGCATGCATGCACGTGCACACACAAACACACACACGCACACTTTCCCTCCTTCCCCTTCTGGATGTATTTACCTCTCCAAGGTAGCAAATCTGTTTATGTGCAACTTCAACAAAGACTTCTATAATGAGATTAACAGTCTCTGGTGTGTTTTTGTATACTTCCATTAATCCAATGCAATTGTTAAGGAAGTCCATTAGGAAATTGAAGAGAATTGCTACGTTATCAATCTGGGTAGCCTCAGCGATGCCACAGAGTGCTTCTAATGTAGCAGTGATTTCCTGTTTCACTTCCTCCTCCTGACAGATCTGCTGAAAGTTTTCTTGGTTTATCACATTCAAGAATCGCTGCTGAAGTGGCTGAAGCACCTTGAAATTTTTTAGAAAAGTCTCATTAATATAAGCACACTATTATATGAGACATGAGGGTTAAGTAATTTAGCAAGCCTGTGGGTTGCTTTTGGCACAGCAGTACAAGAATCAATCATTTCTGGTTTGCAACATCTCAATTACGCTATTACCTGTCACATTAACGTAAGCTAAAGTGGCAGTGATTTGTGATTCTCATTATCCATCACCACATGCAGGTTGGTCTCAAAATGAGCACCTCCATAAATGTTTTATGTCATTTTGTAGTGTTTAAACAAATGTCAATGATCTTCTCTGACTCACAGCAGTTGATTCTCTTCCAAATTCAGTATTAAGGGAAAAAAATATTACAGCTCAGCAATGAAAACATTAAGATTACTGTTCATAATTATCTTTATCATATTATGATTCTCAATAGCACAATCTTGTGTAACCAGCTTCGTGTTTGGAACCAGTTTAGAAACTTCCATGAAAATAGTTAAAATATTTTCCCTAGTTACTCCTAGTGCATTATAATATTACCTTCAATCACTAATTTCAGACCTTGGCTAATAAAAGCAAGTTTCTCTCAGAAGGGCAATGCTTTACAAACTCATGTGGTGTTTCCTAATTGCACTTCAGCTACTTTTTAGCACCATCCTCTCTGGTATTAAGTATCTGAGCATTAATGGAGGCAGGGCAAAGAAAGTTGGTCAGGGCTCTTATGTTCCACATTAGATTTTTACTTACTGTCATTAAGTGTATAACTGAATAATTCACAACACCACCCAATTAAAATAAGAGGAAGAAATTACACAGTTCCAAGGGAAATTCTTAAGCTTTTAATAACGGCCTTTCAAGTGTACTGCTAATAACAGCTGCCACGTGAATCTTCTGGTTAATTATTAGCTGTTTCTGTTTAGGTTGTGACGTTCTAGTTACAATTTTTGCCAGCTCATGGCTGCCATACAACTATTGACTTTCAAAGAGAATAATTTTAAATTTATCAATAGTAGATGTTCAAAATAAAAATATTCTGTAGAAGTTGATTTTTTTGTCACTATAAAATTTCCTAAAGTAACTTGTTTGTACTGCCTAGTAAAATGAAGATAACAGAAGCATCAAAATACCTTACCTCTGTCCAGTATTGTTGCTTTGTCTCTGTATCCATATGAGCAAAACCTCCTAAAACTAAAGCTTTCATTAGTGTTCTCTGCACAGAACTGGACAAATAGTGAAGAGGAGGGCTTCGCCTTGCAAATTGTTTAGCTAAATTCCACCAGTTTTCACACTGAATAACTAAGTTTGCCCTAAAAGAGGAGAAAACAGTTTAATTAAAGACTTCACAAAATTCTATGAACAGAACACATCAGGTTGCTACCAGTCATCAGAAGATTTAGGGTTTTTTAAAATTCTGTTATTCTAAGGCTAAATTGCCTTTTGACTTGCTTTATGCCTCACCTCCAAGATTTCTAGTATATGCTCTGAAAATAGCTCAATTCATATGGAAGAAAAGCAGGGAAGTGCTTTAGTTTTACACACATACACACACAGAGTTAATGGACATATTGCATGGATTAAAAGCTTAGTCTCATTATGTCATGATAAAATAAGCAGTTTCACATTCCAAAAACAAGCTCCTGTGGGTTTTAATTTCTCTTTTTTTTAAAAAAGAAGATTCCTCAAACTTGTGAACAGTCTTTCAGTAGACTGTGAATACATGATTGCAATTATAATTGCATGTCAATTCACAAAGGTGAAATAGTAAATTAAATTTTCTGCTTCACAGTTTGTAATACCAAAGGAAACTTTGAAATTTGCCAGAATCCACCAAATCCTGGATTTAAAAAATAAAATATAATTGGAAGTTTACAAAAGATATTTTATACTGGCTTAGCCAGTATCTGAAATGTTAATCTGGAAGAACTTGTTCAATGAAAATAAACAACCTAAAAATCCTTGCAATAAGAGTGGAGACCAGAAGACTTTTCATTTCTCACCATTTAGGAGCAAGGCACAAAAGTAAGGGAAGGAGAGTGCACTTCTAAACAGTCATAAAAGTTATGTTTTGTCAAACACAGGTCTCACTCCTCACTTTGCCAGACACTTTTTTTCATTTATAGTATGTTACTAAAGGAATTCAACTTACAGAGACATGAAATGCCCTATATCTAGATTACTTTGGCCAAAAAAATTTAAAGGAAGCAAAAGAAACTTTTTGACTTCCAGAGGTATAGCAACTTACCGCTCTCTCCTTTCCACTAATGTTACTAGCAGTTGTACAGTATCATTTGCAAGGTCCTGCTCTGAACTCCACACTGCCAGGTTACTGATCACTTTTTCTAAAAGGTAACCCACAATCCACTGGGAACCCTCTGTATCAGCACCAAATGCTGTACTAAATGGCAGACTTATCTATAAGAAAAGCATTAAAATGAGTGAGTTTTACAGAAGCCAGAACCCCAAACTGTATGGTAATCATTGTCAGCAAATTCTTTTCAGGCTGTCACTTCTTCCCTACTTAAAATACACAAATGTTACATAAACAAAGGCAAAGAATACCTGCAATACAAAAATCTTTGCCAAACTTATCTTGCAATTTTGAGCACAACATCTAAAGACAAAGAAAAATGTCAACCTCATTGCAAAAGCAGATTTCAGTATGTCTAGCTTTTAAAGCCAACGAAAGTTTAAAAGCTCTAAAAATTAAAGATCCAAAATCACCTCTCAAAAGTGCTTTTGTGAATTTATAACAAAAATAATCCAAAAATTGTTAGAAATAATCCTAGCTGTTTATCTAGTAAAATCTTATTTGATCTCGTAAAACTTATTTTCATGGCAATTTTTTTGCATCTGCTTTCTGCAGGTTATTCCTTCGATCTATACATCTTTTAGGAAAGACATCACATTCTGGTCCTGGCACATTAAGACACACTTCCTTGAAACTGCCTGTTCTCCTACCTTTTAAAACATGTTTGAGGAGTGAAATCCAAGGATTTTCTAGTAATTGCGCAGGGGCTTCCTGTGTGCATACCACTAACACTTTTGAATTTAAAACTCACAATATATACATGGCTGAGCATAAGGTTTAAATAGAGGTTTCAATCACATGTCAACATAAAATAGATGTCTGCATTTCCTAAATACTCCAGTTTGTTTCTTCACATTGTATCTTATGTTGATGATCTTCTTACATGCCCTCTCTATTTCTTCCAACTGGTACCTTTACAACTTCTTAGCGCTGCTGCAAGTACAAGCCAAATAATGTAAAATTCTCTTTACAAATCTATGGTATACCTATTTTTCTAAAGGAAGTGCCTCCTGAAGCGTTAGTACTCTTAGTTGCTTCAACAGTGGAAATAAAGGGGAGGAGGAAGGAGGCTTTCTTCTTGAAAGTTAGAGCCAACAGGATCTCCTCAGGATAAGTGGCCTCCGTCAGCTAGGTACATTAGTTAGTCTGATAAGCAAAATCAGGATCAAGGTCTAATCATGATTAGTGCTGTCCAAACATGATAAGAAGTTGCCCTTTATAAAGAATGCACCACTGAAATCATGATATATACAATGAGACCATGAGAATGGGGAGAGGAGAGAAAGCAGCATGACATTATCTAATATACACTACCTTGTAATGGTGTTAAGGACCTAATTCAAGTTACTCACTACATCATCCATTAAGGGCAACCAGTGTATTAGAGATGAACTGTAAGATCTGATGAGTAGTGTGAAGTGGCTCATGAAATTGCTGTAGTCAGTGAGTTTCACCCACTATGCAGCCTGAGAGTGTGCTATGCTATTTTGCCATGTCAATGGATAAGAAAAAAACAACTAAAAAAAGAAAATCACTTTTCCACCAAAATATGTAAGAAGGGTCCCCAAGAACCTGTATTTCTAATTAAAAAAATTAAGAAAGTATCAACTTTCAAACAAATCCCAAAATAAACCACAAGCCATTTAACATTAAAAATACTTTATCATTTCACTTCAAAATATTTACATTGACAACTGCATTCACAGGATAATATTATTGCAAATACTCACCAATGAATTCATAAAAGTTATATCCTTACCTGGTCATACAGCTTTTCGTCTACTAGAAGGTAAGTCTTTGCCCAGCGCTTGAGGAACCATACAATATCTTTGCCCATTTGAGGGCTCAGGAGGTGCGTGAGATCTGCCCTTATTGCTCTAGATTCTACTTCTGACACTCTTAAAATAGCAGATAATAACCTGCAGATTTAAAACACAGTGAGGGTGCCGAGAGCGGTTTTTGGAGAAGCGATGAGACTACCAAACACTCAATTTTCATGACATGCAAATTCAACTCTAGTGAAGTAAAAAGCATCTGAACTTATTGCTTCTTTAAGTGCAAGGAGAGAGAGAGCGCATGCATGCATAGACTGGCAAATATCTCCCTAAAAGGTGTGACTGTCTTTGACATCGAAATTAAAAGGCAACACAGTCTTCTGACATTAAAGGAACAACTACTTGGAGTGCTTGAAAAGCTTTTTTGAAAAACTGATTCTTCGCTCCTTGCACCATCAAGCTTAGTGACCAAGGGGGTCCTCATTATGCAGCTTTTGCAGTATGATATATATGATTGGACTTGATGATCTTTAAAAGGTCTCTTCTAACCCTAACAATCCTGTGATACTAAAGATCAAATGCAGAAATGAGCAGTTATTGTTCTTTTTCGTTACTTCAGCCTGAAACAGCAGATTACCAGGTGACTGCACTCCCAAGTGATCAGTCCATAAAACTACATGAAATATTAGCTTTTTTAGTATATCAACTAAATTTGGTAAGAATGTGATAGTGCACAAGGAATTTAGGAGTTGACAGTGGTCTATTTCTTGAAGATGTTGCAGAGTTACTGCCAGAGAGCCTCAAATCTCTCCTTATTTAGATCTGATTTTATTCCTATCGCCACAGAGACGCTGCACCAAGAAATACTGTTTGGGAGCATTAAAACTCTAAATATTAGGCATCTCGTTGCTAATGAAGATCCATTTTTTTATCCTCTACCAGGAAAAAATGTTAAGCACACAACAATTAAACTTGGGTGAAGAATCTTCCATGTCAATGAAAACTCTTCACACCTTCTAAAGTGTGAAGAGTCCTTTCTGAGCAGCAGCCCCCTTGCAAAAAAAGAGAACCGAAATCCCCTCTTCTGCTTCTTTTACAGGCTAACAGCGATACATGTAGGTAAGTGACAACAATTCCTCCCACAATGAGGACCAATTTTGCTGCTATTGCCAAGCTTGGGCAGTAACTCATGTTCAAAGCAGACAAGCTCACTGACGCTCTGGAAAACAATTGCTTAAGCTGTACATGTGCTGAATGAATTATAGAATATATAGGGTATTTTCTAAAGATTTTGACCTACCAACTTTTAAAAATACAAGTCATTTTAAGGATTTTCTGTAACAAACAGATCAAGGATGGGTTTTCAGTAGAGACACAAACTCTGTTTATTTCCAAGACTTTGGCTCATGCACTCTGTTAAGACTATTAGGTCAATCTCATCCTTTCAGCCTTCTCATCTTGACTCAGTTTTATCTGTTTTGATGCCCTGCCCACATTTTTCTTCTCAGTCCTCTCCTGGATCATCTTGACTTGAAATATCATCTGTACTTACTCTGCAAAAAAATCACTCTATCTTTTCTGTCCTTTCTGAATCTCCTTCAGAGCATTGCCTTCATATGTCTGTTATAAAACCACTCTTATAAACTATCTGCTTTTACTTTAAAATTAGTTATGAGAGAGACACATTTCTTTTCCAATGTTGTGTTTAAATATTGGTTTTTTTACTTTTCAAATTCACAAAAGATCACTCATATTCTCAACTTTTTTGTCTGAAAAAAGCATTTAACATACTTAATAGCAGGAAATGTACCCTTACCTAATTACAGAATCAGTTCTGTTGTACCCTGGGATAGAAGAGGCCTTTTCTCCTGGAGATCCCAGAATCTGAAGTGTTGTATTGATGTCAACCTCAGTTGAATGTTGAATGGAATATTCCATTACTTCTGGAGGTATTAACGGAGTCTCTCCCTGAGTATCATTAGCCAAGAGGTAGCCTTACATTAAAAGAGAAAGAGTGATCACAACTTTCTACCCTAGGTTAACTTATGACTTTTTGATGAAAGAATCCATTGGCTTAATTGCAGTCATCACACCAGAATCAAAATGTTTCTACAAACCCTGACTAACACTGTTTAAATATGTGTAAGTTAACTTTAGAATCCTTAAAGCCATTCAGTAGAGAAGAACCTAAAGAAATCAAGGCTGGAAAAGAAACCACCAAACTAAAAGAGAGATAAGCTTTGCTTCACATAAAAGCACTACAGTCAATTCAGCTACTGAGGAGGAAAAAACTACAAACCAAACCAACATTTGTTGGCACTTTTTTCTTCTGTTATGTGATTAAAAAAAAAGCCTTGATTTTACAGCTTCCTCATTGAGTCCATCTTACTCGGCACTTCTGTCTGCTAACATTTCAAATCTGTTACAGGCTTTCAGATACCAAGCACACACACTATAATAAAGTTTTTCTTGTCTAGCAACTGCAGATCAAGTGAAGCACTATACAATACTTTGGTGTTTGGACAATCAATATTAATTCCAGCTTCAGTTGCAGTTTTAAATGTCTGACCTCATAACCATCTGTAAGCTACAAAGTCCATCCCACATTGATACAAAAATATTATAAAACACACTCACATCAACATCTGAGAGCGACTAAAACATCAGATGTTCAAAGAGATTCCAAAAAATATTTCATAAAGTACACATTTCTCCAAACACAGTACAGACACTATCTTAGTAGTTATGTTTTGCAAACAGAAGTAAGAGTTTCATCTAAAATTCAAAATAAGAAAGGTTCAAGCTCCCCGAAATATAACAAAATACCAGGCCATGGATCATCGGCTCTGAGAGATTCTGGAACTTACATGATTCTTTGCTGAGTAATATTGTTATCCTGATCTCATGTTAATTCCCTTATAAAGTCATGTGCACTCAGACAATAGAACTGATATCATGAACCAACTAATTTCTTGAACAGTTTGACTGACAACATATCCCAAAACATCTATGACAAAATTAGTTGTGGGAATTCTAAAGGTACGTTACCTCATGTAAAGACTTCATCAATCTTTTAAAGATAACATTCTTGTTCTCAGGGCAGATGAAAGTAAAACAAAGACTCTACGAGTACTGTATGTACGACTACAGCAAAGTAACGGATAAAATTTATAGTCAAGCGTTGTTGATATACAGGATTTTTTTTTCATGAGATGTTCCAGTTGCAATAAGAATATCAGAATAAGCATTAAAGCCGTACACTAACCTGTGACTAAAATAAGCCAATGAATATCCTCATATAGGTCATCAAGCACTTTATTGTCAATTGAGCCTGATGCTGGTGAGGCAAGTAACTGCTGCTGATGTCTTTGCAACTGACCATGAAGCCTTGTCACTCGGTCTTCTAATAAACTGTGGACAAATAACAATAAAATAACTTCACTGCTTTTAAACTGTTTCAGCTGAGCCAGGCTTTTGATGTGTGATGACTTTGTTGATTTGCATTCATGATTATTTTTTCCGTACCTTGTAAGAAGAGGTATACAGTGTTCCGCAGCAATTCTCCCCAGCATGCCTACGCTAGCCAGCTGGTCACAGAACTGGTCTCTGTCATCTTCCTGCAGTTCACTTATTTCTTCTTCTTCCCGAGAGGCCACACCATTGGCAGTCTTTGGTTATTTCAACAAAATTAGAAGCAACCAGTTAGAGATACACTTGCTACATTTTATTATCACTACAATTTTCTACATTATTTTAGCTTTTTCCTCTAAGGTGTTCTGCAGGAGGCTTGTACTAAATTAGACACAGAAGAGTAAACTACGAGTAAACATGGCTTCATATTGAATTAAAATCAGCATTTCAAACTCATCAGCAAAACGTCACATTCAGTTAATTGTATCCAATAGCACTCCCAAGTAAAAAGATCCACTGTTTGTGAAAATAGTCAAGGATAAGGGTTATGAAAACTGATACCTGTTATCAATACGATAAGCATAGACTGGACAATAGCAAAACAACTTCTTCACATCACAGGGTACATAAATGAGCTCTGTTGAGCAACCACTGCTAGAAACACGACATAAAGTACTGAGTAAATCATAGAATCGTAGAATGGTAGGGTTGGAAGGGACTTCTAGAGATCATCTAGTCCAACCCCCCTGCAGAAGCAGGTTGACCTAGATCAGATCACATTAGGAACATGTCCAGGCAGGTCTTGAAGACCTCCAAGGAAGGAGACTCCACAACCCCTCTGGGCAGCCTGTGCCACTGCTCCGTCACTCTCACAGTAAAACAGTTTTTCTTATATTTAAGTGGAACTTCTTGTGTTCCAACTTCATCCCATTACCCCTTGTCCTGTTGCTAGCTACTATAGGAAAAAGGGATGTCCAAACCTCCTGACACTCACCATTTAGATATTTATAAATAAGATCTCCCTTCAATCTCTTCCCCAGACTAAACAGCCCCAGTTCCTGCAGCCTTTCCTCATATGAAAGATGTTCCAGTCCCCTGATCATCTTGGTGGCCCTGTGCTGGACTCTCTCCAGCACTTCCCTGTCCCTCTTGAGCTGAGGAGCCCAGAGCTGGACACAGGACTCCAGATGAGGCCTCACCAGGGCAGAGTAGAGAGGGAGAAGAACCTCACTTGACTCTGGATCACAGTCACAGTCTGCAAGTCCAATGGTCTGAAGACTGCTGAAGTAGATTTGCAGTTCAAATCACAGATATAGTAGACCAAGAAACACTTTAAATACCAGAACTTCCATGCTCTCTATCATTCACTAGTCAGAGTTACTGTTTTCAGTTGTTTGAGATCTTACTTTAATCACGTAACAGGCAGCATTTTTCACGACAAAATGAAAATCATCTCTTCCATTAAAGATTTTCCATAAACCATTACTTGAGGTGAAAGAGCTTTAAAAAGTAAATGTTATAACCTCTTGAAAACAAAAGGCTAATAATCATTATCTTAATCACCTCAGTTTTATTTCTTGCAGATGCAGAAGTTGCACTTTGATTTCTCAAAGTTTCTTGCCTGCATTATAGAACTACTTAAAAAATAATCAGACCATATCATGGTACATCTCTTCAAGGAATATAAGTATCAATGTTAAAAACTTTTTTTGGGTGGTTTTTTTTTAGTGTCTTAAAGAGTGATAAAATTTAGACAACTAATAAAGTAAAACACAAGTGACAGAGAAAGTTGTCAGTCTGCTTTGTTTCTATAAAGGCTCTGGAAAACTGAAACCACACAGCTCCTTATCCAAAGTGCTTTTAATTCATCTTTTCTTTATGTAACCCAGCGAATCTTTCTCTTTTGGCAACTTCAAAGCTGCAGCTGTTTACTGAAGGGTGAGCCTCTGCTCTCAAAGCAGAGATTGAAAGTTCCTGTTACTGCTTTGATATCGAACAAGAAACATTCTAAAATGCCAGCTGTGGCTTTTAAAAGGTTACCCATGGGATAAATGACTTATCTCACAGAATGACATGAATTAACCTGTGTATACAAGTTATGTCAAGACCGCCTGATATGAATTCAAAGTTCTCTTGTGAAATATTTCTCTCTGTTTTAGCACCGTTATTACCATCTGTTACATATTGAGATAGTAGAATTAAGTTTTGTATAGTGTTTTGCAGAATGCAGCATCTTTGAGATCTTTGGACTGCATCAAATTAGAGAGATTTGACAGCTACTGAATTGAATCTACACAATAATTAAATCCTTCAACATCTACATTCAAGTTTCTGTACCAGAATCTGTTTTACTAAGATATAGACACCTGTGAAAGAGATTAATCTACTTTCTTTCAAGAGATACTTGAGGTACTTTTAGGCTTTCTCTAGAACAGACACCTCAAAAATTCAACTGGGCATTAATTTTATCCAAAAGAACCACATAATACTTTAAGTTTCTCCTAGTATGACCACACATTCTACATTTTTCAGATATTTATGTGAGCCAATTATACTTCAAAAATATACTTTGAAGATAATGTATGGGAGGTAAGGACCACAGTAAAAGGCTTCCAATTTCATTGGGCATTCTAACTAGGACTCTAGTCCAGAGAAACCTGGTCAAAAGTTTAGCCATTGCATCTGTTGGAAGAACAGATGAATATGGATTTGACTAATAGGTTTACTTTTTTTTTTTAAACAATTTCCAACTTTTTTCCTTTATTTCCTCTTCAGAATGAGAGAAACAGACTGTAAAACAACTACTGAGTAACAAATTGAGCCAATTTTTCATTTCCAAAGTCACAAATGGTAACTCTATACTAGCTCTCAAGCTACAGAATATAGTACACTCCAGAAGACATAGGCTAATTACTATATATCATCACCAAAAACTACTAGAATGAGGGCTTACCAAATTCCTTGTACCATCAGGAGCGGCTAGATGGCACTGAATGTAAGAATTAAAGACCTGAACAGCATGTTGGGTAAAGAAACCTTTATGGAAATGTTTATCATCTTGTACCAAAGTAAGCCAAGATTCCAGCAACTTATCATATGCTTCCATATATACCATGTCATCTTTGTCAAGCTGTAAGAGATGAAAGAAACAAAACAAAAGTCTTATTCCTAAACTAAACCAGAGGAACATACTTACTTTCATTATTATTTAACAGATTGTTGAAACAATTTAAAAGATTAGTTACAACATCCATCTAAGGATAGTCAAGAAAGAATTAATTGAAGTAACACAACAAAAAAAATAAGTGCAGCTTTTGTGCTTACTAGGCTTTAAATAAATGTAAATTTGTTTATTTCTCTTCATCTGATGTTCAAAACCAAAGCAGTCTTAAACTAGGCCTTTAATGCACAATTACCTAAATACAGGAGCTACCGAGCTTTTTTACCCCAAAGATGCCAAGCATCTTATTAGTAACAACAAGGAATTAAACCATTTCTTTTTAAAGAGACAAATTTAGAACACATGCATATAGATTTTTATACATTCCACTATTTTTGAAATAAATGGAGAAAAGATGCTGATGTATTCAAGAAACCTTATTGCAGGTAGCCAGTTTTGATGATGACGATACATAACTTCTCATTCTATGAGCAAAGAAGCAAAATTCCACAGAATAAACCTGCACCTCCAGTTGCTTAATCATTTTAAGCAATGCTACATGTTCTTAGTTATTCATATGTGCTTCTATGTAGTATGTAAGTTACAAAAGGAAATCACAGAATCACAGATCATTTTGGTTCAAAAAGACCTTTAAGATCAAGTCCAATCACTAACCTCACACTGCCAAGCCCACTACTAAACCATGTCCCTCCTACCTCACTACAACCTCCTGTCAGGTCCCCTCTCAGTCTCCTCTTCTCCAGTGAGAGGAGGCTGAACAACTCCAGTTCCCTCAGCTGCTCCCCATCAGAGTTACGCTCTAGACCCTGCAGCAGCTCCATTGTCCATCTCTGGACACACTTTAGCCCCTCAAATTCTTTCTTGTAGTGTGGAGTCCAAAACTGAATATAGTGTTTGAGGTGCAGCCTCACTAGTGCCAAGTACAGGGGGACAACCACTTCCCTAGTCCTGCTGGCAACACTAGTTCTAATACAAGCCAGGATACTACTGGCCTTCTTGGCCACCTGGGCATGCCGCTGGTTTGTACTCAGCAGGCTGCTGATTAACATCCCCAGGTCCTTTTCCTCCAGGCAGCTTTCCAGTCACTTCTCCCCAAGCCTGTAGCATTGCCTGGAGTTGTCATGGCCCAAGTACAGCACTTAGCCTTGTTAAACCTCATACAACTGGCCTCATTCCATCGATCTAGCCTGTCCAGGTCCCTCTGAAGAGCCCTCAAGCACATCTATGCACACATCCAGTTTCATATCATCTGCAAACTTACTGAGAGTGCACTCAATTCCCTCATCCAGATCATTGATACACAGAACAGGCCCCAACACTGAGCCTTGGGGAACACCATTGGTGATCAGCCACCAACAGGATTTAACTCCATTCACCACCACTCTCTGGGCCCAGCCATCCAAACAGTTTTTCACCCAAGGAAGAGTGCATCTGTCCAGATTAGCTACAGCTAGAGTACCAAAGATGTCACACAGGTAGACTAAAAGAGGAACTGAGTTGTTCTGATGGATCCGACAGACGCAACAGGGGAGTCCAGCTCAGAATTCACCTTTTCAGGAGATGAAAGCTATACTCAATGAAGTCAAAGCAAAGATACTTTATTTCTCTAGTATGGGAAATGAAAATTGCTACCTCTGACTTCACGGACTGATGATCCTTTGATGAAAGAATACTTCTAAAATTTGTCAAGCAGCAACATACTCGAAAGAGTTGGAAGCACAGCAGAAAACCAAATACAGAATGACCACATGATATTTAAAAATATATCACAAAAGAGGAATAGTGCATTAAGAATCATTTTGAGAAAAACAAGCCTTTGATATGAGCTCTGTCTGACTTTTCACCTAACATCCTGTTTATACTCTTCACTAATTCAGATGGACTATTTGATTTCTACTTCCACACAAGCACTAAGTGTTGAGCAAGGCAAGGCATAGCTGTGGGCAAGCAGCTTCTGTCAGACCCAGTGCTATTAAAGAAAGAGATCACTGGTTCAACTTGTGCTATCAACTCATCACCAGCATTAGTGATACTTATTGCCCTAAAACAGTGTAGTAGTTCTGGCAAATGTTTCAACTTCAATCTCCCCCACCCCAACAGGCAGATTAATGTGAAACAGCGTTTGAACATGATGTTTGGATCGCGAGAGATTGGAAACCACTATAAGCTACTTTGAAGTTGTTTGCATATTATGGTTCAGGACCTCCCCATTTTGACAGTTTCCATAGCAGGTCTTCAGCTAATTAGATGTCTTGTGCCTGACGGGGTTTTTGCAATGTTTACATGAGACATTCTGTTGGCATACGATGTGGCAGAAATATGGAGAAAACAGCTTTTCCAATCAGCAAAGCCTGCCTGCATTCTTCTGCGCTTCTGATTCCTGAACACTTCAGGAATATTATCTGAGGACTCTACTGAGCCCAATGCAGGTGGTATTTTATCTATCAAAAGTTCATAATTATAGACAGCACATGAGCTCACAGAAGGTGTCACCACAAGTAGCCCAGGCAAGAAGCTTGGGGAACATATTGCTAAGCCAAAAGACTGTTTTTAGAGATGCAAAGTAGCATTTCTAAAGGCATAGCACATAGTATCATTACGCTATCTGGATTAAGTCAGCAATAACTTAAGTCTTGGTAACATGCTTTATTGCTGATACACTGTTAAGGTGTAGGAATTTTTTTTTTTAAGGTCTGTCACCACAGAATTCTGTATCATCCTGGAAATCAGAGAAACAGCATGAAGTTGGTATCTGTAAGAGCTATGACATAATGGAAGGAGTGAAAGCATAACATCTCTCTTTCCACCCAATGACGTAAAGATGAGAAAATTCTCTTAACTTTAAAAAAAAATCATGCATTGTCTTTTTCTGATGTTGCTGAATCTGGAACATTTAATACTGAAAAGATTTTCTTCAGCAAAAACTATGGGATTATACATGTGTGGACAGATAGCGTAACCGTGCATAATTGGCCAGTCATTTCCAAATCAAACTTTGCACCAGATAGTGGTACAAGCTACGTAAGTTTTTTTTTTGCCAAGAGATGAAGTGTTCTGCATGGTGTTGAGCATTGTTTTCATTAAACATGGTTGCATATTCTAGCTCTCAAGTAACAAGAGGCTAATTGAGGTAACAGCATCCCTTTAATTTAAATGATAGGGACCTATGGTTTTGCTAAATCTTTTTGATAACGGCTTCAGGAGCATTTCCAAATGCAATGCTGAGCACTAGAATACATGTTAAATGTTCTACTAGGAAATTTCAAAAGCAGGACTAGTTTCGACCATTAAAGTTTGGAAAATAACTGTATTTTAGATTTGAAATTTATCACCTTTTTTTTTTTATTAAAACATGAACACATTTGAAAGTTCAAGTGAGCGCTGGGCCAAATTATACATTTTAACCTTGAAGCAAAGACATGATCCAACGCCCTGCAATGAATGCTAATTAACACACCTCTAGTGAAGAAACACATCCATCAACTTCATAATGAAATACTTTCACAATTGTTTTGAAACTCAGAACAGTCCAGACAATAGAGCAAAACTGTTAAAAAAATAGTACTTTTTAATGATAATGGGGAAATATGAGCTACTATCTTCAGTCTTATTTTGAATCAATAGCTACTGCACATAAATAGTTCAAGTGCAAAATTATTTGCCTTAATTCTTATCAGCCTTTTCCCTCAAAGTAGGTGTCCTTAGAAGTTTATTTTAAATGCAATTTTTAGAAGCAGAAGACTTAAGACTCTCCCAACTGCTCTTTAATGTTGCAACTGGAGCTTGAAAGAACTCAACAAAGAGAAGCAAAAAAAAATCTTCTGAACTCCTGTGCTAGATTTGTACACAGGATTAGCATTTGAACCTTGTCAGTCATGCAGGAGTGGTTTGAACAGCTTAGAATTATGGAGTTAACGGCAGATCTTAACAGCTACATTCACTTAAAACAGAAGTTCCTGACATGGAACTCTTGATAGCAATTAAGTTTCAGTCTGTCCATACGTTCATGTAGTCATTTTAAGCTTCCAGGACCATAGCTCATTCACTATCTACAAAAGTTTTCAGAGATGTCCTACAAGAAAAAGTCAGCAATTTTTTTTCCAACTTGAATATTTTAAATTAATTCACTCTTTTTAAAAGTAAAAATTCAAGACAAGTGCTTCAAACAGAAAAAGTCTGAACGATGCACAATGTGTAATTATGGTCATTATGTTGTTTGAAACAAAATCCTCTCAGATGTGGCTTCAGAAATATACAGAACCACCGAATACACAACAGTTATTGATGAAAGAGATAAATTGTCATGTCACTCTGCTTATCACAAATACAGAGAGACAGAACTACATACTATTTGAGAGCAGATACTTACCACTTCTTCCAAGGCAGCACTTCTTCCAAAAGAACAAGTGAGGTGTGCGAGGCAGTTAACAAATGAAGAGAACAGTTCATTTGGAATGGCAGTTAAAATATTGCGAGGAAACACGGTTATCAGGTTGCTGATAATACTGGAAATTCCCACTGCTTCAGAGTCTTCTATTTCAATGCTACAGACAGAAATAGCAGTTAGCATTTTTCTTAGTGTCAAAAAAACTAAAAGTTTATTGATTTTGTAGATACATTTTCAATCAACAAATCTATTTGATGTTACTTAAGCATCACTTACTTTAAACCATCTTTTCTTAATTTTAATAATCCAACAGTAAGCATGGATTATACCCAGAACTACACTAGCCATACCGGTTCTCCACACACATACGCAACAGATTAAAAGATGCCATCTAAATTTAGAGAGCAGGCATACATACCCATTGATAGTATTCAGTAATCCCTCAATGAAGTGTGCCAGGTAATCAACTTGTGAACCTTCATCGGGAAAGACTGGCCCGTGCAAAGACGCCAGCTGTGCCAGACACTGCAATGAATCTTGGGCCATATCTGTATCTTCTCTGATTTTTCGATGTACCTTTCAGGAAGTGAGATAGTTAATAATACACAGAAAACAGGGTGTTCTTAAAACAGTCACATGGTTCTCAATCCAAAGGAGCACACACCAAAAAAAGCTTACTATAAAACTTCCATTCAGTCTGAAACGCGGTGTCTTCTACAACTCTCTAAACCATAGCAAATGTCAAGATTGTGACTCAGCTCACAAAACTGCAAGCCTTGAATTAACTAAATGTTAGTTTCAGTGAGTTAAGTCTCACCTACATGTTGAAAATTGAACTGCCTACTGAATGTTTTGTTTTAAAGAGAGAAACAGATGCCAGCCAGTCAGACATACTGCTCCTTCTAAAAACAGCAATAATGACAATCATCTCTATTATGCTAACTATGCCTAGGCTAAGGAGTCTTGCTAAAGTTAGTCAATCAAGTTCAATCAAGATTATATACATGCTTCTTTAAGCAGAGGTAAACACTGAAGACATATAAGAAAATGAATGAATCACTTCCTTGGCAACACTCTTACACTATACAAGGCCAACAGTCATGTACCCGCTTTTTTTTGCGAGCTGTTACATCATTATTTCTGCTGGTGAGACTTTCTAGATTGAGATTTAATATAACAATAGTCATATTTTCACATACTTTTATTTCTCAAATACTAAATTAAAGAGTTTTCTTAGGCTCACACCAATTTTTTGCAGGTAATATTTACTGACCAAATAAATATAGGGTAGTTTTTTTCACTCAGAAGCAAATTTAGTTAAATTACTGCAGCAATCTTATACACAGAAGTACAGTTAAAACACTAACCATTTCTCTATGTCACTACAGTTGCAACTTCACCCAACTACAACTAGTTGGATTAGCTGCACAGTTAATCTCTGAAAGATCAAACTTGTAGGAGAAGCAAACCCTGCAACAGAAATACCCGTTCTAATACACATCCCCCACTAGCTCAGATTAGAACTGAAGGCTTCCTCATTAGCATGGTAGATCTGTCAACTTTTGCAAGGTTATTAAAACTTCTCAGATCAGATAAATAAATACAAATTACTACCATTCACTTACATTACTTCAAATAGCAAACTAATACTACAAGCCTCAACCATTGCAAATTAGGAATCTAAAACCAAAACTGACAGTGTGCTGCCCTGGTTAGCATTCATTAAAAAATAATCAAATACAAGTGAGTTTTAGTTACTATTAAAGAAAATGCAAATTTATTAATACAATGCTGCATGTTATTCAAAACATTATTCTTATCATGAATAAAAACAGATATCTATTCCGAACAACTTCAAACTATTAAACGAGGAAGGGTTAATAAGTAAGCCAAAAAAGTTATTTGCATGTGGAGATTCACAGCTGACAGTAGCAACTGTTTGGATAGCCTGGACAGCTGTTCAGATTGTGTATAGCTTCTAGGGGTTCTGACAGTGATTTTTTTTTTACTTTTTCAGATAAAAAAAAATTTAAATCTAATTCATCAACTTTTTTTTTATGTCCTTACTGTAAAGTAAGGACATGTATCCAAACACACATCAGACAATTTTCAAGCAGCACTGGAGTGCTACACTTGCTTTGTGTAACAACTTTGTCCAAGTTTTGAGCACATTATTTCTCTGCTTTGCAAAAATGAAAATAGTCTGGGAATGCTAAATTCTCAGGAGATACAACATAAGATAAAATAGTATAGTAAATGAATTTATTGGCCAATATATTTTGCTGCCGTAGTAACTCCTAGCTAAGCAATGACTACAAACTTGTCCCAATACTTGTAGAAAGCAGACAACACTAGTTTTATCCAGTTTAAATATCATGAGGTTTTAAAGTTACACAAGTTGAGCATTCCATTCCACTCTCTCTCAACTCTACTTCTTCCCCATCCCTTGTAACTTGTTTGGATTTACTTTGTGCTGAGGAAAGAACTGTAGAATTCTGTATGCTTAAAACCGTCTAGAAAGCTGCAACTACATTACCCATTTTCAGCTGTTCTGTTAAGCAAATGCAAACACATACTGTTCATTTGATCTTTTCTGAGAGCTGTTACACCTTATCTGAAAGATATACTCTCCTACTGTTCATCATCCTTAGTTCGATGAGTACAAATTCAGAATCATTAAATGTATAAAAGTTTAGATAACTATACAGCTTTTTCTTTTGTTAACAGTCAACAACTAAAAAGTATTTTATAAGCAAAGCACACAGTCTGTAACCTAGAAAAAACAGAATACCCCCATCTGCTTTGATAAGCAAGCTGAAGTTAACAGAATCAGTCCTACCTGATGCAAAAGTCCAACAATATGTTTTTAGAACAGGAAGGAGCTGCTTTCCCTGTGGTCTGGACTACGAAAGTTGAAGAAAGAAACTTACTGTAAAGAAAAGCTCCATAACTCTGCTGTCCAGGAGGGTCTCACGCCAGGATTCTGTTGGCTTTAGCATCACATTTTGTGAGGATTCAAACATAGCTATATAATGTCTGCCCAGTTATCTGGTGTCAAGGTCAACAATAACATTCCTACTTGGCTTTAAAAAAATCCTAGATACAACAGGATCCATTCAGAAAGAATGTAATGGAAACAAACTTTAAGCCTCTTCACATACACAGCATAATTCATGCATGAGGCCAAGGAATAAAAGGTATTAAGTATTGAAAAAAAGAATGCTCCAGGAATGTTAGATAACAGTTTGATCATAATTATGAGACATACCATAGTGATACGATCACTTTGATAACCAGGGTATCTAATGTGACATAGCGAGAAGGGAAAAAAGCAACCGCAATTAACAGGTGTTAAAATTTATGTAAAATAGGAAATCATTTTCTAAAAAATTTTCCTGGCAGCTTTTTAAAAGGCTGTATGATAGCTAAAGATAGCTCACTGAAATCTATAGCCTATTTTTCTAAATAGCCAACCATGCGTCACAGAATGCAGATATGCTGGCCCTGTATTAATCTACATTTTTTAATCACACTGTGAAGAACAAAAGCATAAGGCACCACAAGGCACCATCATGTTAAACGCATTTGTAGAAGACGTGCATGAAAAATGTGCACACCATGAAGCCACAATGCTGCTGCACTCAGTTCTTACCATGTGTTTTGGCATAACTTAATTGACAAAATACTGTAAATGCTCCAGTACAGAAAAAATACAGACGTGAGAAAAAACATTTAAACTTGCAGGTCACATTCTTTGTTAGTCTGATCATGCACAACAGTGTCTAGCAAAGATTTTTGAAAGTGCTTCCTTCTGTGACGTTCCCCAATCCAAGTAGTAGTAAAACTCCTTTAACTTAGAAAGGGATCAGAGAGAACAATGAAGCACTTTAAAAAGATGAATGAAAATATAAGTTGCTAACTCAACCATCAAAATCAGTAGCAACATGCTCAGTTGCATGCCATTCACTTACTAGTAATGAAGTACATTAGTTTTTGTACAGTTAAGTCATCGGGTATTATAAAAAAAGGTGCATCAAGAAGTGTTTCTATGTCTAGAAGAAAATAAAATTCACAACAGTATCATTCAAGAAAGCAGATCCCTTAACTTTTGGTAGGTTTTGTTGAAGAGAACTACATAAAGCAAATATCTGGCTTAAAGTGAAGAATTGTGGCACAAGGCAGGATGCACAATTTTAGTTTGTTTACACTTGTCTTCTGAGTTCTGCCAAAAGCAGAAACTCATAAAAATTTTGTGCCGAGCTATTTTCAAAAAAAGCAACTTTTCCCACGGCATAGTACCAAGTGGTCCATCACTGGGTGCATGTGTCCAGAACTATTGTCAGCACTTTATAACGCATAAGAACAATCAGGGGTTTTCAAAGTAGTGCAAAACAAAACTAACTTTACCATTTTCAAAAATGATCAATTCATGTTCAACCATACTCTGCGTTATTTCAGATGGAGAAAAACTAAAAGTCACAGAATTGTCTATTTTACTTCCATCTGAAATACAAATGTAATTCAAGTGACCAAAAAAGCTTCAGTTCTCCCTGACAAAAAAGAAAATAAATATGGGAAAATTATCAGGTGCAAGCACCCTTTATCATGAGTCATATTACAAGTTAAAATTAATTTCATCTGTCAAATTAAGCTATGCTTCTTTCCTTTTTCTAAAACATTCCAAGTAAGAACAGCAATATTTTGAAGTTGTTTATTGACAAAAGTGTCCTCTGCTGTAGCTGTAACTCTCAAATAAATGATCAGCATGGAAATACATCAATAACAGAAGATGATCATAGATACATTACCAATCTCTGAAAATCAATTTGCTCTTCACTAGGTTGAGTCTAGAGAGGGGACCAGCTACATAACACTTTTCACATGGAATGAAAGAAGAGCTAGTTTGCTGTCACTATTTTAACAAGCCTCAGTATTCAGCAGCCCTATCCTGTTATTTTTAGTACCATTTCTCACACTAATGGACTGATGACACATCTGACAATAGCAGATTTGTGGGTAAAATATTTGTTCACTGAACAATACAAATTATGCCAGCATCTACCATGGAGATCTTACACCCATTTTCCATCATGTACTGGACACAAGCAAATATTAGCATAAGTTGTTGGTTTTTAAATGAAAACAATTGTAAAAGACTTCTGGTAATAAATCCAAATGTTTGTAACATCTCAACTCTACTAAAGAATGTGTAAGTGTCATTACAGTTCATTTTGAATGACAAAGAAATCCAAACTAGGAAACAGCTACCAGAAGCACAGTAAAGTTTCACCCAGTGCACAAGACTTAGGATACTGATTCCTACAGAGACTAGAAACTTCTGTCTGAATCAGAACAGACTATTCAATAAAATATACTAAGCTCTACTGAAAAGCATAAAAATACAATGAGATGCCTTGGTGTATGACAAGGCTCATATGCTTACTAATAATGTTTAAGACAGATTTTATTTTATCTTTGCCTAAATTTATGCACATAGACATTAGCTCTATGCTTGGTTTTATTTCATGAGCTGGAGAAATAGGAGTAATATCCTTAAAATTATAAATTTGTCATTCTTAGAGGAACTTATTAAAAAAGAGAGAAAAACAAGTGTGTAGCTTTCCTCATACGCTTTGCCTCCGGTCCCAGGAAGGAACTGATGGGTGAGGATTTCATATCCTAAGGCAGCCACAAAGGATTATAATGTTTCACTTCAGGACTTCCCACAAATTACAGTATCTGAGAACGGATCCTGTGGTCTTTTTATTAATAGAGGCAAGGCTTGCCCTGTCGCAAAGCAATAGACCACTTTATTCACAAATTTGTCCACAGGAATGAAGAGCAACCCAGAAATGGGGGGAAATCTCCTGAAGTGCTAAGGCCCAAATAGTTTTTTTAAAGTTACTTTAATCACTTTACCTTTGTTGTTTGGAACATTTCTGGAGAGCTTTGTGTCAGTCTTACACTTGTATTTTACAAATAAAAAACTGCATTAGAAAGGTAACTGCTTGGATATCTGCCATCCAGTGTTATAATGTTAACATACTGATTTTATTCGGATTTTTAAGACCTCCTCTGTCCTGCTAGCTAGTCAGCCAAGCACTGCCAAGTATATGGGACGAGTCTAGGAGCAGCCGTCTAAAATTGAGGCAGAGGCCTGCTGCCCCCTATGGAGAAACACTTCACAAAGCTTCAAACAACTTAGACTCTGCAAACACCTCCAGCATTCAGCGGAATGCAGGCATGCTTAAACATTTAATTATTAGACAAGAATTCTTAACTGCCATAATAATGAAACAACTACTTAGTGTTGGAGACATTGGGCTCGGATTGCAGCAGCAGGCACAGGAAGCATTGGAAGAGCCAAGCTAATTTTAAAACTGGCCAATTCCAGAGCTGGCAGCAGTGTCACTGCATCAGTACCAAGCCTCAACCGCATCAGTACCAAGCCTCAAACTGACCACACAAGTGCATTCTGCAGCTCCTGCTGCATTTTGCACCTACAGTTATACAGCTAATAGTATGCAAGCTACGAACTTTAAGTCTAAGTTCAAGTACTTGTGCAGAAGTGACTGCCATGCAGGTGCAGCTCAAGAGTCACACCTTTCCACTATACACCGGCTGCCATCCAGGAAGCCAATGACAAATTACTGCAAAACTGGAAAACTGAAAACTACTGGGGCAACAGAGCGGGGAAAACATCTCTATATTTTATCAGTTCCCCTCTGTAAAACGTGTCATTACTGGTCTCATCTGATATTAATTCTTTCAAGAAACTCTTAGTTGCAAACTGATTTCAGAATTCATTCAGGAAAACCCAAATGATGAAAGACTAATTGTTAAAAAGCTCAGTATCACTACAAAACATATTTAGTGTAATTACAACCAAATTCATGGGATTGGTCAATCTTCTTGGTTTTGCCCAACTTAGTCTTAAACAGCCATAAAAGGATTGTCAAGGAAACACTCAGTACTCTAGAAATAATTTCTAAGTATCAGGAATTTCAAAGTCATGTCAGAATGAGAAATCTGATGAGAGTAAAATGCATCTCTCTTTTGCACTTTCTTAGATACAGCTATTTTAGTTACATGGTATTTTTCTTTATCCCAGACAATAGCACGGACAGCACCCCAATCCTTTATCTCTCAGATAAGGATATATTGCTGTAGCAACTCCAGCATAATCCCAAACACAAGGCCTAAGGAATGCAGCCCTGCTGCTGAAGGAAGTCTGTGTTGTCGCTCCTCGGTCCAAGTTCAATCATTTCTATAGCTGTGCAACAAATCAAACTGGGGACCTCAACGTGCTAAAATCCAGTTTTCAGCCAGGTGGTTCCCTGCTCAGTATCGTATTAATGGGAGGTTCTAAGACAGGATGCTTTTTCAGCAGCAATGCCAACTTGCATCATTTCTCAAAACAAATCTCAGGTTTTCTGGAGTATTCTGTGTGTTTTTCATGCAGTTCATTACGCGTAACAGATGCTGCCAATCTGGGTTGGACTGAGATCAAATCACGAGAGTCTGCACAACTATATGATTCACAAGATCTCCCAGAATGGTTTATCATTCTGGTTGAGGTTTAAAAGACATTTTCAAAACAGAGATATGAAGAGCTTTGTTCCTTTACTGTGTGCCTGAGGAACACATACACTTAAAGAAGTGTTTAGGGACAAAAGCGTCAGTTAATTCATACAACGGCCGTTGCACCATTAATTTCACGTATATTTTAAATCTAATGCCCTATTCTACATTCATTTGCAAATTTGCCAGCTTGCCTCCGAGAAAGTAGAGGCAACAAATCCAAAACAAAACTAAAACTCAAGTTCCTTTTTGTTCATCTACTACAATTCGTCTATTAACAAGTAAGGGATAAGTAGTTCTATGACAGTTCCTAATGACAAGGAAGATGGTTGGACAAAAATCCTACGTTCTGTTTAAGAACTTTTACATTTGAGGACACTCATCCAAAGTCCATTTGAATGTGGCTGCTAAGAGCAGATAAAACCCAAAGTCAAGAAATTAGAAAAATTTTTCTGGCGGTGTAATATAAATTATAATTGCATCCTGACTCCACAGGACATTAATGTACCTTGACACGGACATGTAAGTCCAGCAACACTCATCTCCTTAACTGAAGGCTTTGGAGTTTCACAGTGTACTAGGAGAGAGATCCTTGAAAGAGCCTTACTCTTGTAAAGGAGAGGACTGTACCTCTTAGTGCTGATTACCCACACTTCCTTAGTGAAAACTTGCATTTAAGAAAAGATGCAGTTTAAACAAGTTCCATCCGAGTAAATAACATTTCAGAGTGCTGTAACAGCACTGAAAAAAGAAACTCTGCATAAGCCAGCATGCCACAGCAGACTACCACATGTTCTTAGTGCAAATTAGGAATCCTATGCTATTGTCATTTCCAACAGTACTGCCAAAAACTTCTGAACCATCTGCAAACAGCAGGTGAACTAATAACTTGAAGTAGAAGATAAAAATAACAGATGATCGCCCGTGTGTTAGAAAACAAAATGGAAAAAACCTGCACATGACCGAAAGGAAGCATCCGAGGTCATCATGCATTGCTCTTCCTATTGCAGGCATTACAGCCCAAGACACTTTACTGAGTTCCAACTTGAAAGTACCATAGGGCCTAGTCTTCTTTTGTTGCTCCAATAAGGTGGCTTTTCTAGAATGCATCCTTCATGCTAGCAATAGACAGTACGGAATTACTACAACTCTTCTGATACAATTGGTGGCAACATTGTACAAGACTGCATTTAACAATGAGACACATACCAAGTTACAGGATTATAGCACAAGAACTCTGGAAAAGTGGTATGTTTTGATGCAAGTCTCACAACTTGATAATTTAAATAGCATGCCTCTTGGTAATGGTCACTATAGAGTTAATGCACTGCTTCCTTTTCTGGAGATACAAGAATCTTGCTAAATACTGCAGGTTGCTTTTATACTACAGGGAATGAGAATCAAAACGATCTTGCCAGGGGAAATACCAACTAAAGGAAAAAAAAAAAAAAGTATCTGTGGATACAATGGATCGTTTTACTCTGTGCTTCGAGTATTAAATTTATGCCTATTGCTTCAGCATATGTACTGTCGAGATTTGGAAAGAGAAGACCAGAAGGATAACAACTGATCAATCACCACAGCAATTCTTACACTCTTATGTAATGTGCTATCCATTTAGAAACTGCAATTTCACTGCAAATGAGCTAACAATCAGCAGTTACTTTTAAACCAGTCTTCTTCAGGAAGAGAGATTTATGCCATAATACAATCAACATGGTGCTGTAAACTCCAACAGTTACTGAATCTTCAACAGCTAAGGTCCACATTTCTCCAGGATGATTAAAGCCATTCCAACTTTTGTGAAAACACTTTGCTACACAGAGGAGGGAGACTCAAGCTAGTGCTGTAAAATCTTAGAGAAAAAATGACACGTCCAATGCTAGAAAACAAAAAGATGTTATCAGGCAGAGCAGAGGTTACGAAAAGATTTGAAACAGAACCACATAAGTGCACTTGTTGTGGTTCAGACTAAAGCTCCATCCAATCCCCACAAGAGGCCAGAATTTGTTTAACAGTTGCAGTGTCTAAATTATGCACAGTAGCAGAAAACAGTGTTAATCCTAAACATCAGTAGCTAAATAATTTCATATTATATAAAGGTATAAATGAAAGCTTGAACTCCCAAAGCTCCACACCTTTCTCATATAAATCTAGCTCCACCACTGCAAACCACAGTCTAAGATAAAGTGCCTGTGGAGAACCAGAGCCGTCACTTTCAAACTGTACCACCATCAGCACTTAGGACTCATGAGAGGTTTGCACAGAGCAAGACTAAAATTCAGAAAGAACCACCACTACACAACACACTTCAATTCTATTTAAGATTACAGTTTTGGGGGGGGGGGAAGTGTTCACACATTATTTGAATTTTTTAAATCCCAAATCCTCTTCCAAAAACTTTTATAAGATGCAATAATTTGACTCCAGTCTCAGGCTTGCACACACATGCACTAAGCTCCTCCCTGGACCTCTGCCAAATGACTTCAGTAATTAATAGGAGTGGGATATTTACTTTTAATCCATGGCACCTTCCATAAAAACAACATAACTGGCATTCTACTTTACAGATGTGGACCAAGGAATATCCAGTTTCAAATAAATTTCACTTTTGCTGCTTACTGCATAATGAACAGAATCAAAGACCACAGAAGTATCACCATCAAACCAGGAAAGCAAACTTTGAATTTCAAGGCAACATCAAGATTCCTGTACTACGTATAACTTGGTAGCAATTTCAAAAGGTTTTCAGAAAAGTCTATAAACCAGATTAAAAATCCAGCTTTTGGAAAGTTTGCTGAGCATCTTAGAGATAGTCTACCTATTAAAAGAGCTATAGTAATACTTTATTGCAAATGCTGTTGTAATCCTCTATTAAATAGAAAATGTGACTGATTATTTCTACAATATTCTTCTAGCTCATTTTTTTGGATTGAGCATTTTTGTGACTTTTTTTCTCCTCTCTTTCACTAAGACTCTTTCTGATTCTCATTTTCTCCTCTACTTTCCATCTCCACCTTTCTCTGGACCCATTACAAAGATGTACAAATAGAAGCAATGGCAAGGTGCTCTCAGCTAGCAAGTCTTCTTCAGACAAAAGAGAACCTATTACATGTTCTAATACATGACCATGCTCTTTCATGGGGAGTCAGTTGAGTATGCACATTCCTAGATGATGGGGCACTTACATGCCTCCTCCTTTTCTGAGGAAGAAAAGTAAGATTGATCTCCACATAATGATTCAACAGAACTGAGACCTCTTCACCATTTGGTTCTGCACTACAGCAGCACTTTGCCTCTCTCCTGCATCAACCAGATGGACCATCAGCCCACAACCAGGGGCTGCTCTGCTGAACTAGTCTTGTCTTTTTAATATAAAATACTTCAAAAAGTGTAATGAAGAGCAACAGTAGCTTCTACATGTAAGCATCTGTTAGCAAACACTAACGGAGGAAAACATAAAGACTAAATACAAAGTTTACAAGGTTTACATTTTTCTCTCCTCACCAAGACTTTACTTATCACCCAGAAAAAATGACTGAAGTCAGCTGAAATAAAAGATAAAAGGATATAATTTGGAGGAAGAAAGTTCCAGCTTAAGACCTGATTGGCTAGTGCAAGATAACGCTGAAACACTGAAGACATCTGAGCATTGAGGTTTTCACGTCTGCTGAATTCCTGAAGTACCTCTACTGTGAGCATGAAGATCTGCCGCAGATCGTCCTCCTGTAGTCAGGACGAACACAAGATATTAATAGTCTCTCAGTAATTAAAATGTTGTTAAAAAGAAATACTTTTCTAAAGAGAATTTTCTGCTTTCACTCTATTTTTCATTAAAATACAGAAAATATTCTGAACTTCTGACTGAAGTTATCAGTCAGACTCCATCCTCCCTTTGCCAAAACTGATTGCTTGTAAAGCGTAAGTAAAAAACCCCTCTCATAAATACTAGTCATGAAAAGAAAAACTTAACAATATACTTTGTAACAGCTGGTAGAGGAGAAGGTTGGTCTTTGGCATGAAAAAAAGTTGGTAAGTTGTTCCACAACAGTCAGTTTAAAGCAATGCCTTCACAAAAACATTTCTGCCTGGCCAAACAATACATCTGAGACAACCAGACTACACCATCTGCAATAACATTTTTAAATACATAGCTCTTCTTGGCTTTAAACCAAAGCTATATTTAAGACTATCATTGTTCCATAGAGTATTCGTTTTCTTTGCAATTGGTAGCCAAGGAATTAAAGAGTCCAACCACAAAGATCTGCAGCTCTGCACTCATAAAATGGGCAAAAAGAGATTGCATCTTTTTGATACAGGTTTTTAAAAATACATTATCAACTTTCCTGAAGTAGCCAGTATCTGCATTTACAATAGTATAGTATTTGTTCTATTAAATGTTGTTAGGCACACCCTGTACCTGAGTGCACCTGGCGCAATAAAGTACTTCTGCTTTTTGGTGTTTACGTTTTAGAAAGACAGGTAGCATGTATTGACACAGAACTAGTTTACCTGAAATATACGTTTACAGTTACCATGGAACTCCATGCTTAGTCCAATGTTGCTGGTTTTACTTGAACTTGAGAACTCGCTCAACAACGCCGTTAAAATGGAACAGGCCAAAGTTTGCTACAAAAAAAATAGGGGGAATAATATAACTAAAAGAGGTCCAATAATGTAATACCACCTACATTGTCCTTAATTTTTATTAGCATTTTTTCTACAACTGTTACTTCCATTTCTTCTAATGCAAACTAGAACAAGTCAATCTCTGGATCATCTCTGGAATCATCAAGGCTCCATCCTTACAAAAGAAATTCAAGTATACGAGCAATATAAAAACCAGCACCTGTGCAATCATCACTACAAAATGGAAACAAACTTCTTGCAACCCATTTTCCAGCCTCGCTGTTTACTTTCTTTCCCTGTGCACAGAGCTTAATAAGTATTACTTTCAAAGAAGATTCAGTTTCCACTTATTTCTATTGATCTAATAGTTTAGGTCACTCTGAAGTTTGTTTTGGCCCTTCTTTGCATTTGCTACACTTACCTTGTTGGTATTTGATCATGATTAAATTTATACCACCAAAAGTGATAAAAGCTAACAAAAAAATAACATCTGCATTACAACATCTACTACATCTTTTCCCTCTCGCCCCACCAAAAACAAAGGGGAAAATGCAGAAAGCTCTGATGCTTGAAAGCTTTTGGATACTTATCTCCAAAGCACATCACCCACAAAGCCTCAGAAATAACCTTTAAAACCACTCTATTACAATGTTGTCTCTGAAGCAATATAAAAAACAGTGAAAAAGAAAAATGTTCACTTTAGAGAGATCCATGAAGACTGAAGGTTTAAGTATCTTTTTCATTCTCAAAACTTAAAGCAACTGAAATCCTTATCCTAAAACAAAACTTAAAAGCCAATGTTCCTTTATGAAACACACTGCTCCAGCCTTTGTTACTGTTTTCTTTAACTAAAAAAAAAGCTTTTTTTCCCTGATGCCAAAGTCCAGTAACCATCATCATCAGTTTTAGTATGGTTTATTTAATTGGTCATTAAACACAGAGGGGAGCAAATCTTGTACAGAAATGATGTAAGTAGTACTCCAGAAGTGTGCCATACACTACTACAAGCAAGCACAATAGAAACCATACAGTAATTAAATGAAAACACTTTTTGTTAAAGAAATGTTCTTAACAAAAATCTTCAAAATTACTGACTATCCTCCCAGACTATTTGGAGCCAAGGTGCCAGGGATGGACAGAGGGATAGGAATTGTTAAAGGGTCATGCATGCCAGCAAGTGTCCAGGGGTTAAACAGAAATATGCACACTACCTCTGAACACCCGAAAGATTAAAGTGGAGATGATACTATTTATGCAAGCTCATACAACAGCTGAGACCAGTGCCATCCACCCACCAACTGCAACATCTTTGTTCAGAAATGCCTCTGAAGTCAGTACCTTGACCCCCCAGACAACTAGTTATCTTAGCCAGTATACACTAAATTAACATTCTTACTTGCTAAATAAGTCCCAGACAGATCAAACATATTGGCTTCATGATAACAGATGGGTTTTCTCTTCTACTATATAACAAAGTTGTACAGTGGATCAGCATATTGCTGGTCAGTTGCTAAATCCAAGCTTTTTCATTTTAAAGAAATGTTTATTTCAAGTGAACTATTTCTCATCTACAGTCTCCACTGTCCCACATCATGTATGATAAAGGCACAGTTTAGCTAGTGAAAATGGCATCACACTTTACTCCAGTAAAAGTGTAATTTTGTCAGTTCTATACTAGAAATACTTCTTATCAGCTCAAACATTCACGTATTTTATTTCCAAATTTCTGTGCAAGCCATTTATACAATAAATATTTTTATTTAGTAATTTAGGCATTTTAGTTATAAATCAACTTTAAAATTATATTTAATTTAGAAATCTAGATTTGATCTGAGCAAACAGCCCTAGTGTAGGCTAACATTGAGTTTTAAATCTAACACTCTATGAAAAGAATCTGGGTGGAAAAAAACATTCAAAATAAAATAAAAAAAGAACCCTGAAGCTTGGCTCCAGAACAATGCCTCAGATAAGAATATATGTTTTTAGAGGAATAACACGATGTGGCCAGACAACACTGACTAAATTAATTCTGTTCCATGAGATGTAGAGTCTCATAAGGCTCTCTAAATCCTTTAAAATGCAGGCTTTTATTTTATGCTTCAGTTACTGACACACTGATATTCAGCTCAGAGAATCCATGATGCAAGGACATTATTACTTGCTATTACAAATCTGCACAGTTTGATGCTCTGTAATATAACATGATTACCTTGTGGCATTAATGACTACAGTAGCACAACAGCCTGGATAAAGCTAAGTTGCTTTTGCTTTATCATACAAAGATCTTCACATCAAGCCACCACCCAGACCACCACAGGACATGCAGGACAGTGATGCAGACTACCCAGTGCTTGCAGTTAGTTGCCAATTATTGGAAAAGAAATTGTTAGGTCTGAATGACAGCTAAGGAGCAATAGGGAAAAAAAGTTTGTTCCCAGCATGATTATGTTAACAGTTAATATTGGCTGAAGTAATAGATATTTTCTCCTTCCCTTTCTCTGCATTTGTTTACATGGTATATAATAATTTACCCTTTTTGTTTGGATAGTAATACTCTAACACATAATAAAAGCCTGTTCCAGAATTTTTGTGTGCTTTTCTCCCAATTTCAAGGAGAAATTTAAAAGAAAGAAGATTAAATTTCATGACTGATGGTGTGATGGTAAAGGAATCTCTTCAAATATGTAAAGAGCAATAGATGCACCTAGGCTGACAATCTAACAGCTATTTCAGGTAGCTCTCACATCAGTATCTGCTTTGAATAAGAAAGAGGTGTGATGTCACTAGAGATTTATATGCCTTATTCCCTCCAGCAGCCGAGCTTGCAGCAAACACCAGGACTCAACACATCCCTCTGCTCTCCTCCCTCCCACTGAATTCCCAACGTCTCACCAACTCCTCCGCCTTGGTATTTCAATACTTAAGGTGCAAATCCTGTCCCATTCCCTCACCATCCCAAGGGTGCTGCGTGCATTATGGGCACATCATGCCCTCCTGTCACTATCTTCATCTACAGCTACCCCTTGTGTCCATGAGTAACTGTTTAGCATATCCCACATATCCAGGTCACCAGAGCAGGAGAAGATGTAAGATACTGTCCAGTGACTTAAAATTTGCTGGAACAGACTGAGAGAAGATTCCTTGAGATTGGTTTCCTAGAAGGCTAGTGCCAATCCCCAGGAGATTAGCTTACAGACAACGGCAGAGGAACAGATCAAGACCTGTACCCTGTCCTTGCAATGTCAAGTATTTACATAGAGCTGCACACTAAACCATTACTGATTCCAAAAGCTAAGACTACAGGAACTTATAGAGATTGTTGTGCACAGCAGTAAGACCTGCTGTTTTCATATTAATATTAACTAATTAGCTTAACAGAATATGTGCCTTGTCATCTAATGAATTCTTCTGAATACTAAGTAATACTTCAGAAACTCTAGAATAAGGCTTAAGAAAACTTTACTGTAAAAACTAAACTTTTGCTTTACAAAAAGTAACTTTACTGATGGTTAACTACTAGTATTTTGAAATATTTTTTTTAATTTACATGTATGAACATATTAAGTACCCTGACACAAATATAAGACATTAGAAGAAAGATTGTAGAAAGATTTCAAAAACTCGAAAAACAAGATAATTTCAGCTAAACCAATTTAGTTGTGCTCTGTGAAATAAAATTATTTCTTCTTACATATAACAAAATAGAAGGCACTTAATGCATGTAAAGTTCTAGGGCAGAGGGGTTTTTTTTAAGGTTTTTGGCATGCCACAGAAGAGATGAACAATCCAATTTAGTAATACCATACAGTAATAAGAAGAAAATGCACGTGACTCTGGGCATCACATTAAAAGTCAGAACTGAATGTCTATTGTGCAGTAATGCCATTAACTTCATACCAGTAAGAGTACACCTCTGAACCAAGTTTGACTCACTCACTAGCAATTTCACTAGTTCTGCCACAAGTACATACCCAAACAATAACTCCATCTAACAAAATAAAATACTTCTCTCGTTGAGAATGGATTGCCTCTGAGAATAGCTTGGCACTCACCCCAGTTAGCTTTATTACCAGGAATAAACATTATGAAAGATCGCTATACATAAAATAGACTCTCAGCTGCTCAAACAGAAGATCAATGGGACTTGTGATAAGAGCTTAACTTGGCAATCAGACACCCAGTGGTTACATCGTTTTAGTGGTTTTCTTTTTAAATAACTCTAATAAAAAACAAATGCTACAGAAAGACCATGCCCCATTTTGACAGTAAACAACATTTATGTATCATTCATAAAACTCATATGCAGAAGGTAAATGCAACTTAGTCCTCCAAATGGAATGTCCCCTATAACAAAAGTCAAAGCCATAACATTCGAAGGGATTTCACACTTGTGCCTGGACTGCCCATGGAATAAATGAACTGCTTCATTTGAGGGTAGTTAGGTTACAAAGCATCTGAAAGGAAGAAGAGCTTAGGAAAAAAAAAATAGACATATGGTACACCAGCTCTGAGGAAGAAAAGACAACAAAGAAAGAAGAATCAGCTACAATACTCTGAAATTCAGAGCAGAGATACAGCTAAGTTGTCAGAGGTTTGATTAAATAATTCATCACAAAATTTTAAATACCAAGCTTCCCCCCTTCCTCAAGGGTCATTTTTACCTCCAGAAAAAGAAATGTATTTAAAAGAACAAGTGTCCCACCTGAACATAAATCAGAATTTTAGCTTGCACGAGAGCAGAAAGAATCAAAGAATAAATTTATCAGAGGTAGAATTTGCTGTGCTGCATCTAAGTGATAAAATTCTAGTGACAACACATCAAAAGCAATTTTACCAAATAAATTATTTAATGCAAGTCTTCCTTTATAAAGGCAGTGATATACTTCTTCCCTAAGCCCCTTAAATAAGCACAGCTGTATTTGCTAACATTTTCAGGGTATCTAAATCCTCAGAATGGAAGCTGCACCTCCAAATGCAAAGGTTAACAAGATGGCCAGAAGACCAAAATAAATACTGAGGCCATTCCAGCTTTTCAATTTGTGAGTATTGCAATGGAGGGTGGAAAAACATAGGAGCTCAAGAGGTATTTTCCGACCACAGAAAACTGGAATATAGTCTAAAGAAATCGAAGCAAGCATCTGGAAGAACCCATTGGATTTTATGTTTGTTCCTTCCCCAGTGAGCCAACTGGTGGAAAGAAGCTGTAGAGCAAGGACAGGACGATAGGAATAGGATCCACAGCTGCGGTTTTGTTCCGTCAGCAGCAAGGGATTGGCTGGGCAGAACATCTCTTTCCTCCCATTCCCACTCTGCCATCATGCAAAGACAGACAAGCAGTACCGGCTTCATGTACCACATCTGCAGTGGCCCAAGGGCTGAGACCCTCTTCCCTCCTTAGGGGAACCAGGCAAAACAAGCAAGGCAAATCCCCAAGGTTGAGCTGAGGCAAAGAAAACGAATTCCTCTGCGAATCAATGGGGGCCACAGGAAGATGATCTTGTGGCATGCGAAGCATGTAAGCTTTGGCCAAAGAGAGAAGGGAAGTAGCAGCCTCTACTAATAACGGAAGTAGTCCTAGCAGAGTTTGCTGAAGTTTGTGGTGCAAAACATGCTTTGTTTTGCCTGTGGGAACAGGGAAAGTGGTGAAGCAGAAATCAGGAGGAGAAAAAACCCAAAATAATCAAAAAACTCTGAAGATCTAAAAACCATTTATCTAGAGGTTAAATATCCTTCTCCAGGTTCTCACCCAAAAGGGTACAGGTTGGATCTTCACTCCTACAGTAGTTGCATGAATAAATCTAAGACTTTCAATTAAATCCAAAAGAATGAGTGGTAAGACCAGCCACACAGCTCGCCATAAAGATCACCCAGCTTTAAATACACATCAACCTGATATGTACTCTTTGGAGAACAGGTGTCCCCTTCTCCCCACACTTTTCCCAGAACCCCTCCCCGGCCCTCTTGCCTGCCTCTGTCTGCCATACTGACTGATACACCAAATGAGCTGTGTCACATGGCTGTACTACACAGCAGATCTGATTAAAAGAAAAAACATTAGGAGAAAACCAGAAGACTGGCTGGTTTTAAGTAGACTCCCACACAGAATCAGCTTCTAACTGAACATACATATTCAGAAAGGCAGTACTTCTGAGAGGAAGAGGGACTAAAGACCGAGTAGCTAAGGTCAATAAACTTCTTAAAGTGACTTTTTCCTTCAAGTCTGTTTATATTTGTGCCATCACAGTAGTGAAAGAAATATAGATGTAACACATGCAAAGACATCATTTCTTCCTTCCTGGTGAGCTTGAGGTCCACAAGTGATGGTCTCCACAACCTCATGAGACAGCAGAATTGATGAAATGAAGAATCATGGACAGCATACACAGAACCAGGGGCACAGATCTCTCCTCCAGTTCACATCTCCTCACTTTCCAGCCCTGTTTTTGAAACTGTTGCTCTAATGTAAATGATAATACTGGAAGCTATTATTTAAGCAACTAAGCTGAAGTCTTGCTGTACTGTATCTCCAGTAAAGTAGGTATTTTTTTAAAAGAAAAACTGTAAAACTTTTAAAAAGTACCCTGGTAAACACAACTACTAGAAAACCCACTTATGTTTTTACAGTTCTCTTACATTTCTATTACTGAGTTTTAACGTCATATTTGGAGTAGTTTCTGGATGCTTAAAATTCCCAAACCAATCTTTAACACACTAACTTGGGCCTTTACAGAGCCCAGCATGAAGGAAACAGCTTAAATATCCTGGCTTACTATCTGGTTTTTATACTCAACATGTCTCAAGGGCAGTAAGGTTCACAGGACCAAGTAATCATTTTATTAGACTAGAAGATACAGCTGAGGGTAGAAGGGGGAAAATAATATAAGTTTTTCTCAAAATGCGAAAGTCATGAGAGCCTCTCCAATTCCTACCCTACCACGTGAGACAGCAACAGCCAGACAGGGATCCGTAAGTAAAATTCCTCTTAAAGAATAGAAATAAGAATGATAAGTGCTAAATAAATTTAATTATCTATGCAGCCATTATTATGAATGTCTAAAGTTTTGCTTCTTATTGTTTCCCACTGTTCACGTTAAATCCATCCACAGCCCACTCCTCAGCAGTTTTAGATAACCTTAAGCATATGAATCTCTCCTCTCTTGCCCAACCATGAACACTGGGAAACAGATCAGACTTATAGATTTTAAGAGAAAGAATTGTTAGGATCACAGAGCTTTTCCACTAAGTCCTGGCAAGTCTTGCATATACAGAGGTAAAAAAAAACCCCTGTTTTTTGGTATGGAGCTTTAAATTAGAATGCACTCTACTGCATACACGGTAGATCTTAAAAAACAGCTTCTGAGGCTTCCCAAACCAGTGTCAGGTCCACAGCTCTTGGACTTCTCTGCATCTGCCAACCCATACTCTATAAGAAATCAAGGTGTGACCTATATCCTAGCCCATTTTTAAACAAAGTCTAGTTGGTTGTGTTCACATGCAGACCAGTTCCTCCTCCTCCTGGGAAGTCCTCTTGGCTGCCAGGATTCCTGTCCTTTTGGCAGGGATGAAGGACAAATGAAACACTTCAGCTATGCAAAAAAGCAGAATACCCTAACACAAAAAGAAAAAGTCAAGAAATTGAAAGCATTATAGTTCAGAACAACTTGGTACACACACTTCTCCAAACTCATGAAATCAGTGAAAGAAAATCTATATTTAGCATTTTAAGATTGGCCCATGATATTACGTCTACTGCCAGAAGTTCTGTCCCTCAGAGATAAAAATTTTTAAGAGATGCTGGAATCGATGTTGGAGGAAGACTACAGGCCCTCCTTCACAAGCAGGAGAATGGCTTGCATTGATGTTTTAGGAGGAGCCAGGAAAAACAAAACCAGGAATTCCAAAGTTAATTCTTGTCCTCCTAGAGGACTACTATCTAAACTTATTTATATACTAAAAGACAGCCATACCCTCTGTAGTTTGCTTTCCCTTCTCAAATATATGTTTCTTCCACAAGATTCATAACGGTCTGTATGGCAGAGCAGCAGCAGCAGGAGCCAATTCTCTGTGTTCCACCCCCGGCTCTAACCACTTGTCCTTCCCATTCCACTCTTCGGTGTCCTGTTATTTTCTTAACATGTACACTGTGTTCCACTATTAAGAGATTACTCAATACTAAAGTCCTCTCTTCATCTTCTGTTAATTTTCTTCCTCTCATCACTATTTCTCTGCTTATCTTTCTTCCAATCTCCTTCTTTCCCTCTCAACAGTTCTTCAATCATGTCAGCTTGTCACATTACTCATACCTTCAAGCTGCATCTTAAAAAAAAATATCCATTTCTAAAGATATTTGTAATTAATACTCCAGAAGTTAAGGTATTAAGCATATCGAGTCCTACAAAAGCACAGAGTACCATCTATATTTGCTGCTATCTTGTTACACCAGCTTTCAGGATTTAACTCTGACAAGATGTTACTCAAGGCAAGGATTCAATGGCACAGGAGTGCCTAAAATCCACAAAATTAGTACAGATATCTGGCAGGAACTGGGTGAAGGGTTGCAGGGAATGGAAAACATTAAGTGCCTACTTTGTTCTTGAAAGATAAAGAAGGGTCAGGAAGCCTCAGAGCCAGCAGAGAGGAGAAAGTAAGTGGGAAGCAGGCAAGAAATCACTTAGCTTTTTTTTAAAAAGGACTTGATCTCAATTACAAACTGCTGTAGAAAGCTTTTATCAACAGCTAAGAGCCATGCTGGAGAGCTTTGAACATTTTAAAACATGAAGTGACCTACTGCTGACTCCATATGTTTCCAGTTGCTGGAGTGAATCTCAGGTAGGAGAACACAAATAGGTGGGCAGTAAATCAGAGGAAAGATGGAGCAGAAAACTGGGAAGGATACAGAAAATGACAAGGAGACTCAACAGGGAATTAGAGTTGCAAAGGTATCATAGGTATCTTGACACTTGAGTGTACAAGGCTGGAGATATGAGTGCACATCACAAGAAAGACACATTAATGAAAGGGAAGGGAGTCAAGGAGGTACAGAAGGGTGGAAAATATCTGCTGATCTCTCCCAACACCTATATCCTAGCCTTCTCCCTAACTTGGATGAAGGCCTGTTTTAATAACTAACTAATATAAACACAGTAAAGCACTGAAACACCCATGACACTGCATAGCACTGTCCTGATGGCATGTCTTGGATCTTGAAAGCAGTACCACTCCCTTAGCTTCCTACTGTTCCCTAAAGTACCGTTAGATAAGACTGCACATGTCAGCAGGGCAGCTGCATCACTGTTGTTCCACACAGCCTGATGGGCACAGCTAAATCATACAGGGACACTGATAAAAAATACCCACTCATATTTGAAAAGGTAAGTCATTAATTCATCACACAAATTATTTCATACAACTTTTCAAAGTTACTATCTATTTATACAAGAGGCATGCCCTGAACCCACTCAGAGCTCAGCTGTGGCACGTCCTGTGCTAATGCATTATTTTATTACTGTTTATTTCTTCATATGCCAAGTCCTGGGTCACATGAAGCTGTGCCAGTACCAGTGTTCCTCTTGCAGAAAAGTCTCAGAAGATTACAAGAACATCTTTATGAATAAGAACTATTTTATAACAAAAAAGCTCATACATACATGGGAACATGTGTTTATAACCAGACTAACAAACACATGCTGGGCCTTACAGAAAAGGTATTACAGCATTACATGTTATTTTTTGCTAGTAAGTCATATTAGCATACTGCAATAGAAAACATCATTATATACTCAAGACATTTTCAATGCTGTTCTTAAAACTTAAGCACAAATACTTCGGTAAAACTATGAAGAAGCTAAGAATTGTGAAGAGAGGTGGACAAAAAGAAAGCAAAAGCTGAGCCAAACTTGATCTGCATATGGTGGCAGTGAGCAGAACTTGGAGGAGCGTGAAATACATTCCCCTAGTCAGAGCTCCTCTGGAACATGCTCTGTTCTACAGCAAGCCCAAGATGAGGCACTTAGAGCAAAGCAACCTTAGCTTGCTGTATGCTGTGATCAGTGCCGTGTGACTGTATATTAGTGTATGCACAGAATACAACCGTGGAAGTTGGACTGTGCAAGAGTTAGTTCAAAGAGGACTTTTCTGTCAACATTCAGGTTTTTATTTACTTCACTTTTGTATCTTTATGGAAAGATCATATAAACTACATGAGAATTCACACTGGCATGTATAAAACTTGAAAATCTCAGTTGTAACTCCATTTTATTGACAATTTTGTTTTATTCACATTTCATTTTTACCCTTGAAAAAAGCATGAACTCAGCATTGTTGTAAACAAATACCCATTTCTATTCAAATTATGCACAACCAAAAGGCTGAAATGTCCTTCTTAAGCTAAATAATTGTGAAATTAAGGTTTAGAAGCGTAACTGAAATTTCCATACCCAGGAGGGATATCACTTGTGCTCAGAGGTGACACACTATTTTTAGGACCATGACATGAACTGCATTACTTCTAGTACATTTTGATCAAATTTTCTGAGTTAAACATTTGTCACTCACAACTAGTACAACTGCTGCTCTAAACGCTCATCAGTGTAATAAACCATTTCCCTCAAGGGTTTTGTTTGAGAAAAGCTTCAGTTAAAGTTTCAGCATGGAATCTACATACTCTTTGATTTGCATTTTGTAGGTGAAAAATCACCTCTCTTTAATCTCTAGTTACATGCCTCTATTATGACCTCTTCTAAACTTATCTCCTGGCATAGCAAATGGAATTTCACTAAATGCATAGATAGATATTGGACACCTTGTTTCCACTTTGAGCTCAGTATGGAAGGTAACACTTACCCCTAGTAGTATGACATTAAATCTGGAGTAAGTTTTGTATTTCCATTCCACATTTTACTTCCTCACACCCCTTTCTCTCCCCCTACCAGTGTCCAGGAGAACAGCAGAAGCCTATGCCTCTTGCTTGGTAGCCTATTCCAACAGCTGAGCCACAGAAGGGTGCAGGACTGCACAGATGGAAGGGGAACAGAGTGTGTAGAGAACCTGTCAGCTGATGGAAAATCCATTTCAGATCATGTTGTTTTATTAAAGAAACCCACAGCAACAAGCAAAACGGAATCATTCCCCTTGGCACTTAGAGCAGCTATTGAGAGAAATCCAATCCCTAAAAAAAATATGGTGTAATTGTCTACCAAAGAACTACACATACTACTCCTAGTTCCAAAACACTCTTTTTCAAAAACCCCCAATTTGGTAAGTGATTGCTTGAACTTGATTATTAATTTTAATCTTTAGTTAAGGGAAGTATACAAGATCTTACAGTCACTAAGTATAACTTATGCTGCTGATGGAGATTGCTTAAATTTTGAAGAAAAAACCTAAGATACTTACCACAGTGGGGTTACCACTGCTGATCAACTGGCTGACTTCATGAAAGATGCTTTTGCAGTCAATTGATTTGTCTAATGATCCCCGCTTCACTATCACCGCTACTGCTAACAGAATCTGCTCCCGAACGTACTTTTGAAGGCTGTAAACAACATGGCAAAAATATGCTTGCAATTTTAGTAATAATAATAAAACATAATTCTGAACATCAATGCTCAATAAACTTTAAACACATTTCTCTTTCAAACATTTTGTATGAATTCGTAAGGTAAAGCTCACAACTCTACAGAGGTTGACTAAGTGTTAAGAATGGAAGATAAATTACTGTTGAAATCAGAGAATCACCGAATGGTGGGGGCTGAAAGGGACCTTTAGAGATCATCTAGTCCAAGTCCCCTGCAGAAGCAGGGTCACCTAGATCAGGTCGCAAATGGTCTTCCACTGCTACCCTGTTAAACAAAAGAATGATTCAGTTCAGACTTTATTCAGAGGTGCTTTTTTCTATACTTACTTAGGCCTTTGTAAGACATAGGTTAGAAGGAATGTTCGCAATGACTCAATGCTAGTTTTTTCCAAGAGAATCCATTCTCTTACAACTGCTTCCATTATTGCCGTAGCAGCTTGAAAAAGGACATAGTCCACTTTACTAGTTTCTGTGAGAAAAACAAAGGTAATCTGAGTATCAGAAGACATATAGGTATGTATGTATGTATTATAAGTATGTAATATATTGTATGTATTTCCAACAAAAAAAACCCCATGGAATTTACTATGACTTATCATTAAATGGAATTTTGTTGCTATGAAAACAGACAAAGAATCTACAACTCAAAAGCAGGGGAAAACAACAACTCAATTATCAAATTGTCCAATACTATTAGAATTGAGAAGAAAAGTTGCCTGTGCAAGGAGACTGAGCTAAAGATCAGAAACAAGAATGTTAACATAACTATGGAACAAAATAAACAGATTGAGTCCCAATGCACGGCGATATGATAGGCATGCCAGAAGTGAAGACTGCTCTATCATTTCAGTGCTTGCCTTTGGAATCAACAATACACAACATCACGTGTATTTTATGGATGATGAGAAGGAATTTCACTTACACCTAAAGATAACATTTGTGTTTAATTATCAAAGCAGAATATTTTACAGAGTGGTGTATTCAAGGTTTTCTACATCACGTTCAAGTTTCTATACTTATCTTGAGGTAATCAAAATACAGCTTCTGACCACAGTGTTGGAATCACTAGCCCTTATTATCTGAGTATCTGATTGCTTTGTACACACATGCACAAAAGAAACTGGAAAACAATGTTATGCAAAGAGGTAAGTTTGGGTGACTACAAAGTATAATTTTAAGAGAAACTCCAGAATCTAAATTCCATTTATATGACAACATAAAGTTAAAGACACTTGTTTTTGTTGTTCCTTTGCTTTTAAACATTGTAACTGAGAAATAGTAGGTAGCATCTCAGTAGCCAGTTTCAAAACACTCTGAGCTCTGTAGAAAACACAAAAGAATATTCAGAAAGGGTGCAGCAACAAGATGGGAAAAGCATAAAATATGAAATGGTCAAACAAAGTTCCCAAATAAGAAGTGTAGTTTGTGCTACGGTGAAAGACCTGCCAGGACCTGGGCTGGTTTGAAAAAGCCTCAGTCATGAGATGATGGGTTTTACACAACTACAAAACAAACCTTCTTCCCCTGATTATATACACACAAGTTTATACTGTATATTTCTTTCATATGCAAGGTCTATATCCAAGATAGCAGCCAATTTGCTAAAATGTTTTCAAGTAATTTAATCAGGCTCTAAATCAAAACTCTAAACAGGTGAACACACTGAAATCAAAATAAACCACCTTTAAATCTACTGGGTTTAATCTGGAAAACTAAGTAACCACTTAATTAAAAGATTAACGTGCATGTGTAACATACATAAAAACAAGCCAAATTATACTTGCATGAGAATTTTAATTCTGGCATATGTTAACTTCTGAGTCTTTGTCTTTTCAAACTGGCTCACACAAAATGAGTGCTATTAAAAAGAGATGGGGATGGAATTTTTCCCTTGAGTCGAGTACCACATATGCACAACTGCAACAATTAACAGCACAGACCTCCAGCACTCAGTGTAAGCTTACAACTAGTCAGAGCACCACTGTCCCCTACTAAAGAATGGCAGGACAGGTTCTGCCAATATATTTTAACAGCTATAAGCTTACAGCTGAAGAAAGTAGAGCCTCATGCTTCCTGGGTTCAACTCCAGGTTTTTAAAGAAACTGTATGGTAGGGGCTTCTCCTCGTGACTGTCTTGTCCAATGCTCTCCCTGTATCACTCAAATACTCTTCTTTCCACAAATGCTATTAACATCCTTGTCATTGCTCTCTACCTCCATTCTAATTCCCATCTTGACTATTTTTTCTGTTTATTTTTAATACCATTTAATCTGATTCTCTGGTTCCTGTCCATCCCTACCTGCGCATACTCTTTCAGTACACTTCAACTCTTATTTTTCATCACAAACAGCGTGTTTCCCTACCTGGCTCTTTATTTCATAATCCTAGCCTCTCCCTTCTCAACAGTCAAGTTGTAGTCACTTGTTTTTTCTATCCAGATTGTACAAACATTGACTCAAGAAGCACAAAGTTTGGGAAAAGTCTCTGAGTTCCAGGTCTCAAAATTACAACTGCCTACACTGCCAGGAAAAGCCTGCCCTATGCAGAAACATCGTGACTTCTCAATGGTGGCAGCATATGAACAGTTTAAGAATGGAATATTTCTAGACATTCAAGAGGTGTTAAAAACATGACCACGTTCCTTCCAAACAGTCACACTTCACGAAAAAACAAAAAAGAAAAATGTCCACAGTGATAGTTCAGTATTAATGCTAAACTTAATTCCTTTCTTTGAGGAGATTCACCAATTTAATGATTTCTCATTATCTATTTCTGATGAGGGATGAACATATCACTTGAGAGATTGAAACAGCCTGAAAAGTTACCCAAGTATGTTCTTTTGCCCACTTAAAATCCTTTAAAACAAACAAACAAAATCAGTGTGAAAATAAAAAGCATCAATACTAAGACCAGAAGAAACTCATACGTAGAAAAATTTTGTTTGTAGAGTGGGTGTAGGAAAGGAACCGCCCCCTGCTCTATCACAGCATGATTTAACAACACAGAAGGAGGCCTGCAATACTGGCATCACAATAATAATGAATTATAAACTTCTAATCCAGTAAATTTATAAATAACTGTTAAAAAATACCATGGAATGAAATAGGTATGAAAATTAGCATATTTTAAATTTTTTATTCTAGTAAATGTAATTCTAATATTTCTCTGTTCATTCTGGCAAAGTCTTTGAAAGAAAAAGTTGATTTTGTGGTTGTGTTTTTTTCCACAAATTTCCAGTTTTACCTCAACAAGTTCAGAGTCATCTTTAATCAAAATTCTCCCTTCACCTCCCAATGCTTACATCTGATTAGTACAGTGGTGCTGAACAGGAATCTTATATCTTTACTGCTTCTGCAATTTTCAGATTATTTAGCTGCCAAACTCTAATTAATGTCTCTATAGAACCTACAAAAACAGTTTTATTTTTGAAGACCTGTAACACAACCACACTTACAGCATTTCCATTAAAAGCCAAGAAATTTCTGAGAAAAGGTGATATCTACTTCTTTCCTTTCTCCACAGGTATAATCCCATGAAACTTCAATACTCTAATTGCTTCTACCAGGTGAACAAAAACCTCTAACTATTTCTGTGTTTCTTTAAAAAAACCCAAGCCACAACAGCTGAGTTGTTAACAGCAACTTACTATGACATTCAACCCAAAATAAGTTCTCACCATGGAAAATTTCAGCACCAGTGAAAAATCTGGTAAGTGCATAAAATTGCATCAGTAGTTAGATTTATGTCTAACAGATTAGACAGTATTACAATAACCATGTTGCAGAGAAAATCTGAATATATTAATAAGTTTAGGAACTTAGCTACATGAAGTTATACCTTAATAAAACCAAAAAAAGGCAGCAATAGGCTTCACCCTCCACCAAAAAGTACTCCTCATCAAAATAAAATCTGATATTCTTATTCCCAGTTGTAGAAGAACAGCAGAGTTCCAGTTAGATAAATAGGTACATCATTAACTGAATTTGTTAAAACTTACCCAAAATGTGTTTGCAAACAGCAAAAGGTGATTTTGATTTTCTAAATGACAAGAATATGTGCTCAGCATGTTGGCGTTGTTCATTATTGACCATGGAAGGTGGTGCCTGAAAGAGGGGAAGAAAAAGAAAAGTTACTTGAGAAGTAAAATTCCATCCTAATTGTAAATATATATGAGCAACATCATGGACTTATAAATATTTGCCTTGTTAAACATCAAAACCATATATGTCTTGGTAAAACCGCTTTCTCTCTCTCAGTGATGGCCTGTATTACCACTGTGTATTTACATCACATAAGTGTGAACACTGAGACATCAGGCAGAGTGAGTAATTCTAAGTATTGTGTTCTTAACAACACTTCTGAAGAAAGGTAAAAGTCAGATAGATCTAAATTCTACCCACAATCTTTTTCCCACTCAAACTAAAAATATCATTGCACACCACTAAATGCTGCTATACACACAGTCACAGAAACAAAGCACTATTTTCCCCTTAATTCTGCATTTGTTTTAAAATACTGAATTGTACAATCAACTCAAGGGGTTGAAAAATTACTACAGATGTGGTTTAAAATAAGGTATTGGCAGTAACATACTACCCTCTAGTGTTTAACACTAAGGCTGACAACCTAAAGACTGAGTAAAGACTCAGATTGAAGAGAGAGGGGTCAGCCCATTTTGGAATGGCTATGGCACTTCCCCACCTGCCTACACCCATCCCCATGTATCCATCCCCTTACACCACGCATACTTTGGCTGCCCAGGTAACACCTGCCCTGCCACTATTGCTGAATGCCAGTTCCATGGAGGTGTCTACATGACAATCACCTCTAAGTAAAACATGAAACTATGCATGAAACTACACAATAACCTTGACCATTGCAAGGTGGGATATTGCCTATGGAGCATAGATGAGAGGTAACTGCTTGCATTGCAGCCTCACCTCATCCAGCAATCCCACCATCCCCCCTGCTGTCCCACAAGGTAAAAACACCCTTGCAAAAAACATCAGCTGCTTGCGACACCACACAGCTCTCTGCTTTTGCCATTGACATTCTTTGATTTCTGCTACTTGGGATTGACTTGAACAAGCACACAGCACAAAGTACTGTTACAGGGGATTTGTATCGCAAGGCAGCATAAACTGATGTGCCTTTGAGATAGGAACATGTACATGTTCAGAGCCAGGTCAAGGTGACAGTGTAGGTTATTGAACTCCATCTGAACTTCCAAACTCCAAATTCCAGTCCTATCCCTAGCAATTTGAGGAGAATGTGTGTCATATATCTTTTGTGATTGATTTATACTGCTGCTTTGGGAGTAAAAGTGTAAAGACCTTAGCATAAAGATCAAGGTTTTTAACTGAAGTGAAATATTTTTCAGTAAATAAACCACATCAAAATCTGATTCTAATTCTTTCATCCTTGATAAAATACAAGATGACAGAGAATTTGAATATGAGCAAATAACATCACAGATTAAAAGTCAATAATCTGAGTAAATGAAGCAAGGGAAAGTTGACTCCTGGATCAAGGGGGTCTTAATGTCCTAATGAACAGATGTGTGTTTTCTTACACAGAAAGTTTCTGATGCTTACAACTTTTCTGATGAACGCCTGAGGGGATTAAAATTAGCAATGGTAGAAGGTGGCTGCAAAAAAGCCTCATAAATGCAGAATAAATGCTCTGTTCTTCGCAAACCTGCTCTGCTCTATATCCAGTCTGAGACTACAACCTCCCTGAAGAGCAATTGGAATGTATACAGGACAGCTCAACTTTATCAGCTCAGGGGACAAGATGACAGTGCTCGCCCATGCCCCATTCTCAGCCAGTCGGTGGCAGTTGGTGTCAGGTTGTGGAGACACATAGATGGCAGCAAACCTTCAGTTCACATCTATCTGCCATGTGCTGGGGGCAGTGTCTCAAGGGCTATGGTCACAAGTTGCAGGAAGACATGCACATAGAAAGGCTTTTGGATAATTGGGGCATATCAACTGAGACAGAAGTAAATCCCATGGTGGTATCCAAGTCCTTTCAGGACACTGAGCTTTAGTGAACTCCAATCCAAAGCAGAGACACAAATTTTAATAACTTCTTAAGCAAATATAAACTTGTAGAGAAGCAGCTTCACCAAATTATAGAATAGAACCGTAGTTGGATATGGCCTTCAAGATCACTGAGTCCAACCACTAACCTCACACTGCCAGGCCTGTCACTAAACTAAACCATATTCCTCAGCACCTCATCTAAGCATCTTTTAAATATCTCTAGGGATGGTGACTCCACCACCACCCTGGGCAGCCCATTCCAACAATTAATAATCCTCTTGGTTAAAAAGTTCTTCATAATGTCCAATCTAAACCTCCCCTGGCACAACTTGAGCCCAATTCCTCGTGTCCTACCATCCATTACTGGATAGAAGAGACTGAACCCCACCTCACTACAACTCCCTTTCAGGTAGTTTTAGAGAGTGATCATGTCTCCCCTCAGCCTCCTCTTCTCTAGGCTAAACAACCCCAGCTCCATCCACCACTCCTCATAAGACTTGTTCTCCAGAACCTTCACCAGCTTCGTTGTCTGTCTCTGCACATGCTCCAGTACCTTAATGTCCCTCTTGTAGTGAGGGGCCCAAACTGAGGCATGTGACTCTTCTGTAATAAAACCTCAACTCTCCCACTTGCAGCCAGGCATCAGCAGAAGCTGATCCCAACAACCATGCTTTCTGCAGTCTGAAGGACAGTATTTCTGTGTCGACTCAAGCTACACTCACTGCAGAGTCTACTGGACTGAACACCAGACAAATATTTGGAACAGGTTACCAAAAAAGCAGGAATGCTGTACACAGCATCAGCTTGACTTCAGTATGTGCTATAAAAATAAACCAAATCAAATAAAAACACGGTCTCCACTTTTTTTTCTCTTGTTTTATGGACAAGCACTTGTGCAAACACACAGAGAACCCAACTAGGGAAGTGATCACTGAAAAGCATTCCACCAAAGAAAGGCAAGTTATTTTTTGCCCTGCCTAGTTCATCGTAAGCCAGCAAGATATAGGACATGATGGGTAGTGATCAGTGCTGAAAAAAGACATTTATTACCATTTAAAATGCATTTAACCTACAGCTTCTGTTGCTGTGTAATGGAATGGGAATACTCATAAGTCTCAAGGAACATACTGCTTTGGCCAGTGAACTTTTGTAAGAACCAGGAATCACGTTTCTTGAGATGAGTGACTAACTCTGCTACCAAAAGAAAAAGTTCCAGCCTCTCCTGCTCTCACCTGCATGGTCTTGTAACCTCCTCACATTACCCCTTTTACCAACTAGCCCACAAAAAAAAAAAAAGGGGGGGGGGGAGGGAGGAGTGGCAGGGGCACAGCAAGGAATGAACACTCTTGTTACTTTAATAAGCATTAAGAAGTAGGTCAAGTGTCAGAGCTAGTGCAACAATGGGAAAAAAAGGAGTGATGTTCCCTTTTCAGCAGGACTGACCTTGCAGCTCACAGCTCTGCACTCTCATGAAACTTCACCAACTATAGCCACATTACAAGGAATCCTTTTGGGTGTGACATTTTGTAAGTCCAAAGCCATTTATGTTCATGTTCTTAGAGCAAGAGCAGCAAATCAGTGCTACCTGATCTTGGAACTAATTTTGTATTAACAAAGCATATTTGAGTGCCACATAGAGATCACATCTATTTTGAGTGTCCTGGAATTCCAGTGTTCAGGGCACTTTCAGGGACAACAGAATCAAAACGTGGCACCGTTAAAAAAAGAACACAGAGTTAATGTTTCATGTGAAATATCCCTTACAATAACTAGAAAAGAAATCTCTAACTTTACATTATTTTAAGTCTTCAATTTCTCTAAAGTCTGATTATTGAAGATGTTTGGCACCTTGGAAATGCAGATAGCACATCATATTCCTATACGTTACATACTTAAGACTCTTCAAACTGCCCAGAACAGAAACACGTAGGCTTTAAACAGTGCCACACAGTCACCAGAGGGAGCTTAAAGCTCACAGTCTGCTGTCGCTGCTCCTGCCGCATTCCAGCGCGCTTCCCTGCACACTGGCTAATTTAAGGCTTTAAAGGAAAGCCCAACACGTACAGATTCTGTGTACAAATTTCACATCACAAGAACACTGGCTTAGGTGAGCCTGAGAGCACTGGAAGGTGGTGCCCAGTGTCCCCTCGGCACAACAGGATTAGAAATGTATCCCAAACACTCATTTTGCTTGTATGGTTCACCAACAATGCCTAGACATTCACTGTTTTCTTCAAATTGTTCTCTAGCATCTAGCTGATGGGGAATTAAAAAACAGTGTGGATCAGGATCTTTTGGCATACTGAAACTATTTCCAGCTATACCACTTTCCTTTCTGTTCAGTCTGATTGCTAACACCCATCTGCTCGCTCTTTTGTTTTACAAGTTACCCATAAAAAGCTCTCCAGGACAATCATCCTTCTCATTTTAGCACAGCAAGATACTGCCCTGTAAGAACAGAGTTCCTATATAAGTAAATTACATCTTTTCAGCTACCAAGGCTGTCTGGATAGGAACAGCAACAGCAGTATCTACAGATCAGGAAAGATCACAAAAAGGAAAGAGAAACTGAAAAAAATACCAGAAATACTCTGGCAGATAAGCACTAACACTTTCAAGACCATTAAACTTATCTGAAAGAGTGGACAGCTAAAAGAAATTAATGTAACCTCTCCCCTTTCATGTCAACCAGTTTATATATATATATAAAAAGAAAAGTTTGTTCAGCTTCATTATGTCCTGTTATCACTAGTTTAGGGGGAAAAAAAAGGGGGGGAGACGGGGTTGGAAGAAAAGGTAAGGCATTTGACGATAAAATTGTAACAAAGTCAATAAGCATAGAAGATCTAAACCCTGCACATGCTTGTAGAAATCCCATATTTGCTGCATGGTTGTGAAAAATCTTTACTGTGTTTTTCTGCTCAAGCAAAAAGTCAGAGTCTTTGCTTCCCTTCTTATTCTTCTAAGAACATCACAAATAACTGTGACAATTCTCCTCAAGTCATCAACAGTAAATAAGCCAATGGAAAAAGATGTTTTTTGCAAAAGAGCAGAAACAAAATAACCTGCAGGAGTAAATAGAGTCTGCGAACCCAAAAGTAGAAAACAACTTTAAGAGCTCACAGTCAGAAAAGAGGACTGAGGAGAAAAAGGAGAGACGGAAATTGAAGTGCTCCGTATTATGGTAAATACAGGATTGAGTCAGCAGTCAGCATCTTTCTAATATTTTAGGACACAAGCAGACAGATGCAGTTTGAAGGAACATGTTGGCACAGATCAGACAAACAGAAAAGCTATGTAAATTACAGGTACAAACACATTTTTCTGGTGTTGTGTGAGCATGCTCCAACTTCCTTCACAACGACTAAATGCACAAGGAATGATTACAGCTTCTTCTGTATTGATAACTTCTGCCAAGAGCAAGTCCCTCAGATGGCATCTCAGATTCAGGCAAGCCTTTCAGAGGTTGGGCAGAGATCTTCAATGGCAATGAAAGACACTAGGCTCTAATATGCTTGATTAGAATCTTAATAGCTTCCTTTCACAGCCTCACATACTACCCAACACTTGATTTTTCCCTTTTTAGACATTAAAAAAACCCAAACAATAAAATCATCTCACTCTCAGGAAATAACCTCTCTCAGCTTACATGGATCTTACAGCAATGAGACAATTATTTTCAAAGGATGAGCTGTTGTGTAAAGCTAATACCAAGTCAAATTTTGTCTTTCTTGACTATTAGACCAGACACTTTACAAAAGCCTAAACCTAATTTCCATGCAATTACCTTTTCTTTCCAGCGCTGAACCTGATAAAAACAAAACTGGATACAGCTTTACATCAGAAATAAAAGTTTCTCCTCAATGAATTGGAGGTCAGCAGACCCCCCTCTAAATCCCCCTTCTCCTCTTTCTTATCACTATAAGAATGTTACAAGGAATCACACCACAGATGAAGCCCATTGGTCCCTCTCTCCTAACAAAACAGGAGATGCACTAACATTGTTCATAGCAGCTGCTACCTCTTGCAATCTTAATATAAACAATCTACTGATCTGAAAAACACTTAAGTAAAAAATGCAAGAAATTAACAATATTAACCTCCCCCAACAGCATGGGTTCCTCAATAGCTATGAGAGTACTAGTCGGTTTTTAACTAGTTTTAATTAGTTCTCCCACTCCTGCTGCCTGCAACCATCCTTTTGTACCATGGGAAGACAAAGAAGACCACTTGATTCAGTATAGTCATTTTATCCGTAAGTTTATATATTGCCACTTTTTTCTTCTCCATAATAATCATAGAATGGTAGGGTTAGAAGGGACCTTTAGAGATCATCTAGACCAAATCCCCTGCAGAAGCAGGTCCACCTAGATCAGGTCGCATAGGAACATGTCCAGGTAGGTCTTGAAGACCTCCAAGACAGGAGACTGCGCAACTCTTCTGGGCAGCCTGTGCCAGGGCTCCGTCACCGTCACAGTAAAATAGGTTTTTCTTATGTTTAAATGGAACTTTTTGTGTGCCAGCTTCATCTCATTACCAATTGTCCTGTTGCTAGATACCACAGAAAAAAGAGCTTCCTCAACCTCCTGATATCCATCATTTAGATATTTGTAAATATTGAGATCCCCTCTCAGTGTCCTCTTCTCTGACTAAACAGCCCCAGTTCCTGCAGCCTTTTCTCATAAGAAAGATCCATCTTTATTTCTTCCTTATATAACACAGATATCTCATTTCTAACTTTGATCATGTTTTTCCTGCTCCTCCTTTGATTGTACACCATCAATTTAAATGATACCATATTATTCACTGATGCTACAAGAAAGGACAGCATAACTGGGAACAATTTAGGTGGCTAAAAATTTGTCATACATTACACAAGCAGAAATCTGATTAATACAGGCAGATACTACAAATAATTTAATATATTAATTCATAGTGACATTCAGAACAGGAAACATGAAGACATGAGAAAGGGTTAGACCAACTGTCATTTGGAAAATACATATGTACCAGGAAACATCTAATGAATGTACATGTGGAAAAAAATAAGGGGTAAAAATAAGTGGCTTAGGAGTTTTGTTTGAAATAGCAGTTAGATGCAAATAGAGAATCTGAAGCTATACATATGTATTTAGAATCACATGCTTAGTACAAGAATTTCCCACCTCAGTGGGATGAATACCTTTAAAAAAATAAATGTAGTTATGACTCATCAAGGTGGAGAATGCCAAACAATGAAGGTAACAGACATAGGAAAGGTAGCAAGTGAATTGCAAATATCAGATGCTCTCTTTGCAAGATTAAAGTTGAATTCACCATGTATTTGTCAATAATAGGCTGAAGAAATACCACCACATTCACATTTGAAGTGGTGTCTGCTCCTTCCCCTGATTTCTGAAAACATTCTTCCCCTTTTTTTTTAATAGAAAGCTTCAAATCTTCCCTTCCCAAGTGATTCAGTTCAGACCACTTCATGTTGATCAACACAGATGTAGAAAATAGGACATTTTTTAATCATGCATCAGAAGTGATATTATTTTCTTAATAACTTTAGATGCCAGAGAATATTACTTACCAGTCACTTGTGAACAGTGACTATATCCTAAGAACAACTTCTGACGTTCAAGTGACAATGTTATTATTAGAAATCAATAATGGAACAGTTTATTTAAGTATGATTTAGTAAACCAGTTTACATTGTTACCTTTGTGTCACACTTTTGCTAAGAAAAATTGTGCCCATGATCCTGTATAAACGTAATTAAGGATGGGATGAACAGCGTTCATTGCTTGCAGACAGAAAAGTTTGACAGAGACAAATTCTGATTTTTCACAGGCTTGCTATGGCCAGACAGCACTGAATACAACCAAATTCAGCATCTTTCTACAATTATACCTGGGGAAATCTGCAAATTAGCATGTCACAAAGAACCATCACACACTCCCCCAGGCTTTGCTGCTCAAAAGAACACAGAGGGAGCCCACCAGAGTGTTTTAAGCTGACACTCACAGCATTCCCACCTACAAAGAAGGTCCTCTATGAACAGTAGAGTCTAAACACTAGTAGGATTACAGAAAGGCAAACATTAGTCTACTAAGACAATTTTCCTGGTTTAAAAAAAAAAAAAAGATATCAGATTGTTTGTACCTGATACTACTAAAGCCAAGAAGAAACTTTCTTGCCAAAGGCAAAGTTTATGTCTTCAAGTAAAGCACACTGCAAGCTTGACAAGGGTAGAAATAAATATCCAAGTTATCTACTCAGGTGTCACTTAATAAAATGCACCACAAACTCCCCAAACTGATACGCAGGGGAATCTTGCCTTCCCTGTAGGCATGATGTAAAATAAAACTGTTCCCGAATTCTGATCTGTGGGCTGTTAGCAGCTTATGAAAAACTAACTAAACAAGTTAGTTGTTCTTCAGAAAGGTGTCTAGACTCTATGCTGCAGAGAGCCTGGAAGCCTAACAGAGACAAAAAACAAACTGAATTTCTATCAATACACAAGGATAAGCAAAACCCACCACAGACGGCAATCACACCTCTGGGTCTGGACCTTGATGACAGCCACCATCAGGCATAACACGCTCAGAGAAGCGAGGAATAAATGAAGCCCAGATGGCTCATCAACATGTCCCAGCAGGCTGGGAAGCCAAGTAACAGTGAGGCATATGCAAAGGAGAAAGATCATGAGTGAACCTGAGAAGCATGTGCAGGGGAACACCATGTGATGGTGATAACATAGCTGAGGAGTATGGGCAAAAATAGAAGGAGAAAGAGGGGAAAAAAATAAAACACAAGTGCAAGCAATAATTTTTAACTTGTGCACATACTGCATTTAGTACAGCTAAATATGTTACTCTATCTAGCTGTAACATACCTAAATAATCAGAAGTCGTGAAATTTAACTTACTGTGAAGAAGCTCAAAAGCCCATAAAACTGATCTCTCTATTTTAAAGAACAAAAAACACCTTAAGAAAATTACTCCCCAGCACAGTTCTGCTATAGGCAAGTTATACAAAAGAATCAGAGTTTCAGAATAAGGAGATTACAAGTTTAACTCTACCAAAGTCACATCAAAAAACACATGCCAACTCTGCATTACCCCGACTTCAGGGGAGTTAAGACACAAGGACTTTCCATCCCAGTTTTACCAGGAACATTTTTCGAGTGTTTTAAACAAGCTTTTTCTTACCATTTATCACAGCACATTCAATAACTGTCACTTGCCTTATTAAAACAGCTAATTAAAGAGATCAAACACAGGGGTGAGACAGAGAACTGAATGATTAGCCACACTTGCTCAGATATTTACCCTATTTCTCTAATAGACACACCTAACGATGCAGGAACATCTGATCCATTCATGAAGCACATGCCACCAGCCACCAATTCAGGCTACATGAAGATGCTCAGGTCTGCAGGATTCAGCAACTGCTACGCAAGTGGATCAGACGTTCTTGGCATGGGCACCGGGCCAAGAGGCAGTTTAGACAACTGCTATGGATAGCAGCTTCTGCTGTCCAATTCAGATCTGTTGTTACATACTGCCAGAACCTTGAGTAATAGTTAAGTTACTACAGAAAACTTAGCTAGCATAATAAACAACATAATAAACATAAGCAACATTCCAATTACCTCCTTTGAACTTGCATTTTTGAATAATAATTTCAATTACAGCAGTAATTCATCTTCCAGTTTAAAAGATGCTCAAGATTATTTAATATTAGTAAGAGATATGCAATAGATGGCTTCCAACTACTCCTACTACAGTAGAAACAATATGGTGGAGAATTAAGACTTTCTGAACTGAAACTCTGATTTTAAAAAAAAATAAATAAATCACAAAAGTAATTATGATTCAAATTATTTAAGCCCCAGAGTGCCCAGTATTTTTCAGTATATATTTGGAACAAATGCGTGATTGCTGGAGAAATTACCTCCCACACATCTACTCACTCACGTCCTGTTTTCATGCAGAGACTTAACAATAGGGAAAAAAATAATTTTTTTTCTTTCATATCAGATTTAACTTTGTATTTTAGAGTTGAAGTACTTTATTAAGTCTTTTTCAAGTAAAACCAGAGATAAATCATTGTTTGTGATAAGATCTATTCTCAGTTCTGAAATGGTCTTATATAAGATACTATACATACACGTTAATTGACTAGAGAATCAAAGCATTCCATTACCATCAATACCACAACTTTTTCTGAGGTAAGATAAGAAGCAACAAAAACTACAGAGATTTTATTTCTCTATTAACAACTTGACCCTCAAATATAGACTATGATAGGCTCTCTACTGAAACTACTGAAAGTGCACAATACCCTTCAGATACATAGCTCATGGTAACCAGTCTGCAGAGGAACCGATTCCACTGTTCATGTCTGTTTCCACCGTCAAAACAGGTACCCAAGAGTACTTGAAAAGTGAGTACAACTTGAAAGGTAGAAAAGAGGAGGATGGAGAGGAGTCTTTGTTCAAGGAATCAGGCCATAGAGGAACAAGAGAGGATGATGAAGGTATAAGTCCTCAGGTAACTGTGACAGAACACTGACAAATGGATGCTGATTGTAGCTGTACCTATGTGAGTTGTTCATCCACTATATGCTCTGACTATTGTAAGTCTCCTCACAGGATTCATTTAAGACTCTCTCTCTTCTGACCACTGTACATACTGCTCAACAGGAAAATCCAGAAATTCAACTAAACTAACATCACATTGACTCATTCCAACCTTCTGGAAGCATTAGGTGGACAGGATCGGTCCAGACTCCATCCGCTCCATGGAATTTGGAAAAAAGTTACTGAATTGTGCATGGAAAACTCTTCATATCCCAAGAGTTACAAGTTTAAAATTCTGAGTGCAGGACCAAACTCACAGAGCCTCATATAAAGTAATTATGTAAACAGCACACAGGATTATCACAGGCCTTACAGATGCTATGATGAAAATCTATTTTTCTTTTTAAATCTTCTTGCTTCCATTATAATCTCTATGTAGAGAAAATATTTCAAAATTATGTCAACAAGGTTCAGTGTAAACTTCAATAGTTTTTCACTTCTGCAAGTTTAGGCAACAAAAACCAGGATACAGCATAACACAGCAGTGAAGACAATATACTTTAGAAAATTCTGTGTGTACTTTATATCTATTTGTTACTATTTCCTCCATAACTGCAGTTAGAACATCTGTTTAAGCACATAACAGACCAGTCTGATAAACATCTTATAAAGGATATTTAGCTTACAGTAGTCTGGCTGTAGACAGTCAGAGAATGACGGCTGACACAAGGTTACAGTTCAGACCCTTAAATTAAATGTTATTTATATCCTCATCTCCACATTCACTGTTCTAACATTTCAAAGCACAAGCAAAGTCTGATCTGCAGTTCTGTTTAGCAATTTCCATAAAACACCTGGCTGATGGCAATAAGCAAATCTACACAGTGTCCCTTGATGTCAGTAAGATCCTACATAGTACAAGAAGTCAACCCACGCAGACCAGAGAAAGCTCAGCCAAGAGAGAAAAAGTGAGACTCTATACAGAACAGGACAAAGAAGAAAAACATCATAATTACAGAGGATTATGGAAAACCTCATTGTTCCGAATATTTTTAAACCGTGCCATATTAACAAAGAAGATCAGCTTGCTTTGACTTCAGCAGGAATTACACATCACTACTGCAGTAGCCCAGGAACCCTAAAAATATGTTACTAAAGAATACAAAATGTCATAAAGCACCTTTACTACAGTTGTGGTAGCCTCAAGTCCTGCCCCCCTGCTTCCTTTATCTCCTAGAGCTGCAGTGAACTTGGCCTCCCCACATTTGCAGCAAGGAGGAGAAAGGTTGATGGAAACTGACCAAAGTTTTCCCTTGTCTCCAAAACAGCTGCAGGTGCTCCTCTCTTTCTCCCACAAGGAGGCATGGAAGATAAACGGGTCCCAAGTCTGTTATGTGTGGGGTGGAAGGAGAGGAATCTCAGCATCAATGCACACAACAGCCTCTGCTCCAGGGTGGACTATCCTCATGACAGGTCCTGTTTCTCTAGCAAGAGACGGGATCTTAGCGTATCCACAGCTCCTGAAATCCTAATCACAACTCAATCGTAAGATTCAAGAAGCTCATCTCTGTATTGCCCATTGCTATACCAGTAAGACAGTACAGACATGGCTTAACAGAAATGTGCCACAACTGTGTCACTAAATTTCAACACAAAGGTTTAAGTAAAGAAATAACCACTGTGACCTCTTGCCACTAGACTACAGATCATAATAATGCTAGTAACGCCAAGACTCACTTCCTACAGTTCACAAGTTGAGATGCACATGATATATAACCCATTTATCAGACTTGTACATCAAATATAGTCAGCAATTTCCCTCCTCTTGTAAGAGAAACCTTAATATTATCTGTATGTGAAGAAGTGCCTTATGGTTTCTATATGTTCATGTTGTCCACTTTCAAATTACACTTGCTGGAAGGACAGCTATAACTGCCCATTGTTGCAAGGGTGGCATTATTTTTACCTGCATGTAGCCTGCTACAGTGACTGTGCACAGATGGAATAGAATATCACAGGGGTAACAGGACACCACACAGGTAATCCCCTATCCATCTCACACACAGACCCCCAACACAGAAAAGTCATCAGACAATTAAAGATTTATCTGAGATACTGATACGTTTGGGTTTCTGAGAGTTTTAGGCTTTGCCTCTTACCACAAAAGCATTTCCTCATACCAAGCTAACAAAGAAAGGCGGGCACACAGGACAGCCAGTTTCCCTGACAGAAATGAGGTTTTAATACTTCCTTCTCCATCAATAATGCTACATTTCAAAACCATTTTGTCCCAACATAGTCACTTAGGAGGAATTGATTAAAAGTGAGATAAGGGAGTTTAAAAGTTTTCTAACTTTATCTAAATTTGATATAGAAAACTCCCTTGGCTTACTGTACTTTCAAAATGGCATCGACTAAACCACTTCCCTTTATTAATGGCTTTTCATTGTCAGGGCATTAATGGAAACTTTCAGACAGATACAAGTAAAATACAATACCTGAATGAAGTAAGCAAACAAAAATGTACCACAAGACATGAAATCATGGTTTAGCAGAAAAAAAAAGCAACAAAGAGACTGTGAAATTGAAAATTCTTTTGTGAAGTGGATAAGACCTTTCACTCAAAACCAGGAAAAACTACGGACCTTCACTGAAACCACCTAGACAAAGCTTCTTCACACAACATTTGCCCATTACTGGGAAATTACAAAAAAGTTTATCTATATATACTTGAGAAGGTAGGATGCCATTTACTTTTACCTTGTTTCACTACTTTGTTCTGCTCTTGACAGCCTGAGCCATGTTACTGAAGAATTTGCATACCTCTGTATTTATCTTCCGATATACAGAGGAGCAAATACAGGATACATTCTCAGAAACCCTCTTTTAAAAACATTTTTTAGTGTTTTTCTTTTTTAATTCCACATACACTCATTTTGGGGTTTCACTTTTAAGACAGTCTTAAAAGTTACCTCTTCTAAATAAGTGCCTGAGTGCACTCTAGAAACCAGCATAAATAAGCTAAATCTCAAGTTCTGAACTATCACAAGGCTCCAGATATTTACTGGAAAATTACTGTAATTAATTGTGGTTATAATTATATATTTTATTCTCAGCACTGTTAGATAGAATGCTATTGTAACATGAACAGGAGAACAGATCCAGAAATAATACTGTCATTTCTCTTGGTATTAGAATATTTATATATTCCCTCCTAAACGACTCATTATCCTGAAGCTACACAACATCTGTTCTTAATCCCACTTAAAACAACCTCACAAAATAAAGGCTTTGCAGCTAAGGCTCCCTAATTCTAAGCATATTTGGGTTTTGGGGTGGGCTTTTGTTGTTGACAGGTAAGGAAACAGCTATTCATGTCTTCCTCACTGGAGAGGAGCATATTGTTCTGTAAATCTAGTTGCACATTTCCACAGTAAGAATGCAAGAATTAGCCATCTGAGTAGTTACCAAAAGAGCATGCTTGAAATAAAAGACAGATAGTAGCAACATTATTAACAAAGTGAACAGCAGAAGTCAGTGACTGAAGAGATGACAAAGCTGAGCTAAACATGGACAGGTAAGGAAACACCTAAAGCTCTGCATATGAATTGTTTAAAGTAATGCCTCTCAGCCGCTGCTTTAACAACATATAAACTCAGCTTTAAGGCAACTAATATCAAAATATAATCTGGAGCTACAAGAGGAAATGCATTTCACCACACCCCACTGTGCTGCAGTTCTGTTGCTAAAGAGATACGGACCCAGTCTTCCATTTGGGGATCTCCACTTACTGTATACATGTATACACATAGAGATGCTGTGGAGCAGTCCTCATGAAATCTACCAGTGACAAATGTGTAAAATGCAGCTTTAAAACAAGGGGTGTAATGTAAGAGGAAACTAATTGAGCTGTAAGGTGAAACCTAGAGCAGACAAGAAGGATCCAACAATGATGCCCAGGTGAAATCACGTCAAGACAACTGAGAAACTTTTAAAGGCCAACACGATGCCAAGAACACCAATACAAGCCCAAGCTGTGGCAGATCAAGTTTGGAGAAGTCCATTCCAAAACCTTGAAGACTCTCTATTTGCAGATCTTGACAAAAATCAGCAAAAAGAAGAGTCATGCCCAAGGCAGAGATGGTCGAAGTCAACTTAAGTTGGAGGCCTGTGGCCAGTGAGGTTCCACAGAGGTCAGTTCTGAGGACAGTCTTATTCAATGTCTTAGTCAACAACCTGGATGAAGGGACAGAGTGTACGCCGTGCAATAAAACTTTGTTCACTTAGTCCTATTTTAATCCAAATAATCTTAAGTGTATTTTCCATTTAAAAAAAAAAAAAATCAAGTCTTGATCTGACAATAAAGAGAATGATGCCTGATACTTCCTAAGTGGTTTAACAACATAATTTGACCAAAGTTTCTTTCAGAAGCATAGGCAAGCCTTTTCATCTCAGTTAAGGTAGCAAAATTGTTTACAATGCAATACAGTAAAAATTACCAGAATTAAAAAAAAAAATCCACATTTTTCCTCTTACATCCTCTTCCCAAGATCACTCCTCATGGAGTCACTCAGGTGGGTACTCAGGTGTTCAAACTACTATTCCCTACTCAACAGGATGTTCCAGACAGATTTGAAAGTGACAAAAAGAACTAAAGACCCACACATCAATGTCTCCTAGAGCTCAGATCTGACACCTCCCCTTTTATGCCACATCTCCCAGCACATATGTGGGTTTATGCCACTCATACACCCCACCATACATCAAAATTGCTCCAAATGATCACATCCCCCTCTACCAGGTCGATGCACCAACACTGGCAACGGTTTCACTTTCTTTTGTTCTAGAGAAGGCAAGGAAACCTGGAAAGCAGATGGATACAAATAATCCATTTTCTTCTGGTAAAACAGAAAAAGACAATCATCAAAATCCAGAATTCCATCCCTATATCAAGGCAAGACACAGAAGTACAGACCTTATCTATACCTAATCCAGACAGACTTTTTAGAATCCAAAATGTTATGTATTTATGAAAATGAATGTACTACTTAGCTACTTGTGACAGCATCAGTTCAACTTAATAATCAAGAGGATTTCTTCCACTCTTCTATATGGAAAGCTGCTAATTAACTAATGAACAAAGATTAGCATAATAACAATAAGATTCTTAGAAAGCAGGTTAAAGGGAAGACAGCAGTAGATAGTGCCTGAAGAAGAATTATCCAGATGGAGTTACAGACTAATGAAGCTCCTCGGTGGATGAATCCAGGAGCAGACACAGTATTTTCACTGACAACTCAGAACAAAATGTAGAAATATGCCATTGCAACAGTGACATGTCAGATGAGTGTGAAACATCATCTTGATTCAAAGGTAAATACTCCCTCTCTGACACAACCGGAAGAAATAAACTCTAAACATGAAGAATCCCATTTCACTAATTTTCATTTCATTAGATACTATGTTTGCTTTGCAAAGACATCAGAATCTGTATTGATCCTCACATTCTTATTCTCAGCTCCTCACCCTTAGCATCAAGTGCTTCAAGGTACACTCCATGCACATTTGTTCTCAGCTCCCAGGTAAGTTTCTCTGAACTGTGTGTCTGTAAAATGCACTGTCAAAGCAGTTCTTAAGCAAAAGGAAGAAAAATTATACACATACACACAATGGAATCTAAGTTACTCAGCACCACTCCAGAAAAAGATCTAGACAGCTTGGACATAGTCCTCTGAAAACATCACCTTGCTGCTCTGAAGTAATAAAGGAACGTTAACTACTAATAGAAAAGGAATACTAAAGAATACAAATAAATTTAAAACCATCTAAAATCCTCACATACCATTTTTGAGGTGAAATGACCAGATGTATCAAATCTAAAAAGCTATGAGGAGTACAGAGCTGATCAGACGTATATAGGGAATCTCCCACACGAAAAATTGACAAGACCCTTGAATTTAGCTAATAGATGACTGCAGGATGAAATACAACAGCTATAAAAATCACAAAGGGTATTGCAGAAGAAAAATCAGAAAAACTGAGTATTTCTCATAATTCAAGAATAAATTAAATGATCAAGCCGCAGACTTCTCTCCAACAATATAATGTTGAATGAAAGGTACAATACAAAAAAAACTAAAGAAAACCCGCCAAAACTGAACAATTGGACACATTAGTGGAAGAAAAGTTGATCAACAGTCATTAAACACGATGTTACCTCAAGTTCTTGAAATTGGCAATTCAAATAACGTAAAGTGTATACCAGTGAAAGGATTATCCTTATTTTTTACTTTTTCTCTATATCAGCAGCTAGAGGTCATCACTGAAAACAGAACTCAGATGTCTGTTAGCACCTATCCAGCTTGTTTTGCTGGGTGATGACTTGGAGAACTTCAACAAATCTTCTCAGCATTGGAATGATTAATTTGTTTCATTTCTTCCAACAGCTAACCTCCCATAACTGTCAGAACTAGTCCATCTCCTCCTTTCATGCTTCCCAGTCCAAAAAACCACCTCAGAATGGAGACAGGCTGAATGAAGTTCCTCATGGAACAATGATTGCAAGGTCCTCAACTCCCAGAAAGGCAGGTAAAAAAAATCCAAATATACAAATTGTCAGGACAGATAACAGAAGTGATTCTGCAATTCTGTGAAATAATTTGTTCTTTGATTTTAAGCATACTAAAATGCTCCCTTATATTCTTGTTCTATACATTTATTTCAACATCTGAAAGAGAATAAGTTTGACCAGTGTCAACCTTCCTCCCTCCCTCCCTCAGAAGGGCAGAGTAAGCCACAAAGAAGTACCCTGAGAAACCAGTAATGTGTAAATTCCCATACCGTCACCCCTAAAACACACCACAGTGAGACCAGGGCAATTATAAATTTTTTTAAGGGAATTTTTCTGCAAAAGCCTTTGCTCAAATATTCTTGAACCTGTCTGCTAACGCTGCCCAGACCCACACTGCACAGAATAACTTACGATGACAGGGACCTCTGGACCTCACTTTATGTAATAACCTGCCCAAAACAGAACTTGTTTCAAAGTTAGATTAGATCGCTCAGGGCCTCCTTCAGTCAAGTTTTAAATACTTCCAAAGATGGGAGATCACACAGGCTCTCCAGGCAGCCTGTTCCACAGCCTTCACCTGCCACACTTACTTTGATTTTTTTTTTTTTTTCTTTGGCTGCCTATGCAGCTGGAATTTCCTCTAAGACTCAGCATCTTGTCTTTTCACTGTGCACCTCTGAGAAAAGTCTGGTGTTTCTAATGTCAAAACAGTCTGAGCAAATAAACTGTACAGTGAAGGTATATAACACACTTGAGCCAACCTGACAGCTCACCACTGCTAAAAGAGGCAGACCAGCCCTGTTCATGTCCAACAATCTAATTTCAGCCCCCCTTGTGCTAGCTCTGCAACCTAAATGGCTGCACAGACTGCCAATTCGTCTTGCTAACCTGACAGAAATACATTCCCTTGTTTAATTCCTATGTCATCTCAGCAATATTAATATGTTCAGCACAGGGTCCCAAGACAGAATGTTGGAGCTGCAGGTAGGAACAGAGCACCCTTTTTTGGAGAGGGGTGGAGGGAACAAGCTATAACCTGTGAATTTTCATTTAGGCATCACAGAACATCATATGCTAAAACATTTCAACCTGCTTTAATACACTTTTGGCAATAGCTGAACAGTTTTACTCATGCTTCCTACTTCACCCAGTCCTATGGGATCGCAATTAAGGAAAGAACGTAAGAATACGACTTACGGCTTCTCTCATCCATGAAGACAGTTATTAAAGCAGTGCTTAACTGATACTAATTATATTTGGCATTAATTACCACCAGAGCTAACCAGAACACCATAGACGGGAACCATACACATTTGCTTAGGGGATGCTACGTCAGTTCAAAGTGGAGAAGCAGCAAATTTGTTTGGTTCATACAGATGCTGGTCTATGGTCTTCACAAAGCCAAAGTCACACAGGTCAAAGGCGTACACCAGCCTGCGGCACTGAAAAAGAGCACGCAGTACTTCACACTTGAAATTACAAGGAACTACGGGGACTTCACTTCAAATAAACACAACTTAGCTCTGTTGGAATGGAATTAAGTACTCAAAAAACACATCCTTTTTCATACAGCAATTACACATATCAAAGAAAACTGCCACAGGATCAGCATTCAAAGTCATCTTTGGCAGCTAATGGCAACTCGAGATTCATCTTTTGTAACAATTGTTCACCTTATACCAAAATGCTACCACTTTCCAAACTAAGCCTTTTGAACATGGGCTACCTAGAACCTGTTGAAAGGGGTTATTGGTAACAAATGAAAAATGTTTCTATACAGCTATAGAGGAGCTTGGTGAAAGAACAGATTAAATCTTTCCAGTTTTCATACGCTGCACACCATGGTTTGTAAATATAAAGACCAGTGATTCATGAGATCAGAACATATTTGTTACCTGACATATAAAAAATAGTTTTCCAAAGGAAAACTGAACTAACACAGAGCAACTTAAAAAAAAAAAAGACAGTATGAAAATACTTATCAGAGATTTGGAGAGCTCATGGTAATCCACCCTTACCCCCAGAGAAAGTTAAATACATTCCGGTTTTTTTATTAGCACATCTGAATTCCCCATGGCCATTATTCTGCACAAGGCTCAGTATTTCAGTTTGAAATCAAGGCAAGTATCACATAAACCAGCACCACTGCCTGCTCCATCCTCAGATACACAGCCCTACCTTTGATGCCACCCTAGCCAATTGTATTTTGCAAGGACTGCTACTGTCTCAGCTACCACTGACTGCCACAACAAAACCTCACTGAATCCCTCCACTGCCCAGACTCCCTGTCCAGTTAGAACTTGCTGCCATCTATTGTCAGACCATTCACAGATCTGCCCCATCCTATGTCTCCAGCTCTGCGAGGTGACAGTCTCTGCTCCTGACCTCCATTGCCAGGCCCAGGTTTACCACCCTCCCACAAGCCCTCAGAATTTTACACCTTTCTGTGTGATCCCACCAGTTTGCTTCATCAGTTCATGCCTCCCAGTTGCCTCACATAGTTACTTCCTTGCCCTCATCATCAAGGAGACTTTTTTACCAGATTTTACCATTCAGTGTAGTCCTCTGCCTAAATTAAATTAAGATCTTCACTGTCCAGGTGCAGCCCTGAAACAGCCCTTGTTTTTCCACCGTTGCTAGTAAGAAGGAATGGGAACAGGGCACATAACCCTTTCTGTCTGGGGTCCTCACATCCACCTTTGTAAAGCAACCAGTGAGTGAGCTGTACTACTCCTCTCCTCTTGCAGTCCAAAGACTCGTTTTTTGAGAAGAAACACAGAGCAATGTCTCTAAGAAGTTCTCTTCCACAGCCAGCCCAGCTTAATGTCTGATTCTGTGTCCTTAGCCTCTCAGATAACTTTAGTAAATGTTTCTGGTGTATTCAGCTTCCTCAGGAAGAGGCATCTAACTAATTCTTGTCTGTTCAGTGTTGTCTAGAAAACTTCCAAGAGCAGCTGTGAGAAAAAAAAGAACAAGAAGAAACTGCTAAGGATCACAAGTCAGCTTTCGTCCTGTCAGAGGCCAGGGAGAGAGGAAGCTAGAAATCCAACAAAGATCCTAACAACCACATACTTGCAGATCTGAGACATATTTTTACCAGCATGTTCAGCAACTATTCTTCAACAGAAACACGAACATTCCCCTAAGAGGCTCACATCTTTTCACAGTATTAAACATCTTTGTTTAATTCACTCCCCATTAAGTGGCTTTCCCTCTCTATGATAGCAGGGCTACACTCAGGAAACGATGCCAACACAAGCAACATTAAATTTTCTAGTGCAGATGCAAAGGTTTGGAGATGCCACTCTGTGTACTATCAGTTTGATTACAAAAACTACCTAACTGTCAGCTTTCCTCTACACATGTGCTCCATCTCACAGCAATACTTGTTACACATTTCCACTATGCAGTCAAACACTTCTGGCAATTACAGCAACTGTTATTTTTGAAAGCAAGATACACAGACATTGTTGGAATATCCAATAATCTAGGCAGCTGCATTTCACAAAGGCAGGCAAGAATCAAAAGCGGCTCAAAGCTTAAAATGCATCACTGTTCACGTACTTTGCAAAGTGTTTTTCTAAAAGGATTAGTGCTTGTTGTTAAGCTATTTATTTTACTTTACCATTTGGAATCAGTGTTTCCCAGGCTTTGATTTCACAAAGAGTAACACACACGTATCTTGATAAGAACACCTGCGAGTAAGCCTTTTACACTTCACAGTCAGGCTACTTCAGCTACACATTAAGGCACAAACATTCAGGCCAGTTATTGATACCAGGCAAACTTGCCTAATGTTTCCTTGGTTCTTTTGAAATGCCTTTGAAATCTACAACTTTAAAACTTCGGTTCTCTTTAAATCACATTTTGGCAAAATAAATTCTGTGCAAAAGGCTTTCAGCTACACGTTTTTAGGAGATCTGCGAGACCTGTAAACAACACAGGCCAACACAGAGCCTTTCATCCAAACAAGTAGCAGACTTTCCCAAGGATGAGCAACCTGGATGTCTGAACACCAACGGTCACTACAGGCATTCAGCTCCAGGTCGCTTCTGATCTTTGCCATGTGATCCTTCATTTCCACGCGATCACAGAAAATAACACACGACATTTTCACAGTCGGCACCAACAGCTCACTGGTAATAAAACGATCAGGGCGCGAAGCATCACTAAAGGCTTCAAGGCGGCAGCACCGCCGGCCTCTGGCTGCTCCGCGCTCCTCCACGGAAAGGAAAACTCTGGAAACGAGCAGCGCTGGCGGCACCTGGGAGGGGGTCTCCACGCCACCGGCCGGGCCCCCACTCCCACCGCCCCGCCGCGAGGCGCCCAGCCCCCCGCCGCCGGGAGGGAGGGAAGCTTGCTCACGGGCAACTTCGGCGAAGGGTTCCACGTGGAGAACGGCGGTGTGGGGGCCTGCGGCGCGAGGGGACGGGAGTCCCCGCCGAGGCGGGAAGCTCGGGGTGCGTGCAGCCAGCAGCCTGCTCGGGGCGGGGGAAAGCGGGCAGCACATGGAAGACCGGCGCGGCGTGCGCGGCGGGGGCCGGCCCCGGTCGCGGGCTGACAGGGACAAGCTGGTGCGGCGGTGGCCGCCCGCGGAGAGGAAAGCCGGCTAGGGAGTGGGCAAGGGCGGCGGAGGCGCCGCGCCCCGGAGGGCTGCGCCCCGAGCCCCGCGCCCGAGGGGCGAGGGCGGCGGGAGCCTCCGCGGGAAGGGGAGGGAAAGGGGGATGGGGGTCTGGCGCGGGAGCCTCCGCCGCGAGGCACTGCTCCAGGCCCGCCTCACCATCAGCACTTTGGCCGCGTTCTCCAGCTGGGCGATCACCTCGGGGGCCCCCCCCGCCGCCGCGGCCGCCGCCATCATGGTCTCTCTTCAATGACGCGCCATGCGCTGCATTCTGGGACGAGGCGACCGCGCAGCCAATCCCGGGCGCGGCGGGGCTCGGCCCGGCCCCGGCGCGGAGGCGAAGCGGCGGCGCGGCCGCAGCGTGAGCGCCGGCCGCCAGGCAGAGGGGCCGCCGCACACAGCCCGCGCCCCTGCGCGCCGCTGCCCCGTCCCGCCCGCCTCCGGGGCGGGCCCCAGCCCAGCGCACGCGGCGGGACCTGCCGGGCCCCGGGGCGGGGCCCCGCCGCCACCGCCAGCACCTCGAGGCCGCCGCACCTGTTGGGCCCCGTGTGCGCGGCGGGGCGCTGCCGGGCCCCTCGGGCCGTGTTGGGCCGTGCAGTGCCGGGCCGGGGCAGGCTGGCCGGCGCGGCGGCGGCCGGAGGGCCGGGCGAGAACCTTGTTCGGGTGCCGCCCGGTTGGCTCGCGTTTCCCAGAGCACGCCGCTGAGCTCTGGCGGTTGCTGCGAGCCGAGCCGTGCCCTGGGCTGAGCGGCGCCTCCACATTTGTAGTGAGATCAGAAGGGTCGGTTTTTAAAATACAGCTTAGAAAATGGTGGGGATTGGAGAAGGCAGCCGGCGCCTTTACCAACGAAACTGCTTTATGGCACACAAAAACCCAGCCAAGGTTTAAAACCGTTCTGAAATGCTGCTTTTTTTCCCCCCTCACGTAACTCCCATTTGGATCTTACTATTGGATGTGAGTTGTAACGCAGCGTCACCTCTGGAAATATGCTGGAGATAACATTGTTTGTACACCTGTAGGAGCAAAAGGACTCTCAGACCGTGCCTTCAGTGGCATTTTGTTTTGGTTTAGGAGTTTAGCAGTTAAACAAATCTGATGGTTTTGTCTTCAGTTTGCACATTGGAGCAGACTTGGAGCTTTGATGCCTTCAGATGAGACTAAATTGGAAGATAGGCCACCGAGTATTCAGCACATAGGACCTGGCTAGATCTCTGCTTCAGAGTAAGTCCCTCACAGTGTGGACTCCTGAGCAGCATCAGCTGTTTTGTTTCCCAGATCCCAATAGACCACTCTCCTAACAGTCAGATGTTTCAAACCCCACATCTATCCTCCTGAGAAGACATTAGCTGACCTCTAGTGCTGAACTTGAGCAAAGTTTGGAACATACCAGCTTAACTGAGCAGGCTGGTAGGTCTTGAATGCTCCCAAACTGCTCACATAAAGAGGAGTGTAAACTTGTAATATTTCCACACAGTTGATATGACATATGATAGCCAAAGGCAGAAAAATCATATAATAGTTTGGGCTGGAAGGGACCTTATCATTCCCTGCCATGGGCAGAGACACCTTCCACTAGACCAGGTTGCTCAAAGCCCCATCCAGCCTGGCCTTGAACACTTCCAGGGATGGGGCAGCTACAGCCTTGATGGGCATCTTGTTCTGAAATGAGATGACATCAAGAAGTAAATGTTTTCTGTTAAAAAGAAGTATATAAGTATTTTTCTCCCAAGAAATAACAAATTTTGGTGCTGAAGGGGTTATGGCAGTGCTTGCTATTAGATGAGAAGTGTCAATAGAACAGTATGAAAGATTGATTTTCTGGTTTATCTAGGAGGTAATGTAACGCTAAAACATTAAATGCATTTCAGGGAAACCTTCAGCCTCACAGCTGATGAATGTGGGGAGATGAGCAGGGCTGTACTGAAAGGAGAGATGATTGTAAGCAAAATTCAACTGACAGTCAGAGGTGGAGGAATTCAAAGGCAGTGAAAGTGTGACAACACACTTAAGTCCTGAAGTATGTTTGTTGGGCAAACAGTGCAATATAGAATGACTCTTACTCCACAGAACAGCAAAACAAGAGCTAAAGACTTGAAGTTTCTGTACAAAGAGATTATGTAAAAAAACCAACTTGAGTGTGAAAAAAAGCTATTTGAAAGAATGCTGTGTTCAGTAAAGGACTACTTTGGTTGAGTATTTCTGTACTTGTACTCAAAATAAGATTCTTCAACAACTTCTTCAGCATTGTCAAAGGTCCTTCATTCTCCTGTGGATTTACATGTTCAGCAGCACACTTGAATACCCAGGAGAGCAATAGAAACAGAGTAATATTGTTCGGGTGTGGGAGGCTCACAAGATCTCTAGACCAAACTTCTGCTTCTTCAGCCTCCTCACCAAGTTGCTTAGGGCTTAGTCCACCGGGTCTTGTAAACCTCCAAGAATAGAGAGTGCAGAACTTATCTGGGTAAGATGTGCCAATACTTGATGGTTGTCAGTGTGACTTTTTTTTTGCTTAAATCGGAATCTGCCGTGTGACTATTGCCTCTTGTCTTGCTGCCATGAACCTCAGTAGAGAGTTTTGCTCCATTTTCTTAATAATCTTAAGTACTGAGAGGAATTTCTTGGGTTCCTCTTTAAGCCTTCTGACTGGATGTAGTTCCCTTCAGCCCCTCCTCACAGGGCATGTCCTTCTACTCCCTCACTATCTTGATTGCCCTTAGCTGCACTCACTGCAATTTGTCAACTTCTTTCTCATACTGGGAGGCCCAAAGTGTAATATGTTTTTCCAGACATCACCTAACATGTGCTGAGTAAAGAGGACTATTAATTCTGTTGATCTACTGGCTTTGTGCCAGTAAAAACAAACTAACGTGCCGTTATAAAGGTAGCTTTGCTCACCGCTGTGACATTCTGCTCACGTTTAGCTTGGGCCAAGTAAAGTGCACATCTGGGCCTTAATTGCCCTGACACACTCACCTGGGACATTAACATGTGCAGTACTGTAGGTTCACGTGTGCCAAGTCTTGTCTCCAGTTGTCTTAGCTTATCAGTTGGTCTTCCTGGATGGACCTATGTAATATACAGCCTTATGTCCAACCCTTTCTCCTGTGTGGACCTTGTCTCTTTGTTCAGCTGTTCCCTGCTGGATTTTCTGGGTAGAACCTGGACCTGACTCATTACCCCACCCTATCGTGGCCTCTGAAGAAGACTTGTGAGCAACCCAGCCCTGCCCAGATCATATGGAGCTGCACCCTGGTTGGTGAGAGCACTGCCCTGCCTTTCCTCTGTGGTCAGTTTCAGTTACCATCTTATTTGCTCTCATGGCTCTGCTCTTGTTGTCTGTGACACAGTGCAGTGGGACTTCCAAATTTCTTTTTCAGTCAATCCTCAGTCTATACTGCTGTGTTGGTTACTCCATCTCAGGTAAAATATGATACCTTAGGATCCATCCATCAGTTCCCTGAATAGGCACAGTGGTTTGATCAATCTGCCCTTTTCCCTTCTGTCATGGTTTAGCAAGGAGCTGTTTTTGCTTGGTAACATGGGGAGCGGGTTGCAGTGAAGACCAGGTAAAGAGTTTTTGGACTCTCCCTTGCTCCTGGGTTCACACCCATCTCCAGCCCGGTTGGGCCAATCTGGTGCCTCTGCCATCACTATTTAGGGACGGGAATTTGAAGGGCTGGCAGGAGGTGTAAGAGTGATACAAGATGGAGGCGACCACGCGGACCCCACAGTCAGAGAAGGAGGAAGGAAGGAGAAGCACCAGACTAGAGACCCCTCTGCAAGCCATGTTGAGAATGCAGCTGTACCTCTGCAACCCATAGAGGGCAATGGGAGGACCTACCGGCAGAGCCACCAGCAGCTCCGTGTGAGTGCACCCAGACGGGTGAGGGACTGTGTGGGGAGGCGGCCATGGTGCAGGCCGTGCTGGAGAGCCTGCACTGGAGAGCCTGCCGCCGAAGAGCAGCCCCACACGAGAGGCAGAGAGGAGCTGCAGCCTTTGGGATAAATGCACATTGGAGCAGCCCGTGCAGGGCTGGCGTGTGTGTGAGATACCCCACGGACTTGCAGGGAGGACTGGTGTGGAGCCCACCTGCCCTGAGGAGAGACAAATGGCAGAAGCCATCAGGAACAGACTGACTGAAACCCTCACTCCCTGCCCCTCTGGGCCATTCAGGGGTGGAGGAGGTAAAAACACGGAGATCAGGACTCTGAGCCCAGGAAGAGGGGAGGGGTGGGGAGAAGGTGGTCTTAAAGGGCTGGTCGGACTCTTCATGGTTGTACCACTCTGTTGTTTTATTTTGGTTATGTTTTGGGGTTTTAAGGTTATGTTTTAGTTAATGTTGCATTAAATTATTTTCTGTTTTCTTCCCCAAGCCGAGTAGCCTGGTCTGTTTTGTCCTGGACCTTAAGCGACAATTAAGCTCTCCCTGCCCTTGGCAATTCTCAGGTCTTTGGTACCTGAAGCTAATCGTGGTCTTTTGTTCCCTGATGGGCCTAAACACCTTCTCACAGTAAAGATGTCTATTTGAGCATACTTAAAAAACAGCATATTCATGAAATCACTCTTCTTTTTCACAAATGTATGCAACATGCACAGACAAAATCTTGCATTTTACCTTTTACCGAGGTGCATCTTACCCTTATTTCCAGTGGGAGTGGAGTAAAAATGGGCATGTTTGAGTAGTCATGTTTTCTCTCAGCTATATTACAATCTTAATGTTTCCTTTGCTACTCTTAGCAAAGCTGATTGTTCATTTATCGTCACAGTGAATGCTGAAGGTATTTCTGCTGTTGGCTAAAAAAGATGCATAACATTCTTCCTTAACACTTCCCTCTTTTGTGGTGTTAATACTCTTAAAATAGTTTTTGGACTCCGATGCCAGTGAGGGTTGTTGGTATCAAGCCTGTGCTTCCTGCTCTAGCATTTTTTCTCTAGGTTGCTTTCTTCCACAGCTGAGAACATCCAACTAGTACTAGTTTGTCTAAAGATTAAAATGCTAAGGAAAATGAGATAACAGTTGGTACTAACCCAGCCATGAATTATGGGTTTTGTTTTGTTTTAAATGTATGTTATCAGACTGCCCTATGCATTCCCACAGTGACAGTAGGAAAGCTCCATTGTAGCCAGGAGCATCTGCTAAGGTAAGGAAACAGAAGTGACTGAGCACTTAGTTACATGAAATAAGGAAATCAAAGTCAGTAGGCAAGCAGTATGAAACTGTAGTGACAACTGGAAGCTGCCAACTAGCAAGCCTGGGAGAAATTAATCTTTTATCAATGGTTAGGTAGAAGCTTTAGAAACCATCCTTTCTTATCAGGACATGCATCTTGATTTCTTTCCTATTCTTAATCTCCTGGTATTCTTAAGACTGTTTCCTTCCTGTTTCCCAAATGTGTTCAAAAGATCTCTTCCCACACAGTTTGCACTTTTGGTTTTGGTATTTTTTCAGTAGACCAGGACACTCAGTTTGCTTTCTTTTCCAGGTACCTTTTCCTAATATCTACCTTCACTGTCTGTATTTCTGCAACAAATCCTGCAATAAATTCTGCAAATAATTTCTGCAATAAATTCCTGCAATTCTTTCTGATCTATTGCTGGCTTTTCACTAGTGCCTAGCAGGAGTCTGTTTAGAGTAGTGGTTCCAGTACTAGCTGTTTCACTTGTGGTAATTTGTAATGCTCATCTCCAGTGACACGGGAGATCTTCCACCAGTGGGGACTACTTCACAGGGTCACTTCAAACAATTCTGCTAAATTCCTTCAGGCACCCTGTCTAGATTTCCATACAAATGGCCTCAGTCAAGTTCCATAGGGACATGTCACTTGAGGAGATACCTTCTGCCAAAATTATTGTAAGCAAGCCCAGTGCTGCTGGTCAGTGTTGCCTGTTATGAACCCAGGTCTCCATTGCCCTTGAAGTTGGGCAAAGTTTAAAATGTTGGGAATATAGGTTTCTGTGCAAAGTGTCTTTTACAAGTGTATGTGTATGTGCTAAAATGGTAGTTGTTTCTAAGAACAAAGCCAAGGGAAAAGAAAGTGGAAAGACTGAACTGAGGCTTTTGCAGGAAGCCACTTTTTTTTTTTTTTAAATAGATTGAAAGTTTGAGAAAGAGTGTCTCTTTCCATGCCTGATAGTCCGTTTGTGTTTGGCCACAACTGAGCTAACAAACTGGGAATGTTTATATGTACTTGGTTTGATAAAGCAAATGAAGTGCAGATTTCCCTTCTCAATGACAGTTCATCTTATTGTACATGAGGCATCTTGGAACAATTGTTTCCCTTGCAGCTCTCACACATGGCTGGACTGCACGTGGCTCATCCTCCAGAGCATGCCCCAGTCCCTCAGAGCTGTACCTGGCTAAAGTCTCTGCAATCACCATACATTTATCTCTTAGTCCTGCTTTACTTCAGGATGCAGGGAATGATACTCTTCCCATTATTCCTCAAAGCCTGGTTTTGGGGTTTTTTTGCAAACAAATTGAGATCCAACTCTGCCTCAGAGATCTGTGAAAGAATCAGCTTTTTTTGTAGTAGAAACCTTTTATTTCCTGTTGAGGAAGTATGGGATGAATGAAAATGATTAAGCAGATTCTAGGAATTCTGGGACAGTATCTGCCTTTACCTGCCCATTCTTGCATTACTCTGGTGAGGGGCTTAAACCAGATTTCATATTTGTGCTTGTGTGTCTTATTTTATGGGGCTTGATTTCTGGTGTCTATTTGTAGCAGCACTGACGGTCTACAACTCTGAGTAAAGGCAATGAGAACTTTATTGCAGTCCTTAAAAATAAACTGATTTGGTGTCTGAAGAATTCAAGTTGTTCACACTCTGAAAAAGACATTGGCTTTTCAGTTTACTTCTTACAAAGCTACAGTACTTGATACTGCAAAATAATTAATTTCAGGTTCTCATTTTTGTTAAGAAAGGAGTTTGACTAGGAAGGGAATGTGTCCTAAGTGAAGTTAACCGAGAGGAGGTAAATACTAGGTATTTACGTGAATAACCTCTACATTGGAAGTCTGGGTGTTACTGGAAGGAAGGTACAAGCCATAGTAACCAGTGGTATGCAGACAAGAGATACCAAGGATAACTATAAGGTTATAGAGGACTGATGTGTTGTCCAGTCATGTGTATACAGTAGCTGTGACACTGCCAGAGCAGTGAAGAGTGACTGTGGCTGGGAGCAGCCCTGGCACACCCAGAGCGGCAGGCGAATTGCCACAACAGCAGCCTGCAGAAGGGGAATTTGAGAGGATGTCAGACACGCAGATGACTGAGTCACACTCAGCATTTATTCAACTAGTGCTCTACCCAGGGCTTGTGGCACGCACCTCTCACGAGCTTTTCATGAGCAAGGCATTACGCTAGGGCAGATACAACTGGCACAGGGAGGCAAAATGTCAGTAGAAGAAAAAAACCTAGGTTAGGTGGACAGTGTTACTAGATCTAGAGTTTTGGCATCTTGTGACATTTATTCCTGTGTTTGAAGCTGTAATAGTCAGAGCTTAAGCATTATTTAAAACAAGTCAATTAATTGTTTCACAGGAAACCTGCTTTATTTGGTTTTATATCTGCTTCTGTTGTGTTTCTTCCTGGCTCTGCTTGTCCACCAACCTCCGTGTTGGGCAGCACTTCAGTGTACCAAGAAAGGGGGAGCTGAACTTAACAGTCACTAAGTTTAGCTATTTTGACCTTCAGAGTTATCTTTAGGATTTCTGATTGGTTGACCAGAGCATATTGCTTATGATTCACACTTGGAAGTTTTTCAGCAATAACTTACACCTAGTGTTTGGAAACCATGTACACTTTCCCTGAGACAGCCTCTGTGCTGCCTCTGCCCTGGTCTTCTAGGGTATTCGGGAACACTTTGCCAGGCTGCTAAGTGGTGGGATGATTGCTTAAGCTGGTCTGTTTCGCCTTGTCTGTAACAGACACTTCAAAGTCTTCATGCAAGAGATATCTATGTTCAAACACGCAAAATGCCAGCTCACATTGCCAGCTTACTGTCTCTTTCATCTCGAGACTGTTGCGAAGGCAAACTTGTCAACCCAAAAGGGATAAATGCAGCACCAGTGTATTTTAGGCTACTATCTCAAGACATTTGTTTCATGTAAGTGTAAACCACTCTAAGATAAAGTCATTCTTTTGTAGGCTACAATACTGATGCTTTAGTTTCTCCTCTGAAATCTTGTCCTGTTCTGACCTTGGTCTAAAGATGCCTGCAAAGGGAATCTTACTGCTAATTATTTATTCCCAAGGCTCTTTGCTTTGGGCATTAGTTTTGTTTCTTCTCAGTAGCTTACAAGTCACAGCCAAATTCTCACTGGCGTTGCATAAAAAGGGAGGACTTAAGTGGAAAGCACTCAGCAAGACCCTTAGTACTTCCCTTAGTCTTAGTACTAAGGGAATTCATTGGCCTAATCTGGATGTCTAACTCTCTGTGTGTGTTATACAGGTACAAATGAGTGGGGTTTGGAGACGCTGACAGATGGAGGTGCCAAAGAAGGAAGCCTTTGCAGCTTAAGACATGCAGAGACACAGACACAGATACACACACACATACGTTCACTTGTTTTACTTGTAGTATTTGAGAATGTGATTATGCTACTTTAGAGGTTTTGCCTTAAGCATCTCTGACAGAAGCTGAGCACTTTTGCCCAAAAGTCTTCCTCCTGGCTTCAGAAATACCATGGAGTACCTGCAAGTTGGTTCATCATCTATCCGTTTCCTTTTTTGAAGGTGGGCAGTGGAAAGCAAATAACTCAGCTGAGCTGTCCTCTGAACAATTGCCATAGGTATGTTTCATGTAAAGAAATCAATTGCAATAAAGAAAGATCCAGTAGTTGGTTAACTTCTGAAGTCACAGCAGAAATTTGCAACAGGTCTCATCATTTAGTTTCTCTGTATTTCTGTTCTGCATACAGAAGAGGCAAATAGAGGCAAGTGGTAGAAAGCAACTGCCCTGCCAGTTAGAGATTCTTCAGTAGCTGCGGGTACACAGACTGAATGGTCACTACATAGAACCAGTCCCCTGCCTCAGGCTGGATCTGTAGCTTGCGCAAGGTCCCTGAAAACCAAACAACAGTAGGGTGCTTATCCGAGCTTATCCTCGGGATGATGAGATTTTCCAGCTTTGGCAGAATAAACTAGGGTTTCAAGGGATTTCTTTCCTCCCTTGCTTGAGTTGCATGGATGGAACATAACAGCATGCCTTAGAAGGGGATTTCTGAGTGATGGGTTAGTGTGAACTCTGGGCATCGCTGGCACAGGCTGCCAGGGAGGGTGTGGATCTGGGTGGGCCTACTTGAGCAGAGGTGGTGGACTAGATGATCTCTAGAGGTCCCTTCCAACCGCTACCATTCTGTGAGTCTGTGGTTCCCTTCTGTCCTTCCAGGGTGGATAACCACTATCAACGGAGTTTTGAAGTAATGAAAGTCACCTCTTGCACCTCTCTACTGGCTTCAGCAACAACTGTAACACTATACTGTTTGGAGTTAACTCTCCATGTTAGTCTGAGGTGAACTTGATTATTTTATTGAAAAACAAACCAAAAAAAGGTGTTAATTTTCCTGGTGTGGTGAGACATTAGAGAGAGCCTTTGGCAACTCCAATTACACCAACAGTCCAAACATTTGCTAACCTTATCAGAGATTAGTATTGTCCATCTGGATAGTTGGCATGAGCAGATCTATCACAGTCTAATGAAGTCAACCAGCAAAAAAAAAAAAAGCTGTGTATCACTTATGAGAGGAAAGTGATAAATCAGAAGTGCCTTACAGTTCTAAGTTTAAGCCCTTCACATTGCATAGTCCTGCGCAGCCAAGTGCAAACAAATAGTGTCTTGTGTCTATGGTGATTTAAATTTCTTGTCCTTGCATTTCGTACCAAACAGCTATTCCAGAGTTTGACTTTTCAGAGTTGTAAATCCTTCTGATTTCCAACTTTCACTATTTGTTGCTAGCTTGCTGGCACAGGAATAGATATTGTTCTTTACATAAATTAGTTTTTCTCCCTTCCTCATGTTTATTCTAGGTATATTTAAAAGTTCTGTTGCCCTTAGTCTTCATTTTTTGAGTTCATATAGAATTAGAAGTTTTCTTCTCATAAGTAAGTTCCTTCCCATAAATACTGCTTCTCCCTTTCTAACACAAGCTGATCTTTCTCAAAACATGACCACCAGAACAGCGATACTTTTGACTACGTTTTACAAGGGCTTTGCTTTTTCTGTAGCTCTGTTGGAAATGCACAAGCCAAGGCTGGAAAATTGCCCCTACTAGTTTCACAGTTGTGTCATTTTAGTGGCCTAGTCATCCCAAAATCACCTGATACACATACAGACATTACAGCAGGAATTTTAAGGTACTAATCCCAGAAGTCTAGAGTAAAAAGCTTCATGTCATTTCTATTATTCCATGCATCAAAGTAATTTAGTTTTTCCTTTTACAGTACTGGTAATAATCTTTCACTGAATGTGCCTGAATACTATTTGCAGATTTCATTAACATGCTCTACTTTTTGTTCTCAAGCCATTTGTAAAAGTGGTAAAATTATGTCTATTTATAGGCTTTCCACCCCTCCCTTTGCAATGCAGTCTACGTGGCAGAAATACCAGCTCTATTTTCCCTCATCAGGGGCTTCACTGCAGATTGTCTTAGTGCTAGAACCAGCTCTGCATAGAGCAATTCATATAAACTGTAAAGAATTTCCTAATCCTTCTAATAATTTTGGAATGGGAATTCCATTTTTCTCCATCTTGCAGGAAGGCCTTGGAAGTCTCAAGCAGCTGTATACAATTTTTAGATTAACCCCTATGTTAGAAGTTATACCCCCGTTCCATTTATGTACCCAACTCCCATCTATTTACCCAGCCCTTCTTAGTGGGAGCTCTCTTAGACTCCCCAGACAGCTTTTTCATCAGCAGCTCAGAGCCCTGATCTTGCTTTGCCTTCTCTGGTTTGAGGCAGGGTAGCAAATGGATACCTTGTACCATTCTACTACTGATATGTTAGCATGGGGCAACTAAGGGATAGATCTTTCAAGCTGCTTTTCCTAGGTTAGGTTTTTCTTTCATCCCCCAGACTTGGTGTTCCAGTTCTGGTAGGTCAATAGACAAGTGTCAGCTTCACTCTGTTTTTTGAGGAGGAGTATTGCAAGATCACAGTTCTTTCCATAGATATATCTCACCTTATTTCAGCCTGGGGTTTTTCCCTAGAAGTTGCCAAACAGTCTTGCTACTGCTTGGTGCCATTTACATGTTTCAAGTGCCATCCAGTCTTTTGATCACTCCAGCTAGAGACCACTTACTCCACTGGTGAGACACTAGACCTGCTTTGTAGCTGGTGTAAGCTGCTGCTGCAAGAAAATGGCAAGAAAGTTGTTAATGGGTTGCACTTTATGGCTCTAGAGGTTTTTGATCAAGGTCCTCTCCTTCCATTTTCTTACCAATCCATGCTAGTTTGCTCTCTGGCACTTTCCATTCTAACAATCTTAAGCATCCCTAGTTTAACTAATAATTTTCTGTGGGACAATGAAACAAATGGTTTTGAACTCGAGAAAAATCATTCTGGAATTACTCTGGAGGGTTTTTTTGTTCTTCAAAATAAATGCATAGGAACATGAGTGTTCCCATTCTGGATTAGACCTTATATTTAGAGTTGAGAACAAAATGCTGAAGATGGAAGTAGATGACCAGCTGGCAGATGACTCATATCTAACTCTAAAATGTTTGTCCTCAGAAACTTGCTTTAGAGTTGTTCTGTGTCATACTCCGTGTGCAAGTACGTTTCCTGTTAGTGCAGCATGTAGGCTCCCTTAAAAGTGCCCCCTCTCATATTGCCTTTTGCACCTCCATCAAAACCAAAAAATCTGTGAGAGGATATGCACCTGGATGAAAAGTGCCATGTGGAGACATCCACAGATTCCTTTAATATCATTACCTGTTCTTTCACCAATGTACCATGTTAAGTGCATTCATGGCTATGTGACATCTTTACCAGAGGTATCAGGTCACACAGGAACATATCCAGGTGGGTTTTGAAAACCTCCAGAGAAAGAGACTCCACACCCTCCATGGGCAGCCTGTGCCAGGGCTCTCTCACCCTCACATTGAAATAGTTTTTTCCTTAAGTGGAACTTCTTGTGTTCCAGCTTTTGTCCGCTACCCCTTGTCCTGTCACTGGACACTACAGAAAAAAAGTGCCACCTCATCCCTTTGATGTACACTTTTTAAATAGTTGTAAGTATTAATGAGCCCCACCCCCTCAGTCTCCTCCAGACTAAACAGCCCCAGTTCCTGCAGCCTTTCCTCATATGAAAGATGTTCCAGTCCCCTGATCATCTTGGTGGCCCTGTGCTAGACTCTCTCCAGAAGTTCCCTGTCCTTCTGAGCTGGGGGGCCCAGAATTGCACACAGGACTCCAGATGAGGCCTCACCAGGGCAGAGTAGAGGAGGAGCAGAACCTCTGTTGATGGCCTGGATATGTTCCTGAGTGACCTGATCTAGGTGGACCTGCTTTAGGAGATGGATTGGACTGGATGACCTTTAGAGGTCCTTTCCAACCCCTACCATTCTTTGATTCAATGAGCTGCACAGGTGCTTTTCTGGAGCTGATTTAGAGCCTTTGAAGGTATATGGTTAGTTTACATTTTTAGTCTCCAGTGTTTATTACACTGTATTTGTCACTACTGAATTTTCATTTGATGATGTTGACTGTTCACGCATTCTTATTAGTACCAGGGCCTAAGCCTGGTGTTTAGAAGATAATTAGTTTACTTACACATGTGCATGTGTTGTATATAATAGTTCCCCTTCCAGATGGTAATAGCTTAAACAATAATGGAATTAATACACAACCTTGAAGCACCTGTTCCTAATTTTTGTCATTTACAGCACAAATCTCTTTTAGGTATTTTTATCCAGTTCCTTTTTATTGTATTGTTTGAATTCTCGATTCAGGGCCACATAATTTCTTAAACCGTTTCCTGAAAGACTAGATAAATATAAATTACCTCTCCCTTTTCAATCATTTTATCTCAATTTTTTAAGCAACACTATGAGACTGCTGGCTCATGATTGTCTTGTACAAAAAGTATGGTGGTTAAGCAGTAGCACAGTGAGTCATGATTTTCTAGCCATTTTTGCATTGTCTGAGGATCATTTTAACAAATTTGTCAGATACAAACAGAAGTCTTATTGATCTTTGCTTTTCAAGATCCAAGCTGGAGTTTTTGTGGGAAGCAGGTACAATTATGACCAGCCCCTTAACCCATCAGTGCTACAGCTGATTTAGGAGATACATCACTTAATGGCCAGAATTAAAGACAAGTACTTTGAGCCTTATGAAGATTTTATGAGCCCATGCTCCATCAGAATGTGCTTTACTTCCTTGAGCAAAGACATCACAGCTTTCCTGTGTCATGACTTCCCTGTCTTCTTTCCCAGTTAGCAGAATATTAAAGGAATGCATATTAAAAAGTATTTTGACAATGATTTTGTAATTATTTGTCCATGTATGATGTTGTCAGCGAAGTTCTGTTCACGTGATCATTCAGATAAATCCAGATGAAGTTGCATTCATTTGTTTCTTCAGTTAAAGGCTTTGATTTATTTAATCCCAGAGGAGTTTTGGTTTGTGATGACATTTTATTGACCAGAAAAGCAAATACTTACTAATTTGGTTAGCCAGTTAGAAACTGAAAGATTACATTATGATATAAGGCATTGTATCTCTTAGATAAGCAGCCACGAGTATGAACTTCTCAAAGGACTATTTGTAGTAAGCAGATTAAACTTACTGAGAACACAGCTTCCCAAATTAGATCTGTTAAAATTGTGCTTGCTTGCAAACATTTTGTGGATAAAAAAACCCCATAACGTTGAACTTGTGAAACATCTTTTTCCTTAGTGAGCCCCTGGTCTCAAATGTGTGAAACCTCAGGACCTATCCAGGTGTAATCCCTAGGAAGCCTGTGCACAGGGTGGGATCAGAGGTGAAAGCTGATGACCTGAAATCAATGTGTGATCTATTCCAAAAGAAAAACGGTTAATGTGGAGAACGATGACTCACGACAGTCCAGTCTAGACTCATGAATTTTCCTGCAGTGACTGACCCGGTCTCGTGAAGGTTACACTGACATTCTTTAGGAAGAGGGACACTTTGTGCAGTCCCCACCATGCTTATCCTGACCCCATCCTTCCAGCCCTGGCAGTTCCCTGTGCTCCCTCACTATTACATCAGAACTCTCCTTGTCATCATGCACTGGAGTGGTTTGAAAAATCAATCCAGCTAAATTTAGCAGCCGCTGTGTGACTGGGTAATTTTTTGGCCCAAGCTCTCTGCTCCAAGTTTGCTTACCATTTACACAGTTAGACCAGCACAATTGAGGAGGGGAATGCAGGAGCATTGGTGAGCAGCAGCACGACCAAGCTCAGCTCCAGCTATGGAATCTTCCCCCACACAAATCCAACTAGGAATGTTTTGATCCTGTCATTGCTTCCTCTCTGCTGCCTCCTGCACTGCTCTGGCACAAGCCTTTTATGAGGCTGCACAGTGGCCAATGGTGGGCAGCTATTGTGGTAGTTTTCAACGTGGGTTCTCTCACCAAGTGGTGAGGTTGGGACTGGACCCCTCTGCTTTCTAAACTCCTCCTGAGTGGAGTCTGGGTGCAGCTGGATCACATCTCATCCCCGACTGTAATGGAGACATTGGTCTGCTTCTGGCACAGTTGGTTTATTACAGCCTGAGCCAGACCCCTCTTACGAGTGTGGTCCTGAACAGAGAGATCCCTGCATCGTTGTACCCTGACAGGCTCAGTGCCCCTCTCCTCTTATGGTGACTTGGTCCAATAGTAAAATCTGAGTCTGGGGTCTTCTTGTTCGTTTCTCTGTCTCCATCTGGTTTCTGTTCTTATATCAGAGGTTGGGTTTTGCTCTTATCTCAGAAGTCGCAGTTTCATGTAGATTTATAATCCACCTGTCTCATGCACATGGGTGTTGTCAGTGTCTCCAGGTTTTGTTCACTTCAGGTAGGATGACTTCTTCCCTCTTCTTCCCTCTTCTTCTAGTTTATGTTGTTTAGCACCAGGCAATTCCCAGTGCTTTGTCATCTGAAGTTTGTGGCTTCGGGCCTCAGCATTCGTGAAGTTGTTCAGCTTTAGCAAGTTTCAATTCATCCTGATTTTACACAATTAACTCTAATATTTTACAATTGAGATATTTTCATTTCCAACAGAGGCTTTCCTAAGAAAAGCAAGCAAACAAAACCTAACATTTCTCCTGGTTTGTTTTTCAGTGAGATTAATTCCCCTGTCCAGAAAGTCCCACAGTCACACAAACACCTGTCCTGGGAAGAGACTGACATGGGATGGAAAAGTCAATGCAGTGTTAAAAGAGAGCAAGCACCTGGCGTGTTCGCAGGTAGCACAGATGCTGAATGTCCGGTCACAGCTTTGGTAGCCCAGCACCCCCTCAAAATGATACCTATTGAGGGAAGAACAATGATAATATTAATCTTATCACAGAGATGTTTTGTATGTTACACATCTTACAGATTTGCTTCCCGAATACCGTGGGATTGACAGAATCCTTCTTACTCCTCAGAGGCTGGCTTTGTTTTGATTTGGGGATTTGTGGGGTGTTACCCTTAGTGGCATCCTTCATTACGAATTTACTAGATAAATTTATTTATTTGAAAGAGTTAGAAGTTAAAAGTCAGCTTAACCTTTAATAAAAAAAACCTTGTTGAGCAAACAACCAAGGTCAAATTTAACTATTGAGAGTAATTGTCCTATACAATCAAGAAAGAGTAGGTGAGGGTCCTGCTTAAAGGAGAATGAAGGCAACAATCCTAGTTTAGAATCAGAGTCTACACATAATTCATAAATGTTCTGACAGTTTATTGTAAAACTTTTCATTTAAAAAGCAAACTGATAATTTATTGATAATTTGCTGCCAGGAAAATGTTCCCAATAAGGATTTTAACTTAAGAAAACAAGATTATTTGCTGGATTACTCATCTTCATAAGCAGAAGCTTTCCCCGTGCACATCACCTGACTGATTCACATTATTCTTGGCTGTAGCATCTGCCAGTCCATTTTTTAGTAATTCTACATAATGTGTCACTTGAAAGTGAGCATCAGAGTAAACAGTCTGCTTAAATGAGTAGAACTATTGAGGACAGTTTTACTAGCCTCAGATTGATAAGTTACTCAGAGGATGATTTCCCTTGGACTCCAGTTGCTCAAAAGGCCAGAGGAGTCAAGTTTTCATGATGGCACATATAAATGCAGTGGAGCCAGATGTTTCTAAAGGCTCGAAAGTGACATTTTCTGCATAGAAATGATGAGTAAAAATTGCCCTTTGCCTTATCTTAGGGAGAATAAACGGAATCATCCAAATGTGACTTTCAGTGTAGATAGAGGAAGGAGAAATGCCACACATGTAACAAGAAGGTATTATGCTGAGTTAGGTTTAGTTTGCTTCTGTTGAGCAGTCAGAGGACTTATGCACTGAACAAAATGCTGAAGAGGATTTTCTGTTGTGTTGTTGGGACATCAAGTGTGACAGGAGTCAAGTTATGACCATGTTTGCTTTTTTCTATTGCTGCTGTTTTGACTTCTCCCATTCATCAAAGCTGTTAGTTCAGAACTTGCTTTATTTGCTACTATAGGTATAACTTACTGCAGCTGTATTTAGGAATAACCCATCCAGGGTAATTATTTAAGTAAAACGTGTATTGCTGCTAATATGCTGAAAATTGGAAAGAAACAAAACAGGACAGGCAATGCAGGTCTGTAGAACATTTCAACACCAGAACATTCCAACTTTTCAAGCAACGCCACTAGCAGGAGCTCCCTTTGCTGAGGCCCAGCAGTGCAATGTCTTCTGTCCTGTTCCTTTGTTAGCTGTAGTTCTGACATCAGAACCTGTCTGAAAATACCAAATAGAAATGCAATAGCATTGTTTTGGGCTGGATGAACTCTGAAGCGGAAGGCCAAGGTGATTAAGCCAAATAAACTCTAAAACTGTGTTTATTAGCCAGGAAGTGGCTATTACCAAATGGGCAGGAAATGCACTGGAGGCTGATGTACCAGCTCCAACATAGCTGTACATATCAGTCATTTCTTCTCAGTGCTGCTGAAAACTTGGAAAAACAATAGCAACTGCCTTAACTTTTGTTTGAGAACAGGGAACTCATGTTTTTTTCAGTCAATGCTGCAACTACAGCCACTTTAATTTAGAGAGATCACATCTAGTTTCTCCACTCCAAATATTTTGGTGAAGATAGAGCTTGTAAACAGCACTATCCACTGCCATTGCAGAGGATGTTTGGAGAAGTGTCAACTGCACTGTGTGATGCTGTGGCAAACGACACAAGTGAGCAGGGAGAGGTGGGATTATGGAGCATAAGGAGCGCCGGAGGATCCCTTCAACATCTGTCCTTGCTGGAGGCAGCTTCTCACATTCAGGGAGTGAGGGATCCCAGGGGCTGGATGGGATCTCACTCTGGGGTCCACCTTCTCTCTATTTATTAAGCAGTTTTGGCAAAATTCTCCCTCCTGTGCTCATAGCAACCATCCAGCTTCCCAGCTGATCAGCAACATCCTTGACTGGAGGAATCTCTTCTAGAAATCACAGCACAGTTCAACCTCCATCACCTGTTTAACGCAGGGCCATATCCAGACACTGTTGGTAAACTTTTCCACGTGCTACCTGAAGCTGCCTATGTTTGAATACCATTGTTCCTTTCTTCATGTTTTCCTTCCATGTAAGGCAGTGCTGCACTTGCTCCAGGGCTGCCATCTATTTGAAATGGTGGATGGAAGCAGAAGCCATTCTAGCACAACTAAAGGCAAAACGAAAATTGTCGCCTCTTGTCTGAGCTGAGAAATGCTCCTGTGCACACTCCTCCTCGCCTGATGCAGGATAGCTGCTCCCCAAAGTCAGTCTGTCCCAAATGTTAATTGACCATGGATGGAAAGGTCACATGGGGACAATCACCCACCCCTAAACTAGGGTTCAAACTGGAGAAGAGCAGGATACGACTGAGAAATAGTAATCCCCAGCATAACATATTTTTTTGTACTGGAACTAGTCTTCAAATGTTTTGCTGTCATCAGTTATTGGAAGCAGATTACCTTATAGTCAACTCTGTGAATGGATGTGTTTCTGAGTGCGAAAAAAACAGATAGATAAGTGTTGTTTGTTAGACATCCATATTAATTAAGCTGTAAGTAATGATGTAGCCTACAGTGAGAACAATATAGGATCAATAAATAATGTAGCTTGATTTCAAGGCTTTATTAGCAAAAATCAAGACATTAGAGCAAAAAGAACTCTTCTTAACTGTTTTTTTTTAATATTTCGAAAATTCCAGAGGTCAACTCCATACCCCGCTGGCTACAACATGGTGTAACTTTGTTTAAAGCACCTATTGAGATGATAATTGTCTTGGCTCTGCTCAAAGGCAGCCAAACTGCTCATGTCCTTCTGCTTTGGCCAAAACACACTGCAGTGGAGCATCTCCATCAGAATTCAAAAGGTTATTCAGGTCTGACAGCACTATCTGCAGTTCCTCGACCGCTGTACCACAGCCTGTGATGCTCTGCTCCGGTGTGAGGATGACAGCCTTGACTGCAGGAGGCTGTATTGAGCAGATTTGTTATAGTCTTGTTTTAGCATTTCCACGGAGTTGTCATAACTATGACATTTTTAAAACTGTAAGGCAATTAAAACCTGAGAAATTTCTAAAATCTACCTGAAAAAGTTGATGCAAAAGTGGATCTTTGCAGTTGAGCTCGGCCTGTTGCTGTGGCCTAACTGTCACCCAGCCATATTTGCAGGCCCTTGCCCAGTCTGCCTTTACTGGAAATAGCTATCACACAGTCATCTTCATTTTTGAATTCCTAAAATACTCTCAGTGACACAGAAGTCATTCTTTTCAGCCTCATGGCATCTCCTTATGGACTGTTTTAAAATGACTACAAGTGCTTTACCACAAGATGGCCCCTACCAACCGCAACTCGCACAGGCCGAAGCACTGGCCACTGCCATCTGTTTCTTACGGGCTCTGGGAATTATTATCGTTATGTTTTATGCTACAAAATACCTTTTCAATGTGTCATGCCTGTGAGACATGATTACCCTTGAACTCCACAGTCACTAAATGCCAGCTTCTCTCTGCCCAGTTCATGAGGTGATAAACATCACAAACACAAATTCTTTACACAATTAACTCAGCTGTAGTTATGTGAAGACTGGACAATGTCTAAAGTGATCAGATTTAGGATGAGATTTCTAGCACTGTATCAGCAGGTCCCTCAAAGGCAGTGGCTGGGACATTCTGTGAGGAGATGGTCCAGCATCGGGGACAAGGCCCACACAGGACACTTCTCCTGAGAGATTAAATTAAATTTCCAGAGCATTTTTCTTTTCCTTGGCTGCTGAAGATGGAAAAGTTAGATCAGCAGTTATTAAAGTTAGCACTTAATCTAGTGAGATCACGGGGTGCTCTCAGCTCTTATTAGCATCAGTGGTTGCTGAGGACATCCAGACCTCAGCCTTAAAGATTGCTGAGAGTAGATCAACGAAAGGAACATCAGTGCCTGAACTTGTGTGTCATTTTCTATAGCTTTAAATTGCATAGCTAGGTTCTATAAATAATTCTTTGGGTGAGCTGAATATTCTATTAGAAGATTATATTAAATACAGCTGTTTGTTGCTAAGACAGCCCAGTCTGATACAGAAAAAAAACCCCATCACTTAGATCACCCTTTTGGTACCTCTGGCCAGAGATCTGCATCTGTTTGTTGGAAGCAGACACCCAAAGCTCAGCTTTCTCACCTGTGGACAAGTAGGAAGCTGCTTTCACTTGAGTACAGTCAGTGGTCTTATGGCTGGAGGTGGGAAAGGAGCTCATGGTGAACCTCTACTTCTCCTGAAGCCAGAGGTTTCTCTTACTCCTCTTGTAACAGTTCATCTCATTATCCCACCGGCCATCATCTCATGGAAGCTCTCTTGATTTCACATATTAAAAATGTTTTATTTTGTTTAAATAGCAATGTTAAGCTAGAGAGGGACTACCTATATTTCCAGTTGATAAGACACTCCTTTAAAAGATTAATGCATGCGCTTAGCAAAAAAACTCCCTTGCAAAAAACCCGTATAAATTTGTACAGGTTATACAGGAGCATCTGCCTTCAGATATGGAAGAAAGAACCCGAAAAGCCTTGCTCTGAAGCAGAAACTTCACCCTTTGAAGCAAAAAACCTACCCCATTGCCCTAGCCAGCAAGACACAATTAGCCACCCTTTGCCTCTGATGGTCAGGAAAGCACTCCCTTGTCTAATTTTGTGCTAACCTGGTATCAGCTTGAAGATGGACTCTCAGCAGTTTGTAAAGAGTGGAACAGAGTTTGGTGTTGGGACATCTTTGCCCCATGAATTCAGGGGGCCCATGGGATCTGGACTTGGAGAGGCCTTTTGTGGCAGCTGTGCAGCAACTTCAGAGTTGCCATAGCTGTCTAAATGAGGCAAGAGGCAATGAATATAAGCACCTTTTGGAACTGGGTTTCAGCTCATGACACGAGACATCGATCTTTAAACCCATTGCTTAAGAGTCCATAAGGGAGACCTGTGATGGGAAAGGGAAAACAATCTCAGTTACAAGCCGTTGCATCTCTTCTGCTTAGCCTCGGTGAAAAACGTAAAGCCAAAGGCAGAGACAGACTGGAGGGATCACATCACAATGCATTTTCTGAACCTGCATCTCCCCTCATTTCACTTTTCATCCCCTGACAGCAAGCGTGCAAGTGGGAGGAGATCATGCCACTCACAGACAGGCGTGTTCCCAAAAAGCTCCCACTGACTCCATACTGGCCACCTCTTGCTGCTTCTCACAGGGGCTGGCCAGCTACAGCTGCCCCGTGCCAGGACTCAAAGGAAAATGTTTCACCTTTGACTCATAACCCAGGATTTAAAAATAAACTAGAAGCCGATTTGCAAAGGCACAGGTGTTCTTTACTGTCTTTTCACTTGGCCTCAAACATCCCTCTCTGCCTCTACATTTCTACTCCTTTTGTCTTAGGATAGTTACCCATATCTGCTCTGTCAGATTCTGGTATCTCCTTTGGGGCCACTTAACTGCTGTTATTTGCTTTAAAAATAAATACAGGCACTAGGGGAAAGAGTCTTAATAGAAGCACAATATGTTCATGTTAATGCAAGCTCATACTACCTCTGGGTGTGCCAGTGCAAGAGAAAGCCATTTGAAAATCAGGCTACGGAGGCTGGATAACCCCCGCTGTTCTCCCTGGTACTCTGTCAGCAATACACACTCGTGATCCGCAGTGTCCTGCAGCACAGAGATGCTCGATGCCCACAGGAACTGCAGCAGAAGGAAAATAGGGAGACACAGAAACCATCACTGACTGCAAAAGTCCTTCACAGGCAAGCCACTGTTAATTGTGAAGGAAAGTACAAACAGCGTGTGGAATTGGGGTGTTAAAGGATGTTCCATTGTTGTGCTCCCGACGCTGAGATAATTCAGTATCTGTTGGTGGTAGAGCATCTCTTCAGAGACAAGCAGTGATGATCTTACCCAAAAGAGGGCAGCAGTGAAGCTCCTATGGCCCGTTTCTTGTTCTACAAAAAACGGTGCTTAGCAATGACAAACGTTGTTTCAAGTAGCTCAATAACTGGGAACGGCGCCAGAGCCTGATAGTAGAAGCTGTTATTTTATTGATATTTCTCCAAAGGAAGTCAAGCCTGATTATGTATGTTGACACTCAGAAAATGCAAAGTAACATTTAAATTCATAATACAGGGATGAGGAAGCTTTGTGTGAGAGTGAGGTTGTTAATCATTTAATTTAAGCCGGTCATTTAGCTGCAAAGTGAATTTGAATGTATTAGAAAAGAGAAGGGAAAGCTAGAGAGCTGCATCTTGATTTGGAAAGTTTCCTCCCTTGAAGTGCAGCTGCTGTCACTGGAGTTGGCCTGTCAGCCCTGTACCACGACTCTCCCTTAGCAGGGGACCACAAAGTTACCCCAAAGCTCACTAACCATCACTGTTCCCCTCTCCTCGCTGAGTACAGCTGTGCTTTGTTTTCCCCGCTGGTTCTCAAGTTGCTACAAAAGGTAATTTTTCCTTCCAGATAAACCGGTTTGTGTCCTACTGATCCTTTTTTTCTGATGCTGAGACTTCCACCTTCTGGCCAGGGGAGCCTTCGGCGGGTCCTGGTCATCCCTGGCCCAGAGCCACAGGCTCCTCCTCCAGGTTAGAAAAGGCTCTGCAGGTCTCTACTCCAATCTCTTGTGCTAAATTCAGACCAGGCTACTTAGGGCAGAGTAAGGTCACTTCAAGGTGTCTTACAGCTGAGGTGGAGCAGGGACCACAGCAGGAATGTGCTGGAAGCAATTTACTCTGTTTTGGCAAAACCACTTACTAAATCAGCTGACTCCCGGACCAGCTGTTAAAATCCCTCCAAGCGATCTCCACACCAAACAATTACAATTTTGCAGCTTGCCTCAGAGTTTCTCACCCTGTGTAGGAGATTTCGAAGCAGGCTCAATTTAATAGAGACAAAACACAAGGGAAAAGCACTGTAGGCACAGAGGCACTGCAGATTCCCTCAGTACATCACCTCCAACCTGCTTGAGCTTCTTCATCTTACTGTGATTTTGAGGAATTACGTTTCAAGGTCATGACTGTATTAATTACCAGGGCCAAGTGAAAGACTTGGAAGATGGAATTGGCTTTGGCTAGGGAGCTACATGTGGCAAGGATTGCTCTTGATTGCCATGGCTCTGTGGGCTTTGTTTTCAGCCAAGGAGCACCAGGAGGCCCCTCTGTCAAACAGCAACAGCCTGTGGGGGTAGGAAAGATGGAGGTAGCCCAGAACACTGCTTCTGGTGTGCCATGCTCAGCCTGACCTCTGCCAGGCACTCCATGTCTTGTGCTCATCTGTGACAGCAGAGACTTGGCTATCAGCCATGGATGGCTGCATGTCCCCCATACCATGTCCTTCTGTAACAGAGGTGAGAAGTCTCCTGGGCTGTGACAACCTGTACTGTGCAGCTCCTTTCTGGTCCTGTGTTAGGCTGTCCTAGGCAGTGGGGATGTAAAAACATCCCTGGGGATGGAACATTATTCTCAATCAGTGCAGACACAAGCCCAGCAGTGCCACTTGCCTTCAGGAGTAGTGCTGGGTGCCTGGTCTGCTTTGGCGAGAGCAGGCAGAGCCTGCACAGCAGCCGAGCCACCGCCACACACTCAGCCCTTGCAATCATCTCACAGCCTTGGGCCCACGTGCCTGAAACTCACCAGCCCTGAGGCGCTTTCACATCACTGTGCTTTGTCACCTCTATTGCTTTGTACCCTCCACTGGGAAAGCTGCACATGAGGTCTGGGCTACAGATTGTTTTGAAAAAGACAATAACAAAACGTTGTACTGCTGCAAACAGGCAGCCACTTGGGACGTGGATCCCAGGGACCACTGTTACCCTCAGCTGAATCATCATAAAAAATCTCACTGACAAATCAGCAAACCACAACTTTTCAAGGAGCTGAAGCACGATGTGTGCACAGTGCTGTCAGCCCCTCAGCTCCCAGTCTGCAGAAACAAACTCTTGCTTGTCTCAGGTTAAACTGCTTCTGCCATCGCCCCACTCCTGCCCCTGGCCGGCATCGGGATTGTGTTGAAAAAGAGGGCAAGAAGGCTGATGGCACCAGAGTTGAGGCTGTCAATTACATTCATTTTATTTCCAGATATTACTCGGATTCGTTTGACCTCTTTTGTTATTTTTAGAGATAGTTTAAATTGGCAGGTCCTGTTATAGGGGAAATGGAATGTTAAAAAAATAACCCTTTAGGCCTAAAGTGGAGCACACAGTTGGAAATTTCCAAGAAATTCTATTTCCAAAGTCTGTTCTGGAAACACCAAAATGCCCGTGTCACAGCAGTTTGTGTTTTTGAATATAATATGTTAGACACAATAGGAGCCCTTGGCCTTTCTCTCACATTTTTGATTGGGTTTTTTGGAAACCCAATTTTTATCTTTTTTTTTCCTGAAGTATGATCATAAACAGACCAGTAAATTCTCCCCAAATATTTCCATTTTGTCAAACCAATGTTTTCCTAGGAGAAGCATTTTCTTCAAGGGGAAAAAAAAACCCCACCATGGATTTGAATTCAGCTCTTTCTGCCCAGTGACTTGGTCTTGAGTGACACAGAGTTCCCTGAGGGAAATGGCCTGTCCCCGCCCGATCCCTGGGAACGGAAAGATGACTTTCTTCTGGGAGATACTTTTATTTAGATAATTCCTCCAGCATTAAGCATCTTGGAGGCAAAGCGCTGGCTTGTGTCAGTATTACAGTTCTACTGCACAGCCAGGACATCCATTGAGAAGTTGAATATAACAAAGGCATTACTGCCCCTGGAGAGATGCCACGGGTGTCCTGCATGGTTTGCAGCACATTGTATCACAGAATGACAGAATGGTAGGGGTTGGAAGGGACCTTTAGAGATCATCCAGTCCCAACTCCTCTGCTAAAGCATATCCACCTTGATCAGGTCACACAGGAACGTGTCCAGGCAGATCTTAAAGATCTCCAAGGAAGGAGCCTCCACACCCTCCTTGGGCAGCCTATTCCACTGCTCCCTCACTCTCACAGTGAAATAGTTTTTCTCTATGTTTAAATGGAACATTTTGTGTTCCAGCTTCATCCCATTACCCCTTGTCCTGTCACTGGGTACAACAGAAAAATGTGATGCCCCATCCTCCTGACATCCCCCATTTAGTAGGCGTCATCCTTACTAGCGCTCTGCCCTCTGGCACCCCAGTCTGTGAAATGGTGTCCAGTCCCTGGCCAAGACCACAAGACAACAAGACAACATCCTGCTATTAACCCACTGAAGGTTAAGATCACCCAAGGCCTACTTCATGAAGCCTCGTTTTCTTCATCTGTCTAAAAACTGCCTGACACTAGCGTGGGTGTTTTTCATCACACAGCACTGCATCCATCGGGCCATTTAAATTTCAGTTGGCCATGTCTCTAGGCTCCAGTTTCTCCAGCAAGGCTTGGGAAGCTTCAGTTGCATTTGCAGAAGGTGGCCACAGCTTCACAGATCAGATCCTGGGTTTATTTTGGTCAGAAGGAGCCCAGGGCTCCGTTTGTGCCGAGTGCCGCTCAGTGCTCAGGACAGAAACCAGAGGAAGGCGCAGCTTCCATGTTCTTGCTACACCAGATTTCTTTGCCAGGAAAAACATTTTTACACTTTTTTTTGTGTGTGTTTCAACGGTTGCTATTTCTACACTATCTATTCCTGAGATTATTTCCTGTGGGAAAGACTTAATATTTTTAATTCCAGTAATAATTTTAGTAACAGTTGCCATTTTCTGCCAATGTTTCTGCATTTGGGGATAGAACCAAATGATACCTTCTGAATTCCTCTCCTCATTACAGTTTCTTTAGGAAAGCTTTTAAGGCAGTTCTTTCATACCTTAAAAATTACAGGGAAGAGAACGGAATTTCCTTATGTTTATGAGGCTGATTTTCCACCACATTCCAGGCTATTGCTTGCTTCCTGCAGAGCCAACCTCATTCTTCCATCTCCATTTAAAAGGCAAATGCTTCTCCCCCTCATTTTGCTTTCATGTTATTCAAGATAGGCACCTGGCTGTACATCCAACCAGGAATAATTTGCTTTATCAGGAAGTGTTCCTGCTTCTTGGCAAATGTGGCCATGCTGAAGTGCTCGGACATGAAGAGACACAGAGGCCCCTCTGCTCTCGTGCCACTGGCACCTTTGCGTGACAGTTTCCACTCTGGAGACAGCCATGACTTACATGTTTTGAGCAATCATTTACGCTTCTGTGCACACACTGGGCGGTGTTACTGCACACACACAGCCTTGCTGAAACCCAGGAAGGAAACTCCTGGCTCACCAAGACCAGCAGCAAGTTCAACCTTGAGTTACTAAAGTCAGGATTACATCTCAAGTGTCATGTGTGGCCTTAACCAAGAACACTGCTTTAGAATTTAAAAACTCCCTGCTTTCTGTCGGGAATAGACACATCTGAGGGGTTTTGGGTTGGTGGTGGGTTTTTTTTACTACAAACATTGAATTGCTATATTTAAAAGAAGATCCAAGATGCCTTCTGCAGGAAGTTGAGCAGCACTGAGGATGCTTACAGCCAGACCCAATGCACAGCCCATGACCTACGTGTCCAAATTTAATAAAGCTTGCTCCAAGTTTACCCCTGCAATGTCTGTAGAGGACATCAGTCTTCCAGAGATGGTGCCCAACAAGCTCAAAGATTTCTCTGTCAGATAACTTCTTCTTCATGTGAAATGGGAGTTGGCTTCTGCTCCCAGCCACACAAACTTTCAGCGAGTAAAACAGCCCCTGTGCAAGCACCTTTCCTTCTGGGATGGTTTCTCTTGTTTTGCCTCATTGCAACAATTCTGTATTTGCAGGTGAACTATTTACCTTCCAGAAACCCATCAGAGGGAGCAGCTGTGGGATGGAAGCACTCAGGTTGTAGCTGCCTTTGCAGAAAGTGACCCTGCTGAGTTTTATGCACCTGCTGTCCTGTGGCATCAAAGCAAGGTTCACCTGAGAATCCCGTCCTCAAGCACCACGAGGACAGAAGAAATCTGTCTTGAGGCACCCAGAGATCCCACATCAAACACTGCAGGAGAGGTGAGAGGGGTTGTGGAGTCTCCTTCCTTGGAGGTCTTCAAGACCCGCCTGGACGTGTTCCTATGTGACCTGATCTAGGTGAACCTGCTTCTGCAGAGGGGTTGGACTAGATGATCTCTAAAGGTCCCTTCCAACCCTACCATTCTATGATTCTATGTTTGGAGCTCAAAGCCATCAGTGAGGTTACACAAGCCAGCCCAGGGTAAGGGGGGCAGGAACGACCCTTCCCAAGAACACGAGACGCGGTTCTGATTTTGATTCAGATTTTTAATAAATTGTGCCAGTAGAAGCTTTCAAAGGCAATGATATATCAATAAATAACAGTTAAATTGAGTTCCTGAGAAAGAACCTACCACATGAAAGAATGTCAGATAGATGTAAATAAAAAAACCGGCATTACTATATAAAAAAAGCAGTAATACTGAATCTGACGTGAACTGTCACAACACAAGCACTGCATACCTCAGAACATTCCTTTCATACAAATGTAAACAAATACACAATCAGTTGTGTTTAGTTTAGGCTGACGAACTTCTATGTTGTTGCTTAGACAGCTAAACCACGGCTAGGATAGGATAGGATAGGCTACAACGTTAAGGAATAATATGTGGAATAACATATGGAAAAAAATAATGATGCTCCGGATTTCAAAACAAAACAAAGCAAAAACACATGAAAGGAGTGTTTTCCTCAAATGTTACTGTGTCAATCACTTTAGATAGGACTGTTACACTAATCTGAATGAAGGATTGGTGTGTGTGTTTACTTATTTAGTTATATATAATATATATGCAAATATGTATGGCTTAATTATCTTTAGTATTCGGATATCGCCTTGCATAATTCTCACTTATATAAGAAAAAAGAATGCGTATTTTAACATAGTTAAGGATTGATATTTCAAAGTATGCCTGCGATTGGACAGGAAAGAAGGACTACCGTGCTGCAACACAGCAACGCTGTGACCTGGAGACACCGGGACGGACGCCGCCGACGTTCTGCGACGCCGGTGCCGGAGGGGTCGGTGTCCCGCAGGGCAGGGCTGGGCCGGGCCGGGCAGTCCCGCGCCAGGAGCCGTGTCCCGCGGCCGCCCAGCCCGGGGAGCTGCAGGCGCTCACCCGCATCCTGGCGGCGCTGAGCTCGGTGCTCCTGCAGCTGCCGAGGCCCCGGCCTCGCGGCTCAGCTTCCAGGGGAGCCCCGGCGCAGCAGCTGCCACGGAACGGAGCGGCTCGGGAGTAGCTTACGGCCGTGCTATCAATCCTTCGTGGGGAAACGTGCGTGCCCCTGGTAGGTGTTTACTAACGCCGTCTCTTACATCAGACCACAAACTCACTGTCCCGTTACAACCTTTGCAATCTCTTTTGCAAAATTAACGTTGGATGCAATCATGAGAGGAAGCCACCCACACAATACATTATCAACACACGGTTTAAAACGGTCTAATTTTAGACCCTTAGTAAAAACAGATCCACAGGACCTGCCTGTGAATGGCAAGAAAAGGCCATTTCAAATAGAAAAACACTGCTCATGCAACATTCTTCACACGCTAGACAACGAAATCACACTCGATTTGTCACTTGCTCACACTTTCTATTACACTCCAATAAGCAGAAGGAAATAAAGCAGCTTTAAGGTTATGTCACCATCTCGAAATGTGGCAAATACACATACAAACAAACACCACGGTGCGGATACAATGGCATCAGTACATTTAGAAAACTACACAGCTGGCTTCTTCTTTTTTTCCTTTTTCTTTTTTTTTTGTTTTCCTTTTTCTTTCTTACATTATTGCACGGAGACCTTTCATCACATGTTCTTCAGCTTTATGCATCCTCCTAAATGTGAAATAAGTGCTATGGATAAAATAAAAATGTAGAAAAGAAGAACAGCAGCATGATTTGTCAAAGTTAATCCCTATAATTTAGTAGGAAACAAACAAACAAAACAAAAACCCTGCTATAAACAAAATATAAGTGCTCTTTATTCATTTTAAAAAATAACGCTGACAGTTGCAGAAGTCTGTAGGTGTTAATCTGAGTAGGGGGACGCCGACCTCAAATAAAAATAGGCCTGGAAATGACAGACTGCTGGCCTTGGAGACTTTGGTGAAGACCAGGATTTTCAAGTGTAATTATTAACAGTTATTTACAGTAAAACTGACCTGAACTTTCAAGAGTGCCGTTTTTAGGACCTGGCCCTGCAAGCTTCTGCCTGCCCAGGACGCCTCCAGCCTCAGCTGAAGTTACACCTGAACAAGCGCTGCAGGATCAGCTCCTAAAGGATCAGTTAAAAGCCCTACGGGATTTAAGATTAGTTTTACCTGGAGTACTCTATACAATAATTTACACATATACAGGCTGACAAGCTCCAGTCTGATCCACCACACCTTTCTCTTCCGCGTCAGATTTCTCAGACTGGCCCACTTCCACTCCCGAGGGTTTGGGATACCTGAATGGGTACCCGTTGTCATCGAAGAACCTCCGGAAGGTGAACTCGTAGAAAGCGTGTTCTGTGTGTTTGCTGTTGGAAGAGGCCAGCGGGTCCCACGTCCTGGTGCTGTCCCCGCTGGCGTCGTTCCAAGGGCTTTCTTCTTCAACCGGATCAAAGTTGGAAGTGTCCATTGGATGGCTGATCTTTGGAACGTAGGGAGCCGGCTGCCTGCGGATGTCAGTCGAGAAGTCCATGGAGTGAAAGAAAGAATGGGCTTTGATATCATCTGCTCCGTTTCTCCCGAGCCTGTCCTCGGCAGCACAGCAGAGCTTGGTGATGAGATCTGTCGCCTCAGGGCTCAGCTTGATCTGCGAGGGAATGTGCAGGGTGCTTTCCCAATTTATCACCTGGAGGCAAGAAAGGCATTAAACAACAACTAGCCTTGGAAACAGAATCCTCCCGACTGTCAGCATTAACCGTCAGAAGGACACAGACAACCACAGGCTGCGTATTTATTTCAGAGGTCCAAGAACCCAAGGATTAGATTGCATCGGCTGCTGATAGCCATCAAGAAGCTTTGTGAGGCAGCTGAAAAAAGGAGCAATTCTGTTTAGACAAAAGGCAAATTCCTTCGTGAATGCTCCCCTAGTTGGATTCGAGAACATACTCCGTTTACACGTGCCTCCATGGAATGGCTTCAGGAAATTACTGCATTTTGTCTCCAAAATGTAGACTGGGAAAAGTGGTCAAGGAGACACATCCTTTCCAATAAAAACCTACTTGCTGCTTGACTTTGAAACATATGGCCCAATTGCAACTATCACTGGCATACCAGGCTACTCACATCTGGTAGGCAATTCTTCAGGAATCTGGATGGATTAACTCACACTGAAGAAATCAGAACTGTGCTAAGAAGACTCAAGAAAAATAATCAGTCTCTATGCATTCGGGCCAAGTTGGTTCTAGTTTGATACTCGGTATCTTCACTGATTAGGAAAGGGTTTGTGCCTGCAAAGGACTATTTAATATCAGGCCTCTGGTAATCCCTGCTCCTTTCTCTAGTCATCCAGAAGGTCTGTGCATGGAAGAGAAGGAAAGGGGTTAAAATTTTGCTAACACAGATTGGAATCTTGCTTCAACTTACCTTCAGCTGGGTTTCTGTGGGTGTAGGAGCCAGGAAAGGCGGCTGTCCCACCAACATCTCAAAGAGGATCACACCAACACTCCACCAGTCACAGAGCTGAGTGTATCCTGAAAGGCAAGTCAAAAGGTTGCCCTGCATCAGCCAAGGAGAGTGTGTACAGAGCTACTGCTAATTACATGTCAAAACACACAGCACAGAGTTCTTTCTGTCTTTCTTAGACAAACAATTTCTGACCTAAAGGACCTCCAATCTTCCTTCATCAGAAAGCTGCTTCTGCTCACTGACCTAAATTCTGCTGCTGTCACTAAAGATCTAATCCTGCTTTCCGGGAATCTTTCTGAATAATTGTCAACAAATGTGAGTGGTGAAATCATGTAACTAGAAAGAACGAAGGGGTTTTGTGCCCTGTCCCACAACTACATCACTGCACAGCACAAACTGGACTCCAAAGAATAACAAATAAGTTTAGTGACTGATGTTCCCTGTAGGTTCAGTGGAGGTGACACCAACAGTTTAACAAGCTGCTGAAAAACACAACCTGGTTTCAGAGACAGAAGAAAGCCACAGATGACTTTCTGAGCAAGCTCCAAGCAATTTCTGACAATTTCTGTCAATTAATTGCCGTGAGAAGACAAATAAGGTATACATTTGAGATCTCTGAAAAGGAATGGAGGATTTAAACACTGATTTCAGTGGAGGCCTCATCAGGTGACGTAGGGTCCAATGCGAAATCTTTCAACTTCAGAAAGATTGGGCTTAGGATCTAGCTTGCAGACAACTTTGAACATCTAATCTCCTTACTACAGTGACCCTGCCTGTTCTGCATGGATAACCAGCAAGTACTGTCTAAATCCCTCAAGTGAGCTTCTGAGTGCGAGGTGTTTAGTGTAAATTGTGGAAGACTTTTTGTTGGGTTTCCCCAAGATTCTGGCTGGACACCTGGGGGACATGATTCCATGAGTTTATGTCATTCATATCTAAGTGGCCCATCTGAATCAGTGATTCAGAACCATCAGCTGGCTACTCACCAGTCTACGCAAACTTCCTAACAGTCACAGTCATACTCCATGAGTACAGATAATCTGCTTTATACTTCAAAAATATCACTGCTAACATCATCTGACAGTTATTAACAGTCTCACTCAAAAGCCTCAGAATGTAGACAGATGCAGACACACTAAGTATGACACCACCATCGATGTCAGCAATGTGATGGCAAACAGTGGAGCATGTGGAGAAATCTGTTCTCTTTGATCTGAGCTGTTTGTGGCCTTCAGAATTACAATCTTCCAACATAGAAATCTTAATTAAGAAGAAAACAAACAAACAGCCTTCCAAAGCATCAATGTTCACTTAAACAGGAAACAAACACAGCTTGCCTACCTTTACGAAGCAGGACTTCGGGAGCAATATAATTAGGGGTTCCAACTAAGGAGTGGGCTAGACATCTCTGGTGCTGCTTCTTAGCTCTTTGTTCCAATGTCTTCAGCCTATCTCCACATCTACAATTGGACACATCATCCCAAAGATCACTGGGCTCCATGCTGTCTTGTCTGATATGGCTCCCTTGCAAATGAGAAAGTTTACATTCATGGTCACAAAACACAGTGTGAGAAAAGTCTTTCTCTAGATCCAGTGGTGCCACCTTCGACTCTCGCTGAGCAGCATTTGCACTTTAAGGCCAAGGCATTTCCTTCTGCCCTCCCCATCACAAGTGGTTTTCCACAGCCAGCTAAATGCCTGTCTCGGTGCAAGGAAGCGCATTCCCATATGGGAGATGCAGAACAATGGAGTATATTTAGGTTAGCTATACCAATTGTTTATGGCCTTTCTGCCTACAGACAACAGTATTCCCCAATGACACACACAGGAGGTGTGTCGACTACTTAAAATCCATGATTAAACTATTTTACCATCAAAAGATACCCCCTCCCAAGCAAGTACAAACTGAGAAATTGCTGCTACTGCAGTGGTCAGTCACATCACTGATGGGGTTTTCAGCAGTGGAAATGAAGGACTGGGAAAAAACTAAGTTGGGGAGAGACTGACACATCATTTTGTCACTGTCAATGTACACACCAGCTCTGTCTTCTGAGCTGGCATTTCTGCTACGACGTTTCAATACCATGCATGCAATACCAGTACAATAAAGCTAATAAGAACACTACCTTTCTGATAGTATTTTGAATTGTGAGTCCACCTGAATCCAGTACACAGTCCAAAGTCAGTCAGCTTGATATGCCCATCGAGGTCTATCAGAATGTTGTCGGGTTTGATGTCTCGATGGATAAATCCCATTTTGTGCACGCTCTCTATGGCCAAAGTGAGCTCTGCAATGTAAAATCTAGCCAGACGCTCTGGAAAGACCTCCATCCGAATCAGGAGACTCATCATATCCCCACCAGGAATGTAGTCCATCACAAAGTACAAGTTCTCTTTATCTTGGAAGGAGTAATAGAGTTTGACCACCCATTCGTTGTCTGCCTCAGCAAGTATGTCCCTCTCCGCTTTGACGTGAGCCACCTGGTTCCGGTTTAGCACGTCCTTCTTCCGCAGAGTCTTCATGGCATACAGGGCGTGGGTGTCCACTTTGCAGGCCAGGCACACTTCTCCAAACGCACCGATACCCAGGGTCTTGATTTTCACAAACATAGATTTGTCCATTTTGGCCCTTTTAAGTCTGTTGTAGTTGGACTCCTTCTGGTAGAGAATTTTCCTCATTTGTTCCTGTTCTGCTTCACAAAGGCCAGCCTTAAGGAAAGCAAACCACAAGAGCTAGTACTGTTACATTCATAGCAGGAGAACAACAAATGAGCACTCCCAAAATGCATTTCTCAGAGAAATCAACCAGGAGGCAGAAGAGATATAGTCACAAGAGATGCCCTCCCCTGTCTGTCTGCTGAGGCACTGCTGAAACACCAGCAAACTCGCCGTGCCCTAATGTGTGATACCAATTTGCCCTGCCTGGGACTGGTCTGCTTTTCGCATCTGACTCAGGGGACTGGAACATCTTACAGATGAGGAAAGGCTGCAGGAACTGGGGCTGTTTAGTCTGGAGGAGACTGAGGGGAGATCTTATTAACATTTATAAATATCTAAAGGGTGGGTGTCAGGAGGTTGGGATACCCATTTTTTCTATAGTAGCTAGCAACAGGACAAGGGGTAATGGGATGAAGCTGGAACACAAAAAGTTCCACTTAAACGTAAGAAAAAACTATTTCACTGTTCAGATGAGGGAGCCCTGGCACAGGCTGCCCAGAGGGGTTGTGGAGTCTCCTTCCTTGGAGGTCTTCAAGACCCGCCTGGACATGTTCCTATGTGACCTGATCTAGGTGAACCTGCTTCTGCAGGGGGGTTGGACTAGATGATCTCTAAAGGTCCCTTCCAACCCCTACCATTCTATGATTCTATGACTGAGCAAAGAGGCATGTGCATGGCATAACACTGCCACAGAGGGGAATATAACGTAACAAACCTAACCACGGGACTTGGTTTACACCTTTCCCAAAGTGCACTTTGCCACTATACTCTGCCACACACATGCACACTGCATTATGGCTTCAACTGAAACCAAAGCCTAGAAGCAGCAGCCCACTTCATTCGTGCATGGTTCCCCAAGGCAATTCACATCAGCGGTTCCTACCTTGAGTGCTGGTTGGCTCTTGGTTTTTCTGTTGTAATTAAGCAGCTGGTTTCAACCTACACGTTCCCAAGTGCCTTAAGAACCTTTTTCTTTAGAAACTGTTTTTCTTCCCAACATGTACAGCCTCCACTGTTAAGGTCTGTACATCTCTTGACCATCTAATGAACATCTCTCTTTTCCCTCCCAAAATATGTGCACATAACCCTCAGGCCTGGTCTCTCCTCAGCCACTGCAGCCCAGGCCCTAGTGCTATTTCCCCCCCCCAAATGTATGACTTCCCCTCTGCACCCAAGCTGTAAAAAAGCTGGCTGGTTTATCTCCTCTCCCCAGGGAGTCTCCCAATAACTGCAAGTAACATTTCATGTGACTGAGAGACCTCCTAAAAGTGGCAGAAAGCAGCAGTATCCAACCAGAGCTTCCCTACCCTTCAAGACAGAGTCTGCACCCTGTCAGCACTGGCACCTGTCCCTCTCCTGAGAGCTCCTGGTGGCCTCCATCACCAGAAGCCCCTGGGCTCATGCCCAGGAACCTCTGGAGCATGACCCTTTTTTCTACATACTCCATTTCCAAGATCCTGAATTAACTGGCATCAACTGAACCACTCTGAGACAAAGATTAGTGCCTGATGAAAAAGGGCAAGGAGGGTAGAGGGAGCTGAGGCTGAATGATCATCAGACCAGAGACTCAAGCATATGCCCACAGGGCTGCTGCTTTGATTTAATTTCACATTTGTACTCTAAAGCTTTAAATATGAGTGTGGGGAGCCAGACTATGCAGTGGGATCTCCACAGTATAAAAATGAAATCTGCATGAATAAAGGATGGAGAATTTGGCAGGACAGGTAGGATGAATTTTCAGACTGAAGGCAACAGCCAAATCAAAATGAGTAATACTGTTTTTAACATACAAGGCAAGAACATAAATCCAAAATAAAGGAAGTGTTTATTGTTTTAAGGTGAAACAATCACTGTGTTGTGTTCTTGGTTACTTCTAGAATAATGTGATAGTCAGATAGCCAAAATCTCCTGAGTGTATTATTCCAGGCAGTGATGAGGTTGCTAAGGGAAGGAGCTGTTTTTGTTTATAGTTGAATTATCTCTGAGTTATGAAGTGAGGGAAAGCTGAAGAGTCAGAAGAGCTAACGCAATCAGCTGCTGGTTTGCTTCTCCAGAGATCATTCCCTATCTCAGTCTCAGGAAAATATTTACCAAATCCAAGCAATGCAACACAATCTGTATTTGCAGTGAGGACAAACTATTGATTGTCACTAAAATGCTGCCCTTTCAAGAGGTTTTTAGATGCATATTCCTTTGATTTTAACCTCAACAAGCCAACTGCTAAGTTTTCTGGAGCAATGTGACCAAATTTAATTGATTCTGGAAATTGACTGTTCTAGGAAAGATCAGGTAGTTAGTTATTATCCATTACGTGATAATAATAGCTCTCTTTAGGAGTTTAGTCTGAAATAGGAAAGTAGACTAGTCATATTCTAGTTGTGCCTGAGGAAAAAAAACCCTTCTTCCACATTTAAAAATTACAACCCAAAGTGCCAGAGCAATCATCAGAACTTGGCAGCTTTGTTTTAAGCAGTCCTATTGGTGAATCAGCTTAGGTTGGAGAGCTACAATTGGGCATGAAAGTAGCTTTCTTTAAATGCACCTCCATGCTTCTAGAACAAGTTCCAGCAGCAAGGGTCTCATGATTTGTTCAAGTTGGCCAAGACATGATTATTTGCACGATATTGTTATTTAGATGTGTTCAACAGACAACTTCCATATTCACATTACATACCCACATGAAAACATGGAACAGTGAGTATCCTACCATGCTGACTGATGGCTTTGGTGCATGAGTGGCTATCATGGAACAGGGAGAACTGGAGCAAAGGGAAAACCTCTTTCAGAGTTGCAAGAGCTGTCAGAGTATTGCCAGAGTTATCTCGGCCTCAAACCTGGATTCAAAGTTCCTGTCTAAGCAAACCTAGTACTTTCCTACTTTAGGGGGAGTGGGGGGTGCTTCCTTTTATAGTTTTCTGGTATACAGATAGATTACTTCACATCTCAGGTTTTTCAGCCTCCCAGACCTGTATCCATGTTTTTAAGTGAAAAGAGGCTAGTGAGAAGTGTTGGTACCTACCGCTTCCAGTGGGGTCTGCCCTTATAGATTGTTTTCAACTGACTAAAAACGGTAATAAACAATTTGACCCAATTAGCCTTTATTCCAACAAAACAAGGATAATTACTTTAGCCATTTCTTGCTCCAACTGCAATCTTCGGTTGATTTTCTGCTGGTAGGTCTTTATAACATTCTCTACGTGTTGCTCCATGTAGAATTTGAAGGCAAAGGGCGAGTAGCTCTTTATCCGCGATTCTCGCTTCTCCTCGTCTTTGCCATTTTTCCGCACAGGCACCGGAGACGTCTGAATCTGCTTTTTGTCTTTGCTCGGTTTTTCAGCTTTAGTGCTCTTGCTGCTTTTATCGTTTCGCTCGTTGTTCTCCTCAGCCTTATTGCACGTTGAGTTGGGGATCACACGGAGGGTCTGCTCTACACCCATGCACAAGCAGTTGATATCAAACTGCTCAGAGTTTCCGGGCAGTAACAAATGCTTGGGGTACGGCGGCGGCGGGCACCGCAGCTCCTGGTTGCCGTAATCCACGTCCAATTGGTAGGCGTTGGCTGCTCCCACGGGTGACACGTGCTGCTCCATCAGCTCCAGCCCATCCACAGCCGGTGCCTGTGCAGGTAGCCAGCCAGGGTGGGAAGGTCCCACCGCAGTCTGAGGCTCGGGTCTCATCACTCGCATGCTCTTCACCGGCTGGAGAATGTGAGCAGATGTGACTGCCGTGATCGTGTTTGGAGACGTAATTGAAGGATCGGGTTTTGACGGAGGAACCTGCCGTATAGACACTGTCACTTGCGGCTGCTGCTGGTGGTTGTTAAAGGAGTTAGTTCTGCTTGGCACCGTGGCGTCGGGTCTGAAGGATACGTGTTGCCGTGGAGATGTTTCTATTCCTGGATTTTGTAAAGAGTCTCGGCGTGACGGCGTTGCTGCCTGCCACTGCTGAACTTGAGGATTACTCATGTCATAGAGGTCCATGTTTAGGCTATTTCTAGACGGAGTTAATAGATTTTGTGGTGGGCTGTCTGAAAAATCATTAGCAAAGGCTGGACCTCTGGACATCACATGCATTTGGTGAGAAGAAGGGCTTGTTTGCTTGTGATGAGAATGTGATATATACAGGCTTGCTGGTGGCTGCTGAAATGCGTGACCAGAATTATTCTGAATAACTGCCCCTTTATTTGGGAGACTGGTGTATCCTCCCTCCTGCTGCATCTTGTTTTGGAAGGATGGACTCCGCTGAATGCCATACCCCATGGGCTCCCCCTGCACCATCATGTGCTGCCTACTGTAATGCTGGTTGTTGGAGCCATGGGCTGCCTGCAGCTGCAAGGCTTGGCTGCTGTGATTAGCCACCGGATAATTAATCACAGAAGACTCAATATTTGCAGGGTATGTTTTCTGCTGATGGCTTGCTGGTGTGCTGTGAGTGCCTACTCCAGAGGGTCGTTGTACAGCAGCATTCATAGCTGTAGACTGCGAAGTAGAGATTAAGTAGTCCATGTATGGCCTCGGAACTTCAGTCAGCATATTTGCACCTTCTGCCCCAAAGCCTGTCCCTTCATAGGCTGCATTACTGAGCTGATGGTAGGACGGAAAACATTCATTTGATCCTTCAAAGCTTGGCCTACGGGTTACGTTATTTGGCACAATACCCTTTCCTTTAAGAAAAGAACAGAAAAATGTTAGGGAACAATTCAGGTGAACCAGTTACTTTGCATTACTCATCCATCTATATGTACAGACATACCCAGGCACACCACGTCAGGAATATGTTATAAAAAACAATTTCCAAAATCTAAATTAAGCACTCTGAACACATTTAAAGTTATAGATGCCAACTATTACTACTGATAATAAGCTAGTAGCCCATAACATTGCTCATGCCAGGAATCATCAGGGAGTCCTATCAAGTCATGAAAATAGAAGCAGAAATTCCACAACTATGAAATCATCAGATTCCTGGAAGGACTGTCAATACAACTTAAAGTCAACATTACTATAAGCTACTAGGTCATCACATGGTCCACATCTTCCGTAGAGTGAACTCACTGCTCATGCTAGGGATCTGTTTGTATCTCCATTCCACCTCTCTCTTCAAAATTCCTTGTTTTCCTCTCCTTTGTTTACAACAAAAGCATCCTACAGTTTGTCCTGTATCCAATGCATTGACCAGAGAGTATCCCCTCATTTTATTTATCTTTCCATGTTTATCTTAGCTTGAAGAATGTGCAGAGACAAGACAGCACCATTCCTACACTGGAAGGGTTAACGGCACTTATTTTTCATCAGTTCTTTGATCCGAGGGCAAATTGCAGGTGTATAAAGCACTGTCTGTGCTAAAAAGACACGGGAAGACTGCGCTGTCACCTTTTTTTTTGTTTCCATTATGGTTCTTTGAACTCACAGCACTTAGAAATTGTCTAGTCATAAATGGGCCATTTAACATCTTGATTTCACAAGGTCTGAAAGCTTGACTCAACAGGTTGCAAGCTTCTCTGAGTATTTGCATTACAACATGCACCAGCTGAGCCAGATGCAGCACACCTGAGCTGAGCTGTTGACTCCCTGCCTTAACACACAAGCCCTGCTCTATACAGACACACAAGGACTCCCATGTTAAGCCAGGTCAACACGCCAGCTCTGCCCACTGAAAAGACTGCTTTCTGAAGTGACATTCAATGCCACTTTCATAAACAGTGTAATGTTTTTAAGTGGAATCAAGTTAGACAAATAATCATTGTTCTTTAAAGTGACATTTGTAATTGGTAGCTCCTATTCCTACGATAGAACATGGCCATGCTTACTGAGGTTGCATTTTCAACAGCATTCCCTGACAGCTCATCTGTTGGGATACAGCGAGATGCACCAATGAGGCTGTGGCCATCCAAAGCACCCTAAGAAGTGACTACTCTGGTCTACCAGCGGGAGACAGCCCTAAGACCCATTTGCCACTAGTCAGGAGGATTCCTCCTGAGCCTCAGGGGCAAACTGACTTTGTTTATCAGAGGTCATGAAGGAAAGTAGCAGCAATAATTCTCCTCCTTTGGGACACATACTTCAGCTGTACAAGGAATCTTACTGATGTGAAGACAGATATGATGTCAATCTCCTAGACTTGTATACTTGTAAGTCTGGTCTGACAGAGGAATATTTAGATCTATGAAGATACTGAACATAGCAGTTGACATGATTTTTTTCCCCCACACATTCCCATCCAACAGGGTAACGGTTATGGCTGCCTCTTGCCTCTGAAGGCTTTAGATCAAAAGTGTTTTCTTAAGATTCATCAACTACACTCATGGGATCACCTGGTTTTATACAAAACTCTGTCTCATGGTAACACCTTTAGAGTTTCATTTGAGTCTTGCCAGTATGCTGAAACTCTTGTTAGCTTTACTACTGAAGCTAGAGCAGAACAAAAATGAATAATTTGAAAATCTATTTCCATACACCAACATATGGAATTCAAAGCCAGGTGATTTAAATTCTCAAACTGCAAATGAAAATTTCCCAAGCAGCATTATAAGCTTCTCAAAGAACTAGAGGAGGCCTGTGCTATCCCAGCACAAACGGTACCATACCAACAAATCAGGCAAACATCACTTGTGTGATATTTAAGTTTTGCATCCTGTGTTTCCTAAGAGTAAAGGTGTATCCTCAGCTCAAAAGGGTAAGTATTTAAAACAGCTGCATGCATTGGAACATTAAGGAAGCAAAACCAAATGCAAATTAGAACAGAGCAATTGCCTAGTCTGAGTAATTGTAGGCTACTGAGACAACTGAGAATAGCCTATAAAGTTCTTTCAACCCTTTCAGAGGAAATGTATGGTCTTTAGGACTGGGTGTATTCTTTCACTTTAAAGAATAAAGCCTTTATAATATAAAATAAAATACAGTTCAGTAGTTCTGTCAAAGTTACTTTAAATTCTTCTTCTGTGTGTGTATTAGGACAGAGCTCTCCAAATAGCAAATTGGCCAGTACTACTCTGTCTGTCAGGTGGTTATTCTGCAGCGTAACACTCTCAAAAATGTTTTAGGGTTTGCCAGAATTTCCCCAAATAATAAAATAAGAAGTCTAAGACTGACAGAAAGGGCAGTTAAGTTGCTCCTTACATAGAATCATCACCCCTTACCACTCCTGAGAGTGACTAGCTGAAAAATTAGGTCCTTCCTTGGTTTTGTCTTCCCTATAATGTGCTACTCCCTCAGGGTTTCCAGGTAGGAAGTGGCTTTACCGAAGACCTCCTTTCTGCCTAGGGATTTCTCTTTGTAAATTGAACGGGCTTTCCCTTCCTCAGCTTTCCTCATCCCTGGGCATGCCTCTCTATAAACTATGTCAAATTGAACACTCTTCTCAACAAAGATCTGCAATTTGATCAAGAGGCAGGAAAGAAGGTGCTGCTGAGGTGGCCAAGAGGATAAATTCTTCACGTGGAAATCAATTCAATAAACTCAATTTACGATCACACTCGGAGATCTCTACTGCCGTTATCAGATTGATTTCATGGATTTGTCAGCTTAACTAGTCCAATACAGACAAGACCTTTTAAGTCTAAATGTTGCCACTGACTGACACAAGAGAAGTTCCTTGTCCAATCAAACAGGCCCCTGACAGCAGCTTTCCAATCCTCTGAACTCTTCACCCACTAACTCCTCTGCAGCATGTGATAACACAGATACAGCCAGTCAGAAGATGATTATGTTTCTGCTTGGACAATGTTTGAAATTCAAAGAAGTAATAAACTATCCAAACCAGAGTGTACCCTAATCACACATCAAAAGCATTCTGCAGCGCTCTAAGTGTTACACCTGAAGAGAAACATCTCCTGCAAAGCCTTTTGCCAGCTGTGGTCTGATGGGGTATCCTCAGGGCCCAAATCTTCCAGTTTGCCAATTTACAGGAAACAGAGCTGAAGCAGCCTAATAGAGAGGAGTGGAAAAGCTTTTGCTATCATGGCCCAAGCTCTTTCTGCAGTGTACTTACACAGATGTTAACGTGAATGAATTCCTGGGAAGTGAGCTTTCTCACAACTCCAGAGTAATTACCTACACACCAGCTTTTACCTCACCATAAACTAGAGATGATTGAGCTGACTTGCATCAAAGGATAAACAGCTTTCTGTTTAAGAAGGTGGACGGTGAATGTGCACATGGACAACTCTCATTAGGCAGGGGAGCTGTATTCAGTTTCCAGAGTCATGCTCACTTCACCATCTCCTACAAGACTACCAGTACTGCCAGTTCACTACTTCTCACCATCAATGACTCTGCTTTACAAACTAATTTATCGCAAAAACAGAACACCACAATTTAAAAAAACAAGTTCATGCTTACCAGGTGAGGTCTGCTTAATCACACGCACTATCTGTTCATTTCTAGGATCCAAGTAGCTCATCTTACTGATATACTCCAGAGCCGCTTCAATACTTCTGCTACCCGTCTGCTTCAGTGCTCGAACAGCCATCTCCTGTATAAAGCAAACAGGAAGTGCATCACGAGACAAACCCCAAATGCTCCACAGCAGGCTAGAAAGTAGTAACCCTTCCTACATTTATAGGAACATTTTATAATTCACAGCAGAGCACAGCTGCCTGAAACCAAATGGATTCATATTTTTAAAACATTTGCATACCTTATACAACTCAAAAATCGAAAGAAGAAAAGACCTAACCAATCCAGGCTCCTGCAATTAAAGAAGCATCAAACTGAAACATGTATTTTAAGTTTCCTTAAAATAAACTTTGAATCAGGTCTGGAAAAGGCAGCATACTTTGATGTAGGATGAAATAGAACAAAATATTTAGCTTTTGGTATTTGAGAACATGTCTTAGTCACACCTGAGCACAGTAAATACCCTTTCAAGATGTCACAAGGAGCTAATTAGGCAGGGGGTGTTTTCTACTGACTAGAGTCAATGAGGAAGAAAGACGGACGTTCTCAGTAGAGTCGGGACATCATTCACTATCTGTTTGGAAAACAACGAAGCACACAGAACTGCACATCACACTTTTTAGTTGCATTTTATTGGCTAGACATGCATCACTGAGAAGTCAAAGTGGGTGCAAGACAACCAACCTGAAAACTAAAACTGGGGCAAAAAGGAAGGCTCTAGCTAAACTACTCTTAACACAATTATGGTTAGCATCCCCTGCTCTCTAGCCAGCAAGCCACACTTTCCCACACTTTATTTATTCTTGCAGCTCAGGTCCATGGAATACCTTTCATTAATGCCTCTGGTTGCAAAACAAAATTCACAGATCCTCAAAAGGCCACATGGTCTTTTCTGAAATGATGAAGAAACTGAAATCTAGAACTTTAATGTCGTACTTAAGTCACTGAACTTCACCCATCAACAAGTTAGATATGTAGTCAAAAGTAATTGCTGAGAGCCTTTCTGTAATCACCTCCAAAAGGCAACTAATAAAATATGTGATAAAGTGACCTTTGGAGAGAGAAGATTAAAGCACTAATTTGAACCGGATTTCTAGCTCTTAGATAGCTCAAGCTGGATGAGAAGAGCGTCACCATCAAGGACTTGCCTGCAAATGTCAGTATCCTGTTATCTTACCACATCATTGCCATTTTTAGGTGAATTCTGTCATCACAACCTGCCCACTGAGCACTGAATCAGATGGGAATTTGTGCCTTCCTGGCCTGGCTTACCAGTTGGCAGATGTGACAGCTGGGATGGCATCAGCTGCAGTTGGGTAGCCCCAACTCTATGCCCTTTCCTCCTGTCATCTGGAGCAAAGAGCAACTTTGCTCAACTGAACTGCAAGTGTGTAGAACATATTTGCTAATTGTTTACTCAGCAAAGGAGGATCATCTCAGATGACACCAATTCACACTTAGCACAGAGCCACACACTGGCACTTGGCATTTCACTTCACTTAGCTCAGTCCCCTCCTACTCCCCCCAAAATGGCACCATTTTCTCCATTACTCAGAGGTTCTGCTTGGGGAATAGCTATAAGCAAGTCTGAATATTTTTCATACAATTTATGACTCATAATTCATAGAAAGGCAGTAGTTGGTTTCATGTTTCCTATAGCTGAAATATTTCACTAGCATCAACACATTACTAAGGGCAATTTAAAATCAACAGAAAACTATTATGTATGAAGGAAAGAATTTCCCACAGTATTTTTTTTTCCTCTCTTTTTTCTTCTTCTGAACGCATTTCTAAAGTATTAGCAAAGTCGCATCTTAGTGGTCAGCATTCTCATCATCCAGGGACTCTAGGCTTTACAGTCCAGTTCCACAAGGCTGCTAACACACTCTGCCCATTTACACCAGCTGGATCTAGTCTTAGATCACAAGTCTTACAGTTTCCTAAATCATATGTACTCCACACACACATTTGGGCTGGTTTGGACATTATTTTTGTTTTGTCTGCAATGAAGTGCCAAGCAAATAAGTGTTTCATAAACAATTATCTTAATGATTAATAAAACAGACCATATAATCAACTTCTCCCTCTCTTAGCTGTACATACTTCAAAGGGACTAATAAAGGGTGTTTTTGTCACCAGCACAGTGATAATGCCTCCGAAAACAATCCTCCCCCATCCTATACTGTGGAACTACAGAAAAGCAGTGTAAAAATTGCACTGGTGTATTTAAAGCTGCATGCTCTACCTTCAGCAGATGTATGAGGGGATCGATATTGAAACTTCCATGGGAACAACAGGAGGGGAAAAGGCCAATACATTTCACTGTGGGCTGCATAATAACCTAAGAGAGCCAGCAAGAGCTTGGGACTGGCAGCTGTGTCGCTGGCAATCTCAGTCCCGCAAGCCCCCAGAGCAGCAGCAACCCTGTGCTCCAGCTCACTGCCTCTCAGCTTTCATTAGGTCAGCTCCCACTCTCCAAAGGGTTTTCTCATTACATACTCTGTTTGCTTAGCACTTACATTACTGCTGGAAAAGATGAACTAAGTTTTTTTGTGGTTCAGAAGAACACCTGTGTTTCCCCTGTACGCTATTCCATAGCTTTGTCCCTTTCCCCCACAGCTATCAGGAGACACAACTAGCCCTAGTTCTGATGCTGGTTCACAAAAACCTCACATCATCTCCAAGAAAATGGAGGGTGACAAAGAAAAAGAAACATTCCGTATACACAAAGGAAAGGGTTTTTCTCAAAGGCAGATCACATATAATTCTAATTCTCCCCTCAGGAAACAAATGCCTCTGGGGTATGTGGTACTTCAGAGGAGTTGAGGGCAACAAGAAGCTCTTTCACTGTTATAGCTGGTCTTTGGCCTCCTCTACATTGTTTTTGCATCATCATCCTCCTTGCCCACAGCTCACTCTGTCAGCCAGCTGAAGAGGGCTGTGCTCATTCCAGCACCTCTTCATTAGCAATGGTGCAGAAGCTGATGTGTGGCTATGGCTCATGGAAGGTGTGCTCTGTGCCCAAGGTGGCTGCTGGCTAACGGTGCATGGTGACCCTCTTCCTACATGCAAGGCAGTGATGAGCTCTGCTGAGTGAGCGAGTGTAGCTGGGGCAAGGCAGCGAAGGGTGAGCCTCCAGGAGCCTGCTGAAGGGCAGGCTGCTCTGTGCCAGCAGCATGGGCCAGAGCCTGGGCTGTATCTCCTGCAAATCAACATAAGGATTGTTTTGAAGGATAGGAGGAAGGGCAGAAGATGGATTAAACAGTGTTAGTAATTATGCTGGTTGGAGAGCAGAGGCTTAAGTGAGATAGAGGGTGTTTGTGAGAAGCAGAAGAATGGCTCAAGAAGGAGGAGACAAATCAATGCCAAAATCTTGCAAACGGACACTGCAGACATTAGACAGGCTGAAGAATCAAGAGGACAGACTCTGGGCAAAGATGAAAGTGCACAGCTACACTGACACAGAGTTGTCTTGATTTTGTGCTGCTCTAAGGTAAGTATGTTTCAGAAAGAGAAGGGGGGAAAAAAACGACAGAAATGAGACATGGAAAAAAACAAAACCTGCCTAGAGCTGTATCCAACACCAAAACATGCAAGTAGGCACAGGATCAAACCCAGCTCCCACCGAGGTCAACACAGATTTCCATTAACTGCAAGGTACACTGCATCAGGCCCTCCACTTCAAATTGTTTCCTCTTTGCCTGGCCAAATGCTGTCAGCCACAGTAGGGGTTGAGAGCCCTGGCTGCGCTCTGCTAACCCCACAGCCCAGCTGTCAAGGAGAAACACAAGCCACTGGCAGCACACACAGAGACTGTGAGGGAACGGAGCGGTCCTGGCCCCAATTCATTCTTTGCATTCTGTATATTCCCTTTGGAGGAGTCAAACATCTCTCTGTGCAGGGCTTTTATGCACCTCTTTGCTTCTAGACATCCTTAGCTGTTGGTGAAAAAATTAACCAGAAACGGTAAAGGCGAAGAGCTGCAAGGGGAAAAAGTGCTTTTACAATTAACTCTAATAATTTAGTAATTAATGTTACAGCTGCAACATTAAAATGAGGTTTCAGTGGTCAGACATGGTTCTGGACCTATCTAGCAGAAAATCAAAGCCATGAACCACAAAGCAAACTGAGGCAACTCTGCAGGATCCCAAATTTGGGGGTTCATAGAGGAAAAATGAGGCGGGGGCATTTCCCAGCTGGTTCCTACAGCACGATACCCAAACCAGACAGCTGCATGGTCAATGTGCTCTCTGTTATTTCCACAGTCTCGTGCTGGTAGAAGGCAGCTTTCCAGAGACTTCAAGATTTTGCTAGAAGGAAGGCCACCTTTGAGCTCGGGACACTCAACAGGGAAAATCCTAGTTTGATGGTAAACAGGTATTTGGATGTGGGCATATAGAGACTTCATCTCACTCCGTGCTCTGTAGGCAACGTAAAAGGCTTTCCCCATTTTACCCTCCCGCCTGGCTGTACTCCACCAGAGCTGGCAGAGGCTTGCGTTCTTGCTGTACTACAGGGTTGTCCAGCAACATTTTTCATTCAGAAAGCTCCTCGTTGCCAAGATGTATTTATCATCCAAGCGAAGATTGCACAAGAGGTTACAATAAGTAAGACTTTTTCCCAAGAACATTGTGTCTGAAGGAGACAATAGGTCCTCCAAGATTTGGCAAAGGTAATTAACTGCTAACAACAACAAAAATTAATGACTTGCTTTCCATTCACAAAGAAGGACGGGCGACAGATGCAGGAAACAGATATAGGTTCCCTGTGGAAGGGAAAAAACTAAAGCTCATGCCAAAAGAGATGATCCAGAATTGATTACGAACCTTTGTGATAGCCTGCCACCGTAAGAATTTTCATTCATGACTTTAAACATGCAAAGTCTAAGAAATTCAGGGAACAATGTGCATGGTAAGCTCCATTAGCACTGCTGCAGCCCCACAGAACAGAAGAAACTATTTTGTAATAGTCTCTATTTGTAATTATCCTCTAGTTGGATGCTTCATCCAATTTTGCACACTAGTTTTGTTTTGCCTGTTTTCAGGTTGCTAACACCAGGGGCTAAATTTTCCCCACAAATTCCCATGCCTAACTATACCCCTGATTAAAATATTCCACCCACATAATTAAGAAGCTATCCTGAGAGTCATTAACACTCTGTGGTTTTAGTATATCCAAAAAGCAGGAGGAAATCAGCACTGGCAGAAGCCTACTGAGTGTCCATTTGTTTGCTGCGGGATCACCTAGTCCATCCATAATCCATGTAACCCACTCAGAAACTAACAGAGATCTACACCGTGGCTAGTCAAGAGTTTTCTGCCTCTACTGCTTCTATTACAAGGCTCCCTCAAAGTACTCCTACTTTCATCCTATGCAGGGTCAGTTAATTCCCTCTGCCTTTAGTTTCAATTGTCTTTTAACTTCTGCAGCTCTGCTGTTACCTACAGCAGCACTACCACCAAGCTTTGATCCGCTTCCATTTCCAGAGCTTGGAGAAGCCCACAGTGATTAACCAGCCAAATCTATCATCAAGGAAGCAGAAATTTCCATTTCTGAGGTGAGGAATGCCAGGCCAGAGCATGGAGAAGGCAAAATGAGCACCCTATTGTCAAGCAGCCATCAGCACAGGACCAGGAGACAGGCCTGTGACCCACAAACCTGTGCCCAACTAATGTTGTCTTCTCCACAAGACCATCCTGGCTTTGTCACTTCTTTTCTTTGTTCCTTAGCTACAAGAAAAATGTGATTATGAATTCTGTCACCACCTGTCTTGATATGAGCTGCACACATATGTTCTTAATGACGTGCAAACAGTGATGGAACAGTTATCCTTGTGGTAAAGCCATTTCTTTTCTTTGCTGATTTCAGTAGAGGAAGTTTGGGACTCTAATCCTGGCTTTTAGCCCTTGCTTGGAGCATTTCTATCCTTTGTGCTTCTGAATTTACCTCCAGTTCTGCTAGCACTCCAGCCCTTAAAGTCATCCATTATTTTTGGTCAAAAGCTCCAGCCCTGCTTTGCACTGGCTGTGCATTCCCACTTTACATTGTCAGAGGTCTGCTTTTGTTTTTTTTAGTAACAGATTTATTGATGGAAAAAGAATGGAGAAGAGACACGCTGTAGTATGTGAAGTTGGGAGAGACCAAACAAGTAGACAGGTGATGAAATATAAGGCTCACTAAGGTAAAATCACATCAATACATGAAAAAAATAACTGATTGTAAATGAGGGATGAGGAATTACAGGTTAGGAACAACTTTAACTCAAAGGTTTTTATATAACATTTTCAAGGGACATCTGAAGAAAGAGAGTATGCCCAAAAGACAGAGGAAAGATTCTGGAAATGATACAATGCTCTGGGAAACATCCTATCAGGAGAAATCTAAATAAATAGAACTAACATGAAATTCGCTGCTCTGCCACCATTCATTCTGCTTGCTTTCAACCTCTTTTGGTCTTTATTTAGGTGGTCACCAACAGAAGGTGGGCAGATTTACTATTCCGTGGTTGTGCAGCACCCATTACAATGGGGTCCCTGCTAGTGTTGTGTTTATGGCAGTATGACAACTTACTATTAAAGTGAGGTAATTATGTCCAGCCCAAAATACCGAACTTGGAGTAGTAGGCAAGAAGATGTTAGAAGGCTGAAGTGTCAATTCTCCCGTGTCCCTGGACAGAAACCATCGTATCACTACCACCACAAACCAACCTCGAAAGAAGATTACCTTAATGCTCTAAGCCAAAAGATCTACTACATTTCCTAGAGCTGTGGAAAGAATGAGGCAAAATAAACTGAAAGTAACTAGAGATTGAGAAGCATTTTTTGATGATGGAGATTATAGCTGTTCTAAATGTTTCCAGCATCTTTTCAGATTTTAAATAGCTCTGGATGATTAAAAAGCAAACAAAGAAACCAGACAAACAAAAGCGACATTTGAAAATGACCATGTCAGCTTTTGTATTTTACTAACCCTAGAGCTAATACAAAGTTTTTTCAGAACTATCACAACAACAACAACAAAAAAGGGCCTTCATGACACTTTTCTGCTGCTTTTTTTCACAGATGCTTTTTCTTAAGTTCATCACTAATCAAACTATTTAATTGCTTCCAAGAGAAGAAAAAAATACTCTACAAACTTAGCAGCAGGATACTTATGAAAGACAACCATAACACTTTCACTGACTTGGAAAGGGTAAGAGAGAAAAAAACAAGAGCTGAGAATAGTTACTGGAAATATGACATAACTCCTTAGCAGGTGTCTCAAAAGGCATCGGTTACATCAAAACACATTTTAACACTCTGCAATTTATATCATGTAGCTCCCTATAACTTTGGGTGGTTTTTGTTCCTTGCATGAACTCGTAGTATATTCTCCCTCCACAGCTCCTTGTAAGACACACTGTGTTTGGGCATATGTGTGTTCCATGGATGACACCTGTCATTTTACTCTACAGTCTTTGTGTTCCCCAAGTAGTTCAAATATGGCTTTTTGCATGAAAAGGAGAAATATGAACTCCAGGCTATATGGTAATCCAAGGTCCTAAAGTTAAGACATCTGGAAATAAACCAAGCATGGATGCTCAACATATTTCCAAACAAATGCTTGTAGAATGGAGTATGTATAACAAGGCATCTCCAGACAAAGAGAGTGTATGTAAACACTCAAGCAATTCTGATGAACTATTCAAGAGATGCAATGTGTTTAAAAAAAAACCCCCACACGTGCACTGCAATGCCAATTTTCAAATCCAATCAGAACATTTAATCAAACAGCTCCTGCCCATGTCCCAGAGAGTACATGTGTATATGTACAGACACATCTAGGTTTGTGTCACCAGTCAGACACGACAAGTCATTTCACTTAATATGTTTTTAGCATTTCTGGAAGCACATCAGGCACTCTGGAAAGGATTTGGTAAAAGCTGGAAGAGATCCTTCCCAGGTAACAAACCTGTACTCTGCATGAGGCTCAAGTGTTGCAAAAGAACAATTACAAACAGGCAATTAGAATAATGGCCAGGAAGAGAAAAATAATCAAAAGCCATGAGGAATATCACTTGGTTTTTTTTATTTTCCTTTTCCTCAAAGTCTGAGAAGTGAGAACATAACTGAGATGCTCTATCCCAATCAGGACACAGGAATGAGAAGAAGGGGAGCAGAGTGCTGGGAGCTCCATCACAGAGGCAGCTTAATGGACAGGCATGAGGAACTATGACAAGAAGCCTATTCTTCCTGTCCCCTCAGCCCGGGAAAAGGCACATTTGTGGCTGGAGAGCTGGTGGTAGAAGCCTACTTTCCCTAAGTGTTTGGTGGGTGTGACTGTGGTAGCACCTAAGATACACAGTGACTTGCTGCCCTACCTCAGAGGCCCCTTTCTGAAGGCATCCACTCCTTCCTCCAACTTTTGAAGAAACACAGGCTCCTGACAAAGCAGTCAAACTGGGCCAACAGTAAAAGGGAGCAGCAATAGCTCCCTGAACACAGAAAGTTCCCATTGCAGAAAACACACACTTTGCTTCAGATTCCACGTCAGTACAGAGCGGCAAGCAGTAAGCACCCAGCATGCAGTTTTGAACAGTGTAGCACTACAGGACTAGCTATATACCAAAATTCAACAGTCAGATTTGCATTAATGGTGAAATAAAGGAGAAAGGAATGTGTGTATTTGTACATCTTTACTTCTCGAGGTATCTCCTACCTGAATAAAACCCTTTCTACTGTGATGGTACTTTCTGCTCTGTGCTGAGCCCTGCTCAAACATGAAAGAAGAATCCTATTGTATAAAGAATTTCTGATTTAAAGCAGAATAAATAATTGTATATACAGGCATAACTGTTCCTCATTATTCTTTAAGTCTGCCCATTGGAGAGCTATTTAAACTATTTAGAGTTCAGTCTAACCAAATGACCCAAGGCAGGTGCATCAGACAAAGTTGTAGAAATCTCTCCTAATCTTTCCTCAGCAGTGGAGCAGAGGGAACTCAAAGCAGGAACACTACTATGTGCTAAGTCAGAAATCTTATACCAAGGCCAAATCATGTTATGTAAACAACATCTATAAATGACTACATTGCCAGGTTTATGTTACACAGCAGCATGGAAGAGCTTTGCTTATTTCATGCACCTGTGAATACACACATGCTCATACCCAAGTGTGCACACAGCTCCTTTCCAACGGTGCTACTTTGCTTCCCTGAGATTCCCTCACTTTGGTTACAGGAACACGGAACTTCCCACCCTACACTGTCCATAGCAGACTCATTCTCAGCTCCAGCTGACTCCTGTCCCTCCTGTACTCGGTCACATAGTGCCTCAGCCATATGCCTTGAATAATCATTGTGGCTCCAGAGGTTCTCTTGTTCCCACAAGTCAAGCCAAGGCACTACTCATCAATATTTTTAATATTACAAAGGTAATGTAATATCCTATAATAGCTTTTGAACTCTGAAGAAAAGGAAAGAGAGGGCAACTAGAACACAAATTCAAGTTTAAGCAAACAAGTTGTCCCAAACCAAGCATCATCATCATCTTCCTGTAACATTCACTGAACAGTCCTTCCAGTTCCTGTTCACATCTTTTTAATAACTAGATGTGTTACCAAACACACCATCCTCTTTTCCTGTCAAGCCCAACACTGGGCAAGATCTGAGGCTTACAACTGCAACTCCAAGGACAAGAGTCGTCTATCTGATACTCCAAATGAAATCCTTCCTGCACGGCAGAAAAATCCAAGCTGGTGGAGACATTGTTACCAAGCTTCCGTGTTTTGCTGCAAGTTGCTGAGGTCTTGCATGCAGCACCTCCCAACTCTCAAACAGTAAAGTGGTTGAGTTGATGCAAATAACAGCAAATCCTTCCAGCATTAGCACTGAATAGCAGGGTTTCACAAAATCTATTTAGCAGATAGTATCAGGTGTTACAGCCCTTATAAACAGGAGGAAGATATGAATAGGGCAAGAATTTTTAAATATTCAGTTACCATTTGGTTTGAAACCTTCCTCTGGATTAGTACAATGTATACGCAGAAAGCACTAATGGATCCACAAACTTGTTGGCTGAATGACAGAGCCCAGAGGGTGGTGATCAATGGCATGAAATTGAGTTGGAGGCCTGTGTCCAGTGGACTTCCACAGGGATGGGTTCTGGGGCCAATCCTGTTCAACACCTTCATCAACAACCTCGATGAGGGGACAGAGTGTACCCTCACTCAGCAAGTTTGCTGATGACACCAAAATGGGAGGACTGGCTGATTCCCCAGAAGGCTGTGCTGCCATTCAGCGGGATCTCGACCGGCTGCAGAGTTGGGCAGAGAGGAACCTCCTGAGGTTCAACAAGGATCAGAGCAGAGTCCTGCATCTGGGAAGGAACAACCCCATGTACCAGTACAGGCTGGGGATTGACCTGCTGGAGAGCAGCTCTGCAGAGAGAGACCTAGGGGTGCTGGTCAACAATAAACTAATGATAAGCCAGCAATTTGCCCTCGTGGGCAAGAAGGCCAAAGGCATTCTGGGGTGCATCAAGAAGAGTGTGGCCAGCAGGTCAAGAGAGGTTCTGCTCCTCCTCTCCTCTTCCCTGGGAGGCCTCATCTAGAGTACTGTGTCCAGTTCTGGGCTCTCCAACTCAAAGAGGGACAAGGAACATCTATAGAGAGTCCAGCACAGGGCCACCATGATGATCAGGGGACTGGAACATCTTCATTATGTGGAAAGGCTGCAGGAACTGGGGCTGTTTAGTCTGGATAAGAGGAGACTGCAGGGGTATCTCAATGCATAATGTAGGTGGTGGGTGTCACGAGGTTGAGGCATCACCTTCTTCTGTTGTATCTAGTGACAGGACAAGGGGTAATGGACAAAAGTTGGAACACAAAAAATTCCATTTAAATATAAGAAAAAAGTATTTTACTGTTCCAGATGAGGAACCCCTGGCACAGGCTGCCCAGCAGAGTGTGGAGTCTCCTCTGGAGGATTTAAAAACCCGCCTGGATGCGTTCCTGTGTGACCTGATCTAGATGGACCTGCTTCAGCAGGGGGGTTGGACTGGATGATCTCTAATAATCCCTTCAACCCCGACCATTCTATGATTCAATTTAGAATTCAGCTTGAAAAGATCAAAGAACAGGAATCATTTTCCTATCACTTCTTCATAGAATCATTACAGTCATAAAAGACCTTTAAGATCAAGTCCAACCACTAATCTCACACTGCCCAGCCACCACTAAATCATGTCCCTCAGCACAGAATCAGAGAATGTCTATGTCTTTGAAATATCTCCAGGGATGGTGACTCCACCATCTCCCTGGGCAGCCCATTCCAATGCTTAATAATAAAGTGTACAGATATCATCAGGAGAGCTGAAGATTTGCTGTGCACTTCAACACAACCAGAAAGTCTTCCCACCGAAGAGAAGGGGCAAACCTCAGTCAGACTAATTCCTCTTTACTCCATATTCACCTTTGTTTGACTCAGTCTAATGAAACATGCAAATTTGGCCAACAGTGCTGACATTACTACCAATATAAGTATTAATGGCCAATTTGAGAATATTATTAAACAGTGCAGCACCCAGCAAACAATCAACACAAGTTCCCATGAAAAAAATCTGAGCAAGTCACCTTCAGGAATGTATTGACTGCACTGAACTCTCGAACACAGGAAAGAGCCTTGCACAGAAGGCATCTTCAAAGCTGAGGGAGAACTGGATTCAACCTTGAGGGAAACGTGTGCCTCGCTGCAGGACTGTACTTCATTTCCAGTTGTGTACCAGGATCCACACACATGAAATCCAGCTAGGAATGAAAAATGGCATCTGCTACTCTGAATGCTGGGGGTTCAAGTGAGTGTAATTCCACTCAAGGTAGGCAATCTTAGAAAGTAAAACTGTAAAACAACCTATTCCTGACATAATGTGTCTTAAATTATTGAATGTATTAAGATGACAGTTCCAGCAAAAACAACACCTTGCTGTGCAAAGGCCAGCTGCCACTTAAAAAGCACTATATCAGCTCTTAAGCATTCTCTGGGAATTGGGTTCTTTCTCTCAGGAGGGATGTTTCACCATCTTAGTGTTACTTATTAGCAACCAGGGCATGTTTGCTGCAAGAGCAGCAAGCCATCCCTGCTCTCCTCCACACCCTTTTCCCATACTGAACCGTCAGAACGACAGCATGACTCCTCCTTACTTGAGATAGCGGTTTTTTACTCTACCAGGGCAAGTAAATCAAGCTGGATAGAATAGCAGTTCAGTGAAGGCTTCATGATGAGCTTATTCCTCTTCATTAGCAGCAAGTGATGTGTTTGCTAATTTTATTGCTCACACGTTAGCCAAATCTGCATTTGGCTGGCATTACCTTTACAGTAATGCTAATTGTGTATCAAAGCATTTCTTTTCAGCAGCCACAGACACTAAGATGAGGGCTTCCCATTGCTCTTGCTCTACTATAAAGATAAATACATACTGAGTTACGTAGAAAGAAGGACTTTTACAAACATTCATAGAGCTTGCAAATGATTTCTTAGCCAAACTGGATACAAGGGACTTGTAAACTGGGTATTCAGATTCAGCAAGATGAGTTATGAGGCTTGTTGTCCAGGAATAAAGCCCCAAAGCACAGAAAAGGATTATGTCAAAGACTGGAAAAGCTTTTTACGCTGCCAAAGTCATCTGTTCCCCAGAAAGTCACAGGGTGCTGTAAATTAGCAATGCTTTAGTACTGCTTATTGTATTTCTCCATATCCAACTCTACAAATTAAGTTTGCATCTATTCCTGTTAATGGTGCCTCTTTTATTTTTACTGAGTGCTGCCTACTCACAGCATTACAAGTTTTCCTATATTTCATAGGATTCTAACATTTAAAGAGTAATACTCCTCATCCCGCCTTTTCTTATAACTTTACAGGGGGATTTTTTTTCAGTTTTAAAGCACTAGATCTTTCCAGTGTTGTTTTTTAAAGCCTCTATTCCAAGGCAAGAAAAATTGTCAAGACAGTAAAATTGTCACCCATTTGTATTCAAGGTCAAATACTACCATAATTTTCCAAACAAAGTTCAAGCATATTCCCGATATGGCCTTTAGAAGTTGAAGAGTGTTTCGTTCCCCTGAATTTTTCTTTGGGAAGTACCTTTAACAGAACTATAAAACCTCCAGGATATCTGTTTGGAATGCATCACCACTGAATTGTTCTCTCCCTGGAGGATTTATAGCACAACGAGACCCCAACTGACATCAAGCAGTAATGCACGGTCAAAAAGAAAATAAAAAAATATATCCGAGAAATCTCACTCCATTGCAAGGCCACTTCTGTGCCAGCCCCACAGCCCAACACAGCATGTCTCACGTGACTCAAGAAACATCTGGGTTTTATCTTGACATTCCTAATGTTTTTCAGGAGACACACACGCGCGCGGAATCCAAGCGTGCTGGGTAAGACAACTTGGCATGTTTATTGTTCACAGAGTAGGAAGATGGATAATTTTTACATTCTTTTAAACTTGGCATGTTAAATTTGGATATATTAATTGTAATGCCAGCTTTCTTTTTTTAAATTCTAATTCAGAAATATAAAGAAGGCATTCAGCTTTCAGCATTCTAAAATCAATATGTTCAACCTTGTAATACAATATACTCAAACTCTGCAGCACTAGGGATCTCATTAGACGCTTTCCAGAAGTCTCCATGCAGTGCTTAGTTTCATTAATTCTATCAAATACACATGTATAACCACAGGTCCAAATGTAAGAATTGCTAAACACTACTGACTGCCACTTCATGATTTTTAAGACTACAGAAATATCCCTTTGTACTAAGTGCTTTATATGACTGCTTCCTGCAGTTGCAAGATAAAACTCTCAACTCTACCACTGCTACAGGCAAAAAAAGAAAAGGAGAAAGAAAAAAAAACCCAGCTGGATAAAATATCTTAAGGTCAGGCTTTTTACATGTAAAGCAGCCGCAGCAAAATTATTCACATTCTTAGCACATAGCTGACCGGGACAAGATTCCACAGAGAGGTAAACAATTCCCCCAAGAGAGCAGCTGCATCTTCCTCAGCTCAGGAGCTACTGCAAGAAGGGAGAAATGCCCATTAGTGTCCCCTAAACTGAGCAGAAGCGGGAAGAAAATGAAAGATTGCTTCTGCTCCATGGTAATGCTTAAACATGACCACTCCTTTCTGTGCTCAGTGAGAACAGAGCTGCATAAAAGGAAAGAAATAAATAAATAGATAAATAATGAAACCAGTTGGTAGCACACACTTTCATGGACATCCTAGAGGAGCCCTGTAAACAAACACCCAGTTCCAGCTCAACACAGAAGAGCAGGGGGACAAATATTACATAATATTGAACAGAACAATTGAAAGGAATAAAGTAATTTGGCTTTGCTTTTATTGCATAATTACTTTCAAAACTACCTTTTGAAAGAACAAATTCCATTTTTTCTAGGTTTCCACAGTATCTCTCTTAAATCACCCTGTTTTTTTAATCTGGTGTATCCTCACCAGTATCTTTCCTCAATTCATCGCAACACTATTTCTGTTGGCATACTTCAAGACACACAGTACTTAGAGAGCACCTTCATCGCTCCACTCCATTTATGTGCAAAGGCTGTGATATATATTTTAGGTGTCTGTAAGAAAAGAAATCCTCTTTCAAGATCCTCCTCAATACCATCCCCTCACAAACCTGCCAATAGTCATCAATGAAATGAGCTGTAGCAACAAGAAAAGCTACTATATCACTACTTTCAGCATTCATAACTTAGTATTCACCTATCTTCCAGCTGCCAGCATCTAAGTAGAAAAATAACTTCCACCTTGTCCCTGCTCCTTGTGCTGGAGGTATCACCCTCTTGCCTGATCACTCTTCTGCTCCCCACCAGAGAGCATGGGGTTATCACAGATAATTTGACCTAAATGAGCTAGGGTTAACTCCAGCAGCAACTCACCTGGGGCAGTAAGACCTGGGTGAGAGGAGGAGTAAGAAGAGACAACATTGAACAGATGGCTGGCTCTGGAGCACAGCTGGAAGAAGGAGAGCACATGAGCACAGGCTGCGCTTGCTCTCAGCATTTCCTCTGACAGTGCTTGACAGCCAAGGCAGCTGCCACCGCTCTCAACTTCTCTGCTCTTTTCTGTGCCCCCTACCATAGTCCCCAGTTGTGCTCATGTCCCTCTCAGCATCCCCAAGAACTTATTTTTAACCTGGATCAGTTCCCTAATCGCTCACTGCTCAGGTCTGCAAATACTGTGCTGGCACAGCTTGTGGGAACGCACCATGGAGGTGAGAGCAGGAAGGCGGGTGGCTCTGACAGCACCACCGAAAGCTGCTCTCCTGGAGCCCCAGCCCAAGCATGTCCTCTCTTTTCTTAACACCTACCTACAAACTTCCCAGGCGAATGGAATATGCTTGTGGTACCTCAGACCATATGTTTTTTCTTCCTTTATTTCTCTATGCTGCCTTAAAAAATTGCAATTAAAAACTTTCTTGTGTGATGGTGTCATATTAGGTTTAACATGCTAATCCCTCTCTTACTTGTGCAGTTATCACCTAATATTTCAAAGCAACAACAGGACATTTTTCAGAAATACATCTGATCACCTTAAAAAGATATAGCCAAGGGGAAGCAGTCTTACATGACAGGCTATAAATCAACATGTTAGACAAGTAATTTTAAACCACAGGAGAAAGAGGGAAAAAAAATCCCACTACATCAAGCCAATAAAAACCCTGTAACACTAACTCTAGAAGATATTGGACCTATTCCATAACAGCTACATTTCTTAGGAAAATACAGTATTTTGAACTCTAAAGAAGTCTGAACTAGATTAAACTGAAACAAAGGAAAGAGAGGAAAGCAGAGTAAAGGACATCATTCCTCTCATCCTTCCTCCACAGCTGAAGTCTGAGGAAGAAGCTTGAAAATGCTCATGCTGATAAAGAAACTGTTCCCTTGACCAAGTCACACGGTGTTGAGGCAAATGTTGACACATTTGCTTACTAGACCCCACTAATCCTGGCAGTGGATCAATGTTCCTCATCTCTCTCCCTCAAGTCTTTAACTCAAACTTTTAGAATACTATTGTTTTCTAATGCTGTCAACCCATGTCACCTGATAGGAGAACAACTGGCAATTGTTTCTTGGGCTTCATTATTATAGCACATGCTCAGTTCCACGAGTGCTACTCAAAGACAGCAATATTTCTTCTGACATCTTTAAGGCTGTAAAATACTAAGAAACCAACAAGAGACAAATAATCATTTTTCCTCCATAAGAAAACATTCTTAAAAGTGAAGTCTACAGCAAAATCATGCTGGGCAAAATTCTTCTCAAGTATTTTGAATGGGCAGTGCTTTGACAGGATAACACTAGCAATAACAAACACAATGCTACACAGTATAGAAGGGAGGCTCCATAATAGAGTCACAAAAACTAAGACTCAATAATGTACAGTAGTGCACTGGTGAACATCTCCATTTCTGAATGAAGTTTAAGAAAAATAGAGTTCCTATGCACCTATTTGACAAAGCTGCCAAAGGTAAAAGATATGTCTGGTTAATCAGTCAAATTCCAAGCTTCTAAACTTCCCCTATGAGAACTGGGTGGAGACAGTACTCCTGGTTTCTTTCTAACCTGTGTGCACACTGACAAGTACTGTTGAACAGATGTCATTGCATCACAAGGCATGGCAGGTTCGTGAGAAGATCTGTGTTCATACTCTTTGAGCATGCCAAGTCCAAAAGCTAATGGTACATGAAGAAAGTCCCTGTATTTTGATGGTTGAACTCACACTGCGTCAGTAAGCTGCAGCAGGTCACCTTGGAATAATTGCTATAGCTCCAGAGAAATGCTCTTTCCTCAGTCCTATTATGTGTGCACCTTCTTTGAGCTCCTGTCTGTGGGCACACTGCATAGATAATGCAGTGAGACACAGAATTAGAGGTCTAACAATTCCTGAACAGCAACGTTCAAGCAGACACTCAGCTTCCAAGGTCAACGTTCACTTCCCATAGCAACAGTCTACTCCTTCTCTCCAAGGCATTCATCAGCTCTTAAAATTGTTGACATTACGATCACTTTTAATCAAGCTGTACAGTATCTGCCATCACCTTTGGAGACTAATATGAAAAGCAAACTTAGAATGATATGTGTATAGATACACATGTACAGAATTATATGTGAAAACTTGAATTTAAGCCTTTCTTCCTGACAACTGAAATTTGAAGAATTTCTATTCCAGAACACTCAATATCTGAGATGTTGGAACTATCCAAAGTACTGCCATGTAAAAAAACCCCAGTAATATAGTCACAGTAGTTTCATATACAGCCCATTATTTGAATTACTGTAATGGTTGCTGTATAGCAATTTTAATAGCCGGATTTCAACTTTAAGCTTGTCTTTGCAAAAGAGTAAAGCTAAGAACCTAGAGCAGAAGTACCCTACCGTGTAATAATCTGACAGTCTATATTTTAAACAGGATCTATACCCTAACTGCTAAATGAGCTTCTAATGAGTATTACAGTGCTCCCACCTAAGCAATTCATCTGCTAAGCAACCTCTGCATTCTTTATAACCTGAACTGTACAGTCTGCAACATCACACCAGCTGACACTCATTTACTTGTGCTCTGAACATTTACCCATGTTTCCAATACAATCTCAAGCTCTCCTCTTAAAGACCATTGAGTAAGCAGACAGTAAGAATGACAGAGATATCCATGTGAACAATAAGAACACTAAATATCATTATACGTTTATCTTTTCTGTGCTACTGTCTTCCTACATCCCTGCCCTAGAAACATCAGTTTAGGTTGTAATTTCTTCCTGGTAGAGACCTAATTTTTCGCAATGATGTTCCAACATACAGCTTTACTGCAATGTCAATATAACAGTGGCTTTTTATTTACTTATTGCTGTAACAGAGCAATGCACATGTGAAAGATCCTCTTCTGCCAGGAAAGGTACCATCACATTTTCTTACAATATCATTACAAATGCCTGGAAAACTGTGGACACTAACATCACAACTTAGAGGAGGAAGGAAAATACAAGGCACATTTGGAATTAGAGGAATATTTTAACTGGTTAGTAATTACCACATATAGCTAGGCTTAACCATCCATGTAATCTGAAATCCAAGCTATTGATATTAAATGGATTTAACAGATTTCCATTTAAGGTCAAAATCTGTGCCAAAACCTAAGTGTAAGTAAATGGACTTAGCGTCTGTGTGCTGGTGGAACAGGAGGACTTTCTTACTGCCTGAAACAAGCAGCAATGCTCTGGCCTGATGAAATCAGTAGTAATTTTGCTGATTTCAACATGGACAGAATTCCAGCCCAAGATTCTTCATCTTCCAGATGGGGGATAAGGTCCCAGTCTAGATATGTGCAGTTGATCTGCAATCCCAAACACACTTCCCAAATTTCTCATCTCTCTGAATTCTGCACAGCAGTGTTCACAAAATTGAGCCAAGTTCTACCAGAAACTCAGATTGTGCAGGCTCTTCACGTTTGGTGTTCTGACCCCAGCATCCAAGGGACCCTCTGTTGTTGCAGGTGCGGTCTGAGGAAGAACACTGTTACTCAGTAGCTGATGATCTGAAAAAGCCTCCCCACCCCCCCAACACTTCCTGCAATGCTCCATACACTAAAGTCATATTCCACTACAAGCTGGATTGCAGCTCAGTGCATTCCACTGCACTTTGTCACGCTTCCCTGACCGATACTATGCCAAAAATGACTAGCTTTAACAGTTCTCTAGTGAATAAAAGAGCTTTTGCAACTCCGAAACAGAGCTGAATTTTTAATTCATGTTAAATCTGATTTTCTGTTCTGAAGGACCATTTTTAATGCTGCCTGTAATTCCCCTTCTATGTTTTTTTTTCCTTACTTCTGCAGTGACTTTTGTGAAGATAAAGGGGAAATTTAAGCTTAGTTCTCAAAAGCCCTAAAGAGACCTCTGCAACATGCCTGAAGGACGTAAAAATACGAACTAGCAAAATATGAAGATCAAAACATCACCTTCACATGTATCTAGAAACACATGGCAATAAGCCAGAAGGTTCACAAGACAGCTACCACAAAGAACAAAATCCAAAGTACAGCTGGACTACCTAAACAAGCATAGAGCAACATCATCCAAGATTTGCACGTTTACTGTTTATTTACTCAGCACGCAACAGAGCACAATCTTGTAGAATAATACTGCTCCTGCAAACATCCCTTCTACACAGATACTCTAAGCACTTGTAGCTACAGACTGCCCTAATAAACTCTTTGTAATCTTAAATTCAAAACCTATGCCTACAATTACCAAAAGAATGTGATTATGAGAAAACTATTAAAACTAATGTGAGTACTTAACAGAGTAAAGTGCTCATTATGTCAATGCCTGGCTCCCCGCTATAGCACATGAATACCAGCATGTTGCATGTGCACCCAAAAAAGGGATTCCTTTTCTCTCCAAGCCAGTTGGCTTTGCTCAGCACATCAGAACTGTTGCTAGTTCCAGCCCATGTTTGGAACAGAGGTTTCCCCTACCCAGCCCCATCGCCGGGCTGACCTGGAAATATGCCTGCCCTGACTGCTACTCCTGTATGGAAATAATAAAGCTATTTTTACATGAAAAGCAAGTCCTATATTTTTCCAAAAAGCAAGAACAGCCATTGCAACAAGCACAGGAACCAGGACTTTAGAATAGCGGAAGGTGTTACCTACAAGTACAAATAGCAATTAAACCTTATGAGCAGCGCATGTGGGCAGGATGAGGGGTTAAGCATGACTACAGACAGCAAGTACACACACACAAATATGTAAAAGAAAGAAGCAGGGAGAAGGAAAGCAAGGCACCCTGGAGCTTTTCAATAGGCTGGGAAGGTTGGAAAGTTGTGTCTCCTCCTCTGCAGTGCCTGCCAGCTAGAGCAAGCAGCAGGCACTGACTGTTGGGGGGCACTGCTGAGAACTCCATGCTGTTTTCCCTGAAGAGAGTTGTTCTGGCTCAGGCTGCTGTTTCTTCTACACTGCAGAGCTGAATAAAAGGACTTTCCTAATGCCCATGCACAAGCCTTCACTGAACTCACACTACTGTTGGTCATGCAGGTGGCTTGAGGGCTGAGAAACCTAAACAGCACTCCAATGTGCATAAGTAGAGTTTTCATTCTCAAAAAAAAAAGCCCACATCCACTTTTTAAGGCAGATACTTCATTAGCATTACTGCTCCTCCAGTTAAAACAATCAGTTTTACTAACGGCTGAATTCAGCACTGCCAGCTCTGTGACCTGATTGCCTCCTTACCACCTAAATGTCACATCCAGTTTCTTTAGCAGGGGCTTCCTCCTTGTTATGCTTCTCATTTGCCCTCATGACAGTCAGTTATCACTCTCCTGCCAGAGTTTAAAGCTCAGCAGTAATACTTTCCCTATCTATTAGCTACCACAACCTGAGAGGTAACAAAAAGAAAAAAGGAAAAGGGGAGGGGGGGTGAGGCAGGGGGGGAGTAAAAATTATTTCCATTGAGCCTCTTCCCAGAATGAGAAACCACAAAACTACTGTGTGAAAGTGACAAACCAAATCAGACCTGTGGTCTAGGGGCAGGGTTCATTGTCTTCAAAGTTTGTGTGCAAGAACTGTTGATGATGCCCTGTTAGTTTGACTCAGTGTTTCATCTAGGACAATGGTCCTGTCTCAAGATAATAGGAGAGAGGAAGAGAAGGAAGTTTTCTGCATAGCTGAAAGTAAGGTCCTAGATGTTGTGCCAACATTATGGCTGCTGTTGTTTGACCCACACAGGGCAGGGTTCACACTGCAAGTAGACTGGTGAGCTTGGGAACACAAATCCTCCTCTATGAGGCAAGAGGAAGAAAATCTCTCTTTGCAAAAAAACCAAGGAATCCTCTTGAACACGTAGCATTCCTGTTTGCCCAAAATAGCTTTCCTGGAGATGCTGAACACATAGCAGGACATTCTGACCTTCTGAGGAATCTGGGAAATGGCAGCTCTGCCTCCAGCTCCAAAGCTCTGCCATGGATTCTGCTGCAACTCAGACTCTCCGTTGCCTCCTGAGCAGAGGTGTTCCAGACTCAGGAGTCAATAGCTTCTCCCTGGCAGTAAATCTGAACACACATTTCTGCCTAAGTGCAGAACAGGGCTTGCAGCAGCAAGTTCCCAACCTCCAGTAGTTTCTAACACTTAGGAATCACACAAAAGTTCCTGGAAAAGGGGAACTGATTTGTTACAGAAGGTTTTACAGCACCAAAGCAGTACTGAAAAATACTTTTCCTAGGTTACTTTAATGTGGCTAAAACCCCTGAAGGTTCACTTCTCAGTAAACAAGAGAGACGGGGGTGGGGGGAGGCACACCAACGCAAATGAAAATTCTTGTGGCTTGCTTCTGAATTTGCTGGCACTTCCCAGTGAGGTCCTGCTTTTGTAGTATGGGGAGCAGGCTCACCACGTGTCCTGCCAGAGAGACTGATGACTTTTGCTCACGTGTAAACTCCTTCCAGGCTCTAGGTCTTTGATTTGCACTGTTGAGCACTGCACCAACATCTTCTCTCCACCATTTGCATAACTGCAATACCACACACGTTTCAGAGGTTCTTCTTAACACCTTCAGGAAAGCATTCATTGCATTTACTGTTTGTACTACAGAATATACTAAAATGATTTTCAGAATAGGAGGCATGGCCAAGGTGCAAGAAATGATGGAGACTGGTTACTAGCACAGCAATTGCTAGAGCACTTGACAGAAAAGAGGAATTGTACCCTGCTCTGGCACACAACTAGCTTTTTGCTGCCATGTCTAGGCATCACACATTACACAGGCCATCAGGGATCATCTGAAAGTACAACCAGGAAACTGTGCTAGACAAGCAGAAAAAACAGGCTGCACCTAGGTGGAATGCACATCTCTCGAGAAAACTATTCAACAGTTGTTTGTAGCCAGGACAAAACCCAGTACAGAGTGGATTTGTCTTGGTTCAAAGATCTGTCATATGGTCACAACTTTTCATATTTTTAATTGGGTCAGCCAGATTTTTTGTTATGTATTATAAGCCAAGATACCCCGTGCATGTACCATTTCCAAGGTTCCGGTTACCTGCCAAAGCCAGACCCCTGGAAGCCCAGTCCCTGGAGGATAGTAGAATAGTCTGGAGAATGGAAGAATTTCCCTTTCTGGATGAGGATGGGGTTAGAGACCTGTTGGGCGAGTTGGACACCCATAAATCTACGGGACTTGACAGGATGCATCCACCAATGCTGAGGGAGCTGTTGATGTTATTGCTAAACAACTCTCTGTCATTTTCAATCGACTGTGTAGGTGAGGTGACCTCAGGCAAGGTACAGTCACTGCAGTTCTCAAAAAAGGCAAGAGGGATGACCTGAGAAACTACCGGCTGGTCATCCTCACCTCCATCCCTGGAAAGGTGATGGAACAACTCATCCTGGATGGTGTCACTAAACACATGAAAGAAAAGATGGTTATCAGAGGGACTCAACACAGATTCACCAAGGGGAAATCCTGCTTTACCAAGTTGATAGCCTTCTACGAGAGTGTAACTGGTTGGCTAGATGAAAGCAGCGGATGTAATCTATCTTGACTTCAGCAAGGCTTTTGACACTGTCTCCCATAACATCCCCATCAGAAAGCTCAGGCAGTGTGGACTGGATGATTAAACAGTGAGGTGGATGGAGAGCTGGCTGAATGACAGAGCGCAGAGGGTGGTGATCAATGGCACAGAATCAAGTTGGACACCTGTGGCCAGGGGAGTTCCACAGGGGTCAGTTCTGGGGCCAGTCTTGTTCAACATCTTTATCAATGACCTAGATGAGGGGATAGAGTATATCCTCAGCAAGTCAGCTGATGACACCAAACTGGGAGGACTGGATGACTCCCCTGAAGGCTGTGCTGCCATTCAGTGGGATCTCAACAGGCTTGAGAGTTGGGCAGAGAGGAACCTCATGAGGTGCTACAAGGACAAATGCAGAGTCCTGCATCTGCAAAGGAACAGCCCCATGCACCAGTAAAGGCCAGGGGAGAGCAGCTCTGCAGAGAGAGACCTGGGAGTGCTGGTTGACAATAAATTATCCATGAGTCAGTAACATACCCTCGTGGCCAAGAAGGCCATTGGCATCCTGGGATGCATCAAGAAGAGTGTGGCCAGGAGGCTGAGGGAGGTTCTTCTCTCCCTCTACTCTGTCCTGATCAGGGGACTGGAACATCTTTCTTATGAGGAAAGGCTGCAGGATTTGGGGCTGTTCAGTCTGGGGAAGAGCAGACTGAGGGGGGACGTAATTAATACTTACAAGTATTTAAAAGGTGTATTCCTATAGCGTCCAGTGATAGGACTAGGGGTAATGGGCAAAAGCTGAAACACAAAGGGTTCTACTTAAACTTAAGGAAAAACTTTTTTACTGTTCAGGTGAGGGAGCCCTGGCATAGGCTGACCAGGGAGGGTGTGGAGTCTCCTTTCTCAGGAGCTTTTCAAAACCAGCCTATATGTGTTCCCGTGTGACCTGATCTAGGTGGATCTGCTTGAGCAGAGGGGGTATAGATGATCTCTATAGGTCCCTTTCAACCCCTACAGTCTGTGATTCTGTGACTGTGAGTTGGATGCCATGCACCTTGATCAGGCTGACATGGGGCAGGAGGGTGGAATGAACACAGTGACTGTAGCAAAGCTGGATGTAAAGCAGAAATGGGACAGGTGGCTAGTTTAAGCACGGACTATGGATTTGTGACACTGAATGGAAGACAAAAATTAAAATATATGGGGTGTGCTGTCAAAATCCCATAGTTGCAACCATAATTCTTTAGGATGTCACATCAAATCTAAAAAGTAAGGTTGAATTCTTAAAGACTTCTTAAAGACTGAAGCATAGACAAGTTCTTTCTTGCTGGCTAGTAGTTATCTAAAAAAAACTAATTAATTTAGGGTATTTAGTGGCACATGGAGAAAAGTGTGTAGGAGGTGTTGAATATTAGTCATTCAAACCCATAGAGCAGAGTTTGCCAACAATATGGACAACAGGTGAAGGAGAATATAGACTTGAATAGTCTGGAAGATATTTAAGAGCTGATACAGTGAAAGAAAAAAATCAACAAGGATAAAAGGAAGCTTCAGAGCAGTAACAATGATCTCTGATTCTGTGCTGACATTTTCTGCTGTTCTGAAATAACCCACATCCAACATTCATAAACGGCAGATAAAATCCAAACCTAATCGAATAAAGACTTACATGGGAGTAATTTTACACTGCTAGCAGTTCTACTGAAATCAATCTCTTTGAAGGGCAAGAACTTCGCTACATCATCACCTAGTATCAGCAGTCTTCTCTCTCACATTTTATGTATGCAAGAAGTAATACACTTCGTCTTTGGCTAAAGTGAGTAATTCACAAATAATGCATTAGAGTAATGACAGATATAGAAATCAGTTGTGAAATGCTTGGTCATTGAAGCATTCTACATTTAAATGTCAACATTTTTCCACTTGCGTTGTACTGCTGTTTCTCTAAATGCGTAGAAGACAACATGTGTCAGTACCAGTTTCACATAGTCAACAATTAAAGACAAAGCAGTGGAAAACAGTTATTTTCACAAGCTGTCCCTGGCACAGTTGTTACCTGATTAATAGGTACACAGAATTCTTTGGCTTCAGCCCTCTGAAAATTAACTGACCTAGAAATATTTTAAGTATTTTCATCTCCTCTTCTGTTCTCTTCATCACCTCCCCAAGGAAATATTTTTAATTGCTTGGATTCACTTAAAATGAAGAGCATACGTTTCTCATCAGGGAAAACCCACCTCTTACACTGCAGGAAAGTGGAACATAGTCTCAAACACTAGAATCTTGTCTACTCAGTCTGAAAAATAAATCAGTGCAGTAAAAAAATCATACAGATTAAATTCCTTGTGAACAGCTGGTACCATGCAAACACTGCGGTTGCCACAATACATATATGCACACATGCATCTCTTGGGTGAAATCTAATTTCCATGTCTCAGTTTATATACAAGAAGTTTCTCACAGCTGACAATCACCTCAGCAGGAGCCACACACTATCAGGGAGGCACATCAGCTGCCAAGTGAAATGAAGTAAAAAAAAAACCATTCCAGTAGCCAACAGGATTTTGGGTGACCAGCAGCAGATGTGTAGAGCAGGCAAAGAGCAAGAGTTTGGCTGGTTGACTTTCACCAGGCATTTATTTAAACATCTTCTGAAGATGGGATCCTGGGATCCTTCTCAAGCCTGGAGCCTACTGCTGTTACAGTGGGATAACACCAAAGACCACAAGGCCTCAGCAACTGCTGCCTCTATTTTGGTAATCAGAGGCATTTTAACTTTATTTTTCTTCTTTTCCAAAAGGCCAGGGGATGACGAAAACCTAGAAATAAGGACCAGCATTTTTCCACTGTAACCCTCAGCTCCAAAAAACACAAAAATACCAGTTCTAAGCTATGCTCACAATTAGGTTATGAACATAAGCAGAGCGTGAAGAAAGTGGAACGTGTTTCACATGCTGTACATATGACTTACGTAAGAATAAGGCCCAAATTAACACAAACATCTGTAGCTTTAACCAACCAGGGTGTCTGTCCCTCCTAGATCTTCCTAGTGCAAATTGCATTTGTTCCAGCAGTACTTGACTGTAAAATATCTACTCCAGAGTAGCTATATCCATAGTGAGGCAGCTTGCAACTCAGCCAAAAATCTTTCCTAAGTCAAATACAGGAAAACCTAGGCCTGCTCAGCTGTTTGGTAACAGAGGTTAGAAAAAAAACCCAGATACAACAGTGGGGAATTAATGGACATATCCAAGAAATGAGCAGCTGCCACTACCAAGAAAATATGTCTTCAAGGTCTCTTTCACATCTCTCCTCACCTATTTTAGATAGCATTGTAGACATGCAAGTCACAGATACAGGCAGTATCCATGGAAAAAAGAATATACATATCAGAGCCTGATTTATGGAAGGTTGGGAGGATACATGGACAATACATGTGGGACATGGCCAGTCTACAGGAGTCACCACCGCCACAAGCAGCTGCAAAGCAGGATTTAAACACCATGCCCAAGGAAGCCCCAAACAAGCTGTGGTCTGCTGGAGAGTGACATGATCAACCTCACAACCAAAAAGACCTTTTGCTGCATTTTGTAGCTCATTGACCTTCAGAGCAACAGCTGTGTGATCCTCAGCCCCTGCCTCCTGGGCATGACCATGATGGTCACCCACTCTCCATCCAGCAGTAGTCTGGTAAGAATTTGAAGAGCATCTTGAATATTTCCAGGAAACAGACATACAGTTGTAATAGACCATGCTTTCAGAAAATAGTCACAGTAACTGTATTCTGCCCTTGGGCAAATATGACAATGTCTGGCAATGATACTTTATAAATAAAACTGAATAAGAAGTTCCTTCTGGTTATCAAATTATATTATGCAACTGAATGCCTGGCTTTGGTCTTATTTAAATTACTAAATTTATGTACCTGGTGACAAGCATTAGTACTTCTACATGAGGTAGAGATGAAATTTCCTTTTTTTTTTCCTTTCTATTAGCTTAGTTACAGTTCTGCTGATCAACTAATTTCAAAATGTCTGTAAAACATTTTTTCCTAAGTTACTGTATGTATATTTGGCCATGCTTTAGGGAAAAAAAAAAAAGGAAAAAAAAAGAATCCACAGAAGTATGACACGTATCTGTACATCACATAAGAAGCAGTCATGGACATTTATTTGCATTCAACTTGCATATTCAACTATCAGCTTTAACATAAGTTTCTATTTAGTTCAGCAGCTATCAGAAAAGCATTCCTAGGTGTAATTAAATGAGTTCCAACTGCACATCTTCAATTACCTCTAAGGACTGTGGCATGTAAAAGCCTTGCAACCAGTCCACCTACTGAAACATCCAAGTTAAAAGAAGATGGAATGATTTTTAGAGGGAAAAAACCCCAAAACGAAACCACAAAAAAACACCCCACCCCCATGCAGAAATGCTATTTTTCAGTCTCAGTATAAAATCACATTGGTTCTTCTCAGATACAAGCTGAAAAGAACTGCAAAGATTTAGCCTGAGAACAACAAAATTGCAAAAGGAACAGTTACACCCTACTACTATTGTAATATCAACTTCCTGTTATAAGAATGGCAATCTTTACTTTTGGTCACAGGAACATTTTTATTCAGAGACTGAAGTTAATGCTTATGCAGAATTTTTAGTGACTGTGATGAAGTCATTTCCTTTTTTATCAAGAAAAGATATCCATAGTTCAACCTTTTCCTGGCAATTAAGTTTTAATAAATACAATTTAAATATCCAATGCAAATTAATCCTGAACCCTGTTACAGCCATATATAAATTTAGACTTTATGATTAACTCTCAAGCTTCTAGAATTATTATCTGACATAAGGAATAGGGAAGCATTAGTTTAATGTAACTCAAGATTCACACATATCTACAGTTGAAGTCTGGCATCTGATTCCTGTTCTGCCATTTCAAACATAACCCTGCTACCGAGGTGCAACTTATTCTATAGTTCACCACAGAAGAAAAGAGACTAACAAGAATCAAGGGCAGAGTTTAAAACACTCCAGTCTTGTTCAGTGCCATTTTACTGCCCAGTTGACAAGAAGCTATGTCTTGTCATGTGAAGGAGCACATGCAATCACCTACTACTGGCCACAAATATTTCCACCAGCATGAAAACACAAAGGAAAAGACAACATTTGTTTTGTTCCGTCGGCAAGACAAGAGCATACACTAAACCACACTCACACAGAACAAAGCCAAGAGCACCTTCCCAAATACACTTCAGGAACTGCATCATGACACAGAAGATTTAAGTATATGTACTAAGACAGTGTCATCAAGAGGTGACAGCAACATAGGAAGACTAGAGACAAGAGAAACGGGAAACAATAAAGAGCTATCTGCAGGCGTCAGTTCAAGAGCAATCCTCATCTCTTGCTTTCTGTCCCTGGTAGGCTATGAATCACTTGTTTTCTGAAGCAGCTAAAAACTGAAATAACTTAAGGGGCTAATTTCAGGCATATTGTTGGGAAAACACATTCCCTTACATGCTTTGATGGAAGAACACTGGATGATACTCTAAATGCCTCAGAAATTAAGAAAAGGTTACAACCAAAAAAGGGAGGTTAGAATCATAGAATGGTAGGGCTTGGAACGGACTTTTAGACATCATCTAGTCCAACTCCCCTGCAGAAGCAGGTCACATAGGAACGTGTCCAGGTGGGTCTTGAAGACCTCAAAGGAAGGAGACTCCACAGCTCCCCTGGGCAGCCTGTGCCAGTGCTGCCCAGAGGAACAGGTTAGAGAGAAAAAAAATAGGAAAAAGTTACAAAACAAGCTCTCAACGCAGCTAGCAAAGACTGAGTGTACAACCTACCTTCAAACAAGGGAGGCAAATGAACACACAAGAGACCGTTGGCCTCAATTACCAACTACCTCAGTTCCTAAAATAAAAACCTTCTCCTGCTTTCAGCAGTGAGTGCCCTCATTTGAGGGCCCCTTTTTTTCCTCCTGTAAGCCAAGAATACTTATTTCCTCTTGACCTGCAACATAGCTTGTAAGGACTCTTGCCACCTTTAACATATGTCCCACAAAATAATCTAGGCAATTTTCTAACAGCTCATTCTTCAGTCATTTTTCATTAACAAAACAATGTGGACCCAAAACAACCAGATGACTAAGATGTCCATCTTGGAGATTTTGGTAAATAGCTGGGCAAGCAGAACTCTTAACATGAGTAAAGTTTACTCGAGCAGTAGACAATTGTTTTTTTACATTACAGGGCAACGTTATGAAATTAATCCCCCCATTTGCTCAGGGGTATTACAAAATTTGCCACCTTTAAACTTGACAGAAATATGTCCTTTTAGAGTCATCCTCTTAACAAATACATCACAACAGGTATTTTGCTACAAGCCAAACTCCCACTATGTGTTGTTACTAAAACAAAACTTTGCATTGTATTTGCTTCCTCTCCTTGCTCCAACAACAGGATGAAAAGCCACATGCTAGAAGGCACATGGATTATGTGTGAACAAGCATGACCTAAAACACTATACAGAAAAAACAGAATACTAACTCCACAGGCAAAGCAAAAAGGATTTTCTGCCCAAGCTCTGTTTGGCATAGCAGAGTTTCCCTGTCAGAGAAATAAGTGCAAATGTTTGCTCAAATTCAATACTGTATTCCCCATTCTCAAAGTTTCCTAGAATCAGGTGTCATTCTAAATCAAGGTAGAATCTTTGTCAAATAGGTTATTAAAAAGGATGCAACCCATGATGAAGAGATCAAAAGAACCCTGTAATGCCAGAAGTAACAACTGGAAAAACCCAAAACGCAAAGATACTCCACTTCTACAAACAATTCCATGAACTCAGTGTAACACTGATGACAAGTGGTAAGACAAAAGTGAACAGCCTTCAGTTGCACCAGGGGAGGTTTAGATCGGATAGTAGGAAAAATTCCTTCATCCAAATGGCTATTGGAAAGGCTGATCAAGGAAGTGGTTTAGTGGTGCCAGTAGACTTGATTTTAAAGGTCTCTTCCAACCTAAATGATTCCATATTCGTGGACACATTGCAGTACCAATAAGCATCATTCCACTTCCTTGAAAGACACTACAACCAGTGTCCAAGGCCTGATCTTCCCCTTTAGAATGTCCTGGTATTGACACAGGTGAGGTGTACATGTTTTATTACAGAGATGTTATAAAGCCTCTGGAAAAAAAAATAAATCCTAAGAGCTTTCCCACTTCACAAATACACATAGTTGTAGTGTTTATAGTACAAAACCAAAATTCTACCTCAATATTCACAACTAAGGCTTGTCCTAGTATGGAGGCGGGGCGGGGGGAAATGAGAAAAAAAAAGGGAAAGCTACGAGCTACGCTGTCCAGCTTTATACATCAATTGGAGAAATCATCAGAGAATCACAGAGGTGACCATGACTGTCTTAACATGAACTAACCTCATACTAGGCACATCTCTCGATAGCAAGTCCACCTACTCTGCTAATCGTACAGCAATAGCTGCCCAAACAAACTGTGTCTAGAAACACAGGAAAGGTACCCTTGCTCAAAGAAGTTTCCCTGAAAGGAAGAAAAAAGAGGCGACAAGGGTGTAACGTTCCATAGTTCATCTAGAACTGCTGCAGCCCACTCTAAATTACAATGTCAGTGGTTGTTTATGCTCTAAGGAAGTACAGTAAGTACAGTACAGCTCATTCAGGTTGCTGGAATGTCAGTGATCATATGCTCAATTGCATCTATTCATTAGAAAAATTCAACCCACAACAGCAGCTGCATTTAGCACCACACCCCAAGCGCCAGTCAGTTGCCCCAGGTGATTCCAGCGGTTACCAGTCAGCAGCACTCCCGCTCCTCGCTTTTGTCCCTCTGCAGTGACTGCAAGTTACACTTCCAAGCCCAAGGAAGTTTATTTCCTGATGAACAGCATAGTAGCGGTGCTTTGGCTTCAAACTTTTGCAACAAAAAAGGTCTGCTCTTTTGCATTCACATTCTACAAGTTTCAAAACAATTTATGCTGCACTAATTATTTGATTGAAACTTGCTAAATAATTACTGTTGAAAAGATGACTTAAGCAAACAGACAAGTTTCTTTTTTTTGAAATGCATTATGACTAATTATGTGTGCAATTTTGTTTTGTATCTCTTAAAAAAAAAAAAAAGAGTAATCCTGGCTACTTTCAGGTCAAGAGCAAAGTCCCCATTAAGTTTTGGGAGACAGATTTCACTATAAAATCGTAAGTTACACAATGGCTAAACAGAAATCTTTGTGAAAGAGCATGGGGGCATTTCAAAACCCTGGCAACTTCCTAATCAATTTTTACAACACCTGTTTACACGTGTAACACCTATGATGACTGCAACTGAAAGGCACGAGAATTTTGTATTTACTTCATGAATTACACTGCATTTTATGAGTTTGTTACATTTACCAACCAGCTTATAATCAATTTCCTGTCCACGAGCATAGAGTAAGAATAAAGTAATTAATTGTTATAATATTTCATTTTTATTTAATTAAAACAATTTCAATTTCACCTTTAAAACTGAGAGTTGCTTAGAACAGAGAGCTACAAACACTACCTTTAAGTTAATTAACATGCAACATCTCTTGTGGTATGTTTTAAACAGTTGTTGTTAAAATCTAACCATGCTAAAGACATGCCAGATGAGTGGAGCTACTAAGAGTAATATATATTGGTATCCTTTCCTCAGCCTCTGAAATTTATACTCCTTCCCTCTTAATTGCCACTGCTCCCCTTCATCCGTCCAAAAATCCTTACTGTGGCCCAATAAACAGACTGAAGTTTGCATGGTGTCCACCAGAATAAATTATGCACAAGGTTAGGATTACTTTTCAGTCTGCCATGTAGAACACCAAAAAGCATCAGTCCAAATCCAGTTCAAAAATGGAGTTCACATAAGACCCAACTGAATAACATGATAACCATCTATTCATTTTTCACAACTTCCAGAGCACCCACAGGTAAGGCTTCTTACTACAAATTGCCAACTGCAGGACCCTTGCAGCTGTTAAACAGCTGACTAGCGTATAGTGACCCAGGATGTGGAGGTGCAAGATCTTGTACTTCGCCAGCCTACTGTAGGGGAAGGCTCAAGTAGATCGTTCGTTATTTGTAGACTGAAATTCTTAACTTCTAAACACTTGCCCCTAGCATTTGAGGGGCTGAGGAAGAGGCTTCAATGTCCATTTACCAATGTCATACTAGCACTGGGTCCAGAGGTAAATAAAACCATCCCCCCTCAAGAAAGTGAAGCTGACTTCTCTGTTAAATCTGAGATCTATTAGCTACCTACAGAAGAAATCCATGTGGTAGGTATTTAAAGGCTTTGACTCACAAGCAGGGACAAGGTAGCTTGGGATGGCTGACTTACTACACATCATGCTCTGAAACAGTTCAGCGTTCGATGCAACATAGCTCAGGCACCAGAAGGAAAGGAAGAATCAAGAGGTAGTCATCAAGTCTGTCACCCTACACTATGTCATTCCCAGGGCCAGGCACCATTCACATCATCTCAAGAAGCTCCATTCATTCACAACCTTCCCATACATCCAACCTTTAAATAGCCTGGACTCACATTAAGAAACTCAGCATTTTTAGACACAAGACTCCAGTGTTGGAATTGCTATCTGGACTCTAGCCAGATGTGATCTTGCTTATGCTTAGGTTTGAACACCAAACACACCTAAGGGATAGGCCCAATAATGCCATCTCCAGACAACAAATCAGAGCTAGGGATAAAAGCTAAAGGTGAGAACGGAACGATCAGACCAGTGAGAGGGAAAAAAATGGAAAAAAGCCCCAATCAAAATGTGCAGCCAAATTTCAGAAGGTAGCAAAAAATCTCCACATCAGAGTCAGAACCAGGCTCTATTGCTCTATGACAAGCAATACCATTGTAGGAAGGCTGAAGTCAAAATAGGTAAAACTTTACACATACAGTACATTAAAATGTCGTGGTATTAAAGGCAATATAACAGGTGCTCAGGTATTTGTTTCATACATTGCTTTAACATTTCTGTGCTGTAACATGCTCAAAGTACTTTCCAAGATTTGTGTCCAAGAAGCCTGTTCTGTGTGTGAACAATTCATCCATGTAACCAACCAAACGCACACTTCCAATCCAGAATCCAGCTGTGCTCATTTAACCTTGGCTCATATGCACAGGGAGTGTTCTCATCCTAAACAGCCAGGGTAGAGTTCTAAAAAAAAATCTGTTTTCATGGCATGCTTAAGATCAGAGAACTACTTGGTTCCTCCAGCTAAATAATTTAGTACAGCATCTTGGTTCACTGGACTAGGAAGTGTTTAGTTGTACTGCAGTACTTCTCATTGCATCTGCAATCTGTCTCTGGTTATCTCACACAGCAAGTGTGCGTCTTCAAAGACCATACACTGTCTCTGTCATTTTTTCTGGTTGGTTGTGACAGTGCACTGAGCTTAGATGTGCTAGACAAAATTCTACCCAAATACTCAGAGCTAAGGCTTATTCCAGTATTGAGGAGGGAAAAAAAAAATAAAAGAGAAAGCTACCCTGTTCAGGCTTATACATCAACAGCAGAAATCGTAAGAGAATCCTAGAGGTCACCAATCACCATCTTTAACATGAACTAACACACAAGGCACACCTTCTAACAGCAAGACCATCTACTTTGGTAGTCAGACAGCAACACATCTGCCAGAAGAATCAGTACACTTTGTCAACCATCAAGCTCAATAATGTCCATCAAAATCCTTTCCTTTCCTGAGTCCCGAGTATAAACTTGTTTTGAAGGTAGTGACAATCCCTCCTCCAAACTCATACATACCTGATCACAGCCTGCGTTCACCAGTTCCTGGAGCATCTGCCTATTCACTTCCACAGCAGCTGTAGTACTCGACTCATTGGCAAAAGGCAGCAAAGAATACCTAATTTCCCGCAGAGCTTTCTGATATGGTCCAAACTTAGGTGTTTGTCTCATCTGCTGTTGCCTCGCAGCATCCTTCCCTATCAAAATCTTATGGTCCAGAGAAGTTTCACTGCCTGGTCCAATAGGTAGCCCCTGACCTGAAGATTTGGATGGTTGCTTTAAACCTTCTCGAATTTCTTGTAACCTTTGTCTGCTGTTTCCAGAATATGTCGTAGCAGGAAAAGTCTTTGGCCTCATTGTGAATCCAGTTTTCTCTGAGCATAAATACAGCTTTATTCTTAGAGGGGTTTAAAACTACTTTATTTAGAAAAAGTGTCACTTGACAGTATCAATTTGTTGTAAACATAATCCTTTGGAGAGAAAAAGGAAAGGCAAAATTCTTGAGAAACTTCTGCCAACGTTTTAGTTCAGCTCATAATCTTCACGTTTCCTACGGACAATGAAAATCCTTGGAATCATCATTTTGCAGACTGACAGTGTCTGAAACAAAAAAAATAGAAAGTACACGCAATTAAGATTGTATTGTAAATGCTTCTGAAGGGACAGCATGACAAGTAAATCAAGTGAAAGTACATCAGTTTAACCTCTTACGATATCCCAGCTGCATTCCCTTTAATGGTTTTCACTTTATCTGTTTTCAAGAGCAGGATTTCAAAAGGCTTTTTCAACATAGTCAATAACTATTTTTCCTTTTAAAGTTTCATTTTCAAAATAAATGAAAACAAATCCCTTGAAAATGATGTTTAAGAATGTTACAGTACCGAACTGCAGCAAGTTTCCCACCCAGTTGCATAACCAAATCCTGGACAAGCCTGTCCTATTTCACAATTAGGGAAGAGTATGCTCATGAAATGTTTTTCCCCCACTTAAGATTTTGTTTGTTTTACACTAGCTGAGCTCAGTTTCAGAAGTTTAAGAAAGAGATTTATAATGGAAATATTGATGACTCTAACCATAGCAACTTCTAGTATTTCAATAACAAAGTGAATAACAGAAAGACCAGATATTTTGCCTTTCTACATGAGTATGTTAGCAAAGATTGAAGCTGAGTATTCTCCACAGAAATTGAAGGAGGAGGAGAAAAAAAAGGAATAATATATAGTATTTCATTAGCTGAGCTTTATATGGGGGGGGGAAAACAAAAAAAAAAAAAGAGAGAGAGAGGTAGATGGAGCTGCTCAGTAATAGCAGAAGAGGCAAAACCAGCTCAGTTAGCATCCCAACATAGCAAAAACAAAAGACCTTGAGACAGCTTTAGGCATCTCTTCTGACATGCAGCCCAGAACAGCTATGCAGCACAGGTGAGCTGCTGTGCAACTTGTGGTCTCTGTGCGCACGAAGTTACGGAATCCTTCCTCAACTCAGTCTTTGTGGCATCACCATAAAAGAAGCATTAAATAATGGTGCATTCAGGGAAGATTAACAAGACAGATTAATCAGAAATGTCGTCTTGCTATTGATGCTGCTTACGCAAGTTGGCTTCTGCTGCTGATTTTGGCACTCACAGCAACTCCTTGAACGGTGCTCACACCGCGTTGTTGGGAAGGTTAGAATTGTGTTTTGTTGTTTCCAGTTCACAAATACAGAATGTGGTAACACACTGCATGTTCTGCTCAGTCACTCAGAAGTCAATTTGATTTAGCATTTCTTTTAAAAGAAGGTATTTCACTTCTGATCACGGCATATTTATCATTGGAAATATTTTTTTCCAGAAAGTGTTGTTCTTTATTTTCACGTGCTCACGCTAAAACTCACTTTATCACAACATATTCTTCTTGTGATAGCTATAGCATTTCCCAACAAAACAACTATTTCCATACATTTACCATCACTTCTCACTGCCAAGCAAAGAGCTTACTACAGTGAAGGCCAAGAGAACCTGGACACATTAAACTCTGAAGCCCATCACCACTTTCACCATTAGTGGAGAGTCCACTTCAAGCTTTCCTCTACCACCAAAGACTGAAATACAATGGTGAAGTCAGACATCAGACTTTTATAATGGTTCAGTAGTTTGACATGAAGGAGCACTGATTCATCACTTGAGCTTAATCCATGTCAACCTCTTTCACTAAGATTCAAATCTTCAGTTAACTAAAAGACACCTATAATGTATTTGAGGTGTTGAGCTCCTACACTTGGTACTCTCTATCCTGCAACCCTAACTCGTAGAGGACTAAGAGTGACATCAATACCCACATGCACACTGCACAAGGTCTGTAGTTTGTTTTGAGTGAAGGAAGGACTAAAGCTATTCATCTAGATTTTAGTGCTTCCACAAACAACAAATCAGCTATTAGTTAATAACAGATTCCATTTTCGCTGTTCAGTGAAGACGAAAGCAAGCAAAGAGTCCCAGAACCAGAATTTTTCTACTTGACAAGAATACAGCAAGAGATAGCCTTGTTAAAAAAAGAAACACAATAGTATTGCATCCTTTTTAGGATTACATCATAACTAGCTAGTGCTTATAATCTAGAGAACAATTAATTGGTCTATAACTGTCTTCTCCTGACAGCAGCAGGCACCATATGGCTGGGTTTAGGAATCTGGGTTGTTCTTCTTTTTCAGTCCCCATGCCAATCCTCAGGCCTGGGATGCAGGCAAAAGCTTGCAATCCCCCCCACCACACACCTTTTTGCAAGCAAAGGACTGCTTTCCCACTTCTACACATGCTTCACATAAAGAACTTCTGTGACCTTTAGCCTAAGCTCGAGTTTAATAATGCTGGGTCAAGCCAGCTGGCAACTTCCTCAGCTTGCACTTACAATACTGCTAAAGCACAAAGAAACGCTGATCGTTTAGACAGTATGAATGAGAACAGCAACAACACTAAGTACCCAAGCTAAATGCGAACGTGTTTCACATTTTGCAGAATGTTTTTTTAACTGAATATGTACAATAAGCCAAGAACTCAGAACGGTAAATACTACAGATTATTTACAAAGACAGTCCAGCCGCCTGCTTTTTAAAATCTTCCTGTGATTTGCATTTCTAGCAAAAAATAAAAGGCTTGTGCGCTTGAAAGATAAGTGGTGTGTCTAATTCTGTCTAAGCATTTCTGACTGTACATCTGGATTGTAGTAACTCCAAATCCTTCTAATCTGCACCTTGCCTACAGCAGGAATGTATCAATACCCTTTCTGACATCATGAGAAACGATTTTTCTGAATTTTTTTTGAGCTTCAAGACATTCTGTCTAAACAATCCTAAGGTTTTTGGTTTTCTTCAAAATCATTATACACTCTGACTCATTAAAAGCTTGTCCATTATCCTGAAGATGTAGTATTTCAAATAAGCACAACATTACTTTAATTGCATCAAATTAGAACCGTTTTTTAATAACTGATTATTCTTTTTCATTTGAGAAGTACCAATAGCTGCTCTGGCAGTATAAACAACTGCACTGAAATCATGTGCCGATGTCTGTTTGCCCAGCAGCACTAGCTATTCACTCTCCTCTTTCTTCATTCATCAACAGGCTGCATGTGCTACTGTCTCTGTGGAGCTAGGACACAGGCAGGCAAGAAACTGAAGCTCAGTTTCAAAAGCTAAGTCTCAAACTCCAAGCTGGCGAGCTGTTTCCCCATCTATAACCATGCAGGCACTATAGTGAGCCAAATGTGCACTCACTGCAGAAGAAAGGAGTAAAGTTTTTAAAACCTGCTACAGTTGCCTTCACTCTCCCAATTTACAGATACTGCTTTGGGGTTTTTTGGATCACAAATTCATGGAAGTAGGGATCATCCACTTTGTGCTGGGGGTCTAAGACCCGGGGGGGGGGGGGAGGGCAAGTGTTTCAGGAATTTAATTGTGGTACAAACCGTGCTTCCCTGTATAAGTGAGCATATAACAAACGTGAAAAGAACCGAACTGAGGATTTTCCTCAAAATCGTTCCTCTTCTCCTACCTCCGGCTAACAAAACTGTCCAAAAAGTAACTCCGTGCCCATGTACCACTGCCAATCATAACCACTGGCCCAATCTGCGCTGTGGGAAACAGCTCACCTTCCCCATCCACAGAAGACTAACAGCTATTGACCGCAGAGACTGGACACTACAAATCAGCTTTTCTGCGTCATTTGCGCCGGTGTCTTTGCCGGGGAAGGGGTATTTCAACACACACACAACGCACGACGTAGGAGAGTGGCTGAATTTTGGCAGTGACCTTCAACTGACTGGGACAGCAGGGCCCCTGCCACAGCCAGCCGGGACCGTACGGGCTCTGGATGCCCCGCGACTCGCCCTCCGCAGACATCCCCACTCCGGCTGGGTCCGGCTCCGGCTCGTCGCCTCTAACGCCTGTGTCGGCCGGGAGTAACCCCGGGGAACGCGAGTGCCCCAACCCCTTCTCCCCGAGTCACAAACCCCACTTCTTTCGCAGGCAGAAAGCTCCTGAAATAAACTCCGGCCATTTACCAGCAGCTGTGGCCTGCCGGGGCATCCCGCGGGGCGGGAGCCGGACTGCCCAGCCTGGAGCAAAGGCCTCAGGCGGGCGGGCCGCCCCGCTCCAGGGCCGGACTGTCACACGAGTGTCCGGAAAATGTCGGAGGCTACGGGCAGGGCGCCGAGGCTGTCCCCACGAAGGGGACACGCACATACACCGGATGCTCAGTCCCGCTTCAAGGACCGACCCCCGTGCTCTCCACACGACTTTCCCCTCCGCGGACAGCAGCTGGCGTGGAAGGGGGGGGGCGGGTGTAGGCACTCACTCGGAGTTGAGGGGAAACCGCGGCGCCACCTCACCCGCGCCTTCGCTCACCTCCTCGGGACGCCCAGCGCCGCCGCTCAGCCTACCGTGGTGAGGGGGTTACCCGTTCAACTTTAACGACGGCGGCGAGTTCAACGGCGCGGGCCGATTTCCATCTTCCCCCCGGTCCGTCCCGGGCGCCGAGTGCGGGGCGCAGTCGGGACATTCGCTACATTGTTGGCATTCCATTCGCGTCACGTGACCCGCGGCGCCCGCGTCACTCCACTCCCCCTCGCGCCCCTCCCCGCGCATACCAGCGGGGGGAGGGGCTTCCAGCGCGGGAAGCGGCGGTCCGGGCTGCGGCGCCCTCAGGGGCCCGGAGGGACGGCGGGCGGCAGGGGGGGCCGGCCCCGCCGCCAGCGTCTGCCGCCCGCCCTCCGCGCCCCTCTGCGTGCCCCCGCGAACGCTCCGGTGACACTTTCCCCTCACAAAACCCACCCGTCCTCGCGGCACGTTGTTAGTGTTCCCGTTCACGCTGAACTGAAGCCACACGCGCACACGAAGTGGCAGGGCTAACGATACTGAATTTGGGCTTTACTCGTGCCTTATGGTTCTTAGGGTGGTTTTTGAGGGAGGTTACTTAGTTTTCGCGTCAAGGGGCGGTATGAGGTGCCAGGGGCGGAGGAGTGGGGGACAGCCGGGGAATTCACATCAGGATCAAAAATGCGGTCTCAAGCTGCAAAGGATTTTTGGGTGCAAAGCTCATGTTTGACCTCTTTGTGGATGGAGCTGCCTGGATCTGAGCCAGTTTTTCATGAAAACAAGAATATTCTGATGTTACATGTCATTATGGTCCTTAATAAAGACAAATATCAATGCTAAATGATCACCACACCCCCAAATGCAGCACGGTTTTGGTGTGGGAGGCTGGCTCTGACCCCTCCGCATGACAGATACACACGCTAGCGGTAACCAGGGAATACTAACGCAGAGGGAAAATCACAGGATCACAGAATGGTAGGGGATGGAACAATAAGACTGTAAGCTTTCCTATATATATGCATATATCTTTAGATGATTAACATGAAGGAAGCCTGCAGTCCTGAAATAATACTTCAAAATTACTGAAATCCTGTTGCAAAGCTGAGAAATGCTCTTTGTAGAAGCACACCATTTGGCAGGGAAAACATCAAGTCTCACAAATGCTTCAGACACATGGTTATCTTTAATCGTGTGATTAGTCCCAGTCTGCAACAGGACGGAGAGCACGTATAAAGAGAAGTCTCTGCATAACTCTTTCCAGGATGGGAGCTCTATTTACAGCCTTTTCCAAGACATGGGGACTATTTTTATAAGTAATACTACTCACGGACAGTCCTATCTAAGGATACTTCTCATGCTTGCTTATCACAATCCTTTTCCTTTTTTTATTTTAAATGCCTTCCATGCAAATTGTCAATAGTGCTTGCAAATGATGCTGGTTTGGGAGAAGTGACTGTCAATAGAGTGCTCCATTTCATGAGAAAAATGCAGCCTGGTACACAGATATTGTTTACTGCCTGATCTGAGGGCAGCCAGTTACTGTATATAAATTACTGTTGAAATTTCAATCGTGTCATTGACTGGGATATATTGTGAGGGCCGGGAGGGAGGGTTGGGGAAAGGAAACCTCTGACACTCTGGAGAGCTGAAGAAACCCATTAGATTCAGAGCAGATTCCAGCCTTGGCAGAATATTGTAGGGTAATGTGGTTCATTTTACAATCTTCAAATACCTGCAAAACTGAAGTAAATTTTAAATGATATGACAGATGCAGCATAGCTTCATTTTCTGAATTACTGCTGTGCTTAACCGATGAAGCATAGCAACAGAATTGCCCAAACCAGAGATTGCTCAATGGCTTGAGACCTTTTCCCAACAAAGTTCAGGCCAGTTTAAAGGAACAGCATCAAGATAAAAATTGCTTACTCTGTGCTAATATGGTCTTTCGTAAGATTTGGTTGCCATCCACATTCTTAAATCTAGGTGAAACAGATCTTTTCATTTATTTTTCTCCTTTGGAACTGTTTGTTTTCCTTTTGCATTCCAATCCATCTGGGAATGAGACTCAGCTGCACTATTTCACCTCCTAGTTCCAGACAGCTGCTCTTTCTGAATTTCATGCGTTTCCACAGAGCTGCTGGGTTTGAAGTCCCACCAGCAGAGCAGCAGGTAAGGAGAGATGGCTTGAATCCACTCTCTAGAAAGTACCCGTATTTGGCTGGTCCGCCACAGACTCACGCTACTTCTGCTTTTAGCCTTTAGAAACCCAAACCATTAGAAATCACAGTCCTCAAACGTACTAAGGAAATGGAATTCATTTGGGTTGTAGCATGATACAACTCTGTTAAACTGCGATTTGATCTCTGTACGTTTTTTTGAGATGACTGTGTGTCGGTCAAGTCTTTCCTCCCGTGTTCTCCACAATAAGGTATCTCCGAAGTGAAAGATAAAAAGAACAAGACAATTTGTCTGCACGAGCAAATCCGTTCAAAGACTAGGCCATGAGATAATAATCTACCATGACTAAGGGTCAGTGTGTTTGTTCATGGCTGCGCTCCAGTGACTCTGCTGGATGTGTGGTGATTAGAGCACTCACCTCCTGACTTGCCGGAGCAGCTGTCTGCCCGCGGTGTAGGTAAGGTGGGAGGAACCATGGCTCCACTATTTCACATTCTTTCTTCTTCCATTTCCCTGAGACGGCAAGGAAAACAGGAGCTTCGTGCAGCTCCATCCCCTTGCACCTAATGCTGTGATTCGCCCCACCCCTTCCCCATGTTCATTTCACCGTTTGCTGGGCCACAGCGTGACTCTTTCTAAACTATTGTATTTGGAAGCAATTACCAAATTGTGCTGCTAAAAATACTCCTAGCAACCAAATAAATGTGATGTGGGTGGGTGAACTTTTTCTTTACACAATACTGGCAATAAAAGCTTGAACCTATTCAGAAAACTTGAAAAAGAAGGTAAACCAAGAATATAATCAGTAATATCTAGTTCTCAGCCTTTTTGAAGAAGAGGAGCACACACGCATGAAACGTTTATGAATGATGGAACGCACGTGTGTATGACCATTTGCATACAAAGGATTTGCTGACAGTGACATCCTTCACTAGGACAATGTCTAGAACAAAGGACTATGACAAAAGGAATGAGGTGCAAGGAAAAAAAGACCTAGGTAAGCATCACTGAAATGTTCTTAGGTTAATGTATTGATTCTCTTTGCAGAATGATATTGGGGAATCATTCTTCCCAATCCACCAATGCAAAAACAGAAATGGGAGTTCTGGGTCCTCCAGCACAGTACAGACAGCACAACCTGTATGTTAATAAAATGTGTATGTTTAATACAAAACTAAATTTGTGGGAGTCAAAGTTAGCCTCATTGCTTCAATAATTCGGTGAGTAAAAATAGAGAAACTCTAACCAGATTCTGATTATGCTTTTTTTTTGCCAGAATTTTATCTATGAGATCTATCACAGAATTCTTTGAGGGTAGAGGGTGCAGTGAATATAAGAGCTGCATTTGATTTCAGCATTAAATAGGTGAAATAGGACAAATCTGACTGTGAAACTGCCTCAGCTTTGCAGAGGAAACCCACATCCAGGCTCACGTTAACTGGGCAAGGCATTCTGGATGTTCAGGCTGCCTTCATGGCTCTCACATAGAAGGTGCAGATCTAAATTTCACAAGGCCCTTTGTACTTTGCCCTCAGAGCCCAGGCAGGCCCGGGAGGGCCTTGGGAGGAATCTCACCAGCGCCAGCCAGTTGTGCTCTCCGTTTGGGAATGAATCAGCCAAAGTTTCAAGTCCCTGCAGTCAGCTTGATGCAATGCAGATGGCTTTAGAACATCACAGTCAACTTTTTCCAAAATTTTAGGAAAAGTTTTTATTCATCTATGGGCAATGCCCTTCTGATGCTGAAGAAAATGAGAAAAGGGCAATGCAGGACACAGGAAGCCCTGGTATCTGGCGAGGGTATCCAGCAACCATCAATCTAGCCTGGCAGGAATGATCTTTTCATCAAAAGCTTGGCACAGCAGCTGTTAGCATCTCCCAGCAGAACAGTTCTGCCCCACCACAGTTCTGCCCTTCTGGCTGCAGACACCCTAAATGATTCACCCTCCAGACAGAAGCAAAATGTGTGGGAGGCACAGGGGCACATCCAACACCCTTGGCTTAGTGCAGAGCATAAGAGACTCTGGAACTGCTGAGGACAAGGGTAGCTTCCCAAAATGCCTGTGCATGGAGGGAAAAACATGTACAGAGCTGTGAGAAACCCCTCTGCCCTGAGGGAACAATCTTCTCCAGTACTCTGGAGAGGAAAATACAAAGGGATTCCCAGAGCTACTGGTATAGAAGTGACGATTTGGACTAGGAAATCCCTAAAGTACAGCAGGGGAAAGCAGCATCAGAGCGTGTGGCAAAGAATGGTCACTTGTGTGCCATGGAGACTACAAACTGCCCCCTGCCCTGCAGACACACGCATGCCAGTGCAAGGGCTTTCGGCAACCATAAGGGTCCATTGAGGCTTCAGAAGGGTGATACTCCACTGAAACATTTCATGTTGATTCGGGGGAGAGGGTGGTAGCCAGCTCTTTTGAGCCAAAGGTAGCACAGACCAGCTTTTCTCCATTCCCTGTCTCTCTTGGACTGTCAGCAAACCATTTCACTTCTCCACCTCAGCTTCCCTGAATGAAGAGCTCCTCCTGTGAGCTGTCATTATGTGAAACCAGTGCCTCAAAGCCCAGTGCCAGAACTCAGCGTTAACTGAAAAGGAAGTTGTGTTCATTTCTCCCATAATTTATGGTGCCTCTTTGGAGTACCTGTATAGCTCTTCCCATGAGAAAATTACATCTCTTTTTAAAAGCATGTATCAAACTTGCATTCTGTGTTAGACTGATCCATCAATTTAAAAACTGTTGGCTGCTGAGGAGTTTATATTGTCACCTCTACAATAAATGGCATGTATTTGAGTATATCAAGGAAAAGATATCCTTAATACGTTTCAACTGTTAACCTGAATCCAGTGTTTTGTTGTTTTCTGCTACCCACTTTGAGTGCAGAAGGAGAAATCTCCTGGTTCCTGTCCCATATTTGATTTATGGAAAGTCCAAAAATCAGAAAAAAAATGGAGTTTCATTTAACTGAGAACACAGAAATAAGTTATCATCCTAGTATAAAATGCCACATGCTTTGTCCATTGAGTAGCCTATGCAGAGGGGAAACAGGAGATTTTTTTAGATAAGACCCTGGAAGAAGAGACATAAAGGACAGGTGACTGAGACCATAATCTACTCAAAGTCCGAAATAGCAGCCAACAAAACTTTCTTGAAAACAAGTACCTTCAGTTAGTCACCTGCTTGCAATCAATGCCTGGTCACTGAAGCTAACTGTCACCTTCCCCAAAAGTACTCCTGGAAATGTGCCTACGGGACGTCCACCTCATCAGAGAAACCTGAGGGGGAATTAGCCACAGGGAGACAAAAAGTGGTAGAGCTGAAGCGTTCAGAACACAGAGGTGCACACAGCTCAGACCCTCGGGGTCACTCACCAACCCATGTCTGTCTGGTTGCAAACCATGCTGAGCCACAGGAATTTTACCACAATTACTACTAACCCTTCTCAGAGCAAAAATCCAAGAAAGCCTCAAGGTGTCCACGTCTTAGAAACTTAGTAAGATGCTCCTTGTCCTAAGAAAGGACAGGAAAGTATGGCAAGAGAGAATAAATGTACACAAAGGATTTCAACAGAGGGCTGTCAGTCTGTTATCCTTGTGCAGTAAAACTTGACAGCCTATAACCATCTCCGCCTACAAATATCTGAATGGCTGTCTCCCAGCTAAAGGGTAGAATTGAGTCAGAAGTTAGCACTTGTAATAGGCTTCCTTATCAAAAACAAGGAAAAGCAATGCTTCAGAAAAGGACAAGAAAGTATCAGATTAGATATCATTTGAACACGTTTTGGGTTCCCAACATAAGATATGGCTTGGGCTAGATGTGAGACTCGGAGGAAACCATTCCTCTTCTGAGATGCTGTCGGATCTACCAGAGTCTGTAAAAGCACAGAAGGCTAGTTGGAAGATTACAAAAAAATTAGTGACCATGGTAATGAGCTTTGGATCTGATCTTCCTCTGTAAGCCTGGTTATTATGACTAAATCATCTGAAAAAGGAAAAAAAAAATACCCCAAAACAAAAACCAGCAACAAATTTCAAATTATTAAATTCTGAGAGAAAACTGGACATGGAAAAGAGTAAAGGAAGGGATGGGATAGGAAAGTGGGCACTGGCGTGTGTTCAGAAGTACTAGTAATGTGTACTGAAAGACAATTAATAGTACAGATGGGCAAGGAAGTACAACCACACACTAAAAAAAGACACACAGTAAAGGCAGGGAACTGGACAGATTACAGGCTGACATCAATATTGCACAAGTAAAAGGGGTGAGCCAGTATAAAACATGGAAGTCAAACTGTAAGAGACTGACCTACGTGCGTGCGTGTATTTTAGATACGCTGAAGAAGATGGCAGTGGAAACAGAGAGCAAGGGCAGTTCTAGACAGAAATGCTGAGCTTTAAAAAAAAAGATTTGTACCTACCTACCTGTGGAACAGCTACTAAATGAGAAGGTTCCAGAGAAGCATGAGGCAAGTATCAGCTAATCTTGCTATGTGTGATGGTGCGCTGGAAGGCTACAGTTGCTCCCAAAAAACCCCAGCACAATAAGGGATCACCTCTTCAGAGCAGAGATTACATCTCTACAGATAAGATGGGCAGAGAAGTTGAATGGAGAAACACAGCTAGGCTGCATGGGTGTTCACAAGGATCACAGCAACTCAATGGCAAAGCCAGGACTGTGATCCTCATCTCCTGAAGCATGGTCAGCAACTAGATCATGTTTTAGATCAACTTGATCTAGATCAACTAGATTAAATTCTAAAAAGATGCAAAACTTGAAGAGGCAGAAGGAACATTCATTTCCTTGGTTCCAGTCTATTGCCCAGACACAAAGCCCTGGGGAACACTCTAACACTTAGGTCTTGCCCTAGAGAATCTGTAGAATTTCAGATCCTTGATGCTTAGCCTCTCTTTGACACACAGTAATTTCCCAGTGGTGCTGCAAGCCTGTTGCTGCCTCTTATTTTCCTAAATAAACTAGCTTTTGATGGTGACAGTGCCAGCCGGGCTGCCTTACACTGCCCTTATACCTGCCACATCTGCAAGCATTGCAGGGAGAGGCAGCAGGTGCTGCTTGCAGCATCTCCTGAGCTCAGGGCACAGTGGGGTTGCAGCACCCTCCTGTCTGAGGACTGCCCACAGGAGCGACAGGTTCTCAGAGCTCCCAGCACCCACACCACATTTCTGCCACCTTAAGTGAGGGACTGAGAACTGAGCAGTCCTATGGCACAGCTGTCAGGTCAGGGCTCCAGGGAAAGCCTCCTCAGACGGGATTGCCTGTGAGAATGATGTGGGATAACATACAACTTGGCAAAGCATCTCAAAGCAGTCAACAAACACCACTTATTTTCTTGAGGGAGAGAGAAAGATACTGAGAAGAGGCAAAACTTGTGACACCTCTGTGTACTCTGGGGCTGAGATCCTGTGTTTGTTTACATACCTTTGTCAGCAAAGGACACCAGAAAACTGAGAGAAGGTACTTAGTATTGTCCATGAGGCCGGTGGCTTGCATGAATAACTTGGCCTGAATCCTCCAGGTTAGTTGGTATAATCACAAGCAGGATGGAAGGATGGGGGTAAATTTGTCACCTGGCCTTTGTAATAGAAACAGAAAATTGTGTGTTGGGACTTGTTATCTCTATGTGCTACATATCCACTTTTGTGTTTAAAGCTTAATGGAAATCAGGGTTACAACTCTCCAAAAGTTGTTGGGGAAATTTCTGAGAGACCTCTGCATAGGAGACACTGAAAAATCCCCATCTGTCCATATTGCCCTACTAGAGGATCATCACCAAATCATATAACGTGGAAAAAAGCATCCAAAGACTCTGGAAACGCTTCACCACATGTTCCCATTGGATGACTATCATTACCACCACATGTCTCCTGGTATTCCACACAATCTTTCAACCTACATCTATTTTGAACTTTCTTCCCACATCAGCCACTGCTTTTAGCTCACTTCAGGAATACTTGCTTGTCTAAAAAGCTCCACAGTAGCCCTAAACAAACTTTCAATTTCTAGCTATTTTCTTTCAATCGCTGCTGTATGTTACTTTTGCATACTGTGCTAGAGCTCACAAAGCCCCAGCTTCATGATAAAGAAAAAGGTTCTGATTGTCAGGAGTAGCTTTTATTCCTCACTAGTCACTGCAGGTTGGATAATATGTGATTTGCAAACAATTACAGAATATGGTTATAATGAGAATTACCCTTCTGAGTCTGTAACTTAACTGACTAGTCTTCTGCAAGTCCTGGAATGTGATGTACATGTGAATTGTAACATCATTATAGTGTAAATCAAAGTGAATAAGGACACAGAAGTAACAACCAATTGTTTTAAAGCAGTATTTTGTGACAGTGTGCAAAACACCTCTGGTGGCCCTTGCATTTCTGTCATCATGATTACAAATCTTTTCTGTGCTCTGGCTATTTCTTTCTTCGGTTACTGTGATTTGTTTACAGTTACTCTCCACTCTCCTTGTAGTCCCTTTAGCCTAACAAAATCAGTGTAATTGCACTTCCATCCATTTTCCACTTCTCACATAATGGCACGCACCTGCAGGTGCTCCAAAGCTCTCGGCAGTGCCAGCCCCCGGTGCGTATGTAGCCAGAGGGCAGGCTCGGGCCATGCCAATTCCTGTGCGCACCAGATCTGCTCAGCCACCCCCTGCAGACACTGCAACACCCGTGGGTGTGCAAATTCTGAAGTCACGTTTCTAAGAAGCCTTGTGCGGTGTTGTGAAATGCAAGCAAAGACTGTGTTTGGGTGCAAGGAGTGCTTCCTTGGGATTTCACAGCTATTGCCCTTCTTCACTTTGTGTCCATCTGAAACACCCCATCCTCATGTCAGCCAGCGAGAGGAGGTGTGTGCTCAGAGTGGGTGACACCAAATGTGCATAGTTGGAGTTGTTAGTCTGGTGGTACCTGAAACACAGCACTGCTGATCGTCCCACTCTTCTCCCCAACGCACCTCATCATTTCTGCCTGCACTCTTCCAGTGGGGAATTATTTTCTGTTCTGTCCATGACTGTCCAATTTCAGATCTCTGGGGGATTTTTCATTTCTTCTCCTGAAGTCCTGGCTGCTGTTACAAATTCATTCTGCCTCAAGTCAATTTTTTTTTCAATATAAAAGTTCTTTCTAATTCTACTTTTGGTACTTCCTCTATTTTTTCTGGGTTTGGGGAAGGTTTTTAATCTTCCCTTTTATTTCATATAACTGATCTCTCCTTAAAGGCCTAATCTGAAGCTTTTTGTTTCTGTCTCAGTATCTTCTCAAAGTGATCCTTGCTGTTCATCACCATGGCTACCATTCTTCTCTGAGCTCTGGACATTACCTGCTTCAGTCACTGTAATTTGCTGTCAACTACTCTCTGGGCTCTTCTGTACACCCTTGAGCCTAACCATTAACCTCCATTCTCCTCTCTCCACTCACAGGATACCACTTTGTTTCTTAGTCTTGCCATTGTCATCTTGCCTCCTTGCTCTGCAGGTTTTCCCTCCTTTTCCCCGTTCCCTCCCTTGCTTCCTGTGTGCCTCCCAATGCTCTCCTGCCGTAATACCTCTTGTCTGCTCCCAGCCTCTGTTCTGAAGCCTGCCTTTATTTTGATAGCTGCAGGAGTTGAAGTAATATCAGCTTTACAGGGAGGAGAACTTGTGCCAGATTCCTTGACTCCTGAAGGTCATCCTTGAGGTCTATGGCAGATTACGAAAGAAACCCCAGTGTTTCTGAGTGACATCCAGTCATTCAGCCCAGGACTGCCCCTCTCCAGATCTGTCCTGCAGACCTCTGCCCTGGTTATTCTTGGTCCCTGTAGGATCCACTTTTTCCCTCGAGGCAATTGCCTTGCGTCTTTTCTTGACCATGTTTGACTCTGAATTCTTTGGGAATGAGATTAATGGGTTTGTATTTGCAAAGCACCCAGTTCACCTTTATAGTGCCATATAAATGCTTACCCCATCGTAATTATAGTAGCCAGTGGCTCAGACGTGCTGTACACTGCTCAAGGGGGAAGCAGACAGACTTCTGTGCGTCACGCAGAGGAAAGCGACAGACTGTTTGCTCCCTAATTAAAACATTTCAGTGACTTTAGCTTGAGCAATAAAAAACTGCCTTGGAGAGCCTAAATGTGCCTCAATTAAGATTTCAGATAAGATCTCCTGCCAGTGCTGAGAGGATGGCCTGGTAACAGTGACGGCCAGGGCAAAGTGCTGGCTCCTATGCCTGGGAACACAAAGCACAACCCTGCCTGGCCCCTCACCTCGGGAGCTCAAGGGAGAAATATTCCCAGAAAACTCTTTGTGTCTGAAAGGATAAAAATTCCCCGTCATTTTGTAGATTTATTGCTGTAACAGGTTCAGAGGCCCTTGGCCCTCCTTCCCCTGAATTAGCACAGCATTGCCTGTGGTATGGGTTGCTTCTGTCCCGAACCAGGCGTGTTCACATGGGCCCTGAGTGTGTTAATCCCAGATGTCTCTTCGTCTGTCTTTTTTTTCATAGTTGTGCAGCTGGGTAAAGTATGGATCATCCTTGTCCCACATCGTTAGACTCAGTCTCTCCAGGACCAGAGCCAGTGAGTGAATGTCAAATACATGTCCTAGGGTTGTAGTTTGATTTACCATGAAGGTGAAAAGTGCCAGAACGGTCTATACTGACATCAGGTGTCTGGTTGTTGTCTGTCCGTTCAGAGCTGGAGTGAGCTGCCCAGCAAGGCTGAGGAGCCTCCATCTGTGCAGACACGCAAAATCTGACCGGACACGATCCTGGGCGACCTGCTCTACCTGACCCTGCTTGAGCAGGGGTTTGCACTACATCTCAACAGGTTGCTTCCAGCCTCAGGGATTCTGTGATTTTGCGTGTGGAGCCCTACCAGGTTTGTATCATCTACACCCAGGGCAGCAAATCACTGCTACAAGGGGTGAATCTCTCCTACATGGGGTGCAAAGCCCTTTGTCTAGAACCAAAGCAGGTGGGGGGAGAAGGATCACTATTCATGGTGCAATGAAAGTTCAGCTGGAGAATTGTTCTTTTCCTAACTTTATTCTCCTGTTCACGTTTTTGATGACTAAAACTTGGGAGCCCAGAGTACAACAGGCTGAATTTATTCATAGTCCGAGCATTATGAAAGCACTCTCTAAGGCAGTTTCCTCTCTGACTGCCACACCATTGAAGGCAGCCCTGACCTTCAGGGACCACCCTCTTCAGGAATGGAGGGTTATTCAGGCTGCATCCTGTTTGAGAGCCAGTGGCCCCTTCTGCACTCCCAGCTCACTGGGCTTGACAGGGAGCGGAGGGTGTGCACTGCTAAAGCAAGGCTGATCCCACCACCCTGCAAGCAGAGGTGTCAGCGACTTGGCTGGCATCAGAAGGAAAACACACCCTTGAGGTACAGCCTTGCATATCGCTTAACCTCAGCTGAATGCACTAGGAAGCAGTGGTCTGTCTCCCTCTAATCCTTATTCAAGATAAGGCCTTTGAAGTCCCTGCATGCTGCAGGCAGGGCCAGCTTGGCACTTTTGCCAAGTCGGTGAAACGTTTTGACAGCAACTGCTTTCCTTTTACCCAAAACAACAACTGGCTCTTGTTCTGATTATTTTAATCGTGGAAAAAAAACCTTTTATCCCGTTTCCGTCTTGCTCTGCATTACTATGAGAGAACACCATTGCCACCAGGATTTCTCTCATGCATGAATGCACAGGCTCATTGCATACAAATCTCCCTTTTCTCAGCACCCAGCCCTGTGGGGTTGGGAGCAGTGGCTGCCCTGGGTTTTGCGCTGGTCCTAGCAAGAGGCTGGAGAAAGAGCCAGCAGGTTGCAGAGCAGAGAACAGGCTGTGCTTGCCACTCTTCCTGCTGAGGAGAGTCAAACCAGTCCTTCTGTTACAGGGAATCACAGGAATGTGAGGCTGGGAAGGATATAAGTTAGGCTGTCCCTTTTCACTAGGGAAGATTGTTGTCTAGTCTTAAAACCTCCAGCTTTTAAGATTCCATATGTTTCTCCTGAGGAGCTTGGTGCAGTGTTTCACGTCCTGTCAGAGGCTCTGATGTGAGGCTACCCTGTGTCCAGGGTGTTTTCTTTTTCTGCCCAGAAAAATTGCCTGCACAGATTTTTGAGGATTTTCTGGAATTGTAGCTTGGATAGGAAGGCTACCCATGCAGAAAACCTGGACATATCTGACATATCCCCAGGACCTGTGCTGACCTATTGTACAATCTGTGCGCAGGAAACCAGACCAGGAAGCGCTGATCTTACTCAGTGGATGGGATGCGGTTGCTTGATGAATACACAGTCAATTCACAGTGTCCCAAAGTGTGGGATTTACTACACATAAGCAACTACATGTCTGATTATAGAATCAGTGAGGACGTACTGGTTTTACTGCATGGGTTCTGCAGAGAAGGACAGAAGCAGGCAACATGCCACAAAACTACAGTCCTGGACCCACAACAGCAACTATGTGATGCCCGGGGTTATTAGATACTCGCATTGCTGCTGTCTTGGGTCCTGCTTTGAGTTGCACTCATCCTTTGTGGTCTGGCCCAGCCCTCTGGGCCTCTACTTTCTTGTTCTTCTTTTTTTCCCCTGCTATATTAGGCTCACCAAGTGAACAGGTATTTTGAGGGGCTGCCCTGGGGGTCACACAGCAGCTCTGCGCTGGCTGTGGGACTGACAGGGCACAATATGCTCACACTTCCCTTAAGCACCCCAAGGTGCTGCTGCCCTGTGCCCTGCCACAGCCCCAGGGCACTGCTGTGAGGAGTGGGGGAAATTAAAAGGTACCATGAGATATCCTGAAGAAACACATAATGCTGGGGAATAGTATTTCCCTCCTTTTCCACCCTGCTTACACTCGTGCTTTCATATTGAGGCACAGCTGTCTGCATGGCCACAGTGTGACCTAGAACCTGACCTAGAAAAAGGGGAATTCTGCAGCAAATAATGTTTTGGGGTTTGCTGGGGTTGCTTTAGTCAATGAAGAGTTGTGCTGGTCTCACTGAAGCTGTCTCTGAGCAGAAAGGAGTGGCAGGGCCAAATGTGCCCTGGACTAGTGCTGTGCTGAAGACCATAGCCAAGATGGCACAGCAGCAGCAGGGATGCCTGTCCAGCTTCATCATTTCCCCTCTGCCATGCCCCTGTCCCTTGTCATCCTCTCCACCACTGCTTGGCTATGCTGTGTGGTGCCAGAGCTGGCTGCTTGCTGAACCCACCCGGGGAACTGATCCATCTGAAAAATAATCCACTGGAATAAACCCAAAAGAGTTCATTTTCAGCGCCATCCCTTCCTCAGTGGGGTCCACTGAGAAGAAGGAGGTGGAGAGGAGCAACCAGGAGACAGCTTGGTTCAACCCGCACTGCTGCCAAAGAAGGTGCCCCATGACCCTTGGCCTTTGTTGTGTGAAAACACAGCCTGGACACGGGCAGTTTCCTCACAGCTACATTAACCGCATTTTCATCTTTCTTCCATTCTGAAGGAAAAGGTGGTATTTTTTCCTGAAAATCCACATTGTCTTGATAACAAATAAACTCATTTTTGAGACAACATTCACCATATCTGCCAGATCAGCAGGGTTTTATTTCCTCTGGCTCTTTTTTTCCTTGGTTTTTTTCCCCCTCCTTCCAATGTTCTCTTAATTTAGCCTGGACCATCCTGTGACAGCAAGTCAGCCACTTGCTTTGGGCAAAACAATTTGTACACTAGATTTATTGTCTTCCTGCTTGGATGTCCATCTTGTAACGTCTTCCACATCCAGATCCATCCAAGTTTCTTTCTCTCTTTTTTCCTCTTTACTTTGAGCTTAGTGTTTAGAGGGAAGTTGATCAAACTGAGCATTCTTGTGAATTTGAGCTTGGTTGCCAAGAATGTGAGTGATTCATCCCCCTGTAAGGAAAAGTGCTGGCAATAAAACATTCCCCATTCCCCCTTTTTTACATGCAAAGTACTGTTACTGCTCAAAACAAGCAAATCTTTTTACTCAGAACAAAGTGTTAGGCTATTAACTGCACAACTAGAATTCTTAAAATACCTTTAAGCTCTATTCTTAGAAGAAAGAAATATAACCAGTAGAGGCCTTGAAAGAGATGAGATGTAAATTACAGGCTCTAGTAAAGCACCATGAAGTGGTCCCTCACCTCATGTCCTTCATATTGTTACTTTACCCTCAGAAGGACCAGATTCCAGCAGTTTTTCCTTTGCCCTTTGTGTTGTGGATATTTTAAGAACCCTTAGGGGAAGTGAAAAATAATTTCAGAGGGAAACAGTGTTACTTGGAGGAGGACAGCTGAGGCACTCAAACAGGCTGTTCAATGCCAGGAGCTTCACGTCCCAGTTTGTCCCCTGTGGTGATGCTGCCGTGTCACGATGGGCCTTGGTGCCACAGAGCAAACTCCCCAGTGACCTGCCACGGTCACAGCCACGCTCCCCGTGCCCAGACACCCAACTCACCCACTCTACCACTGCGCTGCAGCCAGCGAAGCTTTTGGCACGGCCATGGAGCAGAGAGCCTGGCAATCTGCACGCTGCTCCCCAAGAAATCAGAGGGCTTGTTTATACTCTGACAGAAAAAAAAGAAAGAGAAGTAGCTGGGTAATAAATGGGCATTGTTATAGTCAGGAAAGCAGGATTTGTCTTTTCTGGGAGTCTTCTTTTAAGAGCTATGATATTAGTAAGACTGGGCTGCTGTTTGTCATAGCTTTGGCTTTGCTCCGGGCTGGGCCAGGAAATAGCGTGCATAAGGAACCATTTCCCACATGTCAGCAGTGTCCCCACAGCCTGGCTCATGCTCTGTCAGTGACACACAGATAGGACCAACAACACTTGCACCTGACCTTTCTCAGATCTACCAAGGATCAGCTGCTTTCAAGTAGCCTTGGCCATCTATTACCTCTGCCAGCTAGTCTCTGGTAAAGCCACCCAGGACCTGATCCTGATGGCCAGGATCATGGGATTGCTGTCCCAGCACGAAGCCAGGACTTGTTCAAGCAGCCTGAAGAAGCCGTAAAACCTCCCATAGTTCAGCTGTCAGGATCCAGTGTGTGCAGAGATAAAGGAGCTACACACCTCTTACCCTGCAGCGAGCAGGAGGAGGATAAGCTTCAGAGCCCCAGAAGAAGGCACACAGCCCATTCCTGCTTTAGAGCCCTAGAAGCAGGCACACAGGCCATTCCTGCTTCAGAGCCCCAGAAGCAGGCACACAGCCCAGTCCTGATGGCCTTCCACTGCTGACATCACCAAAAATTACCAACTTAAGAAAAGATGCTCAAAGAATGTGTGGCAAAAAAAGTGCTGATCTGAATCCAGGCACCCCTGAGAGAAAATGGAGTGAGAACATCTCCATGGCTGACCAAAGATTTCATCTGCCATCTAAATATAACAAAAAGCGTGCCATGCCTTTCTACACCAAAGCACTTGTGTCCACTGGCCATAGTTCAAAGAACTAGAAGGTATGTTAACACAAATATGCAAATCTTCCCACTTTGTTTGCTGCCCGAGATGGGTGAACACCCCCAAATCCTTTATTCTGACTAGTCTTCATGGTTTCTAATGAGAAGCCAATCAATAACTTCTACAGCGTATCATTTCATCTTTGATCTTGGCGAAGAACCTTTCTGAATCTCAACCCTGTCACTGGCTGAAGCATGTTTGAGCAGTAGCTCTGTATTGTTCTGGGTGAAGCCAGACCCAAGTCTGAAACAAGTGATCAGCAGCCAGACTGTTGTGCTTTAATGGTGCTTTAATACCTAGCCCACACATCAGAATTTGCTCATAAGAGTTTAGCAATAACTGTGCCTTGCCTTTTAGATATTCCACTTCTATGTTTTCAACCGTCCGTGCTCACCTAACCGTTTGTCTCTAACAGGCAGGGAACCTGTCCCTACCTCTAGTCACCAAATCGTTGCAGTTCTCGTTATGAGAGTTTCACCTCCTTTCATATATTGGTGTCTCTTTTTCTAGTATTTGTTTCATTGAAAAATCTGAGATCTCTTTTTTTTAAAAGTAACAGTAAGTAATAATGGTATTCTAAAAGCCTGAACACCTGCGTTCGATTGGTGTATCAGCTGGTAATTATTATTATGCCTTTGCTTTCCCCCAGGCCAAATAAAACACCAGAGCATATTTTATCTTACTCCAGATTGGGCAAATCTAAACTAAGAGGTACAGAGGAGCTATTTCTCCTGCTCTCTTATGCCCTGGAGTTTTATAGAAATGAATCTGATTTTTCCTTAGCTTTGTAACAGGGGTAACAAAGCATACAGCTGACTGCAAAGTAGTAACAAACTAAGGTCCATATTTTCCCCAATCCACTTCTTTTAAAACAGTTTATCTCTTTACTTTTTCTTTCTTCATTTGCAAGAATTTGCCCCAAGCAATTCTGTGTGGCACTTACTGATTTTTTTGGGGTGCTGTACTTTCTTAAGCATCTTGTGAACACAAAAAAAGAGCATTGCTCATGCAATTGCCTGTCATGCTCTCACATCAAACCTGACAGCGTATAGCTTGTCTGGAAGCACCAGGTTATGGACAGATGTCACCTTCTGGCTCCAGCTGAACCACTGCAGGAGAGTGCCCTTTATTGCCACCGCCTCTGGCCCATGGCCCTGCCAGCATGGCTACAGGTTGTGAACTCTTCCATGTCTATTCCAGGAGACAGCAACCAGGTGACTGCAAACAATTTAAGTGTGAAATCTTTGCTAACCTGTTTTATTGTCAGGGAGCTGACAGGGAAGGATCAGCAAGAAATGCAGCAGCAGTGACTTCTTCCTGCTAGTGCCCTGGCTGCAGTGGCCACCTTTCACTCTTCCCTTATGATTGCTCATCTACAACCCCAAAGTGGCCCCGTTGTCCTGCAGCAGGACTGCAGAGATGTGCAACTACACCACGTCCTTCCCATTTCCCCAGCACCTTTTGCCATGTGCAAAAGGGACGAGAATACAGCTGATGGCAATAGTCAGCAGAACACACGGAGATGATTCTTGGTCAAAGGAATAGGCATGCACAGATTTCCTATCCACTTTTCTTTCGAAGCTATTGTGATCTGGGGAGCTGAAGTGATTCTGTCTTACATTTTGCCTACAGGACATTCTGTTTTACTGGCACTATTCCCACCACTATCGTTAAGATTATGTCAGTGTTTCCACTAAGCACTGTGTCTCTGAGGAGCTTATGGTAACCAAGCTGTCAGAACTCATTCTGGACTCGAGCTTCACATACTGTGAATTCCCAGAGACAGGCACTTTCTTTCTTTAAAAAACACTGAGTTAACTGACATTGCAATGCATAGGACATAGCATTCAGAAAAGAATTTGGGTTTATATTGCACTATTCAAACTGTTGCAGGTAATTTATTGCAGCCAGAACGTTTTGTTTGTAAGTAGCCATTCAGGGAAAAGAAAACCAAACCAATAAAAAAGTCACAGAAATTGTGTTTTCTGACCTGGATGTTGAGCCACAAAAGGTATTTCTGTGATGTAGCTGAGCTGTCTCGGGGTGCTGAGGCTTTGCTTTGTGCTTGACAAAGCTTACCGCATGGAACAACTTATTTTGGAGAAAAGTTTTGCTCAACTCATTGTGACGATACTTCTGGAGGTAGGACACATGTAATGGCTTGGGTGACATCCACCTTTGTGATGAAGGACTTGTGCTGCTCCCACAGACCTTCTAAAGGGATCTGCACACCACAGAACAAAGCCAAATAAAACAGGCCTCTTACTGTGGCTGACCAGAGAGGACTGATTTATCACCAGCTCCATTGTCATTAAAGAACCTGTGAAGTGCTCCAGACATGGGGAGATTCTTTTTGTTCAGATCCATCATCCTGGGGCAGAAAACAGAGAAGGAAGTATCTGAATATCTGTTCTGGGTGTGTGGGATGCACCTTTCTCCACCTACTATTTTCAGCAGGCACAGTGTGTGCCACAGACTGGAAACCTCTGGAGATGTATGGCAAGCTCAGGAGAAACACAGCCACAGACACTTTTGAATATTCAGTCTGATCTCTTGGAATTTACTACTTTAGGAGGAAAAGCTTGAGTCTTTCAATATTATTGTTCTGTGGGAAGGGAAAAGAACAGATACTTGGGGGAAGAAATTGGAATAAACCGTCAGCTCAATCTGTTAACGCTTATTTGTGGAAACATTCCCATCAAAGCATGAGCAGGACTGTGTCTATCCAATGGAGATGCTCACTCCCTTCTCAGACTCCCATGTCAAGTTCAAGGATGGGATCATGTTAATCTAGGAAGCAGCCAGGGAATGTGGAAGACAATATTGAGGACATCTCTTCTGGAGGGTGATGTTGGGAGGGGCCCCACCGGCCCTGCCACACAGGGCATCAGAGGGCAGTGCTGCTGCCCTAAGCGCTGCCGGCGCAGGGGCTGCGGGTCAGGCAGCCTGGTGCTCCCAGGGCACTGCTGAGCTCCCGGGGTGTCAGCAACCCTGAAAAGCACTGGCAAGGACAGGGACCTTACGGCTGGTTTGCAGAGCTGCCCCAGGGACGGAAAAGCTGGGAAGGCTGCCAGCAGGGAGCGCTGACAGAGGCCCATGCTGCCGACCGGTGTTCACTATCTGCAGTGAACTACAGGCTGACAAACTTCTGATGTTCGTTGTCCTCCCTATAAAACACAGCTCATCCACAATTTAAACAGTTTCCACGGATAGCAGTGACAAGCAGCCCTGTGTTCCTTCCTCACTGTGCAGGAACGTTTCTGTACTGAGGTAATTTCATACAAACAGTAGGGGGGAAATCAATAACCTATGGTAGAGCATTACCCAAGTTATAGAAGCAGTTTATTGCTCTATTGTGTGTCTAAAATTTCTGGAACATTGTAGCAGATGTATTTTATAGAGAAATGACAACACATCTTAATGAAATCCAGGTTTCAACTCTGGCAATGTTTTTTCCTTAATTTTATATTTTGTAACTGAGTCTACTGCCCCACCAGGAAAAATGAATTGAATATTCAGCACATCTCACCCTCACACCTTCACATCTATTTGTACAGAGAAGAAAATAACTCTACTTCACAGACCAGGGCTGATTTTTACTCTACTTGAAACTGAATTTCATCTTCGTTTGTTTTACAAGGGCCAGTTTGTTCTGGTCCCTTCCAGGTGAAATTCAAGCAGTGCTTACAATTTTTGCTGGACCACTCTTGCGTAACACATACTCTTGTTGATGTAGATGGCAGTTGTGGGCTGGGTCAGTCCAAAGTGCTGCAGAGCTCTCCCCAGGTCCCTCCTCACACCACCTGGGACACTGGCAGAGTCTCAGCCTGTGTTCCTGTTGGTGCCCACACCGGGAGCAGCATCCTAGGAGAAAAAAAAGAAAGATCCCCAGAGATCAGTTCCTTTCCCCAGGCCTGCCACAGAGCACAGGAGCATGGTGGATGTCCTTCTGAATCCCTCGCACAAGCAGGTGCATCAGGTACGATGTACCCGCCCAGAGTCAGTTTGTCTCAGTTAACTAGGGATAAATCGGAGTTTAAAAAACAGATAATATTTCAGTCAGCTATAACTGCTTTATGAGAACATCTCTGACACAGGGGCAAGCTCCTGCTCCTCTGCCAAACAGTGTTTCTTTCTCAAAGGCGTGGGCATGCTGCAGGTTTTCAGACAAACTGCTGTAGGTGTTTCAAATGAACAAAACGGAACAGAAGTGTGAGTGTTAGCGCTCTTCTGCCCAATGTGTTCCTCTCGGAAACATCTTTTTTTTCCCTGAAACCGAAACAAAAGCATCCTGAGGATGCTCTTTCAGGAAACACCTGATGTGAAACAGCTCCATCCAAATGGCAGCATTGCAACATTGGGAAAAATCACTTGAAACAAGGTCCTGCACTGGTGAGTGGGAGGCAGCTGGTTCACCGGCACCTGCACAAGGCCGGGCACAGCGACTGGCACCACAGCACTTGGTGAGTCACCTCATTTTGGGGTATTCTTTAACACTAAATAGCCTTCAAAGTGGTTTTGTTAACTTGAGGTCCTTCTGATGACTACAAGAAGAAAGAAGAGGAAAGCATATAATCTATGCAGACGTCTAGATCTGACCCAGGCAGGTAAGTCTTAGTGCTCAAGTGAGGATTGTGCCTGGGGCCCTGGGAGTTTGCCCCAGCCAGAGGGGTAAGGCAGAGCCCACTCATGCCAGGCTCTGCCACGCTGACTCACCCACCCTCTGCCTCACACGAAACTGGAATAGAAATACCAAAGCCCCACAGTTACGCTGCCATTTGTGAGCCCAAATCATCTCAGCTGCCAACAGGACAGTGAACAAAAACCAAAGCTTAAATGAAAACAGTGTCATTTTCTAGCAGCACTACAGGACTCTCGAAATCCACACTCACTTTGGTGCAAAACACAGGAAAGCAAGATGCTGTAATGAAATCTATTGCACACAGAGTTCTGAACAAAACCGCATCAGTGATGCTACTGAGACAAAAAATGAAGGAAACACCAGCAAGGAAAATGTGTCAGGTTCTTGCACCACCAGTTAAAGCCAAGTCTGTGGTAGAAGCCCCATCACATTTGAGGCTTTGCACAATCTGTTGACTGCAGCTGAACCTTCCACAGTCAAGATGAAGAGCAAGCCCTCTATCAAGCAAACCCTACAGGATACACCTACAACCACGAAAAGCTCAGGAGTGGAATGCAGTCCTGCTTAGGAAGAACTCATCAATGTAGCTAATGAGCCCAGGAGCCTGTGGAACCTGAAAACAGAACGCTGCAGAGCGGGAGGATAACTTGAGTTCTTTGAACTGAGACTCAGTATACTCATGGGTCTGAAATGTTCAGTGTTCCTTGTTCTGGTCATATGTTAGTTTTTCTAGTTTCTTGAAGGTTTACCTCAATGGCTTATATCCCAGGCCAAGCTGTGCCATTCCTTTCTGTACCTTACCTGGGACACTTTTTATTTATTATCATCTTCTCTGTTTTGCCTAAAAAGTTGTAAGTCACCCAATATTAAGTGCTCCTTTTGTTTTCCCCTTTCCACCACAATTTACCTACGTGTTTCTTGGGCGAACAGGCTACTTGACCCACAACACTCTTCTCTAAATAGCTGTAGCAGCTTTGCCCAGTCCCATATCTTAATGGCACCAAGACACCATTTCATTCATACCTTTCCCAGCTGCTCTGATAAACAAAAGTTTGCTATTTAAATAACCACTTGAATAGGAATGTATGTTAACAGTTTTTGAAGAGGCAGTTCACACTTCTGAGACCACTTGCCTCAGTTCTCTACAGGCATTCCTGTCTGAAAATGTTTGATATATATTTGGGGTATCTCCTTTACAACAAGAAAGGCTACAGACATGTACAGGCTTAGTCTGCCTCACTGAGCTTTCGTTCTCTCTAGAGCACACACTGTATGTATGTTTGCACATACGTACACTGTTTGCTCAGAGCACAGTGTCCTTGACAAGTAGAGGAGATCCCTCAACCTCAAAATCTAAGAAAATCTGAAAGGAAGGTGAAAAAATTGACCAGCTCCCTTCTACTGAAAGGACAGACCCCATTCTACTCCCATACTCTCCTACCCTCTCCCAGCTGCTCCTGGGCATCCACTTCCACCACTCATCTTGCACCAGGTCTAGCAATCATGGAATCAGCTTCAAAAGCATCAAATGCAATAAATTGTCAGAAAACCAGTCTCCAACAAGATAGTTTATCTTAAACCAGGGAATTTAACTAATTCTTGGAAGCATCTAGTGAGTGCCACACCTGGCAGAAGGGAAGGGGAAATCCCTCACATAACTGAGAGTAAGGACGGGCAGCAGGGAGCTGAGTCTCCCTCCTCTAGCAAGAGCGAGCGGCTGGATCAGCCAGGGTTCCCATGGGACTCAGCCTGAACTGGGGGAATCCAGCTGCTGTGCTATGCCCTGTTTTACGAGGCAGCACCACTGCCAGTGGCACTTGTGTCCCCCAGCCCAGAGCACAGAACTGCATTTCCATTTCCCAGCAATTTTCAGCTTTCTCTTCCAAATATGAATCTTAGACTGAAATTAACTTGTGATTGCTAATACAGTTCACCAATAATAAAGCAAGTCATGTGTGATCCAGCAGGGACTGGGGCTGTTCAGCCTGGGGAAGAGGAGACTGAGAGGGGACCTCATTAATACCTACAACTGTTTGAAAGGTGTATGTCAGAAGGATGGAGCAACACTTCTTTCTGTAGTGTCCAGTGACAGGACAAGGGGTAATGGACAAAAGCTGGAACACAAGAAGTACCATCTAAAGTTAAGGAAAAACTTCTTTACTGTTCAGGTGAAGGAGCCCTGGCACAGGCTGTCCAGGGAGGGTGTGGAGCCTCCTTCTCTGGAGGTTTTCAAAACCTACCTGGACGTGTTCCTGTGTGACCTGATCTAGGTGGGCTTGCTTGAGCAGGGAGTTTAGACTGGATGATCTCTAGAGGTCCCTTCCAACCCTTCCATTCTGTGATTCACATGAAACTTGAGCATACTAGGTCCTTTTTCACACAACTAAAGCAAAAAGTTCTAGCAGAAGGAACTAGTTAGATTCACAACAGAACTCTGCTTTATTTGTTACAGCTGTTTCTTTACGATACCTGATTCTAGACATAAATTCCTTTGTTTTGGAAATGGCAGTTCACATACTGAGCCCAAAGTGCATGCTATCAGGGCAGACAGAATTAATTTTAGCAGTGTAGTAAACTGTTTCGTTGCCTGGGAAATCAGGTCCTGCAAATGGTGGCAAGGCTGAGTCATTCCTTTTGGTAATAAAATGATGATATGCTGTAACTTAATGTAGATTAAAAACTGTACAGTGCTATCCAGGCTTCCACAGAAGGAAGCTAATAAAAGCTGAGGGTGAACCCTAATAGATTGTTGGTTCTCTTGTCTTGTATTGGGTGTGTCAGAAATCAACATTTTTAACCAATTGCTCCTGGTTGTGCTAGAGGTGAACTGCAAGAGCTTTTGTCATTTTATTTTTGTAAGCACGGACTCATAACCTCTTTTGTTCTTTATGGCACAAAGAAACCTTACAGGTGACTAGATTGTCGTATTTTTTCCCCACTACAGTTAAAAAAAATGATTACATTGGAAATGTGTTTCTATTCTGTTTGGAAACATGAAATCAAACCCCATCACCCTTTGAGCACAGGCATTTCAACGTTTCTAACCCCTTAACAAGCACATACTTCTTCCATGGCGCAGAATTTAGTGTACGTATTTCTCCCTGACAGGAGACTCAGACTCAGGAAAGCAGCTCCACACAGGTGTAACGTCACTCTGAATCCCCTTCCTCAGAGCAGCACATTGCAGAAGGGGGCCCTCAAGACAGCCTCAGCAGTGTATAGCTCTGCGCTGTGCTCTGCTCTAAGCACGGACAGAAACGGGACTGTTGGGGCTTGAGGATGGCTCAGGGGGATCCCATCGCTGTGTCTGGAAGGGAGGGAGGGAGTAAAGAAGTCAGAGTTCTCAGTGGTGGCTGGGGACAGGGCCAGAGGCAACAGGCGCATACTGTGATACATGTAAGTTTCAGGTTAAACTGTGAGGGTAACTGAGCACTGGAGCAGGTTTCAAAGAGAGGTCTCCCATCTTTGGACATACTCAAAACCCACTCAGATCTAACCCTGAGCAACATGCCCTTGTTGATCTTGCTTTGAGCAGGGGTTTGGCCTAGGCAGCCTCTTCCTGAACTTTCTTCCAGCCTCAGCAATTCCATGAGTCTCTGCCATTCCCTCCTCTTGCACATGCAAGCACACACATTTCTGCATAATTTTACAGAAAAAAATCTGGTTTACTCTTGAAACAAGATTTTAACAGCATTTCAGGAAACAATGTAAGTGTAAACTGTGAAAGCAAACGAACCACCTCTTCCCCTCATTCTAATGTAGAATCATGGAATTGTTTTGGTTGGAAAAGACCTTTAAGATCATTGAGTCCAACCACTCACCTCACACTGCCAAGCCCATCACTAACCCATGTCCCTCAGCACCTCATCTACAGGGCTTTTAAATATCTCCAGGGATGTTGAGTCCACCACCTCCCTGGGCAGCCTGTGCCAGTGTTTAACAATCCTCTCAGACAAGTTTTTTCTAATATGAAATCTAAACCTCCCCTCTCAATATTATAAAAAACATCAGAAATATTAATCTCTCTCCTTATTTTGTGAAACATCATCACAGACTCAAATTTAACCTAATACAAGGGACTCTGTTCTTGGGAAAAAAGGGAGTACTATAAATGGAAAGCATATACCTTTGATCTTGCCCAAATGTGGCATTGAAGGAAGCTGAATTCTACATACGATTTAGCCCTTTCTAATTTAATTTACTGCTAGTTACAGTGGTTGATTGCATTATTTACCTGCTTTAGACATTTGTCTATATGTCTCCATATAGTAAGAAGTGTGTTGTTGGGTTTTTTTACCAAGAGGCAGCAGTATCGGTAACTTATAAAAAGCGTTTCTAAGCATTAGAAAACGGGCAATGACCCAGAGAAAACGCGGATCTAACACTGAGCAGGACAAGGAGAAAAGCTCTAGGGCTGCATACCCCAGTCCCTGCGAGGCTGAGCAGTGCCACGCTCCGCTCAGAGCAGCGGCTCTACCCGATGTTCACACGTTTTAGGAAGAATCGGGTGAAGTCCTGTCAGGCAGCTACTAGCAATGACGCCGACGAGGCAGCTGCCAGCGCCAGCAGCGCCCAGGCCAGCGCAGGTGCCACGCCAGCCTCCGGCACGGCAGGCGCGGGCAGGCCGCGGGGCCAGCCCTCCCGCCCCGCGCACGGCCGCGGGACCGAGCGCCGCTCTGCCGGGCAGCGCCCGCCGCCCTTCCCCTCGGGCCCCGACGCCGACTGAGGGGCAGCCGGCGGCCGCCTCCCGTCCCCCTGCGCACTGCTCCGCGCCCCGACGGCGGCCCCAGCCCCCCCGCGCAGCCGGTCACAGCCCCGCGCCGGGCCCCGCGCGCCGCCGCCCGCTCGCGCCCCGCCCCTCCCTGCTCTCGCGAGAGCCGCGGCACATCCGGGGCAGCGGGTGCTTGCGCGGCGGGGCACGATGGCGGTGGAGTCGCGCGTCACGCAGGAGGAGATTAAGAAGGAGCCCGAGAAGCCGATCGATCGGGAGAAGGTGTCGGGGGGGTGCAGCGCGGGCCCTTATGCCGGTGCCAGGCGCGGCAGGGCGGGTACCGGGCGAAGGGGGAGGAGAGGGAGGGGCAGGGCGGCGCCGTGAGGCCTTGAGCCGGGGAAGGAGAGGGAGGAACGGGCGGTCGGGGGTGGCGAGCGCCTCCTCGCCTCGCTTCACGCCCGCCTCGCCCCGCAGACGTGCCCGCTGCTGCTTCGCGTCTTCACCACCAACAACGGGCGGCACCACCGCATGGACGAGTTCTCCCGCGGCAACGTGCCGTCCAGCGAGCTGCAGATCTACACCTGGTGAGTGCGGGGCTACGGGCGCTGCACGGGAACTCGCCGGGCCGCGGCTGCTCGCCTCACGCCCGGCTGCCTCTGGCTGTCGGACGCTTGTCTGACACTCTGCCTTGTGGGAAGCAGGAAAGGTGGGGCAGCTTTGTGGGGACAGGCGTGCACTGTGCTGTGGGGGAGCTCGGCGAGGGAGCGGGGCTGCTGCCGAGCTGTAGAGCAGCCTAGCCGGTGGCTACGGCCACTCCGAAGTGATATCCGTGGAAGCACAACTTCAGCGAAGCGCTGATTGCCACACGCTGACACTTACTGCAGGGGAATTGCCTGGTTACCGATGCATATCAATAGCGGATTGTGTTGTGGCCTGTCTGCGGTTACTGCGACAAGTCTGTTCAGTGCAGAGCTTTTCCCTTAACTAGTGCTTAAGTTTGGTTTCAGCAGCCTTGTTCTTTCTGTAGAAGTAGTTGTCCCAGAAGGCTTGAACTGTAGTGTGAATCGCTTGTTGGCTGAAGTCAGAGCTTCTTGAGAGTGGAGGAATGCATTCCTTTTCATACAGTGAGGTAGCAGTGGTTTGACAGAGAGCTGCATTTGATGGCTTTCAGATTTAGTCTGGAGAATTGCTTTAGTCAGCATTGCAGACACATGAGGGGGTTTTGGTAGTATTTTGATTGAAGAATGCTTTTGGAATTGAATTATGCAATTTCTTAAATCTCTTTTTTTCCCCCAAAGGTGTCTGCTAGGGTTTATAACTTGGCATGTCGTATGCTTGAATAAATCCATTTTTGTGGCTAGCAGAGCATACAGTTGTAATTTATTTCTGAGTGGGATTTATGGACTCAGTCCTGGCTGTCGATGGTGTCTGAGCTGTTTACCATCTGCAGAAGTCAGAATGGCCATTGTCTGTCAACACACTGCTCCTTGGTTGCCGGAGCTTGGAGTGAGTGTACACTGTATAATTAGAGCTGCTTTCGTTGTGATGATTGAGCCCTTTTGTTTTGACATTCTAGAAATGAGCTATAGCCCCAGTCTGGCTGAAGGCTGAGAGAAGAAATGCTGCCTCTTAGGGCAGAAGTGTAAAACTAGGGTTTTTTTTTTCTCCCTGTGTTTCCTCTAATATTCAAGAAACTATTTTAATGTAGATGTCAGCTTAGCTGAGGAAACTTTTACACTGTTACAAATGCATCTTTAAAAAGAAAGACTCCCTGTTTAAATGGTAACTCTTCTGACAGATCTGGAAAAGCAAATGTTGAAACATATCTAGAGGTGAAGAGGTTTGTCTTAATACTGTGATCAGTAGAAGGTAGGTAGAAGCTGAGTTTGCACGAGACCCTGTTCCCTCCAGTGTACATTAAGTAGTGAATTCTCCCAAGTGCCACACAGTCAATAACTAGGGCAGCTTCTTGTTACTTGGTCACCGTTGGATCAAAATGTATTGTTTGGAATGTTGTGTGGTTATGAAATCCCTGGCCCACTGTGTAGCTGAAAGGTCTTACTCATGTAGAAAATGTAAAGAAATCTTATATGAAATGTAAGATCTTGCCCATGAAAGTTATGGCTAGGTTGTAGCAGTATATTGGTCCCATCTTCCATGGGTTTGGGGAAGCTCTGTTAATTGTTGTCGTTTGGTTTGTTTGTGTAACCCAGGATGGATGCCACTCTGAAAGAGCTGACCAGCTTAGTGAAAGAAGTCTACCCAGAAGCACGGAAGAAGGGCACACACTTCAATTTTGCAATTGTTTTTACAGATCTCAAGAGGCCTGGGTACAGGTAAATGCTGTTTCTCCTCTGGGTTAATGGACTTCAGGCACCAGAGCAATACATTATTTTTCATTACTGCTGATTTTAACTACCCACGTATCAGGTTTCTGAAGTTCTTGATAACAGACTGGATGACCATTACACGCTGAATATAGCTCTGTAGCTGTTGTTGTTACTATGTTCTCCAAACAAAGAATCCACATGCCTGAAGGCTTTGCTGGCTGTGCTGGCACCAGCCAGAACAGGCCCTGTGGCTGCAGGTAGAGCTGTGTTTCTGGCCGCACGAGGTGTAGCAGGTCTTGCATCTGAGAACACACCTGAGTTTTAGTGTGGTCTTGTTGCAGGTACCTGTCTTCCAGAATGGTATGAGCTAAACTTTTGTCAGCACTTGTCAGCAACTGGTGGATCTGTCCTGCTCTGTAATCTGTGGGGTGTTGTTCTGTGTACGGAAGGGGTAAAGGGGTTCTCTCTTAAGGTAGAAGGTTCTTCCACTTCTCTGCCTCAGCACTAAGAAAGGGTTTGGTGTAGCTTTTTGAGGTGCCCCTGGTACTGGAGGGAGAAGCCCTGGCATGCTGTGTATGCAGCTGAGTACCAAGTACAGCACAGAGGATGGCACTGGGTGGGTGGGCCGTTGTTACAAGCTGATACAGCTCCTGCTTTGGGTATCTAGAGAGATTCATTTCTGGTAACTAACTTGCCCTTCTTCTCCTGCCTGCAGAGTTAAGGAGATTGGCAGTACCATGTCAGGCAGGAAGGGCACAGATGATTCCATGACACTGCAGTCTCAGAAATTCCAGATAGGAGACTACTTGGACATAGCCATTACTCCTCCCAACCGTGCGCCGCCACCATCAAGCCGCATGAGACCCTACTAAACGTTGCTTCTTTGTATGATGACATCTTCTGTTTATTCCTACTTGCTGTTCTAAAGCAGGCTTTTTTTTTGTTGTTGCTTTTGTTGCTAAGCGGGAACACCTGAAAACAAAGCTAAGCATCAGAAATAAAAGTTAACTTTTAAACCTTATCTTTTAGTTTATTTGTTTAGAAGCAGCTCTTCACTTTAGCAGTGCCATCTCCTATCCCTGATTGTTAGAGGCTCAACAGTAAGTCTGTGTCCAGTGTTTCAAGGTTTCCATAAAATACACCCGGAGGGACTGGTGCTGTTCTGTACTTCTGTCTTGTTTGGAATAAAGATGGATGTTGTTAATCTCTTGTTAGTGTGGTGGTGGTTGGCTTTGGTTTGTGTTTGGTTTTTTGAAAGTAGCTTTCTGCAGAGAAATTCAGAAGTCTGCTCTTAAGCAGAAGTTGAAATCGGAAGGATTTCAATCTGATGCTTTCTGGGCTTGATGAGTAGAGGTGAGTGGCCCAAGAGGGATTCCTTGTACAGGAGATTTATTAAACCGGTGCTGGGTTTGGAGGGTGAGCATGCCTGTGGTGTGGTCAAAGGTGGGTAAGCTTGGGGCATACCTTGATGTGGGAAAGCAACAGACAAGCTGTGCAAGGCTGCTTTCCCTCCTGTAGGACAGTGAAGGGCACAGCAGTGCAGCTGCCAGGAGCCGTTCCCAACATCCTCTGGGCTGGGAGCAGGCTCAGCGACACGGCATGTCTGTGGGTGCTGAGGAGCTGCTGGCCTTGCTGGAGGAAGGCACGGTTTGGCACATTTGTACATCAGCTTTCCTTGACTTCTGAAGGAACTAGTGCTGCCTTTAAAAGTGGAAGGTATAAAGCTGTCTTTCAAGGTCTTGCTTTTCCTAGACTTTTTATGATTGCAGACCCCATCAGTGAAAAATGATAAATAAATGTACTAGTGTACTAATATGAGAAACCTGCACAACAATAGGTGTAAAATGGAAGGTTAAATACTTGAAAAAATATTTTAAAATTGTTAATGGTACAAAACACTTTCATCCTTCACCTTCCTTGTGCACATACTTAGCCGTGGCTTGTCTTGCACACCTCACTGTGGAGACCACTGTCTGGCAAGACAGGAATATCTGCAGAGACCTGGCCAGAAGACAGGTTATTTCCAGGTGGAGGTTGGCTGAAGAGCAGGCCCAGCTGTTTCCTAATGAGCCTACAATGGCAGGCACTGCCCAGAGACTCTCTTGCCTGTGGCTCGGGAGCTAAGAGGTGCTGTGGCAGTACTTGCACTCTAGCATTGTGTGGGAGTCCTGACCCCCAGGTTCTTGGCCAAGTGAAGCTGTGGGGGTGAGGCAGCTGCAGTGTGTTGTCAGTGTACACTGATCAACAAGACAACACCCCATTTTGAATTGCAGAACACCAAGGAAGGTGAATAGTGTAGTCTCTTAGTTACCTTCATCTAAGGAATACATACAGTTTTGGACTCTACCTGCATCAGTCTGAGCTGAGTAAATCTTGCTGCTTAGCCCTCAGAAAGCTGGCTTTTCACAAACGCTTGCAGAGTGACCTGAGCACCAGATTCTCTGTTTACTGTAATCCTTGGATGTGGGGGCAAAGCTAGCAGGTAGCAAGGTTCAAGGCTGTTTTGTGTTAAAATTTCCCAATGAAGCTGGAGTGTTTAGCAGCCAGTTTTGAGAATCATGGAGTCTCAGGTGACAGGGTAGCTAAGGGGTCTCATTTGTCCGTGAGGAAGCTGGAAGGCTGGTCTGGCTGATGTTGCCTGGCACCTTTGTGAGGAGCAGGAGAAAGAAGGGGTGACCCATCTGCCAGCAAATCAATGCAAGGGGAGGATGGGGCCGGTGGCTTCCCACGGTGCAGTGCTTGCCACTTGCTTCTGTCACTGCAGGGGGAGATCTCGACACACGCAGGTGCCTCTGGTCTCCGAGCAGGCTCCATCAGTCCCGGGCTGCCCGTGAGCATGCGTCTGGCTCCGAGAGCCCGGTGCTTGTTTTCTGCACGTTGTGTCCCCGCGTGCTGAGAGAAAGCCAAGAGCAGGAGCAGAAGCCGTAGTTGCTCCTTAATGCCTCAGCAGAGCAGAGGCTGAGACCAAATGAAGTAAGCGTTCCTGCCTGCTGAGGACAAGCACTGTTTGCTTGCATGAGCTGTGGTTTGCAGATTTTTCTTTCAGGAGTCCCTTGGTGCAGTACAGCCTGAGGGGTTTTAGGTTCTGTTTTGTCTATGGTTTTATCCCTTCTCTGCCTTCTAAGTTAGTCAGCCTTCATGCATGACTCTCATTTGCAAAATCACCTGCGTCTGAGCTACCAAAGAGGTTGAAAACTGCTCCCTCCCTTAAAGATGGCTCAAGAAAAGACAACCTTAATGCTGCTTTATAAAGGACTGTGAGCCTGGAAGTGGCAACAAAGCTTGGTGAGTGTGGCCACTGACAAGATGGGATGTTCTGTGAGGATGACGCAGTCACCTTTGGAGTGAGGGGAAGGTTCTCCACAATACTGCTGCTGTTGTAACAGCTCAGTAACTTCTGCATCACCAGAGGCCACTTGTGTGATGGGCACAACCATCAGATCAATTATCTTTTTTTGGTACCTTAGAGACCTGGTCAGGCAGAAAAGTGAAGTGGCCCACCCACTCCAGGGCATCATCCACAGTGCTAAAGGAGTGAGTCCTGCAGTAATCAGCATGTAATTACAGACCTGTGCAGCCTCCCCCCAAAGGCAAGGACAGACCTGCCCTTAGGGGTGCACAGGAACAGAGGCATTGCCTCATTTCTGGGTCCTAGCTTTTGCTTTAATTGCTTTTAAGGATAATACTCAGAATTAAATGTAGACAATACACAAGGCAGCATCAGGCAGTGAGCCTGCATTGGTGACTCAGCTTCTCTGGAAGGCTTGGCTTTGCCTCTGGTAGATATTCACACACTTCAGAGAACTAGAGGAACACTTACTTACTGCCTTTATTTTTGGTGGGCCATGGTGCAAAATCACCAGGAAATGAACATGCAGAACTGCCTTCAGTAGCAAATACTTCAGCTTGACTGTTTAGGTGTGGAGTTTGCCTTTAGGTGACTGCCATTGAAGTGTAAACCTCAGCTAACTTCTTCCCTGGCTGCTTTGGGCTACACATCACTCCAGAGAGGTTTGCCCTCAGACACTTGCACTTCACACAGGAAGGTAATGCAGAAGTGAAGAGAGCTCAACTTTCTGTTACTATGTTTATGGTAAAAAATAACACTTGAGAGATCAGTGCAGTTAAGGTCAGAAGTTCTCTACGTCAAAAATCCACTACACAACCAAGACATCAGGATACAGAGAGCAGCTGTGAAAGCTGACAGCACCAGGGTACAGCCCTCCAGATGTTGAAAGATGTGGAAGGGTAAGTGAAAGTCATCACCTGCTGAGCTCCTGCTGCGCAGGGGGAATTTACAGTAACAAAGTGGTGTGTGTCTCTTGGAGCTACTATAAAAGCTGAAGAAGAATGCCAGGCCTTAACAAGAGCAAACCATGTACAGCACTGCGGTCTGGGGAAATGAAAACAAGGTCTCAAACCTTATCAGTGAGCAATCCCGTATGTTCAGGAAGGAAAGTGGTGTAGACAACACTACATCCAGACCTGTCAATCCACAGACTTGCTTTGTATGTGGCAATTTCATAAGGAATTTGTATCCCTCAACGAGATAGATGGATGAGGGGTTTTTTTCCCTTTTCTTTTTGGATGCTAAAAGCCCAGCAGAAACGATGGTCAATTTTATGCCTGCATTTTTACCAGCAACCAGTCCTTCAAAACTCATTTTATCTCCCAGCTCTGTCTGGCAACTAGGATGACTGATAGTTTACAAAACCCGGTTTCCCAACTAGAGGCAAGTCCCCACCCCAGCCCAGGCCCTGCCAGGGCTATCCCCCAACCCTGCCTTGCAGGTCTCCCTCCAGCCTCACCTTGTCCCTGTCCTTCCTTAGCTTTTGTCTGCCTTTAACTGGTGACAGACACCTGGGCGGCTGGTGCAGGTCTCTAGCCCCTGTGATCCCTGGCCCCTCTGGCTGTGCCAGTGAGATGGGCACTTGGCAGGGCCTGGCCCAGCACCTTGCCTGTGGGTGCAGCACTCAAGTGGACCCAGCTACAAAACCAAGGCAACTTCCTCTCCAAATGTCTCACTTGCAGCAACAGCAGCTACTGTGGCTCTGCTCCCAGATATATGGTGTCATGTTCTTGTGTTCCTTGGGGGGGTGACCTTCCTGTCCAGCTTGGTTTCTCTCTTGATGGACACTGCTTCCCCAAGCAAACTTAGTTCTTGGATCTATTTTTTCCCTCCCTCATTTTATCCACTTAAACCAAGATTTAAAAAAAAAATTAATAAACAGAAAAAAGAAATATAAAAAAGGCCATTTCTTTTTCTGCAGCAAGAACCTCTCCCCACCATTACCTTGTTACACTTTGAATATTGCTGCTGCTGTGGCTCGTTAGCCAAGCTTTCATTTAGCAGAGGAGGAAAAGATCCCTCTTTGATATGCTCAGGCTTTAAACTAAGGGCTGTTTTCAGTCCCCCTCTGAATTCACCACCCCTCTGCTACCTGTTCACACGTGTGTGCACACATCTTTATGTATGCACAGGCACTGAGGTTACAGCCTCAGAGGAGCAGGCATTTCTTTCCCCGCAGTGTCACAGGGCATGCTTTTGGAAGAGGCTGCCGCATCCCTGCTGGAGTTATCTGGGTTAATGCCTTCCTTAGTTAAGCAGCAAGGACAAGGCTTGTACACACACTTTGTCCATAACCTCAGCTGCATCAGATATACTCCTCACTCTACCATTTTTGCCTTCTCACAAGAGCAGTTCTGGAGGGTTTTTTGCTTTACAGCTCTGCTCAAAAGCAGAAACACTTGTGATGCATCAGGAAACTATTAAACATTATCAGGAAATTCTCACTCTTGCTATGGAAAGCATGAAAAAAACAATGCCTCAGAAACCCTGTTGTGACAGAGCAAATGGATGACAACAGCTTGGGTTGTGTTCAAAGAGCAGCACTGTAAGTAATGCAACAGTCAGGAGACAAACTGCCAACCCAAAGCGATCCTGTTACCTGCTGCTCTTGTGTCAGCCCTGGTGTCTAGACATTACAGCAGATCAGCTGGGTTAAAAAAAGCATCAGTTCCTCTGACAGAACAGGACTGTGAGGAATGTGAATTGTAAAGCAAAACCGTCGCCATGTGGGTCCACAGCAACCTGTCAGCCATGAGGGGGGATGCCCAGCTGGCCTACCAGGGCAAGCTGCTGGAGACAGAAAATGGCAAAGGGCTGAGTTCAGAGGGGCCAGGGTGTTTGGGTCCCTTCCTGGGGTATTTCCAGTTTCACAGAACTGACAGGCTGAAGTAGAGACATCCTGGCCCAAAAAAAGCATTTGACCTCTTCAATGTTCAGCATGAAAATCCAATGAACTCTGCAAGTGACAGCTCCAAGGGCACCTCTGAGTGAGCAGCTTAGTGCTGGCTGAGATACGAATTCCTGTCTGTCCCAGACAAACAGGAGTTAGTGTATTTCAGACTTGAAGGCTTAGGGATCTTTAATAGGGGCCTAAAACTCCACCCGGTCCAGACAGCTGCACTCTGTACGCTGTTTGAATCCATGTATTCCTTTCTTTGAGTCCTCAGTGCACATTTGAGAGATGTAGAAGGCCTCCATTGCCAAGCAGGAGATAGGAGCCAGCAGAGCTGACCCTTTTCTTTCCAGGCTTCTGCTGAAAGCTATGAAACACGTACCCCAGGCTTCAGAGGACACAAAGGGACAGCCTCAACAGTGGATCCAGGTGGAGCATTTGAAGAACAGCACCAGGCACACAGCAGTCCCACACCAAGCCTCCTTGCTCCGTCTGCTCAGCTGGGGCTGTGCACCCTCCCATAGCTCCCACCCAGCCCAGGGACTGCTAGGGAGCAGGCAACACTCCTGCTGCCTTCAGTTTAAGAACTGCACTGGGGAGCAGGAGGCTTATGCTTAAAAAAAAGAGTACTGAAGCACATGTGTTTAGAAGTTCTGAAGGTTTGAAACATAGGCCAAAGCTCCTACATGGCCAGGAATAAATGCCACCCTGCATCTATGGGGCCCTCTTCCAAGAGTAGCTGCGTCCCTGCCAGTCCCATTTATGCGCAACCACCCAGACAGATGTCCCAGGGAGTGGGGTGACGGGGTGAAGATGAGGTGTTGCTTCAGTAGCCACGGAAGCACTGATGGGACAGCCACCTCAGGAACCCTTGCCCCAGCAGGCAGGCAGCCAGAGTACAAGTCCCGAGCAGCGTAACCCACCAATGAGAGACAATGTCCTAGCTGCCCCTGCCCTCGCCCTTCTCCTGCCCCAGCATGTGGCAGTGCCTGCACAGAGTTCATAGCAAATTTAACCTCGGAAAACAGCAATTAATGTCCCTGGTAGCTGGGCAAGCAGGAACAGCTTCTGCTGCAGCCACAACTGCGGTGACACCAGCAGGGCTTGGGACCTGCAGCTGGGGCAGGGGAAAGCCTGCCCCTGGTTTACAACAGTTGCGTAAGCAATCATTAAGGAGTGCAACCCCAGGGTTTTCAGTCAGGAATACATGATGCCAAACATTTCACGTGGAAGTGTTTCAACACCTTCCTGCTGAGCATTCTGCAAGCTTGGTGTCTGCCCAGGAGAAATGCCTTCGTAGCACAGCGTTACCTCCCAGGGACCATTTCCTGCGTCTGCACGTTTCCGCCATTAGTTTTTTTAGACTCTTCATCTTGAATTAGACGATATCAACAAAAGCTACAGACCCAGTCAGCTCCCTACCATATCAACTGCCCCTTTGTAAAAGTAGATATTACTCTAAAAACAGCATGAGGTTTCACATTTAACTTGATAGGCAATATAGCTGGCGTTGTCTGATGCCTTCCTGGTAGACAGCGATACTGCTGCAGACTTAGGTACACGTGATAGCAGAGCGCATTGCTCCTTACAAAGGCCACAACCTCTGTCCTGTGAGGAAATGAGGCACTCCCAAAATACAAGGCAGCTCCAACATCAGCTACACCTGGTGATGGAGCACGTACCACCACCACAACTACTGGAATATGAGTAATGACAACAGGGAACACAGCACATAGCGTGTCTTACAGAAAACGTATAACATCCATGATGAAGCCCAGGCTTCCCTGGCTATTTAGAGCAGTTATGGCTCCAGCAATCTATAAAATCATCAATAAGAGCACAACAAGAGGCACTAACAGTGATGCCTGACACTTAGCCATTTGACAGCCATCTAGGAAGGCTCATTTCACTGTCAGATCTGTATTTGCAGTTAACCTCTGGCAAATCATTTCCAAGATAAGACAGCACTGATCACCTTAAGGGGCTTCCTCCTAGGCAGAGCAGTCAAGATACTCCTTCGACAACCAATGGGGTTATAGAGAGAAGCTTCTGTTAGCTGATGCTCCTCATATACTTTAAAAAAAAAAAAAAAGAAAAAGTATTAGGGAGCAGAGCAAATGAAGGAAAACAAAAAGCTGTGCTTTTTTGGTTGCTGCTCAGATGTCCCTAAATACTGAAGTTCAGCTTCATGCGAGGTTCAATCTTTCCTAGCTATAGGCTAGAAGATATGATCTCATTCTCACCCTTCCCTTCTGTCTGATCTAGCACTCACAGAGGCAGAAGCAGATTGATATTGCTGTTGGGGAGGACAAACTAGAGAACAAAATTAGTTAGCCTTTCAGTGGCTTGGCCAGTGGCAGGAATCCATCATAAAACAGCACAACCCCAAGATTCTACAGAAGAGAATTGGTGAAACAGCTTCTAGTGCAAGTAGCTTCCAGTTAAACTAAACTAAGCACAACACAGAACTGCACTGAGTCAAGTTTGCCTGTTTTTAAGCACCGTCTGTCCCTTATGGAACTACTGCATTTGCTACTTATTTAGCTACTGTTGATCCAAACTGCACCTTCTGACAGGCCAACGCTGTTACCAGATTTACCCCACAACATAACACCTAACTTTGAAGTTCTTTTGCACTATTCCCACTCTGACACGTGATATGACCTGTGTGCAGCAGGGCAAGCCTTCGTTCGGCAGCAAAAACTGGTTAAAGCGGGGCTTCATCCTCCCCCAGTGCCGTGGCTATAGCCTTGGGTGTTCCAGTATTTGAACTTGGGCAGTTTATCAGATGGCCACACAGCTACCTGCATGAGGGAACTCATCCAAGTAAAAAAAAAGATAACAAAACAAATCACAAAACTTTCCCTCCCCAGCTTATTTTGAATACAGTTCAGTTTCCAATACTGCTAACGCTTTTATTTCTGTCTACTTTTCCCTCCCTCCCTCCCCCCAAATACTCAAACCACTGCTCAGGCCGTAGTGAAATCTAAAAGGTTTTCAAAGGTAGAGAATGACAAACCAAAACTGGTTTTTGTTTCGCTGCTCTGATGATATCCACTTCAGAGCAATGGTGCTGCTATAAAGAATATAAATACAAACAGTAACATTACTTGTGCTAGGGTAATACTGTAGGCAAAACCCTCAAAAATGTAAAACTTCATTCCTAGACTCCAAAGTCCCATGCCAGCATCATGTTATCATAGTTTGAGTAGACCAGAAGATAAAGATTTCAATTGTCATCTTGAGGATAATTTGTATCTCAAAATATTTAATCCTTTTCATAATGAATTAGCTAGGAAATGTAGCAGAAAACATTGTTTAATAGGCAAGAGAAATGATGCAAGTGGCTTATGGTGAGAACCCCAGCACTGCTAGGTCCAGCCCTGCAGTTCTGTAATGGAGAAGAGGGCAGCAGAGTGCAGGGTTTCTTACCTTTAGGAGAAAGACATTTATAAGCCCTTTTGAGAATTTCATTTGGGGGGGTTGGAAGGGGCAATAGAGCAAAGTCCAGGACAAACTGCTGCTTGTTCCATTTCATGTTAAATAGGAGTCTTTTAGGATATGTGGCGTGCTTCAGGGCAAGAAAATAGCCATGAAGTGCTGTGGAAGGGGAATGCAGGCTGTGAAACCCCTTTTGCTTAGTGCTGATAAATCTGCCACATTGAAGATTATTGCTCTGGTGCAGAATTGCATGTTCCTTTGTAAGGCCATGAAATTCCATTACTAGAATGCAGCCCATTAGGTGTTTTTAGTCTGTGAAGAAGCTGAAAGCAGGTCTGACCTTCACGCTCTGAAGGAGTTGGGAAGAACAAGTTTTTATAGTAGTAGGTGATTAGTTTTCCAAGCAATCACAAGATATCTTAGATAGATCTATTTAGGGATCCAGAAGTGTTGATCAAGCTCAAAAACTGACACATAAACATATATACTTATTTCTAAACAGAAGCTTGCACAGAAAAATGACAGTGGCTCAGGCCAGAGCCAGTACAAATAATCTTCTCCAGCTAATTTGATGTACATTCATCCTGGAGAATAACCAAAATAGCAAGTGACAGCCTTTTTCCTGCTAGTCAGGACAAGTCAGTCTAAACAACTGGAGAAATACTTCCAGGCATCTCCAGATGTTCACATATTCAGAGGATTTAAAAAAAAATTGGGGAGCCATGCTCAGGAAGTTCAGAAAAGCAACACACTTCTCATCTGCTAAGACAGTCTCTCCTTTTCTCATGTGTTGCATGCCAGCCCTCATATAAATGACAGAATATCAGCCATTAACAGGCAGACCAAGTGCTGTGCTGGCAAGCAGAGTCGGGGGTCACTTGGAGGAACAGTTGACACCAAAATGGCAAACTGGCTCCCAACTATGGTGTACAGCTGAGAATTCTTATAGACAAAAGTAAAATCACTGGGGAAAAAACAAATCCTAATTACTATGACTACCAGATACCAAAAAAGTGCCCAACTGCTCTGAGAACTTACACTTGGTCAGCCTGTTACAGAGATGGATGAGTGTTAAGTGTCACCACCACTGTCAGACTGCACGTGGTAGCAGCACACAAGAGTAAGCAATCACCTTCCTGCCTGCCAGCACATCTCTCCAGCAGCTGAAGAGATATATAACTAGTATGAATTGCACAATGTACTTTCAAATAATTCACATTTGAGCCAGACTCACCTTTTTGGCTTACAGAAGTCAGACTGTCAAAAGCAAAGCAGGTGTGTAGCTCCTAATGCAATGCTGATGTAAGAAAACTGTAAGAAATGCCTGTCTGTCAGACTGGTAGGAGAGGAGAGCCTGATGCAGGGATGTGGCTGATATGTCTTAGTCACTAGAGTCACTGCTTTGAGCAGTAAAGCAGGAATTACTCTTCCAATAAAAAACCAAACAAACAAAACCACTTCTGTCTCTTGAAGACACTAACTACTGACAAAGTACTACACTTCAAAATCTACCCTGAAAAGATGTACAGTGTCACCACAACAACCAGAGATATTTCTGAGGCAATATGCCAGACTTTTTCCCTTTATTGCAACTTAACTACACTTCTCTACAGCCTAAAAGCATACACAACAAAAATGAGAATGACGTGAAACAACAGAAGTACTACCCCATACATGATCCCAGTCCTTTCTGAAGCATATATTGATTAAAAACCCCTCAATATATTTTGCCAATAATTTCAAAAAAACCTTGAGCACAAGTTTTAAGTTAAAACAAGTTTAGCCACATCATGGATAAATCATTTTTCTTCATCAAAAAAAGCTTTTCCTTTGTATGGCTTGCTCCTCCTACCAGTACTTTCTTTTGCTTATTATGATTCAGTGACAAGATCCGTCAACAGTCTCAACATGGTCTTCACCTTGATTTCAGATGTTTGGCTTGAAAAATCCAGGATATGCTCTGCAAATACATTCAGAAGAGTTCACGAACTTAATCATATTTTGAATTAGCAGAAGACACAAACATTGAAAACTTTTGATAAAATTATCGTGTCAAAAAAAAAAATAAAGGAGAATCAGCTAAAGCAGGAGCTTTCCTCTATTTGATTACTCAGTTGGATTCCAACTCCAAGTTTATTAAGATATCTAACTTTTATCAGTCTTATTCTGGGATATTGTGACTATTATTTGACTCCATACAATTTCCTTGTACCTCTTACCCAAGTTTATTAGATAATCAACATGAGTAACATACTTTATATTGAACCAGGAATGTCTACAATTGATCAAAGTTGTCACCAAAAAGTCTTTCTATTCAAATCAATTGAGTTCTTTTCAAAGCTATTATTCCATTATTCAAAGATTACTCATACTTATTGTACACATATTGTTCATAAGGTGGCTTTGCATTTCAAAGAACTTTGCCTTTGCAGAAACAACTGTGAAATCAGTCATGCCACTTACATAGTTTTCTCCAAATCCTTAGTTTTATTGCCTAAATTTACTCAGAAGAAAATACACACTGGTGCTTTCATTGCCATCAAGCAAAATATACCTACAGAGAAATCAGTAAAACGCTGCCTTTTTGGGTTTAAAAAAAAAAGTTGGGAGGATTCAAACACAAAGCCAATTATAGTATTTTTTCTTTACAAAAAGGCAGTTGATATTCTGTCAAAGAATAGTTAGTCACAGTAGCAACAGCTATTTTAGTAGCTGAAGAGCAAGCAGCTGCCTGAATTTCTAAATGTGTTAAAGCATCTTCAAAGCTCCTCCAAATTCAAATACTAACCAAACTCATAAAATTTAATCATACCTGTTCTCTTTGTTGCTGTAATCAGTGAAATCACTTTTATATTTCGTAGCACTCCCTGCCTTGGCTTCCATTTCTTTGGCTTTAGAAGTATCTACTTGACGATTATACTTGGACAGAATCTATAGGAAACATTAAAAGGGAGTAAAAAGAATTATCTAAGAACTCAGAGCAGGCTTACAGTTCACATATTTTTAATACCTAGCAGAGAGTTTTCTTTTTGAAGAACAAAACTTGATAGAACTGAGCTCTTTAAGTTTTGTTATTTTGATATTAAAACTATTTAGGGAAAAAAAAGTGTATTGGCTAACCTGTAGAACATCATCTGGTATCCTGGTTATTTCTGGAGGTGGAGGAGTACTGAGTAACTGGTCATAGTGTTTTATTTTTGGAGGAGAAGGGTCCTCAAAATGTTTAAGATACTCGTCAGAGCTCATAGCAAAAGGAATCCTTTCTTCTACACATTGTTTCTCTGTCACATCATTCTTTGTCACTGACTCAGTCTTTTCCCCTTGCTTTACCTGCTGTAAAAGAGATAGTAAATGCCTTCAGTTACTTATCTTAGGTAAAGTATTTCATAAATGTTCTTACAAAACTCCTATCAGAAAACTCTTCTACAACAACACAAGAAAAAGCAGTATAGGAAAAGAACCCTAAGCTGACATTTGAAAAACTGCCTATGGTAAAAACTGCGTGAAAGTGTACATGGTTTGCATTTACTACCTTAGCTTCCGTTTTTAGCCATCTCGTTTCAAAGTCTGGAAACCGTGGTGTTTCTGCATGACTGGGAAGAGGCGATTCGTTTTTCTCTGGTGACCTCGGTAACACTGTATTATTTCTTCTGGAAGCGCTTTTCATATCAGGAGTACAGAACACAAGTACCATAGGAGAAGTCATCCAGTCAGCTGCTGAAATTAGCAAGAGGAAGAATAAAAAGTATATAGAGATACACACATGTACAAATATTAGCAGTTCCGGTGCTCTAGCTTAGTTTTCTAAGTCACAGAATCAGAATGGTAGGAGTTGGAAGGGACCTCTAGAGATCATCTAGTACAATCCTCCAAGTCTATTAGCTTGTAATAGATTTGCATATTCTAACACACCTATGTCGTTTTAGCTGATATTTGTAGTGTAAAGAACCATCCAAATTCCATAAAAGCAGCAAATGCAAGTGTAAAAAGTAACAAATACAGTGTCACTACTGAATATAGCTGAAAAAGCCTGTCCTGGTTTCAGCTGGGATCAAGTTGATTTTCTTCCTGGTAGCTGTTACAGTGCTTTGTTTTGGGTTGTTATTGCTGAGCAGGGCTTGCACAGCGTCAAGGCTTTTCTGTTTCTCACCCTGCCCTGACAGTGAGTAGGCTCAGGAATAAACAGACAGCATGGCCAAGATAGCTGACCCTAACTATCCGAAGGGCAATTTAATAGCATAAACAGACCATCATACCCAGTATATAAACTGAAGGGAGTTGGTAGGGAGGTGTGTGTTGCTGCTCAGGCATCAGTCAGCAGGTGGTAAGCAATTGCATTGTGTATCACTTGGTCTTTGTTTGTTTATCTGGGGTTTATTTCTCTCTATTATGCTCATTTTCATTATAGTTATTAGCTTTTATTTAATTTTAGTTATTAAGCTGTTCTTACCTCAACCCACAAGTTTTACTTTTACCAACTCTTCCATACATGTTCCTTGTACCTTTGACCTGAATATTCTGTACTGATCCCAGGTTTAACAGATAATAAAATTAATATACTCTACTTTGAGGGAAGGGTGTGTGAGCAAACAGTTGCATGGCCACAACGAAACCCAACTGAAATCAACATTGTTTTAGTTCTCATACATCCAATTATCACTATATTTGTCTCAAGATCCTCTCACATTTTCAAGATAACATATTACATCTCCTCTCAAAGAGGTTTTAGCTCATCTCTTGAAAGATCTAAGCTCACTAGCCTCTTTCCTGTTTTAAGCAGATCTAATGGGTAGTCTCAGGAAAAAAAGGGCTAAGTTAGTAAAACAGTATATTTATTTCAATAAGGATAAGATGATGGGTCCCTCTCCATAATTCTAGATGGATATGAGTAGAAAAACGAGAAAAGATTTATAGTGAAGCAAGAAACTTTTGCATAGAAGCCACCAACATTTCATTTTCTAGACATTAGCACTCGTACAATGACTGGGCTTGAATTAACCATGTTTAAGAAACTCAGTTTAAAAGTTGATCACGTGTTTACAATGCATTTACATATGCATTATGTTAAAATGCATATATATCTTTATTTTACATTTCTTTTAACTTACCATTCTCAGCTGTCACTTTTGGTTTTGGTCCAGGAGTAACCATGATTTCCCTGGATGTCATTTCTGGTACCTTCACTTCATGATTGTCTTTAACCAACCTGAAAACAAAACCCCTCAATTAGCTCTCAAGTAACATGAAATCAAAATTAAAGCAATATTGTCAAGCTAATCACTTTTCAGTATTTGTTCCTCAACATACAAGTCAAATTCATTTCCTCAAGGATGATTTTTGTCATCGGATTTTTCATCTAGCAGCAATTTGTAGCACATAAACGTTCAGGCCATCTGGAAATCATCAAATACATGGAGACTCCAAGGCTTAAAAAAAAATCCAAAATGAAACAAACCCAGCCCCCAAAGGAGGTGTTCAGGGGAGGATCAATTTTTCTTTGTGTCAGCTGATCAATTCTGTATTTGGGTTACAGTTTATTTTATTTTGGAATGCCTGTTGCCAACAAAATTCTAAACAAGAGGAAATATTTTTGGCTCTTAACCTATTCACTTTATTAAGAACACAAAAGATTTTAAATTCCATTTTCAAGCTTGAATAAGATTGTTTTTCTTTTAAACTTTGCTGACTGTTCTGTCCCTTTCACGTGCTGATCCTTCCTGCCAAGAGGCAAGATGAGTGCTCTAACAAGCTATGTATTTGTTTCAACCTTTCTGATCAAACTGCCATCTAACTTTATGTTGCAAAGCAAATAAAACCAGTAAGCTGAATGACAGCTACACAACATTGTAACTCTCTATTATTATTATATCCTCTCACATATGCTACTAATTCTGAATCTATACACAACTTTAGCTTTTCTTTTAACTAGTGTGTGTCCACCTGTTTTTAACATGTCATCACTGTTAATATCCAAGAGCAATTGTGCTGTAACCAATTCTCAACAGAACTTTAATATTGCCATTAGAGGTATGGAAGATTGCTAGTGGGATTTGGTTTTGTATTACAGATAAATATTGCTAGTGGACTGTTTTGTTTCACTAGAGGCTACAGAAACTGAACTTATATTTGTGGATGTACTCAGTTGAAAATTCCAGCCATAATTAAAGCTGCAGATCACATATAAACCAGTTCTCATTAATTAAGAAAAAAAGTATGAAACCTCAAAAAGTTACAGATACCAAAAGAACTTAAATTGTGAGATAAGCTGAAACTATTTTCAAAATATTATTTGAGAGGAAATAATTTTTGAATTAGTATCTTTCAGGATTCATGACAGTGTTACTATTATTACAACTTAAATACTGTAGAGCTTTATAGACACCAGAGTATTTACATATCATCCAAAAGGAGAGATTCCCCAAACAAATTTGTTACTTTTCTCCCCAGTAATTTTAAAATTAAAAAAGCAAACCACCACTCAAAATTTAACCATTGCAGTAAAATGGATCTTTGGGGAATGAAGTCACTTAAGTTGGCATGTTTCTGAAGAAGTTCACACCCTTGCCTGTCTTGCAAGTACCAGGGATTTAAAAACTAGCTTTTTTTTGAGTATGGTTTTTGCTCTACGAACAATTTCTCTACATACCAAATATTTAGCTGTGGAACACTGGGTTTACGATCAGCTTTTAGAATGGAATGTGTTGCTAATTTTAACTATGAAAATATGACCTAACTACATTAGTAGTAGAGATAAATACTTCTACCGCTAAGGTGTTCTATACCTCACTGATGAAGTTTCTTTAACTATAACAGTGAAAATCTGTCTTTTCAACAGAAGACTGGAGTAAAAAGAGCTAACTGTGAGGTGAAGCTGGGTAACATAAGATGTAATATACCATTTCTACAATGAGGCATTTTCCTGAATGCTTTAGAAGTTTTTTTCCAAGTCTGTATTCCTAAAGCTTCTGAAACCTTTATATTGGCTACATAATACCTTCCGCAGACAACACATGCTCAAATGTAGCCCCAGGTTAAGGAAAGCAAAAGATCACAGATAAACTGTTCATTTTCCCTTTGAAAACAGATTGTGTATGGAAGATTCTTATCACGGTGCAAGCAAGGGAAGGTGTGTATCACGAACACGTTTCGTGGCAATGTTTGGCACTGCAAAGAGTATGTGAAACTGAATAAAGACATGGGACTAACCAGCTGGTAGATAAAAGAGATCACTTGCTTGAAGAAAGAGAAGAGCAATAGCAGCAAGAAATTAGCACAGCACAATGTAACACAGAAAATGGAGTAGAGAAACAATCTGGATTTAAGTATTTACTCACTTATTGCAGATCTGAGCAGTTTTACGAATAAGTGACATTGTATAATCTTCATTCAAACACATGGTATGCTCACTAATGCCAAAGTGCTCAAGTTTTGGTGTTGCACACACATAATCGTCCATCTGCAGCATACATTTTGGTGTTTTGGGTAAAACACGGGGGGTGTGTGTTTGTAGTGGAGTCCTGTTGTTTGAATTTCCTTGGCCGGCGTTTGCAGCTTGCTGCCCTTTCACTGCGCTGCAAGGCTTGGAAAAAGCATAGTGGGAAAGACCAAAGTCAGAGAGCTGGGGGTTCTGCAGCAGGTCTTTGGGTGCCGGTGGCTTCTCTGCACAGGCAGAAAGGTGAGGTACATCATCTGGTTTTTCTTCTTCAGGTTTATTCTGGACAGACACCACTGAATCACTGCTAACTTCTCCTTCTTCCCTTTCTGTTTGGGAAAAGTAATATTAATTAAAAAAGTCAAAAGTTTCTGGTTTAAGAAATGATAAAATAACTTCCCTCCCTATTAAGCTGTGTATTTATTATTTTAAATTATATTAATACTTTCATAAAAATATTCATTCTTCCATTTTAAAGTGCTGACTCTGAAGCTACAACAGCTCATATCAGGCTAAGTTATATTTACCATATAAGTCATACATTTGCTAACCTTCATTCTATTGGTAAACATTATTTCTAGAAAAAATGAAATATTTACTCACAAGTGGATGTTTAATAGGATTCATCTCCCTGCATGGAGCTAATCTTAAATGTATTTGTTTTTATTTCAGTGCAAGAGTGGAAATTAATTACAATGAAAACAAAAATTGTAGATAACTAAAAAAAGGGGTGTTTTTTTTAAAAGCAAGGACTGCACACAGTACTAGAATGCTTGCTCTTCAGAAAAACACTACTGAAGAAAGGTTATAAAGCAGCAACTAAAAAATTCATGAAACATGGTAACTTTTTAGATAACAGAGTCCACTGCAGAAATGACCAAACATGCAACTGAACATTTCAGTTGTTAAACTGAAACAGCTCAAAATAGTTGTGTGCTTCTGCATGTTGTAATAAGCGAGGGGTGGGAAGTAAGCTATTTAAAGTAACATGGCAGAGGCATTACCTTTTTATGTGTATGTATTATACACTCAGAGACACTTATCTATAAAAAACAAACATCTTAAAAAATGTATTAACCTTGTAGCTCTGTTTGGAGTCTTCTTTAAGGACATATAGAGGACGAGAAGGAAGGTACTCTAAAATTAGAGACATCTGCATATCTGGGTTAAACAGGTGTTGTAGCTTAACTCAGGTGAATATGGCCCATGAGCTTAATTTTAGTTAATGCTCAGGGGAAGGTAAAAGTGTGCCCTGCCAAAGGCTTCTGGAAGTCTGATTGGGCCATTGACACCACAAGGAGTATGTGTAGCACTGATGATGGCCGTAGTATTTTTAACTCATTTGGCAAATCTAGATTTTTCATGCAGGTGCATGTTTTTTTGGGGGAAGAGCAAGCTCTTTCTGACTGGATTAAGGATCTCTCACTCTCCAATGATCAAGTTACTACTGCTTGCCACCTGTCACCTAATGCCAGTATGTGTTTCTCTTGTCTCAGTTGTGCTGTGCAGCACATTAAATCACTACAGAGAAAAATCTTAATGTAAGTAAATGGAATAATCATGTATGAATATGAACTAATTTAGATGCATCTACAATAGTTTTCTATGCGTGACAATCTGAAGCAGTATAATTCTCTGGGTTATCAAGACACGTTTGTAAACGTGTTTTCTGAATATAACTATTACTGGAGGAAAAAAAAGAACCAACACACTAACTTCAGAGTTAGGTCTCCTGACATGCCTTGAAATTTTTGTATTTCACTTTATTCTTAGGACACCATCAGAACAGAATCTTTTACTCTCTAGATACTATTATAAAGCAAATAACATTGATGTACTTGATCTCTTTATTAAGAGAAATATACACATAGCTAAAGAGAAACATCTCAGAAAATTACATTTGTCTTCATGTACTGCATTGCCAAGAACTATTACCTGTAGCAGCATGTGGTTTGTCGTCATATTTCTGGAACAGCTCTCTTATTTTTCCAAGATCTGCAGCATTTCTTTGCATCAGTATTTCACTTGCCTTCATAAACTCGTCAATTTCTTGTTTTTCAGAGCAGCTCTTACTAAGACTGGCATTAACATCTTCCTTTAGGAGCAGAGCAGGGGAGGAAAACAGAAACAGTAGTTTTCAAATCACTCCACGGTAGCTGTCTACACATGAAGTGTTTTGGGAAATCCCTCAATTTAGATGAGGATAAGCAGCAGATTTAGGTCTTATCTACACCTGAAAACTAGGCTACAAAATACCAGGAATACATAGAGCATGAGTGTAGAAAAACTGACAAACATTAAGCTAACAGTTGACAGCATGGTGTAACTACTTACTGGTAACCTCTCAAACAAAAATATATGCTTTTACTCCATAAAAATATGAGATAACAGCATTTATCTTGGACTCTTACTCCCTATGTACAAAGAATTAGTGCAGAGCAGCTGGCAAACCAGACACTTATATCCTAGTTTACCTCTCAAGTATTTCTATACTTGGCCATTTCTGTAGCTCGTTCTTCCTATTTCTGTTAGAATAAAGAAAATCTTTACAGAAGTTTCAGTACCTTCAGCCATTGAGTTAAATTCGTGAAGTTTATTTCTTTCAAGTGCTAATCACTGAACACAAACAACCAGAGCTCTCTCTAGAGACCTGCTGCTCCCAAATCCTTTTCCTTATACCTATGCCTTGGCACAGCTATGGCTTCCCTGTTACCTTTGTCCCCTACTGAGCTGAGTGACCACAATGACTGCAAACTAAGTAGATTTAGCAGTAGGTATAAGTCACCCAAAAGTTTTTGGGTACTACCCTGACATCCACAGCCATTATGAGGACTTGGACATAAATGAATCAAATAAGGGTCAAAGCTGCTGACTAACAAAGCTGTATTATGGCCATAAGTTTATGGAGTATTCCCCACCAATTTTTCCAAGAAGGAAGAAAGTTAAGGTATTACCTTCAGTGCCCTCAGTTCACAATGCAGGTCATGTAAGACTCTTACTGGAGGTTCATCTTCATAGTCTTTGATACGCAGGTTTACATAAAATGGTTTGGAAAGAAAAGAGAGGGATTGGTATTTTAGCACGGAAGTGCATTCTACATGAGAATGTAACCTCCTATAACAGAGCTGTTGGAGTCATATCTTATCGAGAGTCAAGTCAGAGAAAGCCAAAGAGGAACTTCTTCACATTGGCAACATTGTGCAGCCCGAGACTGCAATTTGCACACTACACTAAATTACACCAAGAAAGTACACAGGCTTCCATTTCAATGTTGCAGCTAATATTAGAAAAACTAATGTGTCGCAGATGTTGGTACAACAAGTAGGTCCCTGAGCTATCAAGGATTATTTATGCTAAAATTTTATCTTTAAAGAGCCTACATTTAAAATAATAAAAAAATGGGGAGAAAAAAGGGTTTCAGGGGCCAGGCCCACACTCACCCGCGTCCTCTCTGCGTAGTGCCCTCTCGAGCTGCCCCGTCTCCTTCTCCAGGGTCAGAGCGAGGGCGCGCAGCTTCCCGAAGAACTCCGTGCACACGCTCATGGCCCACGGGGAACGGGGAGCGCCTGAGGGACGGCACCGCGCGGCCTGGGCCGCCGAACCCCCTCCCCTTGCCTACCCCCGTGCCACGCAACCGGCCGCGCGGAGCCGGGGCGGCAGCGGCTCTGAGGAGCGGAGCGGAGGGGAACGGCCGCGCAGAGGGAGCCGGGCGAGCCGCGGTAACCGTCCCGCCGGCCGCGCGCCGCCACCTTCGAACTGCGGGCAGCGCGCGCCCCATTGGCGCCGCCAGGCCCCGCCCGCCGCCAGCGCTCGCGAGACAGCCGCGCCGGGCCGCCCGCCGCCGCCATCTTGCTTCCCGCCGAGCGGGCCGGAGCGCTCCCGGCAGCCGGTGAGACGGGGCGAACGAGCGGGAGGGGTGTCGCTAATTCAGGGTTCGGAGCACGGCTGCGGCAGCTCACAGTGCTCCCTTGTGTTTCCTGGAGAGTTGGCCGTGGTCTCGCTCGGGCTGGCCGAGCCCAGGCCCAGAGCCGGCAGCTCACCGCGCTGGGCAGCGGGCAGGGGGATGGTTCTGGGTGGGCCGCAGCGCTCCGCCGCGCGGGCCGAGCCCCGCTGAGAGCTGCCGGGTGCCCAGCGGCCCGAGTGGCCTCTGTGGCGCTGGACGGGTCCTCTGGGCGGCCGCGGCGGGTCTCTGCCGAGGATGCAGCGGGCACAGGCCTGAGGGCGGGCGGCCGGCACTGCCGTGGAGTTACCGGAGCTACCCTGCTCTCCCTTGCTGGCAGGGGAACCAGAGACGGAGGCAGCCCTGGCCCCGCGAAGCCCCACAGCTTCGCTAATAAATGGATCAGAGAGAGAACAGTAGCATGCACCGTGGGAATGGGCTATGGCAGGGCGGCTTTTCTCAGCAGTGGTACTAGTTTACGCCTTGTTAATGTGCTGGGCTGACGTTTTAGTTGATGAAAATAAAGTATAATGAGAGACCTAGGAGTTAGACATCTTAAGGTCTAATAAACAGGTTAATAAGGAGCATTTATGTCAAATCTAAACCAAGTTTGGCCTTTCCTGCCTCTTTGGCACATGTTTACTATGCTAGATAATTGTATTCTCATAAGTTTATGGAGAGACTGTAGTTCAAGACTTAATTCTGTGGAAAGGCCAGTATCTAGAAGATCTTCTGGTTCTAGAAGGTGGACCTGTAAATACTCTGTTTTGACAACACAGTCAGCTGTTTGAAGAAGGAATGAATGAATTGAATCCTGCACTTAATTGTATATGGGACTGGATTTTTCATTAATTTATGGAGGACAGGCTTTAATCTCGATGCAACGATAATTGAGTAAACTGTTTAGCTAAATAGAGATTGCCATTTCCGTTTTCTGCTCTTGGGTTTCCAGTATGCTGTCACTGTATTGCCTAGTGTACGTAATAGCGGTTGTGGGGTTCTGAGCACCAGCTCCAAAGCAGCCAGCCAAAAGGCAGCAGAGTAAATGTGTGCAGATTTTTCTTCCCATTTTTAATTTGTGTGCCTAATGTAATGAGAATTTTTGTATTTTTGTCTATATTTTAAGGCGTCATGTTCTTAACAACAGTATTACTCCGAAAGAGCATTCCCGGAAAGCAATGGATTGGCAAGTACAGGCGACCAAGAGTGGTTACCCTTGCAATGAAGCTAGCGATGATCCGAAGGCTGGAAATTGAAGCAGAGAATGAATATTGGCTGAGTCGACCTTACTTGACACGGGAACAGGAGTACAAACATAATACAGAAGGGAGGCTTGCAAAATGGGAAGCTTTCAAACTCATGAAGAAAGCCAAGTTCCCTAAGCACAGATATATCAGTGACGATTTGAACCACCTAAACGTGACGAAAAGGTGGACCTCTTGAGGAACAGGCCGTGTTTGTATTTGGCATGTGTCAGGCACTGCCATGGGATCTGTCGTTGTACTTGTGGCGGTTTCGTAGCTCAGTATGAGGGCAGGTGACAAGTGAGGCTTTGCTGTGGTGTGTTACCATCTTACATTAAAGCAATCCTACGGAACGGTGTATGTTTTCTGATTATTGTCACTTTAAGGAAGGGCAGTTCTTTCCGTGGTTCTCCTCTGTCATCTGCACACCCTCTGTTCTTCAGTGTTTTGCGTAAACCAGCGTGAGCTGCCAAGTGCAATTTGGTAACCTCTCCTTTGGGTTCCTACCTGCCATTGTGCCCCTTCGCTGATTTCTGTTTGAAAGCTGGGAGGACCCCACTGCTCTGTGGGAAAGGGCTGCCTGCTGCTACTCAGGTGGCTCTTGCTGGTCACCTTCCCTTCCAAAGGGCTATTGCTCTGCACATCAAGGCTGAAACTCATGGGAGATTGTAAAAAGTTTTGGTTTTTTTTAACTTTCTGGAAAGAATTGAATTTAAATACCAGTGTCAGCTTGGGTGTTGTTGCACTTGACAGGTTATTTCTGATCTAAAAGGACCACAGCTGATTCCTGTGTGAGCAGCAATCTCATTTCTCAATCATATTTAGCCTCCTGAAGGAATAGAATCAGCCAAAACTCAAGGGGATCGAGTGCACTCTCAGTAAGTTTGCAGATGTTACAAAGCTGGGTGGGAGCATAGATCTGTTTGAGGGTGGAAAGGCTCTTCAGAAGGATCTGGACGGGCTGGATTGATGGGCTGAGGACAACTTTATGAGGTTCAACATGGCCAAGTGCTTAGGTCCTGCACTTGGGCCACAACAACCCCAGCCAATGCTACAGGCTTTGAGATGTGTGGCTGGAAAGCTGCCCAGAGGAAAAGGACCTGGGGATGTTGGATCAACAGCTGCCTGAACGTAATCCAGTAGCATGCCCAGGTGGCCAAGAAAGCCAAGGGCATCCTGGCTTGTATCAGCAATAGTGTGACCAGCAGGAGCATGGAAATGATTGTCCTCCTGTACTTGGCACTGGTGAGGCTGCACCTGAATGCTGTGTTCAGTTCTGGGCCCTTCACTACAAGAGGGACATAAGAGGTGCTGGAGCATGTCCAGAGATGGGCAAAGAACAGATGATGGAACGACTTATCCTGGGTGCTGTCACCAGTAATTTAGAGGACAAGGGGGTCATTAGGAGCAGTCAACATGGCTTTACCAAGGGGAAGTCACGTTTTACCAAGTTGATAGCCTTTTATGAAGATGTAAGCAGCTGGATAGATGGTGGTAATGCAGTGGATGTAGTTTACCTGTATTTCAGTCAAGCATTTGACACCGTCTCCCACAGCATCCTCACAGCAAAACTGAGACAGTGTGGGCTGGTGATCAGGTAGTGAGGTGGATTGTTAACTGGTTGAAGGGAAGAAGGCAGAGTTGTGATCAGTGGGCCAGGGTCTACTTGGAGGCCTGTGTCCAATGGAGTCCCTCACAGGTTGGTGCTGGGACTGGTACTGTTCAATATATTGATGCGGGAACAGAGGCACTGTCAGCAAGTTTGCTGATGATACTAAACTGGGGGGAGTGGCTGACACTGAGGAAATGGCCTCAGATTGTGCCAGGGGAGGTTTAGATTGGAGATGAGGGAAAAAACTTTTTCACCAAGAGGGTTGTTAAGCACTGGAATGGCTTGCCCAGGGAGGTGGAATTTCCATCCCTGGAGATACTTAAAAGCCACATAGATAAGGTGCTGAGGGACATGGGTTAGTGATGGGCTTGGCAGTGTTAGGTTAGTGGTTTGTGAAGGTCTTTTCCTACCAAAACAATTCCAAGAGGTTATCTATCTGATTTCCCCTCTCAATATCAAGTGACGCGGAAGATAGATCAGGAGTGAGCATAATCTCAGGTTAGTTGCAGCTGGCGTGTAAAACCTGTGGAACAGTTACAAAATGTTGCCAGGTCAGCAGTTTTTCCCACTGATCTCACACACACATGCTATAGCTAAGCAATTTTCACAGTTTTTCACGTACTTTTATTAAGTTGATGTTGCATTCACTGATGAGTTCAAATGTCCATCCATATTTTACCACTTTGGAAAAGAGGCTTAAAATGGTACAAGTCTTTTTATTTAAACATAAACTATACTTCAGAGAAGTATGAATGAGCCCAAACACTCATGTACAAAATCCTAAATGCACTTTCAATGGTTATAAATGGCTGAAGAGAACATTTATGGAAAAGTACACACACGGGGAAATTGCACAATACAACTAAAACATGAAGGAACTTCCAGGCAAAGCAATGTGAATTTGTATTTAATTCATTTATAAAAGCCTATTTTAAAAAGTTACTTCAAGTATTAAACTATAAATGGCAACACATTTTCTCTGTGCATAGGACTAGTCCTATCTGTGACATACCCAAAAAAATACATGTGTCATTATTACATACATTTTTTACACTTCACCTTAAATACAGCTCATTGCAAGTTTAGGCAGAACAACTGAAAACAACTATGTGGAAGCAGAAGAGCTGGGATGTTGCAATTAGTGCAAATGTTGGTGACCGTTGCTGGCAAATACAAAAATAATTGCAGTGATAACCCAGGGACGTTGAATTCATCCAAGGGAAAAAGGGGAGAGGCGACAGAGTGGGATTGCTGCCTCTTCCTGTGACAGTTTTATGATGGTGGCAAAGTGTCCTTCAGAAAGAATTGAGTTTTTCACAACAAAGCTGATAGCAAGTAGTTAAAGGACAGGACAAATCAGAGGGACAGTGCTACAGGTGCAGGCTGTCAGATAAGCTATGTAAACAGAAGGGAATCTGCATGTCACTGTTAACACTTTGGTGCCCATAACGATGATGCCAGTGCTTCATCGCTGACACATCTGTGCAGCTGCTGAGCATGTTTCTCGGGGTGGGGATGGGGGGGAGCAAGACAGAGAACCCCCCCCCCCCCCCAAAAACCCCAAAGAAACCAATCCTGTAAACATTATCAGACTTCACTACCTAATGGAGACAAGATTCAAGTAATTGCTGAGAAAAATGCCTGAACTGCTAAACACATATAAAAAGCTGTTCTGTATATACAAAATAAACTGATAGAAATGAGTGTAGTAAACATGTTCAGTACTGTAACAAAACACTTCATCTGCAGCAGCTCTCTTTGGTGCCTTTTAGGGATAAAGGAGCCTCCCATATTGTACCTGGATATTTTTTTAGGTACTGTGAAAGACCTGATCTGCACCAAGTGTCCACTCTTTGGAGCCTCTCTGAATGTGTACCTGTAGCCCCCCAGTTACGTACAATTTTAGATTATGTCCTCAGAGAACATTCACTACGACCTCAAAGGTGGGTTGGTTCTTTCTTTTGTCATAAATATGGTCAGTTAGTGCTCCAGATCTAGGCAGATCTGGTGATTTTATGCCAGGGTCGTTGCATCCCTTGGTAACTGCCAGACACTAGTGCTGCTGCAAGCACTGCTTTTTGGCTCCTCTGGGGACGCTGGTGAGCTACGATGAGGCCACACTTGAGATAGCTGCATATTGAATGGTACTGAACTTATCTAAAACCTCCAAACTCCCGAAGATTATTTTTAACGTTACAGAAGAGACATGCGAACGACAGAGGAAACAGCACCTGAAAGCTGTAGGTCCTCTGGAGAACAGGACCAGTTTCTAAGAATGGCTTACCAAAAGTAGCTCAGTACCTGAAAATTCCACACTCGAGGGGCAGCTTTAACAAAAATGTTACCGTAACTTCTACTCGAATCACTGAGTGCCTAAACTCCATCTATGGCTATTGAAAGTGGAAGTTTTTAGTCAAAAGCTTGTAATGCTTCTAACCTGTGATACTGCCATCTCGAGATAATACTGCAAAGTCAGTTATGACAGAACCTACACCTCTTCTTGCCTTCTTCCCTTAGGATGCCTTTGGTAGGAGCAGCAATTATGTGAACAAGTAATTGTAAGGAAAAAACCAACCAGTATGAGCTGTGTAGTTCTAAATATTTTCTACTTATGGTTCTTCCTGCCTCATTCACAAAGTGAGGTTTGTCATCAAGACACTTCAGAAATCTCAAGGAGAAATCTTGCCCTCTGTCAGTCTCACACCTGGAGCTCAATGTAGTTTTGTGTGTGTGACTTGTTTGGACGTTGATTTTTTAAAAAGAAAAAACAGTAAGAAAACTAAAGCATAGTTTCTATTTGCAGCCAACAGCAACTATCCTACAGTAACTACAACACTATTTATGGCTTGCAATAGTAATTATTTTGATGACTCAAAAAACTTAAGGGCTGTTATTTTTAGTGATAATCTAGGTATTTTCAAGACCCCCCACTACAGAGCAGGTTAAAGCACAAACCCCTCATGTATGACAGGACCCAGTACCCAGGACAGTTGTTTTCCCAGGATCCATCTCTACTCTGGCCTCCTGAACAGGCCGGGCTGCTCTTTTCGCTGCAGTTACTGGACGTTTTCAGCTCTTCAGTGCATGGGCCAAAAGGGCCCATTCCCTGCAGCTCCCCTGCCTCTGCTGGTAGCAGTGCCTCAGTCCACTTGCAACCCAGCCAAACAGCTTTGTCCTCACTGGCTGTTTAATTCCTGCTTTGCTCCCTCTTTTTGCCTGTCTTACTGTGATGCAGCACAGAGTACCCTTGCTCATGGCCAAGCAGCTGTCAGGACAGAAGGTACCATCCTGCCACCTTAAGACAACAAGATGTCCTGCAGAGCCAGGCCCTGCCAGGAAAACCTGACCCAGGCTCCCCCCTTGGTGTGCCCTTAGAGTTCATCTACCACAATTCCCTTGGAGAACCGAATTCCTATGCACCAGTCTGAGGTTTCTCTTGGTAACTTGACGGGGGCAGGGAGTTGTGATATTTGAATTATGTTACTATGTTTCATATTTGTCAAAGTGACTTTTCAGTCATGCCTGCTTTTACACCAAGAGTATCCTCAGCAGACTGCTCTCCTCCTTTCCTCATCCAAAACACAGGAAAAATCTGGGACAAAATGTGCCCACAATCTGCATAAAGATGTCAGAAATGTCATCTCTTCATGAAAAGCGACAAAAATGTCCATCAGATATACCACAAACTGTTTTCTAAAGACCAGCACTTGCTAGAGAATACACATGGAGTTAGCCCCATCTGTTTACTTGCAGTTTTTCCTGCAGATTAACTATCCTGACTTAGGAATCAAGTGATACTAATGTTAGCCTACAGAGGATACAAGGACTTTGCCAGTGGTGGGGAATAGACACGATGCTGCTGAGTCAGTGATACTCACTCTGCTGGAGACATCACTCTTGCTCCTAGTTCTGCTAGCCAATGACTGTGCAACGTGTGTGTTACCTCAGCTGTAACACAGGGATGCAGCAAAAGCCAGGTGATATCCTAAGCCCTCCACTACCGTTCCACCGGTGTTTGGGGCTGTGAATTTTTGTATTCAGAACGAGCCATCTGAACTTGCAGTCTTCTGTCGCTGTTGTCTTCCCCAAGAAATTTTGCTGGTGCAGTACTGCTGCCAGCTTATATTCAGATGAGCACTTCTCACTTGACATTTGAGAAGAAAAAATCCCAGAATTTCAGACTAATGTTTAGCAAACGTTTTTCTAAGTTCTGAAGTTAGCAAATGCAAAATTGCTTGTACAGAGTTTAAGAAACATTCTGCAACTTTTATGAAACATGCAAATTTGGACCATTCCTTCTGTCTCAAGAACATCCAACACTGACCAAATCCTGTTCATGGTTCTCAAAACGGTCCTTGTTCTAGAAGATTAGTATCTCAAGAGAAATTTATTCTTTCCAAAGACAAAAAAAAATACTTGTTTTAAACCTTACAGTATATTTAATCATAAACATATTTTACTTAAGTGGCAATCAGTCTGGGAGAGAAGCCAAACAAGTTCTTTCAGTCCAGGTCATCAGCTCAGCTACTGCCTTCGGTCTGCATTGCAAGGGCTCAGGTCTACTTGTAATCAGCATCAGCTGAACATCGAACAGTTACAGACATGAAAAAAATATTTATCTCTTTTTCCAGGTTCCAAACTCCAATGCCACCTGAAGATGAGTTAGCAGTCTTCTTTAGGGAGGAGTGAGAGCAAAAAACCCAAACATGTTGTTGGCTGCAGGCCCTGCACTTCAGAGGGACTTTATTCCTCCCACAGGAAACACCTTTTGTCTTTTGTGAACAGGTACATCACTGCACAGAGCACTCAAATTGTCACAATTTCAGCATCACTTGAAAGTGGCAGGCTAAAGCACACAAATTTTCAGTGTATTAACACAGATGTATGATCCAACACTAATTTTCTCATAAGTACTTGGTATTTGTTTAAATGGTACTTCAGAACCAATAAAAACTTGTGCCTTTATTAAAAAAGATAAAACAAAAGTATAAAACAGCATTTAGAAACCATCAAGAGTCCCACAGAAAAAGCAGTACTCTTCCAGTTCAATTTTCTAACAAGATGCAACGGCAATAAGGTTTTTCTCAGGGGTACTATACCATTTTGTTACTGCCTCATACAGAACATTAACAGAAAATGTAACAATGGTCAATTCCTTTTTGGGTTGGCTTTTCTCTGTGTGCTGATAACTGTTGGACGAGTTTGCTTCGTTCAGCTCTGTTCTTGATATGTTAAATAAATCAAGTTAAAATGAAGAGGGGCTCAATCCTACAGCAAAAAAGCAACACCCTTGTAAAAGGCTTTTACGTTGTGGGCATTGCCTTGCTCCAAAGCACAGCTTGTAGAAGGAATCCTCAGTCCCAGAAGACTTAGAGAGCTACAATTACGGAGCAGAGTGGTTTAGGAGGAGGAGAGGTGAAGACACTGTCCAGTCTCTACCCCATGACCTGGTGTCTGAACTTTGTATAATCACACCTCAGACTCAATGGCCATGTTCTGGATTGATTTTTCTTTTCCTTTTCCTTTTTACTTTCATTCTGTACCCTGGAGACCTGCTATGGAGGTGACTTCTGCAGTGCCTACGGTATGAAGTTTGCCCGTGGGGAGGTAGGAGTGTCTGCAATCTACCCCACCACTGCAGCATAACAGAAATGCATAGTTCCCACTCTGGACCTTGTGCATCCAAGCAGGGCACTTCAGGATTTGGCCCTTTGGTAGCAGTATATAATTCAGTGTTGCATAAATGCACATTAAGAATCTTAAGGCATCAGTCTTTACTTCCCTGCTCTGCAATAGTGCTTACAAGAATCCATCATACTGTGCAGAAACTTGAATTTCTTGTCTCTTCCTAAAATGTTCCATTTTTAACTGATCAGCTTCTTCCAAATAAAATTAAGTAATACTCAAGCACAAAATGTGTTGCAGAAACCTAGTAAAACAAAAAAGGTAATTAATGGAATTATACTGTTAGCTTGGAAAAAAAAAAAGATCCCAGTGCATGACAGGAATGCAGCTAGGTAACATGCAACTTACAGACTCCAGATCTGGGACAGCAGGTAACATAACAAACTCACAACTAGCTTCTGAGACGTGTGGGGTTTTTTTGCTTGTTCTGGTTTTAAGTCTCTCATGTTTTACACTGAGAATGTCAAGCCAGTACTACTGACCTGTGGCTAAAGTCACTTGGATCCCCGACTGGCAAGAATTGCTCATTCATTTTGAATTAAATTGGCAGATATGGGGACAAAAATGATATCTATCCAGGTGAGGCTAAGGAACTGCTGGCTGGGGGATTACAAATCATGCTATTTTATCCAGAATAATCTGGGAATTTTACTCATCAGCTGCGACTTGATTGCTTCTGCTGCATGTTACAGGCATAAAATTGAACAATCCAACTGTCGGTCTGTTATAGGGTATACGGAAGAGCACGGAACAGATGTCGGATCCCACAGCTATTGCATAGTTGCCTACTTTCTGGACTGAAACCAACCACCTCAGCCTACTAAAACTGTGATGGAATCCAACTGAACTCAGAACAGCTGAAACACTGTGCTCCTCAGCCATGATTTGAGACAGCACATGCCAAAATGCTTTTGTCTTGGGTACAATTATGCACTATTTATTTGTACAACATACAAAACCACTGCAGTTTGGGCAAGTGTGACAAAATCCACTATTAAATCTGGCCTGACTTCAGGAAGAGAGGGAGGATAGAAAGGAAATTAATCCAAACTATTATCAGTTAATTGTTTAGCTTAAGCCAGTCACTTTATGCTCTCTCTATAGGCAAGTGGAAAGGCCTTTCTGTAATACCTTATATCAAAGGCTGCTGAGATGAACTGCCCTCAGAAGATATCTATTCCTTTCTGTGAAGTATAGAAAAGCCTTAGTATCCTGTTTACATATGTCTAGAGGCTGAAAGGAGTCCCTTGCTTGGGACATTAATTTGCACATTTAAGAAAAAGAAGGGGAAAAAGAAGGGGAAAAAGAAGGGGAAAAAGAAGGGGAAAAAGAAGGGAAAAAAGAAGGGAAAAAAGAAGGGAAAAAAGAAGGGAAAAAAGAAGGGAAAAAAGAAGGGAAAAAAGAAGGGAAAAAAGAAGGGAAAAAAGAAGGGAAAAAAGAAGGGAAAAAAGAAGGGAAAAAAGAAGGGAAAAAAGAAGGGAAAAAAGAAGGGAAAAAAGAAGGGAAAAAAGAAGGGAAAAAAGAAGGAAAAAGGCAGAGAGGATGTGAATGACTCAGCCCTCAGCATCTACAGTTGCTACCTGTCGAAATAAGATTTGTTTCTGTTCCAGAGAGAAAAATTTAATGGGAGATAATAAGCTCACCGCAGCAAGAAGCCATGATAAAAGAAATCCAATTTAGGCACTGGAAATACACCAAGGGAAGTTTCATATATGCAGCAGCACTCACTGTATTTCCTAAATGCAAAGTGCTTGCAGAGCTCTTACAGACTCATAGAATTGTTTTGGTTGGAAAAGACCTTTAAGATCATCGAGTCGAACCACTGACCTCACACTGCCAAGCCAATCACTAACCCATGTCCCTCAGCACCTCATATATGCTTCTTTTAAATATCTCTAGGGATGAGGACTCCAACACCTTCCTGGGCAGCCTGTGTCAGTGTTTAACAACGCTCTCAGTGAAAAAGCTTTTCCTAAATCTAAATCTCCTCCAGCACAACTTGAGGCTGTTTCCTTTTGTCACTTATACTTGAGAGAAGAGATCAACCCCCTGCCTCCCTATAACTGCCTTTCAGGTAATTGCAGAGAATGATCATGTCTCCCCTCAGCCTCTTTCTCCAGACTGAACAGCCCCAGTTCCCTCAGCTGCTCTTATGTAAAAGATCATTGTCCATGCAAAGTGTGATGAAGCAGCCCCTATGCAGACGCCTCTATTTACGTATTGACCTTCCTTCCTCACGTGCACACAGCATCTTACACTGTAAGAGCAGAGCATGGCCCCGGCAATACACAATTAAGATACAGGCAGTTAAGGAGCTGTTCCTTAAGAACAGCACTTCCTCAAGACAGCGCTTCATCTTGACACCGCCTATTTAGCAGATGAGATTCTTCTTCCTGGTCACGTAACAAATCCAGCACTACACACTTCAATCTAAATTACAGGATTAGTCTGACTCATCTCGGATCTAGCCAGCCCATGTTTCCTGCACTACAGCATTACTCCCATTCTTGTGTTCTGGACAGCCATTCTGAGTTTTATTTAGACTTTTCTATTACTCATCCAACATCAGAGGACTCCTCTGCACTCCATGACTTCAAGATACCTATTTTACATACATATACAGAAATGGCAGTTAGTTATGTTGGTCTTACCTGTTTCTCATTGAGATGCTTGGTTAGTAATAAGCTGAGATCAGCTTTCCAACGAAACTATAATATGCTTTTTTGCACCTAAAATGTGAGAGAATCTCATTTTTTGGTTTTCACAGATTTGCACAATGAATAACAACGACTTCAAAAACATAAAGCACATTTATCATGTCATGCCTGTTTTAGAAAAATAGTTTCCTCCTCCTAATCAAACATAAAAAGATCCAAAATCTCAGAACGGGAAGTGAGAATTATCTATCCGTTATCTGAGTCTAATAACTCAGTCTGGAACAGAGTACGAGATACAAGTTAGCCTTAACTTATACACATGCTGACTTCATTTGACAGAACAAATTTTCTTCTACTTGACCCCAGCCAAGTTCTAAGGACTTTTTATGCCTAAAAAAATTAAAATAAAAAGGGAGAAGCCCACCACAACCAAATCCACAGAATCATCACAAGTGTTCAGCCCAGGCTACCTGATTTAGCGTTTTCCTCTTCAGGGCCACTTTCCACCCACTGACTGTCGCCGGCTAGCAGTCGATTTTGTGATTCACTCAGTGGTCGAGTAGGAAAAGATTGATTTGCTCCAGAGCTGAAAAGTAAGCAAAGTCAACAGGGATTCTGTAACAGCAGTAGCTGCTTATTTCAGACATTTCTACACTAGCGAGTCACATAAGAGCAAAGTAAACAAAAAACCCCTTACTCTGCCAACTAAAAATGGCTTCCTGCCCTCAAACTCAATTCTCCTATAGCCTTGTTCTGGCCAGTGACACAGGCCACTCACAGTTCTAATGAGAAAAAAGCACAGACTGATACACAATAAATAGTGTACTGACAACCGTGCTATTGCCACAGAGGTAAAAAGAAAAGCTAACCAGTACTATCTGGAAGAATAACTTAATGCCACCTTATCCCATCAGTTAATGCTAGGGCTTTCTGCTGAACACCTTCCTAATGCAAACATGGGTCCTGCTCTTGGGTCAATGCCACAGGTTATGTTGCACTGGAAGCAATTTCCTCTCAGACTTGAAACTCCCCCACCCCTGCAGTGTCTGATAACTCAGGTGACTGCTGTTGACAGCAACCTTCAGCTACAAATTCACCAAACTATACAGAAAATATCTAAAATGGCAAATGTAAACATCTCCAGAAGTTTCACATACTCCTCTGTCTTTGAATCTAAAACAGGCTTCCTGTGAAGACACTGAAAACATGCCAATTTGTACGGATAAAAAGTAATGAGGTAAACCCCCTCCACAGCCACAGTGATATACTTCTTTTGCAAACTGTGTCTCAGTATCCCTTGTTTAAGCATGCTGGAGGAAGTGAAAAAGAAAGAATACAAACACCTTGCCTTTCTCTCATTCAAAAAATATTATAACCTTTTTTTTTTCTATGGACCATTATTCAGTCTCCCCAGGACTTTTTTGATTATTGTTCAGAGGCAGTAAATTCTCTTTGTATTACTGTTTCCTTAGAGCCATATCCCTCTGTTATAGGTCAAAATCAAGAAAAAGCATGAAGCAGCACCATTATTTAGTTTTGGTCCGTCCTATCCTTCTCCGAAGACTTACAAACTCACTCTCAACATGACAAGAAGTATGAAAAATTTAAAAGAAAAATATGGCATCAATTTTTTCTCCAGATGAAGTACACAACAGAACAAAATCAGTATCTTAAATGCTATAGTTACCTTCTGGTAGGTTCATTTTGGCTTGAGACAGTAATTTGCTCTGGATCCATAATTACCAAACGAGTTGGAAAATTACACCCGTCGCCCAAACTAAACCAGAAAAAAGAGTCTCAAATCACTGTTTGTAGTCGACTTAAATGAACTGAACACATACCCATGCAAAAGGCAAACGCTATGGGCTCAAATCAATTACTTGGGTGCAGCACTGACCTCCATACTTTAGCAAGGCAATTCTACCACTAAGCTGGATGACCAGTTAATTACATCATTGAGCTGAAATGATTCCCACCCTATCACTCAGTATGGATTGCTGAGCACAGCACCAGACTAGGTGTTTCAGAAAAATCACTGTTTTTGTAGACTGTAGCCCTAGTTTTTTCCCACACCACCATGCACACATAGACTATCTGGTATTTACAACACCTGAAGCTGTAGCATAAATAATACTCTGGTGGCCATGTTTCCCCTCTGTCCACCATTCTGAGGTTAGCCAAGCCTTCTTTTAAAGCAAGTTTAATCTGCATATAACGTGGTGGCGAAACAGCCTGATCCATCTATGACAGAGCTTCTGTCTTTAACCATGAAAGGTCATTGTAGTTGAGCAAACAGCTGAGGCAATTCAAGATCTTGTTATTCCCTCTGCCATCTTGCTGCCAGACTTCATCTTCACAAATGGACTTACCAACCTTCTAAACTGATACACAGCCCCCAAAAAGCAGTGGTCCTACTTTGTTCAGCTGACTTTTGAGAGTGGTAGAAGTGGGCAGCAGGTCTGTCTTGCTTCATAAAGCTTCTCTGACACTTGTCTGCAAGTCCTTAACACTGTTCTCAGATGAAGTTTTAAAACCAGTATTTTGCATTGTATTATAATTTTTTTTTTCTCTGCTGCTTATTTACATGCACTTTTTCCGGCAGCTTTCAATACCAAAACTGTCATCTGCAGCAAGAGGAAAGCTGTCAAGTGTTTTCAAAGGTAAGAGGGAGTGTTTTTAAATCGCTATTGTTTCAATGCAGCTGAAGTTCAAGCATTTGGATCTCTTGAGTTGCTGATTTCTGCTCTATAATGAGATGCTAACACTACCACCAAAAGGTGTGCAATTTTCTAAAAACACTTCCTTAAAGCTTTCCAAACTTCCATATTTAGTAAGCCCTAATCAATGAAACCTTTGAATGAAAGCTCTTTGCCTAGTTTGGTCAGTTTTCTCCTGCACATTTCTCATCATGCAGGACTTAAAAGTTGGCTTTTCAGTTGTGCTTTGTTTTTTTGGAGAAGGAGAATCAAGGTGAAAACCACAGAAAGAATTTATTCCCCAATTCATTCCCATTCAGACTGAATACCTTGTAAAGATAGGGAGAAGCCAATACTTCTTTTCATCTCCAAAAACCTCTCTGAGATTTTTCCTCCATCCCAGAGAAAAGCCATTTTTATCAGGACCATTTCGAAATGTGGGTGCACGGAATGTTTCTGTAAAAGAAAAACATGCAATATCTCTAAAGTGATACAGAGTCAGAGAAGACAAATAGACTCAGACTTCCCTACTGTGTAAACAGTGTCAGGTAAGCTGAGATGATCTTGATGTGTATTATGGGGAAAAAGGAAAAAAAGAATAAGCTGAGGTAATCAGAGAGAATAACAATAATAAAAAAATCACAGGATTAGTCACAAAAAATAGAAAAGTAAGTAATGTAAACAGAACAGTAATCTTTCCTTCTTTACATTTAACATGAATTCTGAGACAGAGCTAAGCACCATCAGCATGCAAAATACGCCACATCCCTTACTTATTGATGGCTATCTCTCTCCCTTTGGCCTCTGAAGCTTTCCTCTTCTGGATGCAATTTACCAGAAGCACTACTAGACCTAAACCCTATAGGATAGCTTTTTCCACTTCTACCAAGGTCTGAAGTTGAATTAGGAGCATCCCCTCACATCAGAGAAAGATGAGAGCTATTACATTAGAAACACTGACCCCCACCATTTTTTCTACTCAGTCTGGTTACATCCTTGGCCAAGAACCAAGAGGGCTCATTTCTCTCCCCAGATCAACAACTTGTCTTTTTTGCAATCTTGATCTGGAAAGTAAACAAAGTACTGACTGTATTGCCAATTATGACCAGGTATGACTTTTGGGAAAGGAACATGCTAAAATTTTCTTCAAAGGTAGAAGAGTCTGAGAAAATCCCGTAGCTATAGATATGTCAAATGGACAAGGACTCAAACAACCTTCTCATCAAGCAATCAAAAAAATTCCTGTCCTACAAAATTCTAGCAAGATGAAAATTATTTCACTTTTCATCACCCTGGCTGTTTTTGAGGCAGGAAATTTAACTTCTGTTGGAAGGTATAAGATTTTGACTGATTAATCTGTGGAAATATCTACCAGTCTCTATCCCCCTTACCCCACAAAGAACGTTTTCAAAAATGCTTTAGCAAAAACTTTGGGTATTTTAACTAATGCACACAATTTGCTTATGCTGGCCAATGCTATTGAAAACATCTAGGCACAGAAATTACAGAAACCTCTTATATTATTTGGGAAACATGCACCGGTGCTTCCATTTTTATTGCACTGCATTTACAAGCCACTTCTTAATAGGGAGGTCCATTTTATTTTACAGGACTTAAGGATGCTCTTTTGGATCTAGCTCAAAATGTAGCATGTTCATATACAGTAGAGCCTTTACCTTGGTTGGGGCCACTCAGCTTCTCAAAGAACAGGGTTAGTGGCAAGTAGCAACTGTGTCACATACTCAGCACTTTGTATACAAAGCACAACAAAATAGCAGAGTGCCTCAGATCTCAAAAACACAAAATAAATGTTCAGAATCCGAATGCCTGGCACCAGCAGAGAAGGCCTAACACATGCTTCATTGTCCCATACGTTTCACCTTTAATTACTTTCCCCAAACATGCTTTGTACTTTAAAATTCTGCTTATACGTGGTGGCATATCCTGTAGGTCTCACATTCTCATCGACATGCTGGTTTTCTGGACAAGGAACAGTTCTGTATTCCAATTAACTGACCTATGGTTGACCTGTTTTTGCCAACTAGCCAGCAGTGGTAGCTGAAGAGTGACAGTATGCTGATGAAGAACATGGCTGCCACAAAGAAAAGGAATAGTACGTGGAATTTTGCATGGGTATCTGGCAATTCATTCTGGGGAGAAAGAGAGAAAGAGATTAATACGTTAACACTTTTTAGCCCCTGATGCAGTATTACTGCTAAATATCTTCTACTACACCCGTACTGTGTCACCTCAGTTTTCACAAAGAAAAAGCTGATGGGTTCCCCCTTCCACCCAAGTTTAGTAGCATGAGTGCCTACAGTCATCTGTTAGTTTTTAAATGCACGGTAGGGGGCAAGGACAAAAAAATTCCTATGCTAAAAAAACTTTAACAGTGCAGCCATGGCAAAGACACACTGGGAAAACATGTCCAAAGTAACTTTCTTTGAAGGAAAGAAAACACAATAAATCCATCCAAACCCTTTCCTAGCAAGGTAGTTATACTGAGCCTATTTCTGAACAGATGTAAGGAATGTAAAAGGGAAATGGCTGTCATATTGTGTTTCCAAGACTGAACAACTCCTAGACAAGAACTGGGGTAGATCTCACATTTCTGTAAATTGACCTGTAAAGGTTTAGGCAAGAATCAGCATCTACCTAGCAAAACAAGTTAGCCATGTCTGACCAGGCAGAAGTTATTCACCAGAAGATCTACATGAAAAACGGCAATTTCAGTACAACCATCATATTAAAAAAAATAACCTCCCATGCATATCAGATATTTGATTCCACCCCCAACCCCAACTATTCTTAGGCTTGCACTTGCAAGAGGCCAACGGGATTCATAACAATACTATTCCAGTTCTATATCCTCAAAATCACAGTACTTAAGTAGTTGACCTTTAACAGCACTATGAAAGCAGAGAGGCTATTTTTCATTTAGCTGTTTAGTTAGCATTATTGCCATGACTTTTTCCATTAGCTCATTCAATATACCCACTTATCTGAGGCTGGGGTTTTTTTTTAGACTAAAGCACATTTCAATAAGATCAAGTGCACATAAGTACATCCATAGCCCTGTACACTGTGGATATTCACAGGCAGCTGATTACAAGTCTCCTCTCTGTGGTGGCGTAACTAGCTACCATGAATGACTCAATGAGAAAAATTATAGCAGGAACAGTATTTAAATAATTACAGCAATATTGGATTTTACCTTTGGACAATTCTCTGCAGCTTTCCTGCGGCAAAGCTTTGCGCAAACAAAGACAATTTATTAAACACTAGTATTACGTTAAGACCAAGTGTTTGAAAACAGCACAGGCTTTGTTAAGAACAAAATGGTTGGGGTGCACATGTGTTCTTGGACTTGCCAAGTTCCAATGCCCATCAGCAGCCTCAGCCCCTGTTCTCCAACAGAACGGAGGAGAACACATAAGCGCACACTCCTAACTTCCAAGGCATGACATTTTTCCCTGAAGTGTGGAAGTCCTGCTATTCAGATTGCAGCTGGATCACTTTCAAGTGGTTCCTCAGCTTGAACAGCATGACTAAACCAAGTGCATTCTTTGTTTTCGTCACATATAAACCTTATGTTAATATTCTGTATGATATAACCACTCATAAAGGTCTGAAAAACTCAGAATACTCCAGAGATAGAAAGAAGTACTTTATAAATCACAAAATCTTTCTGACTTCAGAACATATCCACTACCACTAGAGGTAGTTTCAGTCAAACCATAAAAAACTTGCCATTCTTTGTACAGTTTTCTTTGTTTTAAAAAAAAAAAAGAACCCTTAACACACAGTATGTTTTTTTTGTTCTTCCCAATATCGTTCAATACTGAGGTATGTTTGTGGGATGTATCTTTAATATAATATCTGAAATTGAAACCAGTACTTAAGAAAACAACGCAAGAAACACAAAAGCTTAGTTTAAATTAGCTTTTAAATTCTAAACTTTATATCTAAAGAGCAGTATTAGCTATCCTAGCTAAGATGTTAGCACTTCATGAATCTGTTCTAGGCAAGATGTACAGATTTTAAGTTACTTTAATCTGTGTGGAAAGCTTAGGGAGAGCCCAAGCAAGTACTTTGGAGTCAGGTAGATACACCTAGCATTTTCAGAAATGCTGGCTACCACGAGATAATGTTCCAGTAAGCAAAAGATAGCAGAATCCAGCTGTATGAACTGCCACCTAAGTTCAGTTCCCTTATTTACTGCTTCTTTTTTTTTCTTTTTAATGCTGTTTTGCTTGGACATTTTTTGCAACAGTCCCTCTTCCCCCTGCTGTAAAGATCTGGTGTGTTTTGTGATCCCTTGATATCAAGGCTAGCAAAATGCATACTCCAATTGCTGCTTAGGAATAAGCTTCATGTTAAAGCTTATTGAGGACTCTTCCTACCTCAGAGCACAGTGCAGTGTTCTCCAGTTTCCTACTTAATTTTTGTAACTTCTATTTCTATGACTCTTTTGGAATTGCATATTTTTTAAAAAATACTTCTTTATAAAGAATGTTCAGGAGTGTTGATTTGGAAGCTCAAAGAGCAGTAGCAGCATGTAAGTTTGTTTCAGTTGCATCTTCCAAGAACAGCAGCTCTATAACCCAGAGGTGGATTTTTTTGAAGTAAGCATGATTAACCTGCATGATCTCCAGGGAGCATTTACCTCTTATGACTGCCCTGTTTCAGCTACTGGTGTTAAGCTTTTGAATGACAGTTGCAGAACTGAAGCATCTTTCAAAAATGCCAATTCCTTCCCGGAGAGAAGCATGCAGGCTCTGAGTGTATCTAACAGACTTATTCCCAGTTGTGTTTGAGCAGCAGTCCACATGCCACAGCATGTGAAAAGAGTGAAACTTCAGACATTAGTTATATAAAATCATGCTCAGCAACAACATAGAAGCAAAGACTCGCAAGTGAGAGAGCTGCAGAGCTTACAAAGGGAAGCAATTAGCACAATAAAATTTGGGTTACTTAGCACACCTAACAGCTTCAAGCCAGTTGCTATTCTCAAGAGTCCCCTACAAACTCCTTCCCAAGCAGAGTCATTTGAGCACATATCAGGTCACCAAAATCACCTAAACAAAACTCAGAACAAAAAAAGTGCTGTCAGCGCCAGATTCATTACTCATCTTTTAGCAACTAGGTTTAGCTTAAATCTAGAAAAGCTCAGAAGACCTGGTACATGTCTTCATCTGTATAAGCAAGAGGGATGAGTTCTAACAAAGGATCTGGAATCGCTCTTTTTTTCTGTTGTTCCTTGGGTTTATTTTTGTTAATACAACAAAAGTTTTGCAGAAGTGTATGCCATCCACCTGGAACACATATCACTGCCTTGAATTAGCTGTACTCAGGACTGACAAAATAATTTGGAGGACCATTGAATCCAGGGAAAACAGTGGGAAAATAAACAGGTTTCAAGTGGAAGGGAGTGCAGTAAGAATGAGAGAAAATAGAAATACACACTGGGAAGCACCACCCCCCACTATGTAAACAAGGCATCAGGACTGGGCATTCAGCCAGTGCTGTTGGTGTGTCAAATACATTTGGTTAAACTCAGGTTTTATCTGCTCATCTTCAACAACTTCCCAGGTGGAAATAAAAATTTCCTGAGTATCAGAAAGTAGATATGACTATGATAAAAAAAGGAGTTACTGATGTTCCTTTATCTACAAAACAGACTTCTGCAGACATCTGCATCAGCCTGAAAGCCTGTGGTCAACATTTACAGAAGGTGTGGTTGTCCCACCACTGTATAAATGGTACCAAGGTCTTTCTTCAGCACTTTTGCATAGAGCATAAAAGACACTAGGTAAATGTCTTGCTTGTGCAAATGGGAAACACAGAAGTGCTGGGTAGGTGTGCGTGTCTCACAATGCTTGCAAGTATCTGTATATGTGTGTTGTGTCTAGGCAAGAAGTATCAACAGTGCAAAATTATGGATTGATAAAATCTGTGTAGTTAGCACATACATCTTCACAACCTCACTACTGCAATTCTGAAGTAATCAAGGCTACGTGCCCCAAGAAGCAGTTCATCTTCCATTCCAACAGCAGATATACAGCAGTTTGTTGCACATTTTATGTGGAAAACATCTATGCCAAGCAAAAAGGAACACTACTTTCTGAAAGCATTCTGTAACATTTCTGATAGTCAAGCTTTGAGGGGAAAAAAACCCATCAACTAGAGAGCCTCAACAGAAAACGTCCAAACAGTAATCTGATGCTGTAGCAAAGCTTAGTATTAGTAATATACTAAAACAGTTTACAGACAGTGTGTGTCATCAGTACCCCGCTCTGATCTGGATACACATGTAGAGAAGCTTCCAGGACTCTGCAGTCAACAGCACTTGCCTAAAAGTTTAAATACTAGAAATATACTAAATTTTTCAAGCCTACACGATTATGGTGCTGCCCTCTCTTTCTGTAAGTCTACTTTAATCAGGCTATTATAATGCCAGAGCAATATTAGCTTTGTGGAATGATTTACATAATGTGAGTAAAGTGAGTCAGAGACCTGCTCTAACGATAAGATCATGGCATCACCAGATTTTGTCTGGGAAGTAATTGTCAATGAAGTAAAGAAGCATAAGCACACAACTACATTGTCTGCTGTCACATTTCAGAAATAGCCCATTCTTGCAGGAAGCATTTTGATGACTAAATCATTAAGAAAAAAAAAAAACCCTCTTAAGTTTACTTCCTCTGCTCAAGGATCCACTTCAATATTGTGTCTGATGGGTTTTGGAAGAGCGTTACTGCAAATGTTGGTAGTAAGTGCTTGTTGTGGTCAGATGTCCTGCAGACTTTTGTTGCACTAACTCTTATGAAGTGAGGTAACAAAACAAATTGTTTTTTCTTTGCTCAAGGACTGACTGGTAAATATGTAAGAGTGCATCTACATTTTAATTAGAAATTGCATACAAAGCACTGGAAAGCAGCCTGGCAGATGTTTGGGAGTGACACATTCACAAATTTTAAAGTTAACTATTTACAGTCAAGCAAGACTGAACAGCAGAATGAGACCATTTCATTTGAATTATCTGTCAAGCCACAGCTATGACTGATAAACACATCTGTGGCTTTCACTTCACACAATACTGACAGCTCAATTTCCATATAGTTCCTTGCTTACCACGCTACTCTACAGAACTGACAGAGAGAAACATGATTCTTGGGCAGATCAGACTCATAGGCTTAGATGAACATAAACATACTTTTTGCACCGTTTATCTTACTTGTCTAATACCAACCATCTCAAAGTATAGCTATTCTGAATACATGATCAAGCTTCCCTTATCCTGACATGGCAGTGTCTTTTTTTGTCTATCAATAAAGATTATTCCTGCAGCTACAGATAATGACTGCTTTTCCCATTTACTCTGACAGCAACCAGCATCTAAGAAATATGTGCTGTTATTTACTGACAAAGATGTGATGGAGAGCCTTCCACTTGCAGCGATTTTTCCCATTCTAGTTAATAGAAATTGATTAAGGGAATTCTGACCCTAGCTCTTCTGCCTCAAGACAAGAAGGCACAGTACAGAGAGAGGAAAGAGAACAATACCAGAAGACCCCCAATTGAGCCTGGAATGTGACTGGAACAAAACCGATAGGAGGAATGTAACACTGACATACAAGGATGGTTGCTCTTTGTTTAAGTGTTGTTACATCTACTAAAATGCATGTATGTGTATCGATCATTCGACAACTGATTAATTGCAAGAAAGATGTGTATCGTTACATGTCTTAGCGTTCTACTCAGATCAGATCGATAAGAGCCACTAGTATAAAGTTCAGATATGCCTATGTAGGGACTCCAAAATAGAGCTTGGTCAGTTCCCAAGAAATTAATCCGCCTTATCTGGTAGCAGATTATCCATAGATAAGTCTAAGAATATACAAAATTGTTATTTATATTTCACATCTGTTAGTATTTTTATATATACACATGTGTATACACATACATACACATATATATATAATTGTTTGAGATAGCCAGTTCTTTCTGTATCTACATATCTATATCTATAGTCTAAAATAAACCCAAAAACCTGAGCTGTGCCACTTGATTTCGATGGAGCGGAGAAATTGCAGTGTCCTCATTGAACTTCTTCCCCCAGTTACTCATCCTGGGCAGTGTAATACATTTAATTCATTAATATTTGGAAGATGTTCCCACTTCAGTCACTTTGATGCTCTTAATGCTAATGAACTATGGATAGAGTAAATGGTGAGTGACAACATGCTGATGCAGCCTCCGATAACACATGCAGGATTAAACAAATGAATAACAACAAAACCCCCCCTTAGAACTTACTGTCCAAAACTTTATGAAGTACTGCAAGACTGTAGCAGCAACAAACAGACAGTACAGTAAGGAATACATTAAAAACAGAAGGAAGAACTTGTAGTTAGAAAATCCCACACAATTATTCACCCTAGAAGAAGGGGAAAGAGAAAGAGGTTACTATGATATACAGAAACCCAAAATAAAACCAACACATTCAGCTTTTGAAGAGCATAACATGTGTATGATGTTAGTGGTATGTCCAAAACAGTCTGGCACTAGTGTTTCAGAAGCATTTTAAGCCACTATTTTGAATGAAGTCTCTTTCCTTGGGCCAAGTGATTTAAGCCTCTCACAGAAATTTTGCACCCCACAGAGTTCTACAGGACAGGACATGAGCTGGCAAAGCATATGATACATGGAGTCTGTATGCGAAGTGTCTCACACTATGCATTACCTGCCGCCACTGCAGAAGAGAATACCAACCTCTCCATCGATTTCTGCAGATGTTGCTTTGGTAACAAAACGACCTTCAACTCAATAACTTATGGTAGTATTTTTATAGTGACAGCAGGTAATATTTTTACTGACTACCAGTGACTACAAACTGCGGAACAGTGACTGTTTGAGTGGGTCTTATGTTTCATACAGAATTGAGAACTGATTTTCACAGATATCTCCTCTCCTAGTAATGATAACAAACTAAACGAAAGGAAGAAGTGCCATTCTCACAGGTCTCATTAACACTAGGGTTTCTCTGTATAAGGAGACACTGCATGATTTGGGCTACCGGGCCTACAACTCCCCATTGCAACACACATTAAGAACAAGCTCTATCTTCATAAGAAGTGAAGAAGTTCTGTGAAAATCAAGTTTTACTTCAAAGCTGCATTTTTGAAGTAGCATCTCATTAATGTTGTAGGATCTAATTCATCATTAGTATACTGATTTTTGGTTTTATATTTAAACTTACCATGGACAGTGGTGGTCCATTTTTAGTACACATCTGAAAGAGATAATTTCCAGTAAGTTAAAGCAAAAAATACATTTTCTTTCTAAGACACGTACTTTTAGCTTCTACAGGTTTGAAGATTTTAATTCTTTTTAAAGTATTTTGCCCCACTTTTTCAAGTCCTTCTCAATCATGTCACTTCTCTGTATTATTGCAGCCATACTTTCACCCAAAAGGATAAAGTGAAATTCACTTAAGAGTCACTTAAATTAACGCATTGATCATTAACGGTTCATTCAGCCCTTTTAGTTTTCTCTGCATGTTGAGAGAAAACAAATCTAAAGGATCCTTCAGAGTTGTGTGGATAAAGGATGTTAGCCTGGCATTGACTCCAAGTAAATCTAGGTAAGGGCTGCTGCTACTACCTTTTTTTTTGTTTGCTGCTTGCTTGTTTTTTAAAGCTAATTGAGGAAAAGAGCAGCACAGCAGGCAATGTGAATAGTCCATGTGTCATTTTCATCCAGTTTAAGGACAGATAAATAGTTATTTCAGATACACAGACATTCACTGTCTTTGTTAATAAATTTGATTTTATCCAAAAGATGTATATTAGATTCTTAAGCTAATTAGATTTCCTCAAGCTCAGTCTACTGAAGTCTCACTCATAGCCTCAGTTTTCAGTGCCCTTACCAAATTTTCCAGTGATTCAGAATGAAATTAGGGATGTCTTTAAAATGATTAAGGCCTGTGATTCTACTGTCAATCTTTGCAATAAAGACTGTTGGCATTATTAGTAGCATACATCTATTTCGAGGCCGCAGAAGCAAGATACAATGAAAGGTTCTATAATAAGCACTTTCTGGTGCTGCTGTCTCAGACCCGCTTTTCCTAACTTTCAGTCCCTGGGTTTTACTTTTTAAATGCCTTTATTTTTTAACATAAGCATTGTTTTACAAAGCTACAAGCAAGTATCCATAAAAAATTCTGCCACTTTGTACAATGGAGTTGCAATAATATTGCACCAATAGGAGGAACTTTGCTCCTTTATGAAATCCAAGTACTGAGGGTCTGAGAGAGGAACAAATAGCAAAACCTGGTGTTATGCAAGGGCTGACACACTGAAGACATGAACATACTAAAGCAACGACCACAGGAGAGAGAAAATCCATCATTTCAGATTCAGAACTCACATGTCACACGCAGAACAGTGGTGGCAGCGGTCAGGCTTGATTAGCTGGCATCGATCACAGTATCTGATTGCTGCATTCAAGTGGCAAAGGTCAAGTCATTAGAATTCATTTAATTTTACAAAGGTTTTCCCCCTTAGCATGAACTGAATATTACAGAGTTTCCTGCATTCCCCTGTCATACCTGTTCTCACAGGCCTTCGTGTGCCTCCTCTCCTACAATATGTACTTTTGAGTTTAAGAAATAGAACACATTAAAGTATTTCAAACACTTTCATCGCTCAGTACTGTACCGAGTCAATTTCCATTTACTATTTTGCTCCCCAGTTTTCCCACCCCTCATCCCCTGGCACCAATCCCCTATCACTTGCTGTCTTTCACCTCTGGACAGGGTACTTGGGCATCTCATTGTGAAACTACATTCTTTCAGCAAGCCAACTTTCTGCATTAGCTTTTCCTATCCTCTTCAACAAAAAGTAGTCTAGTAGACTGTTCAGTACATCAGCTCTTCCTCGTCTTTCCTTGATATTTTTAAACAAGTCTTCAGGCTCTCCTCAATGGAAATAAGACACCAGCACAGGCAGTTTGAAAGGAGGAGGAAAGCCAACACCTACAGCTAAGCAGAACTGTTAAGAGCTGGCAAGTGCTTCCCAGATCGCTCCAGGAGCTTAAGACTGGGATTCCTGAAAGAGAGGTTTGTATTCAAAAAAGCCAGGTGTCCTTAGACTTTGTTTGGAAAGTCACAGTAAACTTTGGTAACCCTTATTCTGAGTAGTTTATGGTTTTTGGAAAACTCTACGTGGTTGGTAGTTTCAAGAAACAGCTATATATACATATATGAAAGCTAGATTTTAAAATAATATACATATGTATAAGACAGCAGTTTCACAGAACATTCATATATAAGTTGGAATAAAAATGCCTGTATGGATTAAAGTCAAATACAGAAATAGCTCATAACTAGCTTTGTACTGAATTTCAGATAGGAATGAAACAACACTTGTTCATTCTTAAATTCTAGATGTTTCTGCTGCAGAACTGATACAGTTCAGAAATAAAAGTTTAGATGTAGCATATAAATCATTATAAAATTGAGTAAAAAGTTCAATTTCCCCCATTTCTAGCTGTATTAACTACATTTCTTTGCTGTGTTTATTTTTTATAGGTGTCAGAGATAAATGTTGTCATCTATCCGCTTGCTAGAAAAGGTTTGTGTTTGTTGTATTCCAAATACTAGCTACATATTGAGATCCCTAGACAAAGGACTCCAGTTTCTCTCTGGGGGAAAAAAGCTCAGCCCAAACAAACAAAAAAACGAGGTCATGGCCTTTGCAATATGTGCCTAATGGATTCTTCATTCAGTGGTATCAAATGAATTTCACTGAATTGAACTAGCAGTTTCAGGAGCAGCGAATTCTCTTTTATATCCCACCTCTTGATGCTGTTGTTGTATAGATAGGCAAGTCTTTAGCAGCTCTTCTCAAAATCTCCTGCTGGGATTCTGGTCTCTCTTCTTTTTCATATTGTTCTTTATCAGCTTTTGACAAGCAGAACTAGGAGAGAGGGAGAAAATGGAATGAAGGGAATAGATTATTATTTTGTGATCTAGTCAAGCTCCAAGGAAAGGATCCTTTGTATCCTAATCCTATGTCTTTGGACAGCTCTCACCCACTGACCCAAAAAGCTCCACAGAAAGAAAAAAAAAAAAATAAAAGAGTGCTATATGAATTACAGGAGATGCTTAAAACTCCATGATGGTCCTGGACATATTTTAAAGGCAACAGTCTTTATTTCTGTTCTGTTATCTACAGCATTTTCCCTTCAACACAAAGGCAGACAGAAACTGAGAGTTTAAAGAAGGTGCAACCCTTTTTTTTTTTTTAAGTCCTGGTAAGTGTGAATTAGGTGATCTGCAAACAAGATCAAAGTGCAACAGTCCTTTGCTGCTACAGGACACTAAAGTTCTCTTATCCCACTTTATCTCTCTTAGAGACAGGTACAAACCAGAGGAGAGGCGGCTTCATGGCTTAAGCACGGAAGTTGAAAGAATTTAACTGGAATTTTACCTGGGAGTAGTCATAGCACTCCCAAATCCGTAAGCTCAAAATCCATAAGCAGTAGAGAAAGCAACTTTCAGCAAAGCCTGCACTGTTTGATAGTTGGAATTCTGAGTAAAACATGAGGAGAATTCCTGTTGAAGCCTCAGTGAAATGTAAAGCCTTACTAAAAGAACCTGCAGAGCTTTTACTAGCTTGTGAAACACTGTGGTACGAGCTTTACCATTAAGCTCCACATAACCCAGCTGACAAACCCCCATGGAATGAGGGCCGGACTCGCTATTTCCTTCAGTATTTTTCTGTTCCAAAGCACTTTAAACTCCGAGCTTCCTGCATGGACTACAAGAGCCCTTTTTACAAGCACACATAGGCGAAGTATTCATGGGAGTGGGTGGAAAGTGCTGTGTTTGCAGCTGGAACAAAATTTTGCATAGTGTGGCTTAATACGACCATATTTTCCTACCAAGAACATTTATATGATTAGTTCACATGGAGTTTCCTCTCATACTATACTTTTTCCTCTTTTGGATTACAGTCAGTTGGTAAGCAACAATGAAGATTCCACGTATAGAAAGGAAGAAGCAGTAAGACCTTGTTGCAAATTCTCTGTCATTTCCTAACCCAGAATGCAAACAAGTCATCTTGCATCTCACAGAACACAGTTAAGCCTCCTGTTACATATATGATATTATATATAATATATATCTACTATATTATCATACCAGTTACTGAGCCCATCTACTGTGCAAGGGTGAAACATTAAACATAATCCTGTTCTAAATAATCAGAAACTTGGATTAATTTGCGAGAGAGTGAAATTAAAGTTTTAACATTGCAGTCATCACCAAGAGTTTGATCTTGTTTTTAAATCTTAATCTCTAAGATAGACATTTACTCAAGTATGAAAACTGGAGATGCTCACATAAAAAATTTAGAGAGAGATATGATGCCAACAAAGTGATGCAATATGCCTTCCTTTCTACTGCCCTGCTGAGTCTACTAGGTGACCCAATGTCTGTCTCCATGACCTGCAATCAAGCAAAGGTTGCAGTAAACATGAAATACTACTTCTAGATGACATTTCTATGGCAAACTATTAATGCCAGAAAAGGAACTAAATAATAAAATTCAAAGCTTCTCTAATTTGTCCAATTAACCTCATAATATTACTCCAGAAACCTTAGATAGGATTTTGTTTTTTTTCCAAAGTGCCTTATATCTGTTTCAGTTTCAGAAATTAATAGGGCCATGAGACTATGGTCTCTTTGTACAATGGCAGGATATGTTCAAAGACATCAAAAGTTGTCTGTTACCACACAGCTAACAAAATTTCCAATGAGGTTGCAGCAATTCTTATTGAAAACAGAAAGAGTCTCTTTGTTTCCTTCCTCTTTCTGGATCTTGTATAATGTTGATTGTTCTTCCTTATGACAAATGCACAGGGATTACACTAAGACAACAGCAGCTGCAAAATCTTTTTTTAGTTCAATAGTAAGATCACAGGATGCTGTTTGTTTTGCAAGAATGGCTAATTTGAATGACTAAAAATATATACGTTTACACTCATACAATGGGGAGATTCTGAAGTCAGGCTTTGTTTTTAAGCATAACAGGAATAAATTACTCACTGGTATATGAACAGAAGGGACTTGCCTAGAAAGACAAAAAGTGGTGGTGGTTTTTCAGTTGTTTATGTTTTTTGTGGGGTTTTTGGTGTGTGTTTTTTGTGGTTTGTTGTTGTGGGTTTTTTCCCTTTTTTTATTTTTAAAGCTAGAAGAAAATGGTTTTAAATCTGGTCTAGCCCCACACTTGATCTAGGAAATATTCATTACATGTTATATGCCCAAACCATCAATTTTACTCAGAGAATATAACAAGCTACAACATTACTGTAACTACAGGATAAGCACTGCCAGAGTTTTTCTATTACTGAAGAATCCAAGCAGGCGGTGCAAGTTGTTTGGCATTAGCTTTATGAGCAGCTCTAGTTCATACAGCTTTACAAAATCTGGAATAACACAGTTCCAACCATTCTTCATTAGCTAACTTGTCTAACTTCGTAATTTTCCTGCAGAACCATCCCAGATAAAGCCAAAACAAAACACCCTGAAGACAAGTCCCTTTGAATTTTTAGGTTTACTAATTTGGTACTACTCGTTTTGCTTAGCTAAAAAGCAGAATGGTTTTTAGCTTTTCTTTTATTCACTTTACATTCTGTACTTTTAGGATATAGATCCATAAGTCATAATTAAGCACTGTGGAGCACTCTATGCTTTTCCTTAGAAGCAGATTTAACTCTTTTCAAAATAGTTTGAAGTTGACATTAGCACTGAAAGTCTGTCTTGCCAAAAATAGAATAAAAATTTGACTCCCATAGAGCAAGCAAAGCCCAAACAATTCAGCCAAATTAAAAGCTTTATAAAACCAAGTAAAAGAAGTGAAGTATTTTAAATTTGGTGCCAGGATTTAATCCCTACATACACATCTTGGAGAAAATAGAAAACAAGGTAATTCACGTCAGGCTTACTTGCAATTAATACTGTTCTTTTTAAAAACAAAACTTCTTACAGTCATGAGGCATTCCTTTGCCATTATATAACACTCCTTTATGTATTCACTTCTCAACTGTCCCTAAACCTTAACCCTTGACTTACTACTAAGTGGTTCAGTCCTCCAGGTTAGAAGTATACATTGCTTTACTGTTTTTTTCTTACCCAAACAAAAGGTCAAAACTGCCTAAAATGGAAATATAAAAATGCTGACACTATCATTAAAAAAAACAAAACAAAACAGGTTTCAAGCAAGCTACTTACAGGAAAGCACTGTACATGACCATCAAAGTTGTGATGAATTAAAAGCATGTTTCATATAAGGAAATGTCATGACAAAAACTATTCAGTATTTTAAGAGTAACTTGATCATTTTCATTCATGATACACTGTCATGCTGTTCTATTTTAGCTAATGAGAAGGGAAAGGTGAATCATGCAGTACTGCTAACAAGTTTCATCACTGTAAACAGTTCAGCTATTTATAAAAAAGGCACTGACATTTTTCTAACGTTATATTTACCTCATTAGAGGGGGATGCAGGAGATGTGAAAATTGTCTTCCAATAGGACCATACAAACATGACAAATGACAGATGAAAAACCACAAGGTAGACAACTGCAATAAAACACAAATAGTTTGGTGAATATAGCTGAAAAGAACAAGAAATAAAATCACTGATCTTTGATGAAGGCTAAACTACTACGTTATGCATCACCTGACAAAATTTAGTTATATTAAACCCTTTTCCCTGGTAGACTTAGCACTCTAGGAGTGGTCACTTAAATAAAAAAACAAATCTAAACAACCTCAAACCACCAAATGTGTTGGTTGCTATTCCTCAGGGAAAGAATATGCTTTCACATATGATTCCAAAACAGACTTGAAAGGAAAAAAAACAAACCAAGCAAAAAAACTCCAAAATGAATAGTTTTGCCCACGGCATGTCAGGCAGTAACTTTTTTAGATAAAGAAGATGCTACAATTCCATTCTAGATTACAGTATTTGATAACTGACTTAAAGAATCAAATTGAGTTTCTACTTCTAATAGAAACAGTCCAGTATTGAGCCATTGTAGAAAGCAGTGGTCATCAGTGACACAGAAACTCCAAACCTCGGGTTTGTAGAGGACCGCACAAGGGCTAGTCACAAGTTAAGTCGGCTGATTATCTTCTTTCAAATTATCAGAGGAATGTAATCTGCAAGGGTCCTGCTATTATAGTCACAGTGGCAACAAAACATGGGTGGGTTTATTAGGGAGCTCAATTAATTTATGTGTGGATCTGTGTGATACAGTTGGCCTAAAGATAAGAGACCTGGACCTTATGACCCAGGAAGCTTCTTTCAAACTTCTTTCCTTGAACAGTTTCTTTTACCACTTCTCAAGAGAAAACAGATTGGTTGTACCAAAACAGCAAGCCTTAGAAAAGAAGTCACACTAAATATTTACATTATCTTCACTTATGCTATCTTCAGTTGCAGGAAGAAGGAAACTTGACCTACTTTCTTGTGCTCTTAAAAGAGTCCTTTAAGAAGCCATATGACATACTTCATGGATGGCCGAATAGGCTCAAAAATTTGGAACTTCCAACAGCTCTGAAAATGCCTGTGCATTGTCACAGAAGACATGATCTTAATTTAACCTCTTTCAGGATTTTCATTGCTTATTACAGTGAAAAGCTGAAACGAACTGTATTTCAACTTTCTTCAGAGAATTATGTTTTTAACCTTTGCCTCTGACTCCTCTAACCTTACAGATTTGGCAGATTTTCAACTGTTAAGCTCACTGAAAATGCAAGATGCAAACCCTTTTTCTAAAGCCATCCTAAAACTGGCAGAACTCATTGAAAGAATTCAAAGAGCCCATGTATCACTGTACAGGGCATTGCAGAATTAGAAATTAACTTTTATTAAAAACATATTATTATACATTAAACATAATGTGGTTGAGCAATTAAAGCATGAGAAAATGGTCTGGGAAAGAGGAGAAACAGACACAAAATTGGAGTGGAATCAGCTGCACAGACCAAAGCTTCAGCAGAGATGAGGGGGAGAGGTGTGGAATAGAAAGTAAGAGAAAGTGAGATACAGGGGAGGGCAGGGCACAGCAAAACCATCTTACACAGTAAGAAATTCTATTCTGACCAAAAACATGACCCCTGGAATTCATATTGAGAGATTATTTTTAGCGCACACACAATACTTCAAACTGCAGAACCTCAGTCTTGTCACAGGCTGTAAATGCCCCAATAACACAGAATAACAGGCACTGAGGCTGGCTGCAGCAAGGGTACAAGCTGTGCCGGTGCTACTGCATTTACTCCAAAGAGGCACCTGTTAAAGTGCTCTTTCACTCTTGCAGCATCTGAGATCTTGCAGTCTTTCACCATTGTTAAAAGCCAAGAGCCTGGCCTAGGTAGCCAAACTGGATCAGCTCAAGGAAGAGCAAGACTTTCACAATTGTTCCAGTGATTGGCACCACCCAGCCTAGAGGAGAACAAGCCTGCAATTGACAATCCATTCTGTGGTGGGGCCCCCCAATTACGCTCTTGCTGCTTCTCCCACTGCTGCACTGCTATTCTTTCTGTAGTTAAAGGTATCTGTCTCATTGGTGCTCTCCAAGAAATGAGAGGGAGGGAAAATACCATTTTTGACAGCTTTACCCAAGCAGTCCATCTACCCACCATTTTAGGTAGCAGCATCTCCTCCGTAGACTACTCCCTGAAGCATCTTGCATCAGTTTCCAGTACAAATATAACTCAGCTTCATTCCTATTCAGCTCATTTTCTTGTAATTACATGCTACACAGAAAATAGGTCAAAAACCATAAACTCCAATATCTGCCAGTTTAGCCAGGCTCAGAGTCATGAGGAACTCCTGGCTAAGCTAAGGAAATCCAGGATTCTTGGTGCCATGCTGTGACCAAGTGAAGTCACTGCTCTTTAAAGGCACTGATGCAAATTAGACTGTAATTTATACCGTCAAGAGGACGATGTCTTATGACACACTCTTAGAATCCTCCTAAAATATGCTAAGCCCTCCTAAGATTTGCCCTTAATACCCTTTTCTGAATCATTCGTAATACTACTTCCAAGACAGAGTCAGATTACAGAGAGGTAATAACACATAACAGATTTATGTTATATTGTTATGAGAGATTCAGAGTTGACTTTATTCCCCTATCCGAATGGACGTAAATCTCGACAAGAATATGAAATTACAAAGAAATAATTAGCCTTAATGAGGTGAAGAAATCACCACTAATTTAAACAAAAGCTGTAATTAAGTGCTGGAATAAAAGGATTTTAACAGAGTATACTGAAATGTGGAGCAAAATGCATTTGATAATATGCACACTGTTGATCTACAAAGCAATGTTACTGGTGCTTTGGCCTTTTGAGTCTTCTGATGTTACTCCCTGGCTATTTTGAGTTAGCTTTTAAGAACTTTATAAAACTTATGATAGCTTTCATTTCAAATGAAGAAAGATTTCACCTCTTATTTTAAAGATCAGCCTCCATGGTAATGAAATTCCTTCATACAGGATGCCCATGACATGCATTAAAACTGCAGGTGCAAGAAACATGCAGGTGACAGCTATTAAAAGCCTAACAGTCAGGTTTCAATGATACTATCAGTGGCATTAATTAATCAAGCATTTTTCTTCTTGGTAGATTTAAAAGCATCTGCTTCAGTCAGACAGGCACTGCATTTGTATTAAAGCCAAAGATCTGATTATGCGACACCAAGATCATTGCTCTGCCAGGTTTCCTTATCTGAGACACAGATCTCGCCTTTCTGGAAGAAACTAGAAAGTAAAACTAATTAATATACAGGTGAACAGTAAAACACAGCAGCAATCGCAGCATTTTGTGAAGTCTAGGTGATGATCAGCTGTGTCATGGGGTGTACAGATTCACAGTAAGGCACAGCTCCCATCTTGGATGGCTTACAATCTATTTTGGACATTTTCCCCACTCTTTCACCCCTTCATAAGAAGACAAAAGAGTACAGATTCCACCAGCATTCCTTCCATTCACAGTATTCTCCTGGATGTTCCCCACCAGGAAGAAGACTGCTAGATCAGCTTCAAATTCTGTACTCTTTTTGGGAGCCTCTTACCAGTGGTTACACACTCTGTAGACAGACCTGTACAGATACATAAAATGTACCACTCATGTCTCCCTATGAGCTGAAATGAACTCCCAAATAAATATCCCATCAATAATTTGTACTTCTACAGAAAAAAAAACCAACAAAAAAAGTTTTTTAATAAAAATACCTATATTTTTAACTTCTGGAATAAAATACTTATTTAGACTAGTTTTAGTTCACAATTAAAAGAAGTACAAGAGCAAAAATGATGGAATTTTTTAGCCAGTTTCTTACATTATCTCTGTAAGTACTACCCACAGTGGCACATACTTGCCAAAGCCGACATGAAGACTTGAGTAAAATTTGCCAAAACAAGGCTCTAACCACTTGGCTTAGAAATTTACAATTACAATGTGCAGCCACCTTTGAAATGGTTGTGTTTTGCACAGTTCTAACCAGTCATAAAGAATGTGGTTCTGAGGAATTTGGAAAGCTGTTTGGAAAAGAGTAAACTGTAGAACAATTCTTCCTCTTCCAGAAGTCTTTCACAAGGAGCATTCAGGATTCAACAGAAAATGGACTTGGGGATCTGCTGCAGTTCCTTCTCTCTTCTCTTTTTTTCTGCTCTTTGGAGGTACTTATTTATAAATATTGCAAACTTAAATCATGGTCACATTACTCACAGGTTTTGTCATCACCCCAAGCTTGTGGCACCAGAAGCTAAACAGATTGAACTATACAATATTTATCTTGTTTCTTAGCACTAATCTACTCATTACACAGAGCTTACACATCAACTAGTACTTTTAAATTCCACGTCCCTTAAGACTTGTGTGCAACAAAACTATTCACATCTTAAAAAAGAAAAGTAAAAAACAAATTACCTTTTTCTGCAGTTGAAGAAATAGTAACTGGAAGAGAAAAGAAAAGACATATGGTAAGTAAATCCACACTGAATCAAGAGTTTGGCTAAAAGTGAGATACAAGAGATAGCTGACTTGTTCCAAAGCACATTTCAGCAGGGTCTCTCTGCCTTACTCTGGGGTAAAAGAGAAGTTAGTTCTCCTCCTGCCAGCCCTTTAGGCTTGCTGAGTCAGTCAAAGAGCTGAAGAGATCCACTTCCCTGCGCTAACCAAGTGAGCGTACTCCTTTTCACAGACATTAATCAAATCACAACTTATACATGTTCCCCTTGAGATACACGCCTAGCAAAGTTTTCCGAGTCAATAACTAGGCCAACAGGTGTACCACTGGAAAACAGAAAATGAAATAAAAGAAGTTCTTTCAGAAGTCCCTGTGAAAGTGTGATATATGAAACCTACTTCCCTCTCCATTTTTTCCCACCCCTTCTCTCTTCCATGCTATTTTTGACTTTTTACCTCTGACTCAAATTCTTCAGGCATAGTTCAAACATCAATGCTTCCTTCTCTTCTACATCCTCATCCTTTTATCCCAACAGCAATTTCTGTTGTTCAAGGCTACCTTGTATGCTGCCTGATGAACAGTACTCATCCTTTTGCCCTCAGGCTTCTCCAAAACCTTCACACTTCATTCATCAGCTCAGGTAAGACGCTGAACAGAGAGCTGAGCTGTGGTACTTACTGGGTTGCTTTGTTCATATCACTCCCCTTGCTGTACCTCTACCTTAGACACTGAATTTCTGAAATTCAATAGGAAAAGCATCTTTTCCCGACTTCTCATCTAATACTGCAAATTTAAGCTTCTGGTCATCATCAGCAGCAAAAGGTTAACAGAGCACATCCTGTCCACTGCCGTTCACTCCACACTGTCTCCTCTCTCAGCTCTGACATTTCTACAGTCATTAGTCTGAACGCCTGTTGAAAACAGCTTTTTCCTGATGCACACTGGAGTCTTAAATCTGCAACGTTTCAGTACGCATTGCAAGCTTCCTTCTGAAGGGTTACACTGGTCACAGAGGTGACTCAGCTGCAGATATCTATAGTAAAAGGGTTTGCAACTACATTATATAACTGTGCCTCTTTTTTATAGAGGACAAGAGAGGTGATAAAGTCATATCTCAATGTACAGATGACCCCTTTTTGTACAGGTAAGCGGTCTAGGTTGGGGTTCCACCCCATCTCCCTCTTCCTTAAAATACCCACTTGGCACCCTCAATCTGTCCATGAAAGTCTCTACAAAGTTTATGGGAAAGGTTCTGCTTCCTTCCACCTACAGAAGGAAGAAATTACCCTTTAGAATATAACAAGGTTGGTCTCTAAGTAAAAGAAGTCAATCCTAAAGTTTAGTTACACATACTCGCACATCCTCCTCCCATGTTTCTGTCTGAAATGGGGACACAGTCCACACAGAAAAACAGACCTGAGGCACATGATTACCTGCAAAGCATGCAAGAAAATGTAAGAACAGGTCCAGTTGTATGATGATTGTGACTTGGTACTACCCCACTGCATGCTAAAGAAGTCACACTATTTTTTAAAGCAAATACTATGAGTGTTTCTGCTGGAAATTTCAGTAACGTGTTGTTTGTCCAGTTAAAACTTTTTCTGGAACATAAGAAGACAAAATCATTTAAAAGGTGAAGATTAAAACAAGCTTGCTGGGTAGGGCTGTTTGCTCAACTTAAAAAAAAAAAAAAAAAAGTACTTTAGATTAAGCTTTGTCCTTGGCTGCTCATATATCTTCAGTAAACACACAGAGCTGGACAAACACGTATTTCCCTGCACAAGAAATATTAAAAAGTTCTTAATTATACTCTAATGGGACAGGAGAACATTATTATCTATAAAACTACAGGATTTTTTTGGTAAGTAATTCTTGTTAAAGCACTCCATAATCCGTAGCCTCCCTTCTGCTCTCAGGTCAGAACAAAATTGAGTCCAATTTGATGTTTCAAGACTCAAAATAATGAACAGTCTTTATACGAAGAAAAAAATCTTTAAGATTCTATCATCTGTGAGACTTCATCAAAAAGATCCATAAATAAACTTCATAAAAATTAATTAAAGCTTCACAGCACCAGGAGGATAATTTTCACTTTCATACCTAGGTCCCTTAGGTCAGAATGCAGTTATTGGACTGTGCAGGACAATTTTATTTTGGCAAACTCCTGCAGTTTGATGTAAAAGCCAACACTGAAATGCTTATGATTTTCATCCTGCCTTGTCATCCTCAAGTGAAACAAAAGATATCCAGTTCTATTCTGCCTCAGAAGTTCATGCAACTTAAACGTTTCTAGTTCTACCCCTTTCCCTGCTGTTATTCCAACAAACAGCAATCATACTATTTGTCTAAATTCACTCAACAAATGGCAAATCAAGTTTTTTACAGGATCTTTACGTTACAAAGGAAAGCCTTGCTTTAAATAAATTCATATTTAGTCTTTATAGAAAACAGATCTTTAAGTATTCACTAGTTTGGCAATTTAAGAAGCAGCTTTATACCATCAATAAATCAATTTTAGCTTTTGACATCTGGTTCAGTAAAGAACCCAACAAAACATTACCATTGTGGCCCACCATCTAGCCAGTAGCCTCAGTTGCAAGCTTAGTTCTCTACTGCTTTTCTCCTCTACTGCTTCTAACCTCTGAAGATACTGCCATCAGCTTCTGCTAAATTAATACCATTTTGCCTTTAAAGGTTTCTAAAACATGCTTTCTTGTTTGGGGATGGAATTGGGGAAAAAGAGGTGCTGCCTTTTTGCTTATTGATATGTTTTGAACAAATTAAGCACCGCATGTTATTTATATGTTCTTTATATGCTCTTTAAAGGCACTGATGCAAATTAGACTGTAATTTATACCGTCAAGAGGACGATGTCTTATGACACACTCTTAGAATCCTCCTAAAATATGCTAAGCCCTCCTAAGATTTGCCCTTAATACCCTTTTCTGAATCATTCGTAATACTACTTCCAAGACAGAGTCAGATTACAGAGAGGTAATAACACATAACAGATTTATGTTATATTGTTATGAGAGATTCAGAGTTGACTTTATTCCCCTATCCGAATGGACGTAAATCTCGACAAGAATATGAAATTACAAAGAAATAATTAGCCTTAATGAGGTGAAGAAATCACCACTAATTTAAACAAAAGCTGTAATTAAGTGCTGGAATAAAAGGATTTTAACAGAGTATACTGAAATGTGGAGCAAAATGCATTTGATAATATGCACACTGTTGATCTACAAAGCAATGTTACTGGTGCTTTGGCCTTTTGAGTCTTCTGATGTTACTCCCTGGCTATTTTGAGTTAGCTTTTAAGAACTTTATAAAACTTATGATAGCTTTCACTTCAAATGAAGAAAGATTTCACCTCTTATTTTAAAGATCAGCCTCCATGGTAATGAAATTCCTTCATACAGGATGCCCATGACATGCATTAAAACTGCAGGTGCAAGAAACATGCAGGTGACAGCTATTAAAAGCCTAACAGTCAGGTTTCAATGATACTATCAGTGGCATTAATTAATCAAGCATTTTTCTTCTTGGTAGATTTAAAAGCATCTGCTTCAGTCAGACAGGCACTGCATTTGTATTAAAGCCAAAGATCTGACTATGCGACACCAAGATCATTGCTCTGCCAGGTTTCCTTATCTGAGACACAGATCTCGCCTTTCTGGAAGAAACTAGAAAGTAAAACTAATTAATATACAGGTGAACAGTAAAACACAGCAGCAATCGCAGCATTTTGTGAAGTCTAGGTGATGATCAGCTGTGTCATGGGGTGTACAGATTCACAGTAGGGCACAGCTCCCATCTTGGATGGCTTACAATCTATTTTGGACATTTTCCCCACTCTTTCACCCCTTCATAAGAAGACAAAAGAGTACAGATTCCATCAGCATTCCTTCCATTCACAGTATTCTCCTGGATGCTCCCCACCAGGAAGAAGACTGCTAGATCAGCTTCAAATTCTGTACTCTTTTTGGGAGCCTCTTACCAGTGGTTACACACTCTGTAGACAGACCTGTACAGATACATAAAATGTACCACTCATGTCTCCCTATGAGCTGAAATGAACTCCCAAATAAATATCCCATCAATAATTTGTACTTCTACAGAAAAAAAAACCAACAAAAAAAGTTTTTTAATAAAAATACCTATATTTTTAACTTCTGGAATAAAATACTTATTTAGACTAGTTTTAGTTCACAATTAAAAGAAGTACAAGAGCAAAAATGATGGAATTTTTTAGCCAGATTCTTACATTATCTCTGTAAGTACTACCCACAGTGGCACATACTTGCCAAAGCCGACATGAAGACTTGAGTAAAATTTGCCAAAACAAGGCTCTAACCACTTGGCTTAGAAATTTACAATTACAATGTGCAGCCACCTTTGAAATGGTTGTGTTTTGCACAGTTCTAACCAGTCATAAAGAATGGGGTTCTGAGGAATTTGGAAAGCTGTTTGGGAAAGAGTAAACCGTAGAACAATTCTTCCTCTTCCAGAAGTCTTTCACAAGGGGCATTCAGGATTCAACAGAAAATGGACTTGGAGATCTGCTGCAGTTCCTTCTCTCTTCTCTTTTTTTTCTGCTCTTTGGAGGTACTTATTTATAAATATTGCAAACTTAAATCATGGTCACATTACTCACAGGTTTTGTCATCACCCCAAGCTTGTGGCACCAGAAGCTAAACAGATTGAACTATACAATATTTATCTTGTTTCTTAGCACTAATCTACTCATTACACAGAGCTTACACATCAACTAGTACTTTTAAATTCCACGTCCCTTAAGACTTGTGTGCAACAAAACTATTCACATCTTAAAAAAGAAAAGTAAAAAACAAATTACCTTTTTCTGCAGTTGAAGAAATAGTAACTGGAAGAGAAAAGAAAAGACATATGGTAAGTAAATCCACACTGAATCAAGAGTTTGGCTAAAAGTGAGATACAAGAGATAGCTGACTTGTTCCAAAGCACATTTCAGCAGGGTCTCTCTGCCTCACTCTGGGGTAAAACAGAAGTTAGTTCTCCTCCTGCCAGCCCTTTAGGCTTGGTGAGTCAGTCAAAGAGCTGAAGAGATCCACTTCCCTGCGCTAACCAAGTGAGCGTACTCCTTTTCACAGACATTAATCAAATCACAACTTATACATGTTCCCCTTGAGATACACGCCTAGCAAAGTTTTCTGAGTCAATAACTAGGCCAACAGGTGTACCACTGGAAAACAGAAAATGAAATAAAAGAAGTTCTTTCAGAAGTCCCTGTGAAAGTGTGATATATGAAACCTACTTCCCTCTCCATTTTTTCCCACCCCTTCTCTCTTCCATGCTATTTTTGACTTTTTACCTCTGACTCAAATTCTTCAGGCATAGTTCAAACATCAATGCTTCCTTCTCTTCTACATCCTCATCCTTTTATCCCAACAGCAATTTCTGTTGTTCAAGGCTACCTTGTATGCTGCCTGATGAACAGTACTCATCCTTTTGCCCTCAGGCTTCTCCAAAACCTTCACACTTCATTCATCAGCTCAGGTAAGACGCTGAACAGAGAGCTGAGCTGTGGTACTTACTGGGTTGCTTTGTTCATATCACTCCCCTTGCTGTACCTCTACCTTAGACACTGAATTTCTGAAATTCAATAGGAAAAGCATCTTTTCCCGACTTCTCATCTAATACTGCAAATTTAAGCTTCTGGTCATCATCAGCAGCAAAAGGTTAACAGAGCACATCCTGTCCACTGCCGTTCACTCCACACTGTCTCCTCTCTCAGCTCTGACATTTCTACAGTCATACTTTAGGATAACTTCAGGATACCACAGCACTATACACTACCTTACATGCATCAAGACTAGTGCTTTCAGCACTGCAGTCACACAACACCTGTCCATATTTCAGAAACACAAGCACAGTAAAACAGCTGTTCTTTTCAGGATTTTAAAATATATCCCCATATCAGTCAACTGTTTAGGTACAAAAGGAAAAAGAAAAGTAAAATATATTCTTAGGATTGGCTTCTTAATCCGAAGTTTCTAGTTTCTTGAGAAGACCTACCAAGTTCTAGAAAGGTATTGCTAGGAAAGGATAAAAATATGACTAGACAGTGAAAACTGCAGTTCACTGCAAAGAGCTCAGAAGCAGGCACTTGAATGCTCACATGCACAGCAAGTTTCCACTGTGGCCTTGGAATTTCAAAGGATTCAACAGCTCAGAGTGACAGCACCAAGCGAGTCAAACAAAGTGACCGAGCCGTGTCTGTTTAACTGTGGTATGAGCTTTACCTTGGCTACCTCAGGGTTTCCAAAATCGTCCCAGTCAAGAAGGAGCTCAGCAACACCTGCCTGGGAAGACAGGTAAATGAGCCTATACTGAACTTCATATTGCTGCAGCTTGTCCAGGGACGTACAGTCCCAAAACACTACCAGCTGCTCCTGCACCACTGAGCAGCTTACATATTGGATCTCCTAATGCAACATGAGGCACACAGAAGTAAGTATATGGTCTCACTTTCTACAGAATACTACCTCAAAAACACATGATATAGCCTTTTCTTAGGCTTTTTGTCAGTTTAGAGAACAAGCAGAAATTCCAGATTTGACTTTAACAGAGGAAAAGTGTGGCCAGCAGGTCAAGGGAGGTTCGGCTCCCCCTCTACTCTGCCCTGGTGAGGCCTCATCTGGAGTCCTGTGTCCAGTTCTGGGCTCCTCAGCTCAAGAGGGACAGAAGACTTCTGGAAAGAGTCCAGCGCAGGGCCACCAGGATGATCAGGGGAATGGAGCATCTTTCATACGAGGAAAGGCTGCAGGAACTGGGGCTGTTTAGTCTGGAGAAGAGGAGATTGAGGAGTGATCTTATTAACATTTACAAATATTTAAATGGTACGTATCAGGAGGTTGGGACATCTCTTTTTTCTATAGTAGCTAGCAACAGGACAAGGGGTAATGGGATGAAGCTGGAACACAAAAAGTTCCACTTAAACATAAGACAAAACTATTTCACTGTTCAGGTGAGGGAGCCCTGGCACAGGCTGCCCAGAGGGGTTGTGGAGTCTCCTTCCTTGGAGGTCTTCAAGACCTCCTGGACATGTTCCTATGTGACCTGATCTAGATGAACCTGCTTCTGCAGGGGGGTTGGACTAGATGATCTCTAAAGGTCCCTTCCAACCCCTGCCATTCTGTGATTCTGTGATTTGATTTGATTTAGACATCTAGCGTCACCCCTGGGAGCAAAGACACTTTTTCCTTCACAAACCTCATTGTTTATCACAACTCTTTCTCGATATTCTTCCTTACATTGTTGTCTGTTATCTTTCATCTCACCTATGTCACAAGAATGAAAGAGGCGGAAGTCTATAGATTATCACAGGAAACAATCCCGCAGACAAAGACATAGTTAGTTGTATAATAAATGAGACTGGAGGGAAAATCTAATTTGTTGGAAGCATTCTTCCTGGAGTATGAACCAACAGAGGTGCAAATTTCAGAAAGCTCTGGAGAATTTTCTAAGCTGCTTCAAGGAAACCTCCCAGAACCTCTTGGAAGAGCAAATATCTTTAGGGAGTTGCTTTGCTTTCACTTTCAAGCTTATTTTCACAAAGTGTTCAAGCATCTTCCAAATCACTGCATAATAGGAAAAACCCCAAATCTCTATTCTGAGACAAAGAGGTGTAATGATATGCCAAGACCTTGAAAGAAGCATGCTAAAAGGCAACACATTTGCCTTCAACCTTGGAAGAAAGAAAACCCCCACCATTCTACAAAACCCACACACCACATTTCCTTACTCCCCTAAAAGGCATATTCCAATCAAAGTCAGATATGCACCTTACAGAGCAAGAAATTCAACTGCAACTAATGCAGAAGTATAGAAAGGGAAAATAACTGATCTTGTTGCTGATGTGCTATGTTTATTTTCCCCCATCCCCTCCCACAAAGGCTCCTTGCAGGAGTCATACTTTGGGTATTACAGCCTTTCCACGATTCTCAAGAATAACATTCACATTTTGGCTGACATTCTTCATTGGGTGGGAAGAAAGAGTGATAAATGCGCTATTGCATCACTTCACCAGATGTACAGCCTTAACTTCTCTCAATTTTTAAGGAAAAGGGTTAATATATATATACACACACACACTCATATATATTCCCAGAAGTTACCAGTACTGAAACTCAACAGAAACTCCTCACAGGCAATATCCTATCTGCAAAGGACTAGATGATCTCTAGAGGTCCCTTCCAACCAATTCTATGATCTTACGATTCAAAGGCAAGCACTGCTGATGGAATTATCCCAATTTTTTCTTTTGTTCAGGGAATGGCATTTAATTGGAAGTATAACATATTTATGGTAATATAACTCACATGTGCAAATGCAGACTTTAACCAACTCACCAGAAGATGGTAGAAACATTACTTACTGACACAAGTGGGACAGACAACGCGTCTGTCCTTGAGCAAATAGTCATTTGCCTTCTGTTACAAGGAAGTGCCAGAGTACGAAGACCTCGGCAGCTCTCCACTGTTCCCTAAGAGCTGTAATTCTGTGACCTTTCCACACTAAGCCATTTCTTATTTCCTAACTGTATGGCATTCAGTAGGTGCTTTCCTCCCTAAGCGTTACTCCTCCACTAGGTGTTTTTAGAGAAATGACTCAAGACGACTAAGTTGACAGCACCACGTAGCCAAAAGCCAACGCAGGAAGATGCTGCCAGGTACCTGCTGAAAGGCTATGGGGACCCAGGAATCACACACATGACTTGCTACCAGCTGGACTGAACATCCTCTGAAGAAATTTGAGCCATATGAACCTACAATTGTTTTATCTTCACATGGTGCCAGATTGCAGTACTTTTTTTTTTACTCCAGATCTCCAGGAACAGAGCATAGGTTTCCCCTCAGTGCATTGCTAGGTAATTCAGAAAGTAAGGTTTTAGAGAACAGCGAGGCAGGAGGTACCTCCACAGGCCTTTGTGCTGCCCAGCATGAATAAGCAGGCATTGCCATGATGCAAGCCCTGGTTTTAGCACTGCCTGGGGCTGGTCTGCAGCATGGCAGCCCATTGCCCACATCTAGCACAATGCTTATCTCAGAAGCAGGAGCTGTGTTGAACAACAATTGCTGCAGGGGTGTTTGGCTCCCTTCAGCAGCCAAACCTAGCAAACGTAGCATTTGCCTCCCTGGACATTTTAGGTCAGGTTTGAGCTACCAGGAAAGGCAAGTCATGAATGACCACAAACAACAGGGAAGTGCAGCGATGAAAGGTGAATGGCAGCAAATGGTCTCTTGCTGTCCTGGGTTACACATGGTCAGTCATGAGAGGGAAAAGAAATCCTGCCAGGGCTACTGATGCCTTAAAGCAGCACAGCCATTTCCACAAGCATATGAACAAGAGCTCAAACTCCTCACACACACACACACTGTGTGCTGCAATGTCACTTGAAGTGAGCTACTCTGTGACTTCAAGTGATCACAAGATGATGCCTTCAAAGGCTCCGCAGGGAGTGGGAGGGAGGGGTGGGGAGATATCTGGGGTGGGAAGAGAAAGGAGGAAGAAAATGCAGCCAGGGAATCTGCAAGGGGCATGCTCTGTTGTTTATGGCCACTAGATTTTTTATGTTCATGGTCACCATGACCTTTGCTGCAGGGTTCAAAGAAACATGATCACAGTGACAGGGCTCAACTAGATGATTTTTTGAGGTCCCTTCCAACCCTTGTGATTCTGTGACAGGAAAAATGAATTAATAGTTCAAATAAGGCAGTTCAAATACTTAAAATAAGCTGCACTGCAGATGGTTTTTTTTTGTTGTTACCAGCCATCATTATGATTTGTTGTATCACTAAAACAATATTAACACAATTCTTTCACTGTAACAAGTAATTTGGGGCAGCCAGAGGCTTGCTGCCCAGAAAACATTCTCTTATCGCAATAATAAAAGAGCTTTTTATTTAGCCAAGGTCTTTTCAGCATCAATACAGAAAGTATGTGCATAAATACAAACAGGGATACAGCAGAAATTAGCATAATAAATGCAAGATACTCCTTGGGTACTGAGTTACATTTAGCAATGAATTAAGCCATGACAACCAAAAAGATTTCTGCCATATATTCTAGGAACAGTAAATTCTGTGCTACCACTTCCACAGTTCAAAAACATAGCTATGAAGGCAGCTGACTTCTGGAACCCACAAAATCCTTCAGATGACTCCTTACTTCTGCATCCACAAAATACTCCTGGATACCAAAAGTCTCCTAATGGTCTTCTCATGCACGTTTTTAATTGTTTCAAAATCAAGAGTTACACTTGGTTAGCATACGGGAGAAAATGTTAACCTCACGGTACCCCACTTGTGTCTGCACTAAGTGTTAGGACATATATCATCTCAAATACTCAAAGGCTTTTTCTGCATATGAAGTTAGCTTTCAGCTGCAACAATGTACCAGGTTTGTTGTCCCTGGAAAGCCCTATTCCCTGAGAAGCACTAATCACTTTCAATTTACTATAATTGCCCAAAGAAACCTAATTTAACTTGATTTTCATCAGCAATTTAATCACTATTGCCACTACTCATTCTATTTGCATCTTGATGGATTTTAAATCCTAGCATTACTTCTACATGCTTTCCTCAGCTGCTTACTCAAATGATTGGACTTTCTTCTTCAGTTCTTTCCTCGAAATTCTACTTTATCATAACAATAACAGCTTTATTACTCAGTAGTTTGGAAGTGCTGCACATAAATTGTTTCCAATATTGCCTTTAAGCTATCAGACATAGCCAAAAGAAAGACTGGTTTCTTCTTGAAAGACAAAGAAAGCTCTTACTTGCACGAGTCAGTGAGCTGTGCTCGTTCTAGCACATCTGTGAGTAGGAAAGAACAGAATCAGCAGAAAGGCATGGAAACTCAGAAGCATTTGAGTAGAGTTAGCTTATGTCCACAGAACTAGTTAATTACATTTTCATTTAAAGGAGAGGTATTTACACTCAGGCTGGCCAAATAAAACTCATTGTAACATTATACTCAAGTATCTCGATAGTGAAAGGACTGTTTGTGTGGTTCTATAGTTCAGACACTACTGGGACACTTAAAAGAGATGGGGGAGACAAAGAGGATAATCAGCTGATGTTGACAGGTTGCTACTATCATATGTAGTACAGAGTTGTCTTACAAACTGTACACAAGATTAGATATTCTGCAGGTAATACTAGAAACCATCAGCATATTTAAAGTAAAAAAACAAAACAGACAAAAAACCACCACCCAAACAAAATCCAACACCACACAATTCATTCTTGAAACAGATAATTTTTCAGGTATTTAATAAATTACCATTTCTTTCCAAAAAAAAGGAACATTCTTTACTAATTCGCAATTGCAACTGCCAGTCAATACCCACCTTGAATATTAAGGTCACGCAAAGCTGACTGTCTTACGGCTCAGGACATTACTAGCAAATCCATTTACTTCTACTCCAGAGAGATGAAAATAGAGCATGTCTTTATTTAGCTGTTACAAACAGCTGTGAGGCATGACAGCAGGAGAGCAGAGGTGTCAGTTCATGAGCAACAAAACTTTCAGACCCAGCCACTGTGGCCTGCAGACACAAACCACTGCACAGTGTCAAGAACTACCATCAGACGGAAGGGATCTGCATTGTGCATTCAGCACCTTTCTTTGCATTTGGCTTTGGACTCTGACAAAAACAGTTGTCTCCTTCCTTCCCTCCTGGACCTGCTTGCAACAAGCTTTTCCTCAAATACAATGGTAAGATTATTAGGATATAAGAATATTAGGATAGATGGGACAAGGAGTGATGGCTTTAAACTCAAAGAGGGTAGGTTTAGATTAGCTATGAGGAAGATCATAACTGTGAGGGTGGTGAAGCCCTGGAACAGGTTGCCTAGAGAAGCTGTGGACACTCCATCCCTGGAGGTGTCTGAGACCAAGCTGGATGGGGCTTTGAGCAACCTGGTCTAGTGGAAAGTGTCTCTGCTAGGCGGGGTTGGAACAAGACGATCTTTAAGGTTCTTTCCAATCTAAATCATTCTATGATAAAATCTCCTTGCAAAACTCCATGGATAAAAATCTGCTTGTAAATCTCATTACAAAGTATTAGGCACTCTGTCTTCTGAGAGGATTTTGCTGCTGTCAAGTTCATAAGGTAATGGGAGAAATCAAACTACCCAGCAAGGTGACCTCCTCCCATGCCTCAGGTCACTGGATTCCTCAAACGAGGTTTTAAGTTCAGCTGTTTTGTAAGGTTTGTCAGATTCCACTGGTATTTGCTACCTGAGACTAAATATGGAACTACCTATGATGAGAAGAGCTCGTTTTCTGCCAGCAAAACATTAACAACATAGCAACCAGTAACATAATTTACACGAACTCTCATCAAGATATTAGTAAGCCAAGCTTTGAATAAAGCCCTTCAAGGAAGCCTTGTTTTGAATAATATGTCATTTAAAATCATGTCTATTAGTTGTGTTAAAGTTTAATAGTGGGGAATTCATGTCTTCAACATACTGAACTTGTAAATATTAATAAATATTTAATATATTGCTATTTTAATTATTAAAATATTTATGGAAAAAGGTTCAGATATGTCTTATGGCGATTCAGAGAATCTGTCTATACACGGCTCATCAAGTTGGTTGATAACAAATGCTGCCATCTTTTGATGCTGGAGGCTTTGCTGCTAGTTCTTCCCGCAACACAAAGTATCACTCAGGAAACCCTACTTGGACTGAAATGTCTTGGGTCAAACTTTGACTGTAGTTAAAGCTACTTCCTCTAGTTTATTTGCAAAAAGGTAGAAATAGTCAGTGGTTCCTCATCTTCCTAGGGTATCACATGTCTCAATACCTTTGCAAGAATATCTACACTTGCAGGTGAAGTACTGGAGGGTGGTACAGTGGTGAGAAATAATGTTTGTGAAGAACAAGAAATTATTGCCACTGGTTTAACAAAGGGAACTATGCTGAGTTACAGGAAGTTACATCAGGAAAGAGATTACATCTAAACATCTGTGACTATGAGGTGACCCAGATCCTTAAACCTGCTGCCTCCTGAGAAGCTATGCTGAAATGTAAAGTGGGATAGGATCAGGAGGTGCAGCCACTTGCTTAAAGGCTGCTGAAAGGCCATAGCAAGAGAGCACTGTCAGTGGGAAAAGGGACAGGCAGCTGAGGCATGGCAGCACAGCTCCTGATACCCTGTTTGCATCTAAGAGCTCTCCCAGACCATCGGTTCTTCTCACAAACAGATCCACATTAGCAACAGTTTCTCAAGTGGTTGTGCAAGTGTGGGAAGTAGGGAGAAACTCAGGATATTAACAAGTTTGAGAATGTCAACAGAAAGAAAGCCACATAAAAGATAAAAAGTTACCAAACCTAGTGGTCAATGATTTTTAAGCTTTCCTTTGTTTAAATTCAGAATTTGTTTAAATTTAGCGTTATTTGAAAAGTTCAAGCCTACTCTCTGCACAAGTGCTTTAGATTCATCTCAGCAGGCACTTACCATGCAACACAGTAAGTAATATCTCTGTATGCAATTACTAGGCTGAACTCTAGCTTTTAAAAATATAGAATTACTTTAAAAAAGCCACAACATGAAACTTAAGGAACAGCAGATTGATAAAAATAAACACGTACAAAACATCCCCACAGAAATCCTATGCATCCTTTTCCAGATACTGCCAAAAAAGACTTACATGTTATTTACATATGATTTTTCAAAAACCCTTTGGTTCAATAGGAACCAAATTCTGCTCTGTTTTGGGCTCCTTTCAATGTTTGGGCAAATCTGCATGTCACAAACCCACAGATGTGAAAACCATCAATCCCAGAGTTGTGGAAATATACTTCTCTGATTTTTTAATCCAAACTTGACAAACCTAAAAGCACTTGACTACTTGTCAAGAAGAATGGTACAATAACAGGTTCTCTGCATTCATGCTACAACACAGTAGCTGAGGTCCTTAAGTTTTAAAACTAATAAAGACAACTGCAAAATCTGCTTATAAAATAACTTCTGTTTAGGTCTCTTCAAATAAATCATGTCTGTTCTTCTCAAGGTTACTTAAGATTTAATCTAAATTTTATTTCACTCTCTGTGGGAGCGGTTTGCCTAATTCTAGATGAATTATTACTCCTATTTCTAAATTTTTTTGTCTCAAACAGGCTAGGGGGAAAAAAAAAAAAAAAAGGAAAACCCAGCTATCTGCCTGTTTAGCATTCCACAAAAGATGCATAAGATTTCCCCACTTTGGAGACAAACACACATGAGGGTGCACAACTGAAATACCATAAACAAAACTCCCTTGATAAAATCCTCACTCGATGTCTCTGTAAATCATATAATTAAAATGGTTCTGTAATTTCACATTCAAGACAATACTGCACCATATATAGCATCAGAGAAAGTGTTGCAGAAACTGCAGAGGCAAAGCAGGCTGTTCTTGTTATCTGGTTCTCTTCCACAATCTTGTAAGACAGTTTTAATAGTCAAAAGGAAATATGAGTAAGGAACAGACGAGCCATTTGGTCTTTAAAAAAGGGAAAAGCAGAGGCTTGAAATGCCACAGAGGAAGAACTTGATTTTTAGCACTTAGAAGATAACGAAAGGTTACATAGGAGGCACTCCACTGAGGATGGGGGAGGGGAGCAGAAGAGGGGGAAACGTCTGGGGTTTTTTCTTTACCCAAGGACAGAAGGAGTTAAGTATGTCCCACAGAAAATAGTGACAGCAGGAGGAGGTAATATTGAGGAAATTGCTAAGAGAAAAAATGTATTTGTTATGGTCTCATTATCCTTTTTATACCTGATTCACCTTGGTGGAGAGTCAGCTCATACAGAAAAGTGGCCTGTGGTTACTTCTCTAATGTTTCTATTAAACTTCATACATACCAATGAAAGAAAAATGGATACTGGATACCTGCCTGGATGTGTTCTTGTGTGGCCTGATCTAGGTGAACCTGCTTAGCAAGGGGGTTAGACGGGATGATCTCTAAAGGTCCCTTCCAACCCCTACCATTCTGTGATTCATACTATCCAAGACCTTTCAAACCAAGAACAAAAGCTTTCTAGTATAAATCTAAGAGGCAATCGGGAAGGACTGCAACACTGAGTGATTGAAGCTACAACAAAGGGGTAATACCACAAGTGGAGTACCTGCTTCGCTCACTCACGCAGCACCCTGCTTTCCCTAAGCCCTCTTCCTCCCCATTCTCTTCCCGGATCAGCTGCAGCAAAGTTCTAAGCTCGGTCGAGGTCTCACACAAAGTATATGCCAGCGAGTAGAACCAAAGCTATTGGATGGGTACATGCTGCCTGTTAGGAAACAGCTGCTCCAAGTGCAGTTGCTCATTTTCTGCTTGCCCCTCATCAGCAGACTACGCAATATCTAACTGGTCATCACATCACAGGTCTTTTTGACCAAATGGTAAGTAGAGATCAAGGAAAGATGCCAACTACTGCAGAGCTGTCAGGAATAGTTTAGCACATACAGGAGAAAACTGACAACGGAAGGCTGGGAGGGAGAGAAGGGATGGAATCCTTCCACTGGCAGAAGAGCAGACAAGACAACTCCCCAAGAAACGAGGCTGACTAGTTCTATTGATCTTGTAACCACTTTTTTCATTAGAGGACTGCGAAGAGAGATTTAATGCTATTTAAAGGGTACTTACCCATCCATCTTTATGAACTAATATGACCAATACAGTGAAAAAGTTCCATACAAGAAACTAAATAATCTTTCTACTCAAGCTGAATGTCTAGTTTCCAATCAATTTGTATACACCTCAACAGCAATTCTACTTAGTCATAATAACAGAAAATATTATCAATTCATATGGTAATATGCATGCTTGAGCCAAGATACTACAACACAACTAAGAGCATCCAAAGCAATTCAGTTTCTTTATTTTGAAATGCATGAGAGGTACATAACCATACTTAACTGTTACTAATGATCTAATGTGTTTAATTTGCTTTTCCTTTTATCAAAAGATATCACTCTTTTCCTGTGGGAATGCTTTTTGCATGCTTAATATGCAAACATTGTACTTCAGAAAAGGATAAAGTGTCAGCACTGTAGTTTGAAATCAGAAGTTGCTGACAAAACTGTTGTTAATATCACCTTGCCATTGCCTGATAGCTACTGCATTAGCATTTTCAGTAGAGATTTCCTCTGGAGGAGGCAGATGGAATTACCTTCTCTCTGTTTATGCAACATGGTCAAATGACAGCATTACAACAGATCACCATGTGCTTCTCATGTGGACTGTGCTTTAGGGAGATGAGAGCTATCTCCCTGCTTACAAGAGCTACTGCAGCCTCCTGGAACAATAAGGAAGGAGTTCAATTTGTACCATTAACATAAAGTTATGTATTCTAAATGACAAACTGATTTGTTTGCCAGGATTTTAGGCATATTAGATGCTACACTGTGTTAAAGAAGCACAAATCTTTCTGCAAGTTGATGCTATGGAAAAAAATGCACAACTAGTTACTCCTGCAGCTTTCAAAAATCCTGATTTTTCCATACTTGCTGAGTTGGAGGCATAAAAACACTCATATATTTATATTTTTGTAAATATAATTTACAAGACTAGTAAATCCATAAAACAAGCCATTTTGCTTGCAGCTCTCAGCACAGGAAAGAGCCAGGGCAGCATTCTCATGATAGTTCTCGTTATAGAAGTAAAACTCTAACTGACTATGAGGTTTATTTCTTTTTTTAAATAAAACACATCAGCTATGATCTGCAGACAACTCACCACAGTTAAGTTCCTTCTCTTTTTCTCGGTGTGGCCTGCACTAACCAAATTCTGCTGCTGTTTTAGCAAAAGTGTTGCCTGTAGGCAACACACTGGCTTCAATCATCAACTGCTATTACATGTGTCAAAACAGTGCCTTCTGCCCACATCTAGTCAGTCCGTATTACCGTCCATAACCTACAAAAACGTCTGGGATAGGTAATAAGATACAAGCCAGCCACAAGTGAACCACAAGAGAAGCACTCTACTCTTTCTGAACTTCTGAGGGATGTGGTAAACAGACACAACCAGTTCAATTCACTAACAGCACAATACAGCTATTGTTTACAAAAGCGATGTCAAACGCAAAACATGTTTTGACAGTCAGAAAGAACATATGAAATGGTTTTAAACTAATGAAAAGCTAATTTATTATTTCCCTTCTATATTTCTAGTTGTGATTTCTTGCAAAAAGAGGTCTGGGCAAGTTATGTGTGAAAAGAAGACAAAATCTGGTAAGAAAGCTTTCATTCAGAGTTTTCTACTCTAAAACATTTTTTAAAAAATCTAAGAGATGATGCCTCGAGTATTCTTCAGTTATACACATTCACAGCATTTTTCCCACTCTGCAGACACTCCTTCTACACACTGGCTGATGCATTGATACATTATCTTAACAGCCAAATTACCGGATGGATCACAACTACACAGCGATCGGGGTTGAAATATGCCAGCATTGACCAGCGTACAGCAGCAATGCTTCAGAGAGATAATGCTGGCAGTTCCCATGGGAGGAAAACAATAGACTAGCTCATGAATCTCCTTTCATCTTACCCACACCAGTCCTCCTCTGTGTTCACAGACAGCATGTAAACAGTATAATTTAGGGTTATAGAAGAGGCATAACCAAGTAAATACATACTACAAGTGAATTACAGAGTAAGACTGAGTCCATCAGACACCAAAAGCAAGATACTGAGCAACATGTGAGCACCTCAGCAGAGGAGGGTGGGGCAAGTTACACAGAGAGGCAGAACTGAAAGAGAAAGAGAATGTGAACAAAGCAGCAGCCCCAACTTTACTACATCATCTTCTACTTAGACTATCAGGAATCTTTTACGATACTACATTAAGCTTGGCTTCCCACTTTATCTGTTAACTGAGTAGGTATGTTTAATCTTTAACAGATGAGCAGGGACTACAAGCAGAAAAAAACCCACCAGGAAGTAGCAGTAGTTGGAGGAATGACTGCTTTCTCCCTTCCTGTTTCCTTGTTAGATTCAAATCTTTAAGAATAACCTTTAAAAAACCACTAGTGTGTGTGGGGTTTCAATTTCTCTTTTAGTCTCAGTAATTACTCAAAATTTTCTATTGTGTCTCTTCTTTTCTAAAGTTTCCCTTCCTCCACCTGTCTTTCCTTTACCCACACACACATCAGCTGCATATTGTGCCCTTTGCCAAAGCCACAGAAGTGCAACAAGCCATAAGCCCCAAACCTGCACCCGCTGTGTGTGAGCATCTGCAGAGGCCACTGTCGCCTCATGCGCTAGCCTTGCACTAAGGGCATATCCTTGTTCTTCTTCATAGTACAGCATGCAGTAGTTCTGAGACCAAAATGAAACATAAAGAACACTGGAAAGAAATAAATGTACCTGCCAAAAGAAAAAGAAAATCTTGTATTTCACTATAAATCCTCTCTATGCCGGTTTGAACTCATCTGCAGTGTAGAAGTGTTTGCACACAAAGCAAAAAAAAAAAAAAAACCCAACCCCTTTCCTCTTCCTTGATGAGCTGACAAAAATGACAAAATTCAATTGGTTAAAAACAAACAAATCCTCCAAAACCAAAACACACAACAGAAAAAAAAAAAAATCCTTAGTCAGCACGTATGATTTAGACAAGTAACTGTAAAACTCAGTGACAGCAAGGAAAATCAGTAAGTAATTTTCTTATTAAATGATCACTTTTTCTTAATAGTCCCTAAGTGTGGACATTAAGAATAAAGCTGATTTGTGAGCAAAAGGTGCCAGACGTCTAGAAATCAGATTTATAGATGTGAAAGTTCTCACATTACAGGAGACAACTCCTTCAATATCTTTCAGACAAATGCAACCCTAACGCACTCAGAAGGACTCTTTGCAGCTTCATATGCCTATGAAAGAAATAATCCACCAGCACCCAGCCCTGACGCACTCACTCTGTGGTTAAGACACAGAGCTGGGACAGGAGGTCGAGGTTCTGCTCGCAATTCTGCCAGAGACCCTGGGCAACTCAATCTCTGACTTTTTGTTCTTTGTTTAAGAGAAAAAAAATGCATAACTCTAATCTCCCTTTGGTCATATTGGTCAGACTGTAATGGGTACAGAAAACCTTCATGTCACATCTCTACAATGTGAGTCTATAACTTCACACGGCCCCTTCTCAGGACTACTGTAACAACAAGCTGTGCCCCAGACCTCTGGTATTAAAGACTGTCTAAACTTCGGTTCCAAGTGTTCATACTTTTAAGCACGATTTTCAGAGAAAACCAGTACCAATTACTCACATAGATAACTAAACCATAGTAACCTAGCAAGTTGAGATACGCTAACGTACCTGCAACTCTCTCCTGTCAACATTTTCACATAATATCTCAACAAGCATTATTTAACAACTACATTTCTACTATTTTAAGTCCAAATAGCTTCTTGCCTGTGGTGTACGTTCCAGTCCACATTGGTAAAGCTAACACAAAATACCATGGGCATTCAGAAAAGTCATCTAAAACCCTAAGTCCTGCAGAAAAAACTAACCTGATTACTTCTATTAGAAGGATGTCTTCAGATTTTTTTACTGATATAAAGTATATGCGAGCCTTTTATTTTCTAGCTAGGGATATCAAAGCACATATTTTACAAAAATAACACAAAGTACAAGGACCTACAGACACTGGGTAGATCCATATGTAGTTTAAAATAGTTCTTCATATGTTTCTTGGGGTTTTTTTGTTCATTTCAGCTTCCTTACTTAAATATGCCAAACACTGAGTAATGCTTTCCTTAAGTGTTCCTACACTCGTTCCAAGTTTTTCCCAAGTCTGATAAATACTGTGCACACCTGTGCCACTCCATTTACCATGCCCGGAGAAATTCAACATCCTCAACTGAAGTTTCCTCCTGAACACAGAAAAGGGTAAGTATCATCCTAACCGACGCCGCCTGCAAGTCAGATTTGCATAACGCTGAGCCCTCGTCCAGAAAGCCGTGATGCAGCCTGACAAAGACCCATAAGCCCTAAATCCTTTCCCCTGCTCGCTTAAGTGAGTTGTTTTCAGCCTTGTTACGCTTCGATTACACTAGGCTTCTTAATTAAGAGGAAGGGGAAGAACAAATACACCCAATAAGACGGTCAAGGAGTTTTTTGACACATCAGGAAGACAGATTAACAACAGTAAAACAGAGGGGGGAAACTTATCCCATGGAGACACGAGGAGCAGAGACTCGGGAGGATTTCTACCCCTCATGACGCCCTGAGGGGTCCCTGTCCCTGACCGCTTCCCTGAGGGGTTTGTCCCCAGACGAAGGGCCCCGGACCCCCTCCTCTCCCCCAGGGACTCCCCATCCCTCGCTTCTCCACAGGCAACCCCGGGCCGGGACATTGCCGCCATGAGGCGCCTGAGGGCGGGCTCCCGCCATCCTCGCCTGCGGCCCCGGGAGAGCGCCGCAGACGGGGGGACAACAGGTAAATCCAGCCCCGGAGAGAGCACCTGAAGGGACAGGTCTCCTCTCGCCCGGCTGAAGGAACGCCTGAGGCGAGCGAAGGGAAAGGGAACCCCACCAGGGTGCAGGAGAGAAGGCGGCCCCAAAGGAGGCAGAGGTCGTCCCCGCCCGGCCGGCAGCTCCCGGCGCCCGCGACCCTCCCCGTCCACTCACACACACACAGCTCCACCACGTAGGCGTAGTAGGACCAGGCCACGACCAGGGCGATGAAGGCCACGGGCACCCAGGCCAACACCTTCTGGCAACACTTGAGGACGTGGGACGGCGCCATCTTCCCTGCCGGGCCACCGCAGGAGGCATCAGCGCCGGCGCTGCAACGGGCGGCGGCTGCAGCTACGGCCGCTGCGGCGGAGCCGGCCCCAGGCGGGCGGGCGGGCGGGCAGGCCCTGGGCGGGCCGCAGTGGGCGGGAGAGGGGCGGCCCCGGCGCCCGCCTTCTTCCCGCGGGCACCGAAGCGTCTCAGCGTCCTGCCGCCCGCCGCTGCCTCCCGCCGCTGCCGGCAGCTGCTCGCCCTCCGCCGGGCGGGAGGCGAACGGGTCTCGCTTTCACATGAGGGGCGGGTAGTGGGGTTTACACTGGCGGGGCCGTTCCTGGGCGGGATCCTCCTCCAAACTGCTCTTAAACCTTAGCGTCGTTCTTCTGCGGTCCCGACTGAGCAGGCGAGTCGGTGTCAGGCTCAAAGGCGCCGGGACAGGTCCAGGCAGCCTTACCCGGGGCCTTGCCGGAGCTGTTGCCTCCTTCTGCTCGCCAAGTCCATGTGCTTACAGGCATCAAACAGTTTGCTGGATGATGCAAGGACTGTTTATCTATAAAGGTCTTCAGTTAATGCCCGACAACTACGGGCAGCGCCACACGATCTTCCAGAAAGCCCCCAGCCGCCGCTTTGCGCGGCTGATCCTCCTGAATGTGGACGTCTTTAACTGGTGTTATCTTTAGCCTTACTCCAGCATTACCGTCGCGCGGTGCCCGGCGTCGGGGCGGCCCGCGGCAGGACAAAAAGCCGCGTTTCTCTTCAGACTCGGAGGCTGCTCGTGCCGGCTGCGCTGCTCCCGCTCGCGGGCGGCGGCTCCCGCGGGGCTCCGGCGCCACCTGGCGGCGCGGCGCGGCCCCGCGGCTGAGGGCGAGCGCGCTGCGGCGGGCGGCGAGGCCCTGACCCGACGCCCTGACCCGATGCCTCGAGGGCGGCGGGGGCGGGGAGGAGGGGGCGAAACGAGATGCCTGGGAAAAAAACCCTGGGGGGGGGAGTGGCTGGTGTCAGTGGCCAGGGCTTGGACTTTGGGACTACGGCGTCCCGTTGGGTTGAAGAGGCCAAACGAGTGGGGAGGGTGATAGGATTGCCTTGGCAGAACGCAGGGGCAATTAGTATGGCTTTGCCTGATGATAGGATGATGGAAAAACATACCAAGACGAGCAACCAGGAACTGAGGCACCTGGGAGCCTCTAACAGTGAGGAGATGACCTGGACAAATGCCATATGTGTGAGAATGTGTGTGTTCATCTAAGAAGATGCTTAGATGTGGCCATCTAAACATCTTAGCAGAGGAAAGAAGCAATGACCTCTGATCTTGACATATACAGAGTAACTTTAGAGCAGGGAGATGCACCCGGGGATCCTAGAAAGATAGTTTGAGATTAGCTCTAAGTGTGTGGGTATACTGGAACCTGGGAGCAGGAGCAGGACAGTAAAGAAGAGGGTTGGAATATTGCATTTAGTAATGCAGGGGCTGTTAAAGAAATGGATTATAGGAGAGGGAGAGAGCTGGTGAAGAGCTTAGTCTGGCCCATTCCTAAAAGAGAGCTGGAAGGTATGGGGAGAATGACTGGTTATATGGACAACATCTTGGTTATGAGGCCTCATCAGTCCGGAGAAGTACTAACAAAGATGGAGCAGAATTAATGCAAATTAGGAAAATCTCCATCTGATGTGCTGGTTAGCACATCAAGGATATTGTTAAAGTATCATAGCTCCTCAAATCTTCATTCTGTTTGTTAAAGGTGTAAAAGCATGCAACGGATGCTGGCATGTGTGTTCCCTCAAGATCTCAAAGGACTTTTAGCATTAACATCCCTCAAGATGGTGGGAACAGATTTAAATGCATGGTGTCCAAGTAATGAATATTTATTAATAGTCCTTTAAGAAGTAACTAATTTTATCTTTAAAGAGGTGTGGAATGAGAAAAAATGGAACAAATAAGGTGCAGACATTGCTTGGGACCTGCATGGCACCTTTGCACCCAAAGTAGCACTAGAGGGAAGCAGTTACATCAGCCTACATAAGCTACAAGTTAGTTTAGGGCACTGAGCATATATATAAAAAACCCCTGGTATTAATCCTGTAATATAAGGAATTAAATAGGGAATGTCAGAAATTAATTATCCTGGAACACTTTCAGAATATGCCTCTTCTGTATTGCCAACCTGGCCAAACTTCCCTGGTGTAACTGCCTGCCTGGCAAACATCACGGGAAACACTTAGAAATTATGGGCACATCCGACATTTAACAGTCCTGAATTAATTTGATGTTGAAATGCTCTCATCTAAACTCACTGTGGTGGTTTAGCCAAGTGTCTACCAAGTCATAATATCACTTCTCCTCCTAAACTGGACAAAAGAGAGAAATATAACGAGTAGTTTGTGAGTTAAGGACAGAGAGATCACTCAGCAAGTAACGTCAAGGGCAAAAGAGACTCAACTTGGGGAGAAAAAGGTTTGATTTATTAAAGGAACAATAAGAACAGGGAGATGAGAAATAAAACAGAATCTTAAAACACCTCTCCCCACCCCTCCCTCTTCCCAGGACTCTCCTTCCTTCCCTGCCAGCAGCGCAGGGGATGGGAGTTGGGGTCAGTTCATTACAAATAGACTTTGCCACTGCTTCTTCTTAGGGGGAGGCCTCATCACACTTTCCACTGCTACACTGTGGGGTCCCTCCCATGGGAGATAGTCCCTCACGAATTTCTCCAGTGAATGGGCTGCAGCTCCTCACAAACTGCTCCAGCACGGGGCCTCCCACAGGGGCAGCTCCTCACACCCTGCCCCAGCATGCGTCATCCATCCAGAGAACAGTCCTTCAGGTACTGACTGCTCCAGCCTGAGTCCCTCACAGGATCACAAGTCCTGACAGCAAACCTGCTCTGGTGTGGGCTCCTCTCTCCCCACAGACTCCCAGGTCCTGCCAGGAACTTGCTCCAACATGGGCTTCCCACGGAGTCACAGCCTCCTTCAGGCATCCATTCGCTCCGGCATGGGGTCCTCCACAGGCTGCGAGTGGACCTCTGCTTCCCGGTGGCCTCCATGGACTGCAGGGGGACAAATGCCTCACCATGGTCTTATAGAATCATAAAATGGTAGTGGTTGGAAGGGACCTTTAGAGATCATCTAGTCCAACCCCCCGTCTTCACAGGTTACAGGGGAGTCTCTTCCAGTGCCTAAGCACCCTCCTCCCCCTCCTTCTCCACTGACCTTGGTGTCTGTGGAGATGTTTTCACATTCTCACTCCCTGTTGCTGCTGCAGTTTAGCAACTGTGCAACACTTCTTCTTCTCAAATACATTATTCACAGAGGTGTTACCTCAATCACTAATTGGCCAGGCCTGGGTCAGGTGTGGGGTCCATCTTAGAATTGACTGGCTCCAGCCTTATCAGCTACAGGGGAAGCTTCTGGTAGATCTTTGTTTAAAGAAGCCACCCCTGTAGCTCCCCTTGCTACCAAAAAACCTAGCCCAGGCAAAACCACTACACTCAGGAAGATGGGGTGGAGGGGTGAATTTTGAATCCCTTACAGAGTAATTCATTAGCAAACCTGGGATCGTTATCTGATGCAGCAACAATAACCATCTGGGAAAGCCTAAAGTGGCACATGGCAAAAGGGACTGCAGGTATAACAGAAAATACTTCTGAGGTGTTCAACTGAACAGTATTCCTGGCTATTTATTGTGCCAAGTACAGCTACTGGCAGCAGAAACAGCAAACCTGTGGCTAGATGCTTTTTGTAAGGAGTTAATTCCTTTTCCATGGGCAATACAGCAGAGGCCAGTGTCAGGAGGGCACCAGAGGAGTGTTGCAACTTTTTTCTTTGGGAATGGGATGGATATTCAATGACAGGATGATAGCTTGGGTGTGTATTGAAGGAGAGGTGTAAACAGTGGGATACAAAACCTTGCATTAGCCTACTGAAAGTCTTGAGTATGTGGCTGTGGGAACCTGATTTGCAAGGGGAATGTGGGCAGATAGTAAGACCTTACATCCAACCAGACACCATAGGACGTGACCAGCTTCACAGCGTATATGGCCTGTTCAAGCTATTGAACTCTGTGGAGCACTGTGGAAGGTGGGAGAATGAGAGCTCCAGTGGTATTTGGTGACAGCAGGGTTATATACATGTTGCCTCACTGTAGTGGTAGTGTGGGGAAGTAACACAAGCAGTGTTTATTTGGGAGGAGCTGGGTGGAGAAAGGATGGGGCCACATGTGTGTTGACGTGACCCCATTTTAGTACCTGTCAGTACTGAGCTGCAGGAACAGCCACGGCCTGTGGTTTGGAAGGAGTCTGACTCTGGCAAAGGTGGAAGCTGTGGTACAGACAGTATTTCTATTCTGAGTCAGACAGATGTCTTGGCTAGGACAGAAAGACAGTGACAGCTGTATAAACCTAGGACAGGGCAGATGATTTTGATGAGCTATTGTCATAGAATCATAGAATGGTAGGGGTTGGAAGGGACCTTTAGAGATCATCTAGTCCAACCCCCCTGCAGAAGCAGGTTCATCTAGATCAGGTCACATAGGAACACGTCCAGGAGGTCTTGAAGACCTCCAAGGGAGTAGACTCCACAACCCCTCTGGGCAGCCTGTGCCAGGGCTCCCTCACTCTCACGGTGAAATAGTTTTTTCTTATGTTTAAGTGGAACTTTTTGTGTTCCAGCTTCATCCCATTACCCCTTGTCCTGTTGCTAGCTACTATAGAAGAAAGGGATGTCCCAACCTCCTGATACGTACCATTTAGATATTTGTGAATGTTAATAAGATCTCCCCTCAGTCTCCTCTTCTCCAGACTGAACAGCCCCAGTTCCCGCAGCCTTTCCTTCTATGAAAGATGTTCCAGTCCCCTGATCATCTTGGTGGCCCTGCACTGGACTCTCCCCAGAAGTTCTCTGTCCCTCTTGAGCTGAGGAGCCCAGAACTGGACACAGGACTCCGGATGAGGCCTCACCAGGGCAGAGTAGAGAGAATCTCCCTTGACCTGCTGGCCACACTCTTCTTGATGCATCCAATTATGTCCAGTAATGTTTCTGTGCAATGTTTCCACATTGCCAGGAACTGAAGCAAAACTGAATGAAACAAGGACATCAAGGTTGTGAGGTGGCTGAGAGAGACTATTCATGCTCAGATAGTCCCCCACACCAAGGAGTTACACTGCATGAGGAGCGCCTTGGCACATCTAGCAGCAACTAATGTCTTCCACTTCTCAAAGCTATCTGAGACATTTCTACAAGGACCTCTTGAAAAGAAACCAGCTCCTTGAATAGAAGCCAAGCAGGGTGGAAGGAAGCTCTGCTAGAAATCACTGAGCAGTTGTTTGGCTGCAAAGGGCTGCACTGCAGCTCATGGACACTCCACTGCCTCAGATATGGGGAAGGACAAGTGGTGCCACTTGCAGCAGACTCTGCGAGGCCAAATGGCAACAGAGAAAGCCATATTGTGGGAATGGCTGCTCACCTCAGCCCCATCAGATCTCATAACTGTCAAATAATGAAAAAAAAAGTGTCTCCTGGCCATTTTCAGCTTCCACATTTCCATTTCTGTCTGCTCACCTGCTTTAGCCATGGAAAAAACTGCCCGAGAGAGGTGAAACTTTTCCCCTTGCAGCCTCAGCAATGGTTACAGTCCATTGCACAGTCTTACAGATCTTTGTTAGTCTGTTTGCAATAAATAGTTTGTGCAGGTTGGAGGGAACAGGTAGCAAAATTGATTCACTGTAAATTACTGTGTCATCCTTCCAACTTTTTAAATTAAAAATGCAGCTACCAATGTTTGCTCTGCTTCTGGAAAGGGGTCTTGGAGCAAGACATTGCAAACACTCTCGTTTTTCAGAATCTATCTCTGTACTATTTATACCTCATAGAATCATAGAATGGTAGGGGTTGGAAGGGACCTTTCTACAACAATTTCACCTCTGATTTGCTTCTGAATTTTTTTCCTCTCAGAGTAGCTCATCTTAAATTCCAGGAACATGTAATCCCCAGGCAGAAGCATCCCAACAGCCTCTTAGATGGAGACCGATGGAAAAGATAATTTGTCTCATTAGAAATCTTATTTGCTCCTGGTAATATCAAATCAATTTTTTTGAAGGCTGATAAACATAAAACCAACTGAGATTGTCTAAGTATCTGCTCTTCACATTCCAACACAGCTCAAATGATCTTGTACATACCTACTGTGAGTGATTAGTTGCTCTTGTTTGCATTAGGCCAAAATTCTGAATCGTGAAGATGTGCTTTTGCTCAAACAGAATCTTGAAAAATTTAGTTTCAGCCATATTGATTTTTCCCTTGCTGTCCTTGTGTCCTTTTGTTCAGTGATATTCAGTGTTTCCTACATAATTTCTTCTACTAGCATTTAAAAGAACTTTGATTTTTTTAAACTTTAGGACCTGTCAATGTCTCCTTTTCTTTTGAAATCCTCTTTTCTAAAAAGATCAGTGGGAAAGCATCACATTTTGGCATCCTTCCTTTTCAACAGTGAATGCAATTGTCTGTCCTGGGACATGGCTACTGTTGCTCTAGGAATCAGCTTCTGTGCATTATTTAAGAGCATTATTATTATCTGTGCATTATTATGAAACGTTCACTCATAGTATCAATTAGAACATGGTAAGATGCCACATAATTTAAAAAAAAATCATCTGTATCCTGAAAAATGAAGAATTTTAAACCACTTTACTGACAAGGCTTAAAAACAACTGGTTTTCTTGTGGGTGATTCAGAGCTAATAGTTGCTCCACAGGGTAATATGACAAAAGGCAAACTTCCCCCAAAGCAGTGGACTTGGGGCATAGGACACCCCTGTAGTACTTCCTTTCTCCAGGAAACTGCTCGAGGGATGGTTCTGATTTCAGAAGCTATTTCTTTTAGGTCCAAATTCACAAAAGTTTTAAAACAACTCCTCTCTAAGGGATTTCACCCATCACACAAAATAGCACATTAATTTAACAAAAGAAAAATGTCCCAATGCAAGTCCTTCAGGGGCCATGAAAACAGATGAAGAAGGGCAGTGTGCACAAACTGCAAGTTTAGTCCAGTGTAGCTCATCTTCTCTGCGCCCTTTGCGGCTCATGGCGGAGGGCCAAGTCCTCCAGAGGAAGATTCAAAGCAGACAGCTGGTGTCTGATCTGAAATCACAGGAGAGAATCCCCCTATTTTTCTGCATTAATCCCAGAACATCCCTCCTCCCAGCTTTTCAGATCTGTGTGGCTAAAACCGAGCCAACATAACCCAATGTTTGGCAAGGGGCAGTGTCCCTGCTCCCGTCCATCTTACTTCCACCACCTTCTCAGCATGGAGAGAGGCAGAGAGGCAGGCTACCCTCAGCCAGTGGCAGAAGAGGAAAGGACAAGCTTTGCATTGGGTACATGGGAAAACACTGTGTGGGAAAACAGGGTTTTTTGCTTTTCAGGGCATGAGGTGTTCTTTCTCAACGCAGGTGAGTGGGTGCAGGAGCAGCAGCGTGGCTCCTGGGGGCAGCGAGCAGGTCTCTGAGCTAGGGCACTCCAGGTAGTGCACTGAAAGCATTAACTAAGCCAGTATCAGCCTAATGGGAAATCTGTCTCTGCATATGTTGTATAATTTTTATATTATCGAACAAACTAGGAACTGTTTAATCAACAAAACCAGCAGGAAACCTTCAAACAGCAGGAGAGGGAAGAGATAGCCTATTTGTTTGCTGATTACCTTTGTGTACACTCAAGCCTCTCAGGTTTCCTGCCCTGAAGAGGGTGTTCCACTTCTTCTTGAGCAGCATCTTCCATTTCTCTGGGAGGAGTTTCTGTGGCCAGCTAGGGGCTAACAGTGTCTGCATCTACCACTTCGACCCACCTTGTGACCAGCTGCATTACAGGAGCTGTTGCTTGGTCAACTTACATCTCACTAATAATGACATCTCATCCGGACACGTATTTTCTGATCAGAAGGAGTGAAGATCTTTTTCTGCATTGGAGTACTTTCCTGACCCAGTTGTGACTGTTTTATAGGAAAGATTAAATCTGAAGGCACGAGACATGCCTGCAGTCTCCCATGAGAACACAATTGTATTTTCAAATTCCAATGTACATTTATTGGTCCATTTCTATGCTTGAGTCAACGGATGGCCAATATGCCTGAATGCTCAAATGCTTCCTCTAAATACCTGGGTTTGTTCCCATTCTAGCTGTTGACTGGGCAGTGAGATTTTTTTGTCCTACACTGGACATGGGAAGTGCTGTGAAACTGCAATCTGTGGCCTGGCTTGTTCATCTTATCTAATTGCTGCTGTCTAGGTAACTCAAGTGTCACCTGTAAACTCTTTAAAGCCAAGACATCAACTATCAACCAATGAGTTTTTCTCAATTCTAGCAAATAACACTGCACTTTCACCTTTGCTTCTTTTAGAAATGAAGAATAAATGTTCTTAAACAATTATCTTCAACTAGGCAAAGAAATGTAAAAAAGTGATGTTGTGGGGATACGACTAAAATTGTATAAATGAGTAAAACGCTGTAAATGACTTGTACTCACCCTTGTGTATCCTTTTGAAATACTTTAAACCAAATTCTGGGACTTCTGCAATGTACAGTGTGTTCATCTTTACTCCACATAACATCCAGAGGCAATGTTGGAGATTTTTTTAAAAAATGAATTTTATTTAGTTTTTTCATACATTTCTGTTCAGAGGAAGAGTTCCTAACATTACAAATGTCCTAACTGACAAGTTTAACTGATAAGATTGGCAGCTGGAATAAACTTTTAACCAAACTGTGCTGAGTCATGCTGACAGATGGGTTGCAAATACCATACAGTTACTAAAAGGAACTGAACCATCTAATGCTAAAAGTGTGACTGATTCCTTAAAAGACAAGGCCCATCTAAACATTTATGTAAACAGCTCTTTCAACCTAAGATGTTAAATATAAGAAATTATTTTAAGACTGGCTTGAGAAGCCTTTTAGTTAAGACAAATAAAAAGAGACTACAAATTAAACACAGAGTCTGATTCTTCAGGCCTGATGGACAAGTCTTACTTGGCCGTCAAAGAAGTTTCTTCTTGACTGTACTTTCAGGATAACTTCTGAAAATATTTCATAACTCTATTTTAATTCCTAATCAATAAAGTTTTAAGTAGAGAAAGTTCATTTAAAAATAAGCATATGTGTTTTCCTCTGAACTTGACACCAAAGCTTTTGCTAAAAACCAAAACTTGAAATCCCATTTTAGTAACTTGCTGCTGAAAGCAGGTACTGCAGATTGCACAAACCCAGACACAAGTGAGCAATGAGGACTTAAGCTTCTTGATACACTAAAGCTAAATGAATTGATTTTTTTTTCCCAAAGAGAACCAAATAGCTTGTAGATAGCAAGTAATTAACAAACAGCAGAAATCACAAAAGCAATAAAGAACATCATAAACCTATTAACATCACACAGAACAAAATGCTAAAGAATCATCTTCATTCCAACGTAAAAATGATTTGCCAAAACTCTAACAGCAACAAGTACAAGGCAGCCTTGCATTAGAGCTAGAACTGGGACAAAGAACACTTTGGGTGAAAACAACCACATACACAGAGATCGTGTCCTTTTGTTGGTGATGCGAAGCTGTCTGTGGTGCTTTGTTGCCTGTCCCATGGCCTCACCTTTGCTCTCACCAACTCTCTAGTCATAGCTTCCATCACCAGAAGAAGTGAGCAACTTCCAAAGGCACAAAGTAAACCAGCTATCTAATTTCTTGTGGCCCACAGGGCAGTGCATGGGTTCAGTCTTGGGGGGAGGCTGAGGTGTTTACTGTGCTGTATTTTCTTTGGATTGTTTCCTGGGGAAAAAAAGTGGTCCTTGGTGGTCACTGTGCCTGATCTTCCCGACAGTTTCAGGACTCACACAAACATGCTCTTTGTTCTGGTGGGCAACTCTGGGTGCATGTAATGTAATTGAAATTAAAGCTCCAAGTGAAGGCCATGGAGGGATGAGCTGCTTTGCTACCTTCTCTCTCTTTCTCTAGGGTAGACCACAGCACTGAGGTTTGGGTGGCAAGACTCCTCCTTAGCACAAGCCTGTCTGATGGCTATTGATATACCAAATATATTCTCTGTGACCTCAGTTCTTCTTTGATGGGATCTTTATGGTTTCCTCATGCAGTTTCTACTGTCCCTCCTCTGAGTGAGGGCTGCTCTGATGTCTACCTGTCATGGAAGGGTCTCCCTTTCTCACGACTCTCCTCATCAAAACCCCCCAAAATTACAACACAACACCTCCTGTTGAGGTTATATACAATTTTGAGAATAACATAGCTAGTGTCATGCTTAAAAGGGACAGACACTTCTTCTTGGAGCAGTGAGATTTTTTGGTTGTTTTCTTGAGATATTCCCCTACTCCATCCTTAGAGTCTGTTATCATAAACTTGCCTTGAAAGATTAAGCTTTCAGCCCAGCCAAGATGAATCAGACAACTGAGAGGTGCAAAGAGGAAGAACCTTGAGAGCTTTACAGTTAGGTCTGTCTCCTATATATAGTGGCCAATCAGAAAGACTGGTCTGGACCTGGGACTATCGGTTTATGAGGTTGTAAGAGACAACATGTAATGTGCACACCTGTGTACACAAAGATGCACGTGATGTTATAGCTAAAAAATGTTCATCTGTAATTGCTAAATGTTGATTTTGATCTGTTCATTGTTTTACTGTCTATGATCTTATGCCTAACTTTGGAGTAATAAAACATTTGTATTTTTATTTATATATTTATATTTAACTATTTTATTGGACTTGCTATTCCTCCAACACTTACTATAACCTTGAATTCCTGAGATACTGCAGCATTCCCTGTCACAACTTTTAGTAAGATAAAGTATTTTTTGTTATGCTTTCACCTTCACAATTAAAGCCAAGTAGCTATGACTCAAATCGTAGCTACTGCTGTTTATGATAGAATGAGGATTCTTGCTTCTCATTTATACTATTTGTTGAAGAGGTCTGAGAGACTCAACTTGCATTCATAGATTATTTGTACAACTTTTAAAGCCTGTACCACTGGTCTTGTACTTCCAGTTTAATATTATCATCAGGAAGGTAGATGAACCAGACATCCACACAGGATCTGGTAGAATCATCCACCAGGAACCAGCACGTGAGCAGCTCACAGTACTGAGGGCAAGAACCACGTGAATTTCCCTTTTTGATTCAAGGTAACTTGATTTGCGTGCATTGTGCAAGTGATTTTACCTTTTGGACCTCTGTCCTTGCCAGAGAAATAGATCTGCTGTGCCAGTGGCTAAGGGAGGTGATGTCCACTCTTCCAACAAGAGATACTGTCACGTTCCTGCCAGTGGCCACTATGAAATCCTGTGTAACCTGTGTGCTACAGTGCAGGGTCAGACTCCACAGAGGAGTAAACAACAATATTCCCTAGAACAGAAGTACCTCTGAATGGAGATCAAAAGTGACAACAGTTCTGTAAACCAAACAGATTGCACTAGAATGATGGAAAATTATTGCATTAGAAACTGGGTTAATTAAAGTTTAACTACAGTAAAAAGAGTATTTTTGATTCAGCTATTATGTAAACAGGACAAACTCCCCTAAATAACAACATATATAGCAAAAGAACAATGGACTGCTTTAAAAAGGACTCTTCCCAGTTTGTTTCCACACTTCTTTGGCTCCTTTAATGCTTTCTCTTTTCACACACTTCCAGTAACCTTGAATGCCTTGCTGTTGTGGTACCTGTTAACAAAGTTAAAGTATGTTTAGCAATTACACAAAAGAAGAAAAAAAGACTCATATTCACAGACAGTGTAAATGTAATATGTAATGCACGGCTTCTGCTTCCGTAGTTCCCACGTATACTAACAAAATTGTGGTTGCAACCCCAGATTCATAAGCAGTAGGGAATATTCAGTTTAAAATATAACTTCTTTCTAGTCACTATCTCTACTTGTGTTTCTACACGCATTAATAAGGCAGATGTAGCAAACATCTGTGGTAATTAAAAACAGTGATGTCAGCTTGTTACCCTCAAACCTCGATGAATTCGGTTCCTGAGGACTCCAAGAAATTCGCTGTGGCTGAGGCAGTCATCTCCATCTAGATCAAAAATCTTGAATACGGTATCCAAAACATTATCTGAGAGCTCCTGTCCTGTTGCCACCTTCACTGCTCGCTTGAACTCAGCTAGTAAAGACATAGTATTCAGAGGTGAGACTGTGAACTTGTAAAGAAATTAGAAAGCATGTAAATAGCAGGATTCTGCACAATTTCCAATGTCTCATGAGTATCCTAACTGGATAACTTGGGATGTAAACTAGTTAAACTATTAGGAGTGCCAGTTAATGTATCCTAAGCTTGCTTCATCTTTCATAACACTATCTTTACTAAGAGTGTGATGAACTTCTGAAATGCACTACTTTTCAAGCAACACTAAGAGTGACAATTTTTGCTAGAAACAGCAGTGTGCTCAAAGCTTTCTTACTTTTGGGTGATACTTGTGTATACGGGTGTTTGTATCACTACAGTCTCATAAAAAGTAATAGCATTTCATCTCAAACTGGTTTCATGCAGATCCACTCTGCAAGAAAACTCTTCTCCTCAGACAACAGTATTTTATGATATGTTCCACCTCAACCAACACTCCCCTCAGCAATTCTCTAGAAACACAGACTATCACATACCCAGTGCCCTGTTTATACAGCACATGGCTTTATAAACCTGTAGTTCTGTTTTTTAAAGATGTAGGCTTCTCTTAAATTACAACTGAAGAGTTTATAAGGACTTATGGCAGAAAGAGCTGTCATATCTCTCAGGAGATCTACTCTTCAGCTTGGCATTCTGTTTTACACTACCACGTACGCTACTGTAACAATAAACACACTTTTGGTCTTGCACTGTAAAGAATTTGGAGTTTTGACTCAAGGAATATGAGGAAATATGTGGAGTAGTTGTAAAACAGCAGATACTAAGAGTGAAATGATTATACTTTATTACAGCAAGCACATCTCAATACATGAATTGGATGCACTTTTGAAGACGAGTCAGAAATGTAAATTTCAAGGAGAGACTGGAGGTTACTAAAACACAGCAGTACTGTAGACACAGCAAGTGGTCCAACTAAGTCATAAATATAGTAACAATGTGGTTCTACTTTCATATACAAGTGCTGCTTATAAATAGCACCATAAGTATGATCAGTTCTGAAGCATACTGGAGGAAAGAACACTCTTGACTTAGCAATCTTTGCTTCTCTGAACATTCCTGTATAAATGCAGCTAACTAATTCACAGTTGGTTTAAAGATAATTAAGCTGAAAATCCTTTTGTAAAAGGATATATCATGATTTGCAAAGGACATGAAATATAGGATGCTTATAGTAGAGTCTTAATTTTGTCTTCAAAATGATGTTAACTGTTTCTCCCCTCTAAGCTAAATATAAATCCAGAGAAGGCATTACACTTTTTTTAACAGAGTGTGAAGAAAAGGAGAAAGATCATCTAAAATGGTGGAGCATAATAATCTCCAAACCAAGAAAGGCCACTTTATCAGAGAGAAAAGATGAGCTGCTAATTTAGAAGAACAAAACCAGTCTAGAATAGGAGGAAACACTAAAGGGCTGTCATTTTTAGATAAATATTCACGTGTCACATGCAAACAGCAAGGCAAAGAACTCTGTGAGTTTCGGGAAAGGATTAGCCATGTCACATCCATGAGTTACCTCAGGAGCTGACTGATCACAGTATGGTTCAGTGCATAAACGAGAGTCACAACTGCTTGTTGATTAGGAATGACTTCCTACATGGAAACATCACCAGAGTCAACACCAACTGTTGGCATCATCATCCTCTGGCCCTTAAAAATGGGATACTTAATAGAGAAGTGAGCTACACTCTCTTATCTTGCTTATGACTATTATTTTACCATCCTCTTTCCACTCTCCACTCCACCTTGTGCAAACAAAATCTGTCTGCTCCCACAGAAGAAAGATGTCAAACCAGACAGAGAAGGCCTACAAACCCAGCTGGGAAATGGAGCACATGATGGAAGAAAAGAAGCTGAGGGAGTTGGGCAGAACAGAAGGGGATATTCCTGCAGCCTTCAAATGCCTAAAAGGGCTTATAGAGAAGAGCGGGCCATGTATTTCTCGAAGGTGTATGGAGGTAAGACACAATCACTGTAAGCTGCAGCAAGTGTTTGACACAGAAAAGTCTTCATCATGATGGTGGTTAAGCAATATAACAGCCACCCAGAGAGCCTGTGGAACTGAAACTCCTCCTGAGGACTGGACTATCTAGTGATGAAAGTTGTAACATATCCTGACCCCAGTTTTAGCTTTCTTTGGTTCAAACCCCATTCAAACATTTATCTCTCGACGACACTGTATTACCTTCCTGTCTTCTCACATCTCTCTCACCTTTTTCACATAATCCTATCAAATATTTATTTTAATAAATGTTAATGACTCATCAAATTTCCTTAGGAACTTTTAATATTGCTATTTTCAAATTACTTCTAAGAGCTGTCCTTCAAGTATAACAAGTAACAACCTCAGGATTATAACAAAAAGAATTTGCATGTCCATGAAACTTTTGTAGCATTGCTCCTATTTCTGCTACATGGGACAGAAGCAACTTCCTTCCTCCAAATCTTTATTTAAGTGACCACTTTACTACATTGTTTTTTCATAGCTATGATGGTGTAATCATACATAATCACATGGAGAAAGCAGTAGGAAGGAATAAATAAAGCACAGCAAGATGCTACTGACCCTGCAAAAGAAGAGATTTCTATCGTTCATTCTCGTCAAAAAACTAGTTTCATTATGAGGAAAAAGTTTTGTTATCATGAACTGCTAGTAAAGCATGTATTCATTCAATAAATCCTTCCTAATTTAGACTTTAGATTGGACTGAGAGAAGCCATGTGGAGAAGGACTTTGGGATACTGGTGAATGAAAAATTGAGTATGAGCCAGCAATATGCACTTGCAGACCAGAAAGCCAAATGAGGTGGGACACTGAAAAAGACTGAACAGGTAGGCCAAGGATGCTCCATTCCTGGAAGTGTTCAAAGGCAGGTTGGATGGGGCTTTAAGAAACCCTGTCTAGGGGAAAGAGTCCCTGCTCACGGCGAGGGAGCTTGAACCTGGTGATCTTTAAAGGTCCTTCCCAGCAAAGACCATTATATGGTTCTATGGTTTAGTCTGCTGTGAGCAGTCCAGCATACAATAACACATACCAATAACAGATTCTACAAATGAAATGAGAACTTTGTATTGTTTTTTTTATAAAATAGAATTAATTTAGAATAAATAACAGTATACTATTTCTGGACTTCACAGTGTGACTTTGGGATAGTTTGGGATAACTTATTCACATAAATTCCGTAACAACAAGAGGATTTAAAAAGCCCCCAAACACACAAAAGGTGTGCAGCACTTACCCCGTTTAACAGGACGATTGGCTACAGTAAACATCTGCATGGCAATAGAAAAGTCTTCCAGGTTATTTGTAAACTTGCAAAAAGTCTTGAATTCTTCCAAACTGATATTCTGTAATATCAGAGATTTCAGATGATATGTAACGAGAAATACATTCAAAGCCCAGTAAATCAATCTCATTAAATCTGGTCAGGCCTACTGTTTAGGTGTGATTTCCTATTCATCGTCAATATTTGTATTTCTCAGCTGGCAAATTAGCACTGTTCTTAACTGCATAAAATTACAGGGCTGCAACAGTTCACTTGGAAACGAGTTACAGTATTAGATGCTCATATTCAAATGAAAACCTGTACATACAAAGCAGGAAGCAACACAAAGCATGCTTAATGTACCAACCTCTTCTGCCTCAATTCTGTCTTTCACATTCTGCCAGTAAATGTCATTGTTTTCCTCATCAGTGAAGTACAGTAACCATTCTGCAAAGTCTTCTTTCCTCATGACGTTCAAACCCTTTGAAAATTTGATGAATTCCATTTCTTGGACTTCCGTTTGCAGGTTTTCCATGAATCTACATGTAAACAGATATTCTTCAACAGTTGATACTTGCATCACTGTATCATCACTACTACCTCAGCTACTAAATGCAGCAGACACTACCTCTTAATCACAGATACTATTGACATCATTGTTTAAAATGCTACTGGTTCAGTTTCACCCGTGCGTGCAGATGTTTCCACGGCTGCACTTCAAGCTGTCACCAGTAGGGTGCTCTCCAGGCCTGCACAGACGGCTGCTGCTAAGGTAATTTACGGTTACACTTGGCACCTAGTGTATACACGCAGATACTGAAGTAAAACAATTGGTGAGGCAGTATTAGAATGAATGAATGAATAAAAAAGGACATGGTAGCTAAAGGCTTGACACATGATTTATGAAATTTCACTTTAATAAGAGAGGAATGACAAAGTTGCAAAGTGCCTCTAATAATCACAAAGGTGAAAGAGAAGAGGAAACTTGAAATTATCACTGCAGGAAAAGATTTGAACTGCGAAGAGAGGTTTGGTAAATCAGTTTTGCACTCACTAAAGGAAGGATTAGGGAGGATTACAATGGACAAATATAGAGTTCTAAAGAGCACAGAAAAAGATGCTGCAGGTGTTTGTGATAGGAAGAGAGCTGTCTGAAAGAGGATGGGGTGAACATCAAAGTTTTTAGAGACTAACATTCTTTCATGAAGAAAAAAACCCCACAGCATGAAAAGCAAGCAACAACCTGTAGGTACAGAGGGAGAACTATAAGGAGAGTTGTAGCATTGGGTTTCCCCATAATGTGGCCATTATGATTTCTTATGGTTAATATTAACTTTGAGAAAGTGAGACAGTAACTTTGCTAATTTCCACTTCAGAAACGGATCAGTCAAAAAAACAAGTGACAATTTAAAAAGACAGTGATGGTTGTCTGAATTGCTTTGGCACTTTTAAACTTTATTGAGTTGAAAAAAATATTGCCAGGAGAGAAGGAAATACTCCTATATTGAGACAAAGCAATTTGTTGGAGGACAGCTAAGGGTCCATATAGAAAATATCAGTAGAGGCTCATTTGTTCACCCATGTTTGCATGGCCTCACTGGGTTTGAATTCTTTTCCCTGAAGTTACAGCACTTTAGTCTGCACAGCTATCTTTAGTTCTTTAATCAGATCACTTGGACAATTAGTAGCTCAAGCTGTGTGAAGTCTACAAGGGGTTAGCTGAAGACTGCTGTTGCAGCATAAGCTCTCGTATTTTTTTCCTCTAATAATTAGAGCAGCATATGCAAGTAACAGGCCAACAGGGCTCAGGACACGCAGGTCCATGAAAGCCTGTCTGTGGAGGTGATTTTAAGTTTCAAGCTAGAGTTTTATTAGAGTAATACTGTGGAGTGGTAGGATATGCTCCCACATTTTATATGGGCATTTTCCTGGTCCAGCAAAGGGGCTTACAAAGTTTGCACAGTATATTCATAAAGACTGAGGTATATTTCTTCACTGTCCACCTTAGGCCCTGGTTTGCATTCAAGTTCCTTGACTCTCCATCTCACAAGTGGATGAAACTCCAAAGGATTCGTTTGTGCCACCAGTGTGAAGGGGAGGCCACTTTTCCTACATACCAGCAAGAGCTTACTTTCACAGCTTGCCAAGCACTCCTTTGTTTTCAGACCCTTGTAACTCATGATGTGAATGCTGCCCCTGGGCAGCCCAGCAGTCACCATGTGCCAGGACACTGACAGCCGGGGCTGGCAGAAGCAGTCCCATTGCACCTCCTCAATCTTGCGAGTCTCCCCTGATCCTGGGAAGGGAGGTTCAAGCTGTGGGGGAGAGGGTGGCATGGACCAGGCACATCTATCAAAAGTGATGAGCAGATGATATCTGGGATGTGTGGCTTGTGTTTGGCTGGAAGTCAGAGCAAAGACCATGTGGAACAGTAACTGCGTCTTTGACTGTTGTTTCCAGTCCATGTAATATCTGGTCTAGGGGAAGAGAAGCTGCTGAAAACGAGGTCACTTACAGAAGTATGCCTAAAACACGGATGTAGGGAAATAAGACACGGTTTTATTTTATTGACTTTTAATCTATGAAAGGTGGGCAGGTTATGCAACAGACTTAAGGTTGTTTACTGAAAGTATGAGTTACGCACCTTGGGGAGCTAATTCTCAGTCATTTGCTTTACTGGTCAGTAGCCCCAGGTGATGACAAGCTACATATTCCTCCATCTTTTCTAAATAGTGAATCTCCTTGAGCAGAAAGCCCACAGTGACCTGCCCTCTAGCAATAACCAATAAGGGCAAGAGAGCTGAAAGACCAAACATTTCTATGTACTGAGGACAGTGTGGGTGGCCCAGCTAGCCACACACATCAGCCAGCTGAAAGGCGCAGCAAAGCCAGAGAGGAAAATAAAGGGTCTGGCTGTAGCATTTTTGATGTATTCTTGCTTCTGTACTCTCTTCTGGTCAAACAGCAAATGAAGCATTGTACTTCCTCAGCCCCACTATGAGTTTTCCAATGTCTTTTCTCAGGTCTGGGTTCGTACCCTTTCCAGTTGCTTTGGGGCAATGACACTGTACCCTTCATGAGGCACAAGAGCTGTGCATCTTTCTGCACTACGCAGATTAAGGAGGGGAGATGAAATTACTTATTTAGGCACAAAAAAACCTAACAAATATTTCATTTCAACTTGTAGGCTTGCTGCTGGCAAGAGAGAGCGGGAAGGTTTCCTGCTGTACCAAATGCTACTTGGAGCTGCAGCTGAAACGAGTGATTTAAAATTTATATGTGATAGTCTCCCATATTACAGAAATTAAAGCACTATGAATCATCACATCAGCATTCTAGGTCACTCTTATTCCCAAATGTCACAGATTAAAATCCTAATGAGGTGGGGTTTTTTTTAAATGAAAGATATTAAAAGTTATTAAAAACAACTTTCTGGTTAGGAAGTAAAACTTGATACTTAAACGCCAAGACATCACTAGGGATACTTGCTGTCGTATCTTCTGGATCACGGTGTGATGAGTTTCAGCTGGAAATTCCTTAAAAATTCCTCCAGATATTAGGGAAAAACAAGCATAGGCATGAAATTCCTGCTGTCCCAAAGTCAGTGGGAACTTGGCTGGGGACTTTGAAGAGAGCCAGAATTCAACTACAGATTCTGATGGTAGCTATGCCCTACAATTAAAAATAATTACACTGGGAGTACTCTTAACGCTATAGTAGCTTGAAAATAAAACCAGGCCCCAAATGTCCAAATAATAAAAAGGAAGGGTAAATTATAAATTTAAAAGCTGGGGAAAAGGCTGGGAATAGAGAATACTTTCTTTAAGGCAATCTATTATATTCATGCTCTCTAAAACAGCCATGTTGAAGCCCAATAGCCAAATCGTGTTACAACAGCACCCAGAAACCTTAACAGGATTTGTCCCTCACTTTGTAATATGCTCCAATATAGAAAGAGGGAGTCTCCTAGGACTTTTTGGCAACTCAGCTTTAATAGAACTGAAAATGTAATGAAAGTGGGGACACCTCAGGAATGCAGCTGTTGCCCCTCCAACCTGAGATGCTGCAATGGAAGTGCCATTGTCCTTAGGGCACACGAAGTAGTAGAATGAAACACAAAAGGAAAAGTTAGGGAAAGTTCCCCTTCCTTTATCTCTTGACTTGAACTGAAAGTCTGGAGGTTACTGTTTGGACTTGATGATCCTTAAGGTCTTTTCCAACCAAAATGATTCAATGATTCTAATACAGAACTGACCAGCACTGATTTATAGGAAGGAAACTTAACAAAGACAGTGGTGGATATACTGCCCTGGCATCTGTACTGTGCCTCAGCTGCTCTTTAGACACTGAAATCTTTTGGAAGACTTAATATCCCTCTCTGCACCAAAAGACTGTTGCAAACCAACTGCAAGGCTGCCTTTTTGCAATCTGACTTTCAAAACAGAATACAGAAAATCTAGTAAGGGCTTGATCCTTAACCTTTAGAGAACATTTAGATCTACGCTTGTAGTTTTGCAAGCAGTGAGACAGTTAATCAATCTCACCATTTTCAGAATTACAGGCAAAACCCTCTTTGATTTGCTGTCTTCAGTATTTCCAAACCAAACTACTTACTGTCATTTATAAGCATTCTGTAGACAGTAATGAAGTTATTCCTTTGACAAGTACATAGGAAATGAAGAAGCAGATTCTTCTCAACATCATAACTAAATATCTGGGAAATAGATTCAATTACTATAGGAATTGTAAATCATAAAGCCAGATTTTGTTCCCATCTTCACTTCCTCATCTGTCTGACCCTGGCTCCATGTGATGGAATCTCTATGTGTGTATATACATATACACATGCACATAGATGCAAGTGTAGGTACAGAGACAAATAAGGAAGCAATCATATTCTATTTCTGCAAAGCACTTCCAAATCTCTAGAGGAAAATCACTGAAAACGTACAAGCAAAAGCACTACTGGCTGACGATTCTACCTGAAAGAGATTCTGCATCCAGGTACTAGCACAAACACAGAACAGCACCAGCACTAGCAGTGTGATTCAGTTTGGGTCATTCTGGATTCTCAAGTGAAAAGTTTCAAATTAACGTACCATGGAATTCAAAATACTGAAGGAAAGAAATAGGATGGGGAGGGAAAAGGCATATTTTTGTGTATGGTTATACAATTTGTGACAAAATGTTCATTTTCCTTGTATGATTAAGAGATGCCCATTACTTAACCATACCAGGAAGTACTTTCAAATAGCCTCTTCATACTCTCCACAGTTTTCATTTTTATTTGTGAAGTTTGTGAGGTTTTTTTTTCCCTTCAAGGAGACTGAGAGATTTAAGCTTGCTTGGGGACAGATTACAGAAAAAAATCACAGCAGTTGTAAACTGTTTAGGGAGTGAATGACTGTCTCCTCTTTTATTTGGGATTAGACATACTTAAACAAGATCAGTAAGGGACTTTTTTCAAGGAAAAAAAACATAGTCTGTCAAGAAGAAATATTTGCTATACCTAGAAAGCAAAATAGGTTTCTACTCAGAATAAAAAACAGTACATACGATATAGCTGGAAATTAAAGCACAAATGAAACTTTTCTATTTTAAAGAACCCCCTTATTTATGTCTCTAAAACCAGGGTAAAACCATGGAAAAGAATAAAAATCCTGGAATCCTGGAGAACTTATGGCTTCATGTCTTAAATCCGACATTCTCTAGGATGGGTTCTTGTATGACAACATTGTTGTTTAGGTGTAAAACTGAGTAGTGGTCACCTGAAACAGAAACTTGTTACGGTCTTCTGAGAAGAAAGTCTCACCTGGTTATGACTTCTTGTATTAAATCTACCTTTCTTTGTTACATGACTTTAGGCTTCCTGCATATTCCTATTGTTTTGTATTTTCTTATACTGATATAGGAGAATAATGATTCCATCTGCATTTGGCTACAAAGCAACACCTTTACTAGTAATGTACATTACTAGTAAATTACATTACTACTAAAGAGAATAATTTACATTTACACTTCCTAACTTTTGCCAGGGAAACAAGCTGATGCTTTTGAAATTGTGAATTATTATTAGTAATTATAGTATCATCTGTACATTAAAGTCAATGTGACTGACAAGAAATCATGTATCAGTCTGGAGCTGTCTTAAGATCTCTGAAACCATCTCGTTACTATGGGAAAGACATGGGATGGTGTGATTCCTGGATTGCTTCCACTATTTCTAAGCAGTCCCTGTAAAAGCTGCAGAATGAAGTTGGAGTCCCATCACTGCTGAGCAGCAGAGAATGAAAAGGAGCAGCTTTGGTTGCTGTTTTGACTATGTTCTCTACGATAGTGAGAAAAGAGTGTGACCAGTGTCACAGAATACCTATGAAAAGTTTACTTTGCTTCCATGCTTCCAGCAGCCCAAGAAAGGCTGAAAAGTGATCTGACATTCTTTATGCCTGGTGAAAACTACCCTGAGGACTTTCTTTGTGTATATCACCTACCTGTATTTCCCAAGAACCATGCACCAGCTGGAGGCAGATGGAGCACAGCACACTTAACCATTTTCCCTCTCTGTATCAGTGTGCCTCCTGTGTTTGGGGCAGCAGGAAGGGAGACACAAGAGGTAACTTACATCAGCTCCATATTGCATGAGGAGATGTAGTTGTCTCCCATTTTCTGTGTGCCATCTGAATGTAAAGAAAGGACAACAGGGCAAATTAATTGCCCTGATATACTGACTGTGGCTGGCTGACATATTTTAAATGTCTGGGCTGAAAGGGTTGGACATCACTGGTGTACACGTAGATACAGATGGATGCACGCTTACAAAAGGATTTTTTAATGTCAGCCAAACTGAAAAGGAGGAAGCATGAGGAAAATATATGTTAGTAATGAAGTGAGAACATTCGTCTCAGCTTTCCAAATTCCCCTGTAAGTACAGTGAAATTTCACAAAGAAAGCATTCCTGTCTTCTTTTCTTTTTTAGTTTCAAGAACTCTACAGAACAGCAATATCTGTGCATTTAACTAATGTGACAAGTTTTAGTGTGTCCTAATCAAACTTCATCACCCTTACTTTTTACTAGGTACTACACTGATCAATGGAAAAGCTTTCTAGGCAAGAATCCGGAAAATGATAAAAGCACTTACCATCATTATTTTCTGCTTTTGACAATGATCTATGTCTGTAGAGCTCATCAGTCATCTCTTGTAAAAACAGTGTGGCACTTTGATCAAACAGCCAACAATAGCTTCCCGCATAAGGTAAAATGTTATGAGGCCATCAGAGAGAAATCACATTTTCTCTCAACAATAGGAACCCAGAAATGATGTGCTTGATTTACTTGCAAATAAAATCATGTGAAAGGTGATATCTTCACAAAGGTTAAAAAGACAGTGATCCTTTTATTCACCTTTCTGCGTGTTAAACACACTGTCATGTTGCAACTGAGATGGAGTGTCTATGCATTGATAAAGAGGCACATTCCAGCTCTACGAAACATAACTGCCACTGTTGAAAAATTACCTGCATTAAACCTTACACTTATCCCACAAATTTTAAGAGCAAGATGTGGGAGTTTGATTTTGATTACAGGCCTCTAGCTGTGTGGTAGGCAAAGGTCTTTAACCTACATGTTCTGAATGTATTAGGTACACAGTGTCATCAATGTCATGCCTCATTGGGTCAATGTAGGATTTTATCTAAAACCTGAGGCTTTTCAGTTTACACTGCATATGCAAACACAACCTTTTACTGGGTGTCTCTGCCTTTTCTTTCATTGAGAGGATCTGTGGTATTTATAGAAAAGGGAGTCAGAGGCATCTTATTTTACTCAGATTCCCATTGAGTTGAGGTCTTCAAACGAGAAAGGTTGTTTATTTGAAGACTGATGTGTGCCAAGGCCAGTGGAGCCAAAGACAATTTACTGTTAGAAAAATTGCCACTCTTCCTTTCCTACCCTGGCTTTCCCCAAACCTCTACTGACTGTAATAACATCCATTTTAAAAAGTGCTGATGCAGATTCTCTGCTTCTGAACACATACAAAACACATTATCGTGATTTAGTTTTGCAGTCTGTAAATGACTATTTTTGTAGAAAAGGTAATACCAAATTTAGATAATGTTCTCTTGATGTGGTACTGTAAGACGTGTCAAGATTCACACAGGTATGTAGACACCGAACTTCCATTTGTCTCAAGGAAAGACTGTGCATTTGGATGCTGGGCCCACGTTCACATAGCAGGATGTGTCTGGAGTTCATACTAACGGGAGCAACTGATGTCACAGGCAACAAAGAGTTTCAACCTGTGAAGTTGTGATGCTGTTTGGGAGGCGGTCATCATTACCGATTCAAATAAACATTGGAAGAAAGACTTTAATCCAATTAAAACACTAACAGCTGACAGCTAGTTGGGTTTTCAAGTCAAAAGCAACCATAGCAGAACTTCAACCTGTGACGCAGGCAAAGATTACACCATCTTTCTGACATATATATACACCGTATAAACTGAGCCATTCCCTGTGCCAGTCTTAGAACATTCTATCAACTCCCGATTTTTCAAAGCTTAGAGTGAACCAGATGGGTATACACTGCTATGTTTCCAGATGTGGTGGCTACTTGGTATTCCACTGCAGTTTCAGTCTGATGTGGTATTTACCATCTGGATCAATTCTCAGTTCTGACTTAAGTGCCACAGAGTATCTGCATAGCCCCATTGCAAAAGTAGTTCAAAGGGTAAAGGAAAAGGCACAGGTAAAGTTTCAACAGAAGCTGGAATTTGAAGCAAGCAGAGAAGTTGCCTGTAGCCTGCCATGACATTTCTAATGGAGAGGGAGGAGTCTCAGCTCAGAAAAGCTTTTTAATTGATTAGCAGTCACTTCTTTGGTGACTCGATCAAGAAAAATTCATATGAATTATACTGTGTACAGGTACACCAGCACACAGCTGCCAAGCACAGTAGTCTCAACACTCATGGCCTCCGGGCCCATTGCTGCTTTGGAATTACCATGGTGCTCAACTCCTGCAGACAGAAGACTCCAGGAGCAAAACTAGAAATTTAATCGTGCAAAATCATGAATAATCTCCTGCTTCATTATCTGCTTAACTTTCTGAATCAGCTCAGTGTGAGGTCAGATTACTGCCAATGTTGGTGCAAAGTAGAGAGGGAAGGAACAGGGCTGGTTGCTGTTAAGCTTGTCTAGTTGAAAAAAATACCTGAAAAACTCAGAATAGTGAAGCTTTTCCTTTCCTTCTTTCCCAAAGAAATGTACCAGCAACATGGTATTAACACCACAGCCTTCCAATTCTGCTTCCTACAAAACAAAAAAAGGTATGATTAATTATTATGCATTGTATGAACTACAACTTCACAAGAGATACCTGCAATTCAATTACAGTTCCCAATTCTATCACACAGGATCTCAGAGATGAGTAATTCTTCCACATCATCTGGTAATAGTGTATTATATGTTCTGCTTCGAAATATTCTTTATAAAAGGTGAGTACAATTTAAAACCATCTTCAGTGTATTTAGTTATTAGAATGGAGAAGGCTGCTAGCTAAATATTTAAAATCTTTATGCTTAGGTGAACAGAGCCTTTAAATAATCTGTGTAAAAAGTTTTTAGTGAGGTATTTCTGACTTGTCACAGTCATTTAAAAACATTCACAGTAGTCTAAGAAACAAAACCAGAAAAATACAAACATTCAGTGCTCTATTATAGTACGGTCTTACAAGGCTTCTTGCAATTTTTCAACATTGGTGACTTTTCTGTATCTATGTGTTTTAAATCTGATTAAGAGATTTTTGCAGAAAAAGGATGCACATTATTTCAAGCCAGCATCTTTAACAAGCCTAAACCCACACATAAGGCTGGATTTCTGTTCTATTCTTCTTTCAGCGCTAGCATACCGGCATTTCTTTGAACGCAACAAAACACTAAGCAACATGAAGAGAGACTTTTTTTTTCCCCTAGGTCTAGAGGGATTTCAACAAACTATTCTTATGACATCTAAATAGCCTCTGTGTCTTTTATCTGGTTGAAGAGGTAAGATGAAAGACAAGAGTCTATTCATAAGATTTAATACTAATGGTTATTTAGCTTTCAGCATCATCAATAACAAGTCCCATTAGTCCACTGTGTGTTTCATGCTTACTGCATATGTGACAGTTATTTTACAGTTAAAGACGGTAACATTCCTCATTTCTACTGCAAGCTACAACTCACTAAATGCCAGCGATACAAGTTATGCATGAGTGAACCCAGAAAAAGACCCACTTTTCAAGGCATATGCAAACTGGAGTTATTGAACTTTTATCATTTCACTGCAGGCAAAGAATATTTAAATACCCACAAGATCCATCCTTCTAAAGTTTAAACAGTTCAGATCACTGTGAAGAGTGATGCATAAACATTGGTATACGCTGTTTTGAAAGTCAAGTCAAACATCCATGTATGCTTACTTGAAATTCAAACCCAAACTACTTATGTCAGAATGCAAAGTTTTCTAAGAAGAAATGGAGAGCACACATATTTCTCATTGCAGTGAGATTCATCTGCTTGTTTTGATTTTTGCTACATGTTGAAAATGCAAGAAATTTGCTGATGTAATCTAAAAAACTGAACTCGTGATTATGCAATTTAATGTTTCTAATTTAATTAATCCATCTTAAAATCACTGTTGCATGGAAAATATAAAGTTTAAACCAACCTTCTAAAGACTAATTCTGTGACAAAGTTTTTTTTCTTTTTTCCTCTATTCATGTTTCTCTAGTTATAAGCTAGAAGAAGACATACAAACAATACCTATCTCATCTTATCTAAGATGACAAAGCCTATCCCTGGATTTATAACAAATATGCACCTACTCGTTGGCAACCCTCTTTATCAGTTGAAATTCCAAAGTGGAATTGGCAGATGTCCAAACACTATGTTAGTGAGAGTTAAATGTGTTTTAAAACTATAAACCAGTACATTTCTTTAAAATAGAATATGCAACAGGAGACCACAGAGACTACAGCTTAAGGGCAAAATTTCAAAAACATTGCTTTTCCTAGAGTTAATGCTATTAAGTTAAAGTACATGTTAGTACATAATTCCTTTTTGTCCACAGAATCATTAGGAGCCTTTGCTGCTGAACTGTATAAATTAGTACCAACATGACAAATCTTTGTTAGAAGATAGTGAGAGCTCTATTAATATTTCCAACACCTCACCCTCCCAAGCTTAGGTAAAAGAATAAGTTTATATTTGGAATGTCTCTCTTGGCAATGAGAATGAAATGATAACCTAATCCTGGAGCTGTAAAATACACCAGACCGGTAGCTTTGAGTCATCAAGCTGGTATCTACATTGAGTGAAAGTTTGTATTTTGGTGTTATCTGGTGGCTTCAGCACTGTGAGGGTGCACCAGAGCACCCTTTTGGGCTGTGCAATTCACAGACAGCTGAGGTACGGAGTGGAGGAAGCATAGAGATATTCTGAGTCTCATTTTGGTACAAGCATGGGATGGGGCAGGGACATGTATCTCAACTGGGGAACTCAGGCATGTTCCAAGGTCCATTGATTCTGACAAAGAATCCCAAGGACAAAGCGCAGATGCCACACAAACTTATACAAAGTAAGGAAAGTGTGTGTATGTATTACAAACATAGGCTTACTTTCCCAGAGTAACACTAACACCTTGTAAATTTTACAAAAGGATGACGAACCGCCAAACTAAGAAAGACCACATAACACAACATTTATTTCCTTACTATGTTGCACAGACTGTTAACATAGAAGCCTGATGCTGCAAACACTTGAGTCATGGGCACAGACCTACTTAATCCCATAGTTCCCCACTAAGCTTTTGACATTTAGGACCTGATACTGCAGCAAGTAGCAACAAGCACCTCTGAGAAGGTGCTTATCACACTGGGAGACAGGATTTTCAGAATAATGTACCTAACCGATTTTCAAAACTCATCTGAAATGTGAATAGACTTACTGTCTCTAGATTCTTACCATCCTTCCCTGCAGAATTTGCCTGAGGGCTTGCATCATGATTAAAATCTGTAATATGTTCTTTGTTCTCTTACTTGCTTCCTGGGAAATGATATTTGCTGTACAATGTCTTGTTTCAATAGAAACTGTAAAAATAATATGTATTTTGTACTGATTTTTTTTTGGTTAAGATAGAAGGAAAGTGAACATACAGAGAACACAGGCAGAAAAGAGAGAAGGGTCAAGAAGAACAATATCTTTTCTTCTGTCTGCTAATGATGTCCCAAATCTGTCAAAGGCAAGACTAAATATTTGCAAATTTTTCTGAGTCTGCTTCTCTGAAATGCTCTTTGTTTTTCAGCTGCTAGGTCAGTCAATTCATCATACCAGGCTTCTATCTCTGAAGGCAATCTAGACTTCAATCCACACAGCCTAGCCTCAAACACTGCTCAAGAGCATCAAGCTTGCTGTCATTCTGAGAGTCTCTAAGACGTTTGGATGTATCCCACAACTAAGAGCAGGCTGAGGGGAGACTCAACCACTCTCTACAACTACCAGAAAGCAGGTTGTAGGGAGGTTCGGCTTGGTCTCCTCTTTCAAGTACTGAATGATAGGATTAGAGGAAATGGCCTCAAATTGCACCAGGGCAGGTTTAGATCGGATATTAGGAAGAACTTTTTCACTAAGAGTGTTGTTAGACACTAGCACAGGCTGCTCAGGGAGGTGGCGGAGTCACTGTCCCTGGAGACAGATTCTCTTCCCCCTCTACTCTGCCCTTGTGAAACCACATCTGGAATATTGTGTCCAGTTCTGGGCCCCTCAGTTCCAGAAGGACAGGGAGCTGCTGGAGAGAGTTCAGCGCAGGGCCAGCAAAATGATTAGTGGAGTGGAGCATCTCCCTTATGAGGAAAGGCTGAGGGATCTGGCGCTCTTTACCTTGGAGAAGAGGAGATTGAGGGGTGACCTCATTAATGTTTACAAATATGTAAATGGTGGGTGTCAGGAGGATGGATCCAGGCTGTTCTCAGTGATGGCCAATGATAGGACAAGGGGCAATGGGTATAAGCTGGAACACAAGAGGTTCCAAAGAAATACAAGGAAGAATTTCTTCACTATGAGGGTGAGGGAGCATTGGAACAGGCTGCCCAGATGGGTTGTGGAGTCTCCTTCTCTGGAGACATTCAAAACCCACCTGGACAAGTTCCTGTGTGACTCTAGGTGGTCCTGCTCTGGCAGGGGAGTTGAACTACATGATCTCTTGAGGTCCCTTCCAATCCTTAAGACTCTGTGATTCTGAGGGACACGGGTTAGTGGTGGGCTTGGTAGTGTGAGGTGAGTGGTTGCACTCAATGATCTTAAAGGTCTTTTCCAACCAAAATAATTCTATGATTCTCAACTCAGTCTGGGAGGAAAGTTTAAAAGATGTATCCATTATGAAATTAATCCTATCAGGTACAGACAGTCCAAAGAATTGTAAACAGGCAAGCTACTGGGAACAGAACATCCAGATCTTAAAAAGCAGTCTTTTTTTGGCAGAGTCCTGACACCATCAAGTGGGCTTCAGAATGAAACAATACATAATCATGATGTAAGTCCATATTCAAGCTTTTAATGCTTTGCAAATGTGTTTTCTTACTAGGTAGGATTCAAGAACACATCAGGTCTGATACAGAAGGGCTAAAATGTGCATTTTTTTTCCTACAGAGTGTATAACAGACAATATCTGAGAAGCCTTATGGAGCATTTTCTAAACAATAATCAGTTTATATCCAGCATTCAGCAACATCCATAATTTCCATTACTTGGGGATTAGTTGTTTTTTAACGACAACTAATGCCATGCAATCTCTATGCTGTCCTGTTAATGCCTTTAGCAAGGAAAAAAAAATGTAACTTCAGGGATGTTCTCGGCTGTCAGTGTGTCACCCACAGTTTTGCAACAATTCATGACGAGGAGGTACAGAATAAAAACGGTTTCCAGCCAAATGGACTAAAAGTAATTTGGAAGTAAATGCTGTAGGAGATACTTTATGCTAAAAAAAGGAACAGGTTGAAACTAGTCTTGTCACCGGTAGGTTGACTGTGTCAAGCAGTCAGGAAATGGCACTGTTGCACTGCAAAGCCTGAGGCTGCACTGCTGGCAGCTGGTGCAGCTTCATAGTTGGGCACAGCCTCTCACAAGAATTCAGGCCCTGCCTCCCTAATGCCATATATTAAAAATATTAATGTCCTCCAAAAGTAGAGAATCTGTAAGGAGGCCCCTCCTCAGGAGATAGGATGTTCTTTGAAGCACACTCTTGATGAATGTGGACTTGGCTTCACAGGCCAAGAACATCCACCTCCAGCAAGAATAAACCTCCTTGCTCTCAGCGGTTGTAGTGGTTTTGCCTGGGCCAGGTTTTTGGTAGCAGGGGTGCTACAGGGGTGGCTTCTTTAAACAAAGAGCTACCAGAAGCTTCCCCTGTAGCTGATAGGGTTAATGCCAGTCAATTCTAAGATAGACCTGTCATTGACCAATGCCTGGCCAATTAGTAACTGAGGTAATGCCTCTGTGAGTAACATATTTGAGAAGGAGAAGAAGTTGTTGCACAGTTGCTAAACTGCAGCAGCAACAGGGAGGGAGAATTTTAAAACATCTCCACAGACACCAAGGTCAGAAGAAAAGGAGGGGGAGGAAGGTGGTTAGGCACTGGAAGAAAGATTCCTCTGTGACCTGTGGTGAGGACCATGGTGAGACATTTGTCCCCCTGCAGGCCATGGGGCCACAGGGAAGCAGAGTGCCACTTTCAGCCCAGGGAGGACCCCACGCCGGAGTGGATGGATGCCTGAAGGAGGCTGTGACTCCCTGGGAAGCCTATGTTGGAGTAAGTTCCTGGCAGGACCTGGGAGCCTGTGAGGAGAGAGAAGCCCACACCAGAGCAGGTTTTCTGTCAGGACTTCTGAAGGACTCGGGCAGGAGCAGTCGGTACCTGAAGGATTGTTCTCCCGGTGGGTAACCCACGTTGGAGCAGGGTGTGAGGAGCTGCCCTCGTGGGAAGGCCTGTGGTTGAGCAGTTTGTGAAGAACTGTAGCCCACGGGAAGGATCCACGTTTGAGAAGCTCATGGAGGACGATCTCCCAGGGGAGGGACCCTACAGTATGGCGGTGGGAAGTGTGAGGAGGTCTCCCCTTGGTAGGAAGCAGCGGCAAAGTCCATCTCTAATGAACTGACCACAACCCCTATTCCCTCTCTCCCTGTGCTGCTGGTGGGAGGGAGAGTCCTGGGAAGAGGGACGGTAGGGGAAGGTGTTTTCAGATTTGGTTTTATTTCTCATTTCCCTGTTTTGATGGTTCATTAATAAATCAAACCTTTTCTCCTCAAGTTGAGTCTGTTTTGCTGGTGACACTAATTGCTGAGCGATCTCCCTGTCTTTATCCTGACACAAAATCCTTTTGTTAAATTTTCCTCTCCCTTGTCCAGTTTAGGAGGGGAAGAGATATTACAACTTGGTGGGCAACTGGCACCCAGCCAGGGCTAAACCACCACGGCAGTAAACCTGACCCCGATGGACTGTGACCACTTCTGTGGGTAGTGCATGTTTATGCCGCTATCCCAAGTTTCGGTTATCACAAAATGCCAACTGAGCATGCTTATGTGTACAATTTCCAGTTTATCCCAATTAATTTTACAAGTAAATGCACTAGTTGGCCTTCAGAGATTATGAGCAGATTCTTATCGTTTTGAATCAAAGACTAGAACTGTTAGTGCAAAGCCAAATTGTGTGTATTCCCTGGCCTGCCAGGAGTCTACACAACTATCTGGCTTCTCTATATAGTTTCAAGAGCTTCAGACAAAGGGGTAAGGAGAAGAGACTAATGAGGCAGCCTTGCCTCACACATTTGAGCAATGGAAAGCAATGATGCTCTGAGCACAGTGGGCTTCCAGATGAATTCTTAGTGGAAGAGACTTTTGTTATCCCAGCCAAATTTAGTGTATGGGTGGGTAGACCAGCTGATCCCTAGAGGTCCTTTCCAACCCTTACCATTCTGTGATACTTACAGAATAGGTACCTAGAAAGACATCAGAAAGCATGTTTCTTTGTCTCTCTTCAGATTATATCATCAGACCATATGGGAAAAAAAAAATTCCTGTCCATGAGATAAATGTGTACCTGGAGATCTTCCTTTAAAATGTTGAGGAACACTGCACTTCTCCTTGGTTTAAGGTATCTAAAGGCTTTTCAGCAGAATTCGATGTTGATCTGCTGACAAAAAACTCACATTTATGTTGGAGAAGATAGGCCAAGAAAAAAACGTGCATTCGATATGAACCAAAAAGGTGACAAGACTAATGACACACTTTTTTGGGGAGGGATATTAATTTTAATGTTGGACCAGGTTCTTGCAAAATTTGATGTGCTGCACCCACTAACAGACTATTACTGCACTGGAAGAGCATAGCTCTCAACCACCATCTTCCTCCCTTCAGTTTAGGCAGTCTTTAGTTATTCTGGGTGCAGGGCTCTGCAGACTTTGATGCTATGGGTAGAAAACTTCAAATCAATTAGAAATTCTAGGGAGCAGACAGGCAGGTTATGATGGCTTGCAAAGTCTCTGTGGCTGAGGAGATGCCTCGCAATGCTGCAATGTCTGAAGGTCCAAGTGTAAACTTTTGTGCTGACCAGCTAAGTGGTGATAAATGTAAAAATGACTGACGTAATTTACCTCTTTTAGGACACTCTCTCCCCAAATAGTAGAAGACAGGTTAAAAAAAATGATAATAAGAAAATATCCATGTGTAGGTCTACAAGTACATTGCTAAGACTGAATTTTAGTTTAAAAAAATTCTGTTTAAGAGATCAATAGCTGTCCCCTCAAGTGCTAGTTACTACTACATGGTTTTTATTAAAAAAACCCAACATGTAAATGAGATACTTTGTATGAAAATATGTTCATTATGGAATCCAAAGGCATATGTTTATTCATTTGGAAATGAGACAATGCAAATATTATTTCCCAACATTAATTCCACCTTAAGAACAAATATAGAATGTTCTGTATTATCATTCCTTTCCTAACAATAGTTAAAATTAATTCCTAAGTTTAGTCATTACACAAAGCATATTAAATCAGAGATGTTGAAAGTACTTGATAACTCATTAATCTAAATTGAAGGATCCAAGAGCAAAGTCCCTGATTTAGATGACTGGGCTGCACAGCTGAGAATCTGCAACCATTAGCATTGTTTTCACTACCAGAACGCTAATGCATGTAGCCTTTTAAGGAACTCAAGTCTGTACTACAAAGGCAACCAATGTTATTTACTGAGCAGTATTTTTAACAAAATGTACCAAACTCTTTTAGCTCCCTGGTCCAGTTCTGGGCTCCCCAGCTCGAGCGAGACAGGGAACTTCTAAAGACAGTCCAGTAGAGGGCTACCAACATAATCAGGGGACTGGTGCATCTCTCTTATGAGGAAAGGCTGTGAGATGTGGGGCTGTTCAGCCTGGAGGAGACTGAGAGGGGTTCTCATCAACACTTTTAAGTACCTGAAGGGTGAATGTCGAGAGGATGGAGTGACACTTTTTTCTGTAGTGTCCAGTGACAGGACAAGGGGTAATGGACAAAAGCTGGAACACAAAAAGTTCCACTTTAACATAAGGAAAAACTTCTTTACTTTGAGGGTGAGGAAGCCCTGTCACAGGCTGCCCAGGGAGGGTGTGGAGTCTCCTACTCTGGAGGTTTTCAAAAGCTGCTTGTATGCGTTCTTGTGTGACCTGATCGAGGTGAACCTGCTTTAGCAGCAGAGTTGTACTGGATGATCTCTAGAGGTCCCTTCCAACCCCCATCATTCTGTGAGAGGATGGTGTCGTACTGAGCTCATGCACTTTCCTGTAACACTCTACTTCCAGGCAAGGAGTCTGCACCCCTCCTCTATGAAGCATGGGCAAATGCTCAGCTGGATGTCTCATATGAGATAGAACAGTTCTGCCAGGAAGCCAGATGCAGCGTTTCGTGTGGCCTAAGGGGAAGATGGGTGAGGTGAGAGAGTCACTGCCTCTGTTGACTTCTGTATCATTTTTTCCATTCTAGTTAGAAAGAACCAAGTCGCCAGTCTTGTAAGTTTGCCTGCATCTCTTTTTCACTGTGTGCATGCCTGTGCTATGAGTAAATCAGACTGCCTGCTCTGCAAAAGTTAGCAAGCAGGTTCCCAAAGGACTGAGTCAGAAAATTGGGCAGGTTTTTTGGCTTTTCTTCCAGCATCAGTTACAATATTGCAAAAATAAAATACATTGAAAATACATTAATCTATATAACCAAGTCACAGAATCATATAATCCCATTCAAGAGCATTACTAAGTGATGAAATGTTGAATTTTAGACATGTAAGTCAAAGTCTCAGCAAAAGACACAAAGATACCAACACCCTGGTAGCACAGCAAACAAACTACTTTTTCTTCTAATACAGTATCTCAGTGAGTATTAAGTGGTATCTCCATAGAGTAAATGAATGACTGGGACCTCTGTCTACACACTGTACAAGGAACATACCTTGATAGTCCTGCTGGTTAAATGAAGTCGCAGACTACCATTTAAACCTTATTCTCCTAAGTCAGTGACACTTTCCATCTGATATGAGAGCCTAGTATTACTGTGAAAAACAGCAAACTCATATACAAATTGTCAAAGTGCCACAGAAATAAAAAAGTATTCCAAACATGAAACTTTTGTTGCAATATCTCAGCTTTCAAAGGACATTGAAAACCTGTATTTTTGCTTTATCTGCTTTGCTTGAATGTAATACTATGACTGCCATAATTAATGAAAACAAGGCGTAAAAACATATGCACTATGTTGTATAGACAAATTCACTGTGTCTAATCAAGTTCTGTTCTGAGTTGGAAAGAAAATAAAAACTGTAAGAAAAGTGATCATTTGGACTTTGTCATGTAGAAATACAGACACCAGAAGAATTTAAAGATATCTTACTCTCCCCAAAGCTATTCTGTTCTTCTTTTGAACATACTATAACTCCATTTACCATTTGCTAAGAAACTGCATTAAATAATATTTTCTGATCACAATTACTTCAGATTTTTCTCAAAGGAGAATTCTGAAGACATCTGAAGCAAGGCAAAACAAAATAGAGACATTCAGCCTCAGGTATTTAATTAGCTCCCAATAAGCTTATGTGTTAATAACTAAATCTGTTCAAATGTATCTAAGTTTCTCCGGAAATTTTATACTACAGCTGTGCATTCATGCAGAATAAAGATCCTTTTTCTTTCACTGTCATGGCAGTTAAGTTTCAATTGAAACAGGTTTTGCAGAGCAGTCAACCTCATTAATCCTAGCTGTTTTAATCTGGTGACTGATGAAAAGATTCAAGAAAGGAGATGGCTTTAAGTCAGTTAAACAATTTTTAACTTAACTCTGGATGCATACTGAGGGAGCAAAACCTTTCTGCATCAGAAGAGTTTTTGTTAATGCTTAGTAAATATCAAGGTGTTAGCAATACTGCCACTTGCATATTTTTCCCCAGACAGGTGAAAAAGTAAAGAACATGAGCTGGACCAAGTCTTTGTAGAAACTGCTGATGCAGAATAGGTTTACAAAGCTGAGCTTTGTTGAACTTACTTATTGAATGCTTCTAACATGAGCAGTCGCTGCCTCACACCTAATCTTTCAATTTACAACTAAAAACAAGTTTGTGGTGAGAAAAATATTGTTCAGCTACACCATTCAGTGTAAGCATGCAACAAAAGAAGTGCTGCTGAGGGAGATAATCCAATTGTACTCTCCCTCTTTAGCCCTGGTTTATCAGCTTCTTCTGAGGTGTTTTCAGTACGCTCAGGACTTCCCTCTGTTTTCTGTCTCTTCTAGTCTCATCCAGGCTACAAGGTTATCTTGTCTCTGTGCTGACTGGAGGCTGAAGAAGAGATGGTAGCTGGCAAAGACTCTATCTGGGAAGAAGGCAGGTTGCAGAGGAAAGCAGACAGGAAGAGAGCTGGAATTTATCTGCCCCTTTCTTTGAGGAGATGTATTTGCCACTTGCTAATGACCTGCAATCCAGTGAAACTTCTAACCCAGATGGAAAGTCATACTCTTAAGATAATTTCTGCTGGTCTGCAATTATGCCATTTGCTTCTGGAACTGAGCCTAAAGAAATCCTTGCCTTTGTCACCCCAATGACAATAACTACATTTCCAAATGAAATGTAGTTTCAGTTTTCAAACTGAATTTCAAACTAAATAAGCTGATATTACTGCAACAGTTGCACTTAGGCAAGTTTAAGGCATCAGTTTCTGTTGCCATCTTTTCTCATATGGCAATACAGGCTTTTGTTCCTGAGTTTTGCATAAAAACATGAGAGTTACTACAAAACAGATGCTTAAAGGAAGTAAATAAGAGAGTGAGTACACAGTAATGAAATACATTATTTGCATACAATTCAGGAGATTCAGAAGTAATAAACATTTTACTTCCCCAGCTAGAAAGTAGCTGACAAATCATGCATTTTCATTTAAAGTACTAATTCTGATGCTTATATACTTATCTAAAAACTCTGAAAAAGTAACAAAGTTCACAGGAAACATGACAATGATTTTGTAAAGAAAAATGTATCTCTATTTCATACCCGAAAGACTGTTTCATCTCCAGCTGTTTTCAAATCATCTTCCTTCCCGATAATTCTCTGTAGCTGTATTTTTAAAACATGAAAAAAACACAGATAATTACAAATTTGTTCTTACAAGTCTGCTTTTCCAGAAACTTGTGTTAATTTCACATTTTCTTAATTAAAAAGTCCTTACACTTCTGTGAGGTTCTATAGTCGTGACAAAACATTTGCATACTTGAGGATATTTTGCTGTTCAGAACTACTTTTCCCCAGGAATGCCTTATCTACTGTAGTTAGTATAGCCAGGCAGAGCATATGAATCTATCTCTTGCAACCCAGTCTGTGCTCTATTTTTTGAGGAGATTTTCTTGCACTAGAAGATTAGCATTCATTCCATAAGATTGTGAAACTCAGGGATAAAACATCAAGGGTCATTTGTGAAATAAAAATGATCCTGTGATTTTGAAGCTGTCCTTCCAGACAGCTTTACAAGAGTTCTGCTACAGACGTGATCTTCCAGACATGAAAAACACCCCTGTTCAAATGAGGCACAACTAGCAACAAAGACTAATCTAATTAAATAAGCAAATATATTTTCAGAATTGTCATCAATCAGAATGTGGTTTGAGTTTTCCCTTCACCCCACAAATACATGAATCTTGAGTGTGTTTGCTAAGAACAGTTTTAGAAGTACTGAAATGACTCACAGTTAAAAACATAACTTCCACTGTTCCAAGTCTAGAGCTTTAAGGTAATACAGAAAGTGCATTAATTTGCAGCACCTCAAGTTTATCTCAGCTGCTAGGTTTCTTTCACCTGCATTTCAGCTTATGAAGTCAACACTAATGCAAGAATGAGTGATTTCACATAGCACAAGGTACACCTACCTTTCACAGGTGTTTGCATGAATCCTCAAAAGGACAGCAGAAAATGAAAAAACAAGGGACTTATTACATTTCAGGTATAGATATGAACTTACACCACTGCTCTGGATTTGGAGACTTTAGGTAAAGCTCATAGTTTCTGAACTGTCTGGTTTTATTCCCAAACATTCCCAAGTGATTCCTCACCCTACCTATTAAAACTGGCTAAGGAATACATGACCAAATTTGCATAGCTATTACTCTGTGGGATTTTCAAATCTCTTTTCAGGGCTGCATTTTGGTTTTTTTCTTATGTTGTCCAGAGAAGCAATACTGGCTTGTAAGTAGTGAGCAGAAAAAAAAAAAACACTGGCCACTTGCATTGCCAAACGTCCTCGCTTGGCCTTCAAGTTTTGACTAATTCACCTGTTCTGGTTTTTATTACAGCCTTATCTTTTGAGTTCCTCGGGATAGTTACACTCTATTATTATTTTTGAATGGCATGCCTTGATAGTATTTATCTAAATAAATATCGTAAACCAAGAAAATTAAACAGTACTAGTTCTTCCAAGTTTCTCCAAATACTTTTTGTTTTTGATCATTTACAAAATAATTAACTAGTATAGGAAAAGCATTATGAATTTCTTCATAGGAAAACAGTAATATAGAGCATTGACTAAAAACACAACTGCTTGTCCATATTCCCACTAAAAGTTACTTTTCTTCTTACCTGGAAAATCTATCTTTTGCTTACACACAAGAAATAGAATGGCAAACATTTTCCAAACAAGACAATGTATGATTGACCAACCTGACAGCCTTCTACAAGAGCATAACCAGTTGGCTAGATGAGGGGAGAGCAGTAGATGTCATCTACCTTGACTTCAGCAAGGCTTTTGACACTGTCTCCCACAACATCCTCTTCAGAAAGCTCAGGCAGTGTGGCTTGGATGAGTGCACGGTGAGGTGGATCGAGAGCTGGCTGAATGACAGAGCCCAGAGGGTGGTGATCATTGTCACATAATCGAGTTGGAGGCCTGTGGCCAGTGGAGTTCCACAGGGATCGGTTCTGGGGCCAGTCTGGTTCAATATCTTCATCAAAGACCTGGATGAGGGGACAGAGTGTACCCTCAGCAAGTTGGCTGATGACACCAAACTGGGAGGACTGGCTGATTCCCCAGAAGGCCATGCTGCCATTCAGCGGGATCTCGACCGGCTTGAGAGTTGGGCAGAGAGGAACCTCATGAGGTTCAACAAGGGCAAGTGCAGAGTCCTGCATCTGGGAAGGAACAACCCCATGCACCAGTACAGGCTGGGGGTTGAACTACTGAAGAGCAGCTCTGTAGAGAGAGACTTGGGAGTCCTGGTTGATAATAAGCTAAACATGAGCCAGCAACGTGCCCTCGTGGCCAAGAAGGCCAATGGCATCCTGGGATGCATCAAGAAGAGTGTGGCCAGCAGGTTGAGGGAGGTTCTGTTTCCCCTCTCCTCTGCCCTGGTGAGGCCTCATCTGGAGTCCTGTGTCCAGTTCTGGGCTCCTCAGCTCAAGAGGGACAGAGAACTTCTGGAGAGTGTCCAGCACAGGGCCACCAAGATGATCAGGGGAATGGAACATCTTTCATATGAGGAAAGGCTGCAGGAACTGGGGCTGTTTAGTCTGAAGAAGAGGAGACTGATGGGGGATCTTATTACTATTTACAAATATCTAAATGGTGAGTGTCAGGAGCTTAGGGCATACCTTTTTCTATAGTAGTTAGCAACAGGACAAGAGGTAACGGGATGAAGCTGGAACACAAAAAGTTCCATTTGAATATAAGAAAAATCTATTTCATGGTGAGGGAGCCCTGGCACAGGCTGCCCAGAGGGGTTGTGGAGTCTCCTTCCTTGGAGGTCTTCAAGACCCGCCTGGACATTTTCCTATGCAACCTGATCTAGGTGGACCTGCTTCTGCGTGGGGCAGTTGGACTAGATGATCTCTAAAGGTCCCTTCCAACCTCTACCATTCTGTCATTCTATGATTTTTTAATTCTGGATTTTTAAAAAAAGTACTTTTAAAAAAGATCTGCAGAGAGACTACTAAAGAGCACTGACACACAGTATAATCTTTTTTTCACAAGAGTTTTGGAAGGCTTAGTTTATTGTTTTCTTACACTGTGTGTAAATCCTTATAGTGCTGGAAACTATTTCCAGCAGTTTCCATTTTTTTTGCCAGCACAATGAGTAAGTACTCACAGAGGGGGAAGAATTCAGTAAATCAATTTTAATACTCAGCTGCTACATGTAACATTGATCTGTATTTAATATTTATATCTGCTCATCATTGGAAGATACTAATGGCTAATTCAAAGATAATGACACCTATTATGCACAACTGATGCCTCTTTACAAATGACAAAGTTAGACGTAATCTTTTCTGAAGAAGAGTGGGCGGAAATGCTATGTCAGTCTTAAAAAAGACTCCAAAAAGTGATTTTGCACTTTCTATTTTTTTTGAGAGACTCGTGGATGCTCTAGAATGGTCCAAGTGTTCTGTACCAAACTGCCACACAATGTCAGGTGCTTGTTCATTCAGCCCTACATGAACTTCTACAAGGTTTTGTGGTATATCCTGTCCAGGACAAGAGTATAAAGACATTCCATTTAGCAAGTCTAAATCACACAGCTCTTGCATATACCATCAGATTTACCTTACCTTCATTCCTAGTAGTATTGAACTGTCATTAATTTTACTTAGAAATCTTTCATCAGGAGAGAGTTAGGCAAATGCCTCACTTGCTGGGGATTTTGGGATCTTTGGTAGTCATGTTCTTGTTGGGAGATCTCAAATGAATGTGCATGGGTTATTATGTGAACATGTCTGGAAATCCCCCTCACCAAGACTCATGGGAGAGTTTGCACAAGTGTCTTAGATATCCTCATAAAGGTGCAGATAATATGGCTCTGAGAAACAATTCCTTGCACTTTGCTCAGGGCTGATTAAAGGATGGCAACTAACATCTGTGCATACGCCATTTCTATCACATGTTCTTCAGCTTGGAGTTACAGGGCAAAGCACCAAATCCTTGCAAATCACGTGCTGCAGGCACCAAGGACTTGAGCTGTGGAGTCTGCTTGTCACCTCAGTAACATCTGAGAGTTGAGATACATGCAATTCAGTGATGGACATTTTGCAAACAAGAAGGCAAAGTTCCTACCTCAAAGAATTCTGAGTCTAGATCAAGAGGTAACACAGATGTACACAGCTGTCTAATCAGTACATGATGAACAGGAAGTAGGGAGAAGAAGAGGTGCCAAAGCATGAGAATGAGGTAGTACTGTAATTGCTTTCATGTCACATGCTGCTTGCACAGTAACTGTCTTCAAATTACTGCTTCTTCACTAAGCTTCTCCACTGCCCTACAACATCCATTGCGTGATACTATTGTCAAATATAGAACAAGTATAGAATAGCTCAGGTGTATTTTCCTGACATGCTAGCTGGGACAAGACGAATGACAGATGAGCCACGCGATTTACTAATGTATTAGATATACAGCAGCTTTCTATGACGCACACAGAACTACAGTGTACATGCATTTTTCTCATTTCTTACCTCTTATTTTAAAATCTATTGTATCATTAATTCAGAGTTTAGGACTCTGAAAGTACACTCAAAGAATTTATTTTGTAATTTCTGTATCAACAGCTGCATCTTTATCAATTTTAGATTCTGTGGTTCTCTAGAGCTCTCACATTCATGCTCATATTTAACTTTATCTGAGCAACAGAAAATAACATGCCCTGTAGGAGCCATTTCAGCTGCTTACAAAATTGTCTTTCTGGTCATCTCCATATAAATGAAGGATCTAAATTAAGTGGAGGGAGGCTATTAAAAAATATGTTTATTAATTCTGCATTCAACTTTTGACAAGAAGTGTCTAGTTAACAGTCTCCTGTTAAATCCTTCAAAGTTGAATAAGCTATATGATTAAGCCTATTCTCCTTTAAAACATCAGAGCAAGATTTTCTTTTGTTTTCAGGCATCTGCCTTTTTCCTCTCCATATTTTATACAAAATATAGGAAAACCTGCTGTTAATTTCCAAAGTGTGAATTGGCAAAAAAACATGTGTGACAGCAAACAAAATTAATAAAAACAAAGAGAAGCTGGTAAATTTTAAAAGTGATTAAAAATATTTAGAAAATAAAAGACTTTGCCAGATGATTATTTAAATTAACTTGTGGTTTTAAGGAATGTACATCAACTCCTACCTTCCCAGTAACAGATTTTTAGATAAAAGTCAAAGGGAACAATTCATAAAAGTGGATTCACATATGATAAGTACTTCTGCAGCAATGATTTGGTATGTGCCCCTTTCATAGAAGGTATTTTATTAAGTACGTGTACACAGACTGGACTGAAAACTAGGCTTGAAGATTTTAATGAATCTTCATTTAGCAAATAACCCATGGAACTACTGAAATGCTTTAAAATTATTATGCACATAAATACACATACCTTAAAGAATTCTTTCTTTTCAACTTGTTCATTGCCATCTGTATCCAACATTTTAAAGGCAATCTGAAATCCAGTCTGGGGTTCTGCAACAAATTGCAAAAGAACTTTATTGTAAATACAGACACATACACACACACTTACACTAGTACTTAAATATTTAATGCAAAAGGAATATTACCTATGGTTCAGTTCTCCATTGTTATGCATATACACGATATTTCCAGTAAACCATATGTACCTCCTCCAATATAAGCAAACCATTTAAACACCTCTTTACTGCCATTTCAAGGGATAATGCAATGGCAGAGCAAGAAAAGCCAGCAGTGCTTAAGTATAGTCACAAATGTCCATCTGATCCCAATGACCGTGAAAATGTTGTACATCTCACTATCCCAGTCTTGGATATCTCTACAGATGCCTCCATGATTCCAAGTCATTTCTGAAGTCTATCTCTGCCTTGTTTATTTTTCGGTGAGAAGACTGGAAAGTGCCCCAAGAAACCAGAAGTTACTCCCAAACTGTGTGAAAGACCTAGTGTACTCCTCAGGTACTCCTTGCATGCATTATCACACGTCAGTATTTGCAGTCTTCTCAGGTCTTCCCTGGCAAACAGACTGATCTTGTAACCCTGGCCAGCTTTCTCGGCTCCTGCTGTGTGAGCCCCAGGCATTTTTTTCCTTCCCTTCTCCTTCTTCCCCAAACAATGTACTCAAATGTTACTGAGCTGTAATAAACAGCTCTCTCTGGCCTTTTTGGACAAAAGCATGTTCTGTATGACTTCCATCAAGCTGATTTTTTCAGGAATTTTATATAATTTTACCCTGCATTTCCTTCACAGAGTGGATGTTTCTTTTCAACACAAAAATGTAATGAGTTCTGAATCTTGCAGGCACTATAAAAACATGGTGAGTTTTGAGCTCTTTCCCACAATTTCCTGATCTTACTTTGCTTACAGGAGGTGGCCTCGCTCATTAGCAAGCCCACACAGGAGCAGCCTGCTGCTGAAATGCAGTTACAGCTCACTGCAGTAGCAAGCACATATCCCAGTGATTTCTGGAGCAGGTGAATTAATTCTCCAACCCAGTCAAGTCAGGTATTAATATGAAAGCCACGGACTTATTGTTTCTAGAATGTATTCATGTTTCCAAGAACAATGTTGGACTCATGAGGGCAGTGAAGCAGTGTCTCTAAAATACTCTACTGCATCAGAGTTTTTCTTTTGGAAATATATTCTTCCAACTCCATCCTGGGAAGTTTTAAGTCTTGCTTTTTTTTTTTTTTTAGAGAATCTTTCTGCAAAGGGAACAAGTTAAAGAAATATTCTGTTCCTTTTAAGTGATAACAAGATGGTTTAAGAAAATGCTATTTATAATTTTAGAAATAACTACATCTTCAGCAGCCAACTAACATTCTCTGTAGAGCAACCTTGTGATGAAAGCATATTTTATATATACTGTTGCGATCTGCATAGCAGAGCCCTTCCCCAGCAACTAGGTTGTAATAATCAAAACTGGTTTCCTTGCTATGGAAATGCCACACGCTAAATTTGTGTTACTAGTATAAAAATAAGAAGAGCTTATCCTATAACATATTTAGAGAACAAAAGTAATTGATATATTTAATAGTAATTCATATCATCTGTGTAGCAATTTTCAGATAAGAGAGCTGTTACTGAAAATATAGGACCTAAAGCTGCTTAGAGATGACATACTTATCTGATATGATGTAACCCCAAAGGTATGTGTTCGTAAAATAAGCATAGTTCAAAGACTACCTCAGATATATTTGTATTTAATTAGAATCAGGCAAAATTCCAAAATCGGAACAGAAGAGCTTCATTTTGGCTGTGAGTGTAGGTTAGACTTAGGTGCTTCCCCTCCAACTATTCCTACGTTGACCAGGCTGTCAACTTGTATGACTGGATAATTGAAACGAAGCTTTAAGTAAAGGTGACAACTTCAGTTCCTGGGCTCCTTCACCAAGCAGGGCTTTACCAGAAGCTCCATTAACCAATTGCTGGAAGTGAAATTCAATACAGCACCGGAAGAAAAAAGGTAACGATGATACAAGGCATACAGAAAAGAGAAATGAGGATCACAGGTGGCAAAATGAACCCTTTGCCTGCTGCAAAATTAAATTTTCAAGTTCAGTGCTGTTATAGACAGTGCTTTGGTATGAAAGGCAGCACAGTCTGCTCAGCAGTATCCTGGAACTCAGACTCAGGAGTGTTAGTGACATTCTCTTTCCTATCCCACTGTTGGTGACTTACAAGAAGTTATTTAAATATTAATGGCTGCTGTAAGACATGTCACATTAGTTCTCACTAGCAAGAGAAACAGGCTGCGTAACTGGGGGCTGACAAACATGGGATACTTGTCAGGCACAGATAGAGGCACGAACACTTGTTCACATCAGCGTTCAAAGGGATCACTATGATAACCTCCTGTGTAACCAAAGCAGCAACATTAACACTGCATCTTTATGCTGGATCAAAAGGTGCCTTTGTTTCTGCAGTTCAATACATTCCTATATGAATTATGTGGAAAATAATGTTACTTGATTGTCTGGAGAAGTGGAACAACGTGCTCTGATACTGCTTCAATTTTCTAATTGTTTCAGCCAATAAATGAGCATGAATTTACTTTCAGCTGCTGTAGACTTTTAAAGAAATAGGATCTTTGGCACCTATTTCTGCAACTTTAACTAAGATATTCTTCTGAAGTTATAATTGTCATGGTTGTCCCTTTTTTTCAAAAAAAAACACCTCTTTTTTGCATTGGAACACATATTTTAAAATCAGCTTTCCTACTGCACTAGACCCTTACATTATTTCTGATTTTAAAAAACACTTGAACATGTGGTATAACTTGTGTTCAAGCTGCATGTAGCACTGGACAGTAACTACTGGTGAAACAGTGTATTTGCATGTTAAATAGGTTATCCTGATGCATACACACTATTTAATACTGTGTAGTACCTGAAGTTTCCTAAGACATAACCCTTCATGCCACGTAGTAGGAACTAAGTTCTGCTAAGAAATGACACAGGTTGCAAAAGGGCTACTAAGCTGCTTAAGAGGTGTGTACCAACGGCCATTATCTGTGAAGGCTGGACACAGTCTCTCCTCTATCTGAAACCAATGTTACTTGTTCACACTGCACCATGAGAAAGAGGATTTATAGAGTAAACCAAATTTGTCAGTTTAAGTCCCTGCCATGGACTTCACAGCCATGGAAAGGATGAGGCTCAAAGATCTACAGTTCATTGGGATAAGTAGGACTGCTTCGCTCTCTCGCTTCCCCATCCACTGCTACCATGAGATCTAGTACACCTAGTTTTGTCCCTCACTTAAAATGTTAGACCTCTGTATGTCAGTTGAACAAGGCTGCATATGGACATGCATGTGGACTACTTCACTATTAGTCTATGGGTCTCACTGGATAACACTGACTGTACACTACCAGTCTACGGGTCTCACCGCATAATGCTGATTGTACACATTTAATTTCAAACCTCAGTGTTTTCCAGCATCACCTACACTTCATTGGAAGAGCACAGAAAGGTAGTAAGTGTGGCACTGAGTAAGTTACAAGTGAGGAAACTCACAAAACCCAAGTTCACTTCCACAAGCTATAAAAAACTGTCTGCTGCTTGTAGATACTGCAAGTACCAAACAAAAAAAGCCTTTAAAGAAAGTTTCTGACAGGGATAGAATAAGGAAGTGATGGAGGGATCAGAAATACATGCAAAATACTTGGAGGAAATAAAGTCAAAAGGAACAGAGGGGGAAAAAAAGGTTAAAATTCAAATAAAAAGACACTGCAGAATTCTGCTCTTTATGCATATCATACATTGTATATCTGAACACATGAATAAGAGACAACAATTTTTCAGACACCACAACAACTTTTTACACCATTCCATGAGGTATAATGTTAATGTCTCATTGTCCAAAATTACTAAAACTACTATTCAGAAGGAAAATTATTGATCTTCTCCTACTGTTCTTCTTCCCCTTATTATGCAGTCCTGTAACCAATGTCTCCCCTTTGCCAAAGTCTCTTGAAAGACTTTTCTGATCCATTGGTGCAGGGATTATCATAATTTTTGAAGTACAGCTATAGACCAATGATGACACTGTGGAAATAAGTAGCAATTAAAAGTTACATCCATTTATATTAATGCCTTATATACAATTGTTCTTTACATTTTACTGTAATGTAGAAACCTAAAAGTTAAAAAATACCAAAAAAATGTTCCTAGAAAGCTGTTGGTAGCAGCATGTTTATGCATATATATTTTAAATATGTAATACTTACTCGTAAGGATAGTCAGCAAAAATAGGTACTCTGCATAAGATATCAACCCTGAAATAAAAGAGTTAAAAAATGACTTGCAAAAGCCCCCAAACTTACGGCAAGACTTGAGACATCAAATAGTACAAACAGAAAAAAAAATATAGTTTAATATTGTATTAAATAGGTTAATGAGGTAAGCTACATTATTATTTAATAAAATGTTTAGTGCTCTGAAGGTAAAATTCCCTATCCAGAGACCCATCAATGTTCACATCTAATCAAGGAAGCAAGGTTTATATTTTGTATTAATGAAAGGTCTATACTAAATCTTTGGATTATCGCTGAAAATGTTCAATGTTTATAGAAAAGGCAAATAAATTAAATGTGCTTTGTCACATTTAGTACCTGGGAGGAGAACTACTCTAACGTTACCCTGAAGGATCAAAGTCCTCCATCCTTTGGCAGGCTCATGAATGCAGAAAATAGCTTTCCTCTAATTCTCAAGGGAAACATGGCAACACACAAAGCTGCCAAGCTGCTAGATTGTGCTGATAGTACTGCTGGGCCTTGTGCCAAGAGGAGGCTTCTTTTTTCCTTTTTTTTTTTTTTTAAATAGGAACTTGTCCTTTCTACAAGGTGAAAGTATTTTCCCCCTTTTGAAGGAAAATTCCAGTGTTTTCCTTTGAAATACCGCCTTAAATGAAAAGCCTGAACAAACACCAAGATGTGATAGCGTCAAAATAGAGTGTAAGAGCTAAAGATAGAGAAGGCAGAGCAAGGGTGGTTAAACAACAGAATCTGAACCATCTGCCCTGCAATAATGTTTGGAGAAAAAAATGTAAAGCGCTTTTTATAAATCACTTTTCCAAATAACTAAGCTACTTTTAACTTGTGAACTAAACATTGTATAACGCTGAAGCTGCTTAAAATAAGGAAGTTATTCCCCTGCTTATTGGCTGAAGGCAGAAGCATGATGGCTCTATTCACTTGAACTGCAGAGGTCTGGAAAGAGATGCCTTGTGAAAAATGGTAGGGATGAGACACAGACTCTGTTTTCATCACCATAAACTGATTGAAAAGTGATTACAGTACAATAGGTAAAAAGGTAAAGAGATGTAGAAAAATGTGACTATTCCTTAAAACCTGTCTCATAAAGCAATTCCACAGCCTATCTGACATTTTCTGGCAGACTGATTAACTAAAATAATTTGAGGTACCTTTTTGTAACTTGTGAGCTCATTTATATAAAAAGTACTATATTAATAAAAGTAATTTATCTGTAGTAAATGGTCAGCTTACCTTATCCATAAATTAAATATTTTTGTAAGCAGTACAGTAGCTATTACAGTAGTTATTACAAAGTTACTCAAATTAAATGATGCAATGCAAAAAAACCCCAAACCAAAAAACCAACCCATAGAAATTATATTCATGTCCAACCAAAATGTAAAAGATAAAAGCTTCACATACTGCTGAATGACTCAGCATACTTGCAGCCAAGTATTTACAGTTCACATTGGCAAAACACTGTCATTTTCTAACACTAAATTATCCTTCCCTATCCCTCCCTGGAAATCTCTATCCTTAAACTTTCTAAAAAATGCTGACAGTACAATATTCCTATTGCTGAATACCCACAAAATACGATACGAGTTTTAAAACTGCCCACTAGAAGGCAGAATTCCCTAGCGTTACGTTTTACAAACTGGACTGATGACAGCTCTCTCCACTTGATACTTAAATAACAATTGGAAGGTAGTTAAAAATAATCTCAGTTAAACCGTGGAACAGGTGTAGATTCATGGTTCTGGTACTCATAAAAGCAGTATTTAACACACAAATATTTAATGTTTTAAAAATATAATAATAATTATTATCTCCAAGCAGTCAGCTGGGAGAGGTGCAATGAAAGGAGGCAGACCTCATTTGCTGCACTTTCACTTTCTTTGATGGATCCACTTTGATGGATTCCTGTTTTCCACAGGCAGAGTGGGGATTTGTGGTGTCAATCCCTAGAAAAAAGAAAGACTCCAAAAAAGCAAGGTAGAGAAAGAATATCCAAGAATTAAAGACTGTGAGTCCTTTAAACTCAATCCTAGGAAAGCACATGGTGATCAGTAACTTGAAAAGGCAGGGAATGACTATTCAATACAAAATCCAGACTTCCCTAGGAGAGGGAAAAAATGTTCAACTTGTTCAGAGATATTCAGAGCTGCTGGGGCTTGCAGGTGTGGACTGACAAGCAAGGCATCCACATGAAGACTCCTTCACATCTGCACAAGGATGCAAGAAATGAACCACAGGCAGAAGAGGCCTTGAGGCCAAAGGGCTGGCAAAATGCTGCAGGATGAGATGGAGGGCTGCTCTCTTGGCACAAGCTGCCAGCTATGCCCAGAGATCTGCTGTGCACGGAGACAGAGTGGCTCCTGCCTGCCAAGGAACTGCAGCAATGCAAAGCCAGCTTTATTTTCCAGAAACATTCACTGGACAAGGGACTCAGGCTGAATTCTACTTTACAGAAAGTTTGTGAATAGACACTGTCACTCTCATTAGTTTGGAAATTTCAGTCTTTGTTACTGGTGAAATGGTTAATTACTCATCCATTTGATTTCCTTGATCCTCTTGTTTGTTTTCTTCCTTCAATTAAATTATGCTAATGATGTGCTTATTTAGTGTTTTTTAATTCCCTGTTGTTATACAAAATATATGACAGCTCTCAATTTTCTCTTTATGTAGGCTGAAACAAGGTGGAAATGCTGTCTGAAAAGAAACCCAAACACATTGATGCTGTGAAGGGCCACTGTGAGGTTCAATTGCTCTTGGAATCTGTTATGCTACTTTACATAACTAGATTAAAAATACTGTTTTTATTCTTAACTGACATACATTTTAAGTTATACAGTGAAACAGCAGCTTATTAACAAATCTTAAAGGTCCATTTTGTGCCGAAATCATCTCTTTATCCCCTTTCTCTTCTCCAAGTGGGTTTTGTAATTTCTTTCACATCTCCTGCACCTCAGAGGGCTTTCAATTCCCAGCCCTCCCTCTTTACTTTCTCTTGCGTAACTGAGAGATTTGCCAAGGAAGCAGCTGCAGGCTACATGGGGATGAAGTAAAATCCATGAAACCTTCCTTAAAAATACATTCAATTCATACCATATAATGAGACAAAAACAAGATGTATTTTTCAGTAGGAAAAGTGCTTGTTACCTTTATCACCAAGCTCTCTAAAAAAGGTCGGTCCTGGTTTTGCTTTGGCAACATATAGCAGTGCAGCATCTATCTCCTTTAAAGACATGAACAAGAAAATATAAAGCCAGTTTTGAAAGGGAAGTCTATTTGGTGGAGCAACAGAAAGAATGCAAGTTCTTTCGAAGAAGGAAAAGAACATTTTGCTTACCTTTTCTGTCAGTTTCTTGGCTGAGACTTTACCTATAATAAAAGAAAAAAAAGTCATCATCATTCAATATCAAACTGACTTTAAACTTTGATCAAGTTCTGTGGCATTTCTTCAGATTTTTATGGCAAAACCTAAGTAATATGAAACAGAATATTTTGCAGCAGGCAGTTTGTTTCTAATTACCACAACAATCAAGAAAGAACAACATTTTAAAATAACATGAGCAGTCTGTTCAAATGTTCTTGCAACCCAGATGAAACCACAGACCACTTTGGTATCTACGACTGACTTACTAATGTGATTTTGCATACTATGAGCTGCAAATGCAGTACAGATTACAAAGCAAGATTATAAAGTAAGAAACAACTGTAATAGTTACAAAGGTATTTGCATATACACATAATAACACTTCAAGTGCAAGCTGAGTGTGCAAAAGCTAAGAAATACTTAAAAAACAGAAAAAGAATGAAAATATCAAGGTTTTCTATCAAACAGAAGTAAATTGAACAACTCTGCCTCCTGAAATAGCATTGGGTGAAATACAAACTCTTGTTTATTACTAGGCTCATGTCTACACCCTGGACAAGGGGAAGCAGTTGCAGCAGTATGGCTTGTAAATCACCTGTTTGAGGAGGTGCAATGTAATTTCAGTGGAATGTTAGGCAGTGACCACTGGAATCCTGTGGTCATGGACTGGCAAGAGCTGTGCTCCATCCCTTCTCGGTCTATCTGCCCTATCACACTGGTCTGTCTTCTCAGCATTTCTCCTCATACAGTTCTTAAAACCCTGTGTCCTTCACTCTTACCGCTCTCAGACCACTGGTCCTTTCCTCCACCACCAACTCCTCTGGATACCAGCCAGCCATTCCTTCCTATTTATTTATGCTGTACTTGATCTGAGGAACAATGATGCTCTGTGGGTATAGCAGCCTGCTTTGCTCCATGCTCATACTCCAAGATTTACTCTGCTGCTTCATGGGCATCTTGCAGCTGAAGTTATCAGTATACCACTCTTCATGGACATGGCAGAGGTAGCCTTGTGGGCAGCTCTCAACAAACTTGCACCAAATATTCTCACAGGCCCATAATTTAGCCAGACAGAAGAGCATTCTCACTAGAACAGTGAATTTCTATAACGCTGGCAAAAGACATGTGCGGCTACAGAGGTCTCCACTGGCAACTTCTGGCTTTGGATGAAGGAAGCGGCTGGAACATCTCAGGCAGCAATAGCTCATTTTTCCAGTGCAGGCAAACCAGTGCTCTGGCCTCTCCTCCCTGAACTGGCAGTAACAGTTTTGCTGATAAATTCCTCTCCCCACCCCACCTCCCTCAAATCAGCCTAAGGCAGGACACCTGGCACATAACATTGCAACCCAAATGTTTAAGTTTGACAAAAGTTATAAGCAACTAAAATTAGGGTTTTAATACTGGAGTGTTGAGTGACCCCAGCAACAGGTGTTGCCACTACCACCTGTTACTGTGGATGAATACATTTTTGTGAAGAGCATGTACATATATTTACACACATATATAAAGCTACACAGACAGATACCTTCTAGCTCAAACAAAGTATGAAATCCTCTACTCTACCTCATTTGAGATCAAATAAGTCAGACTAGTAACAGTCTGGGAGAGCAAGTAAAAATCCCCATATCCAGCAGGCTGAATCCTGAGCAGTATGATGTAACATGACAGTTCAACACTGTTCACTGCTGCAGAGCACTTTAATGAACAGCTATTTAGCAAATTAAGTGATTCACTTCTCAGCTTGAAAAATGTCACCTGCTTCGTACAGCATATTTCAATGTGGAATTAAACTACAGCATCTCTTTCAGCTATGGGAGAGGCGAGAGGCTTTACAAGAGGCAATGAGACAGGCTGTAGGTCTGCAAAAAACAGTATCTGAAAGACAAAACTGATTTTCAGTCTAAGTGCTCTCCATAGTTGTCTGTTTTGAAGCCAGCAGCCCCATTCATTTTTTTCTCCCGGTGGTCTGAGGAACATTGATTTTGGAACAGTAACTGCCACCACAGTAGTGTACTGGGCAGTAGTGTTTTGCTAGCATCCAGGAGGATGATGAGGGGAGAAAAGTTGAACTCTGTGAGCTGGAACAGCAAAAGCATGAATAATTGATGCAAGGTGAGCAGAAAGTACTGGGAGCTACAGCTGAAACACTAGTTAGCCAAATTTGTGAGCTTCTATACTTGGTTAAATTCGTATTTCATAGAATCATAGAATGGTAGGGGTTGGAAGGGACCTTTAGAGATCATCTAGTCCAACTGCCCTGCAGAAGCAGGTTCACCTAGATCAGGTCACATAGGAACATGTCCAGGTGGGTCTTGAAGACCTCCAAGGAAGGAGACTCCACAACCCCTCTGGGCAGCCTGTGCCACTGCTCCGTCACTCTCATGGTGAAATAGTTTTTTCTTATGTTTAAGTGGAACTTTTCGTGTTCCAGCTTCATCCCATTCCCCCTTGTCCTGTTGCTAGCTACTATAGAAAAAAGGGATGTCCCAACCTCCTGACACCCACCCCTTAGATATTTATAAATGTTAATAAGATCTCCCCTCAATCTCCTCTTCTCCAGACTAAACAGGCCCAGTTCCTGCAGCCTTTCCTCGTATGAAAGATGTTCCAGTCCCCTGATCATCTTGGTGGCCCTACACTGGACTCTCTCTAGAAGTTCTTTGTCCCTCTTAAGCTGAGGAGCCCTTTTACGTTGTATTCAGTACAGTAACTCAGAATCACTTCAGCTACTAAGTTTTGGGGAACAGATCCTCAATGAGAATTACTCTACCATGATAAAAAGTAAGAAAGGGAAGGAAAATATGTGTTAGCTTTATGGACTCTTTTCACTAGCCAGCAGTCACAGCTGCAACTGTCCAGAGCTCATACAAATGGCTGTGGCAGCCATCAACATCTGCCCTCTTGCATTCAGCTATGGCCACCCTTCAGAGGACATTTAAGATGTCAATGTGCCAATCAACCTCCTTCAGAAACGACAGTAACAATGATACAGAGGTGCTCATGCTACCCTTGACTAGGAAATCTTGGCATGGGTGAAGTGGTAGCGAAGGAGAGGAAGCCTTTGCTGAGTGGCAGGAGGACAGTCACATCACCCCAGGATGTGGTGAGGGGCAGCACGAAGTGGGTGAGAGTCAGTACCCGCCACAGCTGACTGCACAAGGCCCAGCTGCCACAGTAAAAAAGGAAAACAGGATGGAGGAAAAGGGACAGATTCGGAGATAGATAAAGTAATTCCTACTTTTCTAAATGGAAAATACAGCATGGTAATAAAAGTGGAGCCTTTCTAATGGTACTCTGCTCAAATGGGCTTCAAAATCAAAAGATAATAATCAAATGAAAATGGTCTACAGATATCTGTCAGGAAGCATGTATACCGATGGGCTGGCCTTGAAAAAACCTGACCTTTGGGACACTAATGTTATTTTTTTGTATTGCCGTTTGTGTAAAGTATTAGAATACAAACTTATAACAATGTAACAACTTAAACTGTAGAATGTGTTTCCTCCAGTAATTATTTGAATATTTTCTAAGAATTAAATACAGTTATAGTTTATTGGCACCACCACCATAAAAAAGTCATCCATGAAGACGCAAATCTCAGTTTTCACTTGGAAACATTAGCTACTTTTATTGTAGCACTCATAGTTCTCCTTGAATACTAATTTAGCTCTTGCTACTTATTCTTTCCATTTATTCACTTCCTAACAATAAGAGCCCTTTAAACACCAACAAGGAAAGGTCTGTTAATATTGCACACTACCATATCAAATGTGCAGTCCTCTGAGGAACCAGGTCTTTTAAGGCCTTGTCTACAATAATTAGGAAAAGAAGATTAACTCAGCTTTGCAGAAAACGCACTGCAAAGGAATGAACACTTTTCTTAGCCAGTTTGGACACTGAAAAAACCCTCTTCTTCCTATCAGTTCAATCTTGGTGCTGCCATTGCTGACACATGACTACATATCAGGATCTAATTCTATCTCTGAGGAATGCAGGTAATGGCTATAATTATTAGCAACTATTTAATCTAATAAGTTAAAGATCTGTATGATGCACTTTTCTGTAGCTTTATTCTCTTACCTTGATAGATTCTTACTATTAGGTAAATTAATGACATATTAGAAAACTTGTTTGTAGTTAAAACAGTCATACTTTGGTATCAGAAACAGAAACTTAGAATTTTTACTATTTTGAACTTCAATGAATGAGAAGAAAATAAACTCTTTGGGGTTTTTGTTTGTTTGTTTTCTCCAGACCTGCCAAGACTGTGATGGAATTGTGGCTTTAAGGACTGTAAGTATTTTCCAGGGTCTCTCCATATTTTACAGGTGCTAACGTCTAATATTCACCATCTATAGCGGATCCATGAAACAACAATGAAGTACAGCCACACCTTTCATGGACAAAAGCTTTTTAAGTTGAATGAATACCAGGTGTACTTAGAAGCATACAAATGTTAGCCAAAGTTATCTGACAACTGTAATTAACAGAACACTGCCCAGAGTGGCTAAGTCAGCCTCAATTTGCCCTCAGTAAGCCTGGGTATTTTGTCACATACATTTCTTACAATAGAAGTGGTTTTATCTTTTATCTTTCATATGAGGAAAGGCTGCGGGAACTGGGGCTGTTTAGTCTGGAGGAGATTGAGGGGAGATCTTATTAACATTTATAAATATCTAAGGGGTGGGTGTCAGGAGGTTTGGACATCCCTTTTTTCCATAGTAGCTAGCAACAGGACAAGGGGGAATGGGATGAAGCTGGAACACAAAAAGTTCCACTTAAATATAAGAAAAAACTATTTCACTGTTCAGGTGAGGGAGCCCTGGCACAGGCTGCCCAGGGAGAGTGTGGAGTCTCCTTCCTTGGAGGTCTTCAAGACCCACCTGGACATGTTCCTATGCGACCTGATCTAGATGACCCTGCTTCTGAAGGGGGGCCGGACTAGATGATCTCTAAAGGTCCCTTCCAATCCCTACCATTCTATGATCCTATGAAGTGTTTCCATCATTTATAAGTTTTTTACACTGAGACACAGCATGGACTTGACATCAAGGTTAGGACTAATATTATTAGCAAGGGGCTGAATTAAACCAGTACCCACTTGCACTTGGTAACACCCATTTACACCTGTACAGCTAAGTAAAGGCTTAGATCTGAAAAAAGACATTTTGAGCCAAAGAATGAAGAAAATCAGTAAGGTCAACCATTGTAACAACAATAATCAAATGCCAAAGCAAAATCAGAGAAGTTACTACCATCTGCATGAAAACATAATTTTACATGTCTGCAAGATTGCTCTATTTCTGTAATGGGGAAATTAGAATTATTTTTTGAATCAATCTTTCTCCACAGCCTTAAATTCAAGTGAGAATAGTACAAAACTGGTATTTTTTAGGAGAACAACAAACTCCTGTTTGTTTTATGAGCAAAGTCACTGAGAGTGTCTGACCAGCATTTCTTTCTAGCTCCATTTCCAACAGACACGATGATAAACAAGTTTAAAAAAAAAAAATGAAGAAATTGTGCTCCCAGTTTGTTAGTCTTAGATGGCAAACACGCCCATCCTTGCTGAAGCTTGGCACATTCAAAGTCACATTGAAGTAGTGGGAAACCATTTGTTTTTTCATGAAAAATTAAGATGAGAATAGCATTAAATATGTAATAATTCAAACATACTTTGATTCCATAAAATGATGAGTGAAACAAACCTTTTAAGCTGGATGAGATTTCAGCACAGTTGTAATCTGAGGATCAAGGTGTTCTAAAAACCAAAACCGCTGTGCTCGGCTCATGTTGTGGCCTTTGCATCAGAGCCCTGACTGCCATGGGAACAAGAATCCGTATTTCTCTGTTTAAGCTGGCTGCCAGCTTTCACATAGCACAACTCAGAATCCTCCCCCCCCACGCCCTGGTGAGCTGGGTTAGATAAGGATCCTGTGTGCTGAATTCCTTGGGGAGATTCTGTTAAAATTTTTGTTTAAATTAGCCTAAAATAGAAAATGATTGAAATTCAATAGCTTGTATGTTATTCCCAGCTCTTTCTCTCAGATTTTTTTGAGAAGTACTGGACAAGTACCTTATCTCAATAAGGTGTCCTTTGTTTCCCTGCCTTATTTAGGCTCTCAGCTCTTTAAAGCTCTGCTATGCATTTATAAAGTACTTACTGCTAATGAAATCAATAACGTAAAGGTCAAAAGTTCAAGCTATTAATTAGTTCTTTAAGGAGTCCTTTTGAAAATGTAGTGATACAGGAGATAAATTGAGAATAGCAAAAAAATAAATTAAGGCTTTTTGAAAGCATGAAAACCAAATGGTTAGATTTCTGTGACAGCTCCTGGCAAACCAATAAACACATGAATAACAAATGAGTGTGCTATTCAAATGAATTAAGAAACCACTTAAGCTCAAAAGCTTTTACAAAACTCCATTGAAAGATAATTGATAAAAGTCATTTACATCACACAAATTAGTGATTTGAACCACCTGAATTAAGATCCATGTATGCCCAGTGGAAAAGGCAATTTGCAATAATAGAAGCTTCTGATATGCTTTACAAAACAAGCTTTGCATCTGCCCTCCTTTATTTAGAGCAATCGTTCCTCTGAGGAAAGAAGAAATATACAGTGCTGGGCTGAGGCCAGTGCTGGCAAATCTCCATTTCAGAAGAGCAGTTGCATCAGAGCCAGTCAATATCAGAAGGTTTCTCTGTGAGTAAGGCAGCCTGAGGTAAAAAGGGTGGGATGCTGATGGAGGGAGAAAACATCAAAGGATGACACTGTCTTTTAGGAAACTGAAACAGATTGAAAAATTAAGATAAGCCATTTTTCAAAACCTGTTAAAGAAACCGTGGCACTGAGTCATCAGTGGCCAGAACTTCCAAAATAACCACAAGCATCAGGGTAAAAGCAGATTTTGTGGCACTCACTACAGAGTGCGTGAGTAGCTCAGTCCTCACTGGGACTGCAGCAGCAGCCTGTAGGAATAGCAGAGAGAACAGGGGAACAGCTTCTCCTTAGGTATTATCCAGGGAACATGACTTGCTTCCAGATGGCTCTCTGATAACATATCCAAAAACGAAAAGCTGAGAATGGGTTCAAACTTCCAAGCTTACAACGAGACTTGCACTGCAACAATACATGGCACATAGAAAGTGATTTCTTCCAAAACACCAAAAAAGCCTAACAGAGATGTAACAGCTGCCCTTGGCTGCAGAAAGAACACGACATGACTTTATGTATAACACACAAGATCCAAGAAGCCAAGCAGAGAATGCAATCACAGATGAGCATCTTCCCAGGAGGAGAGGCTGCCAGCCCTCTGGGTTGGTCCTCAACTCACAACTGGAGGGAGCATCCAGCAAAAAAAACGTGTCACGCGAAATGCAAATCCTCAAACTCCCAAATAAGCTCAGTTCCTCTGGCTTCATTTAGATGTCTAAAAATTAGATGCCTAAATCTGTTAGTGATCTCTATGATCCCTTGCTGTAACTATGATGGTGTTATGGACACACATTGGAAAGGGTTTATAATTAACTTTGAAATCTGCTGCTCCTATTTCAGATCTGAAGAAGAGCTCATATGCCCAAAAGCTTGTCTAATTTTTCCAATGTACAGCGGCTGGTCTAATAAAAGACACTATCTCTATCTACAAACCTCATCCTGACTAATGACTCCAGGCTCTCTTTATGGTCATGGGAAAGAAACAGACATGGTAAAAGAGCAATTTATTCCACGTTGAGATAGGTGTCTAATAGAGGCCTTGGATGTATTCCATTAACTTTAAAAAGATGCTGCAATCACTCGATCTGACCCGATATTCAGCTTTTATGTCTCTAAACCGAGTAGATGGATCCTTCTGCACACAACCAGATAACTCACATCATGACTGCTTTTTCTGTTTGTTATATCTGTAATTGTTTTTTTCCAAGCTATGGATCAGCTAGATGTTAGCAGTGCTAAAGGCATGTATTCTCTTTGACTGAGAACTTAATCAGATACAAGGGCATGGGGTACTACAGTTCAAGAGGCAGTGTGGCTGCCTAATTGGAAAAATAAAGTGTTATAAAGAACAATTAAGGTTACCTGGAATAAACTCTATTGATATAATACATATTTCTGAGACCAGAAGGGTGGAGAATTACTCTTGCCAACCCTACAGAGAACATTATGCAGTTCAGACTTTTGGGATGGATGGCATTGCCTGAATCTGCATGAAACCATGGACCTTCCACAAAGAGCAGGCAGGCAGAGCCTCAACTCAAGAAAAAAAATCACAGTATTAGGCTTCAGACGCTAGTCAGTCTCATCTAGCTAAGAAACCAGCATAAGCTAGACTAATCTTTCAAGAAGACTCAATTCAAAACTTCAATTAAGAACTTTGATCCTACTCTGAAGTAAAGAAGAGATGACTCCTGTAGCTTCACTCTGGTTTATATTTGTCATCTCCTACTGCTAACAAAGACTATTTTTTTTAATCCTACAGTGCCAGAGAGCATGGTAGGTTAAGGTACTAATCACATGAAGATAAACTATTATGATAGCCTTGTAGGTCTAGAGGTTTAATTCTGTTCATCTACTAAATAGTGTTAGAAATCATGATCCCTGGCCTTAGGGCTCTGTAATCTATGGCTAGAGAAGATAAATGTAACAGAAATTGGAAGAACAAATAAACCAGGATAAGAACAACAATAATGAAATGACACAGTTAAAAATCTAACTGCATGCACAACTTGAGCAAATTGCGTCTTAATTGTACGCAGACATTACTTTGGACTCAGAATGAAAATGTGTGCAAATTAATTGTCTCACAATCAAAATGAAGGAAGAAAAGGTCAACATCACCAGGAAATTGATTCTTACGTCACTATGTAAGACTTGATTTAAGCTTATGTGCTCAATATAAAGGCACCATCACCACTGCAGTAACTATTCCTATCACATCTCAGTAACTTCTTTTAAAATTTTTATTTTTCCATCTATCTGATCTTCCCTACCATGACAAACCATTGCTTTGCATATACATCTTACAAAATACCAAAACCATAACACAGTTAAAGGCAAAGCATGAGGATATTACAGACTGTTAATTATCATGAATCGGATTGACTTGCTGGCAAACATAACTAAGGTGTGAGGTGAAGAATTCATCCTTTGTGTATGAATTTACCACTACCTCAAAGCTACCTTACTAACTCCAGAACAGGGAAAAAGAGGGCATCTGTTGGATAGAATGATCTTTTTCACCTTCCTGTTTTGGTGCAACTTATCCCCTAAGCAAGAACTGCAAATCATATCAAACTGTGACAAATTCTAAGTAACTCCATGGTTTATTTATTATCGTTTGGTATATAACAAACACTCCAACATGAAAAAATTGCAGATAACAAGGCTAGTAAGGACCATGTGGGTCACCTACTATTGCTCCCAACAGACCTTTGCTCATGCATGATCTCATCAGTTTACGTACACACAAATACACGTTCTCACATTCAAAAGACAGTACTAATACTAAACTGTAGTTTGGGGTTTAAAAGACAATACTGACATTAATTGAACTGCTTTTTAAATTAAATAGTTTGCTTTTTTAAAGCTTACTTATCCATGAATAAACTTCATGGTACTGTTGATATTACTTCTTCCTAGTGGAACAGAATAAAAAACCAGTAACAATGTAATATAAAAAGTAAAATTGGAAAGATTTTGTGAAAAAAAAAAATTAAGTTATTCATGGTATCAGCATGAAAAATTATGTGCTGTTACCACAATTCTGTTCAGATATAGTGCATTTATAGCACTTGTGTCCGAGCACTAAATAGCTGACATATTAGTGCATCAAGCCAATTTAAATTACTGCAGTGGGTAAGTAACTGGGAGCACTGACATTTCACATAAATTGAGTGGGTTCTCAAGAGTCCTGTAAATACAAAAAGCTATTTGGATCCAGTTTATATATCCAGCTCACTTTTTTTCCTGTTTCACCCTATCACATACCAACATTATTTACATCATTAATGCTTTCTTTTTTGTAAAAACTCTGTTTTTCTTTTAAAGATTAATTTGCTTCCACTGCAGCAACACGCAGTAAAAGTTCTTAGAAATATTACAAAAAAAATGTTCCAAGAGGTGACAGCTGATTGGAAAAGTACAATGGAATTTTGCTAAAAGTATCAGTTTGGGAAACTTCCGTTCATCATATCCCAGCAACCCCTAGTCAGACCTTTGGAAGAGAAAAAGTGAGATGGCTGATGTCCTTCTGCACTGCTATTGTGAAATCCAGAAATCTCACCAGCAGCGTGTCTGATGTCTACTGCTGCACTATTCTAATGACGGTGCTAATCACCGCTCCCATTTCATTCTCCTAGTGCCTTGTCCTTCCATCAAATGTCTAGAAGTCGACTTCTTCAGGGCTGCCCTACATCCTTTACAGACTAAAACATGCTTTCTAATGTCTCATTGTTCTATTTCCTTCCAAGTAGTAACAATTCTAGGGAATATAACACGAATGGCACCTTTTTAGTGATTGTGAAAGATGGTAGCAGGAGTTTCAGAGAAGCTTGTGGGAAGACCCATAAAGTGGGGCTCCTCCGTGGTTAAAAGAAATTGCCTTATTCACAGAATAGCTGAGGTTGAGAGCTCTGGAGATCATCATGGTAATTAGAATGTTGTTATCTTTTCATGGTGACAAATGCAAAAACTCAATATAAGGTCAGTCAGGGAAGATTGCCCAAAACCACATCCAGTTGCACTTTGAATATGCTTGTTTCTCAAAGGACTATGAATACATCTTTTTAATCTAATATAGTTACCTGACCAACTTTGCAATAGGAAAATATCAGTTCAGGTGCTTTTGTAACCTACACTAACACCGAAGACAAGCAATAGTCAGTAGGTTTCATATGGAGGATTTTTCTCCCTTGCTTATATCAAAGGCAATGACATTCCTATGCAGTTGAAGACAGTATCCTGGCTTCAATTCTCACCAATCATCTGTGAGGGAAGAGACAGCATTTTTGCTTATTTGTCAAGACCTGAGAATATAAAGTATGGGATTTAACAGTGAATTTGGGCATTTTATTTAAAGTAAGCAATTCTATGTCAGCAATTTCATTAATGAGAGCTCTGTGTTTAAGCTCAAGGCCTGGGACCCTTTGTCTTGCTGTCCAGAACACAGTAAATACCAAAAAAACTCAGAACCTTAATATGATTATCTTTCAGAACATAATCTCCATTCACAACTTACAGTGACTAGATAGATATTGCAGTTGAGTTCACTGAACTGTTAGTATGTAAATTATAACCAATACAAATTCTGCTTAGGAATGAAAGGATTAAGTAAACACCACGTTCAGTTTCTTAACAGGCTCAGTGACCTGGGCTACTTACAGCTCTAGCTCCTATTCACCTCTGCTTTCCAGAAGCCTTTTTCTGAAGAAACAAGAAGTATGTTTGTGTAAGAGGACAAAAAGGGATGAAATTGTCCTCTTTGCTAGAAACTTGGAAACGCTTTTCTAAATTAATTGCCATTATTTTTGAATGCAGGTGAATGGAACTTCAAGAACACAAGACAAATCTCAAAAAAAAGGAAATGCACAAGATTGTTTTGGATCCACTTGCTAATATTCTATAGTTTTACTCAAGATAATTCTATTTAACAGTTGATGATATTATCCACCTGTTTCTCATCCTCTCAAAATCTCCTGACGTCATCCATTGAAAGAAAAGGGTGAATAAACAGTCACCAAAGAAACATACTAATTTTGCAATAAGGTTTATTAAATGTACGAACTGAATTACTGGATGTCTGTTCTAGTAGAATCTAATGCACTACTTTATTTTTCAGTAGAATTGTAATAATTGCAACTCATTCCCATTTCTGATTAGTGAGTCAGCACAAGGGAAAAAAAAAAATAATAAAAGGGCTATTTTAGGGGAAGAGACTTTTGGCATAGGTGCAGTACTGTAGCACTTCAGATATTTTAGATTCCTAGAGATTACCGAGGTGACTAGTGATAAAGGGAATTGCTATTCAGAGTTGATCCTGTCATGTCAGAATTTCCAGAAGGGATCTTTTCCCTTTATAAGGCTCTGAAGTGCAACCTTACATGAAAATGTTAGGAAGGCCATTTAAATGTAGATGACCCCAGTGATGACATTACTTTTTCCAGTTGCCACTGTGAGAATATAAGCACATTCTAATGATCATGTTTAGGAATTTTCCAACAGAAGACTGCCTACTGCTTTTGGGCATTTTACTGCTCCTGTGCAGCTCTACTTCCTTATTTCCATAACTCTTGAGGTTCAGGCATTATTGCAGTCCCTAACTTTCCTTTAGTTCTTCCTTCTCATGCTTAATCAGAGTTCCTTTCAGTGTCTGATTTGCCTTCTTCCAGTTGATGGTCCATGTCATTCTTGTTTTTGCCTTTAAATTAGCCAGGAGTTTCTTTCTACTTCTAAGATTAGCTCATTCTGTTATTAGCACATACTGAATCTCTGAGCAATCCAGTAACAGCCCCTGATGAGCCGGACTTGTTTATATATTCACTAACATCTGCCACATAGCAATTAACAGATGTTTGGGAAGTTTTCCTACAGCAGGGGCTCCAAAGGTAAGTGATAACAGAATCCTCCTGTAAGAAAGGTTTACCCTGTTTTTGCTTCAAAAAAAAAAAAAAAAAGAAGACTACTGGAGCAATCTAGTTTTCTGTGAGTAACAGTGTGAGCAAGTTTTCCGAGAGTACCAGAATAAAGTTACGTAGACTTAATTTGAAACGTCTTTGTTCAGAAGACAAGGTGGTAACCAAGAGGAGTAAGATCATGAAAAGTCTGAGATCTCTCCTACAAGATCAGAGAGAACTAAAGTAACAAGAAATGATAGAAAATTTTAAAACTAGTTGTTAATTGTGCCTTATTGCAGTGGCCAAAACAACTTGGTTAATTTGCAAGTTAGAAAAAAAAAATGCTGCCAGTAGTTATTTTAATAATAAATTACTAACGTGATGTCCATCAGACTTTTCTATTAGCAGAAGAGAAAGTCTCATGCAACAAGAACACTTTCTGTGCTCTACAGGGTGAACTTTGGAGAGTAAGAGAAGCAAAGACCCTGTGATTTCAAACTCCTCACATTCTAAAGAAAAAAAGTTTGGCAGAAAAAAAAACCCAAACCCTTGACAAAGAAGATCAATAATCTCTTCAAAAAAAGGAAAGAAAAAGTTATTATTTTCTAGAATTGTGTTATTTTCTCAAGGGAAAAAAAGCTTTCTCCTCTAAATTCAAATCATCTGAAGAATCAAACCTCAAAAAGATATTTGGCTGTACCCTGGCTTTAATTTTATATCTAGATTTTATAAAGAATTTTCATCTTATTAAGCATCAGAGGAAACACTCATTAAGTCCATCCAAACAGAAACAGAATAGAAATATCAGTTCAGTAAAGACAATGGAGGAGAGAAATCTAAAAGCACAAATACACTTTATATCAAAGTGCCCACTAACATCTCATTTAATTTGTAGCAGCCTTCAGCAACTGAGCCTGTGTCCATGGTCTCTAATTATCCTTGCATTGTCTCTTTCCCGCCATACTCAGATTCTTTGAAAAAACTAATTGCTCCCCTTTAACCTCCAAGAGGATGTTCTTTGCCAGATCTCCCCCTCTTTGCCTTAATCACGACATCGTGATTACACTAAAACTTTCTTCACATAAGAACAGAGAAACTAATTTGCTCTACTGCACTACCCTCTGCTTAGCAGACACATGGAGCTACAAATGAGGGCCAAAGCACTTATGTTGCTGGATGCTCTTCTGCACGTAGCAACTGTGAGTAAAGTACAGACTAAATCAGTTTAAGTTTTTTGCTCTAGTGAGCATTGCTTTGTACCACTTTTCTCCTCAACTGAAGCTGCAGTTTGACAATCAGATGTTTCAGAAACAGGATCCATTTTAAAAGTTCCTGAGTTCAACCCTTGTTCCATTCCTTGGGCCATGGTGATTGCTAGCAGATTGTGCTGTGAGCCAGGGAATAAAGTTGGCTTTATATAAACAAATAAAAAGCATGGAATAAATCTACCTACATGAAACTGTGGAATGGATGGACTCACCCAGCCAGAGAAGATAAAAATAAGCTTGAGTTTGCTTAACCTAACAAGACCAGCACTGTATGGTAATATAATTATCTATAACGCATTATGAGGTTAAGAGTTAAGAGAAAAAACCCTATTTTAAGTAATGGGAGATGTTGGCACAAGAGTAAGTGGGTTTAGGCAGACAGTGATTAGTTTTAGGTGGGATATCAGAAGACTTTTAAAGCAATAGAGAAGATGCTGTGTCACCATTTTCCAACATAAGCAGTGGTTACACATGATTTTAAACTGATCAGGAAGAATTTTTAAATGGCCTGTATTTTAAGATTTAAATTGCTAGTTTGGAATATATATGACGAATTTTTACATACCTAGCCATTAAATGCTAAAATAAATTCCTAGGCCATCCCATGTCACCCTCAAAATCCTCAAAAACAAATTACAAGATGCTGCAGGTTAACTTAGGTGAGCTGTGGTAATAAATACAAGTGTTCCTACAACGGTATGACAATACAATGGACAATCCTTTTCTCCCTTACAGCAACAGTGGACTTAAAGAACAGGGATTGTCCTCCTGAAAGGGGCATTTATTTTAGCTGCAGAGGAAAGAGATTGAACAGAAATTGTAATCCAATTTTAAATTAGGCTTTTTACAGTTCTCAAAGTGGATGCAAATGAAAAGCAAACAATAGAATTCTTTCTTTTAGTGAAAAAGTAAATTCATTTTATGTTGCCCACTGTACTTATAAATTGACCATATTGGTTTAAAAGCCAGTTTTACTTTTTCAACGGCAGAAACTGCCTTTAACACCATATGCATCACAGAAAAGATTGTTCCTTTCTGCTAAATAGTTGTTATCTTTTGCCAATTTGAACAAAGACAGGGGAATAAATGAAATTTTTGAACATCAGATTTTATATTTTCTCCCAAGAAAGTGACAGCAAAACAGAGCTGTCACAGTGAGCTCTTGCATTCTCTACCACCAAAAAATCCATAGAGAAGAAATAATTGTCAGGGTGTGGGTGACTATTCAGAAGTTGTCAGACACAGTAAATAAATACAGTCCCAATGGAAATGCAGATGTCTATCCATATGAGATAAACTGACTAATTTTGTTATTCCCTATAAAAATAATCTGCTCTGTTAGCAGACACTTCCTCTACCCCAGAAAAAAACCCAAAAACTAAATGAAAAAAGATTTGTAGAGGAACAAAATTAGACAAAAGTCACCTGTTTTCTGGAACTAGCAGTTTCTCTGTCAGGATACGTGACTGACTTAGCGCTTGCCAGAGCAAGCACCAAGACTCCACCATCTTAGTAGTTCTGGCATTATCAGAGGTACTGGTGCAAAGGAGATGAATTCAAGGCTTGAAGAGAAGGCTAGCATATAGGAAAACAAGCTGTATCTTACTGAAGACTTCAAATATCAGCTTGTCTGAAAGACAGTGGAAATAGTCTAGATAAAGTAAAACAGTAGCTCACTTGGCCATATTTTATATTCAAATTCCATATGAGGAGCCCATTTTCATTTTTTGTTTTCCAAGCCAGCAGCTCTTGGTGAACAAACTCCTACTATCTGGCACTTTCTATATACTGATACACCAACGAGAAAAAACAAGGATGGCCAATTAAGATGCATTTGGACCTAGTGATGATGCTGAACTACCTTTCATCTGCTAAGACGCAAGGTAGGATTTGTTTGAAAAAGTTTTATTTTTTGTCAGCTATGGATGAAAAATCCTTATGCTTTCAGCTGCATAAGCCCTTCCCAGGTCTGAGAAGAAAGGTATTTAATTAAGACAGCCAGCAGAATAATCAGGTGCTCGCCAGCATTATGGATGGTGGTGTGAGGATCAGAGCTCTCTGATGGACTGGGAAATTTTGGAAGATTGATTTGATTACTAAAAATTGGCTCTTGCCTGTATTCTCCTCTGCAATAATGAAGCTGGTAAGTCCAAGAGAGGGCACTGCCTTTTAAACAGGTGGCTCTAACAAGAGAAACCTGTGTGTTTTACACATGGAAAAAAGTCTTTGAGCTCTGTATTTGCTTTTTGTTTTACAGTAGATGAGGAAGGCTACTGAGAGCAATCTGTGCTATAAGCCACTGCAGGTGCAGGACTGGGGAATGAAAAAGAGGGTATAATTTGGGTAGTTTCTCACTTAGGAAATAAATGTCAGTGTTTTCCAAACATGGAACTGTGAAACTTCTCAAAGGTCCCCCTGGAGACCCTAGCCATTTGGCAAGTAAGGACAGCTCCTCTCCTCTACCCAAGCAGGCTGCACACCCTGCCTGCTACTATTGCCTAGAAGGAAAGTGACTGATACTCAATGCTTCTACCTTAGATATTTTAAAGAACCACAATAATGTAACATTTCTTATGAGAACATGCAGGGAAAAAATAATCAGTTTACATCAAGAACTCCCCAAAAAGAATAAATCACGACTAACATAATAAAAAATTCAGTGTAGGCCTACAGAAAAAGGACAGAGCCATCAGCATGGAAAGAGTTACAAACAACTGAAAATGTGAGATTAGAATGCATGCTGGATTTTGGCAGGAGCCTGACCTGCACTCCTGGCACCTGCTATCATCCATCGAGGGTCGGCCAGATCCCCAACAGTTCTAAATATCTGAATGCAACCCAAGAAATTTTAAAAACAGATTGTACTTCTTAGGTACAAACCAATACCTGTCTGTGTTAAGGACATATGTTGCAAGAAATTAAAAATACATTTAAGAGTGATAAAAATTCATCGAGTCTGATTTCACACTACATCTGTTAAGACTTAATTGTCAGTTAAGCAGGATGTTTCAGAACCAATTAAGTTCCACTGAATTTATTTAAAAAATAATACCAAAGTAATCTGTCAAAAATTATTCAGAACTTGTGGCAGAAAAAAATCCCAGAGATATTTTCTGTGGTATGCTGACAGTGTTTCATAAACGTAGTTGAAATTGTAGGTGGTGTTCTACAAAAATAAAAAATCTTTACAAATAGGAAAAATATTCAGAGTCCAAGAACGATTGTATGAGTTCTTGAAATTTGCTCATTTATATATATATAAAAAGAAAAGTGACTTCTCTGTGAAGTATTTCAAATATCTCAGTAGCATGTCACAAAACTGGAATACTCGACTAAAGCAGAAACTGTTGCAAGACTTCTGAAATTCTAAGGCAGCCAATGTTTATACAATAAGTAGACTCCTGTTATTAATAACCAGATCTTTCCATTACTTGTACTACAAGTATTCTGTATGTGCACAATGTATTTTCATTCGTTTAAAGGATCTGTTTTCCATTCAGATGCCATTAAATAACCAATAACTTTCACGCTTTAAATAACTAAATCCTTCAAGATGTGTGTTGAGACAACTTGCCTCTTGCTCACAATTCTCCTAAAGCCTAACCAGTTTTATTTTTGGTGCTATTTTTGTGCCGAGTTTTAAAAATTGTTTTCATTCATTCAGAAGTTGCAATATATCTTTTAATTTGTCAAAAAGCTAAATAGCTAGTAATGTTATTATCAAAACAGAACATCTTGACAAAGTTTTTACCTAACTGGTAAGCACTTCAGTCAGTCGAGATAAGAATTCTGATTCTGTCTCATTCTCCAGCAAGTCAGTGATGCCACAAAGGGAAAACCAAGAATTAATTACAACACACCCATAAGCTTATTATAACCTTACTGTCATCTCATGCAGCCATAACCATAAAAATACAAATGTAATTAATACAATGTCGGTATAATGTTAAGGATCAAATCCACATTTTCCTATTTGATCTTACAAGGAATGTATCACAAGTACCCTCAGCACTGTCTTGTAACATGGTTCAAGGCATGCAAATGGCACGGGGGAAAAAGAGAACACCTTCTTTTTGTGCAATGATACGCTAAAACCTGCTTCTTAAGTGATTTTGTACCATGGTTCCCTTTCCTCCCAACACCATCACTCAATCCTTCCTCTTGCTTCCCATCTGCCTGTGCATGCTTTCTCGCTGATGCAGCTGCAGAGGCTACTGTGCTGGAAGCCAGGTCTTACCTAACACCACATCTCTTTTTCAGACTTTCAACCTAACAAGCTTTTCTGAAAACTTAGTGCAAACAAGTAAGTGAAGTGGCCAGTAGTTAATATATCAAAAAAGCAGCTTGGCCAAGAAAATAGATCTGATTGCTGTGAGGTGGAAGACACCATTTCCTCTCAAGGATCCATCTCTGATTCTGTTAGGTGATGCAACAACTATGAAAATGCTTAGTCTTTATTTTGATTTCAAAACAAGGCTTATGTCCAGATATAAATACAAATTATCAAAATTATAGGTATTTTTGCAGTATTTCTACTGTTTATAGATAAAGAACTACTTCCCTTTGAATTAATTTTTAGATAAACCAATACCGTGAAGATCTGTGTGGCATCAGATAGCCTATCCAATTACGTTTTTGGTATTAACATCCTCTTGCTGAGGAGAAAAGATGGGGAAAAAAATCTTATTTATCTTATCTATTTACCAACAACTGTCTGAGTCACAACACTTTTTCTAAAATAATCTAGTATTTTATCTGGAACATCAATTTATTGTTGTATTTGGACACTTAAGGGAAAGTGAAAGGCCAAATATATATTATGTGTTACTTTAAAGACTCTCTCAGCATTGTAGTAGGATTTCCTAATGCTGTTTCAGTGATGAAAGATAGCTGAAGATGAAAAATTCACAGCGTGGGCTGGTTAAGCAGACATTTTCAGCATTCTGATTATCTTTGCTTATGTGTGCAGATCCCTCAACAGGAATACTACTTCCCTTCACTCATAATCCCACTTTAAGAAATGAGAAACAATGATGACTAAGAACCTTTGGCCAGAACGGCTGTGTTTCATTTTTTTAAAACTCAGAAAAGATCCATATAATGACCTTAAACTATCACATAGGTTTTTCACTTTTACTTCACCTTCCATCTAGCCCTGGGGAAGTGGTCATCTCTGCTCTGCGTATCTCAGTTTGCAGAGCTCTTTACTGTGTTTAGAGGACTTGATCAGTGACAATGTATCAGTGCTTATTAAATGCAGAGATAAAGAGAAAATGATCTCTCTGTTAACATATTAGAAATGAGGACAACTGAAATCAGTTTCCAACTGTGCCAATTGCTCTCTATATAACATTTCAATGCTCACTTCCTATTTGGAGCTTCATCACTAACTTACTTAAATCTTAGTCTTTGACTTGGAATCCTAGGGTTTAGATCTTGTATGATTCATATCAGTTTCAGATTCATAGTTCTCACATGCAAAATTCAGGTAACACTTAAGATACGCAACTGAACTCACACTAGAGGCAAAAACTCAAGGTCCAGAAACAAGAAGACTGACTCGACTTGTTCCAAAGTGCCCATCTACTGGCTAGTCCCTCTTGGCTGTCCAAATCCCACCTACTGCACCAGCAACGATCTCCACTAAGGACAACGAAGAACTCAGCTTTTTTTCACTGAATCCTTTCCTTAGATTCATTCACAGTTATAACCACACTGATGCTGTGCCAGCATGAAGCTACACATCACATCAAGCCTGCAAACATACCACAACCTTGCGCCAATCAAACAAAGCTTAACCAGCTCAACTCCCAACGAACTTAAAACAGACTAATACTGACAGACGTGACTCTGCTGTAGAAATACTACCTCTTGAATCCTTAGTGCTACAGAACACAAGAAAATATGTTTTACCGCAGATAAAGGAATGGTTTGGGATGTGATGATGCTATGACACATTAAATATGGACTGAGTGTATACAATAAGGATCGAGATCTTTATTTACTAGGTATCAATTTTATGGGACAAGCTAACCTGAATGTTTGTCTTCTACTTGAACCAGGAAGGAACTTGTGGAATAGAATAATCTTCTCCAGAATAATGAACATAAACACAGTCCAGATATAATGCACTGTAAAATCTTCATTTTCTGAAGGATTCTTCTATGTAGTCCTTTTCAAATTTTAACACGTTTTCTTTTATGTTCTACAACAGCACACTAGAGGTATTTCAATGGAGAAGCTCTAACACAATATTGTCTGCATAATCTGGAATATGAGCCAAAGTATGCACAACTGTGTAAAACACAAATTTTACATGAAGATGGAAGGATCTTTAAAGAATACTCCTGCATTGCAACAAAAACTCAGTATAAGTCATCTGAGCTTTGTCCTGTACTTTTCATCTTAAAAATGCTAAAATTCTGATGCAAGACAGCAAGTTCATATTATTCTTATGAGGTACTACTAGACACTGAGAAGCTTTTAAATCACGATAAGAATAGCAGAAAACACTTTTCCACTAAACTATCGTTGCATCAGATATGACGGTTTACATGAACATCCCACAGATGACCCAGAACAACTCAGCCAGTTTTGCAACGGTTTGCCAACACATCCCTGTTTTAACATGAGATTACATGGCATATAGCCAAAAATCCCAACTGTGTACTTCCTATGCACTGTGTTATCTGGTACAAAACACTGTTGCAGGTGTTTCATACCTGCGCAAATGCTGTGCCACACTACCACATCTCATTTACTGGTTGCCACTGTTTATAAAAGAGGTGCCTGCTTCCTTCCATAAAATAACTAGAGGCAATAGAATTAGGCAAATATTTACCAAGGTAATGCAGTGTGAAACACTGCATCTAAAAGCAAGTTTTTTTTGGACGGTGCCTTTCTTCCTTTATAGAGCTCTTTGCTTTGTCAATATGCAGAACAAAGTGAGTCTGTCAGGAAACTGCATTTGTTATCAGCTCATTCTCCTTAGACAGCAGGACTGTAAATATTTTTCTTCATTATCACTCTGACAGTAAATAACTTTGCAGGTGTGATTTAATCAACAGGAATGCCAAGATTTCACATTTTTGGCCTACCTTAAAGAAATGAATAATAGAGAAACCCAGGAAACAAATGAGCAGAACTAGTGAACTAAGTTATATGAAAGCAAGGTTTATGATTACTTGAGTTGGATGATAGTTGATGTATTTGCACTACAGTTCACCTATTTTCTTATCTTGGAAAGTGTTCTATAATAAATAATAATTTATTGCATGTTTTGCAACCTTGTCAAAGGGCACACCTAAGATTTTTGCTTAAATAATAAATTCTACCCAAGTGTGTACAGGAATTCACTCAATAATCTGGACATAGCTAAAATATTTTAGTATTCCCTAATGTCAGCACTTTTGATCTAGCACCAACAACTCATCTGGTTTACACAACATCACATTTACTTTCTTCTAAATTTAATTATGCTTAAAAACTAACAAGAGATTTAAAAGTAATTCTCCAACAGTCACCTGTCAACAAAAAAAACCCAAAGCCATTGGACAAGGACTCCTATTCTCAAACCATAACTGCTTCTCATCCTCTCTTTTTGCTTGCCTTTTTCCCCTTTCAGAGTGTTTATGTCTGAACAAAGCAATAGAATGTTGTGATGAACTTCAGCAATATTCCTTGGTGTAAACAGCTAAATGGCTTCTGAGGCTGGTCATATGGTTCCTGCCTATTATATATTAAAAAGACATCAGAAACAAAGCTTTAGAACAGCCCTAAGTCCTCCATATTATTATATACAACCAATTGGCAAATTCGAAGTAAATATTTATGAAGATGAATGGTTGTTGCCAGGGTGCTTTGAATTTTTCCAAAAGGTGGGGTTTTTTTGGTATTTTTAATTACTGAGTAATCAATAATAAGTGGAAAATAACCAAATCATTACAGTTTTTAGTTTATCATTATAAGATTCACCATTTGTATGCAATACCATAAGTTAAAATTGCATCTCAATATGCCAGTAAGAGAAGAGTTTTCTAGGATTAGTGGTAGCACACTTATTTTCCATTTTCCAGGGTGAAATGGAATTAATTTCATGATATAGGCAGAAAGTTCCTAGAAATAATTGCTGTTTTGCAAAGAAATTCAACATTTTAATTTGCTCTGAATGTACCTGGACAGACACTTGAGATATGTCTATTTTATGAAACTCATGTAAACGAAGTGAAGAAATCATTACCTGTAAAATACTTAAGACAGCATGTTTCTTTGCTAACAAATGCTATGTTTGTTTTGCAGTTACAAGAAAACCTGAAATCCCAAGCAATATGACTTATGCTGCCATTCAGTGGGATCTCAACTGGCTTGAGAGTTGGGCAGAGAGGAACCTCATGAGGTTCAACAAGGACAAGTACAGAGTCCTGCATCTGGGAAGGAACAAACCCATGCACCAGTACAGGCTGGGGGTCAAACTGCTGAAGAGCAGCCCTGCAGAGAGAGACTTGTGAGTCCTGGTTGATAATAAACTGAACATGAGCCAGCAATGTGCCCTCGTGGCCAAGAAGGCCAAAGGCATCCTGGGATGCATCAAGAAGAGTGTGGCCAGCAGGTCAAGGGAAGTTCTGTTCCCTCTCTACTCTGCCCTGGTGAGGCCTCATCTGGAGTCCTGTGTCCAGTTCTGGGCTCCTCAGCTCAAGAGGGACAGAGAACTTCTGGAGAGTGTCCAGCACAGGGCCACCAAGATGATCAGAGGACTGGAGCATCTTCCTTATGAGGAAAGGCTGCAGGAACTGAGGCCGTTTAGTCTAGAGAAGAGGAGACTGAGGGGAGATCTCATTAATATTTACAAGTTTATAAATGGTGGATGTCAGGAGGTTGGGACATCCCTTTCTTCTATTGTATCTAGCAACAGGACAAGGGGTAAAGGGATGAAGCTGGAACACAAAAAGCTACACCTAAACTTAATTAAAGACATTTTACTGTGAGAGCCCTGGCACAGGCTGCCCAGAGGGGTTGTGGAGTCTCCTTCCTTGGAGGTCTTTCAAACCTGCCCGGACATGTTCCTATGCAACCTGATCTAGGTGGACCTCCTTCTGCAAGAGGGTTGGACTAGATGATCTCTAAAGGTCTCTTTCAATCCCTACCGTTCTATGATTCTAAGAGAATTGCTTACCATTTGGACAGTTTACGCCACTGGCCAAAGAACCCACATCAATGTTGGTTTAAAAATGTTTATAAGCATTAGATTAAAATATTTACATTTTTTCTGTGAATTACCTATGATGTTTTTGTTGTAAACCTGACCTCATTTTGAAATGTTAAACACACTTTATAGCAAATATTTTCTTTATTTGTGTGTTCTTTCCTGGAACTATTTTTTAATTTTCTGTTTAACGCTGTTTCCTACTCATATTAGTGAAGTAGCTGAGACTAACTTGGCTGCATTCCAAATAAATCTTACCCACATACCACTTCATTAAAAATCTGCACGTGTACTATTATAGTCAGAGTAACCAATTAATATGTATGAACTGCTAAAACTGAAAAGCACTTAGTTCTCTAACATTGCTTTCACGGATGACTGTCTGAAATCCACACCTTCAGAACTGAAAATTTCAGTATTCACCGTCTTTCAGGATGAAAACCTCAAAAGAAAAGCCCTTCTAGGTTTTTAACTTAATGACCTAAGTTTTGAAGGGGAAAGAACTCATTCTGCTAGTCATATATTTTTTTTAAAAAGTTACTTTGAGAGTCTCTGTGACTCTCAAGGTCATAAAGTCCTTCTAAGGATTTATACTCAGATTTCTGTAATATTAGAAGTTGTGTGTCAGCAGTGAAGCCATGTATCCTTATCACCTATAGATTTTTGGCAGACACAAGAAAACTTTTATTACAGGTTCTTGTGTCCTTTGACCACTTGCAGCTCTGTTGTGCCTCAAGTTTCCCACAGGCTTGAATCAAAGTATATTTAGGTCTCCTTCTTCCTCCTGGACTCTCAAGCTTTTCCACAGCACCTTGAATTCCCTTCTGTATTTCCTGTTCAATACCCGCCAATCACTCAGACATTCGCTGATATTTAGGCAGAGCATCCTGGGCTATGAATGAATTTGCTAGACAATGTGCTCCCCTAGTCAGTATGTGCAAGCTGTAGCGAACAGTAATTAAAGGTGGGATTTCCTTCTCTTTACCTCAGCAGAGGTATTAACAGAGTGTTTGTCCTTTGGGGGACAATACTCTCTGAAACTCGGAGAATGTAAACTTTCTAAAGCCAAAAAAAAAATATCGGGAAAGCTGTAAAAGCCAAATTTTTGGAGCAAGAACGTGTATCAATTTAATAAATGATTGTAACATGGTAATTACAGAAGACGGTACAAAGATAGATAAAAGAAAGTAATGGGGAGTAAACAAAAGTATAATAAATAGAAGTAAGGAATGAGACAAAGCTCATGAGGATGTAAAACCAGGAGGGAAGGAGGACAACAACCTATGCACTTTTTATTTGTGTGCTGGTCCTACCTCCTCCTCAGAAAGCATGCTTTTAAAAGTACTGTTTTAAAAACATGCATGCAATTTTGATTAGTTCTTAACTAGGTTTTGTATAAACCAGAGGAAATTTGAAACCAGAATCCTTGAGCTGAGCTCAATGCTTCATTACAGTCATTCAAGTCACTCCCATCATGGCCTCCTCTAAGAAAAGAGGTCACAGAGTACTTACTAGTGAAGTGGATCAACAGGTAACAGGGACAGAAATGGCATGAACACTATGATATTACAGTCCTACTGCTTTCTGTGGCATAAGGAACTATATACTGATCAGACATGCAAATTATGCAGAGACGTAATGTCATCATCGAATCACCAGATTTCTAAATCATCAGCCTCACTTCGCTGGTGTAAAGGGTGGTGGTGCCTGTGGGAATCCATATGCACAACTGGCATAAACTGGCTTCTGCTGATTTATGTCAGATAAAGGACCCTACCCCAGTGCAAATTACATCTTCAGGGGCATTGGCAAGTTTCTTTCCCTTTACAAATACAATGATGTGAAAACAACTTACGCTCAACTTGATCAAACACTACTGAGAACAAGAAATCTCTTGGTGTCATGTAATATTCTCCTTCATATTCCAATGATGCAAAATGCTTGAAGCGGTGCTTCCGAAGAGACAGCCTTTCGTCTCTTTCCGCACTGATGACATCTTCCTTCTGAAACAGAAAAAGAATCCATTCAGAAAGATGGTTGCATTTGTAGTAACTCTCCAAGTAGAAAGAATCCTATACCCGATCTTGATTAACCTCAACATTTTGTGGGTAGCCGCAACAAGAGACTACTAGGAATTAAAGCTTTTATGGCACCGTCTTAATGAATGACATGCTTATATGATAGTCAAAGTAGTTTTTGGCTTCACTGACAGCATGCCTTAACAACACAGCTGAGTCAAATTAGTGGCTTGCTGTCACCAAAGGCTTCCCTTGCTTCTCACTCCCCTGTTCTTGAACATACAGTTCTGCACCCCCGTGTAAGCTGGACTCTTGCTGAGCCAAATTTGACTTGCTTCCTCAACGGAAAACTAATGTGATCAAAGAGCAAACACTATTTTTTCCAGGTTAGTGATTGGCTCAGCAAAGGTTGAAATGCGCTCTGCATCTGTTTAAATGATCCACTCCTGAAGTTGTCAAGCAACTCTTAAGATGGGAGAAAAATGATGTTCTAGTTTAAGTATGGGCCTGTCTTTCAAAGAAGTTGTAAGAACGGGAAAAGCAATGAAAGCACTGACAGTACTAATCATATTGCCAAAGATTCAACCAGTCAAGGAAACAAAAAGCATCCAACAGCCCCCCTCTCCCCAGTTGGCAATGTGCTGATAAGTAATAATAGCATTTACGGGCAGCAAGAGAGGACACACACCAGTGAAAAAGAGATTTTTATGCTTTAGGATTCAGAGACACTAAGTGACAACAGGAAAAACAGAAAAATTCACTCTGCAATTCACTCTGAAATTCAGAACACGATGTGTCTATTTGAATATTAATCACAGAACAATTTTACCACCAGTAGAATCACTCAGCTTTAGGACTGTTCAAAGATGTGAGAAAGCAAAGGAAAAGCAAGAAAATCCAAGGCTAAGTACCAAGATCCCAACTCAAATACACCTGAAAAAAGTCAGTAAATAGCAAAATGGAGATGCAGACAGATCAGTGCCTGTGGCATTACTGAGTGTGTCACCCTTACAGTAAAGACTTTTTCTTCCTGTTCAAGTGGAATTCCAGTCTGGTTTGTGCCCATTACCCCTTGCCCTGTCCCTGGGCACTACAGTAAAAAACCTCACTCAGTCCTTCTGCCACCCACCCTTTAGGTATTTATAAGCATAGATAAGATCCCCTCTCAGTCTTCTCTTCTCCATGCTAAACAGCCTCAGGTACTGCAGCCTTTCCTCATAAAAGAGATGTTCCAGTCTCCTGATTATCTTTGTAGAAGTGGCAAAGACAGCAGGTGAGCTAGCTGATGCAAAGAACATATGAACTGTTTTGGGATTACAGCATCTAGCTTTCAGGAAGGACTCTGAAGTTAAAACAAAAACCCACTAGGTTTAGCGTCAAGCTTACAAGGGAAAGAGATGGAAGACTAATAATGATATAGGCAGCTCCAAATAACGGGACCCTGAGAATAACAGGGTGGTCTGAGAATAACTAACTCCTTCGATGTGAAGCACTCTGGGAACAGGATTCCTCCAGCTGTGGACAATACTCGGACCATTGAAAACAGCAGGAAGAAACAGTTCAGTGAACAATGATGCATCAGAGATGAGGATAGAGCATTTCAACTGTGTGTCACTATGTTTCCTTTTTCTCTACCCACCATGGTCCCTAACTGAGTATGAGGACCATATGTCTGCCCAATTTGTGGATCTAAAGACAAGGGGTACAATTGGCAAACCTACAGTCATAGCCTGGATATAAATATTAACATCATATGTTGTACTTAATTATAGTTCTAAATAGAAGGCTGTAACTTGCCACTTAATCCCATGCCTTGTACCTTTGTATCAGCAGTAAACACTGGTTAAAATACTTCACTGAATTATACAAGCATCTTGTTATAGTCAATTTTAGTTTCCCCTTGTAGTGTCTCTGCTTCTCTCAAACCTCAGGGGGAAGAAAGGAAAAAGAAAACAGCCAAGAAGAAATCCAAAATACTAATAATTTATAATTAAAAGAGCCCCATTCTGATAAGCAAGGAGAATGAGGGTTACTTCTAAGTATCTGAAGCCAAAGCTTGCTTTGTTTATTTAGATAGACCACTTAGATAGAGATGAGCAATTATTGCTTGACAGCTTCACAGTTATCCCTTAACTAAAATTACAGAACGAAAAGCAATCTTTCCGTACAAACACAAAATAAAAAACTTTATACATGAAGTAAAGAGCTAATCCCACAGCATTTTCAAACCAACTGGATTATCAGGTTTCATAAGTCTTGCAGCATTTGTCTGAGTTCTGTCTGAATCTAAACTTGTTGCTGATATCAAACCACTGAATCCCAGCAATATATAAATTTAACTGAAATAGATAGGTACAGCTTCACATATTAACTCTGCAGAGTGCCTTTTATTTAGAAGAGAACCTATTTCCATCAGAATTACAATAACACATGACTGTACATTCATCATGCCCCTTTCTTTTAATGAAACTAGCACCCCTGATTTGCAAAACAGCCTTAGATTATGGATTACTTCTTACAAAAGCCAGCTTCAAATATTGGCACAAACAAGCTAAGCAAATCTTAAGGGATAAACTACATCAGCTGTGCCATCTCCTACTTTGTTTTCAAAGCTTTTGCAACATTCCTGACATCTGTCATTGTATGAGAAGCTCAGCATCTGCTAAAAGCACTCTGACCCTTCTGGAGACCAGCACAAGCCATGCTAGAACTCAGCTGCTCACGTGTAATTGCTTACTACTTCAGAACAGGGCATGTGCCTCTGAAAAAAAATTCGTGGCACTCCAATGGCACTGTAGCAATTTATACCAGCTACAATGCTGAGCTATCCCCTTTAAGATGACAGGTATCTCTGTTTCTCATTTCCCTCCATGTTTTACCACAGTTGCTGTGACAGTCTCTACAGCAAACTCCAAGTACTTAAATGTAAAAGGAAAAAAATAAAAAAGACTGTGCAACAACCAGGAGTGCAGACATATAACACAAAAGCAAAATGTTTGCAATTATCTCCTATTCCATTAGTTTGTACTTTTATTTGCAGAGAAGCACAAGCCAAATCTCAATGAAGGTCTGGGAGAGAAACATATAAAGACAAAATAAAAAGCCTATAAAATATTTTTTAAATGCTGAATAAGTTTCGCCCTCCTTGACTGTTAAGACAATACCAAAGTTTCCCCAAGTGGCTCTGCAATCTGCACAAAACCTAAGAAAAAAATAATTTGATTTTTTTAATTAAAATCTTTTTTATTACTGAAGATCTAGAAATTGAGGGAACTGGACTTTTCAACCCAGAGAAGAGAAAGCTTCAAGAGGACCTAAGAGCGACCTGCCAGTGCCTAGAGGGAAATTATCAAGGACTGAGCTGGGCTTTCCACTGGAGCTTCATACAGCTACACCTCTATCACCTCCAATAAACATGGCTAATTCAGGCTGGTGAATTATAGTAAGTGGTGAGAATGGCAGTTCTGAAGAAAAGGCTGATTGAATCACTTAAAATTAAGATTGATCCTCATTCAAAGTATGAAGGAACCTAAAGCATCTGTAACAGAGCAAGCTCTCTCTCAACATTAAGTATCCTTCCCATTTCAATTAAATCCTGACTAATTTCCACATCCTTTTTCCTGAGTCATTCAAGAAGACCTTCAGATAAAAATGATTTGACATTCCTGACATTTTAAAAAACACTGTCAAAGCTCACTTTGCTCATAAAAATGCACATACAGGGCAAAAACCACTTTTACTCTTAAATTCTATTCTCCAAAACGAGTTTAAAATAAAAGCAGACATACTGTAGGAAACAATTATGTATTTAAGGCTGGACTTCAGATATTAAGGTATCTGTAATCTAACACCTCAACAATTTCCAACAAGCAAGCAGGATACAAAAATTCAAATTTACTGGGAGTCAATGGGTGAGAAGAACCTATTAATGTTGCTTGCACAGGATTCTTGCAAGCATAATTTAAAGTGACTCTGAGATTGACTTGGGCTTATTTTTGTCCTTAACAGTGCCATATAAGAAGAAATCAAACCACAAAGAGCTATGCTGCATTAACATTAAGGCTCAGGCTGAAATTCCATCCTTAACTTGTTCTATTGTGTGTGGGTACAGCGGGGTCTTCAAACGCTGGGTGTTCCCATGTGCTCCAAATGCACCCCTGCACAACTGAGTGAATAAAGAATGAAGTTTCAGCCTTTGTGGTTTTATGTCAAGCCTACAGTGTCAATTTGAGAAAGTCCATGGTAAAGCTATGATAGCTGATGGTAAATTAGACTTGAATGACACAAAAAAGGCTCCAGAAAGATGCAAGTTTTTTCCTCTGCAGTCATCACGGCAAGGGATCAGCAGCTGACCAGTCACTGGCATCTGTAAGCATTACCAAACACTATGGTTTTCTTCTCAGCTTCCTGCAGTGAGAAATGCCTAATGACATTACTTCTTACAATTAATTTTCAGATTGATGTAATGAATCTGTTTATCAGTCTCTCAATTTAGTTTGCTAATAAAGAACTCACAGTGTTCCAATTTTCAAATTGGTTTTTTTGGTTGACAAATAGCAAGCTTAAGTAAAAACCTTATATTTACTGCATCTTTGAACATTATTTTTTAAACCACATTAAAAAAAAAGGAAAGCTTTCATAAATAAAACCTTGATAACTTTTACCTGTGATTTTGGTAACACTGCTGAGTGTTACTTTTTCTTTCTTCACTCTACTTCACTCTACTCCTTTCCATATAATTTACTTAATTTTGCCTCTTTCTATCATTTCATTGCCTTTCTTTCCTCCATCATCTATACACCTTCTTCCACTTTCCCTTGAAAAACAATTAAGCTATAAAATTTATTTTCTCCCCCTCCTGAAAAGGTGATCAATGATCTTTTTCTCTTCCCTGATCTGGAAGAGTTAACTTGCATCACTCATTTTACCTACTATATAAGCATAACTAAACAAATGTGTGGGATACAATTAAAATCCGGTTGGTGCCAGCAGGCTCTCTGGGAGCCTTAGGTTTGGATCCATTAATTCACACTAAATCTACAGATGGATTTAGCAACTGTATCAAATTTCTGTAAGACTGATGAAAACTTTGCAGTTAACTTGTGTCATTATTGTATCTCAATTTCAACTCAATCCAATTTGAAATGATCAAAATAACAGAAAAAGTAACTTAACCTCAAACCCTGCTGCACACGTTTACATACCCAGCATGCAGGCTGAATGCACAGAGGATAAAGCTTGGAGACTGAGGTTTGAAAGTTTCATATGATGCAATCATTCATGGAGGAAAAAGAGTTTTGACAGGAATCAGAAGCAACACGTTCTCATGAAGCAAATTGATTTGTATCACATTTTTCAACATTCTATTTTTTTGACTTTGGAGATTAAACTGCAAGCCTGGACATAAAGTAAGCCAGGAAAGAAAAAGAAAAAAAGAAGCAGTGATTTCTGTTTGGAAATAAGTTGCAAATATTTGAATGACAGTTTAGCAATATGAAACTAAATAAACGACGTTACCAAAAGCTCTAACAGCCTTGAAATCCCTAAATATGAAATGGACAAAAGATTAAAATAGCTTTTCGGGAGCTACTTCAGAGACAGAGAAGGACAAGTGGAGAATGAGAATGCAACCAGCCTTATGTCTAGCTGCTCTTCACGCTGCTAAATAGAAATGCCTCAAAATCAGATGAATCCCTTTCTATGCGCTAACAGCTGCCACTCCCCTTCTTTCTTTCAAATAGCTGTTCAAACAATTCTGCTGTACTAGTATGAGATGATCTTTCGAGGTCCCTTCCAGCCCTTGAGATTCTGTGATTCTGTGGCAGTTATGTTTGAAGAGCAGCTGAACAGTTGATTTGCATCTAAACCCCTAATATTTTTGGGTTTAATTCTTTCTATTTCGTTGAGTTCAGACTAAAGTGATGCATACAGAGCAGGTCTCCCACTGTTACTAGAACACATACCAAATGCAGAATAAACGAAAATATAAAGATTATCCTGAAAACAGTCTCAGTTTACAAGGTTTTTAAAATTCCATTATTCAATTCTAGAAATTTCAGTCTTGGCAGAGCTCATTTTTTAATATAATCTTAAAAAAAGGTAGAAATTAACACATTTCCACCAACTGAATATAACAAAGGCATAAAAAGTGCCCAGGCTCTAACAAGCCAGAGAACCAGTTCATTTAACAAACCATACATTTACACCTCAACTTGTAATTTATCACACCGCTCTGCTTCCACACCCACCAATGGAGTCTGACACACTGCTCAAATACACTGGTGCAACATGCCCAGGAAACATGTTCATGCAGCTTTCTGGGAAAGCTCATCACACTGCTATTGTATTTGACAGTCAGTGGACTTAAGTGAAAAATGTGTTGTACCTACTTCTCACTGATCTTTTTCAGTCAATCGCTGCACATTAAAGTGCAACTAAAATGTGAAGACACAAATACATTTACCTTTAAAGGTAAGAAGAGGTAGGTATTTTTGAAAGATGCTATGTGAAATGTGGAAATGATTCACGACACTTATTTGTCTCTAAAATGCCGTGTTAACCTTATTTTTTCCTCCTTCTTCTAAATTCAAATGATGTATGAGTACATCTCAGAAGGAGCCAGGAGAGGCTCTAAGTCATCTGAACTTTTTGCACATCCTGGCCTTGCAGATATCTAGGACTTTTCAAGTTAAGAGGAATTTACCTCTTAGGTGCACTTGTGCTGTAGACAGAAACCATATGTCCTTCTCATGTTCCTTCTCACTTTGAGTAACTCAGATAGTAGCTCAACTCGATCTGTGCTGAACGACATTAAGAGATAATCTATTTATTACACAGCAGTTTGGGTGGACTGCACACCCTTCAAAGTAGGTCTATATAGATATCTGAGTTTGAGAAATGGAGCTTCCAACTGTGGGAATTTTTGCAGACAAACTCATGTTAACTGCACAATGTTATATATTTACCTGATGCTTTACAACTTTAAAAGGTTTTTACTGTCATAGTGGTTTGTCCTGTAACAACTTTACAGACATTAAAAAAAACCCAAACAAACCACTTTTAATAGTAGACAGTTGAATGTTAGACCCATTTCTGTTCTGAAACAAAAGACAAATGAATTCTGGACTCACCTCCTGTAAGTAGAAATTGGAAGGAGAAAATAAACTGTTTAATGTTAGATGTAGTAGATTGACCTAAGCACAAGGACCTAAGAGAACACATGTCCAAAACAAAGACTGTGAGAAAATGACAAAATGGAAAAGACTTTCCAATAGATAAAGTAAGCAGTACTTGTTCAAAAGAAAATTAAAAAGATTAAAAGCTGAGGAGAAGGCAACTAGTTTTAATGTAGCAGTATATTGTTAAGTTCAGTCATCAAGACAGGCAGCAGCAGTGAGGCTGGCCTTTTGCAACTGAGTAGCCAATCAAAAAGAGCAAGGGGTTCCCTGAGTAGGGAAAGCAGAGGAGCAGTGAGAAGACCTGCCAGGAGCTGCAGCCAGCAGCTCTCCTGAGGGGATGGTACTGCCAGGAGGTAGAGCTGGGGCAATCAAAGGGGATTTAAATGGTCCCCAGGGAGCACAACCAACCAGGAGCGTGCAGCGGCAGGTCGCGCAGGGAGGACAGGCAGGGAACAACCCACTACTAATACAGAGAGCCACAACCCAGAGGAGTGCTGACAAGATGGTAAGCATTTGCCTGCGAGCTAAAGCCAGGGCTCAGAAAGAGAATGTCCTGCAGATCGATGCCTCCACCAAGATGGAGCTGGGTAGCAAGGATGCTTCAGTGCAGGTAGACTGCAGGGGGTGTTTAGGTACATCTCCCTGATAAGGTTAATATGTGTGATAGGTGCCATCAAGTCCAAGAGCTGTAGCATCAGGTAAAAGAGCTGCCAGAAACTATCAGTAGACTCTGAAGTATTAGAAGAGCAGAGCTAGAGATTGACAGATGGTTCCAAAACCAGGCACCAGCCTCCCCTGAAAATTAAATGCCTTTGACTGTGATGACATAAAAGAGCAGGGCTCTGCTTCCTAAACCTTTCGTTCTAATCAAACGTCAATTTGAAGTGTTAACAATGGAGGACATGGATAAGCAAGGCCCAGATTGCGAAATCCCAACAACCAACCTATCACCAACTGCTGCACCAGCAACAGGCAGCAGGTACTGTAAAAAAAACAAGCAACAGGTGCTTGTTGTGGGTGACTCACTGCTAAAAGGCACCAAGGCATCTGTCAATTGGATAAGAAGTGGTTAGAGGTGTGCTGCCTGCTGGGAGCCAAGATCCGAGTTGAGTTGGAGGCCTGTGGCCAGTGGAGTTCCACAGGGGTCAGTTCTTGGGCCAGTCTTGTTCAACATCTTCATCAATGACGTGCATGAGGGGACAGAGTGTACTCTTAGCAAGTTTGCTGATGACACCAAACTGGGAGGACTGGCTGATTCCCCAGAAGGTTGTGCTGCCATTCAGTGGGATCTCGACTGGCTTGAGAGTTGGGCAGAGAGGAACCTCACGGGGTTGAACAAGGAAAAGTGCAGAGTCCTGCATCTGGGAAGGAACAACCTCATGCACCAGTACAGGCTGGGGATTGACCTGTTGGAGAGCAGCTCTGCAGAGAGACACCTGGGAATTCTGGCTGACAATAAACTAAACAGGAGCCAGCAATGTGAAGAGTTATATAATAAAAATCCAAAGTGGTTAAATTTTCAAGGCTTTTTTTTTGTAATTAAGCAAATGTATTGTGTTAGCATTTAATCATTGTGCAGATTTAAATACATCCATGTCTGTATATAAATAAAAGAGACTCAGAAGATGGCTATCATAATATGTGTAAGAGTTGAGCAAGAATTGGCAAATACAAGACAACAGGAATTAATAGAGTAGGGAGTTATTGATAATAGAAAGAGAAAAAATAGATAATACAAAAAGAACACCAGAAATGTACCAGAATTGGTCTTACAAGCTTTTTAAACAACTTCAAAGTGCCTCTGTCAATGATTACATACACTTTCAATAGTTCTATACACCCCACATGTGCAACAGCATGCTAAAAACATTCCTGAAAAGGCATTACACTGGTATGATATTTTATAGACAATGTATGCACCTCAAGGCAAACACAGAGAAAAAAACTACCTCCCTGTCATCAGAGAAGACTGCCACTCACATGTTTTCAAAAAACATTTCAGAATACCAAGCTTGGTTAAGCACTACTGTTAACATGTTTGCATATCTAAAATGTTTAAACAGTGGCTGAATGCATGATGTCTCTCATAAAAGTAGATGTAGAACAGACCTAGATTTCCATGTCACTCACTGAAACGTGCTGTGTGCCAAACATAATTATGCATTAAAACACAAATCCTGTTAATTTTTAGCCAAGGTACTTTGGACTTGCCCTGCCAGGGAATTTTCATCACAACACCGGGATTACATTACAAGCAATACACTCTGTGCTGCAGCTGCCAACCAGGCTAACACAGCACTGATCAAAACCAACCATGGAGTGGCAGAACCTATGGATTTGCAACTAGTTCTCTACCAAGGATAAGCACTCCCAAAGTAGAAATATCTTGTTATTTCATTTTCCTGGACTGATAACTTTACTTCTGTATAGAAGAGTAAAGGCAACTCAGACCACATTGGATGCTTATGTAAGGCTTAAAACACTTATACTATCAGAGAATGAAAAAAAAAAATTACAGTCTTCAATATGCAAGCATCCTACATGCTAGCTGTCATCAGTCTCTGCAAACAAGTGCTTCTGTTTAGACAGCCTCCAAATACTTTAAAAGAAACTTGTAGTTGTTATGAATTTATCCAAATTTCAATGTCTCCCTTTTTTGAAGGCTTTGACAGAAAGAAAAATCAGGTTGTTAAAAAATGTGGTAAAACTTGGAAGAAAGTTCTGTTGGCTGGTGCCATGAAAAATTTATTCTTCATGGAACTCTTCATGGACATTTCCTTGGTCACAACATCTACAAAGTGTTTAAAGCTGTTGTTTTAATCCACATATGTATTAACATTACCACAAGTCACTGTACATCATACTAGTGCACATACCAGTTGTAAACTGGTAGGATGGCTTTCACAACAAATCTACACAAAAACATTTAACAGTAAATGAATTTGGAATTTTACAGTCTGTGGGTTTGTTGGGTTTTCTTTTTATCTTCTTTTTTTTAAATGAAGACACAATAAAGAGGGTATGCAACTGCACAAGTGCTTATTGTACATATTCTAATTTAAAAAAAAAATTGCTATTTAAAACAAAGACCTCAAACAGTAGTCAATACTAAAAAAAGTACTATTCACTTAAGTACAAATATGTAAGAATCCAAGATGTGACAGATTGATGGAAAGACAGAAAAAAGGTGTTCAGAAAGAATCAGAATTCCCTTCTGTGATGAGAAAATTACAGAGCTAATCACATTACCATTCCCCCAGAAGCTTGAAGATTTCCTGGAGGTGAAAGAAAAAAAGTTTTCTAAGCTTTGCCCCAGCCCTTTTGTAAGAAAATTTTTCAAGTCAAAGACATATGTAAATGGTAAAAAGAAAGGAGAGAATGGAAAAAAACCCTCAAACCCAAAGATAAAAACCCAGATACGCTGCATGTTCTTTTGCATAAGCAATGAAATTGAAAAAAAAACCAACAAAACCACTACCAACTTAGCTGAATGTATCCCAATATACTCTTTAATCTATGAAAAGTCAATCAAATTTTAAACCCCATTATTACCTAAGTTACACTGAGATGTTTTCTCAGTTCTCATAAAGCATGGTATTTAAAAAGGTGCTGTAAGTGATGGGGAGGTAACTGATTAGGTTGTTATAAAAAAGACTACCACCAACAACCCTTCCAAAGCATTCAGCAGCATCTGGGAAGTGTGAAATTCTTCACTTTTAAATACAGTGAACTAACACTATTAGATAAAACTTCCACAGGGTAAATTAATCAGAGGATAACACTATGTAAAACAAAGAAAACAGAATATCTTTAAATATTTCCTTTCTATCTTTTCTTTTATTTGTAATTATTAAAGGTTTAGTGACACAGATGAAAAATTACTAACAAGTTAAGGTTTTGAGAAGAATGGTCAGAATTACACTCAAGGGATTTAGCAGGTCCTGGGAGGTACGGAAACAAACATCTATATGTCCTGTAAGATTAATACAACAATAACAACAAAGTCATTGCAACCACAAGAAATGTTTATACTGTAATTAAGTTGTAAAATTATATTTATTTCTCCATAAAGCTGCTGACTTCACTTCTGAACAAATGATTTCTTTTCTGTAGGAGTCACTGATCTTGTGACAATGTTATGTGTAAAACCTGAATGTCTTAAAACACACTATATTTTCCAACGACTATACATATTTTTTTTTGTAGACTTGCTTATTTTTTTAAACTTTCTACCTAAGCAGAATTTTTCTTGTAAAGCATTTTCATTTGACATAGAGATTACACATGGAAAGACTGGACGAAGAGACAGCTAAGACAGTTCTGCTGTGCTACTTGTTAAGAGGAACAGAAACCACAGTGACAGTTTTCTTTAAATCCTGGTATTCCCATTTTACTCATCAAATATTTTCATCAACATTCTTTTCGAAAACTAAAACATTTACGATAAAGTAAATATACTTGAAACAAGAATTCAGAAATCCAGAATTCTGCTTATTCCAATCAACGTATTTACTTTGAAATAAGAGTGTTTTACTACCTCTAAACCGAGGATCGAGAAGAAGATTGTCCAGGATATTAGATTTACGTCAAAGAAATTCAAAAGAGCTCTTTTACATTCAATACTTTCAGTAACAGTTATCCTAAGAGCTGAAATGAATTTAGTACAAAACACTATGAATAGGGTAGCACTGACAAATATTTACTTTAATTGGAGCCATCACAGAGTGTAAAACCAGTGTATTCCTGATTATAGCAGAGTTGTTAAGACCCTTCATTTATAACTAGTGTTTATAAATTCCATCCTCTGATTTTGAACTTTCCTTCTGTAATGAAAGTTCAAGTATGTTTTCTCAAGCCTCCCTTCAAAGCCCATTACTGCTACACCTTCAGCAAGGCTGCAAGGTCACATTGTAGCACTACAATTTTCGTCTGCAGTATCTGAATCTAGCAAAATCCTGTACCTAGTAGGTCATCGATTCTCTATGCTACATTCCTCTCTACTTGAGATAAAGCTGTTTTCAGCCATCCTGGCTGCACCTTAAACAGCTTTTGTAAAGCCTGTATTACCATTTAAGCAGGTCATCAAGCATCTGCTAATTTTCTTTTTCAAGACCTTGGCGGTTATCAGCATTGTTTCATTTATCAAAGCTGCCATATTCTTGGAAGCAGACTGTGCTATTAGCACAAACATTACATTTCTTTGGGAGGTCTGGAACTCCATCTGATGCAATTCTCTCTTCTCTTCAAAGTTTTTAAGATTATCTTTATCTCAGACTTCTTTTGTGAAATAGTTTCACTTCAGCATTTAATTCAAGAAGGATGAACTTGTGTAAAAACCAGATTGAGACAAATTATAGCTCTATTTCTTTCAAACTCTTCTCTCAAAAAAAAAAAACCAAAACCAAACTCAGACCTCCTAAAACTTCAGGCATGCCTACGTTTTTCAAAACCAGACTGCCTAGTTGTAAATGTTTGCTGAAGTAACTTAAAATAATGGCAGTTAGTTTTCCCTTGCTCTGCTGGAGAAGATTCACTACCCACCACTACAGTTTAAGGTACTTTGATTTCTAGCTAGCAATAATTGTCATCAACAAAACCCCAATTCATTCTGGATCTGTAACATTGAAGACAAGAATGAGATGGGTAGAAACTAGTTACAGGCTTGTTCCCACTGAGCTTTGGAAATACCTCTTTCATTTTGAAAGACAATTAAAGAGAAAAGCAGATTTCTTCGGTGTCTTGCTGCATCTGAGGCATGGGCTCAGTCAAGCTCAAACTCTTCTTGCCATCATCTCCATTTAGACCTCTGATCTGTAGTGAGGAACAGAGTTCCAGGCTATCCCTTACTGCAAAGAGACCTATAGGGTTGCACAAACTCTATAGCTAGCCTGAATGTCAACATGTCATAGAACCACAAAATCTTAAGGATTGGAAGGGACATTGAAAGACCATCTAGTCCGACCCTCCTGCCATTGCTTATGTACCATAGAGTGAAAGGAGAAGTCAGTCCAAGTAATAGTAATTGGCAAATTCAATATGACATATATGACATTAAAGCATATTCCATTATAAAACGTTCACTTAAAGTAGTTACCCTGCTTCTAACTGCAGAAAAAATGCCTTAGCATCCCTTTGTCCACAGCTCTGTAGTGCTCCACAGCCTTGACTTGCCAGTCATGATAACTTCAATTTTGTGATCTGTTAGCAGATACACAGATTTCAAAAGCATTTCTATGCAGAAAAACAAATAAATGCACATGTACACTCTAAGATTTGAAGCTCATAGGCAGAGCTGAACTCATGCGTAGGGCTAAATACACAAGTCCTATCTTGAAAGTATTTAGAAAACATTTAACTATCTTCCTGGATTTGGTCAGAGACAGTCTCAGAAAAATGGAGGAATGACTGCTCTGGGTCAAACCAAAGGTTCACCTCATCCAACACCCTTTCTCCTTTCTTACTGTATGGCTGTAAGGAAAAAGCATCTGAATGACATTTTATCTAAAATCCAATACCAGTGTGTCCGCATCAATTCAAGCATTGGCCACAAGCAAATGCTTAGGACGGAATAAAAATACCCTCTCAGTATTAATCTATTTTGAGCTCAGGGACATCCTGAGCTGGATGTAGTTTCTATGTATTTAACAACCCTTGGTTGTATCACTTTCTGGCACTTACTCAACATCTCCTTCAGTCCAAGCAAACTTCTAGTGACTTCAATTACTTCTGGTATGGAAGTCTATTGCCTATTGTGAAGAATGGCACAATGGATAACAGACCCTGGGAATGTCAAGTTCATGTCAAATTACACTCTAGTTTTACGACTGAGGCAAACTTAAATATAGTTGATTATTTCTCTCTCCAGGATAGACATTTAACACACTTAGGTTTTCAGACTCACAGTAGAGGTGGAAAAAACCTCCAGAAGTACAGTTTCAGTTATCACTTCACAAACAGTACTAAATAGTAAGATGATATCACCATAATTGTTTTCATTGATGACATAACCAGGGACAAAAAAACTTTACTTCTAGGAGAAAATGCTATTTCTTTATTCCACTAACCAGTCCTTTAAAAGTTCTCTTTTACAGGCCACCTATTAAGTCCTTTGTTATCCATTTTAATAAACAATACTTAATAGCTCTGCACACTGCCAAAATCCATTATCTTAAGTTGTAAATCGATAGCTGGAAAAAAATGCTTTAACTTCAAGCTGAATAAATGCATTGTGCTTGCTATATATTTTGTTTTCTGCAAAACTGCAGCTGCACATTTCAAATTAAACTACACATGGTTTTACTCAAAACTGATCTATTTTCTCACACTTCATTGATCCAGCTAGAGCAGTTCCATGATTGCCAAACTGATTTTAAGGTAACATCTGAAGCTCTTCAGACATGAGTCTAGTGATTATGTAAGCCACTCATGTAACTCTTGGAAATAATCTGAAATTGCATTGTCAAAAGCAGTACAGTTGATAAACAGGGGTTTTAAAATTTAATTATTGAAGATTAACTTTTAAAAGACATCTTTAGGTTAGATTTCTCCTGGAATTCAAACACTAATTGGGACAGACGCTAATACATTTTTGGTGTCCAAACTGCAAAGATCATAGAATCATAAAATGGTAGGGTTTGGAAGGGACCTTTAGAGATCACTTAGTCCAAACCCCCTGTAGAAGCAAGTTCACCTAGATAAGGTTGCATAGGAACATGTCCAGGCGAGTCTTGAAGACCTCCAAGGAAGGAGACTCCACAACCCCCCTGGGCAGCCTGTGCCAGGGCTCCCTCACCCTCACAGTAAAATAGTTTCTTCTTATATTTAAACAGAACTTTTTGTGTTCAAGTTTCATCCTAGCAGAAGACTGCTTCCTCTCACTGATTCCAGAGTGACTTAAAGACCAAGTTCCTCAGTTAGGCATCTAATGGTATGCAAATGTGGTTGAGTAAAGTAGCATGAGTCTCCCACCCAGAACCACTTCATGGCAAACTTCTGCAAGGCTTCAACTCCACTGCAGAGTGTCATCAGGGGAACTGTACCTAAAGGAGCCATTCTAATTCAGCATTGTGCCTATAACTGCATGAACAGAATAATAAGTTCCCAAAAGGGCTCAAGTCTTCACATTGGAAATTATTAGTCAGAGATATTTTAAAATGTAGTTAGGGTAGTGCTGAATAGCAGGTACAGGTACAGCCTGTTGGATAGACCTTTCTCAGGACTAAGCAGAGAAATGGCAGAGGATATCTGTGTACAAATATCTTTGTTTTGTCTCCCCTAGATACTTGATTTGTCTCTGTTCCTAGCTTTTCTTCAAATAAAGTCAGTGCACTGTTTTTGTGGAGTCTCCTGCAGACTGCTTCCCCTTAGACCACACTTGACTTGCTGTTTCACCATTATATACCATTAAAGATATTGAATAATTAAACAAAGGTACCACCAGCTTGCCTTTGCTTCTGGCAAGTCACAAAGTTTTTGCTGATCTACTTTAAAGTGATTCTACCTGTGTTCTAAGATCTATATGGTAAATGTTGCTACTTTTAAAAATGAGAGGAAAATATGTAATAGGAATTTGGTTTATATTAACTTCATCCTCAATCCTAAAATCAAACATTTGTACATAAAAAGCTACTGTAAATATGATCTAGTTGCTGAGACTATATTGACATGCAGCATCAAGTTTTTTCTGGCCTACATTCATCTCCTGACAGCTCCTAGTCAGGTGACTAAAAGCAGATTTCTGGCAAGACAGAGGAACAACACTGGGAAGCAAAACACCCAGCTTACGGGAAAGACAAAATCATCTTTTTACTGCAAAAACACCACTTTGCTTATGATACAGATGACAATGTCACAAAGACCTTCTTGACATACAGGAAGTCTATGTCAGCATTAAGCACAGAAAGGAGGACTACACTGGCAGTTTAGGAGCCATCACATAAATGCCCTAAACCCTGTTCAAACCAATATCTTCATTAGTGACATAAATGAAGGAAACAGAAAAGGAAACTAAACTGAAAGTGTAAGTATGTCTAGAAACCATGATCTAAGGAGGAAAAGCTGAAGACAGGACTTTATACTGCAGATAGCAAGGCTGCCATTTAATTTTGAAGTCTGTCAAGTTCCGTTTCTGCATGCTGCCAAGAGCTACCTACATCTGCCTTGCACTAGTAAATCAGTGTCTAAGCCTATGCCGCTCCAGCTCAACTGAGATTAGTGAGGAGGCACTGTCACACACCAACAATCAGAGCAGCATCTGGACAGGTATTTGCTGATACATGGCAGCACTTGCATAGAACTACTATGAAGTAGCTCCGTGACCCCACAAGATCTCTTTTAACATGTACACACATACTGTCATACTGAGACAGGCTCTTTGGCTGGCTAGAAGTCACTGAGGAGGGTCAGCTGCCTTTCACTGAAGTATGATACTATCCAACACTCAGTGACTTGCCTTAATGAGAGGCTACCTTCCAATTTGCATTAAATGATCATTCCGAGTTAGCAGCAGCTGTCTACAAAGCTCCCAGGCTTTGTACCTCCCCTGAGCTACTCCACTCCCTTGGCAATGTATATGGAATGTATATGGAATTTGGGTGCCTGCCTTCGATGTAGTCTATTCCAGTCTCATGAATGCCTACTTAAGAAGTAGAATCACAATATCAAGTCTTCACAGAAGTCTTGAGAAAAAATGTCCACAGCTCATTGATCACAAAGACTATAACAGAGCTCTTCTCATCACCACAACCATGTGATAACAGAGAAGCAGCTGGGAGCAAACAACTCCAAACTTTTCAAAGTATCATCATAAATCATCTTAAATATGATTTTACCATTTGCATAAACTTTGAATGCCAAATATGTTTGGCTTTCTCAATCCCATTTTTTTTAGTGAAAGAACCAAGGTTGACAAAACAGCAAATGCTCTAAAACACATTTCCAAACATGTGGCAAACTATGTAAGTGCATCATTATCCTGAAACAGCATTAGAGAGGCATTAGATAGTCAACCTTAACTTCTAGTTGCAAGTCTTTGAAATATAGAAAAGCACAAGCAGAATCAACGTGTTATTCCTAACAGACAGCATGAGAATCTGGGTGTTCCACAGTGTACTTAAAAACAATCTTAGCAGACACAGAAGTATAATTCATAGATACAAACTGTGTGCCACTCCCTCCCAGTTACAGGCTGTAATAAGTCTTTGAGAAGGGAGGGAAGGGAAAACAGCTTAATGTGCCTGCCTTCAGATTTAAAAACTCAATCACAGATTTATCACTTTGTCCTTCCCTTTAATTCTCTTTACGAAGTCTACAGAATTTATGTATATTCTGTATACCAACAGACTTCCTGATATAATTTATTCCAGATCCTTATCACTCCTTCTATGCGCTAAGTTGTCTGTTTCTATTTCTCCATTTTTAAGATTTAGTCCTAATTTTTAATCTTATGCAAAGAAAAGGATTTATGTATCTGTTTCACTAGACCATCTTCCCTAATCTTTACACATAAAATATTTGTCTTTCTTACTGCTTTTGCACTCTTTCCCAGACAACGTTTTCCTTGTGTGGCACGATGACCAATACTATTCCAGATGGAGTCTAACACTCCTGTAACTGTATCGCCTTTTATTTTGTGTTTTATCCCTCTGATACAACCTAGTAACTTACTTTCTTGCAGCTGTGCACAAGCCTCATAGTTTCAATGATTTTTCCACAATAACCTTCAAATCCTTTTCCTAGTCAGTGTGCTGAATGATTGTTCCATTGCAGCACACATTGTGTTTCCTTTGGTTTCCTGCTCCCAGACTAATTATTTTACATTCTTCCACAGTGAACTGCATTTGCCAGCTGTTGGCCCAATCACCTAAACAGTTCTAAATCCTTTTATATCTGATAGTATTGTTCGTAAGTCACTGCTCTGAATTTTACTACAAAAAAAAAGTGCTGAGGAGGATAAATCTCTGTGCACAAATATACATTACTTATATGATGGCCATATGCATGTGATCTGTATAATTTATCATATGGTTTTGCAATCTATCAGGCAGCTTTGCCCACCTCACTTGCATTTTTCTAATAATCCATCTCTGCTGGGACTACTTTGAACACTCCACGCTTCTGAACAGCTTCATACAGCTTCCATGAAAAAAGTCTGCCACAAAAAAAATTCCTTTTATTTTCCCAAATGTAATCATGCCACTTCAAACCACACTTACTTGAAGTTCAATATTCAGTCTTGAATAGTCAGTGATACTCTGTCTGGGATCTATGACAAGTTCATGGCTTCTTCTTGTGAACCCTTGAGGATGGAGGTGGGAACTAGGTTCATCAAATACCTGCAAACTCTACCTATTTAATCATATAGCCAACAGTTGTTTCCAGAATCTAGTTGCAAGAAAACTGCAAATGCAGTGACAACATTCAGCTATTCTACCTATGTCACTATCAAAATAGATGCACATTCACCTTATTTTGTAAGGAATCAACTATTTTAAATTGGATGCTGTTGAAAACAGAAGAAAATGCTTTGAAACAATTCTCCTAGCAGGGACGTTGCCTTTAACAAGCCTCTGAAAGTGTACCCAACTTCATCAAAGCATACTTAGTATGTAATTGTGCCTTCATTGGAGAATGTCTGGTAGGATGCACCACAATGATTATTGTGAATAGCATTTTTTGTTTGTTTTTTAGCTCATCTTGGATAACGAGAATGCATTTCCAGATTTTAAATCTGACAGACTGTGCACAGTGTAACAAGCATCCCTTCCTCCAAAGTCTCAAGGGGCAAAGCTAAGACTGAAATTCTCATTAGGTTAAAATCCTTTCTGTAGCCCATAAATGTTTTTTATAATGATTGAAAAAAATGGAGCACAGTATGTTGCAAACACATCTCTGTCTTAAAAACCAAAAAACCCCATGAAGAACCAAAGGACCACAGTTATTTAAGACTGGGGGTGGTGGTAGTGGAATCTCCATTCCACCTCCTGAAACATTTCTAGCAAAAAGGAGAAAAAATAATTAAAAAAAAAAAACAGTTGAGAAAAAGAAGAATTAGGAACATACAGCATTGGAAAGGACCTCTAAGATCATGAAGCCTAGACCTTTGCTTATCTTTTTCATGAAATACTCTCTCAAGAAAATACATCTCAAGAAAAAGTAAAAATCGACAACACAGGGTGAGTTTACATGTGTTCAAAGGACAATTATCTTGTATGATTAAGTCTAGGGCTCCTGGGGATTTTACAACAAAAAAACCATCTGAGTCATCATAGGACTTGCACTCTCTCTAGTTGCTTTGATCAGCAACCACATAGTTATCACCCACACTTGTACTTTCACCATTCAGCACTTCATTTAAATGATTAAAAGAGATGAACCATCCCTGTAGATTTATGCTTTCAGAAAATTCAGAAAAATTAGAGATAAGCAGAGCATTGCTTATGTTTATATCTGGAGACTTTCTTCACAGCCATAGGAGATAAAATGAATGGTATAGTTTCTTTACTATCTATGGAAAAGGTGCTTTACTCTTCAGATGAAAAGACACAGTGTTATACCACATTTTTTGCAACAAATTGCTACTTAAAATGTAATGAACATTTCACTATTTGAACACATTAACAAGCCATGACACTATAGGTTTCAAACCTTTTTTTTTGTGAAAGAACTTTATCTGGAGGAGTAAACAATATTTTACAAATTCTAACAGTATCAGTACTTGAAAATAAATCTCAGATAACCTTCTCAATAGATGATGTAAGAAGTGATTACAGTAAAGCAAACATGCTGAGGAGGGAAAAAAGATCAGCTACCAGAAATGGTATCAGGGGACATTTTCAGAAAGAGATGTATTATGATAAGCTTTTTTTTGCATCCTCATACAACTTAGGGCAGCGCTAGGGAGTGAGATGTTTAACATAAAATGGTGACCTCTATACTCAGAATTTGTTGCCATCAAGGTAGAATGTTTAAATGCTGAATTAACTCAATTAACATAGTACTGAAAGGCCTAACTTGACAGATGTACAACACAAGTGGTAGCTGGACTATCTGAAGCGCACAGCCAAAGCTTTTTTGACACTGGAAGCTACCACCCATCAACAAATCAGGGTAAGTACAGGTGCGTGCACTTGTAGTCATGAATTTGAAGGGTAGGATGATGATGGGATGGAATAACAAGTCCTTCCTGCAGATGCCCACAGAGCAGTACAAAGCCAGAAGCTCCTCCTAAAGCCACTGGTATTTGAGTTTTCATCGGTATTAATTTTGGCAACCCTTCATGTAGGGAAGTATGTATTATAGGACACGGGCAGGTCATTACTGAAATAATTTAATGCAGCAAAAAGAAAAGGAAACATTTCTCATACATTGCAACAAAGGAAATTTCACACTGTGATAAGAAAGGTAACAGATGACTGTGATAGATAAGACTGAGGAGCACAAGTGTAGAGAATTTGAGAATCAATTTTGCAGACTTTTGCATACAGTACTTTAAGAGTGGACATACAATGTGTTAGTCAGCTATTTAATCTTTTATACACTGGAGAGATTCTGCCACATCATCAGTCACATGTTTCTCTAAGATCAGTTTCTTTATTAAACTGTTGTGCAACTAAAGCATAAAACTGTACATTTTATTTTTGCAAAGAGTTAAGTCTTCAATTACAAAATTTGCAATGCTGTTACAATGCCCAAAGTCTGAAATAAGAAAGCACAATATGGAAATAAATTTGAAGCTAATCCCTTCTCTGAGCATCTGCTAGCTAGAAAAGCTGAGATCCTGCCTCAAAAGGTGGTCTGCTAGGGAAAGACAAGAAGATCAAAGTCTCTTTTGTCCCAGTTACACCTGATGGCTATCACAACACTATACAGTGTGCAAGCAAAACTTCAAAGCAATCTTAAAGGCCCTTACTCTTTTTTTTTCTAATAAATTTAACAAAAGTCATTGTGTTAGCAGGTTTGATTACCTCTGGATTTTTCTGAGAATACAAATGAAACAGTTTCATGTTACACATGATCTGAACAAACCTTTACAATGCCCAGACCCTACACTATGATGGTTTTCTTCACTATCCATCTTCCTTCTTAGGAAATGAAGGGACCTATCCTGCCATCTGATTTTTTTTAAGCAGAGTTTCTAAAGCTCTATCTCAATATCCTTATTAAGGAACACATTTTCAAATCTCAGAATTCAACACATAGCCAGGTTTTTAAACAGAGCAAGTATAGTTGAAGTGCAGCAATTTTCCTTTTTAGTTGCTAACACGCAAACTAACGGAAACTCAAAACTTATTTCCTGGACTGGCAAAGTACACAAGCTGAAATGCAAATAATTGAATCACAAATGATTACTTGATTTTATGTCTTTAACATAAAAGCAAGAATATATCCAATTCCAACATAATCATCATACTGAAAGGTACCCATTAAGTTCCAACTGAAGCAAGCATTTAATTTATTAGTAAAAAAGATGCTAGAGATAGAAGAAAATTGGGAGGGGATAAAAACCTTCGAAAAGCAGTGGGACAAGAAGAAAACTGCATGTTAACCAACGTTATAGCTTAATCAGCACGAGAAAGAGCACATTACATGGATATTTTAAGTGTAATTAGGTGGGTCAATAGTATCATATCAGACTGAAATAATCTTTAGTATAACAGTTAATTTATCTTTTATTTATCACAACATAATTTAGGAAAATATTTTTTGAATATAGAAATGTTGCCCCTGTTACTAAAATGATTCAAGCTTTTGTGGCTTCCTTGTGAAGCACTGCAACCTTCTACTTTGAAAGCAAGTGAAAGCTGAACCCAGCTGAGGTTGCTGTTGCTCACTCTGAATGAGCTGAAATTTCCAGCAATTCCAAGCGGTAAGTAATTTATGTTAACTATGGAAAAGCTGCTGCATCTTTTTTTAACCTACTAGAAAAGAGCATCCCCTTTACTACAGGAAAAAGAAAACAAATTTGTATGTGTATCTTATTAAACACAGATTATCTTTTTACATGTCTTATGTTAAAAGTTACTGAGAATTACTGAAAAATTAAAATCTATTTTTCTGGATCAATTTACTTTCCATTACAAAAGCGATAATGTTTTACCAGCTTCCAAGGGTTCAGCCACCAACTGTGAATTACTCTGTAAATGACTGCATAGTTCAGCTAATAAAAATCTGAATGATTTAAAAAATGCTATCAAAGTGGCCGAATACCCTGCTTCAAATAAGGCTTCAAATACCTTCAAATAAGGCTGAACTATGCTTAGTGGTAGAGTAAGGAAAGCATTCCTTGCAACCAAAAGTTTGATTTAGAGCAGCGAGCAGCACACCTCCATGGGCCCTGTGGAAATGTGGAAACCTGCCTGTCCAGGTGAACAGAGTGAGCTCACCTCAAATTTCTCATGCCAGTCATTTTAGTGGTGGCAGGACAGTAGATTTTACAAGCACTGCAGGCCCCTCCGATTGTTCTCCTGACTTGTATGAGGAAACCAATCCCAGCTACCAGTGGTTTACAGAAGACACAGGCAAGTACTGCATTTCAGAAACAGTGTAATGCAATTTTTCTACTTTATTAATTCCATTCCTTCCAAGCTCCTCCTACTCCTATTAGTTGCTCAATATCTTTTCTGTAACTGAAGGTGTCATAATATTTCCAGTTTATTGTAAATTTGCGAACAAGAATTTAAAAAAGTGATTCTTGTAATGTCCCAAGACAGAAAGTTTTCCTCGTAAAACAAAGGGGAAAAACCTCCCAGGGACTGATTGACTTAGGTTTTAAATCCAGTTGTGATAAGGTCCTTCTTCTTGCCCTTGAGGCTTTCCAAATCCCAGATCAGAGTTAGGTAGGAGATGCTCTTACTTGGAAGCAGGCAATGAGTCTGGACAGAAAAGCTAGGCTAAATGACGGAGGTGGGGGAGAGGGGCACTGCATCCAAAATGGCTTTGGAGGAGACAGAGAAGCAGCATATCTCACGGGTATAATGAACTTCACACATTTTACATTTCCTGCACGCAGAAAAAAACCTACTAAAAAATTAGTTCTGATGGACACATACCAATGTCTCTGCCAACGAGGAATACAGGAAGGTAAGTAGGAGTGAAGAATATTAGGTATTTTTCAAACACAGCATGAAAGGAAAACTGACAGACAAAGTGATAGCTTGGCAATGAAAAAAGAAAAAAAAAAATCAGATTCATTTGCCTGATAGACACCACTGTGATGCCTTGTACATTTCAAAAAACACAGTATTGTTTCAAGTGAACTGAAAGTCCAAGTGATTCACAAACTTTCCTCCCTTCCTTGCAAATAATTTCATACCTGGGAATTGTTAGGACTCTTTTCACACGCTACCACTATTTAAAAGAATAATACATTGTGCTCTAACAGAACAAAACCACACTAAACTATAAAACCTAGCAATTAATCACACTGCATATGTGACGTATTCTTTCATAAAACAGAGAAAAAAATATTCTGCTTGTCATCAACGGTAAAGGGAATTTCTGCAGTGATGAATCATTTCCCATCTTCACCGAAAGCTGTCTTTTTGAATGTTTGATAGAAATTATTTAATTTTAATATTAAGGTGTAAACTTGACACTGCATTAGCCTGAAAAAAAATGAAGTGCATCTACTTTAATGATGTGGTACACTTCTAGAAATTTAAAATCTCTTAAGAATTGGGACAAAACACTCTTAATCATGGCAGAAGGTATTTCATAATTTGGTATTCTGCAACAACAGCTTGTGAGAAATGGATGCAAACCTCCTAAAAACATATCATCTCACTTAAAATGAATAAAAAATGGACACAGGTTAAAGTCTGCTTCTTTAAGTAGATTTGTGGTTTATTTCATCTTAGGAGCAGTCATCTAAAGACCAGAAGTCAACTGTATAAGCCCACACAACTATCTCTCTAAAGACAAATTTCAGTACAGGAAAAAGCCATTCAGTTGTCTTAGTAATTCACTCAAATTACTAATGGAATAGCAGCTTCCATTATTTTCACTACCCTACAGCAACATACTTACTTTCAAAGGAAGTTCACTTAATTATGCTGGGTTATATGGCAAGTTAAAAACATACAAGATTCCTGAGTTAAGAGTATTTTTTGTAAGACATCAAAGCACACTTTCAAACATACACATTTTGGTTTTGCACAAACGGAAAGAAGCTGCATGGCACAGACTATCTCCCTTTGCTCAGAAGCATCATTGTCTAGCACAGTCCCATCAGGTAGCTGAACAAACTGAAACACCTGCTTTAGGATGAAGAAAGTGTGTGAGATTTCTTTCTGTGTTTGAGCCAAGGAGAATTGATTTTAATCTATAATATAAAATATCCAAAATGCATGCTATAAAACCCTTTTTCTCAGACTAACATTTATGTCTGTATCATGTTTTATTTAAAAATAAAATTGTGTCAGTACAGTCCTTTGATCCTTCTGTTATTAAGAGTTAAACTTCAGGGTTGATGCTTTGCATACATTTCAAGTATGTTATGAGTACTGTGCTATTTAACTACATAGGGATTATATGGGAATTATTACAGAAAGTTTGATCTTTAAAGGAAAAGCAAAAACTCAATCACCTTTGTAGAATTGATTTTTAAGGTTCAGGTGGATTTCTTTTCTTTAGACAAGTTTCAACATACTGATCTTGACTTATATTCACAGAAGCAATCTGGTAAAACAAACTTTTATTAGAGTTAGTCAAGACTGAAGTATTGTGAAAATTTCAGTGTAGACTTTTTTACTAAACCAAACATTTATAAAACATAGCTAACATGAATGCCAATGTACAAACTTGTAAATTAAATACTCTCCATTTCAGCTTATAGTCACAATTATATTAGAAAATAAGTCTTTTGTTTCATTTATGATGGAATAGCAGCTGTCACATCCAATTAAAGAAATGCATATTTTGATTCTACAGTCTGTTGATGGTTCACTTTGTTACTAGGTTGTAAAAACCAGTGGAAGGAACACAAATGCAGGTATATATATTTAATATTTAAGGCAATGTAAGTCTAATTGTGATCTGTAGGATGAAAAAGAACTACTACTACTACTACTATTACCACTAAAAGGACAAGTGCCTTTAAACTCCCCAATGAACAAAGCCTCTCAAAAACAGCATATTGATTACTACAGACTCAAATAATGGAGGATTGGTTTATTGTAAAATATTGTGCATCTTTGTTCAGTTACTCCATCCATTGCACTAACGTATATTAAGAATGGCGGGATTATGTAAAAAGAGCCCTTGACCCCAGCTAGAGATTAAGTAGTCATGTCACACTCTATTCAGCCACCTTGAAAACTATTTCAAAGCCATTCTAAATCCATGTTAGGGTTTTAAATACAGAGTGCTTTCAAAAGCCATCTGCAAAAGAAAGCACGCTTCAAATAAGCCAGCTAGCTATTTTAAAAATTTCTGTGATTATTAATCTCTAGACACCCACAAAAGGCTTCAGAAAAGCTAAATTCTAACAGCTATTTATGAAATAATAATAAAAAAAAATCAGTTTTTGATCTAAAGCCACAAGCATGAATCCAAACTGATAGCTGAAAAAAACTAAAACACCAGTTAATGATGTTCACCCATTCTGAGCTTTACAGTTATCGGTATTTAAGTCTTCATTACAGATTACTTCATGTCTGAAATGATAAAATAGCAGAATCAACACCCATAATCTTGTTCAATACTGATTAATTGGAGAGTGATGCTAGAAGAGAAGCCTCGCAACTTAACCTAACCTTCCCAGAACAGACAGGAAACAAAAAGGTGTATTAAGAGTCAGCAAGAAAGGAATTATGCTAAAGATTTTTCAAACAAGAACAGAGTATGCAACCAATGGCAAATACATGGCAGCTTATTCAAAATATTTTGTCACTTCTAATTTTAATAACCACTACATGGCTTATCTCCAGCAGGGCTGAGAAAATCAGTTATTTTATCATTTCCACTGCAATAGTACATGAGTTTAACTCACGGGTAGGAGTCACCTTGGCATCCAAGACGTACTGCCAAGCAGTCATCCTCTTCTATGATTCATTCTGCAAAAGCCATTTTTCACACACTCTAAATCAGTAGTCCAATCAAAAGATTAACAGTTACCTTTTTCTTCAAATCAAAGACCCCAGATATGACATTCCTTGATGGACCACCTCAAGAATGACTTTCTAGGTAACTGTGCTAGCAAAATTATACTATAACCAGAACATACAAAATTACTTTTGCCATCATCTGAATATGGCAATCGGTCATGGGTCTTTAACTGGAAGGACCAAATGAAAGAGTAGGGATTAAACAGCTAACAGACCGAAGGATTTATAAAGGATATTATTTAAGAACTGGAGTCTATTTTCTCATCATATTTGAACATCTGTGGTCAGGTTTATAGTGTGATGCTCCTATAAAAAGCATTAAGCTGTCAAAACTAGAAACAGAATGTAATTATCGTAACAAACTATTCTTGAAAGAGAAACATGGGTTTTAATAGAGTAGTTACTCTTTGGAGATACAAATCATATCCCAAAAGGTAGCAAAGATACACAACCAACTAAAAGGTATTCTTAGTTGTATCTTAATGTGAAGTGGTCTTTGTTCCTAAACACTATTTTACTACACAATTAGTTTCATATCAATGATGTATTAATATTTTTGACAAAGCAGCATGACTGGACAAAGTACAAAATAACAAAATCCTGCATATATGGTTGTTCTGTAAGCAAAGGTCTAGCTGGGGAACTCACAAAGGTCTTTGAATTTGAGATGCCTTGTTAAGTACTATCTGTAACATTAGTTGTAGTCAGTGAGCAGGCTACTGCCTCCAATCCACTTGGTGAGAGGTCTGTCCAGTGGAGGAGGGGGAGATACCTCACCTCTGTCACTACCAAACACCATGTCTCTTTATTCTTTATTAGTTAATGTTTAAGCTACTGTGTCTATTGAATCTTCAAATATCAATACTGATGATGCACAAATTACTTCTCTACCACTAACCTTGAGTAATACACAGCTCAGTCCCATATCCATCCTCTTACAGGTGAAATAACTCAGACTTAGCTCATTCTCTTTTTATATGAATTCTACTCCCTACTGCATTCTTCACATTTTATCGTAGAATCATGGAATGACACAAGGTGCAAGAGACCTCTAGAGATCATTTAGTCCAACCCCCTGCAGAAGCAGGTCCACCTAGATGAGGTCACACAGGAACATATACAGGTGGGTTTTGAAAACCTCCAGAGAAGGAGACTCCACAACTTCCCTGGGCAGCCCATGGCAGTGCTCTGTCACTCTTACAGAAAATAAGTTTTCCCTTGTGTTTAAGTGGAATTTTCTGTGTTCCAACTTACGTCCATTACTCCTCATCCTGTCGCTGGACACTCAAAGTATTGCCCAATCCTCCTGACATACACCTGTTCTCTATGCTAAACAGGCCCAGGTCCTGCAGCCTTTCCTCACAGAAGGGATGTTCCAGTTCCCTGATCATCTTGGTGGCCCTGTGCTGGATTCTCTCTAGAAGTTTACTGTCTCTTGAACTGGGGAGCCCAGAACTGGACACAGGACTCCAGATGAGGCCTCACCAAGTGTTCTCCTTTAGGCCCATCAGGGAACAAAAGACCACAATTAGCCTCAAGTACCAAAGACCTGAGGATTGCCAAAGGGCAGGGAGAGCTTAATTGCCCCTTAAGGTTCAGGACAAAACAGACCAGGCTACTCGGCTTGGGGAAGAAAACAGAAAATAATTTAATACAACATCAACTAAAACATAACCTTAAAACCCCAAAACATAACCAAAATAAAACAACATAGAGTGGTACAAAAATGAAGAGTCTGACCAGCCCTTTAAGACCACCTTCTCCCCACCCCTCCCCTCTTCCGGGGCTCAGAGCCCTGATCCCAGTGTTTTTACCTCCTCCTTTCCTGAACGGCCCAGGGGGGCAGGGAGTGAGGGTTTCAGTCAGTCTGTTCCTGATAGCTTCTGCCATTTGTCCTTCCTCAGGGCAGCTGGGCTCCACACCAGTCCTCCCTGCAAGTACGTGGGGTATCTGACACACACGGCAGCCCTGCACGGGCTGCTCCGACGTGCATTTATCCCAAAGGCTGCAGCTACTCTCTGCCTCTCGTGTGGGGCTGCTCTGCGGCACGCAGGCTCTCCAGCACGGCCTGTGCCATGGCCATCTCCCTACACAGTCCCTTGTCCGTCCAGGCTCACTCACACAGAACTGCTGGTGGCTCTCAGTCCTGCCATGGCCCTGTATGGGTTGTAGGGGTACAGCTGCGTTCTCACCACGGCTTGCAGAGGGGTCTCTGGTCTGATGCTTCTCCTTCCTTCCTCCTTCTCTGACTGTGGGGTCCACGTGGTCGCCTCCATCTTGTATCACTCTTACACCTCCTGCCAGTCCTTCAAATTCCCGTCCCCTAAATAGTGATGGCAGAGGCGCCAGATTGGCCCAACCGGGCTGGCGGTGGGTGTGAACTCGAGAGCTGGGGGAGAGTCCCAAAACTCTTTACCGGGTCTTCACTGCAACCCACTCCCCCTGTTACCAAGCAAAACCTGTTCCTTGCTATACCATGACACCAGGGCAGAGTATCGATAACCATTGTTCAAATTTTCAAACAAGGAGTCATTGTCTAGATCCACCTTTCATGCAATGCAACTACCTTTGCTGCTTTTTTTTTTCTTTCTACAGAGATACAATTTAGAGAGGATTTTATACTTTAATATTTAGAGGTATCCAGCTTCCACCAGGCAAATGACAGCTAAGATCATGAATCGTGCTGAATATTTTGTTTAGTGTCAGCTTCTCATCATGAGCTTGCTTTTTTTTCAAAACAATACCACCACAAGTAATTCACGCTTTGCCCTCCATTCCTAGTATCTGGACTACTTTACGTTTCTACTCACTGCATTTTATTTAGTAACTTCCGTGGTACTATTTTCAAACAGTCCATTTTGTTGAACATTAAAGCAACAAAATCAAGGACCAAAAAAACCTGTCTGAATCATAACTACTAGTTCAGTCACAAGTTAGCCTTCCTTCTAACATATATATCAATATGATATGACTCTAAAAGTTCGACTTGTTTCCACACTGTAAAATACACAAAACCTCCCCAAGCTCTGTTACACAGCACCCCTTACTGCCCCACCCTCACTGACCACTCCCTCAGCTGTTCAGTTTCCCCTTTGCTAATCCCTTTACCAATCGTGCAGCTACCATTTCAGCAGCTGGTTTTATCCTTCCATGTCCTAATCTGAATTTGCTCCATTTCGGTCTCCTGCCAAATCTGAAAGTGCCTGTACCTTCCATTTCATCTTCACTGCATAGTTTCAGAAAAATTCTGCCTAAGGCTGACTTCCTGGCACAGGGAAATTTCAGAGTGAGCAGTTATGTTTTGACACTTGTGAACAACTGGAAACAGACTAGTAAAGAAAAAGGTTGAGTAACCTCCATCAGCTAAGCCACTGAAGCTACCTAGAGACGGTACATATCTGACTCCAGAAGCCCATTAATTTTGATGTTCCCCCATACAAATGCTGGGGCACAACTGTTGCCTCAGCTCCTGAAAGCACACATGTATGTATATATACATATCTGCTTGCAAGTAGATACATAAACAAAATTTCACAATTTACGTGTCCACTGTCCAAGACAGATATTTATTGGCAAAAACCAGAAAGTATTTTATCACCTATCAGAATGCTAGAGTTTAACTATGGTAGCAGTAAAAGCATATCCCATTCCTATTTCTGCTGGGTGTGATGTAAAGCAAAATCACGAAATCACCAGTAAATAGCTAACAGTGGATAAGGATACAATGCTTTCACAAGTTCACTTCAGCAAAACATGGTCTCGTGAGGAGACACTTCTTTATAGTGGAGAGGTGCAATCATTATGGTGACTATTTCAAGATATAGTAAAAGTTGTCCATACAGATCGATCCTCTAGCGTCTGTCAACATATGACGTAAATACAATGATTTAGAAGTCCATACAACCCTTTCTGTCTTAGCAACCTTACTTAAGTAGTTGATAATACAACTATTGCTACCAGGAGCTTTACAAAATAATTTCAAGGGCTTACAATACAAACAAAGACAGAATGTTCAGTGAAGACTCTGCCTTTCAGAAATGCCTGCCCTCACTGTTTCTTTGACTGTTGCTGTACACACAGACAGAAGGTTGTTTCAGAAACATGAACCATAAAGAGGCAGTTTCAAAATAACACAGGTGAAACACAATGTGTTCACTTGGTCCAGCAAAAAAGTGTATTTATAAACTGCAAGATGCTGAAAATAAGCATAAGCTCTACAATTGCCTCTGAGGGAAATGACTCTTTTGGGAGATCAAAAGTAGACTGCAGTCACTCTAGTTTTGAAAAAGAAAGCTTTACCTCAAAAGACTGTCCAAAAGACATCTTTTATAATACATAACATGCAATAGCTCACCACTGCCACAGGGTGTCACAAGTTTAATAATATTTAACAGAATTCAAAATGTTGCAAGCAAAGATGACAGGGAGAGTCCAATAACATTAACTTATGCTATTCTGTTAACTCATCAACAGCAACTGTGAAATTTCTTATAAATTTTAATGATCAATAGCAGCTACAAGAAGGAAGTGAAACTACCAGATTTAACAAATGTATCCACTTGAATCAGTTACTTCTGTTCTCATATTCTAAACTCTTAACTGAGCTTTTGCTCCTATTGAGCCTGGAAAATGCTACCTTAAAAAAAAAAAAAAAAAAGTGCTTCTTCAGAATAACCATCATTTCTTACTTGTAAAGGTCAAAAGCAAAAAAATCCTAACCTACCTGGGCAAAGCAATCATCATTGGCTTCAATACTTGTTCATTCTTGGACAAGATGTATTTCTTTTGATGATACCAAAGGATCAAACTACTGGGGAGCACGCGTGTGTGTGTGATGTGGTTTGTTGGTTTGTCATGGAAGATATGAAATGGGACTCAGAGGGGTGAATTTTAACTACTGGAAGAAAAACCCCACACATCCAGTTTGGGATTTTCATATATCTATGTGTATATGCACACTCACTCTACTACATGTGTATGACATTTTACATATACATGCACACACACAAAGAGAGGTATGATTCATCTAAACTTTAAATTACTAGTTTTTCAAGTTTCTTGTAAGTGTGTTCTCAACTCCATGCTAATATTTTACCTCATTTCCACAAGCAATTCTGAGGCACCAGTTGCCAACATCCAGCCTCAACAACTAATGTTTGTGTGCAATCACAGGTCCGTAAATTTTACCTCAGCCAAGGATTTAAATGGCAAAGAGGTTGAAAACAGATATTAAATTCTTCTGTTCTAGTTCACTCAGTAACTTATTTTGTTCTTAGCTCTCTGAAAACTGATGTTTGATGATGATAACTTAGTCAAGAAGTGTTGAGGGCAGCAGTTTATAGGAATATCAGACACTTTGCCAGGTTTCCATTTCTGCTTCTTAATACTATAGAGGCAGCCTACTGCTACAGATTGTGAACATCAACCATCTCTGACCCAACAACTCTAACCTAACAGACTGTGTTTTTATTAGACCCGGCAATACAGGTAAGGGTTTTCAGTTATCAGGACAGAACAGAACATTAAAAACATGAAAACCTGTTTAAATCTCTTTAAACTTGACAAAACACTTAAATCCATGCTCAGCTTTCATTTAGTTTAACCAGAACTTCAGTAAACAGGAATTAAGCACAATTCAGAGACTTTTTTTTTTTTTTCCGGAAAAGACCTTGCTTTCTTAGCTGAATTGTTTTACCACATTTGAAAGTATAAAAATGATGCACTGTGTATACACACAGATTGGTCTCTGTATATGACACAGAACAGAGAAATTCCTAGGCTACTTTTGCATTTCCCCCATATTCTGCATTCCAAGGTTATGTCAGATGGCATGATTTACTGACTTGACTTTCTGCTTTTCTTATATTTGATCTTCAAAGTGACCTGGGACATTTTAATTCTGTCCTACCTGTCTTCTCCCACTTTTTGCTATTTAGTCTCTCCATTTTTCTCTTGGCCAAGCCAGTAAAAATCAGAAAACTCAGATGAAGTCAGTGGATTTGACTACAGATCAGATAATCCTTTTCATTTTTATTACTGTTTAAAAAAATTACAAGCCTGACTGATTTAAAGTAGTACTCTGAGACTACTAAGCACTAGACTTAGCTAGAACATACACATTTGCACAAGCAGTGATGCTTTTATTTTCAAATATATACACACTCATAAATAGATATAATTAGGGAAGAGGGAAAAAAATTCTAAGTCTTAAAAAATTAACACATGGAAAATTCACTGCGAATTTTAAAATAAATATTGTAAGTCACTGTTTGAATTAAGAAGGGTTTTTTTTAATATTTATTCCATGACTTAACTATTCAATTATTTCAAAACCTGTTTCTTCATTAATGCAAAACATACGGAAGTAAGAAACTCTTAAGATTTTTCATAGCTACTTGCCACAGGTTTCTGTTACTCTATGAGAGCTGTCTGTTGCTGAGGTGAGCTGTTTCACTTTGTGAAGTTACCACTAAGTTCTCTTCCTTCAGTGCATTTTTAAACACGATAGTGATGTGATGAGACTTGTGTAACTAAGCTTTTCTGATAAAACACGTGAGGCTTTTCTTTTTTTTTGCTTGAAACAGATTTAGGACAAGTTCTGCACCTTCACGAAACACGAAAAACCCTTGTTACCATGCAGCAAAAATCTGTTCTACTCTTCACCATTAGGACTAAGAAAAGTCAAACAATGACAAGCTTCCTGAAAGCTGAGAATATGTACCAAAACACAAACTTCACATCCCTAATGTCAGAGATGTGGGATCTCTTTTTTGCTTTAGTTCTCCAGGAAGAGCTGGAAAATTATGACAGGAAAATGCTGTAAAAAAACCTGTTTGCAGCATGATCAGAAGAGAGCAGATTCTCTATTCCCTAACAATAAATCCTCTCTTGTCCCAAATCATAACCCTAATCAAAATATTGGACTGACAGCTTTCACAAAGAAGGGAGAACAGATGTACAATAATGAATTTCTCGCTCCCAAGAAACACAACTGAAGAAAGTCAAAAATAGAAAGTTAGGGCATCAAGGTATCACTAAAAATGGTTATTTTTCACCTTTACAGCAGTCTTTCTCCAGATTCTGTGAAGGATCAAAGTTATTTGAGCACAAGTGATGTCCTATTAAATTAAAAATAACAGAGAAAGGATGTAGTGACTTGCATGGTCAATATAAAAGCATAACTTGGGGAAACTTATTTAAATTCCTTCCAACAGACTTCCTAGAGAAAATTTATTTTCTATAATGTTTCTAAAATTGTCTCAACTTTGAGCCTCTAATTTTTCACGCTCATCAAAAAGCTTCTGTAATATGAACTACCTCCAGGCAGACATAGGAAGGCAAATACTGGCCTTTCATTCTTTCCTTCTCTGAGAACTGCCACTTTTCCATGAAGATGAGAATGCAATTACACCATTGTCATCTTCTAATTAACATTATGGCATCTGAAGCTTTTAATAATCAAGCTGATACAGGAATGCTCAGAGAAAGGAAATAATTGCAACCTCCACAGAGCATGATGAACAGTAAAATGACCGTAAGTTCTTACTTCAGCAGAAAAGGTTTGGCATTCACTTAAAAACAAAGCAAAATAAACTGAAAAGCCCTCTCACTCCATTAGTTCATCTAAACAAAATATGTTAAATTAAGATTGTGTATTAACTGTTCTTCTGAACTGAACATTTATTTCAAACTGGAACAACACCCATGAAGCAGCACAAATAATGCAATAATTGTTTACACAATATTTTCATAGAGAAATCCAAGGTATTAACAGTCTTTAGTGACAGTAAGGATTTAATGCAGTTTCTTTTAAGAGTTTTTTTTTTTAAATAAAATAAAATCATAAATAAGAAATCCCTCACAAATAAACCACTGAAGAGATCCCCACCCCAAAGCATTCTTGCTCTGAGTTAAACAGCATTTTACAAGGAAGATACAGAGTTTCTCCTTGAGTAAAAAGGAAAGAATGCCAGTAATTAGCCACCCAGGAGGCATTTGTTTCATAATATTTCTGTTACTCCATGGCTTCCATTGTGGTAGGATTTGTGAAGACTTACAAGCAGGCTTGGAATACAGCTTCACTTTCAACAATGCTGGCTTGCCATAAGTAACCCTTGTTTGTTTGTCAAAAATCACCAAGGTCATTATGTTTTCCTCGACACTTTCAATGGCCACAGAAAGCTAGGACTTTATTTGTTTTGCCTGATAGAAATTTGAGCTAAAAACAACAGCAATTATATAATGCTGTTCTCACTTCCATTAAAAGGGACAAAATTTGTTATTATTTTAAAAAGCAGAATAGAGTACTTGTGGTCTACTTAATACTAGCAGATACAAGTAACTCAATTTACAAGTAAAATGCTAATTCTGAAAGCTGACTTTAAAAAGACCAAAATATCATAACCTCAGATGCAGAAATCTCATGACAACTCACCACAATTCTATCCAGAGACACTGCAAAATACAAATTACAAAACTACATAAACAGTTGAAATGAAAGAGATTAAAACAGGTGCTTTCTTTCTGAAATGATGAAAAACAGTCTGAAAGGACTATTACCAGTATGTTTTTTACAGTATTTACAGTGAGAATCTGGAAACAGAAAACATAAAAGCATGAGAAAGCCAACTCATAACCTACTGAAAAAAAACACAAAAGTTTGATTCTAAAACTGACTTAATTTGTATTTAAACAAAGAGTATCTATCCCTCTTGTTAATGCTCTCAACAGGAAAGGAAGAGGTAGAGCAGGTAAGACAACTACATTGATCTATCCTCAATTGGGAAGATGCTTCCTCAATGGCAGGCATATTCCTGGGACAAAACAAAAATACCATGGGAAATTTCTTGATGTTTTTCTCGCAGGTTTCGATGTGGAAGCATCAACAGATATATTCAGACATATATGTGTTTGTATATGTATTTAAATTTATTGATTTTACTGAATTGTCTATATAGTACCCAGAAAATTTAGTATATGAATGTTCTGAAATAAATGTCATTTTGGTTTTGCAGTTTTAGTTCAATTTTCTTATTTTATTAAAACAATTTAAAACTGCAACACATTTTGGAAGAATTCTTCCCATAACGCAAAATTCTCTATTGTATTTGCGAGATAGTTTAAAAAATGCTTATCTGCCTGAGAAAAAGTGTTTTATTTTTAAATCAGCACACTTAAAAACTAAACTATATCTCCATTGTAAAACTGTAAAAACTATACCTAGAGCTTTAAAGGAATCATAGGATCATGGAATTGTAGGAGTTAGAAGGGACAGCTAGAGATCATCTAGTCCAACCCTCCTGCAGAAGCAGGTCCACCTAGATCAGGTCACAGAGCAACACGTCCAGGTGGGTTTTGAAAACCTCCAGAGAAGGAGACTCCACACCCTTCCCTGAGCAGCCTGTGCCAGGGCTCTCTCATCCTCATAGGAAAGAAGCTTTTCCTTGTGTTTAGGTGGAACTTTCTGTGTTCCAGCTTTTGTCCACTACCTGTTGCCTTGTCACTTGAGACAATAGAAAAAGAAGCTGCTCCATCCTCTCCACATACACCTTTCAAATACTTTAATGTGTTAATAAGACCCCTCCTTAGTCTCCTCCAAGCTGAACAGTCCCAGGTCCCTGCAGCCTTTCCACATAAGAAAGATGTTCCAATCCCCTGATCATATTGGTGACCCTGACTTAATTTCTTGAAACTCCTTGTCTCTCTTGAGCTGAGGAGCCCAGAATGGATATAGGACTCCAGATGAGGCCTCACTAGGGCAGAGGGGGGGAAGAACCTCCCTTGACCTGCTGGCCACACTCTTCTTGATGCATCCCAGGATGCCATTGGCCTTCTTGGCCACAAGGGCACATTGCTGGCTCATGCTTAGTTTATTATAAATCAGGACTCTCAGGTCTCTCTCTGCAGAGCTGCTTTCCAACAGGTCACCCCCAGCCTCTCTATTGGTGCATGAGGTTTTCCTCCCCCTCTGCACTTGTCCTTGTTGAACCTCATGAGGTTCCCCTCTGCTCAACTCTCAAATCAGTCGAGATCCCACTGAATGGCAGCACAGCCTTCTGGGGAATCAGCCAGTCCTCCCAGTTTGATGTCATCAGCCAACTTGCTGAAGGTACACTCTGCCCCCTCATCCAGGTCGTTGATGAAGATGTTGAACAAGACTGGCCCCAGAACTGATCCCTGTGCAACTCCACTGGCCACAGGCCTCCAAATCAGCTCAGCTCCCTCTGGGCTCTGTTACTCAGCCAGTTCTCGATCCACCTCACCATTCACTCATCCAAGCCACACTGACTGAGCTTTTCAATGACAGTGCAATGGGAGACAGTGTCAAAAGCCTTGCTGAAGTCAAGGTAGATGACATCGGCTCCTCTCCCCTCACCTAGCCTGCCAGTCATACTCTCTTGGTGAATCTGAGTTGACTCCCCCTGATAACCATCTTTTCCTTCACATGTTTAGAGATGGCATCCAGGAAGAGCTGTTTCATCACTTTTCCAGAGATGGAGGTGAGGCTGACTGGCCTCTAGTTTCTCAAGTCCTCCTTCTTGGCCTTTTTGAAGACTACAGTGATATTGGCCTTCCTTCAGTCCTCAGCAACCTCACCTGTGCACCATGATCATTCAAAAATGATGAAGAGTGACTTAGCAATAACATAAGCAGCAATCTCAGCCCTCTTGGGTGCATCCCGTAAGGACCCACGGTGTCCTTGATGTATAGGTGTCCAACTTGCTCAACAGCTGTCTAACCTCATCCTTGTGCACTAAGGGAAGGTCTGTTCCCCAGACTATCTCACTATCCTCCAAGGACTGGGCTTCCTGAGGGCTGCCTTAGCTGTAACGACTGAAGCAAAGAAGATATTCAGTAGTTCAGCTTTCTCTGCATCCTGTGTGACACAGACATCCTTGTTCAGTAGTGGGTTCACATTGTTCCTAATCTTCCTATTGCTATTGCTGTACTTGAAGAAGCCTTTTTCATTTTCGTTTACTTTCCTTGCCAGACTTAGTTCAAAAAGGGCTTTGGTCTTCCTGCTTTCATCCCTACATGCTCTGGCAACATTCCTATATTCTTCCCAACAAACCAGGCCCTTTTTCCACCTTACATAGACTTCTCTCTTTTCCTTGATTCACTCCAGTAGCAATTTGTTCATCCATGTAGGTCTCTTGCCTCCTTTTCCTGATTTTCTACTTGTGGGGACACAACAGTCTTGGGTTTGAAGGAAGTGGCGCTTGAAGATTGACCAGCTCTCTTGGGCACTTCTACCATCCAGAATCCTGTCCCATGAGATTCTTCTAAGCAGGTCTTAGAATCAGACCAAATTCAGCTTGCCTGAAGTCCAGGGTTGCAACGTGGTTTGACGCCCTGCTTCTTCTGCGTGGGTTCTTGCTGCAGATTTGGACTGATTTGGACTAGATGATCTCTAAAGGTCCCTTCCAACCCCTACAATTCTATGATCTTGAACTCCACCATCTCATAGTCACTGCAGCCAAGGTTGCCTCCAACCTTCACATCCCCAACCAGACCTTCATTATTTGTCAGCACATGGTCCAGCAGCACACCTCTCCTTGTTGGTTCCTTGACCATCTGTGACAGGAAGTTGTCATCAAACATTCTGTAGGAATCTCCTAGACTGCATGCACTTGGCTGAGTGGCTTTGCTAGCAAATATCAGAGTGGTTGAAGTCCTCCATGAGGACCAAAGATTGCAACAGTTAGGTGTCTCTCAGCTGTTTGTAGAAGGCCTCATCCACTTCCTCTTCCTGATCAGGTGGCCTATAGTAAACCCTCACAACAGTATCACCCACACTACCCTGCCCCATAATTCTCAACCATAAATACTCAAATGGCCCTTTAACCCCGCCCAGGCAGAGCTCAATACACTCAAATTGGTCTCTCACATAGAGAGCAACTCCTCCCCCTGGCCTCATTGTCCTATCTTTTCTAAACAGTACATAGCCGTTCATGACTTTGCAAGTTGTCCCACCATGTCTCTTTAACAGCAATATCACGGCCCTGCATCTGCACCCAGTTCTCCATCTCCTCCTGCCTATTCCCCAGGCTGTGTGTGTTGGTGTAGAGGCAACACAGGTGCTTACTCGAGCACACAGGTTTTCCTGAATGGGTACAAAAGGATCCTCCACAGTTAGACACCTAATTAGGATCAAATGCATTCTTATTCAAATAAACTTCTGCACTTCCTCTGCTAGTTAATCTATAATGCAAATGCATACCTAATATTACATAAAAGAAGATCAAGTGAAAAAACACAAAAACTTGAATTTAATAAATAGATATTAAATGCTACTGGTCAAATCCACAGCTATTTGAAGTGGTAGAAATAAGCTACTGATAGAGTCACAATTAGAAAGTCAAACTCACTTCTCCATCTTCTCCTAGTCTCTTGAAGTACATGCCTTCCCTTCTTAACAATGAAGGCTTCCCTGGCAAAGAGTAACTTCATCCTTACACTGGGCCAGGGACTTCAGTCTCCACCTATTTGGTATAATGATCTGAGTAGGTCTGATCTACAGCAATCATTATATAATCTTTTGGAGGGAACTGATTTGCTACAATGATTACAGCCACTGACCAATTGCACTATGAAAGTAGCATTTAAGAAAAATAATTATTATTTGGAAAAAAAATTGCTGTTATTTTCAGATGACAACATCCCCACATACATTCTGAAAGAAAGATGTTATTACACTTAAAGGCATGGCTTTGACATACATTAAATACATGATTAAAAAAAACCCCAGACCACCAAAAAGAGACAAAGATCTCTAGAAATGTGACTCTGCAGAGGGAATAAGTAGAAAGAAACAGTCCTCTCCATACATCTTACATAATTACAAATAAATATTTGAAAAAGGATAATTCATCCATTATTCTAGTTTTAATCTACATACACTCCTTCCAATCATTATCAAAAAATCTTTGTAACCACACATGTAGATTAATCTTACAATATTACTTTAATGAAATCCAAAAACATTAACACAAGTCTCTAAGCAAAGGTACAATTCTGTACACAGGGGGTCCAATTTCCCTTTCACCTTAAGGCATCTTCCCAATTCTCAACAAGTAGCAGCACCTCAACAGAGTAATAAGACAATGTAAATAACCAGTTTTAACAGTGCAGTACTGTCATACTGTGCATATACCAACTTATGAAGAAATCACACAAAAATTTAACATCTGTCACATACCAATAGTTTAGTTGAATGTATTAGCATTTTTCCAAACAACAAGCATCATACTAGAGTATGCTTCTACATTCCAACTCCACACCCCTATTTTTGAAAGAAAACAACTCTTACAGTAAAAATTAACTATACTTTAATATGAAATGGCTCCACTCAAACACGCTTCAGAAGTTCTTTTTTATATGTTGGAATTAGAGAAAGATTTCACAAACTCATTCACCTCAAACAAGACAGAAACCTTAGAAAAGAGAGTTTTCAGATTTTCTGCACAACACAGTGGATGTGGGAAACTGACACGCAAATCAAGTTCTCTGCAGGAAGACTGCTTGGAAGCCCCAAATAAATCAGTCATTCCTCCAAAGTCATACTGACTTGCTGGGTTTGACTCAGAGTTGCAGAGCAATGGTGTCTGTCTAGGAAATTGTGATTTCTGTCTTTCTGCAAACCAGGCTATCTCAACACAAAGGTGGCAGCTGGTATGACCAGAAGGGTCATGGCTTTGCTGTATGCTAGGGTAAATTTTCCTGACTGTAGACTGTGGGCTTAACTTAGAATTTATTTTTTTGTCATGAATTGTCATCTGGTTAGGAGTGGACAGCAGCAGCAGTTACAAAATTATGACAATTTTCAACAATCGCCAGCACTTCAAGAATAGCAACAATTGTGAGCAGATATTTCAGCCCAGGAAACAAGTGTGTCTGGGAAATCTTAACACAGATTGCTAACAGGAGAAAAGACAATGAGCCAAGCCATCTGGAGCATGACTCTACCACTTGACTTATGAGAGAACTACAGGTCACACCTTTTCAATCCACTGCAATTAGAAAGTGAAACTTAAAAGGTACAGATAAAAATAAAAAGTGGATCTCAGTGGGAGGAAAAGAGGAAAATAAAAAAAGCCTACAGTTAACCACTCAGCACAAACCACATTTACAGAACTCTCCTGGAGATCAGCATTTTCTAACTTCAGAAATTATATAAGAAATATTCAGCTATGGGTCACTAACAATATCACATTTATCAGGAAAATCTAATAATGACCAGAACACATTTACAAGACAGAGTGGTTTTACAGGCAAGGTAGCAAAATGTGCATGTTTGGCACTTGTTGAACATACACAGCATACAGGGTTTTAAAAACTTTTCTTGAAGTTTTAGTGCTGCAGAAGTCCCATGGTGATGTGGAAAACCAATTTAAAATCTGTCTACAGGTATTTACTTTCTTAACTACCAAATCCCACCCAATCTTGACAGAAGAGCTGAAGTTATTTTAGTAGCATCCTATTCATATAGTATGACTTTTTACTTAAATCTTCTGAAGATATTTTAAAGCACTGACAGCATGGGCAGAAAGTTGAAATAATACTGTTTGAGGATTTGCCTTTTAAAAATTTAAATAATATTTCATGTAAGCTTCCATAAATTTTAGTCAGCCTTTTTAGCTTATGAAAGTGTGACCTCAGAAATTAAATACTTACATAACTAGTGTCATAACAAGAAGATTATTCCTTTAACAGCAAACAAAGCTACAGAGTTGCCAAACGCTTTTCCTCAACATAGTCATAGCAGTTCTGCAGCAAGGTATGACACCAGGAGGAAGACAAGCATATAACGGTGTCAGGAATGACACTGAGGTGGGGGAAGAAATTCCTCACCCTTGAATGTGCACAGACGCCTAGAGAAACTGCAGGTCCCTTGGCCCAAATAGAAAGGAAATGTCCGCATCATCAGAGAGTCCTTTTCCCCACCAGACAGTTTGTCCTTCAAGGTGGAATTAACGAAAAAAGCTTAATTAACTGGAAAGACAACTGGAACGGAGTAGATTTATGCACCACAGGACAAGCAAACACCTTTTTAAGGATGGCCCAGGAGACAAAAGGACACCCACTGGAGGTGAAAGGCCACCTCATGCCACCAATACCGACATGCAACCATACTGCAGCACTCACAGAAATCATTTGAGAACCTCTGAGCATGTCAGAGCTGACTTTCAAATAAAAAAAGGAGACATTGAAAACAAAGCAGATATATATTTAGGTCAAAGGGGTTTGACTAGATGATCTCTAAAGGTCCCTTCCAACTCCTACCATTCTATGATTCTATGACTCAAAAATTTTTTCATTTTGTTCCATGTGTTTTCCTGTATAAAAGAAATACAAGATGTGGCACATGGCTTTGCATTGCTGGAGCACTCAATTTTTGCATTACATATAATGGAATGACAATTTTGTATACGTAACACAGTTAACTGAAAGGCATTCTGCGACGGTATTTCACATCCCACCAAATGAGAGCTATGAACTTCATATCACAGACATGAAAATCATGCAGTCAGACCAAACTTTGTAGTAATTTCTTAAAGACACAGAGAATTCAGCACGTTTAAAAGTATAATAATTATTTCTAAACAGTAGAGTTTAAATATCAATACCTGTACAGATTATGTAGCCTGCAGTTTTCTCTGAATCATTACTTTTTCAGCTTCTTTGCAAAACAATCTTCTACTTTACAAAAATAGAAGAAAAGGCTTGTTTTAAGTTTTCACAGTGCATGACAGAAAGAGATGTCTGTAAAATAGGTTTCAGCACTGAAAATCTGACATCTCATGCAGAGATACCATAAAACAAAGACAGGAATCAAGTGAATTAAATTATTTAATTAATAGCAATTTGTTCTACAACAGTTTAAAATATGAACTAGACGAATAATTATACAGCTGCTAAAAAGAACAACTCATTAAATAATTGTATTATTAATTTTCTAGTTTTGATGTAATTTACTTGTTTGTCATAAGTCTGATTTACATTATAGGTAGAAACTAATTTTCTGATTTGTTTGCATTTTTCTAAAATTATTACTTTGTTTCTAGCTGTGTTTTGTAAACCCTCATCTTACCATTACTTTCAAGCACTACGAAGTGCAAACTGACTATAGTACTCTCAAAAGATGGGATCAATATGCATGTTGCTTTCAAATACTTCTTGGAAAAAAAATAGGGAGGTTTTAAGTGGGACGTGCCTCTGCTGCAATTCAATTATAAAGGGACAAGAAAACATAAGACAACCTCTCATTCACACAGGACAAATAGCTGTGCCAAAAGCACAAATTACACCTAATTACAGGGTATAACTCTGTCATCTTTCTTTTTATAACCTAGCCGTTTACATACTTTGATTTTTAACTTCCATTTGGGTTTATTAACATCAAAGCTTTGTCATCACTTATCTGTTTCTACAGACTTTCTTTACCTGGGGCAATAAATAAAAACTTCTTCGCTTTACGGATGCAAGCAAGATTTAGTCTACATTGTTCTTATGATGTTCCATGCTTATTAAACTTTTGTATGTTATTGTAAAGTTTATTGCCCTTGGCATACCAATTTTAAATGTACTATAATTAAACCTACTCATTGCATATAAATACATTAGCACTATCCTATGATAAATTTTATTCTTGCTGTAAATGCTATTTTTCATGTAATCACACGGACTTGCATAAAAGTGCATTGGACAATTTAGACTAATGCATTGTTTAGCTTTTTGTCAAACATAAAACAGTAACAATTTTTTAATTAAGCTATAGAGGGCTTCTTCTGTATTTACAGATTACAGACATGCCCCTCCCCTGGCCGGATGACCATCCTTGAAGACATGGAACAAGTAAAGCTACTGTTAGAAGGCCAAATTAATCAAGACAGTCATGATGAAAAGATTCTTCTCAAATTCAACTCAGAGAAAGGTGAAGGACAGACTTCTGCCTTAAAGCTATGATGATACAAACACAAATATATTGTCTAAAGCTAATCTGAAGGTAGTAACTGGTAGCATTCAAATGCATACTAGAGCATTAAAAGGATATTTCAAAAGAAAGTGTCTCTTGAATAGAAAAGGCCATGTCTGAATCAAGAGAAGAAAATTACCAGTTTGTTCAATGTGAAGAACAATCTCCCTGATTTCTACAGGAAATGTCTACACTTGGGAGCAATTTTGTTTTTTTAAACACTTTCACTCTGTCTTCCCTCTCACAACTAAGAAAAGGTTTCCTCACTTCCCTTACTTTCCTTCTGAAAGGTGAATTCAAACAGGGAGGCCATGCAAATATAACTGCTGATGTTATTTTACCTCAACTTGAATACTTCTGTTTCAGGCAGTCATTTGTCAGAAACTTTTAGAAAAATAGAGGTTAAGGAAACTACTTTAAAAAAAAGGCAGTTCCACCTTACTTTCATGGGGAAAGCTATAGCTACACGTCTTTAACCAGCTCCCTGCTCTTCAAAGCCTATCAATGACAAAAATTCAAAGTCTTCTCTTGCAATCTGTTTTCTTAAATAATTAATTTCACATTTAGAAAGGTTTCTCTAGTATATCCTGTGAATCTTTCTTGTTTGAGTTTGGATCGTTTTTACTTATCCTGGTCATCAATGACATGAAATGATTTCTTTATTTCTTCTGCAACAGCATTTTACCTATTAGAAAACCACACTCTTCTGGATGCTAAACAAATGAAAGTGATTTACTCTTCCTCCGAGTGATGCTTCCTTCGCTTCTGGTCACCTGCAATACCCTTGTTCAGCCTCCAAGGTGTCCAATTCTTCCTTCAAATGTATCTCCAAAAGTACAATACAGCATTCCAGCAGGGACTCTCATAATGCTGAATTAGGACTAAAGTTGACTCTGCTCATTTTTTTGGCTACATTTCTATCTGTACATCCCAGTGGAAGGGTTACCTTTTGATACAGCATAGCGTTATCAAAAAACCAAAAATTAAATTAAAATCCTTTTCTGAAGCTCTGCTATGATTTATTCATGAGTAAGTGTCACATCTTCTCACCTCCACAAATTTAATCTACTGGTTTGCAGATTCTTTTTCCAGTTTCTCAAGACCATTCTGAAATGTTCTCCAGCATAGTTCTTCCCCAGTTTTGTGCCATCTGTAGAACGACTCCAGTTAGTCTCTATTTCATCATTCAGTTCACAAGTAATAAACAGAAAGAAGAACCAGACTTCAGGCTGGTCTCCAAAGAAACTCTGATCAATATATCTTTTTATTTTGAAAGCAATTCATTGACAATTTATCAAAAGCAATACTAACTCAATCCATTTTTGCACTTACTGTACACTAGTTTCTCTGAGATCACATTTCTCTGCATTACATGTGAAAATGTCACAAAACTCAGACTGATGAAAGCCTTGAAGTCAAAATATATATGACAGCACTCCATGTCAACAGTTTTATCACCGAGAGAAGTTAAAATAGCTTGATATAATTCTTGATAAGCCCATTCTGACAACTATTCAGCTCTTCATTACCTTGCACATAAATAAAAAGCTTGAGAAACCTTTTTATGACGTCAATATAAAGATGATTGCACTAACTCTTCTCCTCACCTTTGAAAATTGGAACATTTATCCTTTCCAGTCTTCCAGTATTTAATCCAACCTGCACCATTTTTCAAAGATAAAGCTGCTCTTAGATGACTTAGAAGATGATCTCGTTAACTCAAGTTGGCAGCACTGCCCCCAGATGAGTTAATAAGGCTTTATCCTTCCTTCTCATATTTCCTACCTAGGCAGCAACTGGAAAAAAAAAAAATCAAGAAAGGGAATTTGGAAGCCAAAACTTCCAAGCAGCAGTCTATTTGCCTCTATATCCCCAGTGAAACCACTGTAAAAATACTGCTTTAGTCTGAAGTAATCTAAACACATTAAGCTCCTTGTCTTTTGTCATGTGTCTCATCTGCACTCATACTATTTATGACTTTTTTCCACTTAAGTATCTTTTGAAAACCATAAATTGGTGAGGTAAATCCAATAGGATTATAATCACATGCACCATTTCCCCCACTTAGGTTCAAGTGTTAGGGGCATACAATCAGGTAGCAAGGGCATTCAGATACAGACAATATTATTAGAGCATATCCAGATCTGAACTTTGCTTCCGCTTTGAAGGGTCTAATACATATAAAGATGCTTGGCTTTTTCTATGACATCTTACTATATTTTTCTAATCTACAACTGACACAAGAATCTTCAGTTTCAGCCAAGTTTTTAACTTCAATACTGTAAATATTGAATACTAGCCTTTTCATTGTCTTCATGAATTTGAAATCAAATCAAATCAAAACTCTTAAGCATTTTAAAATGTTATTATTACCATTTTTTAATCTATTTATTGTTAGTAGGTCTTCTGCAGTATCCTCACTGAACAAGATCTGATCTACAATTAGCATATTCCTTTGCAGGCACACAGCTATGCAGTGAAAAAATGTGGCAGCTGGTATACCCAGGAACACACAGGCTTTACCATTATTATTAGCATTTGTCTCTCAGGTTATCATTGGATAAAATGATTTGACAATGATTTCTGTTAGTATCTCTTTCTCAAAGACATACTTCCATTTAAATCCAAATTAAATCCTTAAGGTCTACAGCACACTTTTTAATGTTACAAGTGATGAGAGAATGTTACAGGAGAACAAAGAATGTATTGAGAAACAATTTAAAGAAATTTGGCCTAGCAAAATGAAAGCTAAAAAAGATAAAATTGTTCCACACAGAAATATGAAGTAGTGAGGGAAAGCTATCAATTATTAAGAATGATTATAGTTTGTAAAAAAAGTTAATGTGAGGGAAAAACACTGACCAGAAATAAAGGTATATTAAAAATAATCAGTGCCAAACAAACCGAAAATCTGGAACAGTCTTCCAATTAAAAGATTAGGAAAACAAAAGCTGCAAATCATAAGAATTTAAAGTGAAGGCTAAGCAATTTGGGACTTGAATTATATAGGATCGCTTACCTGCTACAGAAAGAATTTAGATTTGAGGTCCCAGAGGACCCTAACACAGCTTACTGGTTCCTAAAGACATACTGATCTTTCGAAACTGTTTTACTTTTTCCTGTCTCTCCCTTTCCCTCTCCCCAGTATGTGTCAAATACACAAAAGATATATTGAAGTGCACCATTAGCACCTCTTTCTTTACCTGATCCAGTAATTCTAGTTCTATTTTCTTGACTCCAAGCTTTGGTCTAGGTCTCTCTTGAAACTGTTAGAGTGCCTTTTCATTAAGATCACAGACATTCACTCTGCAAACAGATGTTTCACCTAAAGGAGACTACTTTCCTTACCACTTTTTCAGTCATCATCACTGTCTTAGCACCAGTGACATGTGCTAATATAGTCAATTTCGCCTGAAGCAGGATGGGCAAGGCTGACACAGTTTGGCTGTGGCAGGAGCAATCACCAGCTGTGGTGAAAAAAAAAATAAAATCATTGGAGGTGTTCACATTTCCATCACTGCCCATGAAGTAAATCTTACCTACCTATTGTGTCTATATTTTCATGCTTTCTGTCACTTGTGTAGTACTCATCTCTTCCCCTACAGCTATATCCTTATTTGTTTTACTTCTTTCTCTCGCTGCTACAAAACTGCTAAAACCTTATATCCCAAACTATAGACTTACATATAATTTTCTCCAGATACATAAACTAGAAGTAACAAATGTGCAAGAAAACACATTTGAAACGTTACTTCTGTTGATTCACCTGTTCACAACAGATGATGGTCTGGAAAACAACCACAGTAACAACGTACTTATGTATTTAAGGACCATAAAATATTAAATGAAGGCCCTAAACTGTATTTTCTTTGATATCTAAGAATGGAAGTGCACCTATTAACGTTATCCACTCTAATTTGATTAAACCATTGTCATTGTTGAGAGGGAACTGCTGGAGCACAGAATTAATAACAGGAATTACAATTCTGAAAGCTAAAGAGAAAGGTAGTAAAACAGACCAAACAATACTAGAAAGAGAAGACTAGTGGAAAAAAATAAGAGCAATTGAGGAACAAGATACGCAAAAATATGAGAACCGATCTTCAGAAATGTTAGGACAGTTCCTGAGGGAAATACAAGGGGGAAATACATTAATTAGACATCCAAAGTAACATGACTAATAACAGTAAGTGAATGGAGAGATTCTACACAGAAAGAAAATTAGTAAAGAAATACATGAACACTAACACGCATTTTCCCATAAAAAAAAAAATTAAACACAGAAGTTTCAAATGATACATAAAAAAATACAACTGCAAGAAAGCACTGTATGGTCCAAGTGGGATACCAGAAAAACATAAAAAGAATCTACAGGTAATGGATGGCACTCATGGTTAAAGAATGTGACTAAAGATGTAAACTGTCTGAAATTTCACACGTCATAAACCATACTAGCAATGTAAGTTCAGCTAGGCTCTTCAACTCAGAGAATTTTGGCAAGAAAACAAGCTCCACATCAGAATGCAATAAGGACAAGGGAGTTGGAGACACATAAATTATCAAATGCCTACCATAAGCTAGGGCTAATTGTACACCAAGCAAAAAAGAAGTTTATAACAGGTGAAATCCAATGTAAATAATCTCAATATAAACTAACTAAGGAGGATGGAAGCAAGTTTTATATAAAACCAGACAGAAATAAAAAAGAACAAAGAAAAGGAGGTGCTGTAGTGATATGAAAGAGCAAAGAAGTTTCACTAGTGGTCACCAATAACACAAATTGCTAAACAATATATACAAAGACTGCTTTTAACTAAAAAATTTAATACAGGTAGGAAACATAATTATTTTGTTTATTCCTCTATTTAAACAGACTAGAGAAGAGATACATTGTGAAAGTTGTATGCTACCAAGTAATCAGGATCCACCAAAGTGTACTACTTTCAAACTGACCAAAAATAACCCAGCACAGCCATGCAGTCTGTCAGAGCTGATTGCTTCACAGTGAGCTAAGATTCCTTTCCCTCTGATCAAAAGACCTTGTAATTGGGACAACACAATCATCCCTAAACATATCTGGTTTTAAAGAGCTTCAGGCTTTATCCACCAACAAACTGTAGCAACTAGCAGCAGCAGTCTCATAGTTTAGACATTCCACAAAATGGTGCAACCAACAGCCTGCCTTCAAATAGCACTGACAAGAAAAAAAACCAATCAAACAAACAATCCAGGCAAATTCAATGGAAGAAGAATTTTTACAGAATCAGGCACAGTCCTACAAGAGGTAAGCTTGAGTGCATTTCCTTCCCTTTACTCATAACACCTTGGAAAGTAACTGATAGTCTTCAAGTGCCAGATCAAGGAGCACCATTGAAAGGGGGAAAAAAGAGCAATGCAAAAGCATGCTTCAAGAGACAGAAAAGCCACTTTTATTATTTTATTATTTTTTAATTATTTACAAAATGAAAAAGAGAATGCATGAGCTGCAGAAGAAAGAATTCATGCATTCCACAAAACCACTAAGATTTGCTGGGTACTGAAGTACTGGCAGGAAATTTATAGATGAGTCTATAGACAAGGATAGATAAGTTCTTTTAGTAGAAAATCTGTTTAAAGGCAGGGATTTTTTACATTAATATAATCATTTTCTAGCACACTGGTGGCCCTAACCCATATGAGTTTTGGTTTGGTTGCCAAACTTTGAAGGGCCAGCGTACTAGAAAATATGCCATATGCACTTGACCGATTCCTGTGTTCTTTCTTGGCTAAACCTGTATGGCTGCTGATTACTTTCAACTGTAAAATCAGAAATGGGAGGGACTTTGTTAGCAGAGCACAAATTAAAAAAGCTTTGATATACTTTACTATATAAGCCACTTTCTTAAAATTATGAATAATCAAAATATGTCTTACAGAAAGTTTCAGGTGATAGACTTCTATTAAAGCAACCAAGAACAACAGTTAAACCCATCTTACATTCTTATTTTAACTTCAAGAAAAGGGGGCTACAATCTAGTGCAACTACAATCAGAGGTTGAGAGAGCTTCCTCAGGAGGCTTTACCATATAATACCAAATTTCAATTGAAAAATATGCTTGAGGATATAACAGAGGAAATAATACTGCTTCTACAAGTTAACAGTTCAGACAAGAGCAAATTTTCAGCAATAGTTTGGATAAACTTTCCCTGTTAAAGGAAAGATTACATGTTATGTGATTTTCCAAAACAAATAAAGATAGGGCTCCTGGATATTTATATCTCCAAATTACTTTACTGAGATTTAATGATACTTTTCACCTTTCCATTTATGCTTACACTTGCAAGTCTGGAAGTGCTTTCTGAAAAGAATAAAACTGTCTCCTTATACATATTTTCTGTTAAGATTTTGTTTTCACACCAGCATTCACAACTCTCTAAATCTGTTTTCTGAATAGTGGGAACACTAATGCTGAAATAATGACTACCTTCGGATCCATAATTCTAAATGTTGTTACTTTGCGTCAAGACAAATAAGCCATGAAAACTAAACCCAAAATCCACAGGGCTAGATACTGTCTAACAACACTATTAGATTGTATATCTTGAACAGTATTCTAATCTGAGTATTGTGGAATGGCAACACCATCTAATTGCAACAGCAGCAGCCCAAAACATTCCTATCTTTTTCAATACCTGTTCCTTTCATTGTAGGAAATAGAATGTTAAAAGGATGTTAGAATTACCATGTCAATCAGTTCAAAGTTAAAGGGGTGTTATGGTTAAATCCATCTGGCAACAAATCATCATATAGGCTCTTGCTCACTCCTCTCTCCCCTGACCTTCCATAGGATGGCATCCAAACATAAAATTAAGAGCTGAATGTGACTGAGAGTTACCACAATTAGTATACATTGACAAAAACTGTCGAAGTTATGAAAACAGAAGAGCAGCTACTCAGTACTTGAAATCTTCCACTGTTGGATATGTAAATATGATACAACTGTGAAACTGTAGTATTTTAAACACTATAAGTCATTCCTTCTGCAAGCTGACATATAAAGTAGAAGCAACTTTGGAGGCAGGAGCGAACCATTCACAAAGCCAGTTACATCTTCAATCAAAGAACCACTAATAGTAACTGTAATGTATTTGTATTCCATATCTTTGGAATAACAAAAAACTATATCCATTACTACGAAGTTAAATTTGACAGAAGTAAGCTACTTGAAAATAAATAGACTATTTAAAAGGATCACCTCAAAGCATAAACACTTGCACGTGACACGGATCACCTACAAAATGGTTACAAGCTCATAGTAAACATACATCACTTATTAAAAACACGCAATCAAAAAAATCCTAAACAAGCATCAGAAAAGCCATCCTGATTAAAAACAACATTGGATACAGCTATTTTGGGTAGTAAATTGTGTTTAAGAAGTGTATGATTCTTCTAAGCAGTGAAAATGAGGTGGAAATGAACTCCCCCTAAACTTCAGCTAGTTAATAAAGTCTTGTAAAAAAGCAGAGCAAAAAAAAGTTTTTAAGTCAGCTTTTTTTGTATTTCTCTCAGTTCACAATTAAAATCTGTTCCAAAACTAGGCTAAATATAATCAAGAATCAGTACATATGCAATTGAGATATGAAGGAAGAGCTCAAATGAAAGTACTGGAAAAGCTACATTGATTTTCTTTCCTTTTCTGCCCTAATGCTCACTACAGGAGAGCTCATGTGAGTTCCCAAAACAGACTTTCTCTAGACACATAGAATAGAGAAAGCATTTTAAGCAATCATTAGCAGAAGATAGTCTATATAAAGCCATTAACAACAAATCACGATCAGACAGTATTCACACAAAATTTACAGATGAAATAAAATATGAAACTGATGTCCTAACAATTGTGGTGTGAAATTTATTCCTTAAAACTATATCATAAGACATCAATGATAGAGCCTCAAAGTAAGATCATTAACTTCTACTAATGACCAAAACCAATTCAACTGAAAATGTCAAAAAAGAAATCATTAGATTGGACCTGTCTCCTAGTTTAGCCATACTACACAACAGACTAGACTGATGTGCTCAGAGGAAAGGGTAAAGTTTAAGTCCATGAAGCAGAAAGTAAGAGAAAGGGAACCTTGTTATCAGTGTACCCTCAAAGTATGTGTGAGGCAGGAGGCAAGAAAAACACATCTTTCTCCTAATGGTGACATTACAATTTTCAGAAGGTTAAAAGCAAGTATTTTCATTTATTTCCACTTACTTGATGCCAACTCAAGAGTTTTGCTTATGTCCTCTACAAAATGGCATTGTCTGGTCTCCATGAGCTGCACTGTATCTAATATACTAACATATCCATGTTAAGTTATAAACAAGAGAGTTAGCATAAAACAGGATCTAAATACAGCTTGGGACTTGTTAGTCAGTACCATTTTTAAAAGAATAAATAACTTGAAAAGGTCATTTTAATATTTATGTTATTAAAAAGTATACAAGATAAAGCACAATTCTAACAAAAACAGCATAATCAGTTTCTCATATTAATTGCTTGGCTGAAGTGTATTCGCACACTTCTGCTCAAAGTTTAAGTCTTGCTCATTTACTAATGTTTACATATTAATGCAGCTGAAAAATAGTTCTTGCAGCTGGCATGTTGATATCCTTATTGCTACACAACAGGGTGCTAGTCTTCTGCAAAAGTAGACTTCTGGTGAAAAGCTGTCAACAAGTCTATGCATGACTGAAGTACAAATAGTAAAGGAACAGGTTTTTTAATGTAATGCCAGCAAAATATGATGTATCTAATCCATAAAAGAATTACAGACCTCAAGACTGCTATTATTTTATTATCCATACCATGTCCTTTTTAGTCTGCTCCACAGCTTTGTTTGAACTTAATAATCAATGATACCCACCATTGGTACTTGCCAACGTTTGCCAAGTACTTACAAGTCTCTATGTTTATACAACCGGAAATAATTTTATTTTAAAATTACCTATGTATTTTATTACATTTGCAAAAATTAAAAGTATCTAGAAATGTTACTAGTATAATTAAATATGCCCTTAGTAGCAAGCAACTTGGCATCTCTGCATCTAGTTTTTACAGTTGCTCAAGTGTGGGTCTTTTGTGTCAATGAAAAGAGATATGAATAACTGAAGTTGCCCTCTAAAACCGTAAGTAAAAACTCTTGCATAAGAAAAAAAGCAATAAAGCAAACCCAAACCAAACCAAACCACACAAACACTAACTCACACTCTCCTCTAATTCTACAACACAAGTACACTCCTTATTTCATATAGTATGCTCTGCAGAAGAAAGGTATTGCTCCCTCCTGAGCATACACAACTCAACAGCATCAATGCTTTGCACAGTAATTTTACTCATAATTGAAATGAAAACATCTATATATTAATTTTTATTTTAATCATTTAAGCTATTAACAGCTTAAGAAAGAAATCTACATATTCAAAGTTACTAAAAAAGGCATGTGCTATAATGAAAATTAATCTTCTTATAAAAGGACAATTACACTGAAAACCCTTTCTGTCTTCCAAAACAGAAAGTGGTATTTGGTCAAGGAAAACCAGAGAACTACTGTATTAATGATACATTACAGCTATCGAGATATTAATCTTCCATAGTAATCATAACCACAAATATTTTGATATGTTTCTATCTCCTCATGGTTTTCCATAGAAGAGGAATAGGCTTAGAAAAAGCATGAATCACTTCACAGATTCCAAATAAGTTCATTAACTGTTGCTAGGAAAGTGAAGTAGAACAAGTGATCATAAAAACAATGTAGGTTTGGGTGTCTATGTTTTTTTTTTAAACTACACACGAAACTGATAAGAATTACTTTACTTTCATCAATAATTTTATAGGTGACGTCTGGAAAGCCTGTAAGTATTTGTGACTTTATGTGAAAAAACAGGTGACAAAATTTTTACCATCTGTTCTGAAAAAAACAAAATTATTAAGAAAATCCAGATCAAGAGGATCAGACCAGGAGTGCTCCATTACTCCTCCTTGGGCACCACATTACTCATAAATTCCACATTCCACATATTTAAATATGGACTCCAAGTAAGGAATGATCATAGGCAAAAGATTTGAAGGAAGCATGACATAGAAGATTAGTGATAAGTAATGACAACTATGTGAATGGTTTGTGAAGGGCCCAGCGTAAAACAGGATTAATGTGTCAGAGAAGAGGATCTTTTCTCACAACTGATACATGCCATCACATAAGATGCTAACAAAATGTTAGTAATCACCAAGCCTTATTATTTTTAAGATGTAGGCATCAAGTACAGACACATTGACAGAGTAATGCAAGAAACATAGGAACTTTTAATTTATCCCTGAAGTAAAAATCATGAATGACATAGTAAAAAACTCGGCTTTTTTTTGTTTTTTTTTTTTAGAAGCATGACAATACTTAAACAAAAAAAACATTTAAAACCAACTCTGGTAATTTACTTCATTTATACATGAATACTTCTCCCCACCGATGCACACTAAAAGGTGATTTATTTCTTATAAATCCAAGCAAATTCATTTACAAAATAAAGTAAAATTTAAGAGCTTTTAAAATAAGCAATATCAAATGAGCTTTTCTGAACCTTCAATGTATCTGCTTAGTGAAAAGAATAAATTATTAATCCAGACTTGATTTCAGTGAAGGGTCAAGTCAACTGGAGCCTGCAAAGAAATTACAGCGTTTTTTTTGCATATCTTGTTCATGAAATAAAATCCATTTAGCTTTTTAATTAGCAAAAACCTTGAAAGAAAGCTATAGAAGTTGATAATAGGCAATGCAAATTACAGTCCCTTCAATTTTATTCATTAATTATTCTAAACCTGCTAACTACCCCCATAGCTAATGTTACGTCTAAATATTAATTCCTTAAAAGAAAATGGCTTCAAGCTAGTCATTAAAGCTTCTACTAAGGGAAGCCCCAAGCTATCTTTATTATGATAGCTAAAAAAGCCATAGTGCATTACAGGAGGCAACTAAACAGAATACATATAATTACGTTCAGTGTCAACACAAAGTAACTATTAAAAATTATATTCCTTTAGAACTACTGTTTTGTGTTTTCATTATCTATATGTAACTTTTTGCACCAATTTACTAAGGTACCCAAGTGTTCATTATTCAGTCTAATACAAAAGAGGTCTGAAGTTTATGGTGCTGTACATTTTCCAACCAGTAAATCACAAAATGCTGCATTTTGGTTGATACAGCAATCTGTAAAAACTATTTGCAAGAATATTTTTTTTAAAATAATTACTTTGGTTACTTGTGCGTTGTCAACTTCATAGAATCACAGAATGGTAGGGGTTGGAAGGGACCTTCAGAGATCATCTAGTCGAACCCCCCTGCAGAAGCAGGTTCACCTAGATCAGGTCGCATAGGAACATGTCCAGGTGGGTCTTGAAGACCTCCAAGGAAGGAGACTCCACAACCCCTCTGGGCAGCCTGTGCCAGGGCTCCCTCACTCTCACAGTGAAATAGTTTTTTCTTATGTTTAAGTGGAACTTTTTGTGTTCCAGCTTCATTCCATTACCCCTTGTCCTGTTGCTATCTACTATAGAAAAAAGGAATGTCCCAACCTCCTGACACTCACCCTTTAGATATTTATAAATGTTAATAAGATCTCCCCTCAATCTCCTCTTCTCCAGACTAAACAGCCCCAGTTACCACAGTCTTTCCTCACATGAAAGATGTTCTATACTCCTGATCATCTTGGTGGCCCTGCGCTGGACTGTCTCCAATACTTCCCTGTCCCTCTTGAGCTGAGGAGCCCAGAACTGGACACAGGACTCCAGATGAGGCCTCACCAGGGTAGAGGAGAGGGGGAGAAGAACCTCCCTTGACCTGCTGGCCACACTCTTCTTGATACATCCCAGGATGCCATTGGCCTTCTTTGGCCATGAGGGCACATTGCTGGCTCATGGTTAGTTTATTATCAATCAGAAGTCTCAGGTCTCTCTCTGCAGAGCTGCTCTTCAGTAGTTCGACTCCCAGCCTGTACTGGTGCATGGGGTTGTTCCTTCCCAGATGCAGGACTCTGCACTTGTCCTTGTTGAACTCATGAGGTTCCTCTCTGCCCAACTCTCAAGCCGGTCGAGATCTCGCTGAATGGCAGCACAGCCTTCTGGGGAATCAGCCAGTCCTCCCAGTTTGGTGTCATCAGCCAACTTGCTGAGGGTACCCTCAGTCCCCTCATCCAGGTCGTTGATGAAGATGTTGAACTTGACGCACATATTTTGTCTCTTTAAAATGACACTAACTTATACTCCTTTCTCTAGAAAGAAAACAATTCCATCGTCTCAAACTTATTATAGTTATTTTTTTTTAGTTTCAGGATAGGATACTGCTCTTCATTCTTCCTTAGATAAAAGCTTCTTTTAAATCAAATTGCCCAAAGAGTCACTGGTAGTTCAAATTGGGAAGAAGGTGGTCAAAGGATGCTCTTAAAAGGCAAGAAGAGGGCAACATAAAAGCAAACTGGAATAAAGAATTAGAAAATTCCTACCTGGGAAGATAAAACAGTAAGTTAGAAGTTCGAGGGACCCATTTTCCCACTCTACACTTCACAAGAACGTCAACATAAGATTCAGATTTTTTTTTTATCTTTATTTTGATAGGATTATGAAATTAATATGCAACAGAGCTAAGAAAGACATGACAAGCTATTTCTCAGTGCTACCTTTTTTCCTCCCTTGGTGTAAACATTACTCACTGCCTTTGGTTTAGCTTCATATTAATTTATCTTTAGATACCCAATACTCTAAATGCTTGGGAAAGCTCAGAGAACTTACTAGAAAAGTATAGTTGAACAGCTGGCACAGAGTAGAAGAAATGTCTACTATCAAAACCAGAGGAACTTGTCAAAAATGAAGCATGACTCTCCAAGTTGCATAACGGACTATCAAGTGTAAGGCATGTTTTATATCATTTGACACTACTACTGTTGAATTACATGTTTGTTCCTAAACATTTTTTGTCTTCTCAAGTGCTTATGGCTTCCCATATTTAACAGAGGTGAGCTTCACATGACAAGAGTTATCAGTTCTCCTAATTGTGTGAAACATGAATACGGTTAGAAATGGGCTCTAACCAAGAAACATGGTGTTCATCAAATGACTGTATTTTAAAAAGTCTTTCCGGTTAGGGTAAAGAGCTGTAACCATCACCACAGTAAAAACTGGCAGCAGCTGTGAACAGCTATTTAGGTCCCATGTGTAAATAGCTTTGTTCCAGAGCATGAAGAATATTAAATGACAGCACCAAATTAAACACAAGTTTTCTGGATCTTGGCTTCTTTTTAAACAAAGCTGTGGGAACAGAGGAGGATAGATGCCAGTGCACTGTGTTTCAAATGCTAGAGAAGGAAAATGCCATCCCTTCCTATATGCTTTGCACTGTTCAGTGATTCTAGTTCTTTGCATCCAGAAACATAAACAATATTATGTAGCATTTAATGTAGGCAAATTTTCTAAACTGGAAGGAGAAGTGAAAGGTAAATCAAACAGTTTAATTACAAGGTCCACTTGTAGTAATACACCTTTGAATAAGGATTAATGCAACCAACATGTCAGAAAAACAAGTTATTTTACAAATATATTTTGTCCACTAGGCTCTTAAAAAGTGAATATAAGCACTTATGCAAGAAATGCAAGTCATTTTACATTTTCAAGGCACAGCACCTCAACCAAGCACAGGTCAGTTACCTTGGATATATTAGTATCTTTAGATTTATTTCAACCCAGATTGACATTAATTATTTATCTGAAACATCTTGTTACAAAACAGCTTTTCAGTAACATTGAAAAGTAATCATAGCTGTTAGCACAAAAAGCTGATATTAAATGCTGTAATATTACAAACATTTATATTTGATTAAATGCTCTCATAACAATTCTCTTTAATAAATGGGTTGCATACAGTCAAATATACAAGCTACAGTCTACTTATTCAGGCTCGCCTCTGGCCATCCCATAAAATAAGTGGCCAAATAATCCAGGTAGTCAAAGACAATATTGGAAGAATTAATATCACAAAACAGTGCATGCTTGTCACAGAGAAATCTGAGGTAATTCATCCCTCTGACCATAGCAAGGTGCAGGAGGCCAATCCTGCAAACATTTCTAAGTGTCTTTAAGGTTTTTACTGTATGACACATATCAGAGAATTGCATGCCTAATTTATCTTGCTTGTAAACAGTCATGAAAATGGGAAATGGTGGAAAATTTTACTGGTGGGAAAAATGGGAATTATGTTTCTCAAAGGCTGGGGGGTGCAAATTTCTACCTTGGGCACCTTTAGGGAATGAGTTTTAAAACTTGTTGAAATATAGAAGTGCCTTCTACTGATGAAGAATTCATTTTTTATTCTGTTGTTCTTTGTGTTAACAAAAATGGATCAAGCAGTTTTTTTGCTCCAATGTTGCTATAAGGTAGCAAACAGCTGTAGTATCAGAGTAAGCTATGGTCATAACAGAGGCTAAGAGGAAATGCCACCACCACTTAATTTTTCATGCTAACATCAACAGCATTTATAATTTTTTTAAAATGCAGATTAAACAGCTGTCTTCTTAAGACAATTTGCTTCAAATCTGAAACCTAGAGCGGAACCAATATTCCAATATTTTATTCAAAGGAACAGCAAGTGCCTGCATAGTAGATTGAAACAGAGCTACCCATGTCTTAGTTTCCAAGTCAAATACTGCCCTGAGTTGAAAAAGCAACTACCAAGAAGTTGCACCAGTAATGAGGCCACCTAAGCTGTATGGCTAGCCCCTAGCAGAGTGGACGGCTGGGAAGATGGATTACACAGAGGGCTCAGCACACTCAGGGAAGGGATTGCACTTAATACCCCTAAATGTGCCTCGGCAGAATGCCTGTGTCCAGCACCACTGGCTGGAATCCAAGCAGATCCATTACCTTCCCCTTTATACATCAGCTTGCCACATGCCTTGCTGACACCACAGATATGTGTTTCCTCCTCTTCTTTATTTTTAACTTTTGTATCTTTAACATAACTGAGATACATACTTCAGGATATACCATTAAGGAGAATTTTAAACCCAGTTTAGGACTTGGTAAATTATTGTATTATTATTCCATCTCTAATATAATACAGTTTTTAAAGTAGGCAAATTAAACTAATGATATATTTCACATAGATGCTTACATGAGTTACACTGAATCAATTGTACTTTCAATATCAAGTTATTTGCATGTTAAATGCTCCAGAACAATTATTTTGACTAATAAAAACAAATATTTTAACTCAGAAAAAAACCCAACTTAGTCCTTCCTCAGGAACTTCTTGGCAAACTGCAAGGATAGAGAAAAGCTGATGACACATTCACTTCAAAATGGATTCATTTTTTCTTCAGTTGTATTTGTTGTATCCACTTAGATGGAAATCTGGTTGAGAAATAGCGTATCTTTGAAATTGTGCCCCTTTTTCACTCTGGGCCTGAAAGAACTGTATTTTTCTTACAGATAAACAATACCGTAAGAATCCAGATGTTTTTTACTTTAAAAAAAACAATAAAAAACAACTCTCCTACAGATTTGCCTTACATATACGCTTCATATACAAAGGATTTTAAGGCCTGAGGTATGTGGACTGGTAGAAAAAGACAACTGCACCTTCAGTGCATCTGACAAGTTTTGGTGGTGTTGTTCAATCTTAGATAAAACTTAACTGTGATATGAAATATACAGACTGAGCTTTGTGTCATGCTCAAACTTAAAGTATAACAAAATGAGATAGGCTACAAAATGGATAACCAACTTGGATGAAATGGATAACCAGCTGGGAATTCCATATGAAGAGAGCAGTGTTCTGTTTCCACAGCTTTTTCTCTATTACTAAAAGTTTGGTTTTCAATGTGGTTAAATAGTGTAACTGGGCACCAATAAAGTTTCTCACCATAAGATGTAAGAACTGCCACCAAAGAATACATGAAGACTCTCACTATTTTCATTCTCAAGTCAAGGGTATAAAAATTGCATATATACATTGATTTTGCCACTTAGTTTCATCATCAATACTAGTAAAACATTTTATACCATTAAAAACACATGATTGTTCTTAATACTGTGAAAGTGACTCAGTTTTCACTGAAAAACTTCTTACAATTCATAAATTTCAAGCCAGATGAATTTTAAGGCTTGATTTATGATTTCTGAATACTTACAAGTACTACATCCCTCTATACAGGTTCAATTTAGTAATTTGTCAACTCATTTAAGTTGCAGGTAAGTTATTTTATGAATAATGGAAAACTATTTATGCTATTGTATGTACTTACTACGTATAATATTTTTGAGACAACTTTCTTACACACACATCAGTTCCAAAAATATAGCAGAGCAAACTCTGGAGGACAGCAGATTCACTTTCTCTTTCCCTGCTTCCCCTACTATAAAAGTATCATATTAAATAGAAAGACTGCAGGACCAAAGCTGAATAAAGGACATTTTTACTGCAAAAGCAGAACTACTGCTTCTGTGAACTGCCTATAGAGGAAGTGTCTCATATTCAGTAAAATATCTGAACATGATCAATTTTTCAGCTACCATAGAGGGATGAATGTTGCAAGTACATTAGCTTTGAATTCCTGTGAAACTATTAATGGACTCTACTATTTGCAAAGTATGGTCTCTAGGACCAATGCCCTATCTATAATCAAAAGCACATCACTTTTCATGGCTACCTCAACATAACCTGATCATCATCAGTAACTCATCATCTGTCTATTTGAAATTTACTGACAGAGAAGACACATTCTACAGCTTGGTGTGGTGATCAAAAGCTTGTGTGATCTTGTTCCCAGTTACAGCAGCTGGTCTAATATAGACATTGCCTCTATCAACTTTGTTTTGCCAAACACAGTCACAAGACAGTAAATGGGCTAGAAGTGCTGCTTGAGTATGCAGTGATGGGACGCTTGACAATCTCTTGTCTCAAGTGGCAAAGTAACAGCCCAGATACAACCCCCAGAATGACAAGCACACTGCATGCATCAAGTCTAACACACTTCAAAGAGTTGTGAGCAACTTTTAAATCCACTTGCAGTGCTCTAGTCAGATCAATTGACTAGAGAAGAAGCAGATGTATGTAACACAAATTTAAAGAGGTGATATGAAACCACATACACTCTACTGAGCCATACGGAAGTGTTTGATTCCATCATATTAACACTACATCCAGGATTTAATCCCTACAAAGCCTGGCCCTGAGCCACTGTGTCACCTTCCCACTACCCATCACTCTAACTCTGTATTCAAAGCTGAGCCCAGTCCAGCCCCTCTGCTTCAGTAATGGAGGGAACAGAAGCAAGCATTGCTTCCTGCTGGCAAGTGGCAATGTTGAGGAGTCTTCTGGTCCCAGAAGTGATGGAAGGAGAGTGAACCAGCCCTCAGGCTACATGAAACAGAGAAGACTCAGGAACCTCTGCACAATTTCACCCTTCAGCATCTGTCTGAGGAAAGAGTCCTGCAGGGAAGACTCCCAGACCCCTACAAAGATCTAATTAACAAGCAATTAGGGGACTAAGAAGCAAGAAAGATGCCCTATTACTCTCACAACTACAGTCTCACAAATCCTTCCCCCAAAGGATTCAGCCACGTGATGACTCTCAGGACAATTATTCCCTCTTTGCTGTCAGTATGTCTACAATACTGGAAGTGGTATCTCCTACTACTGCCTCAGAGAATAAGTATATGCTGCAAAGAAAAAGCTACCTGTAGTGGAACATTATATACTTCTTTAAGAATTTTACACCAAGAAATCACAATTTCTTACAATGCATCTTGATTGCATTGGTGCCATTTCAAGAAGCAGTACTGTCAAGGGACCTCTTTATCACGAATTATTAAATGAAGCACCTGTGATAAACATTCAGTAAACAGATGGCACATTAATAGTGAAAGTGCATTATTTTTTCTACAGATGTTCACATAAAGAATCGAGTAGACACAAAGTCTGCTCAGTAAACACATGCAACATTTCTGGTGCACCTAAATCTTTAGGTTTTTCTTTGCATCTCTCACTTCTGAGGCTAAGGGAAGTAGGAACATAAATCTTAAAATTAAAGAATAACAATGCAACACCATTTGGCCATATGACATCGTCAGTCTTCCAAATTTAACAGCAGCTGGAAAAAAAGTATGTCAGCAATTTCCCACAATGTTTTTCTGGGAGATGGAGTAGGAACATTCCATACAACGGGAATATTCGGTATAAAAGAAAACACTGTGTTCTAGGAAAAGTAATTTTATACACTTTAAAATGTTTATGGTCCACGACAGTTCTTCACCTAAGCTGAAAATTTTAAGTTGTCAGAGATAAAAATACAGAAACAGGAGACATGCTTTAGTTTTTGAGATTTTTGTTTTTCCATAGGTCACAGCCTAAATGCTGTTTATTCATGATGTTTAGGTCTTTAGTACTCTTTTTTTTCAAGAAAGCTGACAGAGACAGTGCTAGAAAGACAAGCACAAATTTATTTACAGAAGTGTTTAACTAAAACCCTATGTGAATAAAAAGGAATTATTATTTTTTTTCCCAGAAGGAGAAATACTGCAGCAGTGACACACACACATGCAATAACCACCAAGTTATAAAAAACAAACTCCAGCTCTGACATAACACAGAATATTTTGTATACCACAAGACAGAGTGCGTTTAGGTATTGGTATCACAAATCAATCTCAACATATTTTAAGATTTCCTTGAGAAACCTCCATATGGGAAGGTCTGGCTACATTCAATTTAAATGAAAAGAATCTGCAGAGCTTAAAAAAAAAAGTCAAGTGAAGAATAAATAGCAGCATGCACTGCCAGATAATCTGCTGGAAGGTCAAAAGAAGATAATTTCAGACAAAATAAGTCATAGCACATGAAAAACATCTGCATATTGTAGAGCTCACCCAACTGAGCACAAATGGAACAGGCATCTTGCTTAAGTAAATATTTCCATCACTCGGTTGTTTCTCACGTGTTCATAAACGACCCTGGCCTAATCACTGAATGTAAAAGACTACATTTCTCTGACTGCAAATTTAACAAAACATGTCCACATTTTCCAAGTAGCTACTGTAACTGTATGATTTTTTTTAAAAAAAAAGGTATTCCTTCAAATTATATGTGACACAAAAATGACAAACCATATCTTGCACTTGTTTGAAGCACTGAAAAAATGTTTTATCTGATCTATGTGTGTTAGCAACCAAATTGTTTAAAAAAGCCCAAATCAAACACAAAAATATCCCCCAGACATTCCACAGGATGTTATAATGTAGACATAACTCACTACAAAAAGTAGAAGAGCTATTACGAAGACGGATTTTATGAAGAACAGTTATGTATTAAGAACAAGAAACTCATCTTATGCGAACAATTAAATCAAGTATCAACTCTCCTTTGTTCCCTATTGAAAAGTACAGATTTTATATTAATGATTTACATTAGATAAGAGCATCTAATTGCTCTGGGAAACCTTGGTTTTAAATTCATGCACGCTTTGTGTTGGGTTTTTTTTTGGTGTTTTGGAGACTACAATGTTCATTCTGCTGTAACATAGCAGAAGTCAATCGTTTTTACTTAATCCCAAATACAGCAGTGATACTACTCTATTACCTTACGCCTAAGATCATCAAGCATACTTTTCAGTATAAAAGGGTGCCAGATGTCTTATAAATCAGCTTTACTGTATTCCTAAGTAAAGATCATATATTAATGCCTTCCCCTCAGGTAAAAGAAAATGAAATGTTTTCCCTTGTTGTGACAATTCCAGACAACCGAGACCACTGTCACTTTGCATTTAAAACAACTTAAGGTTATCAAGTAAAGGTAAAAAGCAGTATCTTAGTCTTCACGTCAAGTATAATTTTGATTTTGCATTTCCTTAAAAAACACCATATTAGCAGACAAGTCCACAGTTGCTTCAAAAACAAACCTATAGGGAATGGGTACTGAAGCTGCGTTGCAGCCACAAACCAATTTTCCTGTTAGTTATGGCAATAAGCTCTAGCGTGTTTTAATTTTCAAAGTGTTAGAAAAGCAGCAGCAGACTGTCAAATGACATGATTAATATATAGCCATTCAGACTTCTGTACTGAAAAAGAAAGTTCTTTTTGGAAATGTTGTGAGAGAATTTAATACTACTGCCACATCTGTTTCACCACTGAGAGCAATATGACAGCACAGAACTTTCCACTTTCCTCCTTGGCAAGATTTCACATGACCATGCATATACAGTCAAGTTCAAAGGCCAGTCTGGCCTGTCTCTTACAAGGTCACCATCAATGGAACTTCAGGTATAATCTATCCGTTAAATTCTGGGCCTATCTGACAATTTAGGTTAGAAAATGTCAAAATAAATCCCATAATTTCACGATTAACACAGTACTATATTTTTTATTACTGCATTCATGCAGCCTGTATTTTAAGTATATTTTAATATAGGTATACTATTATATAACTATATCTAAAAATATAAATTCACATTATGAATATATAGAGCTTTATATGCAGTTCAACATATTTTTGTTTAATATTGCCTTATATTTTTTAAAATAAAATATTTATGGCAATATCTCCATTAATAGGCATTACTTTTAAAAGTAGACATTTTCTTTGCAAAAAAGATTAAGAAAAAAGTATTTCCTTCATTTCCTGTAAATTTTTCATCTATGTTAGAGTTCGTCTTTGCAGTTCTTGGCAGCAGAGAAAGTAGTTTCTCTGCTGATTTGGCAAAGGAGCAGAAGAGGTATCAGTGCTGATAAGATAATATTTACTAGCTACATCTGCTATAACTGCTTTTTATAGACTCCAGTGCAAGACAATCACTCTCAAAATTTCTTCTGCCCCAAAAGAGACACAAACCTTGAGGAACTACTTTAAATCCTGCTTGGTGTTCAAAGCTGTCAAGACTTCCTTCTCTTGCCTTTCAATTCACAGTGTAATAAAAACATTCAGGAGCAACAGTAAGGAGATACATTATTCTGAGCAGCAAGGAGATGTATATTCTGAAAGCCTTGCATGGAGTTTTAACCGTAATTTATTTTTCAGGACTTTTTAGCTAAAGTCTTGAATATTATTCAAACAAAATGAAACCTAGTGACATAAAGTAACCGTATAATAAGAACTGTAATAAAAAGAAAATTAGACAACGTTGTAATGTACTAAAATTTAGGGACATAGAAGTATTCAATGCAGAAAGACAGAATAAATAGCCCCAATGCTATAAGTCTATGTAAGTTTCTCCATAGCACAAATTAAACTAGATTCTGAGCTATTTATTTTTCTGGCTACCTTATGTTTCCCAGATGCTGACCTGCTAGTTAGGAATAGACATATTTAGCCAGAGTCGTCATACAATGCAAGGAAAAGGAATACACAGTTCTCACACTAATCCAGTGAAAACATGTGAAGAACAGTAAAAAACAGCATCAATGGGAAAAGAGATGCTACTGCTTGTGCACAACATAATTTCTTACCAAAAAAAGGCTTATTATCACTATGTTCAGAGTTTTTAGGAAAAAAAAATCAACACAGCTTCCAGCTAAGAAAGTAGATTAAAAAAAGAAATATCTATTTTGAAAGCATCTACAGTATTTACTGGAGGAAAAGTCTTGTATCCTCAATAAATAAATACTAGTTTATTCTCTGGAAGCTTTGTTAAAAAAATCAGAATACTATTTTGTGCAATTCTTTCTATTCAAAAGACTACTTTTTTTTATTTTCAGGCAAGCTATTTTCCTATCTGTTTATGTTTGTCTGCTAACATAAAGAGCCAAAGGCTCTGAAACGATCATCTTTTGTTACATTAAAATTAAATTAAAACTGTAGCTAAAACCCTAACAAAACCGTGCAGCCTAACTCACTCAATCTGTCCACAAGTATCAAAGTGCTTAAAAAAAAGTCAGTTTGATTTTATTTAATCATTGGAGTCATATAACAAGAGTGAATTCCAATAAAAGGTTACCGACTAGATGAAGATAGTTAAATTTTAACCTTGACCCCAAAGATTACCTTTGATATCATGTTGTTTTAGTATTAATGAAGACACTTGTGCAGAGAATCTCTGCACACAGGGAAAAGGGAATAAAAGTAAATATTTTCAAAGTCAAAAACTTCAGGATATAAATACCTCACATTCAAAGAGCTGAAAAAGCTATCGTACATTTGAAGTTGAGAAAACAAATGCACATCCATAAGTAATATTTAAGTCTATAATTAATTATAACATCATGGTCCTACAGATTCCATACTCTCTCTAACATATTCCGTTTTAGGCACACAACATGACAATGTCTGTATGTCACTAACGCTCAGAATGATGTTTGTGATATATTTAATATCTCAGTTATTGATTTAGACTGCTTGGTGGATACTTGATACATACCATATTTCCACAACGTAGTGAAATACAGAATTAAACAAGAGGTAGCTAAGGTTACCCTGGTTGGTTGCATAAGAAAGTTTCAGAAAGACTGAAGTATATTTAAGGAAAAGAAAAGAGATTAGAGAAGGTTGAGTTAGCAATCTAATTCCAAAGAGCTCTTCTTGCAGAAGAGAGTCACACTTATCAATGCTTAAAAACTGGAAGAACATTGTTTTAAAATGCATTTTTTTTAACATATTCTATTTTATTGAGACTATTCACAGAAACCTATTCATTCTAGATCAATTAGGAGGCAACAATATTATCAAGGCATTTACAAGCACAGAACCAAACCAATTACAGTGTAGCATTCAGTTTCCTTCTGGATGCAGAGTAAAGAAAACACTTCAGAAGAATATATTCAGACAATATACCAGTTAGAAGCCACATGAATAAACTGTTTTAAACTGCTGCTTATGTAGCCATAGACTATTGATATCTCAGGTATGTAATAAAAAACTGACCATTCATTTCCTCTTAAAAAATAGGCAGCATTTAATTAATTTACCTACAGAGTTCACTGCCTTGTCATGATCTGAGACCACATTTCTTGGCAATATTTATCAAGACACTAAAGATACAGCAGAAAATCAATCACAAAGTTGTCAGACGGACGCTATCACATGCTAACATGAGTACTTCCTGCATCTCACTGCCCATCAGTAAGGAGCTGATACTAGTGCCCAGCACTGCGAAGAGAAACATCATGGGTTCAAAGCGCCTTGAATTAAATGGGCCTTCCTCCCAAAAGAAGCCAGATCCTTTAGTGGGAAGAAGATTTTTAAGGCACCTCAGGACCCAACCTGAAGACGCAGGAAGGAATCCTCTAACAACTTTCCAGCTGTGTTAGAACAGAAATCTAAGGATGTGCAAGGGACCACTGCCTGGCTCTGTTCGCTGCCTCCTGATCCACTCCATACAGCATAATATGTTCAGTTGTGCAGAGAAACCAACAGTCAGTAGCAGAATACAAGAGGGGGAAAAAAAAAGGAAATGAAGGGATATTTTAAGGAAGGGAAAATGTAAAGCAGTGAAGAGATGTAAAAAAAAAATTTTAAGAATAGAATCTTTACTTAAAGACATTTGGCCCCACAACAGCAATGGTCATTTTAATGATTTCTACATGGCCTCGATTTACTTCACAGATTTTAAGCATTAACGATATAACCATGCAGTCAAGTTTACACCAGTTGAATCCAAATCTATGGTGTCTGAGAGGCCTGCAAGCTATCACCAAGTAGTCCATTTGATGTGGATCAAAAACATTTGCAGTAGGTTTCAAAAGCCTGTTAAAGCATTATGCTGCAGACTTCTATTTTATACATGCTTAATTTTAGTTTGTGATCACCCCCATGATATATGTGCTGATATATTTGCGTTCTGAATTAATGCCTACTAGAATGAAAACTCAGAGATAAACACTTTAAAATATTACTTAGGACATGAAATCTATTCTAGGATTTTTGGTCAAAAAAGTATGCATTTTTTCTCTTTTTATGACAGAATAAGCATAATAATCTTCCAGTATATTTCTCAGATTAGACTACACATACTCTTTCTGGTTTTATTTTAGAACCACAATCCTCCCTCCAGGCGATTCCATACATCACTACAAAGCCTTATGCAATTTTATCCTGGGTTCTATATTTATCAAGACACCTCACCTTAATAGCAATGTTCCTCCCTCAGTATGAGCCAGGCTTTTAAAACAGATTGCAAAGAAACCCCCAGAAAAATTCCCATTTTAACAAGTTCCGTCAAAGTCTCACAATTTAAAGTACTTACATGTAACTTATAGATGAAACAATGGTTCCTACAAATAAATACACTATTTTTTTTTCTAATTGGTGACTGAATTTAAATGCTACGTATATACTTTTTCTCTGTCAAGACTAAAATCCTTCATATACAGTTATGCACAGCTTATCTTCCTAAATAACATCATCTATCATAAAAAAAAGATATTCAGAAACATACTGAGACAATGTGGGCTCACATTGTAAGTAGTGTAAGCATAACTGAAGTCATAAAGTTGGGTCTGGATATAAAGGATGTGTGGAAAAAAAAAATCACACTGCTCTGAAGAAATTACTTCAAATTATTTAAACAAAACACTGCTTTTGACATGCATGCACCTGATTATATTTGTTTTCGAAGCATATATGTTTTACACATCTTTAAGCCAGATGTTAGCAATCAAGTGAAAATACACCAAACAGGTAATTGGCTTATGGTAGACATTATTTTGTAAATCTTCTATTGATTTGGGCTGGAAATTTCACCTGAAAACCATGAATAATATATTAGAACTTAACTAAAACAATCATATCTCAGCGCTCATCTCTTTGGAGACACAGTGCACCTGTCAAAGTGTCTCCAAGAAACAGACAGGACTTCATGACTTTTAGTACCATTTTTATCAGCTTCCAAGTCTGGGAGTCCAGAGACTACTACTAAACCCCTGATAAGTTATATTTAACTTAAGCACTCTCTCTAGATTATCCTATGAACTGTGGCAGCAAGTTCCTCATTGCCCTAGAATTTGTGAAGAGGTTCTCCAGTATATTATTTTGGCTTTTCCATAGTGTTTGAATCAAAAGAGTCTTTCCTGAACAAATTGGTCTCTGGGGAATTCGTTATAGTATTCTGGTTCCTTTAAATAGTGTAAGGAAACAGTTCCAAACTAAATTTTTGTAGTGGTTATACATATAGACCAGGAAAACTCATCTAAATTCTAATTTTAATAATACAGAAGTATTTTATTGCCAGTTGCTCTGAATAACAGTTTTCATATCATTGTGACACACAAAGATACCACTACCATATGTGGCTATCTTTGCGTCTCTTGAGAATTGTTAACGTGGAAAATGGTAAAACATTCAGTGCTGTTTAAAATGAATTTTAAAAAAATATTTACCCAGTGGAAAAGACAACTATTTCAATAAACACATTTTAAATAAAATGAGAACTTCAGAAATGTCAGACAAACATACACACCAAAAAATGGTAGAAATTGATTGTTAACCACTGTTACAAGCATTATCTTAGTATTTTCAGTATGATCAATTACAATGTAATGCCAGGACAGGCACTGAGTGTCTTATCTGAAAGAGCCGTAGCACACTGCTGATGTAACACAAGCAGTAGTAGAAAAGATAATCAGACTGCAGTCATGTAACAGAAAGTGTTAACAAGAACAAACAAAAACCCCACTGTTAGTAAGTTATGTTTTCTTTTTTTACCTTAGGCATGCAGTATCAAATATTTAAGTACCAACTGATGTGCTCACAACACTAGAAAAACAATGCTGAATCAAAATCATGTTTAAGAGCAAAACTACATGCATGTATCTTCATATATGCGCTAGCAACAACTCCTGTCAGTCTCATTTGGAAAATGGGTACTTAGATGCAGCACAAAATGTGACACTCTGCAGGGATGGTAGCATTTCAAGGGTGAATCAAATGATATTCTTCTTTCTGAAGCTAGTGACTAAACATGTCCATAAAAAACTCAGCAGGGGCAGATGCTGACGCCTCTGGCAGCCTGCTGCTTGTCAGAGTTTTCTTATCATTTGCAGTTTGTGCGCGTACAAGATCGATGCTACCATCTCTTGGAAAGTTCCAAATTTAGTTGTAGTGTGGAGATAGGAGTCATTGCCTCTCACAAATGCTACAGCCTCCCACTGTGTGCTATTTCAAATTCACTTGCATGCTCTTTGGCAATGATACACTTGATTCTTGACCTTAATAAAGGTAACCTGACTGCAGAGCTGACTTGTGATAAATAGCATGCTTTAATCAAAGAATTCCAAAGCTTTAGGCCATATGATGCCTCATTAGTATTGCGAACTGCAAGCTCTGAGATAATAAAGATACAGTAGACAGTATTGCAAGCCTGATCAAGGTTACAAATCACATACCATTTTGTCATTTGAATCACACAACTATATAGGATCACTGCAGTCTAGCGCAGTATGAATTTTTGACCTGACTGTGTTGGTTAGGATAATAGAAGGAACTTTTTTGTTCTGAATTTCAACATATATCCTTATTCTAAGTTATGCCAGTAAAACAAAAGCTCTTACTAGAAATCCTCCACTCCTCCCTTATACAAGCTGACTAGCTCTTTCAATTTAAAAAATAACGTATATTTTCCTAGCACAGGCTGTATCTGGTCTATGATACTGTCAAGGTAGCTCCACTGGTAAACAACAAGTGCAAACAGAACTGAAACTCACTATCTATTAAAAAATTAAATATGTTAATTTTAATATAAAAATGTTTGTACAGTAGAGATTACAATCAGCACTAAAGACTTATTCGAATATATATTAGCTGCATGTTTCTACCCAGTAGGTGAGCAAGTGAAGATGGAGAATGAAAATAACTTCATAAACCACTTACTGAAGCTTTAGAAAGACAGTTAATATGCAAGATTGCATCTTAGGTAATCTTAAATTAATATATGGAGTTTTATTATTAATGGGCTACCCACTGGATAGAAGTTGTCAGAGCACAAACGAGGCAGTGAAAACATTGATTAAAAAACTGAGGAAAAAAACCCCCGCCCAAACCTTAAACCAAAAATTTATTGCCAGAATAAATAATGATACTGCCATACAATAAACAAACATAAGCTACTATAACATAAACCAGACTTTATATAAATAAAAAAACCCCTATCCATACAACTCACAAAGGGAAAACAGATTAACTGCAAGACTTATAGACAGGATGGATTTGATTCACTAAGCAGAAGTCAGAAGTACCAATAACCAGTATGAGCAGGATTAAACCCATGGGAACGAAATAAAGACTTAAGAAGCTATTTGCCAAACGTATCAGTCTTTGATAATTAAAAGTTTTCGAAAAAAATTCTAACACTGACTTTACAGAACTTTAGTTGTGACACATTGCAACAGTAAATTTTATCTCTGAAGTTGTCTGGAACAAAGTTGAGCTGGAAACTTTGTGACTAGTTTGACAGAGACTAGTTTTATTGAGAATAATGGAAAATCTATATAGACTTGTCACTTCAGGTACTTAAACTAAACAAACAGGAAGTATTTAAAATTAAGACTTTTTGATTCTGCAATAAAGGTATTAATGATTGTTACAGCTGGCTTAGAACAAGAATAAAAATTTACTCAGTGGCTCAAATCATGCTTACATCAGAGTCCCATATACATATGAAATTGGTCTTAACAACAGGACTTTTAAAATGTAATGCAATGATGCTGAAACGCTACATATAACTAAACATAAACTCATATCCTGTTGGCTCTTTACAGCATGGAGATACATTGGCATGTTGTCTGTTCAACTTTGCCAGGTACTTAAAATAATTACCACACATTTTGCAGCAATTCATTCTTAGGATTCAACAGTAAACACTGTACTACTAAAAACTGGAAAGAAGTGTAGTACAATCTCATTGCATTCTCAAATGCAAATGCTAGGCCTGGTTGATATATCATCATTTTCACCACATATTCCTTTGCTACCACAATGATAATGAAAATTATGCTGTTTAATCTCAAATACTTGCCTTAACCTATAATGTTTCATATACCTACGCTTCAAACATTTCCACTACAAGACATACTGCAACATGAACAGTTCATTTGCCCACATAATCTCAATCATGGCTGTTTAAGATCAGTTGTAAAGAAAAGGAACAATAATAGAAAGTTATCCACTGTTAGAATGTGAGAAGCACCTCCATTTAACAGGACTGCACAAGCTATCAACTGAAAAAGAATCACTACTAAACATAAAAGAAAGGTGATACACTTGTTTCAGAACTCCTGTTTTGCATTTGAGTATTTCCTACCTCTGTTAATAAGAAGCCACAAATAGCATCTGCTTAAAGGACTCCCAGCATGCTACTTTGGCTCTATCACTGTGCCTCATAGTAATTCCACTTTGAATTTATTTGCCTTACTGTTATGCTCTGCATGGCCAGACTTCAGGTAGTTTTAAAAAGCTCAATATATGAACTGCAGAAGTACAAGAAGTCATAGAATCATAGAATAGTAGGGGTTAGAAGGGACCTTTAGACATCATCTAGTTCAACCCCCCTGCTAAAGAAGCAGGCTCATCTAGATCAGGTCACATAGGAATGCATCCAGATAGGTCTTGAAGACTTCCAAGGAAGGAGAGTCCATAACCTCCCTGGGCAGCCTGTTAAAGGGCTCCCTCACCATCATTGTGAATTTTTTTTTTCTTATGTTTAAATGGAATTTTTAATGTTCCAGCTTCTTTCCATTAACCCTTATCCTGTCATTAGATCAAATAGAAAATGTGATGCCCCAACCTCTGGGCAACCACCATTTAGGTATTTGTAAACATTAATGAGATTCCCCTGCCAAAATGGAGAACTTTTGCCTGTAACCGTGACAGCATCTTTAACAGTGACTGTAATGAAAAACTGAAAAGACTGAACTGAATAAACTACTTAACATTTGCAGTGTCCAGCAATTTACTGTATCTATAAAGGAACCAATTAATCCATAGATTTCTGGAGTTCCCCCAGAGAATTAAAAGTAGGATCATCCATACGTTATATGGAAGCTATTCCATGAACACAGCAGCAGAACAAGTTCACTTCACTCATTACCATCTAAATGTGACTACTTCCTGCATTTAACACTTTTTATATATACCTACATACACGGCTACTTACAGGAGAGTTCCACACATAAATTGGTCTCAACAACAGGACTTTTTAAACATAATGCAATGCTGATGAAAAATGTCACATAACTACACGTAAAATCACATCCTCTTGGCTCTTTACAACAAGAAGAAACGTTTCTGGTAGGACTTCTAGTGGATGCTTTCCTCACTAGGAGCTGCATACACATAAAAGAAGTTTTAACATGTGCTGTCACGAGCATGTCAAGCAATCAGGACGAATAGATAACTTATTTACAAACATGCTTATTTTTTAAAAGTTGGATTTCTTAAGAAGATGCAGCTTAGAAATTATTCATAATTAAGACTGCAATGCTAATTTTTTTTTTAAAAAACCCATTCTTTGTTCTTGCCTCAATAATAAAGATTGTTATTTATCTGCCTGCAGTTCAACCTGTTCAATATCTGTTAAGAGATATCAAAGCACATAAACTGTTGAATACTTCCAAATGTTCTTAGATATAAGCAGGTGAAGGGTATCACAAACACATACTGATCTTTTCCCCCTATCTCACTTCAGCATGCTGTCCCAAAAAACATTTAGGTCTTCCAGTCTTGAACTATCTAAGCTACTTTAATCAACATTAAGTTAATCTCTGAAGGAAGAATGAGAAAAAGTTCGCTATCTCCACGAAAAGAAGAAAGTTGGGAAACAAAATCATAATTTGGAACATGTAAAGATTATTTTGTAAATAATGACTGTCCTCCGAGTGCACACCAATGCTCTGAGATAAACTACATTTTAACATCCATAGCACATGTTTTAAATATACTATGTGGAAATCATGCCATACATGTGATGCATTTCAGATGAAGTACAGGATATAAAGGTACTATTTTCATAAATATTCTTTTTTAAGGAGATGAAAAAGTGCACAACAGCCTAATAGTGCCTGACACATACACCAGGCACCACAGAAGGAATCACAGAATGGTAGGGTTGGAAGCGATCTTTAGAGATCATCTAGTCCAACCCCCCTGCAGAAGTAGGTTCACCTAGATCAGGTTGCATAGGAACACATTCAGGTGGGTCTTGAAGACCTCCAAAGAAGGAGTCTCCAAAACCTCTCTGGGCAGGCTGTTACACTGCTTCATCACCGTCACAGTAAAATAGTTTTTTCTAATATTTAAATGGAACTTTCTGTGTTCCAGCTTCATCCCATTACCCCTTGTCCTGTTGCTAGACGCTATAAAAAAAAGGAATGCCCCAACCTCCTGACACCCACCCTTTACACATTTCTAAATATTAGTAGGAGGAAGACAAGCTCTGAAAATTAGCCGCAGAATGCCGAGTTCAGTACAGGCCGAATGAATGAAGACTGGGTGCTACTGCAAGCTACACAGGTTCATCAGGTTGCACGACCAGGACTGTCAAGCGAACAGGAGAAACGGCCGGTTTCTTCCACAGAAGAAAATGACAACGGTTTCGTCCGTGAGATGAGGTGGGACTACTTTAAGCGACACAGTGGTGATGTCGGCTGCTGCCAGGAGGGCCGGGAGGTTGCGCATTACCTGCTGGACGACGTGATCACCGAGGGTTCTCGCAGTCAGACGAGGTGTGACCACCACGGAGCCGAGCCTGGCCCGACTGCCAGCCGCCTCTCTGCGCTCGCCCCCGGGACCCACTACCCCTCGTCCGCCCCCGCACCAAGCCCCAGCTTCCCCTCCACCGCCCGGCCGGCAGAGATGCTGCTGCCGCCTTACCTGCGCCAGGACCGTCGGGAACACACCCGGCCGCCCGCTGTAACACGCCACCAGGGACCCTCCTCCGACCAGGGCAGCGGTGACGACTCTCCAGCTGGACGGATGCCGCTGGTTCCGAGGTGGCCGCAGCCCAGCAAGCCGCCCTCTCAGCGGAGTGCGCGCACCCACCGCCAGCACCGCTCTCCACGCCGCCATCTTCCCGGAAGTCTCCGTGACGCCGCTGATACGGAGCCGGCCCCTCCGCCGCCACCGGCCGCGAGGCGCATGCGCAGCGCTGGGGCCGAGGCCGCGGGGCCGCTCGCTGGTCGCCCGGCAGGGCGGGGGCGGCTCGGTCCCGGCGGGATGGGGCCGCCTCCGCTCCGGGAGCGGGAGGGAAGCTACCCGCAAAACTGGAGAGGACGGAGCTGGCAGAGAGGTAACGCTGGCAGAGGTGCGCAGGGTGTCCCAGCAGTAATTTACTTCGCAGGGCCGCCTTCCCGTCTTGGAAACGTGCCTGGCTCCCGACTCCTTCGCCTCGGGCTAGGTTGTCCCCGCAGGGCTGAGGGGAGGCGGCAGGGGCCCCGCTTCAGCGTTTCGCTGAAAACAGCTCAGATGGAGTAGCCGGTGGGCCCGGGGAGGCTCTGCGCGCCCGGCCCTGGCCCCTGGGCGCTGTAGCCACCTCTGGCTCTCCCCTGGGGAAGGAACAGGGCCTGGGCGCAGCTGGGCTTGCCTCTCCCAGCGGAGAGGGTGGCGGTGGCAGGGGTCAGGCGTTTTGTTTGTCAGCGATGGGAGGACTGAAGGCCTTGCCTGTGTGATAGGGATTGAAAAGTGGCGATACTTTGTAATGTCCTCCGGTGCCCAGTGTGTTCCTGGCCACCTCTGCGTGTCTTGTCACGGAGCTCAGCATCACTCTTCTTCCAGAGCTTTAAGCCACCACTGAGTACACAAAGAGCTCATGAACTGGACACACTTGGTTAGCTTGCACTAGCAAGGCTGACTTGGCACTGTGTGCTGTGCAGTTAGCGTTTACAAAGTGTTGAAGATGTCACGTCTGGATGCATTGCTGTGCATATGTTTTAATTGAGAAAAAAAAATATAAGTTTAGAACATCCTTTTCCAGGGCAGAGTGGGATTTCTCATGAAATACAGATAACAGAAGGTATTGTTTACAGAAACTGTCATGGCAGGGGTGGTAATAGATTGACTTGACCAGCAGTAATCGCTTGTGTCAGCAAGCTAGGAATTCACGAGGACTATTTCAAGGTGCTTTTTTTGTCTGACAAAGCTCTACGCCTTGATTATGTGAAGTTAGTTGATCACACTCAAAGATTACTTACTTGATCATGTTCAAACATTGAGCCACCTGGGAATTAATAATAGAGTCAGTCACATGAAGGAGAGCACTGTAGAAGCTAAATGTAATTTGTAAACTGGTAGTGCCATTATCCATGTTTTCAGGGTAGTTTAACTAGTGGCTCCATGTGAATGTGGGAATAAAACTAGGGAGAGAACTACATGCAATTGCCCATTACTTCAGTTTTTGGTTACGGGCCTTCAGAAAGTCAGGTCCACTTTAGGACCTGGTCAGGTCCTTCAGAAACTCAGTCCATTTTAGCAAACTGTATCTTTCACCTCTTTCTGACATGACGGCCAGTACAGTGTTGTCAGCATTACAAATGCTGTGGTACAGTCTCTGAAACATGGAGTGCCTTTTTGCTCTGTATTCAGTAACAAACGTTGATTGTCCATCAGTGCCACTAAAGTAATTTTACTTTACTCTCTTTTCCTGACCTGAATTCAGAGTCATGAATTTGGTTTCATAGATGCTAATTTCAGTCATGTAACTAATGGCATCTCAAAATTTATCCAATCTTCCATTAACATGTGTTGTTCACTGAGTGTCATTCTTCGAAGTGTTTGAGACATCTTCAGGAATGTGCCACCTGAGTCTTTAGCAGGATACAAGCCCTTCAAAAACACTTTCTTCAGGGAACACAAATGACTGCCCATTGCAGTCACCTGAGAGTGCTACATGCAGAGTGAATGGTTTCCATCTCCACAGACTAATGCACATTGAAAAATCTTTTTTCTATCTCTTGAGACATACAGGAAAATCCTTTCTAATCCCCAGGTACTGTAAAACATAGCAGCAGAATCCCCCTATCATCATACACACACACTGCAAAATCCCAATTCTGCTGTGGAGATATAAAACTTGCAGTGGATTCCTGTCCCCTATTTCTGCTTCCTTCGAGACAGATAAAATGTTTTCCATTTCAGTCTTACAGTTAGACACAGAATAGTTGTACAAACTCGTTGCAAGTACTTCTCTTTCTGTGTCAGCCAATAACAAGCACTTCATGAATGCTGGCAAATTCCCAGATATGTTGTAAAGAATGGCTGAGAGATTTGAATTCTGAACGCCAGATCCCTTGATACTGAACATACAACTGCAACACAGGTACGCAGGTTTAGTTCATCACCCAGCCAGGCATTTTCAGGGGTTTTTTTTTGAGTAAGAGCAAGTAAGTAGGTCATTTATCTTTCCTCAGATGACATTCCTGACTGGAACAGATACAACTGCAATATGAATGGAGAACTAGTCTCATATGACTGCAAGCACGCAATGCTGATGGGGAAGTGTCCTTAGCCACCCTTTCTCTCCCTGCAGTAAATTCATCCTGTATGTGCAGTGTTCAGGAGTGCTAAGGTAGCTCACACCTGTGTTGCTGTAACCAGGCTGGTATAGTTGTGGGTGCTAGAACATATGCCAAAGTAGCCAGAAAACTCTCCTCTATTAACACATAGTCCTATTTCAGCTCACCTTCAGTACCACTGCAGGATAATTTATGACAGAAAGCAAAGATTGCTCCACTCTCTAGAAATGACACTGGCAGTATGGTAAATATAACAGGAGTTTCATCAGAAAAATTGAGCTACGTGGTGATAAATATCAAGTGCTATGCCCTGTAGCACTAAAATGTTAGTTCAGAGGCTCCCTTCCCCATCCTCCTCAGTTTGCTCTCCCTTGGCTCTTCTGAGAAGAAATCATTACATTCAGAAAGCTGACACACCTGCTTTTTTAACATGTGCTTTCTATGTGATGACTTCAGACTTTGCATTAAAGCTGTTTACATTGGTGAAGATTTGCAAAAACAAATGAAATGTCTAATAAAATATTTTCTTAAACATTTAGGGATGTAGTTTTCAGTGTTCCACTGAATTGTTATATAACAATACCTAAATGCAGTCCTTTCTTTTTAGACGTAATGAACATAATGTGAAGTCACATCAAAAGACAAAACCACACCACCATGAAATAAAACCCCGTGACTTCTGTGATTCTTAGGAAATCACCTTTGGCAGAAACTCAATTTCTTGCAAGTTTTTTTACAAAGTCAAAAGCAAAGATTAAAAATACTGAGTAAACCTACAGCTCCATATGCCTGAAGGTCAGCTTTCCACAGCTCAGTGTCTTTTAAGAGCGTTAGGCCAAGTTCCAACAGGGATTCACTCTCTGCTAGAACTCCAATCCCCTCAAGAGCATTAGGCTTAGTGCCAGCATTCATTTACTCTTGTAACAGCTTAAATTAACTCCTGTTACATTAAATCTAAACCCTTTCTTAATATTTTAGATAGACTAAGAGTTGAGAGATGGATTCAGTCATCTAGTCTGAGGGCCACCCATAAGGCTCATCTGTCTTTTGGGACTTCAAATGCTGCGTAAACTGGATTGAGGAAGGCGACAACCAGCCATTTGTGAATTGAGGGAGGGATTGGCAAGCCACCTTTTATATACATGACCCCATTTCTTGAGAAATAGCATGGGGGTGGTCTGACATATTTACCATGTGTATATCTGACAGTAAGCGCCAGCCAAAAGTAAGGTTTTAGGAGGCTAGGTGCTGTGCTAACAATATTCTGGATACTTTCCTGGATGAGCTGTACAGACAGGTTAATTGAAAGACAGAAAATATCACTGCTTAAGTTTTGTAGGTGACGAATTTAATCATAGATTAAGTCATAGATTAAATTCTCCCCAACGTCAGACAGAAGATTGAGATGGAAGGTCTCACAAAGCCAGACCTTCTTTAGTGCCTTCAAAATTATATTGATCGTCTTAAGAATATCACTTGTATTTCACTTTAACAGACATGAAAGCAATCTGTCTGCCTCTGATAACAAGGAGAACACTCTGAAGCAGATAAGAATATAAACACAAGGAAGACAAGTTTTGATAAAAGTGATAAAATGAAATAATCCTAGTGCACTTTGAAAACTATAGGGTGGTTGAATAAAACTGGATAGTTGTTGGCCAGCTGATAACTTGATCTCTACCTAGCATCATAAAGGTCATGGACCAAGGCTGTTTATGGTGAAGATTGGGAGTTCACTTCAGGAATTTCAAAGCTGCTTCCTGTGCTAGAGAGACTATGAATTGTAGAATCATAGAATAGTTGAGGTTGGAAGGGACCATTAAAGGTCATCTATTCAAAGCCCTCTGCAATAAGCAGACACATATTGAACTCAATTAGGTTACTCCGAGTCCCATCCAACCACTCATTGAGTGTTTCTGTAATTTTTACCCATCTCCCATCGACGAGAAAAGACCCAAACACCAAACTGATGTGAGATGAATTTCAAGGAAGCTGAAATACCTTCCTCAGTTGAAGAAGCCTTAAGATGACAATGTTCTGTTAATTTACAGAATGCCCAGCTATTTTCATAGGCTTTGAAGATGATAGCAATGGAACTAGTTACCAAATAGTCAACATTCATCCACTAGTAAGACTGAAAATAAATGTGAACATTTTGTGGCTAGATAACACCATTCAGCTCATAAATAAAGAGTTCACAGCAATCTTTGCATTTAAGTGGTACGCCATAAATATAGCTTATCTTAAAATATTTTCAACTTACTAAAGTTACTCAAAAGCTTATCATGATGGAGTCTATTTAAAAGGAAAAGAATTAAAATTTATCTAAGATATGTGCCCCCAAATACCTCTCAAAGCATTCAGTTATATTGACCTTTCTAACACACTGTCTTCCCACACTGCTTCTGTACAGTAAGCTTAAAAACAGCTCGCTGGCATATGTAACAAGTTCCTTCAAACTTCAGAAGAATTACTTTTTTAAGTCAAGTTGAAAAATCAGAGAGAAAAGATGAATGCAAAATTATTATCTTAAAAAAAGATTGAGAATTGAAGATACTAGTAGTTGGGAGGATTTAAAAAGAGTTTCTAAGTTCACAGTGACTTTTTTTTGGTGATAAATATTTGATTCATAAAAGAAATGGTATGCAGACTGTTGAAATACTGCTTTTATGTGAATAAAAAAATACAGGCCAAAACTGATACTCTTTTGTGCAGGTACATGATTTTTTATTAATTGAAAAGCATATTCATTATGGATCTCCAAGTTAGGCTGCAATCTTGATTCTGTGGCAAGTTGCATATATGGTACCTAATTTTAAGCACTTTGACAAATTCTGTGGTCTGAAGCAAGATGACTACTACTGTGTAAAATGAACTGTATATATCAGTCTTTGAAGACTGGATATTTTCTTCCTATTCAATGAGAACAATCGCTCAACTGCTGTTTTTATCATCCCATGACACTTCTACAACAATAGCAGAGGTCTCCTGAGAACATTTTAAGTAGTGGAATTATATTGTGGGCTTTCATGATTAATGTTTTCCTCATGATTCCAGCTGAATAAGTTATACTTTGTTTTTCTTCCCTTCCAAACATTCTTCTGTAGTGTTACTAGTACTGATTAAAAAGATAAACCCATGTCTAAGTGAAATCATATGATTCTGACTTTTTACTTGTGTCTTTATATACATACCTATATACATACATATATAGAATCATAGAATGGTAGGGGTTGGAAGAGAGTTTTAGAGATCATCTAGTCCAACCTCTCTATATATCATGCCTATATTCCTCTTAGGATTTCCTGAAATGTTATTACTAGTGTTTCCCATATAAATGTAAAATTTTATTGTGGGCACCTTACTGTATTTCAGGGAGCGTTTCATCTCTTTTCTTTCATAGAGCATTGCCATCAATTTTAATTATACCAGTACTTCACCCTAAGTTTTATAGGAAGAGTTGACACTAATAATTAAGGTTGCCTAACCCTTTGTACTATATAGATTCTGTACTTAAAAAGAGAGAGAGATAGAAATTGTACATAAAGGTACAATAAAACAAGTCAAGATTAGCAAAGTTAATTTTGTTTGTGTTACTTGAAAAACCTGAAGGATTTATTAGAGACTTGGACTATATTTTTAAATGCATTGTGACTGATATAATTTTAAATAATTATTGTTTTGTAGTTCAAAAAATACAATAAAGATGGCAAAGATTACATCACAGTATTACTAAAGAAACAATTACAGAATTATCAGTATTTTAACCTGTAAAATATTTCTAAAATACATGTTTTCTGGAAATGTTGAATTAAAAGAATTGTCATATACCTTCTTTTTTGTTTCTTTTCCCAGACTGCATTCTAAAGCTACTATTAGTAACATTTTGTAGTACTACTGTGATTTATTAATGAAAGTTATCTTAAATTATAATGTCTTTGATACTGCTAAGGATAGTGAAGTGTATATAATTACTTGTTTGAAAAAGAAAAGAATTATAAAACCTCTAAATTACTATTTTCTGTAATGTACTCCATTATTTTAAGTAGTTTTTACTTCTTTTGCTCAGAAAACTGCTTATGATCTTTGATTGCACCTATTTTTTTTTATAAGCTGGGGAAGGCACAATTATTTTCCAAATATGTATGATTAGTTGTTTAGTAACCAAAATTAGTATATATTCTGATCTAAGCTAATAGCATGAGTGTGTGGTGGACACACCTTCAATATAAATTACCTTCAATATAAAAGGCTCTGTGATCCTTTTGTTGAAAAGTTGAAAGTCACAATACAGAGTTCACTGTAGTCAGCAGAGTCTGCTTCCATGGCTATCTGCATTTGGCTCTCACAAGAGCTGAAAAAATAGCTACAGTATTTGTGTAAATATTGTGGGCAGTCTTGGTATATTTGCTAGTGAAGGGTTCCTTAGTCTGTAGCTACATCAAAAGGGACTGTTGGAGCCACTCACAAAGGTCATAGTAATAATGTCAGCAATGAAAATCCCTGAAGAAACTGCGGATGTAGCTACTCTTTGGGAAATGAAGATACATAGTTGACCAGAGCACAGCCAGGACACCTGTGTGGTGCTGGTTCTGGTCCTTCAGCTCTCTACGTAGCACAAAAGTTGTACCCCTACAGTGTTAGTCAATGTCGTGGTTTAGGCCCATCCAGGGACAGAAAACCACAATTAGACTTAAGTACCACAGACCCTGGAACTCCTGAAGTACAGGAAGGGCTTAATTACCCCTTATGGTCCCAGACAAAACAGACAAAGCTACTCAGTTTGGGGAAGAAAATAGAACTTAATTAAAACTAAAACATAACAAACAGAAATATCCAACAGAAAAATAATACAGAGTAGGGCAAATGATGGAAGTGCAACCAGCTCTTTAAGATCACCTTTCCCCTGCCCCTTCTCCCTTCCTGGGTCAGACCCCTGAGCCTGGTATCATTACCTTATCCTCCCTCTATATCACTTCTATCATTGGCTACAGAGAAAGAGCTTGGAGGGAGCTCACAAAGGTCCAGTGTTCTGGAGGCTACCTGCCAGTTTGCCTGTGTTAATTGAAGGCACATAGGAGTATGAGGCTTACTGTGCTAGGCTGCCTCTAAGCTTAGCTGGATGGGGCTCTGTGAGTAGGGAAGGGGCGACTGATGAAAGCAAGGTGTTAATTATTCTCAGCAGTAAGACAGACTGACATTTTGACTCAGAGGGTCTGAGATCATCCTGGAGCCTCCCACTCAACGAGTCCTGAGATGCTTTGCAAAGCTGAGGACCAGCAGAGCCTATAGGTAACCTGCTGAAACCAGGGACCATCCGTGGTGTGATCTGAACTCAAATCTAGCCGTGACAGCGGTCTATTACACCTAATAACATCCTGGCCCTCAAAAGAGCCTGCTACTATTACTAGACCTGGATAGACGAAGTGTAAGGCAAGTTTGAGGAATACATATTGCATTATTATATTGAATAAATTCTAGGTTAGCAGTTGTTGTTACAGACTAAGTAGGATGTAAATAACTTAATGCCCACTCATTCTGTGTCTGTTATCCTTTTAGTCTCCTCTGCTCATTAGCTTTATTTTATGATAAGTCATACTGTGTATTCAACAACTAGGTTTACTTGCTGATAACCAGAAACTCAGCTACCACTGGTGGTTGGGGAGGTACCAGAGTCCCTGCAGGGCGAGGAACAGGGGACTCTGCACTTCTGAAAGGTTAGCGTATCTCATCAAGAACTAGGTGTTATAGCATCTGTGAGGGTTCACTAAAGGTTGATGGCTTTCTTTTGGTGCCACGAAGCGCAGTGGGCTGAAATGACCTGTGTGAGAGATCTCAAAGCCAGGCAGCAACAAAGCTGGAAATAATCCCTGGAGGCAAAAGCTGTTTGTAACATATTTTCTGCAAATATAGTATTATTTGGATGGTTTCTAGTTGATTTGTGTTTTGTTTTTTTTTTTTTGTTTTTTTTTTTTTTTTTAAATTATATACTGCTGAATCTTTGGGGTCCACATTTGATTTTGAATTCAAGGATGTCTGTCTTAAACTACTACTTATATCCACCTTACATGTAATTGTTACATTTTCCTAACTAGAACTTCACTGATTCTAATTTGTTAAAACTTACATTCTGAAGAGACAGGAAAGACTGTGGTCCAATATAAGCAAGTAACAAGATGATGTAAGAAATAGCTAAGTCACAGTGGGAACCTCTGCCATTAACTTTATGCCCTATTAATTGCACCTAATTATATTTCTTTTGTACCTAAGTGATACAAGTTAAAAGTCCCATATATTTCCTAAGACTCTGAAACAATCTCTAAGATTTTAATGTGCTTGAAGTCACGGGCAAAACTATTCTTGTCTCCAGTCTGGAACTTAACTTTTGTACTTCTACAGATACTTAACCTGACTTATTTATTATCTTCATCCCCTAACCTTATAAGTAACTCAGCCAGAACAAATAATGAATGACTTCCAGAAGTGGTTTTAACTTCCATAAAGTTATTTTCTCCTTTCTGCAAAAACTGTTCCATCTTTAGTTATGAGTGATGTTTTGACCCCAAACTAGCAAAACCCCAGATAGTTACATAGTAGCATTTAAAAAAATTGACTTGGTTGTAGTTGCCTCTTCAGAATTATGTTAAACATTTTAATTACTTAGTGTTTCCTTTGATAACTTACTTTTTTCAAAACAGTAAGTTTGCTCATTAGCCAGCATACCACAGACCTGGCTAATTTGGATGCACACAGTAGTAAACATTATGGGTATCATGAAGACAAGCCAAAGTATCTAACTAACACTTCTTAAACATCAAATAGTCTTCAGAACTCAGAAGAAAAGTTAATGCTGGTTGGATATTAAAAAAAAAAAGAAAAAGTAGATGCCTTCCAAGTAATTCAGGGAATAACCAAGTAAACACTGAATCTTATCCGAGTATTTCAGATATCTTTGAAAACTTATGGAGGACAGAGGAGACAGTAGAGAACTGAAAAGGGGAAACATAATACCTTGTAGAAAAAGAGATAGAAGAGAACCCAGGATTGCCAGGTATCCTAACTAACTTCCACCCCTGAATTCTGGAAAAAAATAAGCAGTTTCTAAAAGCCTAGAACATGGTAAGGTGAGAAAAGCTTGCTGACATGCTTCTGAAGAACATATCGTGTCAAACCAAAAGAATTTTCTTCTACACTGTCTTGCCTAGTAGATACAGATAAAGTGGGAAAAACAACTTATATAGATTTTAGTAAGGCTTCTGACTCTATTCGCTGTTGTTTTTTATAACTAACTAAAGATATACAGCCTAGGTGAAATCACTGGAAGGCAAGGATGGATGAGGGCAACTGATCAAAAAATACTACATTGTTGAAGTGGCTATTGATGGCTTATAGTCAATTTGAGATGGCATTTCATGTAGGCTTTAGGAATTTGACGACAGTTCCTTCAGTGTGTTGGGGTGAGACTGTAGGTCTATAAATTTCAAAATTTATGTCAAACTGGAAGAAGTTGGAAACATAGTGGAAAAACGGATCAGAATGATAACATGATCCTCCCAAGTTGCAAATGTGGCTTAAAATCAACAAGTGCAATAAATACAAGTTCTTATACTGATGAAGGAGGAATCAATTCCACAAAAGCAAGACAGACAAAAAAGAACCCCAAAGCACAGATGATACAGGAAGACTCCAAAGACAGTCTGAAGAAACTTACAAAGTTCATTAGATTGATAAATGCAATCACATGACCTAAAGCCAGTTTTCATGTATGATATGTATTGTAAGGGGGACAGAAAGACTGAATACTCCATTACAAATGGTAGAACACCTCAGGTTGGAAGGGACTTTAAAAGATCATCTGATCCAACCTTTCATAGGAAAGGAAACCTAGATGAGATGCTTTCCAGAGGCCTGAACTAGTTTACAGTATCCAGTTTAAGACATTTAGCTTTCAAAAATATAAATAGAACTAAGTTCAGCAAAGAGAAATAATGTTAGGAGAAAAAACTGCAATTTAGTCTAAACAGTGGAAAGTAGAGGAGGGAAGTTCTGACATCTCTCAGTATAATAAAGACATTTCTAAGAATAATTGTGATCAGTTGTTCTTCAGTGGTTCAGGCAAGGGACAGGCAAGGAGAATCAGATTACTTTCCAGATTGGAAAATTCCTTTTTGTTATGAATATAGAGAAACAGAGGAAGAAGCTACATTGAAGGGCTGCAGAATACCCTTCACGAGAATTTTTTTTCTGGACAAATTAAGTAACCATCTCATGGGAGTTTCTCTATAGTTTGAGAAAGTGATCTCTTGAGATCCCTTTAACCTTAAATTTCTGTGATTCTGTGAAACCTGTACATAGATGTGCAAATGATACTAAATAAGGTCTTTAAAGATTTCTTCCCCTATGAAAAAAAGGAAAAAAATCTAGATGACAGTCTAGTCCTTAGTTTAATTTTTATATTAAATCTTGATGTATTAATATTATAATATTGATTTGTTGTTGTTGTTGATAGATACAATTGTACTGTAAGTAATTCAAGGACATCCATAAACAGAAGTGATGCAGCTTGATTCAGGTGATTGAGTTCTGGGCCAAAGGACAAGAATGCCATTATTTGTACTTTACATTTCCACTGGTTTCTCAAAGTCCTAGTGTGTCATTGAAGTCATCTGCCCTGCCTTCTCCTATGAATCCTGGAGTTATAATATTGATACTGTACATTACACGAGCCTATTGTTATATAGGTAATAGTATTATGATTTAGATTTATGAATACAAAGTAAGGATTTACTATCAGCCACAGTAATTCTAGAAGCAAATTGGAAAAATGGTAAGATATTTAGTCACAAATTGTATCTTGCCTGGTTTCTCCATACTTGATATTACCTTGGCAGTTAGGAAAGTAGAAATTACTCCTATTGTTTTACACAAAACCAGAGTCTGCAAGAGAAAATTGAATGCAATTTGGAACACTTTGTAGTATTCAGAATCATCCACATTTTCCCTGTCACCCAAATGATTTTAAATTGTAAGTAGTTTTGCAAAGCTGTTAGCATTATTTTCTCAGCTCACTCACTTTTTTTTTCACAAGACATATTATCTATGATGAATCACAACATCTTTTATTAATATAGATATAAGAGTATTAAAGCTGTCAGGTATAATTTGCAGCTTTTTCTCCTTTAGATTCAGCACTCTTTCTGAAAAGAGGCTAATTTAATAACCAGGGAATCTAAGTTGCAGTCAAATTTAATATATTTACCAGACTTGAATTTCAGGTGAGATACCATTAAAATATGCTTGAAGAGGAAAGATCAGAACTGCCAGTGGGCATTGAATTAGCAGCCTGAAAAACGTCTAATGCTGTGATCAGGACTGTTATGATGATGAGAGAAGGAGGAAGAATAATTCTGTTTGTCTTTCTCTGTATCTTTTACATTTTGTGCAAGCTTAAATGAAGGCTATAACCTCAGCCCAAAGCTTCAGTTGAGGGAAAAGTCTCTCTCCTTTTTATATTTTTCTGTGACTTACAGTACACCTTGAACTTAGCTCCACAGTTCTGCCTACAAATCTCTAAATTACTGCTAGAGAAGTAGATGGCTGATGTTGACATGCATTATGAGCACTTGCCACTGTGTACTGTGTACCAAACGTAATCCTGCGAGTTCTGTATCCACAGAATTTCTGCAGAATTCTGGGTGAAGTTTGTGCTTGGAGGGCTTCTGGATCAAGGTTTTCATATCAGAAAGGGCTCAACAGAAGGCCTGATCAAACCCCAAACAACAAAAAGCAGTCTTTTTCCTGTTGTTGACATGAGTCTCCTCTGAATCTCGGTCTCCCAACCTTCTTAAACAAGCCTATGACACATCATATTTTATTTACAGTTACGTGTTAAGGTGGCCTGTTAATTTGTGATCAAATTAGTCACTGTGGAGATTTTTAATTCCTAAAGGTACTGCCAGCTTTTGTGTACACAGTTCAAGTGTAAGCAGAGTTTTTGTTTTTCCCAAGGACTTCTGACTTTCAGATATTTAAAACCCGAGACTGTGGTTCTCTTTGATTCATCATCTGTTCAAGAATGTTGGCATTACTAAAACTGCAAAGGGGTTAAACAAGAATAGAAGAGCGAGGAACCAGATTGTCATAAAATATTCTTTTCCTGAAGGTACGTTGCCATGTAGAAAACACTGAGAATAATGGTCACACAAATAGAAAAAACAAAATTCAAAAGGCCTATGAAACTTTGCTTGATTTTTGAGAACTTGATTGAAGGAAGAACTTGAGGTTTGAGCATTCCTACTGAGCTCCTTGTGCAATGAGTATTGTTTCTATATGGATGCGGCACATCATCAGTACAACAGAATAAGTCAAATGTTCACCTGATTCTGCTGTAGCTCTAATCCTCCACAAATGATAATGTTCATATCAGGAAGGGGAGGAGGAGGATGATGATATATTAACTCCTTCTGGTACTTCAGAAGATATATATGCTAAAATGTGGAGTCCTTGGTGCGGAAGTTAGTTTTGGTAGGTTATGGCACAGAGGCTATAGCTGATATGAAGATACATGTTCTTGCTCTAGAATGCCATATTCTTTTAGTTCCTGTAGCTCTTTGAGGACAGTTCTAGTTGGAGGATGATGAATTTGATAAGAAAAAGGATCAGATTTTTACACATGAAGAACTAAATGAGCTTCTAGTAGAAGGGCAGGAACATGATGAAATGTCATAATACCCAGTGCAAGGTCACTGGGTATTATTAGGAACAGAATACTAGAATGTCTGCTCTAAATATGCAGCGGTTAAGAGCTTGAGAACATCATACATTAATGAATATTTCTTACTCCAGTTGTCAAACAGCCACAGCAAAGCATGACTAAGATGAAAGACAAGGCTGCAGTGGAATGTGGAGCTGATGAGATAGCTCCATACTGAGAGCTGAACTGGACTGCATTGAGTTGATTGTACCTTCCTGAAAAGGTAAAGAAGCAGAGAAGGGTAAGAATTTTTCAATAATTATAAGAAATCAGAGGGAAGAAACAAAACCCAGAAGATGTGAAAGCAGCTCACATGACATTGCAATCTCAGAGTTTATGCTGTCAGCAAAAAGAGACTGGATGAATTTCTGCAGACTCAACAGTAATTGCCATGCAGCAGCAGTTAGCACTATTGAAATGCTGGAGATGATGGGAACCAACTAGGCTGTAGTGACTGGGAACAGATGTCCTCAGAAGAGCATGAGACAGCATTCTGCAATGTGAGAGAAATCCTTGCCTGACAGTCAAAACTGATGGTTTGGTTTGTAGACTGGGACACATAGCTCTCATGAGATAGAAATGTTAGCTTTTATCTTCTTTTGTGCCAATAGAATGCCTCAGTGTTAGGTTTAGCAGAAGTGCCTGCATTTGTGAATATATTTAAGGACTGTAATGTCAGGAGCAATTTCTCTCCGGCTTGGTGTGATTTCATATTTTGTCATGACCTAGGTGTAACTGGCCTTGAGTTGAGCTGTTTATATTCTCCCTTGGAGCAAGACTTGGTTAAGCTCATGCTGTTCTGTTCCATCAAGCAGCTGCCACTAGAGCCACTTGTGTGAAGCTTACCTCAGGAGCTTGCTGACTAGTATTTTCCCAGTGGATAGAAGTAGGATTTGAATTTCCAGCCTACCCAGGGTTGCCGAAGTCCTGAAAGTCAAAGCACCTACATTCAGCCCCAGTTAGGAAAAGTCCCTAAACATGCAAAGCTGGAAGCTTTATACCCATGCTGCTCATCTAAATTGACAGTGCACAAGGCAGACTGATTGACAGGAAATGAGTTAAAGACTGTGATCTCTGTGCTTAAATGCTGTTCAGAGGTATCTAAGGACTACTCTAAAGGAGTAGCAATTCCTCTGAAGGATTTGCTAGTAAGGTCAGGCTAGAAAGCCAGTTACAGCCAGAATTTAGTATTTGTCTCATGGTATGTATTGCATACTTGCTTGCTGCTGTCTTGTTGCCTGCACCAGCTTTTTTTTTTTCCCTCAGTTTGCTTAAAAGTAATTACATGAATGGAAAGATATCGTGAATAAAAAAGTATCATGCTTATCAGTCTTCTTGGCAGCTCATGTCTGTTCTCCATAGTCTGGCAGGACTACTCCAGTGACTACCCGAATACTCTAAAGCAAAGATCATAGCTGTATATCCTATGAAATAGGAAACCTTTAGTGATTTAGACTTGGTTCATGTGATTTTCACTAGGGCTAAGGAGGTATGAACTTTTGTGAAGCAAGTATTTTAAGTTTTCACATGTGAAAAAATGCCAGAGGTTAATGAAAGTGTAATCTCACTACAGAAAGATGAGGCCAGGAATTTAAAATTGGGAGCTTAAAATCCTTATCATTATTGAGTGACATAAGTAAGTAAATAAAGACCTTGAAGAATCCAAGAACCCCATGCCACACTACAGACTTGGGGAACAGTGACTGGAAAGCTTCCCAGCCAAAAAGGACCTGGAGGTGTTTGTTGACAGCTGACAGATTATGAGCCAGCAATGTGCCCAGGAGGCTGAGAAGGTCAACAGCATCCTGGCTTGTGTCAGAAATATTGTGACCAGCAGGACGAGGAAAGTGATTGTCCCCCTGTACTTGGTGCTGGTGACGCCACACCTTTAATGCTGTGTTCAGTTTTGGGCCTCTCACTATGAGAGGGACACTGAGGTGCTGGAGCATGTCCAGAGAAGGGCAATGAAGCTGGTGAAGGGTCTGCAGCACAAGTCTGATGAGGAACAGCTGAGGGAACTGGTGTTATTTATCGTGGAGAAAAGGAGGCTGAGGGAAGACATGATCACTCTACAACTGTCTGAATCACAGAATAATGGAAAGGCGGTTGTAGCAAGTAGATCTCTTCTCCCACATAACAAGTGATAGGACAAGAGGAAATGGCCTCAAGTTGTGCCAGGGGAGGTTTAGATTAGTTGTTAGGAAAAAAATTCTTCACAGAAAGGGTTGTCAAGCCTTGGAACAGGCTACCCAGGAAAGGGGTTGAGTCACCATTCCTGGAGATATTTAAAGGACATGTGGATGTGGTGCTTAGGGACATGGTTTAGTGGTGGCTGTGGCAGTGCTAAGTTAATGGTTGGACTTGATGTTCTTAAGGGTCTTTTGCAACTTAACCAATTCTGTGCTTCTATGAAGAGATCTTAATGGACCTAATTTGCTATATGTACTTTCTGAAGTTTGCTTACTGAACACTCATGAGACATCTTCAGAGTTTTTGAATGTAATTGCCCAAAAAGAGATACCAAAGAGTAGTTCTGGGAATCTTAGCCTTTTGGTCTTAGTTTAGGCTCTGTTTTGTTGATATTTGCCTTTGGCCTTATAAAATGCCTAATTTCAAATCATTTTAGTAGTGGAGGTTATTTATCTCTGTTCCTGGAGAAAGATTTCACTGGTAAAACATCCTTATAAATGACCATCTCTTTTTAAGCATATTACCAGAATGCTGTTGTTTATTGAAGGTGGCATGTGTGTGTCTTACAGATTTATTTTTACCTTTCAGTAAGAAACAAGCTTCATTCTCACTGTTCATAGACAACTCTAATGCCTCAACTTTTCTGCAATAAATTTGAAATATTTTATAGACTCTGTGTTACATAGACTTTGCTTACACTCAAGAGAAATTGCAAATGTAATAATAGCTACAAGATTCACTTGTGTTGTCTGAATAATGTACAAACATGTTTCAAATGACTAGACAAAAATTATGAAAGCAGCATATGACTGAAATGATAAATAAAGTATGGGGACCACTGGAACAAGATCTGCATGTGGGAAAAAATTAGTGACAGTAAAATCTACAGAGAGGAACATTTACTAAGGACTCAGTCCTCACACTTTTACAGTTAAGTATTTTGAGCAGCTGGACTGTAAACAGGCTTCCAGAAATTCACTGAATGACTCTGAAAATGTTTGAGCAGTTCTTAGCTCTTTTACTCATTGCCCTGTGCTTGATGTACCCGAGCTTTGCTTTGATCTATACTTCTATGATGATTTTCACAATTTTCCATAATTACAGAAGCTGTGGCCAAGAATGGCTCATACTTTCTGAGGGTCTGCAGTGAAAAAACTGTAAGAGGGCTTTTTACTTGGGAGAATAAATGACCCAAATATGTTTATCTTCTGTTCATACAAATTGTCAGAGCTCTAGAAATGGGGTGGTGTTGTGACTGTTCACCTAAGCAGAGAATCGGTTCCAGTTTTTTTCAGGAAAAGGCTTTGCGGTGTGAGCACTGTTACCCACTGGAAGACACAACCAGAAAACATGTACTCTAAAGAAGGGAGCAAGTTTACAAGCTCTGTATATCGGAGCTCTTCTTAGTACCTAAGTATCTTAGTGCCTTCAGTAGGGCAGCAGAACCAGGTTCCCAGACACAGAGCTGGAACCATCAGATGATTACAGTAATACAAGGTATGAATTCCAGACAGTTCAAGGAAATTCCTTCTGCTTGTTAATATCAGGATTTATACAAATAGTGTAACACAAGGCTTGGCAAGATAATTTTCCTTCAGTTTTGCCATATATTTCTTCAAAAGCCTGTCCTCATTAAAAAAAAAAGCAAGATACCTAAAACTACAGGTCTGTCTGATGTCTCAACATTTGCACACGTGGTTCTGTTGGCTGCAGTGCTACTGCAGTAAGGGCAAGGTAGTCAGAGCCAATTTGTCCATATCTGCAGAAGTGAGTTCTCAGTGCCTGGTTGTGCTATAAAACTCGTCCCTGACAGTCCCTGACAGTAATTGTAATTCTCCTCCTCAAACCTCGAGTAATGTTTAAAGCGGAGGAAGCACTGGAACCTCCTGAACAGTTTCTTCTCCCCTTGCCTGTCAGTGATTTCACTGCAATGTCTAGAAAAAGCAAAGCAGTTCAGGCGGCATCTATTTCTGGTGTGAAATCCTAGTTGTGGATTCCCAGTGCTGATGTGGTTTTCAGACCCTCTGGTGAATTTCTAAGCTCCCTTGGAATAACAGCTGCTGGGAGGGGACTGGAATTGCCACAGTGGATTTCTGATTTGCAGACTTTGATGAAATCTCTAAACAACAAGGTGGGAAAGCTATTTTTTATCAATTGCAGCTATGAAGGCAGAGAAGCAAACTTTTGTCAGTAAAGAGCTTTTTATCTCCTTGTCCCTTTTTCTAAGAAATGAAGGGTAAGATGTGGAAACACAGTATGAATTTTGAAAGGTGGGGGCAGAGGAGTGGAGACTTTTTTCTGTTCAGTTCCTCTGTAGGAAGGTATTATGAATAGTGATAAAGATACAGCCTGGTACTCAGAAGTGTGTTGGTGACCCTCATAAAGCAGCGTCTTGGGAGCCAGAGAGAGGGAGGGATAGTCATGCTGAGGGCTGTGTAGTAGCTCAGAGCTGTGTTGAGCTCAGAGTTGTTGGTTTCTTTTTCCTTTTCTTGAAAGCCTGTTTTTCACATATTTTATACCTAGAAGGGACCACTATTACCATTGGTCAGCTCCCTGTGTAGCATCAAACATAGGTTGCAGCTGTGCACGGCAAAGTCTGGAGAAGAAGAGCTCCTTATCTGAAACACCTTAGTAGTTTGCTGGGTCACAGGCATTTCCAATTTCTTCACCACCAAATGGGATAATATGTAAAATACTTTTAGTGGCTCGCAAAAGCACGTGAAAAGGTTACACTGATGGCAATTTGCACAGTGCAGTACCTTCTCTCACCCTTCACCTTGTTATTGTAGTATTTCACTTACAGTTATTAGGGTTGGAAGGGACCTTTAGAGACCATCTAGTCCAACCCCCCTGCAGAAGCAGGTCAACCTAGATCAGGTCGCATAGGAACATGTCCAGACGGGTCTTGAAGACCTCCAAGGAAGGAGATACCACAGTTACTGATGTTAGGACTATAGTCTGGCCACTGATGAAAGAACCCTGAATCCCTTGAGGTGGTAAATACTATAAAATGTAAAAAGTCTAACCAGTGTCATTTAATGGCATTGTGATCTTGCTGTTGTCTCAGGATCAGCACTCCACCATGTTAATGTCTTAACCAACATGGAATTTTCTGCTACAGTCAAACTTAAACCTTTTTCGTTGAAGCTAGCATTAGCACAATTAGCCAAGCAATCGAGACTTGAGATAAGCTTGTCATACAGTCTCCATGATTAAAACTAAATTCACCAGAGCTATATAATGGTCAACACCTGGATACTTGTCTAGTACACTGCAAGATTCATTATATGAAAGGTCCACTGCTCGCTGTATCTGTGATGATGATCACATTGCAGATATTAAGGAATTTATTATTGATTGGTTTCACAAGACATTTGACATACTGTACAAAAAAAACTTAGTTCCTTGACCAGTTCCTGGATAAATGGCCTGACAGCAAGCAAATAAAAACATGTCCTCAAGATTCTTCTGGCTGAAACAATTTTGATAATCTGCCTCTTGTGAACTGCACATCACATAAACCCGCTCACTGAGTGCATTTTCTGTCAGCTCCTAGTTTAGCTTGATATTGCTTAAATTTCCAGTAGTGTTCATAAGGTTTAATTTCTCCTCAAGGGAAAGGAAGATTCTTGCACCTCCGGGGTGCCTGATGAAAGGCTACATAGACTGGGATTCTTCAGTTTGGAGAGAAATCTGAGAGCAAAGAAAAGGGTTTACAAAATCATGAAGGGAATGTATCAGGTGAAGACTTTAATACTGGGTGATTTTTAAAAAATAATATTAATTTGTTAATGATGACAGCACAAGGATTAGGAGGTATTTAAATTAGTAGGAGATTGGTTTGAAACTGATAGAAGAAAGTTCTTTTTTAAACAGTTCTTTTAAAATCAACTTCTAGAATTTGTCGTCGTAGGAGACTATGGAGGCAGGGTCAAAACAAGGTTAGGCAAATTCAGGGACAGCAGGTCTATAAGCAGATATTAAAGGCAGCGTGCAGGGTAGTACCTTCTGACATCCCTAATCCAGTGACTGGTTGCTGGAGGAGAACAAGAGGATCAGACTCTACAAAGTGGCCAGGAACACATGTACTCCCTAGGTGGTGTTTCCCACTACGATTGTCATAGGGAAGGTAGTGGCATAGCTGTCCCTGAGTCTGCTATGACCATGTTCTTATGTTCGTACTTTAACTGGAGGATCAAGCAGGTCAGACACTGTCTCTCAGACTTAAAAGATGGCATGCATTTTCCATGACCTTACACTCTTTCCAAAATGTAAAGCATTCATACTTTTGCTCAGTCCTTTGTAAACTACAGACTGGGCAAACAAAAATACGTTAAACAGAAAGTGGCAGTCCTCTATGAGGAATGGTTTAGTAATCTTATAGCCCCTCAGCTCCCCACAACTGCTGACTTCTCCAGAGCAGCCCCCTTCCTCCCTGTTCAAGCAGGGAGGGTCCCTGGTCTTTGCTGTAAAAGGAGGCAGTTCAGGAGAAACAAGCTCAGTTTCTATTTAGAGATGCTTTTGTCTTGGCTAGTGAAAAGGAAAACATTAGCACATGCCCAGAGTTAATTATTTGAAGAAAATAGTTGGATTATTTTCTGTCCCTTCACATCACTGAATCAGAGTGCAGTTACATACTGTTGAGTTATTCGTGAAATAGCAGCAGAATGATTAAGGAAATCAACAAGCTGAACCATGCAAAATATGCTAGTTATCAACAAAGTAATTTGATAGCATTTAAGCGAATGAAACAGACAGAGGCATGCAAAATATTACAAAGGATTATAGTAACTGTGGCAGAGAGTGGAGGTTTCCAAGTGACTACATTCCAAGTGACACGGCTACATTCACTACCGGCAAACAGAGGAGTTTCTCATCACCACCTTACTCAAGGAACCACAAGAAGAGGAGACAGTCACCCCAGAGCTATGAGGGTTTCCCAAAGAATGGGAAATTATAAATGAGAGTGAGAGGAGAAAACCTTTAGGGAGGAAGAAAACTAAAATTCTGAATTCTGTTAGATGACTAGCAAGCAGTATTTCATAAAAAGGATAACTGAAGCCTGTTGTGGTTCAGTGGTTACAACAGCAGTCAGAGCAAAAATGCAATATATAGTACCGATGATAATTTTAAATGGGGAGGGAGAAAAAAGTATAAAATTGATTTACAAAATGAGGAAAAGTGATAAAGTCAAGTTGAAGACTATAGGAAGAAAAGTCAGTCACTGACAGGTTTAAAAAGAAATGTGAATTTTATAAAGCATATTTGTACAGTAAGAATTCCTAGTGATGGTGTAAGATCTTCTGTAAGATGGAGACAGTACATTCAAAACAAGGTAGGAACAGAGTTTTACTGATTTGGATCTGGGAAGGAGAAATTATGGAGATAGCAATACTAAAGTAATTTCTAACTAATTAGCCAAAAAAAGGAGAATTTTTAGTAAATTTAGGCCAGACAACTTAAAGAACTGGTCTTTCTATGGTATGCCATAACATTCCACATGAGCACGGCTATCTGTCCTTCTCCAAGCATAGCTTCATGCTCCAGTGCCATCCCCACTCAGCTGTGGGCTTACTGCAGAGCAGCCTCAGGTCCCTGTGTGGCACTCGTGTCCTCAGTGACTGCTCCCTTTCTCATCTGCATCGGGCACCCGTTGCCTGCCCAGCGCCTAGGGGTGCACAGCCCCGTGCTGCCCTTGGGGCCCATCTGTTGCTCGGCCGGCTCTGGTCCCAGCAATGGAGCATAGTCAGCCACCATGACCATCTGAGGAGATCACACCCATCTGAGACGAATGGCCATGGTCTTGCTCAACTTCGTTGCTGCTTGTTGTGCCGTCGTGCCGAGTCCGTCTCCCCACTGCCGGCCGGGTGTTGCCGGTGACTCTTCGCGGTGCCGCTCCTCTTGCCGTGCTCCCCAGCTCGGCCGTCCATCGCCCGTGGCACAACCGCCCATCGGCCATGGGACCTGCACGCCCGGGGCTGGGCTCGGCCCCTGGACTCTCCGGACTGTCACCGGAGCGGCAGCGAGAGCTGCCGAGCGGGCTCGGGCTCTGCCGTCGTACGGGCAACGCTGTCCCAGGGTGGCGGCAGCGGGGGCCCGGCGGGGCGGGGCCGCCCCGCTGGCTTTGCCCGCTAGAGGGCAAGAGAGCCCCACACAAGCGCGGCGGGGCGGCTGCCCGTGCCCCGCGGCCCGCGGCCCCCGCCTCGCCCGGCCTCGCGCCAGGCCCGGCCTCGCCACCCGCTCCTCGGGCTCTGGGCGGTGCGGAAGGAAAAGTCCCGCATGGCCACGGTGCCGTCGATGGCGCGGTAAACGCTTCCCTCGGGAAAGCCAGCGAGGCCTTTGGCCATCTCAGAAAGCGGGCACCATGAAGCCGGCATGGACCGTCTCCGCTCACGGGCAGCGAAAGCACACTGGGCCGCGCCGGCACATCGGCCCGCGCCTGCAGCAGCACACGCAGGAGTGGTCAGCGGGACACGCAGGCGAACGGGCACCTGCTCCCAGCCCACAGGGAGCTGGCGAGGCGCTGATTCCTGGCTGCAGCTCCAGTCTAGTATGGTAAGCAGTATCCAGCTGATGGTCTGGACACGAGCCTTGGTTGATGTACGAGTGCCACCTCATCCTTCAGGTGGTGAACTATCTACAAAGGAAGTGTGTCAGGTGAAGGGTGAACGTCAGGGCCAACCTTCAGCCTGCTGGCAAACCCTGCGAAGCATGCAGTTGCAAATGAGCACCAACAGTATGGGAGCACAAAGAAATCTGATTGGACACTGTGTGTGCTTGGGCAGGGAAGGTGCATGAGGCAATGGGTGGGCAGTGGCAGACCCATTCTCACAGTGAGCAGCCCTGTGAGCTGTGACAAACCCCCTGCCATGTGGAGGCATCTGTGGTTACCTGCACACGTGGCAACTGATTTCTTCCCCTTTTCTCCATCCAATCAACAGCACTTCAGCTCTTGAGCTGGAAGGACTTGCAACATCATGGACAATCAATTAATTACTATAAACAGCAGGTATAAACTATGTACAAATACACACATCTGTGAAATTTTAGACATATTTGGCAGCTTTCACACTTACATCACCCTATCTACCTTCAAGTATCACCAACAAGGGCATGCATTCCAAAAGACTGTATCAACACCCGTGTCAATGCACTCAACTGTATCTGACTGATAATGGCATCATTACTTTTGTACTTACTTAAGATATCTTAAAATGTGTAAGCTGGTAACTCTCCCTAGGACAGTCACAGAAACCATATTCAGCTAATACCTATTTAATATAGATTCACTATAATGCCATAAGAAATCCATGTCAGATACCCTGCCGTGGCTGTATATTGTGTGGCAACAGTGATGCTGATGTTTCTTGAAGCTTTTCATCTAAACTGCATATTTCACACACTCCTGGTCTGAAAATTTTGTGAACTGGGAAACAAGCCCTTTTGTGTTGTCTTCTGGGATTCTTACAGGTAATTTTTTAACCATAAATATTGCTATTTATTCTACACTTTCTAAAGTGAGAAAGCAAATACATTCCTCCAGCTCAAGTTTTCTAAACTTGTAGGCACTTCTATATTAATCCAGTTAATCACTTGCCTATTAGGTTTTCATAAGTATTTTATTTATTTCCAGACAATCTGTTGTTTCACAATCATGACTTTTGGTGATTTTTCATTGCTGAGAGGACACGAGTTTTCTTTGGAGGATTAATTTATGCAGCTATATTAATAGTTTAGTGCCCTCACCAGCCATTCTGGGGAAATGCTGAATCACATGTATAGCACAGCAGGTGGGGTCCATCCAGTCCTATCTAGACCTCTGTTATGTAGAAGTCTACATCTAATATAGGCTCCCTTCATACACGAGGAATAATTAAGCATCTTTAGAGCATGAGTCATGTCATCCTAAAGTAGACGCTTAGAATAGGTCAGATGATTTGTGCCCTAAAAGTGTTCCTATTTCTCCGTGTCAGAGAACAAGTAGTTTATATCTCGATCTCTCCATTGTAGCAGCTTCAGGTGAGGTGAATTCATACTCCTCATATCCAAGTTTATATCCTGCTTTAAAGTATTTGTATTTGTAAAGAAAACTGAAAATAGCATTACTTTCTATATTATTCTCGGTTTATTAAAAAAGGCATCTTAAAAGTTTGATGGCTCCAGATATTTTAGTAAAAATAGCAAATGCCATAGGTTTCATGGAAAAGTCTCTCTTAAATAAGTTTTCCAGTTTTCCATCTGCATGGTTGTGAAATAAATGAGTTAGCTACATTGTAGGTCCAGAAAAGGATCCTTTACTTTTATTGAAATTATGCAATCTAGGGGAATGAAAAGGAAACCAATGCATTTTCTTGTGGCAGGCCGATTTATTTTTTTAAACAAATAAATAAAATATTAAAATTTAAATAAAAAATCCCAAAATTGCTATGTGAAAACTTCCTGTAAAGCTGAACTATTTGGCAGAGTATGGGTGAAACAGACTTTAAAAAATATAAAAAAAGTAAAAAAAAGAAAGTAGTAATGTCTGAAACTTGCCAGAGGTTTCACATTAGTGTGGTACATGTGAGGAGAACGTGATCCAGGAACTCCTCAAGAAATGCAGGATCCTTCTGACCAGATCTGCTCACAGGAGTTAAAACCCTGCATAAAGCTGATGAGTAAGCTCTTGATGACTCACTGTGGCAGATGCAGTCTTTAATTCCAGGAGGGTATAAGGGAAGTGCGTGTGAATCTCTAGTAGAGGGGAACTAGGGGTAGGGGTGTTCCCGCCTCAGCGTCTTGGGGATAAAGAGTGTAGGTTTTTAATACAACCCCAAATATCAGTAGAGGCAAACTTCTGTAAGGAGTAAGTTTGACATTACACATCACACATAGATTTTATGTGAAGCAGGCTTGGAACACCACCTACTCACAGATGGGTATAATTTTGGGGATGTCCTGCATAATTCATGTGTGTCTTTGATACTTATGAGTAATTCAGACATCAAAGCCTCAACTTAGATAACACTTTTATAACACTAAACTTTCTATAGCAAATAATCTGTGGTCTTTCATTTAAATTCCTTTTTAAAAAAGCAACAATACCAATACTTTCTTCTTTACCTTCAGATATTTTTCATAAGGTATGCTGGTGTGAAGTACAAGATAGAAAATACTGAAGCCTAAACTAGAGGAAAAAAAATCTGTATAATAGTCTTCACTGGGACTGCAGATGTACATTTTAAAACACTGGAAAGGAGCTGAGCGCCACTTTCTCAACCGAGAGCACACCAGATACCAGGCCCTTTAGTCACTATGCAATATTGCCTCTGCTTTACCAGTGGCACAGACCCTCACTCCCTTACTTTTCAGCAGTCTGATTTCCAAATGAGCGATTTCGTGTTCTCTTCTATGTTAGCCATTACACATGGACAAAACCTTCCCAGTAATAACCGTAAAACTCCTTTATTGGTCTTCAAATCTCCCTAAAACTTCCTTCTGACACCAAACACTTGTCACTGGCCAGGCCTGTTGCTCTTTACTCTGGAGGCTGCTTTTCCCTTACCCGTCCCCCATGGGTCTGTAGTATACACCTGTTGTCTTTCATCATGGGTTAAGATCATAAGCTCTTTGGGCATAGACTGTCTCTCTTATTACATATGTCTACAGTATCCAACACAATGGGACTGTGAGCCCTGAATGGGGCCTCTGGGTACTGCTGTGATCCACTTGATAAAGAATAATGATTTTTGACATGGTGAGTTCTGCATTTTTTTCCCAAGTCATTCTGCAGTTGTTCACGCTGATACAACCAGTCTCTGTTTATGAGCAGTGTCCTTAAACCCCATATACAGGGCAAATGCTGCAGAACTATTTACTGGAGAGTGATGACTTCCCTGCTCTGTTGTTGGGGCGCTCATCAGCTCTTGCACATCGAAATGCAAGGACTGACACACAGCAACTGTTTCTTTCTGCATCCTGTCCTTCAGATAGAAATAAAGACCAATGGGAGTCAAATGAAAAGGAGGTGGCTTGTGAGCCACTGGCATGGAGAGAGTTCCCTAAGGGTCCATAGAGATGCAGGACACGGCCTTTCCCTGCTGCAGTTACCCTGCTGGATGTGAAAGTAGAAGTCTCTATCCCTCCTCTCAAGTGTTAAGTCACAGTGGCAAGTGGAGAGATGCAGAAAGGCTGCACCAGTTAAGTGACAGACTGCTGGCTTTTGTGGTGGGGGTGGCAAGGGGGGCCATGCTCTGAGCAGTAAGAAATGCAGAGTCTCCCATTATTTTTAATTAAGCCTCTTGCAAAATTTGCCTTCTCTGGAGCTCTGTTTCCAGCTTCTGGTAGTGACCTTCCTGGGCCCCCCCACCTCGATGATGCACATCATCATTCACCAGGCAACCTCTCCCCCCAGCCCCCAAAAGACAATGTTTCTTCTCCTTTTCTCTCTGCTGTCTCTCTCTCTCTCTCCCCCCCACTACCCCAAAAGAGCCTGTTTTCAGGTTTTGCACTTAATTCAAGAGCCTGCCGCGGCAATCCTCTCGCCTGTGTAAGCCTCTGCATCGTGCCGGGTCCTTGGGCTCTGCCCAAGCCACTCTTCTGCAAAGGCAGGAGACCCTTCTGTCCCTCGATAATTAATGCAGCTATATCGGAGCGCTGCAATCGGCATCATACAGAAGAGCAAAAGTCCTCTCCCTCTCGCCGGGTTTGTCCCGGCAGTTTTAAATAACTTCTCTTTTTGAGGGGGAGGAGAACACGTACTTGGTCGGCACCCCCGCTTCTCCCCCCATGTCACTTCATGCCCGCCTCTCCCTTCCCTCCACCGCGCTCTTAAAAACTTGGGCCGAGCCCGAGCGCGGCGAGCTGCGGTTCGCCCCCGGAGCGCCCCGGGCGGCGGCGGAGACGGCGGCGGGGCCCCAGCTCTGCCAGCACCCGCGGCGGCATCGCCGAAATCACCCCCCCGTCAGCCCGGGGGCAGACAGCGGGAGGGCTGCGGGGCGGCGGGCCGGAGCGGAGAAGGGAAAAAAAAATGCGGCGTGGGCGATAACGATACCACCCCCACCGCCCAGTCACAGCTCTCAAACTTCCCGCGACCCTGTCGGTTTGCCAGCCGGAGCCGAGTTGCAAGCCCGCTTGGGAGCGCGGCAGTCCGGTTACCTGAGGCGCAGGCCGGGGCCGGGGCTGGGACAGCGGGGCGGCCGCGCCTCCGCCTCCCCTGCGGCGGGGCCGGGGCCGGGGCTGGGCTCCGCTGCCCGCTCCCCCCTCCAATGTCAAGGGGGACTCGGGCTATGCGGGCATCTCCCGAGGAGCGCGCTTCCCGCAGCGGGCGGGCTCGGTATATTTAGCATCGCCTCGCTTTTTTTTTTTTTTTCCTCCCCCAAAGTTTCGCCCACTTATTTATGTCCCTGCCTGCCTGCGCCGCGCTGCCGCAGAGCGGTACGGGCCGCTCCGCGCCGTGCCGAGCGCTGGAAGCCGCTCTGTATTGCAGCAGGTAGGGCTGAGCGCTAGGACCTCGGAGAATCCTTCCAGCAGCAATCAGGACTACCTTAAACCCAGCCCAATGCCTCTTCCTGCGCCACTCTGCGTGCTGGATGGAGATCCACAGTCAAGAGCTGCAGCTCAGTGCTGGAGTACAACATTTCACAGGGAGCCCTGCAGAAGCAACACCTGTTTCGAGCCAGCCAAGAAAGACACAAGCACTTGTATGTTGCTGCTTTGCTTGTGGATCGTCAATAATCCTAAACCAGTGGACATCTGCTGAGCCTCCTGAGAATTCTGGATAATAGATTTGGACGTCAAAAGTTTTTTTTTTTCCTTTTTCTTTTTTCCTTTTTTTTTCGGGATTTATCTCAGCCAACAACGTGAGATTTCCCCCCTCCCCCTTTGCAGGATTCACGCTGATGTATGCAGTCTGTTCTAGAGTAAAAACAGCGCATGCCTTTCTGGAGTCAGAATCCATAAATCCTGACGTAGCCTGTGCATCTTAAAAAAAAAAATATCCCTATAACGCCTAGGTATTTAAGTTGCTATGGTCATTCTTATCTTAAACCAAATGGAGAAGCTACGGATTTTTTTCTTTATTACAGTTGGATGGGCTGAAGACCGTATTGCTTGCTAAGAGCTGGGGATATATGCATTTATATAGATATACACATCTATATGTTTATAAATATGTCAGTGTGTGAGTATAAAGTGGTGGTTTCTTAGACTAACTGGTTTGACCTTGAACCTGTACCAGTCAAAACAGAATATTACTTTTATTTATGCATTTAATGGATTGAAGAAAGAACATTTTCTCTCTAACTGCGCTAGGGAGGGGAGAGGAGTGGAATATACCTAATCTTATATCTCCTGGGTTTGGCACCATCGTTATTGTTTATTCTTACTCTCTAAAAGCAGAATCTTCTGATGGCTCCCTTAGGTGAAGTTGGGAACTATTTCGGTGTGCAGGATGCAGGACCCTTTGGGAATGTGCCCGTTTTGCCGGTGGATAGTCCGGTTTTGTTAAGTGACCACCTGGGTCAGTCTGAGGCAGGTGGGCTGCCCAGGGGGCCTGCGGTCACGGACTTGGACCATTTAAAGGGGATCCTCAGGCGGAGGCAGCTATACTGCAGGACTGGATTTCATTTAGAAATCTTCCCCAATGGTACTATCCAGGGAACCAGGCAAGACCACAGCAGATTTGGTAGGTATTATCCTTAACCCTTTAGTGGTCATATGATGAAATAATGGGGCAGAACTGCGGGCGGGGTGACGGCGGGGGGTGCGAGGAGGGCAAGGGAGGGGGGTTCATGCTGACGGCTGATCCGCCGAGTGGGGAAAAAAAAAAAATGTGGCCAGGATTGCAGATGTACAATCGCGGCACCACCGCAGCGGAGCAGGAGACCTCGCCGAAGTCGCCGGGTGTTCGGTAGCGATGTTTGTGTAGCCCCAAGTTCTGCTTAAAGGCAGAGCCGGACTCGGAGGTGGTGGTGGCGGTGGTGGAATTCTTGCTCGGGACGTTTCTGCCGAATGATTTGATTTTGTGAGTTTAAAGGGGTTTTAATCATTAACCACCGCAATTTAAAATTCACCGAGTTTCCTGAAGGGAGTGGCTGTCGTCCTGTACGCAAATTATCGAGGGCTGCTCTTTCGTTTTCTCTGCCGGTTACCTGCCCTAGTAACTGCCTGCATTGCAAACCCAGCCTCCTATTTCGCTTCTCGGCGAGGATCCGCCGCCGGGGCACCTCGCAGCCGCCGCAGGAAGGAGGGAGCGCAGGTGGGGGCCGTGCTCGCCCGTGTCCCACCGGGAAGCTTTGCACCACAACCTGCCGCCTTTCCCGAGCTGTGTGGCGTGTCAAGTTGGCAGGGAATTTGCAGGAGCATTCCCTGAGTTTCATTTCCAGGGGACGCTATTTGTGACTCAGCAGCGAGAGCTGGAGGGCTCACGGATCTGGCCGCTCTTCACAGCCGGTGCAGGCACACAGAGGCACCCGGGCATACGCACACGAGAGTCGAGTGAGCCTGGACCTTCTTTGCTGTTAAAGGCCCTGCAGATTGAACGTACTAAAGTAACTAAAGCAGTCTGGATGAGATGATTATTTTGGGCTTTTGTTTTTAAGGAGGGGTGTGGAAAATATGCCAGGTTAGCACGCTGCGCTCCCAGCTGTTGGAAAGAGTTAACTTGTGAGTGAACCAACCTGACAGCACTTAAATTCGGTCGTAAAAACAAAGTCCTATGGTGATTTTTTGCCCCCTCCCCCTTCGTATTTTAATGCCAGATGTTGAACGACATCTAAACTGTATTTTATTACTTTGTGAAGCTGTTTAGATAATGCCACTGTTGTAGGAGACGATCTCCAAAGAGTGCAGAGGAGCGGGGGGTGAGGGGTGGGGAGGAAAAGAGAGAGGAGTGAGGCTCGCATGGTCGCAGGTTTATCCTCCATCCCCCGCCAGCCGCTTCTCCCTGACACTCTCACGCTGTTTCCAGGCTCTGCCTCCCTCCCACGCCGCCCGCCCGGGGTCCCCGGGGGACGGAGGGGCGGGAGGGGGGGCTGGGGGGAGGGAAGCGTCGCGGATCTCTCAGGGGCGCAATATCCATGCTTGCTGGAGAGAAAAAGTGCGGAAAGTGTCTTAGGCAGCCGCGCAGAGAGGAGAGGGCGGGGGGAATAGTGCATCTAGGCGTTTTCCTTGACACTGGCAGAAGCCGCGCAGAGCTGCATCCGCAGCCGCAGGTTTCCCGCTGCCCGCTGCGGGTGCGGGGCCGGGGGTGCGGGGCCGGCAGCAGGTGTAGAGCGGCCGCGGCGCTGCGCGCACCGGCGGCCGCGGCTGCGAGGGACCGGCACCCCGCTGGGCCCCGCGCTCCCGGGGAGGGCCGCCAGCTGTTCCCTTCGCAAGGCGGCGGTGACCACATTATTCGCGGCGTCTATTTTTAAAAATGGCTTTCCAGCCGCAGTTGTAGGAAGCTGACAATTCCGAGGGGCAGCTCTTCCAGCCCTTGCAGCGCCTTGGCTTTAAATAGATTTTTTTTCCCCCTTCTCGCTTTGATCGCCCTCTCCTCCCCAGGACGCACCCTTGTGATAACTCTTCTCGCCCGGAGTGCGCCGGTGACGCGCCTCCTCCTCTGTTCAGGGTAGTGTAGACCAGGCACAGCAAAGCTATGGGATGTGTCGGGGTTTCCGGCTTACTTTGGGGCGGGGAGAGGATCTTGGTGCTTTTGTATCGGTTGTGACATTGCTGTTGTGTTTGCCTGGAGGTCGCCGAATAGCAGATGTAATTGGTATTTTGGGGACTGTAAAGTCTGCCGGTCCTGTGAAGGTCCGCATCCCGGCTGGGGAGCTGCCCGGGGAGAAGCGGGCTAACTTGGTCTCCTCTGACCGTGTGCGGGAAACCTGCATGTGCCTCTCTGTGTGTGGAGGTGGGGGGACGAGTCACAAGGAAGTTTTCCTCCAGGAATAAGGAGGACAAAGAGAAAACCCCGGGGGCTGCGCGTAAACTCCTCTCTGGTCTCTGCCCTGTGGGAATCCCCCTCCCCGCGAGCGCACACACACACACACACACACACACGCATACACCTCTGGAGAGACATCAGATAAGAGTAATTCTTTTGTGATGCTGTGTTGGATGTGTGCCTATTGCATACAATAAACCGAGCCATATTGTGTGTCTATACTCGCCCGGTTCTGGGAGCCCTGGCATTTCGCAATTCCTGCAGCAAGATGTCCATCTCTCAAAGAAAAGCTCCCCGGGAGAGCCCGACTCCGTCCCCCCCGTAACATGATCTAAGATGATCAAAGCGTTATCTCTCCAGGGTCAGAAAGAAGATTTTTTGATGCAGTCTCCTTTAGTCTAGGGCATTTGCTAGACAGTAGAGTCATTGTAAATTCAGGAACTCTCTAAGAGCGGAGAGGCGTGCCTCTGTGCGTCAGCACAAGTACTGCATGCACAGCATTAAAAAAAATAGGAGCATGCAGGAAAAGGAGAAAAAAAAGCTTGTCAGCAGGTGACCTCCGCTCCCTGGGACCTGCTGCTACAGGGAACCGCTGCGTTCATCATCTGCGGGAGCCGCGCAGCCGCCCGCCCGCCTCTCCGCCTCGCCCTGCCCGCTCCGGCTCCCGGGCTGGCGGGGCGGGTTCAACGGCGGGGGTCGGCTCTGGCCGGGGGGTCCTTGCGGCTGCCCACCCCTTCTGCTGCTGAATCCTAAGGGTCGGGGCTGCCAGCCCCCCTTCCCCCGCCCCGTGCAGCCTTCGGGGAGAGACGGCAGAGCGGGGCGGAGGGGTGATGCATGCGGAGTGCTCTGGCCCCGGAGGTGGAAATTGGGACAACAGATTTTAGAGAGAGAAAAGGGCTCCGAGCAGCCCCTGCTGACGCCCCGCTATTGAGCGTTATGGAGGAGAGGGGCTGCTGGGAGAGCGGTGAAGGGGGAGTGGGGGGGGGGAGTGGCAAGAGCCTGGAGCTGAAGCAAGGCCCTGCTGCTCCTGGGGGGCTGTGTCTGTGTCTGTCTGCGCTCTCGACTCTTAATTGGCATCATGTGGGGGAGCGGGCGAAGCGGTGACAGCTGCGACAGGCGGGATGCATCCCGGCGGAGCGCTCGGCTCGGCTCAGCCCTGCGCCGCAGCTCCGGCTGGCTGAGAGCAGGAGGTGCCGGGGGACGCCGGGGAAGCCCCTGCCCTCGCCCCGCCGCCGGGCTCCTGTTTAAGCCACGATGGGCTCTGCTTTTTCTCCCTTCGGGTCTTGCCTTGCTGAACAGTTGCTTGCTGAATCCGCGGCAGCACGGCTTGCGGGCCCTCCGATGCCTCCCTGCTTCCCTGGGAAGTCCTACAGACTAAAGCGGCTGCCAGAGATGCTTGTTTACCATCTTCGGTGCTGGTGTGTTAGGGTGCTAAGTTGCAGCCGAACTGCTTCCGTTCAGGAATACAAAAGCGAGCCTATATATAGCCAAAGACAAAAATGTGCAAATGAAGGAGCAGCAACAAGATGTGTAATTGCAGAGATGTTCATTGTTTAAAGCCGAGGCAAATGCTTTTGTAGGTCTGTTCTTCACCAGAGGTAAACTAGATGAAAGTTAAAATTTCACGTGCTGTGAACGACCCCTGTCCAGTACCTGTGCACCGGACGGGAGCACAAGGTCAGGCTTCTGTCCTGCTGCCGTTCAGTGCGGTCAAAGTTGAATCATGTGGAAGAAGGGGCGTGAAGGGATGAGGTGGACATGTAAGGAATAACTTTCCCCCCAAACTTTTTTCCTAGCCTCTTTGTAGAGGCGTGAGTCTATGTCTTGAAGTGTTTCTATTAAAGAGAACACTCAATGTCTGATGAGAAGATATATAGCATCCAATGTACTGAGACAGTTATTTCCTCTCTCCTTTTCTTCTCTTCCCCAACTTTAGCTATCTAGGGCCCTAGCTTTCAAAGTTTGGAGCTGTCCTGATTTTATTTGGTCCAGCCTCATTTGAAGAGGAATATCTATTTTAATATCTGATTCAGGTCCTACCTTGTATATTATAGAAACTGTACAGTGAAAATATTCACAGGAGTGTTTGGCCAAATCATGCAATCCTTAAACTGTCAAGACTTGTGTAAGACTTCATGCTTGGCTCCAAATAATCTCTTGAAGGACTTAGCAGCATGACATATAAAACTTGCTGTGAACTGGCTTTTGAATATTTCAAATAAAGAAGTCTTGATTCTGATCTCAAATATGTGGATGCTCTTTGCCAAGTACCTTAAATTAATCTTCTGCACTTACAATAGGATGTGACAGTACTTTTTTGTTCTTTTGACGCACTAAGCAGCATGCACCCAAATATTTAAAATGAGGACAGCAATTAATGTCTTCAGTTATACTGATGTGAAAGATGCCAGACTTACTAACTTAGCTATAGTATGGCATAATACACACTTAATGTCAGATTTAACCTCGGTTAAAATTGCTTGGTAATATGTATCAGGTAATACGATAGTTTGGTAAAAGCTTTACAGAAAAAACCTTAGTAAGAAATCTGGAAGTATTACATGTCCAGATATAATGGGAATGTTTAAATTGTTTCAATGGATTGATTGTGTCTGAGATACTACATATACCAGATAAACAGCCTACTACCACTTTTTATAGCTTTAAAAATATTCCATAATTACTAAATCTTTTCTACCAGCATTTTTTAAAAAATTGTACATATGTAGAGAATAATTTAATATGCCCAGGCCTTAAAACAGGGTTATCAAAACACTAAGACTGGTGTTTGTAGTACTGAATAATATATAAGCTAATGATCAATAGTCTCTTGCAGGGAATACACTTCATCTTTACATCAGCTTGGCTATAAATTTTCCCTATTGGCTTCAACTTATGCTGTGCTAGATTTATGTGATTCATGCCTGTTATTGATTACTGCACAACTATTTTGTGAGAGATGCCAAATTAATTGTTCAAAAAATCCATGAATGTGCTTTTTTTATTTGCCACATGAGGCTCAACACACACTATAATGTTCTTTTATTATTTAATGTAAATATAGTTTCCAATAAGCTTTAAAAATAGTTGTATGGAGTGCTTAGACATGGAAAGTCACAAAATACATTGACAAGCTACTCTGGGTTTTATTTTGTGGCTTACAAAGTAGTGCAGCACAGCAGTGTGCTCCTGCACGTTGCTGGATAACTTCCGTGAGTTCATTATAGTCTTAGATGAGTGCTCCCAAACAGGAAGCAATTTCTATTTTTTCCACGAGACTTCTAGGTTTATGCAGGGTTTGGCTGGTAGCATCCCCATTGAAGAAGTAAGCAATTTGCAGAGAAGGCTGCCAAAACCACCCCAAACTCTCAGAACCAGATGAGCTTATACTTGATGCAGATACTTGCCATACTGTGCACATTGATGCTGAATCCAAAAACTTTGCAGAAGCAGTGCTTCTCTGCAAAGTGCTCTTATCTCTAGTGCACAAAGGTCTGTGTGAGCTTGCTGTTGTGCATATGGGAAGACTCAATCATTTATACACTGATACGTTGGTTTAGAATATTTTAATTTTCAAATTTGGGATGAGCGAAAAATAACACACGCAGGGGAGTGATTGCCATTTAGACAGAAATATGTGATTGTCTGGACTATACTAAGAATTTTCATTTCTCAAGCTTCTGGAAGATAATACTGTGAGTAAATCCTTCCTCATATTCCTGATTCCTTGATGCCCGGAAGTAGGTCTTTTGGTTCCATGTATAATGTTGCTTTTATCTCACAGTTCTCATCCAAATGTATTTTTCCAGAATTTATTTTGGAAGATAAATTCCAGAGGTTCTTTAATACTGCTAATTTTAGCAGTCTAAAAGCTTGGGTCTTTTTTTCCTTTCCTTTGAATATATTATTTGTTGTGCAAATCAGAATATGACCAAGCTTTAGATCTGTGTTTAGAAATTTTGGGGAAGGTTGAGAATAATGTTTTAATTTAGTCTTAATGCTGTCTGCAATGCATCATTCTAGTAGAGACTCAAAGGGTTTCACTGTTCAAGTATTGTACTTTAAGATATGATAATTTATTCCTCATCTTCCCCCAAACAACTCTGAAAATGGGAAAAGACCTTTGAAAATAGCTGCTTGTCACTCAGGGTTCAGTTATATCTGGAAAAAAAAATCTTTCAGTGGAAACAAAATGTACATTGTTTGTTTTTTTTCCCCGCATTTTATAGGTATACTGGAATTTATCAGTATAGCAGTGGGCTTGGTCAGCATCCGAGGAGTTGACAGTGGACTCTACCTTGGAATGAATGAGAAAGGGGAACTGTATGGCTCGGTAAGTTCTTGCTAGCCTTGAGCAGTTGTGATCCTTACATTCTGTGGGAAAAATGCTTGCTAGCTCCTACAAGCCTCTGTTGTACTAGGTGCTTTAAGAGCACTGTTTCTGCTCCAAATATCTTGCAGTCTAATTTGAAACAAGACCCTGTGGGTGGTATAACAGATACAGGAAAGACAAAAAGTGACAAAATCAGGAACGAGTAATAACGTTGAAAATTTACATACAAGCAGCAGAGACCAGCAGCCAGAGCTGGTCACTGAAGACTAAAGCATGTACTGTAAGTTTTGTAAATGTGTCATTTCAGTAGAGACCTAAGATGAGATGAAGTCTCTGCCTTTTGTGCGTAGGCAGAAAGCTTTCTAGGAACTGACAAAAGAAATGTAGAGGAGGAGGAAAATGGTGGCATATGTGTATGAAAAAAATGATAAATAGGAGTGGATAAAAGCTATAAAAAGTGTAGGAATGAGGGCAAGAGGCTTGATCGTCTTGTCCTGAATGTTCAGCTGGTGCTCACTCAGGGATGGCAGCAGAAGTGGGCAACGGGTGTGAGTGAGGAGTGAAACTCGGTGTTTTGGATGTGGGAGTTAGACTGGTAAACCAGCCTACCTGCAGTTGATGGACGGCTGTTCTCACCAGTATGTGATGTGGTCCTTACCTGGGAATACCCGAGACATGTAACTTACAGTGTGATTTACTCTCTGGGTAGATTGTGGGCAGAGGGAATCTGAAATCAAGAAGATAACTTCCCAAATAGTAGAAGGCAACCTCTTCTAGCAGTAAAGTATCAACCTCCAAAGCTGATAAAGACTAGAGAAGCAGCTGTATTTGAGGGAGAGGATGGCAAGTTCAAAGGGTAACCAAATGTCTAAAGCAGAGGAAGTCTGTGTATTCACTGGGGTTTATAATAAGCATGGAGGAATGAGACAATAGTTAACTGATAGTCTAAGCACTGCAGAAACCCTGAAAAAGAAGTTAAAGTGACTTTGAGTGTAGCTCAAGATGCCTGTGTCAGAGGGGAGTAACAGTGATTGGTAAAAGGATGGGGAAGGAACTGAGGGAGACAGCAGCGAGAGTGGGAGGAAACGTGAGAGGATGGTCATCAATTGGCAAGTGAAAACAGAAGAAGTAAGAGAGAAGTCTTACTTCTATGTACGTGATCCATGGAAGAGCATGGGGAAGCAAGACCAGGAAGGTCAAGCAGAAGCGTTTTTATAGGGCTGTCCAGGTTCATTGATTCTTTTCAGTGACATTTTGTGTGAGGGAGAGAAGGTAGAGCGGGAGAGGGGACATTCTGAGCAAAGAGCAGGCTAGAGGAGGAAGCCAGAAAGTACAGATCATGACAATGTATGTGGGAGGCAGAGAAAGAGGTGGTAGAATGAGGGGCAAGGCTGGGATGGAGAATGTGTGGACATAGGAGAAAGGAGGATGCAGATGTGGTCAGAGTCAGTGAATGGGAAAAGAAAAGGGATTTAGCATAAATGGCATTATGGAGAAAGGAAAGGTTGAAAGGATAGAGAGGGAGAAAGGGGATGGATGCAACGACAGACAAGTTGCCTGTGATGAGTAAGTTGTTATAAGTCACAATCCTTGTGCAGCTAATGAATGGGGTAAAGAACTGTCAAAGTCATGAGTACTTTTGTGGTTCAGCTAGGCAGCAAGAAGAACAACAGTTAAATGAACCAGTAATGTTGATAATCATTAGTAAGAGTAATCATTTAAACAGATAAACACAGTGAATCAGTTACTCTACCCTTCAGATATTCAGAAAAAGAAAATGTGGGCATTGAGAGAGCTTTAATGCATAGACTTGGAAAAACAGATGTTAACATCATTTTCCTGTGCAATTTATATTCTGTGTTTGCAATATGTTTGACTGACAGAGAAAATTGCTCCAAACATTCTTTGCTGAAGAAATATGCACAAGAAATCCTTTGTAGATTACTAAGTTGAATGTGTTAATAAAATAGTTGTTCCATGAACAGCAGTTGTAAAGGAGCCTGCTTTCCTAGGGGTTTGTGTCTCACAGCTCAACACATGGGTCTCCCTGACCTTCTGTCCCTGCAGACTGTCCCCAGACTTTTGTGTCGCTTGCATGGAGAAAGAGACAGTGTTAGCTGTCCATGCTTACTGCATTGTCAGTTTGCAAGGATTACATAGTTAACTGCTCCTAAATGGGATGTGCAAATGATGTCTCTTCTTTAGCCTGCCTCTGATTAGTTGCAAAACTGATAGGAACTTAATTTTCTTGAAGACCTTTGCCTCCTAGTTGAAACTGGTTGAAAAGCTCAGGAAAGACAGGCAGGCAGATGGATGTACAATATAATTGGATAACCCCTTTTCCCTAAGAAATGACACTAAAAATATGAACCCATTCATAATGGAGAACTGGCAATCTATAGGGCGAGAATTCAAAGTTCAGGTTAAAACCTGATGGATGATATGCCTCTTGTCAGCCTCCAGAGATGGGACATACTAAGAATGATGGTAATTGAATTACATTACTTCCAATGAAATATAACCTCTAATGGCTACTCAGTGTGATGATGCTTTAAAGCCTTGTCAACACTAGCAGTCCTAGTGCCTATATTTCAGCAACTGTCAGCTCTCGTAGAAACAGTGAGATAAGCAGGCCGCAGAGCAGATTTTCTTGTAGAATTGGCTGGACATTTTTAAACAACAGTGGTTTGCTTTTGGTCAAAAAAATGCAATTAATTGAAAATTAAGTTCTCTGATTGGAATAAATGTTGCAGTTTGAACCAGAAACAAGACACAATCCAGCACAGAACTATCTGGTGACAGAGACAATCAGTTTAACTGATGATCTTTGAGACCAACAGGCCAGAGACTGAGGTTCAAGTTTTTCACTTGAAGTACGTAGAGCGGTCACTTCAGTTGAACTGTTCTGTAGCACTCACAAGTAGTCTTTGCACTGCCTGTGCTGGAGATTGGTCCCTCTGTCTTGATTTCTTTGCTAAGGCCTGTGAATAGCACCAGATTTGTCATGGAGCAGGTATGCTTACGAGGCTATGAATGTTTTCAGCATTGTGGATCTAAGCAGGTGTGTTTCTGCAAGCATTCAGTACTGCAGCACTTGATACTACCAGAAGAGATGCCCTGTGCCTATAATGCTATTGTATTTATATTAAAATTACTGCATGAAAAAATACATTAGGTGTGAATCAAGCCAGTGACCTGAAAGACTTCTAGCCTTCTATGTTTGTGTTTGAAACATTTGGCACAGGAAGATTTTTCCCAGCATATTTGTGGTGCCACTGGAGATGGGACATATGGCAAAGCAGAGCAGCCAGAATAGGTGATTGCTGCCAATTTTCATGAAAGGCAACAGTAAAGATGGTTTCGCTGTATCTTGATCCAGACACGTTCCTCTTGGCCTTCTCAAAGTACTGCTTTCCTTCTAGATTAGCTGACTGACAAACTCTTCCCAACTTGCCACTGTTACAGGGGACAGTTCCTGCTGCATCTTCTGGTTAAGAGAGCACAGTGACTCTCAACGCTGCTCTCGGGCAGCAATGTACAACATAGGGTGTCTGTTCTCAAGTTCCTCCTCATCTCACATGTTTAGCCAGGGAAAGCTGAAGACAAATGTATGTGGTACTGCAGAGAAGCTGGTGGCAGCTATGTAGGGATGACTTGGAGGCTGGTTAGTGACAGCAGCTTTCACTCCTGTCTTGCTCTGTTTCTGCTCTCCCTTTACCTTGGCTTTCCCTTGCAGCCTGCAGCTATGACTCATCATGTTTCACAAGAGCTACTGTGCTTGTCATTGGAGAGGAGGAAAAATTCAAACTACAGATAAGACCCGAAGGGTGTTAAGACAAGACATGAAGACCTTTTTCCTTCCCAAGTGCCAAACAGCTCTCGCCAAACACCACTGGCAAGAGTGCTAGCAAATATGTCTTAGCTGTACTCTTTGGTGCTGTGCTGTGGAGTGAGGGAGGTCTTTCTGATCTGTCCTCATGACCTTCATACCTTTCTGGGCTGTCCCCATCCTCATGCTTCCCTGCACCGCTGCTCTTGGGGTTATCAACAGCTGGCACCCACATGGCAGGCAGTGATAAGCAGCCACACCACGAGGTGCCCACTGTTTGTGCTGCAGGCTGTCCTCTGAGGTGGGACAGAACAAGTACTTCCTCTACCTCCCGGTAGCAGAGCAGGACCATGGGACACCTTGGCCTCAGCTGTCCTCGCTGTGCTGGCTGTGTTACATCCCAAGGCTGGCATCCCTGCCCCATGGATTTCCCATGGACACAGACCTACCTCACTCCTCAGACTAGACAGAAAGAAGAAATTTTCTACAATGAGGGTGGTGAAACACTGGCACAAGTTGCCCAGAGGGGTGGTAGATGCCTCATCCCTGGAAACTTCAAGTCAGGTTGGATGAGGCTTTGAGAGATCTGATCTAGTTCTCTCAGATATTCCAGTTCATTGCAGAGGGATTGGACTGGATGACCTTTGAATATTTCTTCTAACCCAAACCATTTTACAATTCTATGAAAAGCTGGCATCTCCATTGCTCTGTCTGTCCTTGAGAGAGAGGCTTCATGCATCCACAGAGCAGCTGGAACAGAGCCGAAGAGCTCAGATCTGGAGCCAGGGTGGGAGGCTCCTTATGTGTGGTTTCAGACTTACAGGGTGTGTGCAGCAAAGTGAGATTTAGGATGGCTAGTAACATGGTAATAAATTGCCGTCCTTCAAAAAATTAACTGAGAGCTTGTTTGTCCAATGATTTTGGGATGCTAAACCTGCCTTTTGCTCCTAAAACTAACGAGGAGAGGGTGGAGGAGGAGGAGAGAGAGAGTACTGTCCTTGAAGAAACATGTTTTCCCAGTAAGTGTTCAGGAACGTGATGATATGCCTCTTTGTTGTCCCAGCAGGGCTGCACCTGCAGTATTTTGTGCTTTTGTTTGGGTCCTCACAGTCCTGGGAGGAGTGTGCAGCTACAGAGAGAGGCAAACAATTTTTTTCTTTGGACAAAAAGGAATAATTTTTCATAGTTTACTCAAAATTGCTTGATGTAGGTAAGGATTTGTTTTATCACCTTCTAAAAATGTCTTCCACATTCTGATGAAAATTAGGGAAGGAAATTGTTCAGCCCTTCAAATGGTAGGTCAAGGTGCATGGAAACAATGAAGAAAAAATGTAGGTTGAGGGTGCATGTTGGGTACAGCATTTAGGCTAAGTGTATGGTCACTACAGATACCTAAGAATAAAATAGAGAAGTACTCTGCAGTATCATTCACACTTTGTTGGTGTTAAATATCTCTGATCTGAAGCAATTCTATATGCTTCAGACCACCTTATGAGTGGTTTACTTTTTGGTAATCTGGATTATCTATCTGTCAGAGCACATGCTGGTGCCTGTGGCTGAGATGAGGCTGGAAACAGGACAGTTGTGGCTCACAACAATTTTTAGAAGGAGAATTAAATGCAATTTTCTTGAGCAAAGATACAGACTTCTAGGCTGAGAGTGACCAAATCCCAGGAGGGATATTGGGTATGGCAGCTGGTTCATCCTCCTGCTTGTGTGTAAAATAATAAAGTGCCTTTTGGTAAATGGTACAAACAGTGGGGAGGCAGCTGGCAGTTCCTGGGGTGGCTGAGTTGCGAGGAGCAGTCAAATTGTGAGGAACAGTCAGGATTTCCACGTTGCTGGGGAAAAACCTGTCACTCCTGTGATTAAAAACCCAAGAGTGTCTTTTAGCAGTAATAGCAACTTGTGTCTTCCTGAGTAAATATGCTTTAAGCAGAAGAGTTGCAAGAAAGCAGGCCAGTAGCCAATTTGAAAGCACTTTGAGATCTGAAGAGTAGCAGTTCAAAAAGGTGCTTATGGCTCTGAATGTGAAGGAAACTTGAAACTTCATCAGAGATGCAGAAATCCTGTGGAAATGGTATCCCAGCAAGGATTTGGAGAAGGATTTTGCTGGGAAGGATTTGGAGACTAATAGGCTGTGGGTGCTTGGCAGAGGGTCTGTGAGGAAGGGTAGAAAGGCAGGTTGCAGAAAAAGCATGTGTCTTAGAGGTGTAGAAGCAAGGGAGTAACTTGGAAATTGCTGTGATAAAGCTGACTGGGGCTCTGAAGTGTATACTAAAATATAAGGCAAAAATTTTTTAAGCTATATCAATGAAAAGGGAACAGGAGTCATTACAAGCACAGTGTATTCAGGCAGGAGTGTAAATGTAATACAGTCTGAATGTGGTTGCTAACTGCGATAGCCAGTATTTCTGATTGCGTCCTCGGGGTAGTAACATGGGGCTGGGGATTCTTTGTCGTGTGATGGACAAAGGGAGCAGGACGCAGCTGAAACCACTGCTAAAAGAAGTGGCTGTTTTCCCTCCAACCATCCATCCCTCCCTTTTGCTGGCACAAGCGTTTCTTTTGCTGCCCAGTGAATTGAAGCAGGGAACTGGAGAACAATCTGTCTAAGCAGAAGGGCTGTCTTCGGCCAGGGTGGTTCCCTTCCAGGCCACTGCAAGATGTGATGCAAAGGTGGGAGCAAGCTCAAGTGAGGGAGGGGTTGCTTTTCTCGAGGCAATGCAGGTTTTTGACAGTCTTGGCTGACCTCTGGCCGTGTGGTTTGTGTTGGGCTGAGGACGTGACCTAGGAAGATGGGGGGCTATCAGTTTGACTTGGGTTGTGTTCAGGGTGTAGAAGCAGGCTTTTGAATGAAAGAATAGAGGAGGACTTGGAAGTGTGTGCATGATGAGTTTATTGAAGCTGGAAAAACAGTATCAGACAAGCCTATTATTTTGTTTTTCTTAGGCATTTATTTTTCTAGAAATGGGAAATACAGTTGTGCTACTCTGCAGCGCTGTGGTAAGCATGACCTACAGAAGAGAGCATTTGCTACACTGGGTAAAATGGATGTTGGTAGAAGACTTGTATGATAGATGGTGAAAAACTGAAGACAGCAATGGGGAGTGTTGAAAAGTATTAGACAGGAGTGGTGCTATTGGTGAAGATTTTATGAATTGGTCCTTGGGCTGGTTTTATTCCTTGTTTTTATTAGGGACATTAAACTTCGTGCCATAAAAAAGCAGTAGTGTGTTATTGAAATTGTTGCAAAGTTGGGAAGATTTTTCAGTGCAGAAGGCAGCCTCAAAGAAGGGCCTTGGTGACTGAAAGTGTTCACATGTGGGGCTCAGGGAGAGCTGTATTGGTGTCACTGCATGCAGCACTGGTAGGATACAGGCTAAATTCAAAGTGCAGTTGGTCACTTGTGTTAAAGAAGATTAATTGAAACCAAAACAGGTGAAGAAAGGGTTTACTGGGGTGATGGGAGGGAAGAAAAGACTATTAAATGCTAAGAGTCTAAGGATCTTGGCTTATTTAGCCTGCAGAATGAAAACTGAGAGGGTACACTCTTGGTCTCTGTAAATACGGTGAGGTTTAACAGCAAGGAGAGAAAAACATCCTTGAAATAGAGGATGAGAATGAATTGGTTGGAATGGGTCACAAGAAAGCTTAAGCTGGGTAATGAGGAATTACCAGCTCATGAGGAAGGGAAATGTTGAGCTGACCTGGAAAGTTTTTGCACAGAGTTGAGAGATGAAGCATAAATGCTTTTTCTCTTCCCTGTACAGTAGGAAACAGCTTTGTAATTTTTGACATTTTCTTTGTGGAAGGAATAGGTCTGACAAAAGCCCAGAAACTTTAGTTAGTTGGGAAAATTTATCTACAACCTCATCTACTTCACCTTTGCAGATAGCTTCGCTCTGAATTTGAATGTGCAGCCTTGCTGACAGGTGGGTACAGTTAAATGATGTTCCTCACCTGAGGAGAGCAGAATCTTGCAACCCACTCAGCAAGATATGAAGCCTGCTGTAGAAAAGAAGTCTTTCAAGATATGGGTACTGATGTAGTAAGAATTCATAGGTGAATCCATATACTTAAGAGAGGTAATACAGAAGCAAGCTCTGCAAGAAACTGCAGCTATTGTGGTTCATTTTAAACTAAGGCTTCAGTCTGTTTTTAAAATCAGAATTTCACAGATTATAACACCTGTTACCAAAGAGGGACACCTGCTAATAGTGTCCTGTGGGATAGATACTACGCTTTTCCTCAAGTCTTTGATTTTCCTCGGAGGATTTAATTCCAGGTGCTTATTAGGTCTGAGGATAACTGTATACGTGAGAAAACCTTCAGTGATTTTCCTTACCTTGGTCTGCAGTTCTGTGCTGAGCTTGCATTCTCACTGGGACAGGAAAGCATTAGAATATCTCCTACATAAATTATTTATATGTGTGTGTGTGTAAAGCTAAGCTTTGGTATAGGAAGATCCTGCTTGAACCTTCATTTCATGATTAAAGATGTCTGGAATTTTGTATTCTTACAAAACCAGGATATTAGAGGTGCTACTTGAGAAAGCAGCCAAGGTGACCTAGCAACTTGCAGAAACCCCCTTCCAGAAAAGGTAGTGCTGATTTCCTGACTCCACTGTGTTCTTCTGCTTCCTTCCTTGCTCCAACACCAGCACTCATCTCACCTGCCAGGAGGCTAATTTAAGGATCTAAAGCCACAGAAGAAAGCTTGCCTTTTTATTTTCTAGGGTTGCTTCTCTGCCAGTTTAGTTCCCTGAGCTGGCTTGTTTACTGTTGGTGCAAGCACTAGTGCTCAGTGAGGTTATCAGCTGCAGTGTGGGATGGGAAAGGGGTTGAGTATCACGCTGTCAGCAGTGGGTAGTTGTTAAAGTAGCATAACTGCACTGCAAACCCAAATCCTACCTAGCAAGCAAGTGTGGGGCATGTTCAGCTTAAATGTCTTCAGGTTCACTTCTTTGCAGTTGTGTAGCTCCCCAGTGGCTGCAACACTGAACATTTCTTGAGCTAGTTGTGTTGACGACACGGAGGTGTGAAAAGGTTCAGCATCTTCAGTTGATCTGAGAAATACTATATTGAAGTGGCATGCTAAGAGAGCATCATCAGCAGTGACATACTGAGATATGCTTGGGGATTATTCACCGCATCAGATAAAGATCTGATGTGCTCTGTTTCTGACTCAGGAGACAGTGGGATGTGAATGTGGCACTCTTTCCCACTTTACCATTCATCATTTTCAAAGACAGAGTAGAAGAAGTCTGCCCTGTGGGGACTTCATTAGGGATTTTGTCCAGTTTGAGATTTGCTTTGCAGTTTGAATGTGCTCAGGCTGATTTGATGATGTGCAGTAATGCAATTCATTTTTATCGCATTCAAAAAGCTTAAGAAATAAAGCTTGTTACAGTGCAAATCCATTTCCCCCCCTTTTATAAAGCCCTTTTGTTTCTTTTTCATTCCTTTTATAAAGGCACACCTCTGCTCTTACTTTTGATTTGAAGATCAGATTTTATATTCATATTCCTTGACTGCTGCTGAGGAAAAACTTGGCTTCTGGTGTGGATGTGGCATGCTTTTGAGGTCTGGCCCAGGCTGTGCAACTTTAATCTGCTAAACTTTACTCTTCAAATTTAACACAATTATGGAGGCAACTGTGGCTCAGGAGAAATTTTGACTTGATTCTATTATGGTTGAAATGCCATTGACTTCAATGGAATCAGGATTGGACCTGCTCCTGTAAAACCACCAATTAATTTTATGGTTGTGTCATCAGACCCCGATCAAGATAAGAGTTGTGCTGTAATCGTCATTTAAAAAACCTAAATCTAGACAGAGTTCCTGCCTGTGAGAATCTGCAATCTAAAGACAGCCTTTTAAAATGTTTATTGCTTTTGCACTGCAAGGGCAACTTTAGCCTGCTGATGCCTTTGTTAGGACAGCATCTAGTGTATAATCTGGAGTCAGGAAACATTAGGGAAGACTTCAGGAAAATCCTGAGTAATTTTAGAATATACAAGTGTTGTAAAGTTTAAACAAAATCATCGGGTTTGGGTATTTTTTTTCCTTTACACTTTAAAAAGCTGATTTTTTTGGAAGGTCTGTGTGCTACTGGTACCTGGTAGACCAATTGCCCAGCCTTTGAGCTCTTCGGTCACTAGTTCTGTTGAAGTTGTTGTTATCTATTTTTTAAAAACATATTTTTCAGACAGATTGTCAACTTCTTTCATCAAAGCTGAAATTAACTGTGGCTAAAGTTTGACCCATTGAAAGATAGATCCACTGATGTGCATGTGCCTGGGATGAGTAGGGGGCTTGTGGAGGGGCAGAGCCACCCAGCTTCCTCCAGTTTTTCCCAAAGGCTGAGTCAGCTGTATCACTGAGAACTTAAGTCATAGCAGCACCAAAGATACATGGGTTTTCTGAGAAATCTTAGGGAAATCTTTTTGTCCTACTCAAAAAGTGAAATGCTAAAAATTGTGTATCTAGATCCATGACTTTATGATGGGATTGCCTCTGGGAAAAGGCAAGGGAGAAATGTCCAAAGAGTCATCTCTGCAGAGAATTGCTGATGATAAATGGTTGCCAATGGAGGAGCACGGCTGTCTGAAACAGCAAATGTGATGTCTTTTCTTCAGCAGCCACTCTTTGAAATGCTGGCCTTTCTTTGTTTCCAAAACAGGTGGGGAATTAAAAGCTCTCATTTTAAAAACAAACTGAATATGCAATCGAGTCCTGCTGGGTAATCTTAGAATACCAACCCTTTGCTATATTGCCCACCAGAGCACTGTAGATTTTAATATCTGTCTGGAATGTTTATTGGTTTCCAAGACTCCAATGGATGTTTGGCATTTCAGTGAGGAGGACTGGATCTTTCAAAACTGCTACAGCCTGTGATGCTTTGTTTATTTGATAACACTCTGTTTGTTTGTTTGGTTGACAATGTGGTCAGTAAATGTCCTTGTCCTCTGAGCTAGTACCTAGCAGGTTGTTTTACATAAAATCCATCACAAAATATAGAAAGAGGCTTTTTTTCACCAGTCCTTGACCAAATCATCTTGCTGAAATAATAAAACATGAAGTACTTTTATAGCACACATTTTCATTGCTCACATGTATTATAACTATTTTTGTGCCCATGGCAAAGCGTTTTATGAAGAGCCCTGAGTGTTATGTTGGTTTTATGATGACAGCTAGTAGCTGAGGAATAGGGTGCTTCTCTAATGAGGGATAAAGCTGGTTTGGGGCTTACTCACCGAGTGTAAAGACTCATGCAGATTAAGTACTTTTTATCACCTACTTTACAATGTCTTTCAGGGTGTGAGTTTAGCTGCTCCTGCAAAAGGCAGCAGTTTCTGCTGAAGGAGGGCTCTCTTTCCTTTAACCTGACATTCTGTGCTTAGAGAAACACACAACAAAATCAAAAATACTGACCAAACCCTTTGATGCTATGCTTCATCTTAGTTTTGTTTAAGGAGAGCACGTTTTATTTTAAAATCTCTGTTTGGTTAAAAGCTTGATTAGTATTTCAGTGTGTGTGTGTAGCTGTAGGATAACAGCCCTGGTTTGACATACATGTTGTCTTTTGATATAAGAGAATTTGTGGAGTGGGAAGCTGGGGTAGGTCAAGTTACAGCTTTCAGTAAATCTGAGCGTGCCTGAAATGGTTCTTTTAGTATCTTAAAGTATTTGTTGCCTTTTTATCATTGCAAGCCCGATTCAGGTTCCATTTAAGCTGACATGAACTTTTCTTCTGTCTTCTTTAAAAATTGGCTCCAGCCTCTGTATCAGATTGCATACCACCTTGCATTCTGATTCTTGGAAGGGTTTAGCCAAGCGTTATGAATTAGATGCTTAGATAACATTGATGACTGCAGTTCTTGGTTGTGCCAGGGAAACCAAAAATAAAATAGAGGTCAGAAGTGTGACTAGTAAATAGCTCAGTGTGGGCCTGGTACTGCTGCCACGGAAGGGAGGGGAAGACACCTGCTTGTTTGTTTGTTTCTTAAGAGTTGACTTTGTCTCCCTCCTGCTGTGTTGTGGCATGGAGAAGGAAGTTCTTCAGCTTCCAGAAAGATGTCAGTGTGGCAGTTTATGTGGCCTGAGGCCTGTCCTGGGAGCTTTGTAATGACTTCCAACAGCAGCATGAGCAGGCCCTGGATGTTTAGATGAAAATGAGTTCTCATGTAATGCAATTGGCTGGGCAGACCTAAATCAATCCTTTATGGACACAAGCATGGCTGCTGGTAGCCAGCCTGTGCTAGTAAATGTGAGCTTGGGCACAGTGGGGTCGTTCTTCCTATAATGATGTCATGTCCAGGGAGGACATGCTTAAAGCTTGACAGATACTGCAAAATTTAAATCTCAAAGGAGTGGATATCAGTAAATGCCAAGAGCCGTGGCTTTAGCAGTGGCAAAAATGGATTGAGGCCTAATTTGCATCTCATCCTCCTGCAGCTTGCATCAGGGGTGGCATAGTGCTGGACCCTAGTCTGGTCCCTCCAGAGGAAGTCCACGATGGTGTGGAAAGCAAGGGAGTGGGAAAAGAAGGGGCAGTGTGGCAAAGGGGAGAAGCAGTGAATCCCTGCTGCACTGATGATCTCCTGGGATTTTTTTTGTTGATGCTAGACTCTGCCTTATTCAGGAATCTCTACTTTTTTTGTTGCCTTCATCAGGATGTGGAAGTACCACGGTGTCTGTATATGTGTAGCTATTGCAGCTTTTGAGGATAATGCTTCCAAAGGAACCAGGTTCTGTTGAGCCTTGGGAACTTCACAAGCTTTTTGTATGAAAGTTTATCTTTAGGGACTCTCATAACTGCTCCATGGCAGCAGCAGTGAACAAGCACAGATTTTTCCTCTTATTTATTTATTTATTTATTTATTTTTTTTGGTAAGTGAGGAAAAATTAACTAGAAATTTAGGAGGAGAAACAAAGATGAACACTCTGTCTTTTCAAGTAGAAAGTGGCCTCAGGTAGGAGTGCCAGTGCCCAACTGTGGCAGGACATATTGCCAAATTTCCTTCATCTTATAAAAAGTGCCATGGAATATAAAATGTATATGAGTGGCAACGTGGGTGCCTGGCTGTTTGCTTGGTTTCTCTCCTGGCCCTGCAGGGTTTCCTGCTGTCTTTCTGAAGTGCTTGTGGAGAGGCACTGACACAAGCACAAAAACCAGTCAGCTACTCCTTTCGCCAGACTTTTCTTTCTTGTTTCCCCCCCTCACCCGTGTTCTGTGAAACTATAAACAAACCATTCTGAAAAAAACACACTGCTTGGAGAAACTATTTGAAGAAAACTCTGTGGCATTCCCCAACGAGACGCTCAATGTGCAGGGCTTACCTTGCACTGCTAACTCAAAGGAAAGCGGAACTGCTTGGACGCTGGTGTTTGGCTTCTTGGTGAGGCTGGAGGTTGTCCACCCAACCAGAGACTAACAAGCTTAGTGTGGGAGGTCAGACAGCACTATAGCGCATGCTAAACTACACCTTTATTTATGATAGCTCTGGATGAGTGTTAATTATTAGCTGAACATAGTTCTGTTCTGAGGCTGTTTGTATTACAGCATGGGAAGGGCCAACTGCATGTAAAATGTGTGTGTTCACAGGCAGAACAGCAAAGAAAACCACTTCCAAGGGAACATGGTTTTTTGTTGCTGTTTCTCTTTGCTACATATACAGTTTTTATTAACATCATACAACCATAACGAGGGATTTGCATGATCTTATTTAGGGGGCTGTATATTGAAACATGATTTTATTAAGACAGGGTGGATTAACGCAATGATAATGTGCAGCAGGTATGTAGGAAGTGCTGACTACAGCAGATATACTTCTTGTTGATAGTTGTTTGGGCTTCTGGATTGGGTGTTTTCTTGCAAAGTGTCTCTATTGAATCATGGTAGCAGTTTGCAAAGCGGAAAACTACATGTGGCATAGAACGGAACAGTGTGGTAGACATGAAATTTATTTGTTGTGATTTTAGGAACCCAAAGAGGTTTCTGTTTGTCAGATTATGAAATAAATTGGAGTTTTAGCTCTGTAAGATTATTTAAAATAAAATAAAATAAAATAAAAATTAATATGTTTTATACAGGACCCTGTACTGTGCTTTCAACTAATAAGCAGCACAAATGTCTTACCATTCTGTAGAGTCATGAAACCATTCTCTGGGCAATGAACATGTATTTTGCCTCTTTCCTCTTATTTCCAATTAGGTCCTTCAGGGGGATATGTATTTTTAAACAAGCTGGCAGATCTTTTGTTGTGATGGTTGTAAATATGTGCTTCATTAATTTGCAATTGTACTTTTAATTAATAAATCTGGAAATTGGATAACAGAATTAATTTTCTCCATGGTTATATGTTAGAGATTGTAGAAAGAGAAAAGGATTCTGGGCTTGCTAATGCTGACCAGGCATTAGCCGAATTAAATCTTCCTTGGGTTTCCACTCTATTAATGTGGGCATCTTTGCACAATTCAATTATTTGAGTTAAAATATTTGGGTTAAATTATGGGTTAAAAACAAGCAAGTAAAGCATGGAAATGCAGTAAAATGAGAATTAGTTGTAGGTACAAATATGCCTTGGACCAGCCAGATACTTCCTCAGCTTGAATAAAGATGATAGGGACAAGTTAATGCAGCTGCCAAGCTACTTCCAATTATCAGAAACAGGTGCTGCAAGTTAATCAATTGGGCCCTGGGTGATCACATGGGCAGAAGCAGCATATAAGGAAGCAGCTAGCAAACCAAGGGTGGCTTTGAGTCATCTCTGTTGCTTGTACCATGCCTCTGTACATGCCTCTGTACATGCCTCTGTACATGCCTCTGTACATGCATTACCTAGCTTCTTTACATCTGTGGATGAATATTGCTTGCACCATTACAACAATTAGTCACTTAGTAGTGGAATATTCTATGAACAGTCCTCATAGAAAATGTGTTGTATCTGGCGCAACGTCTGATTTATGTAATTTTGAGGTCACCTCCTTATTTAGCCCCTGAATTAAATGATTTGATGAAGGCAGGCAGCCTCTCCTTTCACAGGAATGCAGGTTAATTTCCATAGCTGTTGCAGTTGGGATATTTGGTATTTGTCAGCCTTCAGGAAAGATGTCTAGTGACGTTAAGTATTGTGCAAGGAAATATTGTCCATGGAAAAATGATAAAGTTACTAGAATAAACAAATGCAAAAATTGCTGTGTTCTAGGGCTAAACCTTGCTTTTTAACTGCGTGTACAAGGACTTTCTAAGAGTCATAGCCAGAAGGGGAAGTGCAAACCACTTGTGATCAGGAAACACTGTCTAATTCCCGAACTAGGAGAGCTGGTTTTCAACAACTCTTTCTCATTCTAATCTGTTGAGGAAAAAAGGTGCTTGTTGGCAGGATGGACTAGCCTCACCCCTGTATTATGCTCATTTCTGGCTTGAATAAAGGCATGTGTACTCAAAACATGAGTGTAAGCTAGTGTTAAGTAGTGTTGTGGTAATATGTGATTTAGTGGTTGGCTTGGCAGTGTTGGATTCAATGATCTTAAAGGCCTTTTTCAACCTAATGGTTCTGCGATTCTACATAGATGACTATCCTATTGGGTATTGGTTTCTGTCTGTTGTGCTACTAGATGAGCCACTACCGTAAGGATCTTCCAGGGCATGGGAAGAGGGATATGCTGGAACTTTGTTCCCCATGTTGTTACCTAAAGTCACCGTGACTGATTTACTCCAGTGGTCTTGGACTACAACCAGAATTTCTCGTTATCCTAGGAGGAAACTGTTTGATGAATTTATAAAGGAATTATTTCAATCCCTGGAAGTGTGATTGTTAGTGTCTGTATGTATCAGAACCTGTATCCTGATTGCTCTGCCAAGTTCATGTTGAAGTATTTGCCTACTGCCTATACATGAATTTCTGAGAATTTTTATGTATGACAAAAGAGATGTAGCTGTGCTGTAAAAGGGTGAAAAGTAAAAATAGGATAAGCTTGGAAGATAAAGATTGATTGCATAAGCTTGAAATACATTGAACACATCCAAAAGCTCAATGCAATGCAAACCTCCGTATTCGAGGTCTGCTAGTGAAGTGTACCACAGCACTGTCATGATCCATCAAGCCTGCCAGATAAAGAGAGACTATTTTAAAATTTCTCCTTCAGGGCACGGGGAAGCACTGTTCTTGCAAAGGCAGAAATTTATGATGATGCTAAAAAAAATGCAGATGAAGTGAATAATTAATGAATTCAAGACAGGACTGAAATATCTTCCTAAAATGTTGCTATTTTTAGCAGGGAGTGCTTCTGCAGTGCTTGTCATGTGATCCTATTGCCTTCTGAGAGCAAGAAAACAGTTTGAATTAGTTTCTCTTTCCCTGTGGACCCATAGGTCCAGCGTATAATACTCCTTAGCATCTGCTTCTGCTTTAAAGCAAACAAAATGGTTTTAAACCTCATGCAAAATAAAACAGTAATGAAAGCTGTACTTAAAGACATTTTTTATAGCAGCTGAATAGTTTTTATATTAGTTTGTACACTGAGGCTATACAAGGGGACTATTGCAATGTGTGTAACTGTCAGCTGCCGCTGTGGTTGAGTAATCATTGCTGCTGCAGTTTCTGCCTGCCAAAGGACATAAAGGCAATTATCAATAGGAGTTTGCAGATTCTGGCCCATAGACAAGCATTTAACATAAACAGATTTGTGTTTCTTTTCCATGTAACCAGTATGGAGTGTTCCTGTGTTTGAGCTACTTTGCACATTAAAAATGTTATGGTCAGAAATGACTCTAAAATACTTTGTTACATGCAGCTGACCTGCATGTGGGCTCATGTGTCTGCACATGCTGCTCAGCTGGAGCTGCAGGGAGGGAAGTCTCCTGGTTGAACCAGTGCAAGGAATGACACTGCCTTCTTCTCTGCTATAGGCTTCTCCTGCGCCACAGCCACACAAGTCCACACAGGGATGTGGACACTGCCATAGTGAGCACTCAAGTGTTTAACATCTGAAGCCTGATCCTGTCAGGGATTTTGTCTTTCCTGAGGGTTGATGAGGTTCTCAATGCCTATCAAAGGGGAAGCTAGGAGCTGCTTGCTGCCTTTCTTGCCTCTACAGTTGCCACAGGTTGAACTTAAAAGAAACCTCCAAATCCCAAAACTTTGGACACTGAGGAGAACCCTGACTTTGCTGCCCAGTACCCGGTTTGTAAGGGTGCAGAGAAGGTGCTGGCTCTCTTTTCTCACTTGCTCAGAGGTTGCTTTCCCTATGTAGGATGGTTCCTGGGTGACTCCTGTAAGATGCATAGGGCTCTCTGAACCTATCTGGGGTGAGCTGCAGACAGCAGCGTGTTTGCCATGTAAAGCAGCAGCAAAACATCTGAGCTGAAGCACTGTCACTTTGGGAAAGGGTTGTGAGCTGAGTCCTGAGCAGCAGAGTTAGCCTCAAAAGGCGCTTGCAGCCTCGGCAAGCTTTAGGCTTTGGTGATGGTGGGTTTTGGGAAGCTCCTGGATGAAGCCGTAGATGGTGGCCTTTTGAGGGTACTAGAGCTTAAGCTGTAGCTCCTTAGTTTTGTTCAGGCACACGTTCATGGCTTAGGTGCTTTGCTGCATCTGAGCCATGGTCTCCTTCTCTATGTGTCTATCGAGAAGCACTGTTTTAAGGTTTAATGTCTGTAAAACATATACACAGAGTTCTGCATTGTGTGGAGCTTTGTAGTAATGAGAAATTGATCCTCAGTAGGAAGCTGAGTTTAGTTGATGTGAGTGCTGTGAGTGAGAACTAGTTATGAAAAAAAGAAGTATGAAATGATAAGTACTGTATTTTTTGTATCATTTGAAAAGACTCTTTCTAGGCTTATTTTCCCCAACTTTCCATCAGGTCTCCCATGTCAGAGCTCATCACCTTTTTACCAGTCTTCTCGCTCAGTCACTTGTGTGAGTCCTTCCCAAAATTAATCTGTTTATCAGGTGGCTACTTTTTAAGCAAACCCCATTTATTTAGACCAAAAGGATGTGGAAGGGCACACACAGGCTTGAATAAGAGGGTGAACTGGAAGGAGCTGAGAGTCTGGCAGGAGGATCTGATGTTTGTGTCTTCAATGGGTCCTATCAGTAGGACAGGACATGAGGACTACCCTAGTAAGGTAAACCTCGAGGAATTTCCTTGCCTAACTTCATCTCAGCATGTGGGGGTTTATGCTTCTGTTCAGAGCTCTCTTGGGTTGTAGTTCTGTGGTACAAATAATAAACCAAGGATCATGAATTGTATATTTTTAAACTGATTAAATGCATTGGGTTCCTCGTGCAAGGAACAGACATAGAGATTTTAAAGCCCTTAATTTTATTACAGACCTGCAAACCATTTCTAATTTTTTAAAATTTGTTTGTTCAAATGCCCACACCCATGATTGAAGCAGTTAGTTGTGCAAGTCCAGTAATATCTTAAAAGCTGTGTGGAAATGATCAGAAGTTGCAATATCTGTTTTCAGTTTTATTGTTGCTGTTTTGGTCTGGACAATGAGGCTTTTGCTTCATCTAGAGTTATCCACTCTTGTGACTGCTTAATGAAATACCCAGCAATATGGCTTTCCTTAGCCAAAACTGGGAATATTGGAATGGTTTTGCAAATTGAGCGAGGAGGTACTGATTTCAAGCTGTGAAAATAATTCTTTTTAAAAGAGCTTATTTATGTGGCTATCTATCTCCTTACTGCTTTTTCTTTTCATTCCGTAGGAAAAATTAACCCAGGAGTGTGTATTCAGAGAGCAGTTTGAAGAAAACTGGTATAACACATATTCATCAAATCTATATAAACACGTGGACACTGGAAGACGATACTACGTTGCGTTAAATAAAGATGGGACTCCAAGAGAAGGGACTAGGACTAAGCGGCATCAAAAATTTACACATTTTTTACCTAGACCAGTGGACCCTGAGAAAGTACCGGAACTATATAAGGATATTTTAAGCCAAAGTTGACAAAGACAATTCCTTCACTTGAGCCCTTAAAAAGTAACCACTATAAAGGTTTCATGCGGTGGGTTCTTATTGATTAGCTGTGTCATCACATCAGCTCCACTGTTGCCAAACTTTGTCGCATGCATAATGTATGATGGAGGCTTGGATGGAACATGCTGATTTTGTTCTGCACTTAAAGGTTTGTCCTCCTGGAGGAGAGCCTATGCCCACTCGCTTGATTTAGTATGAGAGGGAGCGCGAGAGAGTGAGTGCGAGAGAGAGAGAGAGAGAGAGAGAGAGAGAGAGAGAAAGGGAGAGGATGAATGGGAGTAAGAGCGTGAGAGAGAGAGAGGAGCCAAGGGGAGGAGGAGGAGGAGGAAGGCCTGATGCATGCTGGGGAATAGACACGCTTTTAAATTTTTGATCAGTTGTACTTTGTCATATATCAGCATAGCTGCCATACTTTGATTCATCAGGATTTTTGACTGGTGGCCTGCTCAAGTGTACGCTGCATTTACAAAGGCATGGAGGGTGCAGTCTTACTTAAACAAGAGACTTTTCAGTTAATCACTCTTTGGGTCTCACCCCACAGAGTTTAAAGCAAAGACCTCTTAGTAAAAAAATAAAAATAAAAAGTTAAATTTATTTATAGAAATTCCAAAGGCAACATTTTATTTATTTTATATATTTATTTATTATATAGAGTTTATTTTTAATGAAATATGTACAGGCCAGATAGGCATTTTGGAAGCTTTAGGCTCTGTAAGCGTTAAAATGGCAAAGGCCACTATGAACCTGTGGTAAATTCATGCAAGTAAATATAAAGGTGCATGGATAAAAAAAAAAAAACAACAATAAAAAGGTAATAATAATAAATTCTAGTGACCCTCATGTACTAAAGGCGACAATCTCTTTTGTGCCCGTATTATTGTACAAGTATGCACACCACTCATGACACTGAGTCCTCACTCTTCTGACTGCTTGTTTCATAGCTTACCCCCAGAGGATTAAAAAGAAAACTGGGTCTTCAACTTTTTTTTTATGTGTCTGTAATATTTCCTCTCTGATAAAGTGACTTCTTACATCGTTGTAAACTTCACGGCTGTGGAAAATATAGGGGTTGGAATATATTCTACTTGTTAAAACCTATTGCAGATTATACCAAAGCTAAATGATAAATATGCTTTTTTTTTTCCTAAAGCATAATGCCAGAAACAACATAAGTAATATCAACAATTGTACTAATTTTAAGATTCCACAAATAGCACATAACAGTTTCAGAGGGCAAGAACCAGATTAACAGGATCACTCTTGTAAACATGTTTATTTGTGCACTTGACTATCTACTATGAAATTATACAAGTTCCATAGGGGTCATTGTAACATCTTTTATGGAAAATTGCTTTCAGTGTGAACTGTCATAATACATGATATTAGCACCCTTCCTAAAGTAAAACTTGCAAAATGAAACTAATAAATCTCTATCAATAATGACAATGAGGGGGACAATATTAGACTTGTTTTTTCAAATACTCACAAACCATGAGCTGCCAGTAATATTTAAGGGATTGTAGCATTTTATACAAACACAAACACGTTGATTAACAGTTATCATCTGGGAATTAGTCCTTAGGAAGTGGCATTTTTTCCCCACTACCCTGAAGGGAAAAAAAAAAAAGAGAGAAAATCATGTAAGGTCCATATGACAAATACATTTTGTAGTTGTTTTATCCCTTAGGATTTAAATCCAGTGCTGTTACATTGAGTGTAATCTTTGCCATTGGATCTGTCAGAAGCATGGCTGGTCCTGACACCCTTGGCTGTCCACAGAGGCACGGAGACTGAGCACAGATGTATTTTGGAGGAGCTATACATAATTTTGTATGCTATTTGTAATTAAGTAATTTTTACTCTAAGGCACTCTTGTCCATGTGAGATACATATTATTTGAAACGTAATTCTGTTTTGGAATAACCTCTGGCTTGGTGTCCTGAATGAATGTGACTTTTCTGTACTCAAGTAGGTAGGAGGGGCCGTGTCTCAACCAGCATTATCTGTCATCTTAAAAGGTGGCATTTTGTTGTAATTGTTTATGAATGGTAAAGATACGTAAATTACATTAATTGATTTGTAGGGTACAGTCAGACATACTGGTCTAGGGACTGTTACTGCCTGTGAATTTACAGCTTTCAACTGCAGCCCTTGAGCTTGTTTTTAACCCTTCAGAGCTATTGAGACTCACAGGTAGTTTGGCTGCTGCGGGTTGACTGGGTGCTGAATCGTTTGTCCGAGCAGTGCAAAGCCATGCTGGGCTGTAGGAGAAGAAAGCAAGCTTTTGGAGAGGACTAGGGTTCATTGCTCAGTGTTAAACAGATCAATCCTGCTGTAAGGAGAGGAGGCTACGACTCTCTGCTTTTTCAGTAGGTCTGACATACATTGCAAAGTTAATCATAAAGGTTAAAAATGCTGTGAGTTGAGGCCACAATATTAGGCCATGGTTTGAGTCTTAATGTTAAATTGACTTGGACTTTTAGTCATAGGCAAATCATTACTACTAGTTAACATGTTTTATTTAATTTATTTTTTGTATTTTTCTAAAGAAAGGATTAAACCCAAGAAAAATGTTAATGAGTTTATGGCAGTCCAGATAAATAAACTGTAACCAATTTACTCAAATAACCCGTAATGGTGTGTAAATACTGACTTTATGTAAATATAGAAACATGTAATTTAACACAGACATTATTGTGAGACTGGATGGTCCAGGAGCTGGCAATTTGCCACTCCCTGCAGGTTCACTGGGTCAAATTCAGCCTGGTTTGGGTAGCAGACCACAGATTCTGTTCGGTTCCTTGTGTAAAGTGAGCTATTTCTGTTTGTTGTCTGGCAGCGGATGGGCAAAACCATTGTCACTTGGGTACTGCTTAGCTCCTCTGCCAAGGCATGAAGGGGTACAGATGCCCTCCCCGTCCTTACGTGGTCCTGCTAAAATGGGTCTTGAGAGATCTGACATGGCAAAGCAGGGAAGCTTGCAGTGCTGCTCCTCCTGTGCTGTGGGTAAACAGAACCCTTCATTTTCTGATGCTGTCCATCTGGCACTTTTCTTGAGCACTGACATTCACTTGAAGAAAAATCTGAGGGAAAACCAAACGAACATTTGGTGTTATTGACTTGATCTTCTGTAACGGTGTGTAAATACATACAGAATTCTGTAATTTGTATAAATACATTGCTATAGAATTTTGAACATTGGTATTATTTGCTTGATGTCCCTTCAGAGCATTTTCCAGTAATTGTGCATATGTTCAGTAAGAGGGTTACAAAAATATGACTTTTCTTATTCCTAGAAAGGAACTGTGAGAAAATTCTAGGAAGGCCAAAACCATCTTTTTTTTCCATGTCCTTTTGCTAAATTGGAAAAAATCCAGGGATACCTTTTTGGCAAGAATTGTATTAGCATTTCACCTGAAGCAGATCTGTCTGGGCAAGTGGCAAACAGGTGATGGAGATCCAGAGCAGTGTTGTTGCATCAGTGAGTGGCATCTGGTAATGTGTCTGGCAGGTCTCCCAAACTTAAGTGAGGTGAATGAAACCTAGCAGAGCTGGGCAGTGCAGAGAGCGGAAAGAGAAGGATCAGGCAAAATTGTCTTAAATGGTCACCAATCAGTGCAGAGCTTAAACTGCCTGCCAACTGGAAGAAAAAAAGACACCTTTCATAAATTACTAGGTGTAACCTGGAGGCTGGAAATGGGACTCTCATGTGTAAAAAGTCAAGCATTGCTATCATTCCCCTGGAAAAAATATAAAAGTATATTTAACAAACATACAAATAGGAGCTGAAAAGGCTGCTTTCAAGGCAGTCTATACATTTCTTTCAAGAGAGAATATGGCAGGAAGTTAGAGAAGGTACATCCGCAGCATGTCTGTCAGAGTCCCTTGCATCATCTTAGTTTATGCTCTACTCTGCATACTCTTGTATCAAGAAGTATGTACAAGGTCCAGCTCTGTTACTCATGATTGTAGGGGTAGTACATGGTCTGTGAGCCGTGCTGAATACCTTTATGTATGAACTCCTGTCCCAGCTAGTGAATTCTTTGCAAGGTTCATCTGAGGAATGTTACCAAACATAGAGATGGGGATATGGCCAGGTTTCCTTACAACTGCAGTTTGCTTTGCAGAAATGCAAGATTCCAAATTCTTTCAAATTTTGATGAAATCTTGGAAACAGGCCCTGCTTGTGTGTCTGTGTATATGTAGGCAGCTTTATTTGTAGGTAGGGAATCTGGGGGAAGAAGTAACCACCAACATTGTCCTCAATATGTTTTTCCACATGGCATATATCTTACTGATCTGAGAACAGAAAGCAGAAGACTTCTATATTTCAGACTTTTATCTCTGTTTTTAAACTGTTAGAGCTCCTCATGAATTCCCCACAGGTCAGTTCTGTCCTGCCTTGGTGTTATCTTTCACCTTACCATGACACCATAAGGTGGTTCTGCCCTCTGGCCTTTAAGTAAGTATCAGTAGTATAATCTCATCTGCTTTTGTCAAGAAGCTGAAACAGCCTGTCCTAGAGTTTGTTGCTTAACAGTTTGGCATTGTGAAGTGAGCAGGACATGGCTAATTAGCACCTTAAATTTAGGATTTAAAAAATGTATCCATCAAGGATAAGAAAGGCTAGTGATTATAGAAAGAATAGTGACTTTAGAAAGAATCGTGATTATAGACAAATAAATGTGGTTGCATGAGGTGTCCTGTCAGCTCTGTTGTGTGCAGTTTGAAAGCAGAAAATGTTTCTTGATGTTCAGGAAATTTAAAATGATAATAACAATCAAGTTTCTCCTGCAAAGAAGTTTATAAAACCCAGTCTTGTTGCCTATTCCCAGATGGTTATGCATCTTAAATAGCTTACATGCATTTTCTTCTACCTGGTGGTATTGGAAAAGACTCTTTCATTTTTCATTCATTATTTCTGAAGTCCATCTGTCTTTCCATATTTGTTCAGTTATTCTGGTCTAAACCCCAGGGTAGGAAAGTCACTATGTGGTCCTGGGTTAGGACAGAGGGTCACATGTGTTCTAAAGATGGCTGCTGTTTTGCTCAGAGTAACCTGTACAGTCTATAGGACACCCTTATCTTACTGTACCGCTCACGTGGAGGGTTACGACATTATTTGTGCCTTAAAACATTCTATATTGTTGTTATCATAGGAGAGATCTTTTCAAATGATCCTCACATCATGCTGGTGTTATTAAGCCCACATCTTTCTCTTGAGTGCACATTCATAGAGTGCGCATTCATACACTCTTCTACACATGGAGAAGAGTGTATAAAGTAACTTTAGCTCCATATTGCTTAGTGATGCAGAGGGACTTCATAGGATCATAGAATGTTAAAATTCCTTTTTTTTCCCTTTAGATCAAGAGAAGTTATATTTACGTGCAGTAAAAGTAGCAACTACAACATAGTCAAAAGAATTCTGGAATTAGACTGAACTGTCAACATGTTTCTCACATTTCTGTTTTCTTGAGAAAACACAGACCATCAAATTATGGTGATATGCAAAATATGCCCTGTAGATTTTTTTTTTTACTGTGTCCAGAGGGCCTGGATTTATGTATATCTTACTGTTGGAGGCAGTGAGTCTAGGTGAAAAGAGCGTTTCTGTGATGCACACTCATGCATTTTATTGACAACATACTCCTCTCCCCCCACAAACTGTAGCTTTAGTCAAAATTATTTTTTATTTATACCCTTCTTGAGAGAGTAGATATAAACATTGTAAAAATGTCTTGAAATATTCCTTCATGACTGTCCTCTTGAATGCATTCTTCTTCCTTTTATTTTTCTTATGTAATATAATTTTTGTTGCTCTTTAGAAACCTTTATACTTGTTATGAATATCTTACACACATTGACTTACAGCAAAATTAGATATCTCTGCATTCTTTGGTTAAGCCACTTTTTCTGGACCTCTTATGTTTTGATAGGCAAGGCATAACTTCTCAGCTAGGACCCTTTAAAAAAAACCATTCTCTTCCTCCTGTGACAATCAATCTTTTTTATTCATGGACTGTAGTTAGTTTCACAAAGAACCTGTAGGGGAAGACTATGTGTCCAGTCTTATCTTCCTTCCAAGGAAGCAGAAGACTTGCTGTTAACAATCCCCTGTGCATTTTCATCCATGAGATGCTGTTTGGGTCGACTCCAGATGCAATCAGTACTTGGATCTTCCCCTCAGGATGATTTAGGTCTTCATCTTCCCCATGTTCCTAGTAGGACCATTAGAAAGTTGAACCATACGTAATGTCAGTTTATTCAGATGTGGAATAGCCAATTCTATTTCTCCTTCCACCAAATATTTTGTGTAAGCCCATGTTTATTATCCATTAAAATCAGTGAATATCTAAAGTTCACCATAGATATCGTCTTACTGGCTTGAAATCTCATTAGCTACTTCGTATTACTTCATGTTTGCAACTCATTTAATCATAACGATTAAAGACGCAAGGTTTGGTTGTCAGTCACTTTTGTTGTAAGACCTGAACTGTTCTCTGAAGAATGAAAGTCACGTACACATCCCCAGTTCCTGTAAGGCTATTTTCCTCTGAGATGCCAGTCAGCCTCTCTGTCCTACAGAGTAATGCAGTTCTTTTGGCTTCCTCAATGTGCATGGAAATTGTTCCCAAATGGCCCACTGTATCACCTGCTCTTCTGTGTTAGCTTTTTCCTTTTAATTAAAAAACCCCTCTTACAGCATTTTTTTTGTTGTTTTAGTTGCTTCTTCCCATCATCTTAATCTTCCTAATATCATTTTGTGGTATTTGTGTGTTGAACAAACACTGATGCCGAAACCTGTATTTTATACTTGTGATTGCATCCAATGTACTTTCATTTCTGATCAAATCAGTCTTTGTCCAGTAAAAAAAAAAAAAGAAGAAACAGTGAGGGAAAAGAAAACTACATGTTGTTACTCTGTATCTGAAGTGGGTTTAAAGGAGAGCTAATGTGAATTTGCTCATGCTAAGAGATCTCCAAAATCTGAACTGTCTTTCTGGGGTTCTGTACTGTCATATTATTTTCCAAGAAATATTATCTGTCATCTTAGCAAAGCTTTTTTCAGTGCCTCTGCAGTTCATGTATAATGAACTCCTTGAATGCTCTGCTAGGAGGATATTCTTACACACTGCCATGGCCACTGACAATTTCTGTTTCTTGAGATCAACCTGCTCTTTTCCGAGGTTAGTATCTCCTGCTCGTTTCAGCCTCTCTAACAGTGTGTCTGCCAGGCTGCTGCTGTTTGATGTAGAAAGGAAGATACCATCTCATTTAATTGTACGGCACAAGATGTTTTGTCAGGAAGAGACCACCTTCCTCATTCCAGGACCACATGAAGGAATTCATACTTAGCTTAAAATAATTTGCACCTCTTGTCTTTCCCACCTTGGCCCATTTTCCTTGTATTTAATGTTTCTATTTTTATGGCCTCATTATCTGTGTGCACTGTTGCTGTATGCCAGAGGGCTGTCCTGAGCAGACTGGTGTTTTCCTCCTGGACTGTCTTTGTATTGATACATACACACAGGTACACTACATCTTCTCCCAGGAATGGAAAGAACCATCTTGTAGCCTTTGTCTCTTTTAAACAAACAGGCCTGCTTGGTTAAACTAAGGTGGGATACCTTCATCCTGGGAGTATCCCCACTATCGTGCGTCAGTGTCATGTAAAACAGGCAAAGTGTTTGTCTCAGTTGTCAGTAACTCTCTTCACTATGTAAACTTGGTGGCTGTGACATGTTAAAAACCATCCCAACAACCCTAGATGTGAACTCTTTCCAGTTCCTCTCTTGCATTACTTAAATAACCAATTATAAATCAGCCAAGGCACTCTTCATCTGAAATTTTGAGTTCAAAGCCATGTTACTCATTGTTTCAGTTGTGACCATAGTCAGGTAACCATTCCACAGTCTGTGAAGCAATGTGCAGCTGAACGCCCTTTTCTTTCTTGATGGAAGATGCGATTTGTTCACAGAAATGTATTTTGGAGACTGTATTCAGCTGTTACATGGGTATGTGGAGCCTCTAATGCACACTAAAAGTGCTTACTACCCACCTGCTGCAGATGCCTATTAAACCTTTCTGTCAGCTGCCTGTTGCCCAACTGCAGAGATGAACTTTACCGGGAAGAAGTGCTTGCCCAGATGGGCTGAGATGCTTGCCTGTGCCACACAGAGAGTCCCTCTGAAATGGGGGGAAGTCAAGTCTCTGTGGAGAGGAGATGAGAGAGGTGCAGCAGAGAGAGAAGTGGAGAAAAGATGGTTCATCTGCAAAGGGGTATAAGGAGGATCCTGGATTTGCCAGGGAAAATTAGCACAGGCTGGCTTGAGGCAGGACAGAGACAGAATGCAGAAAAACAAATGTTTCTGTTTCTTCTCCCTGCTTTACCTCTGTGTTGCCCCTTTTCCTCTTAAGCTAACTCACTCCTCTTTCCAGCTATCATGAGTTGTAGTTGACATAACCGGTGCTTCTCAGCAACTTTAGATCATGCATTGCACATCTTTAACGAATGATCTCTCACAAGGGTTAGTTCCATAATTCAAGTGTCACTAAAAAGATTCAGACCAAAGAAGAGGATTCAGTTTGCAAGCAGATCTGCCTTGCTGGGGTTAGGGGGACTCTTCCTTCGTGTATTGAGGTCTGTAACAGTTTTGTAGTTGACATGAGTGTGTGCTGCAGAGCCTGGTCTGATGAGGTGTGCACTGGGCTGTGGTGGTGACAACAAAGATGTCTGCTGAGCAGGGGCCATGCTTAGTGTCTGGAGATATCTGTGCTCCTTCTTTGCAAAATCCCCAGGTGGCCACAGGCAGCTACTGAAGGTACAGGCAATTTGTTCCTCATTTATCTTCACATAGATGAGTTTAGAGCTAAGCCCTGGCTTGGAAAATGTGAAAACCTGTATGATCAGTATAATCTATGCAACTAAAGAATCAGACTTAGTACTGAGAGAAGGTACGATAACCTTGATGTTTTCTGTTCTTCCATAGGGCTGCCTGTCACAGACATGAATCAATGGTTTTTGTAGAGGTGTTTGTTCTTCTTGCTAGGGTCATGCTCGTTTACTGCTTGGTCTCCATCAGCCAGTTAGGATTAATTATGGGAGCTATAGTCTGCTATAGAAATAAGTATGAAAACAACATTGTGAACATCACATAGGGTGAAAATAACATGAAAATAAAATATGGTTAGTTCTAGATTGTCCTGAACCAAAAAGCAAATATCTGAAGCAGGACTTCTTGATAATCTCAGGCTTCTTCCACCACTGCTTTTCCCAGGACCTGCATGTGAACATGCCCCGTGGAGCACTCCTGCCCTTGACTCACCCTTCCTGGTATGCTGGGGTTAAGGGCTGGTACAGGAAGGATGCAGTGGCCCTTTGCTCCAGAGGAACCAAGGATCAGATCTTCCAGCCTCTATGCACTTAAAATCTGGCATTGGTAGTCAATTTCCTGGATTTCAGAATTAACATCCAGTTTGAAAATGGGGGTTTCCTATATAGTTAAGATTAGATCAAGATAACTGAGAAACTTTATGACCCAGTGTTATTTTTTTCAAACTACCAGACATGTCACTGGATCAACGAGTTTCTTCCTCTTTCCTTTTTATTTTACCCTTCCTAGTAAAAATCAGCCAAACAGCAGCCTTTCATGAACTGTCTCTGCCTCTTCTCCTTCCCACTCTCAAGCTGAAAATTTGTGTCTGCGGGTAATTAGGGTGGACAGGACTTTAATCATGTCCATGAGGCTAATGCCTAAATTATGGCCTTTAAAAACTAACAGAAATCCATTACAGCATGACTCTTCTAGGAACAAGGCAGGAGATAAGAGGTTAAGGTAAAAAGCTGGCACTTTGAATTGCTTCTGTCTCCCAGAAGGGCAGAAGGAGTCCCTTTATAATCTCTGCAAACACTGACCATCAAGTCTTATCATTTGAGGTGACAACCAATTATTGACCTGGAAGCAAAATGCTGCTGCTTTTACTTATTCCTTCTCAGAGGCATTTGTTGTGATGGTGGCAAATATTAGAAGCAGAGAACTTGTCATCTGCTATGTTTTATAGATGATCCAGGCAATTAATTCCCCTTTCTTAGACTGATCCTTCTGTCCAAAGCAAACAAAGAAACTACTGTTAGACTTAAGCTGAAAACTTAAATTTTCTGGTATTGTTTCTTCATCAGGAGCTATGGCTTACATTGATCTTGTAGCACTCATTAGTCCTCTGTTCACTTCCTGTAAGAGCAGGCAATTCTTCATCTATTGAACCTTATGTTGCTGTTCGTGCTCTGACCATGAAGCTTCATGTTGCTCTTCCAGCCCTGTCTAAAAGGTATGTGTTCTCTGTGACGCAGGCAAAGATGTTGTTCATCCAAACAGAACATCTCCTGTTGAGATGCACAAGAGCTTTCTTCCTCCCTTTCCCCAACATCCAGAGAAAGCCTGGGCCAAGAGTCTGACATTTAAACTGGTAGAAATACAAACTCCCTCTACTGAGGTAACAGCAGGATAAATCCAAGTCTGAGGTTGGCACAGTGTCTTCTACACAGCCCAGATGAACTGTCAGTATTTTACCTGCTCACCTGCAGCCGTTCTTGGGAAGCAAAGTCACAGTTCAGCCACCAAACTGCCCCATGTGAATATACTTACAGTGGATTGTCACATTGCCTAAATATGCTATGGCTCTTTGAGTAGAACAGACCTGAGAAGCCCCTGACCTGTAATAGGGCACCTTTGTTTTGATAGCAATCTTAAATACATCAGACTGTGAGATTTTGAGCAGAACTCGGCCCTGAATTGCTCTGAAAATCACAGGGAACCAGATGCAATTAACTGCTCTATTTTACTTCATAGAGAAAGGATTTCAGGAACCATTGGTTCTGGGAGCACATGGATGGAGGAATCTCAAAAAAAAGTGAAAACACACAGGTAGTTTCAATATTGTGAGTAATGCATTACACAGGAGTTTTGGAAGCAACCTGCACAAACCACATCATTTGTTGCAAGGGGACTGATGGTGACTGATGAGCCAATATCTGGATGCATATTATAATTTTAGGAGGCCACGTTTTAAATTTGCAACCACACAGACCGTGTTTGACTGTATGCTTAATGAAAACATGAAGAAATGTTATATGCTTATTGAAAGCATAGCAGAATATTTGATTCCTGAAGATAAAGTAAAAAAAAAACCCCAAAAAACCAACCCAAACTGTGATACTGAAATAAAGAAGCACTGGAAAGAGCTATTGTCATTTCAAAGTTTTGACTGTTAAATTTTCTCCTAATCTTTTTAGGACTGAACATCCAACGCTGAAACTCTTGTAAGATTCATAAGACACATCTTACTTGCTCATGAAGTCTCTAAGTCATTGGAAAACTGAGTTAAACAGCAACAAGTAAAATGAATAGCTATTTAGTGAACTGAAGTGGAAGGATCTGAATGGCAGTGACTCTGACGTTTGGACACTTCTGCTTCAACTCACTAAGTAGCTATTTTATTTACACAGTCATGGAAGCAATTTGGCTTTTCCTTGATTTATTTTGTGCTCCCATCTTGGCTCAGGTCTCGTAGTCCCTGTCCTTTGGGTAGCTGTAGGATGCTCATCTGCCCTTCCAGGTCATTTGTTGTAAATATCTTGATAATTCTATAGTTTAGAGCTTCTGTTTTTTCTTGCTATCCCTCTTGAGCTCTATGTTTGTGGTGCAAAACTGGGCACAGTATTTCCCATTTTTATGCACTGCAGATGTCCCTTCTCTCGACAACTAAAAATAAAAGGACTCCAGTGACCCAAATCCCCTTCATACCATGAAAGTCCCTGCTTTTAGGTATTATATTAGAGCATCATGTTCAATTGTTTAAGGATATAAAAAGGTGGGGGTCTGCTCTAAGTACTTGGTTGACAGGACTAAATCTCTGCACTCTCTGCAGAGCACAGTGCAGCAGAGTGTGTTCTTCCTGGCTCTTTCAGAGCAAAGTGACCTTCAGTAGCAAAATCCTTTCTCTGAAAACAAAAACCATCCATTTGGAATGTTAATTAATCTGCAGCTAGAAGGCTTGATTTTAATTTGTGTTCATGACAACACATATTTGAGGAAAAGCAGTTGCAAAAGGGTTCATACTTACTGTGGAAACTGGACCAGGGCAATATTAGTAGAATTTTTCCCACTTTGTTTCATAGGCCTTGGTTTTACTGGAGTTTTTGAACTACTGTTTTTTGGACTGACCTGTCTGAATTACATGAAAAGGCAACCGAAAAGCAAAAAAGAAATACATCAAAACATAATTTATCTTCATGTGACATTTATTGCTTTAGTGCTACAGAAGCTGTCTCACTTCACATTGCAGCTTGTAGGGAGGCAGTAGCTGTGAGCCCAGATCTGTGGCAGCGAGGTGGGTGATGCTGTAGCCCACCGAGGTAGATAACACTGTTGCTTTCATGAGGATGCATTTGGGGCATCTTGTGGGCACTGAGGAGGGTCCCACAGACTTGGAGATAGGCTTCAGCTCATCTCCTGCTTAAGGCACCCTTTGCTTACCCTTCTTTTTGCTACAAAAAATTACCTACTAAGTCGGATGGTTTGTCCCTGAAAGGCAAACATTTTGACAGCTGCCAGGTATAACACTGGGTCTTGTCTAATGCGCCAGGTTTTATTTTCTTTGACTGCTGCTGCAGTGAGCAAGCAAAAGTAGAGCTCCTGACCCCAAGAAAGACCAGCAGCATGAGTCAGGATTCAGCTAAGCAAGTTCCCTGCTGTTAGGTAGTTGCCGTTCTATAAACTCAGTTCTCCTCCTGCTGGGACAGGGAAAGAGGAGAATTAAACAAACTACAGTTCTGCTGCTGTAGATGATGCTGTGTGTTTTCAGCATTTCTCGTACTTCCCAAAGAGATTTTTCTCCTCTCTAGTTCCTGCTGTCCAAAGACAGGTAGAGAAAGATGGGTAGCACTGCTCCTGGCTGGATAAGGCTTATCAAGCAACCTGAGCAAGCTCAGCTGCTGTTTCATTTTGTTGATTAGGCTAGGGACTGTCATAATTTTCTGTCTCAGATAGCAGTGACCACCCAACCGGGCTTTAGCAAATAAAATACCACAAATACAGTCTGAAAAATGTGAACATAATACTCATGAAGGACTATTAATGTGTGCAGAAACTATGCAGGCTGCAAATACACCTTCGTCCTGACCTACAACATTCCTCTTTAGTCCTAATGGAGACGGCCAGTTATGGTTTCATGATATAGGTTACGAGTGAGCGCCTGTTGCTGTTTGTGCCAATCAGAGTTTTGCTGTTGGCTTCAGCAGGATCTGAGTTTCACTTTTTTTGTATCTAAAAGAAGGGATGCTATACAAGTTACTCTACTGAATAATTTTGTTATAAATATACACAAAGGTCACTGTTATTTCAAACCAGGGCATATTTTTTTTTGAACTTGACACGCTATATCTGAAAACATGTAACTCAGATGTGGAAAGAAAACTTAAGACATTGTGCAGCAACCAGGATTATTATTTCCTGTGTGGAAAATAAATTTTGGATATATAACATTTAGACAATACTTTAGACATTTTCAGTGAGACTGGAGTCTGAGTTCATGGAAAGCTGTGCATGCTACTTTCATTTTACATGCCTTTTTCCTCCACAGGGTACAAAACAAGATGGAGAAATTCAAAGGGGGATTTTGGGGGTTCCTGCAACTCACGAGGAGGTCTAAAAGGACTGAATTGCAGAATGTTGAGTTGTTTTGTCATTCTCATTATGACAGACCAGAATGAGCCAATCTGTGAGGTACTGTCTGATGCTACATTATTTTAAAACTCGAGGAAACAGGAGGTGGTATTTCCCCCTCACAGACCGAAGAGGTATGTTAAGGTAGGAACCATCTGAATGTGGCACCAGTGTATCTGATGCCATTTCAGTTGTGAAAAATGAAATGCCAGGAGTTGATATCTACGTGTCTGGAGTCCAAGTTACATGAAGGGCTTAATGCTATAAACAATTAATTATTTTCAGTTATGTACTGAGTTTAATTTATCTTATATTTTCTATTTGACAGTGTCTTTCTACTTATTGTTAGCATAGGTATAGTATTTGCTGTATGGGATCATCAAGTTTTACCCCTGTTCACCTGTGACCTCCAGCTAGATGGCCAGAAAGATGGCCAACTGGGGTGAGAGTTTCTACAGTTTCATCCTGATATGAATCATCCTGTGTCCAGTGCTAACTATGACTTTCCTGAAGCTATTCACCTCTGACTAGTTTGACCTTTCCAGTGCAAATGTCTCCAAACTACCAGTAACACTTGTGCTTTCGTGAGAAGTGGCTGCAGATCGCTGTTTCTAAGAACACCACACTTGCAAATTCCTAGAACACTTTTGCTCTGTGTAAGTGAGCTGGGAACGTTGTTTTGCTAGACAGAGTATGTGAGTGACTACCCAGTGCCCATCTACTCAAGTCCTTTGGAATGTGAATAGATTTCCAGCACGGGACTGAATACTTCTGTTTGTTAACTTAGTGGAAACCACTTGGCGTAGGAACATGTTCAAATCATGATGCAGGCGTTTGAAATTGATACAAAGCACTCTTACTGTCTGGGGATCCAGCTGCTGAAAGGACCCATGAAACCAAAGTAGTTTTTTTCAGATTTGTTCATTAGAAAAGGTTCTAGGAAGTTAGTGCTGCAGATTTCTGCTCTGTCAAAACTGATTTTGAAAGTTATCTATCCTGATGTACCAAAATATTTCTAGCCCAGACAGGTTATGCAATGCTGAACCTCGAGATGCAGGAGATACCTAATTAATCAAAATAATTTCTCAACATTTTTGCTATGTTAAATTGTGTCAAGCATCAACAATTTCCTGGAATTTAGAGAGATAAATATTCAGAAAGCTGCTACATTTCCTCTCTTTCCAAATCTAAGTGGCTTCACTGAGACCGTGTTGCAGGCAGAACCTGCCTGTGCAAATGCTCACTGAAGTGCAGCATGGCGTGGGCTTTCATGATCAGTTTCCTTCAGGTTCACAGTAACCTGTTCTTTTTTGCTTGGCTGACATAGAGACACAAAAATAAGAAATAGGAACCTTCCTAGTTTAGGTTTTGTGAACTATTAATTTTTGTAACGCTAAAATTCAGCACCAGATAAAATCTGTTTTGATGTATTACCTTCCTTTGTTAAAAGCATATACTTTAAAGTAGGTCTGGTGCCAGCTCCTTTAATACTCTCAGCTCCCTTTCTCAGTTTAACTCAACTTCAGCTGCCACAGAAGCTACTGGAGCTGATGCCTAATCACAATACTTCTAGTTCTCAGATTTGCAGAGTGTAACCTTCAAAATGTGTTGAGATCTGAAGCTTGGAGGAGAAAGTATGATGATGCTGGAGTAGCATGAGGGTAAAATCTAGTAGTTCATGAGCTGCCGGACAAACTAAATCTATTTTCTCCCCTAAAGGAAAAGGATTTAATTTTGCATCCACATATTTATAGCTATTCAGAGATCTTCAAGGTTTCCCAAGATCCAAATGTTTTGCTTTAAATGTCAAACAAAAGCGCATGTAATTCCATAAGTTTTTAGGTAATCAATAGAATTTTATATGTGAGCTTCAGTATTATGAGCCTCTCAGAAAGCTGCTTTTTAAATAAAATAAACTACAAAAATGGGTTACAATTGAATTTTTATTTTCTTAACTAGATTTAAAAATAACTTCATACACAAGTGAATTGATTTTATTATAATTTGAAAAGAGAAGCCCAGTGTAGCAAGAGCATTCTGATGGGGCTGGCCAGATGAGAAAGTAAGGTTACAGAAGGGAGAGTAGGAAAATTATCTACTCCTTTCTTCTTCTTACTGTCTTACTCTCAGTCTGCATGAGACTAGGGAATTGGAACAAAATGAGAACCCTGTCAATCTGCAGGGTGTCCTATACTTGTCATTGGTTGAGACTGAAAAAGGTTATCTGCAGTGTTGGGTGAGCCATGTGGGATAATTAAGCACATGAACATTTGAGCATTCTGTATCATGCTTTTCTCCACAAATGGGTTTCAGGGTAACTTTGATGAGAGCCCAGGGTTTTCTTCATTGTCAAGCATGTCAGAAGCCACTACAGTGCTCACAGACATTTTTTTTCCTAAGTATTTCTTAGCAGCTACATGAAGGAATAAACCAAGAAATTGTCCTTGAGGGAAATAGAACAGAAGACCCTTTGCCACTGGTATCAGCTGTGGGTTTGGACAACCCCTGTGGCTAAGAAAAGCTTATCTGAGCAACTTCTATGCTACTGCACCTCTTCTCTGGATACACTTTCCCCTATCTCCCCAGCACTCTTCCATAAATAATTACAGAAAGGAAACTAAGACGAATATGTGCTTCTGCAACCTCAGCTCAGTCTGGTGCTATACATCATTCCCTTCTTGCTTATGTGCTGAACTGCCAGTGTAAGCAGTAGGTTGTTTTTATATTTAGAAAGCAATGTATTAGCTGAGTGGCAGTTTGTCTGGCACGTGGTTTGCTATCTTTCTTTGTGTAATTTAATTTTAGGAGGCAGCCATTTCCAACTTCAAAAGAACATCTCGGCAACATTTCCTTCAATTCCCATTTATTAGAGTGTTTTTATCAAAGAAAAGATTCCTGCTTGCTGTGCACAGCTTGCCCAGTACAAGTTTCCTTCATTGCCACTAAAAATGTCAGTCTAACTCCATGGGAGCTGACACAGCATCCAGCATGTTGGGCTGTACCCAGCCGTGGTAACACAGTCTCCTTTGCCATAAATATTTAAGTACTGAGAACTTCATTAGAGCGGTAAACGGAGCCAAGAGCCATCGGGGAAACAAAGGTGAACAATACAATACAGAGAATGTTTTTTTTAATTGATAACCTGGGAGAAGCCTCATTGCTCCTGGTGGGTGTAACAAGGTACGATGCAAGCTTAACATGAGAACGAAGGAGATTTTGCCTTACAGATTGCTAAAGCACTGGGAGCTGCCAAAGAGGCTTAACATCCCTCTTGGGCTGATGGGAAGGGGCTGTCCAGCAAGTCAATGTTGAGTAAACCTGCGTGGTGGCAGCTGCCTGTACAGGACAAGGAATGGAAACCAGAGGGGAGAGGATGAGGAAGGAAGGGGGTGAGGGCTGCAGGTGAGTGGGGAAGCCTTTGAGGGACTAGGGCAGGACACACTTTGGGGTGCTTGGGGTATGTGACAATCACTGCAACAGCAGCAAAGGAACCATCTCCTGAGGTTTGAATCCTGCTGGGTTCAGGGCAGAAGGGCTTTATGTACAGTCTTTAAATAAACAGGATTATAGCAGAAAATAAAATAAATCCTTGTTTGCGTCATTCTCTTCCCAATGGAAACAACATGTGAGACACTGAAGTTCGACTACTTACTCAAGTTGCAGAAAGCCTGGGTACTGAAGAACGACGTGGGGAAAGGGGATATTCATAGATGGCAAATTCTTTAGAAATGGGGTATGAAGCAGAAATAGTTGGTGAAACTACAGGAAAGGAAGGATTTTTTTTCCCAGTAACTGTTAACTATAAAGTGAAACAGAAAATTATTCCTGTATCTTTTGTACACAGAGGAAGGCTGGGATCGAGCTAGTGGTAAAGAATATTCCAGTAAGGCCATTTTCAAACCACAGATACAATTATTATGGAGACATTCGTAAGTCTGTAACAAGAAATAGTCTTCATCTGACAATCTGTTGAACCTTCAATCAGAGCATATTCATTTCCAAAATTAAATGTGTGGCCTGTCACAGTGAGAGTTGAGCTAGCACCATCATCACAGAGAACAATGGGGCCTTTGGAAATAACTTTCTTGGGTGCATGTGGGTGTAGGTCCTGAGAATATGAGACTTAAGACAACTCCGTTGGCTGTGCTGGGTGTTGTGAAGGTGGCACCGTCATGTTCCGCGCTCTGCCAGACCTGGAAGGGTTTCCCCATGCAGCAGAAAAGCACAGCAGAGAGCTGCAGTGCAGCACAGAGAGGACAGCATGACCCAGGGAGAGAGCAAGCACAGGGAACAGTGCAACCACGAGTAACCTGTCTGACTTAGACTCAGCATACCTGACACCCATGTAACTTTTGCCTGGCGCAGGGCATTTTTGTCCATCCTGCGATGAGTTAAATATTGCCATCCCAAAGTGCTGAATGTGTTGAGTCTGCAGTGAGGGGTGAGATGCTGCAAGCTAGGCTGGACTGCTAGCACCTCCCAGAAAGGTGGTAGCTGACAACCAGCAGCAGTGCCAAGTGTTTTTTCTCAGCCTTTAATAAAACTGTGAGATTCCTTTTACAGCTGTGCACTCCCAGAGAAACTGGAGGCTTGCATGGATTTACACGATGGCAGAGTTTGTCCCTGGGTGTATAGGTGGGGGGAGGAACGACAGACTGTTAGCATTCTTGTACAAAGAATATGACCAGAGGCAGCTGGCAACCTATTTCTAGTACTCACCACTTCAGTTTCTCAGATGACATCTGAGAGCATCTACCAGCCTTTATTTCTCATTAGTACATTCTCAACAGTTTCTGGAGTTTGCATGATGTGCGAATTCTGCGCCTCTTTTCCTTTGCTATGCACTAGGAAAAAAATCCTCATAGAAGACACCCATCCAACTGTTTTCTCCAGCCATGTAATTCCCATTGCTGAGCTCTTGGGTTTGCACACAGCCATCACTGCCTTTAAATAGACAGTGTAAAGATTACTCCACCCTCCCCTTCCTTTGTTTCTCTGCCCTAAACATAAAGAAATGAAGAATGAGCCAAAAACTGCATCTTATGCCACAGTATAAAGGATTTGTGGCAGCGGTCAATAAACTAAAAAGTTTTGAATGCTATGATTTAAAGTAGTATAATAAGGACTGTCTGGAGTTTACCAATATATGATCCGGGAGAAAAAATAGGAGGGAGGTGGTTCACACTGTCTGCTTTAGGCTAAGTCAGGCTTCATGCTGAGGTGCAATTCTGTCTGCTTCAATCAGGTTCCTCCAGACATGCCTGAGGTGAGATGGAGACCCTTTCTGGAGAACTGCCCTGCTTCAGGGAAAATGATAGAGACAGCTTTCCAAGGAGGAGGAGGGGAGGAGAGATATCCCCAGTGGTTTCTATCTGCAGTGAGATGGAGGAAAGCAACTTGTTCTGGCAATGAAAGGTCACATAACAGTACTGGGGAGGAAGGAATGGAAACCCCCAGATCGAGGGGGAGAATAACGTCCAGATGGGTGGTGAACAACTGTGTGGTGGATGGAGGCAGCTATGTAAAAAGGGACCAAATGTGTAAGCAGTGTGTGAAGGCTATGTGACTTTCTGAAATGGACAATTTTTCTCTCCAGTTTTTGCTGTTCTTTTTAAGGTCTGTGCTTTCTCTGCTTCCACTTCTTCCATTTTATGCTTTTGTTTTAACCTTTCCCTAAATTCATCTTTAATCTAGAAAAGGAGAGAGGAAGAATTCATTTCAATTCAAACTCCTCTTTGTGAGCCAAACAGAACTTCTGCAAATTTGTTACATCTCCTGATGTAGCTCGAGTTTTGCATTTTTCATCAGTATCCTATGCCTAGCCTACCATGAGGGTCAAGTCCTCTCATCTTGGGAACAAAGATAGGAACAAAGAGGACAGTATCACAGATTCATCCTGCCTTGAAGAGGGACCCCTGGTAGTATGACCCTTCATAAGATAAAGATACATATTTCTATCAAACAGTACAGTGAGTTTCATCTTAGATTTCAGTGAATATTTTTGGTTTCCGACTAAAAAGAAGAAAGGAGAGGAATTTTTCTTATAGCAAAGAAGCAGTAAGGAAATAATCTCCATTCTGGTTGGTATAAAACTAGATTTAAAAACATAAAAAGTCACTCTGTTACACAGCAAGAAGAAAAGTAAGCTGACCTCATGTCCATCAAGTTTTCCTCCTACTTCCAAGGTCAACCGTCAGCACAGAGGAGATCTAGCCTGTGCTGTAGGAATGGAAGATGTTTTTAGACAGCAGCTTTGGGTATCCCAGAGGCACCCAGCTTTGCTTCAGCACCAAACAGGGCTGACAGATGAGGACTTCAGAGAAGTGTTCAGAGACCTCTGGCCTCCCTGCAGGATATGTATTGCGTGGGGTGAGTTCTTCTGTCTTCTCTGGCATCCATGATGGGGATCTTGGGCTGCTGTGCAAGGCAGCCTCCTCTCCCACAGGCGTGCTTTCCCCACCCGCTCCTGAACTCCTCTGCGTGGGAGGGTGTTTGGGGGAAATTCCCGAGCTCCGAAACAACATTGCAAAACTCTTCACACTGCAACTAAAATGGTACTAGTTTCCTCTTGCCCTGTCTTTCAGCAGATAAAGAGAGAAGTGATTAACCATGCTTTACCTAACAAGAGGCAGGAGCAGCACCCATCAGGGTGCTGATGCTTATGGGGTGCAGCACCCATGACAGCGCAGGACTCAGCACCCGGGAGCTCTGCAGGGAGCTCTGAGGACAGTCCACTGTTTGGCTCTGCTTCAGCAGGAGTGTGGGGTAAGGGATGTCAGGGTGTGTTGGGATGCACACATAGGACATGGATGGGTTCCAAGGCAGAAAAATGGGAGCTGTTGGGGCTGTGGTACAACTCAGTGCCAGAAGGAGCCAAATCAGAGAGTGAGTATAGAGAACACCATTTGAACCCTCATTTTCAGAGCCTTGCTCTGGGCTGTCCTTGGGGCTGGGTTACACACTGTGTTGGTCTTTTGTCAGATTTTTTTAATAGCACAGGATAACAACTTATTTATTTCTCGTCACTAGAGGATTTGTGCTTGGCTTGGAAAGGAGCTACAATGGGGGCCAGAGCAGAATCATTTCAGCAGTTGCCTTAGGATATGTCATGACATTTGATCCAGCCCCCTTAAAGGGCTTTATGCACAGCTGGACTCTTCCCAGGAGCTCATGTGTGCCCACAGACACCCCTTTGAGACTCATCTCTTTGCCAGGGCCTTTGCTGGGAACTACTGTGTGCTTCTCAGAGTGGGAAAAGTGGGCTCCACGTCCCAGAGTGAGCTGAATTCCTCCTGTCAGAGATGGAGACATGACACAAGGCCATACACAGATGCTAGTGTTGCTTGAATGACAAGGACCTGTAATATAGCTCTGTGTTAGTTACACCCACCCGGTGTTTAAGCCACAGACTGCATGCATACTATGTATGATGTGTATCTTATGCTGGTTTGGAGTCCAACCACACAGTTATTTTTGCACCATCTCCATTGAGAGGCAAACCAAGATCTCATTTTTGAACTCAGAGTTCAAATCCCAGCTCCTACATGGGGAAAGAAGGGCAATGCTCTCTCCCAGCCTCCAGCACGAGGCTTGCAGAGGAGATGGAGGAAGCCTTGCTGCTTGGGAATTTTGGAGTTATCCTGGGGAAAAAAAAAAAAAGCTAGAAATGGTACAGCAGTAATCCCAAACTAGGAGGGAGGTGAACTGCTTGACCCCAGCAGGTGCTTTCTGTTCAGCTTTCGTGGAAGGAGGATGGTGGCGTGCTTAGAGCAACAGTAATTAAGACTCTGAGGACAAGTTAGGAAAACAACTGCTGAGTTTAATAAAACTGGATGGCTTGGCTGCCCACAGGGCAACGAGCCCTCCTGAAACTCCCCACGGGGCTGTGGTGAGGGTGTCAGCCTTGAGGGCAAGTGCTGGTGTGCTCCACTGATGCCTCAGACTTTCTCTATTCCCTCAGAGCAGCCCAGAGTTTTTAAATATGACCCCTCAGGTGTGCTCCTGAACTGGAGCAACAACTCACCTTGTCCTCCTACCCTAGCAAGATTACCATCCAGTGAAAAATTTTCCATCTTTTGCACAGCAAGTATAGATAACTCCCAGGCTTGAGTAAAGCTCAAATTCAAAAGGAAAAAGCAGAAAATTAGCCTATCATTTTCTGATGATATCACAGAACCACACTCGTCCTACCCTTGTTTGAACTCTGTAAACCACCCCGTGCTCTGTTCTCCATCCCAGCCTGTGTCCTGTGACCTGCTCCGTATCTAATCTCACTATATTGCACAAGGTGTTTGCTAACATCCAAAGTATCTTTTACTGTTCTGAATACTCTTATCAAAATCTTAGAGGCAGTTTGGTGTAAGCAGTAAGTCTTGTTAGGCAAACAAACACTTTTCCCCATTAAGCTGTACTTAATAGCTGACCAAAAATTCACCGTCTCCTATTAATAAAATGCTGAACTGGAACCATCTCAGGCTTTTTGAGCACACCTTCTGAATATTTACATCTGGAGAGTACACAGTGTTTACAAGAACTCATGTTTATTTATCCAAGCACACTTTCACAGAAGAGCTTCTTTATGACTAGCTGTACATTTTCTTTTGCCAGTTTATTGACCTTTAGCAATGCACGGCTATTTGTTTGGTAAAAATGATAGCGTTAATCTTAACCTGCCATGTGTAATACATCTTGGTAACTACTTTCCTTTTTTAAACAAAGACTTTGGGTGGCAGGAAGCCCCCGTGGGCACTGGGAGGAGGGTTTGAATCCAGTGCATCTCAGTAGTAAGCAAATATAATTGCTATCTGATATCACTTGCTAAGTGGAAAATGAGTCTACACTGGGAGCTCACTCATTACCCCATCCTTGACAATCTCACTGATGTCAAGGTCTCCCAACAATTTTCATCCCTGGGCCAATGGGGATGGTGCAGCTGGGTGAACCTCTGCTCGGGTGGCCCAGCCAGGTGCTGCTGGATCAGGCCACCTCTACCCTGCTTAATGGGACAGCTTTCAAGCCCCTCACTGCCTACTCTGGCATTTCCTCAGAGCTAAGTATATTTATCCAAGAGCACTTCCGCAGAAAAGCTCCTTTATGCTTTGCTATATATTTTCCCTGCCAGCAGCCTGACCTTTAGCACTTACCTGCAAGTTTACTTCAGAAAAGTTGATTTCAGCAGAGTTCCTCCTGAGCTGTGCAGAGGCCAGTGGACACTGACATAGCGACAGTGCTGGGTGCTGAGGACCACCATGTGCAGAGGGCTACCATGTGTAGAGCTGGGCTTCCATGACATCTATCTGGCTGTGCCAGACACTAACAGTTCTCCACCTCTGCAAGTACCTGCCTAAGCAAAGCTGAACTGCTCAGAGGAGAAGGAAGGCAGGAATGAGGGAGGAAGGCAGGAATGAGGGAGGAAGGCACGTGGGCAGATTGTAGATGCTGATCAAACCCCTCTCTTCAAATTGCAAGGATGGAGTCTTTAGTTCAGTCCTTGTTATGAATTGAGATTACCTCCAAGTCTGAGTTAATTAAAGATTTCATGTGACATTTCTTTCCTTAGAGAGGAAGCTATTTACCCATGCCAGAAGAGATTTGAGACAAAGATGTGAATTTCTGTTTCATTGTTTCTTAGTTTATATTAAGGAGCAGGAATTGAACCTGTCTTGAAATGCTTTCAAGGTTACTAAACACAGATTGCAGAGTCACAAACTCATTTCTACAGCCCAAGGAATAACTAGACCATGCAGGTTGGAGTAGCTGTACATGGCAGGGCTGAAGAATTGTATTTCAGATATCTGCACATTGAGTGCTCTCTGCACCACTGGTACTGCCCATAACTTCAGTATGTGACCTTGGGGTGGGAGCACTAGGTTTGTATTGGAAAAAGGGAAGGTGAAAACTGGTTGGGGTGGTCAAGAGGGAATGATTGAGGGTCAATGGAGAGGACCAAATATGAAAATCCTCAAGGGTAAGTGACAAATAGAAGAAGCAGTGGGAGATAAAGAGCTACTTGATTTTCTTCTTTTTTTGAATGGCAAGAAAACTGTGTAGAAAAATACACTAAAAAGCATAATGAAGGTTGCAGAATTGAGAAATGGAAGGATGAAGCCTGCTAGACCAACACACACACATGATGAGCATCTTAATGGAATGAAGATGATCAGGGGACTGAAGCATCTTCCTTATGAGGAAAGGCTGCGGGAACTGGGGCTGTTTAGTATGGAAAAGAGGAGACTGAGGGTGCATCTCATTAGTATTTACAAGTATATAAATGGTGGATATCAGGAAGTTGGGACATCCCTTTTTAATATGATATCTAGCAACAGGACAAGGGGTAATGGAATGAAGCTGAAACACAAAAAGTTCCATTTAAATATAAGAAAAAATTATTTCACTGTTCAGGTGAGGGAGCCCTGGCACAGGCTGCCCAGAGGGGTTGTGGAGTCTCCTTCCTTGGAGGTCTTCAAGACCCGCCTGGACATGTTCCTATGTGACCTGATCTAGGTTGTCCTGCTTCTGCAGGGGAGGTTGGACTAGATGATCTCTAAAGGTCCCTTCCAACCCCTACCATTCTATGATACCTGCCCTTAACTACTCAAAGTTTAATTTTGGTGAGGAGACAGCCCTGGACATGAGGCCTCTGGGGATATGCAGGGCTAGGAGGGTGTGGGGGGTAGATATTAATCCAATTGAGGCAATCATAACAGTCAATCCTGACTTTTAACTCATGGAAAATCTCAAAAGTGCAAAGCAACCTAGACATTTCAGTGGGAGTTGACAGTATTCAACTCCTTCCAGGTCTGGGCTGTCAAGGAATGATTTTAATAGCACATTAAGCAGGAGATGCTGGAATGTGATCAAGACTTAACGCAAGGAAGTAGCTGTTAATTAACAAGTTCCACATGCCACATATGAAAAGTAACAGCCTTTATAATTTATTAGAATTAAGTGACATATCAGAAAACCTCCAATGTTGAGTTCAGCTGCTTTAATTTAAAATAAACATTTCTACATCAAGGTGGCACAAAGGGAAATTTGCCTAAGTTTAATTTTTATACTACTAAAAAGGATTTAACAGTTTAGAATACATGTTTTACTTCATAACATGCAACTGCTGAAAGCTGGATTAATTGTACTGCTTTCAGCATTTGTACTGGCATAAATCATTAATAATTGAGACTCAGGGGGTTAGTTTTGTTTAATTTATTTCCAAAAAATTATTTTTATTGCAGAAATGCTAAAAAAAGCCACATAACCAAACATTTATATTTATATGATGAGTTTCAGCCAGTAAAAACTTTAGAATGGAATTAGCTGTGTTTGGACTCTGAAATTCTAGAGAGTTTTATCAAAAGCAGTAGCAGGAAATCAAGAGCTCAAAGAGGTATTTTGGTTTGAGCTAACACCCATTATAACATTGCTGCGATAAATCCTAGAGAGCTGAAGTCACACTTAACTGCATCTTCATGGTACTGTTCTCCCCTGTTCTCCCTAGCTTTGGCACATCATTTTATTAGGCAATAAGATACCTTTTAATGCACTTACAGTGTCATAGTGCTCTGCTGCTGCTGCTGAAGGACTGAGTTGATTTAGTGGATCAGGTGATGGGATGTGGATATTTTGAAGTCCACTTCACAAATTAGATCACAATCTGTGGTTTCATAGAGGAGAACCTCTAAGGTCACTGAATCCAGTCTTCACTACTGCAGGCAACCACATCACAGGATCTCCTTCAAAAGGGATTCATAAGTCTTCAGAAAATATTCTCCACTCTTCAGTGCCTTTGATATCAAATATGGCCTAATTGTGTAGCACATACATTCCTGATTTAAAAGAGAGGGAGAAAAAAAGGAAAGAAATACAAGTAAAGTTCACACTGACTGAAGTTAATGTTTACCAAATTGTGGAAATCATCATTCCACCCACCAAAATGCGATTAATCAGACCTTGCTCTGATGCCCAGGAAAGGCAAAGACAGGAGCTGCTTTGCAGACTGGTGTTGTGCACAGATGATCAGGCACTGTCCCTGGAGCACAGCCGTGCTTCCCACATGCTTGTGATGGGAGGTTGTGGTTCAGCCTCCTGCCTGCTGCTCTGTCACTCCTCCCCAGAACTCCCAAACCACCACAAGACCCATCATCAAATGTCATGTCATGAAATACAGCAAATATTGCCATTTTTTGATTTGGATTCTGAAGATCTTGATTGAGAATTTTCAAGCTTTTCTCCATAAGCAGCAGCATCCCAGACTGCTTTATGAAAGTAATGGCTGAAACTGTACCACATACAAATTACTCTGGGTGTCAGGAAGTAAAGTTTATCCCAAGAAGGCCAGTAAAGCCCACGAGCTTCCTGGCATACCAGGCATCTCTCTGTGAGCAAAGAGATTCATGCATGTGATTTTACTCCTGGCTTCCAGCCTCCTGGCACACCAGGCATCTCTCTGTGAGCAAAGAGATTCATGCATGTGATTTTGCTCACAATGTTTCCTATCCACATGTCAGCAAGGTCTTAACATAATTCTGCCTGTATGTCCCTGCTGCAGTGTTGGTGGCACTTGTGCAAACCCCAGCACACAGATGACAGGATGATGCTTTGACCAACATCTTGTTTTCTACAAGGTAAGCTGACTTTCTGCAGGCCTAGCTCCCTGTCTTTGACATATGCTCTGCTGATTGCTCATTTGAATGCTGGACACTTCATGCTTTCATAACTCCTGTTCCTCCCTGGGCACTTTTCCAGAGCCCCACCAGCACCAGGCTGCTGTGGATGCTGCTGGGTCCCTTCCCACTTGCCCAAGCAGGGGTCTCCCACATTAGTTAGGTTCCTGCTGCCAGAAAAACGTTTGTAAAACTAGTGTGAGCTTTGGCAATTTCATTTCCTCCTCTCAGAATCATGCTGTCAAGCCCATTGTGCGCATAGCCCGTGCACTTGTGCAAACCCGTCTGTGCTGCCCGGTGCCTCCCATGCCGGCCGTCCCTTGGCTCTCCCTTTGCTCCCTGCCACCGCTGGTGGTCAGGCCTGCCTCGCTGCCATGCCAGCTGTCTGCATTAATTGCTTGCTCTCTCTTTCTGCCTCACTAACTCCCCATCTGTTTTTCAGATATAGCTTAAATCCCTTTTGATCTGATCCTGAATTGCTGACTTCTGCAGGAGCCTGTGCACATACTGTATCTGGACCCAGGTCTCTCCCTCCCTTCCAGTCCCTGGCTCCCTATGATCTGAGTCTGTGATGCTTACTGCCGCATATTAAACTTCTCCTTGCCAAGGGCTGCATCCTGCAATGTTGTGGGAACCATGGCCTTCATCCTTAAGAGTACATGCCTAGTGGTATTTTTGGGATGTCTATTAATTTGTTCAAAATCAAGACTGCGTTTAGGGCTTTTCTGGGAGGTGGTCAGAATGTAACACATTGCAGGATCGAACCTTTCTGTCCTAAACTCTTCTATAGGCATGCTGCAATGCACATTGTAGCCAAGCACGTAGGGAGCATTGATCTTCTTATTTCATTTAAAATGCATTTATTTAATACCATTATCTATTTATTCAGTTTTATTAATGAACTGCTATTTAGACAACATATTTGTATTGGTGATAGAGACCATCATGTTGAGACTGCAACATGGTTCAGTTATTCTGTAGTCTTGAGAACTTAATTGTGTGGTCAGAAGCTGTTACTGAGGCTGATTCTTTGTATCCTAAATGCTGTCATTGATCACAAACTGGAAGGCCAAAAATTATACATAAGAACAATTTTCATGACTTGATCTGTCTCCTGAATCTTGAAAAGTAGTAACACAGAATGACTCAACAGTTCTCCAGACTAAGGCGGCCTTTTTCACCCATGGATGGAGAGATTAAACTGCATATTTACAAATAGTTTGATTGTGCACTTTCCAAATGTGTACTTCAAAATGTCTGTTTTCTTGGTGTTATGATAGATAAAACAGGTACACTTGAGATACATCTACTTCCACAAACATGAATGCAAAGAACCAGAGTACATACACTGCAATTACAGGATAAGCAGAAAGATGTTAATATAAACTGTTACTGAAGAATGTGTTTGGGCAACCAAGTCTCCCTTTTTCTGTGCAGGAGCCAAGTAGAGAAAAGAATCAAGGCAAAGCTTGCAGGTGAGCACAGCGATCTGCAAAACAGAAAAGTAGTATCTGGGAATTATCTGAGACACCTAATCCATATAAGAAATTACTGGACCCATCTTTTTTAATAGGTTGATAAATGGAACATAGTAGATTACACCAGCAAGAAAATCAGTATCTTTGGTGAAGATTTGCAAGTTTACAGAAAAAGAGAACAAATGGTAATCATCACTTGATGTAAAATAAGGGAGAATGCTAAGATTCAGGGACTACCATTAAAGATGCTTTTAAGGTTTAATCTTGCAAAGCACTGAATAACCTCATCTCCCACCAAAATCAATGGAAGTTGAACGTCTTTTGCTAAAAGTTGAGTCAGAAGGCTTAGGTGATTTAGTGTATTCAAAATACTGGAGGTGTTTTTGTGACATCAGAGCAAAGTTACAGAAATACCTGGAAGAAAGATCAAAATCTTGTGAGAGGAAAAATAAGTAAGCTGTGACATTTGAGCAATGAGACTCAAAGGTGCTAGAAGGGAGGGTGTGAGATAGTAAAAGGCAGCCAGTTAAATGAGTGCTTGCAGGAGACACACAGTAAGGTGTCTGGGGTTCCTCCCTATCCTCACAGGGCACAAGACAGGGACAGATTTGCATGATGATGTCCCCAGTTGTGAGCAGGAGTCTATCCCTGATCCCTAAAGCAAACCCTGCTCCGTCTTCTGCCCTGGAAGGAGCGCAAATGCCATGTATCTGCATGTGGTTTAGAGTTTGCAAGTGATCTGAATTTGAACAAAGCTGGAAGCAACCCCAATGCTTTGCATTATTTTCTCTCATCCCCGATTGTACCTAGTGTCACACTTGACTGTTCCACCAGACATAAGCTGGCGCTGACAGAAAGAAAGCAGGAACTGTCAATGATGTGCTCATGTAGGGACGCAGAGTCAAATGGGTGCAAGGGCCTGCTGAGGTCCCCAAAAGCCTCTCAGACTTGACCCTTTGTTCTCTGCGATTGTTCATCGTCATCAGACAACACACAGCTACATCTCACTGAGATATCTAATCCAACTGTGTATGCTCTCCCCAGATTTGCATCCTACAGTCCTTAACAGGACTGAGACCTCAGGCTTGTATGTGCTCAGCTTCTTTTGCCAACCTGGAGGGCCCAAATCACTTCTGTCATTCTCCTCGTGAAGGCTTTTCCAGGGGTGGAAAGTATCCATCCTCCACTCAGCTGCTGTTACCATAATGTCTGGTGCAAGCCTGCTCTTGGCTTTTAAGTAACTTTCCTTCATTCCTCTTTGGTATCGGAAAGTTCCAGCCATTATAAAATTACTTTTTCCCTGTAAGGCATTGCTAGAAAGACTGAAGGGTGAAAAGACACCTCTCCCCTCACAGCTGCGTTGGGCTGTCTGGATTCAGCCTCAGCTACTCCAGATACAAGTGCTTCGTTTCTGTATTCCCTACCTCTTTACAATTCCTTCAGCTCATCCAGCCTCTACTCTCGAAGCTTCTTGATGGAAAGGACAGAGAAAAGAGAGGGTTTTCAAAAGAAACACTAGGCTTACCTCCAGCTGCTGTTGGTGGTCACTGAGAAGTTGTGCTGGGAGCTTGTGGAGATTTTCTGGCTGGGGAGCAAAATACCTCTGCACTCTGATACACACACAGCTCCCACCCACTTTAGGTGTCTCAGGGCTCTAAAGGGTCAGGTAGATCTGAGCTGAATCCAAATAAGGATCTGAGAAGCAGTGTAGCTTGGCTGGCACTAGGCTACTGCTTGTTAATGAGTCCTGTCTCTCTGCAAGATTCATTAACTTTGGCAAAACACTGGGATGACCAATCATCCTGGAGACATCTGTGCAGGTTGCTGACAGACCTTACCTGTGCTGCTTTGCTTGTCCTACCTCCCAGCAGGAACTGAGTCCAAGGTCTGAGGATGCATTTAGAAAATAAGAAGCATAGGACCAGAAATCATTTTTTTTGCACCAGCCTAGCCCCATTGAGTCCTTGTTTCAAGAACTATAACTTGAGATCTCTGTAAGAAGCTATGTAGGTATCCTTTAGCTACCCTGTCTGCACCATGAAAAGGATTACACTATTTAGCATGAACCACAACATGAAATGCCTTGGAGAAACTATCTACAGATAGGCAGATGTATCTTGGAAGGAAGACGAAAATGAAGAATGAAAAGTGAAGCCATACAAGGAACTCATTGGGCTTTCTGCAAAAGTACTTAAGGGGGCCTCCTTTGGGTTAATTCTTTCATGGGTCACTGGAGAAAATGTAGTGTGGCTGAGTTCTTTCATTCACATGAATCTTTCTACAGCAATCACCATCTTCTTCATAATCTTTAGATTAAGGCATGTATTAATTATTTATACAGCTCCATCCATGTACGTGGATGTTTTACAATGCAAATAAAAGGAGTACTTGTTCATAGTAGAGTGGATAATTTAGCACAGGCAGAGGCGAAATGGGTGAAAAAATCAGATGTGGAAGCAACAATGGAAAGTAATTTGAGAAGGACTTGCAGAGGAGATTGTTATTCTAGAAAAAGGCAATGATGCCCAGTGGCTGAGGAGATCTGTTCTGCTGGGAAATGGAGCTTGGAAAGGATGATCAAGAGTGGGGTTTTTGTAAGTGGGTGGGGGTGATGGGGTGTGAGGCAGAAGGAGCAAAGGCAAGAGAAGTGGTAGGAGAACATGACTGAGTTGTCCAGGATCTCTAGAGTGACAGAAAAGAAAGGTGGTAAAGAATAGAATGCCTGGGAGGGCAGCAGATGGAGAATTTGAGTCGTAGAATCATAGAATGGTAGGGGTTGGAAGGGACCTTTACAGATCATCTAGTCCAACCCCCCTGCAGAAGCAGGTCAACCTAGATCAGGACACATGGGAATATGTCCAGGTGGGTCTTGAAGACCTCCAAGGAAGGAGACTCCACAACCCCTCTGGGCAGCCTGTGCCACTGCTCCATCACCTGAACAGTGAAATAGTTTTTTCTTATGTTTAAGTGGAACTTTTTGTGTTCCAGCTTCATCCCATTACCCCTTGTCCTGTTGCTAGATACAACAGAAAACAGGGATGCCTCAGCTTCCTGACACCCATTCTTTAGATATTGGTAAATATTAATGAGATCCCCCCTCAAGTCTTCTCTTTTCTAGACTAAACAGCCCCAGCTCCCGCAGCCTTTCCTCTTATGAAAGATGCTACAGTCCACTGAACATCTTAGTGGCCCTGCACTGGACTCTTTCCAGAAGTTCTCTGTCCCTCTTGAGCTGAGGAGCCCAGAACTGGACACAGGACTCCAGGTGAGGCCTCACCAGATCAGAGTAGAGGGTGAGCAGAACCCCTCTTGACCTGCTGGACACACTCTTCTTGACGCATCCCAGCCTGCCATTGGCCTTCTCTAGTTGGTTTTCAATGTTTTAACTCTCTAGCTCTTTTGTGGTACCTCTACCTTTTTTGTTTATCAACTGAAAATGATGATGGTCTGATCTTCGGGACTGCTTAAAAGTCATTTCAGGTAAGTGAAGGAATAATAGCCACAATGATACAGGAGGATGGGCCATTGTTCATAGCTGGTGCTGCTGAAGGGTCCAAGGTCCGACCTTTACTCCTGAATTGTTGATGGATTTCCCATGATCTGTGCATTGGAGGTATGGACTTTGCTCCTGTACTTTACTCTTATTTCTCTGCCTTATCCTGAGCTGCTGCTTCCCACTGGAACGGCCATTTGTCAGGAGGAGAGAGGCACAGCACGCTGCAGCAGCTCATTTCTGCTCTCCGCATCTGCATCTTACTGTAGTTCATGATATCCACCAAGAAAGATGAGCAGTTCAAATGCAGGAATCAAGAAACTACCACTCCAAACTCACGTAGTCTGGGAAAGTTGGAGCAGTTTTGCATTGTCTCAAGCTTGGTACAAGAACTGCCCTGCTGCCTGTGCTGTGTCTTCAGCTTAAAACTTCCTTCTTGGCCCCTTGTGACCTGTAGCCATTCAAAATGGCCCAACTTGAGCTGTCAGAATATGTTCTGTCACAATGTGTGCATCTGTAGAATTGTGGGGACCTGATGATGCCCACCTCAGGAGGGTCTGTATGGCCTCCCTCAGCTTTCACACTCCATGCAAGAGTTGGGCTGTTTGTGGCTTTTGGATGCCTACTCAAAGAGGTGCTCACACTGCGGTGTGAAAAGAAAACAACCAGAGATCAGATGTCTTTGCTGGGAAATGATCTTATCCTGTGAAGCTCTGAGCTTTAAAAGAAGTACCAGTTTGACATATCCTCAAGCTGCTTTATTTAAGAAAAGCACACAAAAAGCTCTGTGGGATCTGATGGTTGTCACCTGACTCAGTCATGAGGAAAACTCCTGCTCAAACTTCTGCTCTAGGCTGAGCCCTCGTAACTGGATACTTTGAATGTCAACATGTTGCAAAGGGTCTTTCCCTTTCCTTGTCCCATATTTTAGCTACTGCTTCATAGAATCATAGAATCACAGAATGGTTGGGGTTGGAATGGACTTTTAGAGATCATCTAGTCCAACCTCCCTGCAGAAGCAGGTTCCCTTAGATCAGGTTGCACAGGAACACGTCCAGACAAGATTTGAAAGCCTCCAGTGAAGGAGATTCGACGCCCTCTCTGGGCAGCCTGTGCCAGGACTCTGTCCCCCTCATAGTAAAATAGTTCTTTTGTGTGTTTAAATGGAACTTTTTATGTCCCAGCTTCACCCCATTACCCCTTGTGCTGTCACTAGATACAACAGAAAAAAGAAATGTCCCAACCTCCTGACGTCCACCATTTATATACTTGTAAATGATAATGAGATCACTCCTCAGTCTCCTCTTCTCTAAACTAAACAGCCCCAGTTCCCGCAGCTTTTCCTCATAAGGAAGATGCTCCAGTTCACTGATCATCTTGGTGGCCCTGTGCTGGACACTCTCCAGAAGTTCTCTGTCCCTCCTGAGCTGGGGAGCCCAGAACTGGACACAGGACTCCAGATGAGGCCTCACCAGGGCAGAGTAGAGGGGGAGCAGAACCTCCCTCGACCTGCTGGCCACACTCTTGATGCATCCCAGGATGTCATTGGCCTTCTTGGCCACGAGGGCACATTGCTGGCTCATCTTTAGTTTATTATCAATCAGGACTCCCAGGTGTCTCTGTAGAGTTGCTGTCCAGCAGGTCAATCCCCAGTCTGTACTGGTGCAAGGGACTTCAGAGTCCTTTTCTGAGTAAACTTTAATCAAAATTGTTAAATTTCCACAAAAATGGATCATTTTACTGAATCACTATTTTCTAGGAAAGAATTGCTCAGTTGAAAAATTCTCCACCAAATCTCTGGGTAAGAACTTGAGAGGGCCTGACTTTCCATATCTGTGCTGCTTGCTGGTCTATCCTTCACGAGAGAGTTCTGCCACCAGTCTCTCCACAGATCTCTCATGTTTACAAAAGATGAACATTTATTTATTTACATCTTGCTGTCTCTTTCTATCAATCCTTGCCCTTCATGTGTGGTTTCCATGGTACAAGTATCCTGTAAAACATTCATCTGTTGCGTCAGGGTTGTGTTGAGCTTGAAGTCTGTCCACAAGAACCTGTACACCCTGACCCTTCCTTACACAAGCATCTGGTTGGATCTCAGGGGTGCTGGAGCTCAGCTTGACCTGCTCTCACACAGCTTCATCCCTACAGTGCTTTCTGAGCAGCAGTGCACAGCATGGGCAACCTGACCAGCCCAGGGATCTGCAAGGGTGGTGGGACCCTGCCTTGGGTAAAGCTTTTGGGTCAGACTTCCTGGAATCCTTCACCAAGATTGAACACAGCAGAACTATGGTAAGGCCTCTTAAACTCAAAATCCAGCTCAAAAAACAGTAACAGGTAAATTTTTGAAAATAACAGCTTAAAATCTGTTGTGTGAGAGAAAGTACAAATAAGAGATTTATGAATGGGTCTTCCTCTGTGTGTTGAGTTTCTCCTCCATGCTAGACTGCCTACTACCAGCTTGGTGACTTTTGGATGTGCTGTGATACCGCACAGCCTGTCTACTTCATGAGAGCGAGCCCCATCCATCCATCCATCCATCCATCCATCCATCCATCCATCCATCTCACGTGAGACATGAGACTTGGTTTCTTACCCAGTTATATTTGTATCTACATTAAAGCAGCTTACTGAAGCTTCTCAGTAAAAGATCACAATATTTATGAAATAATTTGCCTCTCAAAGTGTTTCTGAATACAAAATGAAACTGAAACAAATGACAACAGCAACAAGAATAAAATGCAAAAAAATATTTGCTGATTTACAGGAGCAACTCCACAAAGCCCCTCCCTTTCACTGAACCAGCATGAGGAAAAGACACGATGGACTCTTGCCTAATAATTTTCTGTGGTGTTGATGTGTTCTGAAAAATGACATTGTTTTTACACAGGTGAACTCAGCCTCTCTTCCTGGGTTTCTCAGTGCCACTGCTCTCCTTGTGTGACTCTGGTGCCTCCCTGTTACGCATGAGAAGTCTGCTGTGCAAGTGGTGAATGAGTCAGCCAAGAAAATAAGAGGTATCCTGACCTCAGTTAACGGCTATAAAATATTTTTCACGATAAAAACCAAATTGATTTTTATCCATGTTGCTGTGAATACCAAGTCAGACCTCTCATGAACAGTTTTGAATTTAGTAGTTTACTGGGTAAACTGGCTATGTATTTTAACTTTTAATTATTTATTTACCGGTCAGTTCTTTACCAAAGATACTTTCCATAGCAGCCTTCTATGTCACGTTACTGGTAATATACAGCGACTTAAAGTACCTAAGCACAAATCATGGGGTGTGTGGGCTTGACATTGTTTTAAAGGTCATCTCTATTTACCAGCAAACATACTTTCCTGCTTATTTAATACTGGCATTTTTGCACCACAACATGTAAAATATTTCCATGTCATAGTCAATAAACAGCTTTTCTAATTAAAAAGGTGAGGAAGGTTTATATTTGGGGGAGAAGGGAAATAATGGATACAAGACACAGCTGCTGATATTTGGATACTACTTTGTGAGTGTAATATAATACTAACTGCTCAGACATAAATCCTGTGCGCTCAGCAATCCACTAGGCAACTGCTTGCCTCATGTCCATATTTTGATTTTTCTTGGAAGCTTGTGCACTCTGGGAACCTGGTCACTCAACAGCTGGATTATGGCACCAGTGGCTTTTAAATTCTTGCAATTTATCCCCCGTCTAATGGCAATTCACATGCTTCCTGGTGGGCATCGTCTCGTCATTTCTTGACTGCTTCTAGTTGTCTCTGTCTGGTGTATGTGTGTGAGAATGGGCCTGGATCCAGTAAAATATTTAAGCATGTGCTTAACACTGAGTACCTGATAAAGGAGAGGGCTTGGGAAGTACTGACACAAACACTCCTCTAAGTGCCCGTCAGTCATGTCTGAGAACTCTTTGAACAGGCTGCTGAAAAGATATGAGTAAGAACTTGTATTGTGATAGACAGAGTCTATCCCAGAGGATCCTGAAGAAAGAAGCACAAGCTCAACCCCAGCCACAGTGACTTCTATAAGTGCTGGTGCCCATGTTTCTCACAGTTGGAGAAAGATCTTCTGAGCACTCTCTGCTCCTTTAAGGAAAAAGTCTCTCCTATGCATGCAAGATGCCTCCCAGCATCATGTCAGCAGTAAATTTCATTGATGTTATTTTCCTTTTTGTGCTGAAGACATCCTTGGCACTACTGCACAGACATGTGCCTCAAAGAAGCTTTTGCAAAGCTCCACTCATCTCCCTTGATTCTGCAGCTTCCTTGACCTGCGCAACATACTGACACCTCCATGAGCCTCTCCTCCACCCATTTCAAGGATTTTGTGCACATCCTCATTCATTTTGTATCTCCAGTAAGGCTTACTAGATCGCATTCCCCAGTGGAAACCAGGCAGAAGAAATACAATATGCTTTCTTTGTGCAAGATATCATTAAATAATGATAAAATTTGTGATTTGATGCATGATTTGTTTTCACTAGCTTTTAAATGTCTGTTGTATTAATTTGTTTGACTCAATGTTATAGTTGGAATCCATTCAACTAAACAGAAATGATTTTTCTCTCATTTTAACTGCTGTCAGTACTCCTACTTGAAATAAATCATGGTTAGTTCCTGGAGAAACCTATTACATGAAAACAAACACCTACATCCACCGTGACTGGTTCAAGAAAAGCTAACTACATTCACTCTGTAACCTTTTCCTCTGAAAAATGCAGTTGTGTTTTATTGAAGATATCCAATAAATGTCACCTATCAAGTTCTACCCTGTTCACAGATGTTCAGTGAGTTTCTCTAAGTTTTATACTGTTTAAATTAGTATTTGCACTACTTAGAAAAAAAATACTTTTAAAAAAAGAAAGAAAATACTTTTCACATGAACACTTTCTACGCTTTCTTCAGTCTTTTAATACAGAAAGCCTTTCCAATTCGAATAAGGTTGAGAAAGAATTGTATATTAAAACTGCAATTTTACTTTTGAAGAGAATGTCGATTGACAATGATTACACAGATTTTCTTTCCTCACCATTCAGTTTAAAATGTTTCACTACTATACTACAGTGATTTAATAAGGTATGATTTTAATTTTAATATCCATCCAAATGTAAAACTTATAATATAGAAGAACTCATTTAATTCCACTAATGAACTAGAGCAAACTCTTTGCCAGAAATACAGGTACTCTCAAACAGCATCTCCAAAATATTACTGGAAATTTTGTCTTTAACCACTCTGAGTTATAATAAAGTGAGTCTGAATCTTGTCTGTTTTCATAATTGCCTTAGAAAGGGCCTAAATATAATGAATTTTATAAGCAAAACCTTCTTTTAACCACCAATGAATATTATGTAGCCGGGAGATTAGTTTCTAAGATGAATACTCTTTGCCAACCTTTCTTTCTTCCTCAGTCTATTGAGGTGTTCTGTGACCAGACACTTCCTTCTGTATCTTAAGTGACATCATTTCCCAGAGCTGCAAAAACCAGGTGCTAATGCTGATGCTGTATACTCAGGATTTATCTCCCTAGTGTTCTTCAATGCTATTTGAAGTTTCCCAGGTAGCACTATAGACATTCTTTGTGTAAACATATTTGGCATCAGTAAAGTAATTGAAAGGTATTATATAAACCTAATGTTATCTAATTCACTTGAGGAAAGTACATAAGACAATGTGTTTATTACCAGGGATCACATCACATTATTGCAAATGAAGTCCCACACTCGTCTTTGTTGTAACTGTTTTTCTTTTGCCTTTTGCCCACAATAATCTGCATATATTCACTAAGAGAATTGTGTATTACATAATTAGCATCTTTTGGGACAAGAGTCTCTCAGGCATTTTAAGCAGCATGCACAAGTGTTTGAGGTTGTAGATATCACAAATACTGAAATTAGGATGCACAGATTTAATAATACACAGGCTATCTGAATGTTTTATCAGATCAGCATTTAACAGAAAAATAAAGTTAATAAAAGTTGTACATGTGAGGCTGGATTTTTGTTATAAAAGAGAAGACTGAGGTTCCTATGACAATTGCTATTAAAGGACAGTATCTCAGCAATGTCTCCTTTTCCAGACTTGGATGGATCACAGTAGAATAGTCAAGAATGATTTTCTCATGCTCTAATTCTGAAAAAAGTGACTACAGGAGGTTGGGTGAGTTTTATTCTTTCTTAGGGGTAAGACTGTCCAAACACAGAGATTTCCCCTCCCCTCCCTCACTCCCCCCCAAATCTTTTTTACAGCTCTGAGGGGCCAGTCCTACTGAGGGTGAGGCACTGTCTGTGGAATGGCTCTGCAGTCTTTTCCTTGGAAACGCTTGCATTTGTGTCATATTGGTGAAAAACAACAAAAAAACAACCCACTCACTCAACTGAAAAAACACCCCACAAAAACAGCCACAAAACCCAAACAGACAGTTTTGAATTGGCTCCAAAGCCCATGTCCCTCCTAAATTTGCTATGCTGCTTTGGGACAAAGTCACAAAATGTGCTTCAGCTCTACCCCACACCCACCAGGACAGACTTGGCTTTCTGAATCCCAAGTAGCCAAAGAGACTCTGTAGACACTGGGACAGCCACGTGGGAGGTAAAATTCAGAGGTGAGAGAGATTCAGAAGACATATATGCAATGCCCTTTCCTAGCAAGCAGGCTAGCTGCTGAGACTCCCTTTAGCTGAGAAATCTCTCCCAGACAGTAACACTGGCATTGCTGAAGGTACAGGACACCAGGATTGGGCCCCTTGTAGCACTGGATTGAGCTCACCCAAAGGGAAGAGCCACCTGGGCACAGTCTGATCCCCAAAGTGGGTTTAGGACACGTGTCTGTGGAATCACCTGAGCTCCACCCCTAAAACTACCACCTGAATCCTGTTTTTACCAACAAATGCATAGCTTTAGAGAAAGGTGGGTGGAGAGGGCAAGAAAAGCATGTTCACGAAGTTGTGTAAGCTCATTCTGTGCACAGCTTGATAGTTGCAATATCAATTATGTTCCTCAGCTTCCAAGAAACAGCTGACCACAAAGATGAAACTTGTGTGGGAGGAAAAGAGAGCATGCTTGGCAACTGGCCGCAGACGCAGGAGTCGCTGCCGCAGGAGGACAGGTTAGTAACAAACTGGCCTTATTTTGAGAACAGTGTAAGATTTCCCAGTTTCAGCCTGAGCTCCTTCTATGATAATAACTCTCAGAAAGGAGAAAGGAGGGGACAACAGTGAGGTTTTGCTCTCTGTGCAACTTTTACTTTTATAAGGTACTCACTCACAGTCATGATGAGGATTAGTTATGTTCTCCTCTATATCTATGAGACTTGTATTAGTGACTTGCATTTTCCCTTGTGTAAGGCTAACCTGGTTATGTGGTTCTAGATACCTATATCCTCAAAGGATATTGTCCCCATAAGATCTACAATCACTTTGGGAGAAGATTTTTCCCTTTTTTTTTGGGACATATCTTAGGATGATCTAGAAATAATAGTAATAATTAATAATGCTGTAGTATAATGGTGAGGAAACATTAAACTTGGGGCACTTTGGAGAAAACATTATGTTAAAGAGAATTTTATGGCTGTTAAAAAATGTTTATGAATATAAAGATTTATTTTTTTTCTTTGGGCCTTTACACCCTGTTGATATAGAAAGAACAGTCATCAGTCATTTTTAGCTGCTGCTCTCATAAGTAGGAACCAATAAAATATTTTAGGTTGAACACATACATGTTATGTTTAGAACAACCACCCACTATGTACCATATGCTGTTACACTCTTCACAGAATGAAAAAGACTGAGTTTTCCCACTTGTTTTTAAGGTGTTTCTCTTTAATGTCTTCCTTACTGTACTTCATTTATTTTAAATTTTACAAGTTACAGATACTATTTGTTTTCTAAAGTAGACTGAAATGGAGGTCCTTGGTGCTTCAGAGTCATAGTAATATAATGCTTCTACTTTTATATTACTGATTTAATGAAGAAAGTTTACTGAAATGAACCTAACTCTACAACTAAAGTGAAAATATAAACTACCTCATTATAGCATGAGAATGAGCTAAAGAGTATCTGAGTCCCTATCTATCAAAGAATCATAGAATGGTAGGGTTGGAAGGAACTTTTAGAGATCATCTAGTCCAACCCCCCTGCAGAAGCAGGTTCACCTAGATCAGGTCACATAGGAACATGTCCAGGTGGGTCTTGAAGACCTCCAAGGAAGGAGACTCCACAACCCCTCTGGGCAGCCTGTGCCAGGGCTCCCTCACCTGAACCGTAAAATAGTTTATTCTTATATTGAAATGGAACTTTTTGTGTTCCAACTTCATCCCATCACCCTGTTGTTAGCTACCATAGAAAAAAGGGATGTCCCAACCTCCTGATACCTATCATTTAGATATTTGTAAATATTAATAAGATCCTCCTTCAGTCTCCTCTTTTCTAGACTAAATAGCCTCAGTTCCTTTCCTCTTATGAAAGATGTTACAATCCCCTGGTCATCTTGGTGGCCCTGCACTGGACTCTTTCCAGAAGTTCTCAGTCCCTCTTGAGCTGAGGAGCCCAGAACTGGACACAGGACTCCAGTTGAGTACACAGTACTCCAAATGAGCATGCAGAGAGTCTTGAAAAAAAAAAAAAAAGAAGTTATCTGACAAGGCTGGAAGTTTTTTGCAGAATATCGTGTAGATATTTTTCAAGACTGGGACATAATGCTCCTGATTTTATGAAATTGATAGTTAATGAAATAAGTGGTTGCTTATGTCATGGTCTCATCTACAGGTTATTTTGTAATAGCTAATAGTTTCCACAAAGCTAAAATAATGTTGAGGTCTAGGAAAGAACAGCACATGGGCTGTATCTAAGACTGTGCATAGCTTCATGTCTGGAGGGGCAGGGAGGGCTGAACTACCTATAACTAATAATGCTCCTAAGGCTCCCCTAGGAGAAAGGAAACCACTGGATCTATCGAGCAGTGTTGTCCTGCCAACACGATGCCCACAGAAGGGTTAATCCCTGGCTTGGTTGTGCTGAGAAGAGACGAAAGTATAGTTAAAATTGACCCACAGTCCTGGCAGGTATGGCAGGATGGGATCCCGGTTCTTACATTCTAAGGTCTACTTGTCGTCTTATGATTCTATGACTCCATAATTCTATGATTCCTGGGAGGCACATAGTGGAATGGGACAGATCATGCACAGGTGTGTGCTAACTCAAACACTTTGGACTTCATAAGCCTTCTTTCCTGAGTCTTAGAGGACAGCTAGCTATACACGTTTTCACTGAATCACACGAATGAGAACACTGTTGAGATGAGATGCACTTTTTCTCTCTCCAAGACACCTTCTGCATTTCAATCTGCCTTTAAGTCTGAGCTACATCCAGGCAATGGGAGATCAGTTTTCCCATTTTATTCTCTGCACACTGTCTTTTTCTACCCATCTTATGCTCCTTCACTTTTTTCTTTGAATATTTTCAGACCCCGTGCATATATATGAGCAGTACAACACAGATTTAGCCTGTGTCCTCAGAAAGCGGGTTAAACTACAGACTAGCATACGGCTGCTTGCTGTGTGTTGCTACAGGAAGAAAGTGGAGGAGATGATGTGACTTCAGCTTATGGAGAAGTCATACCGAGCATAGGCAAGCTATTATTTTTTGAAACAGAACTAGACTCATGGAAAATGCTATTTATTGCTAAGCCTTCATAAATGTTCCTATAAGTATAGAACAATTAGGCAGCAGGATCTATGGGGCAGGGTCTTTATTGACCCTGAGAAGCATCTAGCACATACTGAGATACTCTAAGCAGTGACACCCAGTGTCATGGGACTGTCAATTCTGTCTATGTCATGCTCCCATAGTTGCTGAATTAGCTAGATATGTCAAGAGACTAATTTGAAGAGTAATAGCTGAGTAGTAAATCACATGGTAGGGAAGAGAACACTTTACCTAGTTCTAAAATGTGATTTTTCTGAGGTAGTGGTTTTGAGAGAATGTTTCAATTCGGTAGTTGTATTACTGGATCAATTTGGCTCAGAGAGTTCATACTGGTGTATTGCTTTCTTTGTAAATGAGTAGATGGTGCAGTGTTTATGATCTGCCACTCTTCAGGGTCTGGAAATACAGTCTCTTGTAGTGGCCAAGAACACAATTTACTCCATTGATGATAGCACACCAGTAATCATGAAAGACTTTTCCCACACCTGTTCTCCACCTGTTCACCACCCTGTTCTTGCCTAGATCACTCCTAAAATGCCATGCTTCCCACATTGCTTACCAGAAGGAAGTATATTTACCAATCGCCTTGCCACAGAGCCATGATGCTGGTCACACATTTTAATTACCTGTATGGACGTGTTCCTGTGTGGCCTGATCTAAATGAACCTGCTCCTGTGGGGGTGTTGGACTAGATGATCTCTAAAGGTCCCTTCCAACTCCTACCATTCTATGAGTATATTTTGGTGATCTTTGGCTTTCCTTGCCCCATCAGTTGAACTTTTTATCAGTGTCATCAATTGCCTCATATGTAAAACTGAAAAGTAGACAGTGAAGCAAGGATCAAGTAATTTCTGAATCTTTGGTAAAGCTTATTCCTGAGTTCACAAAATAACCCCTGAACTCTTCATTCTTTTGTAGAGGAAGATTATTTTAACTTCTAAAACATTGGCAAAGGAGGGAAACACAAGGACGAAATGACTTCGGTGTCATCCAATGTGGTACTGCTGGATCTAAGAGTAAACATTATTCCCTTTCCTTTGTTTAGAGCTGTTGGAACCCATGGATCTTTTACCAAGGGCTACCTGGGAACCAGCAGAACTTCAGGATACACTTTTTCAAAATGATTTAATCTTGCATTTCTATCTTGCAATTTATCTGTTAATATTTAAAGAAGCCCCTGGTAACACATTTTCAAGGGTGGGTTGAATTGTCAAGGTATCAGTTCCTGTGCTGAATTTTCTAGATACTAAAGAGGAGTGTATAAGTGTTTTATGTGAATTCTAAATAAGCATTAAAGAATGACTTGTTTGTAGTGTTATCATTGCTTCTTATACAGGCCTACTGCAAAATGCATTCTTTAATTCATTACCCTGCCAGTGTCTATGACAGACTATTTTTGGGAGAAGTGGCACGCAGGAGGTGGCAGAATGGAGTGACACCTGTGTATATTTAAAAGATCATAATTCATTTTGTGGAGTCCAACATAAACAATATCCCTGTGAAATCAGAGCACGCAGCCATTGGAATGAACAATTTGTTTGTGGCTGCTGTCCTTAAGCATTAGAATATTCTTATGTGAAAGCATAAGAGTTCCACACTGGACTGTAGAGCCAATATGGAGAGTTGGAACACCTAGCAAATAAATATGCAAACTGTGTGCATGCACGTGGAGGCTGGGAATCATACCCTTATCATGAAGGTGAGGAGAAGGGGGAAAATTGAGGCTGATAAATGAAAATAAGAATGCAAGGACAAAGATTTATGGAGCATAGACTTTCCAGCTCCAGGGACAATGTGCATTTGTTCAAAACCAGCAAATCTGTGGAGTAGTTAGAAAATGTAAAGCATAATATAAATACTAAAGGACATTTATCCTGATGATTTATACTTATATAACATTTCCTTCCAATTACATTTACAGCCATTTAACTGTACTTATATTTTTGATCTGTTGGTTTTGTAAGAGTAATGCACACAGTGCCATTAAGGAGAAATGAACCAGATAAGCAAACCCCTGGATGAGAGAGAGGTTGGGCAATTCAGTAAAGTCTATATTCTGAAAAAGTCCTCATTGCCCCATGGGCTTATACTTTATTTTCCCAGGAACTTACAGGCAAGTGGGAATAATGAGGGTAAAAAAATAAGCTGGCGTTGTTTCAAGAATAGTTTGGAGCTCATCAGACAATCTATGCATATTTTCACAAATATTTTTAGCAGGGGGGAGAAAAGTACATAATTTAGACCTGCAAAGAGGCATGTTTAACTTGCACTCTACTCTGTCCACTTACATGGAACTTTACTCCCCTCCACTCTCTAAACACAGATAATTGCCATGGCAACCACTGTATTTCAAGACTCTTACACATATACTCACACCTTTCTTAAAGAAACACAGAGCACAACAATGTGGGATCTACACAGTAAATCACTGGGCTGTTTTTTATTTGTTGTTAGCTAACTGTCAGGATTTAGGGAAGAGCTGGAGACTTTCAACCCATATCAGTTTCAGGGCAAAAGCAGAAGATGTTTAGACAGACACTTTGACATCTTTACTAAAAAAATTGGATGTTGTTTGGTAACTCTGGGCAAAGGAATGACTGATGGTCTCTCTGGGTGTAGTGTGAGAAGATTCCTGAGCTAGGGAGGGAGATTAAGGGCCTAATGCTGAAAACCAATGAGCCACCTTTAGGATTAGACACTAATTTATCAGAGCGAGGAGCTGTGACATTCAAGGAACTCCCTGGCAACACAGTGAACTTTCAACATTGCTGGATTCAGAGGGTAAACGGGCTGCACTAGTATCTGCAGCTTTATTGCTATTTTCAAGTTTCTATTAGAATAGCTCTACTGAAATACAGACCCCTGTCTGCTAGGTGCTGTGCAAACACATGGTAGGAAAAAAATGTCTGCCTCCAATGCTAACAATAGGACCTGTTGAGAAAAACAGCCCTGCTTGTCACGCCTGGGGTGCGCAAAGGGCGGGGAGAAGGAGAGGTTCTGGGGTACAAGACAGGCACGGAGTCGGCGTGCCAACGCCAGCTCTGTATCTGCCCTGTGTTGCCTCTCCCCTAGGGTTTCCTTGTTGACTGCGTCTGACATGGGTCCAGGAAAACAGCACCTGTGGAAAGGTGCCAGACCTTCACCTGGAGGGTGGCATCCAGCATGGAGGTATAAACAGGGTTGTTTTTTTTTTCCCTAGTTATCTTTGATGTGTGAATCAGGAAGTAAAAAGGATAAATGGTTTGTTCAGGAGCAGAACACTCTTTATGTTATTTTTTTTCATGTTATTGATCTTCATCTCAACATTTGCAGTCTGGATTCCTGACTCAGTTTGTTCTTATGTACTGTATGAAGCACTATCAGATGTCATTTAAGATGTGAGCTTTCAAGGAAGAAATATATGAAATATTTGAAAGAAGCAGTATCTTAAACAAGCTTTCATGGCTAAAGTACAATTAAGCCCAGAATTCTGAAGTATCTTTATAAATCAAAATAGCACCCCTTCTCCCTCCCCTTCAAAAAAATTTCTCTGTCTGGGAGTAGGGATATTAATTTGCTTAGATGACATGTTGATTATGGTTTGCTCTTGGGAGATTCTTTCCTTCCACCTCTGAGGTGCACCTCATCCCCCTTTGGCCTTTGGTATTTGTAATAAATTTCAGGAGCCTGCTCTGATCCTGTCCCAGAACTGGAAGTATTCACAGTAATTTCAGTCTACTAAACCATATATGTTTAGTTTCCACAGAAATAAATATTTCCAGGAAACATTAAAAACTTTTCCTTGCTTCCCTAGAGGGTTTGATATTATGGGAATCCAGTTGACACAGAAGAATTGTCTGTTGTGCGGGTCTAGAGAACTCTGCTTAATTTAAACACATCTATAAGCATCCAAAAGCTAGTCATATAAAACTGGAGATGGAATTAAGGATGCTTCTTTCAAACATTCCTTGGAATCTGCTCGTTCACTGGTGATAACGTAAAATTAAATATCTAAAATCTTGAACTCCGTTCTCTGAAAAGTGATGCTGAACTTTTCCAGTTCAATACTCTTGTAGTCTTTCCCAAAGCAGAAAAGAGGAGTGGCTGATCATTAAAAACAGAAGTATAGAAATCTTCACCTTTTACATTTATGATTCAAATATATAACAGAATTTAGACCTTGTTGACATGATCATTTAGGGTTTTTTTGTTAGAGAATTACACAGAAGTCTACCGTGATTGTCGTTATCCAAATGGTGTCACTGATGTATGTTGTATCATTTGATTTTGCAAGAAGCAACAATCTTCATAGTGTAGTGGGAGCTATTTCTTGGAGACACATCAGTAGAGTATAAATTTTTGTTTCTTGAAAGGCAAACAAAAGGGCAAAGCAGTAATTATATTATCTGGTTGTTTATTCTGCTATTATTCAGTTGAGTAGCAATACCAAAGACCGATGCTGACAGGGAAGTCAGCATCTGCTCTTCTTCCACTTCTGCTGAGGAGGAGAAATAGGCCACATTGGTGGTGCCAGTGCCTTCTGTGCCTGGGATGGAGCTTTAGGTAGGGGATTTTAGCTTAAGCAGATCTTTCCAATGGCTGACTGATTGTCGTGCATTTTTTCAGATTAGATCTGAATTTGGCTTCCAAGAGTAAAAGATGGTGCTGCATATTGCTTGTCAGAGTACTTGTCTGGAGGCTGCTGCACCCCAGCAAGTGTTACCAAATGCTGCACTGCCCTCCTGCCCTTCCGCCCTTTTGCTTCCAGAGGGACAATCTTGGGGCTCTCCCTCCTTTATTTCAACACCACTCCCCTGCAGACTTGCAGGAACTTAATTTGTTTTTTAAACTCTTTCACTGGCTAAAGTTGGCCAGTGGCTTCAGGAGTTATCAGGGGAGCCTGACACTGCAATCATATATGCTTGGTTTTCTTAAAAAAACCCCACAGATTAAGTACCTTGCAGTTTGTTACTTCTGAGGTCAAGCAATAGTTCCACTATCCACCAGCTGTAACTGGTTAGCAGAGTTTTTATGGGTCATCCACTACACAGAGGCATGATGGCAGAATATTAAAGCTACCACAGCAAATCTGTTTTCTGGGAGGTTTCCACTGCACTGGGGTCTTCATAAGGGCTCTGTTCTATACCTAGAAAGCAGGTTTTATATCTCAGCTCACATCAGCAAGAAAGGAGTACAGGAGGTAAAGATTAAAACCCAGCCCTTTGGCCAAAGAAGGGCAATTCTGTGGTTAGAGCTTGAGAAAGATGTGATCATAGCAAATCTTCTATGTCCCCTTTTTATTCTTTCTGAAAACCATGAGGTTTTGAGAGGATATGTGAATCTGATAATTCTTAATGTTACACGTTAGATTTCATATTTAAGGAAGAGAAAAATGTAAATAGCTTTATGGACATGTAGCACAGAAGTTTAAATGCCTTATTTCTATTTATGAAACAGTATGAAACAGCCTTTGTGCACTATAGGCAAGGATAGAACTCAGCTGCTGAACTTTTTTTGATTTAATGCTAGACTAGGTCACAGGATTGCAAAATAATGCAGAAACACATACTATTTGAGAAACATATGTGTAGAAACATAGAGTATTTGAGAAACATATGTGCTGATACACAATTCACAGTAATGAAGTAGCCTTATACCGAGCAGGACAGTTTTATTTGAAGTTCCATCATTTACTTGGCAGGGTGTATTTGAAGATTTATATTGTTTACTTGGAAAAATCCCCATTTATTGACACGGATAATATGTCTGTTTAGAGTGCGTTAAGTGGTATTTTTCATTACATTTTTGTACCAGTACTTAACTTCAGACAGAATCTTAGCCAATTTGTGACTAGAGGAGCAACAAAGAAAGGTAGTGGTAAAATAAAGATGACTTTAGCAAACTGACAAACACTGTGGTTTGCCAGCCACTGACAAATATGAACAGACCAGTCTAGGACAATTTTGTTTACGTAGTGTTTTACTTTAGGAAGGAGTATGCTATAAATATACTGCAAGTACTGTGAAGTCATAAACTTGTCTATAGTATTGAGTGACTATCTCTAAATAGCTGGGAAAGCATACATTTGGTTAAAAATGAGTAGATAACTAGCTGGATTAAAATGTAGCACCATGGGGCTGAATGGAGCCATTCAATCTTGTTTCTTTGTCTCAATGTTAGTCTTCATCTTAAAACCTATTAGATCTTTTTACACCATGCTGTAAACTCTCATGGCTGTGACAGTACACCTCTTTATTTTCAGACTTTATCAAGTCAATCATGTCATTTGTGGTAAAATTCATCCCATGAGTCTTATGGTATTCGTCGATCTCCGTTCCTGACTTGGATTCACCTCACCCATTTCCATACATCTGAGATGTTCAGCCTTGACCACCCTTATACTCAAAGATGAGAAAGAGAAGAGAGAAACCTCCAGAAGAAACTGCATTAGACTTTTATCAGATGCTAGCACAGGCTGAGATTAATGGCTTTCTGCATTTCTCTTCATCATGTATAAAGGAGTCTTGGATGACTTGTTCATACTAAAATATCTAACTTTTAGATGCCTAATCTAGAATACAGGACTATTTCCGTGTGACAGTATATAACAGTCCAAACATGATCTCCCAGGGTTTTAAACAATGGCAGTGATTCTTTCTTAACTGTATTGGACATGGCCCTTGGTACATTTTATGTTTGTACTACCTTTGTCTTAGTTTTACTGTGTTGGCAACAGGTCTTGTGGATAGTTATCACGTTCAGGATGTTCTACTCACTTTTCAAATGGATGTACTCCTACTTTATTGCATAAATCCATTTTAGAAATCCTTAGGTACAGGACATGTCATTCGATACCATTAAATGTTATCCCATTTCAATTGCTTCACTCCTTAAGGTCATCTAGTTCTTCCTGTTTATTTAGATTCTTCACCTTAATAAGAATGCTTTCCAAATTTCAGTTATCAGAAAATTTCATTAGCAAGCCAACATTTTTGTGGAAAGGTACTTCCCCACTTGCTGGTTGTCTTTAGCTGGTTCCTTGTGCATCTTACAATTCTTGTATCAATCTCCACTTATTCTTGATTAATTTTACAAAGAAAGATTATATCTCACACATATATTATTTTTTTAAAATTTAATATCTCAGAACAAGAGTTCTTTTGAATCTGGTATGATACTTTCAGTAACCTTTTATCCCATATTCTGTTTATCTCCATATCTTTAATGATTCCCTTCATACATTTTGTTTTCAAGTTGTGCATGGTGTTGAGTTCAAACTCACAGGTTCGAAATAAATGTGTGGATCATTTCTTTTCTCTCCACATTAAGCACTATGCTTTCTACTTTCTTTTAATTTTGGTACAATACATTTGCCAGAATCCTTGCTATGTGTGCATTTTTATTTTCTAGTTTCACAGCATACATGTTAGCAGAAGAAATATTGTCAGATTCTCCACTTGCCCACTCCTAGCTGAGTAACAAGGGATGTTTTCAATGCTTGTTTTCAGAACAATGTCCTTTGTGGAGGCCACCACTTCGATAACCATTTCCCCATTTGATCATGCAGCAGATCTGCACAGTCAGTTGCACTGAAAAGTAGGTAAGATACTCATGTAGTTCTGTGCAATATATAGATTCTCTTGACCCGGCCCTCTCAGTGCATAGCTAATCACTTCCTTCTCTCTACTTCAGAAAGATTTTTTTTTTGCCATTTGCCTTAATTCCCTTTGCAAAGTCAAACTCAATTTGCACTTTGACCAACACCTTGTTATTATAAGAGTTTTTTTGGTTTCTGTATTTTTTTTCAATCTTCTTGCGCCTAGTATCCTTCTAATGTGATTATTCATTTTTTCTTATTTTTTAAAAATTGCTGCGATGTAATTTCTGAAGAGTCCTCTCCTTTGCTCCTTACTCTATGGATAATCAAAATCTCTGTGATGACCATGGACCCCCTCTCCTCATCAGTCTAGTTAGTACCCCAGCCTTGGCTCCACAAAATCCTCCTAATACTTCACAGTCTCCATCAGCAAGCAAAGCACCCTAGCATTGGCATTTAGCATTCCTGCCTTTTTGTCACCTCTGTCACTGCATTATCATCCCTCTTCCAATCCTACCAAAATATGAAGCCTTGTGGATGGTGCACTCAAGGGTTTGCAGGTTCTTTAGGCTAAAAGTCATCATTTCTTCAGCTTTCTTATTCACAATATACCCAAACAGCCACATCTGCTATTCACTCCTTTGTTGGGCAGATATCCCCTGCCCAGATCTTGCCTGCTCATAGGTACCTTCTCCATGCAGTTGCCTCACTGTGTCTCATGCTTTTTCTCTATATGTAACTTCTCTCAGTTTGTGGCTTGGGATCTATCTCAAGGCAGTCTGCCAGTCCTCTGTCAGTTATGCTGTCTATCCAAGCATCATCTTTTCCTAAGGATGTCCTTTAGACATAACCTCAAAACCCCCCAGCTGGGCCAATCTGGTACCTCTACCATCACTATTTAAGGACGGGAATTTGAAGTGTTTGGGAGGAGGTGAACCTATGATTCTATGTGGACCCTAAAGTCAGAGAAGGAGGAAGGAAGGAGGAGCATCAGACCAGAGACCCCTTTTCAACCCATAGTGAGAACACAGCTGTACCCCTGCAACCCATGCAGGGCTGTGGCAGGACTGAGAGCCACCAGCAGCTCCATGTGAGTGCACCCGGATGGGTGAGAGACTGTGTGAGGAAGTGGCCATGGCACAGGCCGTGCTGGAGAGCCTGCAGGTCACAGAGCAGACCCACACAAGAGGCAGAGAGGAGCTGCAGCCTTTGGGATGAATGGACATTGGAACTGCCCGTGCAGAGCTGATGGGTGTGTGAGATACCCCATGGAGGAGCAGGGAGGACTGGTGCAGAGCCCACCTGCCATGAGGAGAGACAAACAGCAGAAGCTATTGCGAATAGACTGACTGAAATCCCCATTCCCTACCCACCTGAGCCGTTCAGTGGGGGAGAAGAAAAAGACACCAGGATCAGGGCTCTGAGCTCAGGAAGAGAGGAAAGGTAGGGAGAAGGTGGTCTTAAAGGGCTGGTTGTACTTTTCATCGTTGTACCACTCTGTGTTGTTTTGTGTTTGTTATGTTTTGGGGTTTTATGGTTTTGCTTTAGTTGGTGTTGAATTGAATTATTTTCTGTTTTCTTCCCAAAGTAGCCTGGTCTGTTTTGTCCTGGACCTTAAGTGGCAATTAAGCCCTCCCTGTCCTTTGGCAATTCTCAGGTCTTTGGTACTTGAGGCTAATCGTGGTCTTTTGTTCCCTAATGGGTCTAAACCAAAAGAAAGCAGTTACAGAGCAGCCACCATCAGCTCAGACCAACCTCAACATCTCACATAGGGACAGCCATGAGCAACCTCTGCAGTGAAGGACCCTATGCAGGGCTATGTCTTCCACTCACTGCCCATCTGAAAGGCTGCTGTGACTGGGAATGCCCCATCTGTGGGTGACAATCCATGGTCTTTTACACAAAGATGTCCTTAATAGCACCTTGTATGTCCCTTCCCTTCCCAGGTCTCCATTTCACCCCCCTGGAGCCATCAGTCTCTGTCCCAGCAATGTCAAAGCAGTGCTGATCTCCAGTCCTGCCCCTGGTGCTTCCCCCAGCCCAGACCTCAGACCTACCATGTAGGCCACCTGGGATATTGGAGACTTGTCTCTGGCCCCATCCCCTTTTGTTCTGCTGGACTGTCAGGTCATCACTGGCCATGGTCAGGGGCTGTTGCTGGATCCCATTGCCAGTCTGCAGCTCTTCCCACTGTGATAATCCCTGTGGGGAAGATCATTCCCTATGTAATCATCTTCCAGAATCCCTCCTTAACCCTCAGCTCCTCAACCCCTTGGAGGCAACCAGCTCTGACAACATAGTTACAAGAGATACCAAGACAAGAAAACTCTCCAAAGCCTTTTGATGGCTCCTTGGGAGGTGCCCATCTCAGTAGAGTCTGTCACTGTACTCAGGCTGGGTGACCTGTGCCAAGCAAGCAGAATCCAAGAGAGCCTATAGCATTCCTGTCTTCCACATAGCCGTGGGGTGAGAAGGAGGACTGCAGTCCCAGTACTCTCAGCTGTGTGGAAGGGTGATTTGACAAGACCCACAGCTGTGATTTTTCTTCCTCCACCTCCTGAACTTTCCATAGAGATCCCAAAACATCATGTGAAAGCTGGAGAAGAGATTATTTTTTTTTTTTTTTCCCTCAGAACTTTGGGAAAGAATTTCCAGGTTTTCCAGGTTCTTGATCATCACTTCAGTTCTTGTGTAGTTCTTTTAATGCCTCATATGAAGCTGAACTTGCAGTCACATGTAAACTTGCCTGTAACCAGGAGTAATATTCAACTTCAGTATCACAACAGCAGGTCTCACCACCTCTGATCCTTTGCCTAGCCTCTTTTTGGGCTCTGCCAGATACAATCCCATCTGTAAGGAAATATAAGGTTAACACACATTAAGGCACCTTAACACTGAAGTGTGTTTTAATTTCATTGCTGTGCATCCAGAAGTACTTGTGATCCTCAGGTCTGGTGTAGTAGTACATAAACTAGGGAAGTACTTGTGAAGCCTCATGTCTGGTGTAGTATAGTACATAAACAGTATCACAGTGTCAGAGAGCTGAGTACCACTTCACAGGGGAGGATGGCCATCTTCACTATCCCCTTGTTCTTTGCCATCCATTCCTGACTTTTACTTTGAGTTACGTCATTTAACCCCTATGGTTCAATTCACGAAACCAACCCTTGGAGTTGGACCGTGGGAGGCAGGGATGAGAGTGGAGAGAGGAGGTGAGAGGATGTCCTTTTGACATTCTACTCTCTCCATGTCAAGTGCATCATGATGGAAACTGAGCCTGTTGGATCAGATTCCATCTCAATGAAGTTTATTTTTAATGTTTCTATCTTATTATTAGCATGTTAAAGAAGCTATGACATGTTGTCTTTCATAGCATATTCATTTTAAGCTGCAGAGATATATATAATAATTTAAGACTATTATATAATTTCTCAAAAAAATTACACAGAAAAACTTCCTCAAAGGAGTAGTTCCTGCCTGTTGTAAAAGAATCTACTGATTTTGTGGTTTATGGCTATGAGTTTGTATTAAATGTTACAAATCCAGATGTTTTTCAATAGATATTGGTATAGTGAGTATGATTATGATATTAGTGTAAAAAGAAAGACTTAGAATTCTGTAGAAGAATAAAATAGTTTAATCTGCATTTTGTTTATATGTTGCATTTCAATTAACATACATTACATTCAGATCCTCAGGAAGCGGTTGGAAGAAACATTTTTTGTGAAAAATCAGTATCTATGTTTTATTTGTGGGGTACTAGCTATTCCTTTGGGCCTTCAAGGTCTTCCATACAAAAAAAAAAAGTCAGATGATAGACAGGTTTTATTATACCTTGAGTGACAAACAAGCAAGAAAAAGATTTCAGGATAGCTAAAAAGAAAACATTTGCTGGATTTCTTCATACAATCAGTCGTGATGCTGTGAACTGAACCCACTGAAGGATGGAACAAATGGAGATTCTCAGCTGTGAAAGACGTTTCTTATTTACACAGAGATGTTCAGTAACAGCAAAATGAACACAGAAGAATATGAGCTAGGTAAACTACTTTCATAGAATCATAGAATCGTAGAATGGTAGGGATTGGAAGGCACAAAAGCTTTTGTTTTTTTTTAACTACAGTAATTTTTCAATATAAAAGGCTTACTCCAAAGTGTAATTTATTTAAAGTAATGAATATGTATTGGAATTTGTCTTTAATCTTCTGACCAATATCCCATTATGGTTACCAGATCTAAATATAGCTCTTGCCTGCAGTCATGGAACATAGTAATTTTACAGGTTTTTATATATTTTCATTCTACTTTTCCAATTTGTTTCACCCTTCTCAGGCTTCTGACACTCACATTGTCAGAAGCTTTGCATACATTTTTTTTTGTGAAAACAAGAAGTGAGGTAAAATCCAGAAATGTTACAGTTCACATTCACTAAATTGCACAAATGTAAAATCTTTTTCTGGCAGTTATAAATTCACCATTTTGGGGTCTGGCAGCTTAATTAGTATTTGTACTTTTATTATTTTATATATGGAATTATTTTTACCTTTATCCCATACATGGTATACAATTAGGATTTTCATAAATCTGTAAAACTTATGAGGCAAGATTTATATGGCCATATAGCTTCACATTATTGAGTGTTTGGAAACCTTAGCAATAAAGTGAATCTTCTGAAAACTCAACTGATAAGACTTCAAAAAGTTGGAAAGATTTTCAATCTGGTTAAAAAAATTCCAGAAATTTAGTAAATCAAGGGTACAAGGTAACTTGTTTAAAGTGAGATCTGTCTGCATCTGTTATCATTACTGTTTCCTGAGAGACAGTTTATGGAAGGTGGTTTTATGATACATTCCTGAAACACCTCCAGATTTCAAATATGCAATATAAACCACCTTATGAAAACTGCATAACTTGCCCTTGATTTATAAATAGTACCACACCTACTTTGACTGCACAAAATTTTTAAGTCCTAATGTAGTAATCAAAACAGGGCTTAACACAGAAAGATTTGCTAAAGAACCAGGTCATCGAGGCACAGGAAACCACCTTCTAGATTAAAGTGTATTGCCTATTCCCAAGGTAAGGGATGGAAGAACTTAGCACATTAGCAGGAATTGTTGGAGAAAACCCAAGAAAAATGTTTCTTACCAAGGCATGCTGTGAAGTTTCCTTAAAAGATTGTGCTTAAAAGGAAAAGATATTTACAGTGTTCAACAATAAAAGAATCAATGGTTTATTAGCATCAAATGAAACAGTTTCAATAAAGAATGTCTCCTTTTGATTCTGATAATCACAAGTATTTTTGTTCATATGGTCTGTTGTGTGGAACGCTGGGACTATCTTCCACAGCACAGGAGATTTTCAATCAGTTTTCTACAAATGCTTTTTGTATGAGAGTCACAGAAAATACCACATGTGACTTTCCAGGATAATCAGCTTTAGCATGTAGTATCTGTCTACCTCCTCACAATGGCAGGCCAAGCGCACTTGGACCACAGAGGAAAACAAAAAAGATTGATTTTTCCAAGATGTCCTCATTGCATTTCCTAGACCTATTTATTTTTGGTTCTGCTTGCTTGGACTCAATTGCTTTCATATTTGAACTCTTGGTATTTTCCATGCCATGTACGACACACTGGTCTTTTTGGGGATCTGGTGTTATACTGGCATAAAAGTGGCTTGAACATCTTTTTATGAGTCCAAGTTTCCAAGATGCTCGGCAAGTTAGAGGCAATTATGCTGAGAGCCTCAAGACATGCAGGTCTGACGTGCAGTTCTTCTTTCTTCTTCCATCTTTAGAAAATCCAAATCTGTAATACAATGAGGAACTTACAAAAGATACTATATTTCATTTCCTTATTTTCCATCAGAACTTTCATAGAAATCTCACTTCAATCAGATCAGTAAACACAGACCAGTGTTTTTTGAAGGGAGTAGTCAAAAGGATAAATTTTCATTTCTTGTGGATTATCTGACCTGCTTTCAGTGCATAAATATTGAACATCTGGCCCTACCACACACTATGCCAGTCAGCATGTCTTCATTCCTGGCATTAGCCTTCTCCTCCCTTCAAACAGTGGACTTGTTTGTCTTATCTTTTTCAACTCTATTGAATATATGGACTTATTTTTCCTGTAAAAATATAAATGAAAATGGAAATAAGTGAAAGGAGATGCAAGTTCACAGTCAGACCTCTGAGTGCCCTACTGGGGATGCTTGTTTTGCGCTCAGAGTGCTCCAGAATCAGGATAAAATCCCAGGGTCCTCTGTAAATATTTACTGACATTTCACTTATTTCTTCATTACTGCAATACTCCTGAATGCAGATTGAAAAAGATCCAAAGAGGTGTTCCTGACTGAAGTGTGACACAAATTAAACAAGTCCAACCTGCCTTGTCAGTTCAGGTACTTCTGGTGGGGATTGATCTCACCTAAGTGTAGATGTCTAAAAGCTGTATGTCTAAGCTAAGCTGGTGCCTGCCTAGAGTAAATGCAAAAAGATAAGCACTGCCCAGTTCTTCACATCTAATTTAAGCTGTGGGTCTCTGAGTAGTAGTGAATATTTTAACAGTTTATTGTTACTGAAAGGATAAGGTGTCTCCTTCCTCCACCCTCCTGTATCACTCCTGGTCATCTTCTTGCTGTTTACTTTGTGCTGGCTCATCAGGCCTTTCTGTGAACTGATTTAGGCCATCACCTTGGTGGAAAACTATTTGAGTAAAAACAAAGAAAGGAAGAGGAGTAAGAACAGAGAGGAAGAGCAAAATACTCTTCTTTTAGTGGAAATGAGATGTTACGATGGGTCAGCTGGCCTTGAAACTGCTGTCTGACATTTGTCCTGGGCCTAGAAATGGGATTCTCTCTGGAAACAGAGATAACATTTTGGTGACAGGGAGAGTCTCAGATCTAATTTTTAACTGTTCATCTTTGATGACATTTTATATTATTGTAACTGATAATTAAAACACTACCCAGTTTGTGACAGAGACAACCTTTCTCTGCTCTCTTTGGTAATCAGATCTATAAACTCGCCAAGGAGAGTGAAAGCTAAACTCGTCTTGTATTAAACTTCCCCACGCCCAGGACAAATGTTTCTCAGAGAAAACTCTCAGAGGCTTGGATTATGTCGCCCCATTGTCTCCAGTTTGTACTTCTATCTCTCTGCTCCTGTGTGGGAGCTAGTGCCTGGCTTTGCAATGCTGTTAATGACATATAGCTATCTTACCAGTATGGCCTCTGCAGTGATAAAGGGAATAAAACATAGAAAAAAACCTCCCATTATCACTAATTGAAGGAGAGATGTCTCTGAATACATATATGGGGAAGATAAACAGTGTGAAAAGGTACTGATTTTACAGTCATTTTTTGGAGTAGAATTGTGCTTTAACGCATTTTTTTCTGCCTTAGCACAAAGTTTAAAATAGAGAATTCACAGGATTTTAAAGGGCAAGTTTTGAACACGACTAAGGAGAACAGACATCAGTTAGGTAGCTTTGCCTACAAAATGTTTTCTGTGTTTTGTATCAATGGTGAGAGATCAAGGTTGTGACTTTTTCTGGCTCATGAATTATGCATGTACAAAGTAACAGGTTTTCCAATCTTGATTCTGTCAGCCTGAGACAGAGGGCTAAAAATAAACATTTTTAATTTGTCTTTGCTACTCCTTTTTTTACATTTGAAGATCTGGAAGAGCAATACAACATTTAGCACTTGAGCAGCTAACAAATTGTTTGCACATGACTATTCAGTTACTGCTAGAAAAAATGGATGCAGGAAAAGAAAGTAAAAGAGATATCAACATAAGAGAACTTTTTCAGTAAGAAATTCCCATCATACTTTTGTGATGCAACAGTAATGAAATGGGACAAAATTTTATGGAGTTCACTGCACGTATTAGCTGCATAAAGAGGGATGCTACAGCTTTCAGTGGAAGAACAAATATTGAACTACACATCTCTTTTAAGAAGCCCATTCATAGGCAGTTGGTATTATCAAGGGCTTATCAGAAGAGTCTAGTATCATTCACATGAGTTGTAGAGCAGGCAAGGAGCCGTAAGCACAGAAGGGATCTGGTAGTGAAGAGGGCTGGTGCACTGTGGCTGCACTCCTCAAGCTTAACAGTGGTACAGCAGCACTTTTTTTCCATTTATTTTCTAGATCAGTAGGTTTTTCTGCCTGATTTCAGTCACCAGACGACCTCCAAATCTTTTAAGAATGGGATGAAGTTTATTGTCTTTGATCTAATATAATGATATGGCAATCATAGGTAAGGAACTGGCCTGGATCTGAGCTCTGGCTAGATCCCAAGCTCATCTGTCCATGGTGCGTGGGTGTATGTCTGTGCTCAAGTGCAATCTTAAGCCCAGAGCAGATGCCTGCTGCTCCTTGGCAGAGATCCAAAGCAGATCTGCTGTGTAGAGCCCTGTGCTTTCCATGAAGCATGGGACTTTATAATGGGCTGCCCTCACAACCCATGAGTGAAGAGAAATGTACTGTTCTGCAGGTTTGGATTTGAGAAGGGGAAAAAAATAGCGTCCTAAAATGGTAAAAATTATTACCATCTGAACCAGAACACAACACAGCATTGATGTCACCATAGACAAACTAACTGGAATTAAGAGGCGATCGAATCAAAGACTAGAGGTATAACTTGTATTTATGCATAGGAGACTTATAAGCCCAGTTCCCTACATAGTATGATTTAAGGACTGCAAGCATCTTGGTAGCTGTTACAACTAAGCTCAAAGTCAGGAATGTTGCTCCATGGTGCTATATTCTTTGCTATTTGGAAGGAAAAAGTATGGTTTTGCTGGCAGAGTCCAATACTCTCTGACAATCTTCTTTTAGATATTTCATGCATGGAGAGTGTGATGTTTAATATCAAGTTAGTTATTTGAAGATCATTGATGTTACGTGATTTCTGATTTACCAGTGTAATACAAAACATACTGAAAACACAATACTAATGCAAGTCACACTTAGTAAAATGTAACAATTGCAGTACACAGTTCAGTCACAATGCCAACGAGATTCCCTTTGCTGGTCTTTACAATACACTCACTGTATCAGATGTTTCAGGGGAAGTTTGTATTGGACATTAGGAAAAAGTTCTTCACTGAGAGAGTGGTTAGTCAGTGGAACAGACTCCCCAGGGAAGTAATCACAGCATCAAGCCTGTCAGAGTTCAAGGAGTGTCTGGATGATGCTCTCAGTCAAATGGTTTAGTTTTAGACAGTCCTGTGAGGAGCAGGGTGTTGGGCTTGGTGATCCTTACGGGTCCCTTCTAGCTTGAGGTATTCTATGATTCTGTGACTCATTGTCATAACTTTGGGCATCTGCAGTTGCTGGGAAGGAATGAGTGTGTTTGAGCCAGTTCAAGCCCATCGTTCTCTTTGAAATTCTTTTGTTTAGTTTTTATACTCTGTATTGGGCTCATTCCCCTCAAACTGGTCTGGGTAACCCAGGGAGACATTTACACCACTAGCTGATCCACTCAATTGTTGATAGCTATTTATCTAAAACAAAGATATCCTTCATGTTGAGATAAAGCCATCTGCTTTGAACTTCATGGACATCGTTGTCTTTGCCCATCTCCTCTGAACCTTCATCCACTGTAGAGTAACTTTATTGGTCAGTCACACCTACTAGCTCTCAAACAAATCCATAGTAAAGAAAAGCAACAACCTACAATGAAACAAATATTGAGTATCAAATCCACTCATGAACATATTGTCCTGAATTTCTCAGGCTGTGACTGTGCTCAGAGCCACCCTCTGGGCCTGAGAATACCTGGCACCAAAGGGTGGGAACAGATGTGGTTCTGCTCTCTTCTCCACACCTGGGGAGCTACTTTCTTACTCTCTCCTGTAAATGGTCCCTGACTCACATTCACTCCCAAACTGAATTTTGGGGACACCTAGGTGGCATTGGCTGAAACCATGTCAGAACAAGTAGAACAACTGAATTGTGGTGCCCAAGGACCTGGCTTTGATGTGTTTCAGCTACTGGGGTAGATACCCTTATAGGCTCACAAAGGTATGCCCTGGCAATGAGTAAGAAATAAATTGCTGAATGTCTTCAGGAATATCTGAACTTGGGACACTTCTGATTTCCAGCTGCACCTCAGTCTCATGTTGAGGGAAGCCCTACATGAACACAGTCCCACTGCTTCTTTTAACTTCCCTTGTATTTTGGTTTTTCAAAGACAGGAATGCCTCGGAGAAAAAGTGCTTCTTGCTTCAGCCGGTCCCTGGTCTAGATGACCAGAAGATGACCTGGCACAGTGCACCATCACAGTGTCAGCTGAATAGGGTTGCAGCATGTGTAGATTTGTCCTTGAAAGAGGTTTGAGGGAATGCAAACAAGAAAATGAAAATGAAATTATTTAATCTCAGTTATTTCCTTTGACTTTTAGAAAGTAAAAAATGTTTTAACGTCCACAGGCAGACTGATTTTACATACAGATCTATCAAAATAAAAAAGACCACACTAAAGATCTCAAAGGACAGCATCATGTGGACCATGTTTAGTTCATTACAAACCAAATAATTGTTCTCCATTATTCCAGACTAAACAAAATTATGGCAGTTGGGCTAGCTGAAGCTACTTTGCTATATTATATGCATATATATTAATCTTGCATGGTTCTCTCTTGTTAGCAATAAAAGTACAACATTACAGTAACATTTCCTTTTCCCATTACTGTCACATAAAGACTATGTTAGAAAAAATGCTTAATGAAGCTGTTTTAACACCCTCTCTGTGTAATGTGGAAATATGGTGCCTGGCTGTTCTCACTCATTTCTAATGCGTATAGGCAAAAGAACAGCTCATATTTTTAGGTTTATGAATGAAAAAAAATAGAGATATTGCACACAAGGACATGCACAGTTTATAGTCTGGAAGGGGATCTCTGTGCCCATATATATTAAAGTGTGCACCTGCCTTCAATAAGACGACATCAGGATATACAATTGAACGGAGTGCCAAATTTGCCTTGTAAATCAAATGTAAAAAAGAACAGACTTGCTCAGAAAAAAAAATAGAAGAAAAAAGTATTATTAAAAGAAAAGTATGGTTGAGCAGTTTTAGTTGAGATCTGGGAGAAGAAAGTGTTTGAGTGAGGCCAATGGAACAATGGAAGGAAAAACCGAATACCTGATCCGAACCATAATCAGCTTTCTTGATTTCTCTTGCTGGAAAATCTCAGAAAATGTTTTGAGGCAGCTCAGCTTGTCATATGATTTTGTTCAGATCCTTCTAGTTTTTCTGATATATCTTCTCTGCTTGGGTGACTGCCCATGTTTTCTTAATCCATATTTGAGAAGAGAACTGCACCCATCTTGCACTTGCTTTTTAGGGTTTTCTTTTGAGCTGATCTGCCTTGCTCCTTTGCTGGGAAAAGAGATGCAGGGAGTCTGAGGATGACCAATAAGTATGGTATTCCAACAGGGAGCAGAGCCTTGATCATCTTTTTCACTGCATATACATTTCTGTTGTAATTTCTGCTACTGAGAGAATAAGTTGGTCATACATGATCATGTAGAAAGAATCTTCAGATAAATGAACTAGTAACACTGAACTTTGGCTGAAGCAAAATACTGGAGACTGTCCAGTAGACTCTACAGACCATATTATTATTCTTTATGTGGAGCATGTCAGCCATCTTATGTAGAGATGCACATTGCAAACAAGCTACTAGCAAAGGTCATAGTCCTGCAAAGAGCAATATGGACTGTATACAGAAGCAGATAGAGCACAAAGTGGTCATGCGAAGAATTATCTGTGGGTGGGAGGTGGAGGAAAATGTCACCAAGTAGTTTTAAGCTGTGAGGGTTACAAGTTCTGCAGCAAATCTTATTCAACATATTTGTCAATGACCTGGATGAGGGGACAGAGTGTACCCTCAGCCAGTTTGCTGATGACACCAAAATGGGAGGACTGACTGATTCAGCAGGAGGCTGTGCTGCCATTTAGCGGGATCTCGACCGGCTTGAGAGCTGGGGCCAATATTTTTTCTGTAGTGCACAGTGACAGGACAAAGGGTAACGGGGACACCACTTTGACATGAGGAGAAACTTCTTTCCTGTGAGAGTGATGAAGAACTGGCATAGGCTGCCCAGAAAGATTGTGTAGTCCTGTTCTTTGGAGGTTATCAAAACCCAGCTGGACATGTTCCTATGCAACCTGATCTGGGTTAACCTTCTTTAGCAGGGAGATTGGGCTGAATAATCTCTAGAGGTCTGTTCCAACCCCTACCATTCTGTGATTCTGTAAAGTTCATTTGTGTTTTCCTTGCTCCAGTGTGTGTTTGTAGGTCTGATGCTTTTGTGGGCTGTAGGAGCTGTTGAGTGAAAGGGGAGAAAAAAGGAGGAGGGAAATAGAGGACTTTCAGGGCGACAGGATTCAGAGAGATTGTGTGTGCTTCACGTGGCCAGATGTTGAAGTCTACATATGAACCTTGATTCTCTTTTGGGTGAGATGGAAACATATCTGATCAGTTTTATATGTCTTATGTTAAGATGGATAGCTTTCTGTTTGTGCCTGTGCTTCTCTCATGACTGTGGCAGGTGAGACTGGCTGAGATGGAGACACCAGCACCATGGTAGCTCGTCTGATCATTTCTGGCCTGTTACCTTTCTTACAGTGTATGTGATGGTTTTGCACATATCAGAACCACTCTTGGATGCAGAGCGCTAAGAATATGGAGATCCTTGAGTCATCTATAGGTTAATACCAAACTACTGGGCAAGAGCACAATCTTGATGCTTCAGAACTGAGCTTGGTTACACAAAACCACTTCAAGTACAAAAGATTAGTGCTATACACTGAAACCTGTTATGTGTGACCTCTTCCTCTGTGCTTAGAATTATTGCAAATGAAATAATTTAGTGTCCATTATGCTAATCATTTATGTGAACACAACAAACTTCTGATATTGGGAGACTGCAGACCCCAGCAACTAATTCCTCTGGTCTCAAGGCTAGATGCTGCTTGTAACTATAAATCCAGAGAAAATTAAAGATCTACTGAATTTATGGAGCCACCTCTTCCTCCTGCTGCTCCCTCCCACTTAGTGTAAGTGGGAGGAAAGCACATGTTAAGAGCAGGATAATCAATGTGAGAGCTCAGACTTGCACAAACCTCAGTAGGATAAGGCTAACTGGGGAAAGTAGAGGAGCCCCTCAGTACTCTTGAATTCTGCTGCACCTAAGAATTTCGTCAGTGGAGGCAGATGGTCCATGTCCCAGGCCTTTGAGATTCACTGGAGAATGTGCATTGCTGGAGTTAGTGATGTCTCAATGGATTACACCAGAAGTCTTTCTTCAGCCTCTTGTGATGTTGTTTTCAGACATCTGATCCATTTTTTTTTCTGCTGTTGGCTCCACAGAAGATTTAAAGACTACTTTTGAAAGCTTCTATCTGTCTCCTGACATGTATCTGACCAGTATGTACAGAAAAGGAGCTATGTCTTTCAGCACTTGGGATCCTCAAAATGAGTTCCTGTTGAATGACCATCCAGAGCACATTTTGATACAGATTCTGTTCTTTTGGAAGCCTGTGAAATGATTGTGAAAGGAGAAGGAAATTGATTTTGAATTCTTCATGATGAGAAAAAAGCCTATCAACATGTGGATGGTTGCAATCTTTGCAGCAACTCAATTTGCGGTGCATTTTTCGATGGTTTAAATCTGCTCTTATGTTTAGAGACTCCAGTTTCATTGGGAGCAGTTCTGGAGCGTGGCAGCCTATGAGTGCCTGGCAGTCCTGTGTTTGTAGGAGAGTGAGCTCGTATGGGAGGAGGAGCCTGGAGGTCTGCAGGAGGGGTCAGATTGACTCTCCCTCAGTCCAACCAGGGACCAGCAGGGACTATCAGCATATACAGTGAGCTGGAGGGTACTGGGACTGAAAATCTGACAAGCTGCCTTCCAGGTGAATGTAGCAAGTCATGGCTTACAGTCTGTGTGAAGAAACATTGTATACTTTAATCCTGACTCCAGCTCTAGTTCTTGCTGCTGCTTTGGGTAAGTAAACTGGATGGGTCCAGGGAGGAAAGGGTTCCAAAGCACCGTCTTTGCTCCCATGGAATTCAATGGTCCACCATTGAGGCTTGTTGACCCTTATGGACTCTACTTCAGTTCCTCTGTCTATGGAAATGAGTTCTGGTGAGAAGTGCTGTGTAAATGATGAGCACTATTAGAGCAAGTTTCCTATCTCTTCAGAAGCCTACATGTGAGTCTGTTTTTGGTTTCAGTGCAGTCAGGCTTAAACCCGTGTGTTTTTGTGCTTACAAATGAGAGGAACTGAAGAAGTATGGACTTGCTTGGACAGATGCAGAGTAAGCTCTGTCAAGCACAGCTTCACATCATGCAGTGGGAATTACCCAAATCGTTCCCAGTACAAAAGTGAAATTGCAGTTACACTCTGCCATGGGTAGCTCTAGTATTGTAAGCACAGTGGCAGAGTAGCAGAGCAGCAGAGCAGTGGCATGGGTAAGTGAGAGACAAAGAATGTGTTCATGTCTTAGGAAAAAAGGCTGCAAAGTAATAAAAAATTGGCAAGCTTCAAAAAGTACCTAATTTTTTTTGCTCTATGTTGTTTTACTTGCTTTCATATGGTCTCTTCAATTGTAAAACATGTTTCAGAGAATAGTGGCCAGACTCCAGGTTCTAAAGCTGATGATATCAGCTCTTCAAAGCTGCCAGATCAGAAACATAGAGATATACATAAAGGGTTCATTTCAATGAGAGCTTATTCATTATTTTCAAAGTGAAGGAACTTTTTTCCTCCTACAAAAAATTCTCTTTCATTAAAATGTTTATACTCTGGTGTGTATATGAGGGGCTGTCCTTTGAACACATTTCTTGTGGCCTACAGCACAGAAGAATTGAATTGACATTTAAACAGTACATTAAATGTGGGCAGGACCCCTCTGTAATGTAGATAAGCAGGTGGATGCAAGATAAAAATTAATATCTGTCTGCTATAAGAACAACAAGGAGACAAGTATTTCCCTAGAAGAGTTCATTGAAGACTTAAGAAGAACAACAAATGACCAAAGCATTATCCTCTCCCTCATCTCTGCCTTTCCCAAATCAATGTTGTACTTCGTGTAGAAGGAACACAATACCTCCTATCTGAAATAATCTTGCAAATGGGTGACTTAGAGAAGACTAACTATTCCCTCTCTCCCTCAATGCATATTTTGTAGAAACTGAAAATAAGAATGAATTACTACAAGTGAGTCACTGTAAGCAGAAAATATTAATACTACTATGATCAACAATAATGAATTAATCACAGTGCCTGGGAATTTCTTTCAGAAGTCATCCCGGTAGAAACTGTGTGAGCAAAGAGAAAAGACAACTTCACTCCAGAGAACTCATTGCATGTTGGAGCTGGCAGACAAATGCAGGCAAGAAAGTGAGAGGGAAATGGGAAACGGTGAGCACTGACCACAGAGCTCTCATGACACATCAGACAACTGGCTGCCTTTCCTTCATGAAGGCTGAGAACCAGACAGATGTTCACGGGTACTGCAAGGGACGCTTTTGATTACATAGTTTGGTTTTCAGACTTCTTTTGGAAAAGGTTGAAAAAGTCAGTAAAGGTGCTACTCTTCCACAAACAAGTGAGTCTGTAAGGTTGTCCACATGGTACATGGACATTTCAGAGAAAAAACTACCAAGGTTTTAACAAAGCAAGAAACAGTTTAATTAACAGTTAGGCAAGATCAAACACTCAGAGGTAAGGCATCAATCCCATGTAAGTAGTTACTGTCACTCCTTGGTACAAAATCCCAGACAGAAGGTGAAGAGGTGTCAACAAGTTGGATAGTCAATTCCTTGGCTCAAAGTCAGTGCCAATTGAGTTAGATTTTTTTCTTGCAGATACTCGTCCAACAAGCTGAGTAGTTCCAGTGACAGTATAGCCCAACCTTTCAAAGTGACCTATTAGATTTTGTTTTGTAATTTCCTCTGCAGAAATTCATGATTATAATTTATGATTACCAAGATGATCAACCATTCCAACACCTACCAATCTATGTTTCTATGATTTTTTGATGTCTCTTCTCTCTCCTCAGATAAAATAGCACTACCTCTTCCACTTTTTTGAACAAATCTCTCATAATATTCTATCAAAGTGCTTATGCTTTCCTTGAAAAATGGTGTCCCAAACTGGACACAAACTCAGACTCTGCCTGATGCCTTGCAATTGCCAAGAAGCGGGGGAGGACAACTTCAGGTGCCTTAGAGTGACCCTTTTTGCCAGTATGCCCAGAATGAGGTTTGGGTTTTGGCAGAAATTCAACTTGGTGACTCATGATACACTTTTGCTTTCCTGTAACCATGCTTTCCTTTCATGTATTTCTGTAATTGATTATTTCTACTTACCTATAAAACTTTGCAATTGTCCTTATTTAATCACATCCTGATATTTTGTAATCTCGCATGGTTTCTGGAAAAAAAAATTCTGGGCCTTAGTCTCACCTCAAATTAAGCTTTCAGCTCTTTGCAACTGTTGTTACCTGCAGTTAATTCAGATACATATTATACACATTAATATATGAATATACCAATGTACCTGCAGCTCTCTTGTGTGTATGTGTGTGTGTGTATATGTGTCTCAATCAATGTATGTTTACTCCACCATCCCAGTCATTCAGGGAGATATTAGTACTGAACCATACTCAATATACCCTTTTTTTTTTTGACAAAGAACCTGTCATATTAGGCAGGGTCAAAAGCTTTACTAATATCTTGCTATGTTAGCTAATGTTAAGCTGTATAACATTTCATATTTCTCTTCGTTCCCCATGCTATTTCCTTCATCTGCAGGACAGGTTTGCCTGTTGTTGCAAGAATTTAGTTTAGTTTTGCAGGAAGCTTACAAATACATGTCTGCTGCTGCCACTCTTTATTATTTTCTTTGTTTGGTATATTTGTAGGAAATTATTTGTTCCATTGCTGTAAGAGGAATTAAAAGATGAACTAGCCTATTATTTCCAAGCTGCCCTTCTGCATCTGTTTGAAAAATAAGCACAGTTTTTGCTCTTTTCCCTCCTGTAACGTCACCAGTCCTCTACATTTTCCAAAAAATAATTGATAGTGTCTCAGGAATTGTGTGAATCAGTTTTCCAGACATCTCTTGGTGACTTTCACAAACTCCACTGATTTACAAGTTACCTAAGTACTTTTCATTACTTATTTTAGCCCTCTTTTTTCATCTTTGTCAACTGTTGTAATTATGTCCTCTGCCATTTTAGTGACAACAGAAAGTAAAAAGATGTGAAATACTTGGCCTGTCTTGCCATCATTTGTTGAATGCTTTCTTTTTCTGCTGAACAATCTTTTCAAGGTCTTCCTCTTATATTAAGATACCTATAACATAATTTCCTGTTATTTTTCATGTTCTTTGTTTTTACTTTCAAATCTGCCAAACATATTCCTACAAAATACAGAGTTATCTATATTGCTATAAGCTGTGGCATGTCCATGGATTCTAGATTACATCGCTACTTTCACTCATCTGTAATTAATATGACTTGATGTGTATCTGTTTCAGATGGTACTAAACATGAAGTGTCTGTAGTAGAGCTCTTTCATATCTGAACTGATTGGTAAAGTTATGGTGCAACTTGGTGTATGTTGGGCCTTTGGGAAGTGTAAGGTTTTCTGCTGTATTTAGATAACCATTGCCTCATGCTTCTACGTAATGTTCGTCTTTACTGAAACCACATCCTCTGGTTGTTGCTCATGTTACAACTAAACATGTATTTGATGCCATTTGCACTTTCCTGTTCAGGAATAATTTTTAACATCTTTTTCTCTTCAGGACTTTTTCTTTCTGCTACTGGAGGATGACTGAGCCCATACTTTTCACTTCACAATCTGCTTTCCTCTACTCTTTTGTGATTTATCTGTCGATTGATGGTGTACAGTATGTGCTCTCTCCCTTGCTTCCTGTGTTCTGCTTGCTGATGAGATGTTCCTGAACCTCTGCAATGACCTGCAATGGCAGCTTCTCTCATCAGGAGAGACGTGACATTTTGTACCTCCTGGCTTTTCTGACCTCAGCAATTGTAAAGGTTGACTGGGCATCTTGGATTATTTGTTGATAATCTGTTTTAGTGGCAACATTGTCAATTAAAAATGTTGTTCCCTGTGTTTGAAAGCTGCTACTTCAGCACATCTGGCCTCAGTGTGTTCCATAAATCTCTAGGAAATTCAAATTCTGTATGTCAAAGAGTTAGCAAGTGATTTCTGAAATTGCAGTAGAGTTGTCAGATATGAGAATCCTTGGCTCTGGAATGAGATTTATGAGGCAAATGCAATATTGCAGAAAGCTTTCTAAGATTTAATTCAGTAAAAGAGACCTGGGTAATATGTCTTTGCATTTATGGGCATGGAGAACATAAAACTTAGCATCCTCTTCTTAAAGAAAAACAATTTCACATTTAACACTGGAAGTGTTGGGCATGGCATAAGTTGTCTTCTTTATGCATGGAAGATTTTGTGATAATAGCTGTACAGTGTGAGCTGGCAAGGCTGCTGCATGGCATCCTGGGTGGTGAACTGAGGGAGTAAAATGTGACACAGGGAAGTGCAAGGAAAACAGGGAACAAAAACAGTGGGAAGTGAAGAGGAGGAGAGGAAGAGTGTGTCCTAGAAAATCTGATTTTCTTTTTAAAGATGTATACACAATATCTGTGTCTACCAGCAGCATGGAAATAGTGAGTAAGCAAGGTAAAGGAGTTCTACAGGGACTGAGGAAATATTACATTTATAAGGAAAAGAAAGCATAAAATTTTCCAATTTGCCTTTATAGAAAGAATTTGTCTATAAACTGTGAATGGTACAGCTCACCAGATGTTTTGTAACAATTGGTTATGTATTAAAAAGTTAGCTACTGTTTTAGTCTTTGAAATAAGAAATAAAATGACTTCTGGTTGTTTCTGATGTGCGACAGCACCCGCATATGTTTTCAATGAATAGGAAATAATGGGCTCTGCAGTTTTACTGAAGTTGTTACTTTGTTGCAAATTTCAAAGACATTTGTCCCCCTGTTCATGAAATATTTGTATTCCTCCTTATGTCAAAGGCATAGTATTCTCTCTTTGTCCTGTTTTCCCCATTCAACAGGATTTACATGGGCTAAGTGAAAGGCGAATTTGTCCTCTTGTGGCTTTCCTGGTATTTTTTTCACTTGACCCAAAAGCTAAAAAGTAGCACTGAATCAAGCAAATCCTGTGAAAAGTTCTGCATAAAGAAAGCACTGCAGACCACCTACAGTGTGACACTTAGTGAGATGAAAGGATATTAACTTAGGAGCGCCTTCTGCTTTCAGCAGAAATCTTATTCCTTGTTTTACAAACAAAGATAAGTAACATAATTTAATTACACTCTAATAGTAGCTGAAATGTATATGTTTTTTGGCATAATGCAATTTTTGTTTAGAAAATAAAGTATCTGCACAGAGCCTACAATTTTGGTGGAATTCACTCCTGTGGGAAAAGCGTTACCAAAGGACTGTTGTCTTACAGATATTTGCACATGCTATTTATGTTAACAAGCCTGGGATTTTTTTTTTCTCTTTTGAATTGTAATGAAGTTCAAGGGGTTATTTTATTCCTTTCTCCTTTATTTTAAGACTCTAAGTACCACAATGTCAAGGCTACTCAGTTCTTATAAACATGTTTGCAGATTGTAGTATTCAAATAACAAGGAATTGCCAGAAAAAAAAAGAGCTACTTGAATTATTTTTACTCTTATAGAAAAAATACATAAAAGCTTTAAAAAAAAATTGGGAAATATTCCAGCTAAAGACAAGTGTGAGGTTAATGGTATCCCTTTAATCTTTGTAGAGTCTCAAACATTGACCTGTCCTGCAGCATGGATATATTTACTTGAAACTGGAATGTATGAAAAACAGCTGAAAGAATGTCACACAAATGCAGAAATGCAAAAGTTTTTTATGATAAATTTACTGGGTTGCACTGGGGAAATTGAGAGCAATTTGCGGAATGTTTCAATGTGCTTCCTGTTTTTTATGTAACAAACAATAGTTGTATAAGGTGTGTTTTTTTATCTGAAGAGACACTTCGGAAAAGCACTTCTGGCTAGGTAAATATTTACATTTTAATACCTAAAGAATTTTACAAGTTGGAATAAATTAACAAAAGCATTTTCTCAGTAGTGATGTTCATTTTTATGCACATATTTGCAAAATCATGAAGTCAAACTGCTTTCCTTAAGAAGTTTTCAACATGTCTGAGCTGTATTTATCAATGATAATCCTAATGCTAACATCAGTCTTACAGTGACATTGCACTGGTTTGTTGAATCATTTCTTACAAACTTTGGACTTTGGAATTTATTTGTTCAGACAAAGATTCCCTTGTGGAAAAATCCTGTAGACTTTAGTAAGTAGTAATCACCTCTATATACTTGTAAAAATAATTCTAGAATGTTGGCATCTGCATAATATTAAATTCTTAAAAACTGTCATGCAAGGAACGTGTTACTACTGTCTCTGGATTTCAGGTGGTTTAAATTCTTTAAAGTTATACAACTATGATTTGCACTAAGAAGAAATATTATCTTTGGTGTTTTGCTTCGTAACTACTTACAACTGTACCTCCCTGTGGTATATTTGCCACTACTGGGTTAGATACATGGCAAGACGTCTCCTGCTCAACCCAGGATTAAAGAGGAGTTCCTATGTTTCCAGTAGAAGCTTATTAAATCTATGTACTATCCCATCATATTAAATTAATACAGTATGAGGCTTCTGGAGTCAGAGTTCACAATACTTGCAGGTTTGCCAGGTTTGTATGTTCAAGTATAAATTCTTTCCTCAAATAGCACTTTGAGAGTTTACTAAAGGGGAAGTCTCTTGATGTCTTAGCTGACTTACATGCTTTGCATCTGAAAGGGGAGGGGAGAGCAACTGAAGAGCACTATAAAAAACTGATCTAACAGAAACAGTGGTTTTTTTGGGGAGGGGGGCATAAATTGGATTTTGCACAGCAGTTCATGTAATATGGGATTTTTTTTTAAAGCCTTTGAAAATTAGCCACTACTTAGTGTTCACTACAGGACAGAGAACCATTTAGATTTTAAGCATTTGGTGCCTTATCTCACACAAACACCTTTTTCTTGCACTTCTTACCATAAAATGGAAAAAACAAAAGACACTGAGCTATGAATCAGGAATCCAGAGTCTGTGGAAAGTGGCTAAGGATGGAACTTATATAACCTGTTGCAAATGCTAGCAACTTCAAATATAGGCCTTATTTTTACCTATGAATCATTTACAATTCTGATTTCCAAATAGTTATTAATGGCTTGTGTTATTAGACTGTTTGGACACTATTTGTTACCCAGTGTTAATGTAGTTATGGATACTTAGGATCATAGATTACAGGTAAGTAAACATGTTATGATCTTCATAGTGATTTTGGCTAAATCAGATTTGCATTATTTGAGAAAGTTTTCTAACACATTAACAAAGTATCATGACAATGCTCGGGAGACTGGGGCATCCCTTTTTTCTGTTGTATCTAACAGCAGGACAAGGGGTAATGGGATGAAGCTGGAACATAAAAAGTTCCATTTAAACATAAAAAACCCCTATTTCACCATGAGGGTGAGGGAGCAGTGGAACAGGCTGCCCAGAGGGGTTGTGGAGTCTCCTTCCTTGGAGATATTCAAGACCTGCCTTGACACATTCCTATGCGACCTAATCTAGGTGACCCTGCTTTGGCAGGGGTGTTGGACTAGATGATCTCTAAAGGTCCCCTCCCACCCCACCATTCTATGATTCTATGAGTCCATGATGACAGTCTCATTAATGGAACTATCAAGAAAATTCACTTCTGCTAATATAAAGTACTGAAAAAGATCCTTTTGTATGGAATTTTGAAGATTTCTGAATTTTCTAAAAGCTTTTGAGCATACAGTGAAGCTCTGTGGGGTCTTCTTTCATTAGCCAGAGCAGAATAACAACTGTGTTATACAGTCTTGTCTCTTGATGTAGGGACTACCAGAGCTAAAAGCATAAGCAGCTACCCTGGATCTGACAAGCTGTAGCTTGAAAAAATTTACGTCCTTGGTGTCCTGTCCATTGAAGTAACCCTCAAGAACCCATCAGAGGGTGACTGAGGTGCGACAAGCAAAGGGGTTCTGCCTGGAGCCCCTGTAGTCGATGTCTCCACCATGGCTCTCCAGGTTGTTGTGAGGGAGCTGAATTGCAAAGATGCAGGACTGAAGTGGGCAGGTGCTACTAAAAGTGTATTTAGTAAGATGATTGAGAAGGTGAAGGCCTGAGGTCCTCAAGGTTTTTTTTTTCTCTCTAATGGGACAGAGCACATCAGAGTGTTAGGTACCCACTGCTCCTTTTGTGCCGTGACTGTACTTGCTGTTCCTGCAGCAGGTTGTTGTGCCTCTGTGGATTAAGGACCAAGTGGGACCTGTGAGACTGTGTATCTGTTGAGAGTTACATTGATTAATGTCTTCTGAGAGATCTATAAGAAAATGTTCTTAGAGTTCCTTTCCAGAATGAGTCAGAGTTGATAGGAAATAATTTGCTGTGCTGAGAGATGCAAAAGAATTCAGGTAGGAATAGATGTAGTCCCCTGTCTTGGGCAGAAGGTGCACGCCATGTTAGCACATCTTTCTTTATTGCAGGAGTCCAAAAGGGTAAGAGCTTACACCTCTACATGAATTTAACTATATTCTCAGAAGAAAAAAATCAAAGTAAATAATACACATTGTAGTACAGGATTTTTTGTTGTCTATGCTCCCTTGAACCCATCTTTATATCACTTTAGGATAAGAAATCACCATTTTTACTGACTAATCAGAGAACTGAGCCTTGCCCCAGCAGGACTACTATCTACTAATAGAGGTGGTGTGTATCTCGCAAGTGTTGCTCAAATTTGCACAAAATTTGAGGTACATTTGGGTACATTTTCACTAAAACTTGCTCATAGTTTCTCAGTTTAATAGTTGCCTGCCCTTTCCTGCTTGGAAACAAAATAACCTGTTTGTAATAATTTCAATGCCACTCTTTATAAATGCTTATGTAAATACCTTACCACACTCTCCCGGCGAGCAGTGCATCAGCTGCTAAGAGAAAATGCAGTTGATGAATTAATTTTATTCTGTACCCTCACCTGTCCAGCCCCAATCAGGCTGCCTAGTGACAGTGATGGAGGCTGAACCCTGACATCAATCACTTGAGAGGTATGTCTGCCGCCCCTCAGTCACAATTGTGACTCTCTCTTACCCACATTCTTCTTGAGGAATTTGTCCCACGTCCCCAGCTCTGTTCCCCTTCTCACTTTCTCATCCTCCCAGCCCCTGTGCCATAAACACTGCTACTCACTCTCAGGCTCTTTACAAATAAGAATATGGTATTTTTGAAAGAAAACATGCCAATAATGAATGCTACTGACCTTTCTCTCCCTGACTGTGCTCTGACTCTGATGTCTTTGATGTCAGAGGATTTTCATGCCTACCTATACCTAATTTCTCTCACAGCAGAAGTGGTGAAGTGTTTCTAAGTTCTCTCTACTCTATGCAGTTTGTTTTCAAGCTTTTGCTCTCTATCCTCTGTTGTTATTGTTTTATTTCAGTTTGAAGTTATTTGAGTTCCTGGAAGAACTTTTTCTATCTACATTTTTTATAAGAAGTTATTAACAGTCTGTTATGGTAACCATCCATTCATCCAACTGTTCTCTGAAAAAATAAAGTCCTACTGATAAAGTTATCTAATGGTGAGGATGATTCAAGCTGAAGGCTTGTTCCATGGATCCATCCAGGCATATGGGCTTATTTTATTAAGGATCTTCAAACAGAAATACTTTTTCAGAGAAATTTGGACCACAATTGCAAGTCACACTGAATGAAGAAGTTCATGCTAGAGAGAGTAGAATACAAAGCAGTTCACAGACTTGCAGTAGGGTGTAATTTTAGGGTTTGTCAGGTGTTGGAGGGTAACATACAACTCAAGGTCTTTGGATGTGGAGTTTCGAACTCTTCCCTGTACATTGTCATCTGTCTGGGAATGCGTTGGACATCCACAGAAAACATGGAGAACACAAATGAGAGCTCTGTCCCTCACCCGAGGGCAAGATCCACCTTATTCCTAGAAAACCTCTGTCCAATGTCCTCTAAGCCATTCAGTGGTATTCAGATCCCACATCCTTGTCCAGGACAATCTATTCCTTGACTTAAGCAACTTTCTCACCAGAAAGATGATCTCAGCCTTTTGTCTGAGTGTCCTTGGATTTTCTTTCTTACTTTTCTATGCTAGACAAGCAAATCAGTCTATTTGCTGCTTCTTTGCAATTACCTTTCTGGTTTTGAAATAGTTATTAGGTTTTCCTCCAGACTTCTTAGATTTCTTCATCTCTTCTTCAGAGATTGCATGCCTCTAGGGATTTTTCTTGCTTTCCTTTGAGGTCTTTCCACTGGGTTTTTTTACATCAACATTATACTGTTCACTAGTGTTCATCTCGTGATCTGCTGTGGGCTGCAGATATTCTTTTGCCCATCAGACTCTCCTACTCTAGGGATTGGGTACTGGTCCCTAACTCCATAACTTTGTACATTCTGGAACTGCATCTAAAACTAATTTTTCTGTATTTTTCAAGACACTTTTGAATGTTTATCCTTTAACAGGCACGAGGCCTCTGTCAGTTTGATATCATCTGCAAACTCAAACACATATTATACTGAATCACCCACACCTCATGAAAACAGGGAGCAGTGCCAGACCTTGCTTTAGCAAGACCTTCCATTTTGATAGAGCAGTATCAAAAATTGTTTTCTGAAGGTAGCATTTCCATTAAAACTTGCATACATAGCTTCCTCTTATGTTTTCCCAATTGGCTTGAGAACACCCCCTGAAGCAGTTATAAAGCCTCTCTATTGCAAGGTGTGTGGCAACTTCTTCCCTACCATGAGTCCTGTCACGCTTTAACAACTCATGGAACACAGACACTAAATACAGGTAGTCACACTTTTCCAAAGCTCAGTGTTGATACTAGCTAATGCACTGGTGGCCTCCAGCAAGAGCCAGGCAATCTTTAATTACTCAGAAAGTCCCTAGACAGGGAAATCGGGAAGGCTGATGTTGAAACTCTTTCAAATTACTGGTTTAAGTTTGTATCTGGCACCATGCGGGTGCTGTGGGCAGCCCACCACACAAACCTGCATGTATGCAGACCATTTGTATTGATGGCTGTAACTAATTTTAGCTTGAAAAAACAAACAGCCTATCTGTGGTTTTATTCAAAAATTGTAGTGGAATTCAATTATGAATGCCTGCTAAGAGCCATTTGAATCAGAAGTTGCTGTTTTTGAGAGATACAAAAATGGAGTTGAACATTAGGGCCTGTAAATGGCAAAACCCAGTTTGTACTTCTTGAAACAATAACAAAACAAAAAGTCCCAAGGAGACTAGTGAGAAAACTAAGTTAAAATGAGTCTTTATCAATCTGCTAACTTTTGTAACCACTTATTACAACTAAAACTAATTCTTATAGTAATAATAGTTGTATCATTTCTATTTTTTTACTCCAGTGGAACATGATCCTGCAGAGTACATGAAGACTTCTACAAATGCCTATGTCTCTATATGGTTGATCTTCAAGTGCCACTTCCTCCAAGCCCAAGATCAGCGTGACTCCACATGTAGAAAGATAGGAAAAGGAGACAAGAGGCCTCCATGGATGAACAAAGATCTACTAGGACAACTCGAGGAGAAAGAAGACATCTATGAGAGGTGGAAAAAGGGCCTGGTTTCTTGGGAAGAGTATAGGAACATTGCCACAGATGCAACCAGGAAGACTAAAGTCATTTTAGAATTAAACATGACTAGGAAAGTAAAGGAAAACAAGAAGCAATTTTTTTCAGGTACATCAGCAGCAAAAAGAAGATTAGGGGGAAGCTCGGCCCACTGTTGAACAAGGACAGTGCCCTTGTGACAGAGGATGCAGAAAAGCCTGAACTACTGAATGCCTTCTTTAATTTGGTCTTTACAGCCAAGACTGGCCTTCAGGAAGCCCAGGCCAGCAAGGACAGTAGGATGGTCTGGACAGCAGAGGACTTGCCCTAGGTGGATAAAGAAGAGTTTAAAGACTTGTTGGGAAACTTAACACGCATAAGTCAATGGCACCTGATGGGCTGCATCCAAGAATGCTGAGGGAGCTGGCTGATGTGATTGCTAAGCTGCTCTCCATCGTTTTTGAACATTCATGGAGGACAGGTGAGGTGCCTGAGGACTGGAGAAAGGCCAGTGTCACGCCAGTCTTCAAAAAGGGCAGGAAGGATGACCCAGGAAACTACAGGCCAGTCAGCCTCACCTCCATTTCTGGAAAGGTGATGGAACAACTCATCCTCAATGTTGTTGATAAACATATGAAGGAAAAGGTGGTTATCGGGGGGAGTCGACATGGATTCATCATGGTGAAATCCTGTCTGACCAGCCTGATAGCCTTCTACAGGGGCATAACTGGCTGGGTAGATGAGAGGAGAGCAGTGGATGTCATCTACCTTGACTTCAGCAAGGCTTTTGACACTGTCTTCCATAACATCCTCTTCAGAAAGCTTTGTTATATGCTGAACATGATGTCCTACGGTATGGGAAGTGGGTGTCAGGAGGTTGGGACATTCCTGTTTTCTGTCGTATCTAGCAACAGGACAAGGGGTAATGGGATGAAGCTGGAACACAAAAAGATCCACTTAAACATACGAAAAAAATATTTCACTGTTCAGGTGAGGGAGCCCTGGCACAGGCTGCCCAGAGGGGTTGTGGAATCTCCTTCCTTGAAGGTCTTCAAGACCCGCCTGGACATGTTCCTATGCGACCTGATCTAGGTGAACCTGCTTCTGCAGGGGGGTTGGACTAGATGATCTCTAAAGGTCCTGTCCAACCCCTACCATTCTATGGTTCTATGACTCTATGTCGCTGGGGTCAGTTGTGGTCAACTATCCAAACTGTGTCCCCTCCTGACTTCTTGTGCTCTGTAGCCCACTTACTGGTGGGTGGTATGAGAAACAGAAAAGGCCTTGACTTTGTGTAAGCTCTGTGCAGTGATAATGAAAACATCCCTATATTATCAATGCTGTTTTCAGCAGAAAATACTAGCTACTGTGAAGAAAAGTAGCTCTACCCCAAACTAAACCAACTGAAGTTGTTCTCACAGGAAATCAGAAGAAATTAAAAAAACCCCATATTATTAATCAGAAATTCTTGGAGGTCCAGGGCTATACAGATAACACATATCACCAGGGACCTCAGACACATATCTTACTGTCTTACAGAGTTGTAGTTGCAATAGAAACAACAAGTCTACTCCACTTGCATTTTTCTAAAGTGTCTGCTATTAACAAGGATCTTCACTGAAGTTAGATGAATTTTGAGAAAAAGCTAAGGGACATATGGGCTCTCAGGTCAAGAGGGACGGGGAACTTCTAGAGAGAGTTCAGTGCAGGGCCACCAAGATGATCTTATGAGGAAAGGCTGTGGGATCTGGGACTGTTCAGCCTGGAGAAGAGGAGACTGAGGAGGAACATCATTAATACTTACAAGTATTTGAAAGGTGTATGTTAAGAGAATGGAGTAAAACTTTTTTCTGTAGTGTCCATTGATAGGACTAGAGGTAATGGAAAAAAGCTGGAACACAAAGAATTCCACTTAAGGAAAAACTTCTTTGCTGTGAAGAATGAGGGAGGTCTGGTACAGGCTGCCTAGGGAGGGTGTGGAATCTCCTTCTCTGGAGGTTTTCATAACCTGCCTGGACTCCTTCCTGGGTGACCTGATCTGGTGGACCTGTTTGAGCAGGTGGGTTGGACTAGATGATCTCTACAGGCCCCTACCTACCCCTATCGCTCTGTAATTCTGTGTGATTCTGTTATTCTGTGATTCTTTACACAGGGATCCATGCACAAAGCCAGCTTCTGCATCTCCAAATGGACACAGCTGGCCTTCCTCATCATGCAGAGATCAGCACGATATATCTCTGACCTCAGAAGGGATGAAGGCAAGTCAAGGAGAGAACAACCCAGTGGAAAGCAGAAGCTATTTACATGTGACACTATATGAGGCAGCTTATATGTAAAACCTTTCAAGTCTTGCACTCCAGGATACTTACATTAATGGGTATGAACATGCTAAACATAAAGTGCTATTTTATGTTCCTAATCTGAAAAAAGACAGCCCTTTTGTGATTATACCATGTTATTGCCACTAAAAAGGCTTCTTGTTTTGCAAGTTACTTCTGCAAAACAAACACAATATAGAAGTGTCTGGTTTACTGCATGGTAGGTGAGTCAATGTTATCATCAAAACTGAATAAACAAGACTTTATTTTTAGATATTAAAAATGTAGCACAATAAAAATAGTACTTTACAGACTTGTTTTGATTTATGCTCCTTTTTCAATACCATCATTTTTAGCTAATAGATGATTTCTTCATTTCTGTGTAGTCTAAAATAAAAATCAGGGCAAAATTTAAAGAATATTTCTAGTGGTTGTTTATTCCTCAAAAGTTTTAACTTTTGGCTTCCTTATCATTTTTGGGTGAATTTACCAATTCTTATTTAGCTAAAACTGTGAATACACATTTGTGGGTTCCATTTTGATTACAGGAGTGCAAATGATTAGCAGTTATCTCAGTGACAATATTTACAAAGGTGTATCTGAGCAGAGAATAGCTTAAGAGTTATCTAGTGTAAAAAAGCTGCTGTATTTTGCCAGTAGTGTTGGAAGCCAGTAGGCTTCCAAGCTAGGATAGCAATCATGCAGATGTTTTTATTGACATCTTTCTGTACTCCTCATATGACGATCATGTGCTCTTTTCAACTTCAGGATGCTGCCAAAGACTAATATCAGCAGCTTTTAATCTTACCAATATGTTAGGTGACTGCAACATCACCTTCTTTCACACAAAGATAAAAATAATATTCATTTCCCTTGGAGAATAATTTGTTCTTCTTGTCATGTTTTACTATTCTAATGTATTTTACTGCTTTATTTTGTCTCAAGATCTGTGAATACGCATTGCCTACCTGCCATCTTCTGTTATAGCACCCAATTGTCAAAGAATACTATATGAAGTGAGTGAAATTCAACTCCCTTCAAAAAATGCAAAGCAAGGAGGTCAGAATGTGATCTTGAAATCCATGAGAAGTGAATAGAGGTGTTTGATTCAGGGGGAGATTAGAGATGAATGAAAGAAAAAGAGTAAGGAGGAATATTACAGATATGTGTTATGTTTAGGATTGTTCTTATAAACATTTTCCATTGGTTATTACATTAGATAGCATAGGACACTGGATTTGCAGATGATGTGAAGCTGGACAGGTAGACCTAGAAGGCTCTTCAGAGGGCCCTGGGCAGGCTGGAGTGATGGGTCATGACCAATTGTATGAAGTTCAGCAAGGCCAAATGCTGGGTCCTGCACTTGGGCCACAACAACCTCAGGCAATGCTACAGGCTTGGGGTAGAGTGGCTGGAAAGGTGCTCACAGGGAGAGGACTTGGGGGTGCTGGTTGACATCTGCCTGAATATGAGTTGGCAGCATGCCCAGGTGGCCAAGAAGGATAAAAAAGTGTGGCCAGCAGGACCAGGAAAGTGATTGTCCTCCTGTACTTGATGCTGGTGAGGCTGCGCCTCAAGTAGTGTGTTCAGTTCTGGACCTCTCACTGCAAGACGGACATTGAAGCGCTGAAGTGTGTCCAGAGATGGGCAACGAAGCTGGTGAAGGGTGTAGAGAAAAGTCTTATGAGGAGCAGGTGAGGGAGCTGGGGATGTTTAACGTGGAGAAGAGGAGGCTGAGAGGAGACATGATCACTCTCTACAACTATCAGAAAGAAGGCTGTACTGAGATGGGAGTCAGTCTCTTTTCCTAAGTAATGAATGATAGGACAAGAGGAAATTACCTCAAGGTGCACTGTTTGTTGAAGTTTGGATATGGTGGATATGAGGAAGAACTTTTTCGCTGAGAGGGTTGTTGGAAACTGGAATGGGCTTCCCAGGGAAGTGGTGGAGTCACTATCCTTGGAGATATTTAAGAGATGTATACATGAGGTGCTGAGGGACATGGTTTAGTGATGGGCTTGGCAATGTGAGGTTAGTTGTTGGACTTGGTGATCTTAAAGGTCTTTTCCAACCAAAATGATTCTATGATTCTATCATCTGAGCCCTTGTGCTGGTAAAAATTGTCTCTCAAGTAATGTAACAATGAAATGTTTACTAGGTTTTGATTTTTTTTTATACCTACTTTTGTATTGGGTCTTGTGTGATGAGTACATGCTGCTTAAATATACAAGCAGCATATATGTCCAGCATATATTGTCTGTTGTGCTTTGGAAGAAAAGATTTTATTGTATGTACTATTTACAAAAATATTTTGATTAACCATATGCTACTGTAGTCATGGTGTTTAAGTACATCTACATATCAGCAAGGGAAAGAAAAGATATTTGAAACAGAATAGTTTTGCTGATGCAGTTTTATACAGCCTGCTCCTTGCTAGAGGTGAAGAAAGTGCACCGCGGTAAAAGCAGCTACAGATTTCTATTCTCTTATGTGAAATTCAAGAGATGGTTTGGCTTGCATCTGGAAAAGGCAGACATTTATACAGATATTAAAAGTGTGAGACTGAAGAACGGAGAGGAAACCTTGAAAAGGGCAGTATTAGTGTCTCTCAGGACTCCAGATACCAAGAACAGAGCTTAGCAGAATGTATCCAAACCTATTTGGACACAAAACAATCCTCTCTCTATCAGAGTGAGCTTAACTGCTGAGCCTGCTGGTTGTGGTACCCTTTAGAAATCTACTCCAAAACACACAGAAAAATTAATACAGAGTGGGAATCACATTTCTTGAGGATTTCCAGCACTCCTGTTTAATTTTTTTGTTTAAGTGCATAGATTAATATTTTGCATTAATTTGATCTGAAATACCTATAAATCCCATATAAAACACCTGAAAAAGTAACACTTTTTGAAGTCAGTCATATACAAGCTGTATTTCATAGAGTGTTATCATACCACAGAAATGATTGCCTTTTGACCACATTACAAAAAGAGTTTATTTCTTCTTGACATTTATATGGCTAGTGAGTACAGTCTGACCATACTGGGGAAACATGGTGGTTTCAACCGAGCCCATCTGCACAGAACAACAACGTGGCGTATACATGCTGACAATTTCACTTCCTTCTCAAAGGACATGAGCATTGCTCATGTGAACTGTCAACAAAGTACACTTCAAATGGTAACATTCCAGCATCAGAGTGATCCCCTAACATAAAAGGTACAAAGAAAATGCCACTTCATCCATATATCAGCCATGCTGTGATCTGTATAGCTAATCCTGCAGAATGCCATATTTCAGGCAGAGCCCTAACCTTAAATGGATGTGCAAGGTTACACGACAGGAATGCAAACACCCTGCTAAGTCTTAAAGCCAGGGTATTTCTCAGGTGGGGGGAATGCAATTGAAAACTCTTATTTCTTCATTCTGATGACGACCTTGTTGATCTGCACATGATGGATGCTTCTGAGATGTGTACCATTGAAAGGCATAGAAAAAAATGAACTCCTCTGCCCCTTTTTTTTGCAGTCAAAAGAGAGTTTTAGTACAATATTAGTTCTTTAATATACACAGTGTGAAGAGTTCATTTCAGGAAGCTTTAAAAAGAACATTACACAGAAGATTCATTGCTGAAAAGTGCTGAGAGGTTTCAGTAGTGCTAGCAGAAGATACAGTTACCAAATGTAAATAAAATATACTTAGTAAAATGGCAAAGGAACGCTCTGAATGAAATTCCTCTGGTGTAGCAGCCCATTCAAGGTTTATGATCACTCAAGTTCCACAGAAGTCCCCAGCAGAGAATTTCAACCTTTGAGATTTCATCTAGATTTCGGTGACATGCAAAGACGTGTCCTGGAATCTAGAGACCAGTGGAATGAAAAAAGACACTTCAAGTGCATGGAATAGCTTTTAAAAATACCCTTTTCACTCACTCTCCTTGGCTAGATTGATTGAAGGGTTTAAAATTGCTTATTTAGTTAACATACCTAGTTGCTACTACCTGGCCATGCACTGCTAGTTTTCTACTGAGAAATTAAGCTATTTGGATCAGAGAAACTAATGAAAAAAAAAATCAAGTCTTTGCCCTGCCCAGTTCAATTTCAGGAGTTCACCTATTTGCTTATGTCACATTTGTTTGTTCTGCAGTAAATTCAGTGCTGGGATAGTCTCTTTAGCAACTTGTGTGTTTTGCTACTATCTGAAGTAGTACTTAGCCAAGGTGTTTGGAGGGAAGGCACTTAACACTTTGGCATCTATTCTGTTACTGAGAAAAAAAAGCACCTAATGATTCAGGCCCTTAGTCTTAACAGACTAACTTGCCCTTAGCTTTTTAGAAGACAAACTGAATAAAAGAAAAAACTGAATAAGCAACTCCAGATTTTATGTACCATCTTGTCTTGCTCTTTCATTGCTTCAAAATGGAATGAAGTAAAATTACAAAGAATTAAATTATCACTCAGGCACAGACACTTCTTATCTGGGCACCCAGGACCAGATATTTTAGGTATCAGCACTGGATTTCAAAGGTCCCAGATCCACTATAGTCCCAGGCCAGCAGCAGTTGGAGGTATGGCCAACCACACAGAGAATTTTGCTTCCCTCCTCTTCTCTCCCTTCTACCCTGAAAGCTGCAGTGTGAGATACTTCACCTAAGGGCTATGAAACCCCTGAACAACTTCCTCAAAACCTGCTCATAAACTCAGACCACACACAGCGAAACCAAGCCACTTCCATGGGGTTCTCCACAGTGGCCAGGTTTATTTGGTCACATATGCTATTAATAGACAGGATGAACATAACACAGAAAATAGCACTTGGGGTATTGTCTTGAATATAAAGCTTAGTAAACGTTATGGCTCCAAGTAGTACTTGAGATCGGCACTCAGACAGTCTTTACCAAATTGCATACATGGCTTCATGTCCTACCACTATGGCATTTACTTCTTTTCTCTTTCTCCTGAGTGAATAAAAAAAGAATGAGTAGTATCCCAGGAAGAAAAACCCAAGAAAATAAATACCTCTTAGAGGAAAAGCCATTCCAGCAATATGAGGTTCCTACTGCCCTTTCTTTCGTGAGATGCCAAAGTCTGTGTCTCTGTAGCTCAGTGGCTGAGCTCCCTATCTTGAGAACTGTCCTGGCATGTCTGGTAACATGCCTACACACGTGGTCACGGCCAGGAACCTAGGCTGAGCTGGAAGCTGGTAAATGAGAGCTGAAAGGTGGTAAAGATAAAAAGCAGATTCACAAACTACTTCTCAGTCATGACTTACTCTGAGATTAATGGGAGTTCATTTCAGGGCAAAGACAAACAAGCTGGCTGAAAAAACGGAATGTGAGTTTCTTCTGTCCGGGGATGGATGGGTTTCATCTTGACAGACATTAGCCATCTAAAAGTCAGAGGTCTATCTTGAAATAGTTACCTTCAGCCCCTACACAGGGAACAGTGGCTAGGCATTTCCATAGGGTGATCCGTCCCATTCAAGATGTGTTACCCTCAGGCAGTGCTTGTCTCTTTCTTTTGTCTCCAGGGAGGGTCTTGACAACAAAGTCACTAGCCCGCTTCCTCTCCAGTATTCCTTCACTTGTGCTTAATGGTGGTCAGGGTTGAAGAGTTTTAGACATGATTAGGTATGTTATGGTGCTACTGTGGTCTAAAGGACTACCCTGAATTGTCCTTTCAGAGGTATCCTGCAGCTTGAATGCTGTGTATAAGTTAATCCTGCAGTGTGCCTGTGTTTGACAGGGTTTGAAGAGTGTGTATACAGTGTACAGCTTTTAAATTGTACCTGAGCTCACAGACTTCCTCTGCAAACTTACTGAAAAAATCATTCACAGAGAAAATAATATAACCTCATGCTTAACAGATGTACCTCTATGGCAGGACTGATTTTACAAAGGCAATTACAAAGTTCAATTTAAAGATCAGTTTGGATTGGGATATTGTTTAAGAATCAGGTGGCTTTCAAATCAGCGAGTGCTCTGTTTTTAGTAGAGATGTTTTTAGAGGCACGACTTGCTTGAAAACAGGCTCTGCTCTTTCAAAATTTTCCTGGTTTTATGCTCCTTTTTTTCTAAAGGTCGGGAGTAACCTTAACACCTCGGATGGTAGTAATGAAGGTGCTAGGGTTACTCTGCTGTAAATTTTGTATAAAAATAGCATAAAAAGGAATCACGGATTTGTAAATTGCCTCAGGACCACTTCAGCCATAGTTCAATAGGCAAATACTGCTGCTGCCAATAGTGCCATACTGGTCTGTAGTGCCATGGCACCTTCTTAAAAAATGTAGGTATAATCTGCTCACAGGATATAGTGGTCAGGACATTCAAGACAAAATGGACCTAGGTTGTCTGGAGGCTCTCTGAAGACCACACAGTCAGGGAGGTGGGATTCATTTAATCTATTATTAGCTGTCTAACACTTGTAGGTCTATTTTAAGCTAGTATTTTAGCCTGTTGTATAATCAGTGCAAAGAGAGAGGCCTCTCTGGAATTAAGCCAGTTTAGACATTTTGGTTGAGGTGGGATGAACCCCATCACATATGCCTGGACCACTTGTTTGGATGAAGTGCCTAACTTTTAGATGGCTGGCAGAAATTTTCCCAGCAAGATAAAAGATAATTCATTCTGGGATAGACACTCAGAGGTTTATTTGCAAGTCAAAAGTTCAGGTGAGTTCAAACATAGAATCATAGAACCATAGAATGGTAGGGGTTGGAAGGGATCTTTAGAGATCATCTAGTCCAACCCCCCCCCTGCAGAAGCAAGTCAACCTAGATCAGGTCACATAGGAACATGTCCACATGGGTCTTGAAGACCTCCAAGGAAGGAGACTCCACAACCCCTCTGGGCAGCCTGTGCCAGGGCTCCCTCACCTGAACAGTGAAATAGTTTTTTCTTATATTTAAGTGGAACTTTTTGTGTTCCAACTTCATCCCATTACCCCTTGTCCTGTTGTTAGCTGCTATAGAAAAAAGGGATGTCCCAACCTCTTGACACCCACCGTTTGGATATTTGTAAATGTTAATAAGATCTCCCCTCAGTCTCCTCTTCTCCAGACTAAACAGCCCCAGTTCCCACAGCCTTTCCTCATATGAAAGATGTTCCAGTCCCCTGACCACCTTGGTGGCCCTGTGCCAAGATGAACTCTCTCCAGCAGTTCTCTGTCTCTCTTGAGCTGAGGACCCCGGAACTGGACACAGGACTCCAGATGAGGCCTCATCAGGGCAGAGAAGGGAGAATCTCCCTTGACCTGCTGGCCACACTCTTCTTGATGCATCCCAGGATGCCATTGGCCTTCTTGGCCACGAGGGCACATTGCTGGCTCATGTTTAGGTTATTATCAATCAGGACTCCCAGGTCTCTCTCTGCAGACCTGCTCTTCAGCAGTTCGACCCCCAGCCTGTACTGGTGCATGGGGTTGTTCCCTCCCAGATGCAGGACTCTGCACTTTTCCTTGTTGAATCTCATGAGGTTCCTCTTTGCCCAACTCTCAAGCCGGTCGAGATCCCGCTGAATGGCAGCACAGCCTTCTGGGGAATCAGCCAGTCCTCCCAGTTTGGTGTCATCAGCCAACTTGCTGAGGGTACCCTCAGTCTCCTCATCCAGGTCGTTGATGAAGATGTTGAACAAGACTGGCCCCAGAATTGATCCCTGTGGAACTCCACTGGCCACGGGCCTCTGACTTGACTCTGTGCCATTGATCACCAGCCTCTGGGCTCTGTCATTCAGCCAGTTCTTGATCCACCTCACTGTCCACTCATCCAAGCCAAACTGCCTGAGCTCTCTGAAGAGGATGTTATGGAGGACAGTGTCAAAGCCTTGCTGAAGTCAAGGTAGATGACGTCCTCCTCCCTCCCTTCATCTAGCCAGCCAGTTAATGCCCTTGTAGAAGGCTATCAAGTTGATTAGACAGGATTTCCCCTTGGTGAAGCCATGTTGACTCCTCCTGATAACCATCTTTTCCTTCATATGTTCAGTGATAACATTCAGGATGAGTTGTTCCATCACTTTTCCAGGGATGGAGGCGAGGTTGACTGGCCTGTAGTTTCCTGGGTCATCCTTCTTGTTCCTTTTGAAGGCTTGCATGACATTGGCCAGTCCTCAGGCACCTCACCTGTCCTCCATGATTGTTTAAAAATGATGGAGAGAGGCTTAGCAATCTCATCAGCCAGCTCCCTCAGCATCTAGGGTGCATCCCATCAGTTGCCCTTGACATATGAGCCTTAAGCTTGGCCAGCAAGTCTTTAACCTCCTCCTCTTCCACCCAGGGCAAGTCCTGGTTGAGTACTTCTGCCTTTTCTGCATCATTGGTCACCAGGGCACCCTCAGTGTTTAGCAGTGGGCCCACATTCCCCCTTGTCATCCTTCTGCTGCTGATGTACTTGAAAAATGCCTTATTACTGTCCTTAACATCCCTGGCTAAATTTAATTCTAGAAGGGCTCTAGCCTTCCTAGCTGCACCCCTGCACGCCCTGGCAATGTTCCTATACTCTTCCCAAGGAACCAGCCCCTGTTTCCACCTCTCATAGATGGCTGCTTTCTGCCTGAGTTGTCCCAGCAGATCCTTACTCATCCATGGAGGACTCCTACCTCCTTTCCCTCCTTTCTTGCGCACTGGAACACACTGATCCTGGGCTTGGAGGAAGTGGTGCTTGAAGATTGACCAGCTCTCATGGGCACTTCTGTCTTCTAGAATCATATCCCATGAGATCCGCCCAAGTAGATCTTGATTGATATGAGTAGTCATCAGGATGTTAACAGATTGTCAAGGCAGTTTCCAGATAGAAAAAGCAAGGTTTTCTCCTTCTTTGAAAAAGAGTGTAACTCCTGTACATCAGCAGAAGAGTTAAAAGTCTAACTCTTATTGAGACAAAGACAGTGGATTTTTCAAGAGGCTGAAGGACATGGTGAAGGCAGATTACTGTGTTGTCATTTTTTGCTCACTGGCTTTACCAGCTGCTGACATGAAATAGAATTTGTCTGAAGGTGGGGATTAATGTAATGGCTGCTTTTATTCCTCAGTACTTTTTCTGACGAAATTTGATCACTGTTCTCCACATTCCTATTCCTCACCTGCTCTAGGACACAAACACAATTCTGTGAAAACAAAAGCAATCCAGGTAAAAAATCTCAGACTTTATCTCACTTGATGTCTCACTGATATTTAACTTTAAAAACACAGTTATTTTCATTACAATCTAGTTTTGGATGCTGTGAAAACCAACTTGGTCCTAATTTTTATACTACCGTTTTTATAACCATCTTCATTGCTGTATTTGTTTACAGATAGGATTTGTTTACAAAGGCAATATGGATAACATGTAAAATGTCTTTTGTTCTGGACCAATAAGAATAGAAAAATCAAGATTTTACTTTACTGTAGCAGCTTTAGAGGATTAATGATGCTATTGAGGACATCACCTGAAATCCTAACCAAGAATCAATAGGCTGACCCAAGGCCTGTGTCTCAGTTGTTCAGGTCTGGTCAGAGTAGGGTGAATTCAGGAGAATTGCAACCACAAGCTCAAATTCAACCTGGCAGTGTTCCTGCATCCCACAGTTTAGACATAGGCAGCAATAATTAATATGTACGGTCTTTTCCTGGGCTGGAGGCTCTCTCCCATACAGGCTTTCATTGAACTCTGTATTTTGGTTTCTGTTTGGAGAAGCTTTTTGTTGGTCTTTGATAAAAGGTGATTTTGGAAAATGTCAGATGCTTCAAAGGTGGCATTGATCCAAAACTATAATACAAACTCAAATAAAGATGAAAGGTCATTTTTTTCCTTAATATTTTAGCCAGAAGGCTTCACTGGAGTGACTAGAATTGAGTCTTTAACAAGAGCGAAATATTTTGGAAGTGTGTTGCTGAGCAAGTTCTGGAATGAGGAATACACATTTACTGAGAATTTTCACAGGCCAGAGAGTTTTATAGTTGTTTGGACTTTAATGTCTTGCTTTTCCCATTCATTTTATCCAGAAATTGAAAAAACACAAAAACGTGTGACACTTCATAAAAATATCTGTGTCAAGAGCAGACACAACTCACTCCATTAAATACTGCAAATCCTGTTAATACCCAAATAAAAACACATATCACAGTCGTTCCCTTTAAGTACATAAACACCTACAAGGTGAAAAAATCAAGTGAAAACCAGATCTTTCCCTAACTGTTTCAATATAAAGATATGTTTTTTTAATTAGAAACATAAACATGAAAAAAAACCCCTTAGGAACATTGTAGATTTAAAAATTCAGTGTTATCTCTGTTAACAAGATCAAGTCCAGAAGATCTTACTGTTCAGCTCCTGCTGAGTTGTGTATGACTTTTGCTATTCAGAGATCAAGTAGTCACCCTGTTAATTGTACTAGAGGTGTAAGAAGGGCATTAAATGGAAACATAATCTGACAAGAAAATCAAAGAAGCAACAGGACAGAAACAACTGTCCATCCCATTATATCAAAAAGTAGCTTGCTACATAAATGAGAGTGGCAGCTAGGAAGAAGTTTCTGTACTGCCCAAACATTTTATTTTTACAGTGCTATAATAATGAGTCAATACAAGAATGACTGTGGTTGAAAACTGAGGCACTAAGTAAGGCCAGGAATGCACCAAAGTACATCCCTGGAGCCTGTTCACAGCAGCAGCTGCTTGGCGTGTGATGGAGAATTCCCAGCTTTACCCACGATTGCAGTTAGGGATCGAAGGATCCTTTTTAGCTCACATTTATATCACTCTGCTTTTAGTGCCTGGCAGCAACATCAGAAACACCTGAACCCTCCATTACAAGACAGCGTGAAACGCAAGGCACATATGGGGTCCAGTGACAGGAGCAATATTAGCAGTGCTTGCATTTAGTGATGAACTCAGTATTCCTCCTGCATTATTGTGGGAAACCTGGTGTTTTGCAATAAATATGAAGGGAGAGAGCCTGAAGAAATATACGATGGAGAAATAGATATAAAAAATAATTAAAAAGCCACAGTGGGATTGTGGAAGGTGTGTGTGTAGTATTGGGGGAGTTCCAGAGCTGCCATGTACCCTGGGTGCTGACCATTTACCTGCTGTGGAGTTGCTTTAGAAGCCACAGCTATAGGAGGAGAGGAATATTTGAAACAAGGTGGTGGAGGCTAAAGAAGAAGAATATATGGTCCTCTGAGACTAGGGAGGGGATACAGCTTCACTGGAGCACAGAGATACAGGAAGTATAGCCTGTAGAGACAAACAGACTTGTTATTAGATCTCCTGTAGCCCTTAAGCCCGTAACTACCCAACTGTGAGATTGTACCAGTATAAGCAGAATTTGTTTTTTTCCTTTCCCTGTAGCCTTGTAGGCAAACTGGTGTAACCTGGCTGTCAAAGTTTCCTTTGAAATCTATTGTTGCACCCTGCGCAGGCCAGCCTGTGCTCCTGCAGCAGAGACGCTCTGCTGGTGTCAGGCTGCTGGGTGTGGTGTGGAGTAGAATCTTCCCTTTCGACCTTCATGTGTTCCAGGAATAATTTGGGAAATGTGGAAGTTCTTCTTTGTCCTCAGCTCTGTGGTGGTTTGTAATTGAAGCCAATACATAGCAGTAACAAAAGGAAGCTGTCACATTGATAACTCACCACTGAATGCAAGTGTAAATGTTCTCCTTTCACAAACAGCTCCATTTTGGTGCCATTCATCTTCTAAATGCATGCTTGGATTTTACTTTAGCTTTTCTGTAGATGCTTGTTTTTGCAATTTGGACAGGTGAAACCACCAAGTATGCAATTTGTGTAAGTGAAAAAAGCTTTAAAGCAGACTGGCTAGAGCTCCGATTTCCATTCCTTTATTTTGAAAGCAAGTTTCTTGAGAACAATAGAGTGAAAATGCATTTGAAAGGTGTAGGTATATATATATGAATTATGATCTTTCTAAAAATATTCCACAAATGAAAAACCCCAAAACCAAGTGACCAAAACCTCAGTAGCAAAAAAACAATTGGAAAAAAAAAGGGTAACCTGTGAGTGAACTTAAAGGCTGATAAATTACTTTTTAAAAAGGAAGCTGATGGTCTATGTTTTGAAATTAAGACTGTTCCATGGAAGAGACTATTTTGCTATGCCTTAGTATTAAAAAACAACCCATCTGAAAATTTTCCTGCTAGATAGCCTGACAAAAACCAGAATAGTGGCATAGATCCAAAGGAATCAATGGAGATGTATCAGTTTGCACCTACTGCAGGTTTAACTCCTGATTTGTATTCAAAAACTTCAGCTCCTAGGACTACTGCTAAATGCTTTGATTTTTCTGTGTTAGAACAGTATGACATAGCAATGGGTACAGTAAAATACCTCTAGGTAGAGAAATAGAGCAAAGAAGTTGTGGGGGATTCCTGAGCACAAGAGCAAACGTGTAAGTGGCTTCTGCATTTACCATTCATAGAATCATAGAATCATTGGACAATTTCACATAACTGAGAGCTGAACTTTGTTCAGATATCTCTAGCTTGCCCACTTGTGGGAAGAGAATGGCGTGTCACTATCAGTGACAGCAGTGGTGACTGTGCAGGGCAGATCACCAGCACAGCCCAGGTGGTCAGTCCTGTGGCTTGCCCTTGCCAGTCCTTACGTCTTCTGGGGCAGCAGCAGTGAGCTCAGCTCTAATGCACTACATAGTATAATGGCCTGAATATTTTTATGTGAGTGAAAAAACCCAAATATTCTAAGAGTATTGGCCAAATAAGCTAATATCATCCCACATAGGATTTCTAAGGAATTCTAGCAATTCTAGAGATAAAGATAATATTAATTGGAGCACTACCAGCTAAAGCAAGCCCAGTTCCTAGTAGGAGAAAGACTTAGGTAATCTTTGTGGTGATAAGGACAAGCTGGGAAATGGGTGAAAGACAAACTGCGCAACAGAATAAATTCACTCCTGCACATCCCATCTATTGTGCTGCGTCTTACATCCACACTTACAAGAGTGTGTCTCTACTAATGGGACATTAAAGTGACCTGGAGAGAGGTAAGGCTTTTATTTTGTAATTATTTTTTTACTTTGCCGACAGATGAGGTGACTCTGAAGAGATGCAGCATCTAGTTTGGTTTAGTTGTTGGTATGTGATGAACTAGATCTTTTTCCAGAGCTTTTCACTCTCTCATGTTTCGAAGGTTCCTGGTGAAGTAGGGGTTCAAGACACCAGAAGAAATGAGTGGGAGCTGTATGGGCTGAAGGGAAGTAAAGTCTCACTTTGCAAGAAGGTTTTCGAAGGCTATAGCAGCACTTTAACTCATGAAACCAAGACCAGTCAGAAAAAAAGGATAGTCATAGCCTTAAAGGTTGTGAAATCTTCAGCCAGAATGGTACGTGTACACACTGATGTCTACTTTAGTTCACACAAACCAGGATTTAACCTCTCAGTTGCTAAGTTAGAGTCTCATCATACAGGAATTTGGATGGTAGGACATTTTTACCAGACATGGCTCTTGACACATTTTAGAGGATGCTCCTGAAAAGGCCATGGCTGTGTTCGCACAGCAGTATTGTGTTGTGGGAACAAAGGTCTACTGTTGGGAGAGGGAGAAGAAAGGGACGGCATATTCTGTGTTTGTTCGAGAGATGGGAACTGCTCTCTCTATTTTAAAGAGTGCCAATTACTGGGCCTGTAGAGTGGGAGGAAAGAAGGGATTGTTTATAAGATCATCAAGGGCAGGAAAAGATGAATATGGCACAATTGTTTACACTTCTTATAATGCAAGAACCAAATGTCATCTCCTGATGGAACAAAGTCTCTAAGGTAGTGGTGGATCTCAAATTCAAGAGAATAATTTGTGGGGATTGAATTCTACCCTTGTTCCTTAACTTTTTCCCTAGTTATTTACTCCTTGGCACGTCTGAAGGCCTCAACTACTGGGGCTGCTTTTCAAGTCTGATGAGGCAACACATAAGATGAGCAGCGAGAGTTGTCAGATGGCTGCTCTTATCAGGGTGGAGATAGGGCCACTGTGCATTGCTAGACTGGAAGGATAGGACAATGAGAGAGGTGCACAAAGATTCAGGTTTCCAAATGCATCTTTATGTACTTCAGATATTTGTAACTGAAGTATGTGTAAAAATATAGAAATGGTTTAATTTCTATATTGTGAAAAAAAATATCGTGGATAGTTTTATTTCAATAAGCAGACACTAGATCTGGAGGGTGTCCAGCAGTAAACAACTAATTTTGGACTAAATTTTGAAAAGGTGACACAAGAAGAACTGATCAAGTAGTTAATTTAAATTAGCTCAATACAGCCACTGTTCCATTTACTGGCAGTTTAATAATGTTATGCTCGTCTTTGCACATTCCTTATGTTGGCTGCTGATTTTTTTGCTTCCTATTTTGTTAGACTCTGTAAGGTCATCCAGAGTCATCCACATGTATCTAAATGATGGCATGATATTTGTTTGCTATGAGTTATTTCTTTGCCAAAATAGAAAATAGCCGTAGACTTAAAATAGGTCCTTGCATTGTTCCCTGTGGTCTCTTCAAACTCAAGAAGCTGGAGCCATTAATAGAGCCAAATTAAAGTGCATGGGACTGGTAAAATTTAACACATAGAACAGAAGGTGAGTGATACTCAGAGGCTGTAGTTTTAATGACAAAACAAACCAATAAATCATTTAAAATGATTCATGTAAACATGTAATAAGAACATCTATTTACTTGTCCAAATCTTGAGAAAAGTCATTTGCTACTTTGAGCAGAGCAGTAGTTACTGAGTTCTTTGCCTTCAGATTATGATGTATGAACCAGATCCACTGGAAATGCTTTGGACTTTGAAAATGTGTCTCCTGGATTTTGACTCTCGTTTGGCCTCCCACACTGCTTGCAAGGATATTCAGATCATTAAATATGGCCATTTCTTGATATGCTTAATGGAGTCAGTTCACCTGCTACTCTTAGTTGTTGGAAAGGAATTATCTTCCCTCCAGGTGTCAGTTCTCACTGTAGTGACCACCAGCTTTGCTGCAGCCTCTATAAACCCCACTTCTGTGTAACAGATTTTGCCTAATTGTGAACATTCTGTCTCTCTCCCATCTCACCAGTTATAATAATAAATTAAGGATAGGGGAGGGAAGGATACAGGACTGCTTTATTTAGGTATGTTATTTAGCCAGAACTTCAGGTGGAATGAAAGAATTGAGGGAAAAATCTCTCTGCCTCATCTGTTGGTGACAGAAAAAGATAAAGCTACAGAAAGAACTTAAGATAAACTCAGCACTCCAGAATTGTTTAGGGATATCCTGGGAGTCTCTTTAAACTGATGCAAAGCAGAAATCTGATGGGTTTCAGAAGTTAAATAATATTTTTCAGAAAAGGACATCTGCACTGTAGCAAGGAACTCCGAATATTTTCTTAAAAAGGCTTAGAGATTGGCTTCTCTTTGAAGAGGACCTTCCGCTGTTAAAAAGTGCTCTTTCACAGGTGATAAGTGTTAAGTAAAGTGTAACATCTCTGTGGTTTTGGCCTTTGGCTGTAACTTTGCAGGACTGAAGTGAGGCTGACTAAATACTCTCAAAGATCTTTCTGCTTGACTATTCAGTGTTTTCCCCAGGCAAAGCCACACTCGTTGCTACCCAGTGACAATGAATCTTATATCTGATTTGTTAGAGTAGAAGTGATGGTTTAAGGACACTTTCAGTGTTCATATCAAAGGGTGAGACACAGAACACCAGACTGCTAGCAAGGGCATGCTGAGCATTTGATTTTGTTATCATTCATACGGGCATACTGTTGCTGTGATCTTCCAAGTTACGGTCTCCCATTTCAGTGCAGATGGAAATATCTTTTCATTGCAGATAGAGAAAGTAGTACAGTAGTTTCAGACACTGTAACTGTAGGCTTAAGCCAGTTATTTTTGCTTAGCTAGGGACTGTCTCTTAAATCTCTTTGGTACTTACCTGTGGTACTGATGATAGCTCATGAAAGATGAATTAGAGAAACAGATGCTGAGGGGAGACTTTATGAGTCTTCACAAACACCAGAAAGGAGGTTTTAGCAAGGTGAGAGACAGTCTCTTCTCCCAAGTAACAAGTGACAGGACAAGAGGAAATGGCCTCAAGTTGTACCGGGGAAGGTTTATATCAGATATTAGGAAAAATTTCTTCTCTGAAAGGGTTGTTAGACACTGGCACAGGCTGCCCATGGAGGTGATGGAGTCACCAACCCTGGAGATATGGTGCTGAAGGGCATGGTTTAGCCATGGGCTTGGTAGTGTGAGGTTAGTGGTTGGACTCAATGATCTTAAAGTCTTTGCCAACCAAAATGATTCTATGATTCTGTGTACAGGTCTTTAAAATGTGAATTTTAGCATTGCTTCCATTAAGAAAATTTGTGTTGCTTGAGGAAATGCTCCCCCCCTCATCCCCCATCCCCCATCCCCTGCTCAGCAGCTTATTCCTGTGTATTGTGTCTTCTGAATCACTCTGCTGAAGGATACATGAAGGACTATGTGACAGAAGGAAGTGCAGTTGGCTCTGCTAGACTGTTCCTGCCTTTTTTTTTTTTTTAACTTGCCTATTTCTGTTGTATCTTATTCTTGACAACATCCCTGAAGTATTTCTGACCAAAATTCTTCACACATGACTACTAACTCTTGAAAAGAGTCTCTTTCTCAAGAGACCTTTAGATGGCTTGCATGATTGACCACAAAGGCAAGGCAGAAATTTCATTCAGAAATCAAAGAAAAAAAGACTTGAAAGAGAAATCTAAAAGGAAAGGAAAGAGCAAGATTGAATGTGCTTTACATGTACCTTTTTAGTTCAAATTTAGTTTGCACTAGGTACCATGAGGAACAGTTTGAATGTTCCAGTGGATCTTCAGGGAGTTTTTCATTCTTTCCTTGCATCTCTGAATTGATTGCTTTCTGAAAACAGGTACCTCAGAACTCTCTGAGTAGCTCCTCAATTTTTACCATGTCTTCCTTTGTTTTCACACTGGCAACTCTCTTACTCCCAGACCCAGAGAAGCCACATGACATTAATTCTCTAGTACATGAACTGACAACTGAACTGCTCCAAGTTTAGGCCTGCTGATTCTCTCTGCTGCCGTGTGCTTCTGTGCTCTTGTTTGTTTGCATATGAGCTGATTTTGCTGGAGGGAACAGGATTTTATAACATTTCAAATTTACAGACTGAGGCAGCACAAAGCTCTCTCCTGGAGTGCCCCTGTTTAATCTGTGGATTCATTGCTCAACTACCCAACTTTCCTTCCTAAGAAAGTGATTACTTTCAGAAGTGACCTATTGATCTGCCTTACTCTTTTACTATTTAAACTGAAATATTGATTTTTCACAGTAAAATGTCACTTTCTGCCTCCCTTCCAGACTCAGAGAAACAATGCATGAGATGCTATGTCTTAGGTTTTTGGAGATCAGAGGAAGAGAAAGGCAGAGGATCTTGCCCTACCATTCTATGATTCTATGCTGTCTTGGAAAACAGGACAATGAGAGTTTGGCCACTACAGTATGTATCTGTCCTTGGATGAGAAAAGACTCAATATCTCCACTTCTGAAAGGCTGATGAAGAAGGAGACTAGAAAGCATGCTGCAACACAGACAGGCATGTTTACCTTCTCTACCTGCACTTTGACATATGCACATGGCTAAACAGAAAATCTGTTAAATCACTCTGTCCTGACTGAGAATGCTGTAAAATAGCACTTGCCCCAAAAAGCACTCAGCAGAGGCTTATTGTACATCAATATGAATGGACAGGGTCACCTCCTTTACATACTAGTTGAGTGCTGGAGAATACTGCTACATTGCTTGTAAGAGATGCCGAGCCTGTCTCCGCTCTCATTTGCATCAAAGTAACTCCATTGATTCTGTATGGCTTATACTTGATTTACATTACTTGAACTCCTAGGAGCAGTTGTCTCAGTCCACTTATTTCCAGAATCTATTGTCACCTATTTAATTTGCACTACCAAACCCAAATATTCCTGCCTTTTTATTGTAAAAGAACCATAAAAAAACCCCTGTGTGTTTCCTGGAAATAGTAACATAAACTGGATCAAATACCCAAGGCTCAGGATAGTTCTTTGTAGCACTTTATACTGGTCTCTTAAGCAAAGTAAGTGCTGAAGTCGATCCAGTGGCTCTATGGGAATTGTATGACTTGAGCTCAGCTGGTCAATAGCAGAGAAGAACCTAGTCTGAAACTTGTAATTTCCTTGTTTTTCATCCTTTCCAGGTTTAAGACAAGGTAGGAAATGACTAAACCCCCATATTGATAGTATTGATGCAGAAAAACTAATGTCTCCCAAAAAAGTCTCAGTTCATTTCTATTTGTAGTGAACTGAAATAGAGAAAGCTGTGGGGTAAACCTGTTTATCTGTTTATATGTTGTACACTACACTACAACCTGATTTGTAAAATGAAGTCAAGCCTAAGACGGTACTGTCCTGACAGAACAGTGCTTGTTTTTTCCACATCTCCTGTCATTTTCTGTTACAGAGCTAGTGGTTACTGTGCTCCCTGATATAAGTTAAGATCACTATTATAACTTGCAAGTTATTAACAAGTAGTAAAACACATGAAGAAATTATTTTGCATTCATTTTATGCATGTAGCTAATTACAAGGTAAGTATAAAATCAGATGAAAATGATTAATAACATGAATAACTTGATTTTTTGTTTTTTTTTTTTTTGAAGCTGTAATTTGAACTTGTGGGCTAAATTTCATCTTCAATTCTTACAGAATTCCCCTTTCTCCAATTTAAGCTGGTGTAACAGCAGAATTTACTCACTATGTTTAAAATACAGAAGTTACTCATAACCAAGGCACTTCTTCACTACTATTCATGCTTGTTCCCTTAGCACTGTTGTTGCAGTTGTTTTTTTTTCTATGGTAGCAAATAAACAAATTCACATAAATATTATTTGGTAGGATATTCTATTTAAAGATATTGAGATTATGGAGAGAAAAACACTAATGAGGACACTTGCATGAAGATCCACTTTCTTCAGACTGTTTCTCTGTGATTTAAGCAATGGCTCTAAATGATTCTCAAAGTTTAAAGACCAATTATGTTCAGCCTTTAGTTAAAGATCACTTCTAACAGACAACTAATTTTATTAATCACTTGTGTGGTCATATTAGCCAGTTTGCTTTGTACACACATTGTGTAAAAACTCTACAGTGACTGTAAGAGTGCTGCATGTTTTATTGCATAGTCACATATAGGTAGAAGACATTATGGCTGTAGGTGAAGTGTATTTCTTGTAGCCTGGTGCAGTGAATGAAGCTGATACTCAGGATTTAGAAAGAAAACCCCATCACTAGAGACAAAATTACAGTGTGGTGACGTTCTCCTTCCCACCAGTGTTTCTGCAGAGAGATCTGCAGTGCAGCCTGCAATTCCAGTCCATGGGGGATAAAAATAGGTGCCCGGCACTCCCTGGTTGCAGCACTTCACACCACATGAGCACACGATGCTGGGGGACTGCGGCAAGGCCCCTCATGAATGCTGAGCTGCACCAAGGGACTGGCACTCTTGCAGGAAAATAATACCTTGCTCATGAATTTCAGGAGTGAGGGTGTTCTTCCGGAGACCCCTTTGCCTCCCTGCTGCCCCCAGCATGAATGGTGTCCCAGGAGGACAGCTGGGGTGGGCACAAGGGTGTAGAGGCAGCAGTGACCTGAGAGCAGCAGCGTTTTTGTCTGCATTTCCCTCTGGGTAGTGCCTCCTTGGGAGCAAATTGTTGGGTGCGCTGGGTACAGCTGTCCCTCGCCTGATGTCAGGCTGCATGTACCAGCTATAGATGGATGAAGTAAAAACAGTCTCTGCTTTCCTGTTTATGCACTCAGGCTTCCTCTGAGAAGTTCCTGAATAAAAACAGCCGGGCTTGACAAAATAGCCTTTCTATTTATTGCACTGGGAGCAAGCATGGTGATGGTGGAAAGGGACCAAGTTGACACAAAGCACCTGCTCGTGGCTGTGGGCGGTCTGTCATGGAGTGGCTTTGCACAAGGGGTTGCTCATGGCCTGGCTGGTGCCCTGGTCCAGTGGTAGCCCATGCTCTGTCACATTCCCCCACATTTACACCCCCACTCTGAAGGAGACCAAGAAAGCAAAAAAAGATTGTTTTACTGTCTTTGTGGTATCCCAGGTTCTTTTTTTCTACCCTGAGGGATTCTTCCAGGTGTCATGGGGTAGTGTCCGCACGGGATCAGATGGTCATCCAGATCAGATGGCTAGAGCTAAGTGTACAGTTGAGTCAAATCAATTAAAAAGTGAGAAACATTTATGGAAAAAAAAAGTCTTGTAAATTTTTTTTTCAATCATGTTGGATCTCATTGTTCATTTGCTGTTGTTCCAAGCATAAGCCATTTGGCTTCACATATGTCTGGCCCACATTCCTGCAAGAGGTCTGCATTTACTATGATGAGAGAGGCCATCAAAAGAAAAAGAGAGAGATGTGAAGAAAAGATTCTTGGAAATTTGATGACTGGAAAAATGACAGTTCTTGCCAAGGATTTTTCTGAAGACTGGAAAAAACAACAGGACTGGGACCAGCTATCTGTGGGGTAAGGGAGCTTTTAGTGTTGACGTCTTCCATTCCACAGAAAGACACAGATTTCGATCCATTAATCTCTGGTGGGGTCAGCAAGGTCTCCTGTTGTTCATAGTGCATCGCAGTCAAAAATATTCTCAAAACATTTCAGTAGGATGCTTTTTTTTCCTCTTTTGTAACAGGGAAAAATGGCATGAGCATGTGTTGTTTGAAAGTTTCATCCAAAACTCTGGGAAAAAAAAAAGCCATCTGACAAATAAAGCAGTGTGATATTTATTAAAACCTTAAGAAGTTGAGTAAGGTATCATGAGCATAAAGCTGGGAGTTCACAGAAAGCTGAAAATCTTTCTAACTGTAACACATGGAACCAATGAACCTGTACTAAATCTTACAGGGTATTTATTAGCAAAAATGATACAAAGTTGATAAAGATAGATAATATGTGACAATAGGCTCTGATTTAAGGAAGAATTTACTTGGATCTAAGGTAAGAAGAGGTTTCTTGACATCTCTCCTTTCATGGAGACTACAAAATTTCACCTTTCCCTCCTTACCCTACTTGTAAAAAAAAAAAAAAAAGAAAAAAAAAAGACAATGGCCTTGTACACGTGATTGAGCTCTACAATGGCAAAGATGAATGATTTATCTTCTGTGCCTGAGAGAAGGAACTGTAAGGAACGCTAATGGTCCCATATGTTCAAATGAAATGAATCAGGCTCTCTGAAATCATCAACAATCCAGACTACTGTTGCCATTTAGACTTTTGAGCTTTCAGAGTCTTTTCAAGCTTCTGACAGTAATTACAAGGTTTGGATACTTTCAGTGAGGTTTTCGTGGATTCACAGCATTCATAGTATTCTAGGAGCTGTGATAGCTTTGAGGGAAAACACTAAATATTGCAGTGGTTCTGATGAAAGTGTGTCTCATCACAACTGGGCCTTGTCAGTCTAAAGTAGCACAGTATCATCAACAAGATGCTCTCTGCAATTAATATCACAGTGCAGGTGATAATTAGTTCTGTCAGCTTAGAAAAGGGTTATTCACGCTGAAAGGTGTTTTACTGGCAGAGAGCTCCACATTCAGACTAATCTCAATTTTCTATCATTTTTAGCAAGTTTGTTTCCTCAGAAACATAATTATTCCTTTAAAAAGCCATATGTGTACAGTTCCAACAGAGCACCAGATATCTTACAGACAGGACTCCAGAAGGTGCCTGCTAATCTTTTCCTGTTATTTACTTGATCCTACAGTGTCTTGCACTGCTGAGGAAACAAGACAGTGAGCCAAAGCCAGATCTCCAGGGAACTGCCAGAAAAGATGCTTTATCCCTGAACTGTGATGACAATTTTTTGGTTCCTGCTACTGTTAAAAAAATCTGGTATCTCTGCATGGACTTCTTGTTAGACCTTCTCTCTTTGGTGTAATGATCACAACATGAACAAATCAGGCAAGCACAATAAGATGTAGATAATTGTGTGTGCTTTCTGTATGCTTCAGGGCAGGCATAACTTCAGCCCTGCAGCACTGGTCTCAGAGTATGGGTGGCTTCTGCAGTGCAGAAGGCAATGAGACGCATCTAAGGACTAAGCTGTTTGACACAGAATCACAGATTTGCACAGTCACAGGATGGTTGAGTTTGGATGGATGCTCTGGAGATCACCTAGTCCAATATCTTTTTTCTTGGAGCAGGGGCTGCAGCATGACTTTTTTGGAGCAGGGTCACTTACAGCCGTCTGCCCAGAACTGTGTCCAGATGGATTTTGAAAATCTCCAAAAGTGGAGACTCCATAACCTTTCTGGGAAAAAACTTTGAGTAAATGTTTGACTGTTCCTACAATAAAAAGCCTTTTATCACATTCAAGTAAAATTTCTTGTTTTCAATTTGTATCCATTGTCCCCGTTCTTTGATTGGATACCTCTGAGAAGAGTCTGGTTCCATCTTCTTTAATTTCCCTCTCTATCAGATATTTATATATGTTGATAAGCTACCTTGAATCTTCTCTTTTCTAGGATAAAGAGTTCCAGCTCTCCCAGACTGTCCTTTTATGGCAGATGCTCCTGTGCCTTAATCATCCTGGTGATCCTTCACTGGAGTCACTCCAATATGTAAAGGACTCTTCTCTACTGAGAACTCAGACCTGTATCCAACGGTCCAGATCTGTCCTCATCTGTGCTGAGAGGAGAAGGGTCACCTCCCTCAGCCTGCTGGCAACATTTCTCCAATGTAGTGCAAGATGCCAGCTCATCTTCAATTTGGTCTCCACTGGGCCTCCTATGTAATTTTCTGCAAAGCTGCTTTTCAACTGGTCAAACTCTAGCTTGTCCTGGGTTCTGGAGTTATTCCTCCCCAGGGAAAAGACTTGGCATTTGTCTTTGTTGAACTTCATGAGATTCCTTTGGCCCATTTATCTACCGTGCTAAGGTCCCTCTGAATGATAGCATACTCGTCTGATGTATCAGCCACTCCTCTCAGCTTTGTATTGGCTGCAAACTTAGTGAGGATACATTCTGTCTGTTATCCAGGTCATTAATGAAGATGTTAAACAGTATTGACTTCAGTACCAGCCCCTGAGGTGCTCCACTAGTGACTAGCCTCCATCTGAACTTCATGCCACTGATCACCATCCTTTGAGCATGGCAGTTCATCCGGTTTTCTGTCCATCTCACTATCCAGTTATCTAGCCAATACTTCAGTGTGTCAGGGAGTATATTATGTGAGACAGCAGTGTTGAAACCCTAGCTAAAATCAAGTTAAACAACATCCACTACTTTCCCCTCATTCACCAAGCTAGTTATTTCATCATACAAGCCTATCAGGTTGTTCAGGTGTGTTTTCCCCTTTGTAAATCTGTGTTTACTAGTTTCAGTTATCTTCTTGTCCTTCATGTTTGTAAATGGCTTCCAGAAGGATTTGATCCTTCACCTTCCCAGGGACTTGAGATGAGGCTGACTGGCCTGTAGTTTCATAGATCCTCCTTCTTGCCCTTCTTGAAGATAGGAGTGACATTTGTTCTTTTCTAGTTTTCAGGCAGATTGTCATGACCTTTCAAAGATAATTGAGATTAGGCTTGCAATGGTATTGATCATCTCCCTCAGCACTTGGGGATGTGTACTGCCAAGTCTCATGGACTTGTTTATATCCAGTTTGCTTGTACGTTCTCTAGAGTGTTCCTTCACTACTGAGAGTAAGTCTTCTTTGTTCCACTCTTTCGCTATGGTCTCAGGGTTCAGGATTGATGAAGGCTGCTCTTACCTGTAAATATGAAGCCAAAGAAGTCATTGAGAGTCTCCATGTCCTTTGTCTCCTGTCTTATTCAGCAGCAGGCTCATATTTTTACTAGTCTTCCTTTAGCTGTTCATATACCTACAGAAGCCTTTTTTTTGTCATCTCTTATGTCCCTTCTCACATTTAACTTCTGGTAGTCTTTGGCTTCCAAATCCCTGTTCCTGCACACTCAGACAGTATCTCTGTAATCCTCCCAGGTCGCCTGCCACTGCATGAACCTCTTGTATGCTTATGTACAGTGACAATTCATGTCTTCACTCCTCCCTTCTACTTCCCTGCAGCTTGGCAAACAGATAGCATGGCCACTGCCAGAATTGCTCAAAGAAAGATACAAATGGTTTGGCTGTCTTATAAAGCATGTATCATTAGGTGAATACCCCACACTGCAGCAGCACAAGTTCCAGCTAGCAATTGCAGTAGCAGTTGAGGTCTTGAGTAAATTTACATCAAACTGGGAGTACTGGCTGATTCCCCAGAGGCTGTGCTGCCATTCAGCAGAATCTTGACTGGCTTGAGAACTGGGCAAAGAGGAACCTCATGAGGTTCAACAAGGAAAAGTGCAGAGTCCTGCATCTGGGAAGGAACAACCCCATGTACTAGTACAGGCTGGGGGTTGAACTGCTGAAGAGCAGGTCTGCAGAGAGAGACCTGGGAGTCCTGATTGATTATAAGCTAAATATGAGCCAGCAATGTGCCCTCGTGGCCAAGAAGGCCAATGGCATCCTGGGATGCATCAAGAAGAGTGTGGCCAGCAGGTCAAGGGAGGTTCTCCTCCGCCTCTACTCTGCCCTGGTGAGGCCTCATCTGGAGTCCTGTGTCCAGTTCTGGGCTCCTCAGCTCAAGAGAGACAGAGAACTGCTGGAGAGAGTACAGCACAGGGCCACCAAGATGATCAGGGGACTGGAACATCTTTCATATGGGGAAAGGCTGCAGGAACTGGGGCTGTTTAGTCTGGAGAAGAGGAGACTGAGGGGAGATCTTATTAACATTTATAAATACCTAAATGGTGGGTGTCAAGAGGTTGGGACATCCTTCTTTTCTGTAGTAGCTAGCAACAGGACAAGGGGTAATGGGATGAAGCTGGAACACAAAACGTTCCACTTAAACATAAGAAAAAACTATTTCACTGTTCAGGTGAGGGAGCCCTGGCACAGGCTGCCCAGAGCGGTTGTGGAGTCTCCTTCCTTGGAGGTCTTCAAGACCTGCCTGGACATGTTCCTATGTGTCCTGATCTAGGTGAACCTGCTTCTGCAGAGGGGTTGGACTAGATGATCTCTAAAGATCCCTTCCAACCCCTACCATTCTATGATTCTATGACTCCAGTCACACATCAGTGATAAAGCACTGATTTTGTTTTCACTATCTCAAAGTCAGAATCTGAATTACTGGGTAAAGATGCTCTTTTCCCAAGATGAGAGCCTAAATTCCAGATTTAAGCCACAAACATATTTTTAGAACTTGGCAATAAACATCCCTTAGGGAAAGATGGCTGTTACGCAGGAGTGAGACAGCTTTAATTGTGGCAGAGGTATTGAATGAAACTGTCATGCAGAACACATGAAACAAGTGAATATTCCAAAGGCAATACTAATGCTGTTGCTGCTCATTGTCTTTTGATATAACTTTGTTAAACTTTGAATAGTTTCTGATTTTACTGGCACTGAAGCTTTGTCTTAGTAGAACAAAAGGAAGATATCCTGTCTTGGTCCTGGTCATGTTTCGGAGAGTGTCAGATTTTTCCTCCATCAGCTACTTCAGAGATAGGAAGTTATGCCACAAATTATCCAAACTGTATTTATGACATTATCAATCTATTACCATGCTTGTTGATTCTGGTCTTACTACTAACAAAGTAATTATAGTGAATATTCCTACAATGCTGTGAAAAATCTAACCTCTTTGACTCCAAAGAAGCAATTGGAACAATAGGATGGTTAATGCCTTCTATCATATTAGTTTGGGAGAAGTTGTCATTTTAAAGCAGGTGAAGAGGCCTCAGATGCTAAACGGGACAACCAAATATGGGCAAGTTGGTGTAGAGAAAACAATGAAATAATAATAAAATGGGAAAGTCAGGGCACAGATGACTTCATTTCCATGTCTGTACCCCATCTCATGAGATGCGTGAGGACCGTGATAACTTCTGTGTCACAAGAAGCAACGACTCTCAGGTGGCCCCAACAACTCCATGTTGGCTGGCTGCCAGGGTGCCTCTGGCCCAGAAAGATGTGCAGCTCCTGCTGCCACTTCAATTGCTGCCATCTAGTGTCACCTTGTGGGACGACAAACAGCAATGGTGCCGGTTTTCACTTCGGTGAAGTCAGAGGAGGTGCTCCTCTTTTGCCTTGAGAGGTAAATTGACTAGAAAGTGTGACTTCAGCCATGGGACAAGCTAGTTTCACACAGCTCTTATCTCTGTTTTACTTGTTAGCTCGAATGCTGAGGCAGTTACCCAGGAGCTTTGGGCTATAGGCACTGTTTCCCTAAAGGGATTTGAACCCACATCCTCTGTCTCCCGTGAGTGTCCTCAGTAAAGGCATAAGCACTTTCTGTGACTAATCTATTTCTGATGCCAGTCCTAACATATGAGATCACATTTTTGTCCTTTGTAGAGAGCAACTTAGATTGCTGACTCAGTTTTGCATTGTGCCAATGTTTGAGATCATGGCTGAAATGAGCATTTTTACACACCTGCTGAGACAGCCAGGACTTCTGGTGTCCTTTATGAAGTGCTCCGGAACTGGGACAGGATCATTCTAGTTCTTGGAGTATTGATAAGACAATTAATTTGCTCCAGCTGGATAACCAGTTACTAAGAGCATTTAGGAGCATGTTATAAAGAAAGAGTTCTCTGAGACAATCAGATGAGATTCTGTATAGCAGAAACAGCCCACTCATTTGATAATAGTATTTTTTTTCCCATTAGAGTGAGATTTTCAAAGACCATTTCTTTTTTCTGACTGCAGTGTCCTAACTGATGAACACCCACTTACAGGGAAAATCTGTAGGGTTTTTGCTAACGGGTTTTAGGGCAGAGTCATGGCTCCTCAGGCATTATTTCTTTGACTGGAATTTTTTACAAACAGGGATCCTGTGCATGCAGTATATATAGATATATGTGTATTGTCTAGGATATTAGCAGAACTATCCAAGCACAAGTAAATATGGGAATGTTATGTTGAAAATCCCAGTTATTTCTAATTGATGAAAATACCCCGGTGTTTATACAAAGCTACACAGTGACTCACAAAGAAATGAAGTCAGCAAAATACCAGACGTTTTTACATCCAAAACAGAGACAAGTGCCATATGTTCATAAAATACTTTTCTCCTTAGTAAATGTTTATGAAGAAAATTAATGGATAAATTCCAGAAAGAGAAACTTGTGTAATATTATTTTCAGATAACAGAAATATTTTTCCTTTAAGATTTTTTCTTTTTGTTTACTTATTTTCATTGTAAATCAGATGACACATGAAGTTATCTACTGTATTAGTCATAGATATATCTTTACTGTGCCTTGATGCCTGACTACCAATACAGCAAAAAATATGGGAACATATTTTTCCCTGCAGACCAGAAACCCCTGACTTACTGTTTGATGGGTCCAGGATCTGATACTTTGGGTCAGACTGAACTCCGCCTAGTAGATGTTGAGCCTGGTGGAATTTGATGTGGAAGACACCTCAGATATTGGTCTTGAAAGAGACTGAACTCAATGGGAATTAAGTCCTCAGGAAATGGTAAGAGACACTGTTTCTCCCTCAATTACAGGTGACTTGTGTAGACGCTGATTTAGTCCTGATACTGCACGCTCTCTTACCAAGCTTTTCTGCACTAATCTGGAATAAGCTTTTCTGCTTCAATTGCTTATAGGTCTTTCAGTAAAGAGAATACTAAGCTACTCATGGAAGTTAAAAATAGGAACCAGAGGATGGGACATGTGATAGAGCAAAACAGGTGCTATAGGTAGCTAGCAAGTGTTACTTTCTTTTACAATGTAAGAACAAGGAATCATTAAATGAAACTAGCAGAGGCACTTTCAAAGCAAACAAAAGGAAATGGTTTCATTAAAAAACACAGTTAAGCTGTGGAACTCCTTCCTGAAAAATACGACTGTTAAAGATTTACATGGGTTCAAACAAAATTGAGCATACTCATGGGAGACAAATTGCTATCAAGAGTCATTAAATAGATGTGGTTCCAGTCAAAGAAATCCCAGCTGTAAGTTGCTGAGGTCTAGAGATTGTGAAGTCTTACTCCACAATGCCTTGTTCTCATATGTTCCCGTACACATCAGTTGCTAGAACTGGATAATAGGCTGGATTCACCTGTGGTGTGAATCAGTACATCTGTTCTTGGTGAAGCTACATGTTTGGACTTTGTCTTACTGTCGATAAAGTTGACAAAAAACATTTCTCACATTCAATTCTGAGCAGTCCTCAGCAGCCTGGAGTGAGTTTCAGGTAGCAGGAGACATGCAGAATGTAAAGAGTGCAATGTGATATGCAATATGAGTACAATGTTATAGCCATCCTTGGAAATAAAACAATGGGAACAAACAACACTTTAATTACATCTAATTGGAAAAATAACTATTAATTTGACTGAGTTGTAGACTTTCAGGTTCTGTGATAATACATTGCCTATTCTTGTATGCAAAAAGAAAGCCAGAGGAAAAAAATGTATCTGTCTGGATTCATCTATATTCATTGCTGTCTTTGAGAACTTGGTGCCCAGCTTCACAACCAGCTATTGTAGCTAATCATATTATTAACACTTTTATTTGTTTCAATGGTATTACAACCAATCACTAGACTTGTTTCTTTTCTTTGACTTGACTATATTTTTGACATTTGCACCATGTCAATGTTCCTATGTTGCTGTTCATTTGGGACAATACATATAAACCTCAATTATTTACTAATATTTGTATTATTCCAGTTGATTTTGTATGTGAGGGAGGAAGGTACAGGTTTCATATTCTTTTTTGCTTCAGTAGATAATTTGCTATACGGGAACCTGTACACAAAATCATACTTAATATTCAGAGCTCCTCCTTTAGCTAATAATGGAGTATGTAGTGCACCTTGTAGGTTGCCCTATACTAACTGTTTGATAATTTATCATGGTCTCAGTGATAGTTCTGTCAACAATATTTCATGTGGGTTTTTTTTTGAAAGCAGGTTTTTCTTAATCAAATGAGGAGATATAAAATCTACTTTTGGCTTTGTTTCACAAACTTGAGGGACCATGATTGCAATCAGTAGATCTTTCAGGTTTTTATTCCTTTTGTAAATTTGTATACTGAAAGTTGTGTTTGTGAGACACAAGAGAAGACAATGTTTATCTATCCTCTTTTGTGAGCTAGAACTGATGATAAGTCATTCACAGTTGGACAGCCTTCTATCTACCACTCAAATATTTTGATTCCTTTTCATTCTAGCTTTCAACAGGAGAGTCTTGACATTTGCATTTCTGGCTCTCCAACTTCAAATACTGGTTCCCAGTATTTATTGCTCTAGACTTAGATCTATCTGGAGTAGTTTCTGTGACTACTTTGTTGGTACTTCAGACCCAAAGATTCTTTAACTCTTGCAGTTTCTCAAAGCTGTTGTGCACCCCATTGCTGCTGGGTTGCTGGAAGGAGAGCCGTAGAAGTTTGCTGGTCCTTGCTGCCAGATGAAGCTTTCTGTTCCAAAGACTGCTTTGGCCTTTTGTTTTCTGTTGATCATAATCCTCTTTCCAATCTGTCTGAAACCTTGTTGAGTGCGCATCGTGGGGAGCAAGGGCTATTCCCTCTTCTGGTAGTTTTCCCTTTGGTCTTTCTAATGTATTTACATAAATCTTTAGTTTGTGTATTCCCACAATGCAGAATAGCTCACTGTTGCAAGCTCTGAATTTCACCTGTTTAAATTACGGATATTCTTGCAATGCTAATGAGATGGTTTCTATCATCATTTTAGCATAGACACTTTCTCAAAGTTTTATTTTAATAGAAGTATTTTGGGGGTTTTTTTTTTGATGATTTTTACCATTTTTACCTGTAGTTCTGGTGTTATCCTGTTGTATCATGGGTTGAACGGCTGAAGAGCAGCTCTGCAGAGAGAGACCTGGGGGTCCCGATTGATTATAAGCTAAACATGAGCCAGCAATGTGCCCTCGTGGCCAAGAAGGCCAATGGCATCCTGGGATGCATCAAGAAGAGTGTGGCCAGCAGGTCAAGGGAGGTTCTTCTCTGCCTCTACTCTGCCCTGGTGAGGCCTCATCTGGAGTCCTGTGTCCAGTTCTGGGCTCCTCATCTCAAGAGGGACAGGAAACTGCTGGAGAGAGTCCAGTGCAGGGTGACCAAGATGATCAAGGGTATAGAACATCTTTAATACGAGGAAAGGCTGCGGGAACTGGGGCTGTTTAGTCTGGAGGAGATTGAGGGGAGATCTTATTAACATTTATACATATCTAAAGGGTGGGTGTCAAGAGGTTGGGACATCCCTTTTTTCTATAGTAGCTAGCAACAGGACAAGGGGTAATGGGATGAAGCTGGAACACAAAACGTTCCACTTAAACATAAGAAAAAACTATTTCACCATGAGAGTGAGGGAGCCCTGGCACAGGCTGCCCAGAGGGGTTGTGGAGTCTCCTTCCTTGGAGGTCCTCAAGACCTGCCTGGACATGTTCCTATGTGACCTGATCTAGGTGAACCTGCTTCTGCAGGGAGGGTTGGACTAGATGATCTCTAAAGGACCCTTCCAACCCCTACCATTCTATGATTCTGTGATCCAAACCATATCTCGTCACCTATGACTATATGTTTGCACAGAGCTAAAACCCTTTGCTCTTCTTGTAGCTTGTTCTGAATGTTAAGTATTATCTTCATTTCCTATATTTAGCACTATGAGCAATTTCACATATAGCTTTTTTCATGGGCTCAAAGAGAAAGCAGGAACTGCTGTTTCAGCATGTTACAATACATAAACTACTCTTCAGTAGATATTTCTGCACAGGCTCTTACCCTGTGGAATACAAAAAGTAATCCACGAGTGTTTACTCTGTGTAACCAAAGGCAGCCTTTGCATGTCCCATAGCACAGCTGACATGGTATTGCTTAGTCAATGGTGGGCTGAGTAAGCTCTCTTGCAGAGCCTCATGAAAAACTAAGAACTTTAAAGCAATTTCTTAAACTATCTACAGACTCATTTTGTCTCCCGTCTGATGACAAGTGCAACCTCACTTCAAAGCAGGGTCCTTACTCAAGCTGCATTTCAAGTACGAGGGAAGATGACAAAATGAATCACAATGGGATACAGAAAAGAAGCTGTTTTTATAACAAACTGTTTGAATTCACCATATACTACCTGAATAGAAAAGCTATGTGCAACCAAAGGGAATCTGAGAAAGGAAAATAGTTCCCTGACTTGTTTTCAACTTGGTATCTGCCTTCCTGCCTTTGGTACAGGAAAATGTGGTACTGTGGTGTTGGGAAATAAACAGATCTAGCTGAAAGCAACAGATCTGCTTCTTTAGTCTCACAGCACAGCAACACTTGAATAAACACGAAATGTCCCTGGGATGAGCACTCCCAAAGCTACTGCCAAGTGACAGACGGATGAGTTGAAAGGTTGTAATGAGGGAGAGGAACAGAAGGGCACATTCATTAATGCAAAAATACGAGGAGAAAACAGGGAGAGCCAGTCCTAGGGGAGGTAGAAGGAAGACTTGATACTTTCTCAGCAAGCAGCAAGGAGCCCACAGCTTGGCAGATATCTGTAAGCCCATACTATACTTTAGCTGTATATTGTACTGAGAGGAGGAGAATTTTAAAAGTCTACCATATTACCCCATCCTTTCAACATTTCATGTGATTGCTATAGGGATGAGGTAGGAATTGCCTAACTCATATATGTCACTGAAACTCATATAGCGTTAGGTCTTTAGTTTGTGGCAGTTGTTACTATTTCCCATCATTAGTTGCTAAAGACATTTTAAGTCTTACTCCCATGCTAGAAGGAAACTAGAGGGAGGGTATATAAAGTAACTGAAAGTAAATCTCTTATTAATTTCAGAAAGCTAAAGTCTGGCCAGATCCTGTGTTTCAGGTAGCATCCCCGGATGGCAGTCAGTGAGAAATCAGTCCTGGAGAGTTTATCTGAGATGTCAGTATAACAAGTGAAAGAGCTGCTGAGGCAAGAGCTTATAACAGAGAGAGAAAGACACAGCTTTTCACTTCCACTGCTAATTTTGTATCCAGATAGCTAGCTAAACTTGATCAGTTCTCATGTTCTGTGAGTACCATTTTGCAGCTGTTTGTCCTGGAAAGCAAGATGTCCTTATGCTGCAGGTCCCAGACTTGCACAGCAGTTAAATGCTTGGCTAAATGAAGGTATTGTAATCCTCTCTAAGTATTAGAGACCTTGGTCTGCTCCAGGTCATGGAAAGACCATTATTTTAAATAAAAGCAAACCCAGATGTCCTGGATGTGTCAGCCCAGCCAGCATGTTCTCTAAAACTTCTTGCTCTCTTTCTAAGGTAGATACTACACAACACAAATCCTCTTTGACATTTACATCCTATCACTAGCCTCTTCCTCTGATCTCCCGAATCTGAGGGCTTCTAAAGGAGTCATCAGGAGGCAACCATCTTCCTATTCTCATGAGGTCTACTCAGGAAGGGTTATTCCCCCATTTGATGCTTTGATGGCTTGTTCATTTCTTTTTTCTGTGTCCTAAATTAGTGTAAAAGAGGACCTCATCACAAGTTAAGAGCAGAGTTCTTTGTTGACTCTTACAGCACATACCCACTCTGTCTGGAGCACGGCAGCAGAGGAGGCAGAAGCTATTACATGGCCTCCATGGTCTAGAGGTAGCTTTACCCTTTTCTGCACCAATGTCTAGGAATCTGTGAACTTGTGATAAAGCTCTGATTTTTGCTTCTTAAGGTTAAAAATTTGATACCTCTGAAAATACTGGACAACCAGTATATACAAATTTCTGACATTTGCATGTCCTTATCTTTTATCTACTGTCTTACTATATATAGATATTTTTACTGGGATCTGAAAAGTTATTCTTATTGAGATATGTGTCTAAGGGTGAGTTGAGGGAAGAGGAAGGAATTTTTGCTCAAAGATTAAAAAAGCACTCCACTTTTTCAGTAATTCTTGACAAAATTCGGAAAGTTTCCTTTAACCCACAGGTGTTCATGATTTCACAGTAGTTTTCTTCTGCATTATTGAAAATCATCGTCTAAGACACAACATTTAATGAATAAAGTGGCTACTTGAGAAAGAAGACAGAGATGATCTGCAAGCACTAAGAAATCTCAATGGACATTAACTGACCTCAGATTATACTGACCTTGTGGGGGTAGTTTGGGGATAGTTTCTGGCTACAACATAAACTTACCCATACACTATGACGTCAGAAAGGATTCATGGTTACAACATTCTTAAGGAGCTGCATTAAGTTACATACAGAACAGAAACCTCAATACAAGATGTCTTAAGCTAAAGTCTTGCACAACTGACATGCAAGTGCAAGGTTGGGTTATAAAGAAAGTATTGTTAATGTGAAAACATGGTGTGTTGCAATAGCAGGAACAGGTGCTTCCAAATAAAGTTTATCTCCTATCAAAAAGTAATTTATTATGATTCAAATAGCTGATAGATCTCAGAGAGCATTAATATAGAGCTAAAGACATATGGCCTTAGAAATGAAATAGAGCTGCATGCTTTCAGGTGTTAGATACAGTTCAGTCTGCAAATGGATCAAATACCACAGCATCAGCATGGAGATGAGGCACAACATAGAGCTGAGAGAGAATTAAGGAGGAGTGGTATAAAATCCTGGAAACTTCCAGGTCGCCTCTTATGAATAAAAGATGAAAAACTGCTCACCAAGCAGAGATAGCCATAATGTTGAAAATTTTAGCAGCAATTTGATTGCTTGCAATCAAAGCACGTAGAGCTAGAAGATACTATTCTACTCATCTGGGACACTCTACTTGAAACATGGAATATTTAAAATAAACCCTCCAGGGGTTAAGAGAACATAGAGAAAACTTACCTCTTGAAAAAAAAAATATCTGAAGCATTTCAATGGCATGTTCCCTAAAATGTTGTTTGTTAGTTTGTTCTTTAAAAAGTTTGGGTTTTTTTTAAACCTTTCTATCCTAGCAAATATTTAGTGATACATCTTGAATTGGGTATTTATACATTTACTTAAAAAGTACATAACTGCTTCTAGCTTTTGGAATGATCCTCTCTACTCATCCTGTCCTATGGCACTGTTCATCCAAATGTGGGTAAAGCGGTTAGATTTCTGGACTTCTTGCCAGTGAACACAGCAAGATAAAATGAAACAAATGTAAAATTCTCTAAATGCCAAATTATGAAGCATCTATTTGTCCATCTTGTGCCAGAACATCCTCCGGGAAATGCTTCCACAGAAACACCAGGAGCTTTATGTCCTTCAAGGATGACTGGAAATTAAGAGACCTCATCCCACCACAAAACCTGGTTCTTTAAGAGAGACAAAGCTTTCTGGCTGAAGCAAACTCCTGTGTTTTCAGTTGGAGATCTGTCTGTCCTTTCTAACTCAGACTGAGAACAAAATATTAAATACTTGCCTGGTCCTTCTGCACCGCCTTGTTAGATACTTGAGTTCTAGGAGCAGATTTCACCAAACACCTCGGAGCCTAGGGTGAGTCAAACTGCAGAATGACTTGATTTTGTACCCTTTGATTCCCCTGTGCTGCCAGGGTAGTTACCCTCTGATTCAAGACTGTCAGCTGTAGAAGTATTCTTCAGATGGAGGATGGATTTCCTTGAACTCATCCTACTCTAAATCTATAGAGGCATAGATGGATGCGAGTTCCGATGAGGGATTGAAGCTTTCAGCACACTGAGTAATTTTAAGTGAAAACAAATGTTCTAAGTCTTCAAGGGATATTTTGCAAACATGACAAAAAACCAAATTTCAGTTCATTTCACACATTCATTCAGGAGATGACTTGATAACAAAAGAATATCATGAGGGGAAGGGAGTGGCCTGGCAGAGAAACGCCCTCTGCAATGCTTAGATCAAAATTTTGGCATGATGTCTGAACAGAAGTCTCTTAAAGGTGAAATATATCATATACCGACTGGCACTGTTTTCCATTTTGTTGGGCAAGATATGTGAAAAGGGAAGGCCAGATTTTGTTTGAAAATGCTTCTCTTGCAAATTAGCCTAACTTAATCAAATTGCCTTAGAATCATGGAATTGTTTGGGTTGGAAAAGACCTTTAAGTTCATAGAGTACAACCACTAACCTCACGCTGCCAAGCCCACCACTAAACTATGTGGGGTGTTTTGGGGTTTTTTTTTGGTAGACCCCTCAGATAATCTTCTGTGTGTAATTTAAATAGGCTCACAGACTATCACAATCTTCTCTAAAGGGAAAGTGCAAGATGAAGCACTTATAGAAGAACTAGATTCCCAAGGAAAAAATTGAGAAATCTCTTTCACATATTGATAGCTGAGAGGTGCTGAGTGAGAAATCATTTAGAGCTTGTTCAGAGCAACAGTAGTTGCTAATAAATAAGGGTTGCTAATAAATAACATCAATTATTTATATTTTTCTTCATAAGATGCTGTAAAATTTTTTGCAAATAGTGGTAATAAATTAGTCTTTTTTACCTTTCTCTGTGTTTGTGCTAATGGTAATTTTAGGCTATCTGGCCAACCGTACAACATTCTGCTTCAGGTAAATAGATACTGAACGTGTCTAAGGACTGACCATGTTGAGATACAGAACATCCTATCAAGCCTCTAAAGACAAAGAATTGTTGTGAGTTTGTTGACATTTGTTAGCACATGTACCTATTTTAATCTCCTTCATCTCAGTCTTTCACTGAGTTCTCAGGAAGATGACCAAGGCCAGATCTTTGGGTTGATACTGTAATAAAAATTATATGTGGAGCTTGGTAATGCCACCTATAATTAAGGTTTCCTAACCTTCTGTATTTTAAGATCCTGTTTTTGGTCGCGTATAATTTGACAGATTAACTATTTAGACTGAAATTATTCAGGTGCTTGCCTGGGATGGAATCTTTTTCCAAGTAAAGTTTCATCTGTAGCATTCAGCTGCTTCCCAGAAGATGTCTAAGGGAAAAAACTCATGTGAAAACAGTTTGCTCATAAATAGTTGAATTGGTTTCACTGACAATTGCTAGCATTTGCCTGCTTTGAGCCAGAGACCAGGGCTTTGTCAGGAAACAGGCACTGCTGCCAGGGGTGTGCCTTTTGTTATCCCTGAGAAAATTTGTTCAAATTTGGCTTGCTTTGGAGCCTCTGCAAATCACAAGGTCACAGATGTTTGCCTAACCTTCAGTTAAAAACCTCTGCTGATATTCTACAGCCTCCTAAAGCAGTCTGCCCTAGTATTTAACTCTCGTTAGAGTGAAAGAGTCTTTCCTAACATCTAGCTATAATCTTCCTTGCTGTAAAGTAAGCTAAATTCTTCTTGTACTACCATGAGTGGACATAAGGAAAAACTGATCACTGTCCTCTTCAGAATAACCTTTTATGTGTAGGATGACTGTTATCATGTCCCTGCTCAATCTTTTCTAGACTAAACAAATCCCATTCCTTCAACTTTTCTTCATAGCTCCAGTTTTGTAAACCTCTTATCATTTACATTACTCCCCCTTTGGCTGCTTTCCAGTACATCTGAACCTGTTTTTTTACTGTGCCGTGCCCCAAACTGGACACAACAGCCATAATGCAAAATAATCACCTCTGCTTCTTCACACACAGCATTCCTTCCAATATGACCTAGAATGAATTGTTTTTTGTATTGACATCTTGTTGTAAATGCATATTCAATTTGTCCTGGACCACGACCTTCCTCATGGTGTTATTGCCCCCTCCTTTACTCCTAGTTTTTCTAGCATTTTACTTCTCCTTCTTAAGTATGAGGCATTGCATTTGTCTTCACTGAATTTAATTTCATTAATTTTAGACAATGCCTCCAATTTATCAAGGTCATTTTGAATTCTTATCCCAACCTCTTAAAAGCTTTCAGCTCCCACCAGCTTGACACCGTCTGCAAATTCTACACATTTTCTCTCTTTTCCATTATCCAAATCATTAACACAAATATCAGATAGACTAAACATTACAGAATCTGGTAGGACCACACTTGAAATGCCTTCCCAGCATAATATTGAGTAGCAAAATTACTTTTTACACAGTCTTGACAGGTGTGGGACCTCACATATTTATAGGCTCCTGTTTTCAGTAGCCACAAGAATATAAAAAGCAGAGAACGGGAGGCAAAAATCCTGCCCGGGAATCAATCTGTTTGCTGCTGTTGTGATGATGTAGTGAAGCCTCCCAAGAAGAGAAGAGACATGCTATTGCAGGTATGCCGAAGGAAGTGAAGGGAATATGGCAGACTAGGGAGCAGAGACCACCTGTAAGAGGCAGATGAGCTGGCTGGGGACCATGGCCCACTTCAAATAGTCTCTGTGCAGAGGATTCAGGGAGTAGGACCTATTTGTCTGCCCTGGCAAGTAAGGCTACAACCTGCCCCAAAAAAGAACAGCTTTTTGAAGCTGCTGGTAATGCCAGCATAGGGAGTCAGAGGGGTGGTGGAGCTGTAGTCTCAGGCTGCTGACAACCCCTGAATGTGTTTAAGAATGAGAAGGTTTACTGGACAGATTATTGTACAGTAAAAAGTATAATTATATATATACACACCAAACAAATCTGTGAATGTTGCAAAGTCAAACATTCAGAACTTACAAGCCACAGAAATGAAGACTGTTGATGGAAATTTAGTTTATCTCCTTTCTGGATATACTTTATAAAATTTATAATAGCATGATTTTCTGGTAGGACTCTGACTTAAGAAAGATGATATTAAGGAACAAGTACTTAGGTAATATCACTGCTTGTCTTCGTAATTCTGTATGTTTCAACATGCCATAATTACCATACAGATAGTGCTTGTGTAACAGTGGGTTACACTTAAATTTATAAAATTAGATTTCTTTTAAAGTATTTAATTTCATGTCAAGTAAAATACAGCTCTGACCAAACCCAAAATGCTGAGAAAAAAAAAAAACCCTGGTAAATGATATTCAAAGACTATGCAGGCTATGCATATCTTTGCTTACATATGAAGATGATTCTGCTGGAAGAGGTTGTATGATATTGGGAAATCACAAAAATCATGAATGATGATAAAAGACAGCGATGGAGGAATAAACATTATTAATTGAGGTAGGTTATCTCTTACAAGCATCACTTGTTAGGCTAACCAGATGATGCACCTGTGGTCATTACTTAACAGGCCATGCTCCCGGAAGACAGATAGAAACATGCAGCTTCTGAGCACCGGGTGGGTTTGGCTTACAGGCAAACAAGAAATAAAAGATCTTTTTTAAAAATATTTCTCTAGTATTCTTGTATCTTTTAATTTAATTTGCTATTATTTCTTTAATTTGTAAAAGATGATTTTCAAGGAATAAGCAATGTACTTTTAGGAGATGGCTACTGGTTCTTTTGAGATTGGAACTTCCTTGGATCAAGCAAAAAACAAAGAATAAGGATTTGCTGCTTCTCTGACTTCAGAGATTTTCTTTTTGTATTCTTGATTTGAAGGATAAGAACATGTTCATCAACAAGTGTCAAGGATATCCCTTTGCAAGCTATAGAAAATTTTTAGCATTATGCAAATCTTGATGTCCTCTTACTAATGACATAAATTCACCCCAGGCAGAGATATGGACATTAGCATAATATCACAAGTTACAGAAGCTTTGAAACAGATCCAAGGCTTAAACAAACTTCTGCAGTTGATCATGATTTGGAGTTGTATCCTTTTACACTGCTTTTATACAGTTTATTTCAGCGATAATTTTAATGGTAGTGTTAATAGTGGACATACTATGCTAAAACACTGTTTCCCTCAGACTCATAGTAGATGTGATTCAGTCTACTGAAAACAAGAACTGACTGACTAAATTTTAGGCACCCAGAGAATCATTTGTCCTGAAGTTTACCAACTAAGTTCTCTTACAGGTCAACAGAAAGAGTCCGAAAGCCTGTATAATTTCCAGGCAGAGGTATATACATTTACCCTCTGGAAGCATTCACAATCACTTCCTACTCTCCACTGACTGTATAGGAAATTTGGCACTTTGTTTCATGGGAGAGTTTACTTATACTTACACCTAAACATTAGATATAGGTTAGGAGGCGAAATGCACAGTATATATTTGGTTTCTGCTTTGCAAACAAGGGAGAGGTATGGTGCACTCTAACACATGAAATACATTGGAGAAAATCTAAGGGCATTGGGCCTTAATCTCATTTCATCCAGGTGTTAGCCTGGGGTAACTTACTAATGACAGTGGAGTCTTGCCAACTTAGCACCTGTGCAATGAGATCAAAACCAAGTCCATTAATGATGCATTTAGAGCTGGCTAAAGAACAGCAGTTCCACTTCATGATAACTTTGAAGGTTGTAGAATTGATTTTTTTCTTATATTGGAACGAAAACAAAACCTTCCAAACATTTTGTCAGAATGTATTTGAGTGGAAAAAAATACATTTTCGGATCAAAATGATCAAATTTGCTGTCTCCTTTCCTCCAAACTTAGAAAACTCTCACCCACAAGACAACATGGTCACTTTCCCAAAAAGCCTGTCAAGAGCAGTTTGGCTTGGCAAAACACTTGAACAAAAGGACATTCCAGCCACAGCCGTGGGTCCATTGCATGCAGATATATAACAAGCAGAGAGCAGGAAACAGACAAGATAAAAAAAGATACTGAAACAATCATTTTACTTTAACCCAATCCTTTCTTGAGGCTTGAGAAAGATTCTGTAACTGTGTACATATTTTTTGGTTTTGTGTTTTTTTGATTTCCATTTTCATTGTCTTGTCCACTTGTAACTTGCAGCTGAGACTACATGCAGTAGTGCCAAAATACTATGGAAAGACCATGCCTTCTATTTTTCTGACCATACAGTGATATCCTCAAGAGGAAACATGCTGGTTCTCATGAAATTTCCAGCTGAGGCCACACTGGGTCACATGCTAGTTTACAGTGTTGCTAGCACATGCTAAAGAACTTAGAGTACAAACCTCTGCAGGGAAAGGAGAAATTTATAGCTATTTCTCAGAATTTTTGAGTGATCATAATCATAGAATCATAGAATCATAGAATCATAGAATGGTAGGGGTTGGAAGGAACCTTTAGAGATCATCTAGTCCAACCTCTCTGCAGAAGCAGGTTCACCTAGATCAGGTCGCATAGGAACATGCCCAGGCGGGTCTTGAAGACCTCCAAGAAAGGAGACTCCACAACCCCTCTGGGCAGCCTGTGCCAGGGCTCCCTCACCTGAACAGTGAAATAGTTTTTTCTTATGTTTAAGTGGAACTTTTTGTGTTCCAGCTTCATCCCATTACCCCTTGTCCTGTTGCTAGCTACTATAGAAAAAAGGGATGTCCCAACTTTGCTTTTGGGTGCAGCTTACATTGGCTTCTGGTAAACACTCAGATTTGATATTCAGGGTAGTGACTGTTGGTTACTGAATGTACACAAACCCATCTTTTTTTCCCTTGTATCCAGAACAAGAGGTCAGAAAATTGTACTGTCTCTGAAAGCATTAATTCAAGCCTATTAAATTGCTTCTCTGTACTTTTCATGTCAGAAGTATTTTCCAAAAATGCATGTGTCACCTAATGTGTTTCTTTATTTAGAAACAAACAAATATTTCCTGGAGGTAGCTGAATGTCAGTTATATAAAATGCAGTATTTACCCCCGTTTGACTTGGGCTACAGGAAACAGAAAAGAAAGTTTTTATATCCATATTTAAAAGTATTTACTATGGCCCATTAAATACTGTCAAATTTTACTATTATTCTTCCTCTTATCCCTCCTCCCCTTATTTTTTCTACTTAAATAGATTGGACATTCATAGCATCGTATGCATACTGGACACATTTCTTGATGCTGGCAGCAGGCTGATATAATGCCAATCCCTGAACATGCAGTCCATCAGCAAAAGGAGAGAGATTTTATACTTTCCAGAATACTTCTATCATCTCAAGCTGCAGTGGAAGTAGGAAAAGCACTAGAGATAGCTAAATAACCAGTGATGTGCTAAATCCCTGTAGGTCAAAATGAGATAACTGCTACTAATAAAAACTACTAATTACACATAATAAAAACTTAAACTAACAAGTGAGGAATGTAAGCTACAAATAGATATTTACTGTTCTTTGTCCTTACAAATCCAGTAGCACAGGAAAACTTGACACACAGGAGCATGTTTCTTCCCTAACATGAGCCTCTGGGATCACAGACTGCTTTCCTGGACTGTGCATATGAATTCCAGGCAATAGCAGGTTAGACTGAGGGCCTTGGCTGTGCCTTCTAGAGGCTCAGTGTGCTTAGTCCAGCTCATCCAAAAATCAGCTTGGCATAGGGTAAAGACTGGAATAAAGATCTTCATCCTTGTGTCACAACGAGAAACACATTCAATAGCACAAAATCTTCTAGGAAGGAGAGAAAAACATGCCTCTCAGAAACCTACTGGGTGCTGTCAGAAGTGCCGTTTTTATTATTGGAGACTATGGCAAATGACATCTGTGTTCCTGCATTGACTACATTTACTGACCTTGTCTTCTCCATGTATGCCAAAGGATGGACTCAGCTCATACAGACATCCATAAGCACTTGCAGTTGAACTAGTCAATAGAGAGAATGGACAATGAAATCTTAAGTTAAAATTCAAGTATAGGTACTTAAAACAGATAGGATGATTTGGGTCCCTAGAGTGCATGCCTTTTTCACAGTCCACTAAAGAGACCTTGGCTTTCTACCTCTGATGTAGACATTATGTTGGCCTGAATGTAGGTGGCATAAATCCCACCCAACACAACATACACTTTAGAAAAGGATAAGCCAAGTAGTCAAACAAAAAATTGAGCAGAACATCCTGACTGAAAGAGTCTTCTTCAACTGGAAAATTTCTTCCAGTGAAGACAAAGAGGACAAGCCATACACTAGGGTATTCATTTTCTTTGACTAGCATATCATTAGGAAGTGAACAGGTGCAGTATAGGTGCCAGGCAATGTTAAAGCCTATGTGAGACCCACATAGAGACAGTGAAACAGGCTTAGCTAGAAAGTGGATTGCACATGATTGTATTGGGGAAGGCCTGAAACAATGAAATGATGAAAATCTTCGGAGCAATTACTGCAATGCATACAGTATCAGTTTAATCATAACGGTGGAAGTTGAATATTTAAAAATGCAAGAGAGTGGGAGAAAATGCATTATGTTTTGAAAGAGGAAAGTCAGATGAATTTTGGTGTTATTTTAAAATGAAATACATGACCTGATAATTAAGGTTGCACCAGATAAATGTTTCTTATCAATACAATTTGCTAAACAAAATAAAAATTACTATTGTAATAGGTGACAGTAACAAAATATTTTTAACGTCTTGTCTCATGGCTGCAGTGATGCAAAATAAATGCATCCATGCAAGTGAGTGTCAAGACTCAGAACAGAGGTATGTCCTGAGACACAAAGCAAATATATTTGTTTTGACAGAAGACATGCAGTGACTGGGACAGCTAGCCATTGAAATCAGAGCCAGAGCCTTCCCTTGCTGTTACAAACCGTGTCTTCAAAGCTCTACTCCTTGCTGCTGCCTCTCAAGGCAGTTCCTTCTGTTACTTCCACCTCTTCAGGCTTGAATCCAAAAATCCCGCAAGCTGTGCCCACACATCCTCTGTCATGGACCCCTGAGCTGGTTGTCCACAGCCTACCAGCCTTTCCTTGTGTTGCTCATTCAGCTCTGCAGCTCCCTCTTTCATGAGTTAAAACCTAGTTCTGTAATAGCTCCTCTCTTCTCAACAATGCAGCGAGAAACCAAAGCCTAGAAATGTTCCACATATTGGTTTTCCAAGAATCTCACTGGGAGGTGGGTGTATTTGTATATGTGGGGAGACTCACAAGATAAATAGAGCCAGAGAAGATTGCTTTGAGTCTGGTGGGGGGCATGTCTGTGAAATCTTCTCAAAGCTCTCTTTTTATGATGTCTGTCACATATTTCAGTCCATATTTATTATAGCTTCTGGTTTAACCAAACATTTATATCTTTAAGAGTAATAATTTGAAATCTCCTCTTATCTTTCTGATTGTCATGGTCAAGGCAGGGCAACTCTTGAAGTATTTTTGGAACACAGACTCTTCTTTAGAATTTTTTTCCGAGTCAGAACTTTATTCCAAACCAAGTTTTAAGTGACCTTTTTAAGTATCTGGTTAAATCCTATCAGAATCTACAGAGCTTCTGGCCTGTGTTTCAAGCTAAACATGTGCTTAAATAATGAATTTAAATTAATGCATCTTGCATCAGGGCTTTAGTTGATAGCTTTATTTTTTTTTTTTCAATAAGCTGGTATAACATTTCTTTCTAGTTGATGTATTGATGTCAAAGTGCCAGAATGGTTCTGTTTCCAGCCTCTAATTTCAGATAGTTCTGTTCCTGGTTGATCTGAGGTAGCAACCACTCCCTTAATTTTACAGATAGAGACTGATCCTGCATGCATATAAGTCAAAGGAAGAATTTCCATTTACTTCTATTGTGCAGGAATATTTACACATTATACTGAAAACTCCCTTGGCTTGACACTGAAGCACTTAATAACGAAGCATGCACAAATGGCTTCTGCTTAGCCTTTTAGTTGTATATAGTGCTAAGCATATATACGAAAAAAAATTTTCCTTCAGCAATGTTTCCATCAAAAATAGACATATTAGAGTGGACCATAACCTCTCTCTCTATTCTGTGTTTATGATCCTAAATGTGCTCATCACTGAGGAAGAATGGCATAGTATTTCTAAAATGAAATGTAAGGGTGCATGATGACAGTGGAATTGTAATGTCAAACAGCTCAGAGACAGACAAATTCAAAATAGCGGTCAGACATATTTTTAACATGAGTCTAACAAAATGCGAACTGGACAGCATGTTCCTAAGAGAACACTGGAATAACGGAGGATATTAGAGATGATCCATCAATAAAAGTTTTGCACTGGGATCAGATTTCTAAGAAGAAATTTGTGGTACAATGCAGGATGAGATTTCATAGCTTGTGTTTTTATATAGGATATCAGTCCACTAAATGATTACAATGGTCATCTTGCTGCATTAAAATTTATTATCTTTCAATAACAGAATGGACATTAGCCAGGACTCTGAAATTCTGCTAAATTTTACAAATGACTCAAAGACGTGTGATTCCTAATTACTGCAGATTGCAGACACCTGGAGTGGCTTGAACCCATCAGTAAATTCAGTCAGAAAAAGTTTTAATATGAATAGGAGCAGGGAAATAAAAAGGACAGGTACGACCTGCCGGAAGGAGACTATGTCACAGTTACAGAATCACAGGATCACAGACTGGTAGGGGTTGGAAAGGGCCTCTAAAGACCAACTAATTCAACCCCCTTCTCAAGTAAGTCCACCTAGATCAGGTCACACAGCAATGCATCTAGATGAGTTATGAAAACCTCCAGAGGAGGAGACTCCACACAGTCCCCAATCAGCCTGTGCCAGGGCTCCCTCACAGTAAAGAAGTTTTTCCTTGTGTTTGAGTGGAAATTTCTGTGTTCCAGCTTTTGTCCATTACCCTTAGTCCTATCACTGGACACTACAGAGAAAAGTGTTGCCCCATCCTCTTAGAATCATAGAATGATAGGGATTGGAAGGGACCTTTCCCCTGTCAAAGCAGGTCCACCTAGATCAGGTCACACAGGAACGCATCCAGGCAGGTTTTGAAGACTTCCACAGAAGAAGACTCCACAACCCTCCTGGGCAACCTGTTCCAGGGTGCCAACCCCTCACAGTGAAATAGTTTTTTCTTATGTTTAAGTGGAACTTTTTGTGTTCCAGCTTCATCCCATTACTCCTTGTCCTGTTACTAGCTTCAATAGAAAAAAGGGATGTCCCAACCTCCTGGCACCTACCATTTATACACTTGTAAATGTAATGAGATCAACCCGCAGTCTTCTCCAGACTAAACAGCCCCAGTTCCCGCAGCCTTTCCTCATGTGAAAGATGTTCCATACCCCTGATCATCTTGGTGGCCTTGCACTGGACTCTCTCCAGAAGTTCTCTGTCCCTCTTGGGCTGAGGAGCCCAGAACTGGACACAGGACTGCAGATGAGGCCTCACCAGGGCAGAGAAGAGCAGAAGCAGAACCTCCCTCTACCTGCTGGCCATACTCTTCTTGAAGTATGCCAGGATATCATTGGCCATCTTGGCCATGAGGGCACATTGCTGGCCTATATTATGGCAAGCTAGCCACCCTGGCACAGATCTCTGAGCCAGACTGATGAAGCAGCTGAAAATGAGCTCTAGTATGGCATAGTGTGAATTTTTCCTGTATGACCAGTGGAGTGATGATCGAGTAGGAAGAAGATGGTTTTATTTCTCTACATGTTAGCTAATTGGCTATTACTAATTGCATAGTGTGTGTCGTTTTGGTATGACTGCATTCAAAAAGATGGGACTACAGAGGCTGGAGCAAAAAGCAATGGGGAAAAGGGCCTGCTGATGAGGGACTGGAACCCAAAGCATTTGCCGAAAGAGTCATTGTGAGATAGTCCAATGTCAGTGTGTTAGTATCCTCAAAGGGCAAAATCACTTTCTGGTTTGTTGACGTGGACCCTCAGCTGGAGACTGAATAAAACCAGACTAAGTGAGTTTGAAATTGGTTGCTTTTCTGAAAGATAAACACTAGTCAAGATTCAACTCAACAGAGCAGTAACCGATTGAAGACCAGAAGAAATTTCAGATGTCTGGAGGAGCTAATAGTCTTTTCACTGAGTTTATTACATCAAAGCAGGATACATGGACAGCAGCAGAAGCAGGGATGGTATTATTAGAATACCACCTTGATCCATGCCACTCTTCTCTGCTACAAGATCTCACCTCGGTGATCTTGAGAGCAAGCTAACTTTCTGTGGAATCAAGAACAAAGGAGATATTTTAATAGTGTAATATTCAAGTCGTGAGCCCTGAAATTCTGTGAAATGTGGTGCTTTTGTACAGTTGGTTAGTGGGAAAGATTTGGCATCTAAAAATTGATTAACTTGAACTTCACTGAGAATCTACTGTGAGAACTTGAACTTCAATGGGAGTATTGTGATGAAATTATGGAATATAGATACATGTAGACCAGTGATCTCTTTAATTTTTAAAGGTCACTTTTTCAGAACTACGGTGTATACATATTTGGTGTTAGAGTGCTAAAGATTACATAGAAATAAACCCAAAAGAAAGTGTTATGTATATTGATTTCCCCTGAAACTAAGGATTTGGGTAAACTGAGACCTAGATAAAACCATTTGTGATCCTATGTATGTAACATTCAACTAAGGGACTTGCCAGACCAAAATTACAACTTCTCATCAAAAGTCTAATAGGAACGGTATTATTCTGTAAAGTTCATACCCTATCTTCTACCTACTCGTCTCTAGCTCACACAATACCAGCCTTTCCCAGTTCCATTACATGATTTCCAACACTGAGGGTGAGGTAAACTCAGTGTGCTTAATAATAGCCTTGTTCTGTTCACTCGAAATCTGTATGTATCAGATTGCGTGTATTAACTGACAGATCTATTCTTACTTTATATCAGTCTATATGAGCAGATCCATTTTTTTTTAATCTGATGTTTTGAGGCATTGTTACTGCATTCTTCAACAGAACATTCTGTTCTGTTTCCTTTATTTTGATGTTAAGTCATGTTGTCATTTTTCTCTGATGATTAATGATTGCATCATATGTTCAGTCTGAAGCTTGTATCAAGTTGTTGTGGACAATGGAGTTAAATTTTGATGTGACTATTACTTCCTTCCACGCTGCTTATATGAATTTAATTCTGTTTGCACTTCTAATATCTTAAAGTGGATCTTAACTGTAAGTACAGAGCAGGTCTGGTGTATGGAAGGTGAATCTTCTTAGTGAATCTATTAGTCTTTTAACTTGTCTCTGGCTGAAGAGCTAAGTCAGAAATTATCTCTCTCCATCCCTTTTGGGTTCTCTTTAAATCAAGGGATATTCGACTGTGCAAATGATACCACTAACACTTATCTGGATTCACATAGATGACTACTGTGGGTTGCAGTGTAGTAATACAGGTGGTAAAAATCAGCCTTTAGGATTGCTCTCTAGTAGTATAGAGGAGGAAAAGTTATCTTTTGGAAGAGGTTAAACAAGGAAAGAATGGACATGCCAATGTACATTGATCCTTTCCCAGTACATCCATGTTTTGGTGAAAATGGAAGCAGCTTGGTAACACCTCTGAAGAGTCTCCTGTCATGTTTCCTGCAGAGCAGGGACGGTTGAGGGGCTATTAGAGCTCTGTATCAGCTCTGAGGCACCATGGAACAGCAATCTTCAGTGCAGGAGCAATTCTGAAGTTCAGTTCTCTGTAAGGTAAAAAACCTGTATTTACCATTTCCTTTTCTCTCTGCATGTGTCCTGTACCAAATAAATTGAAGAAAACTCCAGCCTAATGGTGATGTTTCTGAGACCTGCGTTGTACTGATACACCTTCAGGGAGCAGCTCAGGTGCCCACCAATGACTCCAAGAGTTGGTCTCCTGCAAAATGTGCAAAAGATAGGAAAAAAAGAAGAATTCTATATCCTTACAGGTGTGTTATGCGGAAGGAAATGTCCATTTAAGATCTATGCAAGGAGCTTTTCTTTTAGGAGTCAGTAAAGGAATTCCAGTGCCAGCCATGGGAGGTGTAGTTCAGGAACCACGTCCCAGCCTCCACAATGTCTTGATACAGAGGAGGCTCCTTAGGATCCTGGGAGCCAACTTCTTTCATAGTAATCCATCAGCAGGGCAACAGTGTAAGTAACAAGTGATTACATACCTTGGCCTCATGTCAATGGAAGCTTACATGAACCAGAGTACCTAGACTGGATCAGAAATAATATGCTGAGATTGATCTTAATTCAAACTTGTAAATCACAGATCATAACTTATAATGAGATTTAACTTAAAGTGAAGATGAGGAGAAAATCCATGTCCAAAACACCTTGTATACAGTGCAGACTTGGGCATCAGACACGATGATGACATAATGCTGGTCTTTATGGAGTCAGCCTTTTGCAAAAAGCCAAACCTGAGTGGAGAACAATTCTGATTTTTTTATTGTTTCTAAAAAGATATTTTATAGTAAACTTCCTTGATTTGGATGGGTGTTATTGCACACAAGAGAAGCTCCTGCTACCTATTTTTGAAGGTTTCAATGAAATATGGCAGCTGTGATCAGGAATGCTGACTTTTTTTTTTTTTTTCAGAGAAATCCATTGGGGATGTTAGCTTACCTACTACTTTTGATAGCCTATGACAGACTGAGCAGAATTTGTGAGAAAATTAAGCTGAATTTCTGTGGATACAACTGTTTCAACTGAAGATGAATTTCTGTGGGTACAACTCTTCCATACAGTTGGAAACTTCTGGACATTAAGAAAGCTTTTCTGTGGTCCATAAGGTTGAATGGAGAAAGTTTAACTGTTGTGTGATATGGTCATCCTTGTTTCTTCCACAGTGAATTGCATGGACCTTCTACATTCAAAGATACAGAAGTAATTAATGGAAGTGAAAATGGAAACAGGCTGACCAGTACCCTTGGAATACAAACTAATGTGATGTAGCAAATGTCCCTTAGATTTTGTTATAGTAACAAGAATGTTTCTACTGATTAATTTATTTACTTGTATTTTCAATGGTTGGCAACTGCACATCCTACTGTCTGCAGGAAGTAATTTGTCTGAAAAACAATAGTAGTTGTGTAACTTTCCAAAATATAAAATTAATATTAATCTCACTATATAGTATATTTTTATTGGATTTCTGTAGTGAGTTTTCTGGTAGCAGGGGAGGAGCTACAGGAGTGGCTCCTGTGAGAAGCTACTAGAAGCTTGATTAGAAGATTTTGGTTTTTACAACAGATGCTTCTTTGATGACTGCAATCTGATAGGGCAGGATGGAATACATCTGTCTCATGTGGACACTGGTATCTTTGGGAATGGACTGGCCAAATTCATTAAGAAGGCTTTAAACCGAAAGACTCAGGGTGGGGCAGGGGGCAGAATGGTGCAGAAGTGTGCCCATTTAACAGGGAAACGGGCCAGAGCAGGAAATGCAATGATGAGTGCTCCTCAGCCCCTCACAAAGATGAGAAGCAGAAGGCTGATTGCCCTGAGCAAGCTTCAAATGAGGAAGAATCCTCTTGCATCCATCCAGGGACACCTGTCTGCTCTAGTAAGCCCCTGCATTGCCTCCACACCAACACACACAGCCTGGGGAATAAGCGGGAGGAGCTGTAGATGTGGGTGAGGATGCAGGGCTACTACCTCCTTGCAGTTACTGAGACATGGTGGTGCAGCTCACATGACTGGAGTACAGCCATGGAGGGTTATTTGGGAAAGACAGGCAAATGAGGTGTTCTATGTTCCATACAGAAGTAGTCTTGGATCCAGAATCATAGAAGGCACAGATAATGAAAAACCAGGCAGTTTTGATTGCACCTGAGATGCTGTTCTTTTTACCTGTTTGAATCTTGAAACACAGACTAATCCTCTCAGAAGAGGCTGTGGGAGATGGTCCTTTTCAATCTGGAGGAGAGAAAGCTTCAGAGGGACTTGACAGCAGCTCCCAGTGTCTCAGCTACCAGTGCCTATGGGAAGGTCATTGACACGACAAAGCTGAGCTCTTCACAGTAGTGCACAGAGGAGAAAGAAGAGATTTATTGAATTGAAATAGAATTGGAAGGAATGGGGGGTGTCTAGAGATATGGGGGGAAAAGATAAACCATGAGGGCAGTTAAACATTGGAACAGACTGCCTCATGAGGGTAAGAAACATCTTATTTGGAGACTTGGAAATGATGACAATGCCCTGAGCAGTCTAATCTGAATTTAGTCTTGACCTTGCTCTGAGCAGGAGGTTGGACTAGAGCCCTTTGGAAGTCCCCTCTAACATTTACAAATCTATAACCTTTGGATAACAAAAGATAATGTGGCATGGTCTCTTAAGCATTACAAAACATGATATGCTATTTGCTACATCTGGTATATTGTTATTGTCATTAGCTCAGTTATGACTAAACTTTACATTCTTATATGCATAAAAAAGAATTTACTATTTCCCTCTTGACTTAGTTATTTTGCTATTTTAGAATCTTATTGTCCCCATTGATCTTACCCATAACATTAACTGATTCATCTTAAAATAGATTATTTACATAATCTTCCCATAGTTTTTATATGGAAATTTCCCTTTTTTTTTTTACACTGCAAATACCTTTATAATGTCTGATCATTGTGTGCCAGCTATGTCTTTTCTGAATGAATGTTCTGCTTGTAATAGAATCAGTCAAGGAGATTATCTCCATGGACCCACAAAGGGCTTTGGTATGCAGAAAGTGCAGGTCAATTTAGTAGTGTGAGATGTCAGAGTAGATTTCCTTAGAAGAGTGCAAGATGTAAGGAATTCGTATTCTGGGCCATGAAAATTCAAATTTGGCTCTTTGGAAAAGATGGGGAAGAAAACTTTTTGCAAAGGCACCAATAGGATTTATTTCCTGACAATGTCAAATACATTAATCTCAAAAAGGAAGCCATTTCCCCTGGAAATCTTTTCCTTTGAACACAGCTTCTTTTGTTTTTAGATAACCTGGAGCTAGAAAGTGGAACATTTTTCCTTGATTTTGTCATTTTCAAGTTGGAGTACACATCAATTGAGTCTTGATGTTGTACCAGGATAATTTATTTTTTAAATATAATCTGTAGCAATATAAATAAATATGAGATAGGCATAAAGTTTCTGTAAACTTCTATTTTTTTTTCATATTATGATCTGATCTCTTATTTAACTCTCACGGTGCTAATCTAGACCTCTTGTGTTCCTTGCATATAATGTGAAAGAATAATTCAGGTTCCTCTTTGAGGGACACATATACAAAAAGCCTTTGCTAGACCTTCAAGCATACATCAAGATTTTCAAATGGATAACATTCATTTAATTTCACTTTAATGCCTTTAAAAACAGAGTATTTTGCAAGCTTATTTAAACAATCTTAGACTCATGAGAGCTAGTGTTTACTTCATTTAGCCTTCCTCTCTTTAACATGTTAATATTGCTCCTCAGAAGTTATTTGTGATGCCTTTGGGATATCATGGGTGATTAAAGCCATACAATACTGCTGTTCTCACAGGTTTAGACCAGCTTGAGAACTGCATAGACTATAAGTTTGGATGGAAGGTGGCTCAGGTCATCCCTGTCTTTGGGACCACCTTAATGATTCCTGGCTAGCAAATCCTCTCTGCATTTATTACATTGGAGTCAAGTTGCTGGAGTGCAGCCTGGTGCCAACCAGCTCCTCCTCCTGGGCATGTCCCTGGCACTGGGAGAAGATTGCAGATAACCAGATATTTCAGTATTGCATTTCCCAGAGCTTTACACTGAACCCTCTGCCTTCCTACACAGGCAGAGGATAGACTCAGATGTCTGGCTCTGTGGCAGAAATGTTGGAAAGATCAAGAATGTCTGAATGGTCTGGAGACCCCTAGGGTCTCGGGTTTTTTTGTTGTTGTTTTTGGGTGGGGTTTTTTTGTGTGTGTTATGTGGGTTTTTTTGTGGTGTTTGTTTGTTTTTGTGATAGCTTTTTGTGTTCCTGCAGCAATCTTAGCCATATCTTGTAATGTTTTGATCTGCATATATTCAGATACATGAGTAAGCCCTGAGTTATTAGGTGGATTTGTTTACCAGGCATTTGCCAAGTATTTTGGAGGTACCTACAAGTTCCAAGAGTGAAAGAAAGATGTATTTTACTACCTGACAATCACGAGATAGTGTTAGTTTTCTCGTATCGTGAGAAATAGTTTCTGACCCAGTACAGGAGTTTAACTAGCTAGAAAGAAGGTTTAACAGTTATTTAACAGGCTCAGGAGAAGTTAAAGATCAAACTAGAAAGGCTTTCTGGTTTTGTGCCAAAGTATTCATACCATATGGACTTCCTATGCATAGGGCATTTCTTTTAGAACCTCATACATATTCCATAAAAAAGAAGAACATTATCCCTCTAAATGCAAGAAAAGCATTTGAACATATTGAAAATATGGCAAGTTCCCATTTATAAAGGGAGAGTCAGGAAAATCTAGTTTTTAAGGCTTTTTGTTACTATTTGCTTAATACTTTAATTAGTTCCTCTGATTTGGAGTTGTCAAATCTAGCATTAAGCAGACAGAAATTTCTTTGCATAATGAAAAAGGGATACTAACTGCAGTGACCTGGCCTAATTCCAATTTGAATAGTTGCACATGCTTAAACAAAATACCCTCTGACATTTCAGTTAAACAAAAATATTATTTATCCCTACCTTTCCTAAGCTAAGGAATACTGCTAAAACAACCCTTGCATTTAATATGAGATCCAGCTGTCTTTCATGACTTGACAAAATGAATGTGAGCTATTAATGGGTCACCATGTATAGAAAAGCTGAACCTGTGGAAACCAGTGGCTAAATTTCCTTTTACTTTCCTAGTGCAGGATTCCAGTTATCATTTCTATGTTTGATTTTGCCATCAACTTCACATGTGGTCTTGTGTAAATTACTATTTCATACAGAAACTTTTTTCCTCCTTCTAAATTCAGTCTAATGGTGCTTATACATTGCTTTTGTATATATACACGTTTGTACTTCAGGTTGTGGTCAATTTTTAAGGCCTCTATTTTAATGTAATTACTATAAGCAAGGCAAGTAAAGTCTCTTTGGTTTAAAATTTTGGTTTTCAAGGCTCCATTTCTAAGCAACTTAAGTCAAATGGCTTGAGTACATTTATATTTTTCCATGTGAGCTAGGCACCTCAGCCCAAGGTCTTTTGCAAATTGCATCACAAAAATGGTGTGCATCTTTCTTCCTATCTGTAAAGAGGTGCCTAGATTTGGCCATATTAGTGTTTCTTGAAATCTTAGTTCTTATTTGCTCAGCAGTGACCTGGCAGAAATTGGCACTTAGGTTTCCGAAGATGCCATCTGCACTGGGCATCCTCTGTCCCAAGGCTACAGGAGATGAGTATGACTTTCCCTGTAATTTTTCCTCCTGTTGCCACATACATCTATGGCACAGCATCTAATAGCAAGGTCTAATATCCTCTGCTCCTGCTGTTCTCCCTTCTGCTACTCTAGCAATGAAGGGACGGAGGCAATCTGAGGAGAATGGGAAGGATGTAAAATCGAGGAACACGGGATGAGGGAAAATCTGCTCAGAGAGTCTTACTCAGCGTCACAGAAGAATTCTGTGGTACACTCAAGCATAAAATTCACTCTTCCTAGAATAGCGTTCTGTTTGCCAGACATGGCATGTAATATGGGATTTCCTGTATTATAGTCTCAAATTCTGTGTCTTTTATTAAAACATACATGTTATTAATTTGTCTGTATATTCCAGAACTATACAGTTGTTATAAAATCTGGTAATCCTACTACTAACTTTGATTTCCATTTTATCTGTTTTTTTTTTTTTTCTGCTTCCTTCCTCACAATCTGTGTGTGAACGCACTTCTCAGGCTCATGTCAGGACATAACAGCACCCACACATTCACATATGCCACTTCTAGAGCAAGACATGTATAAGAATGACCTCAAGATGGGTTGTAAATGGAGTTATTGAGTAAGGCAAGGGAAGAGAGTAAGGCTGAACACACACTGAAATACCAGTTTTATTTCTGGATCTAAAAGTGGTGAAGGATTGGGGGAAAAGGCCTTTTGGTGGTAACCACTACCCCCTGGTACTAGGGAGGGGCAGATGTGGCAAGAGCATCACAGTAACGTGAGGCTTTCAGGGTTTCCTGAAAGCAGTTATGTCTCTTTGAGCAACTTGATCTGAATGAAGCAACACTATTCACAGGAATGCTGGAGAGTAAACCTTTGTGTTTGGGCCCAGTTTTTCCAATACATACCTTGTTTTTTGTTCTACAGTTGATATGTTGGAGTAGTTTTGAGGGTCTCTGTCCCACTCTGGACCCCATCTGAGAGCCTTCACTTGAGCTGATATCCAGTGCTACTCAGCATGTAATGTAAAACCGCAGTGGCCATCATCAGAATTGGTGGATATGAGCTACCCTCAGTAAACCCCTCTTGTGCTGTGCTGGATCACATCATGGGCACTTCACATGCCCCAGACTTTGATTCCCAGGGGCTAATGAACTCTGTGATGTGCCTAGCAAGCTCACAGCAGGCCTCAGCGGACCATGTTGTCTGTTTGCATCAGCTGCACTGAAAGTGCTTTGTCTCTGACCTCAACTGCAACTCCTTCTGCCATACTTTGTACATGAAGTTCTGAGGCTGTTAGAGGTGGACTCTGTGCTACCTGATGTTCTGGCCTACCTTCCCCCATTGACTGTTCCTGGTGGCAACAATGCCGAAACACTGTAAAATTTTGGTTTAGAAATTAGTGTTGTCCTGCTCCTCCTCAGTATTCCTTCCACTTGTTAGCATTACCTCTCCAGGCACAGCTCCTCTGCACCGTGGCTGTGTCTGCTGGGAATCATCTGTGCTTGATTGAGTTCCTCTCCCTATGCCCCTCTCCAGCACCCTCGTTAGAAACATGCATGTGTTTGTAATTAGTATATGCTGTTTGAGGTCTAATTATAGTATAAGTTCTGGTTTATCAAATGCTCATCTGTTGTGTGAAAAACAGTTTAGGAATCCCAGCCTGACTTCTGCGGGAGTCTTCCTCCTTTGAAGTGGGAAGATCAGAGTCACAGCTGGGTCAGCACAGCGTGAGCTCTTCTGCCCCCGCTCAGGGTGCTGGCTGTCAACAGCAGTGCAAGATGGGCTCCTGTTGTGCAAACATGACTGGAGAACTTTGTGTCCCACAGTGCATCCTGGGGACTGTGATAATCCTCAGCCGAGATCTATGAGCAAGCTGTATCAGAGATTGCTGTATTCTTCACTCCTTCCTTTTCTTTCCTCTTTTCTTCCATTCAAATTTTCTTCTTGCCCTTAAGCATTTTCTTTCAGTAGCGATACCAGCTATCTTCTTCTTTAAGGAGAACATTTGTCATCATTGGAAAAAATACTTTGTACATAGGCCGTGAGCCAGTGTTTTCAATGGAATTCATGGTGTATGGTACTGCAAGCTATTTTAAATCTTGTGAGAAATGCAGCAAATCCTGCAATGAAATGAAGCTGACCTTGGTGACAATGATTGTCTCTTGGCATTGCATATACTAGTGCAGTGTAAAACATATACAAGCCTGCTCTTAAACGGGAAGGCACAAATATTTACTCTCACTATTATATTACAGAGTATTAGGGTTAAATAGCATTTAAAAAAAGATTTACAATCCCTAGTCAGAAAATCTATTATTTTAGATGAAAGAATATACTAAAAAACATATTTAACCTGTATACTTTAATAAAAGGCAGAAGAAATATTTCCAGCATATATTGCAGGGAGAAACTGACCCTAAGGCATCCCAACACCTTAGTTTGTAGCATTCAGTGTTTGAACATGTTACCTTTCAGTTTAAGGAGAAAAAAAGAAAACAAATCTGAGAATTACAGTGTAACAGTAAAGATCAGAAGAGAATGGTTCCACTTGCCTGCTCAGGAAAGCCTGCACTGGCATTAGTATAATAAATGAGACTGTGGCCAGTTACTGGTTTAAGAAACTTACCCATCTTTTGATTACAACTCCTCCTCCTCAACATCACAAACGAAAAACCTCACCTATCCTTCTGTCAGTGTGGTTAAGCAGGATTTGGACTATCCAGAGCAAGGTACAATGATAATAAATGGGATTTGCCAAATGCAATGAGTTGCTACCTGAGAAGAGATCTAATGATGATGCAAGCTAGCTTCACACCACTGAAAGATGTATTATGGCAACCTGTAAAAGGAAAACTGTGATGTGAAACTTATTCTTTCAGATGTATGAACAAATCAGTGCTGTCTCTAAGGAGTAACAGGGACAGGAATGAATGCCATCCTATGTCTTTCGTGTAGGCACTTGGCAGAAAATAAAGACAGTGCTCCTGTGTATCATGATGCCTGCCAACAGCAGGATGATGCAGAGACTTACTGCAGGCAGCACTTGGCACAGGACATCCAGACACACTGCATCCTGGAAATCTGACAGATTAAACACAGAAGTAGGTGGATGGTGACATCAGGTAAGCATGACACTATGTTAACAGGTCATGCTAGTGCCACTCTTTGTTTACATGGCTTATGTGAACTCCTCCATTTTCTAAATGAAGGGACGAAATTTAACATGGTTTGTAATACAGTCTCTGCTCATGGAAACAAAGCTGCATGTGTCATGTATTAAAAACTTGTAAAGTCATGTGAAAATGAGATATCAGTATATGAAATTGTAGTACACAGAAATAGATCTGGTTTTATGGGTTTCCAACGGGGAAACACATAATTTCAATAAATATTTATTCCCTAATAAGATGCAGGAAATACATTATACAGACTACTGAGCACTTCAGAAAGGCCCTGAAGAGTCTCAGTCTTACATTACAGAATTCAACAATAATCTTTACTTATGAAGATTAAAATGTTGAAAAATAGAGGTGGAGATACCATGTCATGAATATGGTTGTAAGCATCATATTCATATACGAAGCAGCAGGATCTATACACATTCATTAAGTATTCTCCACACCCTGAATCTAAAGAGAAGAAAGACAATTTCCTGTAGAAGTCAAAAGACAGGGAAAAAAATTGCTGACCTGAAAGTTAAATGATGTCACTTGTCCATTTTAAAATCCTACTGCTCCTCACTAGGAAAGGTCTAAAAATACATACCTCACTGCTTCAACTCTTCAATTCACCACCACACTGAACTTGCAAAACAAAGTACAGTTCACCATGAGAGATGGTGTGAGAATTAAGATGCAGAAGTTTTGTTTTGGAGAAAGTTAAATCATACTCAAGTAGATAGTGGAATCAACATGTAAGAGATATATAGATGAGGTGCTAAGGGACATGGTTTAGTGATGGGCTTGGCACTGTTAGATTAGTGATTGGACTTGATGATCTTAAAAGTCTCTTCCAACCAAAATGATTCTGTGATTCTATATCACAGGAGACCTGTAAAGAGTTCAGTACCCCAAGCATATGATACTCTCAGACTTTGGAAAAACTGCTGAACAGGATTTCAATAAATCCTATACTTGAAACACGCATCAGTATACTTAGTGTCAGTAACTGACAGTATGTCTGTGGAAGGATATTCTGTCTGCTGACCTAGTAGATTCACTTGTATCATTGAAATGATATCTTGACCTTCTCTACCTTTGGCTTCCTAATGGGAAAAAACTAAAAGATGAGGACCATGAATCATAAAAAGAATTGGAAATATTGGACTATCTATTATCACTTGGCTAGTTTTACCCAAATAATCTTAAGGAACCATATCTTATTCCTGCCAGAAGACTTAAATGTTCTCTGAAGTCAGAACGATTCAGTGGTGTTTCTATGAGAAAAATTGTTTTGATGCTAACTCATTAGGGAGGATAACATACATGTGGAGTTTAAAATTCTTTATAAAAAAATATATAGCTGATTTTTTATTAGCTTGAAATAAGTAAGAATTGGCACCTCTAGAAAGAGTTAATTTATTTAACTGCCTAGAATAGGATTTAGGGAACTTAACAGGAAGAATTATTTCGAGATACTGGCTTCAGTCCACATTCTGCATCGTGTGCAGCTAAGTCTAGTGGTTCAAAGTCATTATAGGAAAAGAGATAGATCATGTTCAAGTTCTCACACTCAGCTGTGCTTTACTAGCATTAGAAAAACAAACTGGGATTAGTAAAAATCCTTACTAGGACTGATAAGGTCCAGAAATCTTCTGTATTATTTCCAGAATTCTGGATTATCTGCCATTATCTCCTTTTTCATCCCAGGTTGGTCTTCTACTCTCAAAACCCAGTCTCTCCGTGACAGTAAACATGTATTAAGATGATTTATCCTAAAGAAATTAACTGCTTCCTATGTTTTGGTATATGACTCTTTGGTCCTATGTCATATGCAGCAAACCATCATCACAGATTGTTCATTGAGAACTGGATTTTTTCTGGAGAGGTATAACTCTGCCTCAGATAAATCTGTTCTTGGTGTCTATGATGGCTTAAAATAAGTGGGAAAGTGTATAGGAAAGTACTTCATGGTGAGTTCAAAGAGAGAGGAAAAGCAGGGAATATAGAAAGCTCCTAAAGAGACCAGAAATCACATGAAAGTGCAAGAGAGGAATGGAGACTGTGACTATGGTAAAGGGAATGTGGGACCAGAAAGGTCCTTCCAACTTGTAAGTGAGCAACCACATCGTACAATCCTGTTCATAAACTCTAGAAATTCCACCATAAAACTGCTTCCTTAGTATGTAACTAAATTAGGATCTTTTTCAGAGTGACAGTTATAGCCATAGAAAAAAACATGAAGGATTTCTCCCCTTTCTTTTTCTTTTGCTTGTATGTGTCTGTCTGAATAACAAGGCATAATGCAGCTCTGATCTTTTATAGGCCTCAGCTATGCTTCATATGTAACATCAACAAATATAAACTATCATGATCAGAAGTCATGATACGTTGATGACATTTGCATTGCTTTACTTTTCATCATCTCCAGTACCAGGAAACCTTCAGAGTGTGCTGCTGGCCACTGTATGCAAAGGCAGCCTCTGTGTTTTGTCTGATCTGAAAGACCACACTCATGAGTCTAAAATATTATATGTCTAAATGCCCTGTGAAGAGCTACTTGGCTGAGCTTCCCATATGCTTTTGCAGCTGCAGAGTCCTGGCACACATCTAAGCAAGTGGCTTGTGGCTGTGGCTGAGAAATCTTGAATGAACAGGAGGAACAGGGAATTTCACACTGTCACTATGGGAAAGAGTCAAGCTCTCCATCTTGACTCTCCTGTGCATTGATCCCCTGTGTTGGAGTATGTTGTTTTTACTGTTGAAATGCCACTACTAGAGGATTTGAGAGTTGGTATATGAAGTGTAATATTTAATCCCTGTGTTGGTTTAACACTTGTCACATTGCAGTTTAAGACTGTGGAACTGAGGGACTATTTGCAGTTTACTGCAAGCCACTGAAATACTTTCAGATTTGTAACCACATCAAACACCTTGTATTTCAGGTATAGTCAAATCTAAATTCACTGGCAAAAGAAACTTCACTTTCTTGACATCAAGAATGCTTCCTCTCAGATAATAAAAATGCTATGAGCTCCTTTTCTTGAAATCTTGACATTTGCTTTACTCTTTATGATTTTATAGAGGTTTTGTCTACTTTTAAAGCACACAAAGAATTTAAAGCTATAGCCTTGTGAAAAAGTGAGGTTCAGTGGTTAGTACATTAACTTGGGAGTCATGGGACATAGTGATAGCTCTCATCTTTGCCTACATTCTTGAGTAAGTTATCTTGTTCCTTATTTTCTACTGTAATTAATATGGCTACAGGGGTGATTATCTTTTCATTGTCCTTGCAGACCCAAGGGATCAATGGTAACAGTTGTGACTATTTCTGTGATTTTAAAAATACAAAGTTTTTTGATGACTTCTGCTGAAAATGATGCAAAGTTTTAGGTTTTGCTGGTTTAATAACAATGAGAACTGCTGAGTAAGTCTTGGCCTTGAATGAAGGGCAAGAAAGCAGTCATTACTCTGTAGTCTTTCTGTGTGGAGTAGACCAACAATTTTGCACAGTGTATTTCTGATGTGCATCTTTTGTTATTTTTCTTTCCTTAATTTGGTAACAACAAAAATACAGAATCTTCTGGGGTTGTCTTCATATTCTTTCTGGTAATGGCTGGACCATGATGAATATATTGGAAGCTCAAAGCCTTGGAAGATGTAACTGGTATAATGCTGAGGTCCTTCCAAAGCTAACAAGTCAACAGGATCTTTTTTCCATGTATTTTACAGAATCACATAATCACAGGACTGTAGGGGTTGGAAGGGACCTTTGGAGATAATCTAGCCCAAACCCCTGCTAAAGCAGGTCCACCTAGATCAGGTCATACAGGAAGGTGACCAGGCAGGTTTTGAAAATCACCAGAGAAGGAGACTCCACACCTCCCCTGGGCAGCCTGTGCCAGGGCTCCCTCAAATGTAAAAAAGCTTTCCCTTAAGTTTAAGTGGAACTTTTTGTTTTCCAGCCTTTGTCCATCAGCCCTACTCCTGTCACTGAACACTACAGAAAAAAGTATTGCTCAATCCTCTTGACAAATATATTTTAAACACTTATAAGTATTGATGAGATCCCCCCATCAGCCTTCTCTTCTCCAGGCTGAACAATGGATTTAAAAGGGTTCTAGATTATGCAGACTATGTATACCTCATTTTTCTGTTTATTTATGATCAAACTAGCAATTAAGGTCTGTCTTTATGAATAATGCACATTAACCATGCTGTTGAGGACTTACTGAAAATGAAATCACCCTTACAAAAAAAAAATTATATTTTTTTCAGAAGAGTCAGCTGAGTGACTAAAGTGCAAATCAGAAAATGTTTTGCAGGTATGTTATCTCTGAGTTTATCCAAAACAATAACAAATTAAAAAAAATAATATATAGACAAAGTGTTAGTAATGACAACAAACCAAATCATTCTGCTTTGTAATGATACAGGTTTTTTGTTGCCTTCTGTCTGGGTCCCTAGAGGCTGTGGAGTGGAATAGGGTACAAATGTGGCAGACGCTCCTCATCTTGAACATGATTAGTTGACTTCATGCATGACCTTCAGATTGAAGTTACAAAAGAGTCATTCAGCGTTAGGCCTTAAGATGTGAACAGTTCAGATAGTTTTTGGATGATTTTCTGGGCAATTAAATCTACAGTCTGCCTAGGAATAATTATAGCTCATCCATTTGCTGTGCTGCACTTACCTTGTCAACACTGCTCTTTAGGCACACCTGTGACTGTTGGAGGAAATGGGCTGGAGATTAACGTCTCCTCCCCTTTCCTAGAACAAAACATTGCAACCCCCTGGCCTCTTCTATACCTTGCTGCCCCAATGTGAGTTTCAGAAAACCATCCTGATCACTGCTTTCCTTCACTTGGGATCTCTAAAGCTGCTTCCTTGCTGCACCCACTTTTTCCATTGACTTGAGAACCTGGATATTTCTTCCTGCCATTCCCTCACTTTCTTTGTCCTTTCACCTCCTGCATTTATTTATGTGTCAGATATAGATTCCCAGATTTTATTAGGATCTGGCAGAATCCAAGTCAGAGTTAACAAGGCAGTAAGAAAATTGATGGTCAGCTAACCCCTTCAGTGTTTCAAACATTTGATGCAGAATGGCAACTCGTGTTTTGAGAGTGGGAGGGCTCTGGAAATTCTACTGCTTCCTCCTGTCTTGGATGTGGTTAGACTAAATCATAGGGCGTAGAGAATGAAACACCAGCTGTGCTGCAGTACTGCACAATGGGAACAGCATCTGCAGCTGCAGTCCCTGGTTTTGGTGACAATATGAGGAGAATTGAGACAAAGAGATTTTGACTCGTTATTCTAAGAATAGCCCTGCCCTAGTGATGTACTCTTGGACACTGCTCTATTTCCAGAGAGATGAATTTGAACAAGAAACTCTAGTGAAAGCTAAAATGCTCCTGGATAAGTCAGATCCCAAAAGACTTGGTTATTTAAAGACTGACCTTTACAGTTTCAGATCAGAGTCTACACTATAGTTCAGTGACACTTTTGTACTGAAAGAGTGATAAAGCCCTTTCTCCTGGATCTGTGCCTTGTTAGGTATACTCAGTTTTACAGTTAACATATTGGAATTTTGATATAAATGAAGAATACTGTAAAACAAGAAAAATAAGGCCAATATGGAAATACTGTCAGCATCTTACTAAGGCAAGAAGAAAAAAAGAATTTCTCCATTAGTATGGAAATATTTGATATAGGATTCCCAGCCCTCTGGAAACAATCAACCTGGCATAAAAAAAACCCAAACAAACCATTCTGCATCCCATGTTACAGGTGATCTGCACTTTCTGTCAAAGAAGGGAGCTGTGCACAAACACCACCACTCCATAAAGAGTGAAAAAGGTATATATGTGGTACTGAGGGCTGCCCTCCAGTTGATTCATGTCTGTGTGAGCTGTAGGATCACAGTTGCCTTTTGTGTTATGACTGTGGAAGAACTGCTTTCAGAAATGGCTTCAGTAAACACATTTCAGATAGGATATAGGCTGGATATTAGTCTTTCTGGATAGCATAACACTTGTAGATTGTGTAACACACTTTTCTAACAGAATCTCAGGAATCTATTAGATTTTGGAAATCTTTGAATGTACTTTTTTATAGGACAGAAGGAATGTCTATGTCTATAGGAATGTCTATTTACAGTTTAAGTTAACTGAATTTTTTAATCTTACTAGTAAGAATGGCATAGATACTTAGAAATAACATTAAAATTTGGAAGGTCAGATCTTGATGATTGATGTTTGATGGCCTATTCTAGTTAGTGGAGTGTGCATTGAAACATATGATGGAAGACTCAAACTATCTCTCCAGACTTTATCTGCCTCTAAAACCTATGTCGTTGATTCTTCCATGATACCTCAACTACAGCAAGGTGAATGCAAAATCTTCCCCATCTGTTAAGGTTCTGCCTCCAAACCTGGATGAAGACCCAGTCATGCAGGATAGCCCATGAGGAAGGGTAGGTGCAACACCAGTCCATGGTGTGCTGCTAGAAATCAGGATTAAGGGTGTTGGGAGAGAATGAGTGCTATTGATCTCCCAGCTACTGCAGTTCTTTTCTTGTCCTCAGCCCCTGCAGGAGTGAGATAAGATTAGTTTTGAATTGCTGAATCAGTGTCACGATCTTGGTGAGTATTTGTCCAGTTCTTTTCCCTGCAGGATGCTGACACAACAGCAGGGACAGCACTTCATGTATTCAGATGACCCAGACAGACCATTATTTACCTTACATGTTGGACGAGAGAGTGAATGACTTTGTCACAAAACTTATCAGATTTTGGCTGTTGAAGACAATGTAAGCCAGAAATTTAAACTACCTTTTCAGAAACTCATCTTTCACTACTGCTTTATTCTGCCAGTGCAGCTACATGTTAATCCCATTGCTATGGTCCAATTTACACATTTGCATCAGTACCTCTGCTTCCACTGGGCTAACTGCAATGCTGCTTAGCCCTACCTCCCTACCTAGATCAATGCAAGGCAGATACAAGTCTTCTGAGGGTATTAATGTCCTGCAAAACCACTTTGTTTCAAGTAACAAGACTTCAATATTGGAGGCATGGCTGATAAACTGTGTGTCAGGTCTGTGTTGCCTCATGAGGGAATCAGAACTGGTTCACACGAAGCAATTCATATTAAAATAAAACCCAAACAGCTCTCCTCATTCCTCACCACACTCCCCTTCCCTCCTTCCAAAGTGGGGAATTCTGTATTTCAGTGCAAAATCCCTCAAAATCTAAAATTTCTATTTGTCTGAGAATCATTAAAACTGTCAATTTTTAGGTGCAGGTCATGAATTCATGGTTTATACTCATAGTTTGGGGCTACAGTAACAGATAGAGGCACCCTCCAAGGGTTGAAACCCATGTGTGCAAACACACTGCTTGAAGCTGTGCAGAGGCTACTGTCAGTCTAGGTGGAGTAACATTTGTGTATGTGTTATGAATGAGGAGGGATTATGCGTGGTTTCTGACACAGACAGAGATCTGAGCCCTTGTTTCTGAGTGTCACTTGTATGACTCCAAACAGAAATACTGTTACTGGGCTTATTTATGTTCCTTTATAGTCTACACAAGAAAATGGTTGAATATCCTCTGGGACCCTGCTCCCTTTATCTCTGAAAAATCTTGAATTCTGGTCTTTTGTTCTTTTTATTTTTGGGTTGGAGTCAATAAGCTAGGTAGCTGAACAGTGGGAGAATCCCTTATCAGCCTCTGGACACAACAGGGTGCTGTGGCAGTGGCAGTGGCAGTGACTTCAGAGGGCAAGGCAGGGATTGTGAGTCCTGCTGGGATACTGTTGAAGGACTGACTCCTTCCTCATTGTTCGGGGAGGGAGAAGCTTGGCACAAGTGCATCTGCACTGCTGGTAGTGTCATTGGTCTTCCCTGCCTGGGTTTCTCTCCAAAAGAGCTAGTTACCACAGATTGGAGCCTGGGATCAGACTGTTATGTATGCAGTACAGATGATTGAAAGATCAGGGCTTTTCAGCAAAACAGAGAATAATCTGGACTGCCAGTATGGATATCTTTACCAACACCCTTATTCTCCCAGAAGAAGAACTATTTAAATTTGTCAGATTAAAGGTTTACAGATCTAGATTAAACCTGCCTTATTGTGGGGGCAGAGGTAAGAGAGGTCTATTAGCCAACGCATTGTCCATCCTATAAGTAGTTTCTAGAGTTTAGACACACTTCCTGATTTTCCTTTGGTGAGCCTGAAACTTGTCAACATTTTTACACGGAAGCAAGAGACTCTCATACCAGACTGTCCATAGCTCATGTGGGCTGCAAAACCTACTTTCTCTGCATGAGGCAGGGCAGGGACACAAACCAAATCTTTCACACCTTGGGAGAGTGCCCTAACCAGCAGTCTGTGAGCTAAGCAATCTCTCTGAAAAGAAATTCCCTCTTAAGGTTCACAAACTTTTCTGCAGAAAACTTGTGTTGAACATGGCAAGATAGCATGGAAAATTTTGGTTGTAACAAATCATTTTTTTCCCAAAGTTTCATGGAAAAATTCCTGAACTGCTCTATATTAGGTATTAAGCCTTCTCTGGTCAGAGGAGCAGCTTTACCAACAAAAGAAGTAATATCTACAAAGTGCTGCCTGCAGTCTGTTGGACTGGTGACAAAACATTACTGGAGTCCCCGGTAAAAGAATAGGCATGATTTCCTGGCTATACAATTCAGATTAGGGCAAGATGAATAGAAATGATGGTCTAGCGAGTATGTTACTGGCTTACGATGCAACAGAACAGGGCTCAACTCTTGGCTTAACTTCAGACTTTTTTGTTACTGTGGGGAAGATACTTAAATCTTTCCTATGTCACAATTCTCCATCTGTAAAAGAAGGCTAATGATACTTTCCTACATCAACAGTGATGCAGGGAAGGCAAATCCACTGACGACTGCAAAGCCTTGAGGTACTGTGGGAGGGAGAGGTCTAGACAGGGAGAAGTTAAATTCTGTATCTTCCAATTAAGGAAAGAGAATGTAGAAAATATTTCCTAAAGACATATTGCAAGGTTATTTTCCTCTCTCACAAACGTGGCATGTAGAGAGATATTTCTACCCATTTTTTCTACTCTGTTCCTTTGTAATCACATTCCTTCCTTCCCTTGCAGACGGAGACAGACATATAGTAAAGTAGATAATGTCTAAAACATCCAAAGTTCCTGTATTGTTTCAGGTCCAATTTGATGGTTTTCTGATGCTGAAAAAATCAGAAGTTTTATGTTTAATTTCATAGTGCCGTTTCTGAGAGTTTAATATTTCACCTTGACCCTTCAGATCCTTTGAAGTAATGTATAAGACCTGCATGGTGTGGGAGGAAGTATTTCTGCCAATCTTTGTCCTCTCCAGGAGTTATTTTGTGAGAAGTTATGCTGAGGGATTTGTTATTACATTAGTCAAGACTTCTGTCTACTAAGAATTTACACAGTTGTTTTCATGAGGAAAGCAAACAAAAATCACTCATTTCTTGAAAAGAAACATTTTACCAACTTTTAGAGTGCAGTTTCCTTTGAAATTGAGTTTAAGACAATAGATGAGAGTTAAATACAGCCAAATTGGAGCCAACTATATAAAGTCAGGTGCATTTGGAGCATGAATCATTTCCCATGACAGAGGGCATGGCCCTCTAATGGTACCTGTTGCTCTTGTTTGTCTGTAGAGATATGTGGATGACTTATTTAGGTTAGTTATCTAGTTTTGGATAAGTAATTGTGGATCGGATGAGTGGATGGTGAGGTGAACCAAGAACTGGCTGAATGACAGAGCTCAAAGGGTGATGATCAATGGTTCTGAGTTGAGTTGTAAACCTGTGGCCAGGGGGGTTCTACAAGGGTCCAACATATTTATTAATGACTTGAATTAAGGGATGGAGTGTACCCTCAGCAAGTTCCCTGATGACACCAAACTGGGAGGACTGGCTGATTCCCCAGAAGGCTGTGCTGCCATTCAGCGGGATCTTGACCGGCTTGAGAGTTGGGCAGAGAGGAACCTCATGAGGTTCAAGAAGGACAAGTGCAGAGTCCTGCATCTGGGAAGGAACAACCACCTGGACCAGTATAGGCTGGGGGTCAAACTGCTGGAGAGCAACTCTGCAGAGAGAGACGTGGGAGTCCTGACTGATAATAACCTAAACATGAGTCAGCAATGTGCCCTCATGACCAAGAAAGCCAATGGCATCCTGGGATGCATCAGGAAGAGTGTGGCCAACAGGTCAAGGGAGGTTCTGCTCCCTCTCTACTCTGCCCTGGTGAGGCCTCATCTGGAGTCTTGTGTCCAGTTCTGGGCTCCTCAGCTCAAGAGGGCCCTGGGGCTCTTCAGCCTGGAGAAGATTGAAAGGAGACCTAATCAACACAAAAATACTTAAAGGACAGGTGTCAAGAGGCTGAGGACAGTCTTTTTCTGTAGTGCCTAGTGACAGGACAAAGGGTAATGGGCACAAGCTGGAAGGCAGGAAGTTTCAGTAGAAGAGTGCCCAGGGAGGCCGTGGAGTCTCCATCTCTGGAGGTTTTGAAATCCCACCTGGACACATTCCTGTGCAACCTGATCTGGGTTAACCTTCTTTAGCAGGGGTTGGGCTGGATAATCTGTAGAGGTCCCTTCCAATCCCTATCATTCTTTTATTCTATGATTCTGTGAAGTTAGTAAAAGAATCCATATATTTTCCATCAGTATACGTGCATTTTACATCATTGCATTACATTCTCTGAGTCTTTAGACTTAGATTAAAATAGGCTTTCCAAAGTTCAGTCAGCTAAAATGCTTGGTATTTTTGGAATGGTAAGGCTTTTCACAACACAGTGCTTCTGAGGAAGAGATTTGACTCTGGCTTTATTTGAGTAGCGGTGTTGCTGATGTGATCTGGCCTCACTACTGCAGGTCACACAGATTTCTCTGTCAAATGCAACCTTTTCAGGCAAGAAAGACTCATGATAAATGATCAATAGCTTTCAGCCTCATTTATTAGGTGAAGATATGTGATATTTCTTTTATTATTTTTTTGTTTAATCAGGACCAGTCACCCTTTACTTCTCCCTCTCCAACAATTACAAAGCCTGAAAGTGGGTTCTGCATTCCCTCCATGCAGGAGGGTGTATTACCATGTCCACATGATGATGGGTTTGTCTCTTCTGTACTGGTCCACTGCTTACAGCAGCTTATGGGGGTGGCTAGGGGTGACTTTGCCCCTTTCCTCAATTCCCCTGGAAATTAATGGAGATTTGAGTTGGTGTTTCTCAGCATATTTTTTCTGTGGAAGTGGGGAGACAGCCTCAAGGGCTTGCATTTCTTTGTCCCTTCCTTCCCCAGCAGCTGTTTGGTGCTGGTTTGGACAGGGAGAAAGTTGCAGAGCTTGCACAGATCTGTCAGTAACTCCCAGGGTCAGATCCTAATAAGACCTTCTGATGGCATCTTCTAAAGTAGACGCAGTCTTCAATGGAAATTAGATTTATGAGAGTAAAAGAAGACTGTACAGGACGGCGACTTTTGCTGCTTTTAGAGATAAGATTTAAACTGGTTGTGGGACAGGACAAAACCACAGTATTCTCTTCATCTTGTTCAATTTCAGCATTTGTAAGGCTCCAGTCACCTTGGCATCTAGGCATGAAAGATACCTTGTGTCAGCAGGATATGCATCAAAGGAGTCATTTTCTAATGGATAAACCTGATATCAAAGACCTGGAGAAACTGAACCAAAATTTACAGGTGTCCTTTGCTTTGATCATTAATTAAAATGTGACTTATACTCACAGTGTCCCTATTAGAGGACTTGACACAACAAAGCATCTGAGGTACCCGACTATTTCTTGTAGTGCTGTGAAAGACAGGTGTTCATTCCTGGGAAAGCTTTGAAGCTAAAAATAAAATAAAACAAAATTAAAATTAAAGGATATTTCCAGGTACATAGTAATCACCTTAATACTTATATTTGAGGGGTTTTGTGTGTGTGTTAAATACTGACAGGATTCCTGGCTGGAGAAGAATGCAGACAATGAGGTAAAGTAAAGCCTTGTAAGTCATTTGAGATCAATCGTCAGAGAATGTGTCTCAGCCATGTCATTATCAGATTAATAGCCGAGTTCCAATTTAAGCTGGAATTATTTGGATAACAGAACACAAAAGGAAAGTTTTTGCAGACAATTTGCCTTAGAGCAAGATAAAAGTATTAGAAATAGGGTTGGGTTTTTTTGTGATTTCCACCACACCCCTTGAAATCCTGTGCAGACTAGGTTGCTTCGTAGACAGACCTTAACAACCAGTCCCAGCATCCTGGGTGATTCCAGCCTGAAGTGTCATGTCGATCAGGCCATCTGATTTCCCCACCAGTCAGCCCAGACTCTAGAAACTCAGCCTGCTGGTGTTAATGGGATGAATGGCAGCTATATATGCTGAAAATACACAAAAGCTCTCTTAGCTTAGAGTGCTGAGGATATCTTACAAGCTTATGGGGCAACTGAGCTTTACTGCATCTTTGATTTCTCCTTTGCTCTCCAAGGCAAACTTTTACAAAAATCTCCCAGCCTTGACATTTTCTTTTGCTTCCTACTCATTTTGATTTCCATCCATTCATCTTCCTCTTTTATTTATCTTTCATAAGCTCACATCTTAATACTTATATTTATCTCTTATTTGAAATGGCATTGAACATGCCTAAGATGGAGTCATCTTTTAAAGTCAATTTACATGTAGAGGACAGAAAGTGCCAAAAGAATGTTACTGCCCTGCCCTAATAGTGACTTCTTAAACATTAAACACATTTTATCTTGCCCTGTCCTGCTGTGAATCTGAGTTTCAGCAGCGCTTCATAAACGCATTCTACTATGTGAGTGACTGTTGTGCCATCTGATCTGTATAACATGTTGGGATGAGGGAAACATTCATGAATTGCTTTTGCAACAGCATTGGACCCTCATGAGGTGCCTTAGTGTGTTGTGACCTTGAAGTGGTATTATTGGTGAGTGCCATATGGCTTCCAATGCCACAGTTGAGCACCCTGGACACAGGTCCAACCCCAAATTGATGATTTTCTGGAGGGAGAGAGGTGTCAGAGGACAGCATCCTCCAAATGGGCTCCTCAGCTCAAGAGGGACAGGGAACTGCTGGAGAGAGTCCAGTGCAGAGCCACCAAGATGATCAGGGGACTGGAACATCTTTCATACGAGGAAAGGCTGCGGGAACTGGGGCTGTTTAGTCTGGAGGAGATTGAGGGGAGATCTTATTAACATTTATAAATATCTAAAGGGTGGGTATCAGGAGGTTGGGACATCCCTTTTTCTATTGTATCTAGCAACAGGACAGAGGGGTAATGGGATGAGGCTGTATCACAAAAAGTTCCACTTAAATATAAGAAAAAACTATTTCACTGTTCAGGTGAGGGAGCCCTGGCACAGGCTGCCCAGAGGGGTTGTGGAGTCTCCTTCCTTGGAGGTCTTCAAGACCCACCTGGACATATTCCTGTGTGACCTGATCTAGGTGAACCTGCTTCTGCAGGGGGGTTGGACTAGATGATCTCTAAAAGTCCCTTCCAACCCCTACCATTCTATGATTCTATGATTCTATCATTCCCTGTCTATAGGTACTATGGATGTTAATGACAACTCATTCTTATAACCTCCCACTTACCAAATGTAGAATTATTGAGTAATTTTTGTAGCTCTGGACAATTCCTATTCACTTTGTACTGTGGTGAACAAAGTGACATCATGAAAGAAAGCAGCACCACGTCAGGTCTGTTCTAGTCCAGCTTAGGTGAGGACCTCCTGGTTTTTATTGCTTCCTATCATGAGGGCCAGGTCCCCATTTGGTTTAAATCTTACTTTAATTGATGCCACCTGACAATCTGATCCACTCATACTATTTGACATCAGAATTAAAACAAGGATTTAAATACTAAGCCTAGAGTTTCTATCTATGAAATGTGTTTCATAATGTTCGACTCACCACTCTGATTTCTGTCATTCAGGGCTTCTATAGATTGAAAAGGATGGCAACTCATTAACAAAGTCAGTAAAAGATTAGCATACAAAGCGAATCACAGGTATTTCTGGCAGACTTTCTGTGAAAATGTTGACTCTGTGAAGTCCTGTGTTGCCACAAGTGGTATGGATCTACTTCATTGCACATCCTTTGGTAAATCCCATAGCACAACCTCAGCTGCTAAGTGCTCTGCTTGGAGACCTGACAACCCCATTAACTGGCAGGGAGGATTTCTCTTTCAGGGTTCAGGTTCTGATTTATAAGAATAAGTGACTCCAGAATATGAGGGCATTCTTCCCGCCCCAATCCCCTCCACTTTTTGTTCCCGGATGTGAGAGAACACAACAGTTTATAATACTTCTAATGACAGATGCCATTTTTTACTTTGTCTTTGCCCTTGATATTGTATCTGTAGGTAGGTAGGAAGGTCATGGATACTAGTGTATATTCCTTCTATACTGTATTCTTTTAAAATACATGTAAAACAACTATTGACATTTCTAGCTGTAACATATTGTCTTAGTTGGAGAGGCCAGCAAGTGGCTGTGTGGTGCTTAGCTGCTGTCTGGAGTTAAATCATGATACATATTTTTACCAGATGTGTTATGGCCATTCATGGATACTATATCTTCACTTTATTTTTAGTTGGCAGCGTAACTTAATATTTGTCAATAAGCACCCTTGAGGAATATTTCTGTGAAATATAAAAAGCTTGCAAGTATGCTTAAAACTATCAATTAGCTAGATGAATGACACGACGAGTGAATCAACAAAGCTGTCCAGAACAGTGGAATAGTGAGAACAAAAATGTATATTCTTTCCAGGAAGAGTGCCCTTGATTTCTATTATCATAAACATCTGCAATCTTCAATTCAGATCATATGCCTTTAAAGAAATGTAAATCAACTCCATATTCCTGGACATTCATTTCTAAAACTTTGCCCACTGTGACAGAAATGCTATATCACCCTGTTTACTAATGACCTAAGAGTCTGGAATGTGAAGAAAGAGAATGTGTAGACAGCATCCACCTCCCTTTACTCATCCAAAGACTTTAAAAGAGAAGACAGTCACCTCCTATTTGCACAGCTATTGATGATGTGAGAACTATTCCATGCCTTTTTGAGTCTACTTCATCTTTTTAATCTCTGTGGAAAATGATTTGCCAGGGAAAGTATCTCTAAAATAAATTACAATATAATTCTACCAATGAAATGAACTACAGAAAAGAAAACCACTGAGTATCAAGGTCAGATGCAGCCTTAGATGTCAGCTAGAAAACAGAGGGGCAAATCTCCCTCTTCCCTGCTGGTCTTTGGCTGCAATATATATGAACTTCTGCAACTTATTGCAGCTGCGGCTTATTTCATTGTTGGCTATTCTGAGAACTATTAATTATTCCAAAGGTCTGTGTTGGTAAATTTACAAGAAGTCATTAGCCAATGAAGATATGTGTTTTTTTCTTGAATCTCCGCTGTATCATTAAATGTGTAACTGACCACTTGATTTATCTTTTTTTGGCAGGCACTGTGAGAGGGACTGCATGTTAACTTACATGTTCCTCTTCCAAGAATCATAAGAGAGGGAAAGTCTTAGCAGGAAAAGCTAAGAAAGAAAATTTGATGCCTGATTTAGACTAAATATGTCCGTAAAATTACAAAATTGGCCAGGGAAATAATTTGGGATAGATTTTTGGTTTGATGAGAAGTTAAAGAATGGCTTTTATTCAGATGTGCTAAGTTTTGTTGATGGGGACCAAGATCTGCTGGTAGAATTGTTTAAAAAATTGAGTGAAGTATTTAGGTGAAATTCAGTTCTGAACTGAGCACCTGACATCCATGTCTGTGAGGCACAGGATCTGCCTGTACAGGAGCAGCAGGGCACATTCATCCACCATAAATAAAATTTTTGTCTGTGTGTGTGTAGGATTTTTTCTGCAAGACTGCTACAAGCATGACTGTAACAGGTGGCGTTACGAAATCTGCAGTAATTCAAAGCTCTGCATGAGTGTGCGTGTGCCTTCTAGAAATGGTGAGATACAAAAATTAAAAGCAGGAAAAATAAAATAACCTCCCCGTAAGTATAACCCAATAACTTTTAAGCTCGAGTATGATCAAAAAGAATAATATATTTCTTTTTTATGGATCTTTAGCTATACATTGCATGGGCATTTTACTTTTTTTTTTTTTCCCAGATAGCCGTGATCCTGTGGATTACATTTAAGAAGAAAATGTGGAGATAGTGCCCTATGTCTTCTATGTCATCCTCCAGTCATCTGTTTTAAAACAACCTTAATTCATAGCAGTTTAAAATCTGAGGTGCAATTTCTGGATCCTCAGATATCAAGGAGTAGAGAGATGGTGATTTATGATATTTTACCTATCATTTTTTTCCCCTTTTCTCCATCAATTTTTGGAAAGATCGCTTGCTTTTGAAAACATCACAGAGTGATTTGTAAAACATTTCTGGCATTTTTCTTCTGGAGATATACAGAATGAGTAAAATGGAGTTGGTTGATTTACAATTACTGTGAGCAACAGATTCTTTTTCCCAGAATTTCCTTAGCACACTCACCAACCTATACTCAGTTTTATCAGAGTACAATCTAAAAAAACTATAGGCAGATAAATTGACTGGCGAGAATTACTACTTCTTCACAAATCAGGGTTCAATATCTTTTCAGAAGACTTTTCTTGGCAAACCTAAGCGGCTGACTTCAATACAGGAGTAAGTGGATGAGATTCTATGGTTTGAATTAAAGAGGCAGACTAGATGATCTAATGTTTTCACTCCAACCTTTGGGGATAAGTCATATGAGTCGAGCTGCTTCTACATAAGGATATTTAACCATAACACCATGCTTTTTTTATTGTGCTAGGCCTTCTCTGATGAACTCTTTCATTACTACGTTTATCTGCAAAGCCAAAATTCTACTTTACAGATACTTGATTGAGTACTGTTGCTAAGAAGGTTACAGATTAATTTGATAATAGCTGTTACAGACTTCGTTGTACCTTTGTAAAACGAGTAGCATGAAAATTCCTAAAACAGACAAGATTGTGGTAACTGAGGATATGAACATGTTTTTGGACTATAGATGGGTTTTTCTAGTTTGAAGCTGTAGTCAAATGCTGTAGAAAACATACAAATGTGATAAACCAGAACTGTAAACAAAAATCCCAGCCCAACAACCACATCGAAAAATAGCCAACTGCAGTCTGGATTACCACAGCTATCAACAAGATTTCCATTCAGAAATCCTCTCTTTGGCCTGTCTTCCAGTAGTATCACTAATGGAAGGAATGCTCTTAAAGAAGACAAACTCCTTTATATAGTTGCTTTTGATCACATACCAAATAGAGTTTCAACCAGGGAAAATGAATAAACATCTGTAGGAATTTGCAAACAATTACAGTATGGTTTTTTCTGCCTTTCTCTCTCTCTGCATGTCACAATACAAGTATACATGGGCACGCGTAACTTTTTCAGAGTTGTTTAATATTCAAATATTATCCAGTGACATTTTGCAGTTGAGGATTTTTTCAATCCATGTTGCATACTTTCTCCAGAGATTCAAAATAGTTCAGCCAAATTGTATTGCTTACTTCTGACACGTCAAATGGGGTGTCAGGTTTTCTTACAGCTTCTTTTATGGTAGAAATTGTTGCAGTTGAAATAGTTGTGGGAAAAGGTGACAGGACACACATAGGGTTTATTATTTCTCTATTTGGAGAATATGTAGAGAAGATCAGATAGAGCTTTCTCAACACATATCTTTACAGATACTACTTAGAGGCAAGGTCTTGACTTTTATTCGATGTGCCAAATGACACTTAAACCTCAGTTGCTAGGATGCCAGCTTTGGTCTTCAAAAATGCAATTTATGGCAGTAGAAAAACAGAGATAGGTTCAGATTTGTTATTTCAATGTTAGACTGTTTTTTCTTGATCTGGTGAAGGACAAGAAACAAAACTATAGAAATGGAAAAAAAACCCTCCAAACTAAACATAAAAGTATAAAAAACTGTTCCAAAATTGAGACTGTTATTGATTATCTAGTTCAAAGCACAGATGCTTTTGTTAGTGGCAAGTCATGACAGCTGGGACATACTTCTTTTATTTAGCAGGTGAAATGGATCACTGATTCTCTCATTACACTTGTCTGTCTCTATAAATTTACAGATGTGAAACAATACTGCTATGGTAAGTACTCAGAGCATTGTGTGATAAATCCTGTGCCACCTATCTTTATAGTTGTTTGTCCATAGAGTCCTGCTGTGAAATCAGTCACCTCAATTTATGTGCAGCATAATATTGCTGTTTTTATTTAAAGCTGCAGTTTGAAATATACCAATAAGTCGATAATATACATGTGGTTTATTAACTATAATGGATTATTTTGGTTCTGGAAATACAACTTGAAAAGTGGACCAGACTTTGCAGCCACTCTCTCTGTGAGGAGCATGCACTTACACGCTAATCCAGGTCAGGGGTACGAATCTGATAAACTTGACTACAGTAGCTCCGGGAATGATTTTAAATGACTCATCCAAGCACTGACACTAGCAATGGCCTTCTGAGCACTGATATTAAATAGACCCGATGCTCAGTGTCTTGCTTGCCCACAGAAACATCAGTTAATTGGAAACTACTGCAATTCTCAGTCCACTAAAATTGTAATGAAAATCTTCCTTCTCTTCAAGGATCACTTTGCTGGGAGCAAACTGCTATAGCAGGCAGATAGCAGGAAAATTACTTCCCAAGGCCAAAATGATGTTTTATTTAATGTGTTCTAAGATAAACGTTGTATTAAAACATGAGTATAAGCAAATTTCTCCAAACAATTGCTATGATGTAGACATAGATACACAATGGTGTCCTTTGCCACGTCACTCCAAAAGCAAAAAAACCTCCCACCATGTCCCTGTCACTCACAAATTGCTGAGTAGGTCACACATTTCTAATGTTAGCCTATTTCTGGGCATCTTAGGTTGTTTTTCTACACAGAGATGCGTACTTTTTCTCAGGAGTTATGAGTTTTGCTGAAGTAATGCCAGAATGAGCAGTGATACCAGGTGTCTGCTCCGGTAGAATCCAGTATCATACCTTCAGATAAAGTATAAAATTGCATATGTCATACCAAAGCACCACAAATTACTCTGCCCTTCATCTCAAATAATGTGATAGCTCCCACTTTGAGACTTCAGACAACATACCCTTGGCAAAAGGAAAGTTTTTCATAGCCAAAGACATCAAAACTAATGTATTTTACTGCATCAGAGTGGTTGACTTTTAGAGAAAATATATTGCCAAATTGCATCTAGCTTAGGTATATAAAATAAAACATACTGTCCTGGACAGTTACAGTGATAAACAGTGTTTGTCTAGTTTGGAAGGAACCACAACACTCTTGTGCTGGCTACTGATGGGTCAGATATGAAGGTGATACAGATGCAAGCATGTGAGGGCTCATGATGAGAGAAGCAGAAGGTTAGGGATGTCAGAGTAATTTCCTCTGAGACTTCTGACTCTTGCTAAAGTCTCTGAGATGTCTATACTTTGTGCTCATTATCTGAAGGCTGTTGAGGATTTGAGAGGAACAATGGTGATGGCTTGTAGCACCATTGAGGCACTGGAGAGAAGGACAATGACTCTTGGCACCCTCTAGGCCCCCACTGCTGTCTCAGAAGCACAGGCACCGTGTGGGCTGGTGGGAACTCTCTGTACATGTTCCCAGATTTTATGTTCATATTCAACCAGTAAAATAAGAAATTTGGGACTTGAACTCCATACCTAAGTTTCTCTGATCTCTAGTACATCTTGAAATTTTGGATCCTCCGAATGAATGGCTCATCTAATTAATCTCAGACACACAGGGTGATCAGTTAGCAAATAAAATTTTGCTGAAAGTATCCTTTTTAAAGCAGAAATGCAGGAGTTTGATCCAAGGAATGGATTTGACCTCAAAGAACTGTGGACTGTCAGCAGATATCAGATGAAAATTTACATATTATTAAGATAAAAAAGAGTAATTTCCTGAAGTTATTATTTTTTTTTAATGCATTTTCAGGCAATGGCAATAAGGTTATTCAGGACTTTCTATTTCAAATGATGTAGTGGGATAATGGGCTCACATCCATTTAAAAAAAAAAATTATGGAAGAAACAGTTATGCCACTTTCTATCTTAACCTCAGTTTAATTTGGAAGTTCTAAGCTTTGTGCATTTTGTGTAAAAAAAAAAAAAAAAGATAGGGAAAATGTTGACAATTCTAAAATAAGGGACTGCTTAGCATATTATTGCTAATATGGAACTGGCCTGGATAAGGATATAAATCTTTAAGGACAAAGATAATCATCTTTATAGCTTGCAAATTCCTTATTAGCGTGTGGATAGTGTTACTATAAACTCAAGCTGCATATTATGAGCCACACATTTTTCGTTACTTGAATTCATTCTCTGAATATTTAGTAAGATGATGAAGAGAGGTAAATGGCATCTCCCCAGCTGGACACAGTTCCAGCTTAAGCAAGATGATAAACTTCTAATATGAAGATGGAACTTATGGATGCTGGCCAGAACAAAATAACATTTCACCAGTGGAATTCCAGTTCAAACTCTATTCTGAAAAGAAATAATTCTAACAAGGCTTTTGGAGGCTTCTGGGGGAAAAAAAAATAACGGAAAAGCCACGTGTGTGGTCTTTTGAAATTTCAGATTAATTTTTAAAAGACACAGCATGGGCAGCTTTTGGGAAAGGAAACAGAAACAAATGCTGCAAGTTGAAAAGAAATATTTGCTGTCCATAAGCTCTTATAACATCACCCATGATTCTGCAAATAGGATTTTTTTTTTTGTACAGAAATATGTATGATTCTTAGACCCTTGTGCACATTATTGAAGTGGTAGTTGATTTCCCAGATTTTTTAAGGAAAAAAGAGAAATAAATCACGCCCGAGAATAAGAAAATTAATTCTGTCAGGATACACAGGTCTTGATATTAAAATTTTGAGATCCTTTTAGATACATACATAGTCCTTACCCTTGAAAGATCAGTTCAATTTACCCTTTATTTTGCCACTTAAGTCGTACAATGGCATACATGCTATGAGGAATTCTTTTGATAGGTAAGTCCTCACATGCAGCAAATCTCAGTTAAGGTTAAGTGATTTCAGCATGTAAACAAATGCTGGTTTATCTCTGAAAGTATGGCAATAAGATGGTTGTCTAAGAGGAGTTTAAGTGATCACAGTCCCTGAAGATCTGTATAAGCGTCAAAACACTGGGTGTGGTCCTAGATGCAGTAAATTTCTGCAATGTTCAGCAGTGTTCTGTGAGTTCATACTGGTTCATCCACCTGTATGCTTATCTGGCCAAAAGTTTTCACTCACTCTTCTTAAAAAATATGTCCTTTACTAGTACAAAAATGTTCATAATTTTCTCTACTATTGTACTTGACCTTAAATTAGTTGGTCACAAAGTGTTTCTACAAAATAACAGCAATTGTCCCCTCCACTCCTGGAAAAAAATAAAACAAAATCAGAGTGTTGTGAAGTCTGCACCCTTGGACCTATTCAGAAATCAAATGGACAAGACTCTGACCAATCTCATCTGATGTTGATGCTGATGCTGTTTTCAGCAGGAAGTTCGACTAGTCATCCAGAGACCCATTCCAACTCTATTGTATAATTGCATAGTCCAACTTATTGCTGAAAATTCTCTCTTTCAGACTGGATACCATCATAGAAGCATATATCAAAGCCTTTGTATGTTAACATTCTAAGAACCAACCATATTTCACTGTAGACTCAGATCCAAATTAATTCTAGGCTCAGATATATCAACTCTCAGGTATCACACAACTGCTCTGCCACCCTTCCAAGCCAGTCAAGGCAGAGGTCTTACGTAAAGATTCTACATCCAGACAATGTCTTTCTCCCTCTCTCCTGACTCTAGAAACAATCTGAAATACTTACACTTCTAAATTGTGCTCCTTAGTTTGCTGTCTGTAGCTAAGTAGGATAAATTCAGACCCCAGCACTTATTTCCAGTTTGTCTCTAAAAGTAGACTTTCACCTTCTTTTGCTAGTATGTGACCATTTTACACTGAGCCTCTCAGACTTTTAACCCCATAGAAGAATAAAAAGGGAACCTAAGGAGCATTTAGTTTAGAGGATTTGCAAATTGTTGCTGGAAGTGGGATACGGTGTTTTAATTCCAAAAACTACTGGTAATTTGAAAAACTGGCCCAACAGAAATCAGTGGTAAGACTCTGAAATAGCTTTGAGCCATATAAAAAAAGCTGCTTTTCAGAGTGGTTGCTTTGGGAAGGAAATTCAGAATAGCTAATCATTTGCATTTGAGATACTAGTACTTTGACAGACCTCTATGTCAATTTGGTTTATAGCCTTGTTACTGTGCGCTATGTTTCAGCAACTGGAGCTGCAGGATGTGCCCAGTGGAGGAAGAATAAAAGAGATAAAGAGATTTTACAGATTAATTATCTTTACATGAAGCCAAGTATCACATTTTCCTTTTAAAGCAATTGTTATTTTATCCCATAGATGCTGTTATTTACAGTGGCTTAGGAAGTTTACATTCAAAATGAAAGCAAGATCAACTCGCTTTGGTACAATCGAATCAAACACTTGATAACAGTTTACCAGTGAAGCTCTTATGCAGCGATTGCCAGACAAACTGTTTGCTCAGGCAACTGGAAATAGAAAACCACTTTTGCAACATTCTATATATGGTTATTGGGGTTTGGTTGGGTTGTTCTTGGTCTAAAAGGACTTCAGCATGTTGCAGAGGCGGCTGTCACCCTGGTTGAATTCACTACTGCACAAAAGGCCCAGTGAATGGAGTTCTTTCATACCTACTGGGAAAAATGCACTTTCCTAGTTGTCTGCCCAGAAGTGAACTGCATGCTTTAAGCAGAAGTCTGAAGTAGTCCACAATGCAACATTTTGGGAAAATTTTCCAAGTGCACAAGAAAGCCATGAGGAAATCAGGCATCCCTTTCATTTATGTAGATGCTCTATTTCAGGCAAGTCCTGGAGAAAGTCCAAGCATTCTATATGATAATTCATATTCACTTGCAAAATCTTCATGTCCTCAGCAAGACTGGCACATAAATAATTCTAGAGGACAGTTCTTGGAAACAATCATCTGTAGCAGTAATGTTTAAAGACTTGTGGGGACACATTCAATTAAAGCTTCATATAGTTTCCATACCAAAGAAATCCACACAAAGCTGAATAAATACTAGTGGAGAAAATGTTTCCAGCCAACACTAACTCATAGTATGACTCTTTTAAACTGCTTTAGAGATGTAAAGGGACACTAAAAAAGTTGAAATGAACCGTTAATGCAGGACATAAAGGACATTAGCATAAAGGAGAATCAACTCAATGAACATTAGGGAATTAAACTATTGTGTGGACTACTTTGCCTCAGAAATTGAAGAAAGATTATGAATTCAATTCTGATTTTGAAAATTATTAAGTCTTTCCCTCTGCTTTACTTTTCATTTAATTTTTTCTTCTCAACCATGAATTATGATTGCTTTTACGTTCTGTGGTCAGCTTCAGATGAAGGGAAGGGAGCACGATGGTGTTCCAGGCAGTCTGATAACTTAGTTGCTGGATACCTCCCGGGATGTGCAACATGGGTTCAGGCTGTGGATGTCAATCTACTTACTACTTGAAAGAACATTTGAATTTGTTGATCAAGAGGCATGTAACTCCATTACCCCATTTGGTGTTATCTGAATGAATCAAGAGGAGACTAATAAATCAGACTCCTCTGAAGGCTTATGTGGGATTTCCTTACTGACTTCTGAAATTCCAAGAGGTTTGATGTCTTACTTTCACCTGTCTTTCCAGAAGTTCTGGCTATATATGAGAAGATAGATCCTCTGAGGACTTCAATGATAATGTAGTTCAGGCCAAAAAAATTTAGTCTTATGACTGGAGGAGTACCCAGGGCAGGCTGAGGTGAGAAGTCAAGGCGATACCAGGAGTAGGGATTTGAGGTAGATGGAGGAGAGATAGAGAGTTAAGAAAGGCCTCAGAAGTTAATGCAAACTAATTTGGGAAGTGTCAGTGCATTTAGACTGAGTTTAACTATTGCCAGGAGAATTGGACCATCTACAATAAATCTGAAAATCTCTCCTCCAGATTTATGTAGAGTGTATGAACTGGCTTTTTTCTAGAAACAGAATTTTCCTTCATCCCCAAAGTTTAGTTAAGATTCTGGACACAGGACTCTGAACACAACACTGACCTCCAGGTTTCAGAAGAAACACCAAATCCTTCAGTCCACCTAGGAACTTGACCTACTCTAGGTGGCCCTGCTCTGGCAGGGGAGCTGTACTAGATGATCTCTCAAGGTCTCTTCCAACCCTTAAGATTCTGTGATTCTGTGATTATTCAGTTACAAATGAATTAGTAGTATCTCTGTGGTTTGGGACCTGATCACAGAATCACAGAGTGGTAGGTGTTGGAAGAGACATCAGAGATCACCTAGTCCAATCACTCTGGTAAAGAAATCCAGATAAAACTTCAGGAGAAAGTTTCTGAGTCCTGAAGGAGAAAAAAGTTCTTGAAGACTCAGAATATTTCAAAGATTCAGAGACATCAATCTGAGAAGCTTCTGTGGAAAAAAGACAATCATATAGACCAGTGTCTGGGTTTTGAAGGTTTAAAGGTTCTCGGGGCTTTGAGGACACAGAGAATATGTGTAGGGTTCATGAATAGAACTAAATAAATAGACGAAATGGCATAAATAATGACATTTGATACATGGCCTTTGAATACATAACTCTTTGGACATAAATCCTGCCAAAATACTGATGAAGGCAGGAATAAGAGCCAATGTCAGAGTTATTCTGAGATGAATTGGAACCCATTCCTTGCCTTTGTAACCTTAAATATGCACTTGGATTGGGTTGTAGTGTTACATTTCTGGGTCAAGGATCATTCATGGATGTTCTTGAAAGACCGATACTTCTAGCATGTTGGAATGTGCTATTGCTGTTAATACCAAAAAGTGTGGAATCGTTTGTCTTCTGACAGGCATGGAGAGGTTAACACATGCCAATGGTACCTCACTCTTGACTCTGTTGGCTGATAGAAATGGTTAGTTTATTGGTTGCATAGAATCTGGCACTTCACCTGAGTGGGAAGTCCTTGATGCTTGTTGGTGCTCCCTCTCCTGAGGCAAATTCAAGGACAGAACCTCATCTGTGGAAGCGGGAGGTGGACAATACCGAGTGGGTGAACAGCTCTCATCTGTATGTATTTTGTTCTGTTTGAGTCATCAATACAGTTGCAAAAGGTGTAAATTTTTCATTCTCTGGGAACTGGTTTTCCAAAGTGAATAAACCTTGCCTGCCCCTGCCATCCTCTTTCAGGAGACAAAGTATGTGGTGATAGAGTTCAAAACTGTTCTAACTAGGAGCTATCCAAAACCTCTTGTCTTCTGTTTTAATTTCCCATTTGCATGATTACAGCTATTGTTGCTCTCATTTTTCTACAGTCCCTAAAAATCATGTTCATTCTTTTTAGTCATAGTTTCACAGAATTATTTATTACCATGAATTATTCCAATAATTTCCAATTATTCTATGAAGAATGTGAACCATTACCACTAGCTTCACATAATTTCTGGAATCAATAGGTGGAATAGCACCAAAAACCTTGTCATTGACTGTAAAACTTAGTCTACTGATTCCTAAGGAGCTAAAGAACCGCCTGGAGTGGCTTCCCAGAAGTTGAGAAGTAGCAGCTGCAACTTGGGAAGTAACATTTATCCTTTCTCTGTCTATGGTGTTGTTAATGGGTCTGGAGGGATTGATCCACTGATTCAGTCTTCTCCTTTACAGATGTATTTAAATATCCACTGACACCAGTTATAAAACATATACATCATATTCTTACTACACTGGGGCGAACTTTACAGAATCACAGAATCTTAAGGGCTGAAAGGGACCTTGAAAGATCATCTAATCCAACCCCCCTGCCAGAGCAAGGTCACCTAGAGTAGGTCACACAGGAACTCATCCAGGTGAGTTTTGAATGTCTCCAGAGAAGGAGACTCCACAACCCATCTGGGCAGCCTGTGCCAGTGCTCCATCTCCCTCACAGCGAAGAATTTTTTCCCTATGTTCCTTTGGAATCCATTCTGTTCTAGTTTGTAAGCTCCTTGTTTTCTTCTCAATATCGAAGAATGCTCATTCAGTGAGTAAGAAGATGTCAGAGGAGTACCTTCTTACAAACTGGCTAGGGAAGGTATCCCCTGATTAAAAGTGTCAGTCTGTTCTCTTTCCAGGAAGACCTGGAAGTTCATCTGGACTTTCATCTAAAACCTCAAGGAGGCTAATAGGCAAAAGAAACTCTCCTTGGAAACGTGAAAGTAAGTCTTCTAAACTTAATTTATTATCTTGGTTTGAATGAGTCGGGGTTTGTTTGGTTTTGGTGGAGTTTTTTTGTTTGTTTGTATGATCATTGTTTTTTTTGGAATAAGAAGAAAATATGTTATTTTGGGTCAACCTGAGTCTATTTTTTTCTTCTTTAAGAGACAAATCAGCATCCTCCCCCAACCAGTTATCTACTCAGGACACTCCTCTAATCATGATTTATTCATAACAGACATTAAAAATAGTTCAAAAACAAACAACAGAATATTAAGGAGAAAGTCATCGTTAGTGTAGTTGATGAAGCTGAAGTAGGTAATTCCTAGCTAAAGCTCAACACATATTTACAAGTCCATGATGACCTAGGAAGCTTGTCAGATTGACAACTGAAAGTGGTCAGTGCTGAAAGACACTCAGAACACAGGTCCCTCAGAGAGCCATGGCTGTGAAAATCCTTCAGGAAGAAGAAAAAACCGAAATACTTCTATTTATAAAAAAAGAAAGGGGGAAAAAAAACCACAACAAGGAAGAAATCTGTTCTAAAACAACTGCCATAATCCAGATCTTGCCTTCCATCCATACACAACATACAGTCATAACTATGACAATGCTGCTGTGTTTTTCACCTCACTTCTCTGTCCCAGAAGGTCCCCTTGAATTATCAAAATTGTGATGTGTTTGATTCCAGGAAAGTATTTGTACTGAACTAAAAATACAGTAAATGTTAATTGAAGTTGATATATCTCCTGCTAGGTTAATTTAGAATCTAATACTGTATTACGTTGATATTGTGTTAGTGATCAAGCTATTCTCTAAACTTGAAGTGTTTCCCAGGGAATAATTACAACTTGAAGGAGGGAAGAAAAGACTCAAGGATTAAAAGCACTGTCTACTTTTGTTATGGTGTATGGGATTTAGAGAACAAGCAAAAGTGCTTACCTGAGTAAATGAGAAATCTTTGAATGTATTTTAAAAGATCCCACAGTCATTAGATATGACTGGAAGAAAATAAATAGAATTCAAGGAATTGTTGAGGACAGAAGTACCTCTTGCCTTGTACTTCAGAAAGATGCAACATTTTTCTAATGTTTCCATGACAGAAAGAAAGAGAAACATCCAGATGACATGGGAAAGAACAGCAAAAGCACACAATCAGCCTCAATAAGCACAGGCAGTCATTTTGTTCCTAGTCCTGCTCTGCCTTTACCACTCTCAGTGATGCTTTGTCAGGAACAATCCTCTTTGAATTTGAAGATAAATTTTCTCCTAGTCCTGAGAGAGTGTAGTCAAATCTGTGTTTCTTTTTTTGCTTGTTTTTTCACAGATTTGACCACTGAGCTGTTCCTTATGAACCCACTTTTCTTAGCGTGGATCTGATCTGTTAGCTGTTGATACCTGAGAGTCTTCAATGGAGGTCTTCTACCTGTAGGACTTCTGCCAGGTACCTCCAAAGGGGCTGTGACACCCTTCTTTTCTATCCAAACAGACTCGTGGCCTCCTTTGACTCATGTGTCCACCTGCATTCACAAATTTGTTTTTTCCAACCTCAGCCCAGGGAAGCGAGAAGACACCAGGCAACAAAATTACTTATTTTAGGCAGTGGCACTGTGTGTATGTATTTTCCAAGATTTTGATTTCCCGTGTGAAAATTTAAGATTTTATGACATGCCGTGTGAGTATAAGTATCACTCTCCTTCCTACACACAGACAAAGCCAAACCTCATGTCAGAAAGTGAGAGCTTTTAATTTTGTTTGGTTTGGGATGGAGGAGGTCACAGAGGCATGCAAGCTGCTTGCCACGGAGGTGGAGGTAGGACACTTGCATGAGTCAGGAGGGAAGAGAAATAATCCCTAGAAAAGGCTGAAGGAAATTGACAAGAAGCATGAGGATGGCCCTTTATAAAAAAGGAATTGGCAGATGCCCACTTGACACCTGTGAGGCATAGGTACATGGTTTCTACTATCCCATTATGGTAAAATGCAGTGAGACTTACACCTCTTTAAAACACCCAGGAAAACTCTATATTGAGAATCACAGAATAGTAGGGGTTGGAAGGGACCTTTAGAGGTCATCTAGTCCAGCCCCCCTGCAGAAGCAGGTTCACCTAGATCAGGTACATGGGAACATGTCCAGGTGGGTCTTGACCTCCAAGGAAGGAGACTTCACAACCCCTCTGGGCAGCCTGTGCCAGGGCTCCCTCACCTGAACAGTGAAATAGTTTTTTCTTATGTTTAAGTGGAACTTTTTGTGTTCCAGCTTCATCCCATTACCCCCAGAGAACTTCCATGTATTTAACACTTTTTTTAAAGGAGAAGAAAGGAGTTAAAAAAGAAAAAGAGAAAAGAAACAGAAAAAAAGGAAAAAAGGAAAAAGAAGAAAAAAAGAAATAAAGAGTGGTCTCGGTGTTTAAGTTTCCATTCAGATTAATCTGCTGATAACCAGCAGCAGTGTCACAGGAATAGATCTAGTAGTTTCTCTAACCCTTTGCTGTCAGTATGGGAACTCTTTGCTCCTGGGAACATACCGTCCCTTGCTTTTCCCAGTGGATTCTTCAATGGCACATTTGACTTGGTGGAATTTTCACCACCTTCTCTGGGCATTATTCCACAATACATTTGTGACAAGTTGGCAATATATTTAATTGGGATGTGTGAGATACATCTGGATTTGATCACAAACTCATTTTACATACTGTAACTTATTGGTTGGCCAACAGATGATACCAATTTTTGGCTACTGTGGTCCAAGCATGTGTCCAAATCAGTCAGAAAAGAAAGGACTCATATCTTTCAACTGATTTGCAAAGTCCTTTAGTCTCTGCCTTTCTAAGATAAAAACAATGAATGAAATGATAATGCATCATGATCACATTAACAGCTATTAAACTGTGTGTCAGTTTCAGAAATATGCTTACCTACAACTACATAGTCTAGTATTATTTAAGATGCTTTGAAAGATTAAAAATATAGATGAAAAGTCTCAAAACCTATTGGATATTAACTTGTTCTCACAATTAGTGTTAGAATAATCTAGTTCACAGACATGCAAACCAAGTGCTAATTATCAAACTTGAACAAAATGTCCCCATTCATTAATAAAAATTATTCACACAAATATTAAATGCAAATTTAGCCTTTTTTTCTGTTCATGAATATATTTCTTCTGCATACATATTCATTGGCTAGTTTATGAAAACAGACTTTAGTCTGTGGGTTGTCTGTAAGAAGGTTATTATATCTTTATAGTCTTTACACTTGCATCATAATTAATCAATAATTCACCCAGGTATGATCTCCCTTGAAATGAGATACTGACTTTAAAAACAAAATAATAAAGAAAAAAACCCTATAGGGATAATTTGCAGTGCTGGCATCATTTATAGGAACAAATCACATGCACTAAAATTTGAGGAAAATATGAAGATTTGTGATTATCATGACAAATACCCACAGCTGTGTGAGGATTTATAAGAATGATTTATTATAAAAGCACAAATAGCAGGAAACTCTACTTATTTATTTTATTCACAAAAGTAATCTTGAATCACGGCATTATTGTAAATGCTTGTTCTCACAATGATACAATTTCCTGTTTGAATCTCTGAGCAAATGAACAGCATTAATTGTAACCTTTTGTCAGCTTCCAAAAGTTGTTAGACAAGATAATATACACGCTTTATGTTTAGTTGAATAGATACTACAGTCTGCACACCCCTGTCCTTTCCCTGTTCTCCTTCCAGAGCATCTCTTTTTCTGAGGAAGACAAGACAATCTGCTCTTTCCATTTTTATTACTGAGATCCATTTCCCAGCCAAGAACTCTGCACCTTTTAACCCCTGTGATGTGATATTGATGGAGCTGCCACTTAAAACCAAATTCTCTTTGGCCATCAGCGAGCTTCCTGTGGTGATGGAGAGACAGAGCCTTTTGTAGAAGACTGCTTTTGAACCTGCTGTTGGAAGAGAAACCCATGTTGTCTGGTATCTAACAGAATTTGGGTACAAATGTGAAATCCCTAGTCTCATTCTGGATTCCTCTTGTGTGGGAGGCACAGCCTCGGAGTGAGCAAAACTGAGGGAAGGAAACTCGATTGGCATAAAGTCTTGTTTATTCAGTCTTGTGGAACAAACCAGTGAACAAAACACCGCCCAGAGCAAACCCACCTTGTAACCCACTGTTAGTTCATTGTATCAGTTGGCTTCAAGTTCAGTGTTTTGAAGCAAGAAGTTATAGGAATGCCCTTAAATAGTGAATCCTTCTTTAATACACTAATTATACTTACTAAACTTCTTATGATATGGGACTTAATGCTGGTTATTTCATGATCTTTCTTTTCTAGTACAATGATCCTCTGAACAGGTGGAAGGGATTTTATCCAGCACATCTTTGGTTGTTAGCCAGCACATTCTTGCTCTTCCAGACGTGAAAATATTTGCATATTAGTACTAGGAAATAACATCTTTCACTTTTTTGAAAGATTTGTACAATGGCATAGTGATGACTTATCTTCTGTTTCTTTCCAGCAAAAAAATTAGTACAGGAAAACACACCTGCACCTTGTATTGACTTCCCTGTAGCTAACAGCAACATTTTAATGTTAACTCTTTGTCACTGGGAGTCGATTTTTCACAGCACAGCACCTCAGTGCAAAATGCATTAGCGCAAATGTCTGAACTCGAAATCCATCTGGCACTGGGAGCTATAAAATATTGCCATATTTGTCTACAGTAGATTTTAACAGACTTTCTGGATAATATCATTTAAAAAACGTTGTTGTGCAATGGAATTAATTAACACAAGTAACATGTACAACATAAATTTTTATTGTTTCTTATATGCCATAAAATTTCCAAGACAGAAGCACCTGGTAAAACCATACCGTCTGACTGGGCATGGCATTAGGAAGGCCTAGATGGGAGCAGATGGAAAGTCTGAGAATGAAATAGGAACAGATGGGAAGTCTGAAGGTGAAATTTGAACTTAGGTATTACAAAGTTCACATGGCTGAACGTAAAGTCCCATTAAATATGGCCTGATAAAGAGTTAAACTGGCTGGATCTGCTGTATCCTCCCTCCTTTTGGGTTTTACGTCACTTAGCTGTCAACAATATTTGTGGCAGTAGTTAAAAAACCACTGACATTAATGCTGCCTGCTCATTTCAAAACAGTTTTCACTATCCACTCTGTATATGGGGTTTTACAAAGCCTTTAAACATGGAAAAGCATTTTTAGTTTCATAGAGAGCTGATGGCCTTCCTCTGTCATTCTCTCCCTGTTAGTTTAGACAACTGGGCAGTCATAGAAAGTTGTGCTGGCAGACAAGCAGCAACGTGCAGCCAATGTCAATGTGTGGACAGACGCAAGGGTTTGCAGGAGATAGCGTTGTGCCTCAGCAGTGGCTAGTGTCATGTATAAAAAGTCCTACTCCTGCTAGCATAACTCCATGCACCGTGCATTTGTGTCATTTTAATGAGTACAGCTTCTTGGAAGAACTTTCCCTTCTACCATTTCTCCAGTAGAACAGTCTGTTGCGCTTCTAGCAGAGAAATGCCATCCAAAAATGCAGAAACAAATGTGTTTGCTGCCTATATATTAGAGGCAAAAGCACAGGGCAGAAAAAAACTGCTCAGGAGCTATTCCTTGAAGCTTGCTAGAGTTTTTTACAGCCTTGTTTGGAATTTAGCAAAAGATTTTAGTTTTGGAGTGAATTTGCCTTGGTTCAGTGGGGTTTTATGAAGACTGAATTTATAGGACCTTGCATGAACAAGTTTAGTAAATGATGTGAACTGACAAATAAGGGCCTGGTATTACTACTAAACCAGGATGCTTTGTATGAAATTGTTACTTTTAGAACCTGTAAAGCCCTAGTATACGATTGTCAGCAGAGATGATTTTTGCCAGCTTCCACAGACTTGTAGAGTTCCCAGAATCTGACCCATCACTTATTGTAGAATAAAAATACTCTATCTGGGTCAGGGTATTTAGGGTCAAAGCAGATGTTGATAAAGGCATGACAATTTGCCCACTGGTTATATATATATATATACATATATAATATGTATATGCTTTTTTTTTTAATGATTACCATAGCAGGATTTATCAGTTCCAGGAAATGATGGATCATTTGGAAATAACCAGTTTGGAGAGCCATTTATTGTCCAGCAAGTTCTGAGGTCACTTCTCTCAAACATATGGCTGGCATTGCCAAGACAGATGAGGCACCTGTGCTGAATTTGTGGTGGGCTTCCAAAGCCTAGGAATGTTGTCCAACAAAGCTCTATGCCACCATCGACTAATCGGTCACTCTGCTGCTATGCTATGTCACCTGGATCTTGAGGAAGTATTGGCCTATTCTGAAATTCTGGAAAGCTCTTGAGTAATGGTCTGAAAAATGACAGGCTCTCACATGTCCCTACTGTACTTGAGGAAGTTCATTTCCTGTGATTAATGGTTACTACACTGTGCACAGTGTCTTTTAAGATTTTTTCTTTCCACTGTAAGCCAAACTAAACAATGTTTCCAGTTTCTCAGGCTCTATTTACCTTCTCTCTCATTAGTGGAAGCTCTCTCCCTGGCTTTCTGATGATTGTGCACATATTTAAACCCTTCTGACTGTTTTCAGCTGCTACCACCATGTTCCAGAAATCTGACAGAGGGGAACGCATCACCTCGCCGCCAGCGTGCAAGCAGGCGCTTCACTTGGATGTCTGCCCGTTGCTTTTCCTGGGGGAAGCAGGTAGACCTGTGACCCCGAGGGCTTTGCAGGGACTCACAGAGCTTGACACGTGCCACCTGCTTCCTGTTGCCATCCCTGTAGCTGCTTCAGAGTTTCAAACGTTACAGGGGGCTGGCGGAGCTCAGTGTGAGAGGGAAGGCAGCTTGCTGTGGACTTGGCTGGGCAAACAGGCAACAGGCTGGGCGGCCACTATGGCTTTTTAAATGTGCACCACAGACCACCAGAGAACAACGTGTCGCAACTCCTCACCTAATTTTCAGCTGTTCAGAACTATCCAGTCTTCAATGTTCTGATCTTGGTTTTTTTTTTCCTTCTCTCTTTACTATGACTGTTCCCTGATGACAAAGTAATATATTTTTAGCATAGTTCAAGTATAAGACACTAAAATTATACTGCCTCGTAAGAGTTGCCTCATAAACATAGAATTCTGTTTTCATGGACACTGGCGTGGGTGTTTCATAAAGTATCATAAACAATTTATTTTGTAGTGAAATAACCCAGTAAATTATCTTTGTTTTCAAATCATCGTCCAAGCTCCACTGAGCTCTTTTTGGTGCAGTTTGTAAACCAAGGCTGTGGAAGGCCACCTCTCCCTTACTCTCTTGCTAAATATAAGTGAAAAGCTGAAATTATTTGAGAAAAATACAAACACTTATCAGCTGAGTGTTACAAGGTCCAAGAGTATTTGAGATAGAACAACTCTGCCTGTCAGACTGAAGCCATTGCATTTGCTGCTTACCTCCTATGTATCTTTTTTAGTGTTCTTGAGCCCCAGTAAAGAGATGCAGCATTTCGTGTCAGATAGGATCTACCAGCACAACGCCCTGCTCAGGTTGAGGGAATAATGGCATCATGAGGCTGTAACTGTGGTATTGTACCAGACCTATGCATTCGCGGTGGGTGCCACTGACAGGGTGAGGGGTGGTGTGGAGAGATGAAGCTGCTGTAGACACCTCTCCCATTAATCCATACCTCTCTGTGACTCTTTTTCAGTACTCCATGGGTGAAATTAGTTTTCTTGCATGAGAAGTCCCCATTTCAGCCAGATGGTTAAATATGTGATGATGTGCTATGGTTTTAGAGTGGATCACAGGCTTTTTGAAAGGCCATTGAATGAAATAATAAGCAGGCAATTACATTTAAAAATATGGTTCCTAGTTATTCCTTTCCTTGGAGTCTGTAGGGAGGTATGGTTGAAGACATCACTGCTTTGTAAAAACCACAGTAAAACACATTAAGTTTTCTGTCATTCCTACTTATTTTTCTCTGTTTCAGCTTTCACTTTCTTTCGTAAGTCCCTGTAGTTATCTATGGCTCATTTATTTGCATTGTGTAGCTATTTAGGGTCAAATTCTAATCCTAAAAGAGCTCAGTTAAAATATCTGCTGTAACAGTTATTGAGGCCAGGGCTTCATCCACAGCATATGCATTTCTCTACTCCCAATTATTGTCAGAAGTAGTTCAACCTTTGTTGTTATCCAGATTTGCAGTTCTTTTTCTGTCTTTAAATCTAGTGGCTGATTTGAGAAATAATTTTCAGAAATGACCTGCATTTTTCTTCTCTTGCAGGACAGTGAGTTTCCTGACACAGTGCTCTACTATTGTTTTAATTCTTCATCTGTATCTATAAAAGTATTAAAATGACATGATGCCTTTCACACTATTGCTGCTCAGTGACTCCAAGTGAGGGTGAGCTGTGTGTAGTGAGCAGATATGCCCTGTTCTTTGCAATCTCGGTGCTCAACTTTCCAAAGAATTCTGGAAGTGCAAGGTGGGTAAGAACCAGATGCATTTTTTATAAATGGATTATTTGAGGTCCTTTCCATACCTTCCCCTATCAGCATGTTATCTTCCACGCTTTACTTCTTTGCTTTTATCCTACTTCAACATCAGCTCCTCAGTGATTTGTAGCAATGTGACAAGCTTTTAAACAGTGTAAAATGAATGCTGCATTTCCATGGAGAATGTATGTTTTATGTAAAAGTTATTTCCAAGTACTATTATATAGTAATCAAAATACAATTTAGCATAGTAATCTGTTTTTGTTAATTTATTAAAAGTGTGATAATTAAGAATAGTTTATTTGAAATACTGAAGAATTCATATAGTTGTGTGTGCAACAGGTCAAGTACTTGCAAATAAAGTGACTGTTCTTAACATAACAGCACAAAAATAGGATCTCTGCAGTATAAGAGAAAATAGCTTTTAAGCAACAGCAGTGAAACTTACAATGAAGGGGAGAAGACCAGTGTATGAGTGCTGTGATATTGATAGCAGGCAGCTGGTAGGTTGCCTGGAAGATGACCACTAAGCTCTGACATTACTCTAAGTAGCATCACGAGAATTGATCCAAGAGCTATTCGGATAGCTCTTGTGGCATGGTTACACATAAGCTGAACTCCTTTTCCTGTTTTGACTATTTTAAACGTTTCAGTGTTGCCATTACATTTTCTGTGAGGAAGATCTCTCACATATGCTGACTTGGCCCATTTTGGCTTTTTTTTTTTTGTTCCCCATGGTCAGTTTGCTTTTCAGACCCCTTTTCTTTTCTTTCCTGACACAATCTGGATTTGAGAATTGGCAATACATGTTGTTAATGTCCTTTTAATGCTGCTATGTCTGGCTTGTCTTCACAGGTGTTGGGGTTGAGGCAGGTGTGGGGAGAAAGAAGAACAAAGCTAGTAAAGGCTAATGCCAAGTTTACTGAACAGATGTGCCATGTCAAGATGGGGAAATCTCTCCTTTTTTTTTGCATCTAGATTTTTAATAACGATCTCAAATACTAAGCATGTTTCTTTTAAGACTCAAATGTTCAACTCAGCTTTATCAATTGCTAGTCTAAAGAAAAGCAAAAGCATGGGAATTTAAAAAAAATCTAAAAAATTCAAGGCACTGGGGCCATACAACAGAAGACAAAGTTTCAAGAGTAGCTAATCCGAATAAGGGAGGAACTGAGGAGAATTTAGACTGTTTGCTTTAGTGTAGTTTAATACAACTTCTATTTATCAAAGAAACAGTGCTATCCTATTGAAAAGGTAATACAAATAAGATGTTTTTGGTAATTCCCAGAGCGAGTTAGTTCACTGAACTACAAAGATCTGAAAGCACTTTACAGATTTGATAAAATCTGCTTATCAAAAATGTCAAAAAAAAGCATAAACTTTACTGACACAGAAACTGTGTCAGACAGTAAGTATTCCGGTGATGCTGAAGTTACAGTCGTTATATAAAAGCATTGAGGACGAGTAATGAATAGGATAAATACACAAATTAACTGCGTTCTTATGTGATAGATATGTGGCAAAAGAAATATTGTATTAAGTTTTTTCTAAGAGTCCTACCATTTTTTTTTTCTTCACAGCTTTCTCAGATCAGCTCAAAGCATTGACCTGAAGAAAGGGAAGAACAATAATGCCACATGTGGTTTCTGGGAAGCAACAAGGTACCATTGCAGACTTGCTAAGGCATCTAGGGCATGAATTGGCAGGAATCATTTCTGAAGTACATGTTAGCTATTCCTTTATTTTGCCTGGATATAATGTTAAACTAATCAATCTTGTCTATTTTTTAAAATTATCTTCCAATCCTTTGAAACATCGTTATCATCAGCAGGTTCATTAAAAATTGGTATCACTGACAAAAAGATCATTGGAGCCAATTCTTCTATGACTCTAGATAGAAAGTTATATAATGCAGTTCCTTTAAAATATTTCTCTAAAACAGATGCCTTCCTTTCAGGTAATGTAGTTCAGACTTCCCTTCAGATTTTTGGAAGCAGCTATTCTGAAACAACACATATATTTTTTTTCTTTGGGGCTATCCTTTGTTTGGGTATATTGAATGCAATGAGGTCATGATCATTGGTTCCTAGGCAACGACCAACTTCTACTTCAGTGATTAATTCATCTTTATCCATCATATGAAGTCCAAAGCAAAGTAATCTGTGTCAGAAACTTATGGTCTATAATTTTTAGAAAGCCTATGACATTTCATTAGCATGAGACTTTGAGCTCATCTTCCAAATGGAAATTACTCTCTGTAGCATCTATTTGTTTCTCATTCTTTCTCTGTATTGATACTAATATTTTTATGACAGGCAAATAAGCTAATAGTAATCCATTTTCTTTGAAGTACTTTCTAGACTCTAATAAGACAGAGATCTGCATTTGCAAAATTGAACTGTATATTTGAACAGAAATGAAAACCACTTTTCTTTTGTAAGATATTTTGGTTATATACAGCACCTCCATCTAACCATCCTAAATGACCTTTAAAAAATTAATTAACATACTTTTGCTAGGAATTTATGCCAGTCACTGCAGTTTCTTTCCTGACTAAACTATTGAGCCTGATAAAATGTTATTAGCTTGATTTCTTGGAAGTAGGAAAATTGAAGGCCAAACTGGCTAGTAGCAAGCATTTGAAATATGGGCATCTCATTCATATTTAGGCACTTCTGTGGCCTGATTTTCAGAGTTGCTGAGCATTAGCATAATCCCACAGTGTAACCTATCAAGGTCATGTAAAAATCCTGTACCAGGAATAGTCCTGATCCCTTACCCTATGTGTTAATGATGTGTAAGATCAAAACTAAGATATCAGATCCTTTATAGAAAAGGAAAGGCAAAAAAAATTCACAATTTCTAAAAGAAAAAAAAAAAGAGGTCCATACAATTCCTTCTCTACCAGCTGTAATGAACTCACAGACACATTATGCTGTTCTGCAGTTCCCTACTCCAGCACTAGTCAAGGCACAGAAATCTAAGTTTAAACAAGATCTTTGAGGCTACTGTGTATTGTCTTGTCGCTTTTTTTCCAGTGTAGGCTGCTCACCTTCCTTCCAGAACAGCCAGGGCTCGTTGTAGCCTGGTCTCTCTGGTGAAAGGGTACAGAGAACCCACAGGCAACTGTAGGAGAGGGTGACCTCAGACAGTTCAACAAAATAGTGTGAAAATGGAAAACAAATGCAAATTTCTGTAGCAGAGAACAGATTAAAATAATGTCAAGAAGCAAAGCAAAATGATGAGAAATTAATTGTTCCACAATGAAGAGCCCTACAACTCAAGCCCACGAAACCTGTCATCTGATTGTTGTATGCCGTAGAGGTTTGTTTTTTTTTTAATAGAACTGGAGAGTGATGGGAATAGACACATTAAGCCCTGAGCCACCAGGTGTGCAGGGAATTCAGATGCTGCCAGAGCAGGAGTGCTGAAATGAAAAAGTTATGTTTAGAATGAGTTCACTGGAACATGACCCCTTCTGAACAGGATTTCAGTTTTTCTTTTCATGTTTGATAAGTGGCAGGAAAATTCTAGGTCAAATTCCTGATATGAGAGGAAAAAGAAGCAGAGTGAAATAAAAATTTTGGAAAAGTAGTTAACTGGGAAACAGGACTTGAGCAATGGCACTGCTGCCTGCCATTAACCTCCTCTCCTGCTCACCCACTCACCTTCATCAGAGAGTGGGGAGTCAGGAAAGGAAAGAGAGATAGGAACAAGAGAGGAACGTTATCTTTACAGGTATTGAATAGTCTGTCTTACTATACTCTGACTGGTATAGACTCTGAACTACTTACCCTTCTTTCACCGTCGCCTTTAGTTAAGTTCCCTTAAGGGTCATCATGAGCATGGGAGCTTGGATTTTTTGTTCTCTACTCTTTTTTTAAAGTGAACTGACACACTAGCCAGATTTTCCAAAGCACACACCTCGCTTTTGAATCAGATTTTCCACCAGATGAAAGTGTAGAGGGAAAGGGAGGGTGAATGTTACTTTTTTTTTTTTTTTAAAGCTGAACAACTTTAAATTATGTCCATTCCCACTTTGCCTGTAAAGGAGCTGAGAATGCACCTTTCTTTTAAAGCTTGCTAGATGAGAATTTTCCCCTCTGCTCCCACAGCTCCTCTTATAGGGCTGTGAGCAGCCTGGGCTCACCATGATGTCAGCTGAATGCTGGCCCACTGCTGTCCTGAGCAGCAGAATTGTTCTCCTTCATTTTGTCCTTGGGCCAGCATGGGTGGGTGCTGCAGAGAAGGCAAGGGCTGGTGTGCGATGGCCATGGCACCACCTCTCACTGTGTGAGCCCCATGCAGCCTTATGCACTGTCTCCCATCCCTCTGCAGACCAAGACAGGGCATGTTGGTGCATTTACTCGCAAGCAGTGGATGGCCCATAACTTCCAGCAGTTATGACTGTCCCAGTAGATGTACAGTAAAGGCAAGGAGTGTCTTGCTGAAATGCAGTGCAATAAACCTGTTACAAATGCAGAAGTAAAACTTCCTCTGATTAGATTTTATCTCATTTCAATCTTCTCACACTTGGTGATTCTCCTGAAAGTGAGAATATATGCTTTCTGTAACTTGAAACACAGGAATCAAGGCCAAAATATTGGACATTTTAGACATTCTAGATACTCTAAGGTAGCTAATCCACCCACATAGTGCTACTAGCAAGGACTTTGGGATCCCATGTGAGACCCACGCACTTCTGAAAGCACTATTGGAAGTCATGCCAGATACTCTACAACATCTCAAATGATGTGAGAGGCCTATTTGGAGGCAGTTTAATTTTAATTCTTCCCTGAGTGCTTGTAGTAGCTGAAGATGGCAGGATCCAACCGTGTTAGACATGATAAGTATTCATGTCTAAAACTCATTAATGAGTTTTGTTCTCTGTGTGTGTGAAATGACCTCTAGCAATACTCATTTGGTCATTCTTAGCTTTTACTTGCACATTATTTTCACCTTTCATTATGTCCAAACTCAGTTCCTACGGAGAAACTAAGATTGTCCCAATGAATATCACTGGAGAGCACTTGTGAGCAGTGACAGCTGGAGAATGTCAAATGTTAAAAGGGGTGGTAATAACATGTGCTTTTGGATGTCTACTGCATCAAACCTGATTTTAAGTACTCTCTTCTGTGATGGGGAAAGACATGAGCTCTAGCGAAGGAAATTTAATGTTACTAGAGTCACAGAAAATCATTCTGCACAGGTAAAGTGTGTCAAAGCATTGTGTCTACCTTATTTATCTTTCCTGCTCCCTGTCTGCCTGTGAAAGTGATATTTTATGCAATCTAATAGGCTTTGAAAAAAACCATCATTTTCATGGAGAAGTGAAACTGATAAGTGGCTAATAAATGTAGGACATGTGGAAATTTACAAGATTTCACAGTGCTGAATTTTACTGTCTTGTGATACTAGCAGTCCTGGAAGAGTTTTCAAGGTTTTGTATATTTGCTAGAACAAAAAAGCCCATTTTTGGATGTTCATTGAGTACTGCATCATTAACACAATTGGAAGGAAAATAATACAAAACCAAATCAGACCAAAGACTCACCAACACGATAACTGAACTCAGAAAATTTTTTGCTTCCTTCTCGGCAAATCAGTCAGAAAGATTTATTGACCTGAAAACAGTTTATGATCAATCACGCTGGTACAGAGCTTGAGCTCAAAATTTTTAATCATTATTTGTATTATTCCTAAAAAAAAATAATCAAGAAATACAGTATTTTAATATTAAGTGAAGAAAGGAGTTAATGTCATCAAGCACAATGAAATAGCCACAAAGCCTAATGTAATGTTGACATCAGCTCTAATCTCGTAGCTGTTCTAAAAACTAAGAGTAGTTAAATTCACTTGTTCAGAAGAGACCTGAAATAGCTATCCTTTATCCTCTTAAAGAAAATTGGTGTTTCCTGCTCTCCTGCTCTCTTGTTTCTTGTTTATTGAACAGTCTGCACTGCCAGTGAAAATAATTCTTTACTCTAAACAGCCTTTTGTAAACAGAGAAGTTTGAATTTTTATTCCAGACATTGCATGTCCATACACCGATTCTTCCAGTATTTTATTGGTCTTTCACAGATGAAGAGTAAGAGTAGTAGAGTTTAGTGGAAGAAGGAGGATATATCAGGTTAACTGCCAAGAAAGATATTGATGAGATTATATGGTTTTATCTTCTATGCTTCTCTATAGAGTGTAGAATAAGACAGATATGAAGTTTTGTTTCCAGATTCTCTGAGACTATACAGAATCTTAACAAGAAATTGTTCTTGATTACAAGTATAAGATTAGGAATGGGCAGAAGGAAAGAAATATTCTGTGGGCTTCACTGTTTGTCAGTATTCTGCACTATGATCAACTCAAAACCTTCCTGTAGTAAATATAAGAAACAAAGAAAAAAAACCCTACTAATTTATTTCGACACCTTATAAACAATGACAAAAGAGATTAAGATTACATGACTGGGTCCTACTAATTACAGCTGTCATCAGGGGGAAAATATATGGGGAAGATAGATGCGGAATTCTCTACTACCATCAACTTGAGTCATCTGTCCTTCTTCAGGTCTCTCTAGCTTGGATTCTGGACAGGAGGAATCTTTCCTGGCAGAAGCTTTATCTGAGTTGACACAATTCCATGAAAAAAACTTTGGTATTAATCCATAAGCACTTTATCTTGAAGTAAATAAATAAAATTCCACACTAGCTCTGCTCAGTGTGATCCCTCACTAAATGTCAGAACAGATAGGTAAATAATTTGACAGCATTTTTGACCACAGGAATTGTCCTAGAAAAAGATGTAGTTGTGTCCCTAAGTAGAGCTTCATGACAAATAATGGAGAGGCAATCATCCCACTCCTATACCATACCTGAGTGAGTAATCCTCGTAGAATGAAAATATCCATCTTTTTCTGCAGCTAGTGAGCTCACCCTTTGAGGCAGCAAGATTTATGATAGCCCTTGATCTTTTTATCTTGACTGGTAGTTTGCTGGTCCTCTAATTATGCACAAGTAGCAGATTTTTTTGGTGAGGTCTGTCAACTGCAGAGCTGGCTAATGGAAGATGTTAGCTTCAGTTTTTTTGTGAGTCTTTTTGAGAGCAATTTCAAAGTTAGGTAAATAACTTAGAAACACCTATTAGGTATGCAGGTGTGACAACCACTAGTTCCTACCCTGAACTGTCTCTTACTGCTTTCCCATATTCCAGGGCTATTTTGCCCAGGCAGAGCAGGATTGCTGGTTACCCTTATGTGAGTTTGCTTTTGGTGTCAGGGTGAAGAATTGATGGATATTACATAAAGGTAATTTCAAGGAAGATTCTGTACCAAAATCGTACAGGAGATAACTTTTGCATACATTACAAGCCCTTATGTTGCGTACAGCAGAACATAGAAAAATGTTGAGTCATTCATCACTTGGGAAATTTTTGCAACTATGCATTTCTGACATCTTGAATTTTAGATGACAAGAATCTCTAACATCCACTCTACCTTTTAATTCATTAAGAATGGGTAGCAAAAGCAGGGAAAACAGCAGAAAGATATCACAAAATAATCTGGGAGGAAGGTGTAGAAACACATTTAAGTAACAAGGTTAAATGTGATTTAGAAAAACAGCTCAGATAGATATCACTCAAAATCTAATAAGCAAATTGAAGAGAAATACTTAGAAAGCAATTATGTTCAGCAAAAGAAATGAAACCCATTTTAAAAACAGCCAGAAGTTTTCTACTTTTTGCCTGCGTTTGCATGATGATCTGAAATATTGCTGGAGTTGCTTCAATTAGAAACCTGAGATGTAATAAAATGTCATTTCTGATTTTGTGTTCTAAAAACAAATGCATTAATTAAAGGAAAGTAAGGGCTTGTCAGACAGGAGGCATGTGTCAGCCTGTAGAGTTTCCTGTCCCCCAGCTGTTAGATGAGTTCTCTCACCTGAGGTGTGGTAACTGAGTATGATACATTACTGCACTGTGAGGAAAACTAGGGTCAGTTGATGGTGACTTACATGAACTCCCTTTACTTTGCTTCGCAATGGGATAACAGAACATGCACAGTGAGCTACTATGTCTCAGCTGACAACGACTAGATCAGCCAGCTGTATTTTGCCCCTCATATTGTGTCACAGCCTGGGAGGTTAACAGTCACAACATGATTTATCTCTATAAATTCATTCTGGGCACACATTCTACAAAGATATGTCTTCAGACCAGGGAGTCATGAGGAAAGAGCAAAATGATAAAGGACTAGATCTATTTATAGATAGAGTAAATATCAACTGTATAAAAATAATGACTAGGCAAAGATATACATACGAATGTTTGAAAAGGAATAAACTGCTTTTCACAATGCAGATGCTGGTAGGAGAGAGGTTAGAGCCACATCCTAGAAAAGAATTCTTATGTCTTATCGCACAAACTGCACACAAACAGCTCACAGTCAACGAGACAGGCCCAGCTGTGCTGGGTATGATCCCATATGAGGCCTAGGGTAAGTAACTCAGGTTTTTGCATCTTTGACTCAGAACTTATCTATTTCATGCAGGACTGTTATGAAACTCAATTAACACTTGCAAAGCTTTTGGATGGCAGTTACAGCGTAAGTGTGAGCTATTATATAATGGGATGAAATTAAGGACAGTGAAGTCTGATTATCAGGGAAGAAAAATCCCAACAATGTCATCTGTTAGATTGGGGAATAATGCCGCAGGGGAAGCAGTGGATGACTCATTGCTTGAGTCAATTAAATCTGGGCTGGATGTGGCACCAGCAAATATAATGTAGGGCACAACCTTATAGTAGGAAAGATATGGTACACATGACCTGATTTCTATGATCTTATGCTTGACTCTGTAATCAACCTAGATTATATGAGCTCATATAAACTTTACATCATTTTTCATGTGTTTCTCATGTGTTTAAGGACTCTTAGAACATTGTTGTGGTCTGTGCTCAATTGATGAATACTTAATATACTAAAGTACTGGAGATCATTAGCATTCCTGAGGTTGTCTGGCATGCTTTGTTTATGCAGTGTGGAAATGGGAAATATTTCTTTCAGCCTTTATGAGATACTGGCAGTGTCACTTCTTATAACCATCAGCCTAACAATTATTTGACAAAATATGCTGATTATTGAAATTACACTGTTAATATGTATTGCTGCCAGAATATTATTAGGACTTAGAGCCTTTGCTGCATGGAGGACACAGACCTTCTGGTAAGTGCTGTGTCGCTCCTCCTCCTTCGCTTCCCTAAATCACAGAATTTGAGGACTGACTTGACCTTGTTAGCTTAGATATCCTTCATGATTGGGTATTGACACAAATTTTTATTTCTCCTGAAGCAGTTTATTTACTTGTGACCTTGCTAAAATCTGGGAATGGATTGCTGGGTTTTAAAAGGCCTGAAGGAAAATAGCATAACTTTTTAAGGGGCCACTCACAAGTCTATGCCCCAGCCACATCCAGCCCCAGGCACTCCTGGGGATTTTTAGCATTTCCATCTTATCCTCATTGAACAAAAAAAGTGCTTTGTTTTGATGTCTGTAGATGAATCTACTGGAAGTCCTACACTGTTGCACTAAATGGACAAAATCAGCAGTGGCTCTGTGTTATTGTAACTTGTAAGTTGTGACTGGTAAGAAAAGTCAGCTGAAAAGCTTGGTTTCAGTAGGGGTTTGCTCCACTGATCTTGTGGAAAAAAAAGGTAACAAGAGCTACTTGGTCCCCAGAGTAGTACAAAATTCAAACTGCTGCTGCTTCAGCATTCAGGTCACAAAGTAAAATAGCAACAGGACTGGAGGTGCCAGGAGTCAATAAAGGTTTGCTCTGAGGCCAAAACCACCTTTTAATAGCCCTCTGTGTACCTGCCTCAGCACTGAAGCTTGATTTGTTTCTGACCTACATGTTAGTGTGAATACTAACATAGCCAGTCTGGTCTCATACTGACATGTGTGATGCCTTCTGCTTAGAGCAGACAAAAGAATAGCCAGTGCATTCTACCTTCATAGCCCTTGTCTCAAAAACTCTGAAACATGATATTCCTTGATACACCTAGGTGCACCTTGAGCTAGACTGTGTCCATTTACAGATATTTGGGAAAACAGTCTTTGAAGACAAGACCTGGCATATATGCACTGTACTGAAAGAAGTAATTCAAACCAGTAGGTTTGAGTGACAGTAACATGCATTTACCATCTTCTGTTCAGCTCCAGAAAATTGGAGTCTATAGTGGTACCACTCAGTGCACATGAAATGTCAGTTGTGTTTGATCGGGTTTATCATTATATGTGGAACCTCCTGCGCTGCTGTATTGATGTCTACTGATATATCTACTACCTTGCTCCCTAACAGTTGCCAATGTTTTAAAAACAGCTTCTCCTTGCAGTAACTGTCACTGCAAAACACAACCTATTCCACTTGGAGACATCAGCTCACTTGCCCTTGGTTTGTTGTCATGGTGTCCTTTGCAAACTGCTCTACCTGCTTAGATCATGCTTGAGCAGTTGCCCCATACAGAGGGGTGATCGTCAGAAATGATTACAGTGTCATTGCTAAACCCCATGCCCCATATGAATTCCCCTGGGCATACTGCAGCCAGACCAAGGTCACTGACCAGTCAGCCTCCTGGCTGTGGACAGCCTGAGGCCAGCCTGTAGCAACCACACAGATGCAACAATACCGTTGTTGATGAATGTTTGCTGTAGTGATCTCATGGTGATGTGATGACATTAAGTTGAACAAACAAAGTAGTGGCTGATTGACTCATCAGTAAACGTTCAGCTAAACAGCTCTAAATGGAGAGAAAACACTGTGAAGTGATTGAGTTTAATAGGAAGCTCCCCATGACAAGATTTTATTAAGTATAACTTCACAGGGCCCAGGATGTACAAAATGAGAGGCTAGACAAGTTTTGAAAGGATGTTGGAAAAATCCATCTGAGTTTTAGGAAGGGGTTTTTTTTTCCTCCAAAGGTAACCCAAGCCACTTTGAATGGGAATTTTAATGTTTGTTCATTTATAAGCCAAAATAAAAAAAAAAAATACATTCTGTAATAAGCAAGATGTCAGAAACACATACCTTACGTGTTCCCCTTAGCACTCAGCACATTTGCATACATCACCTTTTCTAAACCATCCAAAAAAAGAGCCAAGCCTCATGTGAATTAATATATTTACATTTCACAGTTTTCAATTTCTAGTCAGCACTGCAGAGGAGAGAAGGCTACATAAAACAGAGCTTCATTTGAGGCAGGCCCCATTCTCCTCATAAGATTTATTCAGAGGTGGAATTTTGACTTGAAAGGATAGGTCTTCTCTCTTGAGACTGCTTCAGTATCACACTTCTCACACAATATTTCTGAAAGTATTTTGGGATGACACTATTGATTTAGTTATTATGAAACATGCTTTGATGAACCATCTTCATCCTGTAGTAAGCCTTAGAAAGATGATTTCTGTGATGATACTTTCAGCCACAACTTTGTTAAAAAAAAAATTAAAGTTCAGAATGAAAACTTCCAATAGGAAAGGAATTGTTTTAGTGTCAAAATGGTAAATCTCCAATTAGACAGCATCAGCTCCTACTTCAATTTTCATGTTCCTAACAGCACCTTACTAAGTTTTATGAGCAGCTGTGTTAGCACCAAACATCTTTCAAGGTATTTGCTATGAGAGAGCTCAGCTTTCTTCTGCAGTGCAGGCTTGCAGTGATCACACACCTCTCAAAACATTAACAGAGCTATTATTTCAAAAATCACTATTGCAAAATTGAGCAACCTCTACCTATACTCCTGGTTATTACTGCCAGGATAATTTCTGCCTACTAGTTGGAAAACAGCTGTAGCCTCATTCAAAGTTCAGCTGCCTCTTCCTCCCGGACAGCAGTGGACAATCATACCATTTGCAGATTACTTTCTTCTTTACTCTCACCTACTCACAGCGGATCAAGGATTTCCACTGACCTCTGTTTGTTGGAAAACAAACCCAGAAATAATTTTATCCTCTCTCATCACCACTATTATAATGTTCTGTGCATAGTGTAATTATTTATGACAGTATTACACTTTTCTCTTTCCTTCTGCCTTCGCATCCAGGCCTTTGTTCTACCTTAGAAGCTCTTTTTTACCTGTCTCCTAGTTCATCTCTCCCTCTCATTTCCAAAGAGGTATTAATACATGAACCAGATTTGTACTTTTCCTCTTGCTCCCTCCTCCTGATCTCCCCCAATCTCAGTCAATCCAGCGTGTAGCTGACAAAATCCTTTCCTATTGCTTTGACCTCAATCCCTATTACCTTGAACTTATGCATTTGTCAGACATTCTTCAGCATCTATGTCAAATTTATCCTTGATGGGAGATTCTTTCACTCTACCATTACTTGGCAGCACCTCCTTTCACTCCTTCCAAAGCATCCCATGCCAACACCATATTCTTTGAATAGTTAGCCATCTACTTTTTACAAAGAAAAATCTGTTGTGGCCATTCTAGCACTTTTTTTTTTTGTTATTTCAACATCTGAGTGTGCTTTTTAAAAATGTTTACTGCTCTTTCTGGCAAGGGCCTATAGTCAAAGTCTAGATTAAATGTGTCAAGTCGTTTATGACATTATTATGCAGGAGAGGCAGATATAATTTGTGGAAGATAAATCTGCAGTTGTGGTGATACATAACATGTGGGCTTGTTCCTCAGTCCTTGCAAATAGATAATTCTTTCTTAGAGGTCAGCACAATTACAAACTTTCACAATAATTGCTTGCATTATTTTAATCAGAGGAATAACCTTGTTCCTTTGAATCTTGATTAACAAGAGTTAACAACTATTCTTTATGTGTTGGTTTGGAGCACCTTCTAATGGCTCAGTATCAAGCTAAATTAGATCCTTTAGGTGTGCTAAAAACATGAGTCCAAATGAGTCACAGACTTGCAGTGTGATATGATGCCTGTGACTTTCAGGTCCCTGGTTCAGATCAGGAGGCACTGAAGGTCTTCACTGAAAAGTTTGGAGAATGATACTGTTGAATGCCTTTAATATAATTTTGATTGTTACTATTTATTCCAGTAATGTGTAGTGGCTTTTGCTTTTCCCTTCCCTGCTATTATCCTCCTAATTGGCACATTTGTTTTATCCATCTGATGGTTCCTATGTGTGATCCAGCATTTATGGAAGTTAGTAGAAAATTTTTCTGCACTGCTTACTTGGGAAGATACTATCTTCATTTTTATGAGTTTCTTAAGGTTTGCTTGGTAGAGGATACCCTCAGTTGGAAAAGATGATCATGAATAGATTTAAAAGGCTAAAATGTCTTTGACTAAGATGGGCAGAATGTCAGGATATGTTAGGAAACAGAAAAACCTCATCTCTTTGTGCATATGTTACTGCTGTTCTGTGCTTGAATAACAAGTACTCAATTCTTTACTTTCCTTCAAGAATTCAATCATTTTACAAAGAAAACACACACATGCAAATACCAAGACCTTTACATAAACAGATGAGGAAACTGGATAAACAGATTGTCATTTGACTCTTCTATTGAGGAAAATTAATTACAAGTCAGGTGATTCACACATTTCTAAACTGGATTGGAAACATTTATTAATTTTACAAAGTATTTCAGCTGACAGCTGCCGAAAGAGTCTTTTAGTTGGTCTCACACTAGAAATGTCAGTCGCTTTAGCTGATTGCCAGAACTGGTTGAGGATGACAGCCAGGTTAATCAGAATATATAGACATGGTAGGGGTAAATACTGTGCTAAATTTAGCAATGCATTCTGCTAGATTGCATTAGCAGCAGTAGGTGTAACTGCTATATATTAGGATGAACCATCACAATGGATTTTAAAGGGCTCCCAAGGGCAGTTGATTCAGCTGATGCTACCATGGCTAAATGCCAGTTTTTTTATTACCAGGTAATGCTAGTTTTCTCTTTTTCTTAATCAGTCACCACAAAATGATAGTTAAAGGTTAACCATACACGCTATCCGTGTGTGTGTTTACATATATATATATATATATATATATTTACCCAGATTGGATTGGTGAGGAGGCAGAAAACTGGCTGAAGACTGATTTTTATTTTTAATGTCTCAGATATATGACCCTTATTCTGTAAAGACTTAGGTTTACATTTGCTTAGTTTCACAGAGTGAAGGATTGAATAATGAAAGAAGAGAAATGCTTCACTAAAAAAGTGCAGAACTAAAAACTAGGTAGGTCTGTACTCTTAAGTATAAATGCACCAAAAGATGATTTAGGAAAAATGCTTCTGACCTTTAGATTGACATACTCAAAATTAATATTGGTCTGAGTTATTGGGCTTTAACAATGATTTCTGCTACAATCTTATTAAATGATCAAAGAGCTCACTCTCAAACTGATTAGATGTGCAATTAAATGCACAGAGAAAAAGGAATCCAGTCACTAATTCTTCTAGTAAGAAAAAGAGGTTAATAGTGTCTTTTCCAATTTGTTCAAATGTTCAAGGCGATATGAAGATAAACCATTACATAATAAAGCTTGGGTTTATAGCCTCCCAGAAAGATTGTCATGAGATCTGTTATGACTTCTTCTTGATGTGTCTCAGACCGAGGTAACAAGGGCTTAACAGTGAGGATTCACACTTTTGTTGCATTCTCTATTTCAAATGCAGTGTTGTGCCTTATGTCCCTAAGATATGACCCTAAGAAATAGCTTTTCTTAAAGACCACTAGGTGAGATTCAAAGGCATGATGTTATGCTCTTTACAGTAATAACTTCAAAAGAAATGGTTTCTACTTTCAATTATTGCATTTCTGGATAGCATTTTTAACTTTGATATGTTTCACAAATCCATTAAACTTTATGCTGCCACTACCAGCTCCTTCTTTCTTCTCACCTTGGGTTTATAGTCCACTTATCTCTGTTTACTGCCTTGAGATTTCACTGCCCGAACAGGCAAAATTCAGCTTTTTAACCAGAATTGACATTCTGGTGTTACATACTGTGTTCCTTTGCTATGGGTTAATGTGAAAAATCTTGGGCACTTTTGTTCAAATTGTAAAATGGTAGCTCATGACATTGAATGTCATTCAGTCCAACACTTGAAGCACTTGATGTCAATTAGCTTGAATAAATGAAATAACAGCTTCAGACGGGCAAAGAAATAACTTTGCAAAATTGTATCTGCAGTTAATCCTATAAAAGCATTTGTCAAAGATGTGTACTCTAGTTGCTAAACGCTTTTCTTAGAAAATGCTTTTACAGCTGTCTTATCAAAGCATGTATTCAAGGGAAGAAACAAACAAACAAAGCCTTGGAAATTCATATTTTAAGACTGATATTTGTTTTGGCCAGTAAACAACTGTCACTGTGATTGTGTGTAGTGCATATGTCTTGGAGTGAAAACCACATTGCAGTCCTCCATCAGCCATTCACTCATCCTTCACTCAGACCTCTGGGAAGCCAAAACTCTCCGTCACTTCCCATGACATTCACTTTTGCTCCTGTCATAGCAACTTCCTGCATGGCTTCCAGATTTAACTGAAGGTCCTTGTATGGCTGCATTGTGCAAGGGTAGATTCTGGCCATTAATAAAGTAAAACTTCACAGAATTCTACATGCAGAGTTCATGTCCTCTGAATGAGAACCAACACAAGGAATGGCTTATGTAGGATTGCAGCTGAATTGCATGGAGAAATGTTTCTTGCTTTATACATTCACACAGATTTAAAACGACTCTTCAGTATGAGATTTTATATAAGAACATAAAATAATGTAATATGCATTATATTGTAGTAATGCATATTATATATAATAGACATACTATTGTGATAAGTATATTTGATTAATAATTCTGCTTCTGGTGTTCTCTGTTCCCTGGCTTTGAAGAGAGAGAAAAACTATGTCTGACAGGTTCCTGTGCAACCCACTCTAGGTGGTCCTACTCTGGCAAGGGAAGGAGTTGGACTGGATGATCTTTTGAGGTTCCTTCCAACCCTTAAGATTCTGTGATTCTGTGTGACAGATGTTTATGATGTATTTTGAAATCTACAGTAGGTTTCTTTGAATGTGACACTGTGCATCTGCTGTGTGGAATCAAGTAAAATTATGGTGCAGTACCTGACAGGGCACTTTGTTACCTGGGCAAGTCTGCTTTATGAGTTATCTAATGTATTGCAAATCTTAGAGATGCCTTTTTTATGTGGATGTAAAACCTGTAAGAGTACAACTATCATCAGGAGATGGTACTGATTTACAGCTTCCTAGCTTTGTTTTGGGGTGAAATATGAAATGTAAAAATCACTTGAGACAACATGTACTTATAGACTTTAAAGCATTTAGAATCAGTCAGCTTAGACATTAACTTATTCTCAGTAGAAGTCAGAATAAGTTATTTCAAAGCTCAGTGTTTACATAGGTCACAAAAGTTGAAAACAGCTGGAGACATACTTCGTCAGTTGTTACTATCTGTGTAAATGATGGAACTTTGTAAGTGAAATGTACAGTAAGTAGCCTATTAAAGGAAAAATAGCAGAAACGTGAACAATAACAGTAACTGGTTAACTAAAATAGATGTTCTAAAGACATCTTGTTAGTAATAGGCTAATGAATTAATGACCAAGATTCAAACCAGGTGCATGTGATTTCTTTTAGCTGTGGTTTATACTGGGATGTAACAAATGTTGATTAAAAAAATACTAAACACTTACTCTAGAATTTAACTGGGTGCCAGATATGCATTTGGGGCCCTATTCTTCAAGCTGCTCAATGTTTCCTGTGAGGCAGTCATCAACTGAGAGGGATGCTGGACCCCTTCTTGAAGGTCTGACTGAGTGCTGAGGGCACTCAGGCTTTGATCTTTTTTAGTTTACAAGACACTTAAGGCAAAAAGTGCTATAAATGCTTACTAGACTCAATTGTGTAGTATTACCTATGAACAGAATTTGGATTTTTATGGTTCAGATTTCTCATAAAACTGTTTAGGACTAACAGTACATCCCACCTGACATATTGTCTAACCCTCTGGACTCATAACATTTGTCAAACAACTAAAAGAGCTTTCTATTTCAAAATGCCCTGGATTTTAGAAGTGGCCACTGACTCTCCTGTGACAATTCAAAGAAAGTTGGGACACTGCTAAACCACTCCAGAAAAAACTACAAACTCTCAGTTCCAGTACTAGAAAAACAAGATCTATGATCAAGCAGAGATTGTTTCCTTTGCTGAGTTACCATTTCACAGTCTGAGGAACTGGGAGATATTCCTGCAGTCCTCACCTCTTTTTATTCTCCCCAGTTGTTATTGTAACACAGCTCTTGTTGTCTCACCTAAACATCTGTGTCCTTTTTAGATCCTTAGAGCTTCAGCTGAAGCTGAAGCGGACACTGAATGTGAAACTATAAGTGATTTAAGGGACAGTTTGTCACTTTCTTGGTGTTCTACAGGTGAAGCATCCTAACAGAGAAGCCTGTATAAATAAATGAAAAATAACAAATGATCTGGTCATTTCAACAACATAATCCAAAAGAATTATACAGATCCCTCAGGAGGGAGCTGGAAATTCTTACTTACAAGTAGTTCCAGGGTATGTTTATTCACTGTAACCTGAGTTTTTTTTTCTCCCTTGATCACTTGGGGAAAAAGAGGCACGATTACTATACAGCCATGATCACCCTTTGGGATGTAAAGCAGCAGAAGGCAAGTACCCCTGTCCCAGTGGGGCAGCTGCTCACCTGTCTGTAACAGCTGCCTGAGCTTTCCAGGCAGGAAACAGAGGTCATTTCCCCAAAGCCTGAGCCACAGGCCTGCAAACTTGTTCCTTATATAACAACCAACACTCACTTCTCTTGTCTGCCCATTGTGTATCTGTGCTTTGGAGCTGCTGAGAAGAACTCTTCACAATTGAAGCTGCAAACACTCAAGAATGTACCTTGGAAAGGTATAAAATTCTGGGTTGCAGGCTGCTTGTAAACATGGGAAAAAAACAGGAGTAATCCTTTCAAGAAAACTGACTTGTGCCTTTTAACTTTTGAGTGATAAAAAAGATTTCCAAAAGGAAGTGTCTGTGTTTCCTGTAAAGAAAACATCCAAAGGACAAATGGATTTAAAAGTCTCCATGAAAATATCTGGCCTACCTGAATATGGCATCTAAGCTTAGAATCTATGTCTATTCAGTTTCTAGGGTGAGTGAATTATTTAAGGGAAGACATCTTGGTTCAAGTCAGATTGCTCAAATATAAAAGACAGCTCATGAGTCATTCAGATAATGCTCAAAAAATCAAAACTGATATTGACTTCTTCTCTGAAATGCTCTAATGGTCTGGATGTCTCTGTATTACATATTTTTATCTGTATTCTTTACAGAGTTATATGACTAATGCCTTCAGGTAGTGAAGGTCAAAGACATATACGTACATAGACACAAGGAATAGTTTCAAGAGCTTTGCTCTCATTTGCTTAAGGTACCTACAGTGTGGATGCACATGATCAGTCATCTCAAACAGAAGCAGATAGTGCATTGATTGTACAAATACATTTTAGTCCATAAGTTCCATACCACCTACAGTTTCAAATAAATGTCAAAGGACAAAATGAAAGTATGTGGTCTCTTGATTTCCTAAAATCTGCTGTAAAGAACAGTCAGAGATCCATAAAATACACAAAATATCTCAAAATGTCTGTGGTGTGTTGTTCCTGAACCTTTTTAGCACTCAAGATGGTGTGTAATACAGTTGGGCTCACTGCAGATTAGAATGAGGCAATGTGTTGCCAGTTTGAAAAGAGTGTTAACAATTTCAAAAGTGCCAATCAAAGCAAAAAAGATGAAACATTACACAGCTATTAAGAATATTATTCAGCTCTTTTAAATGATTGCCAATTTAGATATTTCTCTAGTTAAATCATTCTTGTTAGGTATTGTACTGAATGCCAGTCTTCAAGAACAAGACAGTCCACAAGCTTAGCTCATTAATGAAGAAACAACCTGGTAGGTAATTTTATAATTAAAATGGATATTTTGAGGACTAGACTGACTTTTGCTACTTATCCAATTCTCGTTTCAGTAAGAGATTTTTATGAAAAAGAATTTACATGCTCAATTGTAAGAGTAACTGAAGCGATGAAAAGAGAGGCACATTGAGCCTTTCTGACTGTTTTGAGCAGAACAGCCTTAAAATGTTCTGTTTATTAATACTGTGGAGAAAGGTTTCTGTAAGGTTAATGTTATGATCAATTAGGATGTTAACTCCTTCTGCAAAGCATCTGCATAAACTTGAAAAAGCTGCCAGATTTCCATCTGTTAGCAATACAACTTCAGTCACAAAGACAACTGTCGTGACAACCACACTGAGTTAGTCTTTCAAATAAAACCTGTTAAAAGCCACTGCCCTCCAGCCTCCACCCACTGCAGTTAACGACATTAAATAGTACTCTAACTGGCATTTATTTTCTTAGGCATTCCTTGCTTCTGCAGCTGCTGGCATGCTGGCCTTTGGTTTAAAATAACCTCAACAGGATAAGAGTTTACAATCCCTGAAGGTTGTGATATATACAAAGTGCTTGTCTGAAAGAAACTTCGAACATGAGCTTTCTCACGATGATGTTACTGTATTTTGTTTACTTATCTCTCACCTATTTTGCATGGTCTCTTCTCTGGGAACTGTGATAGTTCAGATGATTTCTTCCAGATGATGGTGAACCACAAAGAGACCATTGGGGTTGTTCTGGACAACTGGTCTAGATTTAAAGGTGGTGGGAATCACCTTTAGGGCCTTTCTACCCTCCCCATCCAAGCTCTTCCTGCAGTTTTTGATGAACTTGGGTGGCACAGCAAGTTCAGGCTAGTTTCAGCTCATCCGTGAAATCTGTGCTGACAACAATATCAAAGCTATTAGAAAACTCATTTGTAGAACGTCCCTCATTCAACAGTCTATTTTTGTTCAGGCAATTTAGACTCTCAGGGTAACACATATACCACCTACTGACCTTTATAGGAATGGGCTTAACTTTTTTAAAGCCTTCACTGAGATGTGGATATAGAGATTAATAGACATTCTTGTAACAGTAAAAATAATTTTGGGCTGTTTTGTCACTGTTGCCATGATGCAGTGACATGCTGCTGTCAGGGACAGTCTACTGGTTGGACTGAAGGTGCTGGAACCCTTCCCCCATCCACTTGGGGGGGGAATGTTTGTCCATCTGTCACAGCCATCCCTTGTTCCCATTGAAGTTGCATTTAGCACTGGTTATGCCTGGATTTATGTACTGAGGCTCACACACTGGCTACACAGCTAGGATTGAAGAAGTGAGTAGAAAACAACGCCCAGAAATTTGTAACTAGTGATTTAAAAGCAGATGAATTCCTTGCTGGAGACTGGAATACTCAAGAAACTGTTAATGAGTGTAATAAAAGATTGCTGATGTCTCCTGGATGTTTAAAAAGGGCTATTAGAAAGGACCATTGTGTGAATAATGTAGCACGCAAACCAAAAACATGAAGCAGTGATGTTTTTTAGTTATCAGTGTTGGCAGAATTCCCTTAAGTACCATCTCATTTATTTTTGTGCCTAAGCTTCGGATTTAGTCCTGTATATCCTTAGCAGAGGAGAAAATAGTCACAGAGGTTTCTTCCTCTGGAGTCCACGATATACTGCACTTTGTACTGGAAATATTTCTAAGATTTCAGTGTGGTTGCATAGGAGCCAAAAGGCATCAGACACCCAATATCAGATGGTATATACTTTTAATTAAAAGGGTCTTTTTCTAAAGGAAAGATGGAAAAAGCTCCCAACATCCTATGGTTAGCTCACCTGAAAGGACTGAGAAATAGCTTCTGACTTTCCTAGGCAGAGGATACAAAGACAGCTTGCATGTCTGATGGAAAGCATTGTGATGAGGCTCTGAAGTAGCTATTTATGAATTTAATTTCTTCAGCTTATCTGACAAATACTTGTATCTGAATGACATATGGACTATTTTTTTGGGCTCAGTACATCCTTACAGGTTCCCATTTGGATGACAAACTAAAGACTTCTGATTTCACGTCAGTCTAGATAAACTCTCCTTCCTTCTCTATCCCCGTTCTTGTTTTGCATTGGCAGCTGCATGAAGAAAAAACAACACACTATGTTGTTGAGCTCAAGGCAGGGAGGGGACTCCTGAGAAGAAGTGGGATAGAGGAGTTGGTTAACTATGCTGCTGTGCTCTGTGGGTGCTCAAAACTGCATGTGGGTGAGCCATGTGTTGGTGGTGGAACGGTGCCAGGCAGAGGCAGGAGGAGAAAGCAGCATCAACACTCAGTTCAACCCAGTGTAGAAACAAGGCAAGATTTTATTGACAGTATGAGGCACAATGGATCTGTTCAATGAAAAGAGATGATACAGGCTAACAGTGGCATGCTAGGGCACAATAACAGTAATACACTGGGTTCAAAACCAAAATCACTGCCCTCTGGCTTGCTCAGGTGCGCTGAAAGTTCGTCAATAATGACACAGCATCTTCAAAGCATTTACAGTGCTGGCCAATTAAAATTCCTTCCCTAGCACTTTTATTCCTGTTTGTTAAGGGTTAGATCAGGCATTTAACTTCAAGTGAGGAGCTGTGGGAGGCTTTTTGGAGTAATGCTCCTTCCAGCACATCCCTCTCATGTGGGAGGCATGATGATAATCAGCTGCAGCTCTTTCCAGGACACAGCCTGAGGAGGGGGTAGGGAAGGTGATGCTGTGGCCATGCAGCAGTTGAGATAGGAGGCAGCCCCCTCCTTGGTGTGCCTTCTCCATGATCTGGTGCTTGACTCCCTGTGTTGCCAGTTGCACTCTTACCTGCCTGCAGCCCGGACCCCCCTGAGACCAGGAAGAGTGTGAGAGTGGAGGGACAAGTTTTAGCTGGAGTGACACGTCAAAGGAGTGGAGAGCAGATTGAACTCATTGCCCCTGGTTCCTCTCCCTACATGCTGTTGGCTGTGGTTATCTGGCCCAGATGAAGTGCCACTGAGCATCGCAACTGAGGGGCTGCTCTGGTATGGCTGGAGGCTTCATCAAAGGTTCCTGCAGATCCTTCAGTGGCAACACTGTGATCTACTGCTCTAAACTTGGCCACAATGGTATCTCATGGTATTAAAAATAATCTCTGGAGTTTCCGGTAAGCAACTGCAAGCAGAAATGACAGCGAAGCTCAGCCTGCCTAATGCAATTGCACTATCTATTGAAACAGTAACAGTTAATGTCACCACCCTCTAACAACATTAGCCTGATCTGTAAATAGATAAAACAAAGGCTGGTGATGATGTAACTTTGTTGATTGTAAGATTAGAGATCCTGCTGGTCTTTGTTTGAACCCTTTAAAGAAAATCAGAGAGATTAAGTAGAGAATTTCCAGTGATTTTATTATTAGTGTGTAATATGTTTACTTAGTCCTGATTAAACAAGATAACTTGGAGGAGGAAAAAAAAAAAAAAGCATGCTTTCACCAGTTCTGGGAGGGATAATCAAACTGGGGAAGCTTTCCAGCATGCTTCAGTTACAAAGCAAATGTGGCTATCAGTGAACCGGCCAGCTGAAAAAGGATTACGGTTCTGGAACAAAAATCATCTGCCTTTGTGTGCAAGTCCTGAGTTCTCTCTGCAGTGCAACAGGAGATGTGCAAGAGGCTCTTAGTCTTTGTCCAGGGTCATTGACAGCAGAGACATGATTTCACTGTGTAGATGAGAGGGGATGTAGTCCCTTGAGTTAGGATCCAAAACACACTGAGTAGTTGCTTTCTGCTTAAAGGAAGTCTTTCAGGGGAGAAAAAAAATGTTCAAACGTGGAAGACTGAAAATAATTATTTACTTTAAGCTCACACGTTTTTTCCTGATGGTTTTTCCTCCTAACTGGAGATGTGTATGTTCCAAAGCCAAGCCCCTGAGGCCTTGTTCTGTTTAAACTCCCAAACAGTATTTAGGCAGGGACTTTGTGGCTCATAAGTAGCTTTTTCTTCCTGGTAGCTCATTTTCTGGAGAGGTCACATAATAGGCATATCATTTACTACTCCGGGCTGCATCTTTTACACTCACAATGCAAAGTGAAGATTGCCTCTTTTCACTCTGCATTCAGCAGAAAAGCGCAAGATTCTGACCAAAGAAAAAATCACTCTCTAATATTTGAAGATTTTAATAAAATTTACAACTTTTTTTTTTTTAGAATAACACCGTGTTTTCAGATGAAAAAGTACTTATTTAAAAACACAGTCCTAAAACAAATTGTCGAGCAGCCCCATTGCTGGGACACTTCAGTGTCAAAGAAAACACAGCTGCTGGTACCTCTCATCAGCAGATGACAGACCCTTCACACTGCCTTAGTGCTTTGGGAGTAGTGCAAACATCCATCTCCAAGCAGGAGGCTGGTGTCTGCTCTCTCACAAAGTGCAAGGCAGCTGTGTTATATACTCAGCATTTCACTGAGAGCACTGTAGGGCTCCCACTGTTTGCTTCTGATAAGCTAGCTAGCTTACAGCTAACTAGCTGTTGCAGCATGAAGCAAAATTTAGGTTAACTGTGTTTAAAAGCTGGAATAGGTGGCTCTTGTCCTGCAGGATTAACATGTCCACTTGTTTGACTCCCTTGCCAAATCCATGACCATAAAAACATCAAGATTCTGTGAACTGTAAAAAAATCAAGGTGAGAGAATGGATTTACTTGTATCTTTACTCTTGAATAATGGTTCTACCTCAACTAGTGCTGCCTTCTCTTATTAGGAGCTCTGTATATTGACACTGTTTCCATCTCAACACAAGGGCTCAAAAAGAGATCAGTGACACCTTGAAAGTGGTCACTTCATGTATACTGAAACAGTTTTACTGGTATCATGACCCTGGTTGGACTAAGCTAATCTCTTGTTGCCTTAGGAGAAGGACATTCCTAAAACTTATTTTGTAACCCGGATGGAGAGATCCCACATAGATTATCACAGGTGCAGGTGCAAGCAGTGCCTGTATGGAGCAGAGCAACCAAAAATATTCCTTCCACTGACTTGGGAAGGGTTTTATACCTGTCCTGCTTGTAATGACAGTGATATCTGCTATGTGTTCGGTGTGTTACAAGACAGCTCTTAGAAGCCATGGGTTGAAGACCCCTTTAGTTAGCTTGTTACAAGAATTGATCACTGAGCTCAGACAGGGGAGATTGAATTTATTCTTTGTGTCTCACTAGCATCTCTGACAAAATGAGTATGAAGCTATAGGTACCAATTGTACACTGAGTCTTGATAAGCAATGTGCATGCTTTACGTCCCTTTATTCCATTTTGTGGGGATTTAAAATCCAGCTTTGCCTACTGGGGAAAAAGACAGCCTTCTACCATGCTGTAGAAAAACCCTGAGCATTGGCTGCTCTGTTGTAACTGCCAGTTCCTGGCCTATAGTCTCATGTTACCATAGGCACAAAGTTGCTTATCATTTCATCTGCATTAACTAAGCCACATAGTAAGATGTCCTGAGGGGCAAAAATGTTCATTGAGGCTGTCTCCATGGGCTGCAGAGACACATTGGTGCTTTCTGGCCTAGGAGCCTGCTCTAAAATTGTTAAAGCTGAGAAGGGATCCTACATGGCAATGCTGTGGTACTAAGTGAAAACCAACTATTATAACCCAAAAGATGTCAGTCATTCTAAATGCAGAGATCTGCAGATTTTTGTCTGTTTTCAAAAGCATTTCAAAGCATTTTCAAAGCATTTCAAAGGATCTTGAACACACGCATTTTTATAAGTAATTTTGATGCAGATTTTATTATCTTCTAATATTAACCCCAATTTTTAAGCCCTTCTTCAGTTAGAATTTTTAAAATATTTTTTATTTCTGTGTTACCTTTTTTTTTATTCTGACAAAGTGATTTCTTATAGAAAAATTGTCATAAGGGATTTTTTTTTCTGAAAACAAAATTTGAGGAAAAATGTGCTGCAGTTATTGTACAGTTTGCTAAAAATATTTTCCTAAAGCAACTGGTTTTAGCTTCAGATTCCTCTGCAAAGTGAATTGGTTATGCACTAAATACTACTCTTCAGCAGAAGAATGTTCTTCCCATAACTATAATGTTTTTGCCATCAGTATCCTGAAGTGGAAAGTGAAGTTTTTCTCTCTACAGCTGGTATTGGAGTTGGCAGACGAGTCTACATTCATAGCAGGAAAACTGTTATTTGTTCCCTCGGACTATATCAACTGTAAATGTTTATAAAGTGCAACACAGTAAATAATTCAAATATAAGTGGAATGGAATAGGTAAAAGGAGCATTGTCTGAGGAATTACTTAGCCAGTGTAATCTTACAAGGTTGCTTACAACCTGAGTGTAAATTCAGAAAACTAACATTCATCTCCCCTGATGTTTGGCATAACTAGTTCTCTAAATCTCTTCTGTAACTGAAGGACGAAGACAAGCACCTTAATCAAGTGAACAGTACACTTACATACCTCAATGTTATTTCAATAGGCAGAACAGGTTATCTTTTGGAAATGCCACTTTTTCACAGCTGAGACAACTCATTTATACTAAACACTTGCATTCCTAATGAGTAAATCTGTGAGTAGACAAGTACTAAAGCCTAACCAGTAACTGGAGGAGCAAAGAGTTATGCAGAAGAGAATATTAGAAGTTGTAGAGTCCAAAGGTTTCTTTTCTAAACCATACTGTTTATTTTCTGAAAGCTCATCACTGCTTGCAAAGCCTAAATACTAAATTCCAAGCTTGAGATGGAGGTTACTCCACATGAGAGGAAGATTAAATTTAATAGACATTTCCTAGTGTAAGAATTAAATAAATACTGTAGGGTTTATGAAGGGTGTTGCCCAAGGAAATTGTTAAGGCCTGGCAATGAAAATGAGAGCTGAAAAATTTCTTTACTTCAAGTCTACTACTGTGTTCACAATGGATTGGTTCTGCAATAATATTATCATATGTTAAGATCTTGTACTTTAATAATAATTTGAAGCACTCTCCTCTCAGTCATTAAGTGAGCTACTGTAATATTGTGCACAAAACACACGTGCACACACACACACACACACACACACGAGAGAGAGACGGAGGATGGAAACACATCATATGAGCTCAATGGCAGACAAAAGCATTATTCTGCTGTTCTGCTTTTTTGGGCAACTGTCACTAACTTCTGTCTCTCAACTTCAGCAGTTCCATGATGAAATTGTTGTCAGAATAGTTCCTTCTCCTGTGATGAGATTGACTGGTTCTCCAGCTGGAGCCTGCGTTGTATCTCCTCAATGTGCTTCATTCTCAGTGCCTGGGTGGTCATGCTTTCTGTCTGCTAGTACTCATGGACTGTGAGCTGCATTCTGGTTGCTTGCAAAGTTCTGATACGGTATCCTTCGCCCAGACCAGCTATATATTTACATAACACTAACAACAGAAACCATATCATGTGACCTCCAAAGAGCTGCTTGCATTTTATTTGCCTTCAAAGTCTCTAAAGGCACACTGTGGTATTCCATGGGAATCAAGCATGCACAAATGAGGACTACTGTGACAACACATGATCACAGGCATGTAGCTGTACAAATCTACTCTCTGTCATTTGAACCAAGCTTGGTAAACTGACATGGTCAGCTTCATAATTTCACTGGTTTATATTAATCTATTTTTTGCAAGAAAGACACATTTAGCCCCACATTTCGAAACAATGTTGAGGATATCTGTGATGTTGATAAGGTATTTGGCCGTGAAGAAAATGTGTGAAGACACAATCTGTGTGCAATTTTGTTAGAACTTTGCCCACAATTATCCTGTGCATATGACTTTTCATCTTCAAAGAGTTTTATAAACATTTATCCACCAGCGTTGATGTAATTCTAATCACTCTAGCAGATGTTGTTTTGCTGGACTGTGATACCATGTCCCTGTATCCAGTAACCTGTGAAGCCTGAAACAGCAGAGCAAGCTGCAGCAGCAGCATGGCCTTCTGCTTTAGCTTTTGTGTGTTTTACTAAAACTGAAGATAATATGGAAGCAAATGCATCTGTGTTTTGGAAAAAGAAACATTCGCTGTTTAAATGGTTCATTTTATATTTCTTTTTTTCTTGTTCAAAACCCAAATTCTAAGCTAGGAGAGGAATAGTGAGCTGGAGGAATCAGAGAAACTGGATGTTACTGAGATATGAGATAGACAATAAGGTAAACATGCAAACAAACAGAAACACAAAAGTATTGATGTGTTGGAGCTTTTAATGTGAGGTAATGGATAAAATATTTTTGTTGTTATTAGAAATCACTTTTCTTTATGATAGAATCACAGAATGGTAGGGGTTGTAAGGGACCTCTAAAGGTCTAGTCCAACCCCCCAGCTCAAGGTGGTCCATCTAGATCAGGTCACATAGGAACGTGTCCAGGCAGGTTTTGAAAATCTCCTGAGAAGGAAACTCCACACCTCCAGTCACCTTTCCTATTTCTGCTCTCTGGTAGGGGAATTGTGTCAGCAGAGTCCTTTAAATTCTCCCCCCTTTAAAACCTCCTTGTTAACAGGGCACAAGGAGAGAGTGTCTTATCTTCAGCAGGCATACAGCCCCCTTGCCTTGTCCTTGTATGGGGGGTGGAAAGTGTCTGTGCTCCATCATGATCCTCCTGCCAGCCACCTGGGATAGTTTTGTTGCACACCCTGGGCAGATGCCATGCTTGAGGACAACCTCCCTTCTCTGGCCCACACACCTGTGCTGGAAATTTCAGGGCAGGAGGAGGACATTCTCCCAGTCCTGTTACTGACTCCCAAGGTATGTGTTTTGGCCCATATATGTCAGTGGGACCAAATGGGCCAATTCTGACCTCAGTGAAGCAGATATTAAAGAACTGAGAACAGAAATTAACCCATTACTTTTGACCATCATTCACCCATGCCTATGTCAAAAACCACAAAAACTTTCTCTAGATGCAATAAAGGCTACAACTAAATGATAAAGTTGAAGAAACTGAATTACAGTTACAAAGTTGGAGAAGGAATGTCTGCACCACTTATCATACCTTGTGGTGGTTTAGCCCTGGCTGGGTGCCAGATGCCCACAAAGTTGTTTGATCGCTCCCCCTCCTAAACTGGACAGGGAAGAGAAATATAATGAAAGATTCATAACCCAAAATAAGGACAGGGAATTGCTCAGTAAGTACTGTCACAGGCAAACCAGACTCAACCTGGGGAGAAAAGGTTTGAGTTACTAATGAACAATCAGAAAAGAACAGGGAAAATGAGAAATAAAACCCAATCTTAAACACCTGCCTCCACTCCTCCTTCCCAGGACTCTTCTTCCTTCCCCTCCAGCAGCAAAGGAGAATGAGGGATGGAGGTTACAGTCAGTTCATTATAGATGGGCTTTCATTATAGATGGACTTTGCTGCTGCTTCTTCTCAGGGGGAGGCTTCCTCACACTTCGGACTGCTACACTGTGGGGTCCCTCCCCATGGGTGACAGTCCTTCAGGAACTTCTCCAGCGTGGGTCCTTTCCATAGGCTACAGTTTTTCACAAACTGCTCCAGCATGGGGCCTCCCACAGGGGCAGCTCCTCACACCCTGCACCAACATGGGTCATCCACCTGCAGAACAGTCCTTCAGGTACTGACTGCTCCAGCCTGAGTCCCTCACAGGGTCACAAGTCCTGACAGCAAACCTGCTCTGGTGTGAGCTCCTCTCTCCGCACAGACTCCAGGTCCTGCCAGGAACTTGCTCCAGGGTGAGCTTCCCATGGAGTCACAGCCTCCTTCAGGCATCCACACACTCCAGCGTGGGGTCCTCCATGGGCTGCGAGTGGATCTCTGCTCCCCTGTGGCCTCCATGGACTGCAAGGGCACAGCTGCCTTACCATGGACTGCACCACAGGTCACAGGGGAGTCCTGGTGCCTGGGCACCTCTCCCCCTACCCTTCTCCACTGACCTTGGTGTCTGCAGAGATGTTTTCACATTCTAACTCCCTGTTGCTGCTGCAGTTTAGCAACTGCACAACAACTTCTTCCCCTTCTCAAATACATTATCCACAGAGGTGTTATCTCCATCAGTAATTAGCCAGGCCTTGGTTGGCATTAGCCCTATCAGCTAAAGGAGAAACTTCTAGCAGCTCTTTGTTAAACAGTGACATCCCTGTAGCCCTCTGCTATCAAAATCTGGCCCAGACAAAACCATTATACACATATAAGCCACTACATGTGCTCTAGAATAGTTGTCATGTTTCACAGAAATCTCACATACCTAGAGTAAGAGAGCAGTTCTGAGCTCAATCCAATAATAAAAATCTCTCCTATGATTTCAAAATAAAGTTCACGTTTTTTCAGATTGACAGGCATTTGAAAGGTTACACTTTCTGCAGAATGCTGTCATATTTGCTCATTTCTTTTTTTTACTCAAAATTAGGGCAGCAACTTCAAGCCTGCTCTCCTAGACAAATCATGATTCAGCTACTCTTCACAGCAGTATCTCTAAGGTGTGATTTGAGATATTTGAAAGAGTAAAAAGACAACGTCTCCGGAAAAGCTTCCTCTGGAGTCTCTGTGATATATTTCTTAACCCCCTTCCACAAAAATCAAAAAAGAAAGCAAACAAAATCCCAAAGTAAACTAACCAATGCACTTTGGACCTCTTAAAAGCCAGTCAATAACTGACGGAAGATAGGTAAAGGACATACAGATAAATGTGAAATCCAAAAGCTCTAAATATCCATTATGTTTATGCTAGAGGAGAGAGAGGAAGGTAACTACAGATTCGGAAGACTAGATCTAGAAAGACAGAATAAGGATAGCTGTCATTTTAGGTGCCAAAAGTTGACTGAGTATCTTATCTATGTCACAAATAGGATACAGTTTACAATACAAATATGCATGTAGTGTTTTAAAACACAACTGGGAGGACTGGCTGATTCCCCAGAAGGGCGTGCTGCCATTCAGCGGGATCTTGACCTGCTTGAGAGTTGGGCAGAGAGGAACCTCATGAGATTCAACAAGTGCAGAGAACTGCATCTAGGAAGGAACAACCCCATGCACCAGTACAGGCTGGGGGTCGAACTGCTGGAGAGCAGCTTTGCAGAGATGGACCTGGGAGTCCTGATTGATAATAAGCTAAATATGAGCCAGCAATGTGCCCTCGTGGCCAAGGCAGCCAATGGCATCCTGGTATGCATCAAGAAGGTCAAGGGAGGTTCTTCTCCTCCTCTACTCTGCCCTGGTGAGGCCTCATCTGGAGTCCTGTGTCCAGTTCTGGGCTTCTCAGCTCAAGAGGGACAGAGAACTTCTGGAGAGAGTCCAGAGCAGGGCCACCAAGATAATCAGGAGATTGGAATATCTTTCATAAGAAACTGGGAACTGCAGGAACTGGGGCTGTTTTGTCTTGAGAAGAGGAGATTGAGGGGGGAACCTATTAATATTTACAAATATCTAAAGGGTGGGTGTCAGGAGGTTGGGACATCCCTTTTTTCTATTGTATCTAGCAACAGGACAAGGGGTAAAGGGATGAAGCTGCAACACAAAAAGTTCCATTTAAACATTTAAACATATTTTACCATGAGGGAGCCCTGGCGCAGGCTGCCCAGGGAGGTTGTGGAATCTCCTTCCTTGGAGATCTTCCAAACCTGCCTGGACATGTTCCTATGTGACCTGATCTAGGTGGACTTCCTTTAGCAGGGGGGTTGGACTAGATGATCTCTATAGGTCCCTTCCAACCCCTACCATTCTATGATTCTATGATTCTATGAAAGTTACAACTGAGATGTTAGGCTCCAAAAGCATTCATGCTTTGAGCAATGTAAAGATTTTCCTCTCTACTGAAGTTTCCAAATGGCTCAGTCTCAAGATAACACAGAAATATGTTCTTACATCCCTTTTGTGTTAAAACAGAGAAAGTCAGCCTGGGTCTTGTGTCAAAATTTGTGGCACTTTAGGTAAGTGCCCTAACCATTAAGCTGTGGTGATTAGTAATTTATCTCTTGTTTTGACCAGAAATTTTTCCTTGGCTTTCAGAAACTTTTTCTTTATGAAAATACTCTAGCAATATAATAAAATTTGAGCAACATAGAAAATTACTAGAAAATATAAAGTAATTTGAATTTCTGTGCAGACTAAGACATTCAAGCAGATTGTGTTATCTATCCTTCAGTAACTTTAAAAGTTCAGACCCATTCTGATATTTACCTCAGTTCATCTAGTAAAAGATAATGTTTTGTGCCTTGTAGCTCTGAGTCTGATATATTCAAGCACTATATGGACATTCTGATGACAGTTTCAAATTTGCTATATCTGGTGGAGAACAAGAACATTTAATGAAAAAACCCTAAACAGAATTTTCTTTGGGATTGTTGCTGGAACAAAGGTAAAAAAAGGAGTCAGAGTCTTTTGGAAGATCTTGAGGTCAGTGTCAAGACCATGTGATAGGAAGAATAGTATCTAAGAGGAATATGGAAAATGAGAGGTTTAAGGCAGGGATAAGCCTTTTCCAGAAGGAAAAATGTGTATTTAAAAAAAATGTGTTAACATGGAAGAAGGAAGGAACTTATAGCTTTGGGATGGAAAAAAGAAGAGGAAGGAAAAACTGTAAACAACCATTTCCAGATGATATAAGAGCCTGTTACTTCTCTGAAAGAGATTATTTTTTACCTAGAGAGACTATATACATTACAAACTCTGTAAAACTAAGTGTAAAATTTTCACCTTGCATGGTCCAAAGTCATGACATGCTTGATTTACCTAGTAGTGGGACTCATGTTTTTTGCTGTTTGGATCTTCCCATCAAGGTTAGTAGCTCTATGTCAAGATAATCAGCATAAAAAGATTATTAATAAAAGCTGTAGCAATTACGAGTACTTCTCATCTCTGGACATCAAGCTATGTCAGCTCTCCTTCTGAAATGGAAACATCTCAATCAGGGGACTTTTAGAAGTCTAAGTCTATATTCCCTAACAAGTACATTCTAATATGTGTATAGAGAAGTGTGTGGGAACAGTATTTCATACAAATGTCTGTGGGTAAGATAGAAGGTGGTTAGATCACAGCAAGATACAGAGGCTAATTTTGGGGTGAATGGTTCAGTTTATGTATTTCAAAGCACTGATGCATGAGTCATTGGCACAGAATGACTAATTTTTTGCATCAGAGTAATAGAATGTTCTTGCTTACTGCTTTTCAAATCAATGAATAATGCAGAATGAAATGTTTCTTCTTTAAATCCATCGTCTGGGTTTGCTGCATAATAAAGATAGTGGTTCTTAGACCACACGTAGATGGATGTCCTAAATATGCCAAATATGAAAGAAAGATAAAAGAAAGACAAAGAGAGAAAAAAAAAGAGAGAGAGAGAAAGAGAAAGAGAGAAAGGAAGGAAGAGGGAAAAAAAGAGAGAGTGAGAAAGAAAGGAAGAAAAGAAAACAAAACCAAAGAAAGATAAGAAAACAAAAAGAAAAGAAAGAATGGCAAGAAAACAAAGAAGGAAAGAATCACCTCCCCAAGATGCAGTAACAGTACTGTGAGGCCACTTTCTGATAAAGCTGTGTATAGAATCAGCATAAAGCTTTTTATTGTATAAAATTTTGGTTTTTCTTTTTTTTTTTTTTTTAACTGGTCTCTAAGAAGTCATTGGCCAGGTGTCTTATTATTCTTCCTTAGAATAGAAGCCAATTGTTCATTTTTATGTTAAGTGGGAGATGAGGAGTGGTAAATATATATCTACTTCCTAAATTAACGACTTATGACAGCTTGAATTAAAACACAATGTGAGTATATTACATTTTGCTCTGAATCCACATGGTTAGCTAGAAGAGGTATTAGACCAACAGGAATTGCTGGTTGTCATACTTGTGGTAACTCTCTAATTAGCTATGACATATAAGAGCCTTTTGATCTTGACCACGTTCTACTATTAAATTAATCTTTGACAATATAAAAACTTACTTCAGCATATAACCTAAGAAAGAATACAGTATAAGTTTTCTTCCAAAGCCTAGAAAAGCCAATAGAATACCCAAGAAAACAACACCAAACTGCTCTTAAATCCCTGTTTTCTCTCTCTTTTTATTAAAGCTGGATATGAGCCATAACTCCAAATACAAATGGGCATGAACATTTCCTCTTAGGACAGAATTCATCACATCCAGTGTCAGATATCTATGAGAAAGATGTTTAACCCTGAGTTGTCCTTCTGGATTCCACACATAGTCAATGGGAAAAAATCCACACTTTTATATAATTTTAGGCATTTACTTTAAAGGAAGGTAAATCATACTCTAGAGGGTTTTTTTTTTTTTGACCACTGACTCTAAAAGCAGGCTTCGGAGATCAGCTTGGACCTCAGTACAACTAGTAAGAGAAATTTCACTTAAGGTATCTAAGAAAGACTAGACGTATCACACCCCAGAAAAGCCTGGTTCTTTCCATGGACTAAGAGTATGCTTGGGGTTAAAAGAGATGAATTCCATCCTTATTGTCTTCTATATATTTGGCAGAACTCGTGTCTGGGTCTGGTCAGAGAAAAATGGTTACATTTCACTTATGAGCAAAGTAGAAATAGTTTTTGAAATTCTGGGATTTATGAGAATCTTACCCAGAACAGTAGTCTACTGGCTAAAGCAATTGCTGAAGAGTGTTTGGGGGAGAGCCAAGCACTTGCCTGGCTTGATTAATAGTGAGGAATCAAGGCTACCTAATGTAGGTGAGTACTCTGACAAGTGGGTTTGTGTCTGCTTTTGGGTCTGTTTCACTTCGCATCACTGGATCATAAAGAAAGGACCCAAATAAAGACTGAGTAGTGTCTTCTGGGTGGGCCTCTTACCTATGGAAAAATGTTTGCTCAGCACGTTATCGAGTCATCAATCACCTGTTGTCTCATTAAGTATGGAAAATCTTTCCCCAGAGATTTGTTAAAACAGGTATGGTGACACAAAGTTCCTAGATTTTTAGAACTAGCACTTTCAAATGAAAAAGAATGACACTGGAAGATGCTGGCCAACAGTCTCAAAAAATTCTCGTTTGTACTTTTCACTAAAGTTTTGTGATAAACTCTATTGTAAATGAGCAGAACACATTTGTTTATTTGTTAAACCAACTTTGTCTTCGACAAGAAAAACTCCCATCTGATTGCATTATAGTCTGCAGAGAAAAAGCTCTCACTGCTAAACAGTGATAGTCTTTGTCAATGAATAAGAATTTTTCAGTAGCTGCCAATGGTTTCAAGTGCACTTTCCTTCCATTTGATGAACATCTACCTGAGCAGGTGAAAGTGGGCACCAGCTTTTAGGTTTAAAGTGGTAGAGAACAATACATGCTAGGTCACCACAGTGCACTTAGCTTTTGTTACTCATTTTCTTTTTCCTTTGAGACACCCACATAGAGATTGCACAGCTGGTTCCTGTTGCTGTTGTTTACTGCAGTTACTCATAGAATAGTATGCTATTTCTCATGCCATTTTTCATACCCCACAAACATCAGTTTCTGTGCTATTCCAGAAAAAAGATACTATTTTGCCTGAGTACTGAACAATTAACCTTTTCAAACACAATGTTTATGGGAAAGTGAATTTTTGTTTATTTAATTAAACCATTCTCTTTTTCCTCATTTTGTAACTGAGGTATCAGAAAACATATCTGACAGAAGAGCCACTGAATGATTTGAAGACCACTGTAAAATATGGTAACATTTCACTGACACATCAACAGTGACTAAAACCTATCAATACAAATTGCAGTTATTTGATATTTGATCATTTGCCTACTGCTCTGTTTATCCTAACAGCATTTTTTTTGCCATGACAGATTCCTGAAAGGAAAACAGAATATGGTTGTTAAAAAAGGGAAAAGCTGTGACTGTATTGGGAATTCATCCAAGTATCCACACTCATATCCGTGAGGCTATACATTGAATTAGTCTACAGAAAGCAAATGGAAACAGAGGCCTCACTACATCCTTCAGCACATGGTCATTGTGCTGACAAGCAAGTCCTTATGTGAAAACCAGCAAGAACCTATAAAAGCAGCAAGATCTGAATCTAGGGCACCAGGAAGAAAACTATCTTCATGGAGCTTTCTTTTTCCTTCTGAATCAATTTAGAGCCTATGAAAGGTGCTGAACTGACAGACCAAATTCCTTTCTTAACACATAAAACAGGTGCAGCAAACAGTGATTTTGGAGCTTTCCCCACTGTACAAGTACATTTCAGCCCTGGTTGAGGAGGACCACCTCCAGGCAGAGAGGAGACTTAATGTTCCAAGCCTCTAAGTATTTTTACACTGTGTTTACTGCCAACAAAGACATCAATTACTGCATGGTCTCACCATTTGAAGCATATGAAAACACAGATAACAGAATAAAGGGAGAGATGGGTTGGCTCCTGGAATTCTATTTTGACATTTATTTTAGATATTAGCAAGGCCTACAATCATTTGCATTATTTTAAGAAAAAAAAATTCGCAAACACTTTCATTACCACTGGATATGATGATGGAAGAAATGGGCTGGAAATATCCTGGATCTTTGCTGTGCCTTATTCTGGAATTACAAAGTGTAGGGCAAATTCTTTACTGCCGTGCCATTCAGCTATTATGTTTAACAATCTAATTAGAAAGGCTGTGTTGCTTTTCCCCATTATAAAAGCAAAGACAGTGCACACAAGCAAAGCCAATTAGACAGCTGTAGTTTACAGAGCTGGCTTGCCTTGAGGCTGGTTTCTAATGAACCCCGGGTAGATGGTTCCTATCCAGAAACAGGACAGAAGCAGCACAGTGATAACATGTGCTATCTTTCCTGTAATCAGACAGTAATGTCTGCTCTAATCCAGGGACCAGATGCTTGACGTAGACCTTCCTTCTGCAGTCATGGTTGCCACCAGCACTGTGACACTAACCCAGGTGATCATGCTTGTCTCCAACAAGGCTCAAAATCATGCTAACAGGTGGCAATAAATCTAAAATGTTCCTCTCAGTTTTATGATTGCTACTCTCTGCTCACCAGGGAATTGTTTTAACTTAAAGCAGACACAAAACTATACAATAACCTGCATACTTGCCACGCTTTTATTTTTCAGCATGTATGGCTTGAATTAAGGCAGGCTGTATTGGGTAGATTGCTCACTACAAGTTAGTCATTTGCTTAGTGTTTCTGATGTCTTGCAAGGCAGTTGTGGTTGTTCACAAGTCTATTAATTAAAATGAAAATGACTAAGGAAACTACTCAGTGGGTTCAACCACTTCAAAACTAAGGAAAACATTAAAACGACTCCCCCCTCCCACATTCCTTTTCTTGAATAGCCTGATAACAGGTATTTGTTTGAACTGAAGTTTATAGGGCTTGTGAAAAAACAAGCGCTTGTCATCACTGCATTTAAATAAGTTTTATATACAAGAAACTGAGTACTGCTGTCAGTGATAGAGTAGATGAGATAATGTCAGTATTCTCATTATAAATACTCCTATACTCTGTGGATTATGAGCCTCTTATAAAAATTCACTCCAGGCTAAAATTTTGCATTGTGTGACAGTAAAACTTCGGTCAGAGGAGGCAGGCTGGGGATTTGCAAAGAAGTTTGCATAAATTCATTTATATTCATAAATTAAGAGTACTTGCACAACTATATAGTTGTCTATTTACCCAGCTGTAGAGTTGCATTGTCATTACTGTTGCTATTATTTATAATTTCAAACATACTTTTCTCATTCATATTATTTTGATTTTTTCAATTTGAGAGACATAAGTAAATGCAAAAGTTGTTCTCATCCCTTATTTTTACACTGTTTACCTCTTGCCTTGTTTCAGTGAGGTATGTAGGGGTGGAGAGGGTTAAAACAAGATGAGAAGGAAAAGAAAAATCTGAAGATCCAGGAGTAAAGAATATAAATCCAAATTATTGTTGTTTACATAAACTAAATAAGACATTGAAAGTTAAGACTAAGTAAACTGGAGTTTGAAATGCATTTCAGTTAAAACACTACCACAGAAAACCTGATTTTTTTGATCAATTTTTTTTTTTACAGTGCACATTTTACAAGGGGGCAGAAGAAATTTTTTAACTAGCTGTCGTTGTTAGAATGCTTTTAAAATTAAATAATGAAAAAAAATTACACTTGAGAACAAAGGCATGAACTGGCAGAATGATATCTTTGAGTTCATACAGACATGGACAAAAATAATTACTAAAACAGTAAAAAAAAATTACCTTAAATGCTTTCAGTTTATATATGCAGTTGTTGCTCTTAAAAGGTATTACTGTTGAAGATGTTCAAATGGAGTAAAGATCTAGGTATGAACTTTAATAAATTCCACCCACACTGACAGAGGTAGCTTAAACTAACCCCGTGGGTGAAGGCAAACAAAAAAGAAAGGGTTACCTAGGCTACTGTATATTTGCAAGTACTTGCCAATAATATCTCTAAATGTAGCTTAAAAACCAACCAAACAAAATAGATAATGAATACTTGTAAGGATTAGGAAAAGTGCCAAAGATAACAGATCAAGGAATTATTCTTCATGGGAAAAAAAATCTAAGATCAGATTTCTCAAACTAAAGCTAGTATGCATTCTTTATGATGAGGCAATTTCATTCTCCAAAGAAAGAGCTTCGGTGGGTTGGTGAGATGAAAAGACAGTTTTTAAAGACCTCTTCCTATGTTTGTAATGGTCAGTTATTGTTTGGAGTAAAACTAGGTCAATTATTCTTGGTTCAAAAAGAGATAAAAATTATGTTTGGATTAATTCCAAAAGCTCTCTCTCCCCCTCCCCCATCCATTTTCTGCAAATAATACAAAAGATGGATTTTCCTGTTGGTTGACAGTCCACTGTAGGATGTCTTGTCGGCCCTTGATAATGGCATTTCCCTGTTGCCAGCCCCAGATTAGAGAAGTTCACTGCTGATTTTTAAATTTAATCTGCAGACAGTGGATAGCACACCTGTCTGGGGAAGCAAGCCAATGAATTGCTTGCCTCATGGTTGCTCTATACGATTGTCCAGGCTCTAAGACTTCCATGTCAGGATAGGGATCAGACTTTGTGTTCAAATTCAGGGAAACTAACTGGATGGAAGAAAAATAGGGAAAAGAGGTATCTTTTTAATGCCTTCCTTCAAAACATGCTTCTTACAATGCCCTATATATTGATTTATTCTTTTATTTTGGAGAATCAGACATGTTGATCTATTATCTGGATTGTCTTGCTGTTATATATGACTTCTTTACCTATCTCTTGAGACTGTTTTGCATCTTTGTGTACCGGAATAAATCTTAAAGTACTGAGCAAACCTCACATTAAAATCTGGAAAAGAATCGGCCCCTGCAAGAAAGTGTTTATGTATCCTTCACATGTGACTAAGGATGAAATTGTAGCCCCATCCTGTGCTTTCACACAAGGGTTTAAGACATATATGCACACTCCTGGGTAAAGCTTTCTTACATAGGAGTGTAAGTATAGAGGAATCTATACCAGATTCAGCCAGATTCAGTCAGACCAGAAAGCCATTTTGTCTGTTACTCAGTCTGATATAACTAGTACCAGGTGCTACAAAGAATGATAGCAGAACCCTGCAGGAGGCAGAAGCAGAATAATCTGCCTCCACAAAGATCTCCTGATCCTGCTCACTAATTGTCAGAGATTAGCTGAAGCCCTGAAGCACTAAGTTTAATATCTCTTCCAAAAGTTTTATTTTCTTTAATTATGATAACTCTGGATATCCATGATATTGATATAATACTCAATCTCTTGATGAATCTGGTTAAGTTTTTGGTCTCAACAACTTCCTTTGGCAATGAATTCCACAATTTAATTACATGTAATATAAAAAGGTATTTCCTTTTATCGGTTTTGACTTGCCCACCTTTTAATTTTAGTGAATGCCTTGTTGTTCTTCCTTCCAGAGCCAGAGTGGAAGCCCCTGATCTGTTTTCTCTGTGCTGTTTTATACGATGACATGAATTTTTAAAATGTTTTCATTTTGCCTCTCATGCATCCTTTTACAAGGGGAAAAACCTCTGTCTTTCCAATTTCTCTTCATTTCCGTTTCTATATTTTTTCTGTGAACTTTCACGAAGTCTGTCTTCTTGTTCCATGGGACACAGCATTCGATGCTTCAAGATGTATTGAAAGTATTCTCTATCATTTGTACATGTAAAGGCATTGTGATGTTTTCGATGCTGTTTCTACCCTCTCCTCTATGTTTCTACACCATCTGAATGCTGTTTGATTTTTTTGGACCACGAGCGTGCTCTTAGTGTGCTGTCTATAGTGGTACTTACATTCCCCATTGCATAGACTCTAATGCCTTGTAAGAGTAATTTCAGTTTTATCGTCCAATGTCTTCACATTTATCAGTGATACTTGTGGATAATTTAGAACTATCTGTTTGTAACTAACTGGAGTGATTTTGCATGGAGTCCAGTCTCCAGAAGTAATGTGCTTAACTTAAAGCTAAATTGTAGGCCCTTAGTGAGATAGGTCTGACAAGGTAAGAGCCCAGGTTTAGTTTCTCAGCTAATGGAGAGAGGAAAATGATGTGAATGTCTCTGAAGCAAGATCCTGTCTGCCTAATCTATTTAAAAAAAGAAAAAATATGTGAATTAGGATTCTTCCTTTCTATGTATTTTAGTATGTTACTGTTCACTATCCATTACTAATCCTCCATACATACTGAAAGTAAGCCTTACAATTAGACTTGGCTTCATATCACCAGTAACCTTTGACTTTTAAAGAAAAATCTAGAAACTCCTCAGTAGAAACCTCTGCATTATAAAATAAATCCATAGCTATCTAATCCGCAGTGATGCTATAAAGAGAATTTAGAGAGAAAACTGGGTTTTATACTAGCTCAAAGAGAAAGTGTGTCTTTTCTCCACCCTTTGTGCTTCCCACAAAACACCTCATCATGTGCCCTGCAAGGGTGAGAGATGAGGGATGCTAATTTACTACTGGTTAGGAGAGTGTATGCTAGGTTAGCATCTACTGTTGGAAGTCTAGATCACAACCTGATTTGTCTTTTTTGTTATATAACTCAAAAGAAGATTCCAGACATAAGGAACTTGGCCTAATGAAGTCAAGAAGAAGCAATAAGTAGGATAAGAAAACAAGAATATTAAGGAAGACAGAACCTAAGAAAGGATAAAAAGTATATGTTTGCATAGTCCTATAAAGTACACATTTTAAGTGAATTGTCCTTAAAATATTTCAGACGTTACATCCAAAGGTGTAGGAACCATCCTGTTGAGATGATTGCTAAATCATGCTAAGTAGACCCTGACGGTTCTCTAACCATGTACCTGCCTATTTTACTTTCTGATAGGTTTTTTTAATAATTAAACCTCTTTTTTTTAATATGTATTTGTTAAAACAAATACTGCCTTACTCTTACCATTACCTTATATACTTATTTCATCTGTAGTCTTTTATTTCAATCCTTAGGATTTGCCCTCAACAAAATCTTTCTTGGCAAAGCTTCCTGTACGTTAACAGAAATGTAAAGCCACAGTTAAAAGTCAGTGCCTTAGGATGTGCAAATGCCAGCCAGTGGTGTTGCAATGTCTTGGGTGGCCTAAGATGTGGGCAGCTGTTATTTTGGGTTGTCTGCAAATATCTGGGAAGTTATGATGAACCTGTTTCTAAAGAGATCTTATGAGACTGACTTTTCATGGTCTTTATACCACTGGCACATGAATGTGTAATTGGAACCATTGCAAAACATTGTGAGTTGAATTCTGAACCATAACCTCTGGAAGCAGATGTCTCTCATCATGTGCACCATGTCATATTGCAATAATGTGTACGCCTTTTTTTGCTGATTTCAACAGCATAAACTGAATTAGAAAATATTGTTTACTCACTTAGTGGTTTACTAATAATCAATAAAATAAAAGTAAGGAATCACATCTCCGTTGAAAATATATTCAGATCTAGACACTAGAGAATATTTTTATAGTTACTTGAGGGTATGTCACTTCCAGTTTACTTTCAATTGTATCTCTTCACTTGAGCTTTGAATATGTAAGTGCTGTTTTCCATTGTGTACACACATATGACCAGACAGACAGATTGTTGCTTTAAAATGTCATTTCCATGAAGCATCACTTGAAAAGCCTTCATGACTTTAACTAAAATGGAGGAATTTGTGCAAAAATATAAGGTCAAAATGGCCCTGTGTGACAGATCCTTGTTTACCTACTTCAGAATGCTTCAAAGGACTTACTTGCTTACCACTGAGGCTAAGGATATGTGTCAAAACTCCTTAAGATAGCAATCAGTTTCAATACATGTGACCTCAAACCTTCCAAGGTGTTTAGGTCTGGGAACACTTAGAGTACATGTGTTATTTTTTTGGTTCAGCTGAGTTTATTGTTTTAATCAGCCAAATTTCAAGAGACCTGGTATAAAAGAATTAGAAATATTAACTCATTTTCCAGGTTTGTATTTCTTCCATTATGTAACTTTCTTTCTTTCTCATGACTATAGTTATGTCTTGAGTTGTGGCAAAGCAGCACCAAAAGTCAGGAATGAGTATCCTTCCTATAGATTGTTGCTTCCTAGCTAGAAAATGTGAGACTGCTTTAGGAGTTACTAAAGGAAATGTAAAGGAGCAATTTATACAGGATTACATGGGCATCATTGGCATCTACTGCATAAATGTGTTGGTAATTTTAAATTTAACTTCCACATCCTCTCCTAAGTCTTCTTTTGTGTTCCTTCCTCCAGGGAAGCTGCTTCCAGTGGAACTGTTTTGGATGACGTGTAGGTAAGGCTTTTCCTACATAGTCCTTTGGATTTAGTATCCTGGGAACAATATAATGAAGAGAACAAAATCCAGTTTGTATGAGTGATACAGCGAAGGCAGGCTTGGAGCTTTTGTTTTCTCCATTTTGCAGCACTTGACCAAGGGAACATACAATGAAGCTTGCTGGGACAAATAAAATCTCTAAAAGTGAATGTACTATTTGCAGGGAATTGCATCTGTGGAACCTACTCCCCGGGAAGGAGAAGCTGTCCTGATTTGTAAAAATTGTATGTTAGAAAACTAGCTAATATGAAAATGGTTTGACAGGAATATTGATCACACGTGTCAGAGTACTGATACATCTTTAAAACTGACACTCTTTAAAATTGCAGCAGGACATCTATGGGAGACATACCATCCCCTTTGCCTACAGGAGTACTTCTCATTTCCTTTCAGAATGTTTCTCATGGTTAGAGTCAAGATACTAAACCAGTAGGACTGAAAGAAAGCTTCAATATAGGAGCTATCATTCTTCCTGAAGGAATTAGTCAATAAACACCTTTGCACATTGTACATGCCATTGATTCTATTGCATAGAACAGGGTTCAAAGCCACAGTCTTCCCTGCAGCATGTCAGATTTCTCTTGATTGCTCACAGGCACACAGAGAATATCCCACAGCTGGAGAGATCTGTAGGTAGATTCTTGACTGCTGATGAATTGATTTCTCAGTGGTTTCTCCCCAGTTATCAAGCTTTTTACTATAGTCAAATAGATGAGGAACTGGACTGAACATAAAATGGGGAAAATTCTGACTGCACATAAATAGCAGTCATAAAAAATTTCCTTTCTGGGAAAATTCTACTCAAAACCAACCAAATAAACAAAGCAAAAACATTGAAAAGTGAGTGTGTTAATCAGCATGTACCTCTAACTAAAGGGATGATTACAAAAAATTATCTTTCCTTTTTATTTTACTTTCTCTATTTTTTCTCATCATTGAGGAACAAGTAAAAAAGAATTTTACAGATATCTGCTAAGAGGAGACAATGAGTCCTTGTCAATGATCTTGTGGAACTCCTAAAGGCATTCAAAGTATTTTGGGTTACATACATGGTTAACAGGCATGATTCACAACCATGTCATGTGTTCTCCTTATAACCATATCAAGTATTTTCTTAAAGCTAGTTAGGAAGTGAAGTTGGCAGTGCCTCATGGATCTCTATATGATGATGACTGATAATCATGAATTTTCCATGCTAGTAATTCATCAGAAAATAACTAACAATAATTCTGTAGAATCAATGTAAAAACAAGTTACTTTTCCCTTCTTGTTTCATCCAATGTATATTTTGAGCAACTGTATATCTTCTCATGTCTGTTCTGTTTGCTTTTTTCCTGCACTTTAAATTATCTTTTCTGTTTCTGAGATAATTCACTTCAAATATTTGTAGATTTTATTTCACATCCAATCTGCTATTCAGTCAAACTATCTATGTATAATGTTTCCTCATAAGTAAATTCCTCTGGCTCAGATGTTCATTACTTTTCTTTCTGCCCAGCAGCTCCTCTGTTTTGTTTTCTGCTTCATAGAGAGGCAAAAATATGAAGAAGCTAGGACAGAAGGGCTGGACCAGGCTGGAGGCTTTTACTGTCTCTTCTGGATCTCTCTCTAGGTCAGACATTGAGGTAGTTGAAGAGGTAATTTTTTAGTTTTCTATTTAATGATCCATTTGTAATAAATAAATAAAAAGAGGTCAGCTCAAACCAAGATTATTAAAATATCTTTGCTGTTAAAATCTTTCCTTTTTGGAATAGTTTCAGGACAGACCATATTGATTTCTGAAGTTTTGGTGCTTCTATGTTTTCATAACTACAGATGAGTTAAGCATATGAACAGTAACATATCTACTGCACAAATACACATGTTGATTTGCTTTGCTGCTATACTTACAATGTTTTGAGGCCTACAGCTTCTACAGCTGGGACAGTGGTGCTGTGCTTAGGTGGACAGCAGTAAGAGGCCTGGAGTAGAGTATAATTTTATTTCAATGCTGATTTACAGACCACAGTTATAACTATATTTCATAGTTCAGATAAAACATCCAAGAGAGTGCTGCTTCAGACTAAAGCACAAGCTTTAACTTTATAGCCAAGCTTAGAGAAATTATCGTGTTGTTGCACAGCGAATACATCTTATGTCTCACCTTTAATCTGTTGTTACTGGATATAATTTCATATAACTTTACTGCTCCAGAATATTGTATCTGCAAATCATTCAGTGCAGAAACTACTTCAAGAACAGTAAATCTTCAAATTCTACTTTATTTTAGTCTTCCCTTCTGGGAAATTTGTCCACTTTGCTAGTTTTCCTTGTGTTAGGTTCTGAGTTATGTGCAAGGAGAGTCCATTTGCAATCAGAGAATTATTTGTTTCTATTAAAGAAAAAAAGACTTGTGGCTTAAAATAATAAAAGGAATATTATATTTCTCTGACTTTTCTCGTACTGTACATCATACAACTCTGATTTCCTTAGATGTGAATGCTTAATTCTTCTAGGTAAATAATTTTCTTATCCTACTTCTGCTCTTAGCATCCAAATTCCTCAAATTTCTCAATTCATCTCATTCAAGCCTAAGATATAGGAAATTCTTGATACTTTCTTCTGTGGAACTGAAAGTATTCAAGGTCTTATTTGGATTCAAAAACTTGTACAGAAATCAAAATGGGAGTTTGTTTTTCTGAATCTCAAAAATTTAGCGTGCAATAATATGAAATCATTACCATCTTGATATAACTAAGCAAGAAAGTTTTAAAGGTCTTAGGATGTCTGTGCCCGCTTTGATATTTTTGGAACTGAAAAAAGTTAGATTGAGGACATGCATTTTTTTTCTTCCAGGAAAGAAAGAACTGTGCACCATTCTGGACCTTAATAGCAAAGCACGCAACACAGTGGCAGATACCACAAGCTGCAGAAGTTTGCTGCAGTATCTGGGAGCCAAAGACTATGGATGGCTCTGGGTCAAAAATAGAACAGCTTGAAAAGTCTTCTACATTACATTGTGTAACTGAAGATTGGGTAGATTATTGCATTTTTAAGGTGCCTGTCTGAAGGTTTCTGATTCGTTATGATAGGAACATTAATGAAGCAGGGGAAAGGATATAAACTAAAAAGGGGGAATCTGAGCAAATTTAGAAAAGAAGCAAAAAGATATGAGAAGATTTTTGAATAGCAGATTTCAGATATGGAAATTTTTCTTAATGGGTCGCTCCCTCCCCCCCCCCTTTTAAAACCTTTTAAAAAGACATCCCCTCACCTCCCCCCAATAAATAACTTTATTTATAGATAAAACTGTCAGAAATGTTAGTGAAAAGGAAAAACAGAAAAAATTTCTATTCATGAATGAATAAAACAGGAGAAATCAATATCATATGGATGATTTTTTTTGCTTTAATGACTGAAAGGAATGTTAAACTACAGTAACTGAAATTAGGCATTTTGAAATATCCGTTTAAAGAGAGCTGTCTGAACTGTTACTAGTGATTTTTCATAAGTTTTGAAACAATGAGGAGGTTTCAGAGGGATACATGAAAATTTATTATTGTATCAGATATTTCTGAATGTACTGGCCTGACACTGATACCAAGAATAAGATGAATGGATCTCCAGAAAGGAAAACCTGCAGTATGTGTTAATCACAATGAGTTTATTGATAACTGGTCAAACATCAGGGCTATTTGAGACATTTTTATTCTATAAGGTGTTTGTTTTGATGCCACACAACATTTTGATGGAAAAAAAATGAGAAAAAGGTAAACCAGTTGGTTAAGTTAATAGATTTTAAAATGTAATTGGAAACAGGCAAATCATCATTACTGTGTGTTTATCCTTGCAGAGCCCTGTATAGATAAGTCCTTGGCCTCCTTTCATTTCAAAGCTCATATTTTAGCTTGAATGAAGATGTAAAACCACTCTTAAAAAAACACATGAAAGGTATATAAAAATCAGGGTAGACCTAAATAATGCTTCAGACATCACTGTGGACAGGATTTGCCCAATATCCCTTTGTTAGCAGTTATAATGCCTGGTGTGTAATCTATGCTGATTGTACAGCCCTGTAGAATCAGGAGAGTTACTGACGCCTCCAGGGAAATAATACATCCCATGTCATTATCTAAAACAGATATGAGGAAGTATCTTCTGGAAGTACCTATGACTCTCCAATGGTTCAAAAAGGAATCTATTATGACTGGCATAAACAGAAGGCTGGACTTTGGGGTGGCTGACTACAGGTGTGATGAATTTTATACTGATGCAGACATCTGTATCACTTAATAAATTAAGCACAAGCAAACAAATGGTCTTTAATATGACCAACTGTAATGTTATATATAGAAAAGCATGGAATAACAACCTTTCTAGAAGAGAAGCAATTGTATTGTTTAAAGAAGACAGTCTAGAACACTTGAGAGTCATGGACATCTAAAATGAAACCATGGCTAAAACAGCTATGTGTTAATGTCTGTAGCTTCAGAAAAAGAGTCAGGAGGGGATGACTTTTTTATTTCTACAGCTGGCTCTGATGTGATTGATATCAGAATGTAGAGCTCAGTTCCAGTTTCTAGACTTCATGAAGCGTGTTGAAAAATTGGAGAGGCAAAAGCCACAAGAAAGATTAGAAGATTATAGAATAATTTAAAAAGTACAACCTATTCAGCTTACTGTATATAGCTCTTCATTATGGCTTGCTCATAACCTTTTACATATCTAAATCCTGAAAAATATCTCTGATGATAACAATTCAGAATAACACTCATACAGTATAATCAGGTGGTAAAAAATGAAGCAAACCAAATTGAGTTTAATTTTTAAGTTCAGATCTTTAGCAGTGAGATGAAATGTTTTAAATGAAGGATGGAGATGTCTATGTTTGATTTAAGTAGCAATATTATTTGTGCTAATTATGTTTGTTCACTGGGATGTCATCTGCCCAATTTTTAACATACTGGTTAATTTCCATCCATTTGACAGGAAGGCCTCATTAATGTTTACAAATATGTAAAGGACAGGTGTGAGGAGGATGGAGCCAAGCTCTTCTTGATGATGGTCAATGATAGGGTGGCAATGGGTATAAGCTGGAACAGAAGACATTCCAAAGAAATATGAAGAAGAATTTCTTCACTGTGAGGATGAGGGAGCATTGGAACAGGCTGCCCAGATAGGTTGTGGAGTCTTCTTCTCTGGGGACATCCAAAACCCAACTGGACACGTTCCTGTGTGACCTACTCTAAGTGGTCTTGCTGTAGTAGGGGGTTGATCTTTCGAGGTCCCTTCCAACCCATAAGATTCTGTGATTCTGTGAAGAAAATGTTCTCAAAGACAATAATAATTTATATGAATTATAAGAGAAGAACGCAAGGATATGCACACACCATACAACTGTGTGTTCATGTATTTTCAGCCCCAAAGAACCCAAATGTGTTTAACTTCTCTCACTGTTGAAACTGTGAATGGTAAGTCTGTAATGAATGTACTAAGTTTCTACTCTTAAGATTTTATTCCTGCTGTGATTATCACTCTAAATAGAATATATTCTTAAGGAAGAAACTCTAATGAAAACTCAAATGTGTTAAAGGTAACTAATTAGTCAATCAGCCAGGAGTCTCTGAGTCACAGAAAATCTGTTTCATCCATTCTGATACTCATAAAATGTTCTCTTTTAAGCAATAGAGTCTAACTCCAATACAACTGTTAGAAATGAAGCTAGTAATAAAAATGGGAAGACATATGGCACCTGTTAAGCAGAAAGTCAGGCTGGATGACCACAGAGGTATTTTGTGGCCATAATATCTCCAAGTAGTAAACAAATGTGGGTTTTCCTGTTTATCCATGAACAAAAGCACATGTTATGCTGCTTGACATAGTGACTTCAGTATTTTTAAAGGCTTTTTGCCTTCAGTGATTAAGCTAATAGATGTTAAGCTCCAGAGTAGCTTATTAGATAAAGTGGTCTGGGATTGCTTATCCTTTTAAAAATTGTTATTATGGTTGAGGAAGTCTTCTCCAATTCAGCCATTCTTAGCAAACCAGAACGAAGAGTGACAAGGACTGAAGTTTATAATGTGCAAGGGACTAATGGGTTCATTGGGATGGTTTTGTGATGTGATGACAGTTAAATAAAAGATTTCCTTTATTCCTCATACTACTGACAGATTCAGGATAGTTTTGGTACCAGAGGCAATCCTATCTAGCTTTCTGCTTATTTGTCAAAATGCATCAATGAACTGTGGGGATGCCTTTGGTTTGTGAAAGAAAAGACTACAAGGGAACAAGGCATTACTGTTTGAGATGACCAGATGATTGTGGCTTGTTCAGCCTGGTGGAAATCTGTCTTACCCCATAAGGATGTGACAAAAAACTAAACTTTTTTCAACATTATTAAATTTTAGCAAGTCGCTTCTTGGGTAAAAGGGATGTAAGACTGCAACTTTCATCAGAGTTGGAAAGAATTTCTTATGTCCTCAGTGTTCAGTCTAGTAACTACCTGTGTGAACTCATCACTGCTATGTGGGAATGGATGCCAAAACATTCTTCAGATTTGAAAATTGTCAAAAGCCTGCCAGGCTGGGCAAGAAATTGCTTTGGAAAGAACGGGTTTTTCTCTGGGAGCTCTCTGTGCAATGGGGCAAAGGTTGATCGCTTTAGTTCTCTTAACAGGTTATACTGACAGTCAGAAGAGTCAGTTAAAAAAAGTACATGCCAAAAATAAGAATAAAAATTGAAAGAGACAGGAAGGGCCTGAGGATCAAGAGAAGATAGTGAAGAAGCCAGTCAAAAAGTTAATGTACATGTAAGGATGGTGGCTAGAAAAAAAATGGCACAGCTGGGAACTTCCTTTCTTCCTGCCAATTCCTAGCTGCTGTCACAGCACTTTTGTGTTACTGACAGGAGGGATAATTTAAAGCAAACAACTTATGTTGGAAGATCAGATCAGAACGTCACTAGCTTGGGAGTGGTGCGTTTCAAATTTGGCCTAAAACTCCCTTTTCACATGTTTCCTGTGTTGTGTAATATGCTTTGTAGTCAAAGCCAAAGATCTAGGGCTCTACACGTATATCATCAAGAAACCATACTGATTCATATCAGGACTTCATGAATGCAGACATATTTTTATATAGATATCTTTCCTATAAATGAGTCAATCATACTCTTCCTTTTAGGTGTGCAATGTTGGTCTCAGAGACACACAGTAAGACAGCATGCCCTCAATTATACATACATTTGTTACATGTTTGCTAGCAGATATTGAAAAGTATATTTGAAAAGCATAGGTTAAAAGCAAAGAGATTCTTGAGCATAGCTAGGATTTTGGAAGTGAAATTGCAGATGTGAAGGTAATAAGTACAGGACAATGGAACTTAGCATATCTTCTCTATGTTTATTTACATTGACATAACTTCAAGGTCAGGTGTGCTCTTTATTTTTGGCACAAGTAGAGGAATACTTTTTTTTGTTGTTGACCTGTTACTACACTGCCAAATAACCTCCCTTTACTTATTTTCTCCTTACCTGAGACAGCTGTACACACTACAAAGGTAAAGAAGAAAACTACTTTAAGACCAGATCCTGCAGAGGAAAGATTTTCCAAGAAATATTTCTCATCACTGCAGTGTCCATGAGCTACTAAATTACTATGAAGTTATCCCTAATTTGACTTCCTGTACATAAACAAGCCATGCTAGTCTTTGAAGATTGCAAGTAAGTCTTGAACGGGTTCAACTTGAAGTAATTCAGCTGAAAGCATTAGGGTAATTAATCTTATTTAAAAATCAGTGAAACAGAAGTTAATTAAAATGTAAACAATGGGCTGCATTGTTACTGGAGACTTTAGAAAAAAGAATCTTTGAAATTCTTTGTGTAATGGATTTTACCTGACTGCCCTCAGAGGAGAAAGCGGTTTTACAATGGATCACATTACTGAACTAACCTTTCTTTCACTTTTAAATGAAATATATTCTTTGCTTCTCCCAGTGCAGTGCAGCTGCACAAACTGGAGCCAGTCAAAATCTGTCAGAGCCCTGTTTACCAGGGAGGTACTGGCTACTGGGAGGCTGCTAGAGATGAAACTGAAGAGAGCAGCTGGACTCCCTGAAGCAACCAGAACATGGTGTGTCTGAGAGCACCAGGAAGAGAGACTCAGATGATCTGGAAAGTCAGAAGGCATAAAAAAAAAAGTCAGTCACTGAGAAATGATTAACATCCCAGCCAGTTTATGCCAAGGACAGAGGGTTCTCTCATGCATTCTTGTGCAGTCCTGGCTGTCAGCTGAAACACTCTGAAGAACAGAAGCAATCCTGTGTACAAGCCCGATCCATCTGAACTGAGTAAAAGATTCAGGGGGTTGGGATTGGGCCCCCATTAAAGGATTAGGGTAAAAATCCAAAGCCACAGCATTTCTCTTGGTTTGTGTTTTTGTGGTTTTCAGGGTTACTCTTGTTATTCCTGCTCTTCAGAAAAGAAAAAAACAAAACAAAACAAATAGGTGGAGCAAAAGAAATTCTGGAATTTATAAGCCTGGGGGGTGGGGAAAAGAATTTTGTCAATTTATCTCCCTACCTCAGTGATGAAATATTTTGAAAATATGTTTCTTCTAATTCAGTATAAGCTCAAAATATCTATCAAGGCAACAAGAGTAAAATTTAAACAAGAAATCCTAAAGTAGTAAAAGCAACATATGACCAATCATAAGGATAACAATGGACTTTATATTTGGCTCCTTCCTTTGTGGTAACTAGTAAGCCAACTTAGATTAGCAGTGTATGTTATACGTATTACCTGCAGTGGTCTTCTGTCCCACATCAAAAGCTGTGAGGGATAAACTGTAAGTGGCTGTTTTTGTTGTTATTCACATAGAAAAGTGGGGTTTTCAGTAAAGACATAAATGGATTCATGAAACAGTTTCATTCCCCAGTGTCTTACTAATGATGATGTTTTGAAACTGCAAGTAAGAAATCAGCCTTAGGGACTTTCTGCAGCAAAAACATGTCATTATATGCAAGAAAGGATATGTTCTCATAGGCTATTTTTTTTCTCTGCTACACATGGTGCATAGCTTGTTTGTTTACATTCTGTTGTTTAAAGGTACAATGTGTAAATGAACTAATAATAAACAACAGCTATTGCCACCATTATTTCTCAAATTAATCTGCTGCATAGTAATGAAAGCAAAAAGTGGAGAAATTCAGTGATTTCTTGAACTAAACTGTAATCCACAGGACACATTTCCTGGCTTTGCAGTTGCAAATGATATTTTGGTCTCAATGTAATCTATCATAGGCAACACAGCATTACTGATCCAACTGTAATTCAGAGAGTGAGACAACCAGCATGAAAGCCCATTCACTTCTAGACCCTGAGTGACTGTAGCAAGCAGAGCAATTGTGCGAGCAAATAGTAAAACACGGACAACTTCCTGCCAATTATGTGAAACCTAGGTCACAATTCAGTCCTGTTACACTTTTACCCCTTTTGTTTGCACTCAGAGAAATTACTGAGACCAGTTTTTGTTAACATATGTCTCAGAAAAAAGATTTATTTGGACATGAAGGGAAAGGAACAAGACTTCTGATTCAGATGGCTTTGGTCTTAGTGTCCCATGCCGACAGCCAGCCATGATTTGTGTGAGGACATCAGACATGCTAAGATTGTTGGAGAGAGAGCAGACTAGAGCTCAGACTGGCTGCTTATAGCTAAGTGACCATGCAGCACAAACCATAGTTATGAGAAAAGGTGGGCAGGCCTTACAAAGAGGAGTCACCAGGTAACAGAAATACATTTTGTCATTGCAGAATGTGTACAGTGTGGCCATGTACTAAGAGGAAGCGTTCAGCCTGCCTGAAGGATCGACTGTGTATCTGGTACAAAGACAGTTTATTTTGGATGTCCACTGGCAACCCCAAAGCTGAAGTGCCAAAGATGAGTCATCAGCATCAGGTCCTTCCTATTTCAGGGAAGAAACGTCTTCTTTGCAAGGCACTGTATATCACAGAATCACAAAATGGTAGGGGTTGAAGGTACCTCTAGAGACCATTAAGTCCAACACCCAGCTGAAGCAGGTGAACTCAGATAAAGTCACACAGGTGTCAGGGTGATTTTGAAAACCAGAGAAGGAGACTTTACAACCTCTCTGGGCAGCCCATGCCAGGACTCTGTCATCCTTGCTTTTCCTTGTGTTTAAATGGACCTTTTTGTGTTCCAGCTTATGTTCATTACCCCTAGTCCTACCACTGAACTCTACAAAAGAAAGCATCACTCCATCTCTCAACACCCGTCTTTGAAGTATTCATATGTGTCGGTAAGGTTGCCCCTCAGTCGCCTTTGGGAAAAGAGCATCAGGTCTCACAGCTATTTCGTGTAGAAGAGATGTTCCAGTCCTTTCATCATCTTAGTGGCCCTCCACTGGACTTTTTCCAGAAGTTTCTTATCTCTCTTAACTAGAGAGCCCAGAACTGGACAAATATTCCATATGTGGTCTCAGAAGGGCAGAGTAGAGGAGGACCTCCCTCAACCTGCTGGCAACACTCACCATCTATTAATCCGCATCTGTTCACTCTCCTTGGTGAATCCATGTTGAGTTCCCCTGATAACCATCTTTTCCTTTGTGTGCTTAGAGATGACATCCAGGATGAGTTGTTCTATCACTTTTCCAAGAATGGAAGTGAGATTGAGCGGCCTGGAGTTTCCTTGCTTGCCTTTTTTGAAGACAAGGAGTAACATTGGCTTTCCTCCAGTCCTCAGGAACTTCACTTGTGTCAAGCAGTTCTTCGATCAGGATACATCTTGCACAGGTGTCCTCTCCACTTCTGCTCTGAAGACGTCACTGGTGTAACTTAATAAGAAATAGAGACTGTGACAAATGGCTTGTACTGAACAAAGAGCTGTACTAAGATCATTTCTATGTATATCAGCTTGAAAAAATGATCTTTAATAATAATTATGGTGATAACATTGTCATTTCTGCAAGATATAGCATATGTCAACTCTTGTGATATAAAAAGATATTTTCACTTCTGAGAGAGCTGTTATGATTAGTTACTCTTAAATAACTAAAATATTTATTATAGAGAAGCACAGTCCATCTCTCTTACAGGAGTTAGTTGTTCACTGCAAAACAAATTTGTCTTAATCTTAACTATTCATTTTCTTTTTGTCCACAACAATGTTTCACATCCTGATTCTGTAGTTAGCATCTGTTTAGTAAAGTTTATTTTTGTTGAAATCCATCTCATTATTTGTGATAGCAAAAATGAAAAATACTTGGAAGAACAGATTATTTAAGAAACGACTTGCCTTTTATATTTGCACACAGAGCCTGACACAACAGGCTCAGGATGTGAGCAGTACCTCTTCTCGAATCCAAGTGAAAATCTGATTAAGTAGAAAAAAGGGAAGTGAATGGAAAGCAATATAAAATACCAGTAAGATATGTTCAGACATGGAATTTCACTTTCTTTTGAAAAATATTAAAGGAAAGCTGTATAAAAAACATTAGAACTATTAAAAACTGAGTAGAGTTTTTATAACTTTCTTCAAATATGATGGTCAGGAGAGTAGAGAAGGAGGGAGAAAGGAGCTTGCTTTCATTTTTCAGAAGGCAGAAGAACCAACAGATCTGCAGGTGTATCCTTAAAGTGGATGGTAAATATATCTTGATCTCAAAGTCCCTCAAGCACTAGAAATGATTTTTTTTTGTTTGTTTATTAAGTTAACAGCCAAACAGGAAAATGAACTGGAAGTAAATTTAATTACAAAAAACTATTTTATATTATTCTCACAATTAAAAAAACCCTCTAATTTCTCAGTGGACTACAGGACTTGATTCCAAATGCAATTGCTACATTCCTTGAAAACATACTTCACTTAAGATAAATGGAAGAAGAATTGCCTGATTTTATAATGATGTAATTATGACCTTTTTCCCTGTCTTTTCTTAAGGCTTACTACTTTTTAAGTTCGAAATAAATTTGGAAAATCTGTAGATTAATCCTAAACTGTAAGTAAACAAATTACACCAAAAGCTTTGCTTTGTCCTTGTTTCAGCTTTGCAAGAAGTTTTCAACTCTTTTTTTTTCTTCAGCTGGCCTGACAACAGTCAGTGATGAATCCTGGATGATTGACCTATTTTTACCGTCATTTCTGTAGGTAGTAGAGAGAATGAAAGTTCGTTATGCAGACCTGACTTATGCTCTTGACAAGTGATCAAGTGTCAATAATGTTAAGGCTCTTGGAGAGAAGTTTTTTGCTTTAGATCGTATACCTCACCTAGACTATTCCATCCTTTTAAAGTGGGCTTTTATGCTTATGTAGAGATGCTTTTCCTGTAAGTTTTCTGGCCTTGGTCCAGAAAGAATCAGAAATGAGAAATATAAGAAAAAAAAAATGTCATGAACAGTCCAAAGTATGAGATGAAGACTAGTTTCAGAGAAGTTTGAAAGATGGACAAGTTTTCTATGTATGGATGATCAGGACACCAGATGAGGATTGCATTTCTTAGTTGAGTGAACCAAAGAAAACACTTCTTAACTACAGATTCCATATGAAGTACAACACCAGGCCTTGAGTAGGATGTTTAATATGTACATAAAAGCAATTAATTACATGTTCGAAATATAAGGCTGAAGCACAGTCTTTCAGTACATCCAATCATATACAAAGTCCTAAGTGAAAACCAAGCAATTGTGAAAGATAAAAATGTCTGGCATCACAGTTGTTAACATGCAGGTTGGGAGCCAGACTATGATTTCATTGTTGCAGCTACATAGATTGCTCTTCTACTTCTCTGTTCTTGCCTTTATTTCAGCCCTTGTCTTTACCAAAAGTTTTCCCTGTCTGTTCTGCCATTCTTTTTCATAAAAGATATATGAGGGAGGACTTCAGCTTTTAAAGATTTTCATGATGATTTGGATGACTTGTCAATTCTACTTCACATAGGAGACATGCTGCATATCCTTGTCAAACGTCAGAGTTCACATGCACTTTCTCTTTTTCTGATAATCTTTATATCACATTGAGGACATAGATGAAGGAGTGTTTCAAGATGTAGTTAAGTCTGGATAATTTGCCTTGCCTATATGCAAAGAGCTTATTATGATCCAGCACAAATTTGAATCCGAGAGTGAGCATTTTAGGGATGGACAGTCTTGTAGAGCACCTCATGTCATTTTTGTTTACATGACAAGAAGGTCTGGAAGCTGTCAAAGAGATGGTCTTTCACAGTACATATGAGAGGTTGGACATGGAAGGATATTGAGCTGAAAAGAAGCTTTAACAGTTTGAAAGTTAGAAGACAAGCTGGCAGAGGAATGTGAGCTAGGAGAGGATTCCTTGATTCCTTAAGAAACTCAGTGTCAGCTCAGATAGCAATAGAATCATTATAAGACGGTGTAAGGGGTTGCATCTGTCCATTTTGCTCATGTCTGTGTAGCTGTTTCTCTGCATCAGGAGTGTTTGTTATCTGACAGTCCTTGAAGTCTCTGTATCTGCTCCATATGTCTGTAAATATAAAACATTGCCCCAACTTTGAAGGCCTGACATGGATGGGACATGAGAGTGCCACTTCTGTGCAGATTTGACAATGAAAGGCCAGAAAAGCAGGGAGTTTCAAGAAACAGGTGAAAACCAGCATACAGACCTGCTTTGGTAGGATTCCAACATTACAAGTGTCCAGCATAGAAAGCTCTTCCTAGACTCATGTCTGAATATTAGCACATGGGGACTGAAGTACAGGGATGTGAGAATGATGAAAAAAAAGTAAAATAAGCCTTTTTTAAGGGGGTTGTGTGTAAGTAGAGTGGCAAACAGTCAAGATTTCACTCCAATGTCATTATCTGGAGCATGCACACAGTGGTAGGTGGTTTTACAGGAAAGTTCTGTAAGTCCTGCTTTATTTGGAATGCTAAATAGATAAGGAAAGATAAGCTTCTGTGCTTGTCAGCTCAATGAAGGACACATGCAATGTAAGTAAAAGTGGTGAACAAGACATACATTTGGAAACAGAAAACAAGAAGTCTATAAGCAGGTGGTGGTAAAGAAGGGGGTACTGTGTTTCCCCTTTTACCCTCCCAATAGTCTGTATTAGTAGGAATGCTTGAAAGATCTTAGGGCTTAGATGGTGATTTTTTCCTTTTGATTTTTTTACTAGGAAGTGAGATGGTGGGAGATAGGATAGATGTGGTGTCTGAGGAAACTCAGTGTCCACCCTTCCCAAAAGAAATGAGGGAAGAGTGAAACAGGAGAATGTTGGCACCCTACCAATCCTACCAACGAAAGGAGGCAAAGGAGAGTGAGAGATGCTGTTAAGCTTGCAGTAGCTGCCACTGGGCAGAAAAATTACCCAAACAGGTGTGATTCAGCTTCTGGGGAAAATCCTGAGAAAACACTATAAATTTTTCCTTCAGTCTATAGCTTTAGGTCAGCCAGTCCCTCTGTAATGGAACCTGAGCTGTCTGGAGGACAAAGCGCAGCAGCTGGAAATGAGAACGAATTTTGTGTAAAGGCTTGGTGGATCTCGATTCAGAGAGAGATAACACAGTGCCAGAATGATCTGCAGAGAAAAACAATTGTTTTGCAGCTGCAGGTGACTCAGGAAATGGGATCTGATCTAAACCAGGGTATCCGTGCTACAGAATTACCTGAAAGGATATTCGTGCAATGCATTTGGGAATGGAACAGTAAGACGTTTCTAAAACTGAAACTCCTATTCCCAGAGTATATGAGACCTTTTGGTATATATCAGCTTGCTTGTAAGCAGATGGATTGACTAGGTAAGGGATCACCTTATGAATAAAGCAAAATGAATTATGAGGACACTAAGAGTTAAATTACATCAAGATCTCAATCCAAATGCCTTGCTCAAACTCTTTCTACAGCCTTAACATTCTGGAGCTAGCTGGCTATCACATGCCAGTCAGACACTTTCCAGCATGAGTCACTCGGGTTTCCAAATTTGTCTTTCCAAAATAAAAATGAAAAATTCCAAATGTCTTACATTTTTCTATAGAAAAAAGGGGATGGAACATCAAGTGCATATAGTCCAAGAATTGTTTTCTGTTTCTTTTTACATCCCTAGTCTAGACAAGAGGTACTATGATGAACCTTGGCTTTGCTGCCAATACCAACAGCACTTTGTGGTCTCGTTACCTCACATCTGGCTAATTCCCAAGGACAGTCATAGCTAACGAGTAGCCCTTTCAATGGTCATTCCAGCAATTCATTTGGGCTACCCTTTCAAACAGCACGGAGAAATCTTAAGAGAGAAGGTCTTTTGTACTGGGCAATGTTTCACTCTCTGCATTTAAATGAGAAGGGCAGTCAGGTTGTAAAGATTTATATAAATGAGGGCATTGTACACTCAAAAGGAGGTTGGTATGTTTGATCTCAGCTGTTATTGATTTACCTTTTCCACACGATAACATTCATTAGGCAGGATAAGTATAGGCTGGTGCGTTCCATTTCAATTATCTACAGTTAAAATATAGACATTACACAGGGTGGAGCTTCAGTTTAGTTTCAGTGGGCTGAAGTGTGAAAAAATTTTCCTACCAAGCTGTTACATGGGATGACTTCTGAATTTTTTGCATCCTCTTCTGTCTCGTCCCTAACCTACTTCACCTTTTTTTTTTTTTTTAACATATTTTTCAATGTTGTTGAGTGCTTCTGATCAAGGGAATGGGAACTGTTATGATAGTTGAAATTTCCTTGTAACTTCACCACTGCTGTTACTGTCTTGTCATGTATGAGGCACATCAGTGCCAGTAAGGTATTGATCTTCCTGTCTGATAACTCCAAGCATCAGTGTCCCTAAAGGTTCATAGATTTATTATAGCAACCTTATGTAGATGACCTCTCAAACCTTTGAGAAAGGTTTGAACTACAGGATCTCCAGAGGTGCCTCCGCACCTCAGCTACTCTGACTGTCTGAATGTCAGCAGAGCAATCAATCTCTCTTTCTTCCTCGCAATGTACACAATGTAGGTATAGCATAGTGCTGCTACGCTGTGTTGTCCCAGAGGACTAAGTACTTTCAAAATCCACTTCTCTTGTTTTAGAGCAAAACTATGAGAAACAACAACAAAGGACAAAAATAATATCTCCTCAGAAATAATTTCTTTCTCACAATTGGCTTCAGAAGAGCCTAGAGTGACTTAGTCAGATTTAGATACGTAAATGGAAATTTCCAGAGCTAAGTGAGATGACTATTGCCCCAAATATTTTGATTTTTCAATTGAATCAATGCATGTCTCTCTAAACACTCTTTTCTTCCATTGGATAATGTTTTTAAAACATTAAGAAGTTCCCATAGTAAAACTCAAACACTTCATGTTAGATGTACTAATTAAAAATATATTTTCTTCCTACTTATCTCTTTGCTGAAATGCCACAATCTGAAATTTGCTTGCACATATCTGCAGGCATAATTGTGAAAGGATCACATCAGCTTTAAGTTCTTAATTTTAAGACTTGTTGAGTGTCCACAGCTCCTGTTAGTCTGTATTGAGGTGATGAATTCTCACTTCAATAAAACGTGGCTTCTCAAACTTCAGAAGTGTTTGAATACTTGGAAATATTAACCTTTTAGGTCCATTGCATATACAAATTACTTTGATACTGTAGGAATGTCCTTAGTTGTTAATATCATCTTAAAAATTTGAGTAGAGATGTATTTCATTGGACCAGACAAAAGCAATATGTTGTGTATGCTGCATAATGTAGCTGGTGTCTGAGAGCTGTAAAATAATACAGGATTGTAAAAAAATTACAAGCAATGTCTTGTACTTTGACTTGTATTTCAAACTGTAAGCACTGAAAACATGACCTTTTCTTGACTATTTTGCCAGACAGAGAGATGGACAAGCTTATAATAAGGATATGCACTGATTAACAAACTCCAACCTTATCTGAATGTACTTTATAAGAAGAAGCCATACTTTCCTTTTCTGGAGAGGAAGCACAAAGTCACAGGCATTCCTTCTCAAGCTCCTTCTCCTATGCATCTGCTCTTGTAACTTCTTTTCTCTTCATTCCTGGCACTGCAGCAGTGAGCTGGTGACACTAAATTTCACTTCAGTTATGCTTCCAGTTCAACATCCAGAGCCAGGCAACAATAACTTTTTTGTAAGAAAAAGGTTATACTGTCATACATGGGCATGCAGGTGATATACCAGCCATCTTGGAAGTGAATAAACCTTTTAGCATGGCCTTTCCACTCTCAGCACTCCACGTGGTTCAGAGATTTAGGGCAGTGAGACACTCCCTGTCCTGGTCATCTTACCTGAGAGCCCTCATGCTCTCAGGCCACAGAAACCAGATATTTCTATGTCAAGTCCACGCAGCTATTATCTAAGTCAGAGTCTTAATTTAATACTAAAAAAAATAGGAGATTGTTAACGACCCTGGACATGTTATACTGATGTTGACTATTATGTACCTGATTTGTGGTAAGACTTTATCAGTTTTAATAATTACAATTTCATTATTACAATTTCTGCTTGATTGATGTGCTCATGACTAGATATGTCTTTACAGGAGAGTATTTTTAAATATGCAAACAGTATAATTCTTTAAAGGTCTGTGGGATCTGGTCTTTAAGAAGCATGATGAATCCTGGAAGATGCTTTACTTTTTTTAATGAAAAAGGGATGTATGAGAGAAAGGTAATAGCATGATTTTTAGAATTTACTTTGTTGTAGATGACATACTATGGCACATACATTGTGCAATGAGTATGTTTGAGCGGGACTGGACATGTTCAACTCTTGAATTTTTTCCTTAGACTTCTTAGCTCCAGGGAAAGATGGCCTCTGGTATTTTTCCCATAATGTCCTATATGCTTTGCCTTCATGTCTCAGTTGGGTGCTGTGCCTCTTTGGGGAAAGAATCAGGGACAAAGTTTTGCATTCCTCTTGTCAATGAAGCTTTTTTATCTTGCTACCTAAAAAGCAGGACAGGCTCCAGATGGTGAAGACCTGGAGACCTGTCTTTCCTCCACCCCAATGAGGTAAGGCAGATTTCCAATGGCTTGAACTGGCAGGCTGGAAAAATGACTTGTTCTTTTTTGCCAACCATTTCCTTGTCCTGTAGTCCTCTGGTGTTGCATACTGAATTGTTTTTATCTGTGCTGGACAAAGTTTTTGCTATGCAGCTGATGGATAACTGTATGGCATCTACAGGTTTTGCACCCAGTTGGGTATCCTGCGTTCAACTACTACATGAGGTGAAACAGATTTAATGTGAATGGTTCTTTATCTGTCCTCTCCTCAGTTGCACAGGGGAATGAGAGAGGGTTATTTTCTGGATGGAGAGCTATTTATTTTTGTTGAGCCTCTGTCACACATGTTGTGCAATTGCCTTCTTGGCCTTCCTTCCACTTTTCCAGTATGCACTTCAGTGGAAGTCTTGGCACATCCTGACAATGTGACGGTGCTTATTACTCATGAGCATATTGTCTGACTTTTGATTGAATGTCAGCACTTCTTTGATCAGGTTCCTTCTGCCTGAAGTAATTAGGAGAGGAATGACACACCTCTCCATGAGCCTTGGCTGGCCTTTAGCCCTGTATCTTTTCAAAGAGGTTTATCATGCAATTTAACTGGTGTAAAGTCATGAGGAACTTGGAGAGTTCAGGAGATAAAGATCTTAACACTCCTGTGAGAAAAGCCATTCCTATCTGACTACAGGCTGTATCAGGGATGTATTTGTGCCTGGTTTACTTGAAGTATATCCTGAGTTTTGCCTCTTCAGGATGTGCAAAGTGACAATTTTTCATTTAACATATTTAATATTTCTTCTCCGTTCCAGGCTGGACTGGCTACTGGTTTTATTTCTGAGTGTTTCTGTCACTTGTTCTATACTGATTTTCTCTTGCTCTCTGTTTTACTATTCATCAAAGACCAGAACATACACAGCCTCCAGCAGTTCTCCTAATCTGTGGTAGCAGACTGTATGCCTGCCCCATTCTGTGTATTTTTTTCCTTTAGCATGGAATATCCAGTCACAGGAACAGACACCAAAAAAAAGGAGCTCTTCTGGATCACATCTTTCCCTTTCTACAGTAATCTTTATCTGTTCTTCTTATTTCTTTTCCTTCTCCAGAAACTTGCTAGGTGGGTTTAAAGACAGCAGTGGTGTATCCTTGAAACTTTTATTTTTTATCAGGGAAAACTAGCTGTTTTGAAAAGCTGTCAATGTAAATTACTTCCCACTAGCATTGCTGTAGGTTGTAATTAGTTCAGACAATCAACTTTTATATATAACTAGTATCAATTTTTTAAACAGTGTGTTCCTGAACATGTTTTTCTGCACATGGGCAACTGGGTTTGAAGTGGTTATTCTTCCAAAATTTCTGCTTTTTCTTATTTCCCATATGTTTTCTGTAGTGTTGTGGTTTAAAGCATTTTACAAATCAAACCTAGCCTCTTTCTTTGTTTGAGGTTTCTCTGATGGTGAAGAGAAAACATGTGTGTATGTACATGCTGGTGCACGCTTGTATGTAGGCAGTATTATGGCAGAGGTGGTGGCTAGAAGCAAGTGTTGTGGTCCTTTGGATCTGCCACTGGTATGTATTAGTAGACAGTATCTTTTTAGTTTTAAATTCAGGAAAGCTTGTTTCTTTTCATTGTATTATTTCTCTGAGCTGGGATAATCTAGTAAAAGGGCTTCATATGTCCAGGCTAATATCCTTAGAAAAACAACTTGTTGATTATCATAGTGATAAGGCCAGGCAGTGGGATTAAAGCAATCACAGTATTAATTCATGATTTAAAAAAAAATAATCTACTCTGGGGCAAATCTGTTGGCAAATATTTCTCTTTCTCCAACCTTTTCCTTCAATAAATTTAAATTTTGTTAATTTTTTTTAATCTCTCAAAAGTTAATTTCAAGTTATTGCAGAATTGGAGACATCCCTAAACCTAGACTTTCTTTTCTGCCCTTTATCTCCATCATCTCTAGGTTCACATGTCACAACCATGGTAACATTGCCAGAATCTGGCTTCACTTTGCCAATAACCTATTCATGCCTTAATCCCTTTGCATTTCACCTCTCCAACTGCCTGCTACTGTGGTCTTCCTAGGTCCTATCTTTCTAATCATCTTCTGCAGTGAAGCTGGTTAAACAATGGGAAAAAAAAAAAAAAGTGCAAACTTACATCTGGTATAAATCAATGAAACTTCAGTGATCCCACCGTTGGCACTTGAATGATGTCGATTTTATGCCAGTCTAGATTATCTGGCTCAGAATAAGTCACAATTCTTTGCATTTTGATAACTGCTAGACAGAAACCATTCCTGTTCATTATTTATGTACATTTAAAAATGGATTTTTGTTAATATCTCTTCAGTGAATGGTGACATTCGGTATGGATTCACCTAGAAACAGGGATAGTACTATGTGGAAAGAAAGAATATTTGTTGCTCATTATTCCTAACTTGTTTGTTTTCTATTTCTTGAGCAGTTCGGTAATGACTCAAAGCTAGCTGACTGCTAATCATAAACAACTAATAGCCATTATTCTGTGTATATGGTGGAAATAGATTTGCATAAATTATGGGACAATTAGCTATGTCAAATTCTCAAAATTAAAGAGATTCTTGCCAATGATTCACTGATAGAAAAATACAGCTGAAGCCTTCAATGCTTTATTCACAATGACTCTTTTGTCCAGTTCTTTCACAGAAAATCTGACTACTAAAAAAAGGTTTAGCTTTTTTTTAGACCAGCTGCTTGTGCCACTATCCAGCTCCTCTGTCTAAAATTTCTTTTTCGCTTGTACATCTCCCTATTCAGACATTGCACTGACATCCACCCTCTCACCAACTCCTCCTCTATTTACTTGCTCTGAAGTTTTTCAAAGTAGTGATATCTTGGCATTTTAGTGAGGAGATGGATGACGCTGACGTTTGCCCCATGTCAGGTATCATAGAATAACTGAGCTATGAAGGCATCTCTGGAGATCATCTAGTAAAAATCCTGTGCTCAGACCAAGATCAACTGGAGTACATAAGTGTATATATTTTACTGTCTGTAAATAGAGTAGAATCATAGAATCATAGAATGGTTAGGGTTTGAAGGGACCTTGAGTGATCATCTAGTACATCTCCCCCTGCTCAAGCTGATCCACCTAGTCAGGTCGCATAGAAACATGTCCAGATGGGTCTTGAAGACCTCCAGGGAAGGAGACTCCACAACCCCTCTGGGCAGCCTGTGCCAGGGCTCCCTCACCCTCATAGTGAAATAGTTTTTTCATATGTTTAAATGGAACTTTTTGTGTCCCAGCTTTATCCCATTACCCCTTGTCCTGTTGCTAGCTACAATAGAAAAAAGGCATGTCCCAACCTCCTGACACCCACCCTTTAGATATCTGTAAATATTAATGAGATCCCCAGAGAGTAGGTTGTGGTCTTTCCACAACAGTTTGACTAGAGAGGAATTCATTGTACTTTGACTGCCTTCACGTTGCTAATGTGGTTAATGCAAAGGACTTCTTGTCATACCTTCTCCAGTTAGTGCTGAACAAGCCAGGTCCAGCCAGAAGCACTACGGGTGCTCCGCACTGCACACTGCCATGGGGGAACCCTGGCACTGCAGCAATACTGCTTTGGGTGCTCAGCAAGCCTGTGTGCCCAGGCACAGCATCAGAGGCTATCATGTAGACATGACCAGAGACCTGAAGATGTAGGATTGTCAATCACCTTATAAGCCCCTGAGTCCGTTCCTGTCTTTTTGAATGCACCTTCATACTGAAAAGCACATGTCCATTTCATGTTATCCTGAGCATATTAGGAAATGTTCAATGGTTGCATGTATTTTAACTATATATATATATATATATATATATATATATATATACAAATGCACATGATATTCTGGGACAAATCTTTTTAAGAGAGTTGACTTGGACTCTATTTTTGAAATTGCAATTCAATGCATAGTTAATTGCTGGCCCAGCTGATACCACTTATTTGTCTCACTTCCCGAATTAAAGGCACAATCAAGTAATAGGATGTCTAAGTGTCATTATTTGCAGATGAGCTTGATTACAGACGCAAAATATAGAAAGAGGGAAAAATATTCAAAATACTATGTTTTCCTGCATATTCTATATTGGATAACTGAAACTATCTTTGACTATGTTACTTCTGGATCTTCTGGAGAATATGATATTAAACAAGAACATTAAAAACAAAGCCTCTACAGATGCTCATAAAAAATAAGCAAAGCAAAACAAAATTCCCAGTGTTATTTTTATTTCATATTACCACTAAAGAAGAAAGAAAACAGTATACTAAAGCAGGCTAATCTGGAAACCTGCCTAGACTGGCAAGTTTGGCAGCTGGCATATTTCATGTCTCATTAACACTAAATGAACAAACCTCAACTCTTGATAAAAACTTTAAATTTTTCTTGGAGTTGTGTTAAAAGACCTCTCTTCAGAAGCTGGTAGAATATGGTCAAATCACTGGATATCCTTAATTAGCATAACTGTTTCTAGCAGTAAAGTGGATAAGCATATAAAGAGGGTCTAGATCCGGGACAACAGTGCAGTTTCCATTAGTTTGAAATATAATAAGTAAAAGAAGAACTTATCTGTGTCTCCTTGCTCCCAGATATCACTTGGCTACATGTGCATACATTGCTTGATACTGAGGTTCACCTGCTTAATTGATTTTTAAGAAATACCAATTGTCTTTGTGTTGCACTACTGAATCAATCTGTGTTACCCTGTGCTAGTGAAGAAGAGATGGTTTCTGTCTCTATTTGCTTTCTGTAAAGAGAAGCATTACATACAGAGACAACTGAATGGACTATATCTTTAGATTAGGAAGAAGTGGAAATGGTAACAGGAGTTATGTTTGCTTTCCTTTTTCTATTGCCATCACTCATTTCAGTTGCCATGGACTGTAACTGCTCAGACTGATTAACTTGCACCTTGGCTGCAGAAATGTTAAGTTTCTTTTCCTGTTTCAAGTTAAAGTTGCTCAGAAAGAAGTCAGGGATATATTAGTTTTTTCATAGTGATAATAAAATGTTATAAAGACTTTTCACTAAGTATCTCTGCTGTGTCTAATCTTTGTTTTATCTGGCAAGCATTAAAAGTGAGATCCAAAATGAATGATTATTGCTGTCCTTGTGAAAACCAACACAACATTAATTTGTTAGCCTCCTAGAAAAACCATTTTGTCAGGGTCAGCACTGGCACCTCTGAAGACTCCAGGTACATCAAGCATGGGCAAAGCTGAAGCTGCAGAGTCTATGTGTCCCTGGGACAATTTGTTTTTTCTCCCAGGGCAAGTGAGGGTAAACCCTTGGCCTACCCCGTCTTGTGCTTTCAACACTCTCCTGGTTGCTGCTCAAAAAAGAAGAGGGAAACACAGATGGTTCAGGGAGAGAGTGGCTAGGAGGGGAGGAATGAAGAGGAGGAGCATTGGTTAGGGAACAGACAAGAGGTAGATTTGGATGAGAGAAAAAGAAGGCAAAAGACGAAAAGATGAAATGGGGAAAAGGGAAAACTGGGACAGATTGAGGAGGGGATAAGGGCAGGGGCAGACTGAGAAAACGGTGATATGAAGCATGGAATAAATAGGGAAGGACTTGAAATAGGGAAGGACTACTGCCTCTAGAATCATAAAACCATTGTGGCTGGAAAAGACCTTTAAAATCATTGAGTCCAACCACTAACCTCACACTGCCAAGCCCATGATCCTCAGCACCTCATCTACATGTCTTTTAAATATCTCCAGGGATAGTGACTCAACCACCTTCCTTTGCAGACTGTGGCAGTGTTTAACAACCCTCTCAACAAAGAAGTTTTTCCTAATACCCAATCTAAATCTCCCCTGGTACAACTTGAGGCCATTTCCTCTTGTCTTATCATTCATTATTTCAGAGAAGAGACTCACCCCCACTTCACTACAACATCCTTCAGGTAGCTGTAGAGAGTGATCATGTCTCCCCTCAGCCTTCTTCAGTCTAAACAGTCCTAGTTCCCTCAGCTGCTCCTCATTGTTTTCTAGACCCTTCAGCAGTTTTGCTGCCCATCTCTGGACACACTCCAGCACCTCCATGTGTTTCTTTTAGTAAGCGGCCCAAAACGGAACATAGTACTCAAGGTACAGCCTCACCAGTACTGACTACAGGGAGACAATCACTTCCCTGGTCCTTCTGGCCACACTATTGCTGATACAAGCCTGATGTCACTGCTCTTTTTGGCCACCTGAGCACGCTGCTGGCTCATATTCCCCCAGGTCTTTTTCTGACTAAGGACTAAGCTGTCCACTGAACAGATTTCCAGCCACACATTCCCAAGCCTGCAGTGTTACATATGGTTGTGGTGGCCCAAGTGCAGGATGGGCTTGGCATTTGGCCTCGTCGAACCTCATACAGTTGGCCTAGGACCATTGCTCTAACCTGTCCAGGTCCCTCTGAAGAGCCTTTCTGTCCTCAAGTGGATTTACACACTGACTCAGCCTTGTGTCATCAGCAAAATTTCTGAGAGTGCACTCGATCGCCTCATCCAGATCAATGATAAAGCTGTTAAAACAGGCCCCAGCACTGAGCCCTGGAGAACACCATTGGTAACAGGCTGCCAACTGGAATTAGTTTCATTCACTACGACTCTCTCGGCCCAACCATCCAGACAGTTTTCCACCCAATGCACAGTGGGTCCATCCAAGCCATGGGTAGTAATTTTCTTCAGGAGGATACTGTGGGAGACTGTGTTATACACTTTATTAAAGTCCAGGTAGACACATCCACAGCTTTTCTCTCATCCACTAAGTGGGTCACGATGTCATAGAAAATCAGGTTACTCAAGCAGGACCTGCCTTTCATAAAGCTATGGTGACTGGGTCTGAACTCTTGATTATCCTGTATATGGTGCTCAGTATGATCTGTTCCATAACCTCCCCTATTACTGATGTAAGGGTGATAGGCCTGTAGTTCCCAGGATCTTCTTTTCCAGCCCTTCTTATAGATGAGGGTCACATTTGGCACAATGGCATCCTGGCCTGTATCAGGAACAATATTGTCAGCAGGAGTATTGTCAGCAGGAGGAGGGAGGTCATCATTCCCCTGTACTCTGTTTTGGCGAGGCTGCACCTCAAATACTGTGTCTGGTTTTGGGCCCCTCTCTACAAGAAGGACATTGAGGTGCTAGAAAGGATACAGAGGTGGGCTACCAAGGGGTCTGAGGTTGTTTAGCCTGGATAAAAGAAGGCTCAGGGGAGATCTTATTGTTGTCTACAACTACCTGAAAGGAAGTTGTAGAGAGGTGGGGGTCAGTTTGTTCTCCCTAGTAACAAGCAATAGAACAAGAGGAAATGGCCTCAAGTTGCACCAGGGGAGGTTCAGGCTGGATGTGAGGAGGGATTTCTTTCCTGAAAGGGTTGTCAGGCACTGGAATGGGCTGCCCAGGGAGATGGTGGAGTCATTGTTGATGGAGGTGTTTAAGAGGAACTTAGGGAATTGGTCTAGTGGTTGATAGGGCTGGCCCAAAGGCTGGACTTAAGGGTCTTAAAGGTCTCTTCTAGCTGAAACAATTCTATGATTCTAACATCCTTGTAGATCAGGTGCATTGACAATATATTCCTTTGTGTTGAAAGAGAGGGATCACTGTTCATGTTGATTTGTATGAATAGTCTGCAAACATGATGTACTAACATTCTCAAGCCTCCTTCAGGTTATTGATGAAGCTGTTAAGCAGGACAGGTTCCAGGATAGTCTCCTGCATTACTCCTATTGGCTTTCATATTGAGTACAACTCACCTGCAGAACCTAATCATCCAACCATGTTATCCATCTGGTTGTCCATCCCCTCCTTCCATTGGTGCCAGCTTGGATAAAAGAATTCTGGGTGAAGACATTGTCAAATGACCTGCTAAATCTACTCTTCTCCCCTTGTCCACAAAATCAGTGATTGTTTTCATGGAAGATTGATGAGGTTGGTAAGGCATGATTTACACTTGATAAGTCCATACTGGCTGTTCCCAAGGAAATGGGTTCAAGTTGCACCAAGAGAGATTTGAATTGGATATTAGGAAGAACTTTTTCACTGAGAAAGTTATGAAGCATTGGAACGGGCTGCCCAGGGAGATGATAGGGTCACCATCTGTAGAGATATTCAAAAGACTCATAGATGAAGTGCTGAGGGAAATGGTTTAGTTTAGTTTAGTGATGGGCTTGGCAGTATGAGATTAGTGGTTGGACTTAAAGGTCTTTTGCAACCATAATGATTCTATGAATCTTCTCCTTTTAGGCCCAGGAATTTGCCAAAACAGGAATTGCTTCATCATTTTTCAAGGAACCAAAGTGAGGCTGCCCAGATGTAATACTGGTCTCTATAACCTTTCAAAGATGATGATTCCTTGTAAGGGAATCAGCCATTTGTCTTCAGACCCTTGATGCAGTCCATCTGGTCCCAAAGACTTGTGTGAGTAAAGTGCTCCCAAGTACTCCATGACTGGATCCTTGTCTTCAGCTGGTTCTTCTTTTCTTGAAGTCTCTCAATAAGTGTAGAGACCTGGGAGACTTTGCTGATAAAGACTGAGGCAAAGAAAGCAATGAGTATGTCAGTTTCCTCTATTTCTGTTTTCACTAAATATTTGCATCCTTCAGTAACAGGCTCACGTTTTCCTTGTTCAGCCTTTTCCAACTCATATAGTAGTAGAAACTCCTTATATTTCACTTGACATCCCTTGCAAGTCTCAACTGCATTCCAGCTTTGGCTTTCCTGACACTGTCAAGTTCCTAGTTTAGTTGCAGGACTGGAAATACTTTTATAAGGTTGTACCTGAACTTTTAAGAACATTGTGCCTCTTACTCAGTCTTTTGTTTTCTACAGCAACTGCCAGTAGTCAACACAGAATGGTGAAAGAACAAAACAGTATACAGTAGCTGTGTGTCCTTTAATGTAAAGGTAAGTTGAAGGAAGAGTCATGTATCCCAAACCCAGTCCAGGTAAAATATACAATTTGTTGATTTGCAGGTTTAACAAATGCTTTTAATTTTTCCCAGGGGGCGGGACTGTTTAATTTTAGTTTGAATTTATTATACAACCTCTTCAGAGTCGAAACCAGCAATTTCCTGACCTTCCAGCTGTTCTGCCTGTGATCGTGGGACACACACCTGCAGATCTTGTAGTCTCAGTTCCTATAACCTATTCTCTTCTTTTTTTAGTGACACACACATAAAACACAGAACTAAACACTGCTACTCTTCCTGGGAAAAAGGAAGAAGCTCTATTGCTATGGCCAAGTCTCTCTTTTTTCTTTTTTTTTTTGTCCCACTGGACAGAAAAAGCATTTAAAGAGGAATAAACTACAAGATTATTCTTGCCATGAGCATTAGAAATTGTACTTCAGCATTCTTATATAAAAAATATCTGATATCTGATGTCCTCTCAGATTTCCACATGTTAATCTTCATAACAGCTGTTTCAAGTAATTATGTGTCTATTATTCTCACTTTAAAAGCAGTGAACTGTAGTTGTTATTTTGAACTGCTTGATTTAATGCTGAAGATGCATTTAGACACTTTTGGGACACTTTGCTCACTGGCCAGCCTGGCTTTGGGAGCCACTCATACCCTCTGGTCCAAAAAGAGCCACTGTGGGTCCCATGGGTGCTGCTATCCACTTATTTCACTGCCCACTTTGTCTATCAGCAAAGCAGGGACAGATAGAGAGGTCCCCTGGCACAGTCATCTCCTGAGGGACTTTGTCTGATGGAGGTTTTTTAAGCACACTGGAGACTCTCAGAAAGAGATCAGGTTGATTGAAGGGCAGTGGTTATACCCTCTTTCATCCTGGACTGCAACTGGAAATGAGGACTGAGGACTAAGGCATAAGGTGTGTGCTAGCTCAGAAATAAGTGCAGCAGTATGGCAACAGGGTGTCTGAGCTGTTTCACACTTCTAGCAACTGTCCTTGTGTATGACTGACCTGTTTAGTGAAGTCAGCCCTTTTGCTGCATTTTGTACTTTAGTGTTCCAAATGAAAGCAAGAGGGTAATTATACTCACTGGGCCTCTTACAGGCAGCACATGCATAGTCAGAGCCATCAAGTCAGGGACACAATCAAGCTTAGAAGTGAAAGTTAAACCATTCAAGCACTGGGTACTTGCTGTTTTGAATGTCACATGTCCAGTAGCCCTGATAATTTGGAATTAAACCTCATCAACCTAAGGGAGACAAGGAGAAACATTCCTAGAATGAGAATCACAGGGACTAGCAGAATACAGGAGGAAGGACAATATAGTGCATGCAAAATATCTTGGTAAAGTCCGGGAGATGGTCTACACACTTGTGTGTGCACATATGCATATGTAAAAGTATATATCTGTATTTAGTCACATTATGAATACATGACTATTCAGTATTGCAAAAAAGTGTATGCTAGTTTTATTTGACATAATTATATCAATTTCACTTGAGAAACTGGACTATTATAATGATTCCATGCCAGAGTTAAAAGGAGTTCACCAGCTAATTTTCTGTTTATTCATAACTTAATGTCAAAATACAGATTACTTCTGTCTTTTCTTGTCCTGAAAATATAGTGACTAAGATACTTGAATGTCAAGATTTCCAGCTGGAGAAAAGAAAGACCTTATAATCACAGAATCATAGGATGGTAGGGGTTGGAAGGGACCTTTAGAGATCATCTAGTCCAACCCCCCTGCAGAAGCAGGTTCACCTAGATCAGGTCACATAGGAACATGTCCAGGTGGGTCTTGAAGACCTCCAAGGAAGGAGACTCCACAACCCCTCTGGGCAGCCTGTGCCACTGCTCCGTCGCCCTCACAGTGAAATAGTTTTTTCTTATATTTAAGTGGAACTTTTTGTGTTCCACCTTCATCCCATTACCCCTTGTCCTGTTGCTAGCTGCTATAGAAAAAAGGGATGTCCCAACCTCCTGACACCCACCCTTTAGATATTTGTAAATGTTAATAAGATCACCCCTCAATCTCCTCTTCTCCAGACTAAACAGCCCCAGTTCCCGCAGCCTTTCGTCATATGAAAGATGTTCCATTCCTCTGATCATCTTGGTGGCCCTGTGCTGGACTGTCTCCAGAAGTTCTCTGTCCCTCTTGAGCTGAGGAGCCCAGAACTGGACACAGGACTCCAAATGAGGCGTCATCAGGGCAGAGTAGAGAGGGAGCAGAACCTCCATCAACCTGCTGGCCACACTCTTCTTGATAATCAAAATCATGTCAAGTCACTTTATTTGGAACATTTTCTTTGACTAGAATGAGATAACATGACAATAAGACGACAGCTTTTGAAGACTATTTTACTGCTATTTTTGTTATTGATCAGATGAATTAATTTTCTGCTTTAAATACCACTTTTAGAAATTAGGAACAGTGCATCTTTTAAAAAACACAAGCTTTCTTTGTTCAAGTGCTTTACTTTTTTGTCTAGCAAGCCTTATTTTTGCAGCTTTTTTATTCTTGATTTTTCTTTGAGAGTTGTGAGTTGATCATGGTTATTGCAGTTGTTTTGTTTTGATAGCCTTAAAACTAAAAGTCAAGTTTTCCAGACACTCCTTGCCCAGTGCCAAAGGGTTAAAGAAGAACATTTACTTGTTTGGTAGGATTTTCCATGCTTTTACGGCTCTGCAAAATGCACATCCAAAGCAGTAAAAACAAAAGGCACTGACATAGAGATTTGCTATGATTTTTCCACCCTCGTCACTGTACAAGATTTGCCTCTACACCCATTTTTACAGTGGGAGTAGCACTATGAAGACTTTCACTGACCAATCTGAGGATGATAATAGACGTTCTGTTTGATTCTCTTTTCCTCTTTCTATATGGTGTCTTCCTTAAATACGGGCATACTGCTGGGTGGAAGATAATTTTGCAGTGAACATCAATTTTTTGGTTTTCAAGAGCTTTTATGTTGTTTTTCACAGTGCTGCAGTTTCACATTTAAATTCTGTTATTTTTAGCTGGTATTCATGGGTCATTTTCCTTCATTCCTGTCTGATGCCCATACCATTCTATGAAACTTACTGACAGCAGGTATCCAGGGGTATCTGCTGCAGCATTGAGAGGATGACAAAGTTATAGTGTCTTGGTATGTTTATTTGCAGTGTCATATTCAATCAAAACTAACATTTATACCTCAGCTCCTTCACAGTATTTTCTGCCACAAGTCTAAATGCACAAGAATAAACATGCCATTTTGAGATAGAAGATCATGATAGTAACTGAGACAGATGGCCATCTCATCTTCAGGTTGAAAATTAAAATTTCTTGGTGTGGTTAATCTTGCCTACTGCTATGTTTACAGATAGAGAAAGAAAAAAAAACAGACCAAAATTAAACAAATGAGAATATATTTAGTATTAGATTTTGCAATGACACAAAGTACCTTGTCTGTCAGTAGAAAAATAATGCTCAGTTGAGCCATCATCCTTTTTTCATTGTGTTCTCAGTCTGGTGTGAGATTGCTGGTTCTGTACAGGAATATGTACTTCATAGGCATTAAGGAGAAAGAAGAACATTTTATTAAGTTTGTGAAGGTGTCTGGCTATTGCTAAAGCCAACAGAAACAGGCATTTGAACTCTTTCGTTCCTCTTTTCTATCTGAAAAAGGACCCTCCTTGTTTTTTTCCTAATTGCACCTAGTTTGCTGACACTCACCCAGTTCCTCAAGTAAAGAAACAGGGTAATAATAACGAATGCCAGGAATAATTTGTCAGTGTCTGGCAGATATGAATGCTGTCAATGTCCAAACGATCAGGGAAAGGACTGTCTAATAAAAGAGGTAACAGAAGCAGCTGGACTAGTAATTATCTCCCTAGCTAGAGCATACTGTAAACTAAACTATCTGTGAGTGCATTTAGGTCTCCTCATGCTAAGTATTCCTAAATTGAAATCCTCTGGAATTACACTTTTTAGGATTACATGCTTCTTTTAAGACCTTGTCTTTGTATTACCCGACATGCTTGAGATGACTAAAATGCACTGCCATTGTGGCCCCAAGCAGGCAGGCAGCCCCGCGACATCACCATTGCCATACTATGATGCACAGAATAAGTGTCTGGGCACTATTGAAAATAGTAACAAGCCTACAGTTTTTGCTGTTAAGGAGCTGGGTGAGAGCAAAGATAGATTAACAGATGTTTCTTTGCATTCACATATTTTCCATATGACAGATCCTAAGACAAGCAGCTGTTGAGTAAGAGGGAGGACAATGTTAGCATCTATGCCTTGGACTGATTTCTTATCTTTTCTCCTCAGGCCTGCTTGTGTTTCATGCATCACTGTTTCTAAAATTTAATCTATCTTCTATGGCATTTTGGTTGTGTGCATATGTAGCTCACATGTGATCACTATTAAGCTACATCAGAATTTATATTCAACTCTCAGATACAACCTTCAGAATATGGGTTGCATTTTTCTCTTCTTACTCTGAATCCCATTGGAACTGTGTATCTGAGTGAAGGGTGTAGAATTAGGCCTCATCATAATGGTTTCTTCCAAAGAATGTAATCTAAAAATAGATATTGCCTACAGTCTCAGTTTCCTACTGCTATAAATCGATGCAGCTCAATAGCACTGACTTGGATGGAGATACGTTGATTATTATGCCAGCCAAGAATCTTGTCCACATATACATAAATCAAAGTCTATATTAGTTCGTTTAATTATTGACATATTGATATTTACGATCTCAAGCCTTTAATTACCTACTTGGGTGACAATAAATGGTATCTCCTTTGGTCTTAGAATTCAATTGAAGAAAATAACATTTTGGTAACAAAAGAGAATTTCTGAAATATTTTTTCCTCTTGTTTGCAACAATCTGAAGATTCAAAAACGACCTGAGTTAATACATGTACAAGTTATTCATGGTAGTAATTTCTCACTCTTATGAGGCCCCTCTGATATAATTTGAATTAATGGCATATGGTAACCCTTTCACTTTCCATTGCTCATTGGGAAATGAGTCAATGACTACTTAATGTCATCTTACTATGATTCCCTAGTAACGTTAAGTTTAATCAGTGATGGCTGCATTTCTTGAGAGAGTTCTGCTTATGTTTTTCTCCCTTCTCACAGTGTATGTTTCCCCAGTACAGTAATTCTGAGCAGGCACAGAGTGACACATGAGCCAGCTGCCCAGCACATGTGGAAGGGCTCAAATTCACAAGTCAACTGTACTGCACAGGGTATATCTGTTTCTAAGACCTTTGCAAAAACACTTTCATCATACTTCCTTGCAAAGTAGACTTGACTGCATTGTGTTTGTGTTTCTTTATTTCTGTGTCCCTTAGTATTCTGCACTCTCACATCAGGAATGACACAGCAAGCAACAATGGTGGAGTAACAGACAGATCTTTGTGTTGCATATTAAGTTGGTGCAAAATACTGATAGTAGAAATAACTGCAATGAAAAGAGCAGTATAAATATTCCCATTCCAGGCAAGGAGATGCTATTCAAAAGTTGCTTATTTGATCACAGATACAACTGAGTTGTTGGTTCAGTAAAGACGATGTATTTAATGCAGAGGGTACTTAGAAACACACTTCAAGCACTGAGGTCCCAAAGATGTTATCTTTCAAGTACAATTTAGCATGATGAATAGAGGAATTAGAGTGGGATGAGGAAGTGATGAGTACTTAGGAGTATTTAGTGCTATTTTGATTTTTTAAAAAATACTTGATTTCTTATACTTCACATTTACAAAGGTATTGAATAATCACCATTTATTAGGAGGACTCACAAAGAGGAGAATGGACATAATCTGGAACAGAGAATATGAATTGTGATTAAATTTTTATCTCTGCATTCTAACTTTCCTGCTTGATGGCCTGCAAGGCTATGGGAAATGGCCTTCTGAGTCACCTATCCTCCATAATTAAAATTTCAATCTTTGGGATGGAAAGCAACCACAAAAAAAATTAATAGGTGACAGCTGGATGGTGACCTAGTATTTTAGGAATCACTGAAGAGGTGCTTGATCAATGCATAGTCACATGACTATGTAATTATTAATTATTAAAACTTACATGATGTAATTTTCAGACACAGGAGCAATACATGTGACTTCAAAGGAATTAACTAAAATATATTAGTTAGGTGTTAATATTCATACAAGGCATTGGACTTTCTTGGAGCCATACTATATTATCAAAAAGGAATGAAGATTTATGTAGCGGTAAAGGAAATATAAGGAAATTTTGATTAGTCTGTCAATTAGTTCCTCCTGTAAGTCCCATTTTCTAATGCTGATACCATGAATTGGTTCTCAGTCCTTTACTGGGAAGATCACACTTTGCAGATCATAACATACATGATGGAGAAGATAAGAGTTTCAACTCTTTTTCTGTAATCTTATAATGAATAAGAAAATTGGAAGGGAGGTGATTATACTTACAACTTTTCTTGTTTTCTAGCTCAGTAAATTCTTGCATTGGGAGCAGCAATACACCAAACTGAGAGCTTTTTAACTGCTTACTTGAGCTGTGGATGCTGCAGAGGAAACATTATAGGATGCATGTGTTAGTCTCTTAGCTCTAATTTCTTCATTAGGAAACCCTTGCATTTTCATCTTTTAAAGCTAAGGTGCAAATGAAGAAAGTATGCAGTTGCCCAGAAATGCTCAAACCACTGAAAAAGAAACCTCTCTTACTTGACATTTTGCTCTAGTTCACTGTAAGGATGAATGAGAAAACTAATTTGACAATACGAGAAAGACCCAACACACAATCATTTCTGTGTTTTCAGAAGAAAGATAAGACATAGAGAATTATTATTAGTTTTAGTTTGTTTGATGTAACTTGATTTTACAGTATATGTCTTTGATTTCTTTAAAGACTGTCAGGCTAGTCCTTGTCTATGAAGGGTTGTCATGATGGAGATTAAACTTTGTAAAAGATTTATTATGTAGGACTATAAGACTCTCTTCATGATGAGGAATTTACTGCCAGTGCAACTGATAGGAACTTTAAGTGGAAAAAGCTTTCTCTTTCTTTTGCAAATCCTGGCCAAGGTGTTAGGCTCAATGCTCCTGTCTGCTGAAGTAAAAACTCCAGAGTGCTCTAGTTGAGAGTAAAATATTTTACATGTATGAAGACTTTTGCAGATACCTCTGGTTTATCCCATATGTGAGAACACTTTTCATGAGCTGTGAGCAGTGTCACTTTAGCAAAGATTTTAATGTCCAGTGTCCCGCTTGGTGCACTTTGTTTAGTGTATGTGAACCTTAGAGTGTTCACTGCTGTTCTGAAGCTCCTTTGTAATTATAACATTAATAGCATGTAATTATAAGTTATATCTCTCCAGGCATTTGAAGGACAAGAGGGTCATTAGGAGCAGTCAACATGGCTTTACCAAGGGGAAGTCACATTTGACAAAACTGATAGCCTTTCATGAAGATGTAACCAGGTGGATAGATGGTGGTAGTGCAGTGGATGTGGTTTATCTTGATTTCATTAAAGCATTTGACATCATCTCCCACAGCATCATCGCAGCAAAACTAAGATGTGGGCTGGATGATCAGATAGTGAGGTGAATTGTTAACTGGTTGAAGGGAAGAAGGCAGAGAGTAGTGATCAATGGGCCAGGGTCTACTTGGAGTCCTGTATCTAGCGAAGTCTCTCAGGGGTCTGTGTGCTATTCAATCTGTTCGTTAATGACCTTGATGAGGGAACAGAGGGCACTGTCAGCAAGTTTGCTGATGATACTAAACTAGGGGGAGTGGCTGAGACACCAGAAGGCTGTGCTGCCATTCAATGAGACCTGGACAGTCTGGAGGGTTGGGCAGAGAGAAATCTAATGAAATTCAACAAGGACAAGTGTAGAGTCTTGCATCTGGGAAAGAATCATCCCATGTATCAGTACAGGTTGGGGAATGAACTGTTAGAAAGTAGTGTGGGGAAAAGGGACCTCGGGGTCCTGGTATACAGCAGGACGATCATGAGCCAGCAATGTGCCGTTGTGGCCAAGAAGGCCAATAGCATCCTGGGGTGTATTAGAGTTGCTGTGGGCAGTAAGTTGGGAGAAGTTCTCCTCCTCCTCTACTCTGCCCTCATGAGACCACATCTGGAATATTGTGTCTAGTTCTGGGCCCCTTACTTCCAGAAGGACAGGGAGCTGCTTGAGAGAGTTCAGCGCAGGACCACAAAGATGATGGAGTGGAGTATCTCCCTTATGATGAAAGGCTGAGGGAGCTGGGGCTCTTCAGTTTGGAGAAGAGAAGACTGAGGGGTGAGCTCATTAATGTGATTCTGTGATAACATAAACTATGGTACTTAGTACTATTTCAATTTCAGTTTGAGACTACTATTAGCTTAACTGGAGTCATGGATACATGTACTTTTTTGAGTAGGATCTACAAAAGAGCAGTTCACTCACTTCAACAAGTTTTACTTGTGTGAAGTCCTCCTCTTTGGTGGCTATTTGTCTTACACTGTGAACTCCATTTCTTGGGCAAAAGAAAGCTGAATACTGCTTGTTTAATATAATTAATAAGCATAAACACCTTGACTAAAAGTGACCATGAATAGAACAAAGAGTTACAGGAAATTGTTTTTCCTCCTATTCTTTTACCCCTATGTTCATTTTTTTGGACAGAAGAAATATCTAAGCTGAAACCCTGTATGTAGCTGCCATCTCGTTGAACTGCACTTTGAATCAGAGATCTCTCCATGGGAACATCTGTGGTAAAACACCTCCTTATCTTGACTCCAAGAGATTATTTTTTCCCTTCTTCAGAGCCACATTTACCTACCATTCTAGCTCCTCTCTCAGCTACATAATCAGTTGGTTCAGCATTTAGCATAGCTGGGTGGGGTAGAAACCCATAAGTGGAAGAAAAGCATAGGGACTGCTATCATTTCTATGTTGGTTTATTGTGTTTTTTTAATGTTTTCTTTTTTTTCTTCTGATTGTGTTTATAATAGAAAATTAATGAACCTGACAGTAGGAAGTTTTAAAGCTGTAGTGCTACCTAAACATATGTTTTTTAGCAAACTCAGATGAAAATAAATAAGTAGTCTGAACAAGTTTCATGAATTAAAGAGCTCATTCTGCCTTCTACTTGGTCAATGCATATTGTATACAAGAAAAAAAAATGGCAGGATATTTGGTCTGGAATCTGAAATGCTTGACACTGTCTGTCACAATTTTCAATAACCAGACTAACCAGATACCCTGTGATTATTCCTTCTTTGGCACCTATTCTGGTGCACCAACCCAGATGAGCTCATATTTATCACAACAGCAGTGAAGAACATCTGGCCTCAGTTGCATTCATCACGGGAACTTTTCGCACTGTACAATACTGTATAAAGGGTATGACATTATTAAACTCTTTATTTTTAACATCTTTTTAAATGCACATCTCCTTTCCCACAACTACCTCTGTGAAACGTTTCAGGTCATATTGGTAAAACAGAATGCAATTTGTGCTTTTGCATACTATTATTTTCAGACTAAACTTTCATGAGGGTGTATGGCTACTATGGCTAGCTGAAGGTATTGTTAAATGAATGAATGTTCTACCAATAAACACCTTTGTTCAGTCAACCATCTCTTTGAGCAAAGAGAGAGACAGTAATTTTTCCTTGTAGGACAGAGACAAGCACCATTAAAGCAGAACAAACAAAAAGCCCTATTTTACACTAACTATACTATTGACTGATGGTGCAAATTACATTCACAGATTAAAGTAATTTTCTGTGGCCTAAAGGAAACTTTCTGGATCCAGACATTAAATTTTTGTTTAAGCATTTTCATATGTGGAAAAAAGTGGTCAAAAAATATAAATTTTTATAAAGGTCCTTAAGAAACACATCTCATTATATGTAGAGGATTATGTACATTGACTGCAGACAAGCAATATAATGATATAAAGATAAAAAGACAGAGATCAGTAGAAAATATTTCACTGTATAGCACTTACAGAAATCCTCACAGGAAGGTTTTGTGAGCTTCAGATGAATATTTTTGTCCATTTTTGAGCAATCTAGTCCTACCATTGAAAGTGTTCAGGGAAACTATTTCTATTCAATGATGAAGGAAGCAATCCACACTCCCAAAATGCAAAGCACTGTAAGTTAAGAAACCTTAGCTACATTTGAGTGTTTTATAAGCTACCACCACAATCTGGATTGAATTATTAGGAAATTGTTGTTTACCAGGTGTTAAAAATGTTTCAGTTAATACTTGCATTAATACACAGCGGCTTGTGACAGAAGTAATTAGGTTATCTTTTGCCAATTTTTTTGCATGGTACCTTTAGCAAAAGTGAAATAACATAAAAATTCCTACAAATTAATCCTGTCATTTTAGAAATGCTATTTAAAAAATTAGGTCTTGTTTCAAATATATGAGTACTTATTGACCTGTTAGAAGGAAAAGAAAAAAAAAGCACTTGAATTTTATTTAATTTAGAAAAAAAAATCAAATTGGGAACAACTTTCTTTTAATTAAGTGCCCATTAATAACATTGGTTAAAAATACTGTTACTTCTTAGAATATTCTGTTAATTTCATTTTAAGAGGTAATGAAAAGCTTTCCCAAACGCAAACCTTAGTTCCAGAAAGGAAAACATTCTCAGTCTTTCTACAGTTTAATAGGTTTTTTAGGCTATGGAGACAGACATCAAGAGAAAATCTACATTACACATACATGATACATCTCTTGCAGTTGAGTACATTTTAATGTTCTTTTATTCTTCTGAGATAATTTTACTGGGACTTTGGAGTATGTAAAAATGATACTGTTTTAGTAACACCACAGGTGGAAAAACCCAGTGCCCCAGAAAAAGAGTTTTCCTTGCACATGCACTGTTGCATGCAGTCCTATTGATCCAATACAATATCTTATCTCTCTAAGTTCTCTCAAGCTACCTTGCAGATTTGCCACAGACTGCTGAAAGTGTCCGGTCAACTGCATTTGCCCTTTTGTTTTTTTCTCTATATACTCATAAACTTGTCCGTGTGCTCATTTTTGAGTGACATTATCTTGCATTGGTTTTCTCTTCTTTTTTCACAGTATCTGTGCACTTTGGCATCAGCTAAGGAACAGAGTGTTTTCCCTCCTTTTATTTTTCTTGCAAATCACTGATGGGGGAATATCAAATGCTCTGTTACAGTTCTCATGCTGGTTTTCATGTGAAATAGCTCCAAAAGTAAGAAAGATACAGTATAGGTATTTGTGAGAGCTGAACCAACCCAAAGTGCCTACAGCAGTCGTATAGTTCATTTACTATATAGATAAAAATACCTTGTACTTCCAAAGACATTAAGGAAAATTTTTACTGGAAGGCACTCTAAAATATAGCCATTAAAAAAAAAATCAGAATTTTTCTGTCTAATTGGATTAAGATCAACTTTATTAAAAGATGCCTGAATCAGTTAAGTTTTCTCTGATACAAAGTGAGCTAAAACAAAAACACCAATGATAATAGTCATGGTTTCTATTAACAGTTCACATCTGTAGTTAACTTGAAACAGATGCTTTTCAATACAAGCCATTGTTTTTAACTTGAATGTGACAGTATGTTTTGATGTTTTCTCCTTAATTGTAAAATCATGTAACGCAGTCCCTTTAGTATGTGTGTGGTAAATTGCCAAAGCCTCTGTTTTTCCAAAACTCTCTGGTAAAATTTCTCATGGTTCCTTAGTTCTGACTCTTCGTGACAATCAGATAGTTCCCCTTTCAGATCACAGAAGGTCCATTTGAGAATTCTGGAGAGGACTCAACAGGACTGGAAACATAAGTATGCATCTCTCAGGTTTCCCTGAAGCTGGACAAGACCAGGCCTCCCTGAGTGCAGGGGCTCCTGGTGGAGCTTGCAAAGAATATCTCCTGTGAAATATATCTCTGGGATTTCTAATGATCCATATGAAAGTACTTGGTGAAGATGTATGAGATCACTGAAAATCAAATGATAAGGATAAAAATCATCCTTAAAATAAGGACAAATAAATGAAATAAGCTGCTAAAAGCTGAGGGTGCCCTGGTGTCTGAGGATGCAGAAAAGGCCGAACTACTGAATGCCTTAGTTGCTTCAGTCTTTACGGCCAAGGCCGACGCTCAAGAAGCCCAGTCTGGCAAGGATAACAGGATGGCCAGGACAGCAGAGGACTTGCCCTGGGTGGAAGAGGAAGACATTAAAGACTTGTTGGCCAAGCTTAAGGCTCATAAGTCAATGAGTCCTGCTGGGATGCATTCTAGAGTGCTGAGGGAGCTGGATGATGTGATTGCTAAGCCTCTTTCCATCATTTTTGAACAATCATGGAGGACAGGTGAGGTGCCTGAGGACTGGAGAAAGGCCAGTGTCACACCAGTCTTCAAAAAGGGCAGGAAGGATGACCCAGGAAACTACAGGCTGGTCAACCTCACCTCCATCCCTGGAAAAGTGATGGAACAACTCATCCTGAATGTTATCACTGAACATATGAAGGATAAGATGGTTATCAGAGGGAGTCAACATGGCTTCACCAAGGGAAATCCTGTTTGACTAAGCTGATAGCCTTCTATGAGTGCATAAACGGCTGGCTAGATGAAGGGAGAGCAGCGGAAGTCATCTACCTTGACTTCAGCAAGGCTTTTCACACTGTCTTCCATAACATCCTCATCAGAAAGCTCAGTAAGTGTGGCTTGGATGAGTGGACAGTGAGGTGGATCGAGAGCTGGCTGAATGACAGAGCCCAGAGGGTGGTGATCAATGGCACAGAGTCGAGTTGGAGGCCTGTGGCCAGTGGAGTTCCACAGGGATCGGTTCTGGGGCCAGTCTTGTTCAACATCTTCATCAACGACCTGGATGAGGGGACAGAGTGTACCCTCAGTAAGTTCCCTGATGACACCAAACTGGGAGGACTGGCTGATTCCCCAGAAGGCTGTGCTGCCATTCAGTGGGAGCTTGACCGGCTTGAGAGTTGGGCAGAGAGGAGCCTCATGAGGTTCAACAAGGGCAAGTGCAGAGTCCTGCATCTGGGAAGGAACAATCCCATGCACCAGTACAGGCTGGGGGTCGAACTGCTGAAGAGCAGCTCTGCAGAGAGAGACCTGGGAGTCCTGATTGATACTAAACTAACCATGAGCCAGCAATGTGCCCTCGTGGCCAAGAAGACCAATGGCATCCTGGGATGCATCAAGAAGAGTGTGGCCAGCAGGTCAAGGCAGGTTCTTCTCCACCTCTCCTCTGCCCTGGTGAGGCCTCATCTGGAGTCCTGTGTCCAGTTCTGGGGTCCTCAGCTCAAGAGGGACAGGGAAGTGCTGGAGAGAGTCCAGCACAGGGCCACCAAGATGATCAGGGGACTGGAACATCTTTCATATGAAGAAAGACTGTAGGAGCTGGGGCTGTTTAGTCTGGAGAAGAGGAGATTGAGGGGAGATCTTATTAACATTTATAAATATCTAAAGGGTGGGTGTCAGGAGGTTGGGACATCCCTTTTTTCTATAGCAGCTAGCAACAGAACAAGGGGTAATGGGATGAAGCTGGAACACAAAAATTTCCACTTAAATATAAGAAAAAACTATTTCACTGTGATGGTGATGGAGCCCTGGCACAGGCTGCCCAGATGGGTTGTGGAGTCTCCCTCCTTGGAGGTCTTCAAGACCCACCTGAACATGTTCTTATGTGACCTGATCTAGGTGAACCTGCTTCTGCAGGGGGTTGGACTAGATGATCTCTAAAGGTCCCTTCCAACCCCTACCATTCTGTGATTCTATGATTCTATGAAATAAGGATAAGTCAGAGGAATCTTCTGAACCTGGTGACTAGTTTCCACAGAATGCAGAGGACTGAAATCACAAACAGTGCTTTGTCACCTGACAGAAAGTGTGTGAGACTAGGAAAAATACCCATGGCTTGTTGTTAATTCTAGGTCTGTTTGTGGTGTTTAGTAGCAACGATGAAGACATAAAAGCTAGTAATGGAAAATCACAAGTGACTTTAAGTCTTCTGACAACTGATATAGCAATAATAGTAGTAAAACTTTTACTTAATTTTTTTCAGTAGAAATGTAAAGTTCATATGATTGTGGTGGGTAGAATGAAGAAATAATAAAGATCTGAAAGCCTACCCAAAAATCTAAATCTCTGTCAGCTTTCAGAGATTTAGTGGCTGAAATAGAAAACAAAGACATATACACAATATATCTGTTGAACTTAGCCTTAAAGAAGAATGTGTTAGTTAAACTTTGAGGAAATTGGATAGGATTTTCATGACTAAGGAGCTCAACTGGGAAATTCAAGCAACACACAAGCAGAGAAGCTCTCTGAATTACGGAGTATTGTGCTATGTGGCCAGACTGATTAGTATGAAATTGACTAGAAAGCCAAGGAAAGCGATATCTGGATGATTGTTGTGGAGCTCCTGTACCTATTGCAGAACAAAGAGGATGTGATTAGGCAAATGACTACAGTACTGGTAAGGATATTATTGTTCAGATCAGACTACCAAAACCATTGCTTCAAATACAAGTGAAGAATCAAACAGTAAAATATAGGTCAGATAGTAAATTACAGAGAGAATGTTGTACAATGACTTCTGTTATTGAAGGATCACCTTTGAACATCCACCTACATGCTTCTTTCAGATAAGCCGTCAGATATTTGTGTTTCCATGGAATTGCAAGATTCAAGTTTTTGTGATTGCAGCTGTAATGGGCTTGGTGAACACTTCTTGCTGAGTGTGCACATGAACAGTACCTTCCAACAGAAGAGATATATTTCTCTATTTTCACTAATACATCTCATCTTTCTGTAGAAACAGTCTCTAGGAACTCATATGACTTATGGCCAATATGTAATATAGCAGTTAATAACAAAATCTCAACACTCATTTGGGATGTATAACATTAGTTTCCACTTGCATGGTGGGTCACTGTTTTACACTGAATTATGTAACTGTTTTGTTCGGACTTCAGACTGAATTTTTCAAGAGGCAAAATACAAGTTTTGGTCTTGAGTGTTTAGGATCAGATTTTATTGATTTTTTTCAATGGGATTAAGCAGACACTGTGAAAATCTACTACTTTGTTGTTTTCCCCTAAAATCTTAGAAAGCCTTGTGAAATATACTTGGCTATCCTAACTTGTCATAACCTCAGGTATACTTTACCAGCCCAAAGATCTGTCTAGCTCAGTATCTTCCCTTCAACAAAGTCTGGACAAGCATGTATGAATATTTTCTCAACCTCTGACTGTTGCCAACTCAACAAGCTCTCTAAATTGGATGTGGTTTTGTATTTATTAAGCCACAGTGGGTTGATTTTTATGTGCTTGTCTGTTCTCTTCCTCAATCGACACAAACTATTCAGAATCATTAAATCACTGGATGACTACTATCTTCTATGTAAAGAACATGTACTTCTAAAATTCTTTCCCTTTCAATATGATTTCTACTGTCTCCTTTGGAGTCTTCTGGTTCTTGTATTCAAGAAAACAATGAGGCTCAGCCTTTTAGTGACACTCATGGTTTTATAAGCTCTGGTCCTATTTCTCCAAAATTGTCTTGTCTGTGAACTGAGGTTTCTGCTCCTTTCAGCTATTCCTTGTACCACCCACACCTTTAATCATATTTTTTTGTCCTTCTTTGCACCTCTCTGTTTTACTTACAGTCATAGTGAGGCAAAGGAACAAGGAGTGTCCTTGATATCTAGGGTTTGGGAGAATGAGGGAACTTCTACAACAGCATAATAGTGTTCTCTCTTTTGGTTGGTATCTCCTAAAAATATGGAGATTTTTGATTTCTTATGAGAACTGATATGATGTTTCCATGAGTCACCTGTGATAACCCTAAGATCCTTCTCTTTCATCATAATCATTATTTCTTTTTAGATATCCAAAACTTTTGTATTGACTGCAATAAATTTCAGCTGCCATTTGTTGCTTATTGAGTTAGATTTTCTTTTTCCTCGATTATCCACAGCCTCTCTTTGTCCTAAATTATCCTCAGTAGTTTAGTAAACTTGTTGAACTTTCTTTTGATAAATTTTCTGCTTAGCTATCTCTGGACCAACTTAATTCTAGGGTGCTCTTTGCAGTCCTGTTGCTTCTTCTGTATTCTACACAAAAGAGTTAAGCTTGAGTTACTCAAGGAGTTGCAAAAAGGTTTATACTGTAAATGAACTCTTGGTTGGTTGAGGATTATAATCTGTTCTGTAAATTTACACTTCTTGACTCTTAATCCCTTCAAGTCATCTTTTACCATGACTTTTCTATGGCTGCTGTATGCTAGTATTATAGATCTTTGTGAAAGATGGCTAGAAGAAATTCCTTGTAGGTTTTTGCTTTATTTTGAATAGCTATTTTTACTGTTTTTAATATTACCATTTAGACTTAAGTGCATATTCATATATGAGTCTCTAATATTCTACTCCCAGAGCTATAGGTTAGAGGTTCATTTCAAATTCACTTAATTTTATTCAAAAACATGCAAATGACATCCCAGGATCAGCTTTATTGAAGGAAAGCATCTAGATTATTGTTTCATAAGGTATTATTCTAATGACTCTTCCACCAAATTTATGCTGAGCTTCTTCCTGGATGAGAATTAGGAACAGCTGAAAGTGGTCCCATCATATTTTTTTGTTTCCAATGAAGTGATTCCATTAGAGGTGAGAGCAAGGACTTAAAAAGCACAGAAGGAAAGCTACTTGCTGGTGGATAGGCAGGAGGTATTGAAGAAGAGTGTGGACTCATTGGCAAGGCTGCTGAGCAGGTGAGAGGATTTCAGAGCTTTTGCAGCAGGAAAGTGGGAACAGATGAATCCCGTGCCAATATCAGTTGTGGGGACTTGCTGAGCTGAGCTGAGAGCAGCAGTGTTTTGGGGAAGACTTTGAAGCGTTCCCATCAAGTAATGAGCAGCCTGGACACCCCCTGCTCTTATTTAAAGTTGAATTGCTTTCCCATCCCATGAACCAGCCTTATCACTGCAATCTTTAACCCTTTGCAGTAGGTTCTACATCACATTCATTTTACTAAGAAACAGACAAGGCTTTCTCTGACTGATGCAACCCTGCTGCAGCCCAGAGATCAAATGGGACCATTCCTACCCTGGGTTATGTTGATGATGCCGGCGGAGGAATGCCTATTCTCTCCTTCACGCTTGTACTTACACCTCTGGTAACTACTCAGGCTATGGGTAAAAGCAACACAGACCACTGCTCTGCCTTGAAGCTATGCTGCCTTTGGAATAGACAGACATGTGTGTTGAAGGGAATGAATATGATTTTACTTCTAGACCTGATTCAGGCTGTGGGACACACCTTCTCAGTCCCTGCCATGCCTATGGTGCTTGGTGTACGTGAGAACCTGTCATGTACATCCATGCTAGTGGCAGTGGGGGGACAAGTCTTTACAGCTCCAGTTGCATAACTGCATGGAAAATAGTGGGCTTTTCCATTTCCACAGCAAGTGGGGTTATTTAATCTCCTTTTTCATAGCCCTGGGATGCAGAAGGACTTCTAACTTCATCTGTGCCATTCAGTGGCAAACCCCAAGCAGACTCTCAATCCCAGCTGTCTTCCCACTTAACATAAACCTATGCTAGGCATTCTTTTAAAGATTATTTAGCAAGTGGTCAAATTAATATTTGTAAAGCATCCTGAAGATGGGAGCACATCCTCCAAGTGCCAAGCTTCTGCTGTTCTTGGCCTCTTTACATACCACAGCATTTGCTACTCTGGTATTTCTCTGCAACACCAGGGTACTTCTCTGTATGACACAGGTAGGTTTTTGGGGTTTTGTTCCTGGATTTGCCATTGATATCTTGTGTTCATGTCATTTGACTGCTCTGTACTTTGCTTTGTCAATGTGTACAGTGGTTATAAAATCTAGCCAGCTATCAGGAATTGTGAAATGGAGAGACCTGATGAACATTGCTGTGTGTTTTTATGGGTTCTTGTGAAAGAAATTAAAAACATGCCAAGTAATCAAAATTTTACTGTTATCATTGTTTAGTAGGTTTTTACTGTTTAGCACGGCAGAAAAATATCACAGTATGATAGAAGACAGCTCTAGCAAAGGGAACTCTTCCTCAGTCAGCCTGGGATCACATACCAGATACTTAGCATATAGTGTACTTGATGTGTCTGGCAGAAGAAAAAAGAGAAACAGAGGGAAAATGTGGATGCTGCAATTCTGTTTTCACCAGGCACTGGCCAATAAATTATGTCTAGACTTTGTCGCTCAACCACTATGAAGAAGGTCTGGACTGCACTACCTATAATAAATTAATTGTGGTGAGAAAAAAAAAAATACAGTGGGAAAAGAAGCAGGATCTTCATTTCAACTTCCCATAGAATGTCTGTGCCAATAAATAGCTTTACTATCGTACCTGAGCCAACAGGCACTTTTTTGAAAACTTGTACCAAAGCCCAGACTTTCTTACAATATCACAGTTCACTGACTTGCCAAATAGTTTCTGGGTAGATAGCACATCTGTATTTGGATCCATCCCAGTATTTTCTTATACAACTTGACTCCATGTAAAGTATTTTACATAAAACTCTCTGTAAACTCATCTTGTTTCAAGCTTTGAAATCAAAAGAATGATGAAATATTTAATTATCTGTGTGTCCTGCCCAGACTTTTTCATTACTTACCTATGGTTGTCTGTGTGCAAGGAGAAAAAAACAAACAAGGAAGACATTTTATGAAACCAGAACTGCATCTGGTGGGTCTGTCTTCATCAGCCCCAGCTTTCTTTTAAGGTGCAGTATTCCTTTGTCTCGTGCTGAGGGGAGACAAAAGATGTGACACATCTCAGCTGAGCTGTGAGTGGGCTGTATAGGAGCCAGCTCCCATCCATTCTATGGTATGGAAACTGGTAAAGAAAAAGGCCCACAAATTTTAGAGTCTGTCAATTTGCATCTGCCAAATACATGCCCACATTTTTGAGGCCACAAAATGAGTTATAGATGTGAACCTCAGCATGTGCCACCCCTACTCTCTGATTTATATTCCCGCCAAGGCAGTCAGAGACACAAACACCATCAGGTTTTGGCAATGAATTGCAGAGGCCAATCTTCTGACTAGAACTTGTCCTTTTGCAACTGTATCCCACTACACAGCTTTATTTCAGTAAGATGGGACAGTGTGAGTCAGAAGCAGAAGAAAATCAAATCTATAGCAGTAACTTTAAAACCCACTCAGCATTTCTGTGACTTTGTGCTTTTACTCTACACCCATGGGCCCAACCGGCTGCTGTGGGACATGGATGGTGGAGCAGGTTGTCATCCTACCTTAGGATTTTGTAGCCTAGAAACCTTTTAATAAAGCCACCACTATTTAGTTGTATAGCAGTAAGCATAAAAATATTAGTCAAAAGAAATTCAAATGAAACAGTGAATTTTACCTAGTTACCTAGAGCCCAAGAGACCCATCATAATTGTTAAGCTAACAGGCTGACCTCTGAGACCTGCCAAAGAGTTTCCAATCCTCCACCTACTCTCCCAAGCAACAACTCGCTGTCTCTGGAGGCATTCATGTGAAATGTTACCAGCATCCTTTGTTCTTCCATCCTTGGATAGCTGTTGGTCCTCGACCTTCTCAGACAGAGCCAGAGGTGGAACCATCATCAAAGCTATTGGTTCTGGCTAGGCCTCTTGCAGATTTTTAAACATTAGGGTTTTTTTTTTCGAGGCAGAGACTTGATGAGTTAGGCCAGTATAGTCATACAGAAAACATTTCAGTAAACAAACCAGCACACAACATGAATAAATTGTTGCATGGAAGAGCCAAGTCCATTATGGATTCTCTCTGCAAACAACCTTAGAGCAGTGTATAAGGCATTAAACTTGCCTATTTAGTCATTCATAAGCCAGGGAATAACAAAGTTGAGTCACAATGATTGGTCATAAAGCCTTTAGTGTGTTATTTAATGTAGCATGTCTTCAATGGGTCTTTAATTACTCATTAGCATACTATTTCTCAAAGAATGTCCTCCAACTTTCCCTGTGACCACAATTATTTCCATATGCAGTTTTGTAGTTCTTTTCATCACTACATCTTAATTACTTCCTTTGAATATATAATTAATTTGATTGGGGTATTTTTAGAGACACATGAACACTCATTCCCCACTGTGCCCCCCGCCCCAAGCATTTTTATAGCTGTACCTTAATGCTATTTCGTAAAGTAAATGATATATATCTATAACCAATGTGTGAAATAGGATTTTTGATTTCTGTTTAAGATTTAATCCTGTTTTCATTGAAGTTCACAGTACAAATGTATTTGAGGTCAATGATTCAGAATTATATTCTCAGGAACCAAACTCCCATCAAAAGTCAAGGGGATTGCACTGCTAATTTTCTATATCTATTGAAAATCCATGCATATACATTACATATTTTTAAATGACATTTAAAAAAAAATAATTATATTATCAGTACTTAGATATTTTAACATTGCCTGCAATGAAAGTGACTCAAACATCTTTGAGCAATAAAAATCATAGATGGGACAGACTCCTGTACTGTAGAAAGGCATAACTCAGCAGCAGGCTGGCTAATACTGCAACATATAGATATGCTTAGAGTGGCATTAAATGTGGTTGGTCTCAGTTTGATAGGGCTTCTTGATTAGCACTGTTCTCACCAAGGTCTCTGAGGATGACAGTATTTCATAGAATCATAGAATGGTAGGGGTTGGAAGGGACCTTTAGAGATCATCTAGTCCAACCCCCCTGCAGAAGCAGGTTCACCTAGATCAGGTCACATAGAAACATGTTCAGGTGGGTCTTGAAGACCTCCAAGGAAGGAGACTCCACGACCCCTCTGGGCAGCCTGTGCCAGGGCTCCCTCATCTGAACAGTGAAATAGTTTTTTCTTATATTTAAGTGGAACTTTTTGTGTTCCAGCTTCATCCCATTACCCCTTGTCCTGATCACGTGGGAACTAAAGGTCTAACAGAAATGCTGTAAGGCTGCCAGTCTCTCTACGGTATGGTTGAAGCACAAATGGCAGTTGGAAGTGGTGTGATCAAAGCTGTCTTGTGCAGATCTCTAAGTGCAACAACCAAAAGTTCACAATAAGGAAGGACTTGGTGTGAGTCATCATGAAGTCCTATGTCTAAAGGACCCAAGTAAGTCTCACCACTGTTATTTATTGTTTTCCCGCTTCGTGGTTTGCTATATGTTCCAGCATTTGAATGGTGAACAGAGTACTTTGTGAGTAGTAAGAATGGGAAGGACAGGGAAAGCTGATAAGGGAGTAACAGAAGAAAACCTGAGAGAAATCATCTGAACACAGCTGGTTACTGGATACGTTGTTAGATGATCAAACAAGTACATTGAAGTGTTTAATAAAGGCTTGAAAGAGCTGGCTTCTGTGGTGCCGCCCACATAATTTTGGATGTGCTGAAACCTGCTGGGCATGACATATGAAGTATGGGATGATGTGAGATCTGCGAAGCCCAGACAAAATACTTGAATTGTTGGAAGATTAATTTACACTGAAATGTTAAAATGTAACATTCTAACATTTTCAAATTCACTTTTATTGTTTACTTTCATTCCCTTTTGCTCTTCCCCCAAAGCCATGCTATTTCATTCTCTCATCCAAATCTGGGGCAGAAGTATGTGTAAAATACTGTCATTTCCATTTGAACAGCATTTCCTGGATTTGCTTTTTAATCAGAACTTCTTGAAGAGGTGAATAAAGAGACTCAATTGGGATGATCTGTGTACCAGTGTGACCACAGGTACAATTAGAGACCTGGGAGTGGAGTTGTGTGCATAGTAATACATATTAAATCAGTGCAAGTTAAGAAGACTTGCCCACTCATCTTTTCTTTGCTGGAATGAATCTTGTGTTTCCACTACATCGTACCTTGATTGTCAGGATTGATTAAATATATTCTGTTCTCAACTCTGAGAAGATGCTTTGAATATTTTTTTTAATATTTTGTCTGAACACTATGGATGCTGGCTCCCATTAGTAATGAAATTTGTCCAGTAACTTTTGGATTTGACTGACAGCATATTTTTGCCTATTTTTATTTACTCATTACTTGTGCACCAAAGACTTGAGTGTTTAGTGGCAGAAGGATAATAGACATTAAAAAAATCCCCCAAATTATACAATGAGGTCACCAAATACAAATGCATATTGTACCATATATTTCAGATCAATGTGAATGTTTTGACTTTTGTTACTCATTTCTTTGCATCTGGTTTATGATTTTAACCGATTTTTCACAAATCTATGTAGTGGACTCTACATAAAAATGCCTGTCATTAAAGAATTGTGCAGGTTATGCACAAGTGTATGGGTGACTGGGTGCAGTATATGTGTTATGCAGAGGAGTAAGCTTATCACTTCTTGGGTGTTTTCAGGCACCTGTAAATGAAAAGGGCACTTTGGGGATAAACTTACCTGTTTTGACCTTCCAAAAGCTGTAATTGCCCCCTTCCTCTGTGACTGATGCAAACCAGGCTTTCCTATCTTGTCTGTGCATTCTCAGACTCCCTTCAGCCCATGCTGTCTCCCAGCACTTTATTTTTCGTTACTGGTCAAGCAATATCGTATTCAAGCTTTTAGGTAAATGCCGTCCACCCCTGGCTATTTATTATAAATTCTTTTGGCCAACTTATTCCAAAGCGTTCTGTTAACTTCACATCTATCTGAAGGACAGAAATTTTCTAGCAGAAACACTTTTATTATGGCAATTCTTGGATCTGTTGTTTTGGTGGGAAAATCTTTGCTCTCTTATTACACATCTACCCTGCAATCTTGAGCTGTTGGACTGGTTAGCATATTAGTAGCTACTCTCTATGGATATAACTACTTAATTTCTGGATGGTGATCATTTTCAGTAAGTTCAGATTTGTAACAATTAGTCAGGTTAAAACAGGGAAATATTGTCCTCAAATGACCTATGACAATTTGAAGTATCTCAGCACTGAGATAAGAAATGGCAAAAATGATAGACATAGCAGATGTGTTGCTGATTTTCGTAGTATACTTGACTGTGAAATTAAAATAAAGATGAATTGAGAAAAAATGCAATTTTTTACATATTTCGATTTTCATGTTAAAAAAGGCTGAGTAATCTGAGAGCATTTGGAAAGGAATGAAAGGACTCTTTAGCAGAGCTAGAACAACTAATTTTAATGAATTAAAGATTTGGGTTAAATTGCAACAGACATAACAAATAGTTAAGGCATTAAATAATCATCACTGGGCCTGTTAACAGATTTAGAAACTTTCTGACTTTTGAGAAGTCAGGTTAATTTGTTACATTGTTTGTTGGTTTTTGTTTGTTTTTTTTTTTTTTTTAATCAATAATTAACTTTTTCTCTTTTGAAACTATAGATTTTCATGAAGTACTTAGATAATTGCCCTTTGAAGAGATGGGTGGATGAAGTACCCCTATTGCAACTCAAATCTGCAATAATTTTCTCTCACGATTCCTTCAGCATGTCTTAGTGCTTGCTAAATCTCTTAACAATTTGTAATTGCCCTTTGAAGAGATGGGTGGATGAAGTACCCCTATTGCAACTCAAATCTGCAATAATTTTCTCTCACGATTCCTTCAGCATGTCTTAGTGCTTGCTAAATCTCTTAACAATTTGGAAGTCTTTTCATGTACCAGAAAGTTGGTGTTTTCTTGGATTTAAATAATGATAGGCTTCCAACCACTTTGATGCCATTAGCTAACATTTCCAAATGTTTGGTATGTGGACAGATCAATGGCTTTATTAATTCAAACATATTACTCTCCTCACCCTACCCTTTTTCAAACCTGGCTTTTGTTTAAAGCACCCCATAACCTCAGCCTTATTCTAGGTTAAATGTGATATTAATCAAGCTGTGGATAAAGGCCACATATATGACTGAAGCTGTGTTTATTAGCTTTAGTGAAGCCTTTGATTTGGTCACACATTCTTTGCTCTTAACAAAGCCCCAGAATAATACAATATGGGTTTTATGTCAATCCCTAAATTGGTTATCATCATATTTAAGTAATAATGCAAAACAAACGATGTTCACTATAGTGGCATATGATCTGATTTTAAACTCTCTCATGCAGGTGTTCTCGATGGTACGCTGCTTCTATTTGCTCTGGTTGTTTTCTTTGGAAATGTCATATCCAATGTGTGTAGGAAACTAGAGTATCTGCTTTTGCAAAGAGTTTCTTTTTGAAAACAAATATCTTCTTTAATCATAGAGCAGACTTTGTACTTTGCAATTTATGCAAGGTACGTTCAGAGGAAAGAAAAAAACTGCAGATGTGCAAATAGTTAATTACAGGTTGAATCTATATGGTGATATGAAGAGCTGTTCTGAGACTGCGTACAAGTACAGCCGTACTGCTGGTTAGCACCTGCAGAGCTGGGTGTCCTGCAGATGTTACTAGTTTGATATCTGCTTTTTGATGTGCTGGGTATAATCCCAGGCAAATGATGTAAACCCAGATTGGATCCCTTGAAGAGAAGACTACAGTTTCAGGTATCATCCAGGAGAGAGGAGTCATAGATGTCACCAATGTGCAAAAAATGAATATACTTGTAGCTTAACAAAGTTCTTTCTGTAAATACCTGCCCCTGTGCTGAAGGAATAGGGAGCAGAGGGAACAACTGTGATACCCTCTTTCAGCACAGTGATATAACAACAGATTATTATACATATTGATATACCAGCACTGCAACAGATTTGTTAAAAAACATCATTATATCTGTGAAGAATGTGGTCCCCAAAACTCAGAGTATGGTTGTGCCTCCCACAGAGACAGGGGGTAGAAAGATTAGCCTTCGTCTCCATCATGGACAAATTGATATTATGCCTGTAGGGCACGTTTCAGGACTTTGTTGTGACTTGGTCTCCATGTCCATTTTCTACGTATATGGACAATAATTTCCCAAAATACAGGGAGACCCAAAAGTTAACATAACTCTCCCTTTCAATAATAAAACCTTGCAATGTATATAGCCACTAAAGTGGTCCCTGGGACAGTGACTCAGTCGGTTACAATGAGCAAACCTGTTTAAGAACATAGTTTTCTAAATTGCTGATGCTTTTTTTTTGGGTTTTTTTTTTTTTTTTTTTCATTTTACATTCCCTTGCCAGGACCCAGTGGCTGGGTGCTGAAGGTAGAAAAAAAATTCCAATTGTAAACGCAGTACAATTTTTAACAGGAGGAGAGTTAAGATCTGGAACCAACAGTGAGAGCTATGGTACAGGTATTGGCACATGGATCCTTCATGCTTCTTCACCAGTCAGAGCACAAATTGATTCTGTGAGCAAAGAAAAAGATGCTTTTGTCATCCCCTGTTAGCATTTTTCTGGTAATTGACATAGACTGGTTTATACTAGGGGCTGGGAATAGCGGACCTAAACATTTTCATCTCTTAGAATGTGTGCTTTGTGGAGTATCTGAATTTAGTTTTCCCAACTGTTATACTGTTACCATTAACTAAAGCATAAGACTGTCTGTGTAATATTGTTTCCAGTGATGCCTGATACTGTTGCCTGGATCCCTTAGAGAACTGCCTTCGGCTTTGATGCCCTCTGTGTGTCATTTTAATAAATTTTCTTTAAATAGCAGACATACACTTTTAAACCTTCAATCAAATTACTTTTTTGAAAGAAGGGGAGGAAATTTTTCAAATACACTAGTTTCCAAATATTTTCTGGAAGAAAGCACGGTTCAGGACAGTTAATCTCTGCAAAATGTAATAGCTTCCATGCAGCCACCTATTTGGTGGAGCTCCAGAAATGCCGAACTAAAGCAATTGGATTAGGAGGTCTCACAGTATTGCAGTTGTGACATTCCAAAGAGTATTCGGACCAGGTAGTACAAGGCTCCACATCCAAATGAAACCTGAAGATATTTGGGGATTTTATAATCTGAATTTCCACTATGATTTTATCTGGAGAGTTCCATCATTCAGACAAATTTTCTTGCAATAAATCTTTTCAACATCATTTGGCAACTCTTTTAGGACTGCCTGATTTTATATTCCTCAAAATAAAAGCATCGAGTCATGGTCTATGGAGACATATGGTCTCCTAGAGTAAGCCATGTAGTCAAGAGCATGCTCGTGTGTTTGTGTCTCTCAGGAACCTCCTTTAAGTCAGTTTTGGGTTGCACATACTGCTTTGATGAGATCAAAACCACATTTCTGACTACTGTCTGTCTGAATGTCCCATGAGACTTTGTCCCTCATATAACATAGCTTGAAAGTGAGAAGCAGCCAAGTGAAAACATGGCTGGGAGTAGGATGTCATTGTCAGAAAAAGGCTACCAGCTTGATTCCTAAGTCATGGGAATCTCCTGGTAAAAGGTGACCAAAGCAGTTTCTGTGAATAGCTCAGGCAATGATGGATGGATCTCAGATGTAAGTTTTCTACAAAGGTGATTTTGAGCAGATGATTCTGTCGTTTGAGAAAGGAGGTGGTATTATAAATGATCTCTCCCTGCCACTTACAAATGTCCCAGAGGACTGCAGACTTTTGCTTTACAGATATTTTCCCAACAAAATTCTGCATTGTTGCTTGATGTTTGGAAGGCAGATTAAGGAAATGGACAACTTTATATATCAGAGATGACAGTAAGTATTTTAGTATGATAATGTATGAAATACAATGTCTTGGCAGTGTTGCTTGTTTTCTAAGGTGAAAAATCTTGGAGGACAAAAAATAAAATTGAACAAACTATAATTTTCAGCTCCTCATCAGCAACTGAAGTTTAAATGAAATGTACCTTCATATTAAAAAGCTAAAGGCAATACTTGGTGATGTCTGATCTTCTCAAATAACAGAATATCCAAATCAATGACAGTAAGCCACTAAAAAACAACTTTGCCTATATTTGCTATAAGGTAATTATATCTTTGTCAGCTGCTGCAGTTTTCAGAGGTATTTTCAAAATGTGTGGAGCTGTCAGTACTGCAGATTTGCAAGGCTGGTAATTGTGCTGCTCTCCTGTCTGTCTTTTTAGATAGCTTTGTTCTATTGATTGAAGGCGTCTGCTTCATTATGAATGGATGTGAGTCAAGGTAAATGTTTTTTCTACCACTGACATTCTCTGGCCTGTAAATGGTGGGAAAGAGAGCTTACTGGATGTGTTTGAGCTGGTTTATATCCCTCAGAATATCGCTGTTGTGACCTTCCTTTCAGGTTCTTGTATTCCATAGCACGTTTAATAAACATCTTTTATGGGTCATTTGTACCAACATAAGCTGAGGAGGAAGAAGAAGCAGTATCTCGTATCAGACTAAATTTGTCTCAGATCTTTACTTGATATCTCATTTTCCTCTTTAGCACTGCCTTGAGGAGGAGCTATTAATGCTAACCAACAATCATAAGATGGAGTGGCTCCTTTGACACTTTTTCAGCACATTGTTTTACACAAGTACATAGGATAAGAAATTAATAAAATGATGGCAGAAGTATTATAAAGCTTGCCACCAGAAAAAGGGCACAGAAACCAAATAGTTTTCAGAAATGAGCCAGAGATCTGAGAACAGAAGTCCAGCCTAAACACCTTTGTTCTGAGCAGTGAAAGTCCAGATTCCCAAAAGCCACCCCTGTACTGGCAAATCACACAGCTGTGGCAAATAGTCCCAGTTGTTGAAGCCTGATTGAGATTGGTCTCTGATATGTGTTGGTCCTACTGACTAACATCTTCCCAAGCAAGTTTTGACAGAGTTTGAGAGTCAACACAGGCAGGGTGGATTCCTAAGGTGCAATTGACATGCGACCACCCTATTTTCAGTGAGTAAGTGAGTTTAGTAGCACAAATGTGGGCCATTCTTTATCAGTTGACCTCAGTGTCAGGAGTTAGTTATGGATATATCAAAATTTACTGATCTAGATGTAGCCAGGAATAGTGCAACGTTGCTATACTGAGGATGTGTCAGAAAGCTCTTGCAAATGTAAGGTAGACCACTAAGTCCCCTGGCAAGAAGAGTTCAGCACTTTAGAGTGATTCTAACAAAGCAAACATACTGGATGGAAACAAAATGAAACGAGATCATAGGAAATGTCAAGGGGACAGATGTGTCCGAAATCCTGCTTTTTTTCATGGTTTTAGGTGCCTGCCTGCAATCCTGAGATATGCCCTGAATTAAAAGGGCAGTGGCAATCCCTGGGGCTTAATTTCCAGATGCTTAAGTTCAATATTTGGGACTTGAGCTTGTTCTCTTTTTTTTTTTTTTCTTTTTTTTTTTTTTCCTTTTTTTTTTTTTCCTTGAAAAAATGGTGCTAAAGATAGTTTGATTGTAGGCTGAAAGAAAGTGGCCACTCAGGCTATAGTTCCCAAATTCACCTTTCTTATCTCTCAAGAACATCCTGGTCATTGCAGCTGTTGCTGAGGCTGGGATGGTGCCAGACTACTAATGGTATAGAAGTGGGGCCACTGTGTTGAACAGCCAGAAAGAGAATTAAGCACTGCACACTGGAAGTTCCGGATTTTAATTTCTTTGCAAAGTCATCCACAGAAGTCATTGTCGGGTGATCTATGAAGTGGTGTTAAGTATCTTTGTGTAATATTTGGAAGGTCACTTCCAGAGAGCAACATCAAAACTTTCCAGTGCCGGACTACCCCTTCCCTCTTGTCTCACTGTCGCTCCATCATGTGGAATGAGAGCAGCAGGACCGGGTCAGAGTTAAGGTTGGTTGCCAAATTTCAAAGCTTTTGAGACCTCTTTATTTCATAACTGCAAAATTGTAATAGCTCTACTTTAAATGAGCTGATATGTATTTACTAACTCAGTACAAGGCAGGGGCTTAAGGGTCTGAGAATATTGTGTAGCTTTGATCTCCATAAACCCTTATTAGCACAGGTACAGATACAATTATCTGCCAGGTCTCTCTACATACTTACAGGCTAGCAGTCCAGTCAGCAGATTAAATTACCTCATTTATCATTGTGGGATCTGTTTCTAATTAGTTCACTCCTATTAATGGTTTCTTAAAACTGTTCTTTTTAAGTCACTTTTTCAGAAACACATAAACCACTTGAAATAACTTCTTGAGGGTGGCTAAATGTATTATTTATTTTCTGGCATGTTTCCAGTTGTGTGACTTACACAGACTTCATGTATTTCGTGAAATAGGTCATTTCTTTGCACTCAGAGATCGAGGACACAGGACTGTGTCGTGATGATAGTAGAATCTGACAAAAAAACCTTTCTAGCACATTCATTACACTGTCCTGCCTCATGGAGTTTGACATTTACAGTTGTGAAATAAGTCTAAAGACAACTAGTTTCCTTCCAGGAAAGCAAAACTGAGTCTTATTGAATGACTAGTACTCAAGGAATAAATGTTCAAATAGATTTAAAAGTGCAAGTTGTGGTACTAGTATGGGTTGGAACAAAGAGGAAATATCAACGGTTTTGCATGCCAGTCATAAATTACTTGTCTGAATTAAATTGTAATAAAAATTTTAATTTGATCAAAGCATGTAGCACCTATTGTAAGTCTACTGTTTCATGAGGGAGATTTATACCCTTTGCTTTCTTCTCCGTAGTCCATTAATTGCATTCAGTTATTACTAGATTTGCTATTGCAAATATACCTGTCCTGATAGTCTGTGGGTCAAGATTTAGTGTTAATAGGCTCAACATGTTTTGATTCTGTCTCAAGGAAAACCCTCCAGTTTTGTGGAAATTCTTCTTTTCAATAAAAATTTAATAGAGAAGGTAACATCTGAAACAAAATGGTAGTTAGCACTGGCAGATACCTGCATATGGATGGTGCCAGGATACAATCTATACCTTCAGTCTTTGCATGTAAAATCTTGATATCCCAGCTTAAACAACAGGACATCTGCATTGTGAATGCATACCATGCAACAACCATAATTTTTATGAGAAGAAGCCAAAGACAGGGTAAGAAAAAGTCAACACCAGAGGAAAGAAAGAATTTGGAGAAGGAAAAAAGGTTAAAAAACTGTAGCTAAGGAAAAAAGTGAGGAAAAACAGTGTTTTGTCTCATCTAAATGTCAGTGACTCAGGCACTGAAGGAGAGTCTTGCCCTCAGATGTCCAACCCTTGCCAGGAGCACACGCAGTCCAGAGTGACATCTCCCAGTTTCACGTTTCCTGTTAGATCACCAGAAGGTAGAAAATGGGAGGAAAAAAAAAATAGAGCCTTTCCTCTTACATTCCTCTGATTTGGAAAATACAAATTCTCTATGAATATCGATCTCTCTCTCCAGCTACATCTGTACAGTTAGCAGGAACAAGGATTCAGAAACGCAAACTCTGCGGTAAGAGCAGTATTCACGTCCCACTGTTGCCTGGTTGGCAGTTGAAGATGGCTTTCATATCCCATGCTTATTTTCCATTGTAAGGAGGAGTTCCTATTAAGGCAATTATTGCTCCTAAGCTCAGAAAAATCTCTAATTTTTTTAACACTCTTTTTGTAGGCTTCTTTGTTTCCATGGAGAAATTTTGTGCAAAGCCATTTTTTGTTAGCAGCTGGCTCCTCTAATTATAGCTAAGTGGATACTCCCAAAACTGAAATAAAGGTTGCTTTAGCCAGCTTTTCATCTTAAATACAGTCTTGTCCTTTTGGAAACACCTAGTGCCTCGTTCTTAACTCAGGTATAAATGCTACGTGTTGGTTTAATGTCATTTTAGATAGTGATTTCCTGAGTCTGCTGAATGTGAGATTATAACATGTCCCTTCAAAATTCATGCGTTTCCTGACCTCTTTTTTTTTTTTTTTTCATGGAAATTAATTGGCAAAGTGGGAAATATATGTGCCCTTTTAGGAAAGCCAAGAAAAAGTAATGATTGGATGTCTGTCACAATGGTACAGTCCTTGAAGATAGATCGGTTTTACCCTAGTATAATGGATATGGTATTTTCAACAGAGTGAAAGGATATTGTTATAATGTTATAATAATGATAAATGTGAGGTAATGGTCTCTGTCATAAAAGAGCAACTTTACATCTTTTCCTCTTCCTGAAGTTTTTCTACTCTCGATTCCTTGCTGTTTGCGTCCAGCCCAATGTGAGTATGTTAAGGACTCTCAAAAAGTTTGTTCAACTGTTTAAACTATTAAATGCTTCATGATTCTTTGGTTCCAGTGAGAGCCATAAACCTCTTACAGTCAGTACTACAGAATACTGTAAAACAATTACTATGTCAAATTGGCATATACCATACATTTTGAACCCTGCCAATATTGTGGTTTGGTCTGACCCATTGCTTCATGAGTGAAGCTCATGCAGATGTTCTCATTCATACCTCCACTCTAAAGTCTAAACTTCTAAAATGACTTTTTGAATAATAAATAGACATATTTTTAGCTTTTACTTGAATTAAGGTGACATATACATACAAACCACAAAAAAACACATTTAAATGTAGAAATAGATATTAAAAAATCACCTGGTGCATGAAAATTAAATGCTACAATGTTCATGGAGCATAAATGCCAGAGTTTGTATAAGGAAATGCTAGCATAAATTTCATAGGGTGAATAATAAATTCCTCACAGTACATCCAAGACCATCATGCTGAAGACTTACAGCAATGGGTAATATTTTTATTTTACATTTTTTATCCTTCTTTGGTGTGGAAGAAGCTCTTGTGTCATGAAGACAGGCAAGAAAACAAATTTCACTAGGTGACTGGAATTAAAGAAGTGAGAAGGGAAAGATATAATATCTCAAAAATATCTGAAGTACCTATATGTCTTAAATGAGTATTGAGGAATAGTAAATTCACAGCCTGGAACTCGAATCATCTTTATTTTCCATAGTGATTGGCTTCTCCTTCAAGAATGTGGAATTCCTATTTCCATTTTCACATACTCACACATGAAACAGTTTTGAAACACGTGGTGTAGCATATGTCTAGCCCAGCTGTTCTGTCTACTTACATGGTCCCATCACATAAATCTGAGTGGATCACCAGTAAAACCAAAATTACCCTTGCAGTACCTATGACTGGGGAAGCATTTCGTGTCCACTGTTAACTAAATGGCTGAATTGGAGAAGAGAGTTATGAAGTGCTTAGTATCAGATCAAGCAAGAAGTCTCTGGCTCTGCTTGAAATTGATCCTCCTATTGAGTCACAACTAAGGGCACCTTCTTCAATGCAGCCCTTTCCAGGAAGCAGAGAATTTGAGTGTGTATTTTCCGAAGTGACATGTATTATCATTCCTCATGTGGCCACTGATATCTTCAAAGAAAAAACAAACATACCTCAAGTCAATGTTGTGCACCTGTATTTTGCACAGTCCCGGGAAAGGCAAAAAAATCTGGTAAAAGAAACTGAAAGCAGCTAGCTCTGAATTTTTGTGTGTCATTTTTAGTACATTGTTTGTACATGGTAAGTACCTCAGTGAGCCATCAGTGCTTATATACTTTCTTCTACAATAATTTCTAGTTTTGAAATTTAACACAAAGATCAGTTCCAGCATATATTTTTTCCCTTTTCTTATGCTATGCTGTTTTACATTAAAAGAGGAACTATGTTTGTTGATCAATGCATTTTTCTCTGACACAGCAAGATGCAATTGTGTATCCTCACAAATACCTAAACATTCAAATGCAGAAGGCACTCTCACATTTATACCATAGAAGGTGCTTTTGGGATATTCCAAATTCCCTTCATTCCCAAGAGATCTGCTAATCTCAGAACGGAGTTAGGGAGGGAGTTTGCTTGGCCTCAGATTTCACAAAGCTATGATGCACTTTGAGAACTTCAAGTAGGAGGACCCAGGCACAGGGTTGCAGATTTCTCTTGCACCTGAGTTTACCAGCAGCTGGGCTCAGAGGAAAACCTCAGACAGGCTAAATTAGCCTCCAACCACTTCCTAACAGTCACAAACTTTAAACAGCTCACCCTCCATTCCCTCCCAGTGAACCTCAGCAGGAGGAAAAGGTTGCTCCAGGAAAGGAGCACACATCTGAAACCTTCTTTAGGCTGGACAGAAAAGTCTAGTTTGAATTGAATGTTGGCATTTAAGTACATGAAATTACCCTGATTTATACACTTAGTAAACAGGCACATCAAAGAGGAGGTGTCACAACTGCCTACCAGAAAACAAAACTTTACAAAAACAATCTGGAGGAGCTTTCACAATGCCTTACACAATTCCGGTTGTGTTTCCATTTCAAGATAAGCAAGTAGTCAAGCACTGGGGAAGTGGAGTAGGTTTCAGGACAAGTGGGCTGTCCTGTCTCAGTAGATGAGTGTGAGGTCATTATTTTATCTCCTTGGTAAGCACTGCCTGAAAACAAGTTTTGAGATTTATTGATGTACCGTGTAGTGGATGGTAATGTATTACCTAATCAAACATTTATACTGTACAGTCAAGATCTTTTTCCCCTGACTAATGGCTGGACTACAGTGAATATGTCCTGCGTGATCCCTGCTGAAAACTTTCTTTTCAGAAAGTCAACCTGCAAATACCAAGTTGTATCAAAGAAAGATATAGCAAATAGTAGAAATCATTGAAAGATACATAATAAAGATATGTGGATGTCTGGAGCAACTGCTGCTATGAAGGGAGCTTCAAGAACAATAGGGTGTTGCTATCAAGCCAGGAAGATGATTTTGTTTTTTTTTTCTTCTGCAATCTTGGTGCTTAACTAAAAGATTTTCATGATATTGTAATTAGTAAGTTCTTAAACAGTAATCCTCTTTGCTTCCTGAGAATTGTGGTATGCAGGCAATACAGAAATATTCAAACTTAACCCTGACAGGACCTGACAGTCTTGAGAACAACATTACTAATCACAAGAAAGGTCAGTTACAAATTCTTGATGAGTGTCTTGAATAATATCTAGGGAACCTAAGACAGTCATGAAAGACTGGCATAGAGGGAATTGACACATGTTGTCCAAAACATTATTAACACAGAACAATGAAATACAGTATGCTTTGCACAAAGATTTTAATAGTGATACCAAACAAATCCAAATTAGGTTTTTTGTCTGGTATAAAGATTTTTCTGGATAAAAGTCTTACTTACCTTTCTCAATCTTTTATCTGTATTTCTATCACTGAAGGTTATTAAGAGGGACTGGTAGTAGAAATTGTCTTTTCACTGTAGTTAAGATTCAGCTTATGCACTCTTTTTTGTTCAGCTTCAACAATGAGCCTCACCATATCATGTTAGACAGCTTGTGCAGCTTTGCAGTGCTGTAGTGTTTGGACTTGGCTCTTTGAAGATAGTCTTTCCTCACCAAATCTTGTATTTATACTTTCACTCACCCTCTTGTTCCACTTCAACTGTTCTTTAAAATATGTGAGCACATTCATTTTCTGTGTTTCATTTAGTGAAGTATTTGCTTTTCACTATTAATAAAATGCCAAAATTAATGTTTAGAATTTAAGCAAGTTATTAAAAAATCTGACAATGATTGAAAAGAAATCACTGATACAAATCATAACTATCAGATGCCTCTAACCCTCAGACTCACATATGCGTACTCATCCTACTCACCTCTAGTGCAAAGCCAACCTCACTGGCCCTGTGAGCTGCCATCACACACACAGGCACAGCTGTTGGTATTTCTGGCATGGCGTTGCACTGACATTCTCAATATCAATATAAAGGTTGTGTCTGACTCCTTGCAGGTTGTAGAGAGGAACAGTTTAGTATTTCTTTACCTATGAATGTGTAAATTGTTTTCATGAAACATTTGTGTGCATGAAATACAAATGTAGCCTCACTTGGATTTTCAAATGAGACTGGCTGACAGGTTGGCTCTATTCAGGCTGTATCTAGAACATCACAGTACCTCCCAGTATCCAGAGAGGCTCTGACCATACTCTCTGAAGGAAAGGCTGTAAGACTGCTGGAATACTGTATGTGATAGAAAGGCTCCAGGAGGTAATAGCTCTAATGCACTGTCTGACAACTGACTCCAGAAATCAGTGTGGCTGAATAGCTGAGGCAGACAGTTAGAGAGAATGTCTGACTAATCCATGCTCTTAATTTGGAGGGCAGAAGAAAGCTTTGAAGCAAATAACAATACCTCACTCCTTTTGATCAATGACATTTATTTTCATAGATACATCTGGAAAGAAGAGAGGACCATCATCACATCATCAAGGCCACCAATGCCCCAACTTTGTTTAGACACCATCAGCCTGGAGAGAGATATGTATTTTCCCACATCAGTGACATCAGTATCTACTGGCTTTCTGTCAGGCTCTGGACAGAGGTTTACCGAGTCCTCTGACAGGGATGCAACTGCTAAGAGCTTCATTTCCTTTTCATGGGAAGGAAAATGGCAATCTGGATAAATTTTTCTTCATATTTGGAAATAGCCTGTGGGAGCTGAGTGGTTCCCATTTCACAGATTGAGAAGTCCAGCACTCATCTGAACTCCTTTGTAGCACAAGCCATCATCCAGTTACTTGAGTGAGGTTCCCCAAGCATTTATAGAATGGTAGGGGTTGGAAGGGACCTTTAGAGATCCTGCAAATCTCCCACTCAAGTATTTGTGTGCCCAGCTAGCCTAAACAGAACCGGGGCATAAGCAGTGTGACTCACTTTCAGATGTAAGAAAATAGTTCTTGAAAGGACTACTATATACAGCAACTCTGGCAAGTGACTCTGCAGCAGTCCGAGGTCTCCTTCCTGGCTTCTGTGCTAAGGAATGTGAAGTTATGGCAAGATTAGGCTCTTTTTCTCTGCAGTAGTAACAGCTGTAAGTAGAGCAGATATGAAGAGTGAGACAACCTCAGGAATTTCAGTAACTCCTCTGAGACAGATTTTAGAGGTTATATTCAATACATCAACATACTTTCCTTTCTTATGTTAATAAAATATCAGTCAATATCTCTTGTGTAGAACAAATCCTCTTATATGTATACACATGTAGCTGTAACTCACCACAGTAGCCCAAAGCACTAAAGCAAGAGATCTCCAGCAAGGATAAGTCAGCTTAGCTGCACTGCAACTTTTCCATTTGACATCAAATGGGAATCTGGCTGTATAAATGAAGTTAATGTTAATGCCCTAGTGCTGCAGGTTTCTGTACTCTTGCTTTCAGTGGTGATTATCTAGACCATTAATAGTCCTGGCTTTTACAGCAATTCTTGCTTCCCAAATCCAGCTGGTGTTGGTTCCAGTTCAGATCTAGACCTGTGAAGCCTGAAGCTGAATGTGGGGACGTTCCTCCAGGATTGGGATAATAATGCCTTCTCTAGTATGAACTGTCTTTGTATTTATTCTGAGCTTTATTTTGAGGTGGTTTTGAAATTACATTAATTGCTACATTCTTTAAGAAGTGCTAAGAAATAAGAAGCATTTAATTTCCAATGATTTGCTCTTTCTCAACATCGAACAGACAGAACACACTGGAGATGACAACAGCAACAGAGTAAACAGACCAACAAAACCCCCACACCATCAAAATACCTACAGTGACTCATAAGGCTACCAAATTTTACCTACTAAGAGATACAAGGTGTCTGAAATAAATCATCTAAACTCAGTATAAACCAAATGTGGCTGTTAATAATGGTATTTGACAAAAACAATACAAATTTAAGAAAATAGGTTTTATATATTTCTGTAATAAACACATTTATTATTTGTTTGTGTATTTTAGGTCACATCTAATTTAAAAGGCAGGTTTTCTGTCATAGTTAATTAAAAACTGAGATACTTATATGTGACCTGGTCCCAAGAAATACAGTGAGATTATTTAGGTAGCTAAATCCAATGTAACTGCAAACAGAAGTAGGAACTTAATATGCAAAATAGACTCAATGAAATCTGATATCTGCTTACAATCATTAATATTTTTTCTTCAGACTAACTGATTTATCACAATAGCTTAAATACAGATGCATTTTCCCAGGTCAGATGATCCCTTGGACATCTGATCATCTCTTCAGCAGTATACAATAGCCAAAACAAACAAACACACAGACTTTGCATAGTTTCAGAAATCAAATCAAATTGATGTATGGAATATATGGAAAAAAATAAGACAGGAACTTATATATTCTCTCACCTCAGTTCCCCTGTTGCTTTCAAGATTTTGTCACTTAGAATTTTAGTCAAAGTTTTCTGAATCTTTTATTCTAAATCATGGACATTGTCTCTCATAAAGTTTTACTGGTATTTTTCCACTTTGTCTCAGCTTCTGCTCTCTCTATGAATGACAGAAGTTTTCCAGTCTCTCAATTTTTTATTTGAATCCAGACTCAATATATAATATTGAGTATATTATAGCATATATAATATAATAGTATTTTTTATATATATATATATATATATATATATATATATATATATATAATGAGTATAATAGTTCTCCGTTATCTCTGACTGGGAACGATATGACAGGAGCTTCACATATATACCTTAAATGGGATTACACCTTGGTAAATGCCATTCTGATAACCACTCTGACTACACAGAGCAGATTTCCCAAACCCTGAGACATCCACTAATATGATGTAGTACATTAGTCCGAACTGCTAGAAGTCATAAATGTCCCTGGGACAAATTTTCCAGGTCATACCTTCTGGGATTTAGCATTAGTAGTCAGAGAACTGGAGAGAAAGCAGCAGGAGATCATCACTGCAAAAAGATGAGGCCACTTGTGTGGCCTTGCTGAGTAGATCTGTGTGAATGAATGGTGGGTTTCTGTGAAAGACCATGTGTATGAAAGGGTAAAACTGAGGATGAGATGGGAAGGATGGTGTTCTGACACACATAAGTACTGCACCCTCTAAACCTCACAAAAAGATACCCCTTTCAGTGGAGTGTACAAGTATTTTGACTAATGACAGTGTACATCTTTGGAAAGATATGCTGTATTATATGTTAGGCTTCTTGAAGGTGTGACAGGATCTATTTCCAAGGTAACATGTTCAACTCATCAAACAAATCTGATAACAACTTGACAACATTAAAGCTATGGCATTGAAAGCATCACAAGTTTGAATTACCACCCCAGATAATGTGCTCTCTGTTTTCTCAAATCTGTTCTTTCAGGCTCTGTGCAGACTTGGGCTTTATGCTTTTCTTAGCTTTTGGAACTTTGTAACTACAATTGTGAAAGATTCACTTCAAAACCAAAATCTGAAATTCAGAGAAGCTAAAGGGAATTGATTGTGCCTAGGACTGAACTAATTTGCCTGAAAGAGACTTTGTCTTTCTGCTCTGTGCATATGTGCAAGTATGAATGAATTTGGCTTTACTCTGTAACTGTCATTATTGTGTTTGATGGTGATACATGTACTGCTGTAAAAGGGAAAGCTAGGTTTTGGAAACTCTGGGATGGCATTGTACCTCTAAATATAGCTATGCAAGTTGCTAGGTTTATCCTTCATGTTGTGGAGGTGAAGGGAGACAGCTTTCTGTGCTGAGCAGGAAGGGCTGTCTGCCTGAGATGCTGAGATTAGAAAGTTGCTCCGTGTGTGTGCAGGGAACAGCCTGGAGGACAGACAGTGTTTGAGGAGGAAATGAAGCTGCCCAAAGGCTGACATCTTTGGCACAGCAATCCGGGAGAGTGGGAACATGTCAACAGACATGTGACGTTCTGCAGGGCCCTGAATGTGAAAAGAAGAAACTTAACAGGAGTGGTAAAGGGGAAGCCATTGAACTGAAAATTATTGTGATAAGATCTTCCATGGGGGAAATAAATAACCAAGAAACATGTCTTTTGACTTCAAGGCTGTGAAAAGCTCTCAAATGAGATCTAAGATTGTTAAGAACAACTTTTTAAGCTGGCACTTGTTAAAGAAAAGTTCTGAATGCTGCTGAGAGCTCACAATTTCTACAGTGTAGACTTAAATTTATGAGTGCTGCTGAGCATGCACGTGGCATGCCACATCTCTGTCACTTGTGCCTAGAAATGTCTGCAAGTCTTTAATCCAGGATGTGTGGATCTGATTTTTTTTTCCTGGTTTTACACTCTGCTTTTCAAATTCAGTTAGTTTCACTGGTAGTCTCCTCCTTAGCTAGATTGGAAAGATGACTCAGATCCTCAGCACTGACATATGTACCAGTCCAATCCCCACTGCAGATATTGACCAAGGTCTTGAGAGGATCCCAAAGCAGCCCCTAGAACAGCATTTGGTAACTACCCTGCAGATATAGAGAAACAAAAAGAATGCTGTTACTTGTATTCACTTCAAATTATGAAGAATAACATTATGCTGTCCATTCACATCACTGCTCTCCACCTTCAACTCCTTTTTTCCACTTGAACTGATAACCTTTCCAAAGAACAAAGCTGGAGTTTACAAGAGACTGTTAGATGCCAGTCCTACAAATATCTTTCCACATGGTTAATTTCATGCACAGGGGTGCTCTTGCTGATGTCAAGTTAAGCACATGCCTAAGTGTTTAGGAGACAGCGTTTACTTCTGACATCTAAGTAAACAGATGATCATCTTAAATTCTCTAGGAATTTCTGATCAGAAAGGGCATTTTATTAAAGACAAAACAAATCTGTAAATGTATCTAAATTCAGCCTAAAAATGATCTTTTAAATGAATCTGATATTCATATATTTAAACCTTTATTTAGTGAAATCCTTCCCAATAGACTGAAATTTTAAACCTCACCTATAAATGCTACTTTATAAATTAGAAAAGGTCAAATGAATCTCCATTAAACAGAAATTATTCTAGTGCTATCACACATCTTCGTTACAATTAAACTGATTCTTTCGTGCATCCCAGGACTTCCTGATCGAAACCTATTCTAATGGTGATTAATTTGCATTATTATGACACCCACTAGTAATAATTTGAAAGACGGTCTATTATACTTGCACAGTCTCCTCTATCCTGTGATCCCAAGCCACTTTGTAAGCCTCACACAAGCACTCCTCAGCAAGATGAGCATTATCGGCCACATGAAGGTCGACATTTACAGACAGGAGTTGTGAGGGTGGGTTAGGCCCTTCACCGTGTACTTGAGGATCAAGTTCTTAAAATCTAAAGAGCATTGTTAGATTTCATGATGCTTTGGTGAGGCAGGAATTCAGGAAGGCTCTGAGCAGTAACAGATCATGGCACTTACAGACAGACAGAACAGTGGCTATTTTGTGGTCTCAGGTGTCCGCTGTGTGCTTTATTCTGAAAATGAGGACCCAGGAAGGGGCACATTACCAACAGTTTTTGCTTCAAAGGCACAACAGGCTGAACAAATAGCTAGGTGACATTGTTTGAAGCTAACAATTTAGTTGATAAATTTAGTCAGCATGCTCCATTTTCCTGTTTCTAAATTGTCTGTAAAGTAACTGACTTTTCCAAATCTCTAGATACTGCAGTAGTGTTTTTTTGGCCTGTGGGCTATTGGAAAAATGGCTTCTCTGACTAGTCACTGTGTTGATTACTGCTTGTGCCACATGGTTGGTCAGCTTAATGGTATAGTATTTCTGTTTCCTGATTGCACACTTCAAGCTTTATGAGCAGGAATAATCTTTTTGTTCCTTCTGTGTGAATTAGTCATGAACACATAAAATTTCTCAATGAAGACACAGAGGTTAAAACAGCAACAAAATAATTCTTAAATGGCTTTTGAGACTAATGTTGTTAAGCTTGAAAATACTTATTTAGTGCATTGCCTTTGCTTCCTTGGCCTTCACATCCCAGGGATATTAAAAAAATAAGATCTTTCATCTCCCAAATTGCTGGGATGAATGAGTTTGCACATACCAGTAAAGCAAGTTTTTGTTCAGGAGACTCAGATCTGGTTTTGTAGCTGCTATATTTTGCCAGATCTAAACTATCCATTTCCACTAAAGTAGCTCAGTTTAAAATAACTTAAACTTTGGTTTTGCCATAGACAAACACGGAAAAACAGCTCTGAAGAGACTCTGTAGCTATACAAGGGAATATAGGAAGCTCTTTGAACTACAAACCAGTTTTCCTATCTTACTATTGAATTAATGCAAATGTGACCCAAAAGTTATCTGATACCCCTCATCAGAAAAGGCAGGTCTTAATTATAAGCCATGAAGTTTCAGAACACTTCTAGAGGTATTTTAAATGCAACAAGAAATGGTTCATCTGTTTTTTATATGAATGTCTAGAGGTTACCAGCAAATTTACCCAGTACATGGAATATAGAACCCATGATCTTGACTTCAAAACCATGCAGTTTTATTCTCCTTTGACCAGAAAATCAGATCTATTCAGTCAAAGAAGTATGCAATCACATCAGCTCATTTGATGTGCCACGCAGAGGCCTCTCTGGGAATGGTATCACGGTATCCAACAGGCAGTATCAGCATATATGCAGTGCCTTAACAGTGCAATGATGTCAAGGTCCAACCAAGTTTAGAAATGAATAAAGTAGGTCAGACATCTTGTCCATTTGTCTTGCAGTTTACATCTTTACTGTAAAGATGATCATAGAATCATAGAAAACTCACTGATTCACGTCTCTTACGGTCTTGAAAAGCTACTTATAAATTTGAGATTACACATAACTGACTGCAAATTGCCTTCTATTGCATCCCTGAAAGAAAATGTGTTGGATAAGTTCATTGTGTAGGGTTTTTAATTATTTTCCTGGAACTTTAAAATGAGCCTTTTTTACATTATCAAAGCTGTATTAGCCTATCTGTGTTAAAATTAGATTAAATGTAGCTAGGAGAAATCCAGGTGAAAATAAATGATGAGTTCTAGGAACCTCTAGGACACAAAAGCTCGGTAACTGACTAAAAAAACAGATTATGCTTTTCATAACCGTATTTTTAAATTTTGAATGCTAAAAATGGTGAAATTAACATCTCCTTTCTCTGATATTATTTTATGTGGTCCTGAATGCTGTGGGTCAGTTCAACCTGATACTGGAAAAGGACCTTCAGGGTAAGTATGAAGACTATGCCTGAAGAGTGTAACAGTAGCCTTTGCTCAAAACACTGGGGAAAACACATCTGAGTCAAAGAAAGTCCCCAGGAAAACATCTTGGCCCCTCATTCTGGGTACCTTGCTCTGAGTCAGGCTGACAGAACTGATGGGATGCCTCCTATAAACTTTCATAGAATCATAGAATCATAGAATGGTAGGGGTTGGAAGGGACCCTTAGAGATCATCTAGTCCAACCCCCCTGCTAAAGCAGCTCCATCTAGATCAGGTCACATAAGAACATGTCCAGGAGGGTCTTGAAGACCTCCAAGGAAGGAGACTCCACAACCCGTCTGGGCAGCCTGTGCCAGGGCTCCATCACCATCACAGTGAAATAGTTTTTCCTTATATTTAAGTGGAACTTTTTGTGTTCCAGCTTCATCCCATTACCCCTTGTCCTGTTGCTAGCTGCTATAGAAAAAAGGGATGTCCCAACCTCCTGATACCCACCATTTAGATATTTATAAATGTTAATAAGATCTCCCCTCAATCTCCTCCAGAATAAACAGCCCCAGTTCCTGCAGTCTTTCTTCGTATGAAAGATGTTCCATTCCCCTGATCATCTTGGTGGCCCTGTGCTGGACTCTCTCCAGCAGTTCCCTGTCCCTCTTGAGCTGAGGAGCCCAGAACTGGACACAGGACTCCAGATGAGGCCTCACCAGGGCAGAGGAGAGGGGGAGAAGAACCTGCCTTGACCTGCTGGCCACACTCTTCTTGATGCATCCCAGGATGCCATTGGCCTTCTTGGCCACAAGGGCACATTGCTGGCTCATATTTAGTTTAGTATCAATCAGGACTCCCAGGTCTCTCTCTGCAGAGCTGCTCTTCAGTAGTTCGACCCCCAGCCTGTACTGGTGCATGGGGTTGTTCCTTCCCAGATGCAGGACTCTGCACTTGTCCTTGTTGAACCTCATGAGGTTCCTCTCTGCCCAACTCTCAAGCAGGTCGAGATCCCACTGAATGGCAGCACAGCCTTCTGGGGAATCAGCCAGTCCTCCCAGTTTGGTGTCATCAGCCAACTTGCTGAGGATACACTCTGTCCCCTCATCCAGGTCGTTGATGAAGATGTTGAACAAGACTGGCCCCAGAACTGATCCCTTTGGAACTCCACTGGCCACAGGCCTCCAACTCGATTCTGTGCCATTGATCACCACCCTCTGGGCTCTGTCATTCAGTCAGCTCTCCATCCACCTCACTGTCCACTCATCCAAGCCACACTGCCTGAGCTTTCTGATGAGGATGTTATGGGAGACAGTCAAGGTAGATGACATCCACTGCTCTCCCCTCATCTAGCCAGCCGGTTATACACTCAGCTGAGGCAATCTCTTCCTCTTCCACCCAGGGCAAGTCCTCTGCTGTCCTGGCCATCCTGTTATCCTTGCCAGACTGGGATTCCTGAGGGTCAGCCTTGGCTGTGAAGACTAAAGTAAAGAAAGCATTCAGTAGTTCGGCCTTCTCTGCATCCTCAGACACCAGGGCATCCTCAGTGTTTAGCAGTGGGCCCACATTACCCCTCACCATCCTTCTGCTGCTGATGTACTTGAAAAATGCCTTATTGCTGTCCTTAACATCCCTGGCTAAATTTAATTCTAGAATTTAACTCTAGAATTTTAATTCTAGAATTTAATTTAGTTTTAGAAATTTAATTCTAGAAATTTAATTCTAGAATTTAATTTAACTCTTTGATCATCTTCTTCCTTTCCAGAACAGTTGTCTACAAGCATAATGATGTTCCATCATTTAAAATGGAACAAATGTTCTTTACTCTTTTTCCTGATTTTCCAGCTGTCTCAAAATATGTCTTTTCTAAACAACTGTACCACATTTTCCTTGTAAGTTTCCAAGTTCTACACATGCCCTTCTGCCCTGTAGCCTAGATGATCCAAGTTCACCAGTCTTGTCCTGCTCCAATCTCCTCTCCTCTCCTCTCCTCTCCTCTCCTCTCCTCTCCTCTCCTCTCCTCTCCTCTCCTCTCCTCTGACCTCTGACTTACTGAAGCTCATGTTTGGACCTTGAAACCACAACCTCTGTTCTCACATTCCCAGACAGTGGCAATGGCTTTGCTCAGTCTTAGCAAGCATGCCATGTGCAAGCTGAAGGTACTTCCCCAGTAGCACCTCTGCTTGTCTGAGAAGTTGCCTGTGGTCAATCATACAAGGCGAGGCCACAGCATGGTGCCTGTTTTCTTGCAAATATGATGGTGAAAAGAGGTAAAACTGCTGGTGTACATGGCCTTCTTCCCCAGGCACACTGGTATTACCATGGGGATATAAGGGTCTTCAGGTCATCTTTACCTCATTGACTTTATTTTGGCTTTAGATTTTATGGTGGATTGACCCTGTCTAGATGCCAGGTGCCCACCAAAGCTGCTCTATCACTCCCCCTCCCAAGCTGGACAGAGAGAAAACAAAAAAAACCTTGCTGTCTGAGACACTTGGTGATTACCATCATGGATGAAACAGACTTGACTTGTGGAGAATTACTTTAATTTATTACCAATCAGAATAAAGAAAGGTAATGAGATATAAAAAACTGATCTCCAAATACCTTGTCCCCATCTCTCTCTTCTTTTCAAGTCTCTACTTCCTCTATCTGCAGCAACGCAAGAGGACAGGGAATGGGGATTATTGTCAGTTCATCACAGACTGTCTTTGCTACTTCTTCCTCTCAGGGAGGACCTGTCACCTTTCTTCTGCTTGAGCATGAGGTCCCTCCCACACATGACAGTCCTCCATTAAGTTCTCCAATGTGGGTCCTCACCACAGGTCACAGTTCTTCCCAAACTGCTCCAACGTGGGTCCCTTCCGTAGGATGCAGTACTTCAGGAACAGACTGCTTCAGTGCTGTTCCCCCTCCAGGGTCACAAACCTGCTCCACCATGGGCTCTTTTCTCCATGGTTCTGCCAGGAGCTGTTCTGACATGGGCTTCCCATGGGATCACAGCCTCCCTTGGGCATCCACCTGCTCCTTCCAAGTCTGCAGGTGGATCTCTGCTCCCCTGTGGCGTCTATGGCTGCAGGGGCAGGGCCTCACTGTGAGCTGTACCATAGGGAAACCTTTGCTCCAGTGCCTGGGTGCCTCCTCCCTTCCTCCACTGACCTGATTGTCTGCAGAGATGTTTCTCTCACATTCTCCATCCCTTCTGCTGCAGTTTTATCACCTGCTCAGCAACTTCTCCTCCTTCTCAGATACGTTACTCACAGAGGCGTTACCACCATGACATGAGGAGTTACCACCTGCCATCATCAGGTCCATCTGGATCTGTCTGACATTGGCTCTATCAGACGTAGGGGCGCCTTCTAGCAGCTTCTCACAGAAGCCACTCCTGTAGCCCTGTGTCTACCAAAACCTTACTATGCAAATCCAACAAAGATTGTAAGTGTGGCAGGTGGGGACTTATTCATCTGTTTTTCCTTCATTTAGGTACCTCCTCGTGCATAAATCACCACCACACTACCAAGTGTACTTTTCTGTGTAACTCAAGGCTTTAGTAGCTTCTTCTCTCATTTTAGCATGTCATAGTTTAGTGTGTTCAAATTTTGCAGGTTTGTAGGACAAGTTTTTGTTAAAGTGACCCACACTTAAAGAAAAGCCTAAATCCCTTTCCTCTTTCTCCCAGCACAGCTCTGTTGAACCATTTTAGCTGTGAAGAAAGCCATGCCACTGACAGTGTTGCTTTTTGTTTCTGCCAGCATTTCCACCAGACAGTGGGTTAAACTCATCCACCTTCTGCATTTCAGGAGCTCCTAGGTCCTGTAGACACTAATACTGAAAAAAAAATGCAATTTGTCCTTCAATGCATTTCCTTCAACCATGTTAATGATACTTGAAAAAAGATTCCTAGCTGTGCCAGCAGCTGAGCAACGCATATGGGGCTGGGGATGTGGGGCCCAAGTGGTGCTGGCCAAATGTCTGCACGACCACCATCTGTCTGCCACATGGGAGAGTGATGGAGCTGGTCACCACAGGGAACTCACTGCTAGAAGCACTTTATTTATCCTCTGAAAAAAAGTGATACACCTTCATATCACTGCTGATGGGCCTTGCCACAGCTGCTCATAGTCAGGACATAGTCCTGTGGGGATGCCATGTGTCAGCTCTGTGCTTGGTCTGTGAGCAGGGAGAAGGTCCCTTTTCCTGCCAGTGCTTGGCAGGGCTTGGCAACAGGAATGAGAGAGGGTCTGAGGCAGATTTGGAGGTGGTAGGCAGAATGAACCCTGGGAGAAGACGGTGTTTGTGCAATGGTGTATGTTTGTACAATGTATGTGGGATTCACACCTGCCAAAGGAAGGGCAGGATGCAGAGGGGCACCCATGGACATGGGAAACTGCTTTGTGCCCCGTATTCAGGCTCCTTCAGTGAGGTGGATGCAGGCTCGTTCCTTATGGAGAGGAACTGAGGCACCTCCCTTTCCTTTGATGATTTGATTAGGATTGTGAAATATAGGAACAAACAAAACTGAGATAAATGGAGCGTTAAAACAAGGAAATTATAACAGGTCGTAATTCCTGTTAGTTGAAAGTGTTTAAAAGTCCACATTAAATAGCTGAAATTTTAATACAGGCCTCAGAAACAGAGCATACATATAGTAGAAATCCTCCTCAACACAGCTGTGTCTCCTCTTATCTCTTGCAGTAAATAATAGAGGCTCAAATAAAAAATCCCTTTACGGTGTTCTTCAAAACTCTGCCATCCTTGGAGGAATTATCCAGAAGCATCAGCTAATGAGAGTTGTCAAATGCTGAGCTGCTCTTCCTTGATCTTGTGGTGAATCACTCATTTTGCTGGCAGGTTCAGAAAGGCCTCAGTTCAAAAAGGCCTCACAAATCTTATATTGCCTCAGCTGAAGGCCATGTTCTGCCACTTCTCAGCATTGCTGGTGCCAGCTGCACCATGGGCAAATTTGTTTGCTAAAGATCTCTCTTAAGTATATAAATGATAATCAGACAAGAAAAACTTCCATAGCCACTAATAAATCTTATGCTCTTGTTTGGAGCAATATTTTCTGTATGGTCTGTTTTAGTTCAAATAACAAATGCTAAAGGTCTGTGAAAAGTGCCAACAAAAGAAGTTTTTATGTTTGCAGGTCCTTTTTGCACTGCCATCTTTTTTTCCTTGACTGGACTAATTTGTTCCTCCCTCTTACAGCCAGGCAAGAAGAATTTCTTGTCCAGAGTAACAATGTATGCCAAATATGAGAAAAAAACAGGACAGATAGGAATGGGATCATTTTTGCAACTTTTCTTAAAGGAAACAAGGAGTGGTAGTCAATGCTGTTATTTTTTTTTTCTGTTACATTAAATAAAGAAAAAGTCATGAACACAGTCCTAAAATTCATTTAAATCAGAAAGACATTGTTCAATTAGTTCCTGAGACAGGGACTCTGCAAAGTTGTATCTCTAATGGCAGAGTGGAGGCCACAGGGGTTGCAGGAGGAAGGGGTAAGCATGCAACCTTTAAGCAAGCTGTGGATAGGAACAGTGTTCCCTAACCACCTGCCAAACACTTCCAAATCGGACCAGATCCTGTTCTTGGGGCACTCTGCTTTTATACATTACCCTGGACAGTGTTCTTACTCATGTTGTTACATAAAAATCACACTGTGTGCTTGCAAGCTGGTAACAATAATTAAGTAGTAGAGAAGTGTTTATCACACAAAATGACTGACTTGAGCAGTCCAGAATAACCTCTGGAAGGATTTTAGGAGTATATTGCAATCAGTAACATTCATTTCCCAGTCAGTAAAATCTGTGAGTCTTTCCATGTCTATACTTCAGTGGGTGATCAAAGAGGCACACAATTTGGAATAAGCTTAAAGAAAACACAGATATGTGGATATAAAAGCATAAGGTCTAACATGCAAAACCGAATTTCAGCTAGAGCAGGGGAAAAAAGACAGCAAGAAAAATTTCTAGAAATAAAGCACAACGAACAGTACAGATCCTGTGTAATAGGAGAGAAGATCAAGACAGACAAGATATAAAGAAGTCTAAAACATTTCATGTTTTAGTCTACTTCAATGAGGAGATGGGAGCTCAGGAAAAGTATAGCACAAGACCATGTTTAAGAAAAGCTAGATGGCAAGGCCTGATAAATAGGCCTGTATGATCTTTGAAACATTGCTCAGTACCTGCAGTATCATAAAAGACTGCAAACATGGTTTTTCTGGAAAAATCAAGAAGTTACAATCAATTCCTTATAGCAGCTCTTGGAAAAGTTCTGAATTTCTTTGTTAAACAAGCAATAAATATGTTGCAGGAGGATCCAAAAGAGTTAAAATAAGCATGCCAAGAATACACTGTGTCAAATCAATCTCAATTCCTTCTCTCAGAGCACTTGATTTAGTGAGTAAGAGGAAAGCAGTGTATGAGATGCCTCTCTACTTTAAACAGACTTATCCCACACATGTCTTCTACAAAGCCCAGGAAATAAGCCTAGAATTGTCAACCTAAACTGACTGAGCAGCTGTTTGAAATGCTGCTTTCAGAAACTGCAGAGGCTTTCAAAGGCATCAGTGGTTTGCTGGTTAGGTGTGGTTGCAAGTATAGTCTTACAGGACTGGGGAGCTGGAAAGCATTTTTTGCTAAGAGCTTGGCTTGCAATATAAGGAAGGAACTGATAGATTTAGCGAAGACACTGCAAGAAGTTTGAAGGACATGATCAAAATTTAAAGTGACCTTGATAAATTAGGTAGATGATCCAAGGTCATTGAGATGATCAATGCAGTTAAGACCCAAATGTTAAATTTATCGCTCAGACAGGGAAATATAAAGGCTGTAGGACAGCAATACTGCATAAAAGGAGAATAGATGTCACGTGAAGTGAGTCAGCAAGGTGAAGGTGATGCAGAAACAGCAGATCTTTTTCTGGGAAGCACTATCAGGCTGCTGTGAGGAAGATGGAAAAGGCAGCTACTCTGTTCAGCAAAGTTTTGGTGGATACTTGGCATCTGTCCCAATATCCAAGGCACAGTATCTTGGAGCAATTACATTTTGGTAATGACTTAAATTGAAGAGACTCTGGAAGAGATCAGCAAGAATGACAAGAAGATATGACCTCCTTCAATGCAAGATTCTTAAAATAAGTCAAAGAAAACACTGTCAGGGAAAGCGTTAATATGTTAAATAGAGAATACAGTTCCTTGAGGTCCCTTCCAGACGTACTTTTCTGTATGTACATCCACCATTCAGTGAAAACCTCTCCTGTGAAAGAGGAAAAGAGGAGGTAGTTTGGCAACAAAAAAAAAAAACAACCCAAAACCAGCAAGAAAGACCTTTAACCAAAATTCTTTACAAAAATAGTACTGTCTGCTTTGCCCAGCTCATGGTTACATCTACTCTGCGTGATACATAATAAATACATGTGTGCCTCTGACATCTCTTCATGCCACAGAAAACTCCTTACTGTTAAATCAATGTTTAATCTCCAGTGAAAAGTAGTATTTCAGTCCTTTACTTCAAGATTTTTTAATTGAATTGACTGCATTCTGCTTAGTTTAAAATAGTGCATATTCACATTTCCCTTTTCCAAGCACAAAATTGGATATAAGGGGAAAATATGTGACATAAGTAAACAGAATTTAAGACATTCAAAATTCATTTGTCTCGTTTCTTTTACTTTTCCTGAGCATTTATGGAGGAAGGAGCCATTCCCAAACTGCAGAGCAAAAGTAGACCATTCTCCACATTGCAGCATTTTCCATTCACAAGTTCATTGCTTTCCTGCTTTACTGTCTGGAAATGACGTCAACTGGTGCTCAGTAAAACAAAATGAAACTATGACATAGTGTCTATAATTTAATCACAAAGAAATGTGAAACATTAACAATTTGGGATTTCTAAACAAAATCTCAGAAACACCAGTGGTGTTTAGGTTCATTTCAGATGTTCTGAACCTGTGAGATTTGGATGGATTTAATTTTTTTTCCCCTCAAGTGATTTGTAATGAGAACTGCTAAATTTCAAAAGCACCTAATTTGGTCTCTGATCTTTATTGGACATTTTACCATATTTTCAATTGATTTATTAAAGTCTTTCTCTGGACGTGCACACATGAAGAATCTCCATTATTTGAAAAAAAGAAATAAATTTGTGCAGCCTTTCAAAAATCACTGGCTGCATGTCACAGCAGTTAAAACAGAGCTCTAACTAATATACAGCGCAAGCCAGAAACTGTCTTCCAGAAATTAAAATGTCCAATAAAACCACCACTGGACACTTAAAACAATGTCAGTTCCCTTGCCCAAGGTGAGAGGCTGCTGTAGCTAGATTTCTCAACTGGATAGCATATTTCCATTGCTTGTAGAAAATTTCTCAGGAAATTGCAAGCCTAGCTTCTAAACTTCCGGCCATTCAATCTCCATTTTCCATTATCAACATACAGATAGACATTAGTCCTTCTGAGTGGATATAAAAATATTTCACATGTTTTAAACTGCTCTGAGAGCAGAAGACAATCTAAACAGAAGTGTTGCCTCCAGAGTGGATGAATGTTACGCTTTTCCTAGGCTATAATCTCTTTCTGGACATTTCTGACAGGGAAGAGCTGCCTTCAGGAGTGGAAGCCACATCTGCCCCATGAGGTAGCAATTCAAGTTCTGTGTAAAATACACTGAGACTAAGATATTAAGTTTGCAGAATTTATGTTAAAAACTAAAAACTTTTCAAAGGCCATTTTATATTTTTCTGTGTTTCTTTTTCTTTGTTTTGCAACATGAGATCTAGAGACTGGATTTTGGGAGAGAAGTGTGGCAGATTTCAGAATAATAAAGACTTCTTTCGTGTTTTATGCAAACATTTCCTAGTAATAGCTAACATATATCTTGAATAACATCGGTTCAGACAACTATCTGTCTCTGTTGAAATCCATGGAAGTGTTTTTGACTGAGATGGGAGTTGAAAAAATCAGGCCATTAACACCAAAGTTAACTATAACTTTGAAAGTCTACTGCAAACATTTCCTTGGAATTCCTAGGCATAAACAGTTGTATTTATGTACATATACATATGTACCTCGTGCATTTATGTACATATGTATTTACATGTATAAAGTCTAATTTAGCTTTTGTATACATTGATAGTCACAAATGCTGATATCCAACACTCTGAACTGTTTTCTGGTTTTTATATTATGTGCCTGGAAACAAATTGTTTTCAAATATATATCACAGAATGGTTATGGCACCTGTCGAGGTCATCTGGTCCAACTTCCTGCTCAAGTGAGGCCACCTAGAGCCACTTGCCAGGACCATGTTGAGACAGCTTTTGAGTGGCTTCAAGGAGGCTCCACAAGACATGCGTAATGATTTATCAACAGATCTAATGTAATATTAGGACCTTGACTTTTGTGCATTTCTTAGAACCCAGCTAAGCCAGTCATACATACAACATCCATTGAAAAACAAAACCACATTTTGTTTTCCCTTAGGTTTCCATTTTAATGAATTTCTGAAGCATCCTTTCTTAGCACTTAGTTTTGATGTACAATCATTTATATCAATTCCTATTTCAGTTACCTATGCTATATATATTATTTTCTTCCCTTCAGATTTTTTACTGAAAAACCCTAGACCGTTTGGCTTCTCCTGGAAAATCATTGTCTTTCAACTGACTCATGAGGAACAGGGGATAAAATTAACTGAAACTAATATTTATTTTTGTATTTATCTTTCCAACTCTCCATTGACTTAACTGGCACCCTAGCTGTTATAAGAACACCCTAGCTGTTATAAGAAGTCACCTAACTTCAGTAGTGTTCACTTTACTAGATCTTCAAAGCTTAGTCCATTAACAGATCTTCCGTCATAAAACTTTGATTTCTCATCCTGGATGGATATCTGGAAAGAAAGAAGGCAAGGAGGAAAGATGGAGGAAGGAATGGTGGCTAGAAAGGAAAGTAGAAAGGGTTCAATCTGTTTCATTGCAAAACTTCGTCTCTACAGGTTCCTCTTCTCAGCAGTAGCAAGAGAAAAAAAAAATGGAGGGAAATGAAAAGTGATAATATAGTCAACTATCATGTTATATTTTTGAATTTCAGAAATGCTCAGGGGCAAATAGAAAATGAGTTACACCCAGATCAAATATAAATGTATGAGATAGGGAATGTTTCCAGAAGGAAACATTGTCTTGCAAAGCTAATGAAAGTATTTTCAAACTCCCTGCATAGAAGTATAGTGTAGCTCAGCTGAAGTTTGTGAGGATTTGGATGACATTTCTTATTTTTCTCTAGGCTTTATAGAATAACACAATGAGATAAATGATCTGTTATAGCACATACACAGGCATGTCATGGGGCATGCGCGACAGAAAAAAGAGGTTGATATGTTCTTGCAATTGTATTTGAGATCAATGTCTAACAATTACTCATTCTCAAAAATGCCATTTATGTCTCATAAATGCCTATATACATATTTTTCTTGCATTTTTATGGTTAGTATGAAAAACTGACCCTTATTTATGCTTTTTGATCTAACTACAGAAACTCTATAGGCCCATAATATGAAAATAAAAAAGTTGTTCTGTGAGAAGAGAACCAAGACAACCTGATTTCCTATGTTTTTCTGTCACAGAGACAGCAGTCATGCTACTGAATGTGCAAAGGCTGCTGTGTTTCTGTGCTGAGCTGCACAGCGTGGTGGCACACAGCTTTCCCCAGAAAGGGGTCCAGAATATGTGACCTGTGTGAGAGGTTCACTCAGGCAAGTCTCACAATTTGATGTGAGAGCAGCAAGACCCCAGCTTACATCAGTGTGGTCCAGCAAGAAGATCTGTATGTATATGTAGTTATTTATCTGAGAGCCTTGCTGTTTAATAAAGTATGTGTTTTTACTTCTGCCTTCCCTCCTGTAAAGGCAATAAGCTCTCTTTTCTCTATCTATTTGTGTGGAGTGTGTAAGGGTTTAATAGTCATTAATTATCTCTCAAATTGGACTGCAATTGGCCACCTGTGTAAAATTGCTTTAAGCATCTACAGAGGGATAGAAAAACAAGTTTGCCAGATGAGGCTTGCATTTGGAGACTACTGGTTAAAGCCAAGATCTTAAACGTCACTGAACTGACTATATAGCTAATCCACTCAATAATAGTAATATGCTTAAAATACAAATGCAAGGAAAAAAAAATCCTTTGTTCCAGTCTCCAAATTTTGGATTACATGCCAGTATTGTATTGGTAAGATGGAGAATGAATTTCAAAACTTGCTGTAGTATTGAACATGTCCATATCTCCCATGGAAATAAGTCAGGAAAAACTAAGAATTACTCTGTATTTGTTAATATTAGATCTAAAGGTGTGTTTTAGTAATAAAATAGAAGTTCTTCTTGCATAACCTCAGATATGTAGAAGAAAATTGTCTAATCTGAAGTGATTGTCTAGGTAAACTCTGCACTTGAGAGAGGTGCCTGGAGATGGGTATCTTCAAAGTACCATTTTTCCTGTGTCCATTGTACTCTTATTTCAGATTTGCAGCGATCACTTGCTCAAGATGCCATTTTTTTGTGTAATTCATGTAATTACTGAAAACTTTGAAGATGAGGTTTCGGTATATTTGAAGAATGGCTGTCACCGAACACATTTAGTGTGCTAAAGGTGTATACAGGAATTTGCACTGTGAACAGGAGATTAAATACATCACTATTTCTTTGTATAATCTTTCAGATAGCACCCAGTCTTTAGAAGAAGAACATTACGTTCTAGGCACAGTCTAGGCTACCCAACCTTCTCTGTAGTAAGTGCAGAGATGGCCTGAGAAAGGGCATTGTGTCATGCACTTGCTTTAAAAATAATTATACTTGAGAAGAAGCATCTTGAATGTAGCAAATTACTTCATCTCAAGTGGACCACTGAACGAGCCATCTAACAAGATTGAGTTCCATGTCTGTTGGTCAGATATTGGTGGAGATGGTTAACCATCTCATGTCACACAAACAGGGGTTGTGGGTTACAGCAGGATGATGTTTGAAGTGCAAAGCAGCTCAATACCCAGGTGTTGTGGATTTACCAGAGTTTATTGTCTACATTCCATTAAATGACATCTGTGAAGTAACATAGTGCCTGGCATTTGGAGTTTAAATGAACACACAGCTGCATTAACCTCTTTAAAAAGATATTAATAATATCAATACTTTGTCCTGACACTTCACTTCTATGTTGAAGGCAAAAGTGCAACAAGAATTGTTTTGCAAAAGAAAAAAAAAGGTCATATTTTATAACTGAAGTGGAAATTCCAATAAAAACTACAAAGAATGTGCAGAAAAATAATGGGGAGCAAAAATGAAGATGATAGAAGGCACTTCCATGAAATGATGAGAACTCTGAGGTCAGGAGTAGGAATAACATGGAAATGAACATCCTGGGAGAAAAACAAGCTGCATTACTTTCAGTAAAGGAATTTCTATCATCCTAGGATATAAAAAACCTGGCTTAAGAGGTTCTTTCTGATAGTCTGCATGCAAAACTTATTTTCAGTGGGAACTTTCTTTTTGGCAACAGCAGCCCCCTTGAAAGTACAAGGATTTGCCTTGGGAGTCCACAGGCTTCTCTGCCTGACAGATTGACGGCTCCAAAGAGGAGGATGGGACAGTGTTTATAATGGGACATAGTGGAATGCAGCTCTATCCAAAAATGCTATGGATTTACATACATTTAATACCCACATTCCATTAAGTGACATCTAAAACCTGGGGAAAGACTTTACTTAAAAAGAAAAGAGACACTGGATGATTCAGAGGCTTAGTAACGGAATACAGAGCCATTCACCTCTAGGTCAACTGTCTGAGTTCAGCTCGAGTTATTATTGACCAAACATTTATACTAACTGCAGGCTGTGTGGAATATCAGTGGCTTTATGACTCTGCTAAATATATTATTTGTCCATGTCTGAGGTGTCCATATGGCAAAAATCACCTCAGACTCCCTTTACAGTCAGAGAAAAACAGGTACTTTTAAGGCATAAATCATCTGGAAGATGTCTTCTTTAGGATGAGATTAATTGCACCCTAGAAGTATCTATTTCTCTCTGTTGACTACAAAGGGAGCACAGGGTGACTTGCTTCTTCGTAGATGTTTATACTGCAGAAGTCTAAATTTGGATAAGACGAATACCATACTAAGTGATTTCTCTATAGTCACCCAGAGGGCTGCGGTAGGTCGGCAACTGAGCACGGGTATCATGGACTCTCCTTCAGGAAAGCACTAGCTCATTTCTGCCTTTGGTCACCTGAACCTCAGACTTACTATGTCTCAGTGTCCCCTGGGAAATTACCAGTAACCTTGCTTACTCCTTACTGGAGAGATTAACTAATCTAGGGGTAGGCACACCTTGCTATTAACAATGCTGATTTTCTTAATACTTGTCAGCAAAATATGTTAGTGGTAACGTGTGTGGTCTTCAGAAGGGCTGTGGGCTGGCATGTGTGTCCCTATGTTTCCATCATGTCTTTTCTCTTGCTTAAGCACGTGTGTTCAGTCAGGGGCAATTTGCTGCTCTAACAGATAGTGTCAAAATACATGAAGTTGGCACTTCTACTTTTAATCTGTGAATGAGTAAATTACTTCCTCTTGCAGCTTTTTACAAGCCTCTGTTGAGTGACTGAAGTAAGAGCAGATTGTGTAAGCCTCTGCCAAGACATTTAATATTAGTACTAAATAATAACAATTGCATCTTACCCAAGGAAGTGCATGCAGTGGCAGGTTAAGACAGTATGCAGAACATGACATGCATGGATTGGCCATTGCTCTTGAAACATTGACTCTACTGTAAGTGGCAATAAAACCAGATGAAAGTCTTCTGCTGGTTAGCTATACATTTCTTTGATTTAGAATTTTTTGACGGTATATGGGTTGCTATATCATAGAATCATAGAATTGTAGGGGTTGGAAGGGACCTTTATATGACGCGTATTAGATTGTGGGATGTTAAATATATCCAGCCTGTTTCTGAAAGTTCTGGTTAATGTTTGGCAGGTGTTTCCTTCAGGAATGCCAGTGATGTCTTGCCTCTTGCACAGCAAAGTGTCCACTTGTCTTTCCATCAGCTAGTATGTGCAGATGACTGGACAAACTCTGCTTTTCATATGTACTCTATCGTAAAGCATCTTTTGTTAAGATGACTACAAAAAGCTGCCCAGATGCATCTGTGCTGGGTGGAAAATAATTTCTAGATGCAAACTAGGACACTTCTCCAATCTTGAGCTATTTTGTCTCTCCCATGAAACATTTAACCTCTTTGCTGTACATCTGAGCACATGCAGTGTCTCAGTTAACCTTGACAATTATGGTAGATCTTTATATTCCAGAATAGAGCTCACGTTTATGTTAACAACATTGCTTGTTTGGTATCAGATCTTTCTAAACTAGCATATACATCTTTCATCTCTGCATTGAAATAAGCCTATGAAATGTCCCTATGAGTTGAAATCATGGAAGCAAGCACCCACTCACCCAGTTAAATTGATATTATTTATTAATTTACAGACATCTATCTCTGTCTCTGTTACAGGACAATAAGATAGTGGTTTTACTAGTGGTTACATTTACCCAGAACAACACTTTTAGGGCTGTAGCACAAAGCAGTTTTTGTTCTGACAAAAGTCCCTGGGCATCATGGTTACATCATACCTACCAGAGAACTGTAGACAGAGGGAGATGCATATGAAAATATTTAATTTAACATTAGTCACAGGTAAAACTTCCACTCCTTTGGCTGCTTTGCTTGAGTAGTCCCTGGATTTGTCCCTCACCCAATAAAATGGAGAGCTCTCTCATTGCACTAATTGCTTTATACTAATACTTTACTGTGCAAAATGGTGCATCTACATTTGCATTTCAGTTCATACTGGAATTCATACTTCAATTCGTACTGAATTCAATAGCTACTGAATTCATGCTCCTGACTGTCCCCATCTACTGTTCTGTTTGTTACCTTTCAATATGTTTTGTTTCACATTACTGAGCAGCCCTGACTTGGTTTGGGTGAAACTAGACTAGAACTTGGGCTCAAAATGTCCTTCAGCTGCAAATATACCTTTACTTCATGGAATCAGACCAGAAGTGACCTGAAGTAAAGGCACCATGATAATGCTATTATGGCCCCCACAACTGTTTTGGTCTACAAATCCTCTATTACTCATCATAACTTAGACATCTCCTAAATGTCCTTCTGTGCTTTCGATAGTGAGGAAGGTGACTGCAACAAGTATGCCCTAAGAGCTCCACATTGGGGACGGGCCCATGGTAGCTGTGGCCTCAATGCAGCTAGCACTGCATGACTGTACTCAGGCTACCATAGCACTGCAGTTGAGGACATTGACCAAATCCAGAGCAATTTCAGTCACTATTTCTGTGGTACCTGTATTCCAATTTGCTGTAAATAATATTAGTGTTCTTTATGTGCTGCTTCAGTCATAGATCTTGCTTTGAGCTAAAAGTCCTTGCTATGTTCAGCTCAGTCTTAAAACTACACTACAGCAATGCTACACTACTATGTCCATTTATTGTACATATACTGCAATATATCTAATATCGTCCTTTACACTAAGGAATGCTATACTATTTTAGCTTAGGCTTTGCACAGTAGGATGTATTTCATTCACAAGTTCAGCTACGTAAAAATGCCAACGCTAATCTAAGCTGTGACACGAGCTCTATGGAGACACAAAGGACATCTTAGGATTTCAGTTCCAGGATATACATCTGAGGACAGTGTTTAAGGTACATGGCATTAGTCATCATTTGGCTATTCAATGGGTATAGACGACTGGTGTAGGCAAAAGCCCTGACTTTCAGATGGATCACATAGTTTAGATAACTCTAGACATAGCCTCTAATGAGGTAAAGTCTACAGTGAACTGACGAATAGAAACTCTAACTCAGTCTTTTCAGGAAATCAACAATAAATAGGTGAGCAAAATAGATGAAAAACAAATACATCTCATAAGTCAAGCCAAATGCTTTCCTTTTCCAATAAAAGCAGGTGGTGAGGAGGTGGTGAAGCTATATTGTATGGTGACTTTAGGAAAGCATCTCTCAGACATTCTCATAGAAAGAAAAAAGTGTGCTACAGTGAAAACCCTATGGAAAGGTCTTTGCTAAAGAAAATGATAAACCTTGATGTTTGGTATTGGAAAGGAGTCTGTGGGATCTGTAAGAGGAGTGAAGAACACATTAAGATGTGGAACAATGAGACTCAATTTAAGTCAGGCTCTGAGTATATATCATTTAACATATATCCAGTTATATTTTCACAGTTATATTTCTTTATTTCATAGTTTCTTTTCCACACATCCCTCCACCACTTCCCCCACACTACCACCCCCAGTACCTGCTTTTTAAAATTCAGTACAGAGCTATAATATTACCTAGGTAGGATTTATGTCCCTCTACCAAGCCTCCTGTGCCACTGAATCCTGTATGATGATTTTATCAAAAAGTGATGTACAGATTGGAAAGCATTTTTAAAGAAATGAAATGATAAGAAGGATGAAGGGATAAATTCGGAGACAGAATGGAAATCTTACTGTGTGTGTTGTTTTCAAAAAAGGATGTAATTCACTGTAATCTATGCACTGTAATCAAAACAGGTGTTTGCAAACACTTTTCTTTCTGCAAAGCCTTGAAAAAAACCCCATAGTTATTAGAAACCGGTAAGAAAAACGAAACTTATTTTAGTATCCATTATTCAGTTTTCACCTCTCTTTTCTTCCTTTTTCTACTATTCTTTGTAATGTTTTGTTTAATAATTGCTCCCTCATTGATTTGCGTTAGGTTTACTAGCATGGTAAATCCAACTCTTCTGGTCCAAATGACCTATACCTGTTTACCATCAATACTATTCCAACTTCAGGCTTCCTGACCCCACTTTAATGTGAATTCCAGACATTAGCACAGCACTGCAACATTGATCTGACTGATGCTCATTAATATACAAAATGAACATATACAGATGTTGATGAATTTTTTCTTTAAATGCTTCAGATATTTTTCTTGTCATGATAAAATATTGAAATGTAGAGTGTATTCTTCAGAAGAGTGGATACATTTAGTAAATCTCTCATTTACTTTAAAAATAATTTGTTAAACCCTGTTTGGGAAAGTAGTTAAGCATATTCTTTAAATATGTTGACTGAAATTTAAAGCCATGCCATCACATGTCTGGTGAAGCTCTTTCTTGCTAAACACTCACCAACCTGAAACAGATTGTCACAATACACTGAGTCTCTGTGGTATCAAATATTGACTAAGTGAATGGCTATGTTATTTACTCCCTTGACCTCCTGTTACTCTTCCTGAACTCAAGCTCCCTATCTGCCGTTTCTTCCCAGCTATGGAGACACCCAAACCAACTGTCCCAGGTAAACAGAAGAAGTGATATCTGACCCGTCCCTTCATCTCCTCAGCTCTCAGCAACACATACATGAACACTTCCAAGATTTTAGTCACATGGGGTGAATCGGTCATACCTTAGTGTTGAAACACTAACACCTTTTTGTCTTCTATCCAAAATTCTGTTTGTGGAACTTGAGATTCTTTTTTCTTTGTTTTGTTTTTCCCCTCCCTCCTGTTAATGTCTTGAAAGTGTTGCTTCCTCAGCATTGTCTTTTTGACTAACAGCAGAGATTGCAAAGCAATAATTTGTTTTTACCTGACCTGGTGGACTCAAACAACCAGCGTGTTCAGCAAATAGTGGACCTCACATAATGCTGTTAAAAGACACAATATCTTTATAATGGTAACCAGAATCCATAAGCTGTATGAATATTCTCAAAATAATCATCTAAATTTTAATAATGCATGAAATCAAGGCTCTTGAAGTAGTTCATATCCTCATCTGGAGTCTAGATGTACCAACTGTGGGTATGTTTCATGTCTACATTACACTGTAATGCTCATGGGACATAAATGTCAAATATATTATATGAATGCATTTTAAAGAACCTCATATATAATAATTGTGAGATCTTCTTTGGACTGAGTTCCATGTTACACATCTGATCTTCTATACTTATCTCACAGGCAAGTGAAAGACACTGTGGTCACACTGGTGCTATCAGATGTAAATTGGGGTATGCAGAAGAGGGTGATAAACATGGAGACTTTGCAATTTTGGACATAGTTGCTTGTTAGAGTGGATCGTGCTGGTCTTAGAAATAGTGTAGCAATGGCAATACTCTTTAGAGTAAAATATTTACTATTTGAATTTTGACTCATTCAGAAAAGTAAACCTAATTTAGCCAGTGCTTCTTGCAGTACCAGGAAAATTTTGTAAAAATTCTTTGAGAGCTGGTCCTCTATATGACCAAGTCTTCCTCCCCTTTCCCCACAAGAAATATGAACTTCTCTCACATTTAATTAGCTTAACATTTTCTGACCAGAGAGAAAAAAGAGATAGAACAGCATACAGCCAGAAAAAGTTAGAATTTTCTCAGTATGTGACTATATGTGACTACATATTTAATCGATAACTCCACAACAACATTCCCATTTGCTTTCAGTGGGACAGGAATTTTATTCAACATTTTCCATCTGTAGCTGTTGTGTTTCCTTGTCGTTGCTATCTGTTTCTGACAAAGAGATAGGTTGCTATAGGGAGCTACCTGTGTGGTCTCTCAAAGTGCTAAGCTCTATTTTTCTTCATGCTTAGCTGATGAAAAGTCTTTCAACATTTCTGATAATTTGAGGAAATGCCTATGTTGTTCTTCCTCATACTTTGTGCACTGAAGTGAATAATGTCTCCATTTTAATTTTTTTTTCTATCAAGTTGATTGCGCAAGTTCTCCAATTTGAGCTTTTTATCTCCAGGTTCCATCTCATGTTTATAGTCTTTGATACTGTACTTAATAAAAGTTTGCCATAGCCCTAAACGTTTAATTGTGTGGTAGTTCCAGGAGAAGACTGTGGAGGTGGTCTGAGTAACTTTTAAACTATCTTTCCCAGAGGCCTGTGCATTAACTTATATAGGCCATACTTTGCACATTTTCTGCTTGAAATTGAAAACTACTTCTCAAGAATTATTGAGAGAAGGAAGTAATGATATAAACTTGTGTAAGCACCTGGAACTACTTTTGCATCAAGATAAAGGAAATACTTGCTGCTTTAACCAAGTTGATATGAATACCTGGTAATTAATTTCTCTACATTTATTGTGGGTGGGAAAGTCCACCCAGGATAAATATGCTGTAAAGTGAGAGATAACTTGAAATACAGCATTACTGAGCTACAGATGGCATTTCCTGAGGGCTGGATAGCTGGTGAAGGAAGTCCTGACAACAAGAGAAAAGGCAATGATACAGAGTGTTTCTGGAAGACACAGAGAACAGGCTAGGCTTTGGAATAGCTGAGAATTGCAGCAATGCTGGGGAAAATTTGGAACAGCAGAAAACAAGCAGCAGATCATGGAGCATTGAAGCCAGGCTGAGTAGAACAGCCATTCACAGGGAAAGTCAAAATTTTCCTGTTAAACAAATAGAGAATAGTAAATATAGCACATTAGGGTGGGTAACTGAGACTGCTTTGGTAATGCAAGAACCTGCACAGGCAGCTGATGTCATCAGAGTTATCATAATGAGTGAGATTAGATATAAAGGCAAAATGGAAAAGTAGAGAGAAGGCTGAAAAGAACAAGGGATTAAAGAAAAATGTTTAAAATGATAAATGGAGGTCATAAACTGCATTTAATCGGCCATTGCCTATGAAAAGGAGTTCTAAACTACAGCAGCCAGAGAGAAATCAGATAGGAAGGAACTAAATGAGAAGACCTACTCAGATGCTCTGGGGATTGCTATTCTGAGATGAATGGTATGAAATTGCCCAAACAAGAATTTTTGCATGCTCATGGGATTTTTTTTTTTTTTTTCCAGACAATAACCTCTGGGCAGGTAAAAACTTTGGCAAAAAGGGAGTGCATTGTAATTCTGACTTCTCTTAATTAATGAAGAGGAAGATATGATAAATCTAGAGCTGTAGGATGTGGATCCCCGATTATGCTATCATTCATTTTCAGTTGTTCCATCTTAAGATTCTTTATCTCGTTTCCTCAGGATTGTCTAGTTTAAATTCAGCTGTTAACAGTATTGATTGCTCTGAGCAATAAGAAAAGCTAGTAGACATTTCACACTCAGAACACTTTACATATCTGTAGCTGAAAATTTTCTTAGGAAAACTTGGACTGATTTTAAGTTCACACTGTTCCAAACTTTTGCTTTCAAATTTTAGTAGAAAGTATTCCAGGTAGAAGGAGATCCTGATTTCAGTCAATCCTGTACAGTATATTTTTCTGAACTTCCTCTGAATAGCTGATGAGATTTTTCTGTATCCATGTGGCAAAACATTTCTAAGAAATAATTCTTTGTTTGTTTTTAGCTATTCTCAATGCAGGGAGGGAAATAAATTGCTGTCAGCCCACTCCAGAAATAAATGTTTCTGGTCAGTATGATGAGAAGTATCTAGATCCTGCTTATCCCACTCTAAGCCTAAGAGAGGCCAGGCATAGATGCAGAGGACAATTGATGTTCTGCACACCCATGTGTCACAGGCCACCACTGAGTCCTGCACCTTGGCAGTGGCTATAAGCCAGCAGCTGAAGAGCTTATTGTAGGAAAGTCCTAAACAATATCTCTTGCCTTTACTTATTCCAGATTCAGAAGAAAACTCCATTCCAAGAACATAAAAGAGTCAAATGACGACTGTGGTGGAGGTTGCAATTTTTGGAAATTGTAAAAGATGGGGTGCTGTTTTTGGAAAGAAACAGAGAGAGAGGTTTTCACAATAGCAACATGGCATTTAACTGAATTAGTCAATGAGAGAAAGATATAAAACCTCTCAAAGGAAGCATGCAAATAAAGAAAACTAAATCATTAAGGTTTCACAGATCAAAAAAGGATTTTTTCATGGAAAGGGGCAGTGCCGTAAATGAAATCTTTCCAAATTCTGTATTCAAGACCTTGGCAGAACTGCTGTCTTTGCAGCACGTGTGCACATACCAAGGGACAGGCCCTGAAAGCCACAGCAGAGCACTGCTGTAGATTGTATCCTTGGCCCTTGAGGGATTCCGAGTAACAGCAAGTGGCATGAAACAAACTTATTTGCATCCTACCTGTTCCTGTCAGAGATATGTGGGGTCACAGGGAGTTCAACGGATCCCCTAAGGGGTTGTAGGTAAGAGTTGAGTTTGCTTCCTATGGTCTCTGGGAACATCCCTGAGGAGGTCACCTTTAGTAGGAACAATTCATCGGTGCTGTCAGCTCAGGGCTGCACCTAATAGTACTTTCAAAACCACAGTTAATAACTGGTAGATAGCTTTCAGCAGCCAAGGAGATATTTTGAGAAGAAACACATGCAAACATACACTCTTAAATTTCTTTAGAATACAAAAATACTACGTAGGACAGGTTTAGCATCTTAGATGGTTATCTTTCACCAGAACAGCTAAATAAAGTCTTCAGCATGTGCGATGTTGTTGATGATTCAGTGAGAGACTGAGCCTTTGAAGTCTGTCACCAGCTTTGAATCCTGAGAAGTCTGTTTCTGTCCATGTCAGTGCCACCCACATGTGTCTATGCATCTGTGTCTGTCTGTGGTTTTGCTTCAAATTGTTAGTTTTCCTCACGGCAATCAATGCATCATCATCAGGTCTCTGCAGTTAAGAGCATGGAGAGCTATGAATAGTGATACCCCGGGGAGCTGCACGCTGAGTGTTGCTGAAGGGAGCAGGAGCATCTGGACTCTTGCATTGCAACTCACCGTATAAATGGAAAGAGATCTGCAATAGAGGAAGCCAAATTACAGAACCAATGCGCTAGGCACTTTGACTGTGTTTGCATCTTTAGTTAGCAGTATTTCAGCATTGCTTCTCACAGAGAAAAGCCTGATCATTGGTATCAGCAAATAACATCTCATATTCTGCAGACCTTCACAAGAAAGGCAAATCTGTTTGTGTTCATTTTGCAAACAAGGAACTTAGCTTGAAGTATTTCAGTGGTTGCACACAGCATCTGTCAGTCTTTTTTAATATAAAACTTGCATGAAACATAAACATAATTTCCAATCTGATCCATTAAGTGCTATTTTAAGCCTTAAAACCATGTATTAAAAACATTTATGAATACAACAATGTTGTATTGTTACAATATTGTTTATATACAGATATGATATAGGACATTTTTTGTCTTGTTACAAGATATAGTTAATTTTATTTGTCCTATTATTGTAATCTTAATTTTCTATAGTCATAAAATGCTATTTGCATTGGAAATCTTACTCTACTGAACATGGTAAAGTTGATGCAGTCACAAATTCATTGGAAAAAGTCACTCTTCAATCTGACCAAAAGCCTAGAATATGAGAATGTGAAAGCCAAACATACTTCCAGGTTACTAAATAGAAAATCGGAAGTGGATTTTGGGCCAATTAAGATTATTGCTTCATTATCATCTGTATTTTAGTTACCCTTTGGAGGCTTTCAAGGGCCTTTGTCTTTCTCTACATAGGCAGGACTAGGAGCCCAGAATACATGTTATTTGTTGGTGCTACTCTCCACTCACTGTAAGTAGTGTTTTCACCGAGATACACAGGGTGGAAAATCTAGGATGGCAAATGGATATATTGGTCTCAAAGGAGAGTCCAGTACTACAAAAGGTTCTTATGACAGCATCTTTGAGATTTAGCTCGGGCAGATGGATGATAACATAGTCCTCAATAATTAGGGATGATTTATTATTCAGAGCCCATTCTAATATCTGTTGACTATTGGTTCTGGTTAGCTGTTTTCCTGATTGTTTCTAGCCTACTTTAATTTACATCAGGTGAAACGCTGGGGGGATGTCTTGAAATGTTTTAGCTCACTCATGAGGAACTGAAAACTATGGAAAAAAGCAGGCTGTTCACAAGTGAAGTCTGTAAAAGAAGGGTCCTTTGTTTAGAAATCATAGACATAGAATTCACCTAAACATAAAAGTACCATTACATAACACCACTGTGGCTGGGAAAGGTGAATAGATCAGTTTTCCTGTCAAAATAATTATTACTTTTTATCTCTTCACTGGGTTCTGATAATAGTGCTTATAGCTGCTTATAAATGTAAGGACTTGCACTGAGGTAATAGAATAATTTGATTTAACTGCTATTGCAGTACTATGGAAAAGGTTGACTTTTATTACAATAAAAAATAAAGAAGATACTTTGACTGCTTAAATACAATTTCGAAGAATCCCCGTGTTCTAAGGCACATGCAGTATTGAGGTGTTTTTTCGGCATGCATGATATGGAGCATCAGGATCAGAGTACGATCTTTGTTTCTTAAGTGTTCATCTGTTCCTGCCACTTTCTGGCTTTGCTGTGCAGTCTCATAGCAAAGCTTACATTAAGCCCCTAGATAGCTATTTATACATCATTACTCGGCTAAGAACCACTTCCTGTCTTGGGTTTCTTACTCAAAATCTACCAGGTTTCCTATAAATAGGTCCAGTGTCTTGTAAAAGTGAGCACTGGTGTGCACTTTTTATCTCTGAAAGGCATTGTGTATAGTTGTTACTATACACACAGAGAAAGAGCGACACTCATTTTAAGGTATTACCTAATCATTATTAATTTTAAAGCCGTTTTTATCGTACAGCTGTAAATCATGGTGTTACTAACCAGAACGTGCCAGAACAGGGAATCCACAAAAAAATCAAGGATCTAAATATAGGTTCTGCTGGCTGTTCATCAGGGTCCTCTTCACTGGACAGAAAAGTCCCATAAACAGATGGTATAGGCTATTGATTCAGCAAGATTTCATATGAACTTTGGAGTTGATGGGTAAGGCACTAACCATTAACCTTGATGTGAATTACTTTTCCTACTATAGAGAACTGAGAAAGCTCATAGAAAATGCAGCCTCAGAGAGGCTATTTCCTACATTTAGCAGAAGGTCCAGGTTCACCTATATGTCCTATCTGCTTTGTGTGAGGCCCATGGTAACATATGGTAGTTACATAGCTATTTAAATTTCTCTCTTAGCTGGGGTTGCTGTGGCATCCAAATGCCATAAGGCTGCCCCTTCTAATATGATTGCATCTCTAGCAGTGTGGCCCAGTTCAATCCTTTTCAATGTTATGATGCTGAACAGTTTCTGACCAGATTTGGCTAAGTGAGCTCAACTGCATCATCTTCAGCATAGGATGCATCAGCAGAGTGATGGAAGGCAACTAGACCCTATGAGGTACATAATGATATCACAATAACCACTATGGAAATAGAGTGCATTGAGGGGATGTTGAAGACTTAACTAGGCCTTAAATTTTAGATTTCTGATGAAAAACTCACTAAAAGTCTAAATTCTCCACACAGTCTGAGGTGTTTGATACCACAGGCAGCTATTTCAGGGAACAATTCCCTAAATAAAACTCACAGAGCCCTTCTCTACAGAGATTTTTCTGTACTTCCTGAGCACTTTCCACAGAATGAGTCAATAATACCTATTCCCATTTTAGTTGTTATTGGAGAAAATTTGTCTTTGGAGTGCTCAGAAATGTGTAGGTCCACTTAAAAACAAAGCATTACTGCTTGAAAAGATGGAAAACAATGCAGTTTTTGTAAAACAGATGTTCTGCTATCGATATTCTATCAAAGAGGTGTTCTAACTATTCGACCTATTTTTACCTGTTAGAAAAATCTGTTCATGAAATTTTGCAGTAAATCTAATACCTATTTGAGAAAAAAAGAGTATCTCAGCTTATCACAAGCCTACAAATTATCAACATGAAAAAACAAAACAGAACAAACCAAAATGTTACTCTCATTTTCCTGAGCTGTATAAAGTGCAAGTAAGTATTTGGAAAGATCATAAATCTCAAAAAGCTACTGCTGGGATTTACTCATGAAATAGCTCTTTCTTGAGAGGATGCTCAAGTGTTGTGGTGTCGAGCAGTCTGAGATAATAAACAAGAGAGAGAGTGAATATAATGCAGATGGTGAAAAGCTGTCCCTTGTTTTAACAAAAAGCATCTATTTCTCATTTAGTAAGAGTGGAGAGTCAGAGAGCTCCAAAGTACTCTGTATGCCATGAGCAGGCTCCTTGGGCCTGCTCCTCAGTTTTTGTTGCAGTATGACTGAAGAAAAACTGATCTGGACCTGTGCCTGATATTTCTCTAGCCAGAGACAGGCTGGGGAAGGAGTGGCAACAAGCCAGCTTCTCCAGCTCAATATCACATGCAAATTCACCTGTAATGGGAAACCCAGAAATTCCACTTCACAGTTGTGTTTGTTCCCTGCTAGGCATTCCTCATGTTCATGCTTTCTTTTTGTTGTTCTTGTTGTTGTTTGTTTTTTTCTGAGATATCTTTCAGGAGAAGCTATAGTCTTGACTACATTTTGTGTGAAATCACTTGATCCAGAAGTATTTGCAACCTTTTACATAGCACTGAGCTTAATAAGCCCTTATGTAAGGGCCGATAAATTTTAAGTGTTCACACAGCAGCTTTCAAAAGCTATGGAGGCCCTTTCTGACAATACAGAAGGTGGAGAGACCCTGGAAGAGAAATTCCTTTCTCTAGTAGACTATAGTGAAATTTTCACAAGGTTGGAGACTAGCTCAGGCTGGGAAGGAGCTCAGGTCTATGCTGCAGGCTCCTACAGCAGGTCAGCTCTAAAATCAGACCAGACTGCTTGAAGACATCCACGGGAAGAGACTCCACCAGCTCCTGGAGCAATCTGTGCTTCTACCTGACTTTCCTCATGGAGAAAAAACTGCTCCCAGCTGAAGCTCTCATATTTTAACTCATGTCCGTTCTGTCTCTTCTTTGTTCCATGTACCACTGTGAAAAGCCTTTCTCCATCACCCCAATGACCTCCCCATGGGTGCTGGAGACTGCTGTTAGGGCCCCTGAAGCCATCTCTGCTCCAGGCTGAACAAGCTCAGCTCTCCTAGTTGTCTCCTCAAGGAGCTGAGAGTGGAAGGAAGAAAAGATACTGGGAAGGTACTGGTTGGTCCATGCTGTGGGACCACTATGCTGTGAGAGTGTCTCCACGTTATGTCCTGAAGCAGATGAAAGGGAGCTCTGTTGAAAGGTTAATGACATGGTCAGACCTCACATTTTTAACAAACAAATGACATCTTGAAGTAGAACTTCACAAAGAAGGAGACCAACACTAAAACAAACTCTAGCAAGGAGTTGGAGGGAGATTTACAGTCATTTCATGCTTCTATAAAATTATTTTCATAAACCTGGAAGTTTATTAAGCATTTATGAAAGAAAAAACAGTTCAGTGCAACAAGGCAGTGCTGCTACAGCAAAAAAGATATTTTTAAATGAATACTGCATTTTTAAATTAAGAAATTGGACAAAGTCCTACAGAACTCTGTTTCAGATTTGGCATTAAGCCTGCAAAAATACTTATTATGGTCAGCCTCTGCTACTGAAACATTTATTATGGCTGGATGTAGCAGGCTTGGTCAATGTGAGAGATGCTTCTAATCTCCTTTGCTCTTGATGAGTATGTTTTTCAACATGTTCCAATTCAGTAGAGTCTGTCTCACTACAGAACAAACTCCCCACCCCCATCACATCAGATTTTATTACCTAACTCTCACAGATTTGTATGAAAGCTATTTTTGTTCCTAGCAGGGTGCAAGGAATGTGGAAAAAGTCCTATTTCTTTCTTTCTTTTTTTTTTTTTTTTTTAAATAATTACTATGTTGGTGTTGCTTGTCTGCATTTTATGTGGGATATGTTTAAATTTATAAGTTGATAAAAGCAAGTTTTCTGTTTGATCATTACATGGTATGAAAATTGGTGAAGTAAGACCACAAAAAAACCCCCATGTAACATAAACATCTGATACTGCTGGAAAAAAATGCCTTTGGAAAAGCAAGAGTAAAGAAATATCTTATAATGATTTCCTCTATGGGACTGGAGACTTAAATAGATCCTATAACCTCTTGTCATCATTTAGACAAGGTTCTAATTACTGTGTGATGTGTTGACCTATTATGCACAGTACTGGAGTTTGTAATGCAGTTCGCATTACGAAGTTTAGCTTTCCTTAATTGAAGTACTTTAGGCTTAAAAAGCTAGCTGCTGCTTCATGAATGAAACCTTGTATAGTCATTTACTGCATGCTTCAGATCCAGTTGCCTTGCCCAAAAGAAAAAAACTCAACTCATAATAGTTTGCTTGAGATACTGCTGGATACAGTGCTTATAGCTTTATGTTTTGAGAAACATATAAATGAAACAAAGATACAGTATCTTATCTGACTTCGCCTAAAGCTTTCCATTCCTTTACAACAAAAAAATTCTATATATTCAAGTCTTTTCTTCTCTTGTTCTGTTTTATCTCTGGCTTGTTTTGAGGGTAAGAGAAGGAACTAACTCTCTGTGCACCTACCGTTTCGACATCAGCTTGCCATAGTTTCAAGAAAGTTTAAAGTGGAAAAAATATTCATGTGGATAGTTCTACTTAATATAACTTATGGAATTGTCTATCTTCCAGTTCCTGTTTCCATCCTTCATTTTGTGATCTTGGGATGAGCACGTGGTACCACAAAGGCTACTGGGAGTATGAAGTGCTTCAGCAAGTGCTTCACGCAAGTCCATCTGGCTGGAGCTTGCCTACCACAAATCTGAGCTTTGAAGAATTCAGATACTCATCTCTAAACTCCTCACCAGATGTGTGCAAAGGAAGATTGATTTTTCAAAGCATTGTAAATTTGCCACATCTTAGCATCTGTTTCTATGGCAACAACTAAAAGCACAACTCCAATATAAACCTAGCATACACAAAACAAAGCATTTACCTTTGCTTTGGAAGGTTGTTTGGTAATCCTTGCAAGAATATAGAGGAGGTGGAATATTAAAAACGTCATATACTATAAAGCTCTGACATATAGAACACAAGTGACTCCTAAAAAGTTGAGTTGCTCTTGTTTCTAAATGATCTATGTGAAAGCACAGTAATTATTAACACAGCACTTGTATTGGAGTGAAAGGTAGCTTCTCTGAGAGATGTTTGGAGTGTCAAAAGGAATTGTGTATAAACCTGGAGATTTTGGGGTTTTTTTTGAAACTTTCTGGCTCATCCAGCCCATTATTTTGATTAGTCAGCCCATGTGATTGAGGGTTAATTTTTTAAAACTGCTCCTTCCAGCTTTTCTTTTCCAATTTAAACAGGTGCTGTAACCATTTTGAAGTTTTATGAATGGGTACACACATACACAGAGGTCCACACATAGTCTTCCGTGGTTTCCAGACCTCTCCCATAGCAAATGTTCTTTCCTTCTGACATTGTCAGTTACCAAGATTTCCTCAGAAATTGCCATGAAATATTGTTGAAATTTCATATATTTGCATGATTTTTACATGCCTTTGTAGGTAATTTTATATTTTTCTCTTGAATCTTGACTGTCAGACATTTCTTATACGAATGCAAAATTTCTGACCAATTTTAACAGAGTTGATCAAGCAATTAGTGTGAAACAAAGCAGGCAAATACACATCCATCTCTTTTTCCTTTTGTGAACCTGAAGTGGAAAGAGTTACGGAACAATTCTGTGGTTTTTTAACAGGAAAAGAAGAAGGGACCTAAAAAAGATCTCTAAGTGACAGTGCAGGAGGGCATGATGTTGACTTGTTATGCTTCTGAGCAGTGTAATTTAATACACGAGGAAGACGCCCTTAGTCTGGTTGTGACCATCAATATTTCTGACACAAATACCGGCTTTACACAACAAAACATTTTGCTCCCAATTTTAGATTTAAAAAGTTTTATCAAATAAAAGAGTGGGCTTAGCAATTACACAGCATCTCGAATCTTACATCAGAAATAGAAATAATCCGCATTCAGAAATAACTTGCAGGCACATCAGTCAATCAAATAAGGGTGCTACTGAAAAAAGATCTAAATATCTTAGTCACAACAAAGATGACTATTTTCAGAGAGGGCTCTGCAGATGCACATTCTGTTTGCAGCTGCAGCCCAGCCCTAAAAAGAGAGGTCGACTGGGTTTGGAGGGAATCCAGCATGAGGATGTGAATGAGCTCTGCAGCCTAACCTTCCAGCTGAGTATGAGAAACTCAAGTCAGATCAAGATTTTAGTCCACTGCAGCCACCAGGGGACTTTCATGATGCCTCAGCTGTACGGCTGAGCCATAAATCAATTTCCATTTGGGTCAGCAGAGCAAAAATGTATGCCATTTGTTTTCTTGCTGCCACTGTTCAGAGCACCTTTAAGGAAGGGACATAGGGTTATGTTTAAGGGTTAAATGGTGTAAAAGGTGCATTTTCAGTCTGCCTAATCATACAAGGAGGTGCTTTCAGTATCTTGTGAATACAGGTACTACAGCATGAGATATGAGTAGGATGAGAATCAGTGGACCAGTTCCTCACCTGGTGTAAAATTACATACATACATTGACCTGCTGTATCTCAAACCAGCTGAAGAGCTGAGTGGTAGTGTCAGAGGAAGAAAAGAAAAGAAAAGAAAAGAAAAGAAAAGAAAAGAAAAGAAAAGAAAAGAAAAGAAAAGAAAAGAAAAGAAAAGAAAAGAAAAGAAAAGAAAAGAAAAGAAAAGAAAAGAAAAGAAAAGAAAAGAAAAGAAAAGAAAAGAAAAGAAAAGAAAAGAAAAGAAAAGAAAAGAAATGAAAAGAAAAGAGATACAGAATATATGGTTTTTTAAAGGTTTAGCTTTTGATAGTGATGGACATATAGAAACCTCATGGAAGCTCTGCTCAGATGGACTGACCTCACCAGCTGGCTCCAGTGTAATCCTATCAGATCCTTCCCAGGCAAAAAAAATGGTAACCCAATGGTGCAATTTTTTCATGGGGAGCAGAGTTACAGGGCTCTTTCATGAAGTGCAGAAAGAAAAGCAAGGACAGGTAGATACTCAGATTAGTTGAATTAAACCAGAAGTGAGACACACAGTTTTTTAGGGGGAAGAAGATTAAATATAGGGTCACAATTTCAAGAGAAAAGGTGAATTCTCTCTCTCCTGGAGTTTTCAAGCTGATATTGGTTGGACTTCCTGCAAGTACAAGTACATCTGAAATAGCAGAGTGTGGAATTTAATGACTTCTTTGGCCTTCATCTCAGTGGAATCTGAGTCTATGAACAGGACAGTGGGAATTGACCTCCAGAGCTCATGACAGAAGATTAGGGCTATAGATTATACGCAGGTCCTGCTAGAAATAAAGACAAGGTTGCCCTCAGTGAGTGGAATCTGTGTATAAGGGAAGTTGGGGATGCGCTGCAGGACAGGTTCTAGAGTTTTTACAGTGTGAACCTGTTGAATGAAGGGTCCTTTCCCCTTACTTCTCAGATGACAGTGTGTCATACTGCCTTGAGCCCTTTGCATCTCACTTGGCTATGAAGACAAATATGTCCTATGTGGATTTGCTCTGTGAGGAAATGTCTTTGTCTCAGTTTTAGCACATCTTTTACATTCAGTTTAAAACCTCATATTTTGCTTTCTTGAATTCCTTGGAGATTATTTCAAGGAATTTATTAAATCTTCCTTCACTTGATGAAACATCTGCTATTATGGAAGAGATGTCTTTTCCCTGAAGAATGAATTCGAGTTAGCCCAAGAGGAATGGAACATTTCTATGTTAGAGCCCTACAGGGATGGCCCATTATCACAGGGATGCTGTGATTCCCCTTTGTGCCAGGCAGAATTCCTATCAGGATGATTTGTGGCTCTTACCTATGCTTAAACACAGACCATCCAATGCATTTTGATGAATGACTTGTTAACTAATACTCTGTACAGCTCTCTTTCACTGTTGTCTCCTTGGAGAAATTACCACTGATCTTTTCATTACACATACATCCTACAGGTGTTCCTGGAATCACAGAACAGCCACAGGCAAAACTTCTACCCCAAGACTGGTATAATTTTGTAATTTGGAAGAGTGGTAGTTGCACTTCTGCCACATTCCATAGAATTTAAGGAAAAATTCAGTCTCCCTGAGGCTAGGGAATGACCCAGGACTCCCTGTTGGAGGAACTCGATGCTATTGGGTCATGAATTTAGGATACTGCAGCATTGTTGAAATCTCTGATATGTAGGAAATACCAGATAAGATGTGGCTGCAATACGATAAAAAAGTCATAAACAGGAGAATTAAAATCTAGGCATGGATCAGGGAGGAAAAGATTTGCATGAGAGTATTAAGATGAAGTTCATAAACTCCTAACTGGGTTCATAACACTGGCTTTCATCAGAGTTATTAATTCAAACATGCATACTATCACAAACAAAGCCTGGAAAAGTTCAGGCACAGAACATAGAGATACAGACTTCTGAAAACAACTTTTCCCTAGAAAATAATCTACTTAACAGATATTCTAAAAACAAGGAAGACAGGAAGAGGGTCACTGAAGAAGCAACAAGTGTGGTTATTCTCAAGTTAAAAAATGTGTTAAATATGACTCTGGATAAGCCAAGTGAACTTTGCCTGCTGCCAATTTTCTTCAACAGAAACTTAAACTATGCTTTAAATAGCAAACTAGATTGCCCCACAAAGACTACAGAGCTCTTGTCTTCCTATCCCAAGTGCTGTTACTTTGCACAGAACACTAAAATAATTTAAAAACAATAGTAGCATAGTTTTCAAAAATAATTGTCTTTTGTGGAGTTATTTGGAACGCATTTACAAAAATCTGTTGAATTTATCACTGCTAATGCTTTAATCCAGATTTTTTTTTTTAACATTCATTCAGCAAAACATTATGATCATTGATAATCTGATTAAGGGATTTTCTTCATCTTCATAAACTCAACAAAATGGATAGAATGAGAGCTAATTCCATAACTAACCACCATTGAAGATGTCTATGCTCAATTCAGACATTCTCAAAATCTAATGCCAGTCCTGCGTCTGTGTGTTTTTTCTGATGGACATAATACTGCCAGGCAGCTTTGAAAGTTCAAGTCAACACTGAAAACACAATGAAAATTGTAGATTATACATTTCTGTGCATTGCTCTCCTGTAGGTGACATTGATGTCTTGAACTTTGTGGAGCTCCGTAAGATCTTAGGAATGTGACTTTTCATGTCTACCTCTTTGTTCTATTTAATTCCTTGGCCCTAATGACTTCTGTGTGAGAAGAGTCTAATGCTCAACTCCAATCTCTCCAGAAGCATGATTTTTCATTTGCCCCAGTCTGAAGAGAGTTTGACAGACAAAGCCTGGGACTGAAGGACTGAAGGACTCATGGCATTTCACAAAACCATACTTTATAGCTGCCAAGATGCACAGGGTATGGATGATTCTTAACACATCTGATTAATGGCAGCTGTGTCTTACATCTCAGTAACTGTGAAAGTGTTACTTCTGGCAGGAATTAGTCCAGCCCAGCTGATCTTAAAAATATGGACAAAGCTCCTACTCTTCCCCTTGGACATATCTACCTGCCTGTTTCTTAACAAACCACAGAATGTGAATAGATGTTTGAAAGTTGCTATTTCTGCATTCTGGATCCATCTAAGACATACTCACAAAAAAAGAAGGTAGCAACACAAAATCATAGAATCACAGCATCATAAAATGGTAGGGGTTGGAAGGGACCTTTAGAGATCATCTAGTCCAACCCCTTGCCAAAGCAGGTCCACCTAGATCAAGTCCACAAGAAAATGTCCAGGTAGATTTGGAAGACCTCCAAGGAAGGAGACTCCACAACCTCCCTGGGCAGTCTGTACCAGGACTCCATCACCCTGACAGTGAAATAGTTTTTTCTTATATTTAAATGTAACTTTTTGTGTTCCAGCTTCATCCCATTACCCCTTGTCCTGTTACTAGCTGCAATAGAAAAAAGGGATGTTCCAACCTCTTGACACCCACCATTTAGATATTCGTAAATATTAATGATACCCCCCTGCAGTCTCCTCTTCTCCAGACTAAACAGTCCCAGTTCCCACAGCATTTTCTCATAAGGAAAATTCAGATTCCTGCAAGTGCCAGACTTCCTATTGTTCCCCAATCAACAATGATTTACACTGCCTCTCCAGAAATTGTCCACAAAGACAAGAGAAGATCCCCACAGAATGCTGCAGTCAGTGGTACTGAGAGTATGAAATTATACCTCACTTTAGTGTGGCAATGTGTGTGACATGAGCCATGTCTCTCAGTAGCACAGAAGAGGGGAAGCTGATGCCTGAGTTTGCTACCACAGGGCTATTTCAGTGTTGTTTTCTCTCATAACTGCTGAGGCAGAAAGAAGATTGAAGAGACCACAACGGCAGCTTCTAAAATTATTTTGCATAGGTTTCTCTACAGTCACACATGAAACTAACTTACAGGCAAAGGAAAAGAGAAATCCTCACACTTCCACATCACTTTTGGGCAGGAGGGGAAAGAATATAAATGTTAATATTATAACCATAGAAGCAGTGAATGGATTCCTGAAGTCAACTGCTCCAGTTTCATCTGTTTCTATTTTAACTCTCACCTAGAACTCATCTGCAAGTAAGAACATTCGAGATTCCCTTGGAAATTCTGTACAGAAGTTTGCCAAATGTAATTGACATTTTCACACCAAGTAGTGTTTTGTCCAGTATGAGTAAAATAAATTGATCACTGCTTCTGCAAGTATCTGTACCTCTCCGGGAAAACTTTCTTCCTTTGCCTATCATGGAGCTACGGTGCATTGGAAACAGATGGACTTTACATTGATTTATCTCTTTTCAGCTGAAGACTTTACACCACTCTGAACACATTAAGTACGTCTGAGATCATTCTTCTGATACAGATTTTTTTCAGTTTGGTTTTCCTGGACATGAGTAGTGTAAGAGACTTACATGAGCACAGGACATGTCTAACATTGCCAACAGTAGAGATTTCCAGTGAGAGAAGGTCAACCAGCAAAACTAACTCAAGTAAATGAACAATATCAATTTAAATTGTGATGCAATAATACATTTTACTCTGGTTGGTTTGTTTGTTTAAATAAATACTCCTATGGGTTGCTCAATCCTGTAGTCTGATAAAACAGAGATTACAACAGCTCTGCATCCATGGTCTAACCTGTCATCAGGCTGATCTTGTGTTCCGAGTAGGCACATGCATACAAAGCACACGTATACACCACAAGCTTGTGACCCCTCTATAATGGAGCAAGTTGGAGGTCTGTTAGAGAGAATATATGTTTGTATGAACAGCATAGATTCCTCCAGCACCTGGGCTCATGCAATCTATCCAGTAGCTGCCCCTAGATCCCAGTCTTCCCAGTATCACAGATGGTAGGATTTGAAAGGCATCTCTAAAGATCATCTAGTCCAGCCCCTCAACCAAGTCAGGTAGGTCTGCTTAGATCAGGTAACATAGGAACATGTCCATGTGGGTCTTGAAGACCTCCAAGAAAGGAGACATCACACCTTCTCTGGGCAGCCTGTGCCACTGCTCCGTCATCCTCACAGTGAAATAGTTTTTTCTTATATTTAAATGTAACTTTTTATGTTCCAGGTTCATCCCATTACCCCTTGTCCTATCTCTGGACACTACAGAAAAAATGTTACCCCATCCTTTTGAAATACAACTTTTAAATACTTGTAAGTAGTAGTGAGGTCCCCCCTCTGAACAGTCCCAGATCCTGCATCCTCTCCTCTTAAGTAAGATGTTTACTCATCATCTTGGTGGCCCTGTGCTGGACTCTCTCCACAAGTTCTCCATCCCACTTGAGCTGGGGAGCCCAAAACTAGACACGGTACTTCCAATGAGACCCCACGACAGCAGAGGGGGAAGGAAAGCCTCCCTCCACCTGCTGGCCACACTCTTCTTGATGCATCCCAGATTGTCATTGGCCTTCTTGGCCACTGATGGCACATTGCTGGCTCATGTTCAGTTTATTGTCAATCAGGATTCCCAGGTCTCTCTCTGTAGAGTTGTTCTGCAGCAGGTCAATCCCCAGCATGTACTGGTGCATGGGGTTGTTCCTGCTCAGATGCAGGACTCTGCACTTGTCCTTGTTGAACCTCCTGAGGTTCCAACTCTCAAGCTGGTCAAGATCTCATTGTATGGCAGCATAGTTTCTGGTGAATTAGTCAATCCCCCCTGTAGCTGGCATCTGGACACATGAGTCTCTAAGGGTCACAATCCCACTTTATTTGCCGGTACAGACCTCTTTGCACACAGCAACCAATCCCTCTTTGCCACTGAACTGCTAGACCTCATAACCACTTCAGCATACACTGGGACCTCCTGCTTTCTGCAGTAGTCACCTTCTCCAAGTTCCTCACTCTCAGTTACACAGCCCTGTGTCTCCCAGGCCACCTCACCTACTCAACAGCTCATATACTTGATCTCCACTAACACTGGTGTGTTCACACCGGCAGTTGCACCAGGTGATCAGGCACAGGGCAAGGCCAGGTGAGCTTACTGACCAGCAAGCTACTTAAACACAACCAGCTCTTTTTTATACACATCCGTCTATCTTCTCAAGCTTGTTTGTCCCCAAAACTACCTTGATCCTCTCTTCTCCTGACTTTATTTTATCCCCTAACCATCCTTTCCTGGAATCTCACAATATATCTTATAACTCCACACACAGTTACCCCGGAAAAGAGCATTGGGATTACCCTGCCTGTCATCTTTCCCTGTGCTTATTTGTGTCTAGAGGTAGGATTTTTACCACGTAAGCAAACAAATGCCACTAGTATAAATCACCTGTTAGCACCAATGCAAGTGAGATTACACTATATGAGCAGGTTTAAATATGTTTGGCCTGATGCTCTGTGGATGTGAACTACCATTACTCTACTGGAATCAAGCAGTGATAATTTTCCCTGTTTAGTGAAGCCATGTTGCTGAGCCTGAGGACACTGTTTAGCAACTCTTTCATCCAGTTTCCTTTCCCTGAGCCATCAGACATTTGCAGATGCAAGGTTTGTTTTGTCCTCTCTGGTGCTGAAGAGATAAAGGAGAGCAAATTCCTTTATGAGGTCACATGAGAAGGAATCTAGGTTCATGTACTTTTGTTTTTATGCTTTGTTACACTCTCATCTTTGGTTCATCTTATGATTGGAAAATGATACAGAAAGAGACATGGAAATTCAGGGGGAGAAAGAGATAGTGAATCTTTATGCAACACAGCATTGAATATTTTAGATGTTGCATTTAAATTCTCACTTTTTTTTTCAGATTTCTCTTTATGCACCCCATAAAGCTCCCTTGACCTTATGAAATAGGATCAATTTTTAGAACACTTGCCAAAAGGAATGGAGTTTATTTTCCCAAGATTTCAAATATTGTTTTCCTAGAAGAACACATCAGTTTTGCATTCTTCTGTTCATAGAGACCCTTTCCTTGTCTCAGAAACTCAAATTTTTCTTAAGTTTATAAAAGCAAATATTTAACAGACACAGGACTGTACCTTGGAACTGCTGAGGAACATATTTTAACATCCTACCCTTTCACAATGATATTTTCCTCTGCTCAGGTGGTGAACACATGTTGATATCTGATTTTATTACATATATATATATATATCAAACAATATTTATGAATAAAGATAATACAATAGTGACAGTCAACATGTTCCTTTACATGGTGTGGAATCATTCTGTGCGAGTTTGCTGAAAACTGGAGAATCTACTTGCAAATACTAGAAAGCTTTTCTTCAGTGTTCCTTGAGTGGCCACTGCAGCAGGAAAGCGGCTGCAGTGATTTGGGAACTGCTTTATGTGAAGCTTCCTTTTCTGTTCTTTTGAAGTACATAGTAAATGCCTCAATGGTTGCAGTGAGATTAGAACTTGATTGTATTCAAATAAATGTAGGTTGGATGATCACAGGATTGTGCATGTGAGTACATAATATTCTGTCCTTCCACTCTCACCCTCCAAACCACATTTACGGGCCCATAGATATTAAATTCAATATAAGAATATTGTTAAATCAAATATTGATATCCACTTTACACAGTTACTATAGAAAATTCAAGCCCAGAAAGGCTCAAAAACAGCAGCAGAATCTATCAATCACCCAGAAACCTAATCTTAGAAGACGGGATAAACCATACATAGCTACTGACTGTGAATGTGCTATGATGCACTCCCAAACAAACTACATCCTGGAATCATTAGAACCGACATGTATTTAAAGAGTAACAAAATTATTACCCAAAATATTGGCAACCACACACAGACATGGTGTGAAATTTTCCATCAGCATTGCTACTTATTAATTTCTTGATTAAAACCCTTTTTCATCTATCTATAAACTTGCAAAAAGACAATTAGGCAATTTTCCCCCATACCTTTCTTCACCATTCCAGCACACCTAGATTGAAGCATGATTAGAATCAGATGGAAAATGCCAAATCTTTTTATGGCAAACTTTTCAAGGTAAATCCTCCTGATTTTTTTTTTTCATCTTCATCTTAGCTTTTGAGCTTTTAAGAACTTCATAGTTTCAAAAAGAAAATTCTTGAGATTTTGTTGAAAACATTTCAACATTTTCTCACCAAAGTTGTTATGGAGTTTTTTTCTTAAGGATGTCTAGTGTATGAAAACCAGTGTTTTCCACAACACAGCACAACAGGTCTGGATCATCAGCATAGCAAACCCTCCACAGCCACAGTGGCTATCAGTGGCTGCCTGGAACAGGAGAGAAGCTTCAGATCTATAGCAAAAAGTCACAGAATGGCTGGGGCTGGAATGGTTCTATGGAGGTCATCTACACCTAGATGAACAGATGACCTAGAGGTCACCCTGTCCTCCCTGCTGCGATGACAACACTGCCTGGGGACAGTGAAGGGAACTTTGATGAAGGGAAAATGAGAGTTTGATAGTTGATGTCTCCATAGTGCTGTGAACCTCTCCCTACAAAGCTCCTGCAGTAGCTCTTCCAGCTTGAGGGGAAGATGTCCAGAAAATGCTCCTTCTTTTTCCACTCTTTGTTTTTTGATTGGAATGATGGACTCGTGAGAGAAAGTGGTCACATGGTTGGAATTTTTTCACAGATTGTCTTGTCAGTTCTAGAGAAGTCTGGGAAGGGAAGGAGGGTCCTTCTCACTTCCCCACATCTCAGGAACTTTTCTTGACTGTTGCCTTCTGAAAACTGGGAGAATTTTCTGTCTACTGTCCCCCAAGTCTGAAGGAATCAACTCTGCAAGAGGAAATAGTCCTGAAAAAGATATATTCCAGGAAGTCTGTAAGTAATCTGCAACGTAATAAATGGTAGATCCTTATTTCACTGCTCCAGGTAAACCAGTGAGGAACATCATCAGAAATTCCTTACTTATAGGTTGATTAATGTACTTACGTTCAGGTTCTGACTTCAAGTTCCGCTGGATTTCTGAATGTATTTTGAGATAATTGCATACTGCAGTACTTTACAGACTGGCAATTTGCCCTGAGTGGTGGTTTCAGTCAATTGAGGGCAAGGAGTGGTATTTTATAGGCCAACAGAGAAAAAAGGCCAGGATATATTTCAATGGTGAGCAATCCCAAATAGGTTCCCAAATAACTTGGATGAGAAAGCTCTTATATGAGCTGCAGGAACTGTCAAAATTTTATCCTAGATTCTGACCTCTTGGACTTAAATGGAAATAAATGAAGAATGAGTAAGACAAACAAGGGAAAAAATGTAAGAAATAGCAAATGTTTGGGGATATAATCAACGAAAAACCAAACAAACTCCAATGTGACATCCCCAAATGTGACTGCCAAGCATGTGATTTATATCTTCTGCAAGATGATTTAGAAGAAATGTCCAGTAATGTATTTGATTCTCTTAACCCTCTCCCATTTTGTTACCTCTGCCCATGACATTTAAGAACCCAGCTGGAGCCCCCCAAGATAACTGAAGTCATATGATGCTCTGAGCGCGGCCAAACATCCCAGAAGCAGCAAGAGCCTGACAGACCAAGCAGCCCAACAGGACAGTGAAGAACTTTTTAAAGAGAGTGAAACAGAAAGATGAGGCTGAGAAAGGGGAGGGTGGCAGGAGGGGATATGTGTGCAGATACAGACTGTTTGATCAAATTTATCATGTCAATGAAAATATTCTTTTTAATGAAATATTGCATGTTTTTATTTTTCTTTCCTTCTGTTCTGATGGAGGAGTCATACTGAACTATTTTTGGTATGTGAAGTATTGGAAAAATAAACCTGGACAGAAGAGAGGCACAGATGTTTTCTATGTTGGATTTTTTTTTTTTTTTAAGTTCTTGGTCACCACCCTTTGCCGCAGGAGACAGCTCCGTGAGCCACATACTGAACTGCCTTCTGTGCTGTTTCAGGTCTGTGAGGATCAGTAGGTGTTGGTGAACTAGGGGAAGGGGAGCATGATCTGCTCAGGACATGTTACTCCAGCAGCCATGTTGTGCTACCAGGCTTGCAGCAAAAGGCTCTTCTCTTATTATTCTTGGTAGGACAAAGTCCACAGGGACACGCATGGCTGTGCTGATGATGGCATCGATGCCATCATCAGCACAATTTTTTTTTTCCTTGTGTGAACAGGAGCTAGTTTAAAGATTGATGACAGCAGTTGAAATTCCATGAAAAACAAATGCCAAATTATACGATCTGTGCCTGAACACTAGAGCAAAACCTGGCCTGAGAGGTGAGGGATCAGCGAGACCGCTCCTTGATTTGAGTCCATGTAGCTGTAACATCAGTCAAAGCTGGCAGCATAGAGACAAACAATGAAGCCAGCTGTGGAGAGGTGCTCCTGCTTCCTTACATTGCTTAGATGATGTGATGAGTAACTGTGGAGGATCTCCAGTTCTTGAGATCTCCACAGTACTGTATAATTTTGCAAAAAAGGACAACATTTCATCTAGTGATATGAATTTTTCCCCCAGAGCAGTCATGTGATTGTTATGGAAATACAAAAGTTCTCTTGCATCTTGAGCCTCAGAAAGTTAATTATACTTTGCACAGGAAAAACACAAATATGACAAACTTCTGTTTTCTTCTTTTGCTCATTCATATCTGGATATTTATTCAACACAGGAAACCAGAGCCAAGAGGGCTGTATCTTTCTTCTTGGGTTATTATATTTGATCTGCACAGTCACTTTGATCAGAACAACTTTCTTCCCTCCAGAAAGGCAGAAGCTATTGCATTGAAGCAGTCCCCGTTTTGCAGTCCTTTTGCCTGCAGTTTTAAAGCACACTATGATCAACAGTGTTTGTAATAATGACAACCAGATTCAGACATGAGAAAGTTTGATAGGATGCATACCATATTTGAAACAGAAGCAAGTCTATGGATTAGTGGAGAAAGAGTACAAACAAATACATACCAGGTCATCAATCTTCTGTCTGGGAGGAGCTCTTTTAGCAGGTAAGCACATCCCATCATAATATTACATTATATATGAAAGAAGAGCAGAAAATCTGCAGCAGAAAGAATAACAAATTTCTTATAGTTAATTGGAGAGATGCAAAATTAGAGAAGAGAATATAAGAACAATAAATGCTTATGAACATCAGAAATATTTTTAAAAGGAAGTGATAGAAAATAAAACTGAGGGAAAGAATGGATGAGTGAAGAAGTGTATCTTATACAAAGAGGAAGAGAGGTGGACAGGGAAAAGAGAAGTTGAAGCAAGCAGAGTGGAAGAACTGCTGTTGCCTTTTTGCACTATGTCATCAAATACTCAGTCAGCATGAGAAGTTTGGGCAACACTCCCAATTAATTCAATGTGGGTCTCAAGGCTGCAGGTTTATACAGGACTTTGCAGATGTCAGGAGTCATGACTCACTTGTTCAGAAATTACATCTGAAAGCCTCATTTCTCCCCTGAGGAAGGTCTCCTCTGACTTTCACAGTCACATATACACATGCACATAGAGTCCTATGGAGAAGATCGTTGACTTACTGCCTAGTAGGGTCAAAGCTTGATATGGTTTGAAAAAAGAATGATGATTCTCCAAAGCCCACCACCTCAACGAGAGAAATCCCAAACTCAAAACCTCATGAGAACAAAAGACCGATGTTATGCACATCCTTTTGGATACAGTTCTTGTTTTATTTGAAATTTTCCAGAGCTGTCAACATGGTGCATTGAATCATTACTAAATTCAAGTCCAATGCTGGAAGAAACTGTAGGATCCAGTAAAAGACTATATCTCATTCCCAAATGAGATATATTTTTGTACATTACTGTGATTATTTTTGTGCAGTAAACATATAGTGGTAACTAGGTAACTGAAATAAGAGAGTTGAATTGGGAGATTTGCAGGTGATTTATCTTAAAAATGGGTCTTTTAAAATATTTTTTAAACTTACAATTTGTTGTCATTTGACATCAATCTGAGAGAATGTAGCAGTCATTTGTTTCAATCCGATACAACAATTGGGTTATGCATCTGTGTACTAGATTACAAGGAGTAAGAAATACGATTTACTTTAATCTCAAGATGATGTACAGGAAGGAGGGACATCTCCTGCGTCTGTAGATCTACATTAGCAAAAAAATACTACACATGAGGCTAGAAAAAGATACATTCAGAAAGCTTTGTGCTAGGGTCTTTTCAGAGAAGCATGAAGAGTTCCCTCAAAAAAAAATAGTTTAGCCAATTCAATAGCAAATTCTACTACCATGACACAGACATAACTAAATTTGTGTTGACCAGGTTATCATAGAATAATAAATCTCGATTATATTGGAGATATTGATAGAATGAAATCACATATAGATTGATTTTGTAGTGTCTTTCCACTGCTTGATCATTTGCCTTACTACCCTACATGACAGAAAACATAGAACCCACAGAGAAAGGAGGAATCTCTGGAGACCAGTGATGGATTTTTACAGAGGATTTTGAAATATCAAATCTTTACCACATCATAAAAGGGGAATTGTGCATAAATCATCTAGCATAGCCACTCAGCCAAGCACGCACAGTCCAGGAGGTTCCTATAGACTGCTGATGACAACTTCCTGTCGCAAGGTGATCAAGGAACCTACAAGGAGGAGTGTGCTGCTGGGCCTGGTGCTGATGAATAAGGAGGATCTGGTTTGCGATGTGAAGATTTGAGGCAACCTTGGCTGCAGCGACCATGAGATGGTAGAGTTCAAGATCCTGTGTAGAAGAAGCAGGACACAGAGCAGGACTGTGACCCTGGATTTCAGGGGAGCTGACTTTGGCCTCCTCAAAGAACTACTTGGAGGGATCTTATGAGGTAAGATCCTAGAGGATAGAAGTGCCCAAGAGAGCTGGTCAGTCTTCAAGTGCCACTTCCTCCAAGCCCTGCATCAGTGTGTCCCAATGCGCAAGAAAGGAGGAAAAGGAGGTAGGAGGCCTCCATGGATGATCAGCAACAACCCAGGTAGAAGGCAGTCATCTATGAGAGGTGGAAACAGGGCTTAGTTTCTTGGAAAGAGTATAGGAACATTGCCAGAGCATGTAGGGATGCAACTAGGAAGGCTAGAGCCCTTCTAGAATAAAATTTAGCTGTAGAAGTTAAGGATAGCAGTAAGGTATTTTCAAGTACATCAGCAGCAGAAAGAAGATGCGGGGAATGTGGGCCCACTGCTGAACACAGACGGTGCCCTGGTGACCGAGGATACTGAGAAGGCTGAACTATTGAATACCTTCTTTGCTTCAGTCTTTACAGCCAAGGCCAGTCCTTGGGAAGCCCAGTCCAGTGAAGATAGTAGGACAGAGGATAGTGTTGCCTGGACAACAGAAAACTTGCCCTGGGTGGATGAGGAAGAATTGAAAGATTGTTGGGCAAGCTTAAGGCTCAAAAGGCAGTGGGTCCTGATGGGATGCATCCTAGAGTGCTGAGGGAGCTGGATGATGTGATTGCTAAGCCCCTCTCTGTCATTTTTGAACATACATGGAGGACAAGTGAGTTGCCTGAGGACTGGAGAAAGGCCAATGTCATGTCAGTCTTAAAAAAGGGCAGGAAGAATGACCCAGGAAACTACAGGCCAGTCAGCCTCACCTCCATCCCTGGAAAGGTCATGGAACAACTCATCCTGAATGTCATCACTGAACATATGAAGGATAAAATGGTTATCAGGGGGAATCAACACAGATTCACCAAGGGGAAATCCTGTTTCGCCAACCTGATAGCCTTCTATGAGTGCATAACTGGCTGTCTAGATGAGGGGAGAGCAGCGGATGTCATCTACCTTGACTTCAGCAAGGCTTTTGACACTGTCTCCCATAACATCCTCATCAGAAAGCTCAGGCAGTGTGGCTTGGATGAGTGGACAGTGAGATGGATCGAGAGCTGGCTGAATGACAGAGCCCAGAGGGTGGTGATCATTGTCATATAACCGAGTTGGAGACCTGTGGCCAGTGGAGTTCCAAAGGGATCAATTCTGGAGCCAGTCTTGTTCAACATCTTCATCGACGACCTGGATGAGGGGACAGAGTGTATCCTCAGCAAGTACCTGATGATACCAAACTGGGAGGACTGGCTGATTCCCCAGAAGGCTGTGCTGCCATTCAGCGGGACCTTGACTGGCTTGAGAATTGGGCAGAGAGGAACCTCATGAGGTTCAACAAGGGCAAGTGCAGAGTCCTGCATCTGAGCAGGAACAACCCCATGCACCAGTACAGTTTGGGAGTGACCTGCTGGAGAGCAGCTCTGCAGAGAGAGACCCAGGAGTCCTGATTGATAACAAACTGAACATGAGCCAGCAATGTGCCCTCGTGGCCAAGAAAGCCAATGGCATCCTGGGATGCATCAGGAGGAGTGTGGCCAGCAGGTCAAGAGAGGTTCTTCTGCCCCTCTACTCTGCCTTGGAGAGGCCTTATCTGGAGTCCTGTGTCTAGTTCTGGGCTCCTCAGATCAACTGGGACAGGGAACTGGGGCTATTTAGTCAGAATAAGAGGAGATAGAGGGGGGATCTTATTAATATTTACAAATATCTAAATGGTAGATGTCAAGAGGTTGGGGCTTCACTTTTTCCTATTATATCTAGCAACAGGACAAGGGGTAATGGGATGAGGCTGGAATACAAAAAGTCACATTTAAACATAAGAAAAATCATTTTACTCCTCAGGTGAGGGAGCCCTGGCACAGGCTACCCAGGGAGGATGTGGAGTCTCCTTCTCTGGAGGTCTCTAAGACCTGTCTGGACACATTCGTGTCAACCTGATCTAGGTGGACTTGTTTCTGCAGGGGGATTGAACTAGATGATTTCTAAAGGTCCCTTCCAACTCCTACCATTCTATGATTCTATCATCTCATTTCAAGATACCATCCCCATACAGCCTATATGCATCATCTTTTATATTCTTGTAATTGTACATTAATCTGTGGCTTTGGGAACATCTCTATCTGGAAATCCTCTCTCCAGATCTGTCTGTCACAATGTTTGTGAGACCCCAGAAATTCTCTTTTGTTTGAGTATGTAGCAATGACTTAAAAAATACTGTTAACCCTTGGTGATTTGCCATAAGGCACTCAGCGCTTCAGTTTGAGGTATATTTAAATTAAACTTTCACGATCTCTTCATCTGAAATGTTCACACCATGGAAAGAATTTTAGAGAAAAGTTGGAGACTGCCTGTGTGCCCTTGGTTTCCAGTTTAGGAGCCACTGTTCTCTACTCTTTCTCCATACCATGAGCTTTAGTAGAAGAAAAGAGGTAATTTGGGGAAATATTAAAGCTCTTTGCCTACTATGTGCAGAGATGCTGAAATATTCTTAATGAGCCAGATAAATGAGAAAATCAGAGCCCTACAGCAGTCAGGAAGGGCTTGAACTTTCTTTAAATACCAGGAGTTCTGTAAGTTTGTTCAATTGATCCTGGATAAAAAGAATGTTGTTGGTATCTCAGTAAGCCAGTTAATATGAATTAGACTAAAGCATTTCAGAGGTAATGGGGACAACAGGGTTAGCCAAGAAATGCATTAAGAAACTATGTTTTTAAAAATGTAACTTTGCAGAGCTGTCAGCACGAGGAGGGTGTGCACTATGCCAAATGGAACTGCAACGTCTTCCTGACAACTTTCAGGTTCCATTAGCCACTGAAGATGCCTGTGAATTCAGTGTTACATCCATTAGTGAGCAATTCATGCATGTCTTTATTTAATGAATCTTTACCCATCTCACAGACCAGCTTTACTTTTCTTAGAATGACACTAGGAAAAATGGGCAACAAAACATCACAGCAGAATTCTACCTTCTTTTGCACCTACAGGGAAAGCTGTGCTTGAATGCAATCATTCTTTTAAGAAAAAAAAAGTAACCTGTAGATTAATTTTGTACCAAGTTGTGCTTTGACTCCAGGTTATAGTGAAATAGCAGCCAGGGTCACAGATGCTTTCCTCTCCCTCCTCCTACAATCTTCGCATTCAAGGGGAGAAATACAGGGACTGAATCCTCATTACTTCCCTAAGGTTATGCAAGGTGGGAAAAATGTTGAGATTTCAAAAAACTTTTAAGAGTCTGAAAGTGAAGATTGCTTTCTGTTAGGTATCCAAGCCTAAAAAAACCAGTCCAGACTTCACTCCCCCTCCTTTGTCTGGAAGTTCATGTAAGTTTGCCGAATGAGAGATCCTCTTCCTAAGGTTTGACACCTAATCACTCTCAATCTTCACAAACCTAGAAGAACGATTGTGAGGGAGTATGTTACTTGTGAAATGTAACAGACAGTCAGACGGACAGACAGTCCTAGAGTTCAGGATTATTATTTTCTTTTTCATCCAATTACTACTTAATAAGGGGAAGGGAAGGCTGAAGGAATCTCATTCTGTAATTCATGTCACTCTTCTTGCAAGATTAGCTTTGAATCTGCAGGCCAAGGAGGCATTTTGAACTCAGTCTCTCCCTGGTTGATTGTTCTAGCCATTAGCCATAATACAAACACCACAGCAATGCTACAATCAGCTGTCTGTGGCTGATATGTCTCACACTAAATTCATTGCTTTGGAGTGATGGTAGGCCTGCTGGGAGCAAGTCTGATGAGTAAGGCTGCTCAGAGAAGCTGGATGCTTGGGACAGCATGTACATTCCAGATGACCTCAAGGAGATGGATGTTTAGATGTTCAGCTCAGTAGGAAAAATGCCAGTAGCAGGGAAATTATTTCATGAAAATTGGCCTCATGCTAAGTCCCTATTACATAGGCCTTTTCACTTAAATCTCCTTTGTGGCCAATACAATGCCTCACAGTCCTGAAATATAATTATTTAATTCAATATACCTGCAATAATATGAAGTTTGTGGAGGGTATGAGAAAGTGTCTGAAGATATCAAGTCTGCTGGCATAGTGCTGAAGGACTGTAAAAAGCAGAGGTCTGTAGCTAGGGCAGTATCACCCATATTGCTTCTGGGCGTAGCTGTTGGTCTGAACTGTCTCCAGAACTGAGCACAGGTTTTGTTTTTGAGAAAAATGGTTGTTTCACTCTGCGAGATAGTGCAGGAGCACACTGTTTCCTATGTAGTGCATGTGCACCTGGAAAAGTGCAACGGGAACTGAGGAATAGAGCTATTTACCAGGCTAGGAACATGCTTATGTGGCAACATGCTTACACAGGGGCATTTCATTGCTTTCTTGCACTCCTGGAGTGTAGAGGACTGGCATGGCTGATGGGAGACAGAACAAGGACTCTGTCCCCTTCCACATCAACTTTCTGCACAAGAGAGACAGTGCACCGTCACAGGTAAAAACAAGTTCTTTTCCCTGAAGAGCTTCCCTGGTGAGAGCTAAGCAATAAGCTTAGTTCATACCCAAAGGCGACCTCCCCAGAGCATTTCTGTGCTCCAGCTGACAAGTGCTATAGTCAGACAGCACAGACACATTTTTTTCATGCTATTTATTTCAACCCAGCTTTACCAGGAGTCCAGAGATATGTAGTTATTTTTCCTTGCCTGTCATCCCCCCCATCCCACCTCCTTCTCTTTTTTCCCTTCCCTTGCATTAAGACTGAAGCCTGCAAAGGTTAATTCATTTGCACTCCCATCAGCACAACAGCATAGGGACACATTGAGAAGGATTACAGTAATAGCAGTTTTGAAGGTATAACCCAACACCAGGTCTTTCTTTCAGCAGTAGAAATGTATTGTGCAGGACTAAGTCAGCTCTGAGAATGCCAAGTCATCTGTCATGCTCCTCAGCAGCTGGTGTTTTAGCAGAACGGGAAAATACATTTCTGTAAAGGTTGTTTCGAAGAGAAATGTCTTTTCCAAACAGAGTTTTATTTGTACATAGTAATATTTTATGTAACAACACAAAGTTCACCTGCTGTATTACATTGAGATATCTTTAGAAGCAAATCCAAAAAAAAAAAAAAATCTACACTGAATTTTTTGATCCATAACTAAACCAAGACTCTGAGAACTGAAACATGATTAAACATTGTATTTTAAAAAGACCAGCAGTGTAGTACAAATTACAGTGAACCACATCAAAGGAAACCCAGGAACACAAAATCCATGGGAAAGTTTGAATAAGTTACTTAGAACAAGAGCATAACCTTGATCTGAGGCTGCATTGTGAGAAATATCAGTGTATCCCACTAGATGCTTTTCAGGTGGACAGAAAGACCATACAGAGTAAAATATTACACTTGATCAGCACCAGTCATGGAATTGCTTAGTTTCACTGCAGTCTTTATGGTCCAAAGCTGGAATACCATGAAGCACTGCCAGACCACTCACTAGTTGCACAGGTTGCTCCAATGAGAAATTATTAGAAAAGGTCAGGGCTAACAGGGCTCACCAACAAAATGTGAAAAGCCATCAAGATATCTTGGAATGGACTGGTAATTCACTTAGCATTCCTGTACTTATGCAATTTGTTTTGAAGGCCCCTGTCTCCCATGGGAGTTGCTGCAGCAGTGGCTGAGGAACACTCGGCTGCACAGCAGCTCCTCATCTTCTGCAGGAGTCAGGCTCCAAGTCAGCAGCCTTGGAGTGGAATGGTCCCCTAGGCTACCCTTGTTCTTCAGAGAGGCCTCACACAGCCAAAGGGCCACAGCCACTGATGCTGTGCTCTGCCATCTGAATGATTTTATTTTTAACTCAAACCACACATATCTGTGAAAGTTTCATTTAAATGGCAAGCACAAATAAAAGAGAGAATAGGTTGGAAATTTGATATACCATGAGCCATATAAAGTTGTCAGCAAAGTTAATGATGAGAGATGACCATTTTCAGGCTGATGATTTGCACACCTGTGTTGAGTGCTTATATTCAGTTATCTTCCTCCAGGTTTGGATCAGTCTCTTTCAGAGTGCCTCAGATGCCTGAGATACACCAGACATGAGTCTGTGGACCACAGTAAAAAATTGCTAAATTTCCGAGGATCAGGAGGAATTAACTTGCTTATTTTCTTCTTTTAAATTAACTAAACATTTTAAATTAATTAAACATCTTAATCTTCTGAATCAACTTACCTGGACATGTTCCTATGTAACCTTATCTCAGTGGACTTGCTTTAGGGAGAGGGTTGTACTAGATAATCTTTAAAGGTCCCTTCCAACCCCTACCATTAAAAATGTTTAAAAAATAATCTCCATGTTGTCTCATCACAGTGAGATTTTTCTTATCCATGTCTCATGCTTCTAAAATACTCTGTCTCAAACACGCATGTATACATGTTGTCAAGAGTAAACAAAAGAAACCTTTTTTTAATCACATTTGTACTCTGTTATAATGAAGAGTATAGTAAAATATTTTTCCTGTAAAAATAACATGTAGGAAAAGTGATAAAACAAAGCACTAGATCTTTTAATTAAAAAGTAATGCTAATACTTTAAACAAAACAGGATCAAGATTTTTCATAATTCCTCTTCAAAAGCATTACAGCTTGTTATCTAAATACTTGTAGGACAGAGATTTTTCTCTAGTTGCACATAAAGAATGAGAAAGTGAGAAATTTTCTTGTTCTTTATTGACCTTTTATCCAAAAGATATATGGTATATGCTTATATTCCAAGATGAGGAAAAAAATCGATCAAGGAACCTCATGAGGTTCAACAAGGACAAATTCAGAGTCCTGAATTTGAGAAGGAACAACCCCATGCACCAGTACAGGCTGGGGACTGACCTGCTGGAGAGCAGCTCTGCATAGAGAGACCTGGTAGTCTTGGTTGATAATAAACTATGAGCCAGAAATTTGCCCCTGTAGCCAAGAAGGCCAATGGCATCCTGGGATGCATCAAGAAGAGTGTGGCCAGCAGGTCAAGGGAGATTCTTCTCCCCCTCTCCTCTGCCCTGGTGAGGCCTCATCTGGGGTCCTGTGTCCAGTTCTGGGCTCCTCAGCTTAAGAGGGACAGGAAACTTCTGGAGAGAGTCCAGCACAAGGCCATCAAGACGATGAGTAAACATCTTCCTTATGAGGAAAAGCTGTGGGACCTGGCACTGTTCAGAGTGGAGACTGCATTAAGTATTTAAAAGTTGTATGTCAAGAGGATGGGGTAACAATTTTTTCTTTAGTGTCAAGTGACAGGACAAAGGGTAATGGGATGAAGCTGGAACACAAAAAGTTCCATTTAAACATTAAAAAAAACCAAAAAATTACTCTGAGGGTGAGGGAGCCCTGGCACAGGCTGCCCACGGAGGGTGTGGACCTGCTTTGGCAGGGGGGTTGGACTGGATGATCTCTAAAGGTTCCTTCTAACCCCTACCATTCTATGATTCTGTGAAGTTCTACATATTTAGCTAAAATTCCTTAGGATTTAGAGATGTCACAGAATCACAGAATCACAGAATCTTGATGGTTGGAAGGGATCTCGAAAGATCATCCAGTCCAACCCCATGCCAGAGCAGCTAGAGTAGGTCACACAGAAACTTGTCCAGGTGGGTTTTGAATGTCTGCAGAGAAAGAGACTTGAGAACCATCTGAGCAGCCTGTTCCAGTTCTCCATCAACCTCATAGTGAGGAAATTCTTGTATTTCTTTGGAAACACTTATGTTCCAGCTTATACCCATTGCCCCTTGTCCTGTTACTGGTCATCACTTTTAAATAATACCTATTAAGTGTGTTCATATCTGTAATTCTGATTATATGATGGTCACAAAACATCAGTTTGAGGCACTTCTGTTGATACAGGACCATGCTGGACCATGCCAGTACTCACTGGAGAACATTTTCTACTGAATTATCCCCTTCACTTCTCACTGTCCCATGCTTTCCTAGCCCTTGATTTGTAACCATGTACTGTAGTTTGAGACATTTAGGGTATAGGGGTAAGATTGCATGTATCACTCTGAGTCAGTTTCCCTTAATATGGAAAAACTGAAAAAAAAAAAAGAAAAAAGAAAAAGAATAAAGACAACTTGTTCAAACGAACTCTTCATCTGGATGACTTCAAATACTTTGACATCTATCTATATTTTTATTTGGAAAATGAATCAAGAATAATTAAATAGGAATGGTAACATCTTTCACCAATCAATGGACTTGCAGTAAAATTAAAATAATTTTTTTTCTCCTAAAATCCACTTTTTTTTCATCTGATGCCATTCATTGAGATCAGATGCATTTCACTCCAGCTGTGTCAGATGTTGGAATTACATAAGTAATAAAGTCCTGAAGGCCAATGGCGTGGGAACAATGGAATGCATAACAATATAATCAGCAGCAAAATCTATATTTAATGTGTGGCATTCTAATGCTATAAAATATGATGATTCTTAAACCTCTTTGTTCTTTCTCGCCAGGTTCTATGGCTGCTCAGGGTTTTTAATCTTGTGCCATTTTATCTTAGCTGATGTCTTTTTATTTTTTTTGTTTCTGACTTTGGAAATTATTATATAAGACACATGAAGGAGACAAGTGAGAGAGTATAAATGGATAAAACAGGCTACACTGTGCTTAGCAAGTGTTAAGCAGAGCCAGTAACTTTTTAAACTCGACAGTCTCTTAATCTTTTGCAGTGAACACAGAAAGGGCTTTTCTTGTTTCAAAAGCTACCATGGCATTCAACAGCAACCATTTTATTGCTGGGATTAGTTGAGCTCTATCACTTTTTAATGAAAATGTTGCTTTGCAAGAGGGAAAAAATTCCAGGTCAGTCCAAAGAATTTCAACTTTAATCACTCTAGTAAAATGACAGATACAGCTCTTTACACTGTTCCCTTTTACAGTAATAATATTAAACCTAAAACTGTGCTAAACTGTTGTCAAGGGGAAGGTGGCAAGGATACAACAGGAAAGCAAGAAAACTCACAAATAAATAGGATCCCTCTATTGAAAGGCCTTAAGACAGGGTCAGGAGGCCAAATGTGGCAAAACACTTCAGAAACCAATGCAGAACCCCAGAGAAGTCAAATGGGTTTGTGGGCAGAGAAATTAATTTACTTGAGCTTACTGTAGGATTATGATTTTAATTTACTCTCATGAATTTAAATAGAAATAATCAACAACACACACACTGTGACAAAATGTCTTAGGATAGGGTTCATCCCACTTGTCTACTGCTTGTGTTGGATCCGTCAGCTGAGAGGGACTTTCAGCTCCCAATTAATTAATTTTTCCCAGGAGCCATTGATTACTTAGGTTAAATTAACTACCTATCTTTTAAGTATGTAAATTAGACTAAATGAGTCCTGTCCCAAACATCTTTGATCAACTGGTATTTTGTGTAACATACCTTCAACGGCTGGCAAGTGGGGATGGAAGCCTCTCTGAAAGAAGTGCTTTTGACTCCAGTCACATGTCTGGGGCTTCCAGCACTGGCTGCAGTAAAGCTGGGAGCTCATCCACTCTTTTTCCTATGACATTTTAATATTTTGAAGTCTTTAGACTTCTGACAGGGGTGGAATATTGTACCTTAACCTTGGAATAAAAATTCTGCCTTTTCAGTTGGTAGATGTTGGTAACCTAAACATTTGCAGCTGGATAATACAGAGTACCTCAGGGTGCTCAAGGTAGAAATGGTCTCTGAATTTGCAGAATATACATAAAATGGAGAATTTGAGAAACTGGAGATCTGAAGAAACAATCAGTGGTAGCATGAGATAGCTAAAAAAAGATATCAAAAGAGGGGAAAGGCCAAAGTTTACCTCTACTTAAATAAAGGCTTAGGAGAAGATGAAGAAGAAATAGTCACTTCTGATTCTCCTGAAAATACATGTTCAGAGGAAATCCTCCACTTGTGAAGGACAGATTTGATTGGGCCACAGTGTGGGAGCTTTAGAGCATATCCAGCTCCTTGTGACATTAGATACGAATTCAGACATTTCATCACTTTTCTTTATTTGTCTCTTTTGTGTGTGCTACACAACAAAATGATTTATGATAACGTAAGTCCCTGCTGGAAGCCCTCTGATAGGTCCTGTCATAGAATCATAGAATCATAGAATGGTAGGAGTTGGAGGGGACCTTTAGAGATCATCTAGTCCAACTCCCCTGCTAAAGCAGGTCCACCTAGATCAGGTTGACATGAATGTGTCCAGGCGGGTCTTGAAGACCTTCAAGGAAGGAAACTCCACAACCCCTCTGGGTAACCTGTGCAGGGCTCCATCACCTTCACAGTAAAATATTTTTTTCTTATGTTTAAATGTAACTGGACACAAGACTGCAGATGAGGCCTCACCAGGGCAGAGTAGAGGGGGGAAAGAACGTCCCTTGACCTGTGGCTAGACTCTTCTTGTAAATATTAATGAGATCCTCGTGCTAGCAAACCATCCTCAGAGGTGAGACAAAATCATCCTGTTGGCTCTCCTAGTCTTTTCTACTCTGAGTTTATAAAGTTTTATCATCTCCACAGATTTTTAGAGACATGAAAAGGCAAAGGGATACCAGCAAGTTGCATTGCCTCTGCCTATCTATTTCCAAAGAGCTGGCCACGTCTCTGTAAAAAGAGGTGGAAACTTTGACAGTGGCTTTAAGTAAGGAGACCAAATGATATTAGCGACTCAAGTATTGGCCTGATCACAGAAAAGGACTTTCCTAGTGGTGCTCATAGCCTCTGATATCATTTCCCCAAACTGACAGACTTCTCCTGAACTGTATGTTGCAATATTCTTCAGAATAAAGAGAAAAAGACAGATAGAGAAGCAGTAGAAAATGGGACATCAGTTTTGGACTGGCAGCTTTGGGCAAAGGCCAGTAAGGGTGTAGGATTTTTTCCTATTGAGGGATTGTTAAGATAGTCCACAGTCAAAACGCGGAAGGAGTTTCCTCTGAGGCCTGTTGGTAAGTGTGGATAGGTGCTATGCAGGTAACGGAACACTATTTGTGGAGTAGTTTGTTCCTCCAGTAGTTTGCTTAGGTAACAGCATTCCTTCAGATACACACACTACACCATACGTAGGAAACTCACCTAGCTGTTCTAGCAACTGGGCCTTTCCACAGCAGGGCAGATTATTTGCCTTCAAAACAACTGCTCAGGCAGGGGGGTTGACTAGATGATCTTTCGAGGTCCCTTCCAACCCTTAAGATTCTGTGATTCATTGTGAATATATCCTTGCTCTTTCAGACTTTTCAGTCTTTGTGGTCCGATGGATTTTTTGATCATCTGCTGCTTTCATTCCACCCGTCTTTCACAGACCCAGATAAAGATTGGCAGTGGCGTTACATACAGAAAAGCTATGAGGATTTTCAAGCCCATCAAATGTGATTAAACCTTAACTGAGTAGTTGTTTTATTGAAGAAAAGCCTATACTTCAGACTGTACCAGCTTTACTAGATGAACAATTTTAATGGATAACTATAAAATTGAATTTTTACCATCTATCCAATACATTTAACATACTTTTTGGCCAAGAGGAAAACTGGTATCAGGGCATCTCATCTATCACCCTTGAAGTGAGCCTTTTTCAGACTGGGAAACATGCATTACCTGAATAATTTTGTGGCTATGTTTAAACAAGATCCTTTTTTTTTTTTGCCTTCCTCTGCTGCCATGTATCATCTAGCTCTTACGTATTTTTCAGGACAACCAGGGAACAGAGGACTCAGTAAAGCAATGCATTTTGTAGAAAAATAAAAGGAAGTTCAAGTTTAGAGTCTGAATTTCTCTCTGGAATCAAAAGAAATCCTGACATTTTCACATCCACATGTTGACTTCTAAAGAGACATAAAAAAAGCACAGGGAGATAGTAAAGGTGTCTATCATCTCTAATCTGCCTGCAAAACACACAATATGCAAAAAAACCCAAAAAACCAAAAAAAAAAACCCCAAAAGACCAGCTGCATACCCTAGATGTTACATAATCATTTGCCAGGATAAATCATACTTACAGAAAAGGATATTGCACAATAAATAGCATGACTGGCATGAACTGATGTCAGTATCACTCAAATGGTGATACTCTTTCTTCTGTTTGAGGGAGCCTAAGGCTGAAATGGTGGAGCTAAAGTCCTTTAAATAATTCTATTTGTATTAGAAATATGGTTTTATAGGAGTTTGCAATATCCTAGATCTTGTAATCCAGATACTAAATCCCATATCTATTTTATCCTCAGCATTGTGGTGCCTGTGTTAAAATTGCAGCAAGGCTTTAAAAAAAACCTTTTGAGTAAACAGCCCTGTTTGCTGTTGTTATCCTCACATTATGCTTCTCTTCTTGTCAGTTTATTTACTTGCCACCTGACAGCTGAATCCCAGGAAGTTTGAGCTCTTCTGGGCTACAAGGAGCGCAGTGGAGACAGGAGGAGTTGTGAAGACCACACACTGAGTGTTTGAGATAGCAGCCTCACAAAATTGTTGTCAGTGAGTGTCTAGTCTAAGGATCATTCTCTATGATCAATGAATGTGACCACGACTCTGTATATGGAAGAATCATAAACCAACTCACATAATTTATCCATTTTCCCAGTGGCTACAAACAAGTGACACATATCCTAGCCCCAGTGGTTATAATAAGTGTCAGAAACATCTTTTTCTTTTTCTGGTCTCATCTGTTGAACAGCCAGAACTGGTGACAGTGTTTTACTTGCACCCACTTTCAGATACCATGGCTCAGCATGAATGACACTACTACCCATTAAGCTCTCACATCTTTTGATGTTTCAGGGAAGTGAGAACATTAATTTTGAACAAACAGGATAAACAAACTAAATACACCTATTCTCACTTGGCTCTAAGGGTTCACATTTTCCTGTGCTACAAACTTTCCCTGGCCTCGACCTTGGCATAAGCAATGATAGTTGACAATATCCTAAATGACAATGAAGACCACACTGAGTATATATGACTCTTCCCAGAACTGGATAAGATTTAACCCACCAACTTAATCCTTACCTCAGATGTAATTTTTTTCCCGACTAATAACTCTGATGGATTTCCTTGAGAAAGCATTTCCAAGGAGAGTTTTACTGAGGAAAGTTTTCATATGATTCATAGGAACAGAAAGGAATGTCTCAGGGAAGGGGTAGCATGGCAGAAGATGAGAGTGGGGAAGATGTTTGAACTGGTGGCTGAGCAGCACGTCTACTCAGAGCTTGTCTGTTTTTTAAAGGGGAACCAGCCATCACCTTTCTGAGGATCTGGGAACTTTTTTCCCACCACAAAAGTAATTGTGTGTGGGAGGAAAACCTATGGATGGAGTGAAGAAGTGGTTGGGAAGTGGGTAAAGAAGACTGGGAGCCTGCTGCATGAAGCAGGAGACTCCTGAGGATAACAGGGAAATTGCTTCAAACAGCAGAGACAAACTATATTTGAAAGGTACTAGAAACAAGGAGACTTTATTTATCTGAGAGAAGAGTGGCCATTTAAACCCAGAAAGCCACTAAAAATTTCAGGACTATGGATCAGGAGTGTAGGAAAGGGTGCAGTGAGGAAGGAGGAGATTTGTATTCAAACCATTTTGCACAGTCTCCTTCACCCCTTAGTCTGAGCTAACTCAATTTAAAGAGATTCCTTGTTCTTTAGAAGTTTGCATTCTAATAAAATCTTGCTTTAGAAATTGGAAACATGTCAGTATCTGTTGGTGCAGTCACTTTCCAGAAACAGTGGGGCAGTTCTACGTCCAAGTCCTGGCCAACTTGAGGCCCTGCTGCAGATAAAAGCAGAGATTTGAGAAGGATAGCATGGCAGAACTATTAGCAGCACCTGGAAGATGAAAAGAAATCAGATCTGAAGTCTGGAGCTATGCAGAGCTTTACAGATTGAAAGTTACTCTGTGTGTTGGGCCTCAGATGCTTCTTTTTCACTCAGCTATTGTGAGCAGACAGATTTTGAGATTATTCTGTGCTTTTCAGAGGTTTCCCCAAGTATTATAAGCAACACAGCTATTTCTGCACCTCCAGAAACCACAGCTCCATCCGATGTGCTCACACAGAGAAATTCTACCATGTAGTTGTGAGACATTCATTAGAGCTGTGCAGTTTCCAGAAAAAGCTGGATGGACTGACAGTACATGCATGTATCAATGACACAGCACTTGCATACTATTTTGCAGTTCTTCCAAAAAGCACTAAATCTACAGCACATACTCTGCAATATAGATTTGCACATGTACAGCCAGTTGGACTTGTCCAGAGGTATTGAACTTACTGAGTATCTGCAGACTGTAAGGGAAGCCTTTGTGGCTCCCCAGAAGTATTTGATTTACTGTACATACATAATGTGGTGCACATGTCCATATTTTCATGTGGGAATGCCTGGGCAGCACTATGGGAGCAATAAACAAGTATTCAAGTCAGAAGAAAATTAATGGAGGAGTAAAGTGCTAAGTGAATCAAAAGAAAAAGGTTGTGACAAGTGGCAGTTTGTTGACTGTGGGATGGTTTGCCATGGCAGCAGCAATGCTCAGCGCTGGGCCAGGCCAGGGAGCACTGCAGGGCTCCTGTCCACTCCAGGGCAGGGGGACTTGCTACCACTGTACCCTGCACTGCTCAAGGACTGGGGAAGTGCTCACTGCTTTCAGTGTCATGGGGAAGGAAATGACAGACTTGACAGGAAACTCATGTCTATCAGAAGTTTGGGAGAACACAGAAGTAAGGGGGAAAAGCAAAACCACAGGAGAAATTGCACTTTGTGATGAATGACAGTACAGGACATTTTTATAGAATCATAGAAGACTTTTGGTCCCTAAGATCATCAAGTCCAACCACTAACCTCACACTGCCAAGCCCATCACTAACCCATACCTCTCAGCACCTTATCTATGCATTTTTTAAATATGTGCAGGGATTGGGACTCCATCACCTCCCCGGGCAGCTTGTTCCAGTGTTTAACAACCCTCTCAGCAAAAAAGTTCTTCCTAATCTCCAATCAAAATCTCTCCTGGTGCAACTTGGGGCCATTTACACTTGTCCTGTTGCTTGTCACTTCGGAGAAGAGCCAGATCTCCACCTCCCTACAACTGTCTTTTAGGTAGTTGTAGAGAGTGATAAAGTCTCCCTTCACCCTCCTTTGCTCCACACTAAACCACCCCAATTCTCTCAGCTGCTCCTCACTGGACTTGTTCTCTAGACTCTTCACCAGCTTCATTGCCTGTCTCTGGACATGCTACAGCATCTCAGTGTCCTTCTTGTAGTGAGGGCCCAAAGTTGAACACAGTATTTGAGGTGTGGCATCACACCAGTGTTTTGTTTGGGTGGATTCTTTTGGAGTTGTGTTTTGGAGGGTTTTTTAAATGGGGGTTTTTTTTGTGATTTGGTGCTTTTTTTATTCCTCTGTTTAAATGTATGAACAAATTGCAAGACAAACCTTGCGTTTAGAAAACAGAAACAGAATTCCCATGGCACATGTGCTCACTGGGAAATTACTGAGGGATGCACTGGAAGTCATGGAAAACACACACATTTTCATGTGAGCCCACAGACTGCCCACTGGAGAGTCTCCAGACACACTGCAAACGCCTGGAGATGCAGAGAGCACATTTCGGTCTGCACCACAAGACAAACTCTCTCTTGTTGGCATAAGCAGGTGAACAGTTCCAGTATATCTATGTGCAAAGCAGATTAAAAGATCAGAATAATAACTTTTATGAAAAGTAGTCACTGCATATGGCAAAGTTATTTTCACATCTAGTGTCTCAACCATTTGGTTTTTTACTACCCTGAAGGGGATTAGAGAAATTGGACTAATTGCTTAACAAATTGCCTTTGTAAACCAAAGACATTCTTAAATGGTATGAGACCAGAAAAATTTATTTTCTTGCTTTTCTATAACTAAGGTGTCCAAACTAATATTTTTTTAAACTTTGGCATTATGAGCAGGTCTCAGACCAAGCTTTTATTTACCAAGTCATAGTTGGAAGCCAATTCTGATGTCCAAGTTAGAAAAAAATCCCTTAAAACATCAGCTCTAATGGAAAACCTGATGTTGCTCAAGCTTTAAATGTGGCACTGTAATAACACAAAATATCTGTTTTTTCTGTATTCTGAGCCTCAGTGCAATCCTTTTGTGAGGAATTTATATTACTAGAGTAGAATTCCCCAGTGGAATGTGTATTCTTCATAGTATTAATGAATTAAAACTCCAGTTTCATTCAGATGGGGAAATTTTATTCTTGTTTACCTACTTAAATGTTCTGAACAACCTTTTAAATACTGCATTTCAAGTAGTGACCACTTTGTTGTCTTTTTTTTCCAGTAAATTTATGAGCAATTATGTTTAAAATTTGACTAAACTTCTTTTTAGTATCTCTTCCAGAAAAGCTTCTCTGCATGGTAGAGCATACACTTTCCTTAATCTTGGCATTTTGCTCCTCAGCTGCCGTCATTCCAT